>NW_028145405.1:0-2400000 GCF_050370095.1 Fusarium phalaenopsidis
ACTAAATAAATATAGCCTCTTTTCTTTTATTAGGGCTATAAGAGGTAATATAATAAAAAAAAAACCTTAAGATAAACTATTAATAATAATTTATAAAGCCTAAGAACCTTCTAACTTCCTTAACTAAATAAAGCTACTCTTATAATTAGATTACTTTTTACCTTCTCTAGGTTAACTTAAATTCCTCGCCTAGCTTTAATAATAAATCTAAGGTATTTAATACTTATAGTCTTAAATTTATATTTATTAATATTAATCTATAGGCCTACCTCTTATAACCTCTAGAGGACTAGCTTTACCCCTCTCTTTTATAATTAGCTAGGGACCTATCCAAGTAAATAAGAATATTATTAATATAAGCTATAAAACTTATCTAAGTAGTCCTATAGCATATAGTTAATATATTATTAAAAGGTCACTAAGGCGCCTATAAGGCTAAATAGTATAACTAGCTATTTATAAAGGCTATACTAAGTATAAAAATATTTTTTTTTTTTTTCCCTCTTATCGGCCACATTGGTGAGCCACGGCGGGCGGGGGGGCGCGGCGAAAACCATTTGACTAAAAATAACCGAGAACACGAAAAGTCGCCCCTATTGTCCCCCCACCGCACGATGACAAAACGCCCCCACCACCACACCACACACCACCGACACCAGTCCACCCAAGTTTCCCAACAATTCCATTACAAATACCCCCAATAACCTTCTTTGTATTTTCTCCCCTCCAAGAACTAAAAAATTTATACACACTTTAAAACCCATTAAGCATATGACCAGACTTAAATACTAATCCCAACCAATTTCCCCCCCACACTTTCCACTCTATCCCAAATTCAAACTGGCCGGCCGGTAAATCCCTTTGGGAAACACACGATCGTCACACGTTGATAGCTCTTGTTCAGTAGTGTACTGCATACTCTGAGCAATACTGTTACCATGGCACCCAACACTGGATCTCCTTCTACCCCTCGCAGCAAGCTGCCTGTCACCCCCCAACAGGGACAGCCCGCGACCAAACCAGAGGAACCTAACATCCCGATGGACACTGATGACGATGGCGAAGAACACATCGTCCCGGCCTCACACGAAGATGAAGTCCGCAAACTCAGAAATAAGTACAACCACCTGAGCATCCAGCATAACAACCTCCTGACGGCGCACGCAACAACGCCAGGATCACTCAGAACGATTGGCCAGCATGGAGGCATCCATGAACGACATGCAGGAACGCTTCCGCCAAGCCATGGAACAGCAACAGCAGCAATACCAGCAAACAATCAACGAACAACAGAACCGGATCGACCGACTCACCACGCCCAAGCCCAGCAAAATGACCTGGCACAACAGCAGGTTCACGATCTCGGCAACCTGACGTTCGAGCACACCGCCGCTGGTACTACCCACAAAGACATCGGCGAGATCATCAAACCCAAGGACCCAGAACCATTCAACGGACAGGCCACCCACGTCAGGACGTTTTACGTCCCTCAGAGCATACCAACGGTACTTTCCCACCAGGATGGCCAGTGCCGAAAGCAAGGTCCTACACGCCAGCAGATGCCTCACGGGTAACGCACTCACTTGGTTTGAACCCGCTGCGCGACTTTCTCGGGAATGAACCCACCGAGGAAACACAACTCCTTTTCGCCGAATACGAAAACTTTGAAGAAGCGATCAGACGCAACTTCGGAACCATCGATGAAGAACAACAGGCCACGCAGAAACTCAAGAACCTGCGACAGACAAAGGCCGCCTCGACCTACGCAGCCGAGTTCACACAAATCACCTCATTTTCAATTGGGGAACAAGTGCCCTTCAGATTGCTTTCTACGAAGGACTCAAGGATGAGGTGAAGGACGAACTCTGCAAAACGGAAAACCCGACAATCTCCAGGACTACATCGACATGACTATCAAGATCGACAACCGACAGTTTGAACGACGCATGGAAAATCCAACAAAGGACGAATTTGGGGCAATAAGAACAACGCCAACCAATCTCGAAGGCGAGAACAGACCAGGGGCAACACCTCCTACGGGACCCACGCAGGACCTATGGAACTTGAGCAGCCCAGAAGGACAGCAAGGACATTGAATGTTACTACTGCCACAAGAAGGGACACAAGGCAAATGAATGCCGAAAGAAGCAGCGGGATACGGAGGAGGGACGCTATCAACCAAGGCCACGACAACCCCTCCCAGAAGGTAAGAAACAGGTAAGATCCACCTGGGCAGATACCGAACTCCCAGACGGCCATCCGCACCGTTAGAACACTCGGAATGGCTCGACAAGGATACGACAAAACCGGCATCCAACCAGATGAGCTGGACATGCCACACAGCCAAGTATACCTCTCAGAAAACAGGCGGAAGGCAACTATATGATCAACAACATTACGAAGGAACGACTCCACGAACCAGTCAAACCTCAAAAGAACAACCGCTCGCACATTACAGAACACGTGGGATGGAAACCACTCCCAGAGCCCAACAAGGGAAGACAGCAACCAGGCAACTTGATGTCACAACGTACCATCGCCGTGACCAGACGCGCCGAACCCAAAATCGAAGAACCCACGACACCCCCCTTCAGCACAACAACCATCGAACGAACAAGCCGACTTCCAAGAAGCCGCCGCAGAAGGATTTGACCACAAGAAATGGATTGTGGGATACGAAGAGAAGGAACAACTTTGGTGCCCGCCACAGTCCACCGAAGGGACTGCCGACAAGATGACCCCACACGGTGCAACCATACCCTATGCCCTCGACACCAGATTGAGGCATCACGGGAATACGATGAAATCTGCGAACGACAAAAACAGACCAACACAGCAGACTGCCACGCAATGATTGGATTGCCAAGACAAGCAGTAGCAACATCAATCGAACTGCTCGAGCACAAGGCTCGACAACTACAGAGAGAACTACGCCAGGAGCGCTCTAGGAAGCCCCGGAAAAGCGACAAAGAACTATGGGAGGAGGAAGACTACCCCCAACTGTACGACGAAAACAATAACAGGTACTGGAACAGCCTAAGGGAAAGGTACATCCAGACCGCACGAGAACATGTGGAAACGTCAGATGAGCAAGAAATTTGCATTCGAGCCTACCATCGGGAATTGGCCGAAAACCTCGACATCCGGAAGCACCTTTCAATCCACGAGACGACGTAAGGACATACCCGACACACCAGGAGCATGCTAGCATCTCTTGGATGTCGTGCCAACACCATTGGTGCGAAACCCACCGAGAGGAGAAGCAAGAGCAAGATTGCTTCCCCGTCCCACTACCACATCAACCAAACCATAAACCCTACCTATGGTACGAAACGGAAGGGTACAAAGTGGTACACTGGTATGAATCCATCGGCGTCGCGAACGCGCGATATTCTTCAAAACTCTACCACGCCACTCAGGAGAAGAAACGGATCACTCACAAGATCGAGGACTGGCAAAAGACGATCAGCCAGGAAAACGAAGAAGACCCCGGAGCCGAACAAGAACGGCAGTACCAGGACTGGCTGCACAAAAAGGACGACACGCACGACTACGACGCCTGCGCAAACAGCGAGTGTGAATTTGATCACACAAACTACGCTCTGGCAATGTCAAAAACTAGACACCCCATCCGACACAGGGCGACGGGTGGATGAACAAGGGAATACATTACCCCAGAAGGCCCTCTACTCCACCACCGGAGTACACAGGCGACGATGCCTAGAACTGAAAGTACGAGTCAGAGGAGAATGGTTGAACGCTTTAGTGGACAGCGGAGCTGAGCAGAACTACTTCGACCCGACAACGGCGAATAGGCTCAGGCTACCATGGAGGTACAAACAGACGCCTTACTCGGTTGTCAACCTAGAAGGAACCCCTTTCGACTACAACAACGGTATCATCGACAGCGAGATTGATCACCTCAAAGTTTTCGTTGAAGGAAAGAACCAGGGCATTTCATTCGACGTTGTACCGAACAAGCAACATGATCTTGTACTCGGGTACCCATGGTTACAACGATTCAACCCACATTTTGACTGGAAGACTGGCCAAGTGCTCTCTTTCAACGATGAGACACCTTCCACAGCAAATGACGACTCAGAATACGACACGAGATCTCAAACTTCTACCGAAGGAACCGGAGAAGCCAGGCAGAGGCCAACACGAGACACCTCTCCACCCACAGGACAAGACACAAACATCAAAAAGGACGAAAACGACAGCGACAAAGGATGATCGCACGAGTCATGCAACAGTTTCATGAACTCGAAAAGGACCTAGCTCCACAAAAGAAACCACAGGATAACCCGGAAGAAGAAGAGCGACTCAAGAACATTCCATGGCAGTATCGCATCTACAAGAAACTCTTCGCGGAAGAACTCGAAACAGGCCTACCCGAGCATACACACTACGACCTAGAAATTGAGTTCATCGATGGGAAGCAACCCGGCTTCAGCAAACTCTACCCACTCAACGAAGCACAACTACCAGTGTTGAAGGAATACATCGAAGACATGATACGGAAAGGATATATCAGGGAAAGCAAGTCATCTGTCGGATACCCCGTCATGTTCGTTCCGAAGAAAACGGAAAGCTCCGGCTTTGTGTCGACTTCCAGGATGCTCAACGCCATTACGGTCAAGGATCGCACACCGCTACCTCTCATCAGCGAATTGAAGGATCGGCTTTTTGGCATGAAGTATTTCACAGCACTCGACCTCAAAGGAGCCTACAACCTTATTCGGATCAAAGAAGGACACGAATGGAAAACCGCTTTTCGTACTAAGTACGGACTATTCGAGTACCTCGTTATGCCCTTTGACTCACCAATGCACCTGCTGCATTCCAACGAATGATCAACAACGTGCTACGAGAACATCTGGACATATTCGTTGTATGTTACCTGGATGACATCCTCATCTTCTCCAAAACGGAGGAAGAACACACGGAACACGTCCACAAGGTACTGCAAACACTACAAGACGCCAAGTTGTTAGTGGAACCCGAGAAAAGCAAATTCCACGCCCCGGAAGTGGAATTCTCGGACACATCATCTCTCACAACGAGATACGAATGGACCCCAAGAAGGTCTCAGCGGTCAAGGAATGGGAAGAACCAACGAACGTCAAGGAAGTACAAGCCTTCCTTGATTCGCCAATTACTACCGCAAGTTCCTCAAAGCCTTCGGACGGATAGCTGCACCATTGACGGAACTTACGAAGAAGGACAAGACCTTCGTATTTGGGAACAAAGCCAAGGACGCCTTCGACAAAATCAAGGAACTCATCCTGAGCGAACCAGTGCTCAAGATGTTCGACCCATCTCAACCAATCGAACTCGAAACCGACGCCTCGGACTTCGCCCTAGGCGCACAGATTGACAACGAGACGACAAAGGACTCCTACACCCAATCGCATTCTACTCCCACAAGCTACATGGAGCGGAACTAAACTACCCCATCTACGACAAAGAATTCCTCGCAATCGTCAACGCCTTCAAAGAATTCAGGCACTATCTCCTAGGAAGCCAACACCAGATCAAGGTATATACGGACCACAAGAACATCACCCACTTCGCGAAAACACAAGAACTCAGCGGACGCCAACTCCGGTACGCCGAATACCTCTCAGAATTCGACTACGTCATCATCCACGTCAAAGGAACGGAGAACGGCAGAGCCGATGCCATCAGCCGACGCCCCGACCTAGACACGGGAAGAACCAAGACAAAGGAACAACTCTTGCAGTTCACGCAGGAAGGACACCTCACACAACGAATCATTGCAACAACCTACACAGTGGAACAGGGCAATCCACTACTCACGAGAATCCTAGAATACAACCAACACCTCCCAGACAATGAGAAAACAGACAAACAACAAGTACCACAGGAACTACAACACGACCTCGTACGCGAAATACACAAACACCTGCTACACGGACACCAAGGAATCAATAAAACCCTAGAACGAGTCAAAACGACGTTTACTTTTCCTAATATGAAGAAAATTGTTTCAACCATCGCCAACCAATGCGACCTCTGCGCGAAAACCAAGGCACGACGCCACAAACCATACGGAAAACTACAACCACTCCCAGTTGCACAACAACCATGGACTCAATCACTATGGATTTCATCACCAAACTACCCCTATCAGAAGAACCAGCCACTGGAAACTTCTACGATAGCATTCTCGTCATCGTGGACAGACTCACGAAATTCTCCTATTTCATACCTTATAGAGAAGCAACAACGGCCGAAGAATTCGCCTATCTCTTCTATTTCCACATTGCCAAAACACATGGACTACCACTGAGATCATCACAGATCGAGGACCACCATTTGCATCAAAATTCTGGCAGAGCCTCACAGGATACTTGGGAATCAATCACAAACTCTCCACTGCATACCACAAGGAGACAGACGGACAAACGGAACGCATGAATCAAACACTGGAACAATACCTCCGATGCTATATCAACTACGAGCAAAACAACTGGGCTGAAAAGCTACCAGCCGCCCAGCTAGCCTACAACACAGCAACCAACGAAAGCACCAAGGTCACACCAGCATACGCCAATTTCGGGTTCACACCAGACATTTACCGACAATCCCGAGACGCCATCATCAACCCCAAGGCGATCCTCACCAGCGACCAATTACGAAACCTACATGAAGAAATGAAAACAGAACTCGAATTCGTCAGAAACAAAATGACGGCATACGCCAATAAGAAAAGAATCGAGGGACCGATCCTCTCGGAGGGAGACATGGTCTACCTCGCAACAAAAACATCGAAACAAAACGACAAAACAAAAACTCGACTACAAATACATCGGACCATACAAGATTAAGCAGAAAATTTCGAAACATAACTACGAACTGGACTTACCACCCAAGGTCAAGCTCCATCCAATCTTTCACATTTCATTACTCGAGCCAGCACAAGACACCATCCAGGTGAAAACAAATAAAGAACCAGACACAGAAATCGACGGACCAGAAGAATACATCGTAGAAGCCATCCTCGACATGAACAAAATCAATGGCAAAACAATGTATTTCATCAAATGGAAGGACTACCCTGACTCAGAAAACACATGGGAACCCCCAGAACACCTCACTGGTGCACAACGCCTTCTGAAGGACTTCCACCAACAACGCCAAGCACAGGCTCGTCAAGACCAACAGCGTTCCAATCAATCAAGTCAATGGCCCCAAAAGAATGCGCCTCCACAACAGCGGACGACTCCTCACGGAGCTCGCCCGATTCCTCCAAGGCACGTAAGCCGCGCTCAAAAGCCTCGTCACCACGCGCTTTGAGCAACCTCTTCTGCTTCCGAATGCGGGCAAGCTTAGCCATCGCCTCCTCCAAAGCAGCCTCTGCTTCAGCCTCCTCACCTTCCAGGCGTTTGCGCTCCCGGATATTTTTCGCAACTACAAGAAATCAGCCAAACCGCCGTGAAAAAGCACTGACACCCACTCACGGAAGGAAGCCACGCCGGCCCCATCGCACACAACCTTCGCATCAACACAATTGGAGCAACGGTTGGAACGATCGGAAACCACCTTACAGGACAGACCCTGGCGGAAACAACGAGTACAAGGCATGATTTCGGAACCAAAAGCCTCAATATAAGCAGAAAGACCCTGCGCTTCGGAAAGCTTTCGCAAAGAAGTACGCTTGAAACCCGGCCTGACATCACGTCAGCAAAAGGAAATTTTTACAAGTCAGAGTTACCCACCGACAACACTTGGCCGCTGAAACTGGTCTTGAGGACAAGACCAACGGGGAGGGAACCTCGTGTCACGGCCATGACATGGGCCAGGCGGGGAAGCATGGCAGAAAACACTCTGACTAAGCAGGACCGAGGAAACCGAACGTCGCTCCCATGGGTCCCAGGACCGAACGTTGAAAACGTCGGCCCTACCAATGGACCGAACCCAGAGAACGTCGGTCCAAGGATTGATCCCAAGTATATAGAACACGCTCATTGTACTTTCTTATGTACTAGCTACCTCAGCTATCAATACAACTTGGTTACACTCAATACCATTGAGCATATTACCAGACGTGACTTACAACCTATTGCTCAGACTACGCCCAGCACTCTCTGCCAACATAAACCCTGCACGACCGGTTTATCCCTTGGGAAACACACGATCGTCACAATACCTATACCTTATAAAAGGCAGCGATTATATCTAGCTTAGTTAACTACTTTGCCTTAAATAGGGACCTTAAAGTCTCTTTAATAAGCGATAATAAATATTAGTCCTTCTTAGTAATCATATTAAGACCTTAGTAATCTATATAAAACTATAAGCCGCCCCTTAGCTTCTATATAAAGAAGACAGGGGCTAAGGCAAGGGAGCTACTAGTATATATAAATCCCTTATTAAGTAACTCTATTAGGGTTCTTCTAAGAATAATTAATTCCTCGTAAGATATTTTATATAAGGGGCCCTAAGGGGGCTCTTTTTCTCTTTTATTAGGCCCTTATTTTAATAAGATCTTATAGTTAATACTAGGTTAATATAATAGTAATTAATTAGTAAGCTTTTAATTAAATACTCTTAAGAACTCATAGTAGTACTTAAAGAGCTTTTCCCTTAGATCTAATCTCTTCTTTAATATAAAGGCCTTTTTAATATCTAAGAGGCTTATAAAAAATACTTTTAGGCTATTATATTTTCCTTTTTATTTCTTAGCATATTAAATTAGACTTATAAAGACTATGCTAATTAGGCCTAGTAGATTAAGTTATTAGAAGCTCTTAGGGTCTTACTTATTTACCTAGTAGTTATATAAGCCTATATATAATTATTCTCTTATAGGCTAAATAGTAATATCCTCTTTATTTATCTAGGTTTATCTAAGGATAACTTTATCTCCCTAGCTTATTATAATATAAAGAAAGACTTATTTCTTATAGTAGCTATTAATATCTATATCTATATATATTACATACTTAATAGTACCTAGCGAGGATATATTTACCTGCTTAAGTATTTATAAGATAATAGAAATACGCGGTAGGCATAGCTTATAAGTAAGAGCATTAGCGATTATTCTATAGCATAGATATTTATTATTAATAAGGGCTATTAAGTAATATTCTTAATTAATCCTTATATTAATATAAAAAGATTAATTATCTATTTAATCCTCTAGCTCCTCCTACTTAGCTTAAGCCTATTAGTACTCCTAATAGCGATTTTAGTTAAGAGCTACTTATTTTCTAATTCCTCCGCCGAGGCTACCTCGCTTAGGCTACTAGCTTTATCTTTATCGCTTAGGTCTTAGTCCCTCTTCTTCCTTAGCTTACTCCCTATAGCCCTGGTTTTACGCTTAGGCTTCCTTGCCTCTTCTAAGTCTTACTAGCTTCTTTAGTATTAAGTATAGTAAGCGATAATATAGCTAACCTCGCCGCATCGGTAGCATTTCTGCCTATCTAGGAGCTTTAATCTATATCTCCTAACCTTCATAGGTTTCTAATCTATATAATTAGGTGCCTCCTTTAACGGCAATAACCTCTATCTAGGTTATTCCTAGTTAGGGCTTAGGCCTCGTCGCTACTCCTGCTAGTTACTTAGCTTCTAGTTATAAAAGCAGAGCTCTTCTAAGTTAGCCCTAAGGCTCTATAGCGCGTTAACAAAGGAGGGATATATCTTCGGCAAACTAAGCTAGCCTATAAGGTAAGAATAGAGCTCTTAGTTAATTATATACTTAAGGGCATTAATCTGCACTAAGTCTACCTAGTTAGCTCCTCTGCTATCTATAAGCTCTCTCTTAAACTTAGGGAGGAAAGATATAAAGCTCTCCTTATCTCCTTATCTTATTATCTCTAGCTAGCTAAGAGCTCACTACTTAATATTTAGGTCCCCATAGTAGCTAGCTAAATATATTATAAATTCGCTTAGCTTAAATTACTAGTTTAAGCCTCTTTTTTTAAAAAAAGCTATTACTATTACTTATAGTATTTTAGCTAATCTAGAGTAAATATAAGCAAATTAATTTAATAATTTACTAAGGGTAAGGTTATTAATATATAATTTACTTTATATTTTAAGTTACTAGGCCTAGAACTTTTATTAAGTTTTATTAAATTATAGGGGGTCTAAGAGGATTAATTTCCTCTTTATTAATAGTTATTCCGGCGAGGAGCTTTATTAAGGTTCGGGTCTAGCTATATTTAGGGGCTCTAGCGGTTACGGCATTAGAGCTGGTATTATAATCGCCGACTAGATAGCGCAAATCTAATTCCTTATCTCCTCGCGGTCGGTTTCTCGTTCAGCGCATAGGGCTCGCAGTTCCTCTAATATTTATATTATCATTTATATTATTATCTAAGAGGCTTAGCTAGGGGAGCCCCCGTCTTAGTTAAGAGCTTCCATCGTGGAAGCTGCTTATATCGATCATTCGTATTAGTTCATCTCATTAGGCAGGGTCAATTAATTAAATACTTATCCCTTTAGGGGATCTTCCACTACTTGCTCCGGTAGTAAGGTCTTAAGGGGGGGAACTTTTACTACTCATAATTTATACGAGGTCTTCGCAGGGATATACTCAGCTTAACCGCCACATAGGCAAGAGCCTTCTACTACTCATAATTAGCACGAGGTCTTCATAGAGGTACACACATAGCTTAACCGCCATATAGGCAAGAGCCTTCTACTCTTCTAGGCTTAATCACATAAAAAGCCAAGCAGGGACTAAACTAATTAACCTAATTAATTAGTCTTCCTATTAAAAGATAGAGCTTTAGGATAATATAATGGTCCAGCTAAGTATATTAATAACTAGCTAAACGACTCTAATGAGTATCTTAAAGCTAAGGAAGAAAGGAAAAGAAAGTAAAAAAGGAGAAGCGAAAAGAGCCCCTTTTAGCTATTGAGCTTATGTGGGTCTTGGTCGAGAGTGCAAGCCGAGACCCCCACGGGCTCAGCCCGTTACATATAGCTAGATTTAGCCTAAGAATACTATTAATATTAATAAAAGAGGTATTATAATTAGTTTTAGTAAGTCTTTATTTCTATTTTTTCTATAGTTTTAAAATTTAATTAACTAGACTCTCTCTATTAGGGTTAGATAGCCTAGTAGTTGGAAGCGCGAACCTAAAGCGGAAAGCTCTTCTTAAGGGACTATAAACTCGAAGTTAGACCTCATTTATTAAAGCTATTACTACTAATGGCCGCGCCTTAACTCCTGGCATAATATTTAAGGGAAAGGAACTCTAAAAATAGTGGTTTCTTAATAAATTTAAGAAGATAGCTGATTAGTATTATATAACTTTACCTAATAGGTGGACTAATGACTATATTAGTATTAAATGGCTTAAAAGAGTCTATTTGCCTTAGACTAAGCCTAACAATGAGTCTAATGCCAGATTAATTATTCTAGATAGCTATAGGAGTTATATAATAGTATTTCTATTATTTCTTTAACTAAAGGTTATTGCTAACCGAGCCAAGGATAAATAGATAGCTACGTACTCTCTAAATAACGTTTACTATTACTACCTTCTAGCATATTGCTCCTATAGACTTCAGCTATTAGATAATAGAGTATTTAATGCCTCCAAAGCTATATATTATTGAGAGCTAGAAAAATTCGCTTCCCTAATTAATTCTACTCTGATAGATAAGATTAATTTTATTAGAGCCTATGCTAAGGCTCGTGAAGTGGGAATGACTAAGAAGAATATACTCTCCGGCTAGAGAGTTACTAGTAATTGGCTAATTTCATGAGCTAAAGCTCTGCGGCATCTAGAAATCTAGGAGGATAAGCCGAATAATAGCCCAAAGAGGACTCTAGAGCAGGTGCCATATTTCGGCTTAGATAATATACCAAAAACCAGCCGCCATATTCGTGATCTTGGGCTAAATAAAATACCAAAGACGCAGAGATGGTATAACATAATAGCAAAAGGGTTTAAGGCATAGCAGCAGATATTAGCGGCTTATGCAATGAGAATTGCTAGTCTAGAGGAGGAACTAGCTCGTTTGAAGAGAGGGAAGAAGAGGAAGGCTATACCTAATCCTAATAAGCGTTTTGTGACTCTAGGTGAGGCTCTAGCGGCTAGAGAAGTCACTACTGAAAAAGGAAGTTAAAAGAAGCTTGCTATGGTGGATAATAGCTCTTCAGAGGAGTCAGGGTCAGAATCGGAGGCTGTTTCGGTTATTGAAGTCAGAGAGGAAACTATACCACCTTAGCGCACTACTCGATCTAGGCGGGTAGTTAAAAAACCTAAATATCAATAGAAATATCAATTTTAAATTTATAGGAGGTAACCATTTACAAATAACTTTTATTTTAGCCGAATTCTATGTAAGTAAAATAGCTGAGTTTTAGTGGTGATATTTTTTTTTGCCTGACGAAAGGGCGGGGTTGTTGAAAGGGTGGTGGTGCATGGTACGTTTGCAAGCTGGAGAAACCTACAAGTTTGAAGTTGTCAGCTGGTCATCAAAGCACAAAGCACAAAACATCAATCGCGAGTTCTTCATCCAAGGTTGCCGTCTCGGCCTATCACCGACGTGCAATGACGAAGCTGCTCTGGCCGAGGCGGAAGAACAAGCCAGAGCTACCGACACAGCGGTGATGGTTGTTGGCACAGGCCCGGAGTGGGAGTCGGAAGGATTCGACCGGGTCAGCGTGCGACTTCCCCGGCGCCAGGAAGATCTGATCTGTGAAGGAACATGACAGTTCTAATATTCGCAGGTCATCGTGATTGGCAAGAAGGCCAAGCGGGTTTCCCAAGGCGACGCACTCGAGTACGTGTTCGGCTATACGGTAAGTCATGGTATAGACGCATGGTGCACTGGCCATTAACTGTTTCACGTCAGGCTGGGAACGACATCTCAAACAGGGCGTGGCAGCTTGAACCTCATCTGGGTGGAGGGCAATGGTGCTACTCCAAATGCTTTGACTCGTCCACACCGATCGGCCCGGCCGTCATGTCGAAGGGCGTTCTGGGTGCTGCAGAAGGGCTTGAGGTTCGCGGCACTCTCAATGGCTCTCGAATGCAGGATGGCAATACCAACAATATGATCTTCCCGGTGGCCGAAATCGTGTCATTTTTAAGCCAGGGCATGACCCTGCTTCCAGGTTCGTGACCATGTCTCGTCATACGCCCTCCCATCGTTCGAGCCTATTCATTGACACCGCGCCAGGAACATTGATATTCACGGGCACTCCAGCAGGCGTTGGATTTGGGAGAAAACCTCAGATTAGCTTGCGTGAAGGTGACATGACCCAGGTGGAGATAGATGGCATTGGCACTATATCTAACAGAATCATCTACGAGCAGTAACGTCAAGAATCATGAAATATAAATCGCATAAGGCCTGGGTATTAGGCCAGATATTGGATTTTTGTTCTCTTTTTTTTCGTCTTGCCTATTGTGATACGTCAATCTCCTCAGCTGAGAAAATAAAGTATGAATAAAAATGAATCGAGTTCCCCAATTGACATAAACAAAGCTCAAAATCCATCTCCTTCGTCTGTGCTGCTTCTGTGCCGCTGCAAATCCAGGATCAACGCCCACAGCTGGTCCGCGCAAAAGGACAGGCTTGGGCTCTCGTTCTCCCAACGTCGTAAAATGCCGCAAGCGCCCTCTGCAGCATCAAGGGCCCTAGTGTAGAATGCGTTACCGACGTGGCGAGAGGTATGGTATGCTTCATTGATGTGTCCAGCTTGCTGCACCTCCAGCTCAGCTTCCCCCATGTGTTGGACAACAACTGGTATATGGCCTGCAGCAACCAGCGATAAAGCCGTAGACCAAATGTTCCTGGCCAAAAGCCAGCATCCGTAATGTCGTTCGGGCTCCTTTGCCTGCTGGGTGAGAAACGTCATTGCGTGGTATAGATATTTCTTGGTACCGTCAAGCAACGGTCTGATGGTGCTTCGGTAGCTCGCCTCGGGCTCGGATTCCGCATCCGCCAACGCCGCCAGGAAAGGCCGGAACACAAGCATAAGCAGTTGCCCCTGCCTGTTACGGAGGATCTTTTGCGTTCGCTGCTTCGTCAAAAGCACGAAAAAGTCTTCCTCGGTTCGAGAGTCGTCGGGTGTAGGTTGTGGGAGGGCTTGGAAATCGGCTGGCAGTGAACCCATCCTGTTTCTCAAATGTGAGTCAGAGAAAACAATTTACAGTGCTTCCGATGTAAGAGAGAGGTCTCCGCTGGACTTCATGTTGGATAGTCTCACCACTCATTGATCTGGCGTTCAAGTTCGCATGCAAGAGGATAAATGGTAGTAAGGTGAGCCATCTTGTCACTCCCAGAGTAGCCTGTGAAGCACAAGATGTGTTATTAACCCGTCAAAAGTGAATGGGAATGGAATATACCCTCATAAGGCTCTGTCTTTATTCTCTCCACCAATCTTCGGCTTGACGTCTCCGCGAGATAATAGTACCAGGTATCAGTGACGAGATCCGAGCCGATGCCAGGCCACTCAAACGGCTGGGCTGGAGGTGGGGGTATCTGCGTGCTTTGGATCAGCTGCTCCATTTTACGAGAACAGACAACCTCAAGATGAGGATAGATCTCTTCCGCCAGCTTTAGCTGCATCTTGGCCACAGCCCATAAGACCCGATGGCTAAGATTTTCCTTGATGATGTCTGGGTACCTGGCACATGCTAAGATTAGACAGTCCATCAGCTTGACCGTATCTCATTCACATACCTTAGCAACAGCATCTCGGCATTTGAAGTTGCCGATCCTATGTAACACCATGCTTCCCATGGTTCCAGGATCCACATGTGGTAGCTCGCCAACAATAATCGGGCTTGCAGGTCTTTGATCGGTGTCCCGCCGCTGAATGCCGTAAAACCCAGCCAAGGGAGCGCCAAGTTTATGTAGTGACTCCTTCCGAGCTTTCCTTCCCTCGGCCCTCTCTGAGTAGAAATCTCGCCAAGGGCAAGCACCAGTAGGAAGATGGCCATATCTGGCGCCTGAATCCCTGCTGGCAATGCCATCCCAACTGACCAATCTTTAACTTGGCCGTCTTTGAGCAACAGGCCTTCCAGACTCCTGAGAAAGTCAAGATTGAGAATCGGCGACTTGCTGTGAATATGAATCACGTAGTTTCTGATCAGAGATGCGGCAGGTTCAAGTACTCCAAGACCAGGGGTATCGGCAGCCATATTATCCGACATCATCAGGTCGGTATCGTCTTGATCGGTAGAACCAGCCGGGCTGGAGAACTCTGCTTTTATCGAGGGACTTGGACCTGGCGTCGACACAGCAGATCCGTCTTTCAGTTCGTCTCGGTACACCTCCCAGTACCTATGTAGACCACACCTGGCAGCAGGGGCCCGGAGGATATTCCAGGTCATGACTACGTCGCCATTGGGCCACCTATCGCGCTGTGTGGTCGCTGGTATGGGGGTCGTGGCGGTTGAAAGGCTGGCATGCGTCGTAATTGTCACTCCACTCAGTTGCTTCAGCATATTATCCTCCATTGTTTGAAGCCGTTCGAGTATCAACACGGAGGCTTTGTCCAGGCTGCAATCAGTCAGCGCTAAATGAAACGCTGTGGCTCTCTATATGCTTCAAACTCACCTGGTTGTCTCCGTATCGGGGTAAGTACACTCAAAGTCTATTTTAAAACAAAAACCGCATCGTGGCCTCTAGCTGTCACATCTCGACTTCCTGCTCATTTTGCATTAATCATTTCTGGTAACCCTAGCTTTTTATCATCCCAAGGTGACAAACCTCGCCCTACAGACCAAGCATACTTAAATAACACGTTTTCTCGTGTACTGACCTCCGACACGTTTGTTTATATCTGTCATCTGGCTGAGTCAGACCTCTTGAAGCAAGGAGGAATGTTTATAAATATGTTCAGTCCTGTTATACTTGGAGTATTTAGAATGATTTCCCTTGCGGAGGTTGCACGAAGCTACGCGTGTGGGAAATATGAATATGAACTATGAAGGGGCTTGACAGAACACCCCGCGTTTTATTTAACTTTCCTTAAAATTTCTGCCTTAGGCATCACGACCCGAGATTGCAGAGTAGGTAGTTGAGCACCAATTTTTTACGAGGAGATTGTTCTTAGTCTCCTCAGTTGTTAAAGACTATAGAAGGTCACGAACGTAGCGTTGAAACGCTATCTATTTCTCTATTAGTTTACTTTGAGTAACAATCTTCTTCCCAGTAACTATTATTTTCTCCTCATCGACCCTCACTCTTACCCTATACACTAGTTGCGTCAATACGTGGATTGACAGATGAATTGCGTATATTTCCGGCGGCTGACTATATGCTCTCCAGTGGTGAAACATTCAATGAAAATGCCGACTCTCATTCAATCATGGTTCCAAACGCCTTCGGTGTGTCATTCTTTATAGAGTAGCCTATGTCTGATCCATGTGGCTGCAACCCGCCGAGGAAGCGCCCCATCCCTGTTCCTCCGATACTAGCTTAAGAACTAACAGGTTGATTTGAAAGAAGTCACCTCCAACCCACATTGACGATGTATGGATGCCTTAGGTAGGTAGCTATACTTCTTGTTTCATGTTGAAAATTCTCTTCTCATGTTCTTCCAGTCCTCTTTTCTCCCCTATGTTACGGTCACTGTGCAAACACGTCCACCTCAACGTCCTTCGGAACAAAATAACAGTTCTGTTCAGCTACTCGGATCCTGATTTGAGCCAATGTCGGAGCCCCATTGAAGATTTCACTATTGGGTGGATACGTGCTCTACAAAAAGAGTACAAAGCGACCTATCGAATGCTTGACTAGGAATTCGACGGCCTTAACACTACCCAGCCGAATGACAGCACCGCTTATATCTTTAGACATGTATACGAGCATGGCTTATTCCGATATTGGCATGGATCAATTTAGATGACACATGATCCCGGGTTATACACCTTGATTCAAGAAAACCTAAGCTATCCAATCTACCTTTTCATTATAAATGTCATTAAAAGAGCGTAGTTGTAGAGGTCAACAATCCATCATGTCCCAAGCCTCTATCCACCATCATCGTCATCTCTAGGCACCACCGTTTCCCTGATTCCAATACCCAGCAAGAGATCTCAGATACATCTAGCTTCTAGGCAGAAAATCGAATAGCCCTGGCTCTGTTGTTGTTGTTGTTGTTGTTGTTGTTGTTGTTGTTGTTGTTGGAGGAACCGTTGTCTCCTTCCTCTTCTTCCTCATCCTCTTCATCCTCTTCATCCTCTTCATCCTCTTCATCATCATTGTTGGCTGCAGCGTTATCGTTAGCTGCACTATTGTTGGCTGAGGCGTCATCATTAACGACAGCATTGTTGTTGGCAGCACCGTTGTTGTTGGCAGCACCGTTGTTGTTGGCAGCACCGTTGTTGTTGGCAGCACCGTTGTTGTTGGCAGCACCGTTGTTGTTGGCAGCACCGTTGTTGTTGGCAGCACCGTTGTTGTTGGCAGCACCGTTGTTGTTGGCAGCACCGTTGTTAACGGCATCACTAGTGGCGTTGTTCGCACCTCCAGCGTTGCCACCTGCCATCTGAACAGGGACAACACCGCCAAAGGGACCAGCGCGAGCAGGGTTCTGGCAGCGGACAAGGCAAACATTGTTCTGGCCGGCAACAGTGCCAGTACACTCCTGATCAGCGGGGATAGACGCGACGAGGGGAAAGTCCGAGGCCTCGCCATCACGGTTGCGACCTCGCTCGTTGCCTTCAACGTTCTGCGTGACGGTGATGTCGGTCCAGCTTTGGCCAGTGCCGTCATCGTTGATCATACAAGTATAAGGCCCAGCGCCGTCGCTGTTGACCTGGTGCAGCGTCATGGTGAGCTCGCCGCCCTGCGTGACCTGGGGCAGATCATCATTAGTCTCAGCTAGGATGGCTGAGGTGCCAGCCTCGACATCGTTGTCACCCCCACCAAGGGTCTCGCCGACGGTCTCGGCCGAGTCACCGCGGAAGCGGGTGGCATCCTGCTGGAAGGGCCGGCGACGCGTACCGTCACGGGGCGTAGTGTTGTCGACGCCCAGGGCCGTACCCGAGCCGCCGGAGTCACCAACCGCGTTGGTGATGACGCTGTGGCCGGCGGTGAGCTGAGCCAGGGCGAGGAGGGTCCAGGTGATGGCGGTCTTGACGGAAGCCATGTTGATTTTGACTGTTGATAGTGTTGAAGTTTGTAAAGAAGTAATATCAAAGGATTGGCAAATGAAGACCTGTCCGGCAGGGAAGAAGAGTAGCTTGGTAAGAGACTGGAAAGAGAGGTAAGGCTGATGAGGGTGAGCTGGATAATTCACCGAGAACCAGCCCATGATTTATAGTCCATCGACATCGCAACCACAACCTCTTTAGACACGAGCTCACCGCACCGAGACACCTGAAGCCATCGCCAAGCTCCCCAGCCTCAGAATCCAACCCCATGAGGCAGCATCCCTCCACCGTCGAAGCGCCCTCCCCTCATGTGTGAGGGTACATTCGTGCTTCGCCACACTGGATGAGGTTATCGACATTGGCTACGCAAGCTGTGAGGGCTGAAGTCAAACGAAACGCTAGTCTGCGCAGCCAATCGCGACTGAATGCTGACGCGACGCTGACTGTTTCGAAGCGGGTTTGAGTAACAGGTTGTTTCCGGAACTTTGACGATCCTGGGTGGACGGACCACCCATGGGTCTTGGCACGGCCCGAACTAACCGACAGAACCTTCTCTGCACTTGTCTGTAAAAGTTTTTGTTGCTTTTGTTCCCCAGGTCTGAATGGTGAGCTGCTGCCCAGTCAGGAGCTAGCCAGGTGCCCAATGATACGACTTGGCTGGGTTTCAAGCTAAGTCTGGGTTTGCGGCCTGAGTCTGTGAGAGTTGTTCCCCTCACGGGGGCTTATCACCACCTTTTAAGTCTCTTGTTCTTCTCTATCATTCGTTCATTGGGCTAGTCGATTGATTTCGGGTATCCAATCGCCATCTTGGGATGTGATAGCTACCCACAGCATCCTTCTCAGATTTTTAAGAAGCCAGTCGGAAAACGCTGCCACTTGTGGCCGATGCTACTATGCAATCGGGCACTGCTCAATCTCGGGATCAACAATGCCCGATAGATCTTTGCAATAACCTTAATCTCTACGAATTAAGCAACTACTAGATCCTACTTAACTTTCTTCCTGTCACAAAGCAGTCCATGTCGTCCTGCTTCGCAAACCAAAAGTTGGATACGCTCCATGGCTCCTCGGGATGAACAAGCTCAAAGTCAAAATACCTCAAAATCTCGGGGAGCAGCTTTGACATCTCCATCAACGAGATATTCTTTCCCAGACAGACACGTGACCCGGTGCCGAATTGGACCATGTACCGATCCATCTCCTTGGCCTTCTCCTCATTCTCCAGCCACCGCTCCGGTCTGAAGACCTCGGCGTCGTCCCCGAAGATTGACGTGTTCCGGTGAATCACGTATGGATTAATGCCGACCTCGGTCCCCGCTGGAATATAAACCGAGCCGATTTAGAGGCCCGATTCTGGAACGTAGCGAGGGAGACTCCATTGGGCTGATGGGTGCACCCTCATGGCCTCCTTCATAACCTGCGAGACATTAGTCACGAAAAACTTGATGCAGTAAAATTGAGGAAGCCTACTGCCTGAAGATATGGCATTTTACAGGCTTCGCCAAACGTCACCGGATCGCTAACTTTCCCCTCAGCGCTGAACGTGTGGATCTCATCTTGAAGCCGATGATGTGCCCGCGGATTCTGGAGAAGGAAGTAAATAATGGCCCGCAGGCTGATAGCCGTCGTATCACTTCCAGCAGCGACGTTGGCAAAGCAGCTGCGCCAGATGGTGGACTCGTCACGTCCCATCTTTTACAGCCTGGAGACGAAGTCAATCTGGCCTTGGGCGCCACGCTCCAGCCGGTCCTGGATTTGACTGCCCACAAATTCGTTGAAGACACCTATGCCGGGAGGGTAGGCAAGGCCGACTTTTGACAGCAGCGTGTTAACAAGGTAGTAGAGCGGCCAGAACTCGGGCATGACTGTAAAGAGTGCGCCGTGGATGAGATAGCGTTCAAGTTTTGAGATGCAGCCTTGAACGTCTTTGCCCTCTTGCATGAACCCGAAAGGCCTCGATAAGGTGATTTGCCCAATGACCTGGCGTTGGAGTTAGATGGAGCACTGCTCATGGGATTCGTTGTTCACTGACATCAAAGGCGTAGAACTGCAGCCACTTTGCAATATCAAGAGACTTGCGCTGACCAGCGAGGCCCCGAAACTGATCGCACATGGTTTCCACACACTTATCCACCATGGGCTCCAACTCGACGAGAGATGTCATGCTGTATGCAGAAGCAATCTCCCGGCGGTGGTGGGCATGACGCGCAACATTCGGGTCGGTAAACAGATCATCGTTATCCTTGGTGCCGAACGGGATGGAGAACTTGGTCTTGCGGAAGTTTAAGGAGTGGCCGTAGATGGTTTTGATAGCAGAAGGGTCAGATATCAGCACCTCGTTGGGGCTGATTCGCACAACCGGTCCGTATCGAGCGTGCAGTTGCATCTGCACCTTTTCCAGTTGGTCGTGGGCGATGCAGTTGAGTTTCCAGAGTCTGGTGAAACCTGCCAAGAAGGGACCTGGTACGCGGCGAAGTCGAGTTAGATACTTGTTGCTGACAAGGTGGAGCAATAAAACAGAGATGCTAAAGAGAACTGCATGGCTGATCGTGACATGGGCCAGGGCTGAGCAAAGCTGTTCGATTGTATTGGAGCGAAAGGTGGCCATGGCTTCGGAGGTTGGAGATCATGTGGCGATGTTGTTGTGGTGGTTTCCACCAGAGTGGAGATCTCGGCAGCATCTATAGAACTACAAGATCCGGTAATTCCAGATCAAATCCGAGAAATCGGAATTGTTTACACGGAACTGACTCCGGACATGTTGTTAGATGAGTCCATCTCACTCGTGATTGGCCTGCTTAGAGAGTCGATCAAGTGGGATCAGCCACCCCCTCAATCTTACCCTGTTTAACAGTTAATCCCCCTGAAAACTGTAACCCAGCCACACGCTACGCCCTTTAGTGAGCATGCCTCGCAGTGGTGAACGGCTGTTTGATGACAGCCTGACAGCCACTCTGGGAAGGCAGAAGACTCGGAGGGTTCAACCGTGCTGACAAGACACCTCGGTCCAAGCGGATGGAATAAATGATAGTCCAACCTTAACAGAATCACCTGGAAAACATGAGACAATTCTCTCATTGACACGAGGCTTGCAATACAGCCTCTTAAGCTTGCATTGGGGTGATTCTCATCAAACAACCACGTCCCAATTACCTCGGCTCCTACCGCTTGTTGAGATATTGGGTCACAACAAGCCAAAATGACGGTCAACTTCTACTCCGAGCCAGGTCGTTGGTGCCTTGGCGCGCCAACAAAACTCATGTCTCAAGACGCTTGAGACTGAAGTTATCTCATGGACCAAGTATACACACCAAGCGACACCAAACTCAAGAAGAAGATATTATTAGCCCAAGATGCCAGGGCTCAAGACATATGGTTTATCGAGTGTCATGATTCAGGTCTCTTTCCCGAAGGTAATTCTTACACCTGTAATCTCACTAGCCCTAGCTAATCAACAATCATAGGCGGCGGCGAACCGTCGGATCACGGGATCCTAACTAACTATCTCACGTCCCATTGAAGCGCTCTTAGGAGGGATACACTATGTGCACAATTACAACTTTTCCTATCTAGTCCTCACGAGGCCGGGAGGGTCTACTAGTTCCTCTTTGTCAAGCTGCCTGTTCCGCTTTACGGCAATGACATCCCGAGATACACCAAAGATGATGAAGCTCAGCTCGCGCAAGAGCACGCACTTGATCAAGTCACGACGACTGTTCAATTTGGCCACATCTATGAAGCCAGAACAAGCTCTGCACTGACTCCACTCCACGAGCATGTATTTCAGCAGTGGCACTTTGGCCGCATCATGACGATTGGCGACGCGGCCCACAAGGTAGGACCTCCAATTCCAGAGCTCATGTTGTGCTGTTCTAACCATCGTCGCCGTCAAGTTCCATCCGTTGACTGGACACGGAGGCAATGCTGCCATTGAAACGGCTGCTGCTCTGGTGAATCATTTGCTTTCCAAGAGCAATCTGAATTGGAGCGACTCAGAGATAAACGCTGCCTTTAGCGCTGCGCAAAATGATCGTCATGATCGCACGTCATGGCTTGTCGCAGATGCTCACGAGTACCAGCAGAGGCATGCCTTGGCGACGCCTCTGTGGAGGGTAGTGGCGCGGATACTACCCCTCTTCATCAATGGCGACGCCACCTTTCACGTCTCAGGGCAAAAGTATGTCGGTGCCAGCCGACTGGACGGTCTTCCTGTTGTGAAGCGGCAACACGCAGTCCCGTATGACGATGAGCTTCCTGAGAGGCCGCTGCGCCCGACCTGGCTTTTAACTGGCCTTGGAGTGATGACGCAGGGAATATTGTATCGACTATCCAACAAACTATTGCTGCCTTCCTACCACATTTAAGGGCGCTCCCCTAAGGGATCACTACGTTGGCATAGGATCGGTGGATAAGATTCTGGCGGTTCCCGTCTCTGTCTTCGGTGTTCCTCTCGCAGGACACAACAAGGCCAGACTGGCCCAATGGGTGTCTTTCACCCCCCTGCTGTTGTCAACCACCCTCGACTGGACCATGGAAGCTTATCGACCCGGTGCCAAAGGACTCCTAACCTCCCTGTAAGCCAGGAATCAAGTATTCAGGAGGCCTGAGAACTGGCTCCTTGTGCCACCAGGCCTATACAGATGATGATGAACAACCAGCTAACCTCGCTATCAACCAGGCCAACTCTATTTGGGACCGTGTATCAATTACTGGGCATTGGTCGGATCTCGCCACTGTATCATTTGATCTCTGTACTCGAGCACGCTTTCAGGGGGTCTTTGGGCACAGTTATTGGTCATTCAATTACCAAGGAAGTTGCTGACGCTGTGATTCCTGGCCTAGGCTTTGGCTACATTCTCCCTACTGCCCTCATGTTGTGGCCATTCGAGAACAACGATACCTGGCAGAAGTTTGTCGCCTTGTGGCAGCCATTCCCCATTTATGTTGGTATCCTTGTTGCAGGGCTTTCGACTGTCTTCCGTAGGCAGAAAGCCACGGCGGCAGTGAGCGGGCTCAAGATGAAACAGAGCCAAGCCAGTGAGAGACCGAGTAAGCAAGACAAGGCCACACAATCAACTCTCAAACTGGTTTACGCGGGTGGAGCGGCAGCAACCGCGCTTATCCATCTCTGGGCGGTGTGTCGCATTCTTTCCAGCTCCGACCTGAGCTTCTCTGCGGTTTTTGGGAATCCCAGCTTCTTGCTCTCTGGGAGTCATGCTTCCACTCCGAAAGACGATGTTCTTCTTTTCTTCCAGAGAGACATGCTCTTGAACGCCGCTACCGTCCTCGCTCATAACGTCTTTCGCATTCTTCATCTGCGGAGCTTGGGGTATGTCACCACTAAGCAGGTAGTGGCGACTTCTCTTGTTACAGTGGTTGCGCAACCGGTTGTTGGACCAGCTGCCGCCCATATCAGTTTCCTGGGCTGGAGGGAGGACGTCTTTACGAGGGTTCAGCGACGTATCAATGCTTGCAACTAGAGCAATGCGTGTATTTGTATGTAGTGAGACGAAGTTCGAGTCGCCCAGAACAGAGAAGCACTCTTTGTACATAGGTGATATATGAATATTTATCTCAACTACCCCCATCTCCACGCATCAACTCAACATCAACCAACAATCGCATCATGGGTGACCGCGTTAGTCTTGATAGAACTGCCCAGGCGGCGGATGTCGGTTCCACCAGCAAGCCCCGCGAGGACGAAGCTGTTGTTGTGAGTTCGTCGACAGCCAAGCCCAAGACTCGTTCACTGTGGGCGGCATGGCACTACACGTATCAAACTTTTGTTTCAAAATCCAGGCAATGCCCCAAGTACATGATCACTATGAAGTTACGTGTAGGTAAACTCATCTACAAAGGCTCTCGGCGGACTAGATTCAGCCTAGTTGGCAAGCCCCAACCCATCTACTGACAATTCATCATGCCAACATGAAGCCTAAACTATGAAATCTGGATAGTGTTCTCGCTCGCAGTGCCTATGTTGAGTTGAACAGTAGGCCGCTTCTCCCACATCTTCTTCATCTCGCCGCGATCCACGTTATGACTTGATACCCCAAACACACCGGTTACGAAGATTACTGATTCTGTCGGTGTTTCCGGCTCATTCAGCGTAGCAGACCTGATGTTGTATCTAACGGAAGGAATGAAAGTCCTCTGTGTGATCAAGTTGGTGTTCGGGTCGGCTTCGATCAGCAACGATTCGCCTTTTTGCTTGGTTTCAACCGTAGGGCTAGCGGCAGCTACATCGGGTGTGATGTGCACAGCGCCGCTGGATCCAGCATGGGAAATCATCAGAATGCTCGATGAGTCGGAAAAGCAGCCATTCGTCACGTCGCTAGGGGCGTCTTTCGGTACATGGTAGCCGGTTGCGGACAGGGCAGATATTGCGAAAGAGGCATCAACCAGTTGGATTCCCTCTGAACAAGGAACAGTGCTCAAGCAATCGAGGCCCGTTACTTTGTGCGACCGAATGTGCCACCCCGGGAAGTGCGGGGTCAACGGGACGAGAATGGTCTCGATCTCCACGCCGAGCTGTTTGAAAGGCCTCCAGACACTGGATATTGCGGGGATCTTGTGTAAGTCTCCATGGGAGCGAACGAAAGCAGTTTGAAGTCTGACATCGAAGGGCCGCCACCGGACTTTCCACGTCTCTCCATCATCCAAGCTGATGGAAAGTGTACTGTCTGGCGCCAGTTGGTGTAGTTCTGGGCCTGAGGGTACACTAAATCCGAATGCGGAGGAGTAGGCGAACTTGCCGTACTTGGCTTCTCTGGCCTTGAATTTTCTGGTCGTCATTTGTCCTGATGATAGGAGGTAGTGGTGTTCATGAGAATTGCAGAGAATATGATGAGCAGGCCAGATAGCCTGAAGAGGGTTTGGATGCCCAACTTGAGTCTGTTTGCTCAGACTCAACTTCGCCATGGGATGGGGCTCCTCTTCGCAGGTCCAGAAAGGGTGGCCTTCAGGCAAGCCAAGGACGATGAAACTCTTCAAACACCAATACACAGACTGTCTTGAGTTGTAGTCCTCGCACAAGTACATATTGGGGTAAGCAAACCCAATGGCCATGGTACCATCAGAATTGAAAATCTCCGGTTTCTTTGACCACCATCGTAGGTGCCGCATAAGCATGCCCTTGATGGAACCTAGGCTTGCCACGGGACTAGGGAGCTGGACATCGACGAGAGCGAGGGCTGCCCAGAAAGCTCCGAATGCGAATCGGTAGGTCAAACTGCGACCAAATGGTATAGCGGCGCCTTGTCTCAGGTTAGATGTTCAGATCAAGCTTAGGAAGATAGCAGTGGGAGGGTTGAGTACCATTGACATCAAAGTACCTCCAATATTGGGAAGCAAACTCGGCTGCTTGTTGTCGATATCTCTGGACCCTTTCTTCATCCATTTTAGCAAACCGAATGTAGAGCAATTGCGCAAACTGGATGGCGAAACTTCCAGAATAGTAATCTGCTTGTTTTCTCTCGTCCCCCCAGACGCCATCAGAGGACCAGCCCTGGCCGAGGTAGAATTCATCAAGCAATGCAAAGTCCTCATCCACCATATGCGTCACCTCGTGTCTTGGTACTCCAAGAACCTCGACCAGCGCTAGATTGACGAGAACTCGAAACCACCGCCAGTTGCTACGCGGCATGGAATGATTGTTGATCTGCCGCAACCATTTTGTGAGGTTCAGTTTCGACTCTCGGCCCAAAACACGCATCATGACCCCTGGAACGGTCAACAGCGCAAACGCAATCGACTCCATCTCAACCATGCGTTGGTCAGAAGGCCCGATATTACCCCAATACTCAGAGCTGGAAGGGTCCACGCCAGCTTGGATACCCTGAATCCAGCTGTGAGCCTCATCGATGCTGGGATTTCCATCGTCGGATTGGTTGTCTACAAGAGCCTGAATAGCCCACAGGGGGCGGGCAAACCCTTCGAGTTGGGCGGCAACATCGTCAAAGACTGGAGCTGTGGAAGGAAACAGCTTAACACGGGCTCTAGCTGGAGATCTGTATGGCCCAAGCGGTCGTATGAGGGCAGTGGCTGCGCGGACAAGGTCGGAGCGATCCCGGAACGGGTTATCAGTGAAGCCAGCAAGCCCGGCCATGGCAGTATAATGTGGGGAATCCGAGGAGGATACTGAAAAGAGCAACAAAGAAGAAGTTTATTGCTTTGAGGTGGCAAAGAAATCATCAGAAATAATCATGAAGCACGGGTGAAGTCATTCGGGGTTCGGGCTATGTCTGTCCGAGTTTGTCGAGGTGGTGTTCAATGAGACTATAGGCAATCTCGCACAATTGGGGGATTACTTGAATTGAAACATAAGATAAATCTGCTAAAGAGATCTGATACATATCTTCCATTTATCCAAGGCCAGTGGAAAATCAATATCGCTATCTGTTTTTTGGATGGCAGTATTGAGAGCGAAGAGGCTGCGGGGTGTTCGGCGCCTCGGGGCAATTGAAGCGGATGACGGATAAATGGACCCGGGGCCCCCTCAAGTCCTTTATCGTTCCTCCGAAACAACATGGCAAACGTTCACTGACCTTGAACCACGTGGATATCCGCTTATCTTACGAAACACCAATGGATAATGACGGGCCAAACACCTCCACTCGCACCGACGAGCACACCGGAGGAGGCCCCGATACGAGCCTCGCCTGCAACTGCTGTCGGAAACGCAAGCTTCGATGCTCGAGGGAGGTTCCAACCTGCGAGAACTGTCGCAAAACAGGTAGGTCATTGGCCTCTTTCCAGGTCTCACGGTGCCTAACGCGCCCAGGGTATGAATGTGTTTACGAGTCGAGGCGTGCCAAGCCTGGGATGAAGACCGGGGCAATCGAGAACCTACACAGAAGGCTTGGTAAATATTGCGTGATACACGGGATCACCAACTTAAGCTAACAGATAGGACTAGACGTATTGGAACGGTCTGTGTCAATGCAACAGGAAGCTCTCAAAAACCTGCAATCTGAAGCGAATTCTGGCGGTGACACAAGTTCTCATCAGGGACAGACCGCAACTGGCCACAGCATTCTGTTGTCCCTCGCTCAAGAGATATGCAAGCTCAGCGGGCAATCACCACAGTCCTCGTCGGTGCCGGAAGGTAGCGATGTCTCTCGCAAACGGCGTCTAATCAGCAGTGATGTTGGACATCAACATGTTGATAGACACAATGCCCCGTCTCTGCCCGATAATAGCGTCTTGGAACAGATCATCAGTGCCTACTTCACCCACATACATCCATGGATCCCGATGATTCATGAGGCTCGATTTCGCAGACGAATCCAAGATGATACAGGGAAAGACACTTTGCATCTGGTCCTGCAGGCAATGGTTCTCGTCGCATCACGATATGTCTCGAGCAAGGTCGTCGCGGATATGGCAATGACATTCGCCGGGGACCAAGAAGACTTCAGGGATTGGATTGTGGCCAAATCTACAAAGAGAATGTCAGTTGAAAACCTGCAAGCACTTATTATTATCTGCTTCAACGATGCAAGTGTACATTCCTTAGCTGCGTCACTCGGCATACTGACCTCGCCCTAGATCGGCAATGGTGAAGCATCCCAAGCATGGTCACTCGTCGGCGCCTTGACCCGAATCGTCGAGTACCTACAATTGACAATCGAGGACGATGAAGTTGATCGATCCTCCTTTTCGCAGCCCTATATCTCCTTGCCTTCCCCACAGGGCTGGACCGAGGCTGAAGAGCGAAGGAGGGTGTTTTGGTGTGTCTTCAACTTGGACCGCTTCTGCTCTGTGACAACGGGTTGGAACACTAGTCTCACCTCTGACGATGTCAATCGTCGTCTGCCATGCGATGGAATAACCTGGAGAAAGGAAGATCCCGTTTCTACCCCTTACTTTGGCATCTGGGATAAATCTGCCGGACGCATCGGAAACCCCATCGCGTTCCTCCCTGCGCATCCCATCCCGCCGCAGGCTGGTGCAGACGATGAGGGTCGCACCCCATCTGAGGCAGTAACATCACCAGGAGCAGCATCTGCCGTCGACATGTCAACCGTGGGCGCCTTTGCCTACTGCATCGAGGCCACAGAGTCTTTGAGCAGAGTTACGAGCTATTTCCTCCAGCAGAGGGTCAACACCAAAGACCAGAAGGACCTGAGCAGCTGGTTGACACGGTTCAAGGAGCTCGATGTCCGCTTGGTGCACTGGAAGATACTGCTCCCGAGGAAGTGGAAGGTCAACATTACGCAGCAATCGTCGAGGATGGATCCGAATCTGACCCTGGCCCATGTCACACACAACGCATCCATGATTCTCCTTCACCAGCCTATCGCCTTTCCTCCGCTGAATTGGCCTTTCCGGACCAGGTTGCCGAGTCTCTGCAGCGTCGATACGTGCCAGGCGGCTGCGGTCGAGATTGCGACTATCACGGATCATTACCTCAACAACTTGGCCGAGATGGGCCCTCTCAATAATCAATTCGCCTTTTGCGTATATATTGCTGCCAGAGCCCTCCTCCTATACTGGCGTTATAGCTCGATCGATTGCCTGTCGCCCGAGTTCTGGCTGTTGATCCAGAGCCTGGAGGCCATGTCAAAACGATGGGCGGGACTTGTTGGTCCTCGAGAGAATTTGGCTTCCAAGTATTCCGCAACTCTTATTCAGCTACATTCTCAGTGCAACCAAGATGAATCATTCGCGATCAGCATTCCAGCATATACGACCGAAGTAAAGCATTCAAAGGCACCTCTACAGACCCCATCCCGAGGCCCGGATAAGCGCCAATGGTTACAAAATGAGGCTCCAAATGTTCCAAGTCCACAGTTACGGACTACTTATAGCGCTGCAGAGCTTGGGTCTCAGTACATGCCGGTCAACACTTCCTCCAATGCTATTCCTCTGGGTCATTCAACCGAGCCGTATAGCGGCGGCTCGGGCAGCGGCGGGGAGCTAGGGATGATATCACAGATGCTGTTTGATGCGCAATTTTCCGACATGGACAGGGTGATTAGCTTCGACGACGGCATGTTTGAAGGGGGCGGTGACATGTGACGGGAGAGCAACCCTCTTCAATAGGGTATCCAGATCTACCTAGCCAATGTGGTAATTTGACAGGGGAGTTTTCATCCTATCTACGCTCCTTTGCATCTCGACAGCCTAGACTCCTTTTTCCCTTTGATGACAGTGATGCCTCTAAGAGAACTCATTGTTATTATTATCATCAATAACGGTTCCAAAAGAGGCCATCATTGTAATCTTTACACGCACTCATCGGCAGACCAGGTTAATGATGAGGTTTCCTGTAGGAGGAACAGGCGGTAAGTAAGCACGAGAAATTTACAAACCATGCGAGGACATGCATTCCAATAGTCATATCAACAACGTAGGCCTTCTGTCTGGCGTAAGCATAATGGTCTGCTTCCAACGACCCATTGATGAGAAATGCTACATTCTTGTCGGCTGAGTGTAGGATGGCACCAAGTCGTCCTTTACTCAGCTCAGGAATAGAGAAGGGAACGCCTAGGTTGGCGGGCCCGCCAACCCGCCATTCTAGGAAAGATGACTAAGCCCCCTTTTCATCGCAGAAGGCAACAAATGCTGCTGGCCGTTACACGTTCAATTCTATCTATGCCTTCCAATCAAAGATGGGGCAATTTCCACCTGACTGCATGCCTCCTGAGGCTACCTTTCCTTCTCGAGATGCTCTATTTCAAGCTATCAACGATTGGGCCTTTACTCGCGGTTATGCCTTTATAAACGGAAAGTCAACAGTGGAAAAATCAGGACTGCGTGTTGTTACATACGCCTGTGACCGCAGAGGGGCGCCTCCTAGCCCCTCAAGGCAGCGCATACGGCAGACAACTTCCAGATGCACTGGTTGCCTATTTTCAATCCTTGGAAAGCAGCTAAAGGATGAGGGCGGCTGGGCCTTGCGCCATCGGCGCGATAAGCGCTTTGCTGTACACAACCACGAGCCAAGCAGTCATCCAACTGCTCATCCAATCCACCGGCGGCTTACAGCAGATCAACAAGGCCAGATCAGTCAGCTTGATGCTGCTGGAATCGCTCCTAAGGAGATCAACACCTATCTACGGCAGAATACATCTACGCTTGCAACGCAGAAGGATATTTCAAATCAGATCTTACAGAGCCGCCGAGATGCCCGTAAGGGCGGATCCTCCATGCAAGCACTTATCAATCAACTAGACCAGCAAGGCTTCTGGAGCCGATTTCAGGTTGATGAGCATAATCGCGTTGAAGCGGTTCTTTTTGCCCACCCTGACTCACTTGCCTATCTGCAGACATATCCAGAGCTACTACTATTAGATTATACATACAAGACTAATAGATTTGGTATGCCACTGCTAGATATTATCGGCATTGATGGATCTAATTGATCTTTCTGTATTGCCTTTGCTTTCCTAAGGGGGGAAACTACAGATGACTATCTGTGGGCTCTTGAGCGGCTCAAATCCCTCTATGAGATCAGTCAGATTCAACCTCCTTCAGTTATTCTAACTGACTGTGCAGAGGCATGCATGAATGCCGTTGATATCTGCTTTCCGGATTTAATCTCTCTGCTTTGCCTTTGGCATGCCAATAAGGCTGTTGTTACCAATTGCCGGCCGAAGTTTGTTCTTCCAAAGCTAGGTCTAGATCTAGCAGATGATAGCGAGGAAAAGTGGCAAGCCTTCTTCAGCCATTGGCACTCAATCATCTACTCACCAGATTAAGCTACCTTTGAACAACGAGTATAAGAGCTTGAAGAGCAATATCTACCTACTTATATTAATGAGGTAGTATACCTAAAGTCAACCTGGCTTAGCCCTTATAAGCAGAAGCTTGTGAAAGCTTAGGTCGATTAGCATCTTCACTTTGGCAGTGTTGTTACATCCCAAGTTGAAGGCATCCATAGTATGCTTAAAGGCTATTTAAAGAGATCTACCTTAGATCTCTTCGAGGCTTGGAGCTCTATCCAACGAGCTTTAGTCCATTAGGTTGCTAAGCTCCGCGTAAATCAAGCAAAGCAACAGATCCGCACCCCAATTGAGCTCTCAAAAAGCCTCTATGGTAGTGTTTAAGCCTGGGTATCTCACTATGCCTTGCGGAAGGTTAAGGAACAAAGGAAGCGCCTTCTAGATGCTCAGGGGCCTCTGCCTGCTTGTACAGGCGTGTTTACTCGGACTCAGGGGCTGCCATGTACTCACACTATTCAGACCTTCATAGAGCAAGGCCAATCTCTCCAACTTCATCATTTCAACAAGCATTGGCATCTTGATCGGCTAGGGAAGCCGACCCTACTGCTTGAGCCGCTTAAGATGGTAGAGGCAAGAGCAGCAAGGTCTAGTCAACCAGTATCTAGCACAAGAAGGCTACCAAGCTCATTTGAAGCTATTGAAGCTATAGGCAGGCAAAAGGCGCCACCAAGATGCAGCAGATGCCATGAGATCGGCCATATAATGTCTTCACACGCATGCCCTCTTCGGCATCAAGAGCTTTTAGAGCAGGTTGCTCAGAGGCAGGCACAGGCAGTCTCATCCTCTCCGGTAGTAACAGCGCCGCCTTCAACAACAGCGCCGGCAACAACAGAGGCACCGGCAGCAACAGAGGCACCGGCAGCAGTAGCGGCTCCGGCACTAAGATATGATGACCCCCGGGCTATCCATCAGAGATATGTTGCGGCGAGAGATGCTTGGTATAGGGCACAGCCTCGCGGCAGCATCAAGACTAACCAGCAGTATCGGAAGGCAATGGGTCTGCCTTCACGATATAGCAAAGCCGACTACGACTGGTGCCTTGACTGGAAGCAAATGACTAAGCGCTGTACGATGCCAACAGGCTCTAGGGAATGGACTAAAGAAGAGATGATGGCCTATCTTGACTGGGATAAGTCAGAGAATGATCGTCTTGACGCCCAGGTAGCCGATGAGATAGTAGTGCAGCCCTTTTCGAGCAGACGAGGGCTAGGCGAGATCTGGAGGGCATGTGAGAAGGAGATTGAGGAGCAGCAATCTTTGTATTCAGCTATGTAGCTATGTCTCATTTGTAGTTGTGTTATTGAATTTGAATTCGTCATCAGATACTGATACTGATACTGAAGGAATTAGGGGTCCTCATACATGTACGACCGGCCGTACAAATAAGATCACGTGATATATCATACGGCCGGTCGTATAAATAAGATCCGTTATGTAAGCTCGCCTAGGTGTATGAGTGAGAGATCCTCTTCTTCATCTAATGAAGCAGCCGTGATGCGTGAAATTGAACATAGTGAGTGATTTAGTAGGAGTGTAGGTATTCAATGAATTATATATCATCTATTGGCGTTGGTTATGCGCAGCGGATAAGGCTGCCCGAGGCCGTGAAGCATACTAAGGTGACGACGACGATGTAAGTGAATTGACTCAATGTGTGAGATATATAAGGCCGGGACTTCTCTACGGAAAGATGTTCTTTATTCTCATATATAATATTATCTTTAAGATATATAATCGTCGTTAAAGCCAACGTTAGAACCCTCCTAATATCCCGATCTTCGTCGATAGTACTATAACCCTAGCGATAAGTGCACCCAGCGACTAGTGGGTGCTAGCCCCCATCGCGAATAACCAGCACGTGGAGGCACCGGGGCGTTATAACTATAATGCAGTGCTTCCCTTCGCGGTCTAGTATTGGTATGCAGAGAATACCTTACCCATAGATGAGAGATTAGCTAGGGTCTATCTCGATATGAACCCCGGGGCTTATAGAAGAGCCCTTTCTACCTGATATCCTCCTTAGGGTTAGCCGATTGTCGTCGATTTGATGGCATGGGGATGGGAGGCTGCGGGATAATAGCATGCCGCGTGGTTCGACGAGGCCCTTAACCAACGGTATAACCGCCCTCTCCCTGATGTGAACCTAAGGTGGACTCGCAGCGTGCTTGAGGCTCTCGATAGAGAGTACCGCGGTCTAAATTGGCACACATATATAGGCCTCGCGTGGCTAACGCCTGCCATAGGGATGACGACGTATTTGCCTACTCTCCGGGAGGTAGAGCAGACAGGGATCTATATCTAGAGTGTTGACCGGAATGGCTATGTGATGTGGGTTTAGCAGGGCACATAGTAGATAGTTAAAAAGGCTACCTTATGGCGTTGTTGCTATATTGTGACTTCTCATAAATATAAGTGATAACCAAGCCCACTTTATGCTGCATATATACTCGGCCATAGCTCTATTTAATCAAGCCATTAGGTTACCATAATTATACTCGGAGATTAATATTTTCTTTATCTTCATAGTGATATATATAAATTGCGTGCTATATTATCCCTTCAAATATTAATAAGGGGGGTTCCCACTTTAATACCATCTCTCCTATACTTTAAGATCTTCCTCGGCGGCATTCCATATTCCCTGCATACCTCGCCGCCTCGAGAAAGGCTACTGTGCCATCTCTATCCCTACGTCACGCTCAACTCGCTCATTCTCAGCTTTATCCCAGTCTAGATAGCTCATCTGCTCCTCCTTAGTCTACTCTCTAATACTTCTTCCCTCCTTGCAATATCTCCCCATCTGCTTATAGTCAAGGCACCAGTTATATTCCGCTTTGCTATAGCGCATTAGCAGCCCCATAGCTTTCCGATATAGTTGATTGGTCTTCGGAGCTCCCCGGGGCAACGTAGCATACCAGGCCGCTCGTGATTCTTTATATCGTTGATAGATAGCACGGGGGTCACCAGCTCGTAACATAGGTGCCTCCGCAGTAGCTGCCGGCATAGCTGCCGGGGGGGGATAAGACCCGGGTTGTTGTATGTGTCGTTGTATGTATGGTCGTAATAGTCTCAGAGATAATAGAGGTTCCTGACGGGGACCCAGGCGATACTGAGCGGGTTATAGAGCGACTAGATGTATGCGTTGTCGTGTGCGTTGTCGTCGTAACTTGAGGGGGGGGGGCTGATTCCTGAGGAGGAGGTTTGAGTAGATGGTCGTAGCGCAACGGGCACACTTTGGCGTTCATCCTATGGCCAGTCTGATGACATTTTGAACACTGTGGCGGCGCCCTAGGCTGTGATGCTCTCTCAATGGCCTTAAACGCAGAAGGCTCACGCTGCGTGCTTAACGGTGGCAATGCCGAACTGGCTGCCAGGCGATCAAATAACCTGCGAGGCTTAATAATAAGCTCGGGGGGTTCCTGAGCGCTGGAGGCGCCAATGTGAATGGAAGTGATGTAGCTGAAGGGGCTGACCTTCTACCAATAAAGGCCGAAGGCTATGAGCACAAGGTAGTCCAAGAGTCATCGTGAAGACCCCTGTATACACGGGAAGCTCCTTTAGTAACCGTGCCCGTTGAGCATTAACCTTCCGCAGGGCCTCATGTGATACCCAGCCGCGGATATTACTAAATAATACCCCAGAGATATCAAGAGGTATAGTAATCTCCTGCCTGGCCTGGTTGGCCTTAAGTTTAGAAAGCTGATTTAATAGAATAAGCTTAATGATCCTCCAGGCATCAAAGAGATTAATCTTGTTGTGCTTCATGTGGCTCTTGATAAGTTGATGGATGCCCTCGGCCCGTGACGTAACAAATTGCCCCAAGTGAAGGTATCGGTGAACCCAGGCCTTGATGAACCTCTCCTTATGAGGGTCTAGCCAGGTCTCCATAATATAGCTCATCTCTTCAACGTACAGGGGAAGATAACGCTTCTTCCACTTCTCAAGCCTCTCGTTGTAGATATCCTCAGTGGCTGAATCAACGATCTCGTGCCACATATCATAGAAATCCTTCCATTCTTCTTGCCATTGAGTATTGCTTTTATCTCGAGCAAAGGCGGGCTGACAATGTGTCAAGATAGCCTTATTAATATGCCATAGACATAAGATTAAGGCTGACTCAGGGAAGCAAGAAGAAGAGGAGATAGCATTCATGCAAGCAAGGCAGCGATCCGTGAGTATCACAGAAGGGAGAGCTACTCCATGAAGCTGATATATACACCGCAACTGTTCAAGGACCCAGGTAAAGTCATCTTTTTCTTCGCCGCTGAGGAAGGCAAATGCAATATAGAAGGATCGTTGATAGGCATCAACACCAACTATATCAAGAAGAGGCATCTTATACTTATTGGTCTTATATGTATAGTCTAAGAGAAGTACCTCAGGGTATAGTTTGAGGTATCCCAGTGACTGTGGGTGTGTAAATAATACTGCCACGACCCTGCCACTCTCGTCGAGCCGGATTTTGTTCTAGAAGCCGTCGCCGTCGAGCTGCTTAGCAAGGGCGTGTATGCTGCTTTGGCCCCGAGCAAGCTCTCGCTTACTCTGCGCAATAGCATTGTAGATATCTTGCTGGGTGGCGAGTGTATCAGAGGTCATATGTAAATATGACCTAATCTCGCTTGGCTTAACGCCAGAGGTGGCCATTTGGCGGACTGTTGATTTATCTGACTGTGATAGTTGGCGATGTACTGGATGTGCCACTGGGGTAGAGCTTGGGCTGTGATTATGACGATGAAAGCGAGGATTAGGGCGATGCCGTAGATGCCATTGAGTCCTACATAGGCTCTCTTTCGCCGTGACAGAGAAGAGGCATCCTATACGGCGTGATGCGGTATTCCGTAACCGTTTCCCACTAGCTGGAGGGGTTCCTGCACGATCACATATAAAGGTAACATGAAGTCTCCCATTCGCAGTCTTTGAAGACCTCTGGGAGATAAAGGCATAGCCTCGTGGCGCTGCCCAAGCGTTGATTGCTGCGGTCAGCTCCTCGCGTGAGCTAAATTGTGCTTCAGGAGGAAGAGCATCATCGGGGAAGCCGTGAGAGTCGTGAATTGTAACCATTGTAGCAGGGAAAAGCCAAGGCAATAAGAATTGATACCATAGAAGCTATCAATCGTCTTGTACGAGGGCCAAAATGCGGTGTGTGGTCCCCTTGCAAGGTGGCCACATATGCCTCTTACATAACGGATCTTATTTGTACGACCGGCCGTATGATATATCACGTGATCTTATTTGTACGGCCGGTCGTACATGTATGAGGACCCAGGAATTAGGGGGCTTAGTCATCTTTCCTAGAATGGCGGGTTGGCGGGCCCGCCAACCTAGGCGTTCCCAATAGAGAAGCGGGTCAATCGAATGTGGCTTGGTAAGCGGGCCAAAGATAAAGCGGCGGGGTTATGAAATTAATCCGACTGCATAAATTCTGGATGATATGATCATGAGCAGGCCGTATTGTTTACTGAACACCGTTGCGCCCTTCCGCCGCAGCGGTTACCTTTGATGAGTAACGTGCATCTACGACATTCTGGCACTTGGAGGAATGCCTTGCTGCATGCTGTCAGCACGATAACTCAGCTGCCATCAGAATTTTCACCCCATCGACTGACTAAATACAGAAGCGAATCCGAACTGAGAGGTAAATATATAGACCCCAGAGAACTACGAGAAAGACACAAAATCAACATTTTCTACTACCTCACACCTCATTATTCACACAAGCTACTCGATACCAAGTCGCATATCTTTTTACCGCACAATGGCTTCCCCTTTTAAGAATATCCTGATCATTGGAGCCACAGGCTCTATTGGTTCTGTTGCTCTCGAAGCACTCGTCAAGGAACCCACTTTCGTTGTTACTGCTCTGCAGCGATCCTCGTCCAAGGGGAAACTCCCTTCCGGTCTTAAGACCATCACCGTTGATGATTCCTACCCCTCTAAGGCCCTGGTTAGCGCTTTCTCTGGGCAGGATGCCATTATCAACTGCATGACGTCGCTCGCCGTCGGCGAACAACTTCGATTCATCGATGCGGCCGTTGCGGCCAAAGTCAGACGTTATGTTTCGTCTGAGTATGGCCTCAACAACAACAAGCCTGAAGCAAGAGCGCTCAACTCGGTCTTTCGTGAGAAGGGCGAGATCCAGGATTACCTTCGCTCCAAGGAGTCGACTGGTCTCGAATGGATGGCCATTGCTTGCGGCATGTGGCTCAAGTGGAGTGCGCAGCACGACTTTCTGGGAATGCACATCAAGGAGAAGAAATTTGTGGTCTGGGACAATGGCGAAGGTTGGTTCAGTACCACAACTGAGGAGAATACCGCTCTTGCCCTGGTCAATGCCCTTGCAAAGAAATGGAACGAAACAAAGAACCAGGTGGTATGGCTCAGCGACTTTGCCATCACCCAGAACATGTTGCTTGCGGCTATTGAGCGTATCAGCGGTCAGGAATACACCACTGAAAAGATCGATACTCTCCGCTTCATAGAGGAAAAGCAGGCGGCCGTGGCTTCTGGAGACCCATACGCCGTATATGCCCTGATCGAGACTGGTTTTGTCACTGGCAAGTTTGGGGGCCACCTGGAGAAAGAGGGGCTGATCATGAATGAGCTTTTGGGTCTTCCAAAGAAGTCTCTGGATGAAGTTGTCAAGGCTGCTCTGGAGGCTGTTCAGGGAGCCTAATAGCATAGCCTGCCTACCCAATTGCTCCATCATCTTCTGAAAGCTAGGGCTGTAGATTTAGACCATAACTAGGATCTACGCATGAAAAATCAATCTTCGCTCTACTAGAAACACCCCCAGGTTACAAGATAAAAGCTCATGAAGTGCGCTCAGCGGGCCAACACTGGGAGAAAGTGAGCGTGGAATGATATACTTTGAGGCCTCTCTAGACACAGTTTTAGGTGACGCCTATGGGTTGACAAAGACAGACTTGTGATGGACTGACTTGATTGCCCAGTATAGTTAGTGATGCTTAGATGTTGGGCAGTTAGCAAATAATTAATCACACTCACGTGAGTTATTTGAGTAGAACCTATAAGTAACTACTACCACCTACGCTAAACTACCTGGGTCACATAGGTCCTCCCCCCTTGCTAGATCATTCTCCTTAGGCACACTACTTGGAAAAGAGCTTTCCTGTCAGCTTTACAACAAATGCACCACGTTCAATGGTGTTGATAAAGATGTAACCCGACTTAAAGAAGGCGTAAGAGGACCATGTTCCGACAAAAGCGACCGCGCCACCGCCGGGCAAGTCGTCATCCTCGGGATAGATGTCAAACCAAGCAGCTTCATACACACCAGCTCCGGTTGGATCCTCGGGAATAGAGCGACCATCCAGGACACGCAGACCAGCACCGTAGTGCGACTGGTAGATGAAGTTGTCAATGACATACTGGTTGTGATCGATGGACTTGGTGGGGTGCTTGAAGAAGCCCGTTTGCTTGGGGTTCTCCAGGTCTCTAATGTCCCAAATGAAAGTCACTGGGAAGCCATCACCACCAGGGCCGTTGCCGTTCTGCTCATCAAGCTCATCGTCTAGAACCAGGAACTCTTGGTTCTGGGTGTCCAGGACCCAACCTTGATGGGTATAGGAGGCACCCTCGTAAGAGATACGAGAGATGATGTTGGTGACGTTGGCCTTGTCAGTAACGTCATAAATGGTGAGGGTGTCCTCATTGTAGCCGTAGCAAATATCACGTCCCTGGTAACGCTCATCGGGTCCACGGTAGACGAGGCACTGAGCATCATGCACGTAGCCATCGCCCTTTGCACACCCAAGCGACTCCGGGTTGGCCGGGTCGGTGAGATCGAAGAAGTTGAGACCCGACAAGCAGTTAGGGTCGGTTCTGGGCTGAGCGCCCACAGCGACACCATACTTGAGCTCCTCGTTGACCACAACATTGTGGGCACGACCAAGAGGTAGGAGCGCGCTGAAGTGGCTAGTGAGGTCCTTCTTGGCGTCGAAGATGACCGGCTTGGCCGGGTCAATGTCAAGAAGCTTCTCAAGGTCAAAGATCTGAACGCCATGACCAACGGCCTCGGATCCGATAACGACATAGTTCTTGTATGTGCGGATCTCGCGCCACTGAGATGGCTGAGAGTACTGGGGAAGACGGCCAAGATAGATGAGCTTGCCCTTCTTGTCGATTTCCGCAAAGGCGGTACCATCATACTGGCCAATGGCAACGAACTCGCGGCCATCATCAGAGGTCCAACCCCACGACGAAGAGCCACGTCCTCCCGTGCTGCCAAGAGCAGCATGGCTCAGGAATGAGTGGAGATCAGCCTAGGGCAAAGTCAGAATATGTGATCTCGATGCAAGAAGACATGAGTCTCAACTCACGTTGTGGCATGCAAAGGTGTTGTTGCGATCACCCTTGATAGCCTCTGCAAAGCCGTCAACACAGCGTGCGTAGCCTAGCTTTGGGTATTGTTCGCTCTGGAAAGCTCCAGCCTCTTCCTGGCGAGCCCACTCCTCCTAGATACGGCGTTAGATGTCGGCCATCGGTGTCAAAGGCAGGGATATCACATGCATTCTTGAGGGCCATGAGGTTGTTGTGCACAACTCCCGAGTCATAGAGTCTTGCTGCCTTGGCCTCATCTGGCTTGATCTCCTTTGCACCGGAGAGCGAGATCAGGGTAGCCAAGGCCCCCAGGCCAACCGCAGCACGAACCATCTTGAGATTTGAAAAGATAGATGACCGGGAGGAGATGTGAGATGCGGGTGGCTGTTGAGGAGCTGAGATGTCGATGCACCAGAGGCGATTGGCCCTTTTTATCTCCTTCGGCCTCCTCGGAATTGGTACCCTGATGGATATTAACTCGTCCATTGCCTCATCATTGCCCAGCTTGTCCTTCTGGGCTGGATACGAATCATTGCCCCGAGTCTTGTGATCGGCAAGCGACGGCGGTGTATCTTGGCCCTCTACCATTAATGCAAAGCTCCAATCATGGTTTACAGAGGGTTGCAATTGACTTTGGCAAGAGGAATTTTTGATCTTGGCAAGATTGACGAATCTCCCTTGCCAGCCGGAGACTTCCCAGATATAGAAGGTGTCCTAGTCTCAGTCACTGGGTCATGCACACTAAGCAACGGATACGACGCCACATTAGGCAGGTTTGCAAGGAGATGGTAGACCACGCATGAAAGACGGCCAAGACTACGACCCAAATATTCCGGACCAAGGAGAGCTCCACATTGCGTGATTGGACGGACACTCTATCCTCAGAGCCAAAGAAATGTCGTAATTGCTTGGCTGTTACAGGACACCCCAAGAAAGAGGAGCACGGGGGGTTGCAAGGATGGCAGGTAAGCTTATCAACTAGCCTCGGGACTTCTGATTAATCTTATCTTCAGTCGAAAGCCAAGATGTAACGCCCAAGTGAAATGATGGAGGTGAGTGGAGCAGCCAATGGGGGTTGCGTTACATATGTGTCCGTCAATATGGTAATGATCAACGGTTGTTCAATTAATGGAAGGTCATTCGGCCTGCTCGTGATAAACAATCTGTCTGGCCTACCCGAATCTTGATTTGATAATGAAATTCCATCATAGATTCCACGTGTACCCTTTGACGCTCCCGCTACACCATCCATATTAAACAATATCAATAAGACGTCGCTCAGACGTCCCAAAAATAGCAGGGTGCAGCCCATCAACCATTCCGATACGCTCCCAGGCCCTTTCTTGCCGTAGTGAGCCACCCAAGAAAAGCACCTGAGCTCTCAATCTCATGTTGCCAACCAGGAGGCAGAGGCAATTAGCGGTCCATGACGTCTCCGGAGGCTTCTCACTGTGAGGAAGCCGAACTACAGTCCTGACATTCTGTCCCGAGACATTTATGTTCCCTGGCTTCAAGTGAACGTCAGGGTGCATGGGAAACGGCTGCCCATTGTTGTAAACCCTCAGGACCTCGTAATGGTGCTTCACCTCTCTCTCACGTGTCGGGTTTCCGTCTTCCGGCTCATAGATCTCAACGCGGCAACTCAGCTCAACCGAGATGGCATGGCCGGCGACTCGAATCAAGCCCGAGGCCGCGTTGACGCTCCGAATTTCGACATCATAAATCATCGGGTCGTTTGCCTCGAGGCCACCCAAGCCTCTGGCAGAAACATACGAGATGGGCCCATCAACGCTGGCCCAGCTCCAGCTAGGTGCGTAGTTGCCCGGGTTCGTACGGCACATGAGCTTTCCGCTCTTTTCTGATACTTTTGACTGCCACCCCAGACTTTCCACGAGCGTGTTGGCCCACATTCCCCAGAGAGGAGACCATCCCTGGCTCTGGGATATGCGCTTCATAACTGAGTCCATCGCTGGGAGCCGATCAGACTGGCGAGTGATGTCTCTGCTCATGTACTCCTCCACCAGCGAGGTCCAAGAAGTGTGTGAGATGTTGTTCAGCTGCGCAGACCAAGAATGACCTTTCACATCCGGGGCAAATCCTTCCCAGATGGAATGCTGGTTACATTCAAACTTGAGCGCTGACGGAGTATAGAAAATCATGCGTCCAGACAGGAGTCGTTCTTGCCAGATCCACGCCCTGGTAGAAATTTTACCATAGTCGCCGCCTTTATCCTCAGTGCCCAGAGGATGTGTTCGGCGTCGAGCCCCAAGCTTCAAGGATCCGATCCCGTCAATGTTAAGGTTGAGATTGAACGCTTGCCCCTTCATGTCTCTCGGAAACAAGATTCGGTCGTTTTCAGACCCCGCCGAGGCCGCCGCAATAGTCAAAGTGGCGTTGCCATAGATCTGGTGCATCTTGGCTGCCTGACGCTTGAAGTCCTCATCTTGGCCCTGAATGATACATAGCCTGTCGATCCAGACATACTCTATTCCAAGTGATCGGGAGCAGCTAACAACATCTTGAAAAAGCGGCGGCAGGTCCTGGAACCGTATGCCGGCTTTCTTCGCTTCTAAAGTCGATGCATTCGTGAGATAGGTATCGGGGCCGGTAGGGCCCCAACAGTAGCTAACCGCAATGTACTTGGCGCGGATGTCCGTGGGTTCCACGAGTTGTATGCGTGTCGAGTTGTTGGCTTCGATCCAGATGATGCGGTCGGGAAGCAGAGGAAGAGGGCCATCTCCTCCACATTTGTGATTCTTCATACAGTTAGTGACCTGTTTATTGATGAACTCGAAGCATCTTGGGTCCCCTGAATGTTCTGGTATCGGAGATGCGGCACCCATGTGCTCCACAAGCGGTGCTACGACAACATCTAGTTACGATCCACGGTTAGCTCTGCCAGCTCCTATAAATGGACAACGTACCGCCAACGGTAGTCTCACTAGGGTTGAGAACAGACCGATATATCTCGACGTCAATGGGTGGTTTGGAAAAGTCGTCAATTGTGATGATGAAGTTCATGGCCTGTCCCTCCGGTAGGTCGACACCGAAGCTATTCAGCATCTCTTCCCTCCCCATCCTCACTGTAGACGTCCCACCAAACGCCAGATGGACGATTACCGGTAGGCCACTAGCCAAGTAAATGTACATATAGGACTTCTCGGTTTCCCATGTAGGGTTCGCTGTTCCGAGTGCCGTTCGAATCATGGTGCAATACAAGCATCCGCGCTGAGACGATTCGACCAGGTCTTCTGACTTTTCTACCGTGATCTTCGAAACTGGAGTCTCGGCGGGAATATTGTACTCAGCCCTGGCCCATGAGCGATGAGTCTCGCTGGTGTCCACATCCGGAGGGGCTCGGTATGGGTCCAAGTTGCAGCATATCAGGCAAGGCCCAGGTGACTGAAGTTCGACCATATTTCTTGCCTCCTCTGCAGACATGCTTGATGCTGGCGACGCCATAAGCTTCATGAGTTCCTGGAGGTTGGGAGCTACTGAGCTTGTAACCCTTAAACTCCCCAAGCCCCCTGGGGCGGTCGACCGTCGCTCTGCATTCCGATTTTGCGCTTGTGGTGTCGAGGGAGTCTGACTCCGGGTTTGCTGAGTTGTTGGCGTTCCAACATGCCCTTCATTTTTCCCTTCCTTCTTTCCTTTGAGTTTTCGGAAAAGCTTCATCTCTGTTGCTGATGTGGTGACTTGGCGAAAGTTGAACGCTGATCCCCGCTGAGGGGCGTGAGGGGATGCCTGTCGTCTTGGTGTTTATCGGCATCCATCTGCTGATCAATCGGTAAGGATCGACAGTTACATTCGGGGCTGTGCCCACCTTCATCCCCAGGCTAACTACCACCCTAGCCACCCTGCTATTAACTTTGCCACGAATCACGCGAGTTGCAGCTTGGAGTTCCTCCAATAGTAGGCTTCTCATGCAAGCGTCTGTGGCGTCCATAGCAGCCGGGCGTCGCAGGGCTGATGCCTTGTCCAGCGAGGGACATAAAACACAAGACTCAGGGAAGTGAGGGCACAGTCTCGTGTATTTTGTCCCCCGCTAGCTTGTCCACAGACAATCAGTCGATGGGTTGAGTCCTGGTAGAATCAGCCTTAGGCAAAGTGCACAAGGCTCACTTCAACGGCCATGCAAGGGTCTAGGGGTGTATTGGGCATCCAAAACGTCAAGCTTATCCATTATCCAGGCCCATGTTTCCTGCAGACCAGCCAAGTTTAAGAGAAGCTTTTGTAATAGAGGCCCTGCAAGCTCGACATGTTTCACCACAAGTCGGCTCAGCTTGATTGCAGATGACACCGACCCTGGGACGAAACTTGAGCGATTTTCAGCAAGGCGCATTTCAAGTTTGGAGGCAGAATTGACGAATTTATGTTTGCCATATGCAAACTTGAGCGTTACGGCAGGGCGCTCTCCCCCTGGGCACCAAGAGTGGCGAATTCTGGACACCATCAACGCAGAGCAGCTCCTGGAGTGGGCCACACCCCTGCCTCATATCGCAGAAATACAGGAGGCTTGCTCAGATCGAACTGCCATTCACTATTCATCACTATCAAACTCTAACCAAGTTTCATCACTCTACTCTCTAGACGCTTCCTTGATAAAACATCATTTATATCTTTGGTCAAAATCAATTTCCCCGACGTCCTCCTTCTTCGCGCTTGTTCCGACCAAAGCTTCTCCCATCGAGTCGAAGCCTTTCGAGCCCCACCAAAGTTTGCGTTCGTCAACGCTGATATTGCTGGGGCCCCAATCATCTACCAAGTCAGCCAAGGTTTGTAAATGTCCGTATGCAGCTGGTTGCGGACCAACTGTTCGCCAACGAGTAAGCCACTCCTCAAACGCAACCAGCAGTAGTGACAACCCCGTCAGTGCGAAGAGCGGTATTGGATTAAATACGACCCTACTCGTACTCTGTTGAATCTGGAACTTGATGCCCTGTGACGTCAATAACCAGCTTGATATAGGCTTGTAAAGCAGTAGTGAAAGCCATAGCCAGCTCTTGACAGCGGACTTTAGTGCTCCAGCAGCTACCACCGCTCCTCGGCCTGGACCGCGTCTCGCAGTGGCCTCCCGCCAGGCAGCCTCGTCTCGTGTCACTGTTACAAGCAACTCGGCACCATGAAGAGCCATGACAAAGAATGCCTGGGGCACTATTGCAAATAAAAAGGTGCAAAAAAGCCACAGTGGATAAAGGGTTGGGCCATGAATCCTGCCTTCAAAATACAAGTCAGTGGTACCGGTCTCGTCGGCGAAGAAGGCATATGTTGGGACGCCGTTGGGATTGAGTTTTCGAATAAGCACGAGAATGATGATGGCCAAGATGGCACAGAGCACAACAACGCCATACTGAAAATAGATGATGTAGCGAGTAGCGGGATATACGGCACTCATTGCGCACTGCCGTCGTCGGGGGCTGGCGGGTTGGCTGAGCAGATAACGGTCGTCGACAGCAAGCATGCCGCGTCCACGGTGGTGGACGATAATGCCATGGTTGAGGCAGGCAAGGGCTGTGTTAAGAGGACTAGGACTCCAGGTGAGGATAGTGTTGGAGGTGTCCCAGAGACACATTGTTGACACGATCGAGAGACTCAACAGGCCAATGCCGAGCATCAAGAGTGCAATTCCATTGACGAGAATGCTGGTTCTGCTCCCGATCAAGATTTGCGACGCAGCTGTGTAGCAAATGATCAGGCATGCTGCCGAGAAGAAGTTGACGGATCGGGTGTTTGCCCGGCTGGATTCGGCACTCATAAAAAGACGGAGATTTGAGTTGAACTCGAGGCGGCCCTCGCGATAAAGAGCCCAACGCAATGAAACGGCGTGGATATAGCTGACAGCTTCAGTGCAGCCTGCTATGAGGAGGTTGAAAATGAGGGGGAGAAACTCTCCGAAAAGACCAACGCCAGCCACGCCTTGAGCGAGACGGTCTGGGAGGAAGGCTATTATGAGGCCGCCCTCAACAGCCAGAAGCCAGGTGGAACATGCGATAGCAGAAATCGAGATGAAATACGATACCCATAAGGCGATTTGGCAGTACCGCTTTGTCGATATGGCTTCATCGAAATGCGGGAGTCCTGGGTCCGCTATCACGCTATCTTCGACAAGCTGGGAGGATCGGGACCCTGGCTGCGGAGGAAGGATAGAAATATCCGGGCTACAGTCTCTCATGGGTGATAGGTTAAAAGACTTGACTTGATATCAAAATAGTATTTCATTATCACAAGTCAAGCTGTCGGATATAGGCTACCAACTTGAAGCCAGATAATGCGTGTATTTATTGTGATTCTGATGGGGCCATGCCTTCTAAATCAGGCCATGATCTGCCTGAGCTTTGACAAACATCGTGTGGGGCTTGGCAGGGCCTGAATGCTAAATTTGGCACCAAGCTGGGGTCGCCTGACGTCAGTGGAGATTACCCCAGCCCCATAGGGTAGGTAAGAAGCTGGTTTGACCTCACGACGTTAGGATCTATCAGTCTCTGATTTAACGTTTCACCAATCGGTAGAGCTCTGTATCTCTTTCTCAAGGTGATTTGGTATAGAGGTCTTTATTTTGAGGTCTCTGAACCTCTAGATTATCTGGCGTTCCCCTTACCAGGGAATATATCATGAAGACATGTTCCTGTCTACTTATCTGCCATTGAACCCATCTGGTTTTAGCACAGTACTTGACAATTTGCCGATTAAGTGAATTTTGATCCCTGGGGAAGATATTTAGCAGTTCCCAAGGTTCCTCGTCCTCGAGTGGTGTTAAGAACTCGGGCGGGCTCGTTGAAGGACGTATGTCGTCTGTTTGGGATTGCAGCTTCGATGTTGAACGCCATCTTTTCAACATTGCCCGATGACTAATCTACACTAACCCCTGCCAAGAAGGGTTCCTGGACGGGAAAACGTTGGTCCTTAGAGAACCAGTCACACTGGTCTAACTTCATTGGCTCGTTGAAGGCTTAGTCTGTAAAGGTTCCGGCTTGGCCAAAGCGAAAGAGACGGTTGAACACAATCAACCAATAAACGGTAAAATTGCACTCTGACTGCGTGAAGGCATCCAACGGGTACCAGACAGGGATCTAAGCCAATTATGGCCTGGCGTTGATTTCTCCCACTACAAATGCAATAAGATAGGATCAGGATGACACCAAGACACCGGCAGCAACTGATAGTGCTCTAGCAGTGGGGCGCGTGACCAGTTGGATGCCTTCGCGCAGTCTAAGAGATACTTTTCGCCAGGTACCAAGGCATTGGGGGTTGTATTGCTGCACGACAAGAACACTCCCTATTAATTTCCAAGTAGAGGGAAGACAGCAGCCACGGTGAAGGGGGTGATTCGATACGGTATTGATCATACCCGAGACAATCCGAGATGTCGGGCTCTCGTTGCGTCGGCTGGGTGTGATTAATAAGCTGAATCTGAAAAGGGGAGGCATTCTCGGGACCTTGTTGCGCAAAGTGAGACTTGACCAACAACTGTCGGCAAAAGCAGCCGAATTTACTTAGCTGTCGAACACGTTATGCACCCACGGTAGGGAGAGCCCACCCGATGAAACCGAGAAGATGGAACTCTCAACTCCGTAAACTCCAAAGAGCAACGGGCCCCAACCAGTTACAGTGTCTTGGCTAGGCTGGCTTATGGATGTAGAGTACCTACTATGCACAAGCACCGTGATCGGAGTGCGAACAAAGTATAAGAAGGCATCAACTTCTGGGAATTCTCCCGAGCCTTGACATATCATTCGATCACAACAATCATCTCAAGATACATTAACATCTATTTCATTCTTCCGCACTATTCATGAGCATGTCGGAACTCAAGATCGCTCGAATAGATGTTTTTCAAGTTGATCTCCCCTACTCAGGCGGCGTCTATCATCTATCCGGCGGAAGATCCTACAAGAATTTCGACGGCACTATTGTTCGGATCACTACCCAGAGCGGCATTGAAGGTTTCGGCGAAAGTACCCCTTTCGGTGCTACATTTATTGCCTCCCATGCTCTTGGTGTCAGAGCAGGCATCGCAGAAATCGCTCCTCATCTAATTGGACTTGACCCCCGCGACGTTGATCGTATTAATGACGCTATGGATGCCGCATTGATTGGCCATCTGCACGCCAAGACCGCTATTGATGTTGCGTGCTGGGATATCTTTGGCAAGTCAGTCGGCCTCCCGGTCTACCAGCTGCTCGGCGGAAGTACAGGCATCAAACTCCCCCTTCTCACTTCCCTCCCTGTTGCCGACCCGGAAAATACCCGCGGACTTGTTGCTGAAGCTCGGAGGGCGGGCTATACCGGATTTTCAGTCAAGATAGGAGAGAATCCTGTATCTGATGCTGCACGCGTTGTCGCGGCACTCTCTGAGAAGAAGGAAGACGAGTTTTATTCCATCGATGCGAATAGCTCGATGACCGTGGAATCCACTCTGCGAATGCTCCGATTACTTCCCGATGGGTTGCATTTTATCCTAGAAGCCCCCTGTGCGACACATCGAGACACGGTATCTCTTCGACGTCGAACCAATGTGCCAATCCTCACGGATGAGCTTCTCACAGATGAGCACTCGGCTATACAGCTTGTCGCCGACGACGCAGCGGAAGGTCTGAACTTGAAAATTTCCAAAGTTGGTGGTCTTACCCGAGCTCGCCGTATCCGCGATATCGCTGTGGCTGCCGGATATACCATTGTAACTCAGGAGACATGCGGCTCGGATATTGCCTTCGCTGCTATTGTTCACCTGGCTCAAACTATCCCAGAGCGCAACCTACGACCAATTCTAGAGTGCCGTGCAATGCATATTCCGAAGACCGCGGATGGCGACTATGAGGTTCACGGAGGATATGTTAGGGCACCAAACGCACCTGGCTTGGGTATCACCCCTCGTTTGGATGTTTTGGGCGAGGCAGTAGCTTCTTACTTACGCCTCATTCTACCCCATGACCTTCGTCTTTGTGGAGCCTCGAGGCTCATTCGTCTTGTATCTGGGCTTGCCGAGGTCGAGATTTAGCTCGCCTAACCGTCTTGTGTTCAAGCTAACTAGATCTGAAGATTTAATTATGTCGAATGGATTGCTGTGACGGAACTTTTGATCACCGGGTTTAAACGGACCTAAAGTTCACATAAGATCGTACTTTAGATACTTCATGATTCCTATAGTCTTGATTATCTAGCTGCCAAAGGTCGCAACAGTTCCATCGAGCAGACAGATGAGGATATGCCAAAAAGCAGCAGAGAGCTAATTGATGCTCGTAATAGAGTTTCAAGTATCTGCCATTGAGTCAACGGGTATTCCCTCCTTCAGACTTCTTACCGGCCATTCAATCCATTCTCTCCATTCTTCTTCTATAACCCTGTCGATCATGCCCATTACACTTGCGCCCCAGCCTTGACTCGGCCACCCTTTGTGCTCATACGGCCAGCTCAATGCAGCAAAATGGGCCAATACAATAAGCGCCAAAGGATCCCCAGACCTGATCATGTCCACGAAGAAAGGGGGGAGACAAAGTGGCCAGCCCCATGTATGAGGAAGGTCACTGGTGGAAGAAAGGGCAAGGCAATCCTGATAAACATTTCTAAGACCCTCGAGAGCTAAAAGGCTAGCCGATTGAGGATTTATGACGTCCAAGGTTCGAGGAAGTTGCCGGGCAAGGCGAAATAACTTGTCCAAACGCTTCTGGAAGGTACTAGGCGCTTCGGATGATGGGCTTGGGGGCGATGCAGGGGTGGAGGGAGTCAAACATGTTGCTTTGTGAGAAAACAGTTGACCCAGCGGACCATCCGACGACCATCTCTGAAGAGACTTGAAGTCGAGGATACATTTCATACCCTGGAGGAGTTGAAATGACTGTGCCACCTCAGCAGATGTGAGAGGCCCGCTGGGGTGAGCAACGTTGCAAAGTGACTGGAGAAAGGTCAAAGAACCAAACAGGAAAAACACTTCACAGTTGCTTTCGTTGATATCATTCAGAAGGTTTCGGAAGCTGGAGAGTGCTAGAGCTGAGTAGTGCGATGAAATGACCTGATATTCGACTTTTTGCTCTGGGTTAAAATGTGCAAAGTGCAGCGCAGAGACAGCAAGCAGGGCATGCATCAGAAAGTCCTGACCCGAGTCAGACTGCGAAGTGGCTGGCAGGGCCAGACAGTGAATGCGACTTACATTGGATAGTGCAGCCTTTGGAACGAGCTCCCTCCAGAGCAACTCTGTTCGAGACTCCCTGACGAATGATCTCCAGACTGAAGTGCTGTAGTAGTGAAAGAGCTGAAGGCTCCGCATCCACTCTCGCGCAGAACATTGGCACGCGCATGGGTAGCCTCGCTCATGATGCGATGGCGTTCCTGGGGTCGGGTGGAAAGGCGATGTAATAGAATGGACAGAAGCTGAGATAATCAGAAATGCGTAACTAAAGGGTGAGTAAAAGGATATTTACCATGATCTTGTTGGGTTGCGATTGGTGATTGACACGCCCATGGCTCATGAGCTATCTGGTGGGTCGATGTGTAAGGCTCGGGTTCGGATTCGGGTCCGGGCTGTTCTCGAAGACCGAGGCCTGCAACCAGGGGACTGGAGCTCGGAGCCGGAGCTGAACCGGGAGCTGTAGGGGGCACTGCTGGGACTGAAGGGGCTGAAGGGGGAGAGCAGGCGCTGGCAACCACGGCGCTCGAAGTTACAAGGCTACACTCGACGTGGTGTCGAACGCAGTTTGTACATGGTCGAAGCTCATCGCACTATTTTCCACGGGTTAACACAACACGAAAATGCCAGGCAAAATTGCCAGCTGCTCACCTTGACTCGCCTGGCCTTACACCGAAGGCATCCATTACGAGATTTCTTATGACCTAGGCGTTTCCCTAGCTGCATGCTCATGGCGCGCGATCAAGTTCCTTCGCTTTCGCAAGAGAAGGACCCAAACTTGAATGCGAGGGCGGCAGGCGGGAACCCGAGGCTTTTGATGAAGATGCGAGCCAGCCTTTGGTCTCGTGAGTACAACCTGGTTAGTGGGAGATCAATGCAGCGCGCTTAGACAGATCAGGGCAAGGTATCCTCAAACTGTCTATGTACCTAAAATGTGGTCTGATGATGGAAACCGAAACCGAAAGCGAGATGCAGAACCCACACTTCTAATTAAGTTATTGTCTAGTAGGTATCCACCATCTGATGCTGGTGACAGTCTATGTGAATATGTCTAAAATGGTTTGCGGTCTCTATCAAATCTCCTTCCAAACCTGGCTTTACAGCCGGTCGTTGTTGAAGCTGGTTCGCAACTTCTCTCCATATCGCCTAATGAGCAGTGGAATGGGGAAGAGAGCGATGGCAATAAAAGCGAGGAGGGAGTTGCCCCAGCCCAGTCCCAGCGAATCATACATCTTGAGGGCGCATAGTGGTAGCGTGGCGCCCGCAATGGAACGCATTACCGTGTTGGCTGCCAACGCAGACGCTGCGTACAGACTGTAGGCGTCGACAAGGTACATGCTGACAGCCATGAAACACATCAGGTTGCCTTAATGAAGTGTTAGCGGAAACATGCGAGTAGAGACCTTCTATCCTTACCTGTTCCTATCACCGCCAAGCCCACGATCGGCGCCATCCAATGCGTTTCATACTCTGTCGTCCAGCCGTAGATGAAGAATCCAACCGGCAGTAGCAACGTGCCCACGGGCAGAAGCTTCAGGCGAACCTCAGGTTTGACATCCTTGTGATCCTGCTGTAAGGCCTTCATCTTCTGCAGCTGTTTATTGGAATCAATTGAGAACCAAAACAAACCGACAAAAGAGCCCACACCAAGACCAAGGTAAACAAGGCCAACCGTGCTGGCGCTGAAACCGTAAGCGCCCTCGAAGATGAAGGGAACCGATGTGAAGAGGAGGTAGAGATAGCCGTAGACAATCATCAAATAGAAGGCGAATATGGTGCAGATAGGAGAGAAGATTAGAAGTTTCGTGGGTCTGACAATAGCTCTTTTGAAGAGATCCACATCTGAAAGACCTGTATCAAGCTTTGACCGAAGGTTGAGATTGCCCGTCTCCTTGATGAGCCTTTGTGTCTTGCGCTTGAGGATAATAGGCGCATATGTCTCGCGCATCGTCAAGATCATTGTAACAGCCAGGAAGCCACCGATAATGGTCACAACCCAAAACACCCATCTCCAGCCCTTGTTGTCTACCAGCACGCCACCTACGACAGGTCCGAGGATGGGTCCGATCAAGGGTCCGATGCTAAAGGCCGACATTGCAACAGCGCGTTTCTCCTGGACTATCATGTCGGAAATGCTGCCGCCGCCATTCGTCATGGGACAGGCACCAAAAGAACCAGCCAGGAACCGGAAGACAATGAGAGCAGCCATGTTTGGGGCCAAGGCACATCCGATAGTGCAGCAGAGAAAAAGAATGTTGCAGACGTGGTAAACGATAGTCCGTCCATATACCTCGGAGAGCGGTGCCATTACCATGGGACCGAATGCAAAACCAAGGACATACACGGAAACCACAAAGGCCCCAAGCTCCTGGTTCGTCTCCTTAAAGTCCACCATGAGTTTTGGGACCCCGGGTGCAAAGATTGAAGAAGCGAGTGGTGTGATGAAGGTGAGGGCGCTGATGAGGCCACAGTTCAGGTATTTCTGCCACGCCGGCCAGTTGAATGGGTTCTCAGGGTCGTCCTCCCCATCCCACCAGACGATGTTCGAGTCGGATTCAGCATCGCCGGCATTCAAGGTAGCTTCGTCTTCGCTCTTCACCTGGAGTGGACTGTCCGAGGCTTTACTGTTGGAGTGTTGGTGTTGGGAGTTCGTGCCACCGGGTGTCTTCGTTTCGGTCACAGCCTTTTGGCTCTCGAGGTCGCTGCTCTGCTCCTTGGTATTTTCGGCTGAGATACCGAGCAGCTCGAAACCACCAGCTGAAGAATCCTTCTTGATGCCGAGCATCACGGCAAGGAAATGTATTAGAGGGTTCAAGACAGAAGAAAGGGGTCACAAATAGGTAGGAAGGAGAGAAAGAAATCAAACAGGCTTGGGGAAACGAACAGTGATAGATCTTGCAAGATGAAAGGAGTGTCCAGATCCATAGCAGGAGACCTACGATTAAATTTCTATTAACAGGCGCGCTGGATTTATACCCAAGTCATTATGCGAGCTGGCTCACTCTGAGCTGAATGCGAAACCGAACCCGAGGGTTCCACTCCCCAATCAAGGGAAGGTCCCATTTCGCTCCGCAAGCGATCTATATCTCATCTCCGTCACCCCGTAAGCTACTTTGACCACAGGCTTTAACTTCTCATCCTTAGGCTCAAAAGCATCTTTGATCCTCAACTGAAGTTCGCCCCCTGGGACAGTCCTAATTTCACTCCCACTTGCCGTAGCCTCCTCCGAAGTGTCCACCCAGGCAACCGACTTAACCATCTTGAAAGACTGTACCCCGGCTGAAGTATTAACGAGAATTGACTCCAGAGGCGGTCTTGACTTTTGCGAGAGGACAATGAGCTCCAAGATGCTATCCCACGCTCCACTTGTTGTACCTGTCTTGACAACATATATCGTGTGTAGTAGGGCAATGGCCGCGTGCAGTAGCAAACCTGCTATGGATATGTAGTCAAACCAGCTTTCGGCGGTCATGACATAGCCTGTATAGATTGCCCTTATCACGGATCGTTTACTATCGCCAGACTTCAGTGATTCCGGCTCCGAAAAGATCTCTTCAGGATCTCCAGGATGGACGAGTGATCTGGCTTGCGTTTCATTCGTAACCGACCAGTCACCGAATGGCCACGCAGCCAGGTATCGAGATGGTTGGATGTTCGGTATCATGCCGCAACGAGAGAGGCCATCGACGACGGTCGCAGCTATCATGCTCTCGAACCCAGGTTGTTGAGAAAGGTTTTTGTGATAAACGCTGCTCACAATAGTTTCCAAAGTGGTAATCTTGGATCTAGCCTGCGGAAGCCAGTGCATGTTCTCTGGTACTGTATCAGGCAACGAGAGTGATAGCAAATCGTACCAGTGGGTATCCGTTCTGATGACCCTCAACGAGTCGTTTTTCGGGGGTGCGGCGCGATTATACCCGATGCTTCCTTGGTATTCTAGCTCTGTTTGAACCAGGTTCAGCACTCGTCCCGCAAAGAACTCATGAGGTTGCTTTGTAGTCCATATAACTGAGAGAACAGAATTCGCTTTTGCCCATCGAGCATCGATGGAGCAAGCCAGCACGTTTGAGGGAGGGTGGCTACCTCCATTGGTACGGTTCCACAACGTTTCAAACAGCATGACAACGCCGAGCGAGTTTCCAGTTACGTTCCATAAGTCCACGGGGGTCATGAGAACAGGGCGAGACTGACCGAAGATAGACTTATTCAGTGGTGATTTTGTGTCGTCAAGTAATCCTCTATTCGCAAGGTGTTTCTTGATGTCTCCCAATACATCCAACTCTTCAACCACAGGTGCCTCTCCAGGCTCCCCTTTGTCGCTGTGGGTCTTGTAGTATTCGTCCACGCCGTCGAAATCAGGGAACTTGACGGTCAAGGTATCTCTCCAGAGATTCGTCTCAGAGGGATAGATCTTAGTACGACGCATTTACCACAAGTAAAGTTTTAGCACTGCAGCAATGATATGATTTTTATACTTAGTATATATACTAATATGACTAGGACAAGGTACTTATCAATTACTATCACTCGAGGGTCTGGATTGAGGAAAAATAGAATATAGTATACCAAAGTCATATATAGTCACGATACTAGGCCCTTTGAGCTTTTTATCTTTTCCCAGTAGTAGCTATCACTTTAATTTAGCTCGAGCACGGTATAACCCAACCTCCATCGAGGTTACTCCAAGAAGTACTGCTGACAAAATGCCATCCGTTCATCCGCTCATCCTCCTTGGCTCTCTCGACAAATGCTTCATGCTCGCCCTCAATTTGGATGACGATGACGCCTAAGTCTTTCATTATCTCAGCTCTCCTGGGGCTGACGTGGTTGTGGATATAGTCGACATATCGACAGCCGAAGATTTTGGCACCGTAAGCGAGTCCTCGGCCCTAGTTCCCATCCGTGGCGACACAGACGGTGACCTTTTGGGTGATGTCCTTGTACTTGCTAGTCCGGAGATCCTGTGATGTCGGCTTGATGCTGCATCAAGTGGGTCTATGCAAGACTTGCCTTCTCGAGCAAGTGACGTGATTGGACACCGGCACCGTAGAACTTTCCCCGGCCTCCCCTCGGCGCGCAAGAAACCTCCCGGGCTTCGGGCGCACTTCCAGCCACCAAAGTTCTTACGAAGCACTCGCCGCCTGCCAGCTTTATCACTCTCGCAGATATTCACGCTGAGAAACAAAGGCAGAGGAGCGACTCGCGACACCAGAAGACTCTCGGTTCCGCTAATCCACTACCATCCTCTTCATCTAAGATGCTGCGACAAAGCATTGCTCTATTGTCACGTCGACCCTTCCATTTTGGCACCGGAGCATCCGAGATCTCCTCCACCTGTACCAATGTGTATTCACCATGGATCGCCCAGTATGGTACGTTCAAACCCATGTGTTGCATAGAGCCCACGACTGCATTTTACTGAGCGAGTGCCAACAGGCCAGTTTTCGAAGTTGACAGCAATCAAAAAGCCCTTGCGCTTGATGCCAGTGGGCGGTTCCGTCACATACGGTGTTAGATCCTCCGATGGCAATGGATACCGACAATTCCTCGGCGATATGCTTCGCGCTGACGGCTACCAAGTCCAATTCGTCGGCTCCCGCAGGTCAGGTTCCATGACTAACGGCGACAACGAGGGTTGGCGGGGGTACAGAATCGACCAGATCGACAGTAAAGCAAGGAAATGTGTGCCAACCCTGGCACCTCAGGTCTTCACTGTCAATGCTGGATCCAATGACTGCGTTCAAGGCTTTCGAATGGAGACCCTCGGCGTCCGTATGGAGAAGATGCTCGAGTTCCTTTGGCAGGCAAATCCCACCTCGGTTGTTATCCTATCAACGCTACTCGTGAACAGAGATAAGGACATCAATTCGCGAGTGATGGACGCAAATGACCAGTTTCGTAAGTTGACTGAGTTGAAAGCGAGGGAGGAAAAGAAGATAGTGCTTGCGGATATGAATAGCTCTCGAGGGCCTCAGCTTGATGATCTTGTTGATGGCACGCATCCTAATGACTACGGGTACAAGAAGATGGCAGCCATCTGGTTTGAAGCTATCCAGAGGGCTCGCGAGAAAGGGTTTCTATAGGATATGGCGAGCATCACAAGGCTTTCTTCTCTGGTGCTAGGTGTGGTACAGTGAGGGGCCCTTGGTGGGATAACCGAGCGAGTATTGGACCGCAAATTGAGTTGCTCAATCTCGGCGGGGGGAGAATTGTCCACTCTTATTATCGCCGAGTCTCACCATGAGCTGGCGAACATGGTCTGGCCTAACCATGCCATCTTTCGTAGACACTATCACGAGAAATAGAGGGTATGTGGTTCGCTTCCGGATGTTGTAATGGGTCTTCTACTAATCCCCTATCTTGATTAGATATTGTTTGTCCCTCTAATCTCTTAACTACGTAGTCAAGATCCAGCAGTACTCCCTCCAGTAATTTTGTTTCATTGGCCTTCTTAAGCACCTGACTGTAAAATTTCAAGCTATTCAGGGTCCAGTCAGACCAATCGCCAAATACTTTTCTACTCACTATCACAGCCTTGCAAGCCGACTCCATAGCTTTGTCCAGCCGGCCCTCAGCCTCATCAATCCGAGATATCGTCATGTGCAAGGATGGCATCATCCGCTCGTTGTGAAAATCCGCGTGTTGCGTACCCATGATCTCTTCCGTGAGGAGACGAGCTTCACGATAATTCCTCGTTTTCAAGTATGCGCTCGCCAAGTGCATCTTGAGGTTTAGGTGGTCTTTGCACCGATCTTGTCCTTGCAGCTCCGCTGCGAGGACCATGCGGCGACCCAAGTTGACTACTTCATCAGCACTCATCAGCTCGTAGCGAAGAAACCGCCAGATGGTGTCAGACATCATGTCCTGTACGATCGGGTAAGCAGTGCCAAGGGTATCGTGAATGACACTGATGTATGCCAGTATAATCGGCCTTGCGTGGGCGATCATTTCCTTTGGCCCTAGTCGAAATATGACCTGGATTAGAAGACGGAGCGGGTGCGAAGAGCCAGCCCAAGGGAGGGTCTCTGAGACGTGATATATATTTTGGAGAAGCCATTGGGCGATATTGAGATGATATCGGGCGAAGAAAAGCACTGATGTATACACGAAGGAGAAGCGCAAGGGATCTTGGCGTGAGAGCTGTATGGGGGCCTGTCTGATGAAATGCCGCAAGAACTGGATTGCCTCGGCATTTCTCCCGTCCTTTAAAACCACCACGGCTGACATGACGGAGCTGCACCAAGCTGGCACAGTGTCCTCGTTCTTGAATCCACTATTTGCGTCTCTTGGCCAGTTATTCGCTTCAACTGACCCTCTCACGTAGGAGTTGAGTAAGCGCATATAGTACTCCGGTACCCGTATGTCGTCTGGTGGCGTAATCAACACTGGGTGTGCAATGGCGCTATTTTGACGTGTAGCGATGGATGGTTGTAGAACTTTAGTTACGAATTCCACTTGTTTCTCCTTGGGCAATCTGCGAAAGTATTCCTGTCGTTTCTTCGTGGCAGCTTTGTTGTCGGCAAGGCTGAGCATCTCGACCGGGTTCCGCGCAATGACCTCCAGCGCAGCTTTTGCCGTCATGTTCTTCCTAAGCTTCCACTGGGTAAACCGTGATTTGCACATTTTCTCACTAGCGGCATTAGATCAAGCAGTTCCTCATAGTTTGTAGGCCGTGAAACACGTACGTGGCGTTGAAGCCATGTACCTGACGCATGTGCTCCATGATTCTGGGCAATGACATGTTCCGTTTGAGGTATATATCAGTGATTGCCTCTCGGTAGTTGTCCCAGTCTTGGGGGCATGGAACAGTGCAACGCCCCAGCGGTGGGATGTGCGTCCCCTCCATCGTATGATGGGCGGAACTTCAAGACTGTGATAAGCCGGCTGCGACTACTAAGCGAGTTGGAATATTGATTGACCTCAGCTTCATTGTTCGATAGATGTCACAGCGGGGCAGCATGGCTTTAATGCACAAGAGTTCCTCGCATCGTCAGGGGGGTTGAAAGCAGCCGTACTACTAAATGCACAAAAGATCCTGGCATTCAATTCAGCCAATGCCTGGTCGACGGTACTAGCCTGGAAAGCATGTCTCCTTTTGGCCGAGCCTCCTCAGGCCGCCCCTTCTCTTCCATTGGTCGTTTTCAAGATCAGGCTCGGCAGTAAGGCAATTCTTATCCCCCCTGACGCCGCCTCAGAAGATACCTAAAAGCTACTTGTCGTCTCTACTAAACTTAAGTTTAGGCTAAGTACCAGCAATCGCATAAACTGAGCTCGCACGGTCAGAACAGCACAGCCCCAGAAACACCGGGCTGCCGTGGCAGGTCAAGTACATGCAGAAAGGCGGTCCGACAGCCGCAGGGGTGATGGCCATTGCCCTAGCATATAGCATGAGAACAATAGCCTCTTTCTCGCTTTGGCAACTGTTCCCTCGTTCATCGAGAGAAGAGGCAGTCTTAAGTGTAGTCTACTTTTGACTCAAAGTAAGGGTGAAAGGCAGTCCCATTGAATCTCTCAGTTACGAAGTAATGGCAGTAAGGGTGATTCAAAGTTGTAACGAGATCAGATGCCCTATCTGCTTATATTAGAAACGGATGTCGCTGTTGGTTTAATACCAGGCCGCGGGTTTATCTTCACCGCCCAGTCTCTTGCCCTGACACAATGGGGTGCATGAGGCTCAATTATTCGGCCAACATCTTAACTCAGCCCTTAGCTCTGTGGTTCATTGTCTGGTCACGCCATACTGGACGGAACAATTCCGACGGCACACAACGGTGTCCGGCCACTGGCTGCAGTTTATCTCTGTGGCTTGCAACAACCCCAGTAGATGATGTGGTCAAATGATTCTCACCTGTTGACGCCCGGTGTGACTACCCACTTGTAGCAATGTATAAACGCTATTGGATGATGAAAACTGCAAAGATCTTTTGTACATCAAGACACCGAGGACCAATCCATACTTCCTACCCCCTACCCTTCAGCCACCAAAGACTAGAGCCGCAATCGTGGAACATGCGATTATCAGCTACCAGTCATTTCTGAAAGAATATTTAAACTACTCTTGCACCTTGGACGACTATTTAATCTCGCTCTTACCATCATGCCAAGCGCTCTCCAGACCAACTCGAGAAAGTGTGGTACGTCCAATCTATTCAGACCGTTCAAACCTTTTCCTGAAACCCAAATTCCCACAGTACCACCAAAAAGACTCGGACCCAACTCTTTCCACCATAATGGCGCGCGTCTGCAAACATCGAGGATGCAAGTCATCTATCCACAACGATGAAGAGCAGGCCCGGCACGACAAGGTCTTCCCAAGAAACTGTGGAGTGTGTGGATGCTTCCAGGGCACGTGGAGGCAGCATATGACGAAGCGTCCTCATTATGTGTGCGGCTGTGGGGACTGTAAGGGGCTGAACGTTCGGTTTAAGTCTGACGCTGACGCACGCCGTCACTGGAACGTTCATCATAGAGACGATGAGGAGCGGATTACAATGGATAGACATGGCAAGGCGCTGGGCGATGACGATGACGATGATGGATATTATAGCGAGCCTGCTTGAGTATATAGGTTGAGAGTGGTGGAAAGTTGGGCTGTATCAGTGGTTCTTTTAGTGTTATGAACAAGTGCCAAACTTCATAAAACCCAGCCAATACCAACAGGACTCACTCGGGACATCGTGAACCTCACCCCATGCACCCTGACGCACGACTGTGAGCCACTTGAAGTATCGAATAAAAAGCTCTTTTGTATTTTCTATATACCAACTGTCTGAGTGATTAATGCAATTTAGTTCCCCTCAATACCTTGAGCATATTACCAGACGTAGCTGACCCCTATTGCTTGGACTACGTCCAGCATTTCTTGCTACTAACATAAATTCAGCATGACCAGCTAGCTCACCATTGCCAAATACTCAATCAATCTCACTTGGAGCTACCTATCCATTTGCCAAGCCAGCAATGTGTCAGCCGGAATCTGAGGGAAACTCTCCAAGCAGATTTCCGATGGTGCACCGACCAATCCGGCCTTCTATCACGTTGCATATTCTCCGTGGCGTCGGCCCGTAGGCCAAGGGACCCGGGAGTCTCTTAATAGAGTGCCAAGAAATGATACCATCATGTGAATGTTTCTTGATCAACCTCCGTGCTTCCTATTTGGGTATCTCAAGGAGCATGGCTTCCGAGATGAGCAGGGTCGGCCCCCCTGTCAGTGTTGTCACATCGACAGGGATCCTGGACGTTTCGGCCACCTCAACACTGAAAAGGTCATCGATTTACAAGTCGATCAATGAATAAACATGTCGGTACGCGGCGTGTTCATGCGTGTCATTAAGTGATGAGGCTGCCTTGCCCACCTGCAAACGAATGACGGACCCATATCTGGCATTTGAGTTGGAGATCTTAGCGTTGCAAGTCACCCGTCGGGCCTCCTTCCACGAGGCGTGTGGATTCATCCTGGGATGCCACGGACGCCTAGCCCGATTAAGAGAACGGTCCTCAGGTTCCGTTCACAGTCACCTTTTCGGCGGCTTCAAGTCCCAGAAACTGAATCACTTGACCACAGCAAAGGACGCTACGTCCCGTCTTTCCGAAAGTCAAGTCTATGCAAAGAGGCATGTTCTGAGTCAAGATACCAATATATAAAGTCTGTTTCTTTTCGAAACGAAAGGAGTTCTTTTGTTCTTCACCCGTTAACGTTTGGGCGACTATCCACCAGAGAACACACAGCCGGCTACACACTCTCTTTGCAAAAAATGACTGTCTATCAACTCTTGTTTACGGCCGCTTTGGCTGGTACAGCACTTGCTGCCCCTCTTGTTGAGGAACGCCAGGCTTGCGCCAGCCAGTGGTAAGTGCTTGCAATTGATCCTGATTTGACTTCATGGTACAGGAAGGCTCACATAACCTCTAGGGCCCAGTGTGGTGGCTTCAGCTGGAATGGTGCTACTTGCTGCCAGTCTGGTAGTTACTGCAGCAAGATCAATGACTATTACTCTCAGTGCATTCCTGGAGAGGGTCCCGCCACTTCCAAGACGAGCACGCTTCCTGCCTCTACCACCACCAGCAAGCCGACCTCGGCCTCCACCGCTGGTACCTCTTCCACTACGAAGCCTCCTCCTGCTGGAAGCGGCACTGCCACTTACAGCGGAAACCCCTACTCTGGTGTTAACCTTTGGGCCAACAGCTACTATCGCTCAGAGGTTACCAACTTGGCTATACCCAAGTTGAGCGGTGCCATGGCCACGGCTGCTGCCAAGGTCGCTGATGTTCCCTCTTATCAGTGGATGTAAGTAATGGGGTATTTGAGTGAATCAGCATTACAGAAATTTTTACTAAGAACGTCTACAGGGACTCTTTCGAGCACATCTCCCTGATGGAGGACACTCTCGTAGACATTCGCAAGGCTAACCAGGCTGGTGGTAACTACGCTGGCCAATTCGTCGTCTACGACCTCCCTGATCGCGACTGCGCTGCTGCTGCTTCTAACGGAGAGTATTCCCTTGACAAGGATGGTGCCAACAAGTACAAGAACTACATCAACACTATCAAGAAGATCATCCAGAGCTACTCTGATATCCGAATCCTCCTTGTTATTGGTTAGTACTATGCCCCTCATTCCGTGTGATTATGACTGACAGCTCTTATAGAGCCTGACTCCCTGGCTAACCTGGTCACCAACATGGATGTTGCCAAGTGCGCCAAGGCCCATGATGCGTACATCAGCCTGACGAACTACGCTGTCACGGAACTGAACCTACCCAACGTCGCCATGTATCTTGATGCAGGTCACGCTGGCTGGCTCGGCTGGCCCAACAACCAGGGCCCTGCCGCGAAGCTCTTTGCTAGCATCTACAAGGATGCCGGCAAGCCAGCTGCGCTCCGTGGACTCGCCACCAACGTTGCCAACTACAACGCCTGGAGCCTCAGCAGTGCTCCCCCTTATACCCAAGGCGCCTCCATCTACGACGAGAAGAGTTACATTCACGCAATGGGTCCTCTCCTGGAGCAGAATGGCTGGCCTGGTGCTCACTTCATTACCGACCAGGGCCGTTCTGGCAAGCAGCCCACCGGTCAGATCCAGTGGGGTGACTGGTGCAACTCCAAGGGCACTGGCTTTGGTATTCGTCCCTCTGCCAACACTGGTGACAGCCTCCTCGATGCTTTTGTCTGGGTCAAGCCTGGTGGTGAGTCTGATGGTACCTCGGACACCAGTGCTGCCCGTTACGACTACCACTGCGGTGCTTCTGCAGCTCTTCAGTACGTCTTCCCATTCCCCCAACCAAGAACCATGCTGACATCTCTTCTTTCAAGGCCGGCACCTGAGGCAGGAACCTGGTTCCAGGCCTACTTCGAGCAGCTTCTTACCAATGCCAACCCTTCGTTCCTGTAAGCAATTGGGACAAAAAGGCAAAGCTGGTTTAGCTCTTTCATGTATATATTTACCTCGTATGACGGTACAACGAGCCGCATACTACATACGACGAAAAGGATTGGTCCCTCAGTCTCTTCAGACATCCCCAATTTCGTATCTGCTTCTCTTGACTTGTCTAGTCAATCAATTTGAGCTTTTTCTTATGCTAGGTGCATATAGATACCTGAAGTCTTTGATTGAACTGTGAACTAGATGATAAAATGGTTCTCGATTGCCATATATCTGGACCCCCCCTCTCTTCTCATGCGAAGTAGGCGACTCTAGCACCTGTACTGCATCAAAATCCATATAACAGCGTCCACAACGGTCTCAGGGGCAGCAAGATGAATGTTATGCCCGACGCCAGAAACATGCTGAAATTTTGTCCTTTCGGATAGGTTCAATATCTTTTTTTGCATGGATTCTTCGATCGCATTGGCCTGAGATATGAATTGGCTCATTCCAGCCCTTTCAACATCAGTGCCGTTTCCCAATCGTACACCTTCAGCATAGATCTTTTGGAGATCGACGGCGTAGTCTGCTTGCAAAACAACATGAGGGACACGCCCGAACTCAGGCTCTTCAATCTCTGAACGCCCATTGGCAGCTAGGGCTTTACCGCTCGCGTGATACTGAGACACTTCTCGGTCGGCTGCGACTTTATGCCCAGGTCGTGCCTCTTCCTCTAGCAATGCTTTCCACTCTACGTTTCCTAAGCGATGGCAATCTCCGTAGCAGAGCTGTAGCGTTTCGATATCTCCTTGTACAGCGCGAACAAACGGATTCGGATAGGTCAATGGCGTCTCCTCGGTGTTGGCATCGACAAAGACAAAGCCCTTGAACTGGGCTGAAGTCCTCAGCTTCACAAACTCCCGTAGAATTATGCCGCCGTAAGAATGAGAGACCACGATATAGGGTGGTGCGACCTTTGCAGCTCGCAGAAGCGCGTGCAATTCTGCTGCTATGTCCCCGGCGGTCCTGGAGTCACTGTCGGGGGCTAGTTCACTTAAGCCGTATCCTGCGCGCTCGTAGTTCATGACGCTCATAGACTCCGAAAGACTCTTCGTAACTGCAGTCCACTCTTTGATGCTGCTTGTGATGCCGGGGATGATGACGACGATTGGGTTGTGTGCTCTCCGAGGTGGCCCGTAAATGGTCAGCTCGAGTTTATGGGTACCCAAGTCAACAAGGGTCGTTAGACCGGGTTGGTAGCGTGCCATATCGAAGTTGGTGGTTGCAGGAGGTTGAATAGCAGGATTGAGTTGATGGATTCGAGCTTGTGTGAAAGATGAAGTCGGAGGGATAGAGTCACCACATTTGACAAATGGCGTCAGCGCGAGTTAGGCGATGGTTGCTGACAAATCATAGGTCAACGAAGATAAGGAACATAAACATCGAATTTTGCCTGGGCTTAGTATCACAATGGACATTCATATAGAAGAGTTGAACGTAGGTTGCTTAGGTTATTAAATGTTAGCTTAGTGAGTACATATTCTCTCAAACTAATCCTATGAGAACCCATGAATGCATTCTCGACTAGTGAAAATTGCCGAACATCTCAATCATACGTGCAGCTCCATCATCTGCGTACATCAAGTTTTCCAAGTTGATACTGCTTTGAATGTGTTCTCGAGCACGAGGTAGCATCTCGGCTTCATATGCTGCAACGGCCCGTTCCAACGCTTCTTGGTCTGCCTCCTCGTCATAAGTCGCTTGAGCTCCTTCATCTCCTAGCTCAGACATTATCTTATTGAAGAGAACCAGCGAATCGTACATGGCCTGATTGACGCCTTCGCCGTTTGGAGTTGCAAGATGTGCTGCATCTCCCAAGAGTGCAATGCCGGGGGTACGCTTCCAGTGCGTCTGGTCTGGTTCGTTGGCGCTGCCCTCCGTTCCACCGTTTTCGGTAGCTTCTGACGAGAAGAGGCCTATGGGAAGGCGATACAGAGGCCAAGGGCGCCAAGGACCTTCAGAGGCAGCGATCAAGGCTCGTGTGTTCGAGGCCCAGTTGGCGTAGAAACCCCCCGGTCCCAGCATGGTCGCTCGTGCCTTGTCCATATCAGTTGGATCAGCGGCGCCTCCAGGCCGTGTTAAAGTTTCGGGCGCTGTCACGCCCATGTATAGACGATACGATCTATCAGACATTTGCTGAACACAGAGCACGCTTTTGGCACTCAAAGCCATGACAGTACCTTTGCCTGCCATCTTACGTGCCGTGTCATATTCCCGGTTGTCGCTGGACAGACGGCCCTCGATAAACATTTTGCCTGAGTATACTGGCTTGGCAGATGTGATCTCAAGCAGAGAGTTAGCTCCTTGATATAGAAAAGATAGGGATGAAGGACCATGCTATGACTTACCAGTTGTCGGACCTTACTCCATGCTCCATCCGCGCCGACCACGAGCCGAAAACCAGTCTCAGTTGAGCCATCGGCAAAGCTCAGCATCCAGGAGCGAGCTCCAGACCGTTTTTCGTGTTCGCTACGCCCGACTTTCGAGAGAGTCTTTCCCCATCGAATGCTATCTGCAGGTAGGGAGTTGAGCAGTAATTGTCGCAGTTGCAAGCGGTCGATCTCAGGGCGGTCAGTGTCATCACTGAAAGAGGCCTTGATTCCCCCTGTGGAATCCATCAGAGTCATCGCCGTGGCATCTTGACGAGACAGCTTCTTGAACTCGTTATGAAGCCCGGCATGCCGCAGCGCTTCTTGGCCTGTTTCGTTGTGGATGTCGAGTGTACCACCCTGATTGAGAGACGTTGACTCCGGGGATGGGTCGCGCTCGAACACGTAGTATTTGATCCCGGCAGTCTGCAATAGACGAGCAAATGTAAGTCCACAGGGCCCGCCCCCAATGATTGCGATGGCGGGTGGTTTAGATGGGGGCATGGTTTCTAAACTCGAAAATTGCTAGACGCTCAGATTGGCGAGAATTTCACGATAAGCTCGGGTTGTAGACGTGATCTATTTGGTGTGATATAATTGTAGGCGAAATAAGTGAGACAAGAAAATTGGGATGAAAATGTTCACTCTGCGCCGGCGTAGAGGTTTTATAGGTGCTTTTTAGCTGTGCTTGGGTTACGAACCCCTTGTTCTCGGCACCGAGTTTTCTCGACGAACCTCCTAATGTGTGTTTGTTAGAGTCAATACTCGGTACCTAGTAAAGGCCGAGGCTGGCGCCGGATCCTATCGCTTCGGACATTAGTCTAGTCCGAACGCTATTTAACCGCTCGCTGTGGGGGAAATGAGAATTCCAGTGGCTATGAGTGCCTCACACTCAAGTCCTCACTGTTTTCTGCCCAAGTGAGCGCTAGACACCCCTAGACAGCGGGACTCCTATACCAACTTGTCCGCAATGGCAAGCTATCCACACCTCATATGGCGAATTCAGAACAGAAATACCTAGATTCGATAGCAAGAGGCAAAGATGCCTAAGCAATTGATCAGAACAGATCCGATCTGTATGTATCCAAACGGTGACCTGTACGCGCAGTGCAACTCGACTGACATAACTCATCATAAGATATGTATACAATACACTCGGCTATGGCACAATTTCAAACTAGTCAGCATCGTGGCACACAAGGTGAGACGGATCAGCGGTCGATGACGTCTCCTCGAAGAGGGGAAGTAAAACTTGAGCAATAGGGTAGGCGATCAGTAGAGTTTGGAGCAACCAATTGCTGACAGTACAGTTGAAAATAAGCGCTAGGTAGCTTTGCTGGAATGCAAACGCCCGACACTGACACCAGCAATTCTAATAAAGGGGAATTGAAACACCCTCGACCTTGGGCCCATGAAGCTCTCTACATCTTTTACTCTCATCCTCCATACACAAAATGAGCAAGTCAACAACAGAGCTACTGCAAAGCCATCTCTCCGAGGCCGGTATTCCCTTTGCCGTTCCTGGCTCAAGTGAGTTTGTATCCCTGCAAACGAGTTATACCGGCCGGCATGATGAGGTTCGGCCCAAGGTCATCACTAGACCCCGGTCCGCCAAGCAAGTGGCTACTATTATCAAATCATGCCTGAGCCTCAAGCTGGACCCGGTGGTTCGTGGTGGCGGGCATGACATGTTCGGGCGCTTCTCGGCCCTCGACGCCGTGAGCGTCGACCTACGCGATCTCAACGCGGTCACTATATCACCAGATAAAAAGACCGCAAGAGTGGGAGGAGGGGCGACAAATTATCAGGTACTCGAGGTCTTGAGCGAGCATGGACTGACAGCTCCCGCGGGATCCTGTGGAACAGTCGGTTTTGTGGGATGGTGTCTTGGGGGTGGATTTGGTCCTTATGTCCACTCGTACGGGCTTGGAGCCGACCAAGTTGTCGGTGCCCGAGTTGTACAGGCCAATGGGGAGCTAGTTGAAGCTGATGCTCGCCTACTCAAGGGTCTGCGTGGGGGCGGCGGAAGTCTCGCCATCGTTGTCGAGTTGGAGGTCAAGACGTGGCCGCTCTGTGAGGTATGCAGTGTCTCCTACATTTTTCAGTGCATATGCTGACTCTCAACAGGTCCAGGCGGGAATGCTCTTCTTCGAATCGTCTGACATAGCCGGCGCTGTAACCACCTTTTTCACCAGCTACAACAACCTCGTAAACACGCACAAGGACATTCCTAGCAAGCTTTATCTGATGCCGTCGATCTGGATCTACCCGAAAGTCGGACTTTCTCTCACCTGCGGTTTCATCTGGAACGGGTCTGCGAGCGACGAGTCTCGTCTGTGGCTGGAGCGAGTGAGCAAGTTAGCACCTCTCTCACCCAATATCTCGGATGTGCACTCAACTGTCATGAACACGAATGCGCTGGGCTTCGCGGCCATGGTGAAAGATATGATCCCCGCTCAGGTTCTCGGCCGTTGCCAGTCAGCAGACATCTCCCACTTCTCACCCGAGGTGGTAGATGAGCTGGCCCGAATTGCCCACGCCATCCCCCGCGACAGCTCCGGTGGTGTCAACATCCATACCCTCCGTGCCGACAGCCCATCCTGCAGGCCCGACACGCCGGACTCTGTTCTGCCGTACCGGAAACCCCACGTGATGTTCGAGTTCCTGGGCCTCGGAGATGACGAGGCCTCGGCGCGGGGCGCGGCAGCTTGGGCGTTGGATGCACGTAATAGAATCTCAGCACTTCCAGATGCAGAAGGTCCCACGTATCTACCCTTGACCGCCCCCGAGTTTGTCGACCTGGAGACAACCTTTGGAGGGCATCTGGCAGAGCTGCGGCAGCTGAAACGGGAGTATGACCCGGCGGGGGTTTTTAAGCATACACTGCCAAAGCTCGTATGATGGTGAATTGATCACGGCTCGAGCCCTGCAGATGGACGAGATTGGCACGGAGTAGTTCGAGCTAGCGGCTTGATCCTTGTCTGATCACCTTATCAATCAGTCCAACACCGACTTCGGATCCCGTGCCAAGCCGGGTATTGCGGATCGGCTCGTCAGTGATTGGGGCTATTACTTGATCTGCCCGTTAGATTCATCCGGTACCTTGTAGCTGCATCACAAGCGCTGTGATCTTCCTCCACCCGGCAAAGGGCCCCATTGTTAGGTGTGCATCACGGTGCCGCGTTTCGCGCCTCTTTTGTGGTGTGATCTGTTACTATCTTACGGCGATGAGCCTACCCCCAAGAGGCATATTAGGGCTGGTATAACCAAGTTCATTCATGTTATTCTTGATTGGATCAAATCCCTGCCTATGGTCGCACTCACAGCTTTTCACAGCGTGGGGGACTTGGTTAGATCGGCTCCAGAACAACGAGCTGGCTGTGTACAGTGCAATGGAAAGGGTTTGCCACGGTGGGTTGGAGGAAAAGCCGTTTATGTATGTTAATGTCTCATATAGAGAGAAATTCTTCTCATGTTGATCTCATCTTGTTTCCTCGAGCTCTCATCAGGGGTACCAGCTAGTGAGCATCACAACTCCCAAGTCCTCATCGAATCAAACCCCTTCCCTTTCCAACGGTGTCGATTGACCCGCGGATTACGGCCCTACCATGGAAGGAATAGACAAGAAGCACAATGATGTCGAAGCGGGGAGGGAGTCACCCAGCATCGAACCAACAGCATTACCAACCAACAACACAACTACCGACAGCAAGGGGTTAGAATACGGAACACGCAATCTCGGCACTCTGAACCGTAGGCTCAAGTCCCGACATGTTCAGTTCCTTGCCTTGTCCGGCGCCATTGGCACGGGCCTTTTCGTCGGCAGCGGACAGGTGCTTTCGCTTGCCGGCCCGCTCTCAGCCTTCCTGTCCTTCACCATCACCGGCTTCAACATTTTCTGCGTCCTCAACAGCGTCGGTGAGATGGCTTCGTGGCTGCCTATCCCGGGACCTGTTCCTATCTTTGCCGCCCGGTTCGTGGACCCGGCGCTGGGGTTCGCCCTCGCTTGGAACTATTGGTATCAGTTTGCCATTGGAGTTCCTATTGAGGTGACAGTCTCAGCCGTCATTGTTGATTACTGGCACAACAATGTCCCTAAAGTCGCACTCATCAGCCTTTTTTATTTTCCCATGGTCTTCCTCAACTGTTTGCCCGTTCGCATCTATGGCGAAGCCGAGTTCGTCTTTGGAGCCATCAAGTTGACCACTATTGTGGGCTTGATCATCCTGATGTTCATCATCACTGTTGGCGGCGCTCCCAATGGCGAGGCGATTGGCTTCAAGTACTGGGTACACCCAGGACCTATGAATGAGTACTTGAGGCCAGGTGCATTGGGAAGGTTTCTCGCTTTCTGGAAAGTATTTGTGCAGGCAACCTTTTCCTATGGTGGGAGTGAGATGGTTGTCATGGCGGCGGGAGAGACAGAGAACCCTCGACGCAACATCCCCAAGGCTATTCGTCGAGTCTTTTGGAGAATTGTTCTCTTCTACATCCTTTCCGTTTTCCTTGTCGGTCTTTGCGTCTCGTCCAAGGACCCTTCCCTCCTGAACGCCATCAACTCCTCTGCCCCTGGAGCAGCTCAAAGTCCCTTTGTTATCGCTATTCGCAACGGCGGTATTAAAACACTTCCCTCAATCATCAATGCGGTCATCCTGACCTCGGCTTGGTCATCTGGCAACTCGCTGTTTTATGCCGGCACTCGTGTTCTCTATGCCGCGGCCCTTGATGGAAAGGCACCAGCCATCCTGGCGTATGAGAAGTTTGGCGTTCCATACCTCTGTGTAGCAGTCACCTCTGCTTTTGGACTCTTGGTCTACCTTAATGTCAGCAACAGTGGCGCTGAAGTCTTCTTCTGGCTCAGTAATCTGAGCGGTGTTGGGGCTCTTATCATTTGGGCCAGTGTCTGCTACACATATCTTCGCTTCTACTACTGCCTCAAGTACAACGGAATCGACCGCAACACTCTTCCGTACAAGTCACCAATGCAGCCATTCCTGGCTTATTTCTCCGTTTCATTCTGCACCATTGTTGCTATCTTTAACGGATTCGACGCCTTCTTCCCTGGACGCTTCAGTGCCAAGACCTTCATCCCGCCTTACATTAACATCCCCATCTTCATCATCCTGATTTTTGGTTTCAAGTATGTCAAGAAGACCAAGTTTGTGAAGTACTCAGAGATGGATATCTGGTCCGGAAAGGCGGAGATTGATGCGTTGGAGCCAACTTGGCCAGTGGTGAAACCCAGGAATTGGTTGGAACGCATTTGGTTCTGGATTGCCTGAGTGCACTCGAGAAAGTGGAAATTGACAAGATATGACCTATCTGTCATAGGAAGGCATGCGAGAAGTCGTTACGGGGACGAAAAAGGGTGGGTTAAATGGAGTACAGCCGTGGGTAAGTTGGTAAAGGCAAATGTTGTTATAACCCCAGGTTTGGGGAAGAGATACCAGTGATGAATGACACCATGTCAGAGATGCAAAAGGGGATCACAAGAATTATGTTTAGGGACATAGGTTCAGCTCCTTCTTCTTCGATTCCTCTATATATAGCCCACTGACACGATGATCACACGATATGTGGATTCATATGATCGACTACTTGGACAATTGTGTTAACTATTTAGGAGAGTAAAATATATGAAGAGCGAGAATCATTGCTTCTCATTACTGGAGTAAGTCAAAAGAGAAATCATCTTATCATAATCATAAATCGTTGAACGACAAGCTATATCTAGTCATTCCCATGCTGTGGGACCCTTGCTCTATATAGCTTAAAGATAGCTGCGCTTAGAGGTCTAATCAAATCTCACAAGCGGCCATACCTTCAAGGGCAGAGTAGAAGTCAGCCAAATCCGGCTTTTCATCTCCCCCTGGAATGCAGAGAGCAAGCATCTTCATAAACGCAACACCGAGTCGAAATTCTGCGAGTCCTTCAGTGATGTATCGATTATGCATCCACTGGGAGAGTGATGAAACATCAGTCAATTTCACGCCGTTGCTGTTGCTGATGTCAACGCGCTTCTTGACAATTTTTCGAAGAGGGGTCCATTCTGCGATCTCGATCAGAACACAGCCGAGAGAATATGCATCCATATAGCGCTCGAAGCTCTCCGAAGGCTCTCCGAGAGCCTTGGCATGCCGATAAATGTCTCGTGAGAGGTCCTCAGATAGTTGTTCGCTGATTTCGGTCGGCGAACTTTGTCGCGCGAAGGAGAAGCCGCAGAGATATGGTCGACCCATACGACCAATACGACCAATCGACTGGCCAGAGGGTGGAGAGACAAGGAGAATGTTCTCAGACCGCACGTCTTTATGGAGCCAGCCGGCGGTGTGGAAGCTGAGGAGCGTCTGGCACGCCTGCACAGCTAAGCGAAGTCGTGCGCCAACATCTGGTAGTGGCCCGCTGGATCTCGATAATACACTGAGCAGAGAAAGAGGTTGCTCAGTCCTGGAAGGGAATCGAAAGACCAACCGGAAGCCCCCTTGCTCTTCAGTGTATCCTAGGCAAGGGAATGTCTGGAAGGATGGCGTGGGAGGCTGAGAGAGTAGATGCACGAGCGCTTCAACACGTGGTTTAAGCTTCGCTTTCATACGCGGCTGTACGCGCTTCTCCTCTATCAGTACGGTGTCTCCCTTGTACTGGGCCGATCCGATGGTCGAAGACATCATACGAATACTAGCCAGCTGGGAGGGGTCCAGAACCGATGGAGGTCGTGCTGGCACTATATTGTTGGTCCCATCATCGGAGTGTGTTGGTTGTTGGGCATGGCCATCATGTGATGTGAGCAAAATATGCTGTGCCTTCAGACCTGCCGAGGCAGCGAGGCCGTTCTTCATCTCAGCATCTGTGGCCGAGTCGTGGAGGGATTTCTGGAGATCCTGAAGACCCTTGATATCCTGACTCGTTTGGATCGCTAGTTGCAGCGTCTGGTTGACAGCGCGAGACGTCTGAACTCGGTGAGGCATATCCAAGAGAGACCAAAGTCCATCGACAAGCCCGGTCACATCCTTCACCAACTCCGCATACTTTTTCTTGTCGATAGCGGCCCACCAAAGACGCCTTGGGAACCGATTCGCCGTGTTGAGTGTGGATGCGCGCCTGAGGATGCCCGCGCGAGTCTCGGATGACACAATATTTGAGAGGATCGACGAAGCCGGGTTATCCGGAGCGACGATCGTTTCAGAAGGGACCAATTCATCAGAACCATCCGGCTGAGACACGAGTTCCAGCTTGTAGCGCTTTTTCAAAGCATCTGTCGAGGAGAGAAGCTGCTCTAGCTGGAATAGGATGAGAGCGGCAGGGTGCCTGTGAGGTACTGGTGATTCATCGTCTTTGGGAGAGTTGAGGCCAATTGCCCTAGCCCACTCAATGAGCCGATACTCTTGAAGCACGAGCTTTGTTCGTTCGATGGCTGCATCCTTTCCGATATTTCGAGCGTCAGATATCAAGGTGAAGCCTCTAACGCAGCGGGCAAAAAGGTCGAAAGAGAGCGACACCACAGCTAAGGCTGTTCCGGGGTCCATTGTGCGTGTACAACTGTTGACAATGTGTTCTTTATTATAGTTGAAGCCCGGCCCTTGATGGGTTAACTGAGCCAGAAGATTGTGCGTGTACAACACAAGCGTTGAGGTTCTTGATACGTAATTGCTGGAAAGTCTGGGTCTCGATCTTGGACTGTCGGTCCATAGGTATGCGGGGTCGTGTATGTCAGACAGGGCGCGTGCGCCATATGATGGTGTTGATGTCTGATCAACCCTGGATGAGGCACATGAAAGTGCAATTATCCGATATTTGGATCCCTGGCCTCTCTTCTTGTACTGGTCTCTCCGACCGTTTACGCGTTTACCAACCGTCGATTAAGCATAATAAACCTCTTCGCCAAAATGCATTTAGCTCCTTTGACCACGCAGTAACTTATTTTTGGTCCACCCCACTTCTTCGTCCACTCCACTTGCTCTATTTGGCCGTAGGCCTCCAGTTGTCCTAACAATATCGTCAATCGCGAAACAGGCTGAGGTAGGCTGTAGCAGCTCAGCCGCAAATCACTAGTTACATAATTAATAACTATGTGCTTAGCAGTGCCATAGGATCCTTAAAAGGAGGTAAAGCAACAGATCCACTCCCTCGAAGTTCCCCGCCTGGTCATAACACCCGCCAACACTCCTCCTTCATGCCTTGAGTTGGGCTGCTTGGACCTCTGTCACCCAATTACCGATCCCCTGAAGCGGAATGGAGTCCTCCTCGGGAAGAAGTCTGACATCTTTTAGGGGAGATACCTCCGATCCTACGACGTTCGAACCATATGACCCTTCAACTCTAGACGATGCACGCTTCATCCCGAACGCCTTGGACTTTTCCTACCGAGCCATCTTGGCTGAAAGTGCCTTGAAATTATCGGTACCACCGGTGTTTTCGAATGCGCAAGCCGTCGACAGCGCTTCATTTGCCGGCCGGGGCGCAAGCTTCGTCGTGTACCGACGTCGCATCCCGCCCCAAAAGCTTCTAAAGTCGCGTATACAAGTTGATGGCTTCTCGGTCGAGACGGAAGACCGGCGCAAGTTGCCGGACGTAGTTGCCTACAAGGTGTCCGTCATCGAGTTTTCGGACAAAGGTGAAGCCGCTCATACGTCCCGGCACGCCATAGACGCTGCAATCATGGAGCTCTACCTCTCAACGCACCGGCCAATCCTGCAACACCCGAATCTCGTCAACTTTCTTGGATTGGCGTGGGGCACAAATCCGTTTAATTCTCTGCAAAAGTTGCCCGTCCTCATTGTTGAGTTTGCGGAACATGGGAGCCTCTCGCAACTGCAACAGCGAGAGTATCTCGGCATAGAGACTCGGCGGAAGCTCTGCCTTGACGTCTGCCAAGGCCTTCATATGCTTCATTCATGCGGCATTGTCCATGGCGACGTCAAGGCAGAGAATGTCTTGATCTTTCCTGATGAGGAGCACAAATACAGAGCCAAGCTGAGTGACTTCGGCTACTCCCTGGTTATCAATGCTGAAAGGAGCAGCCTGTTGCTGGGAGGAACCCGGCCGTGGAAGGCCCCTGAGGCAAAGAAAGCAGTCAACGTATCGCACGCAAAGTATACGGACATATACTCCTTAGCCCTCCTCATCTGGTGTACATTTGCCCATGGTCGCAACATCTTCAAACTCCTCGTGGACGCTTCCAAGCAAGGCGAAGAATTCTATGCGGAAGCGGAGAGACTGAAGGGAACCGAAGAACTAGCTGCCCAGACAGATCTTTCTGCTTGGTACCTGAAAGCAATCATGGCCGCTCCGTATGGCGACTCTGTCCAATTCCTCGAGCACTTCCGTTCTCTCCAGCAGCGAATGCAACAGAACAACACACAGGTCAACGACCCTGCAGCTTGCATTGACGGCATTGAAAACATTCTGTGTGCTATTCCACCTATGTATTTCCAGGCTTTGGAGCCGCTGAAGGAGCAGCTGCTTGCAACTGTTCAACGTTTTGGTTTATACGACGCGATGCAAAGAGCTGTGACAATTGGGTTATCGAATGAGCCATCCCAAAGGGACCTCGGCCAAATCATGGTCTCCCTTGGTTATAATGGTCTGTTTACTGAAGATAGGTACTCAAATTACCACCAGGCGCCACATTATTAGACACTGACCGAGACAGCGCGGGACCGGATCAAGTATTAAGGTCGAACCTGAACGTAGGTCATAATAGTCCTGTCCGTCGAAATGGTTGGAAACTTATGTCGTCTAGCAACATAAGTTCACGTGGCGTCACTGGACGAAGATGGACTCTTCTGTTCAGAGGTACCTGACAACAATATACATTCAGAGAGGCGAGGAGGAGGCTAAGAAGGGTATGCTAAACCCGCCGGAGGCCTTCCTTCTCACGGCTCTCTACATCAATGGATATGGTGTAGACAAGAATACTTCGAGCGCATCCAGATGGCTCTTCAACGCTTGGCGAGTGAAACATCCACTGGCGTCGGCGTATGGGTACCGAATCGCGCGTGGCATCGGGGTCACATTTGACAACACAGAGGGTGTAGTCGGATCGCTAAACCTAATGGCCCTGCGTGGTTCAAGAATTGCTCTTGAAGATCTTGCTCTGGTCTCCAAAGACGACTACGAGGAAACGAAGAAAACGATCCGCAACTCCCTCGCAGGAACAGGCGCGAATCACTTTTTCCAAACAGAAATGCTTCACGGATTCACCCACGGCATGTGGATCAAGACTTTTGGAAACATTCCCGTCTTGCTCGAGAACTTCTCTCAGTTGAATCGCATCGCCGATTACACTGCCAACAAAAGAGGTGACCGCATCCTTCATGTGGCCGCAACTTGCGGCCAAACAGAAGCCATCAAGGCTCTGCTAGATCGGTTTCCCTCACTTAAAGTTAATCAACTCAATGACCAGGGCGAGACGCCGCTTCTGTGTGCATGCCGCGCCGGGCAAACTGACACGGTCTTGTGGCTCGCCTCGCATGGAGCAAAAGCATCGGTGGCAGCACGGAATGGAGAGTCGCCACTTCACTGGCTAATATCCTTTGATAACGAAGAGATCGAAAGAGTAGGCCCAGCACTGATCCAAGCCGGCGCTGACGCAAACGTCAAGACGACAACCTTCATAGCCTACCAAGCGGAGTTTCCAGCATCGCTGGATCTTGATCGGCTGCCGGAGGGTTACCCTATCGGATGGGGTGAGTGTTCCCCATCGCCATATCCTTCCTCGCTTCTTCTGCAAACTGGAAGACTCGTTGGTTCGGGTGTTTGGAAGCATCAGGGGGCTAATGTGCAAACCAGCAACTCACTGTGACCGTCCCCAAATTGTCAAATTTTTGCTGTCCAACACGAGCGATCCGAGGATGTACAACACATCGTGGCCTCGCGCAAACAGTGCGTTAGAGGTTGCTGCGTCACAGCTTCGTTCAAAATGCCTGGAACTGATGATTCATGCCATTGAGCAATACAACATCGAACAAGGGGCAGCGAAACAGGGCAACTTCTTGGTGACAGGCCTCCTTCAACAAGCCGTTTACGGCAGCAGCCTATTTGATATGATCCTCTACCATGGTCCGAAGTATCAACAGGCGATGGAATCAACATTCAAGTGTCTGCTGCCCAGGACCAACAGGGCTGCCTCGATTCACGGCTACGGCGGGTTCAACCAAACCCTTCTCTATTTCGCCGTCTCGCTGGTCCGAGATGAATTGGTTGAATACCTCCTTAAGTACGGAGCTGACGTTATGAAAGCTGGAGAAGGCTATGATGAAGAGGTGTTCCGATCCCAGGACGTTGGTGCGTTCAAAACGATCGACATCAATCGCGCATGCGGCGTTGACCTGCGAACGCCTCTCCTGGAGGCAGTTCGATGGAATCGTCCAACGATGGTCAATCTTCTCCTTGAGCATGGAGCACACGCCACGGGAGCTTCTAAGAATCCATTCAGTGGCCAGGCTTCAACGTGGACCGCTCTCCATGTCCTGGCGTACGCAGGGCAAAATGATGCGCGGCTAGTCCAACTCCTTCTGGACCACGGCGCCCCCCTTGATGGCTTCCCAGACGACTTCGACATTACCGAATCCCCGCTGCTCATAGCTGTGCAGAATGACGCCTTCCAGCTCGCCGACAGCTTTGTATCGCATGGCGCCGACCTCAACTTCACCACCCTGGGCAGTGGCCACCTCGCCTTGACAAACCCCACAACCATCCTTGGGCACGTTGTCGCCTCCAACGCGCGGAATTCAATCGCACGTCTCCGTTATCTCCTTGACAGCGCATCGACGCGAGACTACCTGCATTTCATTGTAGAGCCAACTCGCCAGTGGACGGCACTGCACCGCGCCGCAGCCGCTCATATCGACGCCGAGTTTCGCGGAACAGATGCGACGGAGGCGGCTCAGCTGGACTGGGCGGATGTCGATTGGAGTGCGAACCGCGAGATTTTGAATGAGCTACTTAGACACTTTAAGGATCCGGAGCAGCTTGACGCTACTGAGGAGAGCATGGGATTAACGGCGATGCACCTGGCGGTCCTGGCGGGGAATGAGGCAGCAGTGAGATTGCTTCTTGATCGTGGTGCCCGCCGCGACGTGCCGAGTGCAGGTGGCCAGGGTGCGACAGCCGCTGATATGGCACTTGGAATACAGATGGGGAGGTTGTCTATAATCGAAGAGATCACCCGGCCTGGCAGGGAGGAGGTGGCGGCTCGGAAGAGGTGTAGTGATCTTCTGAATCCGCCAGCCCAGTCTGCAGCATGAGCCAGCGTGCCAACATCACAGAAACCAAGGAAGAGGTCCTTTCAGAGACAATTGAAGGTGTGAACTGGGTTTTGGGAGAAGTACCAACGAATATGTCAGAGATGCAAAAGGGTATGGGATGGTTCCACTATGTGTTTTCTTATCGCATATCCAATATATTTCAGGAGAAATTCCTATCTCAGCACAAGGTCCGGTGCCCCCCCTTGCTCTTAGTCTAGCAATACTAACTACGCGCCTAAACTCTAGCGCTCTTGGCATTCAGATAGCCTCGCTATGTGGAAAGCTTTTACTGTTGACAGGTATAGTATGGGTGGTTTGCAGACGGGTTGATATGAAAGCACGGATTCTAAATTTACTGACACGTTGGAGCTTGTTGATGTTCGTATAGTGGTCCCTGATACCCCTTTGGATTGCCGGAGTCATTTTCCCCGTCAAGTTTAGGAACTTTTTGGACCATACTATCAATCTTCTCTACGCCACTTTTTTTTTATTCCCTTGCCTTGTCTCACTATTGCCTTTTTGGTGGCACCTGGACTCTCTGGACTCGCATGTTGAATATAAGTCTGTTCAAGACTGCCCTCATAGTACCCTCTTGGATCAAACTCATTTAAACCTGACCCAGGATGGAAAATCAGGTGTGGGATGAAGTGGTGCCTGTGCAGGAAGGGTTAGTGATTTGGTTCTCTGAATTTGTACTGTTCGCTTTAAACACGGATACCTGGCTGAATTTTCTGCCTTTGATTCATTCGCCAAGTAACGAGGCCACTGTGCTAATTGGGATATGATGCTATGATGCGTTGATGTTGTGTTTTTCGATATAGTTGAAGCACGGCCCTTGATGGGATAACTGAGCGGATAGATAGACAGAGATCGGAGCTGTGAGCATAACTACACCTCTCCCCATTCTGGAGTTTCATGTCAGTCCCTGATGGCGCCTACAGTGCCTCATTCAATGTTGATACTTTTTCTCTCTTCACTGCATCAAAATATTCATTTCTTCCCTGCATTCTAAGGGCTAGTTGTGCAATCCCAATCTTAGAAGTGCTTAAGGGGCAATGCCCCTGAGCTTTTCCCACTCGTCCTCAAGCATTCCAAACTCCAACAAATCGTACCACTTGCGGTTTTGCCAAATTGTCCCTCTTCGCCGCCCTTCCGGTTTGAAGCCCATACTCTCATACAAATGTGCAGCCTTCGGGTTATAACAGGCAGTAGATATGCCAATGGAATGAAGCGCGGCGTGCCTAAATCCCCAGTCCAACATCCAATTAATGGCCTCGCGCCCATAGCCTTGGTTTTGGTATGGTCTGGCAAGACTAATACCGATCTCAGCAGTGCGGTGGTGTGCCACGGATGGTGAGATGCCTCCCCAGCCGATGCACATTATGCCGATGATGGTTGGGCTCTGTTTGTGCTCTGCGTCGCTCTTGTCGCTCTCTGGGTTGACTCTCTTCTCCTCTTCAGGCAAAAGACATATTGCCACGCCTAACAAAGAATTGACGACGGATTCAAGGTAGCTGTCCGCAGCTTTCTTGCCCTTCGGTTGCAGCATCGTTGGGGCAGCCATGGCCTGAATGATGGGGTCTTGTTCAATTGTTGGCAGAAATGCTTGCAAATTGCTGTCGGATTGGTCGGCCCGGACGTATTGGAGCCTGGCTGACCGGAAGGCGTTGACGATCTCTTCCGTATCGTAATCCATGTCGACTGATGAAAGGTGTGTGCGTGATGGGTAAAATTGAGAATTATAAGGCGACGTGATGAAGAACAGGTAGGTGAATTCCACTGGCAGCGACCAGCATTTCTAGTAAGCGACCAGACCGTAGAGGGGATCCAAAAGACGGCCAATGACTCATTCACCGGCTCAGTCACTGGAGTGACAAGCGTCGAACCACACCAAATTTGCTTAACCGGCATTCCAATTCAGTTAACTCGTCAACCTGACCCACTACATTTCTCGTATACGTGGGACGTTCCTAAGCTCTAGCAATGGTTTATGGCTTTTCTTTTTTTTTTTTCTGCAATCCCCGGCGCCACCACCTGAAAAGAACCGTTTTGATCGCATGAACGAGACAACTGTCCACCAAGACGCATGCAGTACGAGACAGACAGATGGCCCAAGACATCAATGGACAAAGTGTGACATGAAGGTTCATGCAATTTCAGTCCAAGTCCCTTCAAATAACGCCAGGTATAAACCTCTTGGTAGACTGATGCCACTTGATCCATTCGGCCCCAAATGTTTTCCGCAGCATCTCCTCTTCATCCTTGGTCCTCATCAATAGCCTCCGCACAATACCCAAGGTAATAATAACGGCACAGGGAAACCCCCAGCCATTGAGTCTCTGGTGTGCATTCTCGGGAAGCCAGCATCCTGATACTCCATCCCACCGGGAGTAAAGAGCCAGATTCGCCAGCAAGACGATGATCTGTCCCGTATAGCCTGGGTGCTGCATGTAGCGATATACTCCCGTCGTGGTCAAAGTGCTTGGCGGTCCAAGTCGGAAAGTGAAATTGCCCCCCAGTTGAGCGAACGCCAACAGACGTAGCGGCCCAACAACACCGATGATCAGGACGAGGCAGACCAGGGTATATGGGTTCCAGTCGAAAAGTTGCCAGTTGAGATTGTCGGAATGTGGGCAGATAAGACTGGTGCCGGGAGCCTTAAGCACAATAAATGCATGAACGAGGCCGATTCCTCCGGCCATCAGACGTCGCAGAAATGCTGCGGCAGGAGTAGCGTAAAAGCCCAGTCGGTCTTGGTTCCAGCCACCACGTGGAGTAGAATTGGGTGCCTTGGAACATAACATGGTGATGAAGCTGGACAAGAGGACCGCAACAGAGAACGACAGATTGTGAAAGGAAACCATATTGCTGGTGTATATGCTGTAATATGATACACTTCGCTGGATTAGAGATGCGATCTAAACATCGAACTGATGACAATATGAGACTCTTTCCTTATCACCATTATATATGCTGTCTCACAGAGCACTCCTAGAAGCTCGGCATCGGCGTTCGGAGGTTTAAACTTCCCAACGCCGAACCTCGATCGGAGATTTCGCAGCCGGAACGCCGATCCACCGGAACGTCCGATGCTCCAAGACCAATAAGAGAAGGCCCTGTCTCTCAACGCCGCCAACATTCCTACTTGTCGCTCCCATCACCGTCCTCTAACGCGCCCTGTGACCTTTTTGCTGTCCAAGGTGGATATCACTCTGCGCTGATTACGAATCGCGTTCCCCAATGAACCGACAAGCTGGACACGCCCCCTATGGAACGGCGTGTAGCCAATGTTCCCGATCCAAATCCCGATGTGTGGCTACCAATGGCGGAGAATCATGTGAAAGGTTGGATTTCTGGGGACGGCTCCCGTGCATGTCCAGCAAAACTGACGTGGTCACTTAGATGTCAACGTCTAGGAAAAGAGTGCGATTCCTTGAGTAGAGAACGCAGGAGGAAAGCGAGAAGACGAGGCAACGCCACCCACAGCGATCAACTTGAAAGCAAAATTGATGGACTAGTTTCCCTCCTCATGTCAAATAACCCGCAACAGGTGAACTTGCCTCTGGCTCACGCTGAGAGTGCTTCTTCTCGACCCTCAGAACCGCCACTTCTACCCGGCAGCTACAAAGAGCGCTCATCCGCTGCTACACTCGCATTTGTACTTGACGGTCAAGAGCTCTTCAGAGACTTTTGTACCCTTAAGCAAGTCCATCTTCCTTTCTTGATGCTTGACCGAGAATCCTCCGCAGCCACGTTACGGGACGCAAAACCCTTCCTGTGGCTGTGCATTGTCGCTGTGTCAGTAAAATCCACGCTTAAGCAGCAACAGTTATACGGTGAAATCCGAAGCATCATTGCAAGCAGCATGGTGGCTGAGCTTGAGAGAAGTCTTGAGCTACTTCAAGGGCTTCTAGTGTGTATCGCATGGTAGGATTGTATGCATTGCTAGACTTACAAATGCTTACAGCAACGTTAGGGGCAACTTCCAAGTAAAGAGACGACCATTCTTGACTCTTTTTATTCAACTTTCTACCACAATTATATTTGACCTTGGTTTAAACAAGGCGCCATCTACCATCTCTGAAGGCACTTCTGACCTCAGACTTCACCAACCATGGGCATCAAGCATCCGGACATCTGAGGAGCGTCGAGCCGTTCTTGCTAGCTATTTCTTGAGCTCTGTGTGAGTCGCATCCACTCTACAAGAGTCAAGACAGCTAACAATCGTACTGGCAGAATCTCATCGTACCTTCATCAGGCCGACAGGCTCTGCTGGACAAGCGAGATGAGCAAATATCTCGAGGACCTGGCAGACGAAGGCAATGATACCAGCAACTTGACTCTTCTTACGCTTGTTAAAATACGACGAGTTCTCGAGAAGGCCCATTACTCGCCTGCCGAGAGCCGCAACCGGAATCGATTTCAGTCATCCAACGCACCGCCAGCTTGGATAGCTGGCGTGATACAAGCGGACCTGGACCGGATAAAGGCTGAAGCAGTTTCCCTATCGCAGGAACCAGGTCAGAACTTAACTACTGAATTTATATCCATGACCCTCGCTAAAATCAACCAGTTGTCCTCTCTCATCTTCACTATGCCACTTTTGCGATCCACGAGTTTGTAGTCCCAGATGCCTATGCAAGCACATCTCCAGCCTCACAAGACACACTGACAGATTTATATGTTTGCATGAGAGCACTCGAGTCTTACTTCAATGTGCTCTTCACATATCAACCAGCTCAATACACTGGCTTTTCTCTGGCCTCGATCTATCAACTCATGCATTCGACGCTGTCTTTTCGCAAGATCGCAAGATACCTCCCACCAGAAAGCTACGGGCTTACGTCTTCCGACACCGTGGCATCCAAAGACCAAAGGATTTGCCAGAGCTTGAGACGTGTGGCCTCGGAAGCCGGAGTGCACGAAGATGGCCCACCGACTGTTTTCACGAAGCTTGCGGCCATGCTGGCAGACCGGACGCGCGAGAGCGAATCCAATGAGAACGACGCTGCCATCACATCATTTTATCCGCACGACATTTTCACCGGGGAGTTTCTCGACTTAATAGGACCCTACATGGAACAAGAACAACTGCAGGTCCAAGATTTGACCTTGCAGTATGGTGGTTAAACGTCTATGGAGCGCAAGGAGGGAGTGTCTAGCCGAGAGGCACAGCCCTTACACAGCAAAGAAATTCATCAATTTAACTTCCATTGCCCTCCACCTGATGAACTCATCGTGCAAGAAGGCGACCATCACAGCCACTGCTTGTTTCCAAAGTGAGAAACAAAGGAGCCACCATTACCAGCTTCGATACTAGCTTCGTGTAGCACAGACAAGACTGCAGTAACGGACTCTTCGGGCGTTATCGGTTTAGTGAAGCTGGGTGCGTAGGATTTGAATTGTTGCAACATTTCACCCGCTTTCTGGGCCTGCTCCTCCGTCGCTGTAAAACTGTCAGTGCGTGATCTCTGCAAAAGCGCTCTGGAGATATCTGACCGTCATCATAGTGGCCTGTGTCGACCATGCCTGGTGAAACAGCCATGAAAAGTACGCCATCCTTTCTGTACTGGGCATCGAACTTGGCAACAGCTAGGTTGACGGCGGCTTTGCTAATTGAATAGGGTGCTGAAACGGAAATGGAAAACTTGGAAACGAAGTCCGGGTCAGCCATACCCGTGGATAGAGTAATGGCCTTCTTAGCCTGGCCCTTGAGGAGGAGTGGCACGTAAAGGTTGAACAGATGTATGTTGCCGACCACGTTGACTTTGAATGAGGTGAGCAAGTCCTCCTCGAGCTTCTCAGGTTGTTCGCCTCTATAGAGCGGTCAGAAGAGTCTCAGAGCCTGGAGTGAAGAGATTGACGTACAGCACACTGAGAGGGTCGTAAGCGGACCAAGAAGAGACTAGACCTGCATTTGCAATGATGTAGTCAAGTTTTCCACCAGTAATCTTGGAAGTCTCATCAACAGAAGCCTGCCATACCATGTTAGCGCGCCGGTGAAGTCAGAACAGGAGCTATTACCTTGAGAGCCTGGTAGTCGTTGATGTCGGCCTGGATGATATGCACATTTTTTCGTACAGAGAGTTCGCGCTCGATCTTTTCGACTGTGGCCTGTTTGTTGCGGACGAGACCAATCACAATGTTGTCTGACTTGTCAGACAACTGGCGGAGGAACTCAAACTGAGAGATAATAAGTTAATTTCACTCATAACTGAGAGGTAAACTCGACTTACCCCAAGACCGCGGGATGCCCCTGTGACCAGATACGAAGCCATGGTACGAGAGTGGTGATAGTGGAGTCTGGTGGAGTGCTGATTAAAGAGAAGCTTGTTTTTTCGCCGGAGATGTTGAATGCAAAAAAGATATTGATACAGTTCCTCTATCCTAGATATATATACTCAACTCATATCATGCTTTGTCACCCGGGTCGCTCAACTCTTGGTGACTGACGAGCTCCAGCATCATCGCTATCAGGTTCTAGTAACCGGGGCTGGACTACGACGCTACATCCCACCGACCAATCATATGACTCAGGGAATGTTAGCTCGCCGATAGTTGCCCTCGGTTGAGATTTCAGCTTCCCCCGCATGAAGCCAAAAACATGTCAGCGTGGGTGGCTGCTTACGACTTCTTCACCACGCCGGTCCACGAATGTCGACATGACAAATCCGCACACAGAAGCGCCGAGATAACTGGTCCTCGGTGGCAACTTTTTGCGAGCGATAAAACCGACAGGGCGGCTTCTGATTTGCTTTGCAACCCAGTGCCGCATCCTTCGTGCAGGCATTGTCTCTGAACTCAAAATTGACCCAATCGTCATCGGCATATCCCAGTCCATTAGCCCTTCATGTCACAACGAGGGTGTATGACCTGCAGAGGTTAGGCAGCCAAGCCTGGGAACGTTGCCGAGCTCCACTGACACTCCTAACTAGACCGCAAGGTCCTCTGTGATCGGACTCTCCCGACCTGCACGCGTTGCGCCAGAGCAGGCCGAAGGTGTGATGGTTATGGGACTCGGCTGTCTTGGCCGCGTGAGGGTGATGTTCGGCGTGCGATACTTGGGCCTGCACCCGTAGAAATGCGCCGCCATGACGCAAGGCACTTTGTTAACACTTCCACTTGGGACATAGAGATGCACACCTTGATCTCTGGCATCGATTTTGGCTATGGAACTTCTGAGCAACATCCTACTATGAGACAGTTTATCTTAAAGGATCTCGATAACCAACCAACGGAGTTCATGCAGGTCGTTCGGCCAGTACCCAGTCCTTCGATTCCCTTGCTCAGTGGAGTATTGGACCATGTGCAAATGGGTTTGTTCGAATATTGTCAGACCCCTCAATTAGGACCAAGTACTAGCTCAAAACTCACGCAAGGCAGTTGTGTATCAGGCATCCTTTTCCCTTATGGCCTTTGGTCACGACGCGCTGAAAATCCGTGAGATTCTCATTCGCATGGCTCTCTCCGACAACTCGCCGTCTGCAACCGCAATACTCCAGTCCACCTTAGCCCTAGCATCATATCATCGAGATAAGGACCACTCCCAAGCAGATCGACTCAAAATCGCGGCTCTTCGGGCCTTGGCAGCGTCTACCCAGGGTGTCATTGGCGCAGATGAATCCTTTCGTCATATTGCTGCAGGGATGCTCCTCTGCACTCTGGAGGTATTCACCCTAAGCATTGGCATACCACAGGTACGTACTAATACTTCTTTTTAGATTTACCAAATCTCGGCGGCATCAAGCCATTGGCTGTGGTATGTATGCGGCTCGAAAAAAATCATCAAGAGCGCCAAACTCGACGAGAGAGCCCCAACCAACGATACGACCACACTGATAGGCTGGGTCCATTACTCTGACGTGCTGGCTCGCTTCAGCTTGCGTCACTGGCAACCAAGCCTCTTCGAGGCTACCGGTTTTGCCATAGGAGCACATTTCGAACCCTTTCAACCTGCAGTATGCGCAGAAGCCCAGGCAGGTTTTATCTACTCTCCTCCCCCGTCGAGTTTTAGTAATCTTACACGCCATACAGCCCGCGCATCTAGTAGGTCCTCCGCATGAGGTCTTATATCTCCTGTCCGAAGTGTGTGATACCGTCGTTGAACCCTCGGATCCACGTTTCCACGAGAGCGACTACCAGCAATATCTCAAACTCCTGGAATGGAAATTACGGAGGATCAATAACTCAACGCACGGGAATAATAATCTAGCTGAAGGATCACGTTCGAATTCCGACAGAGCAGTCGAACTCTACCAACTGGCGACCCTAATCTACCTCAAACGTGCGTCAGCAGACAATCCTAAAGAGAGATCATGTCTTCCGGAGTGGATCGAGAGGTCTTTTTATATCCTTTCACATTCAGAAGATTGCCAATGGCCCTTCCCTCTCCTGATACTTGGTTGCGAGGCGCGAACAGACGACCAACGGACCATGATTCTTGACCTCATCTCCAAAACAGAGAGGAATATTCACTTTCGGAAGCTAGACTCTATCAAGATGATGATTCAACGAATTTGGGTTCAGAACGATCTAATTGGGGAGGAATTCAACTATGTGCACAAGCTCGGTGTTGTGCTCAGTTCGGCAAACAGGGCTGTCCCAGCACTTGTCTAGGAGTGCTTCATCATCGTCATTCTACTCCAAGCAAAGAAGTTCATAATTATAGAGTATCGTTACTAGCGATCAGGTGTATAACGGTCATTTTCGTCTCCGCTAGAAATCTAACCCTAAGTTGTCCCCGTCATCAGTAGGTGTATCTCACTTGATCATTTCGGCTGTGCCACTTTTCTCGTATGAGTGTAAGTCACGGAATCTTGGCGCTTTTCTCTGTTCTTCTTGCTTAGGAAACCCGAAATCCGCTATAGAACTTCCTTTTTAGGTACATGATGGTCCATTTGCCTGCCTATGACCAGCTTATTTATATAAGCCAAACATATGCCTTGGTTGTGTCGCTAGAATCCGCCGGTAAAACACCACTAAATCTTGTGACTGCTCGGTAGAAATGCAAACCATGCATCCCCTGCTTGCCAGATTAACCGGGACATCACGAGTCCGTGTCGCAATTAGGTGAGGCCGGACTATTTAATCTCCTAGACACCTATTAAGCAGTACTAGCTGCCATGAGGTACGTTCCGTTCTATCGCGAGCTTTTAGCCGCTTTCAGGGCAGTCGGAGCTTCTGCCTCCGTTTGGCGGAACTCATCGCTCCGTGGCGTGAGAATTCCACTGTTTGGAACCGAACCTTCTCGCTACGGTATGGTAGCCCTGCATAAATTAACCTCAACCCTGGTATTTCATTGGGTTGTGGCCGGGCTAGTTTGCCTATTCTAGCGTCTAGGAACTCGGAGACTGTCAGAAAAAAGTGCCTTGTTGGGGATTTATCCGGAATACCCGGGGATGCAACCTACATAATACGAAGAGAGCTAGTAACACCATGCCCTGACAATAAGTGATATAAAGCCAAACTGCCCCCCTGCGGGAAAGCACAGGACAAACGTCAATCAGCCAGTCACCTCAGAATGAAGTCGCTTGTATTATTTCTAGGTCTTGTTGCCTCCACTATCCCGTCCGTGGTCACGACCTCGACGCATGGCGCTAGAGCCGAGAATTTCCAAAACCCCATCATCTATTCTGACTTCCCGGACAATGATGTATTCCTGGGACCCGATGGGTTCTATTACTTCTCTGCGTCCAACTTTCATTACAGCCCGGGGGCTCCCATACTTCGCTCCAAAGATCTCATCAACTGGGATCTTATCGGACATTCTATCCCGCGTTTAGAGTTTGGAGACGGCTATGATCTTCCCAACAGCAACACTCGCGCCTATAGAGGGGGAACCTGGGCTTCATCGCTGAGATACCGAGAGAGCAATAAACTGTGGTACTGGATCGGCTGCACAAACTTCTGGAACACCTGGGTCTTCACTTCTCCATCCCCAACCGGACCCTGGAAGAAGGCAGCGCAGCTTGGAACGGGTGGGACTTGCTACTACGACAATGGCATTCTGATCGATGATGACGACACCATGTATGTCGTCTACGGGTCAAACAACGTCCGAGTTTCTCAGCTTTCCAAAGACGGCCTTAGTGAAGTGAAATCTCAGCAAGTCCTGAACAACACTTCTATTGGGGTTGATGGTCTGGAGGGAAACCGCATGTACAAGATCAACGGTCAGTACTACATACTGAACGATGACCCTAACGCCTCGGCAACTTGGATTTGGAAGTCTGATAACCCCTTCGGCCCTTACAAATCCAAGAACCTCGCCAAAGGCGTCACACCCCCGCTCAGCGGTGGCAATTCCCCCCACCAGGGAAGCCTGATCAAGACTCCTGCAGGCGAGTGGTACTTCATGTCCTTCACCTGGGCATACCCTGCTGGTCGCCTTCCCGTCTTGGCCCCAATTCGCTGGGGCGATGATGGTTTCCCAGTCCTCGTGACTGGTGCTAATGGTGGCTGGGGAGCCTCGTACCCGCTTCCCTCGGGCAGTAATGGCCTCACCAAGAATTGGGGGCGGACGGATCGTTTCCAGGGCACGTCGCTTGATCCGTCCTGGGAGTGGAACCATAATCCCGACGTCAGCTCCTACGAGATCAACAATGGCTTGACTCTTCGCACGGCCAGCGTAACCAACGATATATACTCGGCGAGGAACACCCTGACTCATCGAACCCATGGAGATCACCCTGTCGGTACCGTCAAGATTGACTTTAGCAAACTGGCCGATGGCGACCGAGCAGGTTTGGCGGCATTCCGCGATCAGAGCGCCTATATCGGCATCCATCGATCCAACGGCAAATCCACCCTTGCAGTCGCACAAGGAATGATTATTGACGAATGGTCAGGAGAGACCAAGAGTTTGGGCGAGGTCAAGGCCACGGCGGATGTCCCGAAGGGCAAGACACAGGTGTGGTTGCGAGCCGAGTTGGACACGAGCCCTACAGGGTCTCGGAACGCGGTCTTCTCTTACAGCTGGGACGGAAGTAAATTTGAGAAACTTGGTCCGAACTACGAGCTATACAATGGCTGGGCATTCTTCATTGCTTACCGCTTTGGCATTTTCAATTATGCCACTCAGGCACTAGGCGGCTCGATCAAGGTTGAATCATTCACAGCTGCATGAGATAACTGGACAGAATGGGTATTGGGAGGAAGAATAGTAATCCTTATGTCAGACCCTGCTATCAAATATGTAGTCGTGGCCGCAACCACATTATCTGAAGCACTTGAACCATACCTTTTTGAGGCTTCCTTCAAAGCAGCCTACCTCGCATATCACCAATATGCTTTTTCGCTGAAAATTACAACTTGGATCGCAACTGGGCTCGAATCTCGGACAGCAGGGGCTCAGCAGCGCTGACGGCATCAACTGCCATTCCATAGCCAGCTTGGAATCCAGTACCGCCTGCTCCATAGTTGTGGATGACGGTACGCTTCTGGCCCGTAATAGACAGGTCCTCCCGTTCCACACGAGCGCCACCCTCACGAGAAGGTCGTAGGCCAGAAAATGCAGCGATGACCTCAATATCACTTTCTCGGACCTCGGTACTAAGCTCCTGTGTACGATCCAGGATATCCTTAGTCTCGTACGAGTAAGTGGCACCGTCTCTAAAAGCTGGTCAGTCGGTGATCCAGTTCAATATATTAAGCAACATACCCATTTCCCTTCTGCATATATCCGCCAAGGATCACATGTCCTTTGGAATAGGGCCGAGGGATGACATAGGTCTCGTAGTCCTTGCCGTGCCTCATGATATTCGTCTGCACTTCAGGAGCAAGCGTCAACAGAACTTGGCCCCGCGTTGGGTAGCACTTGGAGTCCTCAACTCCAGGAAGTGACTTGGCCGCGTTTCCTGTGCAGTTGAAAACGATCTGGGTGGAGTGACTGGAGAAGGCTGCTTGAAGGTTGGGAAGCTTTTGTCGAATGAATCGGACCCCGTAGTCCCGTTTCAGCCTTTGGTAGAGGTAGAGCAGGTGCTTGGGAGCATTGACTGTTAGTGTTGTGAAGGATGCACCGAACTTGACTCCCTCAGGTAGCTGTTCAGCAGACAGAGGAGTGAACTTGACTTGGTCAGTAAAGAGAGACCGTTGGATCTCGCGTGGGCCTTACATCTTCTAGGTACTCAGACATAGTCTTGATCTTGTCATGGGGAACATCGTCGTCCCACAGCTCAGTGGAAGGCGTCCTTCGAACATAGGTCTCCTCCGGTCTTTCGGAAGCCAGCTTACTCAAGTGAAAGTACCCGAGTTTGTCCCATCTCAAAGCATTGGCGTCTGTGCCTGAGATAGCTGAAAAGTTGCAACCAGCCCTGGAGTCAAGTTAGAGTGCAGCTCATTCTAGTGTATAGTTGGGGATTGCTTACCATGGAGAGGTATAGCTCAGAGCGGTATCACCAGGCAGGTGCTCAGCAATGACAGTGATAGACTGGCCATAGCCTCTTTCCGCAAGGACCAGGGCGACATCAAGACCAATGATGCCCGCACTACGCTGGGGTTAGCGAATCATGAACTTGCCATCCCGACTGCACGACTCACCCAACAATGACAATGCTATCGTGTGAAGACATGCTGAAGAGAGTGAAATGCTTATGGGGTGTTTCGATACTGAGGACTAGAACTGTCTTTGCCCGCTGAAGTCACTGACATGGAGCTTTTGTCACGGCGAGCGTCCGCATTTGAAGTACACAATGCTCCCTTCGTAGAACCCCATTCTCAATGATATCTCCATTCTCAATCTTTCCAGAATCCTTCGCTCGCATGATCACGTCGGCGATTGCCACTGGTCCTATTTCCCGAAAGGGGAAGTCAGCATTCGGAGAAGCCCGACCCACAACCACCATCCAATTGACACTTATTACTGTATTCTCTTAGCTTACAGCTTCTTCTTCTGTAGTAAGGGTTATTTCCAGTTATAGTTAATGTGTTTTGAGGAACACAGATGCAACTTGGCGTGGCTAAAGCATGTAGCCGGATAGACCACAAAGGGGCTTTCCCGACCAACCGAGATGCCGCTTAGGCTTGTTGCCAAATCAGATCGCTTCTATTGCTCTGATTTGGCGAACGCGGCTACTTCAAATTAAGCATCAAGAGCTACATGAAGTTCGAAGAGAGAGGAAAGCTTCTCGTTAGACTGTTGACGGAAATTTGTACAAGGGGCGGCGTGTTGAGCTCGAGCCACATACCTAGCCACGTGCAATAGAGCTCGTCTAGACCGAGGCAATTCTCATACCAGCGGAAACTTCGTCGTTTGTCAAAGATACTTGGAACATGCATTTATTCTATTTTTGATACAATAGTTCAACCGCCTAATAGTTGATCTTGAAGCTAAACTCATCCTCCCAGTGCATGGCCCAGTATCGGTCCCAGATCGCCTTGGTGATGGGGCCAACCTTTCCATCCTTAACTGGCTTATCGTCAAGAGTAGTAATAGGCATGATACCTCCAGCAGTTGTGCACATCAAGATCTCGTCGGCCTGATAGGTCGCCTCGATGGGAACGTGCTCAATCCGGATCTCGTAGCCACACGACCGAGCAGCGTCAATCACGCTCTTTCGGGTGATACCCTGGAGGACTCCACGGTCAGGGGTGTAGAGAACACCATCCTTGATGAGAACAATGTTGAAGCCTGAGCCCTCAGTGAGGTTGGCATCGCCATCAGTAAGGAAGGGGTAGGTAGCTCCTCGGTCGTTAGCCTCGAACAGGCCACGGACCAAGTCACCCCACTGAAGGTTCTTGATGGTAGGATCAATGGAGCCAGGAGGGACACGGCGGACGGTTCGGGCAACAATAGCACGGCCGCCGGTGTATTGAACATCAGGGTCCATAACCCAGACATATGGCTGGATGAACATGTAAAGGTTGTTGTTCAGGAGCTCCTCAGGCTTGGCTCCTCGAACGCCAGTCAGGCCTCGAGTGACAATTAACTCGACAAAAGCATCTCGGATGCCACTCTTGGCAACCATGTCGACCAAGGTCTTGATGACCTCCTCCCGGGGAAGGGGCATCCTGAGGCGCATCTTCTTGCAGCTAGCCTCGAGACGGTTGAGATGATCCTCAAGACGGAAGAATCGGCCATCCCAGACGGAGGGCACATCGTATGTTAGATCGCTGTGCATAAAACCCTGGTCGAGCAGAGGAATGCGGGCTTCGTGCAAGGGCACGAGCTCACCCTGGATCCAAGCGACTCCCTTGGCGAGTGGGTTCTTGCTAGCCTCGAGAACGGCCTGTCGCTCGGCGTAGCCGGCGAAAACCTTGTCCATGGTGGCCATTTCTGGTGACTGTGGCTGGTAGGTTGATTGGTGTTGTTTGTGGCGGAACTTGATGGGCAAAGATGAGGGAGTTGGATGAGGTTAATGAATGTGACTTGAGTTGTCGGGAATGAGTATGCACGATGCCCTATGCCTTGCTTAAGTAGATGATCCCTTGCCTAGGTACTTTGGCGACTTAATTGCCGATGGTTCATAGCAACAGCACCAGGTGAGGCATCTGGGTTGAGCTATCTTTCGTATTTCCTATTTGGGTAATTGTGATCTTGACATCGCCGCCCCTCGCTGCGTCTTGGGGTTTCAGCGCCATGGCCCACTGATCCACGCTCATTTAGCCTAGACCGACGAGGTCACGTCCATGAGACTTCCAAGATCGGACTCATCGACAAAGCCGCCGTGTTTGCCTCGGCCGGTGTCGCCCAAGTTCCTGATGAAGTTGGTAGAATTGGTTATCCAGTATCTCTGGCCAAAGAGGCAAAAATTGCCTCGAGCTGCCTGCTTCGGAGTGTTTGTCAGCATTGAAATTGCACGTTACCTTCCTCTTCGATGCAAGAACCTTTCTGAGATGTGTTTCCAACTCATTCTCCAAAGGCAGGTCGCGAGTGGCGATGGCACCTGGCATGGCTTCGCCGAATAACGCGAACTTCCCGGCTTGGTGTTGAGCCACCCTGATCTGATAACTACTAGCTAGACATTTCTCTTTGTTAGAGTGTAGTCGCCAAATGGGCAAGAGATGGCTCGTTCACTATCCATTTCCTCCTTCAGGGGTCTCGACCTTGGTAGGAGGAACATGGATCAATGAGGCACGCGAGAACGTCCCTAGAGCACGATGAACCTGATCGACCGAGGCCTAGACATTCGTTTACGGTATGCCTAGAGTGTTTGCTATGCAAGGGCCGTTCCTTTTTCCCGAAACGTGCCTCCGCTCTGGCAAATCAGGGTGCAGATGGCCGGAAGGGCAGATGCGAGAAGTGTAGAAGGCATGTCCAAAAAAAGAAATTAGAAATCAATAAAATCTCACCGTCCCAGATTAATCTCCGATTTCTGCCTTCTTCTCTTCTTCCTTCTCTTTTTGCACTTTCAACACACCATTGTATGCCCCATCCCATCAAGGCACGTAGCGATAACGATTTCCTCGTGCTAGAAAGCTACAAAAGGTGCTGACCAACGTAAGTGTGCTGTGTGCTCTCCAATTTCCATCTTAACAGACAAACAGAGGAGAGCCTCTCTGTCTTGGCGGTTAGCCCCAGTCTCGACCCTGTCCTGTCAAGACGCAGCATAACCACAACGACGACGGCTTCACGGCAACCATGTGAGGAAACAACGATTTAATGACGAAGTAAACAGCTCAAAAAGGATAGATTCGAAATGGAAAGCGAGACGAAACAACCCTCCCTTCCAACCCACCGAATATACAAGTCCTGCGCCGAGACTTAAAACTCTGAACGAAAGACGATCAACCGAATAAATATTGGCGAGCATCTCCTGTTCCAACGTTGGACCGGCTCTTTTGGTCAATGATAGAGCCCCACCACGAATTGGGGGTCTCGTTGGACCATACCTCCTCGAGTAGAGCGTTGGCCGTCAGGAACATGTCATAGCGAGTCCGCTCATTCCACCAGCCGCAGTATGTCCTGGCAACCTGACGCAAATGCTCGTCCTTTGTCTCGCAGCCAGCAAGGAACACAGGAAGTAGTAGCTGCTTCTGAAGCATGGAGCTGTATCTACAAGATGTGACATGGTTGAGCGTTTTGCGCGCAAGGAACCCCAGAATTGGCGGCGCTGGTTGGTCACGCTGCCACTTGAAGACGCGGCAAATGTAGATGAGGAGGCCATATCGCCAGGCTTCTGCGCAGTGGTGAAGGTCTTCCTTGTAGTGAGCAACCTCTCCGATGTCACATCCTTCGGAAGGGGGGGTGTCGGCGACGATTTGGTCAGGGAGATCGCCGTACTCGGGGTCAGTCCATTCCCTGATTTCTTTTTCCACTCCCAACACTGGACCCATGTCAAATTTCACACACGTCATGTTGGCCACAAGCTCAAATTCCCTTGCGTAAGATCCTAAACGGATCATGTGTCGAAACAGAGCCTCTGGACATCCAGACACGCTGTAGAAGGTCTCGTTGCTCGACTTGTCATGGTTGAAGAGACTTATTATCGTAGACTCTGATAGAACGCATCCTTGGCGGCTGGTGAGGGCAAGAGTTACATCCCACCTAAATAGTTAGCAAAGTTCAAAACCCACGTCCATGTGACCAGAGTAGAATTACCAGACTAGCATCTCTATGCGTGCTTGCATCCGTGGAGTTTTCTTGACATTCAGACTCTCTGTGGCCTGTATCATCTTGTGTGCACGTTTCAAGTACCAAGTCCATGGTCCATGGGCTGAAGTTGCGCACTTCGAAATTATCAGCATGAACAACCTATGCGACTTCTATGTTAGAGATGAACTTACATCCAATGTCATGAGAATCAATACAGCGTCAAGAAAGGTCGCTTCAATCGGCGACGCTTGCGATGTGCCCTCCATATCCCTGAGCATCTGGAGAGCCTTCTTCTTATGCATTTTGGCCTCACTGGCACAAGAGCCGGTATCGCGGTTGATGTGCTTGTAGGACAGAGCCAAGATACAGTGAAGAAGAAGTTGTGAGCCTCTGCCAGTCTCGGCGTCGAATCGGAAAGGGTTGGCATCGAAATCGTGTGTCAAGGGCATGACGCAAAACTCTTGATCATCTAACCTCTGTCAGAAGGAAAATCAGAGTTCATAGCAGAAATAGGATACTTACATCGCGTTAGTAGTTGGGTTATGGTTAGGCTGATATTGCATGGAGCTTCCTGTGAGCTTAACGATGGCAGGACAATCTCGTCGATAGTTGAAGGTTGCCCATCGGCATCGCATTCGACATTGGCTCCGTTGCTCTCGTTGGGCAGGTTGGGTCCAATGAAGTGATTCTCGGGGGAGTTGTCTGCAGAGGAACTTTCATCCAACTGCACAAAAGGAATGTCGGGTCCAAAGTAAAGGGGCAGCTGCTGATGCCCGTTCATCTGGTCAAAAGGAGCAACAAAGGACGGGCCAGGGTCAAAGAATGGGTTCATCAGGCTCGAGTAGGACCAGTCTATGTCGTTTCCTTGGCTCATGCCCTCGGTGACGGGCTGCAGCATCATCTCGTTGTCGATTGGATTGGCGGTTTCTTCGCATATCATGGGAGTGTCTGGCGGTGGAACTTGAACATCAGGCGGACGCGTCGCAACGGGAGGCGAGCCCTGCTGCGACTCATCTTTGTTTTCTTCCTTTCTATTCGCAACTTTAGGGCTAGAATTTGGCGCGGCGGGTGTAGGTGCACTTCGGGGAGTCGCTGCCACAGCAGCTGTGCTCTTCGGCCCAGTCGGGCCAGTACCGTTTCGACGGCGTCGCTTGCGGCTATAGGCGCCTACAAACTTGAATTCGCGAGGGGCCTTGACTTGAGCTTGAGCTTGAGCTTGAGCCTGAGATTGCGACATGGCTGGTAAAGTTATCGTGATCGGCGAAAGATGGAGTTGGAGAAGAGAGTAGCAGGGAAAGAGGAGGGAAGGTCGGGAAGCGTGGGGAGAGGAAAACGGGCATGATCCACTAAAGTCCCATCAGCCAGCCCTTCTACATTTAGGGCGAGACAGTGCGCATTCGAGTGGCGGATAATGGATCCGGGTTGGAGAGCCAGAGTGCGGGGAGGTTGAGTCATGGGCGAGCTAAGATACAACACCATCCCGAAGATTAGGCAATTGAGATATGCGCATGATGGAGGGTATGGCAGTAATATTCGGCTCTCACGGCGATCATCTGGGGTTGTCTTAAGACGGAGACTTAACGATACAATGATCTAGCTAGGCCGTATTCAACAGCGTCTGACCCATGTCACCGGCCTCATTTTATTACTGCACGCCTTGGAGAGTCGGCTCTTCATCTTCGTTTTAAACTGGTCGTAAATATTTCGTGGTTTCATCTACTATTTAACTACTCTAGTTGTACAGACCACCGTTGGCCGAAAGGACCGAGCCCGTTGTCCACTTAGCATCATCAGTGCAGAGGAAAGCAACCAGAGGCGCAATGTCGCTAACTTCACCAACTCGCGCCGCAGCGGGAGTAGAGTCAATCAGAGGCTGCATGTCCTTGAGGAACTGCTCATCGCTCTGGAACCATTGGTCTGTCATGGTGGGTCAGCAAAGTTCAATCAAACACTGCCTTGCATCTTTCTTACCTGTGGCAATGGGGCCCGGGTTGACGCAGTTAACAGTGATGCCATGAGACTGGCCCAGCTCCTTGGCCCAGACTCTCACAAGCGCCTCGTCGGCTGCCTTGGTGGCTGCGTACACGGTTTGGCCAGCAACACCGAGACGGGCTCCTGCAGAAGAAATGAAGACGATACGACCACCCTTGGGCAGATGAGGCTCAGCCGCCTTTGTCAAGAAGATAGGGCCCTTGACATTGGCATCAAAGTGCCGTGTGTAGAAGTCCTCAGTAGTGTCTACCAGGTTGGCCTCGTTGCCTTGAGCGGCGCTGCAGGTCAACAGTGTAAGCTGCTGGGCTCTCCCTTGCCGCCAGAGGCATGGACCTACTTGTGAATGAGAATCTCAATCTTGCCAGTTGTGCTAATCTTGAGAGCGGCGTCAATCAGCTTGGGGATCTCCTCAAGCTTGCTGACATCGGCCTGGCAGAGGATAGCTTTGGTGCCGTTGGCCTCGATATCCTTGACCACCTTCTCAGCGCGCTCCTTGCTGCCAGGTGACACATAGTTAACGACGACATTGGCACCCCGCTTTCCCAAAAGTATAGCGATCCCGGCACCAAGTCCACTGCAAAGTATCGATTAGCCTCTCAAGCTGAGCTAACAAAAGCAACGTGATCCGAGCGGGAGGACGCCATACCGGGAAGCACCAGTGACGATGGCAGTCTTGCCAGTAAGCTCGAGACCAGTAAAGTCAGGCATGGCTTCTGTATGAAGGGAGTAGAAAGAGACAAAAAGATGAGTGTGATAAACGTTGTCTGAGACGAACAAGGGGTAATTTCGCTTGCACAAGAGCGGTTATGAAGCCTTGAACCCTGGACATTGAGAGGCGTTAAGTAGCTCTTCCATCGGCATCTGAGGCCGATGTCATCTCCTCCCATGATGCATGCGGAGAATTGAAGGTCATACCCAATGTGGAAATAGAGCCAACTGCCCGAAGTGGGTATACTGAAATGCGGAGATCCCTTACTTCCTAAAAAGGCATTAAGGAATCGAACCACCAAGACCAACAACTCTCCAACTTGTGTCAGCAGCCATGACGGACCTTTCCGAAGATGAAGGGACTAAAAGGGGCCCACACCGTCCGGCAAAAGTTGAAAGCTTCCGATAAGAGGCTCTACGTACCGAGCTAGCTCAGATATACGTCAGTTTGGGTTCCATCTTGCCAAACAGAAGCTCTCCCAGCCATTGACAACTACCAAGACTCGTTTTCCAACCAGAATTACCAGAATCTCTTCGAAATGACCCCCAAGACCAGAGACGGCCACGTGTGGGAGCCTCACACCGGCTTCAAGACTGGAATTGAGAGCGATGCTGTCATCTCTCCAGCCCGTTCCCTGAATAATGCCAACAAGGTCTACGATGTCGTTGTTATCGGCGCCGGATATGCGGGTCTTGCTGCAGCGCGCGACTTGAGCCTCTTGAGTAAGCGCCTTGACCTCCTGCGTCTGCATCTCTAGTCTAACCAGCGACTAGACCACTCCGTTCTGCTTCTCGAAGCCAGAGATCGCATTGGCGGTCGAACCTACACGGCAAAGAAGGATGGTGAGTCTCATACCTCCAATTGCTTGAATGACTGCTTAATTGTCTCAAGGCTTTCTTTACGAGATGGGCGGAACTTGGGTTACCCACCACATGGGATATCTGTTTCGAGAAATGACCAGATATAACATGGACCGAGACCTAATCACCACTGGAAGCCCCGACATGCACAAGGGCTACTATACTATGAATGTCCCAGGTAAGACTCTTCTCACTTACTCACCATATTCCCTTCATTAATCACCTTGTCAAAACAGGAGCCGAACCACGAAAGCTCAGCCATGAGGAAGCTGGCGCCATGCAGGCCAAGGGCTGGGACATGTTTGTCAACGTCGACGGCCAGTTTGGCCGTACTGTCTGCCCACTTCCCCACGCCCAGCTCGACAACCCCATCGTGGACCGCGCTACAGTCGAAAAGTGGGATCAGATCTCATGCCACGATCGGTTTGAGGAGATCAAGCACAAGCTTACGGCCGAGGAGCAGGGTCTTCTTGTCTCGCTTCTGCTCCACATCTCCGGAGGGCACATGAAGGACTCCAGTCTTTGGGACATGGTCCGCTCACATGCCCTCCTCATGCATAGCTCCGATAACTTCACCGATGTGTGGTTAAGATATAAACTTCGAGATGGACAAACCGCCCTGGCAAAGAACATATTTCAAGAAGCGGCTGACGCTGGCTTGGAATATTCTTTCTCTACTCAGGTCAAATCCATCGTTCAGGCATCATCTGGAGATGGCCCAACCACCATCTCAACCACCAACGGCGACAAGTTCCGCGCTCGCAAGATCATCAACACAATTCCTTTGAATGTTCTTAAGGATATCCAATTCTCTCCTCCACTCTCGCAACGTCGCCAAGAGGCCATCAACATCGGTCATGTTAACCACATGACCAAGGTTCATGCCGACGTCAGCGACAAGGAGCTAGAGAGATGGAACGGAATGCGTTTCCCTGGGCTTCTGATGTACGGCTACGGCGACGGTGTTTTGCCGAATGGAGACGTCCATATCGTCGCCTTTGGTGCGGATGAGCGTGAGAGCTTTATCCCAGAGAACGATGCAACAAAGACTATCGATGCTCTGAACAAAATCCATCCTATGAATGTCAAGCGACTGGTATGTCTACACTTCCACTCTTCCTAGACCAAATGCTAACAGGATAATAGATTCTGCACAACTGGAGCACCGACCCCTTCTCCAAAGGCGGCCCTGCTTGGTGGCGCCCTGGCTACATGTCAAAGTATCAGGATGAACTCCAGAGCCGACACGGAAATGTCTTCTTCGCCTCTGCTGACTGGGCCCATGGATGGCGTGCTGCCATTGATGGCGCGCTGGAGCAGGGCAGCCTTAATGCTCAGACTGCTCACCGTGAGATCACGGCTTCCAACAAGAAGGCTTCAAGCAGGCTGTAAAGCCGCGTCTGGTCTGCCAACAACTGCGTCAACTAGCGACGTGTGTTAGTGTATCATAGGTACTGCTTACAATCTTTCAATACGCAAGCCAACAATTGTACAATTCTTACTGTCACATACCGTAATGGGTTCTGATGCTGCCATGTGTGAGTAATCATGTTCAGTGTCAACGTGGTCAATACCCCCTTTTAAATAGAGAAGTGCCATTATCACGAACAATATGTTGTCTCCTGTAAATCTCTGCGCCAAATCTGAGTTTTTCTCAGCAAAGGTCGTCTTAGTCTTGAACCCTCGTATGGGGATTGAAGCAAAATTTACATACCGAAACATAAACCTACCAAGGGGCCTGGTTAACCAGCTCTGAATAAGAAAAAGCGTCACCGAGTACACACGGGGCACATTGGGTGGCCTTAGCGAAAGAATGTCAAGTCTCATATCCCTGGGGTCCTAACTAGGAAGGCGCCTGATATCTATCAAGATTCCAGGCTTGTGGTGAGATTAAGGGGCTCCTGAGACAACGCCGCGGGGGCTCTATCGCCGAGCAAAACGGCTCATGTAAGGATGTGTGCACGAGATAATCATTTTGTGTCAGAAGTTCAGCATCAATTTTTCTGCTTCTTCGAGCCTTAAATATCAAGCTCCTTGTACACGTTGCTTAAAGACAGGTCATCCTGTCCCATCAACAACCCTTACCGGGGGTGCTCTAGTACCCATCGTTCTATCACGAACGAGTGTCGTCATCGTACATTTCCGAACTGAAAATTTGCCCTTGCCCATCCTAGAAAGGGCCCACCATTGTTTGCAGTCCTAGGACTCTTGCTCGTACTGGGTGCTCAGCATCTCCCAGTCAATGTTGGGGCCCTCGAAGTAGCGTCGAACAGACGCCCACAGCCCAACCAGAATCAGACCCATGAAGCCCAGCACAACACAGACGCTAATTTAGTGTCAGTAACGTTATCAGAAGTCACCCAGAGCGACAGCTTACTAGTTCATGGAACCGGCATCAACTGGAATCTTGTTCGGGAAGCAGATGAAAATGCCAATCGTGGTGACCCAGAGCGGTGTCCACGCGTTGCAGAGATAACCCACAACCTTGTTGAGCTTAAATGGTCGCTCAGGAAGCTTGTTCTCGCGGCCATGGAACAGGGTGATGGCTTGTGGCACAGCGTACGAGATGTTAACTCCGAGAACTGCCGTGGTGATAATGGAGTTGAAAGCCTGGCTGCTGGCCATGTAGAGCAGGCCGTAGAGGATGCAGAATCCGACTGACAGGATCGTGGTTCGGACGGGAAACCCAAGAGAAGGCGAGATGTGGTTCCAGTACTCGGAAAATGGCAAACCACGCTACAGAAACGCTTTTATCAGTTTTTGTTTGAGAGACGTCAAGGAAAAATACTCACGTCTCGCGAGAACGCCCAGGTCAGACGACCGCAAGTGATCCATTGGCTAGGCATACAAGCTGGAAGTGTGTCAATAAATCCCGGCTTTGGAGGTCAAAGGCACAGAGCCAAGGAAAGCTTACAGTAGAAAATGATCACAAGGAGACTCTGTAAGCCAAGGGCTGCCGACTTGCTGCCAGTGGCCTGGTAGAAAGCCTCGAGGCTGGGGAGATGAGCCGATCGGACCGCATCCAGATCCTTGATGACAAACATCATAGCCAGGATGAACGGCACGGAGGTAACCAGACCAATGATGAGAGTGAGGTTCCTGGGGCTTGTCAGTATGCCGAAAACAGTAAAATGACTAAGGGAGGCACCAACATGGCCCTGGGAATGGCTTTTCCAGGGTGATGCATCTCCTCGGCCACGTGGATGACGGCGTCCATGCTAGCAAACGCATACATAGCGTTTCCGACGCTCATAACCCACGCAACCCCTTTAGGCCAGCCACTGGTACCGTCGAACTTGGTAATGAAGCTGGGGTGGTTGTATTCATCACACATGGCCAAAATAGTGACAGTGACGATGAGGAAGCCGAATACCGAGAGCGCAAGACAAGCCTGAGTCCATTTTCCGAGGTGCTTTTGAGGAATCGTAAAGATGGGGATCACTTCAAGTCGTCAGTCAGGGGAACGCCGAGTTTGTCCCGAGTCGACTCACGCGTAATCAGGATGAGTCCCACGTATAGAAGATAGGAATGCCAGTTCTGTGGTTCATACTCTGGCTTGACAAACAGGATCATGCCGATGATGCATTGTACGTTATTCGAGATACCGGAGCAAGTGATGACCCACCAGCCAAGGACGCTGATGGTGCCGACAGCGAAGGCAGCGAATCGTCGGTGCTTTTCGGGAGCCAGGATGTAGGTGAAGTGGTATTGGCCTGTGTGGTAAGGAGATCGGTCAGCTGGGAGATTCCAAGATGAGGGAGAAGCACTGACCTCCTGACGACGGAAAAGCCGAGGCCTGCTCAGCAAGACCAAGAATGATGATCCATTGAACGGCGCAGGCGACGATCAGGCCAAATACTGTGGCCTGGGGTCCGCCGTAGAGCAAGCTCTGCCCGAAGCAGCTGGCATACGAAACCCACGAATTGGTGATACTAGACGACGTTTAAGTATGAGGGAATCGATTCGCAAGGGGACGCGATTACCTGAAGCCCAGTCCCAGAGTTCCGAGAAGATTGAAGGAACGCCTCATAACAGGGACATGGCCTTGGGCGAGGAGAATGTTGTCGTCAACGGCATCTCCCTTCAAGACTTCGCCACGCATGTCTTCGACCCTACCAATGCCAACGTCCGAGTCGTTGGTGGCATGGGACTTGACCTTCGCCATGTCCTCGCCGACGGTGTTCTGAGCCATGATGATGTGCTGAGTTGAAGGAAACAAGGAGATGGCCAAAGACTTGGGAGGAATGATGGGATCGAAAGAGGATGGAACAAGGTTGCGACAGGGTCACGCCGTCGACCTTTAAGTAAAAATGAGCCGGGCTATCTTCTCAAGTTTGGTACTTGGCGAGCTACTGGGCAATCTCGGCCTTGAACCATCTCTACAATCTCCTATCAATGCCGAAAGGCCCTTTCCTCCGCACCCCAGACCCTCCCCCACAGCCAACATGGCTCGGAAACGCGGGGAAGGGCTGGCCATGGCAGCACCGGTTATCTCTGCCGTGATCCTTGACCCATGGCTTCAAGATTCAGCAGCGATAACGTCTGCACCGTTCAGATGCCGGTCCGACACTGTGCGGGTCATGGTCTCCACTGCGGATCCTTTGGGAGGGGAAGCCGCATCTCGTAATTCCTAATGCGGTAATAACGTCTCACCGCGTCCGACTTCTCCGCGCTTTAAAGCCAACCTCAACTCTCCAACCACCTAGCAAGTACCTTCACCAGCTCCGCATCGGATAAGCAGGCCAGTGATTTTTGATACCTTTCGAGAGATGCATGTCGCCTTGACCCGATAAACCTTCAAATTACCCAACTATCATTCCTATCTCCTCCCTCCCCGTACAGTCACTATCTTTCATCATGGCCAAGCAACAGCTGGATCCCGAGATCATTGAGCTCGCCAAGGGTTTGCAGGGCACTCCTTGGTGTGAAGAGTATGAGAAGATGATTTCAGGCATGCTGTACGTCTTGTTCATGGCCCATGCACCTTTGATGTCTGTCTAACCTCGGGCTTTACACCCCTGCAGTTACAACCCACTACACCCCAAGCTGTTGGAGGGTCGCCACAAGGCTCGCTGCGTGGCATACAACTTCAACAACTTAGATCCCAATACCGGCAACTACGAAGAGATTGCCACCAAGAGACTCGAGATGCTTTCTGGCATGCTCGGAAAAGTCGGCCCAGGAACCTTCATTGAGCCACCCTTTGCGCCCGACTACGGCTCCAACATCTCCATTGGTGAGAACTGCTTCTTCAACTTTGGGTAAGAAACCCTCAGATCACTTGTCTGCAACGTCTTGACTAAAAACCTTGGCCAGCCTAACCATCCTGGACACCAGCCTCGTCATCATTGGCGATCGTGTCCAGATGGGCCCCAATGTCCACATCTACACTGCGGGTCATGAGACCAGCGTCCTCTCCCGCATAAAGTTTGTCGAGTTCGGACACCCTATTAGAATCGAGGACGACTGTTGGATCGGAGGCAATGTCGTGATCCTGCCCGGGGTCACCATTGGACGAGGATGCACTGTCGGCGCTGGCGCCGTGGTTACCAAGAGCCTGCCCCCCTACTCCATCGCTCTCGGGGCCCCTGCAAAGGTGGTCAAGACTATTCAGTCAGTTGAGGAGGAGATGGCCGATCCTAACAACCCTTACCGAAACATGCCGGACCGGGCTTAGAGGTAGTTGATGGTTTCACCATGACAGGGACAAAAACATGACTATAGACCAGTGCTAGAATGGAATCAAGCTACCTGCATCGTGTAATTCATTCATCTTGTGCCCCCGTTGGCTGACATGTACAGACTCAACTAGCAGGCCTAAATCACCTGCCTTCTACAGTACCGCAGAAAGGGGCCCATGACTGTCCATCCTTGAAACCCTGGCAATCCTTATTGTGATAGCTATCCCAGGCGAACGATCATGATGCCCCGGACATCCTCGCCACTCTATCTATGCGTCCGAGATTCGCCTCCTAGTCTGCGATTGCCTCCGCCTGAAGCTCCAAGTGCATTCCGGGGTTGACGAGAGCCGCAACCACCACCGATGTTAGGGTCGGGGTATGACCCGGCCAGCGTTTGCGCAAGAGTGCCAGCATAGTTGCCTCATCTTCAGCACGAGTAAAGTAAGCCGTCAACTTGTGGGCTGAGCCGAGGCCCTTACTCACTCCGGCGTTTCGGAGTGCGGCATCGATACAGTCAAAGACTGCGTTGAATTCTTCCTCCACGGAGCTGGTTACGAGTTCTCCCGTCTTCAGGTTGACCCCAACATGTCCAGTTGTTATGATGAGGGTGCCGGTTATCGGGATGGCTGCGGTAGTGGCAAGCGATGCGGAGCGCAGCATCTCCCCGACTGGGCCGGGGAGAAACTGATAGCGAACGGGAGAAGACATGTTGATACGGTGGGATAATTTTTGATAAGTTGTGAACTGTTCGTGGGTCGTAGATACCGAGTGTTGCTCTTCCTCGGTTCAGCTCAAGGTGGCATGCCTATACATGTACATGCATTTCTTATTATTGCTTTAGTTCATGAGATATGCCTAATGTGGTAATACTTAGTAGTCCCGTTCTCGGCTAGCCCCGCAGCCACCAGACCATCGTTGGACTGCTTTCGTCACAACGCCGCGATTTTCTGTCAAACCTCATTTCTCCAACTCTGGAAATACTGGGCTTGGTTAGCGACAAGCCTGTCAACGGGAATGGTTCGCGCGCAATCAAGAAGCTTACAGTCCCGGATACAAACATTGGAGTTCCGAGATAACCAACAGCTTGGTTCAACGACCCCTGTGTTCTGGACTTCCGGCCTCCCTGTCATCGTCTAGTCGCAACTCTGCCGCCATGTCTTCCATCCTATCTGCAGGTCTCCAGGGCAAGCTGCGTGACATCATTGACGAATACACATCCGGAGGTACCGACCGAAAGATTCCTGGCCTAGTCTATCTTGCGTTCAGAAACGATGGCCAGCCAATTTTCCAGCATTGCTCTGGCACAAGAGGAATGTCCTCGCAGGACTTGATGTCCACAGATACCATCTTTTATTTGGCTTCTTTTACCAAGGTGGCAACCTCTGCCGCTTGCATGCAGCTTGTTGAGCGTGGCCTGTTGCACCTTGACAATGCTGATGAAGTTGAGAGGATCTGCCCTGAGTTGCGAGATGTAAAGGTTTTGACTCGCACCGCCAATGGTGGCTTTGAGCTTGTTGAGAAGAAGAAAAAGATAACCCTACGGATGCTCCTGAACCACACTGGTAGGTATCTTTGGGGCCGGCTTTTGGGATGAAATCGTGCTAACAGACACCAGCCGGTTTTGGATACGCCTTTGAGGACGACAAGTTGGCAGAATACACTCGTCCAGTTGGTGCAGATGACTTCTCTGGAGAAGCAGTGGAGATAGCCAACCGCCCTCTTGTCAACCAACCTGGCGAGAAGTTTCAGTATGGAATTTCGATGGACTGGGTGGGTGTCATGATTGAGCGAGTCTCTGGAAAGTCGTTGGACGAATACTTCAAAACCAACATCTTCCAGCCTCTGGGTATGGACAGTGTAACCTTTCATCCTTCAGAAGAGGCCAAGGCAAATATGGCCTACATGCATCGAAGGTCCGTGGATGAAAAGCTAGCAACGACTGATCACTTTTACCGTCGGCCATTGCTAGCTTATGGAGAGGGAAACAAGGCTCCGTGCGCTGGAGGCCATGGATGCTTTGGAAAGCCAGCTGAGTTTGGAAGTGAGTTTTACTTTTCGTTCTTGCGGCCCATACTAACAATACCAGGACTCATCTCGCTTCTGCTCAACGACGGCATCGACAAGGTAACAGGCGTACGTCTTCTCAAGCCCGAAACTGTTCAAGGTGCGTATCCTTGCTTCGGATATTCGAAACTGTGCCCATTAACACCACATCCTGCACTACAGATATGTTCACGGACCAGATTTCCGATAAACCACGTTTCAGCAATGTGTGTGTTCCTGTAGCAAAGCCCGAGTTGGCTAACCCAACGCCCTTGACCCCAATGCCGGACGATCACACCGAGGGATGGGGAATGTCATTTTCAATCAGTCACTTTCCCTCTGAAACAGGACGAGCCCCTGGTACGGCATCTTGGGAAGGATTGGCCAATCTATTCTGGTTCGCTGACCGAAAGAATAACATTGGCGGCATCATTGCTTCTCAAATCATCCCATATGGCGGTAGGTTTTCCAATCGCGCAAGGAGGCTCTAATACTAACACACAATAGATCGTTTGGTATTGGAGTGCTCGGATCGTGTAGAAACTGAGATATACAAGGCCTTGCAGCAGGTTGATGGATCTTGATAGTGAGTTATATGGCGTCAGGATTGTTGAGGCTGATACGGCCTATCTATCAGGATAAAATAGTCAAATATAGATATTAGACACCAATGTCTCTTTAACTATGATACTCATCCGAACCTGAACGCTCGAGCTTTGCACGGGATTCATCCGCTTCCAAATGCTGTAACCCCGTATCTTTTGTCCCACCTGTGCCATCTTAGAAGCAGCTGTGTCCATAACTTAACGAGTCCGATAGCTCCATACTGCTCCGACGGTCCCCGTGGCGTAAACTGTTTTTGGGAATATGCTAAGAAGCGGGGTATCGGGAGGTGCGGAACAAGCGCAACTCCCATTGTCCATATCGAGTATAAGATTGTGACGGCCCTGGTTGGTTTCCACTTTTCTCCTACTTTTATCTCCTCTCTCCAACAGCCAAGAGACCTCACAGGGAACTTCAGTGTGATCTCGTTTAGGTACAATGGAGGTTACCAAGCAGGAGCGTGACGCTCAGTTCAAGGTCCTGATCGACCTTCTGCATAGCGTGCCTCACGACATCTTCAATGGCTTTGACATCGCTCGGGCTCACTTTGAGTCGGCTGGGGTTGAGATTGGGGTAGACATCTTGATTCCCAAACGGAAAAGTACGACAGCCAGGCCGGTTATTGTGAGAATACACGGCGGGTTCCTTGTAAGTGCTATCATCAGGGTATCGATCACTCAGACTTACAAAGCCATTTAGATTACAGGATCAAGTCTTTTCCCAGCTTGGTTCTCCAAATGGATCCTGGACTTTGCAGATGAGCACGATGCCATCATCCTTAGCCCCAACTATCGGCTTCTTCCAGAAGTTAAAGGGAAGGACATCATACAGGATATGGCCAACTTCTGGACCTGGGTACAGTCAGGAGGCCCTGGGAGGCACCTTGCTTCAGTTGGACGGTCCAGTGTCGCAATGAATTTGGCCCAAACTCTGCTTGTGGGTGAAAGCGCAGGTGCGTTTGTTACCTTCAACTCTTTATAACGTGTTGGCTAATGGTAGTGTATCAGGCGGATATCTGGCTCTGCAGTCTGTGTTGTCAGGGTTTACAAGCCCTAAGGCCATCATTACTCTCTATCCCATGATAGACATGCAGTCAGCCCATTACACAAGGCCATACCAGAAACCAATCGTGGGCGTGTCCAACTACCCTGAAGAAGATGCAGATGCTTTCATAGCAGCTACTGCTCGGAATCCCGCCATCACCGAGGTAGATCCACCCACAAGACTGGATTCTGCCATAGCCGTGGTCCAGAACGGTCGTTTCCTTGATCTCTTTGGTCGGGAGCCAGAGCTTTTTGTGCTTGAGCGCATAGAAGCAGGATTGCTGCCTCCAAGGGAGGCCGGGAAGCCACTTCTCCCACCATTGTTCCTGCTTCATGGCGAGAACGACACCGCAGTTCCAGTCGATGGCACAAGGAAGCTGGTCAACATATTACAAAGGTCACACCCAGATACCAAGTTTCACGTGGCAATCCGCCCAGGCGATCATGGGTTTGATTTTCCTGCCACCACACAGGATATTTGGCTACGGCAAGGGTTGGACTTTGTCACAGGCCCATGGTTGAGCGATAAGAGTCGTATCTAAAATACAATGTTCTTCCTCCACACTGCCAGGCCTCTGTTTCCATCTTTTATGAAAATGCCTTGTGCTCAATATCCTCCAAGGTCAGAGTGGTCTTCCTGGGTAGCTTATGGTATCCAAGGTGATGAGCTTTCAAATTCCACTCCCCTCTTTCCTCTCATATGACTTACTTTATCAATCTTAGTCAAGTAAGGTTTCTTCTGATGAATGACGCGTTATAGTGGCAAAATAACCGAGTTGGCAACACGCATTGAATGAAATAGCACCCAATGTTGTATTGTGAATCTCAGCGATGTTTTCCAAGGAGGCAATCAGTCACAACAACGGAAGTCGCGATTCTCGACACATGCCACATGAGATATGGGGCTGAAAAACACCATAACTCACAACTCAATGGTACACGACATCGTAGACTTCATGACCTACGTTCGCAAGCTGCAATCTGACATCCTTCTGGACGAAAGCACTATTAACAATCTCCTCATGACCATTCGCTGTCACCTTGATGTGCCTGTCCCTGATCTTACATCAAAACGTGTATTAAACTCAGAGCACTAGTCTTCTGCCCCTTTAACCGACGAGAACCCATTTTACTCTACCAGCCCGCTGCCAAGTTCAACAATCGCAGTCTAATACCCATTTTACCGATGCCTCTACTTCCCCTTGTGCACAACGTCGATGATCTTTCCAACGACGGAGGGATCCGACAGGGTGGTCACATCTCCGAGCTGATCCTGCTCGCCCATGACCACCTTGCGCAAAACACGACGCATGATCTTTCCAGATCGGGTCTTGGGGAGATCAGTCACTACAAAGATGTTCTTAGGCGCCGCAAAGGGACCAATGTTCTTTCGGACTTGCTGCCTGAGCTCGAGATGGACGGCTTCCTCAATAGCCCTGAACGCCTCCTTGAGGCAGACAAAGGCCACCACGGACTGGCCAGTAAGCTCGTCAGCGATGCCCACGACAGCAGACTCGGCAACCGCGGAATGCTCAACCATGGCAGCTTCGATCTCGGCAGTGGATAATCGATGTCCACTGACGTTGATAACATCGTCAACACGGCCACGAATCCAGTAAAAGCCATCCTGATCGCGGCTAGCACCGTCACCAGTGAACTGGGTTTCAACATTAGCAAATGGGCTGACAGTTGGGACTCGGCTGACTCACGTAGTATCCCTTGTAAACGTCCAGATATGTCTCCTGGAATCTTTGGTGATCACCATACACTGTTCGAGCCATGCTAGGCCATGAAGACTTGAAAGCAAGAACGCCCTCGACTCCATTTCCGTGGATTTCCTCACCAGAAACGGGGTCGATCAAGACAGTATCAATACCGAAGAAGGGCAAGCAGGCAGATCCAGGCTTGGTAGGCGTCACGCCAGCGAGGGGCGTGACAGCATGAGATCCAGTCTCAGTTTGCCAGTATGTCTACCATGGTCAGCATGGTTTTCCAAAATGGTGGCTGATCAAGCAGTCATGGAAAGGGGGGTCAACTCACATCAACAACGTGGCACTCACCCTTGCCAATCGTATCGTAGTACCACTTCCAGATCTCAGGAGCGATAGGCTCCCCGACTGAACCAAGGACACGGAGACTGCTGGTGTCGTGGTTGACGGGATCCGATCCAGCTCTCTTCAGCAGTCGCAGAGCAGTGGGCGCAACGTAGAAGTGCGTAATCTTGTGGTTGGCGATAATGTCCCAGTAGCGGTTGATGGAAGGATATGTGGGTGTGCCCTCGAAAACGACGGTAGACACGCCCAGAAGCAGAGGGGCATAAACCACATAAGTGTGGCCAGTAATCCATCCGACATCTCCAGCACAGAAATAGCGGTCATCTCCATGAATGTCGAACACATACTTGCCAGTGGCCGCAGCTCCGACGAGATATCCGCCAGTAGTATGCAAGATACCCTTTGGCTTACCCGTAGATCCAGACGTATACAGGAGGAAAAGGGGATCCTCTGCGTCCATGGAAACAGGAGGGATATAACTGGGCCACTTCTTGACCTCTTCATGCCACCAGTGGTCTCGGCCGGAGACCCAGCCAACCTCGGCACCAGTCCGCTTGAAGACCAAAGTCTGGACACCCTCGAGGGGGCTCAGAGCCTCGTCGACAATCTTCTTGATGCCGATAGTCTTGCCGCCTCGCTGGCTTTCGTCGGCTGTGATGACGACCTTGCTCTTGGCGTCGGTGATACGATCTCGAAGAGACCCAGCAGAGAAGCCAGCGAAGACGACGGAGTGAACAGCGCCAATGCGAGCACAAGCAAGGATGGCAACCAAGGCCTCAGGAACCATAGGCATGTAGATGGCGACAGTATCACCCTTTCGCACGCCCAGGTCCTTGAGAACCCAAGAAACCTTGCTCACCTGCTTCAGCAACTCTCCGTAAGTCACCGAGTGCCCGCCATGTCCATCATCAGTTTCATGAATGATGGCAACCTTCTTGGGGTCTTTGAGGGCATGGCGATCCACGCAGTTGAAGGAAGCGTTCAGCTTGCCTCCAAGGAACCAGCCAACGTTGCCCTCGGACAAGGATCCATGCTGAATAGTGTGAAAGTCAGTCTCCCAAGACAGCAGCTCCCGAGCCTGGTTTCCCCAAAAGGTATCAGGATCCTGGATGGAGAGCTGGTGCATCTGACGATACTCATCAAGACCTGAGACAAGTCAGCTAGGCTCATAAAATCAAATGCCTGCTCAGCACTCACTAGCAATGTGAGGCTTGCCAGGGTGTCCTGCACCCAGAATGATCAGCGTTGACTCGGCAACAGAGAAATGTTATCACGAACTGGCAAGCATCTTATCAGGAAGATCTATATCCAACATCAGCATAAGAATAGGGGTCAAGGGCAGTCATAGGCAGCATACACCATTCCTCGGCCTCGCTGCTACCGACAGGAGCCATCTGAGTTTCCAATGCCTCACCCATGATGCAGCAGTGCGATTACTTCAGGAAGCTGAGTGGTGAAAAATGGGGACAGAAACCTCCGAGGTGCAGTTTTGAGCTCGGATGGTTATACCGTCTTTTCAAAAAGCATGTGTTGACCGCGACGTGGCTGAAAAGGGAAAAGGGGGAGGCGGTCAGATTATGTCATCCCAGGCCCACTGCTCATCCAATCATGATGTGACACAGCCACCACCTCGTTACGGTAAGGCGCCTCTCGGCAGATGATGGCTTGTCACAGCCTGGCCGTGGATGGTAGTCGAAGCATGGCTTGTCGCATCATTGCATGTGCTAGGAGACTGAGGCTGACCTGGTGGCCAATCAGAGAATTTCTTGATGACGGTAGTTCCATATTGAGACATTGCTTCTCATGTTACCCAAAGTGGCAGTATCGTCAACTCGAAACCAGCCAACTGCAAGGAGCCAGCACAGGCATCATCCCAAGCCCTGGGTGACTGGTTGCCTCCTCAATCTGACCTGATCTGACCTAATAATAATCCTCCCCTATTCTCGCCCTGGCAACTGAGTTGTCCTGTAAGATTGCAAAGCCAAGCCATGTGGTCATCGTGGCGGGTCTTGTTCTCGCCTTTGATTGGCCGCTGAAGATACTACCAAGTCAGGAAGTTTGCGCAACATTTCCCTCATTCCTCGGCTCCAGCCACAGTTCCAGCCACAGCTAACCTAGACAACACCTTGAACCACCCAACTTCCATCAACAGGTTGATTACCAGAATCGTATCTTTAATGGTTAAGGTCTAGATCGGATCCTTCCTTGACCGTCTTCCAATATTTTTCGGCACTTCGCTCTCTCAGGGCGCGTCCCCACTTCATGACGGGGAAAATCGTCAAGTTGTGTGCAAGCCCTGCGAAAGCCCCAAGAATGAAGGCGTTTTGGTAACCGAGATTGACAACCCAAGGGGTAACGCTGGTATTTCGGTCAGTGACATCATATCGCTTTGGCTTGATTGATTCTTTCGCTTACGCGTATCCAATACCGAACGCCATTGTGTTTCGGATGATGATGGCCGTGGCCAAAGCCTCACTCGCCAGGTCGCGATAGCAATCGATGCAGTATGCGATCGAGATTTGGGACCCAGCTGTGGTGGTAAATGAAATGACTCCCATGGCAAAGACGATGGCGAACCAGTGCGCTTCGAAGTGCGCTCCGACACCGAATAAGATGCAGCCGAACGGAATGAGTACAAGTGAAGGGAGGAAGAGCCAAAGTCGATGCTCGGCCTCCATGAACCCATTGTTGCGGCGGGCCATCTTGACGATGAAGCGATCTCCGAAGATGCCGGTATACACACATCTAACCTGACATTAAATTTCTGTCTGATCATAAAGACAGGCCGATCAACTTACGCGAGGGTGGTGCCAATCAAGGGGGCGATAAAGGTCAGTCCAACGGTGGAAGTTGACATGTTGTATGGCTCGTTGGACAAGACCATGGACTCTGTTGCATTCAAAACCGACAGCCAGATAATGTTGCTGCCATAGATGAAACCCGAGTAGGAAATGATGGGAAACAACAGGAGCAGGATTGGGCGAATGATCAGCTTGACAAGTTGATTTTTGCCACGCAAGTTCTCGCGCTCGATAGGCTTCAGCCTCGCCAGTCGGGACTTCTTCTTGAACTGCTCATCCAGGCCATGGCGCGGGCCTTCGACGTGCGAGAGCGTGGTAGTGGTGCGGGCTGCTTCTTGATCGCCATCCTGCTTGCCATCTGTGTCCTTACCATCCAGCTCAGGCCGGACTTGGTTGGCGCTTGGTAGGGGCTGGCCTTCGATTTGCTGACTGCTCATGTACTTGGCGCGGTCGAATTTCGTCTCTTCCATGAAAAAGAAGACAATGACGAGGAGGATTGCGCAGAAGATGGCGCACCAGTACTACCGGGGCCTATTAGACATCCAAACTCGCATCCCGTTTGTTCCGAGATCACTTACAAACACCCACTTGTAGCCTTGGCCATCATTGATAAATCCCATAATGAGTGGTGCAATGCCATTGCTATAGCCAAGAGCAAGAGCGTAGAGTGCAATAAACTTGCCTCTTTCATGGGTAAAGAACTGCCACAACTTGATCAGCATGATCCACAAGACATCAGATAACTGAGGTTATTCGTACCACATCCGAGACTGTAATCTCAGCCAGTGACTCGATCGGTGCTCCGAAGATCCCCTGCAAGATCTTGGTTGCGATCCACTCTCCGTTGGAGCGGACATAGGGCTGCCAGACCATGACACCCTACTACTGTTAGAGGAGAAGACCCAACGAGGGGAGCAATATTACCAATGTTCCCGCCGTGGTCAAAAGGTACACCGGTTTTTTCCCATACTGGATGGCGATGGCCTGCCAGATAATGCATCCCCACCCAAAGAATAAGAACTACGAGATTGTCAGATAACAGATTACACGAGTCTCCACTCCATCGAAAAAGCGTGACAAGATAAGAAACTGGGCTTGAATTAGGTGCCGTACCATGTAACCGGTTCCGGAGTTGAGATCATTGTAAGTGAGCCCGGTCGCTTCCGACAAGGGGCCCAACGTGGAGTACAGGGCGGAGGAGCAGATACCGATGATAAGCACATAGCTAATCGTGGAGTTAGTTACTACCGAAGCAACGGATGGGTCCAACGTACGCTGCCATGCAAAAGGCAGAGAGATATTTGCGTCGTGGGGACCAGTTCAAAGGATCGTCAGGGTGGGACGATGGAGCTGGGACAAGGACAATGTCCTTCTCGGCTCCGTGCGCGTGTTGGGAATCCAGTTTTCCCTGCGAGTCCACAAGGTGGACTGTTCCGGGGATTGCCTCTATCTCATCCTGCATGTTGGTAGGAGATTGGCTCTGAGGGGACATTGTAAACACGAAATAAGGTAACCGAAAGCGAGGAGATGATGGCGTATGGGGCGCGTATGTGTTGTGGCCTCAGTGTCATGCAGAAGGATGGGGTCTTCTTTATACTTCTTTCGAGGAGTTGAGAGACGGATCAATTCTTCCTAGCCTCTTCCTTGAATCAAGGAGAAGTCACTTGGCGACGTGTGAGTATCAAAGCTTCGGAGCTGTTCCCCGCGCCTATTAGGCCTTCCTTGACGTCAAGTCTCCCACCTCCAGATAACAAACTGGTGATAGAGCGCAAGGTTAGTGGACATGGACAGAGGCTAGTGGACACGACTCTCTCGCGGAACACCGGAACCCCAGGTTATGCTGGACAGTGGACCATTCTAGCCTCCCCAGACTCTCCCTGTTGTCCGGTATGAGTGCGGGGGCGGAGACGGGTTTAGCATGGATCTAAGGAGTGTAAACAGGCGGCGTCTGATACGCTGGATAAGCCATTGGGCGATCATGCCCAACCATCTCCTCACGCCAACGGTAGTCAGACTCTTGGCAGAAGGAATTGTAATCTCTACGAAAAGGGAAGTTGATGGAGAGTTATTTCCTACTCGAGGCAATGAGGCCGGAAACCAATATCCCCTCTACATCTGCAATCCATCTCGCCAAGCACAACTCTTGACTTCCTTATCGCATGCTCAACCCCTCAATCCAACGACAGCCGACACGATTACTCCTTGAGGAAATAATCCGGCCTTCAGCTGGTAGTTTGTTTCGGGTTTCTTGTTTCGAGTAGCTTTATCCTGCCACTATAAGGAGGCAAGGGGCAGACTCTTGTAGCCATGGAACACCCCAGAACGAACGACTCAAGCACAACAACACCCTTGTTCTCCCCTACAGTCCCTTTTGATAACAATATTTGACCACATCTTTACCTATCTGAACTAAACTCCCAAAATGGTTGCTGCACAATACCCTGTTCGTCCAGCTCTTCGTCATGACGAGGAGGAAATTACCGGGTATGTCGACCCTTGGGTTGTATCTCCTGGCGATGTTGCCAACGTCAAGGTAAGCAACCCTCAGCACCTGCCCATCCAAGGAGGCAAATCCTAATCATACGAGTAGATATCTTCAACAAGCCCAAAGCTCAAGTATCAGCTGGTTCGTCTCCTGCAAGGCCTTGATGTACCCCATGCTCCTACACCTGCCAAAGAAGTTGTGGAGCATGGCCCTAAGGGAGAGCTCAAGGGTCGCTTTCAGGCATCGCACCCGGGATCCTATGGCCTAGTTGAGGCCTGGACAAGAGAGCCGCTCCTGGATAAGTCCGAGGCTGTTCAGATTGAGTTCTACGCTCAGCCCTGGATGTTGCACGCCCCTCATCCTCAAGCCATCCTCTCCAACCTTGACACCACGAAAAAGGCAGGCATCTGCGTGCTTCTAGACAAAGAAGACAACCTCGTCGTTTGGATTGGTACGGGAAAGGCGGTTGAGACCAAGAGAATTGCATCTGCTGCTCGTCGTGAGCGTTGGTTCCATGTCCGTCTCACCATCAGGGGCAAGGAGCTTCAGCTGGAGCTGTCTCACCTGAAAGCCGGAAATGAGATTGCTCCGGGCCCAACTACTGTCCACACAACACTTGGAGATGCCGCTCGACTAGACTCTGGAAGCCCCCTTTACTTTGCCGCAACATTGGCTGCCAACCCCCTATCGCCGCCTGAGTTCCCGGTGCATTTCTTCAACGGAAGAATCGACTCCCCTACCTTCCGTGCTCTGGGAAAGAAGTCATGGGATATCGCCAAGTATGACTTCTCTGTGGGTATCGATACTGATGAAATCTTCGACGTCTCTGGTTCTGGACTTAGCGGCATCCTTGTCAACGCCCCGACACGTGCTGTACGTGGCCACGACTACGACCACAAGCTCATCGGCATTGGTTGGAAGGAGGCAAGCTATGGCTTTGGTGCGATTCACTTCCATGAAGACGATCTTGATGATGCTGCTTGGGACACCGATTTCCAGTTCACTGTCCCATCTGATCTTCGTTCTGGCGCCTATGCTATTGAAGTAGAAGACACTGAGTCAGACTTGAAAGATGCCATCGTCTTTTTCGTCCGTCCCAAGGAGGTCCGCCCACAAGCCAGGATTGCCTTCGTGTTCTCTACCTTTACCTACCTCGCGTATGCCAATGAACACATGTACGACGAGAGCAAGCCCACCCGCATCTCGTTCCCAGAGGGTATCCAACTCGTAACGTCAGATAACTACCACAAGATGGTCAGACGCCATGATCTTGGTCTCTCCATCTATGACATACACAGTGATGGCTCAGGTGTTGTGTATAGTACGACGAAGCGACCCATCCTCAATGTGCGCCCTGACTATATCCACTGGGGCTTCCAGCGACCCCGAGAGTTCTCAGCCGATCTTCTGATGGTCGGGTTCCTGGAAAAGCACTTTGAAGATGGATATGATATCCTCACGGATCATGATCTTCATCTCCGAGGTCGCGCTGCACTCGCTCAATATGACGTAGTCATTTCCGGCTCCCACCCAGAGTACCCCTCCTTCGAAGTCCTTGACGCGTACGAGGGCCACGTCCAGAATGGTGGTTCTCTTATCTATGCGGGCGGAAACGGTTTCTATGTAAGTACTCACGGGGAGACAGACCAGCCTGGTGCAATTTTTAACTGACTTGATATCTTTGTAGTGGAAATCCGTGACTGACCCGAAGCGCCCTCACCGAATGGAAGTCCGCCGAGCTGATGTTGGAGCCCGAACCCACCAAAACCCTGCTGGCGAGCGCCATCACGCCCTCAACGGAGAGCTCGGAGGACTCTGGCGATCTCTTGGTCGTTCTCCGAATGAGCTCTGGGGCATTGGAAGTTGTGCATCCGGTAAGGGTCCCGGACGACCCTTCATCCCCACTGAAGAGGCTCTGAACAACCCTTCTCTTGCCTGGTTGTGGAAGGGGCTCAACGAAGAGTCAAAGAAGCTTCTGGGAACCAAGGGACTAGCTGGAGGTGCCAGTGGCGACGAGCTTGACAGGTTGGACTTTGCCATCGGAAGTCCCGAGAACGCAATTCTTCTTGCACGAAGCGAGCGACACGACGACCACTTCATGCTCTTCAATGAAGAACTCATCTTCCCCATGATTGGCACTCTTGGATCTACCTCCCCTCTTGTCAGGAGCGACATGGTGTACTACGAGACCAACGGAGGCGGTTCTGTCTTCAGTGTGGGCAGTATCAACTGGAACAACTCGTTGGCCTGGGATGGATACCAGAATGATGTTGCGCAGATCACTGAGAATGTGATTCGGGAGTTTTTGGCCCGTGGGAAGAAGAACAACTAAAACAAAAAGGTCACTTGTAAGGGCTAGATAGACTTACGAAAGACCAAACCCTTGTTATTGTCAAATTTGTTACCCTCTGATCCAGCTTGTTGCCGCTCTTGCAGCGCCACCCAGAGCGTTACCGACAGATTTCAATGTGCCTAGAGGCCCGGTATCCTGGTCTACCCGTGCCCCTGGAAACAAGGGGTCTGGCTTATCTGGCTAGCTATAGTGTAGTGAATCACCTGAAAAGTTCGGGTTGCTGTCGGCCGAGGGAGGACCACCACCACCCAGCCAACAAGCAGCGCACAAAGTCAGCCTGATTCAAGCTTCGCCGAGACCTGAATGATCTGCGGTAAAATTCCGCGCGAAAAGGGGCATGAGGTCTCAAACAGAAGAACTAGCAAGGAGCCAGAGCCTGATTGCCAAGACCGTCTTGGCCACTCAATATTCAGGCCAAATCTTGAAGACATCCGGAGCCTGATTGCCAAGACAAGGCGTTTCTGGCGCTTGCCTCGGTTATGTGACATTTACACAGAAAATGACAGGTTATTTCAGCCGCCTGCAGCTTGTCTGTAGGGTCACACAAAATTGGGTTCTCACAAATCATGTTTGTGCTCAGACACACAGCTACCTCGAGTTCCGACGCATGATTCGTTCTCGATTCAACAACGATTCCAATCACCCCAGTTCTGAAAAGAGGATGTAGGGGTGGCTTGAGCACTGATATTCCGTCCATCCAAGTTTGAACGCGGCGTCTCCCTTGTAGTGTTTGCCTCGCTCGCAGGCTGCGACTCCCAGCTGAGATCGGTGAAGCCCCCCGCCTGCCTAGCGCCTCCTTGCCTTTCTCCTCCCCCAGCATGTTCCACCGTGTTCCCTCGCTGGTAGGTTTGTTCGTTGCTCCATTGGGTCTGCGTTGAGTGATATGAGGGGGCTGGGGTAGGCTGACTGGGAATAGTGGAGGGGCAGGCAGTGCTCCCTTGATACTGAGACTGCGGCTCAGAAAATGAGAACGGCGAGGGCGACCTGTACTGCGCTGGTGTCGTCCCTGTAGAAAGCTGTTCCTGCACAAACTGGGGCGGCACTGCATTGAAACTTGGTGGTTGTGTATAGGGAACCGGCGTGAAAGCATCGTAGATCGTACTCGCTCTCCCTCTGCTGGCCTGGATGTCGGCGAGGCTGATATGTTTTGCGACAGAAGTTGCAATGAAATTGGGGTCTTGGTAAGAAGGGGGCTTGGGTGGTAGAGAAGGCGGAGTTGATTGTGAATTGTGAGGATCGATAGTAGAGTTGGCTGGAGAAGCCTGCTGTGGTGGCATCGAATGTCTCGCCGCTGATGGACATTACACATATTAGTCCGGTCACAGAATCGTCGATGATTGAAGGGGAAATACCTGGTTTTCTTCCCATGAGACTGCCCAGGAGGTTGACGTTGTCGATACCAACTCGCTTTTTCTGGGTCGACTTGGTGTCCGTGTCTATCACCTGGCTCTGCACTGGGGTCGGAATATGAAGGGCAATCTGCCGGAGAAAGGTGATCTCGGCCAGCACTGCTTGATGATGGCCGTTAATGACTGGAACCTGGCTGTTGAATTGCTTCGAGTCGAACAAAACCCATCGCCCTCGACGTGCGAACGGTAGCTTGCCCCTGTTTGCCTCTGGCCTGCACTTTTCGACGATCCTTCCCACCTCAAGGAGTCCTTTGTGGGCATCCTCGATGATCAAGTTGATACGTTCAAGTTCGATCGGTTTCCGTTCCAAGATGTCCAGATGCTCATCGCGCAAACTGATTAGGTGCTGGAGGTCTCGATCACAGGTGCGGACTAACTCAAGGCTGCGACGAACCTCATCGTTGGCCTGGCCAGTTTCGATGGCGAGAGTGATAATATGGTATGTAATAGTACCGAGAACTCCAGCAGGGACGAGCTCTGCCATCTCGAGGGTAGTGTACTGGTCCGCAGGCACGAGAGGTGAGTAAGATGGGCGATATCAAGGGCGATGGTAGATCCTATGTCTCTTCGTTGGGACAGACAAAAAGGAAAGAGCAGCGCCGATGAGTCTGAGGCCAGTAACTATTGGGCATGCTACTTTTGTCATGCCAAACCCGCAGGAACGGGGTATGCATTCTGCCCGACCTTTCCCACTACCGCATTTGCATCTAACATGCACCAGGCCTGCCAAGCTCTGTCACTTTCGATTGAATTGCCTGAGGCTGAATCACTTTGGGTCTAGACTGGAGGCTTTCGTCCTGTTCATGTGGCCCGGCTCCAGTTAAGGCTGACAAGGTGTATACCCAAGTACCAAGACCCTGGTGATCTGTATTATTAAAAGACTCAGAGTACATAACTAATTACCACCTCATAGGCCACTTTAAGCAAGGGCGAGACCGAAAGCGAGAAAAGAAAAGAGAAAAGTCTCAAGAAAGCAGACGAGGCTCGGCAATTCTCTGTGGCGAGCCGAGCCGACGTCCATCCCGACCACTCAGCTTCTCCAAACCAACGCACACAACAGCGCCTCCCTTTCCAGACTCATCCTTGTAAATGAACCTCCAGTCACTAGTGTGTGAAAACAACACATAGCCGAGCTTGGCTGCGTCAATAATCATGACATGAAGGTGGTCGAGCTGTTTGCGCCTGCTCTCCTGATCAGGCGCAACGAAAAAGTGGAGGATGGAATCCAAGGCTTTCGCCACGGCTTCAGCCTGGTCTTGAACATCAGGCTCTGACAGCTCGAGCGGTGTCCTTTCGTGGGGGGCGGGATGTAGGAACAATGCTGACAGGGTGCGCCATCGAGTCCAGGCAAACGACATGACTAGGAAGCTGCATTAGTGGCTTGATTCAGAGACATTAGGCTTTATGCTTACCGTCAAAGTTATCTCGGTACTCCTTGACTGGGCGAATGGAGTTGAGAAAGCCAACTGCCGGTTTCGGAAGCAATGCGAGGGGTCCCGGAGAGTTCCAGTCGATGCTTCTGAACAGGACATGTGAGATGACATGCTGGAGAGCCCCGCGGCGAGTGTTGGGTTGGAGGCACCAGCCAGCCACAGTCTCAGCATCGAAACCCGAAGAGGATTTGCTGATTCCCAAAGCGGTGAGAGCGTGGGCCAATTTCACCACCTTGACGTCCACCGGACCAGAGTGGTAGAGGGCCCCGACATGTTGCTCCATGATGACTTCCAGGCGCCTCAAGTCTTCAACAATGTCGCTGTCAGGCCTCGGCTGTAGGACGACGTGCTCCAGTTCAATCTTCTTGCTCAGGGGTTCCAAGGCGACCGAGCCCTCATCCTTTGGTTGGTTCAACATCTTGGCCTTCTCTTCGCTTCCATGTCTTCTTCTGCGATGCCTAGAGCGGCTCTTGGCGCGGCGAAGCAGCCATCCGAAGATGATTCCAACGATCAGGCCGGCGGCCAAGCAGCCGATCGCTATTCCGGCAACCGCGCCATCCCCAAGTTTGTTTGGCTGTGGGGCAGAAATACTTGTGGAAGTCGCGGGGGCTTCTCCGACCGGAGAGGTCGTGATGGCCTCTGTTCTCGTAGCCTCTGAGTTCGACTCAACAGGGGAAGTAGTTGTATCTCCGGTGTCAGCATCAGCACCACCATCGGCGCCGGCGCCGTTTGTAGCCGTGTGTTCACCAGTCGAGGAAGTCCCTGTAGCGCCAGCCTGGCCAGTAGTCGTAGTTCGTTTTCCGAGGTAATGATAGAAGGCCATTTCACCAGATTTGATGCCTTGGAGGATATGAAAATTTAAGAAAGGGATACACTGTTGGAGTGACGCTGTGACGGGCACATAGAAGGTCACAAAGAGTAACGGAAAGGCTGGCAATGGGAGGAAGGAATAACGATTTAAATTCGTGTGCCTGGATCTTTTGTAACCGTCCTCGGGAGCCATCTCACCATGGTCCGTCGACCAAGGGAGGCACTTAACCATGTTCCAAAAGCAACAACAGCCACCGTCCTACCCCTGTTGCCTTGGCTCCGTTGAGGCTGGCTGCATCAACATCCCGCCTGACTCAAAATGTTCTGGCCCCTTGGCAAGGCTATTTTGGCTCAAGCGAGGCAACCCGAGGAATGGCTCGGCTTGGTGTAGTCACACAGCCTTAATCACAGCTGCTCTTTAAGGATTCGGCGTCAGGCGCTCCCACTGATAGCCCACAATCTGCCTTCTTCCATCCGGCGGCTCTGCAGACCTGTTCCCAAAAGTCATTCTCAACTTCACTTCTATCTTTACTGCAGGCCAATCTACCAGCCGTCCTTCTTTGATTGTCTGCCGCCCAACCAGCTCATCAAATTATTTCCACACGGGTCCAATATGACCGAGAAACCCGATGTCACGGTAGCCATTGATCTTGGTACCACGTACACAGGCACGAGATCAAGCCGGCGCGGCTGTTTAGCTATATTTTAGGTCGCTGACAAACAGATAGGTGTTGGCTTTCTGAAGCCGGATGGAACCGTGCATATTTTCGACAACTGGCCTGGAACCAACAACACCAACGCAACCAAAGTTCCCAGCCGCCTCGTCTACAACTATGACGGCACCGTCTCTTCCTGGGGATTCTTTTCCGACATTTATGATGATCCTCTACCTCCCGGTAAGACGGAGCATCGTCTCTTCAAGATGCTGCTCGATCAGGCTACCTGCGACGAGGTACGGGGAGCGGGCTTTTCCATGGCGAGCCCTGCCGAAGCCGCGAGGTGCGCTACAGACTACCTCCGGGAGATCTATCGCCACACTAAGCAGACCTATGAGGAGATTACGGGGACTATAGACTGGGCCAACTCATCCGTTCTATTTCTTTTTAGTGTGCCCACAACCTGGAGAGGCTTGGATGTTAGCAACACGTTTAAAGCCACCATCAGAGCCGCTGGGTTCGGTACCGAAGGGCCCCGGCACTCAGCACAAATCGATCTTACTGAGGCCGAGGCCGCCGCAGTTGATACCCTCAAAAGCAGTGCAGTCAGCTTCCGTGCTGGTGATGTCTTTCTCACCATTGATGCTGGCGGTGGCACAACGGATTTCTCCCTGGTACGGGTTACCAAGGTCGACAATGGGATTCCCCAAATGTCCCAGATTGCAGAGGTCAGCGGTATCGGCACCGGTTCAACTCTCATTGACACTGCTTTCGAGGGCCTCGTTGAACAGCGTCTTGCTGCCAACCCCGACGTCCCGATCAACATCTCGAGCGGCCTCGCATCAAAAATGATGAAGAGTGAGCGCTTCAAGACAATTAAGCACTTTATTGGCGACCCGTCATCTGTTTACCAAGTTCACACAATTGTCATGCCCGGTGTGTCAAATGACTTTAACCATCAAGGGCTGAGAGCCGAGCGTGGATGCATGCTTTTCGACAAGTGAGTATCCAATAGAGTGCTTGCACTGACACGGGATAATTAATTTAAGGGCAGCAACGAGATCCAGGCCCTCTTTGACCCTCATGTCGAGCGCATTACGTCCAAGATACGGGAGCAGCTGGACTGGCTGGTACAGAATGGACGAAGTGAGCAAGTGGTATGTTCATGGCTAAGCCAAGTGTAACTTGACGTTAATACTCCATACAGTCGTACATGGTCCTGTCTGGAGGACTAGGCAGTTCTAAATACGTACAGCGGCGCATCAGGGAGTACTTTTCTCGATTCACTCACCCCAACGCTCGCCAAGTTAGGGTCATTGCGAGCGCGAATCCACAAACTACCGTCGTGAGGGGCCTTCTCCAAGACTACAAGCAGAAGATGGAGACTGGAAATATGCCAGTTCTTGCCACGTACATCGCGAGAGCGAGCTACGGTGTTGTGGTCCGAGAACCCTATAGCCCTGATCGTCACATCGGCGAACAACTGGAACAGGATCAGTTTGACCCGAATCAAACATGGGCTGTCAACCAGATAGAATGGGTCATCCGCAAGGTATGTATTTAAAATTACCACCCGATCACTCTTGTGCGCATTTATTGACCCGCCTACCAGGGAGATACTATCGATCCAACTGCTCCGCTGACGAAGCAGTTTATAAGACGTTTGAGCCCTGGCCAAACAGCAGCGTCGTTCAACACACAGATTGTTACATCGAGAAACGAGATCAAAGTTCTCCCTCAAAGTCTGCTAAAAGGTAGGTTCTCTAGGTCTTATCAACCATGCATCCGCACCCCCTTCCTCACTAGAAAGAATTGCATGGTTGACGAGCATCAATAGGTGGCGTGAAAAGGCTTTGTCGTGTCGAGAGCAACCTCACCGGCCTTAAGCCGGACGAGCTTGTTCTTATGAAGAAGCGTGGAGGCTGCTTTCGCCAGGGGTACAAGTACTACAAGTGCATCTTTGATGTTCGTGTCATCGTGGCCCCAGCCGACCTACGGTTTGAGCTGTGGTTCAACGGCGTGAAATTCTCTCGGGGTCATGAACCTATCAAGGTTGAGTGGAATTCAAGTTGAGGGCTGTACCTCAGCAGGCACGCAAACAGGTGGTTATCGGGACAGCAGATTGGGCGTTCGCAGGAATCACAGCCAGACTCATCTAATAGACATAATTACCTCCTTCCCTTGGTCGAACGTAATTCTTTCAAAGAATATTGTCGAGATTCCTGTCGACTTGTAACTCATCTCGCAACCAAAGTCGCGATTGCAAGTGTTGACCTGGGCAAAGTTAACCCTGGGCACGGATAGATGTTCACAGACACGTCATCTTTGAACTCACGGGCAATTTATCCTCCTGTGAGTCATACCCCCTCATTGGCGTGAACACGATACCCCGCGGCTCTCGTTATGCATATCTTTGCTGCCTTGGATGATATTTCGTTTCGGGAAATGATCTCCACAACCCGATGGTTGCACCGCCGAGACACACCTGGGCCGCAATGCGTCATATGCAACTGCCGGCGTCAATCGCGCCCTTGTGAACTCAACATTTGCGAATCACACAATCGAATGAATTGGTAATCAGAAATGATACGACTTTTGTATTTGTCAACCGCCGCTACATAGAAAAGGCCATTGACCCCATAGCAAGTCTATCAAGCTCATATCATCAATCTTTCATCGTTACCGATTGGCCCAATTCCTATGATCCCGTGTACCTCCTCAAGTTATCAAAATGGCCACCGAAATCAAGCCCTTCAAGATTCAAGTCTCGGATTCAGCTATTGAATCCCTCAAAGATAAACTACAGAACGCAACCTTTGCCAAAGAGTCTGAATTTTCCGATGATTGGGAGTCCGGTTCCCCTCTGAGTGAGGTAAAGCGACTCGCTGCCTATTGGAGAGACGGGTTCGACTGGCGAGCTCAGGAAGCCCAACTGAATAAGTTGCCTCACTTCACTTCCAAAGTCTCGGTGGACGATTTCGACGACCTGCAGATCCATTTCTTGCATCAGCAAGGGAACAAACCGGATAGCATCCCACTTCTGTTTTGCCACGGCTGTGAGTTCAAGAAACGCGGATAAGTGGCCATATCACTGACTTGCCGCCATTAAGGGCCTGGGAGCTTCCTCGAAGTGGTCAAGCTTCTTCCCCTACTCACAGACCCTAAAGATGGGCCTTCATTCCATGTCGTGGCACCATCCTTGCCCAACTTTGGCTTTTCGGATGGGGTATCGAAACGAGGGTTTGGCATCCCTCAGTATGCCGAGGCAATGCATAAGCTCATGCTGAATCTGGGTTACGACAAATATGGTGTGTTGTATTCTTCTCAGGGATCACGACATGAGCTAACGTTATAATAGTCACCCAAGGCGGAGATTGGGGATACGCCGTCACTCGGTTGATCGACGTCCAATACCCAGAAAGCTGTGTGGCCTCTCACGTCAACTTTGTCCGCGCCTTCGGACCGCCCACTTTCTTTACGGCACCCTGGCAATTCATAAAACACGCTCTCCTTCCCTACGCGGGCCATGAAAAGGCAGGCCTCGCTCGCACAAAGTGGTTCTTCGAAGAAGGTTTTGGATACAACCTGGAACAAAGAACGAAACCGTCTACGATCGGCTTTGCTTTGGCAGACTCACCTGTGGCCCTGTTGGCATGGATCTACGAAAAGCTTCATGACTGGACAGACAACTACCCTTGGACCGATGATGAAATTTTGACCTGGGTTTCTGTGTACCAATTCTCCATGGCAGGGCCAGCGGCAAGTGCCCGGATCTACTACGAAAGCAAGCACTCCAGCCCTTCACAGACGGCAAAGGCAGACGCATATGTGCCAAACGTTCCTCTTGGACTCTCCTACTTCCCCAAAGATATTGTTGTGCCTCCTCAGACATGGGGACGGACTCTTGGGCCGATTGTGTATGAGAAGATTCATTCAGACGGGGGTCACTTTGCCGCGCACGAAAGGCCCCAGGAACTTGCAGAAGACCTCAGAGAGATGTTTGGAAAGGGCGGGGGCGCTTTTCACGTGGTGAAGCAGTTCCAGTCAAAACTGTGAAGGTGTTTTTAGACTTGAGCAATGCCAATGATTTTCTGGTGGTGCCGGTTGCAACTTGAAAATATGGTACAAAGTGATATTACAATGCGTCAAGTGTTCGGGTCATACAGAACACACTCGAGATGGTGGAAAATATAACCACCTTCTCTTTTCTGAGTTTTACATTAACATACCTAAAGCATCCTCCGGTTGTTCGCCATTCTCAACACCTTTCCATAAAACCCCCATATCGAGATCCAAAGTGTGATGTGCGAGTGCTTCAATGCCTGAGTACACCTCATCTCCCTGGCTCCCATCGTAAAGTCCAACACCCTGAGGAATGAGACCAGCTTCCTGAGCGAAATAAAGTGACTGATCGTTCTCAGCCCAACCGGTCAAGTTGTCGAGGCGTGGAGGCAAGTATTCTATCTCATCATCCGCCCTCGCCGAGTCACTCTCCAGACTCTCAGTGGAACATGTCTCCGTGGGACATGGTAGTGGCTGAATAGTCGCCGTGTTCTCTTGCATGGCTTCCGGCGCAAATGGGGGTTGGCTGATGTCGATACCCATCTCAAGAGCGAAATGAACACACCGATCATCCTCGACCCATTGAGAGAAGCTTCTGACAACGGTGGGTGAAAGAGGTCGAGGAGGCGTCAGGGCTTTGGTGGTGAGGGACTGAGTAGCAAATTGTTGTTCGAACAATACAGGCTTAGACAAACTGGTGTTGTGCAAGAAGGGCCTTAACGGTGTTGGAAAGTCACTGTCTTGGGGTAGACGATCTTGGCTCAGGCAGAGGTCAATCGTCAAGGCCAGCCTCAGGTAGTAGGTAGGACTTCTCGCCAGGACATCAGTGTTCTCGCCAAAAGAGGGTGTTGGTGTCGAGTCTTGGAGATAGGTGCATTCCATGAAATATCGAATCGTCTTGGATATCGAGTCTACGCCATCATATTTGGGGTGAAGTTCTTTGAATGCTTGGATGAGCACGTTCAACCGCGACTGTTTCGCAGCGATGCCTGGACGCGACCAGATTTCGCCCTGAAACGAGTCCGACGACATCTTAATATCGACCATGTGCATGGCGAGAGGGAGTGCTGTGCATGCGACAGCGCTACTCGGTAGCCAACGCGTTAGACGAAGTGGGTGTAGTTGACCATGGCAGTCGGCGATGCTTCTGGTAGCGCTCCTCAGGCCCTTTCGGTTTTCTTGAAGGAACTGAGTCTGTAAATTGGAAGTCGCCTTTCGTGTGACCAGTCCCAGGACGACGCCGAGATGTAGTTCGTAGTTGAAGAGAGCCACTCGAGCCGCACTGGGGGCTGTTAGTGGGCGATGAAAGATGGATCACAGTGCAAGGTACTCACTGATAGTATATCCAGATCAAATTCGTGAACAAAACGGAAGAGACTTCGAAGGAATCCGTTTCAGGAGACAACTCCGTGTGCTTCAAAGGTGGTCGCGTGATCTCAGCCCAATATTGTAGACTGCGTCTGTACTCCTGAACCTTGTCGAACGCCGTAGAATGCGCCTCAGCATCAAGAATCGGCAAGTGTTCAGTAGGATATACCAAGCTCAAGACGTCGGTCAAACAGACGCATAGCTCAGTCAAGCGCTCTAAGGTAACCATGAGGGTGTGCTTGGTGGTAGTGTTGTACACCCTCGACGATTCAAGTTCATCAACAAGGTCTTCATATCCGAGAGGGGGATTGGAGTCAAAGTCGAAGAGTTCTCGTGTGATCTGAATGTTTCTGCGGACGCAGAGAGGCATTATCCGATCACGGATGATGCAGCACCACCACACACGCTTCAGAACGTTTTGCCTCTTGAGATCCTGTGGAGTCGCGCGGGCATCTTGGGCGATGGTTGCGTAGTTGTGAGCTCCGACGGCTCTGGCATTCTGCACGGCAATCCTGAGCCATCTACTATTCGGCCTTCGCGGCCCTGGGCGGAAGGTCGGACACCAGTAGGTCAGCAGCAACGCAGCCTGTGCTATCGAGATGGGATCTGGGTCAGTAGCAAAGTCGTAGAGCAGCTGGCAAGAGAGTCAGAGTTGGTTGATGCACAAGGGAGAGTGTCTTCTACCTTTGCTTTGGTGTAGAAAGATTCCTTGGCCTCGTGGATGCTAGAGAAGCCCAAGACTTTGAGGCTCTCTTTCGGTACAAGCTTGGAATATTTAGTTGCGGTTCGTCTTATGCATCAAGTGAAGGTCACTTACTGTGCACGAGGCAAACATGATGGCTTGCAGCAGCAGCAAAGAGACGGGAGATCCGCCAGAGTTTGAGTAGGTCTCTGTTTGGGCGGGATTGTACGCCCGCCAAAAGTCCGCCTCGTTCAGAAGAGGGAGTAGTGGATGAACGTAGAGGAAGTAGTGTCGAACAAACTCGTCGAGAATCGGCTTGGCGGGAACGCGTAGGCATCCTTGAGAATTTAGATGGTCGAAGTCGCGGTCGCGTATACTGAGCGCCTTCAGGAAAGGCATCGACGAGTATAGAGCTTTCAGCTCGGATCGCACGGGATCCAGTGGGACATTACTTGATGTGTTCGTTTTAGCATCCTCGCAAGTAATGCCAAATATCTGGATATTTTTGCCATTATTGCATGTATCATTCGTGAACGGTGTTGCGCTGCCGAGATCGGATTCTGGAGGCGGTGACAGCGTGGTCAAGTCTGGTCTCGTAGTCGGATGGCTCGGATCGACATCGTCGGCATCAGCGTTTGGAGTGAATGGTGATGGTTCATTATATCGTATCTGTCTTCAAGTTGTTAGTCCACGTATAGATCGACAAACCAACAGGTAATCCTTACATCGAAACCCCTCGACGAGCAACAACGCACTCATCCCCATCCAACCGACAATTGGTACAAGGAGCTGAAGTGCGGGTGACATCGCAGCGGACCTTTCTCCTGCGGCACTTGAGACAAGCCTTGGTAGCTCTCTTCCTCGAGGCCGACTTTTTGGCGAAGCGGACAAACTGAGGGTTTTCCATCCTGGTCGAACACGTACGTCGGTCGCGTAAACAGCAATCAGGAGGTTTTCTGGACCCGAGGTTGAAAGGTCAGGGTCGATGCCGAAACCCCAGATTTACCCCAACTTCCTGGAGACCCGCCCCCTGCGGATTTGGCGGAGTTAGGTGGAGATGGGCTGGAGCTAAATTTTCCGGCATTGGGAGTCGGGAGATGCCTTTTGGCCGAGGGTTTTCTCTGTGCTGTGATTGGTCAGATGGTGGACGGGTAGAGAGAGAATGGCCTGATGGCAGGTCTGAACTTCTGATAGATCTTTCAGATCTTGACTAGATCTTAGATCTTATATCGTGGTTAGAATCCCACATAACCCTTGCCGGAATCGATTTCCGGTGGTTTACTTCCCTTCTTGCGGTCACCAAAGAAGTAAAGCACAGACACTCGCGATCCCGAATCCCGGCAACCTCGGTCCTCTCGACAACTTGCCTAACAGATATATCGCGCCCCAAAAGCTGAACAGACAAGCATGCCGAGTAGGCAGCTAAGTCAAATCCTTCGATTTAGCCTAATAGACCAACAAATAAAGACATGCTCATTGAACAGTTGGCTTGATGCACTCGTTCAGCAACCGGAAAACGCCTCGTCATACAAAACGAGGATCTGCCGTCCATCCATTTCCATGATGATAAGGATCTCAGTACTTGAGTATCGAAGATGAGCGTTATCTCTAAGCTGCAAGTCGGTGGTGACAATCTTGGAATCCCGAAGGTCGACTTCCCAACTTTGAAGGGGAATGGCTGTAGTGGCCAATGTTCCATCAGAGGTCGGTCACAGACTATTTATGGCGGAACTCTTCAAGGCCCTATATTATAAGAAAAACTCCAAATTTAAGGCTTTACTAAGATCTTAGTTCTGCGTTGCTAGCTATCACTAATCCTATATCTGTAGCCTTATCTGATACAAATACTTTATCACTTTATTCCTTGCGATCCTTAACATCCAAGGTATGCTCAGCCTCGGCCCCAGCCAGCTTAGCCTTAATCACAGCACTATCAATAACAACGTCACTATGTCGTCCCTCAAAGGCAGCATCGATCTCTTCCAGAGTCTTTCCGTTGGTCTCAACCCAAAAGAAGTAGATAAACAGTATCAGGAGGCAGTTCCAGGCTCCGTTGATCATGTAGGTCTTCCAGCCGATGTCATTCAGAGCAAATGGAATGGAAAAGACAAAGATGAGACCAACACCGTACATAACGAACAGAGTGATGCCCATTCCGTATGATCGCAGAGTGTAGTTGAGGACCTCCGGAGGATAGAGGTAGCAGAGAGGAGTCCAGCCAACAGAGTACGAGCTCATGAAGAGGAAGACAAAGGCAACAGTAGCGTAGATTCCGCTCTTATTGTCGGAGTGGCCGTAGATCTTGGTAAAGGCGCCAACGAGGAAGAGGAAGATAGTCAGGAGAACAGTAGACACCAAGGCATCGAGGCGACGGCCGACGCTGTTGACATAGTAGGTTCCAGCGAGTGAGCACACCAGGCACCAAGCATTAAGGATGACGTTAATCTGCAGCTGAGTGTCGGCATCGGTGATTCCGGCGTTGGAGAGCATATCACCCAGGTAGTAGCTGGCAATGGAGTTGCCGCTGGCAACAGTAGCAAAGGCAACACTGGCAGCGAGGGCAACGCGACGGCGGGCGCTGGGAGATCGGACGACTTGCATGATAGACAGCTGCTTGGTGTCGGACGTCTTCTCAAACTCGATCGTGTCGAGAATCTCCTGGAACTGCAGAATAACGCTAGGGTCGTTCTCGTCGCCGCCAGAGCAAAGCTGGGCCAGAGCACGGAGACCCTCGGCGTTGCGACCTTGGAAAGCATACCATCGAGGCGACTCGGGCAGGAAGGAGAGAACACTAATACACAACAGAGACCAAAAGCCCTGGAGAAGGGAGGGAAGCCGCCAAGCCCAGGTCGAGGTAAGCTGGAATGTGCCGTAAGTGACACCAGCAGCGATCAGGGCGCCGACATAGTAGAAATCGCAGACCAGACTGAGAACCCAGCCACGGTACTTGGGTGGGAAGGCCTCGGCGAGATAGATGGGGACGACGAGAGCAGGGCAGGCCTTTCCGTAGCCAAGACCAATTCGAGCGGCGATAAACATGGGCATGTTGATGGCGCCAGCCTGGAGAGCGACGAAGAAGATGGTCAGGACAGCCGAGAGAAGCATAGCCATGCGCCGGCCGAGCCTGTTCAGGGCATAGGGAAATGTCGAGCCAGCCAGGATACCGCCAATGTAGATGGCCGAGGTGCTGAGACTCTTGGTGGCGGTGGTGATCTCAAAGTAGCCGAGATACGAGGGCAGGATGTTGAGACCGTTCCTGGCACACAAGTCAGTATCATTACCTGGATGAGCTGAGTATTTGCGAGAGACGCACATCATGGAACCATCGTAACCAAATGTCTGCAGGAAGTCATCGTAAGCACAAGAACCAACTGCGTCGTTACCGCAGCTGTGCATCACTTACACCCGTGATGGTGGCGCATGCAACAAGTGCAACCAGCATCATGCGACGCGAATTTGGTGGGTGCGCCTCGGTGAGGGTGGTAAAGAAACCCATTGCGGCAGTATTATTGCAAAGACTCGGCCGTTTAGAAGACGAAAGAAGATGAGACCAGAAGATAAGGCCAATGAATTGGGTCTGGTACCAGATTAACCACTCAAATTAAGACTTGGGTCAATCCCGGACCTCGCAAAAGTGATAGCTCTATCTCACCGTCATGGCAACCCCGGCTTAATCCCATGTCTTGATACAAGCTTAACTATTGTTTGGGAGTTGCTCGCCGCCCCTGTTTCTTCTGTCCTAGAGAGCATCATTGAGCATGTCAAGGCCCAAACAGCCTCTCGCCCCGTCACCACTTCCCTAACACAAGTGCCACTCAGCTCCAAATATGACCCCAGCCGAGACCTTGGAGAAGCTCGCCCTCAAGGATAAGATTGCCTTGCTTGCTGGTGAGATTCCCCGCTTGCTCGTGGCCATTTGCGACGATGATAATGAAGAGACGCAGCTAACATCTTGAATTCTGAAGGCGCCGACTTCTGGCATACCACAGCCGTCCCGGAGCACGGGATCCCGTCAGTGCGCGTAGCCGACGGATCAAGTGGCATTCGTGGCACTCGATGGTTTGAGGGCGTCCGAGGAGCTGCGCTGCCAAACGGTACAGCGTTTGCCGCAACATGGGATCGAAAGCTCATCCGCCAGGCCGGTGTTCTTCTCGGTGAAGAGTGCCGCGCCAAAGGTGTGCATTGCTGGCTTGGCCCGACCATCAACATCCAGCGGTCTCCCCTCGGTGGCCGTGGCTACGAGTCTTATTCAGAGGATCCGTATCTTACGGGGATCCTCGCCAGCCAAGTCATTGCTGGATGCGAGTCGACGGGAGTTATTGCGACTATCAAGCACTTTGTGTGCAATGATCAGATTGCAGCACGAGATGCCCCCGCTGGGGCCATGATGGCCTCCTACAACAAGGTCAACGGTATCCACGTCTCGGAGGACAAGCGACTGCTCGACGACGTTGTTCGCAAGGAGTGGAAATGGAACCCGCTCATTATGAGCGACTGGTGAGCATTTCCAAACCCAGTGCATGCATTGGCCCAGCGTTAATCCCATCCAGGTACGGAACATACTCGACTATTGCAGCCGTCAAAGCTGGCCTGGACCTTGAAATGCCTGGCCCCACGCTCTGCCGCGGGTCTCTTCTGGACCTCGCTGTCGCTTCTCAGGTTGTCAAGCAATCGCCACTAGATGACCGAGCTCGCAGGGTGCTCGAGTTCGTGGATCGGGCAAGCAAGATTGATGTGTCTCCAACCGAGCAGGGCAGGGATTTCCCCGAAGACCGGGAGCTGAACAAGCAGTTGGCTCAGAATAGCATCGTTCTTCTTAAGAACGAGAACAACATCTTCCCAGTTCCCAAAGATGTCAGAAAGATTGCCCTCATTGGCTCCCACATCAAAGACTCATCCATGAACTCAACCGGCGCTACCGCGCTAGTACCATACTACACCATCCATCCCTACAAGGCCATCCTAGCCAAGCTGAGTTCCGGGACTGAGGTCTTGTACGAAGTTGGCGCGCACACACACAAGATGCTTCCTCTTATCCATGGCCGTCTGATCAAGGACCTGGAGCTTGTTCTGTCTAACCAGCGACATTCAGATCCCGCACGCACTATCGCTGGCCGCATACCCATGAGCAAGACATTTTTCCAACTGTTGGATTACGGCACTCTGACGGGAGACTTTACTCCTGATGAGGACGGTGATTGGGACTTTGGACTCGCCGTATACGGTCTTGCCAAGTTTTCACTCGATGACCAAGTCATCATTGACATGACGGAGCACCAAAAGCCCGGCGAGTCCTTCTTGAAACGTGGCTCTGCCGAGGAAATCCGAACCTACACTGTCAAGGCCGGTCAGACGTACAAGCTTCACATCGAGTTTGGCACTGCTTCTCTGTCGCCACTCTGTGACCTCGCTGATGGAAATGTCAATTTTGGAGGAGGTGGTGCGCGGCTGGGAGCCATCCCTCATATTTCTGCCAAGGATGCCATCGAGCAGGCAGTCAAGGCGGCAAGCGAAGCTGAATACGCCGTCATCTGCACAGGTCTTAGCGTAGGCCATACCCTCCCCTTGGTTTATTGATCGGACAGCAAGAGTAAACTGACCAACTCTCAACAGGGCGAGTGGGAGACTGAAGGATCCGACCGCACGAACGCCAGCATGGACCTCCCAACCAACGTCGACGAGCTCATCGCTAGAGTCGCGGCGGTGAACCCCCGAACCGTGGTAGTCAACCGTTCTGGCATGCCTGTCACATGCCCTGGGCTCCAGACGTTTCCGGTGTGATTCAAGCCTGGGACGGAGGAAACAAGACAGGAAGCTCCATCGCTGACGTCCTCTTTGGCGACTTTAACCCCTGCGGCAAGATGCCCATTTCTTGGCCCAAGAGGCTGCAGGATAACCCGACTTACCTGAACTGGGGCTCCAACGGAGGACGTGTCCTGTTTGGCGAGGACATTTTCGTGGGATACCGCTGGTACGATGCCATGGAAATCAAGCCGCTGTGGCATTTCGGACAGGGCTTGTCATACACGACTTTTGCACTGAGTAATAGTCGTCTGTCAACCGAGGAGGATTTCGAGGATGGTAAGCCACACTTCTCTGTGGCTGTAACGATTGAGAATTCTGGGTCTGTCGCTGGTGCTGAGGTTCTCCAGCTTTACGTCTCGGCGCTCGATTCGACAGTCAAGCGGCCGGTCCGAGAGCTTCACGGATTCGACAAGGTAATTCTACAGCCCGGCGAGAAAAAAGAGGTCTCGATCGACTTGGATAAGTACGCCATGTCGTATTGGGACGAGAAGGAGGATGCGTGGTGTCTTGAAAAGGGACGCTACCAACGGACTATTCTCGGCTCCGCCTGTAAACAGCCAAGTCAGGTTGTAAGTGAGCTGGTTGTGATTAAAAAGACAGTTAGATGGCTGGGTTTATAGGTTAAAAATAAAAGAAATATCAGTGGTACCTTTCGGGTCCGGGCTGGCACGTATGTTTAGGTGCGGCACTTGAAAGTCGTCGGTGAATTGCGTCTCACGATACGAATAGACCGCAAATCGGCATTCAAAAAGCCGTCCAAAATTGTGGGAATTCCTGTGGGTTTATTAACGTAACAAGGCCCTGATCTTTTCGTGACAAAACAAGAAGTGTGGATCCCCTCAAGGTACTTCCTTAGCGCATAAAATTCGCGAAGTACCGCTTGTACCCCCTGTCGCGGAATTGTGCATGGCGTGTCTTAGTCAGAACGGACTTTCGTCGGAATAGGCCTAGCTTTTGGCCTGATGCTGGTCGGCTGAAGACTCTGCCTGTGACATAGCTGTTAGTATCACGACGCGACCCCCTTATGCGAGCCTTATAAACCTGTCCAACGTTGACCAATGACGACGATGCCTTCGTCTCAACAGCCCTCGACGCCGCCAGACCGCCAAAGCACACAGCCGGCCAGTGAGGCTATTCCCGACACCCAATACACCGTCGATGATGCCCAATCCGAAGTTGATTCTGCCGATGAAGATAACGCCTCCCTCCCTCCACCGAGCCAGTTGGCGACGGAAATAATAGTGGCAACACGAGTACCGGCCCCGAGGCGGCCGCCGCCGACGATGCCGAAGAAGAAAAAGCCTAGATGGACCCAAGGGCAGATAGCCTTGCTTTTAGAGCTCTATGGCGAGGCAAGATTAGCTGGCGAGCTCGAGAACGGAAAGGCACAGACTTTAAAGGTTATACATACCAAAATCGCCGCACGACTCCATAAAGAGTGGCCAGGCATCGAGTTCAACTATCTCAAGGTAAAGCAGAAGCTTAAGTATCTCGTGAGACTTTAGAAAGCCTTCCTGGCGATCGATAGCTTCAGCGGCACTTCTCATAAGCCAGATATAGGGATAGTACTTACTAGTAGCAATCTCTAGAAATACTTCATTAAGAAGCACGATAAACCGGCGAGGGTCCTAAAAAGGCATAGCCTATAGCATCGTGAGCTATATAAAAGGGCTTTTTTAGGCAGCGAGGAGGTAAGGTTAACTATAGTTAAAGCGACTAATCATAATAGCCTTAATGCGCTCCACGCCGTAGAATTATTAAGTGAGAATAAGTCTAAAGAAGAAAAAAAAAGTCAGCTACTTAGGAAAGCAGTCAAGATACTTCTATTATATTAGTACTACCTTTAAGTCAAGCGCAAAGCCTTAGATTAACCCAGAAGCGAAGGTTAGAGTCGTCACAGTCGTCAAATAACAGTCCAGTAACGCCCTCCGCTAAGAGACCCCATCGCGCAGTGGAAATAAGTAGTTAGACTGCTATAGAGGCGACGATCTCGGCGATCGTGGCCTCACGGCGGCAGTCACGGCGTGCAGTCAGGGCAAATGATATAGAGGACGCTATTCGCGATATCAAGGAGCGGTTTGCCGATAAAGCGATTAATAAGGAGATCAAGAGCTTCGTTGACTAGGTTATCCAGGACTAGGCCTATATGATATATTATAATAGCTCATAGCCGAGGTTTAAAGAGAGGTTATTTAAAAGATATACGGGAGGAGGGCAAGCTAAGGACTTACCTGCGAGGGCGACTTCTGTTGAACCCAATCTTAAGTGAATTGCTTGATTGATTTTTCTCTAACTGACTCTTGCCCCTCTTTTGGGCTGATGCTATGCGCTATTCCTATTTGAGATGTGTCTGTTCACGTGACACTCCTTCAACTGGTTCCGAGGCTCATCTGGTCAAAACGCATTGCGGAATGCCCTGCACATTCTTGTATGAACAGGACCGCTTCGGTTCAACACACCCCCCCAGAGTGGAAAGCTTTTGACACTCTGAATAATAGCTCTCATCCTTTGCAACATATTCTGCATCATTTGAGTCCTTTTCTTTGTAAAGTTCCCCTTTTGGATCGTAGGGCATTTGCACCCAGTGTGCCGTGTTGTATTGTTTGCAGTTGTGAATAGAAAGAGGAAGATTTGTTCGGACGAATAGAAGCTGTTTTTCTTCTTTTGGCGATTATGAATCGTGAACAATAGGTGATTCACTGTTTTGCCGTTTGTGATTCACATTTGAGGCTCGTAGATATAAATTGCCTCTCGCCTTGAGCTTCCTTTCTTTCTTTTCTTCCCTTTCAACACCATCACGATCATTCGGTACGTGGTTTTCGATCGCCTTGTGCCTCTCTTCTTCGAGCTTGCTTTTGGCCTTTTCGAGTTGCCTTTGCTGATCGTTGCATACAGGCAAACTTCTCTTGACTTCTCGCGCTCCGCCGCTGCCGTCCAGATGTCTGAGGCGTAAGTTGTTTCACCCCTTGAGGTTATGGGTTGGCTGACTGAAGGGCAGAGATGATGATACTTTTTCTTCTTCACTCTCTCCCCCGCTCCCGGAGACTCCGTCAGTCATTTCGAGCTTCGAATTCGTGGAACGCAGTGCTAATTTGATCGTAGCAACGATACTCCTCGTTCTCCGTCTCGGGAGCCCAGTCCCCCTCGTCCGCCTTCGCGACAGGCCACCCCTCGCCTTCGCCTGACGCGGGCTCGTGCTCGTCGCCAAACGCAGGCTGGTGTAGCTGGTGCTCGGCGCGCTGAGCGTGCCCTGCAGGTTGAGATTGCGACCCTCTCCGCTTCAGTTCTGTGAGTAGCACTTTGTTCTTGTGTTTTGACGCTCGTTCTGACCTTTGCATAGTCAAGATGAGAAGCGCCTTGTCCCTTGCCTGCCCTGCCTCAACAGTGCCCTCGCTGGTCAGAGCACCGGTGAGTGTTGGGCTAAGCCTGGCGTTCGCCGTTGTGAGCGTTGTGACCCCGGCGGCTCATGCCGTCAGATGTAAGTCCGCTCTCATATCGATCTCGCAGCTCGTTTTGCTGATTTGAATCTCATAGTCCTACTGCTGCTCTCCTGTGGCGTTGTTTTTCTTGGACTATGTCCAACAGGATCCTTCCCGCGTCAACGCGACCGTGAGTGCAATCCAAAGTTCGTTTCGATCGTTTGAGCCTCATTGCTAACTTTCATTTTGCAGGAGAAGAACAAGCGCCGCATTGCGGTCAAGGTGGTGTTGAAGGGTGTGTCAGATGGATGCTTTCCGTTGTCTGGTGACCCTCGTCTGGCTTAGATGAGGATGGTTTCCCTGTTTTGAGTCTCGTTCGGTTGTTGTGCTTTGAGTCATTGTCGGTAGGCCTTCGGGCACATGGTGAATTATAATTGTGCTTGCCGCCGCCTTTCTGTCTTCTTATCTTGCTGTGACTTTGTGACCTTCGAGCTTCAAAGTGTTGATACGAGCCTCGTTCATCACAATTGCAGCTCGTCCATGATTTCCTCAAACGTTCGCTCCTTGAGCATCTTGTTGCGACGTTTCGTAATGCGTTCTCGAATATCGATGAGTCCATACTGCTTGCAGCTCTCCCTTTGTCTGCCGCCTTGCAAGGCCTTTGTTAGACCATCTGCAATTAACTTTGCGCTTTCTTTGTAGCTAAGGAAGATTGCTTTGTTCTGAATGTGCTCTCGTAACCAATGGTTGTGTACGTCCACATGCTTCAATTTCGTCTTTAGCCTTCCGAGAGGACTTTTTAATAGTCGGATCGTTTGTTCATTGTCAGAAACGAGGTGCAGATCAGTGTTTTGCAGCTCGAGTTCTAGGCTTCGAAGTAGCCTTTGTTGAAACAACCCTTCTTTTGCTGCTTGAGATAGTCCAAGTAGTTCTGCCTCTGTTGTGGAGGTCGTGACCGTGTCTTGCTTATTGGCTCGCCATCCGATTAGGCTTCCAAAGAGCATCATTGCGAAACCTTGTGAGCTCTTCCGGTCAATTGTGTTATCTGCGAACGATGCGTCGCTATGGACCACAAAGCCTTCTCCAGGTCCGAACTGCAGAGCGTAGAAACGCGTTGCGTAAAGATAACATAAGACTCGATTGGCTGCTTGGACATGCTTTTCCCCTGGATTGTTCATGAATCGGGCTAGTCGGGAAATAGCAAAAGCGACGTCCGGTCTGCTGATAACGCTTGCGTAGAGTATCGAGCCGATAACTCTTTTGTACTAATTGATTATGCGTCTTATCGCTTCTCCTTCGTTTGGAACGAGCTCCTCCTTCATCATTGGAGAGCCATTTGGGGCATCCGCAGTTCGTAGCTCATATATCTTCTCCAGATACATGATTTGCGTAACCCAGATCCGTCTTGAGGTGCGATCCCGGATGATCTCCATTCCAAGGAACCATTGCAGCTCGTGCCCTCCAGTCAATTTATACTTCCCCTTTAGAGACTCAATGACTTGGGATGCAGTGTCCCTATCTCCTTTCTTAAACGCGACGACTATATCGTCTACGTAGAAGAATATGAAGACTCCGTCTTTCTGATAGCAGCATGGCTCGTCTGGTACTTCTCTGCAACCCGAGCTTCGAAGTGTGCTTCCGAGTTCCGTTTGCCATAAAAGCGGTGCGACTCGTAGTCCATACAGTGCTTTGTGCAAAAGCAACACTCGCTCTTCCTTGTGGCCTCCCCTAAACCCAGGAGGCAGTTTCATAAACACATTGCTCTGCAGTTTTGCATTCACAAATGCGTTCACGGCGTCATACTGTAGCAATTCGAGATCGAATCTCGCTGCAATCGCCAGCATTGTTCGGAATGACTTTCCAGCGAGGGTTGCAGCGTAAGTGTCCTCAGCGCTTGACTTCTGTTGCTGGTCTCCCCGAACAACGAGTCTCGCCTTGCACTTCTGCAGGTACCCATGCTTGTCGAACTTGTAGGTGAATACCCACATACAGTCCAGTATTTGCGAGTTGCGTATCCGTGGATCGCACCTCGCAATCTCTGTCCAGGATGACATCTGGCGGTGGCTCTCCAAGTGATCTCTCTGCGCTTGTTTGAACTCTGCCTCAAACCTGTGTCCGATTAGACTACCATGGGAACTTGGAGCCGGAGGCAGATTCTTCCTATGGTATGCTTGTCTATCGGGTTTGAGGTGCGTTTGAGTCATTTGCGTCTCACACTTGGGCTTGAGCTTGCCTCTGATGCATCTACTCCTCGTTGCCTTTGAAACCAGCTCATTCTCCTTTCTTGCTATAGGCACTGCCATTGTCCCTGCATAAAATGCTTGGTTCAGGATAAGTAGATCTTCCTTTGATCTTCTTACTTCATCCTGACTTTGGCTTGTCTGTGATCCTATCTGTGCAAGAAAGCTTGAGAAAGGGCTTTCTGGTGGCGTTGGGAGGATCTCAAATCTTGCTTGAGTGTATTTTGAGTCATTGACTTGTGTGTCTTCTGTTGACTCTGTCTCAGCATTTGGCAAGTCTTCAATAAGACTTTCGAGGCTCGAATCTGGCATTTCCTGTTCGTCAGGGCTTTGCACAGGGTCCATGACCTGATCGACCTGTTGGGTACTTAGAAGAGCCTGCAGTCGCTGCTGAATCTCTTCTAAGGTCTATTCCCCAATGGTATCTCTCATCTGCACTTCATTAGCGTTGAAGAACTCTTGTTCGTTAAATATAACATCTCTCGTGATGTAGATCTTGTTGGTCACTGGATTCCACACTCGAAAAATGTTCTGGGAGTTATATCCAACTAGGAAACCTATCCAAGCCTTTGGATTCGTTCTTGAAAGAAGCCTCTTGTCTTTTCGCTGTGCTGAATCCGTAAGAGCAAAGGCTTTGGAGCCAATTGTTCTTATGTGTCCAATCCGAGGCTGGTTTTGCTCTTGCGCACGTGGAATGCCTGAAAAGAAGCTCTCATATGGCGTTCTCCAGTGTAGACCTTGTTTTGGAGTTCGGTTGAGTAGGTACACGGCCGTTCTCATCATCTCTGGCCAAAGTTCTGCTGGGAGGTTACTATCGATAATTAGCAGTCTCACTTTCTCTTTCACCAACCCCCCAGAACGCTCTCCAGAGCCGTTCTGCTGCTGGGTGCGAGGTGCACTCTCATCTACCCTGATTCCCTTTTCGGTAAGCCATCCGCGGATCGAATTGGCCTTTGCAGCTCGTTGTCCGTTTCAATGACTCGGAGTTTGATGTCATACATCGTGTCGAGCATTTGCGTGAAGTGCTTCAGCATCGCAAGTAGGCTCTCTTCTTGACGGTTGACGAAGTAGTAGTCCCAGCAGAGACCTGACTCTCGGTCTGTGAGAATTCCGCAAGACGTGTAGTCATTTATCCCTTCTGGATAGTCGTGGAAGTCTAGCGAGACTCTTTCACCAGGTTTCGAGGCTCGTTCCCTTGGTTCGCGGTGCTCTTGACGTTTCATTTTTGCTAGTCCGCAGACGTCGCATTCGACAGTGACCGGTCCCTTGATCTTGACTCCAAACGTATGGTTCATCAGGTGCTCTAGGCTTCTTGGTCCTGGATGTCCTAGGCGGCGATGCCAAACCATTGCTCGAGCTCGGTTAGGCTTCCTTGCGGTCCACGAGTTATAACGCAGGTGCCTTGAAGGAAACGCGGCGCGTTTTGCCGTTTCGGGGATATATTCCAGTATATACTGGTCGTGTTCCTGCTGTAGCTTGCATAGGGCCTGACCATTGAGGTGTCTGATGATATCCTCGTTGTTCCGTTGGTCCCACCAGTATCCAAGCTGGCGTAGTTGACGTAGGGATACAAGATTTGTTCCCATTTCTGGACAGTACGCAACGCGCTGCAAATTGAGGATTCGCGGCTCGTTCTGCAAGTTCTGCACTTGAATGTCCACATTTCCATATCCATAGATCGGCAGCCACTTCGATCCGGCAAATACGCCGTCTCCGTATTGGGCGCTCTTCAATGAAGTAAATCTCTTGGCTTCGTTGAAGATGTGGATAGTCGTCCCTGAGTCCAGGATTGACGAGTTGCGTAATGGGTATTCGCCGCTCGATGCCAAGAAGGCAGCTGCTTCTTTCGAGATAGAGCGTCTCAGGCCGGATAGTCAGTTCGACTTCTCTGATGAGTCCTTACTCTCATTTTGGAGCCTCTCATAGAGTTCTCGAACCTCCTTATTCTGCTCAAGACGTTGCTCCCAAAGGTCTAGCTGTCTCTGTGACACGTGGTACTTCTTTGGGGCTTTCTCTGGGAATGCTACCCAGCATGACGAGGAGTTTGGGTACTTGTGTCGTTTCTCACATAGTATGCATTGCTCTGGTGTTTCCAGAGACTGACGAGGACGCTTTGCAGAGTCTTCTCTTGACTCACGCGTAGAGGAGCGGCTTCGCTTTATGTCCTGAGAGGGCGAGGCTCGAAATGTCGGTCCGAAGCTCCCTTTTGCCACTCGATCAGTCATAGCCCTGTCGCCTCTCCTTTTCCCATCTTGAATCTCTTGCCGGAATTGTGCAGAGAAGGTCAACGGCAAGTAGGTTCCATTCTCGATCTTCTCTTTATTTTGACCTTGCTCAATCCGGAGGAAGATCTTAAACCGATATTCCAGAGCTTCTTTCAGGTCATCGAACCAGGTGTTGGGGTGTTGTGCTTCAGCTACTTGTCTGAGCTTTGCAACTCGTATTGACTTTTCCCAGTTGGTGATCCACTCTTCCCAGTTCGTTTTGCTGTTCGAGGCTGCCTTTAGCACCTCGAAATACCCTTTTCGAGCTTGTTTCCTTCTCAGGCTGTCGTCAATGCCACACGCTACTTTCAGGTTGAGAAAGAAGCTCGCAATATTGTCATACTCGGCTGACTCATTCATAGCCGGGGAGCATGTCTCGACATAATGTGGATTAACCTTCTCGATCATCCAGTTGAGCACATTACGGATACTATCCGCTTGTTTATTGTATCGCTCGAGATCGCTCCGGTAGATAGCCAGCTCTGCCTTATACGCCTCTTGGTCCTCTGGAACCATTTCGACGAATGAGGTCGCAGCGCGTTCGCCTCGAACGGGTCTCGGATCGTGTGTCCCTTCTTCGGTGGCTACTTTCGCTCGGTAGTCGCCTATTTCCGGTCTCCTTGGTTCCTTCTCACGAAGAGTGTTGAATTGGCTTAGGTCATCGAGTCGACCTAGCTTATATACTCGTTCCGCCGTTATCTTCATGATGTAGGATTGTTCGAAGGAGTCCCAGTCGTTCGGTCCGTTCAGGAGGTAGGGCTTCGTGTTCGCGATAGAAGACATGTTTTCGCGATTCGGATGTTGGTATCGAGGTTGGTTTCATCGATTTGACGTTCGTTTTGGTAGTTACAGCTGCCTTGAAGAAGTACAGCTCTGAGACTCTTAATTGTTGAACCCAATCTTAAGTGAATTGCTTGATTGATTTTTCTCTAACTGACTCTTGCCCCTCTTTTGGGCTGATGCTATGCGCTATTCCTATTTGAGATGTGTCTGTTCACGTGACACTCCTTCAACTGGTTCCGAGGCTCATCTGGTCAAAACGCATTGCGGAATGCCCTGCACATTCTTGTATGAACAGGACCGCTTCGGTTCAACAACTTCTATGCCTTTCCTACGCGAGGAATCTATAGTTAATAAGGAGGAGATTCTATAATTAAAATAATAAAATAAAAGCCTCTTATTTTAATTATAATATTATATTAACGTACATGATAAGCGAGTGCACCAGACAAGCGAGTGCACCAAAAATCCCTCATCTAACATCATCACCATTTGATCAATTAATTCCTCACAACTAGAGATGTCTCAATCAAATAAAGAAGCTAGATTACTTCTTGCACTTCAGGCCCTTCAAAATAACCCAGATTTAAAACTACGACAAACTGCAAGGCTCTACCAGGTTGACTACTATGCCTTACGTCGTCGGCACAATGGCATACAATCTCAACGCGATACTATCCCGAAATCACGCAAACTATCAGATCTAGAGGAACAGATCATTATTCAGTTTATTCTTGACCTAGATTCGCGAGGATTTCCCCCCCGGCTACGTGGTGTGAAAGAAATGGCTGATCAATTGCTTGCCGACCGCGACGCGTCACCAGTTGGCGTGCGCTGGGCTTCAAACTTCGTCAAGCGACACCCAGACCTTAAGACGCGTTTTTTTCGCAAATACGACTACCAGAGAGCTAAGTGCGAAGATCCAACCATTATCCGCGATTGGTTTCGGCTTATGGCGAACACAATCGCGAAGTACGGCATCCGATCAGATGATATCTATAACGTTGATGAGACTGGCTTTCTTATGGGCATGATTGTAAGCGGAATGGTCGTCATAGGCACAGAAAGGCGTAAAAAGCCAAAAGCAGTGCAGCCTGGAAACCGAGAATGGATTACGGTCATTCAGGCGATCAATGCGGAAGGCTGGCCGATCCCGCCGTTTATCATCGGTGCGGGCCAATATCATCTCGCCAACTAGTACCGAGAAAGCAACCTCCCGGGCGATTGGGCTATTGCGACGACCCAAAATGGCTGGACCGATAACGAGACCGGTCTCGAGTGGCTTAAGCACTTTAACCGGTGCATAACCAATCGATCAATTAGTGTCTATCGTCTCTTAATCCTCGATGGCCACGAAAGTCACCACTCCATCGAATTCAAGAGATATTATGAGGAGAATAAGATCATTAGGCTTTATATGCCACCTCATTCCTCTCATCTACTTCAGCCCCTTAACGTCAGGTGCTTCAGCGTGCTTAAGAGTGCTTATGGTCAAGAAATAGAGCGTCTAATCAGATGCTCTATAACCCACGTTTCAAAGACCGAGTTCTTTCCGGCCTTCTACGCCGCATTTTAAGCCACTATGACAGAACGAAATATCAAGGGGGCTTTCAGAGGAGCTGGGCTTGTTCCTCTTAATGCGGAAAATGTGATCTCAAAGCTTGATGTGCAGCTACGTACGCCAACGCCGGTTGAGGAGGCAGCTGAACCGTCGACCCCTTGGGCCTCAAGGACCCCAAAGACCGTGCTTAAGGCTGGATCTCAGTCTGAATACCTCGAAAGACGAATTAGAAGGCATCAGAGCAGCTCCCCAGAGTCAATTTTAGAAGCTCTACAGTCTCTTGCAAAGGGGACAAAGGCAGTTATGCATCGGGTAGCCTTATTGACCGCTGAGAACAAAGACCTTCGAGAGGCAAATGAGATACTAAGCCGGCGCCGGAGGGCAAAAAGAACCCGACTACAGAAAAGAGGGGTAATGACGGTAGAGGAAGGAAGGCAAGCAATTGATCAGATGGATGTTGATGCGCAGGTAGTGGCCGAATCGTCGAGAAGTGGTGGTCAAGGGAGGTCGGCGCGACCGGGTGTTCGGCGTTATGGTGTCTGCGGCAAGCCCGGCCATAATGCAAGGACCTGTTAGGTAGTGATTGAGACATCAGGGGAAGAGTATAGCGAGTAGTTTTAATTGATTAAATGGTTTGTGGTGTTTTTATAGCGATTTCTATCTTTAAGGTAGAGATTTTTGGTGCACTCACTTGTCTGGTATACTCGCTTATTATGTACGTTATAATATAATAAAAAAGGTAATATAAAAAGGCATTAAAGGTAATAATAATAAAGGATAAAGCTATATATAATAAAAGAGCCCTATAGTAGTAAGGCTTAAAATGCGGGCCTATTATTAATATATAGCGCCTTAATGCTAGGCTATAAGTAACCTAAAGTAATTATTTTCTTTTTAAAGTTATATAAACTTATTAAAATAACTTAAATCTAATTAAAATTTATTTTATTAATTAAATAATTTATATAAATATTATTAGTATTTTTTAAATAATTATATCTAATTATTTAAAGCTATTATTATCTCTTAAAATATATTATATTACTATATAATAATTAGTAATTAGCAGTAGGGGCCCTATTTACTACCTATGGCCTATAGTATAGTTACCTTATATAAGAGCCTTATTACTAATACCTAGCTAGTAATAATAATCACTAATTATAATAAAAAGGATACCTTTTTAAACCACTATAATATTTCTAATTTTTATATAATTTATAATACTATTAGGCTATTTAAATCTCTAGAGGCATAAGTATTATTTAATATATATTAAGTAATATCTAAATAATACTTTATAGAGAAATAATATATTTATTATAAGTTATTAATTTTACTTCTAGGCCTTATAATAAAGCTAAGAGAGCTTCTAAGTAGCCTTAATACATAACCCATAGGAAAAATAAGGTAATAATATATAGCTAATTCTCTCTTAACCTTATTAACTTCGCCTTTATATTATTATCACCGCTGCCTTCCTTTAAGCCCGGCCTCATAGCATAACCTTTCTATCTAAATAACCTCCTTGCGGTATTTCTTATATTTATCTTATTACTTTTTCGCTATAGTCTCGCATAAGACTAGTAAGTTGCTTGCTCTTATGTTTTTATTTACCCATGCCCTAACGCTCTCTAAAAGCTCTAAATCCTCTTATAATAATTTCTCTTCTCCCTTAGTTAATTTAATAAAGTTCTAGAGACTAGTATATATATATACAAAGAGAACTTAAATATAGATAGAGTATTTCGGCGCTAAGTAATATATAATCCTAAATTTCTTCTTTACCTAGCTAAAAACTAGCTCTATGATAATCCAGAGCCTTGAGTGCCATAAGTTATATAGCTCCTTCTCGTTCTATGGCCCGTCCCTTAATACCTCCCAGTCATTAAGATAATATCTAACTCCAGCATAGGGGACCAATAGACCAGCCCGTGATCCAAAGCCTACGTCGCCGACGTAGAAGCGGTTAAGAGGGATCTTAAAGCTTTTCAAGCACGCATGCCGCATCAACGAGGCGTCATTAATAAACCCTTCACAGCCCGCCAATACGTACGAGAAGGTGCCATTAAGCCAGACTACGCAGAGCACGTTTTACATGATCACTGACTTCCTATTATACTATTTCCTCTGCTCTATACTTAGTATATACGCATCGATGTGAGTACCATCAATAGCGCCTATATACCCATGAAAATACTCACTTCTTAGCTTCATAACAGTCTCCGGGCAGATAAAGCTATCGTCAGGCTGCAGGACAAAGGCGGCGTGCAAATCGACGAATGCTTCCACCGCCGCGGCCACAACGTGTAAGACTATGCATTGTGCGATACCGAAATAATGCGCCGCCGCCCTCTATGTGCAGCCCTGACCAATGACATATAGGAAGATCATGACCTTCTGTTTGAGGCTTTGGTTATATGTGCCCTTGAGCCCTATGTTATTGCGTAACCACGTCACTAACTCATAAAAAACAGGCTTCGTCAGGCGGAATATCTTTTCGAATGCCCTCTCATCGCCCTTCAAGAAACCCTCGGCCTTCTCGAACGCAGCTGTTGGCCCGCCAGAGTTGATGATCCCTCGCTGGGCTCCCCTCTTAGGAGAAGAGCGCCTTTTCGACCCAGAAGACGATCCGGCACACTGTGATAGGACCTGGGCGATTAAGAGGTCTTCGAGATCCTCGTGATCCTCATCGGAGCTGCCATCAGTATCAGTATCGGTCATTTCCGGCGTTTCAGTATGTATTGCTGGGGGGCGGGTACGGCATAGCCTTATCAGCCTCGCGTTTTTGTTTAGAAACCCGACTTTTGTATGATTCCATGGGTATATAAAGAATAGATGACTTTTATATGGGAAAAGCGGGGTTTTTGAGGTATTCTCTTAGTAACTTTCTTCTATTAAGTTTATGGCGAAAAAGGTACATTAAGTGAGCTTATATAACTCTCTATGACATCGAAAATCGCGCAAAAAGTCGATAAATTCAAAAACTGATGCCCAACTGGGAGTAGCTTCGCTTCGGGCTCCACTTCAAATGTTCAAAAACGCACTTTTGTCACGAAAAGATCAGGGCCCAAGCTGACAAAAACAGAGCACCTTTACCAACAAAGGCCCGCATTTATGTCCTTTTTAACGTTGCGACTTCGGGACCAACAGCGCCCTACAACGTTGTGTAGGGCGCGAAAGCTTCAACCCAGATTGCTAAGCAAATCAAGCTTCCGGAGGAACTGTGCCCGAATTATCGAATCAAGATGGAGTTGATTTTTTACTTTATCTATCCATATAAAGCTTGGGGCCAAGACTAATGATCTCCAGGCACAGATCTTGACATCAGCATCAGCATCCATATCAGATCACCACGCTCAGACTCAACATGGCGGCATACCTCACCCAGCGAATCTGCCATCCTCATCATGGCATCCCCGTCTCTCGACCAGAGACGCCAGCACCTGAAAAAGAGATCAAATGCCATCAGCCAATTTACAACAAGGCTTCCAAGGGTGTCCCCTTCTTCACCCCAGAGCAGGATCCCCGATCCGGAACGGCCATCCAGCCTCAGTCTTCGGGAAAGCCCATCCCCAAGCTCTTCACGCCTTTGAAGATCCGTGGCATTGAAATGCAAAACCGCATCTGGGTGGCTCCAATGTGCCAGTATAGTGCACATGAAGGCTTCCATACTCCATGGCACATCACCCACTACGGCGGGATGCTGCAGCGCGGCGTGAGTATTCCCATCCTGGCTCCTATCTCCTCTACTAAACTTCGAAACAGCCCGGCCTTGTGATGATTGAGGCGACCGCAGTGCAAGCGAACGGCCGCATCACACCCGAAGACTCTGGCATTTGGCTTGACGCCCATGTCGACACCCTCAAGAAGCACGTCGACTTCGCCCATAGCCAAAACGCCCTGATCGGCATCCAACTCGCCCACGCCGGTCGCAAAGCATCTACCGTAGCTCCCTGGCTGAGCTCTGGGGCCACCGCATCCAAAGAAGTCGGCGGGTGGCCAGATGACGTCGTCGGTCCCAGTGACGAAGCTTTCAATGAGCATTTTCCTACCCCTCGCGCAATGACTATCGCCGAGATTGATCAGTTCAAGCACGATTTCATCTCAGGCGTCAATCGCGCTGTCGGGGCTGGCTTTGACGTCATTGAATTACACTTTGCCCACGGGTACCTCGTCTCGAGCTTCTTCTCCCCCGCTGTTAACAAACGTACCGACAAATATGGCGGAAGCTTTGAGAACCGTATCCGTCTGGCCCTTGAGCTCGTCGACGCTACGAGAGAAGCAATTCCCAAGGATATGCCTTTGTTTGTTCGTATCAGTGCTACTGAGTGGCTTGATACCAACCCCGACTGGAAGGGAGAGAGCTGGACCATTGATGAGAGCGTCAAGCTCGCTAAAATCCTGGCTGAGCGGGGCGTCGATGTCCTCGATGTGTCAAGTGGTGGTAACCACGCACAGCAAAAGATCATTGGTGGTCCCGCATACCAGGCTCCCTTTGCCAAGAAGATCAAGGCTGCAGTTGGGGACAAGATGTTGGTCAGTTCAGTGGGAAACATCAAGACTGGCCAGGTAGCTCAGGAAGTCATTGCTGGCGGCAAGGACGCAGACGACACCCCGTTAGACCTGATCGCAGCTGCGCGCATGTTCCAGAAGAACCCTGGTCTTGTCTGGGCCTGGGCTGATGAGCTCGAGACGGACATCCATGTGGCTCATCAGATTGGCTGGGGATTTGGCGGAAGAGCCCATAAGGATGCTTTCGGCGATGGTAAACACAAGAAGCGTTAATGAGTTGAACCAGGGCTACTATAAGGATGTTATGGACAATCATTCAGTCATTACTATACATTCTATTTATGCTTGCGTGAATCATTCCTTCTAACCGGCCTTCTCCGTGATCTCCGGCTGCACCAACTGCCTCCGCGTAAACGTGACATTAAAGTCAGCTTGCTTCACGAACCAGGCATTGATAATCCTCCACTCCTTGCTAGGATCTTGGAAGTCAATCTACCACAAGTTAGCTGATGCTCTTCAATTCCATGTCATTGAAACTCACCTCGAATCTTCGCAAAAGACTCGGGACCACCTTGTAAATCTCCAGCAGGCTGATGTTCTTGCCAATGCACGTTCGGCTACCCATACCAAACTGGAACATCATACCGCTCATCTTCTTGATTCGCTTATCCTCGTCTTCGGGGTTCGCGTTGGGATCAGGAAGCCATCGCTCAGGCCGGTACTCGCTGGTGTCGGGGCCGAAGATCTCAGGGCGGTTGTGAATCAGCCATGCTGAAGCTCCGACGATAGTACCACCCTTGATGTGGTGACCTCCAATGTCAGCTCCTTGAGGCGGCACAATTCGTTCAAGCGGGAGACCAGGTGCAGGGTGCATCCGGAAGGCTTCCTGGATACAGGCGTGGAGGTAGGGGAATCGCTGAGCTTCGGCAAAGGTGACGAGGCCGGTCTCATAATCCGAAAATGCTCCAGCCTTTGAAGCCTCATCCAGCTCCTTCTGAAGCTTGTAGTAGCAAGACTTGTTGCGGAGAAGGTAGTAGAAGACTGCAGAGAGGGTGATGGCCGTCGTCTCGGAGCCTGCAAAGGCCATCGACACAGCCATTGTCTGCACCAGGGTGTCGGTCATAAACTCAGGTCGAGCCTCTCGAGCAGCGATGAACTTGGAAAGCAAGTCCTGTCCCAAAGGCTGCTTCTTGATGTCGGTGGTAGGGAGGACGGCGTCTGAGTTGAGCTCAGGGATGAGTCTCTCAGCCATTCGAGCGCGGGCAAAGCGAGCGACGGGGAATGTCGAGTCAAACAGCCCCCATTGGGAGAGCTTAAGGTAGAGAGGATTCTTCAAGAAAACAAGGTCCAAGAATGGTATTTGGCCGATCTGGTATTGTTAGCTTGTGTCATGTCATATGCACAGTAGACTTACCGGAGCGACGTAGAGGAACAGCTTGGAAAGGTATGCAACAATACCCTCCACATCTTCATTCCTCTCAATGAACCCATGGCGTTTGCTATAAGTAATCTCACCAATGACATCAAAGGCATAGAACTGAAGCCACTGTGTAAAGTCGCAGCCCGAGGGTTTTCCAGCAAACAGGTTTTCAGTCTGGTTGAGGAACAGCTTGGTGGTATTGTCGACAAAGGGCTCATACTGGACTAGTGCGCTCATGGAAAATGCCGAATTGACACTTCTGCGGAATTGGGAGTGGAAGTCATTGTTGGTGGTGCTGAAGAGGGATGCAAGGCGATGGCCTTTGACGACGGATTGTTGCACGATGTAAAAGTCGGACTGTTATGGATTAATATGCATTTCATGACAAGTGCAAAAGGGGTATGTACCTTGATGTAGCCCTTGTTCAGACCATAGATGGACTTTAGAACGGCAGGGTCGGCAAAGGACAAAGTGTTGGGTCCTATCCTGACGATATCTCCGTGTTTGGCGTGGAGGGCTTGGAGAGTAACCTCTGGTCGCTGGCCGTAGACATCAACGAACCTCCACCAATCCGTCAAAGAAGCGAGGAAGGGTCCGGGGTACTTGTTCAAACCATGATGATAACGGTTTTTCACAAGCCATCCCAAAACCAAAGAAGCCAATACCAACACCCAGTGACGGGCGAGGTTGCTAAGAAGAGTTTCAATCAAGCCGTTGTTCATGTTGAAAACAAACGGGCAAAGGGGGAAGGAAACCAGTTGGTGTTGAAAAGAATGGTGGGCATGAATTCAAGTCCATCTTTCTTCTCTGGCCTCCCTCTTTTTATATGATAGCGACTTACACCAGCTGTTCGAGGCAAACTCGGTGTTCGGCTGCACTCCAGAACTGGGCCCCACAGCCAACCTGGGGTATTGGGGTGTCAGGCCCCCACCGGTTTCGGCAGTTGAACACGGCAACGAGTGTCTGAGACCCCGAGATGCGATCTTGAGGGGGGCTTAAGTCGTATACAGTTATAAATGCATCAATGATTAGCTGACTACTGAAGATATGATCTGAACGAGGCGAGGAGCTGGCCTCCTCGACGTAATCTTGCGACTTGCCGAAGTTGGGGCTAGAACATTGTCGGCAAATGTCACGGATGATACGGAGGATACAGAGATTTTCCAATCATAACTCGGTGGAGTTGTGCAGATAACAATCTGAAGATTGAGCTGATAACAGGAGCCCGACATGGGCCATGTTGGCGAGATATTCACTTGCGTATGCCCTCTGAAGCCTCCCTGACCATTCCATCGATGGTGTTTGGCCAATTTCACTCCTCAGTGATGTCATTCTCGTTTGGTCTTTTCTCTGTCCGGGCTTCCTCGGGCGAGCTTGTCTAATTTAGGTTTAGCGGCGGCGCAAAGCGTAGTTCTAGGGTAAGTTGTCTCTGCCTCTCACAAGATCACCACGAGAGTCAATAGACAAATATATCTCTTGCTCCTCGTGGTTCAGGCAGTTATTGGTCTGTAGTTCTTTTCCGTTTTCGGTTTTTCCATAAATAATCATCATGAAGCTAGGTAGAGCCTTGTTGTTGGGGAAGACCACAGTTCACCTATTCTCCTTCACTTCAAACCCTTGTAAACACCAGCTCTCTAATGTACAGACCACGATGATGTTCACCAGCTCTTCGTTATAGAGAATTACGTCATCACAAATAAAATCAACTTCAGTAATCCTTCGTTTCCATTTTTCATGTCGTATTACTTTTATCCACGAATCTACCATCCAGATTAAGACCCCCAAGCCTCTAAACAAAACCACCCTCTGTGCCAGCTGCCATTATTTTACACCCCAAACTCCTCAATAACACTCCTAGCCTCGGTAAAGTCGTTATCAACTCCGGTAAAGGGCATCTTGAGTCCAAACCCTTCTGGTCCTCCCACCTTGATACCCTCCTCCGACTTCCATAGTGGATGCGAAGGTAGAGCAATGACATTAACCCTCAGGCCATATCGCAAGTCTTGAGAGCCAATACCTTCGCCGTCTTGACCTAGGATTGAAATGAGGTCTGGGACTGTGCACACCACCTTTTGAGACTCTTCTGAGCCGTCGGCGTCACTCAAGGCGGCGTAGAGGTACTCGTTCTGGAAAGGAATGAACATGTGGCTATCAGTCGGAGCAGACTGTTGACTTGAGCCGGCAGACTCTCGCTCATCTTCACTCAGAGGAGCAATGATGACAGCTCCCATGGTGTAGCCACCGCCAACATGGCGACGAACATCAATAATCTTCCCAGTGAAGAGAAGCTTTCCAGCACAGACGTCAAACTGTGTCGTGTCAGCCAACGTGTCTAGAGTTTCTGGATTAATTCGAGTAACTCACAATAGCATCTATATAGCTCGACTTCTTCCGTCGAGCGGCATGAACAGCGCGACCGAGATACCACGCTAGGGATAAAGTGTTGGGGACACCATGGGATTTGATCGCCGCGCCGGACAACGGGTTTGCGCACACGGCACAGCCTAGGCCGAGTTCGATTGCGGTATTCCGAAGGATGCTCTCCAGCCTGACAGGCGAGTCCGCATTCTGTTACTGTTAGCACAAGTATGACATGTGTTTAGGGACTCGCTCACCAGAACCACACCTGCATTTCCTCGGGCGTCAGAGACCACACAAGGAACGAGAGAATGGCCGTACACGCTGAAAGTGGCTAAGGCAAGTTAATATCAAACCTGAAGGAGTGGAAGAGGCCTAAAACTTGCCGTGATACATGGTAGGATAAGCTCGACCCATAGCATCGCCATCAACAACCGGGACGTCAAAGTGAACGCCTGTGGGAAAGGCACTCAGACCGTTTCCACCACCACTGTTCAAGTTAGAAAAGGTTTCGAAGCATGATTGGGGTCACTTACATCTCATCAATAAACATGCCGTCAAAGGACTTGTTACCAACAACCTTGTTGACGGCATTGATGCCAGAAGAAATCTCGGTCCCACCAGCGATCCGTTCGTTGATAACACTGGGACTACCATACCAAGAGCCAAAGCAGAGGACGGCATCATCCTTCAGAGACTTTGGAGAAATGATCCTCATCTTCCTGTAACCGCCGGTTCGCAGAGCGTGCAAGCCCTTGAGAAACTCGTGGTGTGTAGGACCGCCGCCTCCAGTTCCAAGAACTCCGCATCCGGTAGCCATCATCTCCAGATCAACTTCTGACACGTACCAAACGCCGTCTTTTACTTCAGGTCGGTAGGTTTCCAAATCGACATGGAGAGATGGCTTATAGGTGGGAACCAGGGCATCTGGCACGCTGACCTTGTCCCCCTCATCCTCCTCATAGCTCTGCTCGCTTGACATGGGAGGGGAAGAGGGAGGTGTCAACTCGCTGGGGATTGCAAGATGACCGACAGCTCGGATCTGAATGCGCATCGCACCATTGGGTGTATACTGAAGAGGCATCTTGTTGATCTCAACAATTTGCACACCCTCCTTTGCTGCTCCCTTCTGAACAGCCAGATCAACAGCCTTGGCGCATGCAGCATCGATGACCTCCTTTTCAGAGCGTCCTTCAGGGATCTCGACAATGTCAATCTCGCCAGAGACCTTGGCAATAGCGGCACCAACTGCGTTGGCGGCGCCTTGGTGAATTGGTACGATGCACTTGTCAACACCATTGAGATCCTCAGTAACGAGTAGAGCACCACCTCCGACGAGGAGAACGTGGGTTGGGGCTGAAGAGACTTTCATCTGCTCAACAACACCCTCCAACATCTTCTTCAGCTCTTTGCGCGCCTTTTCGACGACCAACTCAGGTACATCTTTGACGAGTGTGACGTCTCCAAGCTCTGCCTTGCCAAGGGCGACAACAATGTCGCTCGCCGTCAGGGTCTGGCCTCCAAACACCTTGGCTTCTTGCTGGATACAGTTACCAACAGAAGCAGGTCCGATCGTAAGCTTGTCAGTCTCAGAGTCGACCTGGACTTTGCTGCCGCCACCGAGGCCAATGGAGACAACTTCAGGCATGGAAAAGGCTGTGCGAACACCTCCAACTTCAACGAAGCCAGGAGCCTGACGGGGGAAACCAGAAGGCAACAGGGCGCACACATCAGTGGTGGTGCCACCAATATCAACGACAAGGACTTGAGGCTCGACCGAGTCGGGTTCAGATGCTGTGTCCGCTTGCTTCTTGTAATCAAGTCCAGCAAGGAACGCAGCACCCGTCATACTGTTTGTAGGACCACTGGCAAAGGTCTTGATAGGATACTCGGCTGCAGTGTCGGCATCGATCAAGGTACCATCGTTTTGAGAAAGGTAGAGTGGACAAGTGAGCTGAAGTCGTGCCATTGCTCGCTTAAAGCCCTTCTTGACCCGAAGGCCTGTCCGGAGGATAGCAGCGTTGAGGATGGTGGCATTCTCTCGCTCCAAGAAGCCAGTAGGTCCAATGTCGTGAGAGCACACCACTGAAAGTTCTGGAGCCTCATCGAGGATAATCTTCTTGCACTCTTCTTCGTGAAGACCCTCGTGGTCGAGAGGAGAGAAGACGCCGACGAGAGCAACAGCCTTGATGCCCGATGCAAGAATATCTCGGGCAGCTTGTCTGATTTGCTGAGGGTTCAGAGGTGCAATCTCTCTCCCATCAATCTCAAGACCTCCATCGAGATAGTGGACTCCTCCGTTAAGGATACTCCGGAGACCGACAGGGAAGTCCGAAAAGGGCGGAAGCTGCCGCGTAAAGGGGCCGCATAGTCGAACGACGGCAACCCGGTCTAGCCTCCTCGCATCAGCCTCAACCAGGGCATTGATGAAGTGGGTAGTTCCGATAGTAACGCTCAAAACCCGACCCTGGTCGATCTTTGAGTCACGAATGACGGCACGGATCGCCGACTCTATGCCGCTGGTGATGTCCCTGGTGGTAGACGCCTTGTGCGAGGCGAGGACTCCACGACCGGGCGAGTTGACGGCGCGGATGTCGAGAATGGCCGCATCCGTGTTGGTCCCACCGACGTCTACTCCAATGCGGTAAAGAGACATGTTGTCGTCGGTTTGTATGCGGCTAGTCAGGGTCGTTGTGCTGCCCATGGGCTGAAGCACTCGGCCATGATACTCACCCTTTTGTAGTTGAGCCATTGTCGCCATCGCCAAACTCCTTCACCTCCTCTTCCGAGACAACAAATTCCGTACGTAACTAAGTGACGATCATAGAAACCTAGCCAACAAGAAGGAGGCTGGCGGGGAACTCGGCTTTGCCGATGGAGCCCAGTTGGCCGACGAAGTTCCCCGATGAGAGTTCGCCGATCTGAGACCTCCGTGCGAGGCCAAAGCGTCGCGTTAGCACCGACGGAATGGTTTTGCCCCATCCGATCTGGGGTACTCTGGAGATAAGCTCTGCAAAACCATGCCTCTGACACGGGCGCAAACAACCGGCGATGGTTCAAGCAGAGGGCCTTTAAAGACGTCGAACGGCAGTCAATCAAGCCTCCTCAACGGCTCAGGGGAACCCTCATTCCATCAAGAACCCCCATCTCCAACAATTCACGCGTCTCGACCGCGAATCACCATGGCAGCACCGTCAGCATTGCTCAAGCGCATCGAGCTGCCACGTGGATCCCGGTGGATTGTATGCGACCCTCCCCTGGCCCTGCCGTCCAATGTGATTGATTAACCATGCCCTGCAGAACGAGGATGTCCGACCTGTCGGGTCGGAGAGACGCACCTGGACGTTTCTGACGTTCCACAACTTCTGTGCGTTGCGTGTCACGCGTTTTTCTGCCGTGGCGAGGACAAGGCTGACAAGGTTTTTTCGCAGGGCTGCTAATCAACTGCAACATCGCCACATATCTCACAGGCAGTGCTCTTATTCCCCTGGGCCTTACCTGGTGGCAGGCCATCATCGGTGAGTATCAATTGATCAATTGTGTCTGTTTTATCGGCCTGACTCTTGTGTAGCCATCATCATCGGCAACATCATTGCCACGGTTGCCCTGATTCTCAGCTCCCTTGCTGGAGCCTACTACCATAGTATGTTTCGACCCACCATCGCAAGGCTGAGATACTAACTCTAGCAGTTGGTTTTCCCGTCTTCAGTCGGGCTGTTTGGGGCACATGGGGCTCCCAATTCGTCATCTGGAACCGCATCTTTCTTGCATTTGGTGAGTCTTCCTCTTCACCCTCCTCATCGATGATAATGCTAACTGAATACCAGTCTGGTCAGCATACACGCTCTGTTTCTCTTACGTTTACTCACAATACTAGGTATGGCTTCCAATCATGGGTCGGAGGTGAATGCACCTACTTGATGCTCCTCTCCTGGGACCCCAACCTCGAGAAGCACATCCCAAACAAGATCCCCGCAGACACGGGCATGACATCTGCTCAGTTTCTGTCATATTTCGTCTTTTGCATGATCAGTCTTCCGTTCCTCTGGATTCGCCCTCACCGGATCGAAAGATTCTTTTACTTTGCGAGCACGGTGACGCTGATATTCTTTCTCGTTCTCCTCATCTGGGCTTTGGCAACGATGGGGCCAGACGGGTTTGGCGACACTCTGAAGTCAGGCACAGATATTCCGTTGACTGGAAGCCCCAATAGCACCGTTTGGCTGATGATTTCCGGCATCATGTCGACAGTTGGTTCCATTGCAGCTGGAATCCTCAACCAAAATGACTATGCTCGACTTTCCCGACGCCCAAGCGATGCTATCTGGGGACAAGCTTTCGCCTTCCCATTCTACAGCATCATTGCCTCTGTTATCGGAATTCTCGTCACGGCTGCTACTCAGAAACGCATGGGTGAAGCCATCTGGAACCCGCCTACTCTCTTCGTTGGTCTCCTCGCAAAGGACAATGATGCTGGAACACGCGCAGCCGTCTTCTTCGCCGGACTCGCGTTGGCCATCTCTCAGCTTGGCAGTAACCTCCCCGGAAACGCACTGTCTGGAGGCATGGACTTGGCTTCCACTTTCCCCAAGTACATCAACATTCGTCGAGGAGCTTACATCGTTGCCCTCCTCAGCCCAGTGGTCAACCCTTGGCGTCTTGTGAACACGGCCACGACTTTCCTGACAGTACTCTCTGGATATGGCGTGTTCCTTGCTCCAATGACTGGATTGATGGTTGCGCACTACATCGTTGTGGCCAAGATGAAGGTGAATGTGGATGACCTGTACACTGGGGACAGTAACAGCATCTACTGGTACTACAAGGGCCTTAACTGGCGTGCCCCGATCGCGGTATGTCTTCTCTGTTCTGTCAAATAACAGGTACTAATTTTTGAACAGTGGATTGTCGGCGTTGCACCTCTTCTCCCTGGCTTCATCGCAGCCGTCAACTTGTCCATCTCAATCTCTGATGGTGCCATTGAGCTGTACTATCTCAACTACATGTATGGCTTCATGGCAAGTGCATTTGTATATGCCTTGCTTCATCGCCTGGTCCCAGATCAAAAGCTCGATGCTTTCGTCCAAGAAAGCCCATCTGCAAAGGAAGTGCAGGCGCTGTATGACGGCCGCTGGGACATTACTTACGCTGAAGCTGGGACTCAGATTGAGGACTCTCCTCCTCCGGCAGATCCTCGCAAGGGAGCGGCATCAGTGACGACGTCTGTTTAGATAAGAATGTGCCAAGTTTAGTCTACAAGATTAGTAACAATGTCCAATGGTTTACGGAGAATCTGAATACTCTACGAATAATACGTACAAGCAATTGAAGTCCTTCAACACCCATGCTCTCATCTCCACCAAAAACCCATCGTCAACCCCTTTCGGTCTCGTTCTCCGTCTTGGGTTAATGCTAAACCTTAGTTCCCGTGATCTCCGTTAGTCATCCGTTCTCTCCTCTCGCCTCCTTCATCTCCCTGTCAACACATTCCGATGTCGCCGGGGCCACAAAGTAACATCGGCCAACTCGAAAAAAAAAGCCTGGGCCACTCCTTTTCCTTCGGCCAACTTATCTGTACCCGTGTCCCCCCCCCCGTCGCGTGATTTGGCCGACACACATCCAATTCCTCCTCCCTCCCTCCTCGCCAACATCCAGCCGCGTGGGGACCGGACCGGCGGACCAGGATGGAGAATCTCACGGGTACCGACGCGCCGGATCGTGGAGCGGGAACGGGAACCCTCGCACCCCCCCGCAAATTCACCATCCGCAGCAAGTTTGGCCAGGCCCGTAAGCCTCGGAGCCGTAAGAACAGGCCGTGTGACGCGTGTCGCCGACGGAAAACGGCCTGCGTTATTACCTCAGAGCCGCCATGTGAGCGCCGCCGCACATGGACGACTGCTAACAGCTACTAACGATAAGTAGGCCTCTTTTGTAAGAGCCGGGGCCTAGTGTGTCAATCGCTCTCAGACCCGGACGCGCTGGCATTAGCATCCCGAGCAAACACCCAGAGCGTTGCTCCATCCAGCTCCAGCCCACAGTCACCGTCGATCTCTGCCATCTCACCGTCAGCCTCTGAAAGCAACCCCCAACGAGCTGAGTCGGCTGTTGTCGTCCACGACGGCCTCGTCCGCCAATCAGGACCAGGAACTGTCGGCCAAGAGTCTGTGGCGTCGGCTGGCGTCGATTCGCCGATGCAGGACCCAGCAGACGAAATTGTCCACACACTGGAGGATGTCCCCGACAAGACGACGCATGCCATGGGATTGGCCGCCGAGCAGGACCCCTACTTCCTCGACGCCTTCAGATCCCTCCTCCTGAGTGAGCGGGAGGGCATTGACGCCAGCTTCGTCCAGGTCTACCCTGGGGGACAAGACCCGGATGACCACCCCATTCACTTCCTTTTGCTGCAAGATGAGTTCCCCGCACACAAGAACCAGGCCAAGCAAGCCGCATCCGATGCCATCGAGACCTTTGTCTGGCCCCACGGCCCAGCTCTCGTCCGGCTGTATTTCCGACACGTCCACTCCGCGTTTCCCGTCATCTCCAAGGGTCGCTTCCTGCGCCAATATCTCACTGCCAAGCTCGATATCCCCTCGTCACTGCGGGGCGCCGTTTACGCGTTGGCCTGTGTCTTTTGGCGAAAGGACCCATCGCTCGAAGGCTCTTGTCCCTTCCAGCAACACGACCTCATCAACCATGCACAAGAGTCTCTTAGGCGAGAGCTGGAGTCGCCGAACCTCTGGAGGCTGCAGGCTTCCCTACTGCTAATGCACATGGTTCCTCCCGACATCGATAGCGTTGAAACTCCTTACACCTGGATCATGGCGTCGCAAGCCACAGCGGCCGCCCAGATGATTGGCCTTCACCAAGACCCTGCCAAATGGAGCATTGCTCCATGGGAAAAGAAGCTGCGGAGGAAGCTCTGGTGGGCCACCTACTTTACTGACTGCTGGTCAGCCGTTTGCCATGGGAACCCTCCACACATTGCTGCCGACACATTCACCACGCCACCTCCAGACTTGGAGGACCTCCGGTCTGATGAAGACCTCCCCCTGGACTTGCATCATATGGTTGATCCTTGTAACACGTCCTTCCGCGTACCTGACGGAGTTCGCTTCCTCGAGATGATCAATATTGCTAGAGACACGCGCGTCATCCTCGATTGTAGTTGGTTAGTCAAGTCAAACTCGACATACAAGCTGTTTCTAATGCACTTCTAGTGGCGTTAGGGCGACTGTGCAGACACGCACTCAACTCATACCGATACGCGAAAAGCTAAGGGAATGGCCAAGCCTCGTCCCAAACTGCTTGGCCGTTGGGCCCAATACTTCCAACGGTGAGTCTTCCAAGTTGGCCGAAGCCTGCATCCTCTTACACAAACAGGCCCGCTTCACCTATCATACTACGCCACTCATGTACTCTTGTTCCGTGGGCTCATGTACCCAGCCACGAAAGCGGCAAAAGCAAACCCCGGTTCAAATCTCCGCAGATGGCTGTCCACGGCATTAGCAGAATTCGACAACTTTACCACCTTCATGGCGTACATCACGGAGGATGAGCTGACAAGCTTCTGGGGTCGTCGTAAGTTCCCCGATCAAACTCATCGACCTTGACTAACCGAACCAGATGCCCGATCTCAGTTGATCTTGTGTGGCAACTTCCTCATCTACTTGTTTCTATTAGCGACGGAGCCGCGGGATGTAGAGGCGGCATACCGACTACTCGAAAAATTTCACCTGTCGTTACAGCGTCTCGGAGCAACGGAAGACATTGCGGCCAAGGTGCTTCTCCGGCCCGTCATATTGCGCATCGAATCATTCTTTATACAAGCCACAGAACTCATCAAGACCGGCCGGACTGTAGAATCACCGGTGTTATACAAGGAAAAGATGAATGTAGAGGTGGTACAGGCTACCAGTTCGAGGGCGTCCCATATCAAGGACATCATCAGTCCGTAGTTGCAACACAACACAATTACAGCCAACACTTCCCATGTAAACCCACCCATGCTCTTGCATGCCGGGGGTTCAAGTCATTACCAACAACTGTTGGTCACGGACCGGGGTAACCCAGCGTAACGAGCCAACAGGATGCGATACCTGTAGACGAGGTCAGCTTCGGCCAACTTGAGACCCTCGTTTAAATCAGATCCATGCTGCATGTATTACTCAGGCGAAGCAACCGTCGGCGAACTGATTTCTGTTAAAAGTAGGGCCGCAAAGAGCCGCCGTGGGGCCCCTGATCGGCGAGTTTCTCACAGCCGAGGCGTCCCCACCGCAAGTTCGCCGACGCATGCTTAACCCACTACTTGAAGCCATACATGAGGCTCAATGGGATTTTAATACCTGAATTGAATCTTTCTGGGCCCTGCAAGTCAGAGATAAGCCTTGGAAAGCCGGCAGCCATGGTTGTCGGGGCTTTTCTTATTAATATTGTAAAAATAAAATTAAAATTAAATATTTAAGTCTTATTTTATTTATATTAAGTTTTATAAAGTAATTTTTCTTAAAAACTATCTTATTAAGAAATAATTATAAAAGCTTATTTATATAAGATATTTACTTATTATATATATTATATAATATATATAATAAGTATGCGCCGCAGGTAAGTATGCGCTGCATCTAAACTGTGCACTAAAATCTAAAATTTTTAGCCTTAATAAAAACCGCATTAAAATAGCTAGAAACCTAAAAAGTAAGTTTTTAGCTATTTAACTTATAAATAAATTATATATGATTTTTTTAGATTTTTAAAAAAAATCCCCCTTATAGAGAAATAGCTAAATACACAGTGCGAATATATTTTTTCTTACTTAAATAATAAGTAATTTTTTTAAAAATCTATAAAAATAAAAGTAGGTTTCTTTATAAAAAAAATAGCCTAACTTTAAAATTATATCTAGTTTAAGCTTAATTTAAATTTCTTAGAATTTTTAAAGGAATTTTCTATTTTAGTAGGATTTATACTATAGGGTAAAAGTGCGGCGCATACTTGCCTGCGGCGCATGCTTATTATATACATTAACATATCTGTTAAAGACTTTTATAAGAAAGGTCTTTTATATAAATATTTCTAGGAAATTTAGCTTATAAAATATAAGTCTAATAACTTGCTACCCTATAGTATATTACTAGCGCTATTTAATAATATGCTTACCTAAGCTATAACTGCTTAGATAAGCGAGATATTACAGAGTTACATAAACTTCCCTCCTGGGTGATCCCAGACATATAGGGCAAGTCACGTGACCCGGACTTAAAACTTTATTCAAAGCCCAATAACTCCATTAAAGCCGGTCTTCTTATATGTGTAAAAGACTGAAAAATATAGGCTATAAGGTCTGAATAAGATGTAGGGTAGGTAATTAAAATAAGAGGAGAATAGGCAGAGGATTTAGTCCTTATAAAAAGCTAATTAGCTAGATAAGGGATTATAGGCTAATAAAAGTAGGTCATAAGATAAATAAGAGTATAGGGTAGAAGGCCAGCTCCTGATTAGTGGTCTTTATGCTTATATTGCTTTAGTAATATATATAATAAGTATGTGATGTATTTATACTATGCACTAAATCTTAATATTCTTAAGCTTAATAAAAGCTGTAATAAAATAGCTATAGGCTTAAAATAGTATTTTAATAAACTTAATTATTAAATAAACTATAGATAATTTTTTAGAATTTTTAAAAAAGTCTCTTAATAGAAAAAAAGCTACTTATATAATATAAATAATTTTTTTTTTAAATTACCTTATAAGAGATTTTTTTTAAAAAGTTTTAAAAAATTATAATAGGTTTTTTATATCTTAATTAGTCTAATTTTAAGTTATTAGCTAGTTAAATCTTAAGCTAAATTTCTTAAAATTTTTAAGACTACTTTAAAATTTAATATAAATCCTACTATAGGGTAAAATGCGTCGCATACTTAGATGCGTCGCATGCTTATTATATACGTTATATAAAGATCTAAGAAAGAAAAACTATTCTAAGGGAAAGCTATTCTTTTATAACTAATAGCTCGGAATCTATTAGCCCGATTTGGATAAAGGTTATACCGTTGGATAGCTCCTTTCCGAGGCCTTCTAACTATATATAACATATATTAATCAGATAGCTAATAGCCGGGCTATTGCATAAGAAAGATAAAACCTATAGGGTTTTATATTCGAGGTATTAGAAACCGGATAGAAAATACCTATATAAGAAGACCAGCTTTAATAGAGTTATTAGGCTTTAAATAAAGCCCTAAGTCCGGGTCACGTGACCTACCTTATATGTCTGGAGTCACCCTGGAGGGAAGTTTATATAACTCCGTAATATCTCGCTTATATAAGCAGCTATAGCTTAGGTAAGCATATTATTAAATAGCGCTAGTAATATACTATAGGGTAGCAAGTTATTAGACTTATATTTTATAAGCTAAATTTCTTAGAAATATTTATATAAAAGACCTTTCTTATAAAAATCTTTAATAATTTTAAGCTTTACCTTAAATTTTAAGAGCTTTTTTAATTTCCTTTTATAAGATATAAATACTTATATCACGTATGCTTATTTATTATATAAGCTATATATATATATTATATATATATTATATAATAATATATATAATAAGCGAGCGCTATAAATAAGTAAGTGCTATATTTTTCCTTTTTATACTTAACTTTTTATTTAATTAATTAATTATTAACCACTAAATATATTAAACTTAAATATTAAAGCTAGAATACTTCTTACCTTTTAAGCCCTTTAAAATAACCTAAAACTAAGTATCTAAAGCGCTATAGGGATATATAAGATTAATAAGCAGCGTGTAACGGGCTGAGCCCGTGGGGGTCTCGGCTTGCACTCTCGACCAAGACCCACACGGGCTTAACAGCTAAAAAGGGCTCTTTTTACTTCTCCTTTTTCACTTTCTTTTCCTTTCTTCCTTAGCTTTAAGATACTCATTAGAGTTATTTAGCTAGTTATTAATATACTTAGCTAGACTATTAAATTATCTTAAAGCTTTATCTTTTAATAAGAAGACTAATTAATTAGGTTAATTAGTCTAATCCCTGCTTAGCTTTTTATATAATTAAGCCTAGAAGAGTAAAAGGCTCTTGCCTATATGGCGGTCGAGCTGTATATATACCTTTACGAAGACCTCGTGCTAATCACGAGTAGTAGAAGGCTCTTGCCTATGTGGCGGTCGAGCTAAGTATATCCCTGCGAAGACCTTATATAAATCACGAGTAATAAAAGTTCTCCCCCCTAAGACCTCGCTACTAAAGCGATTAATAGAAGATCCCCTAAAGGGATAAGTATTTAATTAATTAACCTTACTTAATAAGATAAATTAATATAAATAATTAATATAAGTAGCTTTTATAATAAAAGCTCTTAACTAAGATAGGGGCTCTCTTAGCTAAGCTTCTTAAATAATAATATAAATAATAATATAAATATTAAAAGAATTATAAGCCTTATATACTAAATAAGAAACTAATTATAAAGAAATAAGAAATTAAATTTATATTATTTAATTAATAATTATAATACTAGCTTTAATACTATAACCGCTAGAGCCCCTAAATATAACTAGACCTAAACCTTAATAAAGCTCCTCGCTAGAATAACTATTAATAAAAAAGAAACTAATCCTCTTAGACCTCTTATAATTTAATAAAACTTAATAGAAGTTTTAGGCCTAGTAACTTAAAATATAAAATAAACTATATATTAATAACCTTACCTTTAATAAATTATTAAATTAATTTACTTATATTTACTTTAAATTAGCTAAAATACTATAAGTAATAATAATAGCTTTCTTTAAAAAAAAAAGACTTAAATTAGTAATTTAAGCTAAGTAAATTTATAATATACTTAGCTAGTTACTATAGGGACTTAAATATTAAGTAGTAAGCTCTTAGCTAGCTAGAGATAATAAGATAAGGAGATAAAGAGAGCTTTATATTTTTCCTCCCTAAGTTTAAGAGGGAGCTTATAGATAATAGAGGAGCTAGCTAGGTAGACTTAGTGCGGATTAATGCCTTTAAGCATATAATTAACTAAGAGCTTTATTCCTACCTTATAGGCTAGCTTAGTTTACCAAAGATATATCTCTCCTTTATTAATGCGCTATAGAGCCTTAGGGCTAACTTAGAAGAGCTTTGCTTCTATAACTAGAAGCTAGGTAACTAGTAGGAGCAGCGATAAGGCCTAAGCCCTAACTAGGAATAACCTAGATAAAAGTTACTGCCGTTAAAGGAGGTATCTAATTATATAAATTAAGAACCTATAAAGGTTAAGAGATATAAATTAAAGCTCCTAGATAGGTAGAAATGCTATTAATGCGGCGAGGTTAGCTATAATATCGCTTATTGCACTTAATATTAAAGAAGCTAGTAAGACTTAGAAGAGGCAAGGAAGCCTAAGCGTAAAACTAGGGCTATAGGGAGTAAGCTAAGAAAGAAGAGAGACTAAGACCTAAGTAATAAAGATAAAGTTAGTAGCCTAAGCGAGGTAGCCTCGGCGGAGAAATTAAAAAATAAGTAGCTCTTAACTAAAATTACTATTAGGAGTATTAATAAGCTTAAGCTAAGTAAGAGGAGTTAAAAGATTAAATAAATAATTAATCTTTTTATATTAATATAGGGATTAATTAAAAATATTACTTAATAGCCCTTATTAATAGTAAATATCTATGTTATAAAATAATTATTAATGCCCTTACCTATAAGCTATGCTTATTATATATTTTTATTATCTTATAAATACTTAAGTAAGTAAATATATCCTCGCTAAGTGCTATTAGGCATATAATATATATAAATATAAATATTAATAGCTACTATAAGAAATAAGTCTTTCTTTATATTATAATAGGCTAAGGAAATAAAGTTATTTTTAGATAAACCTAGATAAATAAAGAGGATATTATTATTTAGCCTATAAGAGGATAACTATATATAGGCTTATATAACTACTAAGTAAATAAGTAAGACCCTAAGAGCTTTTAATAACTTAATCTATTAGGCCTAACTAATATAGTCTTTATAGGTCTAATTTAATATACTAAGAAATAAAAGGGAAAATATAATAGCCTAAGAGTATTTTCTATAAGCCTCCTAGATATTAAAAAGGCCTTTGCATTAAAAAAGAGATTAAATCTAAGAGAAAAGCTCCTTAAGTATTATTATAAGTTTTTAAGAATATTTAATTAGAAGCTTATTAATTAATTATTATTATATTAACTTAATATTAATTATAAGATCTTATTAAAATAAAGGCCTAATAAAAAGAAAAAAGAGCCCCCTTAGGGCCCCTTATATAAAATATCTTATAAGGAATTAATTATTCTTAGAAAAACCTTAATAGAGTTACTTAATAAGGGATTTATATATACTAGTAGCTCCCTTGCCTTAGCCCTTATCCTCTTTATATAAAAGCCAGGGGGTAACTTATAGTTTTATATAGATTACTAAGGTCTTAATATAATTACTAAGAAGGACTAATACCTATTATTACTTATTAAAGAGACTTTAAGGTCCCTATCTAAGGCAAAGTAGTTAACTAAGCTAGATATAATTACTGCCTTTTATAAGGTATAGGTATAAGAGGGAGATAAATAGAAAATAGTATTTTATACCTAGTATAGCCTTTATAAATAGCTAGTTATATTATTTAGCCTTATGGGCGCCTTAGTGACCTTTTAATAATATATTAATTATATGCTATAGGACTATTTAGATAAGTTTTACTTAGCCTATATTAATAATATTCTTATTTACTTAGATAGGTCCTTAGCTAATTATAAGAAGAAAGTAAAGCTAGTCCTCTAGAGGTTATAAGAGGCAGGCCTATAAATTAATATTAATAAATATAAATTTAAAACTATAAGTATTAAATACCTTAGATTTATTATTAAAGCTAGGCGAGGAATTTAAGTTAACCTAGAGAAGGTAAAGGTAATCTAACTATAGGAGTAGCCCTATTTAGTTAAGGAAGTTAGAAGGTTCTTAGGCTTTATAAACTATTATTAGTAGTTTATCCTGAGGTTTTCCTTTATTATATTACCTCTTATAGCCCTAATAAAGAAAGAGGCTATATTTATTTAATTAAATAATTACTAAATAGCCTTTAAGGAGCTTAAAGCACTTCTTATTAGCGCACCTATGCTAGCCTAATAAGACCCTAACTAAGAGATAATCCTTAAGACTAACTCTTTTAGATATATTACTAGGAGTACCTTTTTATAAATAAGGGAAAATAAAGTCTTTTAGTTAATAGCTTTTTTCTTAAAGAAAAACTTATTTATTAAATATAATTATTTAATTTATAATAAAAAGCTACTTATAATTAATATATATATATAGCGAGCTAAATAGTAAGCAAACTAAATACTTTTTTTAATCTTTAAGATAGAAATTACTATAAAAATATAATAAACTATTTAATTAATTAAAATTACTCGCTATACTCTTCCCTAGATATCTTAATCACTACCTAATATATTCTTGCATTATAACTAGGCTTATTATAGATACTATAATGCTAAACCCTTAGTCGCGCTAACCTCCCTTAATTACTACTTCTCGACGATTCTACCACTACCTATGCATCTATATCTATCTAATCAATTACTTGCCTTCTTTCCTCTACTATTATTACCCCTCTTTTCTATAGTTAGGTCCTTTTTGCCCTCTAGCGCCGGCTTAGTATTTTATTTACCTATTTAAGTTCTTTAACCCTAGCCTTAAGTAAGGCAACCTTATGCATAATTATCTTTATTCCCTTAGAAGAAGACTATATAGCTTTTAAAATTAACTCTAGGGAGCTACTTTTATGCCTTATAACTCGTCTCTTAAGGTAATCTAACTGAGATTAAGCCTTAAGCATAGTCTTTAAGGTCTTTAAGACCTAAGGGGTTAATGGTTTAGCCACCTCCTTAGGCGGCATTAAAGTCTATAGCTATATATTAAGCTTTAAGACTATACTTTCTAGGTTAAGAGGAATAAGCCTAGCTCCTCTAAAGGCTAACTTAATATTCTTTTCTATCATAGTAGCCTAAAATATAGTATAGAAGGCTAGAAAGAACTTAGTCTTTAAAATATAAGTTATAGAGTATTTAATTAAATACTTTATTTCTTAGCTATAAGTATTCTTAAGCACGCTAAAGCACCTAATATTAAGGGGCTAAAGTATATAAGATAAATAAGGTAGTATATAAAGCCTAATAATCTTCTTCTCCTTATAATATCTCTTAAATTTAATTAAGTAGTAACTTTTATAGCTATTAAGGATTAAAAGATAATAGTAATTATTTAATCGCTTAGCTATATATTAGTTAAAGTGCTTAAGCCACTCAAGACCGGTCTCGTTATTAGTCTAGCTATTTTAGGTCATTATAATAGCCCAATCGCCCGGGAGGTTACTATCCCGGTACTAGTTAGCGAGGTGATATTAGCCGGCACTGATAATAAATAGCGCGATCACTTGGCCATCCGCATTGATCGCCTAAATGACTATAATCCATTCCTGGTTTCCAGGCTATACTAATTTTAGCTTTCCACGCCTATCTATGCCTATTACGACTATTTCGCTCTGAATTATACCTATTATAAAGCTAGTCTTATTAATATTATAGAAATTATCTAATTAGATACTATACTTTGTGATTATATTCGCTATAAGTATAAACTAATTATAAATAATAGCTAGATCTTCGCACTTAGCTCTCTAGTAGTTATACTTTTAAAAAAAATATATCTTAAGGTCTAGGTATCGCCTAATAAAGTTTAAAGCCTAATACGCGCTAACTAGTAGCGCGTCGAGGTCAGTAAGTAATTAATTAGCTATTTCCTTTATACTATAAAGCTAGGGGGGAAATCCTCGCGAATCTAGGTTAAGAATAAAGTAAATAAGGATTTATTTCTCTAGATTAAATAATCAGTGTGAATTAGGAATAGTATTAACTCGGGCTTAAATGCTATTATATTAGTCAAATAGTATTAAATACTTAACTTAGTAGAGCTTTATAGCACCTCTAAGACTTAGTTTTAGTATATTTTAATAGGCTTAAAGTGCAAGAAGGATTCTAGCCTCTTTATTAGACTATGACATACTAGGTGGTTAAGAATTAATTAATTAAATAGAGATAATATAGGTTAAGGGATTTTTTATCTGGTTTGCTTGCTATCTGGCTCGCTATATATATATATTATTTATTATTTAGAATACTAAAATATAAAATTAAGGAGTATAGCCTCTTTTTTAATTCTTATAGACTACTTTAACCTTTAATACTTTATAAAAAAGTAATAACTTAGCGAAAGGCAGGTCTGCTAGGTAGAGATATTATTATAGTTTAACTTTATAATCTAATTCTAACCTAGCAAAGAGGCTATTATCCTAGATGCCCTCTTATAATAAGAGTAAGATATACTAGAGGATCATAAGGATAACTAGATTAGAGGCTAGTACTTATAGCTCTTATAGCTAAGTAAAAGGAAAGATAAGAAGTATCTAATTATAAGGGGAAAAGTAGGCTATATTTTAAAGGGTAATATAAATTAACCTAGAGATTAAAAAGTAAACTAAGATAGATAAATTAAGAACCCTTTTACTAATAGTTAATTATAATAATTATAAGACTAAGGATTATAATAATATAACTAATACTAGCTAATCTATAAGGCTATGTAATAAGGCAAAAGGCGGCTATCTTTATAGTAGGGACTTCTTATTATGCTATCTAAATACTTAATCGACGAGGGAGAATAGCTTTATTAGCATAAGTAAATATAGGTCCCGAGCTATGAGCCGCTTTATATAAGGATTATCTAAGATATGTATAATTTAGCACTTATTAGTTACCTAAGACGAGATATATTAAAGTCCCTTATTAGTAGATAGTTTTATTAGCTAGGACTTAACTTAAATATATAATAATTTATATAGAATTATAATACTTATAGTTAAAGTATTATCTAGAGAGAGAAACGCTATAGCCTCTTAAAGCTACTTTTAATCCTAGACTAAATCTAATTAGAGATATTTATTAACTTTATTATAAACCTCTTACCTACTTAATTAAATAGTTTTATAAACCTTATAGTTATTATAGATTATCTCTTAAAGAGTATTATCCTTAAACCTATAAAGGAGATTATAATTAGTGCTATTACTAAGACCTTATTATAGTGCTTTATTTAATACCATAGTATCCCTAGAGGAATTATAATAAATAAAGGGACTTAATTTATAAGCTAAATATAAAAGAGGCTATATAAGCTACTCTACATCTAATAGAGGCTATTAATAGCCTAGTACCCCGAGATTAATAGAGCTATAGAGAGGGCTAATTAGGAGGTTAAGAGATATATCTATATCTTTGCTACCTATATATAGGATAACTAGGATAAACTCTTACCTGCAGTAGCAATAGCTATTAATAACTATCTAGTAATATCTATAAGACTAAGTCTATTCTTCCTTACGCATAGCTATAACCTAGAACCTATCGAGATTAATAAATAGCTCTAACTAGATAGGAAGTTACTAGTAGCTTAGGCTAAGTCTATTATCTAAGGACTAAAAGAAGCTATTAAATAGGCATAGGCCGCGATAGCCTTAGCGCAAGAGCAATAAGAGGAGAATATAAATACCTAATGGCAACTATCTAATTAGTTTAAACCAAGAGATAAGATATAACTATAACTCTATTATATATATTTAGACTAACCCTCTAAGAAGTTTAACTAGCTCTTAGCTAAGTATATTATCCTTAAGACTATTAGATTATATACTTATTGCCTTAATACCCCCCTAGGGATCTATAATATATTTTATATTTCCCTCTTATAGCTAGCTATAAATAACTTATTACCTTCCTAATAGTCTAATAATTATTAGCTACTTATTATATTAATAAATAATAATAAGGAATATAAAGTTAAGGAGATCTTATAAGTTAAGAAGGTATAATATATATAATAAGCGAGTATACTAGACAAGTAAGTGCACTAAAAATCTCTACCTTAAAGATAGAAATTACTATAAAAATACCATAAACCATTTAATTAATTAAAACTACTCGCTATATTCTTCCCCTGATATCTCAATCACTACCTAATAGGTCCTTGCATTATGGCCGGGCTTGCCGCAGATACTACAACGCCGAACACCCGGTCGCGCCGACCTCCCTTAACCACCACTTCTCGACGATTCGGCCATTACCTGCGCATTAATATCCATCTGATTAATTGCTTACCTTCCTTCCTCTACCGTCATTACCCTTCTTTTCTGTAGTCGGGTTCTTTTTGCCCTCCGGCGCCGGCTTAGTATCTCATTTGCCTCTCGAAGGTCTTTGTTCTCAGCGGTTAATAAGGCTACCCGATGCATAACTGCCTTTGTCCCCTTTGCAAGAGACTATAGAGCTTCTAAAATTAACTCTGGGGAGCTGCTCTGATGCCTTCTAATTCGTCTTTCGAGGTATTCAGACTAAGATCTAGCCTTAAGCATGGTCTTTGGGGTCCTTGAGGCCCAAGGGGTCGACGGTTCAGCTGCCTCCTCAACCGGCGTTGGCGTACGTAACTGCATATTAAGCTTTGAGATTATATTTTCCGCATTAAGAGGAATAAGCCCAGCTCCTCTAAAAGCCCCCTTGATATTTCGTTCTATTATAGTAGCTTAAAATGCGGCGTAGAAGGCCAGAAAGAACTTAGTCTTTAAAATATAGGTTATAAAGTATCTAATTAGACGCTCTATTTCTTAACTATAAGCACTCTTAAGCACGCTAAAGTACCTGACGTTAAGGGGCTAAAGTAGATAAGAGAAATGAGGTGGCATATAAAGCCTAATAATCTTATTTTCCTTATAATATCTCTTAAATTTAATAGAGTGGTGACTTTCGTGGCTATTAAGGATTAAGAGACGATAGATATTAATTAATCGATTGGTTGTGCACCGGTTAAAGTGCTTAAGCCACTCAAGACCGGTCTCGTTATCGGTCTAGCCATTTTAGGTCATCGCAATAGCCTAATCGCCCGGGAGGTTACTTTCTCGGTACTAATTAGCGAGATGATATTGGCCCGCACCGATGATAAACGGCGGGATCGGCCAGCCTTCCGCATTAATCGCCTAAATAACCATAATCCATTCTCGGTTTCTAGGCTGCACTACTTTTAGCTTTTCACGCCTTTCTATGCCTATAATAACTATTCTACTTATAATTATGCCTATAAGAAAGCTAGTCTTATTAATATTATAGATATTATCTAATTAGATGCTATACTTCGCGATTATATTTGCTATAAGCTAAAACTAATCGCAGATAATAATTAGATCTTTGCACTTAGCTCTCTAGTAGTTATATTTATAAAAAAAATATATCTTAAGGTCTAGGTATCGCTTAATAAAGTTTAAAGCCTAGCGCATGCCAACTAGTAATACATCGCGGTTAGTAAGCAATTAATTAGCTATTTCTTTTATATTATATAGCTAGGGGGGAAATCCTTATAAATCTAAGTTAAGAATAAACTAAATAATAATTTATTTCTCTAGATCTAATAATTTATATGATTTCGGGATAATATCGCGTTAAGATTATATGCTATTATGCCGACGATATAAGGCATAGTAATTAACCTAGTAGAGCCTTATAGTTTATTATAATTTTAAATCTAAGTTATTTTAAAGGGCCTAAAGTATAAGAAGTAATCTAGCTTCTTTATTTAATTAAGATATCTCTAGTTATAAGAAATTAATTAATTAAATAGTAATAATATTAGATAAGGGATTTTTAGTGCACTCGCTTATTTAGTGCACTTGCTTATTATATACATTATAAGTAATAAAAAGCCCTAGTAAAATAAATAGGCTATATAAAGCTAATATAAGAACCACTTAATTAAATAATTAATATAGTAGCCTTAATATACTATAAGGCTTAGCATAGTAAGATAGGATCTAAACCTCCCCCTAGAAGAGAAGAGGAGGGAGGTATTATAATAGGCTAAGCCCGTGGGGGTCTTAGCTTATACTCTTAACTAAGACCTATATAGGCTTAATAGCTAAAAGGGGCTCTTTTTGCTTCTCTTTTTTTACTTTTTTTTTTTTTCTTTCTTAGCTTTAAGATACTTATTAGAGTCATTTAGCTAGTTATTAATATACTTAGCTAGACCGTTATATAGTAGCTATATCGCCGCTAGCAAGGCATTTAATCCTAATATAATATTATCTTAAATTTATATTAATTATTTAATCTAGAGGAATAAATTATAATTTAATTTATTTTTAACCTAGATATATAAGGTTTTCCCTTATGACTATATACTATTAAAGTAATAGCTAATTAACTACTTACTAACTATAACGCGCTATTTATTAGTAAGCGCTAGGCTTCTAACTTTATTAAGTAATAAAAAAAGCTAAAAATGCGTTTTTTTTATAAATATAATTATTAAAGGGCTAAGTATAAAGATTTAAAGGAAATCTAAAAGTAGTTTTAGCTTAATATATATAATAAGCGAGCGCCGCAGACAAGCGAGCGCCATACTTTTCCCTCCTATACCTAACTTTTTATTTAATTAATTAATTATTAACTACTAAATATATTAGACCTAAATACTAAGGCTAGAATGCTTCTTGCCCTTTAAGCCCTTTAAAATAACCTAAAACTAAGTATTTAAAGCGCTATAGGGATATATAAGATTAATGAGCGGCGGCTACGTCGCCGCCAGCAGGGCATTCAATCCCGACGCGATATTATCCCAAATTCACGCCGACTATCTAATCTAGAGGAATAAATCATAGTTTAATTTATTCTCGACCTAGATGCGCGAGGTTTTCCCCCGCGACTACGTGCTATTAAAGCAATAGCTAATCGACTGCTTGCCGACTGCGATGCGCTACCCGTCGGCAAGCGCTAGGCTTCTAACTTCGTTAGGCGATAAGAAAAGCTAAAGACGCGTTTTTTTCGTAAATATAACTACTAGAGGGCTAAGTGCGAAGATCTAGAGGAAATCCGGAAGTGGTTTCGGCTCGTGGCGAATATAATCGCGAAGTACGGCATCCGATTAGATGATATCTGGAACTTTGACGAGACTGGCTTCCTTATGGGTATGATTGCAAGCGGAATGGTTATTACTGGCGCAGAAAGGCGTGGTCGACTAAAATCAATACAGCCTAGAAGCTAGGAATGGATTACAGTGATTCAGGCGATTAATGCAGAGGGCTAAGCGATTTAGCCGTTTATTATAGGTGCGGGCTAATATTACCTCGCTAACTGGTATAGAGAAAGCAACCTCCCGGGCGATTAGACTATTATAACCTCCCAAAATAGCTAGACCGATAACGAGACCGGTCTCGAGTGGCTAAAGCACTTTGACCAGTGTATAATCAAGCGATTAAATAGTCGCTATCGTCTTCTAGTCCTCGATGGCTATGAAAGTCACTACTCCGTCGACTTTAAGAGATATTACGAGGAGAATAAGATTATTACGCTTTATATGCCGCCTCATTCGTCTCATCTACTTCAGCCTCTTAACGTCAGGTACTTTAGCCTACTTAAAAAGGCTTATAGTCGAGAAATAGAGCATCTAATCAGATGCTTTATTACCCACGTTTCTAAGACTAAGTTCTTCCCGGCCTTCTATGCCGCTTATTAAGCTATTATAACGGAATAAAATATTAGGTCTGCTTTTAGAGGGGCTAGACTTATCCCTCTTGACCCGGAAAGTGTGGTCTTAAAGCTTAATATGTAGCTATGGACTCTAACGCCGGTTAAGGAGGAGGCCAGGCCCTTAACCCCTTGGGCTTTAAAGACCCTAAGGATAGTGCTTAAGGCCGAATCTTAGTCTAAATACCTTGAAAGACGAATCAGAAGATATCAAAGTAGCTCCCTAGAGTTAATTCTTGAGGCATTAAAGTGTCTTTCTAAGGGAATAAAGGCAGTTATGTATAAGATGATATTATTAAGGGCTAAGGTATAGGATCTTTGATAGGCAAATGAGATACTAAGCCAGCGCCGGAGGGCAAAAAGAACCCAGCTATAGAAGAGAGGGGTAATAATAGTAAAAGAAGGAAGGCAAGTAATTAATTAGATAGATATTAATACATAGGTAGTAGCTAAATCGTCGAGAAGTAGTAGTTAAGGAAGGTTAGCGTGACCGGGAGTTCGGCACTATAGAGTATACGGTAAGCCTGGTTATAATGCTAGAATGTATTAAGTAGTAATTAAGACCTCTGGGGAAGAGTATAGTAAGTAGTTTTAATTAATTAATTAATTTATTATATTTTTATTATGATCTTACTAAAGAGGGTTAAGAAAAGTATAGCGCTTGCTTGTTTGCGGCGCTCGCTTATTATATATGTTATAGTAAATATAATTATAAAATATAATATTTAATTAAATAATATCTAAAACTTTAATAAAATTAGCTTTTTTATAAATATAATTATAAATAAAATAATTATTATTAGTATAAAAAAATATAATTAATTAATATTAATATAGCTTAAAAGCTAGGAATAAATTATAGTAATTTAAGTAATTAATATAAAGAGCTAATATATATAATAAGTATGCATCGCATATAAGCATATATTATATTTTTCCCTCTTATACCTAACTTTTTATTTAATTAATTAATTCTTTAATTATTAAATATATTAGACCTAAATACTAAGGCTAAAACTCTTCTTACTCTTTAAGCACTTTAGAATAACCCAAAACTAAGCATCCGACGCGCTATAAACCTCTATAGGATCTCTAAGCATAGGCTACGTCGCTGGCAAAATGGCATTTAATCGCGACACGATTAGATCCCCCAATCGCGTCGACTATCTAATCTTAAGGAATAAATTATTATTTACTTTATTCTCGACCTAGACTCACGAGGATTTCCCCCCTGACTACGTGGTATAAAAGAAATAGCTAATTAATTACTTGCCGACCGCGACGTGCTACTAGTCGGCACGCATTAGGCTCATAACTTTATTAGACGATACCTAGAGCTTAAGACGCATTTTTTTTAGAAATATAACTACTAGAGAGCTAAATGCGAAGATCTAGCTATTATCCGTAACTAGTTTATGCTTATGGCGAATATAATCGCGAAGTACGGCATCTAATTAGATAATCTCTATAACGTTGATGAGACTAGCTTTATGATAGGCATAATTCAGAGCGGAATAGTTATCATAGGCATAGAAAGGCGTGGAAAGCCAAAATCGGTGCAGCCTAGAAACCGAGAATGGATTACGGTCATCCAGGCGATTAATGCGGATAGCCAAGCGATCCCGCCGTTCATCATCAGTGCGGGCCAATATCACCTCGCCAACTAGTACCAAGAAAGTAACCTCCCGGGCGATTAGGCTATTGCGACGACCCAAAATGGCTAGACCGATAACGAGACCGGTCTCAAGTGGCTCAAGCACTTTGATCGGTGCATAGCTAAGCGATCAAATAGTCGCTATCATCTTCTAATCCTCGATGGCCACGAAAGTCACCACTCCATCGAATTCAAGAGATATTACGAGGAGAACAAGATCATCAGGCTTTATATGCCACCTCATTCGTCTTATCTGCTTCAGCCACTTGACGTCGAGTGCTTCAGCGTGCTTAAGAATACTTATAGTCGAGAAATAGAGCTTCTAATCAGATGCTCTATAACCCACGTTTCAAAGACTAAGTTCTTTCTGGCCTTCCACGCCGCATTTCAGGCCACTATGATAGAAAAAAATATCAAGTCAGCCTTCAGAGGAGCCAGGCTTATTCCTCTTAACCCGGAAAGTGTGGTCTCGAAGCTTAATATGCAGCTACGGACTCCAACGCCGCCTAAGGAGGTAGCTGAACCGTCGACCCCTTGGGTCTCAAAGACCCCAAAGACCATGCTTGAGGCTTAATCTCAGTTAGATTACCTCGAGAGGCGAGTAAAAAGGCATAAAAGTAGCTCCCCAGAGTTAATTCTAGAAGCTATACGGTCTTCTTCTAAGGGAACAAAGATAGTTATGCATAAGGTTGCCTTACTCGAGGCTAGGGTCAAAGAACTTAAACAGGCAAATGAGATACTAAGCCGGCGCCGGAGGGCAAAAAGGACCCAACTACAGAAAAGAGGGGTAATAATAATAGAGGAAGGAAGGCAAGCAATTAATTAAATAGATATTAATGCGCAGGTAATAGCTAAATCATCGAGGAGTAGTAGTCAAGGGAGGTCAGCGCGACCGGGAGTTTAGTATTATAGTATCTATGGTAAGCCTAGTTATAATATAAGAATATATTAGGTAGTGATTAAGATATCTAGGGAAGAGTATAGTAAGTAATTTTAATTAATGAAATGGTTTATAGTATTTTTATTGCGATTTCTATCTTAAAGGTATAAGAAAAGTGCGATGCATACTTATATGCGATGCATGCTTATTATATATATTAAGTGATTTAGCTATTTATTATAGATATAAGCTAATATTACCTTACTAATTAATATAAAAAAAGTAACCTCTTAGGTAATTAAATTATTATAACCTCTTAAAATAATTAAACTAATAATAAAACTAGTCTTAAGTAATTAAAATATTTTAATTAATATATAATTAAGTAATTAAATAGTTATTATTATCTTTTAGTCCTTAATAGCTATAAAAGTTATTACTTTATTAACTTTAAGAGATATTATAAAAAGAATAAAATTATTATGCTTTATATATTACTTTATTTATTTTATTTATTTTAATCTCTTAATATTAAGTATTTTAACCTACTTAAAAGGCTTATAATTAAGAAATAAAATATTTAATTAAATATTTTATTATTTATATTTCTAAAACTAAGTTCTTCTTAGCCTTTTATATTACTTATTAAGTTATTAATATATATATATAGCGAGCTAGATAGTAAGTAAACTAGATACTTTTTTTAACCTTTAAGATAGAAATTATTATAAAAATATAATAAATTATTTAATTAATTAAAATTACTTACTATACTCTTCCCTAGATATCTTAATTACTACCTAATATATTCTTATATTATAACCGGGCTTATTATAGATACTATAATACTAAACCCCTAGTCGTATTAACCTCCCTTAATTATTACTTCTCGATAATTCTACTACTACCTACGTATCTATATCTATCTAATTAATTACTTACCTTCCTTCCTCTATTATTATTACCCCTCTTTTTTATAATTAAGTCCTTTTTGCCCTCTAGCGCTAGCTTAATATCTTATTTACTTATTTAAGTTTTTTAACCTTAGCCTTAAGTAAGATAACCTTATATATAATTATTTTTATTCCCTTAAAAGAAAACTATATAGCTTTTAAAATTAACTCTAAGGAGTTACTTTTATGCCTTATAACTTATCTCTCAAGGTAATCTAACTAAGATTAAGCCTTAAATATAGTCTTTAAGGTCTTTAAGACCTAAGGGGTTAATAGTTTAGCTACCTCCTTAGGCAGCATTAAAGTCTATAGCTATATATTAAGCTTCGAGACTATACTTTCTGGGTTAAGAGAAATAAGCCTAGCTCCTCTAAAGGCTAACTTAATATTCTTTTCTATTATAATAGCCTAAAATATAATATAAAAGGCTAAAAAGAACTTAGTCTTTAAAATATAAGTTATAAAGCATTTAATTAGATACTTTATTTCTTAGCTATAAGCATTTTTAAGCACGCTAAAGCACTTAATATTAAGGGGCTAAAGTATATAAGATAAATAAGGTAATATATAAAGCCTAATAATCTTTTTCTCCTTATAATATCTCTTAAATTTAATTAAGTAGTGACTTTTATAGCTATTAAGGATTAAAAGATAATAGTGATTATTTAATTACTTAGCTATATACCAGTCAAAGTGCTTAAGCTACTCGAGACTAATTTCGTTATTAGTCTAGCTATTTTAGGTTATTATAATAGCCTAATCGCCCAGGAGGTTACTATCCTAGTATTAATTAGCGAGGTGATATTAGCTGGCACTGATAATAAATAGCGCGATCACTTAGCTATCTGTATTAATCGCCTAAATAACTATAATTTATTCCTAGTTTCTAGGCTATATTAATTTTAGCTTTCTATGCCTATCTATACCTATAATAACTATTCCGCTCTAAATTATACCTATTATAAAGCTAGTCTTATTAATATTATAGAAATTATTTAATTAAATATTATACTTCGCGATTATATTCACTATAAGCATAAACTAATTATAGATAATAGCTAGATCTTCGCACTTAGCTCTCTAGTAGTTATACTTCTAAAAAAAACACGTCTTAAGGTCTAGGTATTACCTAACGAAGTTTAAAGCCTAACGCGCGCTAACTAGTAGCGCGTCGCGGTCGGCAAGTAATTAATCAGCTATTTCCTTTATACCACGAAGCCGGGGGGGAAATCCTCGCGAATCTAGGTCGAGAATAAAGTAAATAAGGATCTATTCCTCTAAATCAGATAGTCGGCGTGAATTAGGAATAGTATTAACTCGGGCTTAATGCTATTATATCGGTTAAATAGTATTAAATGCTTAACTTAGTAGAGCTTTGTGGTACCTCTAAGACTTAGTTTTAGTATATTTTAATGGGCTTAAAGTATAAGAAGGATTCTAGCCTCTTTATTAGACTATGATATGCTAGGTGGTTAAGAATTAATTAATTAAATAGAGATAATATAAGTTAAGGGATTTTTTATCTAGTTTGCTTGCTGTCTGGCTTGCTATATATGTATGTTATAATAAAATAAAATATTAAGTCTACTTTTAAAGGGGCTAGACTTATCCCTCTTAACCTAGAAAGTATAGTCTTAAAGCTTAATATATAGCTATAGATTTTAATGCTAGTTAAGAAGGAGGCTAGGCCTTTAACCCCTTAGGCTTTAAAGACCCTAAGGATAATACTTAAGGCTAAATCTTAGTCTAAATACCTTAAAAGATAAATTAAAAGATATTAAAATAGCTTTTTAGAGTTAATTCTTAAGGTATTAAAGTATCTTTCTAAGGGAATAAAGGTAATTATATATAAGATAGTATTATTAAGGGCTAAAATATAAGATTTTTAATAAGTAAATAAGATATTAAGCTAATATTAAAGGGTAAAAAAAACCTAGCTATAAAAAAAAAAAAAATAATAATAAAAAAAAAAGTAAGTAATTAATTAAATAAATATTAATATATAAGTAATAGCTAAATTATTAAGAAGTAATAATTAAAAAAGATTAATATAACTAAGAGTTTAATATTATAAAATATATAATAAGCCTAGTTATAATATTAAAATATATTAAGTAATAATTAAGACCTCTAAGGAAAAGTATAATAAGTAATTTTAATTAATATATATAATAAGTAAGCGCTATAAACAAGCAAGCACTATACTTTTCTTAACCCTCTTTAATAAGATTATAATAAAAATATAATAAATTAATTAATTAATTAAAACTACTCGCTATATTCTTCCCTAGAGGTCTTAATTACTACTTAATATATTCTAGCATTATAACTAGGCTTATTATATACTCTATAGTGCTAAACTCCTAGTCGCGCTAACCTTCCTTAACTACTACTTCTTAATAATTTAGCTACTACCTATGCATTAATATCTATCTAATTAATTACTTACCTTTCTTCCTCTATTATTATTACCCCTCTTTTTTATAGCTAGGTTCTTTTTGCCCTCCGGCGCTGGCTTAGTATCTCATTTGCCTATTAAAGATCCTATACCTTGGCCCTTAATAATATTATCTTATATATAATTGCCTTTATTCCCTTAGAAAGATACTTTAATGCCTTAAGAATTAACTCTAGGGAGCTACTTTAATATCTTCTAATTTATCTTTTAAGGTATTTAAACTAAGATTTGGCCTTAAGTATTATCCTTAGGGTCTTTAAAGCCTAAGGGGTTAAGGGCCTGGCTTCCTCCTTAACCGGCGTTAGAGTCTATAGCTATATATTAAGCTTTAAGACTATACTTTCTGGGTCAAGAGGGATAAGTCTAGCCCCTCTAAAAGTAGACTTGATATTTTATTCCGTTATAGTAGCTTAATAAGCGGCATAGAAGGCTAGGAAGAACTTAGTCTTAGAAATATAGGTAATAAAGTATCTAATTAAATGCTTTATTTCTTAATTATAAGCCTTTTTAAGTAGGCTAAAATACCTAATATTAAGAGGCTAAAGTAAATAAAATAAATAAGGTAGTATATAAAGCGTAATAATCTTATTCTCCTTATAATATCTCTTAAAGTCAATAAAGTAGTAACTTTTATAGCTATTAAGGACTAGAAGATAATAGCGACTATTTAATCACTTAATTATATACTAATCAAAGTGCTTTAGCCACTTAAGACTAGTCTTATTATTAGTCTAGCTATTTTAGGAGGTTATAATAGTCTAATCGCCTAGGAGGTTACTTTCTCTATACTAGTTGGCGAGGTAATATTAGCCCGCACCTATAATAAACGGCTGAATCGCTTGGCCCTCCGCATTGATCGCCTGAATCACTATAATCCATTCCCGGCTTCCAAGCTATATTGATTTTAGTCGACCACGCCTTTCTACGCCAGTAACAACCATTCCGCTTATAATCATACCCATAAGGAAGCTAATCTCGTCAAAGTTCTAGATATTATCTAATCAGATGCCATACTTCGCGATTATATTCGCCATGAGCTAAAACCACTTCTAGATTTCCTCTAGATCTTCGCACTTAGCCCTTTAGTAGTTATATTTACGAAAAAAACGCGTCTTTAGCTTTTCTTATCGCCTAATAAAGTTAAAAGCTTAGCGCTTACCGATGGGTAGCGCGTCGCGGTCGGCAAGTAGTCAATTAGCTATTGCTTTAATAGCACGTAGTCGCGGGGGAAAACCTCACGTATCTAGGTCGAGAATGAATTAAACTATAATCTGTTCCTCTAGATTAGATAGTCGGCGTGAATTTGGGATAATATCGCGTTGGGATTAAATGCCCTGCTAGCGGCGATGTAGCTGCTGCTTATTAATCTTATATATCCCTATAGCGCTTTGGATGCTTAGTTTTGGGTTATTTTGAAGGGCTTAAAGGGTAAGAAGCGTTTTAGCCTTAGTATTTAGGTTTAATATATTTAATGGTTAATAATTAATTAATTAAATAAAAAGTTAGGTATAGGAGGGAAAAGTATGGCGCTTGCTTGTTTGCGGCGCTCGCTTATTATATATATTAATTAATTAATTAATTATATTTTTATTATAATCTTATTAAAAAAGGTTAAGAAAAGTATAATACTTATTTATTTATAGCGCTTACTTATTATATATATTATATATAATAAGTAAGTATTATAAATAAGTAAATATTATATTTTTCTTAACCCTTTTTAATAAAATTATAATAAAAATATAATAAATTAATTAATTAATATATAACATATTTAATAAGCATACAGATTAGATAAGCATATAAATTAAAAATCCCTTATTTTATAATATTTCTATTTAATTAATTAATTCTTAACTACTTAATATGCTATAGTTAAATAGAGAGGCTAATATCCTTTTTGCGCTCTAGGCCTATTAAAATAACCTAAAATTAAGTCTCTAATGCGCCGCAAAGGTCTATAAAATCTCTTATATTACTCTCTATCGCTAATAATATAATATATCTATATATTATAATTAAATCCCTAAATCACATAAATTATTTAATCTAGAGGAATAAATTATTATCTAATTTATTCTCGACCTAGATTTAAGAGGATTTCCCCCCGTGACTATATAATATTAAAGAAATAGCTAACTAATTACTTACTAACTATAATGCGCTACCTATTAATAAGCGCTAAGCTAGAAACTTTATTAAGTAATACTTAGAGCTTAAGATATATTTTTTTTTATAAATATAACTATTAGAGAGCTAAATGCGAAGATCTAATTATTATTTATAATTAGTTTAAGCTTATTAAGAATATAATCGCGAAGTATAATATCTAATTAGAAGATATTTATAACTTTAATAAGACTAGCTTTATAATAGGCCTAATTTAGAGCGGGATAGTTATTATAGGCATAGAAAGGCATAGAAGACTAAAATTAGTATAGCCTAGAGACTGGGAATGGGTTATAGTTATTTAGGCAATCAATGCGGAAGGCCAGGCTATCTAGCTATTTATTATAGTTACGGGCTAATATTACCTCGCTAATTAATACTAAAAAAATAACCTCCCGGGCGATTAGGCTATTGCGATATCTTAAAATAGCTAGATTAATAATGAGATAGGTCTTAAGTGGCTAAAGCACTTTAATCAATATATAACTAACTAATTAACTAGTCCTTATTATCTTTTAATCCTTAATAGCTATAAAAGTTACTACTTAGCCGACTTTGAGATATATTGCGAGGAGAATAATATTATTACGCTCTATATGCCGCCTTATTTATCTTATCTACTTTAGCCCCTTAATATTAGTTACTTTAGGCTACTTAAAAAAGCTTATAATTAAGAAATAAAGTATTTAATTAAATGCTTTATAACCTATATTTTAAAGATTAAATTTTTCCCGGCCTTCTATGCCGCATTTTAAGCTATTATAATAAAGAAAAATATTAAGGTAGCCTTTAAAGGGGCTAGGCTTGTTTCTTTTGACCTAGAAAGTATAGTCTTAAAGCTTAATATATAGCTATAGACTTCAATGCCTGCCGAGGAGGAGGCTAGCCCCTTTAACCCTTAGGTCTTAAAGACCCTAAAGATTATCCTTAAGGCCTAATCTTAGTCTAAATACCTTAAAAGAAGAATTAAAAGGTATAAAAGTAGCTCTCTTAAATTAATTTTAGAAGTATTAAAGTCTTTTTCTAAGGGAATAAAGATAGTTATATATAAGATAGTATTAATAAGGGCTAAGATCTAAGACCTTTAATAGGTAAATAAGGCATTAAGCTAGCAATAAAGAGTAAAAAAGACCTACCTATAGAAAAGAAAGAAGATAACTTTAGATAAAAAAAGATAAGTAATTAATTAGATAGATATTAGTACATAGGTAGTAGCTAAATCGTCGAGAAGTAATAGTTAAGGAAGGTTAGCGTGACTAAGGGTTTAATGCTATAATATATATAATAAGCCTAGTTATAATATAAAAATATATTAGGTAATAATTAAGATATCTAAGGAAGAATATAATAAGTAATTTTAATTAATTAAATAGTTTATTATATTTTTATTATAATTTATATCTTAAAGGTTAAGATTTTTAATTTATATACTTATTTAATTTATATACTTATTAAGTATATTATAATAAGTATATATTATATATAAGTATATATTATATTTTTCCCCTTTTATACCTAATTTTTTATTTAATTAATTAATTTTTTAATTATTAAATATATTAAACTTAAATACTAAGGCTAAAACTCTTTTTACTTTTTAAGCACTTTAAAATAATTTAAAACTAAGTATTTAATATGCTATAAACCTCTATAAGATCTCTAAGCATAGGTTATATCGCCGGCAAAATAGCATTTAATCGCGATATAATTAAATCCCTTAATTATATTAATTATCTAATCTTAAGAAATAAATTATTATTTACTTTATTTTTAACCTAGACTTATAAGGATTTCCCCCCTAACTACATAGTATAAAAGAAATAACTAATTAATTACTTACCGACTATAACATACTACTAATTAGCACGCATTAGGCTTATAACTTTATTAAATAATACCTAGAGCTTAAGATATATTTTTTTTTAAAAATATAACTACTAGAGAGCTAAGTATAAAGATCTAGCTATTATCTATAATTAGTTTATATTTATAATAAATATAATTATAAAATATAATATCTAACTAAATAATCTTTATAATATTAATAAGATTAGCTTTATAATAAGTATAATTTAAAGCAAAATAATTATTATAGGTATAAAAAGGTATAAAAAGCTAAAATTAATTTAGCCTAAAAACTAAGAATAGATTATAATTATCTAGGCAATTAATATAAATAGCTAAGCGATCCCGCCGTTTATTATTAATGCAGGCTAATATTACCTCGCTAACTAATACTAAGAAAGTAACCTCCCGGGCAATTAGGCTATTACGATGACCTAAAATAGCTAGACTAATAACGAGACTGGTCTTAAGTAGCTTAAGCACTTTAATTAGTATATAACTAAGTAATTAAATAATTACTATTATCTTTTAATCCTTAATAGCTATAAAAGTTATTATTTTATTAAATTTAAGAGATATTATAAGGAGAATAAGATTATTAGGCTTTATATATTACTTTATTTATCTTATTTACTTGAATTATTTAATATTAAGTACTTTAATATACTTAAAAATACTTATAGTTAAGAAATAAAGCTTTTAATTAAATGCTTTATAATTTATATTTTAAAGACTAAGTTCTTTTTAGCCTTTTATATTATATTTTAGGCTATTATAATAGAAAAAAATATTAAGTTAGCCTTTAGAGGAGCTAGGCTTATTCCTCTTAACCTAGAAAGTATAGTCTTAAAGCTTAATATATAGTTATAAACTCTAATGCCACCTAAGGAGGTAGCTAAACTATTAACCCCTTAGGTCTTAAAGACCTTAAAGACTATGCTTAAGGCTTAATCTTAATTAAATTACCTCGAGAGGTAAATAAAAAGGCATAAAAGTAACTCCCTAGAGTTAATTTTAAAAGCTATATAGTCTTTTTTTAAGGAAATAAAAATAATTATATATAAAGTTACCTTACTTAAGGCTAAGGTTAAAGAACTTAAATAAGTAAATAAGATACTAAGCTAGCGCTAAAGAGTAAAAAGGACTTAATTATAAAAAAAAGAGGTAATAATAATAAAGGAAGGAAGGTAAGTAATTAATTAAATAAATATTAATATATAGGTAATAGCTAAATTATTAAGGAGTAGTAATTAAGGGAGATTAGTATAACTAAGAGTTTAATATTATAATATTTATAATAAGCTTAGTTATAATATAAAAATATATTAGGTAGTAATTAAGATATCTAGGGAAGAATATAATAAGTAATTTTAATTAATAAAATAGTTTATAGTATTTTTATTATAATTTTTATCTTAAAGGTATAAAAAAATATAATATATACTTATATATAATATATACTTATTATATATATTATTTTATAACTTAGTAGAAATGTTTTTATATATTATTTATAGATATCTTTATACTAGTTAATTATTTTTAAGTAATTCTAATATTATTATATATATTATTTAAGAGGTTATTATACTAGGTGCTTAAGTAGTTATATTTATTTTTAAGCTTATAGACCTTATCCTTATATAAGGCTAGGATAATATATTCTTTATTATTATTATTTATATTTATTAAGATATTAAGTTTTTTTAACTTAGTCGCGGGTTATCTCTATTAGGGGGTAATAGGTAGCTTACTACGGGGGGTAAAAAGAGATCTAATATTAAGTGCTATAGTAATAGTATTACTTAAAATATATAATATATTACTAAATAAGAGCTATTAATATATAATAATTATATATTTTCTAAGGGATAAACTAGTTATACTAAGTTTATATTAATAAAGAGTGCTAGGCATAGTCTAAGTAATAGGGTATAAGTTATATCTAGTAATATACTTAAAGGTATTAAGTATAATATATATAATAAGCATATAGCGCAGATAAGCATATAGCGCAAAAATCCCTTAACTTCTCCTCTTTTTATCTAATTAATTAATTCTTAACTATTTAAGATGTTATAATTAAATATAGAGGTAAAAACACTTCTTACTCTTCTTACCCTTTAAAATAACCTAAAACTAAGTATTTAATATATTATAATAATCTATAAGATTAAGGAGCAAAGGCTCTATCGCCGATAAAATAGCATTTAATCTTAAGTTAATTAAATCCCTAAATCATATAAGCTATTTAATCTAGAGGAAGAGATTATAATTTAATTTATCCTTAACCTAGATTCGCGAGGCTTTCCCCCCGCGACTATATAATATTAAAAAAAATAATAAACTAACTATTTATTAATTATAATATATTACTTATTAATAAGCGATAGGCTTCTAACTTTATTAAGCGGCATCTAGACCTTAAAATGCATTTCTTTTATAAATATAACTATTAGAGGGCTAAATATAAAGATCTAATTATTATTTATAATTAATTTATGCTTATAGTAAATATAATTATAAAATATAATATTACCCTCGCTAATATCTATAACTTTAATAAGACTAGCTTTATAATAGGCATAATTATAAGCGGAATAGTTATTATAGGCGTAGAAAGGCATAGAAACCTAAAATTAGTCTAGCCTAAGAACTAGGAATAGGTTATAGCTATCTAGGCGATTAATGCCAAAGGGTAGGTAATCTAGCCGTTTATCATAGTTATAGGCTAATATTACCTCTCTTACTAATACTAAGAAAGTAACCTCCCGAGCGATTAAGCTATCATAATAACTTATAATAGCTAGACTAATAATAAGACTAGTATTAAGTAGCTAAAGTACTTTAATTATTATATAAGTATATAATTAAATAATTATTATTATTTTTTAATCCTTAATAGGTATAAAAATTATTATTTAATTAACTTTAAGTAATATTATAAGGAAAATAAAATTATTATACTTTATATACTACCTTATTTATTTTACTTACTTTAGCCTCTTAATATTAAGTACTTTAGGCCACTAAAAATAATATATAATTAGGAGATTAAATATTTAATTAGATACTTTATTACCTATATTTTAAAGACTAAGTTCTTCTTAGCCTTTTATATCGCCTATTAGGGTATTATAATATAAAGTAATATTAAGGGGGGTTTTAGAGGAGCCAGGCTTATTCCTTTAGACCCTAAAAGTATTATATTAAAGCTTAATATCTAGCTATAGACCCTAATGCCCCCTAAGGAGAAAAATAACTAGCCTAACCCTTAGGTCTTAAAGATCCTAAAGATAGTCCTCGAGGCTAGCTCTTAGTCTAAATACCTCAAAAGATAAATTAAAAGGCATTAAAGTAGCTCTCTAGAGTCTATTCTTAAGGCTCTTAAGTTATTAACTAAGGGAATAAAGGTAATAATGCATAAGATAACCTTAATAGAGTCTAAGGTCTAGACCCTTTAACGGTCAAATGAGGCCCTAAGTAAGCAGCGCAGAGCAAAAAAAACCCGGCTATAAGATAAAGGGAAGATAACTATAAATAAGGCAAGGGAAGTAATTAATTAAATAGATATTAATATATAAATATAAGGTGAATCGTCAAGAAGTAGTGGTCGAGGCGGGCGGGCGTGACTAAAGGAAGGCCACTATGGGAAATGCGGTAAGGCCGGGCATAATAGAAGAATATACCAGACTATTGCTAAGTAGTCTAGGGAAGAAGATAGTAATTAAATTAAATTAATTAGATACTTTATTATGTTTTTATCTTTAATTCTGTCTTAAAGGTTAAGAAAAGTACGCCGCATGCTTATCTGCGCCGCATGCTTATTATATATATTATATATAATAAACAATAAAAGATAGATGCAAGAAATACTGGCAAAGAACGCATGGTGCTTTTAGTCCTTCACGAAGAATCAGGCCGTCAACGGTATCATAGGAAGCCTTACACAGCAGGACTTCCAAGGGTATCCAATAACAACTGCTTCTCGTCTACGTCGTTCTCCTCTATACAATCCATCATAGAAATGCACTAAGTTAGTTTGAGCATATGCTGCTGTATATAAAATAGCCCGTATAAACTAGGTAAATACCATAGGATACCCGTCATTAACGTCATTATGTGCGGCAGTAGGACAATTGGCCTTAATCCAACTAGACTCATCGCCCCAGTTCTCTGTAGGTGGCGCGGCTGCTTCCCTAACTAACCCAATTACAAACTTTCCCCTACACGTTTCAACGGCCTTGTTGTTCTCTTATAGCTAATATACCTGCCGCCACGATTGGTACGTAACACAGTCACCATTTCACTCAATACGCTTGGCCCGCGGCTCGTCAACAATATAGTGAGACAAACCACTTCGTCATCATGTCACACGTTAGGATTCCGATACTGCATGGTGTTTCTTTCATTGTATTACCAGTCAAGAGCAAATCACTCATCCTCAAAGAAATATGCGAGAAAATCCTGATTGGGAATAGGGAGGTAGATGGTGGTATTGAAGGCGTGCAAAATTATCTCCCATAGTATCTCTAACGGCGGAAACATGAATATTTCCCCATTGAGAAGTTTGTGTGCGAGGGACCCTTGGGCCAGGCTGCGTTGATACAGTCAGTGCTTTTGGGATGCAGCGGCAAAGCTTAAAAGAAGGCAACTGTGTTGGCATCGGGTTATGATGCTATTGATGTGTTTTAAATGTGTTCTTTATTGACGAGAAGCCGACTAGGTATTAGATAGCTGGCTGGTAAGTGCTTTTGGGTGACCCACAGGCGTATATGCACAGTTTTCTGGTCGCCAGTCTTGAGGCGTCCGGGGATCTGAATCCAGCTTGCAGACATAGATATGACTAGCTGCCAGCCAGTCGGGAGACAAGTGAGGCTTCATCTTGAGCACAGAGTCCATGTCGCCAAACACCACCATGTTTGGCATCAGGAAAGCAGACAGCGTCGTCCTCGAACAATTGAACAGGACACACTTTCGTCCCCGTGCCTCTGAATATTTCGATAATCAATTGGTGATTTTCCATGTGGTGGCAACAAATGGTCACACTGGCTCAATATTATGTTGCACTTGGGAGCTTCAAGCTCAAGCGTCATCAGTGCGTCTTTGGCAAGATTCGGAGTGAAGAGTACCACGAGCGGATATCGGCTGCCGTGTCTCTTGAGGCTGTATGCCAGTATGACAACACCAGGAAGATACGATGAGCACGTGATGAGAGTTGCATAGGCATTTTGCCTCGTGTTGATGTGCGAGTCAATGCTTCAGACCAGGAGGAATGGTTCGAAACAAGGAACAGATACCTACTCGGACCCGAGCCTCCTTGCAATTATATTCCATCTCATCCCTACAGTCGAACTCGTCATCAACTTCTACGTAGGCTATGGAGCTAGGTAGATACTTGTTGTCGAGGATGTCATGGCTAAGAACGAGCGTTGTCTTACCGCGGCTCCAGATGCAGTCACTGCTCAGCGCAAGGAGGTATGGACTACCTTAATCAAATGGTTTTATTTTTGAGAAATTTTTACGTTTATAATAAAATAAACAAGAGAAGTCAGAATCTGGGCAGACTAAGCAGTCGTCCAATGCACAGTTAAGCACTGTCGGTATCATTACTATGGAATCTTTCTCACATAGCTTGGATGCTAGGCTTGAGCACACTAAAGCAGTTTCTATTCCCAGAGCGATGCTGGCGCTACTCTAAGCTGAGCTCAGGCCAAGGAACTCAGAGTTTGAAATGCAATTAACGAGAAGAAGAAATCAATTACTCCGTCGCCTTTTCTTGCAGCTCAGCCACAGCGTTTCCTCTGGATATTTTCTCACTTACTTCACTGGGACAAACGGAATTGACAAAGTCGCGTCATATGCGGCTCTAAACAGCGCATCCACACCCTCGTTGTTCATTTAATCTCAAATAGAAGCACTTTTGTTGATGGTGTTTTTGGCCGATCGGCAGTCTATGAAACAAAGCCGATAACAGAACTGGAAGTTGGAATTCGTGATTGGCGAATCCCGCTCGGTCCCACAGCTTGCCCCTGAATGACTCCCTAAAACGGACAAGCCAGGCTACGGCAAAAGCTCCCAATCAAGCAGCTCGCCAAGAATCCCAGAGGCCCTTTTGTATCCCGAAGACCTTTTGCTGCGAAGAACTCCATTTCAATGCCGACTTATCCAGAGTCATGTACATGCGCCTTGTGACGGTGCCGAGTTATCCAGAGTCGTGCGTTTGTCACTCCAAACTCGTGATAAGAGCATGTAGATAAAAACGAGGTCTCTACCACTCGCCCTTTTCCTTGGCAATCCTTTCCACATCCCAGCATATTATTCCCCCTAGGCTTCAATATTTCTTTCTTTGAAGGTAGAGGACCATAGGTGATCCTCCAAGCTCACCATGCATCTCTCCTCATATCAGTGCCTCTTGCTGGCGTTGTCGGCTCTGCCCACAGCATTTGGCAAGTCGTTCTCGCACCATTCCAAGGCGCCAAAGGGTTGGCATGTCGACGAAAACGCCCGCGTCTCTGCTGCAAAGCAGCAAGTCTTCAGCATTGCACTGACTATGCAAAATGTGGACCAGCTGGAGTCAAAGCTGCTTGATCTTTCCACTCCTGGGGGCGAAAACTATGGCCAGTGGTTGTCACACGACGAAGTCAAGGCAACCTTCTCTCCTTCGAAAGAGGCCGTTTCTAGCGTCACAAAGTGGCTCAAGTCCAATGGCGTCAAGAACTACAAAGTGAACGGCGCTTTCATTGACTTTGCCATCGACGTTCCCGGAGCCAACTCCCTGCTAGGAGGTGACTATCAATATTACGTCAAGGACGGCCAGACCAAGTTGCGAACCCTTTCGTACTCTATCCCCAATTCCCTGGCACAGCACATTCAATACGTGGATCCAAGCACCAACTTCGGAAGCACCTCGGCTTTCACCCCCATCTCTCGTCCGTCACGGACTACTGTCACCGAGCGCAACAATGCAGCCTCAAAGAGCTCCGTTGATGCTTCATGCCAGACAAGTATCACTCCTTCTTGCTTGAAGCAACTGTACAACATCGGAGACTACACCCCCGACGCGGAGTCTGGAAGCACTATTGGCTTCAGCAGTTTCCTCAACCAATCTGCCCTCTTCTCTGATGTATTCCAGTTTGAGGAGAAGTTTGGTATCCCCAAGCAGAACTTCACCAAAGTCCTGATCAACAACCCGGTCAATGACCAGAATCCTGCCAGCAAGAACTACGGCGAGGCTGATTTGGATGCTGAGAACATTGTTGGAATCGCCCATCCTCTTCCTTTTACTGAGTACCTCACAGGAGGTTCACCGTGAGTTCAGTGTAATAGTATGAAATTTTCTCAGGAGCTAACATCAGCCAGACCCTTCGTCCCCAATATTGACCAGCCTACTGCTGCTGACAACCAGAATGAGCCTTACCTGCCGTATTTTCGGTACCTCTTGACCCAGAAGGATCTCCCTGCCGTTATCTCTACCTCGTACGGTGACGAAGAAGACGTATGATTCCCCCCTCGTTTTCGTCTGGCTTATCTAACACTACCGTAGGGCGTCCCACGAGAATATGCCACCCTTACCTGCAACCTCATTGGTCTTTTGGGTCTCCGAGGTATCACCGTCATCTTTTCTTCCGGCGATCTTGGTGTGGGTGCTGGATGTTTGGCCCCTGACTACAAGACTGTCGAGTTCAACGCCATCTTCCCCGCCACCTGCCCTTACTTGACTTCCGTCGGTGGTACTGTTGATGTCACTCCTGAGATTGCCTGGGATGGATCGTCTGGAGGATTCAGCAAGTACTTCGCCCGACCTAGTTACCAGAACCAGGCCATCAAGACATACATGAAGACCGTTTCAGACAAGACCAAGAAGTACTACGCTCCTTACACCAACTGGAACGGCCGAGGTTTCCCTGATGTCTCTGGACACAGTGCCTCGCCTGGCTACGAGGTTATCTACGGTGGGAAGCAGGCCAGAAGCGGGGGTACCAGCGCTGCGGCTCCTGTTTGGGCTGGTATTGTTGGTCTGTTGAACGACGCCCGATTCCGAGCTGGTAAGGGAAGCTTGGGCTGGCTGAACCCTCTTATCTACAAGTATGGACCCAAGGTCTTGACAGATATTACTGGGGGTTACAGCATTGGATGCGACGGCAACAACACTCAGACCGGCGGGCCAGAGCCTGCCGGGTCTGGTCTTGTTCCCGGCGCTAGGTGGAACGCTACTGCTGGATGGGATCCTGTGACTGGATATGGCTCACCTGACTTTGGAAAGTTGAAGGACCTAGTTCTGAGTTTTTAAGTTCATGAGCTCAGGTTAAAGCAGCACCAGCTCAGGATCATGGGCGAGAGAGGAAATCATGGGTGTCTAGATTCGTGGCAGAGTATATTTGTTGTGACTGCCTATCTGCAACCACATAGAAACTGAGAGCAGAAAGGGCAAACTTCACAAGCAGCCCATTGCTTTACCGATTTTGCTTATGAAGCTCCAGTGAGGTTACCCGAACAACGCGTAGAATAGTCAATCCCGCAATCATAATAGGAGTGATTTGTCCAATCGAGTGAACAGGTGATGTGAGGCGAACTGACTGCATCGTGATAGTGCGTTCAGCAGCCACCAGGCTCAAGCAGGCAAACGCGCCATGCTCCAGATATAGCTGGCTGACTGTAGTCGGGAGCTCCGAATGCATCCTGAATCCTAGCTTCATATATGCTGCCTCAAATTCGAAACTCACATGGTTACAGCTTTCACACTGTTTGCAGTCCGGGCAAGGTTCGCAGCGCATCTTTCTCTCCGAGCAACAAGCTAGCCTTCCACAGTTTTTGCAGGCCGAAGGAGATCCCGTGCAGGCATCGCATTCGCAAGAAGTCGGATCGTCGTTGTGATTTCTATCCCTACAGGACCTGCAGAGCCGTGAGAGATTGCCATCTTCCCACCGCAGAGCCTTGTCGTACGACGCTGTTTTGCTCATCGAGAGAAACCACGAATGCGCAGTACTCAGGCATCTCAAGCTATAGTAGATCCAGAACGGAAAGACTTGGTTCGGATGTCCTGTGGGGAAATTGCTGAACCATGACCACCAGAAGGCGGAAAAGCATTTGCAGCTATCCACGGCCAGAGTCTCTTGAATGAAGCTGTCCATGATGATTCCGATGGTGACAAGTCCGAGGAGTTGTGCTACCATTACTGCTCCCACTTGCCATAGAGCGGCTAGTGTCACCTTTTCCATCAGCTGCATGGAGAGAGCACTGTTCTGGACGTCTAGGATCATGGACCCAAGAATGGCATCAACCGGAGAGAGCTCCCCTTGAACCAGGGGACCAAGGAAGGACAAGGCTAAGGACACGTGCATTCCAAGAAGGCCGCTTCCGAGTTCCTTTATTGCCGTGTGGCTATGGTGAGAAGATCCCAATAAGGTAGACAGGAAGAGGATGGCGGCTTGTGACCAGGTGCCGGCTCGGACGCCATCGCCGATAATGTCTGCATCAGCAACCCAACATTGGTGCTCCTCATCCAGGCGCACGTCTTTAGCTCCTACAAAGGTGAAACCTCCGAGCACGATGGAGACGGCGCTCATCATGAGACCGGACATGCGAAAAATCCAGGCAAAACGCCATTGCCTGTTTTTGATGCGGGTCAAAAGGCGCTGATCGGTCACAAAGATCTCCTCAGGCGAGCCGAGGCATTTCTGAAGAAACCCAATGTCGTCCCTTAGATTCCGAATCTTCTCGTGATCTAGAAGAATAGTATCACTCGAACCCGTGAGATCGCGGTCGATGTAGCTCGCAACTTTCAATTGCCTGCTAGCCATTTCATCGAGGTCGCCAGACGCTGCATTGTCACGACGTTCCTCAAGTGACTCTTAAATACGCTCGGCGAGCTCTCTCATACTTAGAGACGTTCTAGAGCGCCTTCGGTTAGATATTTGGCGACCATTTGTTTAGAAAAAGTGAGTACATGTGTTCACTGGCTGTAGAATGATCAGGTCATACCCGTTGTTGATCATCGCCCGGATCGCTTTTCAAAGTTTCAACGTCAAGTTCACTGTCCAACACTTGATTTCAAAATCGCCTGTGTAGCTTGCAAAGTGCCTCAAGCTTGAGTTGGACTCGCTCGAGCTGCTTATAACACCGGCTGTAGGGACCAATGGGAAAATTCTGGAGGTCCGAGGTTCTTTGATGCACCTCGACACTCAAATGATGACGCAGAAAGCCTTCTAGGACGATAAGGATGAGCTTGATGGCTACCAAACATATGGTTGTGTAGATTCCCACTTGCGGCGCGGCCATGGCTATGGTCAACACGCGAGGAGAGGGCCAGGGTTCATCAACTTTAAGCCTAATTTTTCAAGAAGAAACTCCAGCCAGAAATAGCCTTTAAAACACTCATCTTTTCAGCCTCATAATTGTAAGCAAAGCCTGCTGACCCGACATGCAGCTGCCGTCACTTCTAGAATAGGCGTCATTGCTACCTAGAGGCGCCTGCGCCAGAGACTATTGGCCACATTGCATGCAATGATAAGGAACAGACTAACAAGGCTGGCTGAAATCCCCTATTGAGGAAAGCTAGTGCCTGAATCCTGGCTTTTGTATGCATAGGTGCCTGAGCCTGCCACATGTCGTCAGGTCGTCAAGAAATGGTCAGCCGCCACCGAGTACTACTGCTGTTGCTAACTCGCCATCTAGGCCCCGACATCTACGCGGCTAACCATCACAGAAGTTGACGACCAGGCTCTCCAATCGTTTCATGAAACGCCAGCCTCATGGACGAATGTGTTCGTCTTCAAGAAGCCCTTCAGGCCGAGGAGTTACGAAAAGCCGAACAAGAACAGTCACCACGACGCCTACCCGTCCGCCGCAGATCCGCATGGCCGTTTTCCCTCAAAGACTTCGGTAAAACAAACGAGATCCGACTTTCACCTGTTTCCCCAGAACTAGCAGCCTTCTCACCAGGCCCGCCTGAAGTATCCCCTCGCCGACGGGGAACCAACCCGTCATCGCCTCGCACTCCCCAGAGGAGCGACAACCGGAACGATCCCTCACAAAGCTCGCCTCGAAGCACCAAGGGACAGACCGAAACATCTGTTGGGGGGTTTTATAGTCGTACCGAAACCAGAAACCGAGAAGAGCGAAAGGCCATATATTTGAGGCGCTCCCCTTCGAAACACCGCGACAGACGCAGGGAGACCACACCACAATCGCCAACCCTTCCTGGAGCCGCCTCCCTCGCCGGTCTTGGCCATTTACGACGTAGCGAGAGCCCGTGTCTTCGCGATAGCAGTCTGATCGCGCCGAGAACGAGAACCAACACGCAAGAGGATCGGGAGGAGGAGCGCCCTATCCCAAGAGTTGTGCCTGAGCCTGATCCTCTGCAGATAGTAAGTGAGAGCCGTGTATATCTTCCCACTTAGGGCATAATATCTAATCGCATTATTTAATTTATATGTATCTCGCTGAATGCATACGTCTGACAATTTTACCTATAGGCGGAGATCGTTGCTATACTCCGAGGTCAAAAGACCGCTGACCCCGTGAAAGAAGTTTCTCACATAGGCATCAAATTCTCAGCCGTGTGTAAAACCTGCGTTCCAGTAAAACTCAACACAGATCCTCCGCAGCATAGGAATCTGGTGATGATGGAAATCGGCACGTATTTCCAGCAAGGATGGACCTCAATCTTTACCAAGTCAGAACCAAATTTAGCCACACAACTGATTCTACGGTACCTGGACTCAGAATAACGGAGTGAGCCGAACATTCCTTGAATAAGGGAGATCCAGAGGCCGGAGGGGAGAAAGAGTTGGATATGGTAATCGAGAGCGACGCTGAAGATAAGTTCACTTTGAAGCGAAAGGACTTCGAAAGTCGCGAGATCGTGATTCATGTGGCTCTACTCTTGGAGCAAAATCAGCAGGAAACAACAAAGCCGTTCCACGCTGGGCTTAGATTCCATGTATCAAGCGGTATTCTATATCGCATGCACGAGCTAGACGAAGGGGGGGAAGACATCAAGCTCTCGTCTTAGCCTAAGGGCTTTGGAGAACATTACAAACGCCTAGTTCCAAAAGATCTCAACTTACACGAGCTTCTTCTGAGTTGGTTAGGGGCTGAACGATCAGTCAGCACTTCATTATAGACTTATAGAACACCTAAATCTGTTATGTTCCGACTTTCATTTGCTGCGCAGCTACACCAGGGGATTAAATGTCACCATTCAACGCTTATCCTCCCCCCATTCGATCTCCTATGGCTATGGGCGACTCGGGGCTTTTCTTGGGTCAGTTACTCGTGACGCGGGAGAAACACCAACTCTAGAGACCAAAGCAAGCTCTTCTAGTATGTCGGTGCTTAACGCGGAATTATAGTTGGAAATCTTGTTACTGGAAAGTCTGATCTGGGCGTTTTGTTACATTTTGTTCGTGCAGCAGTGGAAATAAGGTGACTCGCATTAATCTTCGGTTATATGCTTGCCCTCCCTTGATCGAGCGACTCCTGGGCTCCAACATTAAGATGATGCGCTCTAGAGTCACGGCATGAGCAAAAAGGTTGGTTGTTCCAGCAGAGGAATTGAGATTAGAGCGGCCAAACTACGTGATCAACTTCGTCTCATACACGCTTCAAAACTCCCATCAACTCCTAGCTCATCAAAACATCTTGATCGATTTCATAACATCAGGGGCGACCATTATCATTACTTATTTCTCAGTAGCAGTTTCGTTTTCTTCATGCTCGTGACCAAGCTTGGCCTCGACGTCGCCCTGTTCGGCCTTGGTCGTGAGGCTGGTCGCGACACGAGTCTTCCAGGCGGGAGTTCCGAGGTAGGCAATGCCATCGGGGTCTTCGAACATGTGCTCCGTCTCCTCAAGGGTCTTGCCGGCAGTCTCGGGGAACATGAAGAAGACGTGGATGAACATGGCAACGTTGAAGACACCAAAGATAAGATAGGTCTTGTATCTGGAAGTTGTTAGTAATTGAGAAAATTTGAGGTTGGCTAGAGAGAAGTCTTACCGAATGTTCTCAAAGGCAACGGGAGTGAACAGGCCGAGGGCAGTGTTGAAAGCCCAGTTAGCCGAAGTAGCCAGGGCAACACCCTTTCCTCGGAGTCGGAGAGGGAACAGCTCAGGAGGATAAGTCCAAGAGGCCGGGCCCCAAGTGGGAGCAAAAGAGGCGACGAAGAGGTATGTGCAGGCGATAAGACCCTTTGCAGCAGAACCAGACACAGTCATCGAGACCTCAGGCACTCCGTCCTTGCCGCCGGGCCAGACAGTACCATTGGCGCCCAAGATGCCGGCGTTGGCAAACATCCAAACACCCATAAGGGCGCTGCCGGCGAGGAGTGTTGGTCGTCGTCCCCAATGGTCCATCCAGATGAGGGCGGGAACGGTCATGAGGACGTTGATGATGTACTGGATGGATGAAGCCAACAAGTTGGCGTTGCCACTGAAGCATGTTAGTAGTTAACAGGAAAAGACGGTGATAGCACTGACCTGTAGCCAGCCATGGAGAACACGTAGGAGATGTAGTACACTGGGATTGGTTAGCGTCAATTTGTCTTTCAACAGTGGTAGTCAACACTTACTCATAACGTTCATGCCCGTAAGCTGGGACCAAATCTGGGTAAACAGTCCAATAAAGGTTCGGTTGATCATGCGGGGCTTGAAGAGATCAAGGTAGGTAACATCAGAGATAGAGGCCTCAAAGGCGCACATATCCTTGATGTCCTGCAACTCGAGAGCCACAAAGGGGTGGTTGGGATCGCCATGGCCGTGGACAAGAGTGAGCACAGCACGGCAATCCTCCCAACGATCCTTTCGAGCGAGCCAACGAGGAGACTCGGGAAGAAGCATCATCATGAAGAAGAGGAAGATGGCAGGGACCATCTGCAGACCCCAGGGGATACGCCAAGAGGCAGTGTTGTAGTTTCGTGAGTTTTGCTCGCCGATGAAGGAGCAGCCGTAGGAGATGTAGTACATAATCAGGATACCCCAGGTGATGGCCCATTGTTGCATACCGATGAACCGACCACGCTTGGAGGGAGGAGAAATCTCGGCGATGTAGACGGGGACCTGAGCAGATTCGATACCGACGGAGAGACCGTTGATGACACGACCGACGACCAGCATGCCAATGTTCTGCGCAGCACAAGAGATGGTTGATCCAACGATCCTAGCAAGAGTGTCAGTACTGGCTTGTCATTGAGGAATGCCCTCACTTACCAGATAAGACAGCCGACCATGATAGAGTACTTCCTACCCAGACGATCACTGAGCGGACCCGAGATCAAAGCACCAAGCCAAGAACCAGCAGCCATACTAGCTGTGATACCACCTTGGTGCAGAGACTTGGGACCACTGCAATCATCATCGTCGGTAAAGGGCGGACCCTTGGGTCCTTGATTGAAATAGCACTTGTAAGAGTTCTCGCCGAGCTGTGCAGACACGGACGAGATATCGAAGCCAAAGAGAGCTCCGCCAACCACCGCGACACCGGCGATGGCATAAATATTGCCAATGGGCATGTTGAGTTTTACTCGTGTAAGAGTTGCTTAAGTGTTGTGTGCATGTGACTGAAGAGTGAGTTGTACAGAGAAGAGAGGGATACAGGCCAAGGAAAGAGCCTCAATATATGTCATCTTCTTTGAGTCCCAATATCCAGAGCCTCGGGTTGTCGGCGCTGTGCACGTCACGTTACGGTTGCAATGAACGGAGGTTGTACGGCATTACGTTCTGGGGGAAGGGTGGGGCTATGGAGAGGATGCTCAATACGGCAACTCTGAAACCGAGAATCCAGGTTGTTCACTAACATCAGATCAGCCCGAAAATGCAGTATTTTCTCGTTATTGTACGCTTTCAAGTCTCGACAACTACCGAGCCATGTCTAATCTTTGAACTGCTTTCACTATAAATTCCGACAAATCCGCCAATGTCTCAAACACACACGCTCCTCCAAGACATTTCCCATCGTTAACAGCATCGTACCTTGATCACCTCAACCCGCAATCATCCCCGTAAGCGCCCTCTACCCCGTGACGCTCAGACATGGACAGTTTGTCTGCCACCGCGAGATCGACGCTGCACGAGATGGCCCTGATGCCGTGACGTTGCATCTTAACGGCCGAGAGTTTCGCCGGGGACGGTGCCATTTCACTTCCAGAACCATTGCAGGCCTCGGCACCACATTGCCGAGCCCTGACGTCGGTGGTGTTATCAGCCCCCTGTCAGCCCCCTCGTGCCATTTATGCCAATCACGATGCCCGTCAAATACTGGAGACGCGGCGCTCCAGAGCCGCTTGATGACAAGACTGGTCTTGTGTTCCCCGGATCTCCACAGGAGAAGGTCCGATAGAATCAATAAGCGCAGCAATGAGATGCAATGGTTCATTCAGTCAAGGGGAGAAGCTTATACGTAACCATAGAGCAATTGGTCCGGGGAATGAAGGAGCTGGCGAGATGTGCACCCCTGTTGGCAAATGCTGCTGCGACCCATGACCACAAACAGGCATTGTCAGTGTTATATCCGAGTTGCGTCCAAGGCGACCAAGCAAATCATTTCTCCATCGAGTTTGCGGCAATGGCCACGATGCCAAGTTCTTGGCTGATCATGACAGGGAAAGGGAAAACAGGCTGAAGAGAAAGAGGAAACAAGGCTTGGTGAGCAAGGTCGATCAAGGTGTAGTGTCATCTGTGCCAAGGCGGCCCCGGTCTTCCTAAGAAACCCGGTCCCTACACCAATCTGCCTGGTAAGCTATCCCGTAGCGTAGGGTAATCCTCAATTCTGCATCACCATGCTTTTTCCCATCATCTATCCCATAGTGACTCTTGGCACCAGAAGAATAATATCTGATGTCTTAGATCAATCAGTCCAACTTGGTTGACATGATGAGACGAGTCCAATGACCCCGGAGTTCACCGTACTCGTCCTTGAGCATGTAACCATCACGCAGTCACCGACTTTCCAACAGACGTCTCCGCTTCACAACCGTAGAAAAAACCCATTCGTGCGATGGGGACTATGGAGTTTCAAGGAGAATTCAGGCACCCGACCCGAGAGTGGGCAGCCAAGCATTACCAAGAGATCAGGCCACCATGGACCAGGATCAGAGATTGAGGGTGGTCGGCCCCGAGCATCATGATCGTCCCGGCCGACCTGTGGACCTCGGACTTGAACGGCCTACAGGGGTAAATACGCCAGTTGATTGGCACGGCTGAATGGCTGGCCAGTCGATCGTTTACGACAACATCATTATTCTCAGTTCATACAACGGGCCACGAACCCCGAGGTTCAAAATTTTCTAGAATCTGAACGGGGGCAGATGATCACCGACTTCGTATCCTCATTGTCATTCCTAAAATGCTGTCCTGCCCTGCTCCCCAAAACCTCCCATGAACAATTCCATATCAGACCATTCAGGCATCGTCACGTCTCCTCCTGGCATAAACTGTGTCATGGAACCTTCAATCGTCCCAAACCCAGGAAAGGGTAAAAATTCTATCAAACCCTCCATAGAGCCAAGTGTCATCGCTTGACCAAACTCCGATTGAGAGGTATTCATTATTCCGGGAGCATGATGGGTTGTGATGTTGGATCCTGGAGGGGGCGAACTGGGCGCTTCATTCGGGTTGTTGGCACACTCGGAAAACGTATCAACAACTTGAGCAAGTCGCTTCATGGACCCTGATTTTTCGGTCCGATTTATCACGCCGCGGAGTATCGAGACGAGATGCCTGATTCTGGTTTGCAACGAGGCCTCTTCATCGTCGACATCTTCAGTGCTCTCGCCAGGACGGAGTCGGAGTAGTCGAAGGATCAAAACCATGGCTGAACAATAGGCGTAGAATATGTCTAGACCAGAAAGTCCGTTGATGACATCAAAATGGTCCAGTAGAATGATCAAGTAACTCAGCTGACAGGCATGCTTGACGCACACAGAAGCATGTAGGGGGATAGATGGCGCTGGCGATTCCGCGGGGGACTTCCGCGTTAAAGCGACGTCACGAAGAAGTAGAGGCCGCGTTGCCACGATGGCAATGTAGTGAAACTGGACGTGTAAAAGAAGAACAGCGCGAAGTTGAGCACGCGTCTTCCACGCCAAAGACACCTTGAGGTCCTCCATGTCCATAGCGTTGGCGTTGTCAGTCAGACCCGAACCCGAACTCTTGACCCAAGGAACGTCAAAGCCAGGGGCCTTGCTAATCTCTCTTTTCCATGTTTCCAAGGCACTCGTAATCTCGTCAAGGGTAGGTGCCGAAGAGATACGAGTCGTTCCAACGTGAAGAAGACGCGTCCTTGCGAGGATGCCTTGAAGCTTGAGTGACCAGGACACAAGCTTGGCATCTGTACCGATGCCGCCATCGACAAACCCTTCCCTTGGAGGAACAATCTCGACATCAAGTTCTTGCAGCCCACTTGGTCGACCAAGGCTTGAAGCTAAGAACTGTTCAAAAGAGTAGAGCGTGCAAAAGACCCATTTCCGAATCTCCCTCTCAAGAGGCCGGAAAGAAGAGCTCATATCAGATCGATGAAGACCAAGTGCAAATGAGATGCGGGTCGCAGTTCCAGTGAGATTCCAAGCCGCATTCCTTTCATTGTTGTTGTGCAGAAATAATGCCAGTAACAATAGCACTCGCACATTTGTGAGTGAGCACTTGGAGATGAATTGCGGTAGCAGAGCTCTCGCAACCGTGACAGACTTTCGTCGAAGCGCTGTGTGGTCAACACCTTGGATAGTTCTGTCCGCTATAGAGCCAAAAGCAATCATCATGTGAAGACAGCCAATCCAGCCCCAGTCTGGCAACGGACGCCGTCGTGATGGCCCAAGTTGAGGATGTCTTCGAGCCTGAACAATGTACAACTCGTACTCATCTTCGAATGTTGCTCGATGAAAGAGAGGAAAGTCGTCGTGGACATTTTTGAAGTAAGATTGAATCAGCTGCTCCAAGACGTCGTTGGACGGGAGTTGTCTCAGTATCTCATTCATGTCGGCAGTTGGAAGGCGGGTAAAGTCGCGGGCAATAGCAGAGGTGATTGAGCCAGGTGAAAGTCCATCCTCGGGAGCTACTTCGGCAGCGCCTTGCTGGCCTGTAGTGTCGTCGTCTTGACCATCGGCTTCAAGAAGGCGCGAAGTGTTGTCTTGGGTGAACCTCGTTGAGCCTTCACGACCGGGAGACTCGTGAGGGCTATTGTTGGCATCGACAAGCTTACGAAGCTGGTTCCAGAAATTGAGTGTGCCTGAAGGACCGATGTAATGCTCGTGACCAGAAACATCCTTGACTAACGAGGCCTGGGGTTCCTCGCTCTGGGATTTGATCCCCGTTGAAGAAGCGTCACTCTCTGTGGACTGAGTAGTGACAGCAGAGACATCAGGACCGGTTGGAGTGTGCTGAGCAGGCGATTGCACGATATTCTCAATAGCAACTTGTTTTCGGTTGGGGTCAGCTATGTTGGGCATGCTGTATCCCATCCGCCGACCCAAGTTTGCAAGGTCGCTGACTGTATCGAGAGTCTCATTTGGAAAGGCGCCTTTGACGATGGCCTCGAGACAGCGATATCTGACTGGATGTCAACCAACAAATACATAAACCACCGCCCGGTTATAGCGACTAACCTATCGCTAAGATCATCCAAGCTCCCATAGAAACGTGTCTTTCGCGGTGCCGTGTAAGAGCAAGTCGCATTATGCTCTAGGCACGTCACGCACCCCGTCCCAGATGGAGACGGCACACATCTACATCGTCGCTAAACCAGTCAATCGAGTCCCTCAACGCTAAGGAGGATCCATACCTTGCGACAGCGGTCACAGCTCTGAGCATTCCGCTTCCGGAACTCGTCAGGAATCCGCCTTGTCCGCCTCTTGGCAGCAGTCGAAGTCTCGGATGCAGCATCCATGGCTCAAGATTGTTAAAGGAGTCATCGAATCGATGTCACCATCCAAAGGAAGCACAAGTTTGACGATGAGGGGGCAGGGGTTCATCGGAAGCATGCTTCCGACTATATCCGTCGATTGCATCAAGATGAGTGCGGGGATGGGCGATGATGTGATCGCACTAGCCAACCTCCAATAGGAACTGGACTAGCCAACTCTTACTTAGACCTCCACTCTCGTCATGTTTCGTCGTATCGTTAGTTCAACTCCTTCGAAGCTGTACTATCCTAGACGGAATCACTTTATAAGGCAGCTCAGGATGGCCAGCACCTTTACCCTGCCCGACTCCAGGACCCTGGCCTACGCGCTGGACGCCACGCCAAAGGATGGGCCATTGGTGATCCTCTCCAATCCCCTCTGCGCCTCATTCTCGCTCTGGGACCACGTTGTTAAGGTCCTCAACGAGAATGGCTTCCGCACTCTACGATATGACCAGTCTGGCCATGGAGGTTCATCTGCGCCAAAGAATTTGGATGCCACTTTTGACTCAATGGCCGACGACGTGCACGATCTGCTCGAGTCGCTAGATATCAAGAAGGTCGACTCATGGATTGGCGTCTCCATGGGCGCATCGACTGGCATTTATTTTACCACGAAGTATCCCAATACAGTCAGCAAGCTCGCCATCTGCGACACAATTTCGTCATCTCCCGTCAATGCCGGCGTTGAAGATCTCTTTGTGCAGCGGGTCGCCGCAGCCAGAGAAGCCGGTAATCTTGACGCGACGATCCAGGGTACAATGGAACGCTGGTTTGGCAAAGAGTGGCTGGAGAAGAACCCAGAAGAGGCTCAGCGGGTACAGAGTCTCATGTCTAGGACGACCGTGGACGGCTTCGAAACATGCTGCAATGCCCTCAGCAGCAAGACATTTGATCTACGATCTCTTCTAGGAAAGGTCGGCGAATCAGTTGATGATGCTGTTGTCATCGTGGGTCAGAATGACGCAAACCTGCCCGAAGTAATGGCAGAAATGAGAACCAAGATTGATGAAGGATTCAAGGCAGCAGGCAAGGAAAAGCTCATTTCTCTGTTTGTCATCAGAGATGCCGGACATGTGTGCTTCATCGATGGGCTGAAGCAGTTCACGGATACCATTCTGGCGTGGTTGACGGCTGATCAAAGGCGCCGTGAGATTGAGGCTCTCAAGTCGAAGAAATCCTAGCCAGATTGAGATGATTACGTGACGTATCTATCTAAAATGAATAAAAGTTATGATTGCTATGTTCATTATCTTGTGACGAAGACCATCTCCTTCTTGCCTAAAACTAGGTAGAAGATAACATAACTTGACATCAAAAGCATTCAGGGAGTCCAATAGTCGTCTTCTGCAGGTAGCGGTAAGATACCTGGACCATGGCCAAATGCCGTTCTTTAGGCGACATATTGTCGCTGAGTGGTGAGCAGGAGAATGCTGATCGCCAAGTTGGCGGCTTCCTTTGCCCAAATGCTTGTCTCAGAGAGGAGTTCTGTAGGGAGAGGAATTGGACCTGGTAGTCCCATTGCTGTCAAGTGTCGCGCGCCGTTTGCCATTGTGATCGATGGTTGAAATCTGAATAATAAAAAGTGATGGTTGATGATGTGGTGTTCTGATGAAATTGATGACCGTGGTGGCTGAAATGAGGTTGAAGAGGGAAGACTCCATGGTCTACCAGGCCCATGTGTCTCGAGCATCATTACCTCTCAGTTCTTGCAATAAAGAGGATCATATTTCTTCCGAGGTAGCTATTCATCAAGGTGAGGGAGCCTTCCTATAAAGGTTCCCATGTGTCTATGAGATGAGACTAGTATTGGATGAGCATTCTCCCTCAAACCACCCAGCAACAATATACCGCCCAGAGATCGGTGAGCGGCCATGGTCCACAGAACTTGGATCCCGTCGAATTTCCCATGGACAAAACCGTCTCGCTATTACGCCGACAATAGCATATTTGGACGGGGTGGTTAGAGCAGCCAGCATTATACATAGCTGAAGCCCGCCCCTTGGTGGGGTAACTGAGCCAGAAGATAGGTAAAAGCTATGATTACAATATTCATTATTTTGTGATGAATAATATCTTCATATTACCTAACAGTTGGTAGAGGATAACCTAGTATCTAGACATTCGGTATTTGAGGAGTCTAGCAAGTCTCATCGTGTAGAAAAGGCTCCTCTCCACACACATAAAACATCAAATAAATACAAGATTTGAGATCAGAAAATACCCTACCATGTCTTTATATCTATCCAAGGACCACTTGTGCGAGTTGTTTCTCTCTATTGTCCTCCCACCAACTTGCCAGAACCTCGCCGGATGCCAGCCGATAGGAAACAGCTCCTCTTCTCTCAACCCACAAAACAAAATAACAATCTCGGGGGTCCATGCCAGGTATTCTAATTTTACCTAGCAAAGTTGGTCATCTTCTCACATTCTAGGGTAGAGTTTCTACCAACCTGCGCTGCCTTCATCATCCATTCGCTCAACGTCATGTCCAAGCCAAGTAGACCAACCTCTGGCGAAAGCTACGAGCTCCAAGGTGCTTGATCTCTTTTTTTCGTCCATAATTTCCTCAACACTCGTCACATCAGGCATTGTAATCGAAAGTACTGTGCTGTTGCCTTCCATAAAGTGGATACGCCGCTCATAGTCCTCGGCTCGAATAATTGTCGTCTTTGATACCACCAAGTGCGCTCGACTGGTTTCGCATCCCAAGTACTGTGTTTGATCACTCAATGATGGCGAATCCGCCCAGTTCAGAACCGGCACCGGATATTTAAAACCATTTTGGGGGTTCAACTCATGAGAGAAGACGTTCTTTGGTTCGCCACCGGGAGGGTAAAAGTCGTGGGGATGATGTTGTCGGTTGTACTCCTGCCTCTTCCACCCGTGAGGTAGCTGTGGTGAAGCAATTTCTGTAAAGCTGGCTTTATACTTGTGCCATTCGGATCTTACTCTCCCTCTGCTGGTTGAGTCCGGCGTCGCCATCGTAAACCATTCTGTAACGGGCTCCCAAAAGCCAACCTTTTGCTCATGATAATTCCACGGCTGCATGACTTGAAATCCGGCATCTTTAGGAAAGTTGACATCACCCTCCCAGCCTAGCCATGACCAGCTTGGGAGTCCATCCTGTAGCGTATTTGCTGCGTTTGACCCTTGTCTTCTCTGGATATTGGAATAGAGGCTTGCCCAAGCCAGAGATATGTCGAAAAAGAACTCGGATAATCCATACAGCAAGCCGCCGGGGTGTACTCGATGAAGCATGGCTTGTATCCCTGCAAAAGCTCTCGGTGCATCTTCCTGCATAGTCAATGCCTTAGTGTTGAACGTTGAGGCCATTGACATGAAATCCCAGATAGTCGGCGATGGATCCAAAGCAGACTCCTTGGTTCGAGACATCCAACTCCACTGAGCATCGGCTTCTGGATTAATCTTGAATGTCTCTTGCCATCGAGCGCATTGGCATTGCCACACGAGAGGGCCGTGATTGAAGACTAAGCGTCGGCGGGAGAAGAGCCACTCTTGAAAGGTCCAGCCGCGTTGATGATAAGAGTACTTGGTTCCCGCCGTAGGGTCCTGGGACAGGGGTTTCGCTATCAGCTTGTTGCCGTCTGCCAGGTCGTAGATGCGCATTTCGAGATCTCTCTCTGGCGAGAGGTCCTTGAAACCACGGAGTCCAAACTCGGCACCACATCCGGTTGCCGCCATGACGCAAAAGGTCGAATTCGCGTAGATAAGCTGCATTTGGTTCAGATTCCGACCAAGACTTGCGGGATCATCTTGGATGATGCATAGAGCATCAACCCAGAGATATCGTTCGCCGAGTAATCTGACAATGTCTATGGTGTTTCGAATAGTTTCTGGCAGTTGCCTTGCAAACTTTGGCATGTGTAGTGCCCTAGGCTGTCTCAACTCGTCGAGTGTGGCCTTTGTGTTCTTGAGATTTCGACCAAGGCCCCAGGTATATGACAAGGCAACGTAATCCACTCCCCTTCCCGGAGGAGATACAATGCAGTCATCAACCACGTCTATGAACCACTCGGGATCGGCAGGCTCGACTCCTTTCAGCCAAGATGGTTCACCGCATCGTGACTGGTGTGAATTCTTGCAGGCGGAGAACCAGCCACGGATGATATCGAGATCAATCCACTTCGGGTCAGGCAGGATTCCCTGTCCCGGGTGATCGATGGAGTCTCTCGGTGCAACGAGGTCCATATATGTCGTAGAGACATTATCAAAGATGATGTCATCCTCAGGAGTCAAGTGCGCCAGTCCCAGCCGGACACCCGTCTGCTTCCCTTCCTTCTTTATAGCCAATAGCTCATCTGGGAAGTCGGTTATTGGTCTATCAAAGTTGGCGGCACGACGGAGGGACTCGGCATGAGGACAGTTGCTGTTCAGCACCGTCGAGACCTCCCCGAGGATCTCTTCATCCCATTCTTCGAAGCCGGCTGAGTAAATGTTGATGATGGTTTCACAGACGTCGCACGTCATGTTGAAGATAGGCCTATTGCCATGCGGTTAGTCAATTATCGATAAATAGTTTAAAGCCATCTTCAAACTTACTAGAGTCGCCCTCAGTTCCTTACCTATCGATAGCGATGATATCACGCATGAGGGCATTTTAATGTCAAGGGTAAGCGGCCCCAAGATATTCCCGCTGGTGCGGTTCGCATCACGTGTCCTGAGTAACTCGTCAAGAACCAGGGTGTTTCTACCTGTTATCTTAAATATCTCGTCGCCTTGTTTTTTGTACCTAAATATTAGAAGATGCTCTTATATACAAAAAAAAAATACGGTCTTAATATTAAGAACTTGTTCTATTATCTTGCATGGGCCGGTGGTGCGTCGTAGGGCGGCAAGGTTGGGGAAGCGTCGAGCCGACACTCTATCGCCAAGCCGGGGCTGAGCATCTTCACGCCAGTGGCTGAACTGAGGCAACACCATTCCGCGCAAAGAGGGCAACCTTCAGTAACCCCTCATCATCATTTAACCAAGGTGGCCTGTCTGAGATAGATGCTGTCATAACCCATCACGCCCAGCTCGTCGAAATACTATGGACCGATCCTTACCACAGGAGAGAGAACTGCTAGACAAGCTGGAGGGGTCAAGCTTGAGGGTGGGAATGGACGGCTACGAACGACCCCGCGCCGTCAAGTACAAGGATTTCTATGCGCGCTTTCGACCAGTTATCGATGGGGACGCTTCCAGTATCTTCTCTTCCTCATCCGAAATATCTCTTGAAGCAGAGTGGGACAAGGACACGAACTGCGAAGCAGATTGTTGGCTCAAGGCCAAAGAAGTCAAAGCCTTCCTCGCCAGGGACTTGCCCACAGGGCCCCGTTCGGAACCCCCGCATGAAGTTGCGTCTGGAGCAGAAGCAGCTGCGAAGCTATACACACCATTGAGTCCTGGATGGATTCGGGTTGTCCTCCTCGATTCAGGAGACTGGGACACGCCACTGAAATGCCGTCTTTCGCCTGAGTATCTATTCGACCCACGCCGGGGCAAAAGGGCGCCCGAAAATGCGAGGAATGCGGCATTGATTAACCAATGGATGCACTACGAAGCCGTCTCGTACTGCTGGGGGCCGCCCATCCTCTCGCATATAGTTCTCTGCCGCGAGGCTATACATTCAAAAACAAGCGGAATTTACGAAAGTCCTGAAGTGGCCATGCCCGTCACGGCCAGCCTGCACGAGACGCTACGATGCCTGAGACTAAAGGACAGACCTCGTCTACTCTGGATTGACGGCCTGTGTATCAACCAATACGACGCGGTAGAGAAGAGTCGCCAAGTTAAGCGAATGTTTGAGATTTACAGATTGTCTCGAAGAGTTGTCGTTCATTTAGGTGCGCCCACGAAACGCACACATCTAGCAATGGTGTACCTGGGCTACATGAACAACAGGAAAATCCCTGAGTTGACATTCCATCAGGCTCATGAGCCGGAGTGTATCGAAACGCTGCGAGCTGTATATGCAGGTCTCGATGAGCTACTTTGTCGGCCTTGGTTCGAGAGATCTTGGATAAGACAAGAGATCATTGGCACCAGAGGTTCCATCATCTGCTGCGGCCTCAAGGCCATCAGATGGACCGCCTTCAAGCGAGGATATAAAAGACTGCGATCACTCGAGACCATTCTAAAGAGTCACCTTGGGGCCAAGTTCGAAAAGCTTGCGCTGCTGCAACGCCGACTCCAGATCTTGCAGGGACTGAAGAGAAGCTGGTCGGCTGGCGAGCCCATGATGCATGCAATGGTTCCATCACACAGCATCTACAGCAACATAGCAGGCGGAATACTTGAGCTGCTTGTAGTAAGCAGGTTTTCGGAGGCGTCTGATCCCAGAGACAAGGTTTACTCGCTTCTTGGGTTGGCGCGCCCGCCAAGACGAGCCCAAAGCACATCGCATGGCTCAGAAGGAGGCTCGTCGGGATCCAACACAACGACGACGCTGGATCTACTATCCTTCGAGGTCGACTACTCCAAGAGCCTTGCCGCAGTTTATCAGTATCTAGTAAAGTTCGTCATCAACGGCACAATGAACCTGGACATTCTCGCCCTGATCAAAAGGCCCTGCGAGCCACCACGTCCGCATCAATTCGCATCCTGGGTTCCCGACTGGCAGTCTTGCACGCCGAACAGCATAGTCAGCATTGATGATTCATTGGTTCTCATTCCCCAGCGTCTACCGGCAGACTTCCTCGCATCACAGCAGTCCTACGAAGAAGACGACATCCTCCGCATTTCTGGCTGGCACGCTGCGAGCGTCATGTTGCTGACTGGCTACACTGCGTCCTTCGAACAAATGAACAGGATCGACAGGGACTTGCCCCACGACTTTGAACTCGAGGAGATTCACCGGGTTCTCGAAGAAATGGGCTTTCGAGATTGGTCTCTAACGGATACTTGGCGCTGTTGTCTTCTCGATCCTGGACGTATCGCGCTTGTTCCTTCTGCGGCCGATGTAGGGGATTCTGTCTTCATAGTCAAAGGATCCCGGTTTCCACTTCTCATGAGGTCGGTAGATGGGTTCTATGATCAAGAGGGAGCTACAGCGTCTGATATTCGATGGGAATACGTGGGAGTTTGTCTCATGTGGCACTTCTCCATGGCGGTTGCCGTTGAAACCTCGGAGTTATTTTCCGCTGTATCCCCGATGGAACTGGTAGTTGTTTAAACAACGAGTTGGAACGAAAACTCCCCAAGCCGAAGGCAAGGGATCTAGTTGTGTAAAGGTGTCAACTCAAGTCTTCATGATGAGGAGGCAGAGGATCTCGTTCACGGTCTCAAGACTCGAGCCAATGCTCAACAGCTCGACCAGCTTCGAGGGAGGGTTTATCTCGATTAAGTTGGCGCCTGGGCGATAAGTTTGGGAGTTGAATTTCACCGACTGAAATACAAAATTTCCTGTGCTTCTAGGATAGGACGCATGTGGTGTTTTGAGGTTCCAGAAGGGGGGCAAGTTCGGCTTATCCGGTCCACGTCCCAGCGCATTGTTGCATCTGTCGCCTAGTCGAGTCTCTAGCCGAAAGGTCTTAGGGAAGCGGGCGTCGCTAGTTTCTCTGATATTCTTTGGAGGGCTCAATGTGCTTTATCGAATTCACCTTGAAGGAGATGACTCCAATGTTATTGTTCGACTACCATGCCCGGATCTGGTCCAGTTCCCGGAAGAAAAGACGGTCTACGAGGCCGCAACTATGGCATACCTTGCCCAAAAAAATCTATACCGGTTCTAACTATCTTTCACTACACTTCTTCCTCAGACGTTGGACCGGCATAATCCTGCAACACGTCAAGAATACACGGGACATGTCAGACGCCATTGCGATCCCTAATCAGGATCCAGATGAGACACCGATCCTCAACCCAAACATTGACGAGGATACGGTTAGACGGATGTACAAGAAAATTGCCATTCTCTTATTGCAGCTCTCAAAACCCAGCTTTCCTTGGATCGGGTCATTGGTCTAGGTTGCCAAAGGGCATTCTTCGGTGGCTGGGCGACCTATCACACAGAACATGAACAGTATGATCCAACTTGCCAACATTTCCAAAGCAGTGCTTCCGTCAGCGAACAAGACCTATGAGAGTGCCGACGACTGGTATACTGCTTTGGCGGAAATGCACATGGCACAACATCAAAGTGCAACAAGAAACAATACGACTGTGGTTACCTAACCGCAAATGTCTTTGACGTCCATCAATCGACTCCGATTATCGACCAGTAGCCTAAAGATATCCCAATGCCCTTTCTCTTTCGCTCGCGTCATCGCATCTTTTCCTCCTTGCTCTTTCAATTCCACTCGGGCACCATGATCGAGCAGGAGCTTGACAATGGCCCCATGCCCAAGCTCAGCAGCTCGTGAGAGAGGTGTCCTAATCCCAGCCGGTTTATGATACATTCTGCTCCCAAAATTGTTTCCGAGGTCATAGAATTCTCTGAAAGCGTCTTGATTGACCCCTTTACCGACTAGCCAAAACGAAGGGCTTGGCGAACTCAGCTCAAGCTCCTCCTCGGAAGCTAGAGAACTATTGCCGCTTTCGGTTGGGTTGCGAAAGATTTCCCGGTTATTCAAAACCACGTTAAAGAGATGGATCGGTAGGCAATAAACATAGTCAGTCTCTGCGCCACTGTTCAGCAGCATCTCGACAATTTCTGGGAACCCTGCTTCTAATGCGTGTGTCAACAGCGTTCGAAAGCTCAAGCCTCGTGGAAAGGTATAGGCTTGGGGAACTTCTGGGAGTTGTAGATCTGGTCTTGACTTTTGCCAAACAGGGAGGTCGTGCCTGAAAGGATATCTCAGGTTCACGTCAACCCTACCAGCTGCCAGAAACAGCTCTACCACTCTGGTTTGTCCTTCCCAAACCGCCCAGAGCAATGGCGTTATTCCCTTAGTGTCAGCCTGAAGCGGATCATAGCCATGGCGTAAGAGAGTGCTGACTTGATCGACCAGTCCAAAAGATGCCGCGAGATGCAGCCCCGTCACCCTACGATCAGGCCGTATTCTTCCAACTTTGGTGAACTGCAGGAGGTAGAACGATGAAATGACGTTAGTCCCTGAGTTGAGGAAAGAAATGATTCGCTTGTTTATATCTTTGTTCTTGGTTCCACTCTCTTCGAAACTGTCACACGCGTGATGGCCCCAATTCTGTACCGCATAGCCTGAGAAGGGGCTTTCCAGTAGGATGTGCATTGCATCGGCAACCGTCACAAGAGGCTTGTGTATACGGATGCCAGATGAAAGATATTGGACACACGCCTTTGTGATGAAGGACGCTGCCCCCGGAAAATAACCCTTGTTTCGTTCAAAATACTCCTGGGCTGTCTGATGAGCCAGTCGGATGATGTCGGTTTCTTTGTCGACAACAACTAGTCCAGCGAAAAGTGCCAGTAGGTCAGGGAGCCTTGGGATATAGTCAGGGTTGAAAGCCTTTTCGCCCTTTCCAATGGCAAGAGCGTGCAAGAGTTCCAAAGTAGCCAGTGGCCTTTTCGAGTACACGATCCACTGCAATGCCTCCATAGCCATCGCCTTTTGTGGTTGGTTTATGATTCTCTTCATGATTTGGTCGTATGCATCATCTAGCGCCGGTTCCCCCTTTCCTAAGCTCTGTAAAGCTTCCAGGAGGTGCCCCTTTGTTGGCTGAGAGAGCAAAGAGTCAGTTTGGAACTTTGCAAGAAGGAACCTGACCTGTCGTTAGCTTGAGCCTTTTTCACATTTGGAGAAGTCTATGATGACATACATTCCACTAGCAGCTTCCAAGACTCCTTTCTCGACCATCTGGCGCAAGTCAACATCACACAAATAGTCAGGGCAGTTGTGCTGCATTATGTCCTGTAAATATTTGAGGATATCTTTGTCAGCTGCTTTGATCTCTCGGGAGAGGCATTCTCGAAAGAGGGGTGTAGCCTCTGGCTTGAATCGGGAAGTGGCAAAGATGTTAAATCCACCGTCGTTTTGGAGTATATGCAGCCCATCCAGGAACTTGGATAAGTTGGGAGGGTGACACTCGTCTAGTGCATCAAGGGCAATGAAAGTTTTTGAATTCTTCGAGCACACATCGCGAATTGTCTCAATAGTAGCCTTCAGTGTTGGCCTCGTACGAAATGTCTCATGTTTCCCAAAGAGATCTGTGACGGGTGAGAGAAGCGGGGAGCTTCTTTGTGCGAGCTGCTTCAATAAACCCAAAAGAAGCTCTTCAGGCTGCTGGATATCCTGCTTCCGAAAATTGAAGTAAATGTAAGCAATCCCCACGCTAGGGTCGCTGCCAAACCGTCGGCATAAGTGGTCGATGACGATTGATGTGATGAGCGTTTTACCCGCACCAGGAATCCCATGGCAGAATAACTTTTGTGTTTTCGATGTTACCCAGGTTTGAAACTCTTGTGAGTCCAAGAACCATTGACCAGTTCCGGGTTGTCGTTGTCTGAACAAGTCGTTATGCTGAGGGGCGTAGTCCACCGGAGTGAGCCATTCCAGAATCTTAGTAGCATCACGATCGTGTTTCGCACCGACTAGAGTATCGACATCCGTCCTGATGCCTTTGTTACAGTCAATAACTATGCGCAGAGGCTAGACTGGCAGCGACTAACCTTGAACAAGCTCCCGCACTTGCTCCAGCTCCTCAACCTTCTGAAGCGGAACCTCCAACAACAGCATTCTAGCATATGCGGCAGCGGCCATGGCTGCATACTGCTTCCAATCCCCATTTTTGTGCGAGTCGGCATAATCGCTGATGCCTCGGATGACCAGACAAGGCCACTCGTTCATAAGACCCGCCGCTTCCATCTCGAAGCACAAGACGTTTTCCTTCTCTGCGATGCTGTCACGCCGCCGTGCGTCCTTGATGACCATATTGCCAGATCCAATGTTACCGTAGTGAATCTTGGGGTTATTAGACTTCCGAGGCTTGCGTTCGACTATGTTCTTGGGGTTCTGGTCCTCGTTGCACGCGTCGCAGTCGTCGCCTCCGAGGTGAGGATAATCGGGTCTGAAGAGTATGTCCTTTTCGGAGCCGGGATAAGCCCAATCTTCCAGGTCATCGCACTTTTCCAGGGCCTTATTAAGGATCTTTGAGAGATTCTTGCCCTGTTTAGGATCTGATCTCAGCGTGCGCGACGTGGATAAAAGGAGCTTTGGAGGCTTGTTCATAACGCCCACGCGAACAAAGGTATCGATTTGCATTCTTCCCATATCATACTGGATGACACCGCCTCCTTGACCGTCGGGCTCAGAAACAACAACATCGCCAAGCCGAATGTCGTTCTTCTTGCTTGGTACACCGCCTCCAATTCCCACCATGAGAATGAATCTCAATTTAGGAAACGTGTGTACCATTGACTTGACAGCGCTGGTGGCAGAGCTGATGCCATACTCGGGCAGGACGGGCATGACAATATTGTGCTGCTTGATGTTACCCAGAATGTAGCTATTCTCATCATTGCGGTGCTGATGTGAGAGACGCTCATGTTCTTGGTCGAGCATAGCACGGGACGCACCCAGTTCCTCGGAAAGTGCAGAAATCCAGCCGATGGTGTAATGTTCAGGAGGAAAGCTGGGCTTCTCCTCAAGCTCGGAATCAGACATATTGGCTGTAGCTGACTCCTCGCTCTTGGCAAATAATGCACAGTCGCCGTGACAAGAGGCTGAACGAACAAAATCAACTTAAAGAATGGAGCTCTCGGAAAAGAAGGGGGCGTGGTTTCGATGGTTACCACTGGGGGCTTATCAAGACATTGATGCTGCGCCCCCGCCCAGCTGATTATACTTTCAGGTGACCCATGGTGGTTTTAACGAATGAGATACATTCTCATAGCCGCCGTCCCCCTTGTGTCGCTTTTTGCGCTCAGCTCTATGCAGCCACTAACCAGAAAGGGGGAGGGGGCGGGATCCTCCCAGGCAGTGGTAAAGTCTCAAGGGTGCTGTTACGAGGCGGCCCACAAAACAACCAACCCATAGTAATTTACAATTTCAGCAGCGGGCATCGGATGAGATGATTCACATAACCTCAGCGCGCACTATATCTTGAGTATGCTCAGCGACTGCCCTCCAGGGCCTAAACAGTTTCGTCTACAGCACTGCCATGGCAACACTGTATCCTGAAAGCTTGGCCACACAGTCTCCCCGTCACTGGGAATTAAGCACGGCAGACAGCAACCTCACCCTCCGTGTCTTTCGTCGTTTCAAGGGAACCCATCTACTAAACCTACGATACCTTGAAACCGAGATTGCTGAGACCGATCACCTTATATATCAACTCGGCTTGAGTCTGGAATTGCAAGACTGGTCCTGTCACAGGCTAGGCCTACAACATTGCCAAAAAGACGACCGTGTTCCCTCCGTCGACGACACGGTGACACGTGATTTGATCCAATGACTTCGCCGCTTATCGAGGGAATACGCTATATCAAACTCGTTGTCACAAACAAGACCCTACTAATATGACCAAATGAAGCATTGATTGCGTTTAACTAGATCATGTCCATGGACACAATGTTACTTTTGGACGATCAAAGGCAAGTCAGCTAGCAATAACTACATTAATATCTGTCGCCTTATCTAATAATATTCCACTATTTTTTCCCTTGCCTCTGCTGCTCCCGCTGTTGCTGCATAGCAAGCTGTTGAGTCATGATAGCCTGAGCCTCAGGGTGTTGCTGTCCCTAGACGTATTAGCCTCCAATGAGCTACAGGTTCGCGAATCACTCCCACTCACCGGACCCATTCTGGAAGCCCTTAGCTGATGAAGTTGCTGGGGGTTGAGATTCATTTGTGCCGTGCTCATGGGCATGCCTCCCTGCATGTTGGCCTGGAAAGCTTGCTGAGCCATGAGGTGTCGGGCCTGTTGCTGCTGTTGGAGGAGTTGCTGCCGGCGCAACGCAGCGATAGCTTGCGGGTTACCGACTGTTGACGACGGTTAGTAGATGTAAAAGCATAATGATAATGGTGCCGAGAGAATACGCACAGTGTGGTAATTGCTGCTGCTTCATTAGGTGTTGCTGCTGATTCAATAGTTGTTGGTGCGTGGGATTGAGGTGCTACAAAGCAGGAGCATTTGGATTGTTACTAGGCTGAGACGGTGCTTGCGAAGGAGATACAGGAGAAGACTGGAGGAACGGGTTGTTGGAAGGTACCGGCTGCATAATGGCAGACTGCCACTCCTCTGGAGAGATGGGAGGATACCCGACGGCAGGAGATTCTCGTTGTTGGGTAGCTTCTTGAACAGCAGCAGGCATTTCTCCAATACCTTGCGGGTCTGCGTGGACAATCCTCTTGTGGCTGTCGAGTTCGTACATGGTGCCGAATCCCTCCTTTCGATAGCACCCTTGGACGTCACAATGGAAAGGCATATTATGCCCGACCTCGTGTGTGCCAGATCTGGTAATCTGAGAGTCCATTTCACGTCGTTCTCCCATGTTAGGCAGGGCAGATTTGACCCTCAATTTCCTGTTGCGTTTGCCGTGGCAGTCTGACTGATGCCTCTTTAGGGCCCTGGTAGAACCGAATGGCGGGTATTGACAACCTGGCTCGACACAGGGGAATCTCGGCGTATGTTCGATTTCGTGAGCGACGCGTTCGTCATTATCTCCAAAGCCTTTCGTGGCGTAGGAACAGGAAGGGAAGCGGCATGGATAGGCGTGACCGCTGAAATTGCAACGGAATTGTTCAAGTTCCGATGGTGTCAAGTCTGAGTGCTCCCGGATACTCATCAGCTGTTGGATGGTTATCTCATAATTTTCGGAAATGTTGTGAATATGGGTAAGATTTTTCAGCATGCCTGGTTCACAATGTTAGCTTTGCCCCATCTGTTGGATTCAGGTTTACTAGCCTCCCAGTTCTGAGTCGCCAAGCAACAGCCGTCGCTCTGTGTGAGCTCTCAAGCCAATAGTAGCATCATACCATAGACTCGAAAAACGTCTAATATTCTCGAGTCCCTCGACGGTCGGTCCCGAAGCGTGGTCGTCATGACCAGGCCGTGATGTTGCCAATACAGACGTGTGACTAACAGCTATTGCTGCACCGACCGAGCATACGAAAGAGGAGTAATAAAGAGCCTTAATTTCTATAAAGGGGAAGCGGCACAAAGCCGTTTATAAGCATGACCGCGCGGACCACAGGCAGGTCTATGCGCGACCAATCAGCGGGAGGGGCTTATATAATATATATCCCATTTTAATGCGCTAATAAAGCCATTGAAATGTTCCTAATTTAGAATATGAATAGCCTTATAGGCTATAAATAAAGGAAATTCTTAAAAATAGTAAATAATAAAGAGAGAGCTTAAAGAGTTATTATAACTATAAATATATACTAAATTACCTTTTTAGGCGCTTTATAAAGTAATAAAAAAGGCCCTACTAAGATTTATAATTTCTAATTTTAATACTTTATATTAATAATAACCTCTTTTTTTTTTTATCTTCTCTCTAATAATAATAATAATATAATATATAACATATATAATAAGCTTATATCCCAGACAAGTATATATCCCAAAAATCCCTTAATCTCTCTCTCTTCCATTTAATTAATTAATTCTCCACCACTAAACATATCTGAATTTAATAGCAAGGGTAATATACTTCTTGCCCTTTAAGCGCTTTAAAATAACCTAAAATTACATATCCGACGCGCTGCATTAATCTATAATATCTGCCTTAAAAAGCTAAGTCGCCGCTAGAAAGGCATACAATCTCGACGCGATTGGATTCCTAAATCACGTAAACTATCTGATCTAGAGGAATAGATTATTATTTAGTTCATTCTTGACCTAGATTCGCGAGGATTTCCCCCGTGACTGCGTGGTATTAAAGAAATAGCTAATTAATTACTCGCCGACCGCGACGCGCTACCCGTCGGCAAGCGCTGGGCTTTTAACTTCATTAAGCGGCACCTAGACCTTAAGATATATTTTTTTCGGAAATATAATTACTAGAGAGCTAAGTGCGAAGATCTAGCTATTATCTATGACTAGTTTATACTTATGGCAAATATGATCGCGAAGTATAGTATTTAATTAGAAGATATTTATAACTTTAATGAGATTAGCTTTATAATAGGCATAATTTAAAGCGAAATAGTCGTCATAGGCATAGATAGGCGTAGAAAGCTAAAATTAGTATAGCTTAGAAACCGGGAATAGATTATAGTTATCTAAGTGATTAATATAGAAGGCTAGGCGATCCCGCTGTTTATTATCGGTGCGGGCTAATATTACCTCGCTAACTAGTACCGAGAAAGTAACCTCCCGGGTGATTAGGCTATTGCGATGACTTAAAATGGCTAGATAGATAATGAGACTGGTCTAGAGTGGCTAAAGCACTTTGACCGGTGTATAACTAATCGATTAATTAGTTCTTATTATCTCTTAATCCTTGATGGCTATGAAAGTTATTATTTTATTAATTTTAAGAGATATTACTAGGATAATAATATTATTACGCTCTATATGCCGCCTTATTTATCTTATCTATTTTAGCCCCTTAATGTTAAGTGCTTTAGCGTGCTTAAGAGCGCTTATGGTTAAGAAATAGAGCATCTAATTAGATGCTTTATAACCTATGTTTTAAAGACTAAGTTCTTTCTAGCCTTCTACGCCGCATTTTAGGCTACTATAATAGAAAAAAATATTAAGTTAGCCTTTAGAGGAGCTAGGCTTATTCTTCTTAACCTGGAAAGTGTGGTCTCGAAGCTTAATATGTAGCTACGGACTCTAACGCCTACCGAGGAGGTAGCTAAACCCTTAACCCCTTGGGTCTTAAAGACCTTAAAGACTATGCTTAAGGCTTAATCTTAGTTAGAATACCTTAAGATATAAGTTAAAAGGCATAAAAGTAGCTCCCTAGAGTTAATTCTAGAAGCTATATAGTCTTCTTCTAAGGGAATAAAGATAGTTATGCATAAGGTTGCCTTACTCGAGGCTAGGGTTAAAGATCTTAAATAGGTAAATGAGATACTAAGCCGGCGCTGGAGGGCAAAAAGGACTAGACTATAGAAAAGAGGGGTAATAATAGTAGAGGAAGGAAGGCAGGTAATTAATTAAATAGATATTAATGCGTAGGTAGTGGCTAAATTATCGCGGAGTAGTGGTTAAGGGAGGTTAGCGCGACCGGGGGTTTGGCATTATGGTATCTATAGTAAGCCTAGTTATAATATAAGAACCTATCAGGTAGTGATTAAGATATCTAGGGAAGAGTATAGTAAGTAATTTTAATTAATTAAATAGTTTATAGTATTTTTATAGCGATTTCTAATATAAAGGGTAAAGATTTTTAGGATATATACTTGTCTAGGATATAAGCTTATTATATATATTATACTTTATTCTGCTATTATTAATTATTTCTTTATTATTATATTACTTATATAGCTTTTATAGGCTCTCTCTAAGTCTATCGCCGTAAAGAAGCGCCCCTTAAGTAATACCTAAGCCCGCCGCTCTAAGCATATAAGTATAAGTAGTATTTATTTTATTATTTAAAGCCCGCGATGCATATAGTCCTTGATCTCTTAGATAAAAATAAGGATATTTATAACTTTTTTAAGCTATTTACCTATGTAACCCCCGCTTAGGGAGCTATTACTAGTGGTTCTAGTATTACTAGTAATAGGCTTAGCGCTATGGTTTTATAGATAATCTCTTAGTAGGTATAATAGGCTATATAAGGCAACTCTTAGCCCTAAGTGCTATAAAGCAATAGATTTATAGTTAATATGCAGTGTTTGTTATTTTATGTGTAACTAAGGTAGTTAGTTTTATGCTTTGTGCGAATTAAACATGTTAAGCTGTGCTCGGAATCGCTTAAACTTCTGCCTTGGAAGGGCCTTTATAAGCCTATTTGCTAGCATTTAAGCTATTAGAAGGTATATAACTATAAATAACTTCTTCTTAACTTCTTGCCTTAGCTATATATAATATATATTTATATAGCGCAGGCGAGTAGCTAATTATATGCTCTTACTAATTACTAGATAAATTATTTACTAATTATTATATTATATATCCTATGGAATCTTAGGGTTAAATTAAAGCTTATAAAAAAAGCGCTTAAGACTTATAGTTTCCTTCGCGGTTTATTCCAAAGTAAGCAGCTTAGCTTTAATAATAGACATAGTAATTATTACTTGCCTACTTGCCTTCTATATTATTAGCCCATTAAAAAGACTAATAAGGTAGCCTTATAATAACCTTCTCGTATTAGGGTTATTAGTAAAAAAAGCATTACTTATAATTACTATAATCCCTATTTTATTATTTTATTTATAGTAAATAAAGTAATACTAAGTAATATATAAGTAATAAATAGCTTAATCTATAGCTTTTTAATATTTATTACTTAGGTTAATAAAAACCTTAATAATATTAATATAATAAATACTATATTAAGCCTTATTATAATTACTATATAAAGTATAAAACTAATCTTTTCTTAATAGATTTTAATCTCCTAAGATATAGCTTAATTTATTTTTTTTTAAACTTTATTATAAGGATTAATATAATAAAAAGGTATTTTAAATAATTACCTTTAATTTTATTATTATCTTTTTAATATAAGAATTATAATAAATATTAATTATATACTTAATGCGGTTATAAGTAATCTTTATACTAAGAAACTATTTTACTTCTCTCTTTTCTAATAATTTATAGGTTATCTTAATCCCTTAAATAATCTTATAAATAAAGAAAGTATTATTTTTATAATAAAAAATAAGGATATTATCTATAAAGAATATAAGGTATATATCCCTAGCTAATATATAAAATAAATATAGCTCCTCCTTACTTAATTTTATACTAAGATACCTTAAGGTCTTAGAAAAGGTATTAAATTATAGCTTTAATAAGTCCCTTAGGCTATATAGTGCTTAGTTAAGCTTTATATATATCCCATTTTGCTTAAAACCCTAGGGTAGCTTATAGGTTATAGGGTCTTTATTTTTTCCTCTAATAGTATTAATAAAAGCATTTTTAATATCTAGTTATTTAATCTCTAGGTTAAATTAAGTAATTAAAGCTATTATAAGTTAGAAAGAGCATATAATAAGAGTTATAATATATATATTATTAGCTATAATGCCTTCTTAAAAGTTATTATAGATATATAAGTATACCTTATATCTTTTAATATATCTTACCTTATTAAACTTATAAGTAAATACCTACTTAATTAATAATACCTTTAACTTTATTTCTAAGTATTAAATCTCTTTTTATATATACTTAGTATATAATATATTTACTTCTAGGTTTATTACCTTAATAAATAAGCTATAAACTAGTTTTATAAGGTTTTAAACTTAAGTTTATATCTTAGGCTCTAGCGGGAGCTTATCTTAATGCGATATAATTACTTACTTACCCTTTTATTTTAGCAAAGTATAAGAGGGCTTAAGTACTAACTTTACTAGGGACTTTTCTTTAAGAGCTACTAAGAAGACTCTATATATTATTTATATACTCTAATAATTATATTATTTTTTATCCTTTTTATAATAATTAATTAAAAGTAAGCTATAAAATAAGTTTCTTAATAAAGTATAGGTTTATAGGTTAGATCTTATTTCTAGGCCTTAAGCTTATTTACTACTTTATCTTATACTTCTACGCATAGGTTTAGCTATCTAGCAAGCTCTTCCGCATTAGCGCCTACCTCTATATACTTATAAGGGCATAGGTTAGCGTAATTATTATTACTATTAAGTATTAATATCCTTAGTAGGCTTAGCTATTACCTTTATTAATATCTAATTATTTAATATATCTTATTATGCTTAGTAAATATCTATTAATTTATTTATAGCTATTTCTAATATATTTATATTTATATCGCTAGGGATTAATATGCCTAGTTATATAGAGATAACTTCTTATAGCTCTGCCATTAATATACTTAGTTAAGTATTACTCTAACTTTGCTAGAGCTAGGCCAAGGGCTCTAATATCTATCTCGGCGTTTAAAGTCCTATTAGCGCTTAAACTAGTGCATGCTCGGGTTTAGGCTACTTTTCCGCGCTCATAGAGGCAAGTTTATTGCTCTATAGTGGGTCTAGCGCTATTACCCCTAAGTTTAAAGCTAATAATATAATTTCTTAAGAGGTTAGTTATATGATTTTATCCTTATCGCTATTATCTTTATTAAAAACAATAATTTACTTATTTAACTCTTAGTTTATTTACTTAATTATACTCTTCTCTATAGGTTTATAAAAGATATATTTATTAAAGTAGATATTCTATATAAATATAACCTTCTTAAGTTAAGGAACTTATATCTAATATAAGTTATGCGCTTTATAGCCTACTAAGTACCTTATATATCCTCTAGGGCTTATCTTAAAGCCTCTCTTATGCTTATTTGCCTCCCTATCCTTATCTAAGAGGTATATATAGTAATTATAAATATAAATATTACTTTAATTAAGGGAAAGATCTATTATATACTCTCTTATTAGCAAAGAAATATTAGTTTAAAACTATTAATTAAGTACCTCTTATAGTAATAATTAATTATATTTCTAGCTTAGACTTATATTAAATAAATAAATAATAGCTTATATACTCTTAGGCTATAGCTTATATAATAAGCTTATGCTATTAAGTATTATATTAAATTTATTAGTTATTATTTTCCTTATTATTTTAATTTTATTATTTAACTTATAAGTATTAATAAGAGAGGTCTTTATAATTATTTTTTCCTTATAAAATAAATATTAAAAGTTAATATTCTTTAATTAATATATTATAATATACTTATTATTATATTTAAATATATAAATATATAGGCTAAATTATTATTTTACCTAGTAATTAAGGTAAAATAAAGTATTAATTATAACTAAGCCCTCCTTAGTTTAGAAAGGTATAGCTTTTAATTAGCCGCTATATTTATCTTTAATTACTAAAAGCTACCTCGCTTTATTATAACCTCGCTTATAGTCTTAAAGATCTTATAGTACTCGCTAAAAGGGCCTTAATAAGTAGTACTTTAAGGGTCTCTTACTTATTACTTACTATATATAAGTTAGCATATAGCTCTTATACTTAAGCCTAGTAATGCCCTTAATTTAAATATTCCTAGCTTTATATATAAGTTACTTAGTAATAGCCTTCCCTAGGTGCCCTATATAAAGGTGCTATAGGTTCTTAGAGTCTAGCCTAGGGCGAGGGGGTTCTCTTAATAGTCTAAAGCGCCTAAAGCGCTATATATTACTTATAATAGTAAAGATAGCTTTATTATTACTTAGAAGAGTATTTTTATATATTAGATTAGGTTTAGAAAAGTAAGAAGAAAAAGGCTTATATTAAAAGAAGGTAAGGTTATATTAGCGCTATAATTAGGCTATTACTATGCTTTGCTTAGGTAATCCCTATCGCAATAAGTAATTAAAACTAAAGTATTAAATCCTAGTTTATTTATAAAAAGGGGCTTTAAAGATAATATTAATATAAAAGCCCTTTATTATTATAATATTTATAAGCATTAAGAAGTAATCCTATTCTCTAATTAGCCTATTTAGCACTTAGTATAATATATAAGTGCCCTTTTTAATAATCTTAAACTTTAAGGTACTCGCTTTAATATATCCCTCTAAAGGCATAAAAGATCCTAGCTCTAAATAGTCTAGGCTATTTATTAGATAGGTTACTTTATAGTTATTTAAGAGGGTGCTCTTAGTAAGTAAATAAAAAGGTATTTTATGCGCTATATATATTATAATTAAGTATTTTACTTTATAAAAGATCTTAGGGATAATAATTATAGAGATATATAAATAATCTAGGTAATTAATAAGGCCTTCTTTGCTAAGAGTAGTAATAAACTAGCCTTTCTTAGCTAGTTTTTCTTTTAACTAAGCTTAATAAGGCTTATCTAACTTAGCCTTAATAGCAAGGATATTATCTTCTATAAGGTTAGTTATATAAGAGGTATAGCTAGTAATTACCTTTTCTAAATAGGCATACTACTTAGGCTTTTATAAGTACTTTAGGCGCTTATAAGGGTAATTCTTACTTATACTCTTATTAGCAGCGTTCTTCCCTTATTATATTAATCCCATAGCTATTAGTAATATAATATATACGCTACTAAGCACTAAAGGGTTATTTTAAGTAATTACTACGCTTAGGATACTAGCGAGTTTAAGAAGGGTCTACTTTTTATCTAGCTCCTTAATAAGCTGCTACTACTTCTATCTTACCCACTTAGGAGCTAGCTTTACCTTAATAGCCTATAGGAAGCGCTATTTACCTAAAATACTAATTATCTTAGGTATATTATATGCGCGGGCGATCGCATAAGCTTAGTTCTAGTCCCTAATCTAGGCATGCGGGTCTTAATAGGCCTTACTAGCCTCCTTTAGGACCTGCTTATACCTTTTAATAGCTTCCTAGTAGGTTATTAGGCTGCTTAGTGTGAGCTATGCCTATAGGGCTTTAATTAGTTAGCGCATAGAATAGCTATTAGGGTTTAAGGTTATAAGCTCCTTTATTACTAAGCTTAAGATAACTAAGTTTATTAATTTAGTAATAAAAGATATTAATATATTATACTTAGTACTAATTTCCTTATAACCTTTATAGAGTTTTAAGTAGCTTATAATTTCTAACTAATAATCCCTAGTAATTTTATCTAATATTAAGGTAACTTAAGTAGCTAGAGCCTAAGCAGCTATAAGCCCTCCTACTACTCTGCGCGAAGCATTAATTAGTTCCCGCTTATAGTATTCTTTTAACCTCCTATTAAAATAGACCTTATAGGGTTCTAGCTTCGGCATAGGGTTAAGATTACTAGCGGCATTGGGCTTCACGGGGTTAATTTACTCCCATAGATAATATACTTAGGCTTTAACCTCTAGTGATATAATCTATAGGGACTAGTCTTATTAAGTATCTAGCCTCACGGCTATTAATGGGTTTAAAGCAGCTATAAGCGTTATAATTACTAGGTCAAGCAGTGGAAAAGGGGTTGCATATATATACGCGATTTATATGCTTAAGGCGGTTAGTTAGATCAAGGATAATAATAATAGCATTTATCGAGAATAATAATAATTTCAATAAGAAAATAAGCAATAGAAGTTACTAAGAATGCTCCTACCCGGGCTCATAACTATGACTAATAGCTATTACTATACCGACCGAGCATACAAAAGAGGAGTAATAAAGAGCCTTAATTTCTATAAAGGGGAAGCGGCACAAAGCCATTTATAAGCATGACCGCGCGGACCACAGGCAGGTCTGTGCGCGACCAATCAGCGGGAGGGGCTTACGTAACAAGACGACATCTCTGCGGCTATCCCCTCAAATCGACGATCCCAAGCTTCTTCAGGGAGCGAGACCATGTCTCGCAATCCAACGCACCAGAACTTGCTAGCGTAAGGAATAAATCCCCATACTCCTCGAAGAAGTTGCAAATCCCGACTGCTCTGAGAGGAATACCTGTTAAAAACGTCGAATGCGTTGCGGAGACATCTTAACGAGGCAAGATCGTTTCCCCAGAGAATCGCTTGTTCCGAAATTCTAACGGAACTTTGGCAAGTCTCACTTTGAAGATAACTAATTCAGTGGTTCGGGCTCTAACTATAGAATTCGTGATGACAACATCTACTCTTTGACCGAGCCATGGATGAATGAAAGAGTTGAATTTCTCCATTGTTCGACAAGGGGCTTACAAGCTTCAAAGATATACGACGGGATAGGTCGTGAACCGACCTGGTCGTCAGAGTGAAATAACAAGGCGGACTGCAGCTCTGCTTTTCGAAGTGGGCGTTTGGCAAACGCGATCCAGCCGAACATTGTTCTTAGTCGGAGAGCGGAGCGATCGTCGAGATCGGATAGAATGCGGGACAAGATCTTGTGATAGCTATTTCTCAAGTCATGGGACTCCTGCATCAGCAAACCACTCTTAAGTAGCGAGATCTTAAACAGACGGGAGGTTACTCACAATTCTGAGAGTTCCCGTGGAAGGCTGTCGACCGCGTTCTTGAACTCGTCGTCGTTGTAAAAGAAGTTCGCAGCAAGGTAGTTCAACACTAAGAATGCCCATAGGAACATTCATAATGACTCAGTCGGTTGAATCTATTACCTAAAGAGGGAAGGCAGGCTTACCATCAGACTTAGCCCCGATCTGGGTTGCTATACCTCGAAGACCTTCTTCTGAGATCCCAAGCTCCATCAACTTGTTGCGCATGGCCTGAAGCCTCATGACGGCGAATTTCGTAATAGCCACTGTCAGACTAGCCTTTTCCTCCGAAGGAGAAACACGTGGTCTTCTCTTCAGCTTTTCATGGAGGGGCACTGTGTCCCTGCTGGATATTAGGACCTTACAGGTGTTCCCGTTGGACACCAGGCGATCCATCATTCGAACGAGGCGACGCTGCTTGTCGTGAGGGCATTCGTCCAATCCGTCCGGCACAATATATACAGGATTTTGATCCTTGTTGCCCCCGGAAAGCACTTCAACAGATGTTTCGAGAAGTTTCTCAAGGAGAGGGAGAGTAGCCTGTTTGCTCCCGACATATTCTTCATAGATATGGGTCACAAGGTCGCCATCGCCTCGAACGGACTGAAGAAGCAGAGCCTTTATGATTTGGTCGTAGAGTGTCGAGGAACTCTGGGAATATGAGCAGAAGTGTCGGACCACCAGTGGGTTGTTCTGACTGTCGAGGAACCTCAGTAGCCCAGCAGTGATAACGCTCTTTCCAGTCCCGGGGCCTCCCTGCAGCCATAGGAAAGGAGTTTCGGGCGTTGGTCGGAGCCATGCAGCCACTTCCGGTTTTTTCAACACCCAGTCGACGGTCCCTGGAGAGTTGACGCTAACACTTGCGAGCGAGTCCTGAAGAATGATCTGGTCTGAGTCGTCCAGCCTAAGCCAGGTGATTAAGCCTTGAACATGGCGCGCTGTTTGTTCTCTCTCTTCCCGAGCGAGCCTTTCTAAGCTTTCAGCTTTCCAGGACTCTAGTTCCTTTCTCATTTCCCGAGCCTCGAGGATGTTGCGGGCGTTGACCTCTTTGTCGATGAGCGCTGCGTGCCTCTTGAGGTCGTCTAGAATGCTATCAAACTCGCGTTCAAATCGGCCCCATGACGTCTCGAAGAGAGTTTTCCAACCTAGAAATAGGATAAGCCAGGGATGGTAAAGGATTCACCAAAGGTTTGCTTACAACGGCGGGTGACAAATTTGTAGGCTGCTTTATGAAATTGTAGGATGTCTGCGTAAAAGATGGCAAAGGTAGGATAGAGCTGCGGCTTATCCTTGAAAGATTGCTCCAAGAGTTGAAATCTCCGAAGCGAGTCGGCAATCTGGGAGTACGCCTTGATGAGCCGCTCAAACGCGTGGACGTAATCACTCGAGATCTTGACATGGTTAGGGACCTTATCTTCAACAGTCCTACCAGGGAGAGAAGACGAGTACCTACTTTGAGAATAAGTTTTATAGGGGCCCATATCCACGCCAGATACTCGGTTCCATTACACAATACTTCAATGGCCTTGGAGTAGTGCTTCAAACCTAGGAAAAGCGGCTCCAGCCTCCGCATATTACGCAGGGATTGTCGTGCCGCCAGCAGCCTCTCAATTTCAATAGCGGCCCTCCTGACATCTCCGATTGTTGCCGATGCGAAGTCACGAGAGTCAGCTGGACAAATTGCGCGTTCCAAGTCTTTGAAGGCTTTTTTGATCGTCTCCCTGCCTGCTGATTGGGCAGCCGACGAGGCCTTCAGCGACATTATGCGTGATGGATGGTGGAAATAGTAGAAGAAGCAGTTGGGAACAAGCTGAACATTTTGCCGAGAACATGGGTATTAATGGTGGGTTCTAGAGAGCCCGTTCAGGGGGGGGTTGAAAAAAGCACCGCCCCAGCCGGTACTGGCACCAAAATTATAGGGGGAGAGCGGTTCAACTCACCTGTCGTTTTGCACCTTTCAAGCCATCTTGTCTCTTTACTCCCTCCGCGGGGGCTGTGTCCTGCAGTCAGATCATTACTGACGTATGATCATAGCCTGAGCGGGATTCTGGCTAGCTGCCTGATACACTGGTTCTATCCAATAATAAGGCGACACGCCTACTACAAAGAGTTACGCTTTCAGGTCATAAATCACCTGGCGCCATTCCCATGGAGCCTCACATCCCAACTGCCAAGGACTCTGAAGTTGTTGAATCGAACTCTGCAATCATGGATCCTCGGAGGAGGAAGCGACGTCGATCAGACGATGAAAGCGGACCAGAGGTTGCACTTCTTGAGACGCGGTCATTCCATCCTATCCAACAAAGCTCAATTGTGCCCACTGAGGACTCGGCATTGCCCCCAAGGTTCTTGCCGTGGATCGAGCTTTCATCAACGGAAATGTCATCACCAGTTGTCACGGATCCCCGATACCGGGTCGAAGCCAACTTGTCCTTAGTTACCCCGATGGAAAACTCGTATGCTCGTCAGAGTGCAGTTCTGATCGACCCTACAACTCTACAAACTTCATCTTCGGGTGCTCCAACAAACATAAGCGAGAGCACGAACCTATTTCGACAACAGGCCGAGTTTATTTTACCAGAGACTACTTTCCAATACGCTCCGACGATGGTGGATTCGCAACAGACCAGACGGCAAGTTTTCGGGACAGTCGAAGGCATCTTCAGTGAGAGTGACTATGTGGGAGGATCCCTTATCAAGTCCACTACCGAGATTGACAACACACAGAGGTCCGCAGGATCCTCCTCGGCAAGTCAGGTCGAGGCCGGGACTGCAGGGGATCTCGTGTGCTATGGCATGGTAAGTGTCACGGATGTGCGTCGTCTAGATCAAGCGCTCATAACTGGTTACATAGGTGGTCGGGTTCCATGGAAACTATACCAAGCCTAGTTGGCAGCAAGAACGGGGTGAATTTCCTGTGACCATCGAATCTAGTCACAACTTTACCGCTGTTTCAAACACCGAGCTTCATGGCACATTCGTTTCAGAATTCGTTGACATCATTCAAGCACTGCTGGACGTACCTAGCCTGCAATTCCAGGTCACCTGCACCGTCGACGATATTCCTTCTCAGCCTGCCATGATGGCGTCACGACTTGGGCCAGTGTCAGTGCCGTGCGCACTTTCAATCATCTTTTATGGGCCTAAGGACATGTGTGAGAATGTAGGGGACTTCTTTCAAGAGATCGATATGTACTTGCAAGACCCCAAACGCTGTAACTTGGACGTCAAGTACTGCAATCCCCATCGTCTCTCATCGCTCAATCTCGGTGAGTGTCCGATGACGTCTGACCTGGATGTAAGTGTTATGCACCTTGATACGGCTCTCTTTGAGGACGTATCTCGTGAGACTGGCCTCTTGGACATCTTCGATTCCAGCCAAAACTTGCCTGAAACCCCTCAACCACAAGCAATTCTCCCTTGCCTTAAGAAGTATTCTTCCTGCACCTAGTCAAACCTTCGAGCTGCTGAAAATATTGCTAGGCACCAAAAACAGGCATTGACCTTTCTGCTGCAACGAGAAGCTGGCTGGAACTTGGACCCTCGATCAACCGACTTCTGGGACCTAAGACAAGCGAGTCAAGCAATATGGTATGACACCAGTCGAAAGCATGAACTTTACTTATTAATATCACCCATATCCCAGCTTCATCAACAGGATCTCTAAATCATGTCATCCTAATAAACCTCCGGAGTTTCGCGGCGGCATCGTTGCTGATCCTATGGGTCTGGGCAAAACCTTGACCATGATTTCCCTGATAGCAACAGACAAAGGCCAGGTTTTCCGCAACCAAATCTCACCTATGTCCACTTTTAGATCCATGCCATCACTGATTCTGGTCCCGCCACCTCGTGAGTAGTAGTATTTTCCTCAGCCAAGCAGGAGGATGCTTGAAAATTAACCAACTCTTTCATAGTTCTCGACACTTTGGAGGAGCAGTTATCTCAGTAAGCTTCATATCGGATATTTTAACCTTTGTATTAGCTGTTGACCTAGACTCGAGGCACGTTAGACGAGGTGGAATGACCTGGCGACGCCACTACGGAAAGGAGAGACTCAGCGAAATTGACAACTTGACTCAGTGGAATATTATCTTATCAACATATCATACTGTAACTGCAGACTGGGGTGGCGGACAAAGAGCCGGGAGCAGCACTCTCTTCTCTACTATGTGGAAGCGGATTATCCTCGATGAAGGTATGTGGTGGCAATTCTTTTCAATCCTTCTTCGTCCCGGCAAGTACCATAATGCTTGGGAATGATGTGCCACATATACACTGACTAGGCTAGTCCATGTGATCCGGAACACACAATCCCAAATGTCCAAGGCTGTATACTCCCTCGATGCTGCGGCGAGGTGGGCGGTCACTGGCACGCCAATCCAAAATCGCATCGGGGACCTTGCAGCTCTCCTAAAGTTTATCCGAGCGCATCCCTACGACGAAGCCAAGCGCTTTGAGTCGGATATTGGACAGATGTGGAAGACCGGGGATATCAAGGAGGCGGCCCGAAGACTCAAGGATCTTTCAAGCGGCTTGATTCTCCGGCGGCCAAAGACAGTCATTGATCCTCCCCCAAGGAAGGATCTGAAATGTCGAGTGGATTTCAGTCCTGCTGAAAGGAAGTTCTACGACAAATTGAGGCACCAAGCCATTACCAGAATGGAGGAAGCCTTCAGCGACGGGGACGGTGGATCAGCATCAGATTCATATATTACGATCATCCAGAAGATCAATGCCCTGCGGATGGTATGCAACTTGGGTCTACACTATGACTCTAGACACGACCTAGCAACCAAGGAAGAGTCCGCCAACGACTTTAAGGATTGGTCTACTAACGCACAACAGGCGTTTGACTTTCAGCGGGAGATGTACTCGGTTCAATGCTCAAACTGCCAGGCTGCGTGTGACATGATGGCTACGACCCTCGACACGGAGCCACTGCTCCACCCATGCTTTGCAAGCTGCCTGTCATTCCTGTGCAGTGATTGCGTCCAGAGATGGAATAGACTGACCAAACCCATCACATGTCCGCACGGCTCATCTCACCCGATTGCGCCTGTCAACTTGAATTGGACAGCTTTGGAAGAGAGCCTCCGGTCGAGTGGTAAGGGTGGTGCTAGCGCAGACACCTCAACCCAACTTTCAAGCAAAGTCACGGCTTTAGTTTCGCAACTTGGGAGCCTGCCTGCAGATGGGAAAAGGTTGGCAAAAGAAAAAAAAAAGTTACGTACAGAATAATGGCTAACGGCTTATAGCGTGGTCTTCACAAGCTGGAGAATGACTCTAGATCTTGTCGCCATTGGATTGGATCAAGCGCGCATACGCTACGTGCGGTTTGATGGAAACGTTCCTCAGAATCAGAGGTCCTCTGTGATCGAAAAATTCAAAAAAGACCCGTCGGTCACAGTGTTTCTCTTGACCCTTTCCTGTGGTGCAGTTGGGCGAGTTTTTGCCCCTTGTATTAAGCGTCGTAACTAATATCAACAAACGTCTTTCTCCACAGATTGACACTCACCGAAGCATCTCGGGCCTTTCTCATCGAGCCACACTGGTATTTCCATTCCAATTTCTATCCTTTCTAGGCATCCCAAGTCTCTACTCAGATATTTTTGGCTTCTACATATCTATTATATGGCCTGTTAATAACCCCTGTTATCATTAGGAACCCAACTCTTGAAGAACAGGCGCTGGCCAGAGTTCACAGACTGGGCCAACAGAGGGAAGTCACCACGGTTCGATTTTTCGTGAAGGACACATTTGAAGAGGTGAGTCCACGGTTGCTCCCCCGTCGGCTGTCTTTGGAGAATTGCCAGGAGTTCTAACCATTACTTCAATCACTAGCGAGTTTTGGATGTTCAAAAGTCAAAGAAGAAGTTGGAGGAGGTTTTGTTGGTTCCGAAAGGCGAACGGGGACCAGATGACAGCCTCGGTTGCCTTGAGGTTAGTAAATGCGGAGGTGGTTGCGATTTGCTGCGATTAACAATGCTTCTAGGGCCTTCGGTCCCTTGTCTAGGCTTACTTCCTATCCCATCTCAATCCGGCGCCTATGTAGAACATAATATTGATTGTGTGTCATCTAACCCAAGGGGCTTAAGTCCGAAGAGATTGACTGGAACTCAAGACTTGCCCAAACATTTGCTTAGGCCTTTCATAGCTCTAACCTCAATACCCAGCTTATTCTTCTTTACTTCCTCTACGCAGGGCTTGCCTGCAGACTTAGCATGAGTACCGTTAAGATTTCGTAGTTAGGGTCACTTGATCGTTGGCAATTACCATAGGATGATTGCTCTCTAGAGCGCTTAAGCTTTCGGTAATAATACCTATGATATAAAGGTATTTCTAAGTATAGTATGTTTTCTAGAGCAGGCGTTATTTCATTGTGTTATGAATGGTTGAGATTTGGGCCGCCGGGAGCTGATTCCCATGTACTCTCGAGCCCGTTCGCGACTCCTATTTCAAGCACTCCATCACCTTCCTATATGAAGTCATGCATAAGAAGATGGTATTATGTGGAACTCTCCAGCTGTCTATTTGCTACCATATCCTCAACTGCACTACTCTCTCAAACTCGTGAGACACCTAGTTGCACTCGTGGTTCTGGTCATCCGAATACAGATAGTCCTTCTGGATCGTGATTCCAGCGTTGGTCCAAGTCTTGCCACCATCAGCAGTCTCAAAACCCTCACTCGTAGCACCGGTGAGCGAGAGGGTGTTGCCGTAGTTCGGGTCAGCCGCAGACAGGTGGACGGTGATGTTCTCCCAAGTGTAGCCTTGGAGGGTACCGCAAGACTGTAGATAGCATTCGTTGGCTCCGTAAAAGACAGCGGGCTTCATGCCAGCAGCGTTGGTCTGTGTCGAGATGACCTTGCCGCCAGAGGAGATGGTCTGCTTGACCTCTGAGCCAGCCACGAGCTCAAAGTCGAGCTGAATACCATTCTCAATGGGCAGGTAAGGCTGCCCGATCTGACCAGAGGGCGTGTAGGTGCTCGCAGCAACGCACCACTGGTTGTTGTCCGTCTCGCAGCCAGTCGCTCGCTGATCCGGCGCCCAGTTCAGCAGCGGCTGGACAAAGCTCTCCTGAGCGACGTCCTTTCCAGTTGGGTCGTCCTGAATGCCGATCCAGAAGGCGAGTTCTTCGTTGCCGCCGGTGGTAGCGTAGCCGCAAGGGACAGACGGCGGAACCAACGAGTACGTAGCTTTGGTGATGGTGATGCCATTCTTGGTTGGTCCGGTGTAGAACATGTTTCCAAACTTGTACTGGCCCTGCCAACCAGCGGCGTGGGCACCGCCAGCGGCGGCAGAGAATAGAAGAGCGGAAGTGACTGAAGAGCGCATGTTGAGTGAGTCCTTTTTCCACCTGGGTATCAAGGGAACAATGTACAGAGAATAAAACGAATGTATTTAGTGAGAAACGAAAGATAGTGAACAAAGGTCTTGGCTCGGCAATTCACCTTGGGATCCTTCGGTTTTATTTGGCAGATGTTTCAGAAATGACCCGGCTATGCGGCTCAGGGGCAAGTTGAAGTTACCAGGATCCAAAAGTGATTGGCCATCGTCATTAATCTCTGGTGATTAGGGACGCGTCTGATTAGTGGGTTAATCCACAGAAGCTATGTCCCAGTATTTTCCGGTTGCAACTGTTCGTATCGAGTTGAAGGGAGCAGGCTAGGGCCATGCTACAAGGATGGAGACCCTCGTTGATGGGACCAGTTGTTTCAATCTCAAACCGGATTAATATTATCCCAAACTTTCAAGCAGTTCATGACATGAGTTGAGGTTATAGGTTGTCTCATGGTCCATGAAAAAAAGGGCACGCCTCTCCCAATACTCTGACTTTTTCTAAGACTTAGGATTATAAAATTAAGCTCATCGATAAAGCCTTGAGTATAGTTAATTTATATTGTACTTTTATTTACTTCTTTTACTCTAAATTCTTTTCTGTGGCCCGATCAAGTTCTCATTACCTCCAGTGTCTACCGTCCTTTTCTCAGCCCAGATGGTTGAATTCGTCTTGTTTCTGTTGGGTTGCTCTGAAGCCCCAGCCCCCTGGCCGCATGGAGCCCTTTTGACTAAGTAGGTTGTATTTGACCCCATCCACTCATTATAGAACCCCTTCTGTGGGCAGGGGAGATGATCCCATGAGAAATGAGGACTCGTCACTGCCGAAAAGATGCAAACGCCAGTAAAGGCCTCAGAACAATCCGTGGGAAGCAGAATTTTACTCCAGTGATGCTCCTTTGTCTAGATCATGGTGCTTTACGGCATCGGATTTTAATGCCGTTGTGGACTGATAACTGTGTCTGTTGCTGTTGTGGCTAATGGCCTCTTAAGCGTCGTCATTGATGAGAATAATAATAGAATACTTCTTTGACTACTCAGAACAATTTCATGCTCAAAGAATTAAGGAGGCACACACCTAGCCCAAGATAGAAACCTTGAGCCAAAAGGGAAGATGTTGGTGTTCATTCCTCATACCAGTTCTGTTAGTAGGTTTACTTTTCCGGCGACGACAAAGAAAGGGCCACGGCATTTCCGACAAAGACCGTCTCCAAGGACTAAGCTAGGGCTGCCAGTTCACCGAGTTTAGCTACATGCCACGTAAATGAAAAGCACGCATGCCCCGACTTCTCTACCAAACTATCACCATCCGACAAACAGGCCGAGACAATCACAACAAAGACAACAACGCAACACTTCCTGGAACCAAATCGCCATGTCAACTCAACAGCCCTTGGAGACGCCTGGACTCACCAATCTCCCCTGCGAGATTCACCTGGCGATATTCTCATACCTCTGTCCGATGGGAAAAGCTCATAGCCTTGTCATGGCATGCAAAAGGCTGTATAATAACTTGATCATGGAGTTGTACAAGGAATCTGACCCGCAGCTCAACTGGCTCCCTCTTCTCGTCGGCATCAGCGAGGGCAACACCAACATTCTTGATAAGTGCCTAAAGGCTGGGGCATCGCTCAACCACCGCTGGCCGTATCTGGGCGAATTTGGAATGGCAAGTGATCCTGACTTTTTCCGATGTTGCCAGCCCCTTGACCTGGCGACATGGGATGGCCAGGACCATGTCCTGGGATGGCTCGCTGATAGAGGAGCTGTTGCTACAGATGTAGAGAGGCCTCGCTTCATTGAGTCGAAGACAGCCGACCATTTCGTTTCCGATGCGGCGACTGCTGAAGGGAGATGGAAACCTGTCATGTATCAACAAGCGGCTCGGCTACAGGAGACTTATCCCCTCACGCCGTATCCTCATTTTGTCTGGTATAGTCCTGAGTTAAAGCACACCGACATCTTTCCGAGGCTACTACGCCTCTACAACAGCCAGCACGGGAATTGCCTCAACTTTGACGAACACAGATATTTAACTGACGGCGGAAATGTAATCCACTTGGCCAACTGGATACATTGGATCTGGCTTGACATGCTCCTCTCGGCCTCAGACCCGGTTCCCATCCTAGAGTCAGCATTTTTTAAGGGCCCCAGCATCTTCGGGCAGACAGGGATGGACGCAGCCTCTGTAGCAGAACGTCTCCGCTTCGAGTTTCCTGCTGATATGTTTGGGCAGAAGTCATTGCTCAATTCTATCGCACTACTGAGCGTTCATCCTTTCCCCAAACACGTCTCACTCAGGGCTCCAGAAGTCTTTAGCCATCTCCTCAACTCAGGTTCCGAAGCTGACTCCACATCTTGCGCCTACTTCATCATCCTGAGCTACCTCTTACGTTTTGAACCAAGCCGTCTAGACGTCTTTCCGACTTTTGAGCTCTATCCACTTCTCATTGACGCTCCCCTCTAGACAAAGACCTTTGAGCGAGGAGAAAGCGTACGTTCATCAGTCTCCGTTTCATGTTTTGTTCGAGGCGCCTGTTCGACCACATCCTTCCCCCGACAACAAAGAAAGGGCCTCGTGGAATGGTAGCCGCCCTCGTTCAGCAAAGGGAGTCAAAACAAAGCAGCCAATACTGCGAGCCTCTCATTCTCCAAGAATACCTTTTCCTACTAAAACCGAAATGCAGATAAAAGGAGGCGTGCCCAGTACTGCCAAACAACACCGTCTTACATCACGACACTCGCAACGACCACTACATCACAAAACCTTGTCAAGCACCGAATTGCCATGCTGATACAGCAATTCCCCAGTTCTGATAGGCTCACTAGCCTGCCCGATAAGCTTCTTTTACGGATCTTTTCATATCTCTGCCCGATTGGAGACGGCCTGACCCTCGTTTGTACATCCAGGACGCATCACAAGAAACTCATTGTGCGGCTATACAAGGAGGCCGGCAGAAAGCTAGACTGGTTCCCTCTGCTCTTCGGCGTCACCGAGGGTAAGATCCCTGTCCTGGAAAGGTGCCTAGAGGCCGGGGCTCCCCTTGATTATCGCTGGCCATACGTCGGCCACTTTAGAAGTCTGGGCTATTATGAAGACTTCAGGTACTGTCAACCTCTCGATTGGGCCGAATGGTCCGGACAAGAGACCCGGAAATGGCTCGTCAAGAAAAAGGCTACCTCTGCCTAGGATGAATTCCTCGAAGAACGGGAAAGCGACACTGTGTACATTCCCAGCGCCTTTTATTCGACGTGAGGACTACTGAAGGGAGCTGGAAACCTGTCCTATATCGAGTGATAGGGTGTGACCAGAAGAAGCCTCTCTACCCACATCACATCTACCATAGCCCAAAGGTAGATCCCTCCCTTATCTTTTCGAGACTGACATACATCCTCAGAGAACAATCCGAATTGAGGGGGCCTTCTGTCCATCTCGCCGCTTGGATAGCCCGGATCGGGTTCGAATTGCTTGCCTCTAGTCTAGACCCGGCTCCGCTCTTGGAGACCGGCTTTTTCGAGAAAAGGAACCCGACCCAATGGGGCCTTCCTCCTGACCCGCCGAAACCAGATGTCTTTGGACAACCCCCATTTCTCCATACCGCTCTTCAGCTAGTCGACCAGTCTTTCGCCAAGTTCGTTTGTCGCAACGGCCAAACAGTCTTGCACATTCTTATAGAATCAGGGGCAAATGCTACCTATGTCGCGTCCGTATACGCCAGCATGCTCGAGGTTCCGGCCGATAACAAACTGGATAACGGGCAATTCGTCTTCTTCTTGAGGCTCTATCCCCGAGTTCTGGGCGCCCTGAAAGACTCGGGGGCCACCACTAAGGCAGTGCATTGGTCCCGTCATTATCTTCTTGGGAAGCTCTTCCAGTTTGCCCATAATGACGCGGTTATAGCCAAACTTGTCTTCAAGTGTTTGTGGGCAATGTACAGATCCGGGGCCGGGGCTCCTGATGTGGAATTTGCCCTTGGGCCTCATATCCAAGAACTAACCAACTACGGGGCAACTTCAAAAGAGCTCCTAGCCGGTTTTAAACGCTTTGCATCTACCCCGACATTGCCAAGGGGATACCAGAGAAAATGAGAGCGTAAATGCTGTAAGTTACCCTTGAGCAGTTATTGGCCACCTTGCTATCAGCTAGTCCCCTTCGAAAAGGATATCTACACACATGAGCGCGCAGCCCCCTCATCATGTTTCATGTTACTTCTCAGTTCCAGGACAAATATCACATAGCTACCATATCAAGATTCCTTTCCAGAGGATTTCCCGGCGTGTCAAGGCCTGCTTGAGTGATATATGATACTTTACTTGGAGGTGAACTGGTGGTGGCTGACTAGAACACCAGTTCAGGACACCGAAAAAATACCAACAGTGATTTTACTATTTAATTAATATCCGACTTTCTTTTCTTTAAACGCGTTGTTGGTTCAAAGGGCGCAAGATACGCTCGCTGCTTAGGCGGCTCTCAGTAGCACCTAGACATTTGTACGCTTCTGCATCAAGGTGAGTCATCATGATTCTTGCAGCCTGTGCTTGGCATCGTGCTTCGCCTTTCATGAGGCGTCGTTAGTGCGTAAACCAGCCCTTCCACATCAAACCCTGACTGTACCCATCGTTGCATTCGCAGCTGACCCGTTTGGATAAGCTTAACTTTAGAGTCCTGTCTTCGTCCCCTAATCCATACCGTGCACGACTTTCAACTCAATGTCTCTTACGGTTTGTAGCTGGCTGACTAGCACAGATCGCAATGGCACAAGGCTCGCCCTGCTCACTGGTTTCTCTCCAGCGAAACGTCTTGGGGACTGTTCATATCGACAGGGAAAGACCGGGCCTTGATCAGGGCTGCCACTTGTATATTTGATCTGTCGCTGCTGGCATACAGCACGGTCCTCCAGGGCCTGAAACTGGCTTAAACCGAATGGCTCTTAAGTCTTGCATGTCTCAGCCAACCTGGGCATTTCTCGCCTCGATTCCGCCTCGAATGGCTGAGTGGCTGAATCTTGCGGGGGATAGATAAGAGCATGTGCTCGCCTCTACGCTTGATCAATTCCTTCCTTTTCCCATTCTCGGTGGTGGTAGCCTTCCTACGCTCAAATACATATGACCTACTCTTCTGTCTTCCAAAATGGCATTCTAACGTTGCCAACCCCTCTCAACTTTGCCCCATCTATGTTTCAATAAGCAATTCTCCTCGTTTTCTATCATTCCACATCTCTTGATTCTCTCCCACATCTTTACTGGATGCTTACGACCGAAACCCATACAGTGTCCATGACCATACAGTCGGTCGACCTCGAGCTTTACCAAATCGCTGTAATGTTACCCCTGAGGGGGGATTACGATACAGCTGTCGAATCACTCGATGAAACCTTCCTCCGACACACCCTTCCGTTCACCGGTGCAGAGTTTACTCTTGGTAGAGCCGGGATTCATCACATGGTTCTAGTCACTGGTCTCGACAATACTAGCGCTGCAGATTCTGTGACAGCCGTGTATCCCGATTTGTTTGAAGCATTTCCGTCCATCCAGGCTGGCTTTTTGGTTGGAGTCGATGCCATAGCACCACAAAATGGACTCGCAAAAGCTGGTGATGTTGTTGTTGGGATATCCCAACGTCACGAATCCGGAATTACGCAGTTCGACCTAGACAAGTCTCGGAACCACAAACGCCTCTGTATTACTGGTCATTGGGGCAAGCCTCCTACATTCGTTCAATCAGCCGTCGATCACACACTGTCACCCCAGTGCCGCCCTTTGTGGTACGAATATCTTGATAAGCACTCATCCACAATGGCGTGTCCTAACGAACCTCTCGATGACGATCCGGCTAAAAATCAGAAGGGATTAAAGCAAGTCGCTACTAGTCTGAGTTCTCCACCACGGTTCAACCTGGCGAAATGGGCGCCAAATGTGATCAAGGGGAGAATTGGGTCCTCAAGCCAACGCCCGAGTGACTCGGGGCTTTTCCACAATCCAGCACACGACGACAGAATTCTGTGTTTCGAGACAGCGGCAGCAAGCCTACGAGGGCCACTACCATTACTTGTCGTGTGTGGGGTCGGCGAAACCGATGCCCCTTCTTTGCCAAGGGAGCACGCGATGAATGCCACCAAGGCCGCCTCTGTGTATACAATATTCCTGGCAAGCCAGCTTAACGCTTTACAGCTGACTAGGGGGCGTTGTCTTGGTGATATGTATTATCATCGACCGTTCAGCCTGGAGCGTCCTGCCTTTCGCCTTCTTCGTCTTGAACGGGGAACCACTCTCTCAATTCAATGCAGCATCTTTGAAGCGTACCTGGATGAGCCAGACACTCTCATTGACTACGAGGCACTTTCATACGCTTGGGGAAACAGTGATAAATCCGAATCCATCATTGTAGAGGGGCGAGTCCTCCCAATCATCGAGAACCTGTACATCGCGCTTCAGCATCTGCAGCTGGAAGATATGGACAGAATACTCTGGGTGGGCGCCATATGTATTGACCAGAGCAACATCGCAGAACGCGGTCATCAGGTCACGTCCATGGGTAGCATCTATGAGAGGGCAATCAATGTCATCATCTGGCTGGGTTCAGCTGGTGAGTATGCCGGTTTACTCATATCCGCTCTAAAAAAAGCTTGAGCACCAAATCTCTTCGCAGACCTTCCGGACATCGAAACGCACGGATGTCGACTAGAAGGATGTATGGGAGAAAGTTCAGGACCAACGGTTCTCTCATAGCAGATCTCGAGGCCGAATCGTCATTGGACTCCAAGAACTGACAACGAACCGCTGGTTCTCCAGTGTGTGGATCTTGCAAGAAGTGGCGAAGGCAAGACGGGCACAGATACATTGCACCGCCGGAATCGTGGACGCCAAGCTCTTTGCCCTCGCCCCATGGCTTGTAGGGATCGATGTTTCACTACAGTCTCAGGCTGTTCTGGATATCATGCCAGGTCCATCAAGGCAATCGTCGTGGTGGAGTGAGGAACGAACCCTCTGGGCTTTGCTCTGGAGATTCCGGGATTGCCGTGCTACTGATTCCAGAGACCGAGTTTACGCTCTACTTGGCATTGCATCACATATGGGAGAGGAATCGAGCAAGCCCGACTACAGCAAAAGCGAAACTCAAGTCATACGGGACGTGTGTATTCACCTCTTTGGTGAGAAAGCGCATGTCGACTTATCATGCATTCAGAGCATTAGGAAGCTGCAGGGAACGCTTCACCTCGTATCATTGATAGCCATAAAGAGAATGCTAGCGCTGTGTGAGTCAATCGATGATCTTGAACGCTCATTGCATTGCCAAGGGCATGCCAGGTGGGCCGAAGGGATCCAAGAGCTCGCCAGTATTGGTCTAGGAAAGTCGTCGTTGGCATATCATCTGAAAACTTTGGACGCTCCGCTTCCTATAGCTGTCGGCCTTCTCTACGAAGTTATTAGAATGAGGAGAGGCTCCCTGAATTTTCTTTTGGACGAGGAAGCTGTGGCGAGAACTGGTGCCACGGGACTCGTTCTCATGGCAATCCGCTCTAGGAGAGATACTCTGTGCCTGGTTTCCCACAACCGGGGCCCCGAATTCCAGGTTTGCGAGTCCATGCTTAGCAAAGCAATTCGCACCGGGAAACACACCTTCACAGTCATGTTCGACAAGTCAGGGCCTCAACCAGAGCTGTTGAACATGCCCTTCTAAAACTCAACGCCAGGCGGTTTCGAAACCTCAGAAGATCTTTTCCTAACCGATGATGGAACTTTGAGTGAGAGGTTTTTAAGTTTCTAACTTGGGACCCAGTCCTAGATAGACACGGAATTCTCCCAGCAATCAAGTCAATGGAAAGCGGTGCTGGTCCTTGGCAGCAATCGGGAGAAAAAGGCGAGCGTCTGTGACAAATTGGAGGCCATTCTAACACCTGGATTGAGCAGAGATGCGCGCTTCTCGGTATTTTTGAGGTTTGAGAAAGCGGCTAGTGAAGGAGCATGCAAGGGATTGTTGGACTGCCTGGGCAGCGGAAATGACCAGCGAAGGACTATTGAGCTATTTTGCGGTGTTTGTTCATTACATTCAGGTGGTCTTTGTAACCTTGTTCTCCCTTCTTGCGCGGTATGCCGTCTACCTATGATCTGAGCCGTGAATGGACCCATGTTGACATACCTGTAATAGGCATCCTACAAAGTACCAATATACACGTTAACTTGACCAACGGACTAGGATTAATCGAGCTCTAGTCAACCCTCTTCTTCAATCTCACAAGCGTCGCCTTAGCCTCTTTGAGGAGCTTGGCCATTCTTTCCTAACGGGCCGTGTCTCGTCTGGCTCGGCGAGCGTAACGGTAGAATGAGGAAGAGGGCAACGAAGGCAGGACCGACTTTTATATGTACCTATTCAATGGGCGTCCTAACTCTTTGATTTTGCCTATTCACGAATTGAACGCGTGAACGAACCTCCGCCAAGTCATCTCTCGTCCCTCAACCAGGCACATAAAACTTGGTCGTTCGTTCAACTCTCCCCTTCACAATCTCCGGGCCCTCCCCTCCGAACACAGCAGCCTCTCCCCAAGCCTCGCTACACTTGGCCAAGTACGTCTTTGTCTCGTCCTGACCGAACCACTCCGGTCCGACCTTCACGCCCTTGAGATGATACGCAAGTCCAGCAAACGACATTTCCCATCCAACACCACCTGCTCCAGCACCATACTCTTCCCAGTGCTTGTTGACTTGCGCCGTGTGCGATAGCTCGAGGCGAGACTGGGCCTCATTGACTTTGCTGATACGGACCTCGACCCAGCTGGTGCTGCCACCAAACTCCCAAGAGACGCAGAAGTTGGAGGGCGGGACACACTTCTCGATGGTTCCGCTGGCGTTGTTCTCAACCTGGAAGCGACCGTTGACGGAGAGATCGCCTGAGACGGGAGAGAAGAACTGCTTGATCTTGTCTGGCTTCGTGCAGGTTTCCCAGAGAGTCGGCGCGTCGATGTCAAAGGTTTGGCTGATGGTGATGATGCGGCCTTCGTCCCCAGATTCGAGAGTGTTCTTTTCGACGGTTCTCGAGACAGCTGCTAATTGCTGGTTGAGGTCCATGGTGATGTTGATGTTTGTTTTGAAGCGATTCACGGTGATTCACGATGGTGGTGTTTGTGAAGGAGGCATGATGCGGGGCTGCGTGAAGAATCGTGAACACACTTCTTATACGACTAGGCAGAGTGGCTGAAACACAAGTAGTCTACCTAAACATCATTACCAAGTATAAGTGATGCATAAAACACCATGGAAGGAAAACACGCTTCAATTCTAACAAAACAAATCTATGTATCTAGGTCTAGTAGTCTATACCCTTGAACGCTCAATGCAACCCGCTCTCCCCAGTCTCAGCCATGTGCTTCTGACACTTGAGCATAATGTTGAGCTGATCGCTCACGTCCTGGAGCCGGCCCAGGACCTTTTGGTTGCCATCAGTGAAACTGAGGATCGAGTACGGAACACCGGTGTCGTCGCAGAACTCGCGGATCATGAATTGCACCTTGCGGAGGTTGTGTCGAGGCACGCGGGGGAAGAGATGGTGGACGGCTTGGAATTGGAGACCGCCGTGGATGAAGTCGAGCCAGGCTGGGCAGTCGACATCCATGGTTGTTCGGAGTTGGCGCTGGGCGAATGACTCGCTCTCGCCGAGGTCAATTGTCGACATTCCCCAGTGCGATAGAGTGATTTGCACATGTAGCGGCATAGTAACAATGTGCGAGACGAGAACAAAGATGACGCGGGTAGTCCAGTCGGGAAGTGCACGCCAGAGGAGACAGTATCCGAACAAGAACCAGTAGCACGCCATGAAAGTGATCTCGGTAGGTCGAATCCACCAGGCCCTGCTCTTGCCGAGGGAAGATGACTTTTCCGACAGGACGTGCAGCCAAGAGAGGAGGTACAGGTTGAAGCGGGCGATGCCCATGATGGGATAATAAGTGAAACGTTGGTAGGGAACAAGGAAATCGGCGGCGGCATCCCAGACAAAGGTAAAGTTGTAGTAAGTCGAACGAAGGGACTTGAAGAAAGAGGGACAGGTAGCAAAGAGAGGGACGTTTTGGATATCGGGATCGTGTTCCTGTTCATGTCAGTACAAGTCGAGCCTCAATGGTGATGTTGACTTACAGGTTGGTTGGTGACAAGATGGTGCACGTTGTGACTGCTCTTCCACCATCCGATGGAAAGACCACAGCAAAAGTCGGCGATAAACATGCCAATCAAGCTGTCCGTCACAAAGTTGGAAGTAATAGCCAAGTGGCCAGCGTCGTGGGCAGTAAACATGATTTGATGCTGCAACAGTCAGTAAGCCAGACCAAACAAGCTAAGACAGCGACCACATACCCAGAACAAACCAAGAAACACGGCCGACGTGATATACCACTGGTGATAAAACGTCACGGCAAACAGCGTAAACAAGGTCGTGTACCGGAGCATCTCCTTGCCGTACTCAATGTACGGGCAGTTGTAGAGCCCCTCATCGTGGATCCTCTGGTGAAGGCGCTGATACTTGCGAGCGATATCCCTCTGAACCTCAGGGTTAACAGAAGGATACGTAGCAGAATCACGCTCAATCTCGCGGGAAATAGCAGCATTGGCCACCCTCAGTGTAGCAGAGTGCTTAATAGCCTTTGCCGAAGGCTTCCGGGGCATCCGGTGGTGAAGCCCACAGTCCTTGTGCACAGCATCATCACCACAGCTGCAAATCGACGACGCAGAGCTCACGCTGTCGTCCACGCTCTCGTCTGTATCCGAAGCACCGCTGCATGACGCAACGCTCGAGTCTGACAGCAGCAGGTCTGCCTCTCTGCGAAAGATGCCGCCTCTTATTGGTGCTGTGCGGTTGACCCAAGACCCTTGCTTCCGGCCGATCCGATAGGGCCTCATGGACCTTAGAGTCGCTTCCGAGTGATAACTATTCCGGAAATCGTTAGGAATCTTAGAATAGAATGTCTCCCCGCATAGGGCAATAAAAAAAACGTGTTTTGTCCCAGGTTTTCGGAAACGATTACAACAGTCCAATCAGGTGTTGTTCGTTTCAACCTCAACCTTGAGCCTCACAACACCGGGTTTTATACAACGTACGCTTTGATTTCGTCCGTGGCATCTCTCCCCACCATGTGAAGAATAGCCAGTCTTCCTCCAGGGTGCTTGTCCATCCAGCCATCAAGCTTCAAGACCATATCCTCGTATATGACAATAGTGTGTCCGTCGGCGATCATGCCCTCGACCTTCCGGGCGGTCAAGATCTGGTCGCGACCCATTTTCGCTGACTATATCGCAGTTCGACTCGCGTTTCGCAGGTAATGTTCGACCGAAGGAATGAATTCGATTGTAATGTAATCCGGAAAAAAAGGTCGATGTCGAAAAGAAGGGGACAAAGGAGTGTCTTGTCTAGGTCGCACGAAGCTGAGCACAAATCGGGACAGAGCTCACCAGAACGAGGACACCAAAGAAGCTGGCCCTCCCACGATATGTATTCCTCCTTCTCTGAGCCATTTGCCCCCGTCCAGGGGTGGCTTAGTGTGCCATGGCTCAAGAACGGCGCAGCTCGCAACCAAGTCGAACCCCCAAGCCAATCGACTCTACGCCTCGAACGATGGCGCGTCACGTCTCGACTTTGCCCACCGCCAGGGGGTAAATCTCTTTCAGGGAGATGAGCATCGTCGTGTCCATCCCGTCCTGCCCCTTTCCCGAAGGAGAAGGAGCATGAGGGCGTACAGCTAGCAAAAAAGACCGACGGACCCTCGTTTAGAGACAGGCTGGGGCAGGCAGACCAGGCTACGCCCAGACCACACTCAATTGGCAGAGGGACAGCAGAGAATTGGTTCCACGTGGAGAAGAAGACAGGACCCTGAAACGAGACGGCGGGTGGATTGCCTCCAGCAGGTCTAGACCGGCAGTGGCTTGTGGATGGGCTGCGAGTCTATCGACAAGACGGCGAGCTAGGGCTAGCCATCCGACGGGCGTCGTTGGCTGGCGGTAGCAGCCAAGGCTGTCCCCAGACGGCGCAGTGGAAGGGGGGTTTCTAGAAGGAGAGCTTAAAGCGACATGACTCTGTGTCTGTCCTTGTGTCCTCTTCCTCTTCTTCTGCTTCCTGAGGGGCTTGTCACGATTCACCAGTGGATCAGAGTCTAGTCTCACTAAGCGGCGAAGCTCACTCGCCGAGCGGAAGCTGACGACGGCCCTGCATACGCGTACGTGCATTATCCGTGTATAATAAGCTTCCCCGTTCCCCGTAGGGGGAGTGAATGCGAGATGCGAGATTTGCGAGAAGAGTACGAAAATCCGTCGGACAAGAACGAAACTGCTGCGCCCCCCTAGGGGCGACGCACCAACGGAGCGGAGCCAAGCCCCTCCCCCTTGCTCGGAGCTTCAAGTCTAGTCCCCCGGGGTCTCTTAGCGTGTGCGCGTACCCCAGTGGTCACCGAGCTTGCTGGATTGGCCTTGTCAAACCTGTGTTGTACGCGTGTTCCAGATTTTCCAGAATAGGGGGTGCGGGTACGGGTGCGGTCCCAACAGATCTCAACTGAATCTCGGCGGTTACATGACTTGCGCAGAGCCGAAATGTCTAACAGGTTACGTACATAGGGGTTCTAAATCTAGATATGATACCTACCGTGTCCATCGTGTCCATCAGGCCCAGCTAACTGGTCAGGTCGCCAGTCGAACCATGCTGCCGCGCCATTCCATCAAATCTCTTGGTACCTGCGCCGTGCCTCTCTGTGGTCTTGGCCGTCCGTGTCTAGCACAAAAGCTAAGCTTCCTAGGGCGCATGCTCCAAAGTGACATGCGCGCATTTTGATCAATCTGAGTGGTGCCATTCCCATCCCATGGCGTTTATTCCCTCGCCATCATTTCTTCTTTGAGAGGAGGAAACAGGAAATGGATGGACGCCACCAGAGATTGCCTTTTCCCACTGAAGATTTCCTTGTTTCTGGAGGGTGTGGTGCCATGCGTCATAGCGCCCCCCACGCCAATTACCTTATGTCAACCCTTGTCGGCGAGTCAAGATTGCGACGGCTTCTTACTTGTGTAGACCGAGGCTCAATATCGGGTAGTGGCATGGGATATTCCGTGTTTGTCTTGTGTCATTTGCTGAAGCGTGTCTCAATTTATCTCAACTGTATCACGAATGAAGCTATTCATTGACGACAAAGTCATTATCGAATGCAACATGGCGCCCAATTATTGCGTGCTCTGAATACCATCAACCCCGCCACTGTCTGTCTAATGAAATCCATCAATGAACTCACCTCTACACACATCCCGTGAAATGCCTCATCGCGACTTCACCTCGCTCCCAATCCTCGACCTCTCCCTAAGCGAAAATGCCCTCCTGACAAGCCTCCGCGTCGCCCTGACCGACGTCGGCTTCCTCTACGTGTCCAACCACGGAGTGCCCCAATCCGTCATTGACAATCTCGTACACGTCCTCCCCAAACTGTTTGCCCTCCCGGAGCACGCTAAACGAGAAATCGCACTTGAGAATTCGCCTCATTTCCTCGGTTACAGCGCCGCTGGGACCGAGACGACGGCCGGCAGATGCGATCAGCGGGAGCAGGTTGAGCTGGCTACCGAGCTCACCAGAGCTCCAGAGGGTTCGCCTTTGTACGACGGATTGCGTGGTCCGAACCAAGTTGGTCGCGCCAATTGTATCCAATGGTTCAAGCACTGATTGAATAGTGGCCGTCCGATTTGCCAGAGCTGCGACCAGTGGTAGAGCGCTACATTGAGGAATTAACCAAGCTAGGCGAGAGGTTCTTGCGGCTAGTAGCAAAAGCCCTTGATCTCCCAGATGAGATATTCTTCTCCTATCTCTCAGATCAACACCGCCTCAAACTCGTCTACTATCCAGCCTCCGACGGCCAAAACATCCAAGGCGTCGGCCCCCACAAAGACTCATCGGGATGGTGGACATTCCTCCTCCAAGCATCACCAGAAGTCAAAGGCCTCCAAGTCCTCAATAAAGCCGGCGACTGGATCGAAGCACCCGCAATCCCAGGAACATTCGTAGTAAACATCGGCCAAGCATTTGAAGTCGTAACAAACGGCGTCTGCAAAGCGACAACGCACCGCGTCCTCTCAAGTTTCAGCGAGCGCTTCAGCGTGCCCTTTTTCCAAGGCGTGCGACGCAGTCTCACGAGAGACGAGGCGTTGAACTCGCTGGCGGAGCATTTCTCGAGGTTTGGAGCTGGTGACGAATCGGGAGAGGGACGGTCGATTGACGCGCCGTTCGTCACGGGCAAGTACGATACCTGGGGTGAGACGCAGCTGAGGACCAAGATACGAAGTCATCGCGAGAATGGGCGCAAGTTTTATGCCGAGGTTTACGACAAGTATGTTACTGACTCGTAGTGATATCTTCAATTGTCTTGAACATGTATTGTTGTCGCGTTATTCGCATTCGACGCGTTAGTTGAACAAGTTCATCTCAGGGTGATCTAACAATCGCCGTTGAATGCTCTAGCAGATGCTTAAATGTCTTGAAGATAATCATCAGGTGTCTTGAAGATGATCATCAAATATCTTGAAGGTGATCACTGTCGTCATCCATCCAGTGGGAGCGTCCATGTAAGCCTCCGCAGACAACAACAAAATGTGGCCGAAAACTGTCCGCCCAAGTATAAATGCTCCGAAACAAGGCCACGCGTTCAAGTTCACTCAAGCATCATCTTGAACTTCCTAATCCAAAATGGCTCTCGAATTACCTCGACGCGAATCATTCGTAGCCCGTAGCGGCAACTCATACTCTTACGTCCACATCCAGCCAACGTCTCGAAACACCACGCTCCTCCTACTCCATGGCTTTCCATCCACCCTCAGCGACTGGATCCATCAGATCCGCCATTTCTCATCAAAAGGATACGGGATATTGGCTCCCGACTTGCTTGGATACGGCAACAGCAGCAAACCGACCGATGCCCACCAATACCGTCTGAAAGCGATGGGGGACGAGTTGATTGAGCTGCTCGACCACCTAAACCTGTCAAAGGTTGTCGGCATTGGTCACGATTTTGGCGCCACACTTCTATCACGCATAGCAGCGTATCATCCAGACCGCTGGTCCTCTCTCGTCTTTCTCGCCGTTGGATCTCCCAAGCTGGGGACGCCGTTTGACGTCGACATGATCAACAAGATGACCAAGGAATTCCTGGGGTTTGAGATGCTTGGATATATCCCATGGATAGCCGACTCAGCTACACCTTCAACCTTTGAAAAGCATGCTGAAGCTGCAATGAGCCTCATCTTCTGTCGCGACCGACAGGCATGGGACGAGTGGTTCCATCCTCTCGGCAAGATGAAGCAATTCGTCACCGAAGATCGCAGACTGCCCATCGGACCATGGTACACCGATGAGCTGCAAAAGGAGCACCTTAAAGCATTTGGAGTGCCGGATGGATACAAGGGCGCATCGAGGTGGTATCGCATGTGGATGGACAATCTCTTCGCGGCAGACGAGAAGGGCTTTGACGACTTCCAAATCTCCCAGCCTGCGCTCTTTGTAGTTCCTCAAGATCCCGAGCAATCCATGGTTCAACAGCAGCAGATGCTCGCATCATGGACTCCCAAGCTGCAGACTGTCAAGTTGGACGCTGGTCACTGGATACACCTGGAGCAACCGGACGAGACCAACGAAGCCATCCAACAGTTCCTAGAGGCAGAATAAACTATTCAGCACGTAGCCAATCGAAAGTATCTAGAAGATCAAAGTTGAAGTCAAGCTGCATTGGAAACTCCCAATCAAGCGTCTCCAGAGCTCCTCCACCCGCGATGGGAGCATTGAGATTATGGTCCAGAACACCCTGGATGACAGCCTTGCAGTCGGCGCAGAGATCAGCGTTGGGAGCTGGTGGTCGAACCCAGTCGAGGAACCCGATGAGAAGGCTGAGTTTCTGTATTATCGCTGACCGGCTCAATTTGGGACAGTCTGGGTGTGTGCCGTGGAATGTCGGGCGGAGGAGCTCGAGGCAGAGGATGCCTCCTCCGGGGGCAGCGTAAGCCATTAACTAGATAACCAGTCAGCTTAGTCCAATACTGAAAGGACATGACCCACCAGCCATTCAAAGTCCCGTCTGACACCAGCAAACCGATCCTGATGCGTCCAAAACACGAGGGTAAGCGTCACCATCTCGAAGCTGATGACGAGCAACCGCCTATCATCCACACGTCCAAGGCGCAATAGTAATCGTTCCGCAAAGAAGAGATTCTGAAGATGCTCCAGCCGAACAAGAATCCTCGCGTAGATAATCTCTATATCGGCATCTGGGTCGCTGAGATCCTCGGTGCGGTAGATGAGGGATTGTGGAAATTGGTCTACGGTTCTCTCGGCTCGGGCTTTCACCTCGCTATTCTTGTCAGCAAGTTCATAGCATCCAATGTTGAAAACTTACAGAAGACTGGTGATAGACACATTGGAGCTATTCTCAAGCGCAATCTCCAGCATCTCATCCTTGATAACAGCAATCTGCACACGAGCCCGCGTGAGAGTAGCAGAGTGCAACTCGCCATTTCTATTCCACCCATGCTCATCCAACGCCTGCACCGCACGCGTCAAAGTTTCCTGATCAGCAAGTAACTCTTCGTCTCGTATATCCAGAGGGAGAGGAGTCGAAAAGTAGCGACGGCCGAGGAGGGGCGGACGTCCTGTGAAAGACACCATAACCTTGTCGATTGTAAAGACGCGGGCAGCTATTCGGCGTTTATTCTCTGTGCTCAACGTCGGAACGTAATTTGGGTTGTCAAATCCTGCGTGTAGTCCCAGAAACGTCATCAGGGAGACGGTATCTGCGTGATATCGCCAACACAACAGACCTGTCGAGGTTAGCATCACCCTACTCAACGTAAAGTAAACATACCCGCATCTCCTGTAATCAGGGACTCGATCGTTGCTCTCCGATAACAAAGGTAAAGCAAAACATCATTCCCCGTGGTAAAATTCCTCGCAAGTTCAATGCAATACCCCAAACACGACACGATGTTCTGCGGATTTGACCCAGGAGACCCATCCCAGTACGTCCAGATCAACCCGAGTGATTCCCAGCGAATATTCGAGCCCGAGAACTGATCCATCCACTCAGCACCGCCAATGTGCTCATCATGGACAGGCCGGGCCGTGTTGTTGCAGATGGCGAGACCCATCTCTTCGAGCCGCAGGTCATCTCGACTGCTGAGATGTTCGCCCCAGCACTCGTGGAACGCCTCGATGGTCCTCTTCACACAAGTGATGATCCAGTCATCAGCCCGACAATGCAGGCGATGACCCAAGACATCATCACTCGGCTTCGGGAGGTTTCTGAGAACAATGAGACACATCTCCTTCAAAGGAAACGGCATCTCAATCAAACAAGCCCTCACCCTCGGCGCCCTCCTAACCCCAGCCTCAACCTCGACAGGTGGTCCATGGACAAGACTCAAACTATTACGCGTCTCCTCAAACACGGCATTGTGACTGGTGAAGCCGAGATACCCAGGCGCAGACGGCGACGGTGTTGTAGAGGAACTCGAGCGAGGTCGGAGGCGCTGCCTCTTCGCTGTCCTTGGCTCGGTGACGGTGTAGACGCATGTTTCTTTCCTCTTCCTGCACCGCGAGCAGGTGGGCTGATCGTGATCGCACGCTACTTTGCGTGCGCGACAAGGGTCGCAGGCTTGAGGGCGTCCATTAAGACGACGAAGCAAGGGCATATCCTCCATTTCAAGCCGAAGTGTTGATGATAAATCTCGGTCTCGGCTTGACTTCTCTCGGTGTGAACACTTCTCGGCTTGACAAAACTCGGCTTCGGCTTCGGCTTGGACTCTATTCGGCTTCGGTTAGCCCCAGAGCGCAGTCGATAGCCCCACTTGGTAGCTCGGCTTACAGGGGTTCGCAGCACCCATTAACCTCTGAGAGCCTCGCCGAAGGCCAGGGTGCGTCACACCGGGCAGCGTTAGTTTCTGTAGACGCTGCCGAGCTGACAAGATGTGATGGGATGGGATCATGAGAAGGGCGCACACGTCGTGGAGTGAGTGAGTCAATGGGGCTCTGCAGGATTACAAATGTGAGGCAGGGCTGAGAGTACAAATAGACGTGGATGCCTCGCCAGATGCCAGAGATTTAAGTCCAAGACATCAATACAATACAATTCAGTACACTCTACAGAGTACAAGCATCCCACATACACACATTCACCATGTCGCATCAACTCTCCTCCGAGTCTTACACCACGGCCAACGTCTCCGAGACAACACTCGTTGACACATCCAAGCCCACAACAAGTACCAAGCCAAGTCAGTCCCCGAAGCATCCTCATCTCCATCACCATCTAACAACCCAAAAGACCTCGAGAAGCCAGCCCCAAAGCGAAGTCTCAAGGAAAAGCTCAAGATGAAGCTTGAAGGATCCGTAGATCCCACAAAGAAGCCCACCGATCCGTACAAGTCATGGGAGGCTCGGGCAGGTCAGTAATCACTGATAAACTCACGTGGACCAGAAAGCTAATTCTATCCAGTAGCACTCCTATGAAGGATCAAAAAGTGTGGTGGAAGCGTGAATTTTTAGGAATGGTTGGACTTTTTTTTGGCTTACGCGTTTATACCGAGTTTCGGAGCAAATACCCCTAGTAATTGAACTTGAAGTTTGAGCTTGATTGGCAATGGATGGTCCCTGTGAATGGATGCTTACGACTTTGTCGTAAACGTCAGCCTTACGAGCCTGCGATGGATCATCAAGAGGCTCTTTATTCGTCGATCAAGATGTTGTAAGCGGGCATTCACTCACACCGTGAACTGATATGTGAGCGCCGCGCCATCAAGCTTTGCCTGGGCAGATCCTCAACCCCTCCCGTATTGCAACACCTTCACCCCAAGTTCAATGCTAGTTTAGCTCTTACGATAGAGAGAGCGATCCTAAATATTCCTTTGCTTTGCTTAGTAACATGCCCATGCCGGGTTGGACGGCGCATCGCTGACTCGGGCAAGCATTCATGAGGCTCGGGATCCTCGGTGCTCGGTGTCCTCGGTATAGATGGCAGGTTGCAATATCATGATAGTAGGGAAGTAGATTGAAGAGGGCATCGAGAAAGAACCCATTGAATATTATATACTACTTCGGAATACTGCGGCAGCTCGTGATTGCTATTCACTTATAACCATCTTCGCCGTTGGCTCAATGTGAGACTACAGGGTAGCCCCAACTGCCAAAGCAACACAACAAACTTGACCACTTCTCGATGACATGAAACGTCCAAAATAGCTTGATTTATAAGACATGTATTATTATAATTAGCATATTATGCAATTTGAGTAAACTCCAACCAAACTTTTGTTACCCTGCCAAGATAGTCTCACCACACTCACAACTTCAACACCACCTTTCCCCTCTTATCCATCCTCCCACTGGCCTTCTCATACGCCTCCCTCGCCTCAGCAAGAGGAAAAGTCTCTGCCAAAAAAGGTCGCACATACTCCATCTCCAACGCCTTTGCAAGTTTGTCCAATTGGTGCCCAGAAGGCTCAACGATGAAAAACACAGCCTTGACGTGCTCCTTTCCAACCGGTGGCGTCTTGGCAAAATTGAAGCTGCTCGAGTCCACAGAGATGAGACTCCCAGCGTCTGTCACGAGATCCCAAGCTTGAGCGAGTGGTTTCCCGCCGACGGTGTCGATGACAATGTCAAAAGAGCGCTTGACGATGCTCAGCTCGTCGTACTCGACAACTTCGTGTGCTCCCAGCGACCGAAGAAACTCGTCGTTTCGCTCCGTGGAACTCGACGCGGCGACGACTTGTAGACCAGCATAGATGGCAAGCTGGACAACGTATGAACCAACTGCACCCGACGATCCTGTCACGAGTAGAGTGCGTCCAGTCGATACCTTCGCCGCTGCGTTAAAGTCCGGCTCCGGCACGCCTGCTTGAACAAACAAAGCCTGCCACGCCGTCAACGCACTAAGAGGAACCGTGACGCTCTCAGCCCAAGACAAGTTCTTCGGCTTCAAAGCCAACTCATCCTCTTCCGCCATCGCATACTCAGCCCAGGTCGAACCTCTCTTGGTGCTAACCATAGCATACACCTCATCTCCAGGCTTGAACCTCCCCTCCTCATAAACCTTCTCAACAACACCGGAGAAATCGTACCCGGGAATCCGAAGCTCATGATGGTATGACTCAGGCCAGGTCAGCTCGTCGCGAGTCACGGTCGTAGCATGGACGCGAACGAGGACCTGCCCAGGCTTCAAGTCCGGAACGGGAACATCTTGTTCAAGCACCAGCGCAGACGAAGGTGCCGGGTTGCTCGCAGAGTAGGGCTCTTGACCCTTAGAAGACTGGATCCTCACGGCTCGCATGATGACGTTTTGTTTTGCATCTGATAAGATCATCTCTCGTGAGCGATTTTCCCAGCCCCCATCTTTTTACTAACAGCCATCCAATCGACTCTCTCAAACAGCGTCTGTGTAACAAAGTTCAAGCCCTTTTTAAGGGTCCCACGAGTTCGAGTCCGGTCCCGGCATTTACCATCCACAAAATCCTCCGTAGACCCCCACACCCGGTGAACTTGGATCTTGGTGTGTGGAGTCGTGGCATCCCACGGCCTTGGTCACGGCTTGCTTTTTTTGGTGGGCTTGGCAGTCGGAGATGAGGACAAGACACGGGAATAGAGGTGATTATTGAAGGTGACGATTGAAGTTGGCTCTCGAGATATACTCTTTAACAAAGGTCAGCCTGGTAAACACTACTCGAGTTATCTCACCACCAACTCCTCTTTATCAGTCCCTACAGCTCAGCATCCTCGGCGCCGCACCTCACTGCCCTTTTCGACCTTCTCCCTCGGTAGCTCCCCGCGCGAAGCCTCCACACCACCACAGCCTTCACAGCAATGATAGGCACGTGTGATGGCTCTACCCACCCTTGAGGGGCTCTCCTGCATGGCGCAAACCAACCCGGGCCGCTGCCGGAGAGGCCAAACAGCAAACATACGATCCCGAGTACAAGTAGCTGAAGCTCTGCTCTCACTCAAGCTGTCGCAATCTCACCTCTAGTAGCAGCACCTTTACCATGGCGTCCCTCTTCATCAATGGCAGCATCCTAACCAGGTCCGAGGCCGGCCTCGCCGACCAGCCGACGTTTGCCGAGAGCATGTTTGTAAAAGACGGCATCATCCAAGCCATCGGCACAAAAGAGGAGCTGTCAGCCAAGTTCAGCGGCCCTGACGTGGCAGTCCAGGACCTCGCGGGGAAGACCATCCTCCCAGGCTTCATCGACGGCCACATGCACCTGCTGCTTCTGGGCCAGTCACTGCGCAAGGTCGGACTCGAGCACTGCAAGAACCTCGACGACATCCTCAAAACTTTGCGAGACTATGCCAAGTCGAACCCGGATGTGCCAAGGATCATGGCCAAGGGGTGGATGCACTCCATGACTCCCGACGGCGTCACGGCCAAGCTGCTCGATGAGATTGACTCGCGGCCTATTTACGTCGACACAAAGGACATGCACTCGACGTGGTGCAACTCGGCGGGTTTGGAAGAGATGAAGGTGGCCGACATGGCGGATCCCCCAGGCGGCATCATCGAGAGAGACGAGCAGGGCAGACCATCAGGAGTCCTTAGCGAAGGCTCAGTGCTATCCATCGTATGGCCTCATCAGGCGTCAGTGGCCACAAATGAGGACCGCATCGAGTGCATGCTCGCAGCCTTTGAAGCCTACAACTCTTCTGGATACACAGGTCTCATCGAGATGGCCATGGATGAGGCAGCCTGGGAATCCCTCACCGAGCTCAAGATCCGCCACCCAGAAGTCTCGATGCGCATCACGGCCTACTGGATCATCAAGCCCGCCGACACAGCAGAGGAGCGAGCTCGCCAAGTCGACCGAGCCATCGAGCTAGCGGCCAAGTACAACAAGGAGAAGTCACCCGACCTGCGCATCGCTGGTATCAAGGTCATCTGCGACGGCATCATCGACGCCTGCACATCTTTCCTCTCAGAGCCATACGCCACGGCCCCATCACCACCTCCCATCTGGACCCGTGAGGACCTCGAGCCCGTGGTGAAGAAAGCCGCAGAGGCAGGTCTCCAGATCGCCCTGCACGCCATCGGAGACGCTGCCATCACCATGGCGGTAGACATGCTCGAAAAGTACGGCAAGCCCGGCGGTCGACACAGGATCGAGCATCTCGAGGTGGCATCCCCTGAAGACGCAAAGCGTCTCGGCAAGCTGGGCCTCACAGCGTCCATCCAGCCCGTCCATGCCGACCCAGCCATCCTCCGCGCGTGGCCCCGTCTCATCGGAGACCGCTGCAAGCGAGCTTTTGCATACCGCGAGTTCGCAGACTCTGGAGCTCTCCTAGCCCTGGGCAGCGACAGCCCAACAGCACCGTGGAACCCCCTTCACAACATCTACGTCGCCACAACCCGTCGATCGGCGAGGGAGCCTGAGTGCGAGGAGGTAGTCAACGAGAACTTCCGCCTAGGAGTCTGCGAGGCGGTGGTAGCTGGTTCAGCGGGAGCGGCAAAGAGTGTATTCCAGGATGATCGTGTTGGAAGCCTCGAGGTTGGCAAGATCGCCGATATCATCGTGGTGGACATGCAGTGGGAGGCAACTCAGTTGCTCAAGGCCGAGGTCAAGGAGACTTGGTTCGGAGGAAAGAAGGTCTGGAGTTCGAGAGTATAGAGGAGTTTGAGTGCTGTTCTTGTGAGTATAGAGTTGAGTTGAAGCGAGGTGTTTGGCTGGGGGTTGGTGAAGATTAGCAATATCCCTAAATTCAAGGGGGAATACAAAACTATCCCAAACGATGCCCGTCTGTATCCCAAGTGATTCCCGAGTATATCCATCTCAAGCCGTGTTAATCCATATTGATCAAGCATCGTCAGCCTCTTCCATCACCATCATCAAATTCGGAATCTACCTCAACATCCGATCAGCTGCCAAGAAACGCCAAACTCAGCATCATCTGATACAGAGATAGCCTATCCAGAAGCATCATTTGCCAGAACAACTCCTAGTTCGACCTTTATCACCGTTCTAGATACGTTTTATTCCCATCTCCATATCTCATCTTCGCACCTTGATCTGGAGTCCGGGACTTAGCAGTATGCCGGAGCCAAGCCCACCCCCTGCTCCTGGACGAACTCCCAAGATACGACGGTACTTACCCCCCGCTATCTCCCCTCGTCTTATCCCAACTTAGTCGTATCTCTTCAACTCCACTACCCGGCTGCTATCAGTGGACCTCTCACCCATGCCTTTCCCCGGATTAAGCTTCGTTTCTGGGGTTTGAACTCGTCCCCTCATCATGGGTCCCGTTGAGCACAAAAAGGGCGGCTCCTCGCCGTTCCTTTGCCATTGACAAGACAGGCAACTCCTCTTCTTCAAACACATCAACCTCTTGACCAGACAACTTCAGCCATGGCCGACACAAAGATGCAAGACATCGAGGTCGACAAGAAGCCCGCCATCATCGACAACGATGACGTCGAGGCAGATCTCAAAGCCGGCACCATCTCAGATCTCGACGAAGCAGAAATCTTCCTCCGAGACCATGGAATCGCCCACTCGCGTCTCCACGAGCTCATGTCAGATGAGAACGCCCTCAAGAAGCTCCGCCGAAAGGTCGACTGGACCCTGATGCCTCTGCTCTGCGGCACCTACCTCCTCCAGTACATCGACAAGCAGGCTCTTGGCTACTCTGCCGTCTTTGACCTGTTCACTTCTACCGGCATGACTAGCGACCAGTACAGCTGGATGGCCTCCATCTTCTACTTTGCCTACCTCCTCGCAGAGTGGCCAGCCTCGTACCTCGCTCAGCGTCTCCCCACCGGCACGGTGGTCAGCTCCTTCGTCATCACCTGGGGCACCATCCTCTGCCTCACAGCAGCCTGCCAAAACTTTGCCGGCCTCGCAGTCTGCCGCTTCCTCCTCGGTACCTTTGAAGCTGTCATCACCCCAGCTTTCATGCTCATCGTCTCTCAATGGTTCCGCGGCGAATCTCAGCCTTCGCGAGCCGGTCTCTTCTACTGCTTCAACGGCGTGGGCAGCATGTTTGGCGGCATCCTCTTCTACGGAGTTGGCCAAGCTAAGGGCTGGGACGTCTGGCGCATCATCTACGTTCTCTGCGGCGGTCTGACCATCTGCTGGGGTATCCTCCTCTTCTTCTTCCTCCCCAACAACATCCTCACAGCGAAGAGGTTCACAGTCGAGGAGCGAGCCATGCTCATCGCCCAGAGCGCGCGTAACCGCACCGGTGTCTTCAACCGCAAGATCAAGTGGAACCAGATCAAGGAAGTTTTCTGTGACTCGCAGATCTGGCTGCTCTTCTTCTTTACTCTCCTCAACGAGGTCATCAACGGTGGTATCGCCAACTTTTCCAAGCTCATCGTTAAGGGCTTCACCAAGGATCCCCTTCTGACCACCGCATACGGTATTCCCTATGGTGCCTGTATGGTTGTCTTTGACTTTACTGGTCCCTATCTTGCCTCGCGCTTCAAGAATGTCCGAACCATTGTCATGATTGTGTGGTTGATGCCCACTCTTGTTGCTGTGACTCTGTTCTGGCAGCTCCCCCGAACCAACAAGGGAGGTCTTCTTGCTGGCTACTACATTGTGAGTTACCTGATTGAACTTCCAAGATACTCTCTCTAACCGTCATTAGTGCGCTTCCTTTGTCGGTGCTCTTGTTGTCGCCCTTCAAATGCCTGCCTCCAACGTCGGCGGTTACACCAAGCGAACAACCGCCACAGCCTTTGTCTTCCTTGTAAGTCCTCAGACTCCCAACATCGCATTATTCAAAAGCTAACAAGTCAAGGCCTACTGTATCGGCAACATCATCGGCCCTCACGGCTTCCTCGGCTCCGAAGCCCCCATCTACCAGACCGGCTGCAAGCTCATCATCGGCTGTGTCGCCGGCCAAGTCCTCATCGCCCTCATCCTCCGCTACGTGCTCATCCGAAGAAACAAGCTCCGTGATGCCCAGGGCCCAGTCATTGAGGACGAGAATGCTGCTCTCCAGGATCTCACAGACTTTGAGAACCCCAACTTCCGATACTCTTATTAGAAGACTATAGACACCTGTCAACCGCTAGATACCAATTGACTACATGTCACATCATTTTATCTTTCCTCGTGATGCTACTCCTCTCATTAGCAACCTATGCTGACTTGTTGGTTACTCCGCTGGCAACATTTAGCGAACAAACCTGGGGAAACCTTCTCCTAGCAAAACATTTACGTAAAAGAAATCATGGTCTCGTTAAACAAGGTTAGCTGAGTCCGGGGTAAACAAATCCACATCGCAAGGATGGATGGGACCAACAGACGATGCAAACTACCGGCTCAGCGGAGCGGATGCTGGGGCCAACCTTGCCTTTGACAGCTGGTTGATCTGGAAGATAGCATCTTGCGTCGTGGTAAACCCGGGTCTAGGCCTTAGGAGACCATAGCTCCTGGAGTTGAATGTAACTGCAAGTCCAATATCACCGCTCTTAAGTTCCTATCATCGTTTGACAGCTCCAAAAGCTGAATGTTGCCACAATGGCATGTCGATCCTCGTTCTTATCCATGATCTGGTCCGCTAAACGAGACTATCAATGCAAGCTATAGCATTTCCCCTTCAAATCTGCCTCAAAGACGGCCACAAGACAGAGAAGGCGAGTTTCCAAATGATCCAGATAGCGTAATTAGCTGGCACACATCAGACAAGTCATAACTCGGTTTCAATCATGCAGCAAGACTCAACTCGCTTCATAACACGCAGATACAGACACAAGCTCAATGGCTAAACCCGTTCACACGTTGAAAGTTTCGTATCGGTAACATCCACAAGACCTCAGAGGCTTACCCATCATCAACCGACTTCCTAGTCATAGATCCAAGTTTACGCTTCATTCAACACAGACTGGACTCGGCCATCCCACCAAGGCCATGACGATCAACCCGCCGTCGACATCTCCGCTCACTAATCCCCAGACCCATCAACCCAAGATAAGAGCCTCCAGGCGCCATCGTGAGCCCCGACAAAGCGGGTTCCCGTTTGTTTGGCATGATGCCGGGAGCTTCCTATCGTTTCCCCGCGGCCATTCGTATGATCCAAGTGGACCGTGAACAGGGGAAGAGTCTCAACTCCCGGGGGTTGATCTGTGGCCGGGCGGTGTTCTCTCCACCGCTCGGAGTCAAGATCAAGCGCCGGCATGTACCTCGTTAACAATTTTCTCAAAAGGTGGCTGGGAAATAGAACGGTTTTGGCGAATGAGGATCACGGTAGATGGGTCATACAGCAGCTTCAACGGCACACGTTGAGAATCCGGGGTAAAGCTCGTGCTCAACATGCAAGCCCCTACCGTTCATGCAAAGCTTCAAGACCGAATTTCAGAGGATGTGACTTTGTATATAAAAAAACTAAATATGCCCATGATGAGATGTCAATGAAAGCGAATGCTATGCGAACAAAACCCCTACCCAGTTAGTGATGCAACGACTCGTATGCTCTTCTATCCAGGAACGCCGTGAGAATGCCTAAATCACAATACCGCGCTGTACCCATCCCTGTCTTCCCTTCCACGCCCAGAGAAGAAGTCCAATACCAATCCAGACCGTGATAGTCTCTGCCCAGTACGTTCCAGCATAACATCGCTGTCCGTAGCAGAAGAGATCACCCTCCCCATCACCGATCTCATCCCCAGGGTGGTTGGCACCATCCTGGTACACGGCCGAATACACGAGGCCCCAGAAAGTCGAGCCAAGGGCGGGTAGCATGCCGATGATACCAAAGTTGGTGGCAAAGTTCTCGACGCCCCAGATGATGGTGACGATCAGGGGCGTGAGACTGAAGATGGCGCCGTAGCCAGCACCAACCATTCCCGAGACGAGCCAGAAACGCTCAGAGTGGTTCTGAACGAAACCCGACGCCAGGACGAGCAGGCCAAACGACAAGACAGCGGCAAAGAACGCCATGAACGCAACGCGAGAGATGGCGAAGCGATCGCTGACTGCTGAACGAGCGTGTCTGACCTGAACATGCTGAGTCTGAGGCGAAGGAGCCAGCAAATCAGTCAGAGTACCGATGAAAATCCTGGCGAGCGTGTTTGTAACACCAAAGATGGAAACATGCGTGGCCGCCGAGGTGTGGTGTCCAAGCCCTTCCGACATTGGTGGCGTCAGAGTGCCGATGATGGTACCCAGATTGTTGATGAAGGCCTCGCCCGGGCCTACCATCAACAGGAACGCCAAAGCAAATGGCCACATCGTCCTGTCAGCGAGGAATTGTCGCGTCTCGGCGTTCAGAACCCAGTTCTTCTTCCACTTCTTGTCGTCCTTGGTCGGATCTAGTAGCGACGAGTTCTCCAAGTCATCGCCCTGTGCACTCACGCCGCCGTAGCTGCTGGTCCGGCCTAGCAGCGAGCTCCCATCAAGCAGACCGCTCTGCTCCAGCTCCTCGATAGCCTCATCGATGAGGTCGTCCTCGTCCACCACCCGCAGCGTAAACGTCCCCATGATACCCATGACAAACAGCAGAACCGCGAGGAACAGGAAGAACCGGAACACATCCAAGTCTCCCTTGGAACCATCTGGTCGCGTTTCAGTGAACAAACGACTCCCCGCTTGACTCAGCCACATGGGACTCAACCCAAAGCAAGTAATGGGCGTGGCGAGCGCCAAACCTCTATATCGACCCTTTCCAAAGTTCTTTGCGCAGGACGACACAGCGGCCATGTACAGCGCGCAGGTCGCGATACCGATGCAGACAAAGGCGAACATCATGAGCGGGAGCGACCAGTCCCCATCCGGCCGAGGCCCACCATGGCCGCGGTACTGAAGATCCAGCTTCCTGTACACGCCCGCAGCGATGCCGTAACCCCCGCCAAAGAGGACTCCTCCCGTGAGGGCCAGAGGCGCGAGGCCGACGCGGTCGCATATGTATCCGACGATCGAGATGGGGAGGTAAAGGGCGAGGGAACCAGCGATGGCGACGGCATTGACCTGGAATTGGGTGTAGTGCAGTCGTGATTGCAAGAGCGGCGCATACAGCGAAAATACGACGATGGAGCCGCTGCAGAGAGCGCAAATGTTGGCCGAGATGAAGGAAATCAAGCGAATAGCCTGCTTCGCCTTGCGCATCCGTGTCCGATGGCCGCGTCCGTCGTCCGATTCCGTATCAGAGGCATAACTAGAGCTGCGCGTCGATATCTGGTCGCTATCGCGGGGGCGCGCGACGTCGTCCGAAGCTGGAGGAGGCATCTTGGAGTGTAGGAGGATGCTATTAGTTGGCGGTGATCATGTCGGAGAAGGAAGAGAGCAGGTGACAGGCTAAAGACCCCGTGAGACGTTTCACTGCCCGTGATTGATGAATCACGTCAGTTGGAGGTGCTCCATCGCGATCCAACGTCATGGGGGTCTTTGATGGAGCCCCCACTTGGGTTGACCTCCGATGCCGGGCGGGCCGTTTAAACTCTATCACCAAGGGTGCAGAAGTTTCTACAGGTATGATTCATTCATCAGAGTGTCACCAAAAAAAGAATTCTTCCATTAACATTCTGAACCTTATCGGCCTTGTCTGTTCTCAGTGTTGACGTGTTATTGATTGCTGGCAAGTCGCAACAGAGAGGCCCTCGCGGATGGACTCTCAGGCGCAGGATCATCCTTTATCAAGATCAACGTCTCCGACTTCCAACGGCCCAGCGGCTGAGGCGTATCCAGTGAGTCGACAAAGTCATCCACCGGCCTCCCCTCCGACGGCGAGTCAGACGGTTCAAACATGACGACGCCTCCGATGGTGGGTACTACCACAAAATCGTCATCCTGAAATATCTTCGTCCTCGCGGCATGCACCGAGTCTCGAAGTCGAACCGGCGCCCAGCGTGGTTCACCCGAAAAGCCGCTTCCGACAGGATGTATCGTTTGCAGGTGGAGGTCGATGCGCATATTTCCGTCGGCCGTGGATGCTGCCAGCAGCAAGTCTTCATTCCAGAGGTGTGCATCCACAAATGACAGTTCTCTTCCCGCAGTCAAATGAGGCTGAGGGCTTCCAATCCAGAGGAGGTCCGGCCGTGAGGATCTGTATTCGTAGTGTTTAAAGGTCTGCGTCAAGACATTGAAAGAGACGGCACCCCAGTCACCAACTCTTGTCGCCGGCAAGCATCCATAGCAGATACCAGGCAATGTTTGAATCTGGTTCTGGCTTCGATAGATGCCTAGAGCAAAAGATCCACAGTTGTCCGACTTTCTGCACGCAAACGACAATCCGAGATAGCTTTCTTGATTGCAGTCTTTGTTGGCGTGTCGTCTGGGGTTTGGAATGTCTTCTGTCGCCCACCACACCGGCTGGCCGTCTTCGAATTTGATCACAACAAAACTGATCTGTTTAAAGTCTGCTTTATTCAGTGTCTGCTTGCAGATGTGGTTTGTGTACTCACTTGAGATCTTGCGGGAGCATGCCCATACCGCAAACACCACACTCTCTTGTGTCGGATGCGGCAAGACATTGGCCACGCCTCCAAATAAGCGCTCCGACCCGGGCGGGCAAGTCTGAACCTTTGTGAGGTCGAGCTGTGTCGTCTTGCCGCCCCACGTAAAGACCACGATCTGTCCAGTTGAGGTTCCAATGCCAACAGTCTTGGCCTCTGTATGCGCTGTAGCAAATGGACCTGGCAATGAGATGGTCTTCCACTCTTTCGTAGTTAGGTTGGCAATAAATCTATCAATGTTAGCAGCACCCAGAGATATTTCGGTTGGCAGTAGACTGACATCTTTCGGTTGGGTTGGTTGGCTTCTCTCATCACAAGAAGTTGATCACTGATGCACACAAGCCGGAATTGAATACCCGCCATGGCGCCCCCAGGAGGCAGAAACCTATGTCTTTCTCTCGTCCGCAAATCATCAACAATAACTCTGTCCAACCTAGGCTGCCAGGCCAGCTTCTCTTTCGCATAAAGCGAAGGATACCACGAATCGACAGGTACCGGGCCAAGCTGCGGCGGCGGAGTCGACTCGCGAAAGATGCCGCTGACTCCCTGATTCCACCGCATCCACGTGTACTTTGAGAATGGTCGCTGCCACTTCTTTCGTTTCTTAACTGCCATAGAAAAGAGCTGCCTGCCAGGCGTTGTCGGGTACGTCTCCAAGAGACCAGGGAAGAAGTTGCGGCATGCTCGCGCCAAGACCGAATCCTGTGTCCACGCCGTTGCCCATGCCCTACACACTAATCTGCAAGCCCGGAAGTCCTTAACACTTAGATAAGAAAGAATAAGGCATATGAGCTCCGGGGGTAGATCTTGGAGACCTGAGAGTACGATGGTTGCGTCACGGATTCGGCCCCGCAGGTACAGGATATCCCAAGGTGACAGATCCGCTAGGAAGTCGTCGATGGCCTGCTTCTTGGTGCGACCATGACCTGGCGAAGCCGGAGCCTTTTGGACAGATTGGTCTGTAGTGATCTGCATCGTGTTGATGGCGTGGCTGGGTAGAGTTGAAAAGCATCGCAAGTGGTTTCACGCTTGGATGCCTACATCGTGCAGGAACGGTCATGTGACCAGAAGCAAGACCAAAGTTGAAGTCTCCAAATACACCAGAAATGATACGAGAGAATTCATTATTGTGATTTATCGGAGTTCTTGTCTATGTAGCTTCAGTTACTCCAGACCACCATGCCTTGATTCCCTTCACATCGCACCATCCCAGCTCCAACGGGTCCTCAAACCACCACCGCCCATTCTTGCGATCGCTCTCGTACTTCTTCAAACTCCCTCCGTCAAACCGGTGATTCTTAACTCCAACAAGTAGGACCGCGCTTCCGACACGAGGATTAAACTCTTCTGGGTTGAGGAACACCGTCAGATGTACTTGTTTAGACGTGGAGGGGTCGGCAAGTCGCGCAGTCCTCTGCCTGTGTGGAGGGAGGTTGGATGGCTCCACGTCCGACAGCGAGGCTATTATGGCAAGCACGTTGCAAGACCAATTCTGCTTGTATGGGAGATGCGGGATGGATCGTAGCGTCGTGAGCTTCAGCGGAGTCTGGGGGTCATGCCAGTCGCGGGGCAGAGCAATGGGCTGCTGAGGCTTCTGCTGAGGTTTTGGCTTGGCCGGGTACGCAAGAGTCTCAAAGGCCTCAAAGGCTTCCTCAGCGGCTTCTTCATCATGGCCAAAGTCAAAGTCCCCGGTATGTATTGAAGTGGGCTTGACCGTAGCTTTTGGCTCTTCTGGTTGCACGTCCTTTGGCTCTTGAGGTGGCTGTTCGGATGTCGCTGGGTACGGTTGCGTTACGGGTTCTTGATCCTGTCCAAGAGCTCGATAAGACTCATTCCATCCGACAGTGGCAAGATCCTCGACAACAAGCGTTGCCATAGTACGATCCTCGATATTCTGCCACTTGGCATGGAAAACTTCGCATTGAATGTACGCCCCCAAAGCAACCTCTCCCGTCTGAACAAACCGATGCATATTCGCCCCTAAAAGAGCCTGAATGCAGATAGCGCCATCACCAAGGAGCAGTCGTACAGCCTGCCATCGTCCAGAACGCGACACCGAGACTCGTTCAAGACCTTCAACGAGGAAAATGGACCCAGGGACGCAATAGCGGGTGCGAAGAATGTCTCGAATCACGGGAACAAACTCGAAAGTACCAGCCGAATAGGTAACGGCGGTGGGATCGAGCGTCACCGATTCGTTAGGCATGTGCGATGATGGTCTATTTGGTGCATGTTTAAGATGACGCCGTGAACGTGAAAGACGGCGTTGGATGCATCATGAATGGGTGCAATATGCATATATCCATAATTCCCTCAAGCGGGGTCTCATGTACCACCAAGACGCCTCAACACTTTGATCTCAAACAGCTGTACTACCTCAAAGATGGACAGTCCGTATGCACGTGAGCTTACTGTCGCCATTGGCGCCTTGCAAAAGGCTGCAAAGCTCAGCCAGTCCATTGTCTCCAGCCAAGACAAGGGCGCCATCGAAAAGGAGGATCTGAGCCCTGTGACAGTCGCCGACTTCGCTGTCCAGGCCCTTCTCACAGCGACCATCAAGCATGCCTTTCCTGAAGATCGTGTCGTCGGAGAGGAGGATGCTTCCGATCTTCGCAAAAACCCCGTTCTGATGGAGCGGGTGTGGGAACTGCTGAGCCGAATCGCAAGTGACCATGACACTCCCTCGCTCTGCCAACTCCCCGCAACTCGAGAGCAGATGTGTGATCTGATCGACGAGTGTGGTGCTAGTAGCCCTGGGGCATCTGGTCGAACTTGGATCTTTGATCCGATTGATGGAACCAAGACATATCTTCGTGGGGAGCTCTACGCTATCAACATGGCCCTTTTGTTGGATGGAGAGCAGGTTGCTGGCATCGTTGGAGCTCCCAACCTATCCATCGATGCAAAGGCACCTCTGCAAAACGAGAACATTGATCCCACTGGACAAGGTTGCATATTCTTTGCTGTCAAGGGACATGGCGCCTTCGTTCGCCCCCTATCAACAGATGCGCCCCGGAGACTTGCTTCCCACGCTGCAGACCAAGATGTCCGCTTCGTCACGTGCGCCAACATCGTTGACTCTGCCCTCGACGGCGTCCACGAAGTCGTTGCATCTCGCCTCAATGCGCCCTTCCCAGGTTGCGACCTCGTTCCCTGGGTCCTCCGCTGGGCGGTACTCGCAATGGGCCTCGGCAACACCACAGTCTGGGTGTACAAGCGCCGAGACCGCTACGCCAAAGCATGGGATCATGCAGGAGCCATGCTACTATTCGAAGAAGCCGGTGGAAAGATCACCGATGTCCATGGAAAGAAGATTGACTTGACGGCTGGGAGAAAGATGAGCGCGAATTTCGGGTTCGTCGCGGCGCCGACAGACCTTCATGGGCGAGTTCTCGAGGTTGTGCATGAGGTACTGAAGGAGCAAGGAAAGGAGGACTTTTTGAAGTAAATTCTCAGGGCGTATACTATAGAGGTTACTGATCGAAAAAAGAGACTGGATACGACATGGTCACAAAAGGGGAGAAGAAAAAGAAAACTGTCTTAACCCTCCCCAACAAATCCAAAGAGATCATCATCTGCGGCGCATGCTACTCGACAATGGTCAACGTCTGGGGCGGAGCAAATTGGTTCATCCCCAAGTCATCAAGCTTCTTCAAGTCGGACGAGCGCGTGTGCGGCTTCAATGTCAGCCATCCACGCTTCAACAAGAACATAAACGCTTTTAACGAGTGTATCCTCAGAGGAACTTGGAAGGCTCTGGGGGATCTAGCGGCCTTGTTTGCCAGCTTTAAGCCCTGCCCTAGAAGCAAGCCCAACGGGTATCCAAGACGATACTGGTGATGGCAGAATGCCCAGGTCTGCGAAGAATGCTACGTGACCTTTACAAAGTACACATCGCTCGAGAATAGATACACTGTCCACGGAGTACAAAGCAACAAGGGAATCTGCAATCTCTACTCTTCTCGGATGCGAAACTTGTACAGTGACGCCTGTCAGTTGAGCGACCTCCAAAGTTTCCTCAACCAAGCAGCGCAGCGCAAGCAAATCTTTATACAAATGACTCAAACGCTAGAAGCTCTCAAGTCAGCATAGAACCAAGAAAACATGAGGCAGAAACAGATGCTCATGCAAAAGGAACGGATGATGCATCAAGACCACTCAAACAGGATGGCCATGCTGAACAAGTCACACACCGACGCCCTGATCGCCAACATGACAAAGTTCAGATGAGACGTACAAGGCTGTAATGGGTACGTGGTGGGAAACTCCCAGATGGGATGGTACAGAAACGAGACGTCATTGCAGGGCTTTCTTGATCTTCAAGCAGCGGATCGGCTCAGGGAGCAGGCCCTGGCTCCGGGGTTAACTCCCGGTTTGAGTCATTCCTCTCAAATTTTGCAGTTTGAACCAAGGACACAGATGTTTCAGGCTGAGGCTGAGAGGATTGAAGGGCTCTGGATGCAAGTTGAGTGACGAGGATGGTGTTGGTGTTGAGGCTGTTGTACATCATCTTGCCCACCCACATTTTTCTTAATTGGGGTTTTTATTAGCTCTTTGCTATTGCCCTGCACACACCGATTTGGTGATTTCTTTTCATATGAACAGTTTTCGCGACAATCAATCGTCTGTTTGCATTGTGTGGGCGGTAGTGACAAGCAGTGCCCACCAACGCTCGCATCCACCAAACATCGTCAAACAGTTTCTCTCTGCATATATTTCTCCGACTCTTCCTCTTCCTCATTCCATTTCTTTTCATACAAAAACCCAAGTCTTCGCCTTCGGTCCTCACGCTACCCGCTCCCTCATCATGGAAGTCCAAAGAACCAACCTTATATTAGATCAGCTCCCTCCAGAGATTTACCCAGAGATCGGGTCCAACCTGACCGGGAGGGAGCTAGACGGCGTGACGCGAGCATCCAAGCGCCTTAGGGCCTTGTTTATTGGATCGTTGTTCCATACCATCAGATTCGACCACCTCCAGCCGGACGTGAGAGACCGTCTGAATCGCTTCATCAATGGCAAAACACCAGAAAAAATGTCCGAAATCTGGACCGCAGTCCGGCAAGAACCATTCCCCCTCTCCACGCCCAAGAAAAAAGGACATCCGTTAATCTGATCGGACAGCTGCGCATCTTTCCTGTTCCCTTTCCCAGACTCCATCGATGACTTTGACTTGGAGGAGATGCTACCTGCATCCCAAGATGCCCTACGCCTTCAAGTACTACAAGGCGTCCGACTCCTATCCCAGGTTCGACGTCTATCCATCGACTTGGAACGTTTCGGCAATGGACATAGATATACATTCCGAGCCGCACTGCCCAGCGCTCCTAGATGGGAGCACCTGAAGAGATTGAGACTCACTGGGCTGGGCGAAAACCGACGTTTCGCCGCCACACTTATTCGCAACTGTTCGCCCGACAAGCTCATGGCTATTGACCTGAGCGGAACTCATTCGTTTCTTTTGTCGGTGGATGCCCAGAGACACTGCAATAGACTCGAGCGCCTACGACTGGAACACCCCTTCCCTCCTTTCAACGCGGACAGTTTCCCGGCGATGCAGCATGTGTACGGCATGTCGGAGAGCTTCCCGCATGTCAAGTGGCTGTCTATAGTCGAGAAGAACTATGGACGAGAAGGCAACATAGACACTTTCGTAAGTACACAGCTCCACGAGAAGTCAAAGACTGTTTCTAAGAAAAGGTGCAGGAGCAATGCTTTGAACAAATGACAGAAGCCCTGCAACAGATGCCGAATCTTCTCCGTTTTGCCTTCACGCTTGACATCGACCGCTTCCAACCAGATGAGATCCGCGATAGGTTAGGCCTAGATGAGAACGATAACGAGGCATTGACGGACAGCCAGATGCTAGAGTGGTACACAGGGCAGATCCGACGCATTGCAGGCGCCGCCCCCCAGCTTCAAGAAGTCTGCCTGTTTGGGAACTTTGGCACTTCCATGGGCATAGACATCGCTGGAATTTACCGTGGTACTAAGGTCGAGGATGGCAAAAGCATGCGCATACTCCTCGACACGGTCCAGCCGGGGGTCGAATGCTTGAGATTCCCCTGGGGCTTAGATGACGATGAGCATCTGTGAATGTGACACAAGCTTTGGGTCTTGGGAGTTTCTCGCACTTACAAGACCGTGATGTTCACGACTTCGTCGCCTCTCCTGGCGTAGGCAAAGCCTACCTTTTCTCTTTGGTCCCTTCTTCCTCTTCGGTCTCTTTTTTCTTTTGTTTCTTCTCCCTCTTTGGCCTCTGTTATGATTAGCAAGTTTCGGTATCAGATTGAGGATAATTAGCTAAGAAATTCGGTACTTTAATACGTATAACCTTCCTCATTAACGCGAGCTCTCTACGAATGCCCTCAAATACGCAGCTACGTGCCCTCGCAGAGGTGGGTTTAGCCAATTGCGAAACCATATTTTTTGGCGTTAACTTCCTTGAAGACATGATAGAGGCGTTACAACACCGGCCCAATATCCCCCGTTTCGCAGTTACTGTCGATATATACAAGTTCTAACTGGGTGTAGATGGGGACGACAACGAGCCATTGACGGATGATCAGGTGCTGGATTGGTACACCGCGCGGATCCAGCGTATTGCCGACGCCGTCCCCCAAATGCTCGAGATCTACCTGTTTGTTCACGATCGTATGTATCGCGGTACGAAGTCCGACGATGGGGAGACCATGAAAGTACTCCCAGATGCCGTTCAGCCAGGAGTAGGATGCTCCAGATTCCCCTGGGACCTCGAGGATGACGACGAGCATCCTTGAGTGTGATACAGGAGTTGGTGCTCGAGTTTCTCGCACTTGAATTAGACCTGAGCACCTGGGGGGAGCTCCAGAGATGAAAAACTACGGGAGATGAGGGATTATATCCATGGGGCGATGAACCAGATGCAGGGGGATTTGGTGATAGCACAAGGACGGTAGCTTGTTAATGAAGTCTTTTCGTGATATATTCCTCGAGATGATAACTCAGGTCTATGTTGACTTCAAAATGGCCTCAAAGCGATTTTCTTCAGCATGCTGACACCAGTTTTCATGTATTGCCACCCTCATCAGTCACCCTGTCCAGTTTGTAGTCCCAGCACCAACCAACACCAACGGCATGTTACCTACTTTGAGCAGGCAATGTCCCAAAGGCCTTGCAAATGCAAGTGTGGAGAGATGCTAGTCGTCAATTCCCTGCGGGAATCTCTGACTGCCTGCCTCCAACATCTCGCGGGAAACCATAATGTCATGCCCTTCCGAGGCTCTAGTGCCCACGTACACCACACCGTTGTTATCCATTATGGCAAGCTTCTCCAGCTTGGGGAGTGATTTCGCAATCTTTTGAACCAGATTCGTGTACCAGTCATCTACCTCGGCCATTGTGAGCGGTTTGGAGTCTATCGTCCAGACCTGACGAACGAGGCAGGGCCCCAGCCACCTCCGATCAACCCAGAATGCGAACCGGCGAAGACGAGGCATCATCACCAGGATTTCGATCAGGCTCTGAGTACCGTCAACCTAAATTACTCGTTAGCTTCCCGTCATATTCGCCAAGGCTTAGGGGAGAATGCATACCAGCTGTTCAGAATCCGAAACGGTGTTGAGGATGTGATGGCTAAGATATGGCTTGTACCACTTATCGAAATGCCTCATGACGAACCACTCCAACTGCTTGCGCACTTTTTCTCCGACCCAGGGCGTCAGGAGACCGGGCGGGTTGGCTCTTGTCTGAATAACCAAAAGGTTATGGCCCAAGTACATCCTAGTCAGCTGCCCAGCACGGTTGCTCATCGCTCTGAATGGCATGGTGCTGTACCGAGTCATCGAGCCGGGGTTATTCATGTCCCATGGAGCCCGGTAGTTGAGGCTGTCTGGAAGCCAGTGGTTGACGATGCTCTCTGTGTATCTGCCGATAGCAGTGACGCTCAGGGTGGTCACCTCGGGCCACCCCGGCGAGGCTCTCAGAGAATTGACAAACCGTTCTTGTAGGCCATAAGCGAGATTCTCGAGGTCCAAAACTACGGTTCGCACCCGAGCCGTTCGTCGTAAGCCCTCAAGAATGCGGTTCGGGAGTTTGTTCATGGCTTCGACCCCCGGGCGTTCGCCTCTTGCGGAATTGGGAGAGACGGTAAAGCATCTGTCAGTATTTGTCAAGGGTCTCTTCCTTCTTGTAAATAGGTAGTCACTACTCACCGAACCGACTCCCATAGTGGTTGCATGAATCTTTGTCTTCTGTGGTAGAGGAAAGCCTCGAGCATGCAAGAGACGTCCGCTACGGTGCCATCGAAGCGGACCGCGTAAAAGACGTACGGCAAGAGGAGCGACCGGAGAAGTGTCGACGATCGGGAGATGCCGCTCATCTCAGAAGGTTTGAGGCAAGAGAAAATGAGGTGAAAGACCAGTTCAGGGAGCATGAGCAGAGGGAAGGGCTTCTGTTCCTCCACCGCTACCTCCACCGGCGGTTCGGTACCGCGCTTGGTGCGCTTTCGACGGGGCATTGACGCGATCAAGCGCTGAGACTGCGAAGGAAACAGATCGTCTAGAAATGGCCGAGATTGGTGGAAAGGCTGCCGGGCCAAAGATGGTGTCTAGGTGAGGTTTCTCGCAGGCAGCAGCGAGGGGAGGTCCTTTGGTGCAGTTGGTGGGAGTGCAGTCGGGAAGGTGCAGCCAGGATGGTGCTCCTCCCCCAAACGCCGCTGCGTAAGGTTGTTTGCAGAAGAGACGAGTTGAAATTTTGGCTTCATTTCCTATGGAAGGTACCTGAGTATCAACTGCCCAACACGGCATTACCTAATAAATCCATTACCACTCTCGTCTTCAACACCAAGACTTGTACCGTCACCAGTTTTGAGCCATCTCAGCATCTCCAAGGGGACGACCCCCCACACTCCACAATCTGACGAGCAAAAGGAAAAGTTGAGTAAAAAGATCATTATCTCAAAGCTAGCAAATTGGTATCAAGACTCCCCATTCTATCATACAAAAGAAAAGAAGAACGAAAGCACGCGTGGGCGGAAACCCAGGTATCAGTTTGTCATCAATAAGCAGAAGAACCCCCTTGCCAACCCAGAAATCCACTCGAGATCATGCTTCTTACTGGTTGATCCGTCCCTTGCCGTTCACCTTCTCCTGGTCAACAGCATTGACGCCAGCGTTGAGACGGCCAAACTGCCACTCGGGAAGAGTAATACCCGTCTGCTCGTTGATGGTCGACATGAGAGGGGGAAGCATCTGGTACACGTTGCGCATCGTCTCGGTGGCGTCGGAGCCCTGGCCTCCTTGGCCGTTGCTGCCAGTGTTCCACACGCTGATCTTGGGCTCGAGACCACGAATAGCGGTAGCGTTAGCCTTGGCCAGCTCGACGTACGTGCCCTTCTCGATCATCATGTACTGCAGCAGACCGGCGGGACCACCAAAGGCCTGCGACAGCTTGCCGTAGGCATCAGCCATGGCGGAAATACCCTCTGCCTCACGGAGCTTCTGCACAAGCTCGGCCTCTGCGCGCTGCTGGGCAGCATAGTTGTAGGCCTCGGCGTCGTTGCGAGTCTTGTAAGCAGCGGCATCAGTGTTCTTGGTAACCTTGGCAAAATCGGCCTCGGCCTCAGCGTCAGCGGCAATCTTGGTCTGGTAGGCAGTGGCATCGGCCTTGCGCTGGCTAGCCTCCTGGTTGGCGCGAGCCTCAGCCTCGACCTCGTATGCAGCGGCATCGGCAGCCTGCTGCTTACTCTCTCGGGAAATGGTGGCCTTGACGACATCAGTGGCACGCAGACGCTCCATCTCAGCGGCGGCACGCTTGATCTCGACCTCCTTCTTGAGATCCTCATCCTTGGACTCGAGAGTACGCTGAGCAGTGACACGAGCAATGTCGACGTCACGGGTGAGACCAGTTCGCTTGGTGTCGAGGTGAGCCTCAGCCTGCGCGCGCTCAATGTCACGCTCCGTCTTCTGAACAGCCGTCTCGGCGTTGATCTTGGCAATCTCTCGCTCCTGCTCACCCTTGCGCTTGGCCTCACCGACATTACCGCGCAGCTGGGCCTCAGCAACGTCAATTCGGGCCTGGTTGGTAGCACCCTCGTGAGCCTTGCGGGACAGCGAGGCAAAGTAGACAGAGTCGGGAGCGTCCTTGAGCTCCTTGACGTTGGCGTTGTAAATCTTGAGACCAAACTGGTCAAGCTCGCTCTGGATGTTGCGGAAGATGCGCTTCTTGAAGACCTCGCGCTCGGTAAAGATCTCTTCCATGGTCATGCTGGACACGAGGACACGGGTCTCACCCTCGATGATGCCCTTGACGATGTTGGCGACATGCTGGCTCTCCTGGATGGGGGTGCCGTTGCCAGCCTCGGAGCTGGCCAGGAGCATGGCGTACTTCATCAGCGAGTCACCGCGGTCCTCGCGCCTGAAATCGTGCTCGTCATCCTCAACAGGCTCGCGGGTGTTGGCCCCCCGCTGGTTAACATCGGGACCAACGGTAAAGACTACGGGAAGCGAAAACTGAAGCTTCTCCTTTGTCATGGCCTGGAGATCCATGGCATAGTCGTGAGGTTGAACGCTGTCATCCTGTTAGTCATATGCACAGTCGCAAACTCGCACAAACTCACCTAAAGCGTGTGCATCGCTGCAGGGGCCAGACCCAAGCTGCCTTCGTGATCTTGACGGTCTTGACGCCCATGCCAGTGATGGCAAGGTACTCATCGGGGGCAGAAATTCTGTAAGCCATCTTGACGGTGTTGTGTGACTGTTCTTGTCAAGGTAAGGTGTAAGTGTAGATGAGCGAGCGTGGTAAGGAAAGAAGGTGGTTGTTGTTTGGTGTTGACCCTTAAGGCAACGGGTATCAAGTCAATTAGAAGAGTTCGTTTGCAGATATCTAGGAACAAATGAATGACCTAGACAAGTTTGATGTGTATAGCAAACGACTGGATGGAATGCGAACAACGGACGCCTTATATGTTTCGATTCTGGAACGAGACGGGAGTCAGATGATTGCCTAAACGCCTTGCATGCCCCAGACGAGTTCAACCTAGAGCTTTGTCCCCAGGCTAATGAGCACTGCCTGCAGGGGTTGTTTGCTTTACCCTGCTACACGGGCTGGCAGCGTTTGTGTGCCTTGAATCTTGGCGTCCTCTACGGTGGCGGAGCTCCGGGTGGTCTGTCGAGCGCAGGGACGGGAGTGGAGGCTGAGTAGGGCTTCTGGAAGGTTTCCTGCCTAGGAAGGCGGTGGAGGTCCCATGACCAGAGATTATGGCATTAGCACGGAGATTAGCCGTCTCTTGTGATGTTGCCACTCAGAGGATGAAGCTATTTGCCCGACGTGTTAGTTGATGGCTGGCGAAGCAATGATGATGATGGAAGGATTGTCGGTTGGAATTGGCAGGGCGGATTCCGGGTGTTTAGTGGAGTGACTTTAGCGCTTGTCCCCGCTGTAACCGCTCCGCTGCGGCTGGAAATGCTCCAGCGGATGCGGCAGATCTCCAGGACCCGGGCGTCAATGAATTGGATGGGTCCAATTCGTGTAAGTCACCAGCTCAACGACGGTGACCGAATGCGTACAAGCCAAGCATGTCTTCATTCATACTCGTTCATACGCCGATGCAATGTCCCTCGCATGTCCCAATGCCGTATTCACCGAAACATTAATCAATCACATATCGTCTCGAAATGCGGCCCAAACACAGCCTTGCGCTTCCCACCCAATCCCGCCCCCCCCATCCCCCCACACCTAACAACTCGAACGAATCCCGCATCGCGAATCTCATGATGCCTAGCGGATCGTCCATGCCGATATCCGATTCCTCCGTCCATCAAGACATAGACTTCAAGGTTCCTATATTACATGCAAGGTTAGGTTACAGAGCGAGGTCATGTGGTGTGGGGGGGGTCGTGACGCCCGGCTTGTGTGAGACATATAATTCACAGGCCACTTTTTGAACCTGTCAACCTCGCCCACATACATCCATTACTATCGATTCAGCTGAACAAACGCCATAGAATAATTATAGTTGTTTTCCAATCTCACTCTCCGTACGTTTTCGGAAAGAATTAACACGAAAAAACCACTCTGTCCTCTATCAAAAAATGCCAGAGTAAAAAACGCCCAGCCAACACGCCAACCCGCCAAGCCTCCAAGAAGTGGAAATTGCATGACATCCACGGCTGCTGCGCCACCCAACTCTGATCCTTTGACCAGAGAAGCACCAGGAACAATCATCAATCAATTGAACCACATGAACTCTTTCCGTTCAATTGGGTCGTCTAGTTCTCGTCGGGCATCCACAGCCTGATTCTAGACCGTCGACAAATGTGCAAGGCTGAGCCCATAGCCTGGTCACGAGTGGTGGGCTGACTCCGAGGTTGCAACACGACCCAACTGAATGTTATATCATCGGGCGTCAGGCATCTACGCAGCGCAGCATTCTTTCTTTTACTTCCGCCTTGGCATATTCCCGAATCCATCATGTCCAAGCAATCATCCCGAGACGTCCTCGACGACGACCTCCCCCCTCCGTATACCGAAGCGGGGCCATCGACAGCAGCACCTCAACCTTCTCAACAATCAATCACATCCATCTTTTCTTCGCATCTTAACAGCCTCCCACTACGCATCCTATCAAACCAAGCAGCCCGCACCTCTGCACGCGACCAGCGAGACAGCGAAATCCTGACGCTCCTGGTCCCCCATGTCGAAGACCTACTATCGTCCATCGCGGCCATGGATCCGCCTCCCCGAATCGTGGAGATGACCATGGTCCCAGAAGAGGCCGTGAACCACGAATGGGTGTTTAGCGATGAGGATCGATCCCGCACCGTAGTTCGCGTGCAGGAAGACCGCAAACTTCAAGGAGATGAGAAGAGACCACCCAAACCAGAGCAGAAACCCCTTGGAGAGAGGGCGTTTGATGAATGGGGCCGATGGGAGGACGAGACAGAAGATACGACTCCCCGCAACATCCTCTGGTGGGACGACCGCGACATGGCCTCCCGCCTAGCAAAGTACATATCCCCAGAACGGGTTGATCGCCAGGTAGTAAAGGCAAATGTGCAACAAATAAAGCAGGACAAAAAGGCGTCAAGATGGGGCCTGTTCAAAAAGGCCGAACCACAACAACCGCCTCCAGCGCCAGTAAGGCCGGTAGAAGATGAAGATCCAGTCACAATGACAGTCAAGGCTGAAGAAGTTACATTTAGACGAGAGAACGAGATGGGAATATGGGAAGGCAAGACGGGATGGGGATTAGTTGTGCGCGTCAAGATACGAGGCTGAGGCTATTCAGCCTTGAAAGTGGAGATCACCACTTCAACGCCACGAGCTAGAGACGATTATCTATACCCACCCAGTAATTACAGAATGGGATATCAAAGCCATGGATATAATTATTGAAGAATAAATGGAGAAATAATTGTCCATGGACACACCCTGGTCATGTATTGTAGACGCAGCACAAAGCTGACTAACCCCACCACAATTATCAGATGGAGGTGACAGGGACCAAGGCAGCATCACCAAACAACTACCCTAGAATCTCGAAAACATACAAGGCTATAAAGAACACATATTTCATCATTTTTCATATTTCATGCATATTTTATTCTCCTTTCCGTCATAATGCGGCCCACGAGGGCCTCGGTAAGGCGGCAACCTGCTGCCCGATCAAACACCTCACAAACGCCATGTAAGCACACCTCCGCCAACGCTTCCAGTTCTTTGTCTCTGATGACATTCAGCCTCAAATCCCTCAAAATCTACAACAAAGAAGGAGTCTGGCAGCCATGCTCAGACAGCCTCTACTAAACGCAAGGGCCAATCTCATGATTCCGTGCAACAACCCGAGAAAAGCAGAGCCACCGCACGCCCTACAAAAAGGAGCAGGACAGCAGCATCACCATCCACTACCTTGAACCAGCCTCCCTCTCAGCCTCTTTCAGTCTTTGTTGTGGGCAGCGGCGAGTGCGGTGAGCTCGGTCTAGGACCTCAAATCACAGAAACTCATCGTCCCCGGTTAAACCCCTTCCTCGACCCCAATGACTCTTCATCAAAATTCAAGGTTGTCCAGCTGTCTTGTGGTGGCATGCACACTGTCGCCTTGACAGCAGACGGAAAAATCGTTACATGGGGCGTAAACGACAACTACGCTCTGGGAAGAGACACTGACTGGGATGGCGTGATGAAAGATGTAGACACTAGCTCAGGTAGCGAAGATGAGGCAGAGCTGAATCCTTATGAGTCAACTCCTACAGCAGTATCTTTCCCTTATGAGATACGATTTACACAAGTTGCCGCTGGTGATAGCTGCAGCTTTGCCCTCACAGAAGACGGCCGCGTCTGGGGCTGGGGCACATTCCGCGTGAGTATCCTCACTATCACCAGTTCACCTTACTAACTCAGCCCAGGACGGCTCAGGGCACGAGCAATTTGGCTACGACAGCAACGGCAAATTCATAAAATGTCAGAAAATTCCCATCCAAATCCGCGGCATCAACAACATCACCCAAATAACCTGCGGCGCAAATCACATCCTAGCTCTAGACTCCTCAGGAAAAGTCTGGGGCTGGGGCTCCCACGAACAAAACCAGCTCGGCCGACGTCTCTTTGGTCGACACACAGAACATCTAAAACCGCGTCTCGTCGAGGTATGCCGCGGAAAGGCCAAGTACATCGCCTCGGGAGAGTACCACGCCTTTGCCATCGATCACAAGGATGACGTCTGGGCTTGGGGACTCAACAGCTTTGGCGAGGCGGGTTATGCTGATGGTGCTGGGAGCGACTCGGCTCTTTTACCGTATCCCATGAAGATCCGTGATCTCTGCGGTAGAGGTGTTACTTTAATCGACGGCGGCGCTCACCACTCGGCAGCAGTAACAGCAACAGGCGAATGTCTAGTATGGGGTCGAATAGACGGCGGCCAACTCGGCATATCCTTCACACCCGCCCAACTCCAAGACCCAGAGCTAATCCGTCACGACGAACGAAACAAGCCTCGCATCTGTCTCCGTCCAACACAAGTCCCCCACGTCGGCAAGATGGTCCACGTCGCGTGTGGTACAGACCACACAATCTTTATCAACAAGATGTGGAAGGCGTATGCGACGGGTATAAACTCGTCCGGCCAGCTCGGGCTTGGTTCGGACGACGATGTCGATGTGGCACGCGAGGTGCGGAGTAAAGACCTAAAGGGGACGAGGTTGAGTTGGGCGGGAGCCGGGGGGCAGTTTTCGGTCGTTGCCGGCAGGTCATAAACATCTCCTCGGCAACATGCTGCGTGGTTTCCGGGACAAAGGTAGACTTGGACGGAACGCTGAATTAGGACTTGTAAAGCTCGTCACTACAGGTTCCGCAGAGACTGCTCGGGACGTTGCGACGTGATACAAGAGGTTGGATAGGCGAAGCCATCGACACCGGCAAGTTTGCACGGGTGTCAGTAGGCGAGTTGCCTCAAGAATCTACATTGAGTTGACCATTCAGAGTATATAACTACAGTAGTGAACAATAGATCGGTTATCTCTGCACATGAGTATGTGAGCTGGCCTCATGGCACTCATCAACCTCTCCTCATCAGTGATCCATCACGTCACACACCAACAGTTGTGAATCCCCTCACCCAACCGTGCCCCAACCTTAACGCGCCTCGGAACAAGTCCGTTACTCACAGTCCCACTCTCACAACAAAATTCACAACCACAAAATACCACCTCATAACCCAAATCGCCATTCTCTAGTCACACATTCACGTTCACCCTCAATTGACTCACACGCCGAAAACCCCACCTACATAACCAATCCCCTTTCCCCTCACTTCACAACCTCAACTTTCACTCATCCACAAACAAACATGGCCTACAACGTCCTCGTAACAGGCTCATCCGGCCACCTCGGCACAGCCCTCATGCTCTCCCTCCCCACGATGGGCTTCACACCCTTCGGCATCGACATCCTCCCGTCAGAAAACACCAACCACGTCGTCTCCATCACCGACAGGTCCGCCGTGTCGTCCATCCTCGCAGAGAATCCGATCCGCCATGTTCTTCATGCCGCGACGCTGCACAAGCCTCACGTGGAGAGCCACTCCAAGCAGGACTTTGTCGACACAAACATCACGGGGACGCTTGTGCTCCTCGAGGAGGCCGCCAAGCTTGGTCCCCAGATTGAGAGTTTCATCTTCTTCAGCACCACGAGCACCTTTGGCGCAGCTCTGAGTCCCAAGCCCGGTCTGGCAGCTGCATGGATCGATGAGACCGTGGTCCCCATCCCCAAGAACATATACGGTGCCACAAAGGTCGCCGCCGAAGACCTCTGCTTCCTCATCCAGAAACAAACCGGCATGCCTGTCCTTGTCTTACGCACGAGCCGCTTCTTCCCGGAACAAGACGACGACGAAGATCGCAGAGCAGCACTTGACGATGACAACCTCAAAGTCCTGGAGCTGGCCTACCGCAGATGCGACATTGAAGACATTGTCCGAGCTGCAGTCTGCGGGATGTCCAAGGCAAAGACACTGCAATTCAAAAAGTACATCATCAGTGCACCACCACCCTTCACAAACGATCCCGAAACTCTCCAAAAGCTCGACAACAACCCAGAAGAGGTTTTCAAGGCCGTCGCACCAGGCTGCGAGCAAGTCTTCAAAAACAAGGGCTGGGGCTATCTAAAGCGCATCGACAGAGTGTACGACTCGAGCAAGGCAGTAGAGGAACTGGGATGGAAACCAGAGTACACCTTCAGCAAGGTGGTTGAACTGATCAGGGAGGGAAAGGAGTGGAAGAGCGCGTTGACGGCCAAGGTTGGAAAGAGGGGATATCACGCCGAGAGCCATGGGGTGTATACCACACGATGAGAGGCACGTAGGAGTACGAGGTTAGACAAGAGCGACATAGAAAAGAGACACTTGCAGCACCTTGCTTCCATCACTATCGCATGATAAAATGAGGAGACGAAACACATGTACTCTTTGTCCTCAACAACACAGTTCCGAATATCCGGTTATATACTACAAGTACAAGACGGCAGCAACCCTACTCTATCTAACAGGGGGTATCTACTATAAAAATTCCTATCTACCTCAGCCAAACTTGATACCAGAGTTGGGGTTCCAAGTCCCAGGAGCCGGAGGCTGTCCAGAGCCTCCAGCAGGTCCACCAAACTTGATACCCATTCCCGGATTCCACATGGCGCCCATTGGAGCTTGTTGAGGTTGAACCGGTCGGGGCTGCTGCATCGTCTCTCCGGCCCATGACTGTATGCTTGCCTCGGCAGGACTTTGCACAGGCTGGGGAGGTGGAGGAGAAGCGTATGAGCGTGCAGGCTCTGGAGGAGCATATGAGTGTGCTGGCTCTTGGTGAGGAGGAGGAGCGTAGTGAGCGGGCTCCTGATGAGGAGGCATCGGGCTTTGAACCGGAGTCGGCTTGTGAGAAATGTTCAAACTCGACAACGGCGGCATGTTGATTTCCCTGTCAACGTCAGTTAGTATTGATCCAACACTCTCTTCTTTTGCAACATACTCTTCCAAAGCCCTCGCTTCCATCCTCCGCTGCGCAACCCACCCCACGATAACATCGCGGAACCCAGGCCCAACAATCTTGTTAAGATCGTTATAGAACTTGCGCCCGACCTCAAGGTTGTTGACAATCTCCTTGTACTTAAAGTAGGCATTGTCCAGCTTCTGCAGCGCCATCTCTCGCTCTCGGTTGCCGCGTTCTCCCATCTGTCTCTTCTGCGACTCAAACTCTCGGTTGATGCGCTGGATGTCGGCGAGAATACGCTCCTGGTCCTGTGCTTCCTTGTCGATGGCTTCTATCTCGGGCTCATACAGCTTGTCGAGTCTCTTGTCAAAGAACTCTTCAAAGTGAGCTGGGACAAGTACCGTCGTGGGGTACGATCGCTCCAGTCGGGCTGCCTCCTTGAGAATATCGGGCTTGATATCATCGCGACGGGCATTCTCCCGAAGATTCTCGACCTTTTTGCGACGTCGGCTCTCGAGACGAAGGACATCGTTGTATGCTCCGCGGAGTCTTCCGATAACTGGCTTCAGCGTCTCCGGAATGTCCACCCGACGGCTGGAAGGCACAGAATCCATCAGATCCCGATCGGGTCCTGATAGCATAGCCAGCAAGTCCTGGATAGCCGCAAACTTGTCCCTAACCATTGCGTCGCTGCTACCGCTGGTCTCAAAGTAACCCTCGATTTCAGCAGCGTGCTGCCACAGTTGCGAACCCTGGGGATCTTGCCTGCTCTCAGGCCGTATCCAACGATCTGTTCCAAACCTCATTCGAAGTCGCTGGTCCTCTTCTTCCTCTGAGGCCAACGCTCTCTTGCCTTCTTCGAAGATGGCGAGATCCCCTGAGCGCAGCTTATCAATATCGGCAAAGCTCTTGTGTACTCTACCAATGGCATCAGCTTGCCTAATCTCCTCTGCATGCTGCACCAAACTGGGAGGCAAGCCCAATGGCTTCTCAAGAGCTTGCAAAGAACCAGGAAGACCAAGAGACGCCAACAACTCATGAAGCTTTTCGGTAAGCGTCTCGAGCTCCTGGATGATATTCTGACTGACCATACGGTCTCGTCGCTCCTCGTAAATCGAAATGGCAACGTGTACGGAAAACGGTACAAGGCGAGAGAACAGTGCCGGCCCAAACTCGGCGCGGTCGCCAAAGTATTCGTATGGGTTGGCCACTTGGGGCGGCACTCGAGCCACGGCCATGTTGGCGCGATCGAGGATCTTGAGCTCCGACTTGGGAGGGACGGCGACTATTCAGGTTAGCTGAGAACTCGAGCCTGCAGAGGTCACTTACTGAGGTAGATGACATCGTTGTCCTTCTCGGCTCTCTTCAGATCCTCCTCTACCTTTCGCTTGAGCCCACTAAGGTCATCAACGACTACCTTGCCGAGAAATCCGCTTTTGGCCTCCTTAATGCCCTCTGTCACGCAGGATACGGCATCCCTCAGTCTCGCAACCTCCTCTCCGTATTTCCTCTTCTCGAGACAATCGCACGCAGCTCGGTACTGCGCAGCGGCGGCAAAGTGATGGTGCTTGGCGCTCATGTGGTGTATCCAAGCGCTGCTAATAGCCTCGCTCTGCATAGCGGCCTCGCCAGAGAGGTTGTATAGATCCGAGACGCGAGCGGCCAGCTTAGCAATTGAAGCATCCTTGTAGCCGTCCATAACAGCTTTCTGCCAGAAGCACTCCTGACTCTGCGCGAGCAGCAGCTGGATTAGAGACTCGAGGGTGTCGTGGTCCATGTCCTCGGGAGGGTCGGACATTCGAAGCTCGGGGAGGATCTCGGTCTGCATGTGGGTGAGAACGCCCGCGGCCATGGAGAAGTAGTTGGCCGCAGATTTAAGACCCTCGGTGTTCCCGCGGGGTGTATTGAGGGCGAGCTGGGAGTAGAGGGAGGCGAGGTTGTAGAGGATGTTCATGAGTTCGTACTTGAGGTTGTTTCGGACCATGGGACGTTCGGTGTTGTAGCCCAGAGCAGGATACCAGGAGAATTCCGCTCCAATCTACACTCTCATTAGTCACCTCCTCCTCTTACAACCATACCGTACTCACGTCTATGGGAAACTTGCCGCCAACCCACACGAGCTGGGCAGCATACGTCTGCAGCTTCTTGATACCGCTAGGGTGCGGTTCCCGGACGTTGACCGCATCACGACGAAGCGTATCAATGACCTCAAGGTCATGCTTAAACATGTCCGGGTGCTGGTCATATTTGGTGTTGATGTACTGTCGTATCGTCGAGGCCAGGGAAAGGTGTGTCGACTTGCGAAAGGGGAGCGCAAGGATGTTGCTAAGCTGGTGTAAGTAGGCAGAGCTGGTTAATAGAAAACAGAGTTACTCACGACGCCATATTGATCTTCACAAGCCAGAGCTCGCAGGTTTTGGAGCTCAGTAGCTTGATTCAAACAGCTTCACCAAAGTCAGGTTCGACTTGTAAAGGCTGCGATGACTTCATCCAGCCCAAAAACATGGAGGCCGCCACGTTGGAGGGGCAATGACGAGGTGGGGTGTGGCTCGTTTTTGATGACTAAGCCTTGAAGTCGTCCAAGTACCCTACAGACTTGATCATAATCAACATGTCAACTACGGATCAAAGACTGATTCCTAAAGAAAGGATTTGGGTTACTTTTAATAATGTTGGCGGTTTATCATATGTGCCTTGAGTGGCTCTTAAAACATACATGTGTCTGCAATCACATCCGGAGGCTTATGTAGCTAGAACTCGGAGTCAATTTATTAGGTACTCAAAGAAAGCATCATCAAATCCTCCAATTGCTTCAACGTGGTATCTCATAACTCATACTTGTCATAACTTTAGCGGTACTTCACATCACCAACACCGGGGTGGTGCGTTCCATCATCCTTGTAGGCCGGCGGCTGTCCGCTTCCACTCGCCGCCTCGGTACCCAAAGCTCCGGACGCCACCGGAGCCGAAGGATCGGCGCCAGGGGCTCCGAATGTCGGGCTGGTCGGGGATGCTCCATCCTTGCTCTGCTTGACCTTGAGAGATCCAACCTCGGCTCCCTTCAAAGTCTCGAGCAGGTTTCGTGCTCCCGCAGGCCACATGCCATTGGGTCCCTGACGGGGCACCTCACCCTTGATGATCTTGTCGACAGACACTCTCTCACCAAAGAATGCAGCATTGGCGTCCTTGCGCTCAACCACGACAGTACCATCAACCTGGACACCAGCGTAGAATCCACGCGACTTGACGTAGGAAAAGACAGGCTTGAAGGCGCTGGCGCTGAGGCTGCGACGATGGCTCTTCTTATCCTTCTCAGGCTTCAAATTCTGGTTGCTCTCGGCTGGTTCGGGAGGAGGCTGGGCCGATGGCTCTCCTTCCTTGCCCTCCTTCGACTTTCGTCCTTCACGACCTTCCATGGCAGTGCCAAACTCAACAGCGCCTCCAGCTCCATAAGGACCTGCGACGACGGCCAAGTCACTACCAAGGGCGACGCGCGTGTTGGCAAAGGCAGCCAGTGCCTCTCGGCTGTTGATGACACAGACACAATCATAAATGTCGAGGCCGACCAAGAAACCGGCTCCGACAGAGTGTACCTGGATACCCGAAGGGGGGCCCCATGATCCATCAGGAAGACGGGCAATCAGGATACCAGAGCCGGTCGCGCCAGAAAAGTTGAATCCAGCACGGAGGGTGGTGAAGATGGCAAGACCAACAGCCTTGGCAATGACCTTGGGTGGGATAGTGACAATGACACGGCTCTTGGGCTTCTGCTTGGTAGGATCGATGATGGAGTCGTTGGTCTCAGTGGCCTTGGGGTCGGTCGAGGTGGGCACCGGGCTTGCACCGGGGTCGGCATAGACACCGTTTTCTAAAAGACATGAGCGTGTATCATTACGAGATGGTACGGAGAACTTACTGCAGAAAGACTTGAGAATCGAAGCTGCCTTGTCACACTCCTTGTCAAGTGTCTCCGGGAGGAAGCTTTGGCTGCCGAGCTTATGCGCCAAGCTGTTGATGGGAGCAGCGGCCTTGATGCCAAGCTGGCTAAAGCGCTCACTCCAACCATGCTTCTTGTGGTGCTCCTCAGGAGGCACAAAGGTCGATGTATTGCCTGCTCCAACCTCGTGCTCTGGAATTGGCGCCTCTTGATGTTGATGCGTAGGCTCGTTGGTGGGAGGAGGTGCAAAGACGGGCTGGGCGGGGTTGTACTGAGGGATGTTGTAGTTCTGTTGAGCCGGCTGAGGGTTGGCAGGGTTCGCATCGAGGGGGTTTGGGTGAGGTGCTAATCCCTGCTGCTGCTGCGCAGGAGGAGGTCCAGGAGGAGGAGGGGGGAAGTATTGCTGCTGTTCTCCTCCAGCAGCTTGTGGCGGAGGAGGGAACTGTTGCTGCTGCTGATCTGCCGCTACAGGAGGAGGCGGGAAGTATGGCTGCTGCGTAGGCTCAGATCGACTTCCCTCCGTCTGCTGTCCCTCCGGAACAATCTTTGGCTTCTCATCCTTTGGAAGCTCAGCACCTCCCTGTTCATAAGCTGGAGGAGCGGCAGACTCGGTATGAGGTGGGGGACCGGGCGGAGGAGGGGGGAACTGCTGCTGTTCGTCCGCGAGAGGCAGCAGGCCAGAACCGTACTGCTCGCCCGAAGGCTGATTCAGGGGGGCCTTTTCGGGGTTCGACATTAGATTTGAGGGTATTTTCGGGTTCCTGTCGTTGGAGATGGAGGAGCGAGGCTATGATCGTGGTCTGATGGCGGGGTAGCTCTGTCTTACAAGCGTACGAGCTGTGTTGGCAGTGCTTAACAAGTCTGAAAGAACCAACACCAGGGAGATGCAGAGCAGAACCCTTTAATAGCTGTCAATTCTGAAAGAGGCCTCGTAATCTGGAGAACAGAGTGGCGCGAAATATAAAGTGAAACAGGTTCGTTCATCAGTCGCGACAGCTTGGCTGTTGATGTCATCAGTGTGGCTGACGTGCATGATTGCGACGATGAGCTGCTCAGGGTCCAGCACAGCCACATTCTTGGCGTTTGTGTATGAGGGAGCCAATCTTGGCCTCAACTGATTGAGGATTGTTGAGAACAATAGTTGTAAGCAATGAGACGAATAGACTTGTTTATAGCTGACAGCTGCTACTAAATATTATCATGTTTCATCGTTTCTGTGCTGATATAATCATTCCCGATACAATCCCCGATGTCTCGGATCCCGAAGTCAGACATGGTCAGCCGAAAGGGCTTAATACCCGAAGCGGCCTACAATATTAAACTTGGAACCTACAAACTCGGCTTCACTCATAAACACCAATACTCCTCTATAAACCAGCAGCGAGATTAAACAATGACGCAAACACAATCCAGGCTCAACGCCGAAGATACCCTCCACCTCCCCCGCGTCCTGTGCCTCCACGGCGGTGGTGTCAACGCCGAAGTCTTTGAGCTGCAGTGCCGAGCCATCATTTCCCGGCTAAGCACCTCCCTCCGCCTCGTCTTCATGCAAGCACCCTTCATATCAGCTCCTCACCCTCAAATCGTCAGCGTCTACGGTGACTACGGTCCTTTTCGACGCTGGCTCCGCTGGCAGCCCGACCACCCGGAGATTGAGCCCGAGGCCGCAGCGGGGGAGATCCGCTACCAGTGCCGACGGGCTATGGAGGATGACCCGGGGACGGGGGAGTGGGTCGGCGTGCTGGGCTTCTCACAGGGCGCCAAGATTGCTGCCAGCTTATTGTGGACGCAGCAGCAGGTGACAGCCAAGTTCGGAGCGGCAGAGTCACTGACGCACTTCAAGTTTGGAGTGCTCATGGCTGGGAGAGCGCCTCTGATCATGCTTGATCATCGCCTTCAGGAGACGCCTCATATTGTTGACGCAGCACTTTTAAGCTCCGAGTTTACTGACTGGCCCGAGACCAACGAGGGCGACCATGTGTTGAGCATTCCGACTCTGCATGTCCATGGCCTACGAGACCCAGGAACAGAACAGCATCAGGTCTTGATGAACAAGTACTGCCAGACTGGTACGACAAGATTGGTTGAGTGGGACGGTGGTCATCGAATACCCATCAAGACGCATGATGTGGAAGCTGTGGTTGAAAAGATCTTGGAGCTTGCAAAAGAGACGCGGGTAACCGATGAACTACCCAATTGATGGTGCCGACAACGGTGCGGAAGGAATTCCTGTTTTCTCTAGATGGCATGCGGTTGTTAATGATGGAGTTGATCATGCAAAGGCGTTTGGACATTCTACAAAGACCAAGAGTTACAGAATAACACATAAATGCCAGTCACCCCTTTCAATTAGAAGACCTGTTTATATGCTTCATATAGAGCATCTTTAACGAGAAACTCAGCACTGATAACCAGATATTGACAAAGAGGGAGAGTCACCACCACGCAAACACTTCATCGCCATTAACAATCCGTCGACAGAACCCAATTGACAACCCCGGAGTCAGAACTCATTTGCACATCCAGTCTGCATTTCAAAACTTCTAATTAAAGATTACGCTAGTTCTAGCCAGTGTCCTCAGTGTGGTTCCATTCCATTCCGTTTCCTCTATCCCCATATCTAAAATGGCCTTCGTCCAATTCCTTCCCCAGTTATACTCTTTTTTTATTTGGTAGGTCGTCGGAATGGATGGGCCCCTGTGGTCAACACATACTCATCCAGGCTCACCAAATCAGGAGGCGAAAAGATGAGGTAAAAGTACTTGAGCGTCTCACCAAGCCAGAAACTCTGCACACCTGTCAGTATCATATCCATCACTCGAAAAACAGGTTTACTTACCTCCATAGAGTCGGTCTGCTTCGTCTCGACAGAAATAATATCCTCAACAGCAGCATTACCATGCTCCGTCGTAGTAAACCGCTTAATAGCCTCAAACATCTCCCACGCCATATCCTGCCACTTGGAGTCTCCCGTGAGCCTGTACATGATAAAAATACTCTCCACGGCCTCGGAACGCAGCAGGTACCGGGGATCGCGGACGTGGCGGAAACCGGGCGGGATGGGCTCTCCCTCGGGTGCCCAGGCCTCTTCGTCGTAGTCGCAGGGTTCAAGGGTGGGACACTCTTCGAGGCGGAAGATTTCGGGCATTATTCCTGTTGCAAAGGATTTAAAGGCCCAGTGGCATCCAAGGGCGAGTTTCTCGCCGAGCTTGACGTGCTCTTCGTTGTCGAGGAGCTTACCACCTAGGGCAAACATACCTCCCGCGAAGCAGGTAAGGTGTTGAGTCTCAGGGATGAACTCAGCCTTTCCCTCAACATGAATCTCACCCACCAACAAGACATCGTCCTGGTTCGGCACCTTGGGTCGATACAGCAGCTTGTCAGCCACAACCTTCGTAGCCATGCGGTACATCCTCTCATAGTTCCGATCAAGTCCACCAAGCAGGGCATGCATCTTGATGAGGTGCTCATACATGGAGTCGGCCAGCGCTCCGAGAGTAAAAGTGTTGTCCTCGGCGACCTGGTGCTCAAAGTTGAGGTAGATGGGCCACATGCCAGGCAGCTTGGTCGAGTTCTGCACCCTGCTGAGGAACTGGGTGACTCGGTCGGTTGCATCGTAAAACTTGGAGTCTCCAGTCAACTGCGACAGGCGAGTAAACTCCATAGCCAAGGACGCCGGCGCTGCAGAAGGATCATGGTTTCCAGCGATTTGGGTGCCGTTCTCGGCTTCGGCAAAGTCAAGCCAGAGAGTAGGAATGCGGTTCGGCGTATCAAAGGCGACGTAAAGCATCTCTCCAAGCTCAGTAGCCTTCTTCAACAAGGCTTCCTGGCCACTCAACTCATAAGCTCCAAGCAAACCTCCGAGATGGCGGGTGGTCAACTTGAAAACGTCGACGGCTCCGTCCCGCCTCTCACCCCAGTTGAGAGTAGCGGCAGCATTGGCAGCCTCTTCAAACTCCTCACGAAGATCCATGATCCAGAGCGTATCCAACGAATCAACCAATGTGGCAGCCCATCCGCCAAAGCTATCCCTCCACTGCGCCGACACAGGCATGAGCTCGTCTCTCATCCACGCATGCTGTCTATACGCGGACCAGCCTCGCAAAAACTCATCCCGGACAGCATCCCTCCTCTTCTCAGCATCCTTATTGAAACTAAACTTGTGTTTCTCAGCTTGCACTTGTGGAAGCTTCTGGGCGACGCCCTGAGGAAGAGGCTTGACAGCGATGGGAGGATGCTGCAGCTGCAGCGAGGACCAATCAACAGTGCTGGCGACGAACTCGGTCGGGGTCTGTACGGGAGGCGGAGTGGGACGAGGAGGGAGAGATGGAGGAGGGCTCAGGGTGGTGAGCTGAGGACCCGAGACCAGAAGGAGATGGAGGAACAAGAAGATTCCTACGACGGCGGCTATGGAGAGAGCGCGCAACGGTATAGCCCGTAGTGTCGACGGTCGAAACATTATAGTTAGTAAAAAGACCCCCCAAACAAAGTAAAATGAGCGAAAGAATGGATAAAGGGAAGAATGAAGAAAGAGAAGCTCGTAAAGATCCCTTCCAGAATTTGATCCCTCTCTCTCTCTTCCCCTTGTTCCCCATATAACATCCGACAGCCCCGTTTCAGGTCGAAGAAAATATACAGTGCACAGCACATGCGATCGAAGCCAAAAATAGTACCCTGACTTATACGATATCGACAGCCAACAGCGGGCGAATGGCAAGGGTTGTGGTGGAAACGGTAATGGCTGATAATATGGGGATCACCTTTCGACTGCGGGTCCAGGGCCTGAGATTCGCAATGGACAACGCGTGTCTGTGCGTGGCCAGGAGGGAAAGGGGTGTTGTATCAGTTTGTACTTGTATGGCTTCTTTGTAACTTGTCACTGCGAATTATCGATAGTTTAGAGTAAGCAACAAGAGAAGACCTTCGTCTTAGCTGCGTTGACTTGTTGACTGTTAGTCGTCCAAGTACCTGTATCTGGCAACACACGGCGCTCTTCTCCCCAGACACCCACGGCCCTGGATATTCAGGGCCCATCCCTGACAAATCCCGGGTCTTCCGATCATGTAACGATTCTTTTTAAGGGGTAAAAAAGAAAAGCGAAGCGGACAAGAGATGCCGCGGAAGAACTACCGAGTCGCTCCTCGTATACACGGAAGTCTCGGCGGTCGCTTCATGGATGTTATTGACCCATACCAAGACTTTTGATGTTGGACCCTTTTTTGATGGAATATCTTGGCGGTTTTTATTTATACGACGCATGCTTTATGTATGGGCAGATCTTGTTCCAAGACGATCATCTCGTTCTTGGACCAACAGCTTTCCTCGCTTGTCCCGCGTCGATTCGAGTGGTCCGCGATAACCGCCCGCATCTCCTGAGCCGATGTTGTTCTTTCCAGGATGTTTAATCAGAGGCCTCCTCCGCCATTCCCGGGGTTCTTGACTAGACTCGGGCTAGATTTAAGCATCTTTGCGCCATATGACCATTAATCCACCAGTAATTTCTGAACCCATCGTGAAGTGCAGCCGCAACTGATTAATAAGGCACCTCGGTTCTCGCTAATATTTCATGTAGCCCAAAAGAGACGCCAAAAAGGAGACGGAATAGGAGCATGCTTGTCCTACCGGTAGCATTGAGCCATCACAGTGCTTCTCGACATCCTTTGGTTCATTCCACTTCTAGAAGAGCGTTGGTGCTTGAAAATGTTTCTCGTGACCACTTACCGTGGTTCAAAAGGCAAATATTTCTCCTTGAACTTCTAGAGATGGCAGATCCACCATGCAAGGGCATTCCCATCACCTCCAAATGCAGCCCTAGTCTTTCAACAGCCATGTTCCCTTTCGTAGGTTGTCTCGTGACACATAGCCGGATTTGGAAGGTGAAGTTCATTAATTACACCCATCCAGCAAGCATGCTTTGACATCGCCCAACTTCAAGCTGCCCTACTTGGAAAGATACCACCATGAAACAGTTTGACATCCCCTGCAACCGACCTTTTTTGTATCCATACAAAGAACCTCGAGATTCCCGTCGCCGGATATATCCCATCTGACCTAGATACCTGGTCGGGAGTGGCAACCTTCTTTGTCTCCCACCTCCAAAATAGTAACTCATGGCCAAAGCAGACGTTGCATCAAAACAGTTTCTTTGGAGGATACTACCAACGGTGCTCGAGTCTGAGCCAAGTGCTTCATTTGGGTTGTTCTCAAAGACAAGAGATGTTCAGAGTCAAAATGTCGAGATGTATATAAGTGTATATCCAACTCGAATGTTTCGAGTCTTGATCATAGCAAATTTATTCCCAACTACAATCAATCGTTACCCATCAATCATTAACCATGTATTTCGCATTCCTTCCACTCTTTCTCGCCGCTCCAGGCGCCCTCGCCAATCCCATCACACCCCGTGATGCCAACCCTCAGCCTTCCTACTTCAAAGACCTCCCCAACACTCTTTCCCGCGACTTTCCCGTCAACGAAACCACCAAAATCGAAGTCCGCGATGAAACTCTCGCTCACAACCTCCGTATCCGCGGTGCAGGCGGTTACCTCGGTTCCTGCAAGGAGATCCGTTTCTATATCAGCGACAAGGACATGAACCGCGTGAACCCAGCGTATATCCACTCGGGTTACTATGAGTCTCCCCGTCTTGTTGCTCGATGTCCTGATCTCACGGGTGAGCTGAAGTGTAGCTCTCTCGAGCTCGGAGAGTGTATGGTCAACGTCAACGGCGCCCTAGCCCCCGGACCTGGGTAAGTCCCCCACCTCCAAACAACGATGATGTGTTTCTGACTGTAGCAGTGGACTTTGGCACGAGACTTGTACTCAGTGCATCATGAGTGAGGATGGAAAGGACCTCTGGTGCCACTGCTGGAGCGCCATGAAGGGTCATCTCCTCATGAGCGGTACCACCATCAACCTAGGCAAGCTCTTCCCCTTCAACACCCTCTCTTTCTTCTTCGCTAACCGTCGATAGACTCCTTCGTCGAAAACTTTGACGGCGACTTGACATGCAACGGCGCGCGCGGATATCGCGGTGTCTGCCCAAACGGTCCCTCCTGGGATCCCAGAGAACACTGAGTCTTCCTCTCAATGTCATCAGACAGACTGGTCTTTGTTGGTGGATCGCGGGTTTTCGTCGATGTTTTTCGAGGGGTTCGCCTGGTTGCGCCCTAGTCCAGTCATTATTTTCGCATCTTTTTCCTTCACCACACTCTTTCACCATAGTTAGATGACCAAGCCCTCATATTCCAGAGGGTACTTAATGCCAAAGAACCATGACATGCTTCCGAAAGTCCTTGCACCTGATGGTCATCATCAGACCGGAAACTCAATCTTTGACTCTCCCCGTTGTTGTCGCCATCGATTCGTCGCCTCAATCATCTCCGGACATCCTCGTAGCAACCATCCCCATTTCTTAAAGAACCCAACGCTGACTTCCCAGCCGTACACGTCGGTTGGATCTCCCCAGACAATGAGGAATGCTTCATCCAGTTCGCGACTGCTAACGACACTAAGAAGATCGCAGCACAGCTCATCCTCATCAAAAATATCGTTCTTGATTCCATGCAGGATGTTATCCCTCAGTCGAGGAGCAGGAAGCAAATCAGACCAGGGATGATGCGCAAAAGTCGACTGCAACTGCGTCGGACGAAGGTTCTCAGGAAGAGTCGGCTCAACAGTAACGCCATCCAAAGTCTTTGGGCCAAAAGCATTAAACTGCGAAATCATCTCGTCGCTGCAGAGACCCTCGAGCGGGATCCCGAGTGTCCGCGCATTGTGCGAGAGAGCGTTGGCGGCGTTGAGTCGAATAAGCGAAGGGAGATACGTCAAGCGATGGTTCTTGAGTGTATACTGCATCTGGGCCAGCTGCATGAACGCATACACAACAGCCCTCTTCTGCGGATCCTCAATCATGAGGTATCCATCCAGAGGCCATGACGTAGTGACGACACTCTTGCCGTCATTCTGCTCAAGCTTCCGCCTCCCTAGGCCACCGTTAGCCAAAAGAAGAAAAGACACCTCCGGGTATACTAACGGTAGGCTCTCTGGTTGAGTCGGTTCTGCCGCTTCCTCCTATCGGCCGACTTGGTAACTCCGGTCCAGTCGTCCTCGGGTCCTCGCAGCTCGGTCAGTTTTGGCATCCGACCGAGCCGCTTCGGGGCATTTATATGTTCCGCCATAGTAATCAGATAATAGTTCAAAGTGGAAACACGCGTGTAGCACAACCAAAACTAGGAGTGATACTTGTATTTAAAGGTCTGCAGGTAGCTGACTGATAGATCGGAGATTCCCTCTATCACCGTTGATTTCGCCCCTCTTATCTGGGAATAGTGGCCTCTTACGAGTCAACGACTGCGTCTCGAGCCTATCATGGGCGGTGAAGAAGCACGCTAATGCAACCTGCTGACACCGACCATCCGAAGCTAGAGGCTGGGGGTTGATTGGGGTTCCTGGTCGACACGAGGCAGCTGTCAGACGTTTATTTCAGAACCCCGGCAGTTGAAGGACTTGGCACGTAAGAACACCGACTCTATTAAGATAGTAATAGATTCTATCGGATTCTTCACCTCATCTTCTTAACGCCGCTTCACTCCATATCTGAGTTTACGATCTTGTCCCGTCTCGGGTTGTCAAAGCTTTCTAGCGACCCGCTTGACTCAGGAAACTCACGAATCAGTTATCGCCCGGCGGTTTGCTCGGGCGGTAAACCAAGGTCTCGGCACGGGCTATCTTCCCAATTCGTCCCAGTAGCTCAGCTATGTCCGATAATAAAGTCCGAAACGGCAGTTCAAGATCCAAGCAGCCAGTGATGATGGCATCATCGGTGAGAAATTCCATGACGTTGTGGAGACTGAAGAATCTTGCCCCGACGATATATAAGGGCAATGGGGCCAAGATGTAGAAGAATTCATTATTCCTAAACAAACACAATCAATCAATCAACTCAACTTACCAACTTCTCTCCAAAATGTCTGCCGATTACGAGTTCCAGGGCTGGCTTGGCCACTCCCCCGATGCCGTCAACGGCAAGATGGAATGGGGTCCCTTTGAGCCCAAGAAGTGGGAGGAAGACGACGTCGACATCCAAATCACCCACTGTGGCATCTGCGGTTCTGATCTCCATATGCTGCGATCCGGATGGGGAGAGACACCTTATCGTAAGTGAAGCCATCACCAAACCCCTGCCAACCAGCCCACTGACATCAGACCAGCTTGCTGCGTTGGCCACGAGATTGTCGGCAAGGCCGTCCGCGTCGGCAGCAACGTCAAGGACATCAAAGTCGGTGACCGTGTCGGTGTGGGTGCTCAGGCACGAAGCTGTCTTCGGGATGACTGCCCCGCGTGTTCCGCGGGCCTCACCAACTACTGCAAGAACAGCATCAACACCTACGGTTCCATCTACCCCGGTGACGTGGGCAAGTCGTATGGTGGATACGCCGACTATAACCGGACAGACTCGCGTTTTGTCGTAAAGATCCCTGATGGTCTTGCATCAGAGGACGCCGCTCCCATGCTTTGCGGCGGTGTCACCGTTTACACTCCTCTCCGCAACAACGGCTGCGGCCCCGGCAAGACAGTCGGAATTGTCGGTGTTGGTGGTCTCGGTCACTTCGGTGTCCTCTTCGCCAAGGCCCTCGGTGCAGACAAGGTCATCGGTATCTCTCGTCGGGCATCCAAGAGAGACGAGGTGCTAGCCCTTGGAGCCGATGAGTACATCGCCACTGAAGACGACGAGGACTGGGCAACAAAGCACGCCCAATCCATCGACCTCATCATCAGCACCGTCTCCAGCCCCAAGATGCCCCTCACCCAGTACCTGAGCCTCCTCCGTTACGGCGGCAACTTCATCCAGGTCGGAGCTCCCGACGGCGGTGAACTTCCCCCCATCAACGCCTTCACCCTGATCGCTGGCGGTTTCAAGGTCGGCGGCAGCGCCATCGGATCCCCTAGCGATATTAAGGAGATGCTGCAGCTGGCCGTTGACAAGAAGGTCAAGCCGTGGGTGGTGAAGCGACCGCTAAAGGACGCCAACCAGGCGGTCCAGGATATGGAGGCCGGCAAGGCTCGGTATCGATATGTCCTGGTTAACGAGAAGCACGCTGAGCAATAGACGATAGATGATGATGATAGATGTAGAATTAGATGTAGACTAGAGATGAGATGAGATGAGATGAATGATGAAGAATTACAAACACAATCTTAGAGGTGTAGAGTAAGCAACTCGCTAGCTCCATACCCCGCAAATCGCATCACACGCCCTGTGAATGATTACCCGATCCAGTCTCGCACAACAGTAATTCAACAGCAGTCTACCCAGGTTCAATCCATCTCTTATATCGGGGCCTCACTATACGTTACACATTCAACTGCCTCACTTCGCCCAGCATGGCCCGTTCAGACGAAGCAGAAGCCTTCTTCCACGCAGTATACTCGGCAGTCCAAGAGATCCCTCATGGCAGAGTAACAACATACGGCCACATTGCCATGCTAGTCGGCACCCGTAAGCATCAGCTACAGTCACCTACATTTACACTGGTAACCGATTATTTACAGCTCAGCGCCCTCGTCAAGTGGGCATCTGCCTAAAACATCTCCCCTCCAATACAGATGAGCGGTTCAACCACGAAAATGTCCCATGGCAAAGAGTCATCAACGCAAAGGGCATGATTTCTCCAAGGTTAGCCAGCCCTATGACACATCAAGAATCCCACTAACAGTCCAGATCTCAACCCCAAGGTGCTCGCACACAAGCCACAGCTCTCGAAGCTGAAGGCGTACAAGTAACAACAAGCGCACTAGGAGAGCTCTCTGTAGACTTTTCCGAGTACGGATGGTTCCCAGAAACATTACCATCTGAGGAAAACGACGATGAGCACGAGTGAAAAAGCATGGAAGGTCTTGAACAACTAGTATTTACCACTATCGTGCGGGAACGAATTCGTCCCGTATATGTAAATCGACCCAAACAAGGGTCATCATACAATCATCCCATCTTCCGCTCATTCTTCAAACGAAAGAGAATAAAAAAAAGATAAAGAAAAAAGAAGAAAGCCACCCAGTCCCATCTGTCAAAGGGGGAAATAAAGATACAAATGACAGGTGGGAGAAAAACAAAATTTCGAATCACATCATGCCTCGAGCTGCTCGTGTAGGTGGTATTCTCTCGCCAAGAATCAGAAGAAAAAAAGAAGAAAAAGTAGAAAAATCCCTTCCAAACTCCTGGCCAGTACTGGAAATCAAGTCTCGCCATCTTGGGTCAGGATGCCCGACGTGAAAAGCCGTCAGACCGGATAGTAAACGCGAGGGGGGGAATATGGTGAACAACAACAGCAGCAACAACAAAAGCAGAAAACGTCATGGGACATAAAGCGTTGCAAAACCTCTCCTCCCTCGCTCAATCAACCCCATGCCGACTGCACAGGTCGATCGAGCTCCGAACCGGGCCAAAAGGCCCCCTAGGCGCAGCTTAGCCCCCCCTAGAAGCAGTTCAGGCTTCCCTTCTTCTTCTTGCTCTTGCTGATGGCATTCATCCGCTCTTCGAGCTGGCGACGGGCCGCCTCGGCTGCTTGTCGCTTCTTGCGTTCTTCCTCGACGGCCTGAACGCTCCAGCGGTTGTCTTGGACCGGCTCTGGTGGGGGGCGGTCCTTGAGCTCCTTCACCTCCGCCTCGAGCTCCTGGGCACGCTTCTTCCAAGCATCACAGTCGGACTTGACCTGCTTGGTCTGCTTCTCCAAATCGGTGAGGGCATCCTCGAGTGTCTGCGTAAGCTGGCGCTCGGCATCGAGGTGCTTCTCGATGGTTCGGATGCGTGCTTCCTGATCCTCGGTGATCTGGGAAATGTTGATGTTGTCCTTGCTGGCAGGGCGGGCGTTGGTCGGGGAGCTGGGAACGCCGTTGACGGGAGAGCCCGCGCCATTTGGCAGAGGTGGAAGTGGGATAGCTGGTGGTGGTGAGGGCAGCGACACGTGGGACGCGCTCTTGCGGATGGTCGAGTTAGAGTTCGATCGCTGGACGCCAGCACTCAACTCATCAAACTTGGCCTACTACTGTTAGTGGTGTATCCAACCAACGTCATGCATGAGTCAACTTACCTGGAGAGCTGCGTAATCTTCACGGGCCACCTCCAGTTCGGCCTGGAGGCGTGCAGTAGCCGCATTAGCTTCGTCCAGTGCCGCGTTCCGCTCTGTCTGCAACGTGCTCAGACGGTTATTGGTCATCTGCACCTCATCAAAGTTATTCTGCAGCTGCTCCTCCAGCTCCTCCACCAGTCGGCTGTTCTTCTTGCTGCGAGTGTCTAGATCCGCCATCTTGTTCTTGGCAGCTGCAAGTTGTTCCGCAAGAGGTCCAGGTTTGTCGGCAGCACCGAGCATCTCAGCCAACGAGGATCTAGCGGCTTCGAGATCTTGGACGATATTGTCATTGATCGTCGTAAGATCAGTGACATGTGACTCCATCTCACCACGCTTCTTCTTCTCCTCTGCGAGAGCCTGCTGACTAACAGCGAGATCGTTGATTCGCTCTGTCAGCTTCTCAACACTGACATCCAGTCCCAGAGCAAAGGCAACCTGAGAAGCAATCTTCATGAGATCATCACGAGCTTCGCCCAGTTCGTTCTCCAGGCGCTGAACACTGTCAGCATGCTCTGACAGCAACACTTCAACCTGCTCCTCATAGCCCTTCTGCTCCCGAGTCTTGATATCAGCCAGCTCCTTGGCATGATTCGCCTTGAGCTCCTCGAGGCTTGCCTGGTGGTTCTTGGTGACCTCGTCATGAGCAGCAATCTGCTCCTCAAGCTTGGCAACAAGCTCCAGCTGGTGGGTGTTATCCTCCTTGACTGAGGTATGAGCCTTGTTGAGTTCGTCCAACTGAGAACGAGCTGCAGAATGAGACTGCTCCAGCTCGGCAACCTTAGCGGCGTTGCTGTTGATGATGGCCTTGTACTCGTCAATCTCGCTACGCAGGAAACTGATGAGGTTTTGTTGCCGTTGCTCGGCCTCCCTGACTGAGTCATCCTTCTCGCCGGTCTGGTGAGATTGAGAATCAGTGAGCTGGGCACTAGTGGATGCCACTTGAGACTCGAGCTCCTGGATCGTGCCGCGCATCGCCGCCTCCGTCTTCGCCATCGTGTCAAGCGCCTCCTTATGCTTGTTCTCCCAGGTTTCCAGCTCCGATTGCAGCTCGGCAATGCGCTGTTCATGCTTCTGTTCAGACTCCTCAACTTCCTTAGGGTCGGGTCTGGACGCCAGAGCTTGGCGGAGAGACTCGAGTTCAGTTGTGAGTGTCTGCTCACGGACGAGGTGCGCGTTCCTTGTGTCATTAAGCTGCCTCTCACTCTGCTCAAGCTGATCCCGCAGGTTCGCAACCATGGACATCTCAATGGGGCTGGACTTAAGACTCGAACGCTCTCGAGTCAGTCCCGAGATAATCGTCATCTTGGTCTCCATCTCCTTCTTAGCGGCCGCAACGTCCGCCTCGAGTTCTTGGATACGCTCGCTTCTGGTGTGAAGCTCGTGCATGGCGGCGTTGATGTTGAGCTCGAAGCTCTGCATCAACTCCGGCCTGTTCTCGAAGCTCTCAGCAGCGATGTTACGCAGGGATGCAAACGAACGATGAGCACGGTCGGCGGCAAGGAGGTTCTGGCTTGACTTGCGTCGAATGATAGGAGTGCTTGAGCGAGGTGAGGTAGCCTCATAGGCGCGCGCCCGGGTGAGATCCGTCTTGAGCTCCTCAACAATATCAAGAGTCTCGCTGTGCTTTGACTCCAGCTGGGCATACCGCTCAGCCAGTTCCTTCTCAGCAGCCTCACGCTCTTGCGCCATGGTCTTGAGTCGGTCAAGCTCGGCCGCCAGCTCGACGCTCTGAGCATGCTGAAGATCCTCCGTCGAAACGGCTGCTGGCTTCGCGGTGGCCGTGCCGTCCTCAGACAAGGTGTCGGCATTAGAAGACGCCGCGGTAGCAGGCGAATCCATGGCCGAGGATAGCTCCGAGGAGAGCGATCGCGAAAAGGATGACCGTGGGCCATCCTTCAAATCGCTCGTCTTCGCGTCTGACAAGAAAGACTCTGGTCGAGTGTGTATCGGGGTGGCAACAGAGATGACCGAGTCACGAATGCGTTGTGGGTGACGCGCTTCGTCGATGGAATCCTGCAGCTCCGCGAGCTTTCGCATGGCGTCCTCATACTTGTGGTGCAGCGAGTCGTAGTCGTGGAGAGTCGATTCATGCTCAACCCGGAGATCGATAAGCTCTTGGGTCACAGACTCGAGCTTGTCCGCCACAAACTTGGACTGAGCTGGGCTCTGAGGTGGGACCTCTTCTTCAGGCCTCTCAAGGTGCTGCTGCTTATCTTCTTCAGCTTCTTCCTTGACGGTGCCAATCTTGTGTTGGGTAGTGTCCTGTTCCTCGTCACCTTCAGGAATGGGTTCTTCCATCTGGCTATGGCGGCTCACATGAGACATGCTTCGAGAGTGGTCAGCCATGCCACGGCGCGAAGCCGTGCCGTTGGTTGGCTCGACGGGCGCAGATTCGGGTGCCTTTTCTCCTTCAGCTTCTTTGCCATCTTGGATCTGATCAAGCTCATAAAGAAGCGAGTCAAGCTTGCCGAGGCTTCGTTGGCGCTCAACAACCTGTTCAAGGCGGTCGATTTCTCGCTGCATCAGCTCAGCATCTTGGTCCGCCTCAGCAAGGCGCTCCTCAAGGGTTGAGATGTAATCTTCACACGAGGCTTCGTTCTCCCGCACACGAGCAATCTCCTTACGAAGTTCCATGATGATGGTTGCGTTCTTCTCCTCTCCGCTAGTGTGGCCGTCCAACTTAGCCTCGAGATCATGAAGATAGTTTTCGGTACTAGCTTCGCGGTCCATCAGCTTCTGCAGTCGGGACTGCAGCTGATTGTTGATTGTCTCGACATAGGCGCACTTTGTCTCCTTCTCAAGCAAGTTGGTCTCGGTGTTAGAGAGAGTGCTGCGAGTGCTGGAGAGCGACTGTTCAAGTGACTGGATCGTCTTCTCATACTCAAGGACAACCTGTTCAACTGCCTGTGCGAACGAGTTGGATCGGTTCAGGCGGTCAGTAGCACTGTCACCGAGGGCATCGTCGTGGTTTTCGTCCGACTCGTTCTCGCGGGCGCGGGCCAACTCGGCAATGAGACGCGCATGGCGTTGACTGAGAGCAGTATAGTTCTCTTGGGTGTCCAAAAGTTGGTTCTGGAGCTCGACCTCGCGCTCGTTCTGTCGATCAGATCGCTCGCTGGGGCCAGGGGCATTGCGTCTCGGGCTACTGCCACCACGCTCTGCGCTGCGGATCTGCTCACGCAAGAAAGCAACTTCGGCCTTGAGGCGGTCAATCACGGCCTGCTTATCACCCTCCTCGACCTGCTGGATTCGTGGCTTGGACTGGATAGCTCGGGCGCGCTGGGCATACTGAACGGTGTTGAGGGTCTCGCTCAGATGAAACTCGGCAGGCGTAACGCAAGCAATCATATAGGTGATGGCATTGCCACCAAGCGAATCCTGGAGGAGTCTGGTCAAGCGAGAATCACGATACGAAACGTGGGCGCCAGGGTTTCGAGACGAAAGCTGGCTAATGACTTTGCCAAGGGCAGCAAGACCGGCGTTGATAGAGATACCCTCCTTGGCACGCTCACCTTGCGCACCAGTGTTCTTGAGCCTTTCGCTACCAGCCAAATCAACGAAATGGAGCTTGCTGTCGACAGTTACCGTAACGTCCTGGCCGGTCATAGCCTCGAGAGGTACAGAGAAGCGCTTCTCGGCACCAGAACCAGAACCAGAACCATACTTGCTCTTGCGCTGGACGAGGTTGAGGGAGAAGACGGCGTGAGATCGCGACGATTTGGCGTTGATAGCTGTGGCATCGGTCTGACGAATCGACGACCCAAAGTTGAGAGCATTCATGAGATCCTCCACCGAATTCACTTCCACCTGTCGAAGGCCCGTCAAGATGATGTTGCCCTTGGTGTCTTCGCGGATGGCGACATTTCCACGCTCATTGAGAGGAGTTGACTCGGGAACGAGAAGATCACGCAGCTGCTCGTTATAAATCTCAACATATGTAGCTCTGAGAGACCAATTGCGGTCGCCAAGCGGATCCTGCTGAGCATATCCTCGAGGGCTTCGAAGGTGAGACATGGAACTGCGGTTCGGCTTGGATGATCCCGTTGGTGAATCGAGCTTCTCAAAAAGGGCTGCGGCAGCTCGAGGAATCACACCTAGAAGACTGGTTAGCGGATCGCGCGCGCTGCAAGTAAGTTGGACCAACCCATGAGCTCAGGGTCATGCTGCTCGCCAGGACCCGAGGTACCCATTGTGTACGATTTACCAGCGCCGGACTGACCGTACGCCAGCAACGACACGTTGTATCCTTGCGTGAAAGCATTCACACAGTCAGAGAGGTAGTCCCAAATACCATCTTGCATCACATCGGAGCTGAAAACGCGGTCAAAGACGAAGAGTTTGCGCCCCTGCGGTGAATCGATTGCGAGGCTGGTATCCGAAGTGGTCTGCACCATGGATCGCTGGAATCGCTGCGGAATAAGATCGTAACCAGGATCGGTCGACTTCAGCGGTGGTCGTACACGGACAGCTATCACCAAAGTTAGCATCTCGGAGGGGCAGCGACACCGAACAACATACCGACTTTGACCGCCGTCCGGCTGTCTTCGTCAGAGGCTCTACTACCACCTCCCGTCTTGCTCGTCATGCTTAACCGGCTAGTGCTCCTGGGCGCTGCTCTGGAAATGGCGGCGCTCAGAGGCCGCTGAATCCCTCCTGGGGAGGTTGGCGGCGAGCTCGCCATGGCGGTTGCTGGTGAGTTGTCGTCGAGATTCGCGATGTCTCAGTCGTTGTACGTCGTCAGCGGCGGTCAAGGAAAGTCGTCGCAAACGAGCTCGAAAGGCCGCGAAGGGCTTTGAGATGTTGAGGTCCGCTGAGGGAGAAGGACTCGTCCTTTACGGCGTCATAGATAGATCTGCTGTGTAACGGGCGGTGTCGTCGGAGAGATGGTCGTCAAGTGTCCCAGACAGTCTCGCGGGCGGCAATACGTCCCTAACAGCGTCCACAGGTGACTGCGAGGCAGAGAACGAGAGTGTTTCTCCCGACTAGGGGTGTGGGGGTTTGTAATTAAACAGGCGAGGGACTGGCGATCTGGCGACGAGTTCCGACGACTGCTTCTTCGTTCCAGTGCAGGAGGGGACAATTGTCGTTAGCGGGGCGTCGTCGGGTACGAGGATGGGTAAAGAAGAGAGGGAAATCCACGGGCGACGCGCAATGGAAGATGCTCGACGCGACAACAGGATAGGAGAAATACTAGGTAGGTAAAGACGTCGGACGTTGGATTGGACGTTGAACACTTCAGTTCAGGAGTCGGAGACCAGAGCAAAGAAAAAAGGGACGTGGACGGGACCTGGACAGCCTCGAAGTGGAATCAGGGCCAGGGGGACGAGACCTCAGTGACTTCCAGGTTCCTTCCATTCACTGGACCGGCAGCCAAGGGGATTGGATGGAGGGGGGCTGTCAAGACCGCCTCCCAGGGACTGGACTGGACTCCAGGTACATTGGCGCTGGGCCGCTTGGAGCAACGTCTCCAGGTACCTCCCGTCCACACTGGCCGAGCTCGACCCCTGGATTGCTCTGGGGCGCTAAGTGCGCTTTAGGCTGCTGGCGGGGCCGACGCCTACTGGCTGGAGAGCTGTGCTACGGGGGAGCCCCGGGCGCTGTACCTGGCCCGCGCGGGCTTTTAGCGGCACAGACCCTGGTTTCTCCTAGCCACCGCGGGCTTGGGTCCCCTAGCATCGGGCCAAAAGGGCCTTGTCCGTTGCAAGAGCCCAAGCCTGAGAGTGTCGCAAGAGCTCTGGGAAAGGCGTTGAAACTGTTTCGAGGTGTGGCTGGACAAAAAGGATAGCAGGAGGTGCATGCCTTACAAGTCTAAAGCGTGCTGATTATTCTGTCCACTAAAGTCCGCGCTTACCAAAGCGTGTTGCTTTGCAACTCCGACCCTCATTTGAGATCGTCCAGCCAGATTGCAGAAGCACACCACACCCAACCACCCACCAGTTTCTCCTACCAACTCAAGTGCCTCCTCATCATCCCGAGACCGACGCTTTTTTTTTCTCTCCTTTCTCGATATTCAGGGGCTGGTGAAGTCCCGACGCGCCGTCGCTAGCGGCACAGAGTCGCGCTTCGATGCAGGTACGAAGGCTTCCTTCGAGCTGGAGTCGTGGATACCGTTGCAAGAAAACGCTCTCAATATCCAACGGTTGAACGGCTTCCCACCCCAGCCAGCCATTCGCGTGTGATGGATGGGCGCTGTTCCAGCCATCTATTCCGTACCTCCCTGTCCTTGCTCATGCGATGGATGTCTTCCATCACAGAACTCAGGGCCCTGTCCGACCGCCGGGCGTTGTCCACTCTCGTTAGTCGACCATCATCCCACGCATGTACAGAGTACAACGGGCCATAAGTCATGTACTGTCCAGGACAGCGTCGACACGCAAAGACAATGCCGTGCAGAGAAGCAATGCGATGCGGTGCAATGCAAGGCGCGCCATTATTACCCGGCCGGTTCTCTGACTTTTTCTACTCAGTCAAACCGGCAATCCACGGTTCCGAGCTGCGATTGTCGGTCGGTCTGTTCAATATATTGGGCGGCTACTGTTTGATCCTAGGGTCTCTGACGAGATGATGCTTCTGCTACGCGGCATCAAGCCTGTCACTCCTCCACCCTTCCCTTGTTGGTCCGACACGACACGCACCAAACTCTCGCCAGAGCCACTATCGGAATGGAGCTTGTTGGACGTGCCGAACCCTTGAGCGGCCCGGTATCAAATGGCACCATTTTCCTGCAAAAAGAAGCAAGTAACAGAAAACATTGCTGCAGCCATTTCTGTTTGGAACGCCCTCTGCTTGAACAGAAGCAATTCGCGGGGGCAGACACATTGCGTCCACGGCAAGTTTCAGGTCGGGCCCCCCACTTCTATTCCGTCCCGACCCTGGCTTTGCACTTTGTCCCTCATGTCCTCTTTGTTCCCCATGGATGGAGACAACAACGTCAATCAGCCGTGCAAGGGGCGGCAGGCTGTTGGTTGGCGATAAGGTTTGGTTAATTGTCTGTTCAGCATGCATTGTGCCATACACATGATTGTCATCTCCTTCGCATCAAGATCCAAGTGTCAGCAAGCCTCGAATCGGCAGTGGAGACCTCCACTCAGACATGCAGAAACAAGGTCGACAGTTCGTGCCACAGCAGGGAGCGCAAGCCAGCTTTCCCATGCCACGCGCCTTGGCAGGCTGCCAGATCTCATGCTGGTGTCGGACGGCGGCCAGACAGTTTCACTCGTCAGCCTTAACGATGGACGACACCTCCGCCGTCATTAACGGTGTTTGTCTCTGGATACCGAGCGTCCGGAGTCGGCGCTCGAAGCGAGCGGCACTGTAATGAGGACCGATGATCTTTTGTCAGGTGTCCATCACTTGATCCCCCTTCATCAAATCTCAGGGGCAATTAGCCGTGGCCCGTAACTATCGATGGCTGGGTTATCCACCTGTAAAGTGCAATGAGGTTGGCATTCAGCACTGTCGTTTTGCCTTTTGTTTGCGTGGCTGGCTCGTTCCTATGGCAGTATTTCGTGTTTTACTGCCTGGGCAACCCTGCGAGTGAGGATTCCGAGAGCAAGGCCGGTCGCTGAGACACTATCCTGCTCTGTAACGGCAGTTGATCGTCCCGCAGAGGCAAGGGAGCTATCTCGAGACATTCTTGCAAGTGGTGTTCCGCCTCGTGGCCTGGTCGTGACATTTCAATGGAATGGTGAGTTCAATACTGATTGTTAATCAACGATCGGTCAGTATCCCTTCAGGAAGATTAGCCGTACCGTAAAGTTACTCTCGTACCGTTAGCAATCTCTGACGATAGAAGGACGAAGAGGGCAATATAGGCGAACGCCACCATATTTGAAGCTCTCGTGGTGTGCTGTCAATCGCTGTCATCCTTACCCTGAACCTTCTTTCTACTAACACGAGGCCATTTCCACTTCCGTTAAATTGGTATCGGCCAACGAACTCTAAGTGCTGGGGTATTTCCCCATCGAGCTTTTGCCTGGACGGAGCGATGTGACATTATTCAGCTTCGCGCTGGCTCATCACGGGCCAATATTCGATGGTGCCTTCAGTCGACTCGAGTGCTAAACTACACCAGTTGAACCAGACGATCGATATTCGCATACGGGCAGCATTCGATCATAAGCTGAGGCACCCGGGGACTACGTAGCCAACACAGACCATTTAAGAATCCATGGCAATAAAACTCTACGATCCCGTGAGCCCTCCACTATGCCACGCCAACCTTAAAGGTGACAGCCTCACAACGCCAAGCGGTGAATAACGCCAGCCGGGCTATTGCAGACTGGTGGCACTCTCAGCCCACAACCACTGCAGCGTTTCGTTTCACGGCAAGCAGGGAAGCTGAGTCCACCTGAAAGTTTTCATGGGAATGTTTCAAATTCCCTTTGGCGAAATACAGGCTTCTCCATCACGAGCAACACCATCCAGAACCTACGATTCATCCACCCAGACCAAGAAAAAAATTGGCATACTGTAGGCAGGCAACGAGAACTCTGCCGGGCTATAGGAACGCAATTTAGAGTGAAATAAATAAATAAAAATATAAAATAAATAAATAATACTCTAAAGTCTATACATGATCTTATATTTATCATCATAAGCCTTTTATGCTATGGTTCTGTGAATTAAAAAGGTAGAGTACTTGCGAAGCATGCCATTTTTTTCGTGGACCACTAGCCATCCACAGAGCATCCTAGTTTGAGGTTACACTTGTGATCCAAGAGGCTGGATTGCCTAGCCTGGGCTTTGAGCAAGCGAATAGTTATGTCACAGAAGCCGTTAAATCTTGCATGAGGAAAGGATCAGAAGTAACAGAACCTGGCTTTGGAGGCTTGTCGTGTTCCTCTCCCATAGGCCCCATGAGCTGCCAACTTGGACTAACCACCGAGAACTTGGAATAATCTCACCATCTCACCTAGTCTTATGTAGTGGCACCTAGAGAATTTATGCATTCATGCACTAAATGATGACCATTAATTCTTCAAGTATTCCCAATTTGCCTGGCTGCTGATGAACAATGCGTGGATGCTGTATATCACCACGTGACTTTGGCGTTTTTCGTGTTAGCCCAGACCAGAGTCGTCGCGTCACATCGCGCAGGCTACCGCCCCTCCATCGAAAAAAGCCGATGGCGATGCCTCGGGGTTGATCAAGTCTACATCAATGGTTCCCATACAGAAAGATCGATAAGATGGCGCCCGAGGTGATTGATCTCATCTCATCCAGCCCGTCAAACCCTCCACCTTCTTTACCGCGACCTGCTGCGGCCAAAGTTCGACATGACGAGCTGCAGGCCGCACAGCAAGTAAAAGATGTCACAAATGGGAGAAATGCCCATTCTTCGATCCTCCAAGAAGAACCTCTCTTCTTTTCCGACGACTTCGATACCACTATCGATATAGATGAGCCCATATTCACCGAGACGACCGGGAGTAAAAAGCGACATCTTTCTCCTGCGCAACCTCGCCGTCCTTTGAAGCGTACCTCTCCAGGACCAGAGCCGCAAGCCATTCTCCCCCCTGTACGAAAGATCGGAGGAGGTCGAACCTATACGATCCCCGACCCTATCGAAGTCACGAGTTCACCAGAACACCACCAATCACCCATACGAAGACCCCCAGTCCCTGGCCCGACTAAACCAGCGAGAAACACAGTCGAGCCTGATGACGATGACGACCCTTTCGCCAGTTCTCCCCGACCTATACATCTCGCACCGCCCAAGCCAGCTACAAGACCTTTCGAATCCTCAGATCCGTTTGCAAGCTCTTCACAACCGTTACCGAATACCTCGAAAGCCGTCGATCCCATAGCACCATCACCTATTCATACCACTGCGCCGGTCTCGAAGTCATTGCATAGGCGAACAGCTACATGGGACCCGATTTCTAGCTCAGCACCAGAAGTTTGCTCCTTTGACTCTTCTCCGCCTAGCAACCAAGGTCATATCGTTATTGACATTGACGACTCGGATGCCAATAACGACTCAGAAGATGATTTGCCAGACATTTCCAACTTCGACATAGCGAAAATTCGGCGTCGATCGCAGCTTCAGCGCTCACAAAGCGATGTTATACCGTCCAAATCCAGATCTCGGTCAAAACCCACAACCACAACCACGAGCAAAAAGTCAGCAGCCGATAGGGCCCGCGAGAAGGAAGCGAGAGCCGCAGCAAAAGAGATCGACAAGGAAACGAAGCGTCGCGAGAAACAGGAAGCCAAGGAGGCAAAGGCCCGCGAGAAGGAGCGAAATGCTGCTTTGGCCGAGGTCAATAAGCTTCGGACGGACAAGAAGGTCTCGACTCCAGAGATGATGGTCGATATCCCTTCAAGCCTGAACCCGACGATTACAACCCAACTCACTGCTATGCTGGAGCCGCTTGATGTGCAGTTCACAACTTGGGAAAGTCCTGTTGAGAATGTGATCAAGTGGCGCAGAAAAGTCAAGAGTCGTTATAATGACGATCTTGGTCTTTGGGAGCCTATCCCACTACGCCTGCAAGACGAAAAGCATGCCCTTGTTGTCATGACGGCTGATGAGTTCGTCAAACTTGCCTTGGACGATGAGCTATCTTCCCACGTCGAAAAGATGGAAAGGCATTTTTCTACCCACCATATTCTCTATCTCCTCGAGGGTCTAATCCCGTGGATGCGCAAGAATCGCAATCTTCGCAACCGGCAGTTTACTTCTCGCGTACGGGCTCAAGAAGCCTCGGCATCTACCTCCAGTCGCCGTAACAAGCCTGCCGAGAGTTACATACCTGAGGAGACCATCGAGGACGCTCTCTTGCAGCTGCAGGTCATGCACGACGTCCTGATTCACCACACCACGATTCCCCTCGAGACGGCAGAGTGGATCGTCAATTTTACCCAGCACGTTTCGACGATTCCGTACAGAAAGCAGCGGGACCAGGCTACTCTTGTAGCTGGGTTCTGCATGGAGAGTGGACAGGTCAAGACGGGTGAGGATACAAAAGACACCTACGTCAAGATGCTCCAAGAGATCGTGAGGGTCACGGCACCGATCGCCTATGGAGTTGCGCAGGAGTTTACCAACGTCAGCGAGCTGGTTCGAGGACTGGAGGCTGGCGGTCCGACACGCCTAGAGGGCGTGAGAAAGAGCGCAAACAAAGATGGCACTTTTTCAGATCGCACAATCGGCCAGGCAGTCAGTCGACGCATGTACAAAGTATTCACGGGACAAGACGAGACAAGCACAGATGTATAATATTTATTGAGACGCGATGACATGATTAGATTATGATATTGAGCTACGCTAGCTGAAGAGTACGGAGTAATGAATCTGCAAATTCGTCGTTAGCCAGGTTATCGACAAAGACAATCATAACAAAAGACGAATCGAACCAAGCTGTCAGACAGCGGTTGGACAAAGTTGTTTCCACATGTGTACTTTCGGTACAGGTCTGTGAGTTTGCTTTTTCATCATGTGCTTGGGGGTGGTTAGAAGAAAGGGAGAAAAAAAATTGTAAACGTACCATTTACTTGGAGACGATGTCCTCTTCTTGCTTGGGCTTTTTCGGCGCAGGCGTGAAGAACGAGTCCATCGTCTTTTGTTTGGCGTCGAACTTGGCACTGCCAATACCACCTCGAGTCCTTTTCAGGGTCTTGGTGTGTTCGACGCTGTTGACCTTGTCGACGCGCATCTGGAAGCGACCCTTGGTGTCTGGAAGAGCTGTGATGACAGCTTCCAAATACCCAGTGTTGCTCCAGGAAGGGTGAAAGGGAGTCAAGGCAGGACGTGACCTTGACTGAGCGCCGGGAGCTATCGTGACGGGTGAGAACCTTGCGCAGAGTGCTTTGTAGAGAACACCGAGGAGGATGCCATGCGCGACGATGCAAACTGTAGAGTCTTCGTGCAGCAGGTGACCAAGATGCTCGCCCAAGAAGCGATCACATCGCTTCCTCATCGCCTCTGATGTCTCCTCGCCCTCAAACTCAAAAGCCAAACCAAACTTGACCCCCTCGCCGGACCCAAAGTCCTTCTCCCTCAGCTCCGGAGCAACAACAAGCTTCACCTCTGTGGCGCGTTTCTGCGCATTGAGGATAGCCTGGGCCGTAATTGCCGCGCGTTGGAGGTCGGAAGAGAACATGTGGTCAACGTCGACGTGTTCGGCCAGGTGAGCAGCCAACCGTCCAGCCTGGAGGACGCCGTGGGCGGTTAGGGCAGAGTCCCGGGAGCCGGCGTAGACGCCTGCGACGTTGTCCACTGTCTCTCCATGGCGGATGAGTAAGAGACGCATGGTCGCGTCGCTCAGGGAGGCCACGCTAGAAGCAAGCTGAGCATGGTGTTTGTTGATGAGGATTGAAGTGAGCTGGAGGAAAAGTCGAAATTTTATGCTGCTGAGATTAGATGCTGACTCAGCATCGTTATTTGCATATGCGGTATACATCACTTTGGCTTCTCCACTAGCACCCTACACTCAAGATGGATTTATTTTTCAAAGACCAAACAACCCAATCGTAGCATTAGTAGACTAGCAATTAACTCCTATCGTACAGATACCATTCAATTAACCAATTCAAAAACCCTTGCATTCAATCATGTCATTCATTTCTTCTTCTTGCCGGTCAGAGAACCAACAACGTCTCCGAGACCAAGACCCGAGAGCACCTTGTTAAGGCCAAGACCTCCCAGGAGACCGTCAAGAAGACCACCCAGACCAAGACCACCAAGCTGTGAGCTGTCAGCAAAACGTCGGGCATAGATAGGCGCAGGAAAAGAGGCGCCAAAGGGGGAGACGACATAGCAAAAGGGGACATACGAGTGGACCTAGTAGGGGACCTACAATCTTGCCGACCAGGCCAAGAACGCCGCTGAGAAGGAGACCGACTGCTGCGATGATCTGGAAGAGGGGCTCGGCAAGGAGAGCCCACAGGGGGTTGAGTTCCTTCTTGGCATGGGGCATACCCTCGAGCTTGCGCTTGGCGTTGTCGATGGTCGAAGTGATGCTGCCAGTAAGCTGCTATTGTTAGTGATTGTATCATGGGGTAGGGATATGCGACTCACCTCCTTGAGCAACTCGGCGAGATGGGCCTCCTCAGGAGTGGCTTCACCACCAGCAACCTTCTGCTTCGCGTTCCTTTGGATACGACCATCAGGATCAAGACCTCGGATGACACCGTTGGTCTCGGTCAAGATCTTGCCTCCCTCCTCAATCAGAGGTCGAACTTGTCGAACAAGCTCCTCCTCATCACGCTCCTCCTTGGGCTGAGCCTCAGCAGCACTGATCTTGTCGTCGATCAGCTTGCAGATGGGCCGGATCTTGTCCAGAGTCTGGCCGATGGCGTAGGCGAGCTGGCCTGCAAGCTTCTTATCCTTTTCAGCCTGCTCCTGCTTCTTGGCCTCCTCGGCCTCGGCCTGCTCGCGCTTGAGCCTCTCCTCTTCGGTCTCACCGGGCTCCTCCTCAACCTCAGGCTCAGGCTCGGGAGGAATATCCTCGAGCAGGGAGACGTGACCGACAGTCTCTCCCTTGTTGTTGATGACATCACCATCCTGGTCAATCTCCTTGCCAGCGCAGGCGAGGAGGTCGCCGCTGGTGAGCTTGCCAATGATGTTGCCCTCTGCGTCGTTGACGTTACCCTCGCGGTTCACCTTTCGGCCAGCCAGAGGGTTCTGCTTCTTCTCGACTTCAGGCTCCTCCCAGCGCTCGGCCTTGCCAATGACATTGCCGTTCTTGTCAAGGATCTCACCGTCGTCATCAACACCGCGACCGAAGAGGACCTTGGGGTCACCAGAGGTCAGTCGGCCGACGACGTCGCCAGCAGGAGTCACGATCTTGCCGTCCTTGGCAACAGTGCAGCCCTGGAGCTCGGCGAAAGGTCCCTCCTTGAGACCCTCGCGCTCGCCCTCAGTCACAAGCTCAGCCTTGCCGATGATGTCGCCAGATTCGCTTCGGATGTTTCCATCCTTGTCGCACATGCGTCCAACGAGATTACTAACGTTGCCCTCAACGACACGGCCGTAGATCTCGCCGTCACGGCTGACCACGTTGCCGGCCTTGTTGACACGCTTGCCAGCGAGAGCGGACTTGTCAACCTCGACTTCGGCCTCGGGCTCGGGCTCCTCCCAGACCTTGGCCTTGCCGACGACGTTGCCGCGGCGATCGAGGATATCACCATCCTCGTCGACGGTGCTGCCCTTGAGAGTCTTGAGATCACCCTCGACGACTTCACCAACCTGGCGGCCCTCAAACATGACTCGACCGTCAGCCTCGACAGTGGCACCGGGGAAGTTCTCGAAGGGAGCGAACGCCTTGTCTTCGCGTTCAGCGGTAGAAACCGGCTCGCCCTTGCCGATAACCTCACCGGCATCGTTCCAGATGTCGCCGTTCTCGTCGCATCGCTTACCAATGAGCTCCTTCAGCTCACCTTCAACGACCTTGCCAAGAACGTTGCCGTTGGAGTCGACGAGCTTGCCGGCCTTGTTGACCTTAGTTCCCTTGAGAACAGAAAGATCCTTCTTCTGCTCGCGCTCCCACTCGGGAAGAGGCTCAGCTCGACCAACAACCTTGCCGTCACTCCAGATCTTGCCGTTCTCATCAGACTTGAGACCCTTTAGCTGTCTGATCTCGCCCTCGACGACGCGACCAACAGTGTCTCCCTTGTCGTTGAGAAGGTTTCCGGCCTCGTCGACCTTGCAGTTCTTGAGCACAGAAAAGTCCTTTTGCTCACCGCGCTCCCACTCAGGGAGAGGCTCAGCCTTGCCGACGACCTTGCCATCGCTCCAGATCTTGCCATTCTCATCAGCCTTGAGACCAATGAGCTGCTTGATCTCGCCTTCGATGACACGGCCGAAGAGGTGACCCTTTTCGTTGACGAGGTTGCCGTCCTTGTCGACAGTGGTGCCCTTGAGGATAGAGAAGTCCTTCTGCTCACCACGTTCCCATTCGCCCACAGGCTCAGCCTTTCCAGCTTTCTTGCCGAAATCGCCCCAGATGATACCCTGGTCGTCGCACTTCATGCCAATGAGCTCCCTGACCTCACCTTCAATGACACGACCCATGATATCACCCTTCTGGTTAACGAGGTTGCCGTCCTTGTCGACAGTGGTACCCTTGAGGACGGAAAAGTCCTTTTGCTCGCCACGCTCCCACTCAGGGAGGGGTTCAGCCTTGCCGAGTTGCTTGCCGTAGTCACCCCAGATGACACCTTGGTCGTCGCACTTCATACCGATGAGTTGTTTGATCTCACCCTCGGTGACACGTCCAATGAGATGGCCTTTGTCGTTGACGAGGTTTCCTTGCTTGTCGACGGTGGTTCCCTTTAGGATGGTGAAGTCAAGGGGCTCCTCGACCTCCTCTCCGACTTCGCCGACCTTTTCCTCGCCTTCAGCAAGCTTCTCTTCTCCCTCGGCGAGCTTCTCCTCACCCTCCTCTCCAAGCTTCTCACCCTCCTCGCCAACCTTTTCTTCTCCGGGAAGCTTCTCAGCTTCTTCGCCGAGCTTCTCTTCCCCTTCGACAGCCTTCTCCTCACCCTCGGCAAGCTTCTCTTCACCCTCTTCACCGAGCTTCTCTTGTTCGGCCAGCTTGTCTTCTGGAACCTCGCCTTCAGGAAGCTTCTCTTCGCCCTCGGCAACCTTGTCTTCCACCTCACCTAGCTTGCCGGCAGCCTCCTCACCAGGAGCAACCGACTTGAGATCTTCGGTGCCGGGGGCCTTTGACTCACCCTCCTCGTCGCCAGGGATTTCAGGAGCCTCAGACTTGGGGAGATCGGACGGAGGTGGGGGTGCCTCGGACGGTGGGCCTTGGCCTTCAGGGAGCTCGCCTTCGGGGAGCTCACCCTCAGCCTCCTTACCCTCGGGGAGTTCACCCTCCCCAGGTGCCTTGCCCTCAGGAATCTCGGATGTGGGAGCCTCATCCTGAGGAGCACCTTCGGGGATGCTTGGTGCCTCCTTGTCCTCGGGCTGGGCCTCCTTGACGACGTCCTCGGCCTTTTCTGTCACCTCCTCGGGCTTCTTTGTCAAGTCGCCAGTCTCCTCTTCGGGCTGAGCTTCCTTGACGACATCTTCGGCCTCGGTGGTCTTCTCCTTGGCCTCCTCGGGAGCAAGCTCCTTGAGCTTCTCCTGGGTTTCGGAAGCCTCCTTCTCGCCGGTGGGCAGTTCGCGGTCCTCGAGACCAATGGTGGAGTCCTTCTGGCTCTCGCTCTTGACATCGGATGTCTCCTCCTGCTTGGCCTCGATATCCTTGGAAACTTCAGATTCGCCTTCTGACTTGCCTCCAAGGCCGAGACCGCCGGTTACACCACCAACGGCAGACTTGCCCGTCTCGCCGACAGCACCGACGGTCTGGGAGGCCGTGTCAGTGACACCGCCGACGGTCTTGCCAGCAGTATCAGTGACGCCGCCAACAGTGTCACCGACTGTCCCAGTGACTCCTCCAACAGTCTTTCCGACAGCGCCGGTGAGACCACCAACGGTATCACCCAGGCCACCCGACTTCTTCTCAGCGGGCTGAGTTGTGTACTCGCTGTGCTCCTCGTCGTGCGAATCGTGCTCCTCCTCCTCCTTGCCCTGTCCTATCGGCAAGGTCTTGCCGAGGACGTCGCCGGTAGAGCTGACAACATCGCCGGCGGCGTTGACGGTGTTGCCGACGAGGTTCTTCAGGTTGTCGGGGTCTGCGATATGGCCGACGGTGTTGCCGGCGTCGTCTAGGACATCCCCGGCATCGTTCACGACGCCGGCGGCGCTCCGGGGCACTGATTCAAGATTGACTGCAATAGGGACGATAAGCGCCAAGCTCGGCTGCAGGATTGTGAACGCACCAGGAGTCTGCTGCTCTTTGGAAGCAGTATCTTGTGTCGAGTCTTTGACCTGGCCTTCGGGGATGGAGGTAGGGTCCTTTGTGTTTGACATGTTTTGGGAGGGGGGTATCTTTTCGTGTCAACAAGAGGGAAAGGGAATCAACAGAGGGTTTTTGAGGGTATCGCAATGTTAGTTTCTAAGATGGCTACTTTGTTGTTGTTGTAGTAGGCTGAATGGTATTGAATTGGTACTGTTTTTGTCTGAAATCTCAACCCATCCACCACATTCCCTCACATCTTTATACCACCTAGACAGCAATGAAAAAAACAAGTTTCTTTGCAACCTTGTTGTATAACGTCAATTACACTCACAACGTCAGTGTGAGCACCACGACTATCAGCCATGATACTGCGCCGCACCTGTTATCGGACGACATGAGCAACAGCCACACGTCATGATGAAGATCTCAACGGGCGGGATGGTGTGGCAAGGGCAAGGGGATGACGTATCAGCGCAGCTCTCGGCATGGGAGCCTCCTTGGAGCTTCCAGGATGAAGGATTGGTCTAGACTGCAGGTTGAGCTTCCAACGATTGCTTGGTTGTAAAACCGGCTTTGCGGGGTGGGAAGACGACACCCTCACGAGTTGAACGTGGAGAAGATCTCACGGGTTGGAGGGCTGGATCGAGATGATGACTGGCCTGAGCTTGTCTCGCCTTTCACGTGTATGTATGCAAGAACCGGCTTTTCCAAGTGAACGGCGTCTTGTAAGAGGAGGAGAAAAGTAAACTCTAGCGTACGGGGAGGGGTTTCTCCATGAGGATTATTATTCCGAGAGGACCACTCTAATGCATGACATGACACGATCGAGGCGTGATTTTCGAAACGCGCCAAAAGAAAAAGAAGGAAAAAAAGATATCATCGATTCTGATTCTGACCCTGATTCTGGCTGTTGTTGTTGCTCTGTCCCTGATTCTCGCCTTGGTTGTTGTTCTGATTCTGGTTCTGGTTTTGACTACTGTCCCTGTTAAAGACGGTGGGGATCTTGATGATGAGTTGGATCCCGTCAAACGTCGACTTGACATCCAGATACAGTTCATCTGGCCTTGGAGCTACAGCGGGTGGTTTTGGAACATTAACCTTTCCGTCTTGCTGCTGTTGCTCTTTTGTCTGATTGCTGTTGTCGTCCTTGTTGCTGTCCTTGGGCTTGTTGTTGAGCTTGCCAACCACGTTCCCCTCTTCATCATAGATGTTCCCCTCAGAGTCGACGCGCAGCCCGCTAGACAAGGGCTCCAGCTTGGGCTTGATGTAGTTCTCGCACACCCGTCCCGCCACCTCTCCGTCAGCGTCCAGGATCTCGCCAGAAGCCGAAACTGGTCGGCCGACCATGGACGGCAGATCCCCTTCAACACGACCAAGCACGGTGCCGTCCCAGTCGAGAATGTTGCCAAACTCATCAACGTACTTTCCCTCCAAACCGACAGCGAGCTCTTCTGGTGTTTTCTGTGATTGCTCCTCTGTGACGGGCTTTATCCTGGGGATGCGGATTTCGGGATTCGACACCTCTGGCTCTGCGCCGCGACCGTTGCGCACGGGGACGTTGACCTCGTAAGTGCTGTGCGAGGGATCGTCGCCAGGGGTGGACGACGACGACGCCATGGTGAATTCCGCGGTTTCACGGAACAATATTCGTTGGCTGAGAAGGATCGCTTATGGAGAAAGCGAAAGTATTTGTTAGAGAGAAGTGCTGAGTCGACCTGTTTTGCGCAAGCCTCTTGCGGGGAACATGACGAAAGACAAGAAGATGCAGAGAGCCTCAAGAGGTTGGATTGGACCAGTCAGAGTGACAGGCAACCCCTGTTGGGCGGAATGTCTCTTCCACACGGGCGGTAAGAACCGCGGCCTGTAGTTTCAGAGAGGGCTCTAGAACAAGGAAGCCCTGTCCGATGGTCGCGAAAAAAGGGCGATCGTCCTATATCACGGCGATCGTTAGGCGGACGCTAGCAGGGGAGAGACACGGGGCCATGGAGATGAGACAGGATCAAGGGCCCTGTCAACGACGAACAAACGTTCCTGAAGAGCAACGGTTTTCTTGGTTAGACAAGAGACTAATGTAATGCGGATGGCCTCGTTCTCTCGTGGCTTTGCGTGGCTCACGGCATAAACGTGGCGTCCAACGGGGAGTTGGCACTGGAAGTTTGGAGCTGAGCGCTGTGAGTTGTGAGCACTGTGACGGTTCCGGAGCTCGGCATCATCATCTTGGCTTCACGGCTTGATTGATCCGGTTCTCAAAAGCTTGTACTGTACAGTATCTCACTCTCTCATCCAGGCTCTGCGCTCACTCAAAAGAATGCCAATGTATTTGACTTGTGTAGAATTTCCCATGTTTCCCAAAAACGCCCAATACTGTCCACATTTGCTAACATTACATGGGTACCCATAACAGCAGTAAAAAAAAAAAGCACCGTTTAGTTTCTGCAATTCAAAACAACAAAAGCGAATTAGCCTCTGCAAAGACAAGACAGCGCGATTAGCCCGAGTCCCTTCGGCTCTCACCCGGTGCTGGAGATTTGAAAATGCCAAGTAAGATACGACGGCCAAACAAAAGACGGGAGAGAGGAGAGGGGAAATGTGCATGAGGGGGAGGGAAGAGAATGGGGTAAAAACGTACAGTAGCGCTAGTTCCAAATCACCATGAATCCTCGCCTTGAGCTGAATCTCAATGTCGAGGTTGAGATCCAGCCTCAGCCGCAGAGTATCACTCTTGCCGCCGTCGTCGCCGCCTTGTTGCTGGTTCACGGCGCCAGTGACGCCGCCGAGAGTGTTTGTCACTCCGCCGACCGTGTTGCCCAGGTCTCCGCCGACGGGGAGCTGGTCCAGGGGTCCCGACTGCTGCTGCTGCTGCTTGCGGCGGGAAGTCTTGGTGCCCTTCTTCTTGGTGCGGCGCTGCTTCTTGGGCTGCTCTTCGCTGGAGTAGGTCTGGTCGTCAGACTCGGCCGAGACGCGATCCTTTTCCATAGTAGCCGACATGATGGGTTGTTGCTTAGGGCGGTTCTTGTTCAAGTCGCTCGAGTAATGAGAAAATTGAAATTGGTACGAGTTTATTGTTGTGCGTTTGTCTATGTCTACCCTTCTCCCAAGAGGAGCGAGGCCATATAAGTTCAACCCACCAGGTCGAATAACAGGATTTGGAACAGCCATGAGGTCATGATCGAGATTCGAATCCAGATACAGTATGTACCATTACAATGCCTTGTCTTGCCTCCTGCAAGGGTGCATAAGTTCTCGGCCATCGTCACATTGTGGCCACACACAGCACACCTCCACCACCTCCACAACTCCACCCAGCCATCTCATCTCACTGTGCCCATCCCGAAACGCCTCTAGCCTGCTTTTTCACTGTCTCTGACATAACGGCTCTCCATGCCAAACTGCAACCGCCGCCGGAGCCTCACTGGTCGGCACCTATCCTCGTCGTCCACCTCGTCCTCAATGTCACCCTCGGGGTCCCAATACACCGCCCATCTTTGCTCTCCATCAGGACCCTCCTCGCGCACTGCCACAAACGAATCGTGATCCCCCTCGAGCGTCAGGAATCGATCATCCTCGCTCCAGCCCCAGGGTCCTATGACGTGGCCCACCGTGTCCTTTCTCCCCCCGTACGTGACGGCGTGCGTGTCCTTGTCCACATAGATCCAGTTGAGAGCCGGGGGGTCGTCTGAGACCATGCTCACCAGCCCCAGATGGCCTTCTTCGCTTGGGTACTTGAAGTACCACCCCAGAAACTTGTAGCCATCGACTGGATTGTAGGGAAAGTTGATGTAGAACTGTCAAGTCAGTCAGTGGAGTTCTGTCAAAGACTGATCAACTCACCTTTTGGTCCTTCACCACCCCTGTGCCAAGCTCTTGCACCTTTCCCTCATGTTCCATGATGAAAGTCATGTGGAACTTTTCCTGCTCCTTGCTGAGGTTCGCATTCTGCTTCTTCTGGGCGCTTATCGCGTTGCCCACCCCCGTGACAGTCGGTATAGCAGTGATGGCAAGCAACCCAATAACCATTTTGGCGGTATTTCGATCGTTTGAACAGGAAAATCCTGCCTGCTCAACAGCGCAGAGCATGACGTCCATCTTGTAGTATCCCCGAGCCAGTCATGATCACCAGCCACACATCACCACCCCTGCAAAGGACCCCTGCTGCCCATCACGCCAGCCCGGGGGACGTCATCCGCCCGCTCATCAAACATATTCCGTACGTCATATTGACTCGATCCTCATCGATGTAGATGGTGTGCCCCAGAATACCGCTCTTGTACCTGACTATGGAGAAACCGGTTCTCAAACGGTCAGAGATGGCATCCTGATGACGCCCATTGCGTCAGTCGCATTCTCATGAACCTGTTTTCCTGACCAGGGTTTACAGTCTCAAAAGCCATGCGCGGGAGACATTAGTATAGAATTTCTCTCTTGACAATTGCGCCTCTTTTTGTTCTCGAAACTATTTTGTTCGTCAGCGAAAAAAAGTACTTTGTAAATATCCACCAACATGTCTGCACCAGGCCCTCAGGTAAGTGAGACATTCGATGAATGGAATGTTCTTTTTGTAGATAGTAGTTGACCTTTTATATAGGACTCGCAGCAGCGAGGTTCTTCTCAGTCCCCTCCTCCTAGACCTCCTCGTCCTCAAGGAGAGCAGTCGGGACAGAACGACGACGACAAGCCTAACACCGACAACAACCCATTCAACCAGGATTCCAACAAGCCCACCGGTCAGCCTGAGACCGACAACAAGGCTGAGGATTCCAAGCCCGAAAACAAGCCAGAGACTCCCAAGACGGAGGACTCTAAGCCCGGGGACTCTCAGCCTGGGGAGTCCAAGCCAGAAGAGTCCAAGCCCGAGGCTTCAACCGAAGAAACAGCAAAGCCACAGACTCCCGAGACCAAGCCCGAGCAGTCAAAGCCCGAACAGTCGAAGCCGGAGGAGCCTAAGGCTGAAGAGACCAAGACTGAGGAGCCCAAGACTGAGGAGCCCAAGGCCGAAGAGGCCAAGGCTGAAGAGTCCAAGGTCGAGAAGCCCAAGCCAGAGAAGCGCAAGAAGAAGCCAGCACCACCACATGAGGAAGAGAGCGAGTCCGAATCGGAAGAAGAGGAAGACGACGACGAAGACTTGTCCTCCGGCGACGATGAAGAAGAAGAAGATGACGAAGAGTCCGAGTCCGAATCCGAGTCTGAATCTGAGGAGGATGAACCAGCTACTCCCCCTCAGCAGCCAGAGCCCAAGAGAAAAGGCAACAGAAAGGCCAACGCCAAGAGCGAAGAGGTAAAACGCCGCCGCCCAGCCTGGCTCGACGAAGAATCCGACTCGGAAGACGAAAAGCAAATGTCACGAAGCAACCAACGAGCCATGCAACAGCGTCAACAGCAACAACAAATGCAACAGCAGCAGCAGCAGCAACAGCAACAGCAGATGCAGCAGCAGGAACAAGGAGGTGGCGGCGGCAAGGATCCTCTCAAGCTTCGTTTGGATCTTAACCTAGAGATTGAGATTGAGCTCAAGGCCCGTATCCACGGTGACTTGACGCTCGCATTGCTGTAAGTTTTACCTTTTACTCCCTGAGTGTTGTTTGACTAACAAAATAGTGACATGGACTAGGGAGGGACTGTAACACCATCGCTTTTCCTTTATGTATTGGAGGTATCTTACCTTGATGGAGTTTGGTCATGAGAAACGGCTTTTACTTTTTTTCCTTTTTGTCTGTAGGAGTAATAAGAGATGAATTTGTTCACTTCCCATGCGTAGAATGTGATGCGCTCCTCTACCTGGCAGGGGATATCGCAGACCCTGAATTCCGCCGAGCCAGTCCCTGCCCGTTGACTTGTATGTAGTTGGCATGTCGACGATATAAGATTTCGGCAATCTGAGACCTGCTTCTTGGTGTGGTGGTACGTTGGCGATGCGGCTCTGTGCAACATGGGATGACCCTGCGGTGAATGTGTGGTTGCTGGGGAACGGGGTTGGGGGCCCGGTCTGTCGGGAAGGTCGTGCATCGTGAGAACCAACGGGTCAAACCAACATATTTTGAAGATCTCTAAATGGGCTGTTGTGTTTTAGATTGAAAGGATCGTGAGTGTTGACCATCTCACTTACACGGGAGGAAGTCCCTGTCTTGGCATCTGTGAGAGCACTATACTTCCGACGAGGAGAGTAATTACATATTAGCATTGTTTGCATTCTGTCCCGTCAAATAAAGACGCCGAGATGTAGATGCGGGAACTAACCTGAAGGGATGGACTTGAGTACTTGTGATCCATATAGTCGGTCCGAGCAGAGGGACGGCATTCCAACTATCACAACATCCCGAGTCCCTTCCAGTTGTCTAATTACTATGGATTAAATACAACTAGTATGTTTTATAGAACCCAACAATTAGTATAATAACAACAATATCCCACGATACCGTACAACTCACTAGCCATACACTCCTTCACCACAGTCAATCTCTCAACACCCACCTTCAACCCCAACGATCCTTCAAGATGCGCTTCTCCCTCAACTTCGTCCTCCTCGGCGCCGCCTCGGTGGCCAACGCCTTCATCTCTCCCGGCCAGCTCATCCGCAGCATCGAAGACATCACCAAGAGCACCGAGGCCCTGATCAAGCCCGCCGGTCAGCTGTCCATCGCCGACGCTCCCAAGCTTGTCTTTGGCTCTGGCTCCTTCTTTGTAAGTCTCGACCCCAACATGCATGGCACGTCTTTCTAACAGAAGCAGGACATTATTACTGGTCTGAGGGATGTTACCCGTCTCACAACTGACGTTGGCGGATCGCTCACTGGTGCCGCCAAGGGTACATTCGACGGCAAGGATGGCGACCAAATCGTTGCATCTGTGAAGAAGGTTAGCATATACCAAAACTGAATGGGGATTTGAAGCTCACACAGTCAAAGCTGTCCAACGCTTTCAGCGACTTGCTCGACGCCTTCCTCGACAAAGCCAACATTTTCGATGAAGTTCCCTTTGTCGGCACTCCCTTCCGCATCGCCATTGCCCTCACCAAGCGTGCCTTTCAAGTAAAGTCTCCAATACCGCCGAACCAGGCATCGACTAACATTGACAGGAATTCACCGGTACCATCATCAACACTCTCAGTGGATCGCAGGCCAACGACGCGCGTAGCTCCGTTCAAGGTGTCGACTCCAAGTTCACCAGAACCATCACCATAACCGAGAATTAGAACATGTACCTTGCCGGGTGTTGAGATGAGGTCGAAGGAATACAAGGGGATGTTTCGTCAACGGGATGACCTCACTTGTATCGTAATACAGTGTAATAAATATCAATTCCCTCGACGATAAGGAGTGCACACCATCTGTTAGTGACAAGTCAAGTAGCCGCATACCCGCCATATCAGCGTCACGCCATGACGGAGTCGGTGCTCCGGCCCTCTTGTGGGGCCGATGTTGCCGACTTGGGGTGTGCCGAAATAGGCAATCTCGGGCAAGTTACGGACGGAAAGGCTTCAACGCTAAGAAGCCGTTTGGATGAGAAACGGCAAGTTGTGATTCGCTACATGAACATATGCTCATCGCCTGAAGAAACAGGCTTCTCTCATATACGTAACACATCCACCTCTACCACACATAGACCACACGTTTATATACACATAAAGACGTCTAGAACAGCCAAGAGACAAAAGTCTTGTAGAACCAGTTGCCGCGCTTAACTCCCTCGGCCTCGCGGAGAGCCGCCTTGCGGGCCAGGAACTCCTCCTCCTCACGGTCAATAATGTCCTTGCCAGTGTAAAAGTCGACCTCGTGGGGCTTGATGCCGCGCGACTTGGTGACGATCTTGTGGCCAAAGATGAGGGCCAGGTACACGGGGATGCCCAGGTAGCCAGTGATGAAGGTCTTGTACTTCTCCTTGCCAAAGTTGCCGCCGACAAAGACGTCGTAGTTCTTGGTCAGGGCGACGAGGATGCACATGAACAGGGCGACGTACGAGCCCTTGGCACCGAGGGGAGCCACGTAGGGGAGGGCCTCGTTGGCGAGACCCTGGGCCTTGCGGGCTCGGCACCAGAAGATGTGGGTGGTCAGGATGGAGATCCAGGACATGAGACCAAAGATAGTGGTGAGGTTGACAAAGTAGCCAAAGACCTTGGTGGAGTCGTCCGAGACGTTCATGAAGGCGAGCAGGGCAAAGCAAGCCGACATGGCGAGGGCGTAGATGGGCACGCCGTGCTTGTCAGTCTTCTTGAAGATGGCGGGGGCAGAACCATCAGAGGCGAGACCGTAGAGGGTACGGCTGGCAATGTACAGATCCGAGTTGGAGGCGGAGAACACAAAAACGCAGATACAGGCGTTGATGACGTGGGACAGGCTGCTGACACCGGCGATCTTGGCGGCGACGACAAAGGGAGAGGCCGAGGCGTTGTTCTTCTTGGACTCGTTGGCGAACTTGAGCTCGGGGGAGTTGTAGGGGACGATCATGCCGACGAGGAGGACCGAGAGGCAGTAGAAGAAGAGGATTCGGTAAAAAGTGAGCTTGATGGCGCGGGGGATGGTCTTGCGGGGGTTCTGGGCCTCGGCGACAGTGACACCAACGAGCTCGGTACCCAGGTAGGCAAAGGTGGCGTTGACCATGCAGGACCAGAAGCCGAGGAACTTGCCAGCGTCGCCCTCCATGATATAAGGCTTGAAAGCACTGAGACGGGTTAGTTGTGTCTAGTGAAGTGAGCAGTGTCAACTTACCCAGGGTTGTTCCAGTATCGGAAACCTCTTCGGTCACCATCAGGAGCGCCGCCGAGGGCAACGATAAGGGAGAAGAGGATGATGCCGCAGATGGTGATAACCTTGAACGACGAGAGCCAGAACTCGAGCTCACCAAAGAATCGAATACCAAAGTAGTTGATGACGCAGATGATGACGAGGAAGATGGCGATGAATACACCCGGATTGACCGTCTCACGAGGAACCCAGTATTGGATGACGAGAGCAGCAGCCGTCAATTGGTTGGGCGTGACGATGATGTATTTGAACCAGTATCTAGAACCTGTCAGCATATATCGATAGTCAACTGCTTCGAATACTCACGTCCAGCCGAGCGCAAAACCAAGCGAAGGATCACAGAACCGAGAAGCATAACCAGTGAAACCAGCAGACATGGGCAACCAAGCAGCCATCTCACCAAGAGCAGCCATGACGAGGAAGACGACGAAACCAATGATGGTGTAGCAGATGAACACAGAACCAGGACCAGCTTGAGCAAGAGCCTTGCCGGTACCGATAATCAGACCAGTACCAATAGCACCGCCAATGGCAATCATGGTAATGTGTCTCGCCTTGAGGCCACGCTGCAGCGACGTCTCGGCGCTCGTCTCGAGACCGCGGATGTGCAGGTCCTGGTCGCCGCGCTCGACCTTTTCGGTGGGCATGCTGGCATCATAGCCCATGTCCGTCTTTTCGACGTCATTGGAAGCCATGGTTTATTCTGTTACTCCCAAGTTGGAGAAAGAAGTAGCCAAGCTTGCCAAGGTTGGGGAGGCCAAGAGGCCAAGAGTCTTTATTGACAGGAACGAGAAAAAGCCAAGGGCTTGGCCAGATGAGAAAAACAACGACGTTTGAGGGTGAATGGCGATCCAAGATGAGAGGACCCTTGACGTGACACAACGAAGGGAGGAGAGGAAGCGAGGACAAGAGGAGGGGACCTGTCGTCTAAATAGAGAACGAAGATCCCTTCCCTACCTTGACTCGTAGGATCTCTCTCTCGTTTGTTTTGTCGCAGAGAATTACCTAATACCCCAGACTGCCTACCCTCAGTGTCGGCTTCTCCTTCAGAAAAAACTGTCAGTAACCGGGGGGCGTGTGAAAGAGAGGATTCACCGATGCCTGGTCCTGCTCACGACCAACCAACATCCACAGGTCCTCGAGTCGTCCTCTCCGCCAAGACTCCTCGCTCGTCATCGAGGGGAGTGTGCACTCAGTCTTGATGGAACCCTAGGCGGACAACGATCCATAACGTAAACCGGGACGGGGTCAAGGGTGAGAACCTTTCCTGGATTGTAACTGATCAGCAGAGCAGAATGGGCAGATCCCCTGGTCAATGTGCAACTCTGTGGCGATGTGTGTGTGCCTCGCGAGAGAGGCAGCAGCGTTGTTACATGCATGTCTCTACTCAGCCCGTGCCGTGTGTGCATGTGCAACGTCCACAATGCATAATAAGCCATTCTACCCGTCTCAGCACACGAGCATCTTCCTTCCACAGCAAACTCGGGCGCAGGGCAGATTAGAGTAAAAAACTCTGTAGCCTACTTGTGTCTCAAGTGCTCGCCCGAAGCCAAGGCAGCTTTCGGCAAGTGATCGCCAAGGCTTCTTGGGAAAAGAAGACGATCCCTTCTTGGTGCTTAGCGCAGTTCTAGAACGGCTTCTTTGGTTCGTTGCTCTGTCCAAGTGTAACCTTGGAGATAAGCTTTTCCTTGACTGTGAGTGATCCCCCCCTGCTGCCCTGACCTCCACTACGAGAGAGATATTACCACGGCAGCACAGTAACTGCAGTACCCACCGCTATCGCACCGCCTTCTCCGTTTCGGGCAGGTCCATATGGAATCTCTGCCTCTCTGTTGGTCCCATGGTGCGCTATATCCATCCTCCTGTTCCCGTTCACTTCTTGACAAAGCTCGGTCGTTGATAACCCCCGGTCTTACTGCGGTCTTGGCGGGTTGTTTATCTGCCAGTCAGCCTATGCCTATCTGCCGTCTTGTCCTGCGGGGTAAGAAGATGAGTGGACCGTTGCAATGCAATGATGCCAGCCTCTTTACCAACCTGCCTGTTGGGGGAGACGAGGTCAGGGTTTGTACGAGCTCTGATTTGGTCAAGAAGCCCTTCTCATTCCTCCTCGGGCTCCGTCCAGTGAGGCACACCCCTGGGCTTCCTCCTTCATCCCCTGCCAACAATTTGCATGTTGTTCTCGTGATCTTTATCTCTAGCACGGGCCACGGTCCATTCATCTTTGCTTTCTCCGCACCATGGATCTCTTGGTCTTGCCTCCAAGGACAAGGGATCCAACCACGACCATCCATTCACGTCTTATCCAGAGAAGAATCTCCACATAACGCGTCGTAGTCGTCTCCCTTGTTCACTCCGACTAACAAATTCCCCCTCCCCCCCTAACCTCCAAACGACAAAACCGGCTTCTGCGCGCTAGCATCAAGCCTCTGTTTAAACATAACTGTTACCTTATTATTAGCTAAAACCCCAATTCAACCCCATGGCTATGCATTCAAAGTGCGGAGAGAAGAGCAGGAACTCCTCCTCCCGGAGACCCCGAACCTCCCCCCGGTGCGAGATTTCCCTCTTTCGGGATCCGGGGTCGGATCTGGCCTCCGGAGCTTGGCTTGGCTTGTGATTAAGATTGCGATTGCTTCCAGACCCGGGACCCACGTTTCGCCCGTTACGCCCAACGCGCGGCGGACGGACTCGACGGGTTGAATAGTATCTGTAGGTCCCGGTCCGACAGCGAATCATTGAAATTGCCGCACCGCATGAGTTAGGCTGATTCAGAGTTTTTCATACTATTTCTTCTATTCAAAGTTTGTTTCTGCTATCATCAACTCTCACGCAATTTTTATTCACTATCGTCAAAAACATCCTTGAACCGCCTTGATAGACGTTTCCTAACGTGGATTAGTGACCGTACAAGGCCCACCAACACCCGGTTGGCCTCTCCTCTACACCCCCCATCTACTCTACACCTCTCGCCTTCATGAAATCAACCAGGTCAAAGAAGCTCTTCTTATATCTCCTCTCCTGCGTCGTCCGATTCACCGTCTGAATGCCAAAGTGCGCGTCATAGTCCCCAAACTCCCAGTTATCCGCAAAGCTCCAGCTGTACGCCCCAACCACCTCGACCCCGTCCTCCCAGATGGCCTTGAGCACCTCGGACATGAAGCTCAGGTAGTAGATGCTCCGCGGTGTGTCGAATAGCTGATCCACGAGCTGTTTGTCAGCTTCCCCAAACACGGGGAACCCAAACTCGGTGATGGCGACAGGGGTTCTCCAGGTATTATGTAAATAGTTCAGGTAGCTGCGGAGGTAAGTAGGGGTAATGTAAACGTAAGTCTGAGAGCGGTAACCAATGTCCCAGCCAAACACGTTGGTCGTCGTCTGATTCACGCAGTAGGGCCTGTACGTCGACGAGGAATTCCCGGCGCACTGGAGGATGCTCTCCTTGTCGTCTTCCACCGGGGGCGCAATCACCGTGGCAGTGTACGGGTCGATGCCAAGAAAGTCGGCCGTGCCGCCCATGTAGTCGAGATCCTCTTTGCTGAGGGGCACGTAGTCTTCAAACGTCTGCTTGAACGAGTCAGGGTAGTCTTGCCCCAGGAAAATCGGATTGCAGAAGGGTCCGAGCTGGATCGAGTTGAAGTGATCCGCAGCGTACACGTCGACTTCGCTCTTGGGATCCCGTGGAACACCAAAGTTGTTGTTGAACTTGATGGAAATCTTGCCTTGCCCCTTCAACTCCTCCTTGTACCAGTGGTACACCCTCGCGTGGGCCTTGACCACGTTGTAGACCGACTTGGCATTGTACGAATACAGCAGCGGCTCGTTAAAGGTGAACCACACCGGGACGCGGTCAGCAAAGTGTGTCATGGCCACCTTGGCATAGTGCACAAAGGCGTCCTGAAATGTCTCATTCTGGTAGCCACCGTTGACGTACCCAATCAGCGGGGGGTCGGCGGCGACACTGAGGTTGCTGCCGAAGAACTGAAGGGGAGTGTCAAAGTGGAGGAGGGTCACCTCGGGCACCATGCCCTTCTCGAGGATAAAGTTGATCACGTCGTTGTAATGGTCAATGCCCTCCTGGTTCACGGGGGTTCCCGGTAGGGCGAATGGGAGAATTCGAGTCCACGCGATGCTAAATGAGAAGTGCTTGGCACCCATGGCCGCCACCCTCTCAATGTCTTGCTTGTAGTAATAGTAATGCTCGTTCGTCACGTACGACTTGGGCCGGGCGTCTCGGACGAGAATATCCATGAGAGAAGGCGACTTGCCCTCTTCAGCTGTGGCCCCTTCGATCTGGCTAGCCGAGCTGGCGACCCCAAAGGAGAAGTTCTTGGGGAAGTTGTAGCAGTCGCTCGGGCCAAAGTAGTCTCGCGGAGGCAGCACGAGCTCATCACTCGGAATAGGGGTAGGAGATACTGTTGTGCTGTACACGGCCGTTTCGGTAAAGTTGGGAGGGTTTGCGTGCTCCCAGAGGGCAGTCCATGCTGCCTGCCCATAGGGATCATCAGTGTCCAAGGCTTTGGTCGTTGCATTGGGATCCCATTTGCCCCAGGTTGTAAAGGAGAGAGAGGGCAACAGGGTTGTCAATGACTCTGGGGGCGCAGCATATGTTGTTGTCGTAGTCGGAGAGGGCACCGAGGTAGCATATCTGACAGTGTCTGTCTGGGTGTAACTGAAAGGAGTATATGTGTATTTGGGCTCACTCGTCTTGGTGCCGGCTTTGCATCGGGAGCGAGTCGTTGGGCCTTCAGCAGGCAAGAAGACTTGCTGGCCAACAGCCAAGGACGCTAAAAAGAGCTGCATAAAAGTAACCGAGGCTGTCATGATGGGCACATTGGAAGCTCACTGCTGCGCTTGCACCACAACTTCAATGGCTTCATGGACGATATATAGTCCATCTCGTACACTTGCAACGTTAATGCCGTTAACTACAACGGCAATATTCCGCATCAGTCCATCTCAATGATTTCGGACCGACTCGAAATCATTAAAAAAACCTGAACTCGCGGGGAAACAAAAAGTCACGCTCCCAAACTACCCCAGAAAACTCACCCAACTTGCGGGGACGACAAGTGGAGAATCATGTGGATAGAAACAACCTGCTTGACCTCGTGGAAGGGACCCATCATCTGCATATGACGTAGTGACGCCGGCGTTGGGCCGTTGACGATGTCCATTGATGGTGTTGAAAGACGACGATCTTTGTCACAAGTGGATGCGGGGAGAGGGGCCCCCGACCCAGTTTACCCCAGAATCGGCGACCCTCCAATGGCGGAGAAGCTCGGCGCGGAATTGAATCCATGGGGTGCTTCGGATTGGGTCTTGAAGTGGTTGCTTTGACCGATGGTTCATGGGATTCGAGTCTGGTGCCGATGATGTGAGCCGGTTTTTACCCCTCAACTGACGATGTAATTCTCCGTCGGTTGAGGTCGTCTCCGGAGTTTCGGAGAATCATGAAGGAACTTGTACAAGCTGTATATACAGATTGAAGTCGTCGGTTTGGTTAAGTAGCATTTGGAATATGTTTCAGAATGTTTCAAAATAGAGCTGTTGTGGTCGGGGTGTCTCATCAGCCATCATCCACAATATAAACACATTCACGCCCAACGACCTCATCTAAAGATGCTCTATATTCATAGAATGATCATATGAGTATCTTCTAAAGAACTTAATACGACTTGATAATTCTCCGATAAACTCATTTCTCCGACAGAATGGTAACTTGCATTGACAAATGCCCAGTTACGACCTTGGTGGGCATAGATCGACAAGCGAGCCAGTGACTAGTTAGTTACCAATCCGCGTATTCGGCCAGACTATGTGAATAAGGCCGTGAACAGCTGATCCCCGCAGGAGTTCTCGAGAAGAAGGAATTGCGGCATGATGAAGCGGCAGTTGAACTGAGTGATGTTTTCCTTCGAGGTTGAGCCATTCCTTGTGAGGTTGTGCTGGTGACATACAACTCCAAAACGCTTGCCGAGTTATCCACCAACAACCCTGTCGCTGTGGGTATCACCCTTCTCGAAGATCAAGTATAACCATCTGAGAAGTGACAATGATTAAAACTCACTCATTGTTCGTCATAAATGTGCGAGACATCCGGTGGCCCACACTGCGATACTGACTTTGATCGCCAAGGGAGTTTATATGCCAGGGCACAGATATTCATTGATAGGCAAGTAGCTTAATTTTAGTATTCTACACTTTTTAACTCCCATAGATGTATTAAATAGTCCCTTTGTGCTTGGTGAGCATGAAAAGGTGCCACATTAACAACACTCCTGAACTCTGCTTCAGAGTCATCACCAACTCAAACGTGATCTGGCCCGTTTCATCTTACAAGTTTTCATTCAACATATCACTTAGGAATACATTGCCGACTGATCCTTTCAATTGGATTCGGTTCTTGTTGATGATTGGTCTAATAATGCCAGCCGACATTGCTGGGTGATGGTGATCATCACACACATGGATCAAGGATTAAAAGCGGGAAGAACCTGATATCGAAAGATAGCATAAACAATGATGTATATAAAATCCATATTTATCAAAGCCCTACAGCGCCAACATTTACATCACTTGCTCGCGAGTTATGTTTGACTAGACTTTTCATACAACTACCTACACTCTTCATACATAATGACTAGACTCTTTATACATAATGTGCAATAGACAAATGTCCATTCAAAAGCAGTTTTCGCTACCTACTACATGTACCGTTAAACCATGAAACCACTACTCTTACAATCACCACATCTACCAATCCAAAAAGTCCCAATGCCCCGGATTCCTATGATCCAGGGGAAACCGCAGATCCTGGCCCCCAAGAGGCTCCGGGTGCCCCGGCCTCACGCCTAGCATGCCCCTCCCAAAAGGCACCTGCGTGGTCTGTCCTATCCGGAACACGATGCCCTTCGCCGCGAATGCATCCTCGAGCTCTCGGACTTGTTCGGGGGGAGGTGCTTCGTAGGGGTCTACGGCCACGACGCTCAGGTTTTGGAACCGGTATAGCTTCTCTGTCATGCCCAGTAGATCACGGTGGAGCTCTGGCCAGGCGAGCACCATGCCGATGTGGAGGATTCGTAATGACGAGGGCAGACTGGCCATGAAGATCTCGGGGCCAATCTCCTTCATGCCATCAAACCGCTGCCACCGCTCCTCATCATCAAACACAGGTCCATAGAGGAGGAGCTGCTCAACCTCGAGAATCTCAAGGCGCGGAAAATCGACAAAGCTAAAGTCGGCGCGAAGAGACGTGTCCCAACGCAGAAACATTGATATTTGCTCTATCATGTCATCGGCGCCGCCGCTTGTGTGCTCCCATGTTGTGCTAGTGTAACACAACCGTCGTAGTGACTGACGAACGGGGCTAAGGTGATCGTGCTGAAGCACGGTGTACTTGTCCATGTCGCAAAAGTACTCTAGGTCTTCCAGGACAGGACTACGGCGGAGGATCTTGGCCAGGTTGTCGGGATCTAGGCCGTGTAATGATAGGCGACGGAGACTTGAGAGGGCTGTATCCCATGGCTCTGTGCGGAAGCGCTCACGGAGGGGGATATCAGTTCCACAATCAGCATCGCTTGCTGCCAGCACCTCGAGGTTCTGCGCCTTGGCCAGAACGTCTTGCATCTGCTGGATGTGGCAGCACTCGTCGGGGTATTTGCCCTGGCCAGGCAGCACCAGATACTTGAGGTTGGGCAGGTAGAAGGGTGAGTCTCTCAAGTACTGCAGGCCCTCTGATGACGACCGGTAGATGAGTAGTTGCTCAAGGAAGGGCGCAGCCATGATGGCGGCCTCTTGTAACCACTTTGGCTCGACATGGTCATACGAAGGCAGAGCCCGAAAGCCAGCACGTTCGCCTGCTTGTCGGAAGAGAGCTTGTGTCTCGGGTGATACCTCGCGAGCCTGTACTTCTCTAAGCGCAAAGAAGGCGAGGGCGCGGACTTCCTTGGCCAAGTCCGGCCTCTCTAGAAGTGTGCGCAAAAAGGTCTCGAGAGTCTCAATCTCACGCCTCCTAGCCTCCGTATCACCCCACCAGTCGGGACTTGTCGCCAGATCAGGCTGTCTCCCCGAGTGGTAGCAGTGAAAGAGAATAGGCTGGGCAACGTTGCGGAAGCGGCGACACGTGCGGCTCAGCCGCGACAGAGCCTGCTGAGCCTCGAGGGCGCATTCGATCTCGTCAGGGGGGAGATCGACAACATGCTGGCGCTGGCAGTGGGCGCACAGGTTGCGGCAGATGGTGGCAAAGATCTCAACGGGCAGATCTCCCAGAGACAGGCGCGGGCGTCTGCGCCAGAAGAAGGGGATCTCCATGGAAAAGACTGGGCTCTTGTGTGACCAGAAATTCCCTCCGTGGAGGAAATCCCGGTCGATCCTGGCGACGAGATGCATGGCCTGTGGTACGATTTGATGTGATTGAGGCTTTGACCAAGGATCGGGGTTTATAAGAGAGAAGCGCGGGGTGAAAGATGAGACTTGTGAAGCCGGGGTAACTTGGATATGAACGGGAAGAGAAGAAGATGTTTTGGAACAACAAGCTGCAGGAACTGGCTATATAAAGTCAGATGTGATAAAAGATAATCAAGCTGGAACTGATGCAGCGGAAGTGGACGAGAGAAATAGTAGTCGATGCGCAAAGGCGCAAGTGGATCGCGGGAGTATCGAGTATCGTAAGATGGCGGCTCGCGAACGGACCTTGGGCTGAGGGAGTGAAGAAGAGGGGGACCGCAAGCCAAGCCGCAAGAGAACAAAAGCAGGTTAGCGAGAGAGGGGGGAGTCAGATGAGGGGATCTGAGCAATCTGGTCAAACCAATGGGTTTTGTTTATGCAGTGTTAAATCAAATCCAAGACGTGGTTTCGAACCAACAAGGAGCCAGGGACAAGAGGGCAAAAGGTCCGGGAGCCGCAGGATAAGGATGGATATGGATGACGGAAGGGGGCACAGACGGTCCCGAGCGCGAGTCTAGTAGTTGGGACGCTGGGATCATGGCCAGATGGTGACCCTCCTCTTCAGTCTGGCGCCACGAGAGCACGTTTCTGTCCAGGTTCCGGCCTGGTCTTGAGTGAAGTACAAGATGATGATCTGTTCCCGAGACTTCGGGTCGTGATATGCAAAACAACATCGGGGGGAGCCACACACGACGCGACGGGCCCTCCCGAGAGTTTATATAAGTTCGGTTGCATTGTCAAAAAGCAAAAGCAAGACACACATCGCAAAAAAACAAAAAATATGCCGCGCCGTTGGGAACGAGGGGGATCGGGATGGTCAGGAACGAGAAGCAGGGGGGGAGAGAAGCGATGGTCAAAGGGGGCGTGCTGAAAAGGGTCCACTTGCCGCCATGTGGTGGTCTTATTCTTGATGGCTAGCGAGGGACGTGGCTTGGAGTTGTCTGACCTGTCAAATGTCAAGACGGCTGCCATCTTGGGACCAGGGCTCGGTTCCAGAGAGAGGGGTTGACGTATTGACTTGTACGTCCATTGCGTCTTTGGAAGCGCCTGTACCGCCGTGATATCGTCGAGTCCCAAGTCCACCTAAACACTAAGATCAGCAATGCCAGATAATAAGTTGCATTGATAAGCTCATCCTCAACCAGCTTTCTCCATACCCTTCAACGTGGCAAAGGTAACATCGCGCATCCCCCTGCGTCACAATCCATCAGAGACAATGACGGGACGAAAAAAAGACATGTCACCCTTGCGGAACGGGTCCGAAAGACTGAGTGTCAACAAGAGCTGACCTGATGCCATTCCCCAATATTTCCCTACCTTAGCGAGCTTGCCTCAAGGGCCCAGCATGGTCTCCTCCCGCTGCAAGATCCCGCGCGCCCACCCCAATCGAAAAATTAAATGGGCTGCCCTCATTTTTTAGTCCCAACTTCTGGAATCATCCTTGTCCAATCCAGAAGCTGCGTGGGCGCTCGAAAAGGTGAGCCGTCACATCACCCAGCTGGAGCTAAGCTGGAGGAGTGGATTGGATGTGCCATCACGTGACTTCGCAATTGGTCGCGTCACCCTTAGCTCACCTCCTCGCGTCTCCCAACCAAGGCACCCGCGTAAAGCACACCCACCACGTCGTTGCGTTTTATTGGCCTTGGTAAACAACCAAGAGCCTCCAACGGAACCTCCAGGATGCCCGAATTCACCGGTATGAGCCCATCTACTCTTCCCCCACTATCCTTAACTCACAGCCGCAGAGGCGGACACGATCCGCATTCTCGTTGCAACCGATAACCATGTCGGATACGAAGAACGAGACCCCATCCGTAAGGATGACAGTTGGCGTACCTTTGACGAGATCCTGAATCTCGCCCGTACCGAGGATGTAAGACAAGTAGTCACTTACCTGTTATTCTCTTCTAACATCCCTAGGTCGACATGGTTCTCCTCGCCGGCGATCTCTTCCACGACAACAAGCCCTCCCGAAAGTCACTCTACCAAGTCATGCGAACCCTTCGACAGAATTGCCTTGGCATGAAGCCCTGCCCCCTCGAGTTTCAATCCGATGCTGCGTCCGTCTTTGAAGGCGCCTTCCCTCACGTCAACTACGAAGACCCCGATATCAACATCTCCATCCCAGTCTTTTCTATTCATGGAAACCACGACGATCCCTCTGGCGAGGGCAACTTTTGTTCACTTGACCTCTTGCAGGCGAGTGGACTGCTCAACTATTTTGGACGGGTTCCCGAGGCGGATAATATCCAAGCGAAGCCCATCCTACTCCAAAAGGGTCTTACAAGACTGGCCCTCTTTGGGTTGAGTAACGTCCGAGACGAGCGAATGTTTCGAACATTTCGAGACCACAAGGTCAAGTGGTTTCACCCTAGTCCGCAGAGCCCAGACTGGTTCAACCTCCTGGCTGTTCACCAGAACCACCACGCCCATACGGCTACCTCATATCTCCCCGAGAATGTCCTTCCCGACTGGTTGGATCTTATCGTCTGGGGCCACGAGCATGAATGCTTGATTGATCCTACCCAGAACCCAGAGACAGGCTTTCATGTCATGCAGCCTGGCTCCTCAGTTGCCACTTCATTGGTACCCGGCGAAGCCGTCCAGAAGCATGTCGCTATTCTCAGCGTCACAGGCAAAGACTTCAAGGTTGAGAAGCTTCCACTCAAGACTGTGCGACCCTTTGTCACTCGAGAACTCGTCCTTTCGCAAGATAAGAACTTCAAAGGACTTGACAAGAAGAAGGAGAACCGCCAAGAGGTGACGCGCAAGCTGATGGAAGTAGTCGAGGAGATGATTGAAGAGGCCAACGCCGATTGGGAGGCGATCCAGACAGATGAGGAGGCTCTGGAAGAACGACCACTCCCCTTGATTCGACTCAAGGTGGAGTACACGGCAACAGATGGTGGCCAATTCGAGATTGAGAACCCTCAGCGATTCTCAAATCGTTTTGTTGGGAAGGTGGCCAACACGAATGACGTCGTGTACTTTTACCGCAAGAAGACGTCACAACGTGAGTTCTTCTCTCAGCTTTGAATATGTCAAGTTGCTAACGTTTTGCAGGCAAGACAACTGCAGTGAATCCGGACGCCCTCGAGGCCCTGGCTGATGGTAGCGACGCAGTCAAGGTTGAGAGTCTTGTCCAGGATTTTCTCTCAGCACAATCCCTCAAGGTTCTCCCACAAGGTCCCTTTGGTGATGCTGTAACCCAGTTTGTGACCAAGGACGACAAGCATGCCATGGAGCTCTTCGTATCAGAACATCTCACTGGTCAAGTCCGACAGATGCTGGGTCTAGAATCCGATGACGAAGATCTCAACAGCGCCATGAAGATATACCGAACAAGGATCGAGCAGGAGCAAGCGAGCGGGGCCCCCACGACCCAAGCGGAACGCAAGCGAGTTCTTAAACCAAAGCCCGCTACATGGGACAGTGACTTTGACGGCAGCTGGGAGAACGAACCAGACGCCTGGACCTACGAGGATGCTGCTGCCGACCAGGGTGCGAGCTCCGCACGTGCGTCCGCTGCACCTGCACCTGCACGCAAGACTGCAAGAGGTCGAGGCAAGGCAGCGGTCCAGCAGGATGTCGATCTTATGGATGAGGATGAGGAGCCACCGAAGAAGCCTGCTAAGCGAGCAACACGCACCACCAAAGCAGCTCCAGCACGAAAAGCCCCCGCAAGAGGGCGCGGCCGCAAACCCTTTGAAGACAGCGAAGAAGAGGAAGAAGAAGACGTAGTCATGGAGTCGGAAGAAGAACCCGCTCCACCACCACCACCACCACCACCACCAAAAACCCGTCGCGCCGCAGCAACGAGAAGCACCAAAGCCACAACGACGACGACGGCAAAGAGAGGAGCTGCCAAGGGCACGCGGCAGACAAAGCTAAACTTTTCACAGTCGCAGGCTAGTGGCACACAGAGCAAGGCTGTAGAGATTAGCGACGATGAGATCTCGGATGATGATGCGTTTGCGCCAGCGCCCAAGCCGGCGACGCGAACTCGAAGGAGGTAGTTTCTTGTCGTTGTGTGGTTTTTGAAAGGGATACCCGGGTCAAGATGTATAAAATTTACGCTCAATCGTGACAAAATGGTGTTTAGGAGCATAAAGAAAATATTGAGATATACAATCTCACTTGAACTTCAAGGTATAGCTGAACAATCTCTCCCACACATGGTTCCCTAAAAACGCCACCATCTTTCAAACAAATCACTTAAGCATTCCATAATCGACATTTCTCTTTCGTAATCATTAGTTGCCGTACAGTAGAGGGTGCATGGTGGAGTCGTTCAGACAAGGGTCCAGAGAAACAAAGGTGATGGCTTCAAGTACGAGTTAAACTCGCCTGTCAATTCATGCCTTCAATAGCACCGTGCTATACATGTTTCCCACGCCAAAAACTCCAAATAATCCCTTCTGTAACTCATCACATAACGACGCAGTCCCTATCCTTGGACTGCGATTGATTGTTCCCAATCACCGCCGCGGGGTTAACGGGCGGCCGTCTGCCCGCAGACTGACCCGCTTGCCGTTGTCCCATAGACACCGAGCCCGTCCTTGTAGACTGTCTCGAGATGTCGGCGCTGCTGTCCGCATGGCTCGGATGGCCCACCGGCGGCCGATATACCTGGTCCTGAGCTGCCTGCTCATAGGAAGGAGGCGCATCTTCACCCGCTGCTTCGGCGGGTCGTGTGACGCCCTGTCGCTGAGGAGGAATGAGAGAGCGGACTACTTGCTGAGCAGGTCGAGGTTGTGCGTTGGCCATGGTTGTCGTTGGTGCGCTGGAAGAACTAGTTCGGCCCGGTACGAGACCACTGGCTTGTCTGGTGACGCCTCCACCCCTCGGAGCCCCTCGACCAGCTTGATCGCCATGGCCTCCTCGGCCACCACGATTCGCAGGTCCCGACTGTCTAGCCTGTTGCTCAATGTACTGCTCCGAAAGTATACTCTCCCTCCGTCGTCGTGCCTCCTCTGCTCTATGTTTCTCCTCTTCTTCCTCTTGTAGCTGCAACGCAAGAGCCAGATCTCGATCCTCCTGTTCAGTGCTGGGACTCATCGGAGGCTCATCCTCATGCCGGGCCTTGCCACGTTTGTTATGCACTGTTGTCCATTCTCCTCCATCGTTGCTGTTGTAGTTTCCTGTACTTGTTCCGGGAACAGCACCACTAAGGCTGACAACGCGGAAATCTCCCGACACAAACTCGGTGCTCTCTCCGTTAACATCAGATAGCGTCTCCCATACGATTTCCTCGTGGGTCTTGAAGCCTGCATCTGTGACTAGTGTGAGAAGCTGCATCGATTGTGGATGACAGTAGAGCGTGCTGAAGTGATCGTTTCGAAACAAGATGGCAAAAGTACCCGGCCGGATAGCTTTGCCAATAACTTCAATACCCCAGTGCGTGAGTTGAGTAGCTGAGGTCTCCAGAAATTCCTTGATAATCATCACATCTTGGTAGAGCTGCTGTTCTGACTCAGTGAGGCCAACGTCTGGATCTGATAGCTTCTCCTCCAGCTCCTCCTCTCGAAATAGCAAGTTCTGCGCGTCCTCGTATGAAGCGGCCTGTCGCTCCAGCGATTCATACGCAGGCTCTGACTTGGGAGGTAACCATCCATGAATAAGGGGAATCGAAAATGTAGCGTAAAGGGCCATTTCAGCCGTGTTCTCAAAGGTTCCCGGTATCAAATCGCCCCGTTCGGTAGGGTGCAGATGTGTCAGCGACGTACGCTTGTAGGCGTTCACCATACTCTCCGTTGGTATGAAACGTGGGTTGACATTCATGCCTGTGTGCAAGCTTTGCAAGAAAGCATACAAGTCTGAAACATCAGGAAGGGCATCTTCAGAGCTGGTCCTCCGGGGTGACATTAGCTCGTCAAAGACGGCATCCAGAAGCAAATTCAAGCTGACTTGCTCCCTAGAGCGTAGGATCTGGACCAGGGCCGTGTCCTCGATATCGGCAGGCGTTGTCATGGTGAGGGCGTTCACCAGCGCCACAAGCGGACAAGGTCCATTTGCGTTCTGGATCAGGATAGGTGATGTTCGAGGGTTTTGTGATGAGGTCGCGTCGTGCCATCGGATGTTCTTGATTTGGTATGTCTCGGTCTTACCGTCTACCGGCTCTCGCGAAGGTTTCCAAGCGGATGGCTCTGTCGGTTGTCTAGGTGGTAGCGGTGGTTTATCCTCTGTAGGTTCTTTGGAAAAGCTTGTTGAGGGCTCTGCGTCTATCAAGTTCCAGTCATCGGGTGATGCTGATCCAGCTCCTGCAGCCTTGGCTTTGCCCTTGCTCGGATCTCCTATTTCGTCCCAGACATGGGTATCTCCGGTGAGCTCCTCTGTCAGCTTCATAGGCGGGGTAGGAGGTTTGGCGCTCTTTCCTAGAGGATCCTCATCCCAGGCTGGCGATTCCCGGCCCGAGGGCAGTGATACCAAGGCTGGCGATCCAGAGATAGGTGGCTGTGGTGTTGGCGCCCAAGGGTCTTTGGTATTCTCGTCCAACAAGCTTGGAGCCAGTTGTGGCGGCGGCGGCGTCGGCGCATTCTGACCGACTATTGCTGGTTGCCACGGGTTTGTGCTGGGCTCATCGAGTGTGAGTTTTGAGAAAGATTCCGAAGGAGTCGTATCCTGACTTTGGGGCACCTTTTTCCGCAGAAATGGGTTTGTCTCGGATCTGTCCCCTCCTGGCCTCAGGAAGACGGGTGCACCTTCAAGACGTTGCCCGTCACTTGGTTGTCTCCTAGGTTCTCCCCAAGCATGTTCTTCCTCCGCCTCCAAGTTAGCAAAGGCACCGCCAGGCCTCAGCGCTGCGGGGGCGCTTTGAGGATCTCGCCCATCAGCAGAGGGCGCTTGTCCATCGCGGCGTGGCCTAACATCTTCCCATCCTCCTTCGGACCCTCCATCAGCCCAGGGATTATTCGACATGGCTTCGAGCGTAGGTTTTTCTTGTTCGGAATTGATTCGAGGTTGGTATCGGATGAATGAATCGAAGGATTAAAGCAATGTCATGGGCAGGAGTCCGCTGATAAAGCTCAGCGCCTCGCCAGCTGTGACCTGCTGCTGCGCTACCACAGCGAACGGACTGCGGGGAAGTGATTCGAGGTGGTTTTGGAAGCGCCGGACGCTTAATGCATGAAGTCGGCGGCGCCAAAATCGGGAAGAGAGGTTTAATTCGGCGCGGAATGAAGCTCGTCGTTCAAATGTGTCGTTATCTCCTGTTTCGTTGAACTCGTTCTTGTTTGTCTCGGGGAAGCTCAGGTGGGCTGCCCTGAAGTGCGGTGTCGTCACTGGGTTGCAGGCGGGTCCCGCTCTGATCTTCCGTGGCGGTGCAACGTACGTTGAAAGTGAACAATTCGCTCAATGTGGCTTCTGTGATTGGGGGGAAGCAAATGTGTCTTGCAGAGAGAAAACTCCAGGCTGATTATAAAAGAGAAGGTCGGGTAAGCTTTTGCGTTCGTTGACCGGTTGCCTGGAGCTTGCCCCGCCACCCGGTGACCCAACTGGCCAGCCACATCATGGCCGCCACAGCGATGACGTGGGCGTGTCGTTCAATCTTGCGTGTCGTGATAAGTCGCGATCCGATATCCGAGTTGAGATGCCAGATGTTCAATAATCTCGAAATAATACTAGGGCCGTGGGCTGTATATTGGGTTGTTTAGAGTAGGTATTCATTGGTCTGGAAATAGGTGGTAGTGCATCCACCCACCTCAAGCTTGACACTTCCATCCTGCAGTGGGATGATCATCCTTTGACCCATCAACAGACTACAGCCCAACCACCTTTATCCTCCTTGTTTATTACATGATATACATAGAACAGCGAATATAGGTGGCCGAAAGAGTCCAATCACCAATTAGATTGGAACAGTCAACGGTCTGTTGAGATGCCACGGACGTTGAGACTAGCCAAACTCTCCAATCTCAACGACAACCGTTGGATGTGGAATTCCAACCGCAAATCTTTCACAAGCCATGGTATAAAGCGTCAGAGCTGTAATCTCTCAAAATTCCTTTGTAATGGCAAGCGGATATATCAAATGACTGGTGGGCAGCCCCAAATAGTGACGAGTAATCCATTGAATCACCCCATGCGATATACTCTACTTCGCTGCCTTTCCAGTCGCAGTCTTCTGGCCCAACAGCCCGTACCAAATAATGTCTTGATTACATGGGCTCGATTGCCCCTCGTTACGTGCCAATTCCAACTCGTCAACTTCGTCGTCGCCATGCAGACCCAGAAATGCCAACAACGCCAACTCCAAGCAAAGGCAAGGCCCGATACAAGAAACATACAACTATATCCACTGGCGCGCCTAGGCGCTGCCTGACTTGTACAAGTTCTTCATCGACCGATCCCGAGGGTGTGAAGTCGCTCGCAAGACGGCATCGTATACGCCTCGGCCAGCTCCATCTTCTCGGGATCCTGGTAGAACCATCCCTGGGCGGTATCTCTCAACCTCTGCCGGTATATCATCTCGTTTTCACACTCTGCCTTCAAGTGTCGTACGAGGTTGAGCTCAGCTGTTCGGTCGAGCTTATTGAGCTTTCCATCATCGTACTGGGCAATCTCGTCGGGATTCACGTAGTACTGGACGTTCAGGTTCGGCGTCTTGCGCTCCTCTGTGTAGGGGTGCGCGGGGTTGTCGTAGACCATGCGAGGTCCAGCAGAGGTTGACGAGGATGAGCCGCCGGAGAAGAGCGAGGTGATGACCGGGAGGATGAAGAACAGGATGATGGGTAGTAGACCCAGGAGGGTCTGGATGCCGTTGTTTTCGTTCTGTCGGCCTTGGTTGGCCTCGCGCGGTCTCGTCCGTGGTCTAGCTCCACCGAACTGATGAACTCGAATACCGGGGCCTCCTCCAAAGTTGAAGACAAACTGCGGGCCTGTGTCGAAAGCTGCAATGTTAGTACATTGTTCGTGCACTCAAACTGATCTACTCACCTCCGAATGGACCGCCACCGAACCCTCCTCCACCACCAAAGAAGCGAGCAAACATTTCTTCAGGGGTCAAATCATCATCGAACATCGGGCCGCCTCTGTTCATACCACCGCCGGCTCGTTGCGAGAAGAAGGGGTTGTTGGCCTGGGCGCTTGCGAATCGACTATCAGGATCGGTGCCGAATCGATCGAACTTTTCCTTCTTTTCCTTATCACCCAGAATTCCAAACGCTCTGCTGACCATCTTGAAGGCCTCGTCCGCATGAGGGTGTCCATTCTTGTCAGGATGGGTCAGAAGCGACTGCCTCCGATATGCCTTTTTGATCTCCGCTTCTGTACATGTCGACTTGACGCTCTCGAGGTTCAAAATATCGTAAAAGGCGGTGGCTTCGCATCTCCGAATGCGGATAACTGCTGCCTCCTGGTCTGGCGTATAGGTTCGTCCCTGATTCCCCTGCTTGTGATCGCGAGAGCGGGCCGAACCGCCTGTATCGGCTCCTGAAGCGGTTGCGCTGGGCATCTGATCGCTGGAGGGTGGGGAAGAGTCTTTGGTGTTGTTAAGTTGATCGTAGGTCGAGTATGAGGAGCAATAATGATGTTACAGCTGCGCTGTTTGAGGTCGGTCGCGGCGCCAAGTGTGAAGGTGGCTTTTTCGAAGACAAAGGGTCGGAAGATGTGGTTCCGCCGGAGGTCGAGTAGAGTCAAAGACTCGACTTCTTTGTGAGCTATCAGCGTCGCATGAGCCACATGCAGAGTCGGCCAAAAAGAGGTTGCAACGGCGATGGAAATGGATGCCAGAAATTTGATGTTTTCCAGTCGGACAATCCCCGGTCTCTGGGGAGCCGGCTCTCACCACCAATGTTGCCATCTCGACATCTCGGCATTCACGTGATATCCCCACTTGGTGTCCTGTCAGTTGGTTACCTACCCTGTGTCACTTACACGAAATGTGAAGTAAGATGTGTCTTGCATGTAATTGGTTCAAGACGAGAGAAGTGCCATTAGGCATTAACACTGTGACATGAATTGCATAGAAATGACATTCTTTTTAAGGTCTGGGGGTTGAAAATAGAAACATATCTTGAGGTACTTAGGGATCTGAATGCTCACTGAATCCAACCCTAATCTAATTGAAAAAAAAACAAGCGATGCTAACCAGTAATTGAACACACCTTCGCATTTCCTAATCAGGCAGATCTCCTAGTGTCTTATTGACGATATCATGCATTACTTTGTACATAAGAGTCGCAGTTCAAGATGGGGGAAGGCCCTCTCAGACCAACAGGCGCACCAGGGAGTATACAAGGACTTGTTTATATAAGACGAATGCAATCAATTGTTTCTTTTTGATCACTTGGACAATCACGAATATCACAGACGCTAGAAAGACATTTAGACAACAACTCAACACAAAGAAACTATGTACGTTGATACAAAGTATATACATCGAATCCGCCCCCAGCAGACCAGCAGCAACCACCTCAAGCAGCAATAAACTTCTTGATCTTGGGCAAGAACTTGGTGTAGCCCTTTCCGCTGGGCGCCTCCATGCTGAACATGTAGTCGTTCCACCAGGGTCCGGCGGCCCACCAGAGCCAGCCGGTCCAGACGTCCGAGTTGTCCAGGAGGTGCTGGAGCTCGCCCTGCACGGCCGTGTAGCACCGCTCGTTGGCGCCTCCAGCTGTCTCGCCGAGGATGCCCTTCTTGCCGTTAGCCTTGAGCCACTTCGTAGCCTCCTTGATGCGCTCCACGCCGATGGTGGTGCTGACGCACGTCTCGGATGTGCCAGATGAGTCTGCATCGAGGTACTGGTGCATCTCGTAGATGATCTTGTTCTGGGGGTCCTTGAGGTCCTTCATGGCATCACCGTTGCCGCTAGAGACCCAGGACCAGGCACCGGTCCAGGAGTTACCCTCGACAAAGATATACTGGGAGGTTGCGCCGGCGCCGCGGATGGCGTTGATGGCGGCCTGGTTGAGTTTGGCGACGAGCGAGTTGTCCATGTCGTGGTACTCGTTGTTAGTGTCAAAGATGACGCGCTTGTTGTTAGCGAAGCGCTTGGCTACCTTGGACCACCAGGTGCCAAAGTCGGCTGTGCTCGTGATGATGTTGCCGGCGAAGCGGCCATAGTTGTGAGGGTCCAGAACGGCATATGCGCCCCTGTTTCCTTAGTCTTTGATCTGCATAATGGACACGAAAAACTTACTGGCCAGTGATGTGGCTGACAACACTCTCAAGGCCCTTGATGTAGTCCTCATCAATGGAGCCCGTGATGCCACCAGGAGTAACTCTCTCCATGCGGAAGCCCACACGGAAGGTGTTCATGCCGGTGCCAATGAGCGTCTATAACTGTCAACATGCATCCAGATCCACGACTTGGAGAAACATACATCAATAGAGCTTGTCTCGGGCCAGATGTAGTCGGTGCCGAGCTTTCCAGGGAGGTTTCCCTCCCCAAACTCACCACCGGACTCATTGGAGCCAGTGAATATGAATTTTCCAGCTCGCTTGGTGCAGGGAGCGGCGAAAGCAAGGGAAGCGCCAGCGCTTGCGAGAAGGATATCAGTGAACCGCATTGTTTGATCTAGTTTCTCTGTTGTAAAGGAGTGTCGGATGATCGTTCAACGAGCCATGTAGAACCAAAAACTACTCGGGAGCCAAGGCGAGTATATATACTCGTACTAACAAGGCCATTTTCTCTGCTACTGACGCTGGCGGCAGCAGATTCATTGCAGTGGGATATGACAAGGGGATCGTCAACCCACAAGCTATGATGGCTCCTCAGTGCGCCCACTGCCTTGGTAGACTCGGCCGATGTGCGCAAGGTTTCATCTAGAATCCCGGAAAGGAAAAAGGAAGCCCGTCCACTGCGGGAGGAGGTGGCTCCGTGCTTGTTTGTCTGAAACAGGAGCCAGGGCCCCTGATATTTCAATAAACCTCCATCACGGGTAGATCGGAGAAGGATCGAATGTGATTTGATATTACAGAGTTGCGTACTGTGTAGGTACACAATAGGTCTGAATTGAATCTCTTGGGAAGTATTATGATATACCCTTTAACTCATGCCGAGTGTTAAGGGGTTGAAAACCACTTGGTTTCCATCATGAGTTCGCCTTAGAAAAGAGCCCTGAATACAAGCATCAAAATCGCAAGACAAGTCGCATGACCACTTAAAGATGTGGTCTATCGCCGAAACATCAATATTCGTCCCGTTGGTGGGCGTCGTTTCTCCGTTCGATATTACCCCGAACCTTAGGTTAATGAACCGATGCCGAGATCCCGTTTACGAAAGGGGAGGTCACGTGGCAATCGGATCAACCGCCCACCATCCCGGAAAAACAACGCCCCTGCCGCGGAGCCGATCGCATTTCGAGGCTTTGGAGATGGAGGCTTGAAATTTCCCAAGACGAAGGTGTGTTAGCGACAATGTACGCGACACGGGTTCTCCTTAAGCGCTCTGTGTGGAAGGGTGAGTCAATTGCTTTCTCCTCGTGTTTCTAATAACTGACAATTTCTCTCAGGCCCACATCTTGTGCCGTAAGCCGTCCACGATCGGCTCGAATACCGTCGCCTTCTAACGTTCGATAGCCTTCCCATTGTCTGGCCCAAGTCCCCCGGCGACAAGGTCCCTCCCGTACGAACGCAGGCTCGATCTGCCACGATTCTGCCCAACTTTGTTGGACTCAAGTTCGAGGTTCACAACGGCAAGGACTACCATGAGGTGACCATTACTGAAGACATGGTCGGACACAAGCTCGGCGAGTTTTCACCGTAAGTCGTATAACCTCGAGTGATGATCTTGGCTCATAGAATTTCTAGGACGCGGAAGCCCAACATTTGGGACAAGAGGTAGACTTTATGAGCAAGAGCCGGAATCTGGGTATACCCATGTACAAACACTACATGTAACATCACTGAGCACGATGATTCAACGAACATGTCCATTCGCGCATGAAAGCAATCTATTGCGGCCAGTCAAAATGTTATACTGGCCTGATATCTTTGACAGACCCAAAACCTCCGTAAACGCCTAAACCCAAAAACACCTTGACCGTATGCACTCGTTCCAGTTGTAATTAAAACCAACAACACTCAGCGGTAGAACTCGCTCCGCTTCACGTTGACGCCGTACTCTCCAACTGCCATGCCCAGATCCTCCATCGTGAGGACCGTCCTGTTCTGGCTGCCACCCTGACCACCACCGCCGTAGCCCGGTCGCTGGATTCCGAGCGGCGCGCCCTTGTTCTGGTCCTTGTTTCCAGGCTGACCGGTCGGCTGGCCGGGGATGGGGAATCCGGCGGCAGCGCCGAGCGAGCCCATGGGGTTGTTTGTGTTCGAAGATGCGCGGATCCGGCTGTACTGGTAGGCGTCGGCAGCGATGTCGGCGATGAACTTCTGGGTGGCGAGGGCAAGTAGTCGCGCCAGGCGGGGATCGGTTTGCGGAGGGGGAGGAAGACCAGCCTTGGTCATGTAGTAGTGAGTGACTGCATCGGGGATCTAAAGACGGTTAGATGAGTCGAGATGCGAAGCGCGGGGAGCATACAATGGGAGCATAGTCATCCATCTTATTCAGGAACTCTCGCAGCGACGTATCCTTGCGCGACGGAAGTCGTGACTCTGGGACCGTAGGGGCGGGCGGCGCCACATCAGCAGGGCCATTCTGCGCAGCGGGGGACTGCTCTGTCTTTTCGGGCGCGTCGCTAGCCATCGTGAAGGATTTGATGAATGCGATGTGTTTCGATGTTGATGTTGAAGGTTCAAGGTGTAGCATGTCGCGTTAAGGGAGTTCGATATCACGTGATTGATGTCATGGGTTGCCTGAAGGTGAACATTCCCAAATGAAGCCAAACAAAACAATATATTACAATAGGCAAAGGAAACGAAAGAAATAGCATCATTTGATGGTTCAAACTCAATTACCATGGCCTACTGGCCATCCTCAATCTTACACATCGCCTACTTTTCCTCCTTGGGCACACATCTCGAATCTAAGCAGCATGTGGAACATGAATAGACTCCACTCTATTTTGACTACCGTTTCGTTAAATCGAAGGTCCGTTCCCCAAATCTCCAAGCCAAACGGCGACGCCATTGATTACCGCCTTGTCGACCTCCCAAACCAACGCCTTTCATGCATCTCCTGAAGCCGGAGTTTGTCGTGGCCAGAATAGCGGCCGTTCCCTTGCCTTGCGGCTTCTTGATCGTAATGTCAATGTCAACGCGACCGAGACGCGTCTTGAGCCTGATGCTCTGCTCGTACAGGTTCTGTGGGTACTCTGGTCGCTTAGACGGGGAGCTTGAACTTCTTGCCCTTGAGAACCTTGGTGTAGTAGATGTAGAAAAAGTCGCTGTACAGGATCGTCTGGATGATGCCGGCAATGATGGCAATGTAGTCGACCTTGTGGTTGGGCTCGCTAAAGTATCGGTAGATCCAGTTGGGGATGTAGAGAGCGCGGTAGCTGCCGAGCGCAAAGAGGTAGTGCGTGGTGATGGTCTCAGCCTCTCCGGTTCGCTGCAGCATGAAGAGCTGGGGGAGAATGGCCACGGCCTCGAGCCAGATGGAGAAGGCCCAGAGGATCTCGGAGAAGGTGTAGTAATAGGGGAATGCGATGGCGAGGACGGCGGCACCGGCGAGGAGGTACTGGACGCGGAAGGTATCGACGTTGGGGTCGTTGGTGGGCTTGTAGGCGTTGGTCATGAGGTAGATGATGTATCCTTGCGAACCGAGGAAGAGGAGCTTAAAGACAAAGTTGTAGATGCTATCGGTCGAGAAGATGTCTGCGAGGTGTTAGAGACGTGGCGAACGAGGCATCGAGAGTCGTACCGAGATAACGAGTGACGTAGACAAACATGTAAAGAGCCTGGGACTTGAACGAGATGCCTGAGCAGCTCTGGTGATTGTCAGCATTGTTAATCCATTAAAGACAAGGGAGAACCAACGTTCAACTGCACCATCTTGTGCAGCAAGATGAAGATGCTGCCGAGATGCGAAAAATCCGCTGCGCTAGCCGTTAGAGCCAGTCATCCAAGCTGTTCCACGTTGAAACCTACCAAGGATGCGAAAGATGTTCAACATGATTGCGGTGTTGTGCTTATCGCGAAGCTAGACTAAGACAGGGGCAAGAGCGCAGAGAGCTGCTAGAAGCGCAGCGGGCGGGCGTCGGGCGACAATATGAAGGAGCTGAATCGTACGCAAGCGAGGGACCGAATGCAATTGAATCTCGTCGTGATGGTGGATGATGTTGAGAGTTGCAAGCTTGACTCCGGAGAGATTGACAGGGGAGCAGGATGATCATGAATCTCGAGACTCGACTCGGCCGGAAAAAGGACACGACGCGATAGCAAGCTCATTGGGCCTTGCAGCTACGTAATGCGCTGGCATGTGGTTGGTGAGCCACAGATACTAGCCACAGTGTGTCATGTATGTGGCTAGTGCCTCCGTCTTTCTCCGTTCCGCTTTCGGATGCCCAGATGCCTCTCTCAACAAGATCATCATCATGAGAATCACGTACGGGTTTTGCAGCCTCGTTTGGCTGAGAGAATCTTGCTCCATTAAGATTTGAACGTTGGGCCTCATCAACGGACCACTCATGAATGACGCAATGACCTTTCTCACTGCTTATGTCGGCAACACCCTGGAGATGGTCAGTTGAGTGACGAGATAGGCTTCAAGCTGGCTTCCCACGAGGCTTCCCCTCATCTTTGTTTCTCTTTCTCAGCCCAATGCCTCGGTCTCGGCTTCGAATCACCCGTCTTGATTTCTCATCACACCACAGCTTTCAGCCTCAACCTGGTGCAACACAACCTCGTTGTCAGTCTCCTGTTCCTGGCTGAAATATTGAAAGCCACAACTGCAGACCTGGCATCTCAAGATACGAGTCGACTCTTTTCGAGCTGCAGACAAAGCCTCGTTCGCCAAGAAGGGGGCAGCTCATGGCTATCGCCCAGTCATGTGAGGACGCGTTGAGAGTCATTCATCCAGTTTTCAAAGTGCAAAGCCTCTTTTCGTAAAGGGCGCCGAGAAATCAGTTGCCGGCATATCCGCAGAGCCTCTCCCCCAGTTGTTGGAGAGCCGTGTTAATAGAACACCCCCCATGCCACGCTACGATTCCCTGCCAAGAGGCTTCCCCAGCTTGACACTATTCGCTGGGTGCCCTGCCTCCACCTTAAGCGCTGTGCCAAGCTTTGATCTACTAGTCCCGAATACCTTGCAGAGTGCCTTGTACTTGAGTGACCTGACGGTACTTGCATCCATCCCGTCTTTCACCTCATGCAGCAATTTGCGCACCATGCGGCCTATTCACAGCCTGGGCAGAATTGGGGTTGGTAGCGGTCACCGGCGCTTTCTAGTCGCCACCAGGGCTGTGCTGAGGGCAGCCGAATGCTCGCTGTCTAGTGCTGTTCGTCCTAGAGTTCACAAGTGATGGAGGCTTGTCGGCTGCCTTCAGCCCTCTCAACCAACTAACACCTGCCCTGGGCTTTCAACCACAGCTGGGACCGACGCTCGTTTGTATGACGATGGGTTAAGGCCAGAATCCGGTACGACTGACACAAAGTCTGTCCTTGGGCACAACACTCGTTACTCTTTCGACTCTTGCTATGCATCCACATGTCGTCTTCACCAACTTCTCCGCGGTTCGCATTCAGAACCTCCTGGCATGACCAAATCCGTGAGACAGGGGCTGTCGATCGTCTCAAAGAGGGACGCTACGATCAGTTCCCGCTCCAACAGACCCAGGCCTTGACAAACAACATCCTGGCTAGCAACGTCCTAGGCAACGGCTTCAACGTTCTTGGAAACTCGTTCTTCAGTCGTGGAGTAACGCCCGGAACTTTGGACGCCGATATCTTGCTGGTCAGCAAGTTGGCTCCCTTCAGAAACGAAAGCTTTGCACTCGAGGCCGGAGTCCTTGCTTGTTTCCATGCCTTTTCACACGAGGGCGCCCGTGGCCAGGTGCGGGAGGCACTTGGAAGATGCGAGATTCCTGGACCTTTTTTTCTACACCAGGCCCGAGCCTACCTCCAGTTTCTGATCCTGGCAAGCGGTATACGACACGAATTTGTCCCTAACGAAGTACCCGTTCTTGCCAAGGCTCTCTTCAATCTAGTCAAAGAACGCGAACCAGAAGAACCCTTCCCAGCGATCTTAGGGCATCTCCACCATATTGGAAAAGAGTCCATCGACGACTACCTCCCACTGCACTTGGTCGAGATGATGCTGTGCTACGCCGATTACAAGGAGAAACTCCGAATCAAGCTAAACGAATTAAAAGACTCTTGCCAGTGGCATTCTGCATACAAGCTGGTGGCCGGGGCGAGTCAACTGGAATACCTCCCTGCCAAAGCCCTACTCCGCTACGCATTGCCTGATAGAAGCTGGTGGATGCCGTGGCAACCCAACCTCGATAGGATCCGTGAATGGGAGACACGGCTCTCTGAGAAAGATCGATATCGACTTGTTGTGGTTTTAGATCTGGAGGGACCAGATACTACTGGGGGGCAACAACGTCATCTTCTACGACACTCATGCTGTGGCATTTTTAGCCCGGCTGCCGACACTTTACCCCTAAAGAACGGTCGACATATAATGGACAGTCTCATGACTGTTGTCGATCGTGCCATCGCCCGAGGCTCCGAGGCCGTTGGACTTATCGTCACTATGTGCATCAAGCCTCGACGGGTTGATTGGCAAACTATTGAGCGGATCGAGGCAGCCTTGGAGCTACGGTCTCCAGATGGCATCCGTGCATTGAACACCTACGTACGAGCCTTTGAAAAAGGAGACTTGTCCGACAAGGTCCAGGCTTGTACAGCTTTTCTCAACACAGTCACTGCTGCACCTCAACTACGAAACCTCTATGGTAGTCCGAGAGACCTTGCCGGCCCGGGATGTCACGTCTTCATGGAAGCGGTGGAATACCTATACAGGCAGCTCTGTGAACGGCAAGCCAGCGAGAGATTCGCCCTTGCTACGGGTGGTCTTGGCCGCGCCCTTGCTTCTGCTACATGGCTTCATGAGCTTTGGGATGATGTCTTCGTCGAGGGTTTGAAAGGAGTGCCCAGCGATCACTACATCTCGAATGCGTTTCACCTCTTGCGCACTGCGTCAGAGGTTGAATATCCTATTCACCGCGATGATCTTGCGTATTGCTTGTGTCTCTCAAAACGTGAGGACGCCGCCGCGGCAGATGTTACACGCCCCTCTCGCCTTGGGGATGACCTTATCCGGTCGATTCCTCTTGATACAGATCGCGGGCTCCTTCGGGACAAGCTATGTCGAGAAGTTCGGGAAGGATTTAGCCCGGAGGAGGCGATGGCATGCGTGAATCAGAGCAAAAAGGAGCACCCTAGCTTTGTCAAGAAAATACGCGAGCTCATCACCCAAGAAAACAATGACATGTTGTGCGTCAACATGGCATGGTATCTGAGCCGGAATCACAACATCCCCAACGCAAAGCGTCCAGCAGAGTGTTGGCGACAGCTCCTCATGCACAAGATGCGGCAGAGATCCCCCGGGCTCCTAGAACGAGTCGGTGACGCTCTGCCGACATCCAAGTTGTGGGTGGACTGGCAGGCTCACCTACGGTGGCTGTACCAAGACAGACACTACGATCCAGAGGGGGCGCTCGGGTTCACGCCTGAAAAGTTCAATGCGGTTACGGTTCGGAAGATGGGGATTGGGAGGTCGGTGAGCATGAGCACCAGCTCGACGGGGAGCAGTGGGGGATATCCGTATTTGGGGAGAGATTTTGGTAGGGATTAACAGATTGATGATTTGGTACGGATGTTTACGTGATTTTACGTGGTTATGAGGCGTTTATGATGTCTGTAGAGTAGTTGAAGGAGTTCTTGATTATAATAGAAAATCGAATCTATAATTTCGCTCAAATTTTATGGCTAAATTACACAAATGAATACATAAACCATACGTTTTACTAGTAAACAATCTGAAACGCAACAACGCAGTCTGCAATTAGGCCATATCCCGTTCATGCCCAGGAACGGGGTTATAAGCGTTATAGGGGTTCGTCGAAGGGTACGGCGGTCCACCCATCGGCCGAACTGCTGGTCGCGTACCAGTCGGTTGAGGAGACAGTGATCCAGACTCTGGACCGTAGTTTCTAGCCGGAGGTGGGAAGAGGGGCATTGTGTTGATAGATTGCGTGTCGGACTGAGGAACTTGAGTGTAGGTTGACCTGGAGCTTGGCCTTGTTCTTCGTACGTTCTCAAGAGGAACATCGTCATGAATAGGAGACAATCTTGGGTTGGAAGGTTGTCTAGCGTGTCGCTGAGTACGAGATCCGTTGAGGGTTGAGGCTGGCGAGGTACCGCCGCCGCCGGAGGCAGATCTCCGCCCAAGGTTCCCAAAGGCATTCTCAGTAAAGTTAGTGATGGCCGAGATGTTGCGGTTCTCAATGCTACTAAAGAACCTCCCCTCCCTCGGGTTGAGCGTGCCAAACTTGTTGCGCAAGAAGCGAATGTACTGTCTCGCAAGTTTCCGCTGGTCTTCCCTCGGCGTGTTAAGAGTCTCGAATGACATCTCAAGAACTTCATCGAGATTCCGTTCCGTCTTGTCAAGCACCTCACGGAACGGAGGAGCTAAAGTTCGTCCGTGTGATGTACCGTCGTTGAGCTCGTCGAGGATGTACTTGCGGACTTCACCCTTTACAGGTCTCGTGACGGCGTGCTCTTGGACCTTGCCAGAGGTGATATCCCAGGCGAGCCAGGCCATCACTGAAAAGTAGAGAACGCTGACAAGACCTTCGGAGACGTCTTTGAAGAGGAGAGTGTCTTGGCGGGTGTTGCCAGGCATGTAGGTCCGGATAACGACGGCGAATTGAAGTATAGAGCGGATAAGGAGAAGAATCGTGGCGCCATAGAACACATTGTGATACTATATCCATGTTAGCATCTTGTATGTCAGACCAAGGGATAATTGACAAACCTTTTGCCGTTCTCCATCAATCTTAACAGCCCTCAAGATGATAGCATCCGTCGCAGCAGCAAAAATCATGAGACAAAACCCAAAAACCAAGCCGGTAGTAGCAAGTTCAAAATGCGTCCACTTGTCCGAAACATCTGCAATGATGTTCAAGCTATAAAACCTCATCCAAACAACAGCTAGAGAAAAACCCAGCAGCCATTGAAAGAATGACACCATGAACACCAAAAAGAGCCCGAATTTGGCGGATACCCACCACCAGTTGCGACGCTCAGAGTTGGCTTTTATCTCGCGCCAGAGGATGGCATATGTTCCCCAGATCAGGAGGATGGTCGAGGCGAGGTGGAAGGCTTCCCAGAAGGGGGCGAGGAGGATGTAGCCGAAGACGACGGAGCGTTGGTCAAAGTGTAGCCATCTGTCGATGACGACGATAAAGTACCAGCTAGCACAAGTTAGACAATTGTAACCCTGAAGAGAAAGAGTATACTCACAAGCAGAGAAAGGCCGTTCCGTAGAGGATAGTGTTGAATTCCTTCCAAAGCTCCTTCGGCCTATGCAACAGCCAAAAGAAGGCCCAGATAAAGAACCCAGTAACAAAGAACCATATCGTAACAAACACAGCTCCCACGACGTCTCCCTCGGGGAGAGGTTCGGGAGATAGATTCCAAAGAGTCTTGTTCTGCATGTTTGAGAAGGCTTTGGGGGTCTTGGAGGGAGAGTTTCAGCAGAAAGCTCAGGACTTGACCTTTTTGTCAATGTTTCTCTCTCTCCAATATCATTCAATCCCTGGAGCCGCTCTCTCTCAAGTGCCTAGCATCGCACCTTGCTGCATCCGCCTCCTCACTCAGCCTGCTTTCCACAATTTCCACCCCCCATGTCCCGAACTCCCAAGTCACTCCAAGTACCTCTCGACCAGTACATCGAGATACATAAAAAAGCAGGCTGTGTGATAAAGACCTGCCTGCAGACATGCTACAATATTTCGTCTGAAAATCTGCCTATCACAGTTGTGAGTTCCACAGCCTGATTCTCTCCGGCACGCAGCGGCCCGCCGATGTGATGGTAACTAATGCACCTCGCGACGCGCCCATGAGCCGAGAGGCGTTCTCAAGAGCCAATGCACGTCTCGTGATACCAAGCCGCAGATTAGTTTCCCTTTGACAAGGGTTGAAAATGCACCCCATGCGAGGGTGTATGCAGCCTGGGGTCGAAGGAATGCGGGAGGGCTGAGTTAACGTGGGGGAGAAGCTAGGCTAGGGGAATGCCCTCCGTTGAGCCCTTTCAGCCGCAGCAAGCCACTAGACGCGGGACGGGCAAACAGAGACTGGGGTTTTGTCAGCGGGTGGTGTAAGGGGGTTTCGGTAAGTCTTGGTTATTGAAGCCGAGACCGGAGAGTTGCGGCAATGAATATGATGCCTTTCAAGTGTTGGGCGAGTTGGATACCATCAAGAGTGCAGAGTCAAGTGTAATACATCCATTAATCTACAGTTAGAAATAAACAACCTATGCAGAAATTACTCAGTATCCCGCCTTGACCGACACAAAATCCCCCTTAACAATAACCCTCTCAGCCCTAAAGTCATTCCGCCCATCACCCACCCTACGAATACACGGCTGAATCATGAGATCAACCATAGCACTACCAGACCCCATGCCCGCCTCATCCTTGAACCTGTCTACGTTTGCACTCTCACCATGCTCGCACGAGTCCAGGTAAATCTGGGCTCTTTGTGAGGCCATCTCGAGCGCCAGAGTGCCCAGGCCCTCGACAAACTCGGCGATCTCGCCGCTGGCTTGGGGGTCCAGCCGGCTGCCGCTCGCCCGCTGTAGAGAGGCTAGCAGGTTGTTTGTCACCAGCTGAACATTGGCCTGGAAGAACCTCAGGTAGTAGTCATCCGAGGCTGAGCCCTGCCGCCATTTCTTGAGGAGTTTGCCGAAGAAGTCGGCGCGCCAGGAATTCATTTCCTTGGTGTTGGGCAGGATGAGCCCCCGTGAGCCTATAATCGCATGAGTATCAGACCAAAAACATGTGCTCCGTGGAACGTACCTTTGGGGTCGGTAATAGCAAAGACCTGGAATAAGTGATCCATGGCATCAAAGCCATCGCTTCCCTGACATCCAAGGGCACCAAATCCGAGAGGCCGGTCAAAGAAGCCTCGCATGATGATTCTCCAGCAGATGTGGCGTACAAACTTGGGCCAGTTTCGACCTCCTTGCTCAGCGTTCCTGGTCAAGAAGTTATCGGGATCAAGCTCAGGGTCGAACGAGTAGTTGTTTGGCCGTGGAACCCAGTAGTTGAGGTTGTTGATGCGCTGAGCGATGTGCAAGAAGTTGCTCCTGAACTCATCATCTGGCGTAGCCACGTAGTCGTCCATGTTACTGTAGCTCGCCATGCGCTTGTGCGCCGCCGTCAACTCGTTCTGAAGCTTGGTCGTTTCAGCCCTCAACTTGGCTCTGAACCTCTCCTCCAAGTTCTTGGCTTCAGCGTCTCGTCGAGCAATTTCGGCTTCATGCTCAGCCGTCATCTCCTCAACGACTCTTTGATGGCTCAATGCCATGTCGGTAATGGTGCCCTCGAGCTCCTCCTGCTTCTTCCTGGAATTCTCATTGAGAGTGCTGATCTGGCGAGAACAGATTGCCTGCATTTTGGCAATCTCGTCCTTCTTTTCCTTCTCGAGCTCCAAGCAGCGAGCAAGTGCCGTATCACTACTCTGCTTGTAGGCATCTCTCTCGTTGGTGGTCGTCGTCAGACTGTGGTCAAGCTGCTTGTTGATCTTGAGAGCATTCTCCAGCTCCAGATCCTTCTGCTGAGCAGTCTCCCAGTACTGATTGCATTCTGTTCGAGCTTTGTTCCTCTCTCCAACCACGCGATTCAAGTTAGAATTCGCTTTTTGTAGCTCAGTCGTCGTCTGCTCGTAGTGATTTTGGTACATTGCCGACTCCTGTTGGGCAGTGTTTCGCTCGCCAACGGCGGTCTGGTAATCCTGCTCGGCTGCCTCAAGTTTCTTCTGTGTAGATTTGAGAGTATCCTTGAGACCGCGAGCATGAGTCTGCATACTATCGCGCTCTGCCGCAGCTGTTCGTTTGGCATTTTCAGCCTTGGTCCAGTCATCCTGCATCTGATGGATTTGACGATTTCGAGCATCAACCAGTGAATTGAGTCTCGCAATCTCATCCTTCAACTTCCCTACGGAGCCAGTATAACTCTTGATCTGTTGATCTTTGGTCTCGACTGCATGTTTGCGCTTCTCAAGCTCCTTGTTTGCCCACTGCAACACTGTACCGAGTTGGTCGACATAGGGGTCTTTTGGAACCTTGTGTTGCTTTTGGAACGCCTTGAGCTTCCTGGACCAGTCGTCTAGGTTCGAATTTTGAGTAGTAGGCTTGTGGAGTGTTTGATGCTGTTTTTGGGTTCCTCCATTTCTGCGGAATCTGTCACGAAGGCCAGAGCCTCGGCGCTCTTCAGACTCCACGTGCTGTTCCGTAGACTGATGTGACCATTGGTCGTCGTCGTTATCGTCGTCGTCATCGAGTATATAGTTGAAAGGATCCGTTTCCCTGACAGGGTCCGATCTCCGATCACGTTCGTCAGGAATGTGGTCTTTGTTGATGGGAGGATCTGGTCGAACAGCCTCTGCCCGAGCAGCTTCTGATCGAGCAGCTCCAGACCTGGCAGCCTCAGACCGAGCAACCTCTGACCGAGCAACCTCTGACCGAACAGTGTCTGAACGAACAGTTTCTGACCGGGCAGCTTCTGATCGAGCAACTTCCGATCGGGCAGCCTCAGACCGAAGAGTATCTGAACGAACAGTATCTGAACGAACAGCCTCAGACCGGACAGACCGAATGGCTTCAGGCCGAACACCATCAGACTGAGCCACCTCTGACCGAACAGCATCTGAACTAACGACTTCTGGTCTCACGCTTGTTCCTCTTAGTGGAACAAGTTGGAGAGGGACCGTATCGTTCTGGGCAGTCGGATAGGGAGGGCTCCCAGTAGTTGAACCAACAGGTCTTCTCTGCGTGGCACCAGAAGTTTGAGATTGAAAGGCGAGGGCGGCAGCCGCTCGGGCTGTATCCATTGGAGGTTGCGAAGGACCTGCCCTGTGCTGGTCGGGCGACGATGGAAGTCCGCCTGTTCGTTCAGAGTAAGACTCATTGCGGTGTCGAGTCGCACGAGGCGAATCTCGCCCATTGGTGTTTCCTGTCTGGCTTCGCATCGTTTCTTCTGGCTCTTGACTTGTTTCTGTTGAAGTCGGTTCTTCCACTGGCATCTCAATCGGCTCGGTGTCTATCATGCGCTCCGAGGGAAGCTCAACCATAAGCCTCGGAGCATCACTCTGAGTTGATGTGACCTGAGGGGGACTCCGAGTCAACGTCCCTCGAGAAGTTTCGGAGGATGGTTGTGTGACTGGTTGGCCGTCTATCTCGTGCTCGTTCTTCCAGATAGACCCGCTCTCAATGCGAGACCTGTAGGGTGATGCGGATTGTGTGCCCGGAGTCAAGCCGTCTGGATTTCGCTGCGGGGACTCGACTGAAGGAGTAGCAGTTGCGCTGCTCCAATATGAAGTGCTCGGCGTTGCTCGACCCGATAGATTATCAGTCGAGGTGAAGCCAAGCTCTGCTTGCCGACGAGCAGCTTCACGCTTCTGAGTCGCGTATTGGTTGTGAATTGGAGTATCAGGCAGCTCGGGGGCGGCGACTTCTTCGACCTGAGGTTCCCCTCTGTTGGTGAACTTGTCCTTGAGCTTCTTGCTCCAGCGCTTGCTGGCGGACTTGGTCTCGTCTCGGGGTTTGGAGGGCATGGTGAGAGAGGAAAGAAGAGCAATGGCTTGACATCAGATTGGGTTTGCCAAAAGAGAGTGCCGCGATGATGAACAAAAGAACTCTAGCTTCCCCTCTACTCGCTGCAAGTCAAGTCAAGACAAGACGAGACAGCCTTGAACCGAGACGGGTAGCGGGCTGAGCCTGTCACAGCCCTGGTAGGCTCCCCATGGAGGCTGCGTCTAGCTGCCGCCGCACAAGCAGGCAGAAGCCCCCTTGTCCGATAAGAAATGCACCCCGAGAAACGTGTCGACGACATTGCCACTCTCAGCCCCCGGCGCCTGTTTTCAACCTCATCCCGCTTGTCGGGTTGTGGTGGAGGTGGAGGTGTGAGAAGGCGCACCAGCTGGAGAGCCTGAAAGATACATGTCTAGGTAGACACCCCCTCATTACCAAGCCTCACACCCAGCACAAGCTGGCATGGCAGCCCGTTTATATCCTCCTGCCATTAATCATCTCGGATCCTTGATCGAAAAGAAATACAATCTTTCGTGCCATCTTTCTCGCAAGAACTTGTCTTTCAGGAAAGAGTCAACCCTCAGCCTGACGCCGCAATGGATGAGTTTGATCTTGGCCCCGACATCCCCATTGAGGGCACCACAGGCGAGGCTCCTCGCTTTATCTTTTGCTTCGACTTTGGTACAACATTTACTGGTGAGTTTCTCCAATTCCCACTGTAATTTCCCAGATGTTAACTCTCTAGGCGTCGCCTGGGCTCTTGTGAACGGAACAAGTCCACCAAGGCTCAGAGACATCCAAGTCGTCAGCGCCTGGGCTTCCGACTACATTCAGGACAAAGTCCCCTCTCTCTATACCTACTCACCCGAGCACGGCCAGAGGTGGGGATGGGACATCGAGAACAACATGTACGTCATCCGGCAGCCCAAGCTGGAGCTGCCGGAGCCAAAGACGCTCGACGCTCTGAAGAAGCTCAAGTGCGCCGTCAAGTATGATCGCATCCTACGTGAGGCCATTGAGAACGGCACTCGACTTCCTATCCATGTGACAAAGGGTCCGTATGATGTTACTCGGGATTATCTCTTTGAGGTAGCCAAGGCGGCGCACGATTCCGTCGAGAAGAATCTTCCCCCAGGCCAGCTAAAGGACTTTCCCATTGACATTGTTGTAACACACCCAGCGGTAAGTTGTCAGCGAAACTGCCATTCAATTGCAATGACTAATTGAAATACAGGAATGGGATGAGAGGGCAAGGAGTATGACCTTCAAGGCAGTACATGCCGCGTTCAAATATGGATTCAGAGACAGCAAGCTCGGCACTTCACGCCTGACGACAGAACCTGAAGCGTGCGCACAGTACACGCTGGAAGCTGCCCAAAGCGAAGGCATCATGGATATTCGAGAGGTGTGTTCTGCTCCGAAGACACCACATTAGTTGCTAACGTTGTGCAGGGAGAGTGTTTCGTGGTTGTCGACGCTGGTGGTGGCACAGTCGTAAGTATAACACCCAAACGTTGAGAGATGCGTATTCTTACCGTACTGTTTAGGATCTGGTCTCCTACTACGTGCAAAGTCTGAGTCCCTTCCAGCCCAAGAGGGTGACCCGCCCAAGTGGTAAGTCTTTGTCCCATTCAGTATCACCAAGTGTTAACAATGTGTTCCAGGCGGCAAATGTGGTGCTACATGCATCGACAGATACTTCCTCTTCGAATACCTCCCCGCCAAACTAGGCGCTGAGTACGATGCCCTGGCCCCAGGCGTCCTCGAAGCCCGTGATCAAGATCAAAGCGGCGGCCAAGTCGTTCTGAGCACCGGTCTTCAGTCCATCCTCAAGGAGTTCCAGCTCATCAAGCACGAGTTTGAAGGACGCAAGGCCCGCGGCCAAGCTGGAGACATTAAAGTTCTCAACCTACCTCACGGCTTCGGTAACAGGAACGATGCTGCGCGGGGAATTCGTGATGGGCAGTTGCTCATCTCGAGTGCGGATCTCGAGATCATGTTCCGAGAGTCTGTTCCCGAGATTCTACGTCTCATTGAGGGCCAACTCTCAGCAGTCGAGAACAAGCACATGAAGGCCAAGGTAAAATGACCACATTTGTCCCAGAGAAACAGCTTCTAATCCTATTTCAGGCCATCTTCCTCTCAGGCGGCTTCTCTGGAAGCAAATACCTTCGCGATTGCGTAGAACACTTTGCCAGGAGCCGTGACGTCGGCTTCTACTGGCCTGAAAAGGAGAGGTATGCTTAACCCCGACTTCAAAGAAAACATTCAATTACTGACCTATTTCAGTTGGTCTGCCGTCGCCCGAGGAGGTGTTGTAATGGGCCTCAGCAGCGGCGGCGAATACCGTCAAGCCCCCATCTGCCATCAAAGCCCCTGCCATATTGGCATAGTCCTCGCAGAGCCATTCGCAACCTTTTCCCACGAGCCCGAGCAGCGCTATCTGGACACTCACGACGGAAAGGCACGAGCTAAAAACAACATCAAGTGGCTCGTACTAAAGGGCGACCTGATCGAGAACGAACTCTACGTCAAGCAGCGCATCGTCAGGAAACTGCCCAAGCGCATGAACCCTGCCAGCCGGCTTACAGTCGTCTTTGACACTTGGGATTACATTGGCGAGCATGCCAACGAGCCGCCGACAAACCTACACGAAACGCCAGGTAAGTTTCAATAGCCCCATCACACCTGTGATAGCACTAACACCACAATCAGGCAGGACAATCGAGCGCATCGGAGCAGGCAAGAGGGAAGCCAAGAAGTGGGACTTTCAGCTCCCGCAACCAAAGCCCAACCAGTGGAAGGCGGTCGGCAGCTCGTCAGGATGGTACCAGCTAGACATGGATCTCGAAATCACAGTCACAAAGGACCGCGCGAGCATCCAGCTCACGCCGACTCAGAGGGCAGAGTACGGGGAGCCTGAGGAGCCGCTCCTCAACGAGTCACACGTCTTCAACCCGAGAGCTGCGGAGGATGGCTTCATGTAGCTGTAGGGCTAGCTAGATGCATGCAGGGAAAGGGACCGGGGTTCTATTGGATAGTTCAGCGTCAATGTATCAACTTGTATCAAGCCATTGTATCTCTACGTACCTCTCCTAATCCATGCTTGCACTTTCAAGCCTCGTTGCCTCGCGGCAAGGGAGATATTGCAATAGTCTTGTTACCCCTCAAGGGTGTCGGACTCGCACACAAACGAGGCAGTGTCTGCAATGTCTGCAGGTCTGGACTATTGGTTCAGTTCAAGGGTTGAAAAGAGACGCCTGCAGATGCGGGCGGCTGTGGAAATTGCTATCGCCAAGGTTCTAGGCTTCCCGGGGGTGTGGGTGTGTCGACGGGATATGCCTTCATGACAGCCTTGTTGGTGTGAGAGGGGGGCTTCTCGCAGCACAGCCGAGTGCGGCTCTCCAGTTTGCCTAGCCCACCTACACACTCTGAGTAGTTCTTTTATCATGAGAGAGGGTATTTTGCGTTTTGTCCTCACTTGAGACCGCAATACCATCTTTGACAATCCATCTCAACTCATCTCTTTCCAACCGGCATCATGAAGTCCTGGGATGGCCTCAACTACTACACAACCAACACAACCCTCTGGGTTGAGCTCATGAACCGGAGCACCGAGGAATGGGGCATCGGCTATCTCCCAGCCAAGCTGGTAGCCATCCCGGGCAAGTTCAACAGCAGCTACAACATCTCAGACGACGCCATCCTCATCCAGCACGCAGCCCAGAGCAAGGACGGCAGCCGCGACACGGAAAAGATCATCTTTGGCGTCGCGTCCGGCATCGTCATCCTCTTCATGGCGGCGTGGATCTTCTACAACTTCGACGATCTTAAGCCGCCAACAGATGATGATGAGGGCGCAGGCGTAAAGACTGGTGAAGATGCCACCAGCACGCGCACCAGGACGACAGAGGTCACTGCCAACGAGAAGGACGCCCAAGAATTTGGAGCGTTTTGCCAGCAGCTCAAAGACTTTTACTATAGCGACAAAAAGTCCGAACTTGAAGCCGCAGAGCGCGACATTGTCGAGGAGAGCGGCCCAACCGTCGAGAAACCCTGGGTAGGCGACATAGAAGAAGCATCTGCCCTTCTCCGCAAACTATACAGCCTCAAGATCACGATGCGCAACGACGGCGACTCGGAGCATGTCACTCTCGCAGAGCGCAACAGACACCTCGCCGAGAGCGATGCCATTCTTGCAGAGGTCAACAGGCTGATTGAGGTGAGGGCGGCCGCGATGCGTGATCCCAGCCAGCTGAGAGCCGAAGACGAAGATATGGCCGAAATGGAAGAGATTGAGACGGCATTGAGCGAGATAGAAGCCGAGAACCATGCGCCGATGCGCTGGGATGATTCGCAGCGAAGCCGGGTGAGCAGGGCATCGCGATAATTGTCTTTGTTAATCTTTGGTGTTCCATGATATCCCTTTTTCTTGTATTATCGTATCCAAAACGGCTTTCATAGCATGACCAAGCCAGTAATTGATCATATTTGTCGGGTTTATCGGTCAATTCTCATCGCGAATAGTCGGATCGCTATCTCCGTTGGTGGTTGTCATCGTGAGCCGTGGTGAGGCTGGTGTCTCGGGGTTTCCAGGCAGTGGCAGTGACGTATTACAAAGCAACGCCGAACTTGGCCGAACACCATGGTAGGAATAACTTCTGTCTTTAACCTGGCCAGACGTGAATACATATTTATTCAATCTCTCTGCCTCCTTATCATCTTATCTATTAAAACTCAATCTCAACATACAAACCGAAATCTATCATCTCAACGTCTCAATCTAATCTTAACATCATACACCAACCCCTCCATCGCCACCCATCATCACAATGGCCGACTCCCCCATGGCAGACGACGCCTCAACCTCCGAGTCCGCATGGCTTACCCTCTCCGTAAAGCACCGCCAAGTCACCTACGACCTCTCTTTCCCCGAAGACGCCACCGTCACCGACCTCTTTCACGAAATCGAAGCCAGCCTCGACATCCCCGTCGCAAACCAAAAGATCCTCGCACCGAAATGCCCACTCCTCAAATTCCCATTCAAGAACCCCGACATGCCGCTCCTCGACCTCAAGGGGAAGCCCCTGACCCTCATGGGCGCTCCCGCGGCCGAAGTACAGCAGATTCAGGACATGGCTGAGCGTGTCGCAAAGCGCAACGCTGCGCGCATGGCCCAGCGCAGCAGAGCAAGACATGCGCCCACGCGCAAGACTGCTGAGGATTCGCAATATACCTTTCTCCAAGTCCGACCTTTACAAGGACTCCCGAATCCCGATCGCAGCCAAAAGCTGCTCCTGCGACTCAAGGAGGACCCAGGTATCCGTGCCGCGATGAAGAAGCACAAGTTTACGGTTGGCCTCTTGACAGAGATGGAACCTCTGTCGCATACACAAACAACACACGAAGGGACAAGCCGAATTCTGGGATTGAATCGCAACCAGGGCGAGGTGATTGAGCTACGACTTCGGACGGATGCCCACGATGGATATCGCGACTACAAGACCATCCGCAAGACTCTCTGCCACGAGCTAGCACATAACGTCCACGGACCTCACGATCGCAACTTTTGGGATCTATGCCACCAAATCGAACGAGAGGTTCAGGCGGCTGATTGGAAGTCGGGAGGCCACACGATCGGAGAGACATCAAGATACACCATCTCAGGCGTGGACGAAGAAGAATTTGAGGAAGATCACGGAGGCTGGACAGGAGGAGAATTCGTCCTAGGCGGAGTTAGCAATGCTACAACCGCGGGTCTAAGCCGGAGGGAGGTTCTTGCGCAGGCGGCGCTGGAGAGGCAACGAAAGGAAGTTGAAGCTGAAAGAAAGGTGTTGGAGGCGGCTGAAAAGACACGACGGCATACACCACCTGGTGATGATTCAAAGTGAAAGTCCTTTCATGACTGAACTGGCGTTGATGGCAAGGGTACCGGACACATTATAGAAGCATAGGATATTCATGGGGCATAGCATTGGATAGCAAGCGTAACATGCCATTAGATAATTAATATTTGAGATTACCAGACCATCTTGGAAATAAGACATCACGATAAATAACGTGATATAGATCAGTCGTAATATGGCATTATACAATCTGGTATACAAAACTATCCTATCACGTCTCTCAATACGGCAGAGGATCCAGATTCAATCCCTCGACACTGAACTTGAAAGCGTCGTTCCTCGAGTAGCTTCCAGCAGCATCAAGATCCAGACGACCCCTGATACAGTCACGGAAATCGACATCAGCATAGATCAAACCGTCAGGGTCCTCCCACTGCGGTCCAGCAATGACGTCGCCAAACGGTGTAACGATCGAGGAACCGCCACGCGAGAGGAACTCGGTCTTAAGGGTCTGGGAACGGCTCGATGTCGAGGGAGGAGCGGGAGTCTCGCCATCCTCATCGCAGCACAGGACAATCTCGTTGCCGTCTTCGTCAAAGACGGACTTGCGGCGGCGGCGTGTGGGAGACTTTGGCAGTGCGATCTCGAAGCCATCTTCAGTGAGGGTCGAATTCCTTCTTCCCCTCGTAGTAGGCGGCGCAGTGCCATTAGTCTCACCCCCGGTCTTGGGAATGCACATGTTGCTGCTGACAACGAAGCAACGTCCCTCTACACCAACAGTGCGCATCAGACCAAGCCAGGCATCGCGGTTATCAGCGGTGGGGGCGAGATACAAGTTGATGTTCTGGGCGTAGAGACTCTGGCGCAGAAGAGGCATGTAGTTCTCCCAGCAGATGGCAGCAGCGAGGTTGATGCGAACGCCGCGGATGATGGTGGTGACGGCTTGGAGGGTGCTCGGGGAAGCCTGGGCCCAGATAAGGCGCTCCGATCCGGTCTAGCGAGTGTAAGTGAGGATCGACGATACCATCGTAGGACAACTTACAGGGAGCACCTTGCGACGCTTGCCCAGCATGCCCTCCTTGGGGCAGATGTAGACGACGGAGCAATACAGGCTTCCACCAGCCTTCTCGATACATCCAACAACGATAAAGACACCAGTGTCTCTCGCAATCCGCTCAAGCTCCTCACGCGAGCCATCTCCACGGACCTGATCGTCATCCCCTCCGAGCTGCCTCTTCGCCCACTTGACACCCGCACCTCCACCACCCGGTCCCACAGTGTCGCCGAGGTCAATGGCCTGCTCAAAGTAGCTGACAAACTCGTCGCGGCCGGCCTGGGAGCGGTTTCCGATCTCGCAACCAAAGCTGCTCCCGCGGGGGTACCCGCCGATGAAAGCCTCGGGGAGGAGAAGGATGTCGATGTTGGAAGCAGCCGCGCGCTGGGCGATGGAGTCGATGAGAGCAATGGTGGCAGGCGTAGACTCCTGCGTGCCCGGAGAGGCAGTGCCCAGACGGATAGTAGAAGCTGTAGCCATTTTGCAATCGCTGACCTGACGTTGGAAGAGAGAGAGATGCGAGGTTGAAGAGTGGTCAAGCAGACATCAGGTGAGTCAAGTAACCATACCCGCAATGGCCACCCGCCCTTCTACGTAAGGTGGCAGATTGAGATACGTACGTAGGGCGTAGGAGACAACTCCGACTCAGCAACGAGCGGGGCAAGCCAATTGTATCATCTTCATCAGCGGATGCTTCGGCGCCATGCTCGTTCGAGCTCTCTTGTTGGAGACTCTGTCCTGGAGACTTGTCGCAACAGAGGGTCCAAGCTGGGAGATACAGAAAGCTACCCCACAATGGACCTTGGAGCTCCGAGCAACAGGCAGAGCCATGTCTTGGTTTGGGGTATATGGCTTGCATGAAGTGTCTATTATGTGCTTCTATGACAGTTGAATGTATAGGCTAGAATTCGTCCCAATTGCAGCTCTTTTCGTCAAGAATTCGAGCTTGAGAATGATATCTCGGCCGTTCACATGCCGAATTTCGGTGTAAGTGACCGAGATCCACCAAGTTCAAGGTTCAAGCCATGGACGCCGGATGGTTGTACCGAGAGATGCAGGTGTTGAATGATAAAAGTTTGATAGGGAAGCAAATATCTAATTCATATGAAAGAGAGTATCAGAAAGAACTTCGATCTCCAACAACTTCGATAGCACACCCAAGAAGTCAGTTGGTGATAGCAAGACACTAACCACCTTAGCAGCCAGTGGGCTATATAATCCCCTCAATCACCTTTCCAATCACAACCCCCCACTACAACAGGCGCTCAACGCCTGCCATCTTCCGTAGTATAGTGGTCAGTATGCAAGCTTGTCACGCTTGAGACCCGGGTTCAATTCCCGGCGGGAGAGATCCAGCCACCTGTGATACACAGGCATTTCTTTTTGCATTTTCGGGCAATTCCCCAGTTGTTCTTTTTACTTCATTCTCATTGTTTTACCAAGTCAGTTTTTGGACTTGGTGTCTAACATATAATATCTGGTTGCGTTCAAGTGATGGCTTGGTCCTGCCTTCACATCCTCCCATGGAGCGAATAAGAAGAACATGGCAACCTCTGAGAACTCATTTAGTTTTTAGAAGCCCTCAAAGCGACGGGGAAATGTCACCATGGCCCGGTACGTGTTCGTTGTCTAGATATTTGCCCTCTTCCTTCCAAGTTGGCTGCTCAGGGTCGCGAGAAGCCGCATTACACACATCATTTGGCAAACTTGCTTCCCTCACGTCTCAAACATCAATCACATCCTTCGCACTCGCCAAAGAGCGTAGTTATTCCATCAGGCAATACGGCGGGGGTTTAACAAATGCCGATATCAGCCAGCATCGCATCAACTGAACAGTGGTAATTGTCCTTCCATGAAGCAACTGATGGCATCATGTTGGAATCCTTTCAAGAACCATGCTTGTCAACCATTTTGAAGCAAAACCCCAAGTTCCATATACTCTGCCGATACTTTTGCTTGTCTCTAGGCAAGCGGCCATATTCCTTCTCCTGACGACTGTAGCTTGCTCACGTTGTTGGACGAGTGAATGATGAAGCACACAGGACGCAAACGAAGACCCAAAAGCCATATTATCACTTGCAACCCATGCTTAAGTCACTCTACCTAGAAGTATAAATTCACCATGTCGCCTCCAATATTCTTCTTCCCTTACTCAGTTCTCCTCTCCATCGTCACTCCGGCCCCATCCGCAGTAGTAATATCTGCTTCTATACCATGTTTCATTCCTATATATACATGCCTGGCGCACTCCCCCTTATTCCCCTGGAGTTTTCTAGCCTGTTCTCAACTTGTAGCATGCTGATTCGCGGATCATGAATCCCACCGCATCTATAGAAAGATGACGATCCTTTCATCGACCCAACAACACGCTGCTGGACTACGAAGTCTTCCTCAAGCATGTCATTCTAAGAAGTGCGTGCCTTGGAGGAATGCTCCCCTGCCTCATGACCCTACACCCAAAGGCCTTTGCAGGCAAAGATCGCCAAAGTTGGACCGACTTGGATCATCGGATCACATGGGTCTCTTTCCACTTTTCATCATTCCATCCAAAGGCACTTGTCCCCTAACGCGAAGCGCGACCGTAACGGCTCCTCTTATCCAGAAGCATCTTTAACTCGAGACCGAGGAGCATGGGCTTGTAATGTCGGGCGTGTGACCACAACGTGCACAGCAGCAAGGTATGCCCAGCTTCCCTTCCGGCCTCGCCCTCATAGGCTTTCCTTGAGTTTTTCTCTGTGATATTTAGACTAACACGATCGGATGTATGCTAGCAGTGCTTCCGTACTGGTATATATTTAGCTTCCAGTCTCGAACATCGTCTACCCCAGATGCCAGGGCTACTTTCCCCTCAATGCTTTCAAAATTGGGGGTCTTATGGGACAACAAAACACTCTTGGTCAGTGTCTAGAGTGTTTATCTATATGTTCGCACAACTCGCACGCCAAAACTCGGGGATTCTGACTCTGTTGGGATGAATAGCGGGGCGGGGCCTGGATCATGGATCTCATCACCATCTCACCAACTCACAGGTCGTTGAGATACCGAGAGACTCATTGGAAACAGAAAGACCCCTTCCCTCGCCGCGTTTCAGCACAGAACATGGGACGAGGATGGCCGAGTATGGTCAACTGGAGCAATAGTAACCTCTACCGCCCCTTGGTTCAGGTTTACGACGATAAGAATGACTGTGGATCTCGTCACTATTCGGTCAACCTGTTGAATTAGCAAATTTCATAGACATGGAAGGTCACTATGGTGACCAAAATGTCCTTACTTCTCTGAGAAAAACTGAGATTGTTTTTGACGAGGGATGACTGCAGGACCGAATGGTGTTTGTTAATGAATCCTGACAGCAATCACAGTATAAAAGTACAGTTGCCACTGATCTTTCATTTTGTTTACTTAAAATACCAAAAAGTCTAGTTAAAGCGATATTTGTATCGGCCATTGCCATTCTCATACTGGGCCAAGATTCTATGGATCTTTAGCGACGTGGACGAGACTGAGAATCGAGCTCCCATCATAGGCCGAGAGAGAGATAAGAACAATTAATAGATAAAAGTATATATGCTGCTAAAAAGAAAAAAGAAAAAGGCCAATGTTACTTAATTACCTAGCTACACATGAGGAAAAAAAAGTTGTGAAGTTCTGACAGCGGCCTGAGGTCGTGTGATGAAGGAAGGGATCTGCGCCCATATGCAAGGTGACCACCACCACATTTCACTTCATAGCAACAAACAATTCGTGATCATTATGAAGGACAGATTAATAGACCTCTTTCTACTCAATAGAAAAGTACTGCAAAGAGCGACCAGCTTGACAAGATCCAACAGCACCCGACTCTTCCGCTAAATCAGGCAGGCGGTGACAGTCGTCAAAATAGACGTCGCCCAGCAGCCAGTCGGTTGACATCATGGATGCTTTGACAAAAGATTACAGTGTCATTGACCACAAAACACATTTCTCATCAGCTGGAATTTCTTAACCTAGAAACTCCAGTACGTTCGCCTTCTGTACTAATACTTTCGCTCCTGCACAGCTGCAGTATCGGTCTCCACTGACTGTCAACATGGCCATCGTTGAAGGGTGGCTACCGCCCACCCGGGAGCACTACGACCTCATCCTCAAAATCTGGCAAATCTCTTATCCGATTGTGAGTGGCACAGCACGTGCTCCTGCACCGCACATGCTCTGACAGTGCCCATAGGTTGGCTCGATCCAATGGCTCACCAAATGGTATGGCATGGGCAAGACATCGGTGGCCAGCCGCCTGAACCTCCCAGGTCGCATAGGCTGGTTGACCATGGAGGCTCCAGGTTTCCTGACGTTGGCGTACCTCATGAAGACCCTTCCTGAGCAGCACGGCATCGATGATTTGCCTTGGCAGAATAAGGTGCTTGCGGGTTTGTTTGTAGGTTTCCCGTGCCCGTTGCCGTTGCCGTTAGGGGGAGCCGAAACTAGCTTGGGACCTCGGGATCGTGCAGTGGCGCCTTATGAGGGGATAGCTAACACGACACACAGGTAATCCACTACTCTTACCGCGCGGTCATGTTCCCCTATCTCCAACCATCCATGTCACCACTTCACATCGCGGTGTGGCTGCTTGGGGTCAGCTTCCAGATCTTCAACGCAACTTGTCTGGGCTCCTGGCTTGCTGCCTACGGCCCAACCACTGAGGAAGCATGGGCCTCGCAGTCATCCATCCTTCAGTTCTCGGCTGGCATTCTCATCTTCTATCTTGGACTGTCGGGCAACTTCTTTCACGACGAGGAGCTCCGAGAGATCCGCCGACGGGAGGCCCAACGGGCTCAGCGCGACCAGGGAAATGTGAGCGTGGAGAAGCACTATCAGATCCCGCAGGCGGGTTTGTTTAGGTATATGCTGTACCCGCATTACCTGTGCGAATGGGTGGAGTGGGCTGGGTTCTGGATGGCAGCCGGATGGGGGTGCGCTCCAGCGAGGGCGTTCCTCATCAACGAGATATTTGCCATGTTGCCGCGGGCGGTGAGGGGGAAGCGTTGGTACTTGGAGAGGTTTGGGGAGGACAAGGTGGGAAAGAAGTGGGCGGTGATTCCAGGGGTGTGGTGAAGACGAGGACAGGGGAAGACGGATTAGAGATAGACGAAGTGTACTGTAACTGTATGACAGGGTTAGATTCAAGGTAGACTGGTCAAAAGGAGGTAGATGAGATCAAGTGCATAGACGAGTTAGAACTGTACTCGACGATATGAATAGCAGCCGACTGCAACAGCCGAAGGGTTAATGTGGCGATGATGGTGTGTCAACTATGAATCTGGGACGATACTGAGCATCACGACGATGCCAAGTTGTGAGTGTCATCAACTGGGGTATAATGGAGCTGCTTAGGCCAGGTCATTGCCACTAGCAAGCCACGTCTTGCCATATCAGAACAACATCTGGGGCCCCAGAGGAGTATTGCATGAAGCTCACCGTGAAATGTCCGAGAAAAGAGAGAAGGCTCCTGTTGCCGACTCCAACTGCCGAACCTTTTCTTGGCACGGGCCACGGCCCCTCAAGCGCCCACCCCCGACTCCTTCAGGGCGCTCCAGAATCTGGCCGAATTACCCCAGAAAATCTGGGGTACAGGGGAATCAATCTCATTAGCGAGGGAGATTTCTAATCGTTCTTGTTTTTGTGGACAGATTAGAATGCGGGATGAGGGAAAAAAAAACCTGGGGAAAGCCTGTTGTTGTTGGCTGTGCGTGCCCGGCCCCGGATGTCGGAGCGGACACGGAGCCGAATGTGGACACCTCTCTTCGGAGCTGTCAAAGAGGAGAGGAGAGAGGGAAGGCAAGAGAAGTTGGAGTCGATGTACCTTCCTGGAGAAGGAGAGGTACATTTTTCGCGGCTCTAATTTGCTGGAGACCGCCAGTACTCTTCGCGCGGGGAAAGAGGTTGGCTGGGAAGGTAGTTCCTGCGCTTAAGCTTAACCCACGTGGCTACCGTAGTTTGTGGCTAAACGATTTTCAGGATTGGATGCCATCATCATCTGTCATCCATCCATTTCATCTCCAACACTTTCCCCGCATCCAGTCCAACGCTACCAAAGGCCAGACTGTGGCTAGGCTTTTGTGCCATGGAACTTTGCCGGGCATCACTTGATTTGGTCTGACTCGGCTGTGAGGGAACTGCTGTCAAGAAGCAGGCACGAGCTCTTTCCGTCTGGCTGCAGTGCACAAACAGCAAATATCAACTGCGACATGGCAACACATGTGTCGTCTCATTCTTGAGAACCCACACCACACGCGCGTCCATATTGCCGAGTCAACCAATCCCTCCCCCCGTCACACGGTGGAGAGCCAGCGTCCCTGTTGACGCCCAGCTCAGATCGACGGCCCCGAGGGAGATGCCGTGAACCAAGAAAACGCCCGGGGGGAAACCTTGAGGGAGGACAGATGTGACGCCAGCCCAGCCCCAATGAAATCCTCAGACGCTCCCTCATCTCTGGCGGATGAAGCCACTTGTGGCCCGGATAGATCGAATTTGCGGGGGAGCCAGACAACCCTGGTGGAGGATGAGGGTCCCCACGACAAGGGGAGGGGAGCCAAGCGAAGCTAACGGCGAGATTGGGAAAACTCAGACGCACCAAGGCTGGACTGGGGGTGAATCAAGTCGCAACCACATTGTTTTCGTTAGTTCTGCCGTGAGGGGAACGACATCTCGACTCGAGAACTGACTGGGGTTTAATCCCAAGACGGTAGACCGAGGGCCGAAAGCTGCTATCGGGGCGCCGGCCTGTTTTTCTATTTGAAGGACCCTGCCTGCTCCTCTCACTTGGATAGATCTGCCACTCGACAAACACTTGGACACTCAACCTCCACTTCTACCCCCGAGTTTTGCTCCCAAGACTCACCGATTCAGGGTTGTCCCCCTGTCGCCAGCGTCCAATTCTTTCCTCCCAGTCTCGCTGCAGACCATCATGACCACCTCCGACAGGGACCAGGAGAAGGGTCTCTACGACCAGACTGAGAAGGTCGAGGACAGCGCTCGTGGCACCGTTCACGATGCTGCCGGACACGGTCGCGCAGCTACTGATGCGTGAGTTGAATTCACGAGTCTCCTGGTGTCACTACTAACGAATATCTCAGTTACGGCAACTCACTTGTCCAGTTCGACCCCGTCGCCGAGCGTAAACTACGATGGAAGCTGGACTTGATGACCGTGCCGACTGTCTCGGTTCTCTACCTCTTCTGCTTCATCGACCGAGCGAATATTGGTGAGTCACTCAACTCATGCTGTGACTGCAGAGTCTGACCTCTCAGGCAACGCGCGTATCGCCGGACTCACTGAGGATCTCAAGCTCGAGGGCTACGACTACAACAAGATCCTCTCTGTCTTTTACATCTCGTATATCCTCTTCGAAATCCCCGCCACCGTTACTTGCAAGTGGATGGGTCCTGGTTGGTTCCTCCCTCTCACATCGCTCCTCTTTGGCATCGTCAGTATCGCCACCGCCTTCGTACATAGTCAGGCCGCCATCTGTGGTGTACGGTTTCTCCTGGGTATCTTTGAGGCCGGTATGCTCCCGGGAATCGCCTATTACCTATCCCGCTGGTATAAGCGCGCCGAGTTGACGTTCCGTCTGTCGCTCTACATGGTTATGGCTCCTCTCGCTGGTGCCTTTGGAGGTCTCCTCGCTAGTGGAATCCTGAAGCTTGATCACTTTGGCAGCCTCCACCACTGGCGCATGATCTTTGCGATCGAAGGCATCATCACAGTTGGCCTCAGTCTCATCGCCTTTTTCTCCCTGACCGACCGACCCGAGACGGCTTGGTGGCTGACCCAGGAGGAGAAGGAGCTGTGCATTGCTCGAGTCAAGTCAGAGCGTCTGGCCCAGACCGAAGTCGTTGATGGCATCGACCGGGTCAAGCTCTGGCGCGGTATTTCCAACCCAATCACGGTCCAGATTGCTTTCATCTTCCTCTTCAACAACATCACTGTCCAGGGTCTCGCCTTCTTCCTCCCGACTATTGTTGGCACTATCTACCCCGACTACAGCACCGTCCAGAAGCAGCTCTACAGTGTACCTCCCTACGCAGTCGGTGCTTTCTTTGCTGTTGCTTTCCCTGCTCTCAGTTGGTACCTCGACAAGCGCCAGATCTTCATCATTCTTTCGGCGCCGACGGTCATTGCTGGCTACGCTATGTTCCTTGGATCCAAGGTGGCTGAGGTTCGGTACGGCGCTTGCTTCATGATTGCGAGCACTTGCATGGTTCTGGGCACTATGACGAACGCACACATCAGCGCCAATGTTGTGAGCGACACTGCTCGAAGCAGTGCTATTGGTCTCAACGTGAGTTTTCAGGATTCCCATTACAGATTTGTTGAATACTCACATCATATAGGTCATGTTTGGCAACATTGGAGGTCTTATCGCTACTTGGTCCTACCTCGTCAAGGATGCCCCTCACTTCCCTACTGGCAACGGCCTTAACTTGGCCTGCGGATGCATGATCTTCATGCTGAGCATCGGTGGCTACCTGTGGATGAAGTGGGACAACAACCGACGAGACAAGCGAAACGTGGAGCAGGAGCTGGCTGGCATGAGCCCCGAGACGATTGCGAATCTGGACTGGAAGCACCCTGGTCACCGATGGCGACCATGAGGGCAAAACATGAGATTGATATGAGTTTTATTGGCGGCTCTTTGAAGCCCTATCTTTGTTATCTTGTTGGATAATGCTAGCGGCATGTCATGAAGAATGGACTGATCTCCACCCCTAATCCTTTGTCTCCCCCTGTGCCTGATGAACTAGCTTCCGTCCCTTGCCAGGCTCACAAAGACTAATCAGAATTACTCTCGCGGCTCTCTGTAGAACTCCTCGCACAGCTTGTCAACCTCGTCGACAGTCAACATACGATCACCCGTCTGAGGCGCCAACTCGCGCCAGAGTTCTACCTCTTCGGGGGTCATGGTCTCAAATAGCCAGGTGGGCATGATGCCAGGAAAAAGCAGGCGTTCCCGCCGGTTGAGGGGTTTGATGGGAGGAAGGTCATCCTCCGGCTTCTTGGTCTCGTCCTCCGACTCCTTGGTGTCATCCTCTGGCTTCTTGGTGTCGGGCTTGTCGTTGGCATCCGTGGCGTCGGTGCCGGTGATAGTGTCGGTGGTGGTAGCGACAGGCTCGGGCTTGTCCTTTTTTTTGTTCTTTCGAGGTCGGAGCTTCATGGTAAATTCGGCGGTCTTTTGAGGAGACGCTTTCTGAGGAGAGGATCGGGTTCGACGAGTGGCGGGTCGAGGGGGAGGCGGCATCAGAAGGCGATCCTCCTCAGCCTGGGCCTTGGTGTTTTCGTCATCAGCCATTGTTCCTCCAGTCTAACACACAGGTAATAATTAGCCAATGCAGCTATTTGTGAAAGCGTGATACTCACAATCCCCCTTTGCAAGGTTGCAGCTCTCTTCGAGAGGGCCGAAGTGGTGTATCGACACTTGGAAACTCCCTGAGGGTTGGAGAAGCTTGGTCGGGATGACATCCTGTGGTGGAACAAGGTGAAGATGAGAAATGAATTTAGGATAGAACATATTACAGAGGCCTCATGCTGTTCGAGGCCGTTTGAATGCCATTGTCGTGAAGGTGAAGTGTTGGTTAACGGATGTTAATAGTTGATGCTGAATAGGGACAATAACAGCATCGACGAAAAGTTCAATTGCAAGTCGATAAAATGGGTTTTGTGGTAATATAATGTGTCATGTCATTGCGTTTGTTCTGATGGCTCTCGTTCGTCCACTGAATGCTCTCGAGGCAGACATGATCTTCCATCTCAAATTGGCAATGGCTTCACCTCAAGAAGGGTAATCTCTGGCCTGATCATGGAGGGGCCTGCGTTTACGGACCCTCAGCGGGCGTTTGTTATTACCGAAGAAAAGGGCTCCCTAAAGTGCTGACAGTTTCGGAAGAATATCTTGAGATGAATGGAGAGGCACCCTATACATGAAATGGACACGCATCCAGGGATCCATGAGTATCGAGCCGTAATCACGTTGAGGGACCGAAAGGTGTCATAGCAACTATGAAATAATAGAGCAAGGTTAAAATGAAACCCAGTAGAGATGGTTGTAGAGCCGGTGCTCCCAAGATTGTGTTTGAAAGCTCAAAGATGGCCACAGCGAGAGTGAATAAGGGTAGACAAGTGCAACGTGATTGAATCCGGGGAATAACCACTTGCATTCCGTGGGCGCTCGCTCAAAGACCCCAAGATAAGGGCACTTCTACTTGGGCAAGGCAAGTTCTTTTTAGAAACACACCAATTTACGGGAACTCATGGTTGAGGCTCGAGGTTGAGGCATCTGCACAGGAACACACCACTTGAAAAGAGGCTCAAGGCTGTGAACTTGGAAGTCGCGCTACAGGAAGGTATGCATTCACTGGTCAAGTCAAGACTTTACAGTCACGAATGAAAGGTGCGGGTTGCTACGAACCGCCTTTGATGGTCAGTAAAATGACATCCCTAATAAGGGTTTTGCTTAGAATCTCGCTCGCCATTGTTAGGCAGCGAGCCACCTAGTAATTTCTCGACCGGGCCCTGAATTTCTCTAAAAAGCACCTCGAGATGAAAGAATCAACGTATCAAGCAAACGATTCAAAGACTACGTACTCTAGTCTTCAAATCATGGCAGCCCACTTGACGCACGAGGTGCGCTGCACGTTCATCTACGTCAATTTCGCACGTTCTTCTGTGTGGGCGTTGATGGCTTACAGGGACAGGATGAAGTAAAATTCGAGATGACCTCAAAAGTCCAATCGTGAGTCTACTGATCTTGTTGCATGCAGCCCGAGTTTCTTCGACCCCCTTATTCTTACCGACACAGCTGCTGAAGCAAACCATCACCCAAACTCCAGACTCGCAGAATGAGCAAAGACCAGGTTCTGCATCTTTTCCCCTTGAGTCGATGTGCTCTTTCGATAAGATATCATCACGCGGAAACAGGCCGTTGAGCAGTGACGACCCAGTGCCAATCTCAGCTCGACCAGCACCCGACCAAGACACACTTCCCGACTCAAACATGTCTCCTATTTGGGACAGCATAGCTTTTCATCCTTGTTCTACTCGCTCCCCTTCTAATCAAGGAAGTGCGCTCATTGTCGACAAACAAAGGCCCGTTAACAAAGTAAAGTCCCAAAATCGACAATGTTCATGGGAATCCTTTCACTCGTTTGTTCAGGCACCTCCTCCGCCATCAACGTTCCAAACGATAATAGATAAATTGCTTCTTTACTCAAAATCCGAACATCTTTACTTTCCTCTCGTCCAGAGCAGCTCCAAGAAATGCAACTTCGTCTATTGCTTTCGTCTACAACACCAAAGGCATCATCATGAACAACACAGCGTCGACTCCCTCCCCTACTCCCCCCTCCAAGTCCCTCGCCCTGTGGTATTGGCACTGTGAGCGCTGCGACACCGACTACAACATCTCCGTCACCCGCCGTTGCCTCGACTGCACCGCGACGGGCTACACTGGGAAATCCCCCTCGTCTCCCGATGTCCGCCGTTGTCGTATCATGAGGACGAACATGGTCCCGCTTGGCGCCTTTGATTATGAGCACCGGACTACGTACAACGACTGGCGTCGGTTCCGAAGCGCGTACGAGAAAGACCCGAGCAGCTGGAAGCGCCGAACAGGAAGAGAGCTCAAGGGTTCTGCGGGCAAGGAGCGCAGAGCCTTGATGAATCAACTTAAGAGGAAGCGGAGGATCGAAATCACCGAGGAGCGAAGAACCAAATTCATAAAGGCGACGTACTCGTGCGAAAAGGACTGCGACTATCCTAGCCAGTGCCATTGGGAATGGTGGGCTGCGTATACGCGAATGACCTCGGGTCTCAAGTGCCCCGGAGGCCAAGTTGTGGGAGGGGGGTTGAGGGAGCCGTGTGAAGGCGACGAACCAAAGTCCCCCCTGTGCCGCCTGCTACCAGAGCTAGAGATGGACACCGAAGGAGATATCACCATGACGAGCCCAGAGAGCATTGACGACGATGACGAGATCATCAACGCCTATGGGGTGGGTGAAACAACGATCCCTCTCATAGTTGTACCTGACGAGAAACAGAAAGCTCACCGAGAAAAGAGAGCAAGATTCGTTTAGCAAGGAAGCATGGCATGAAGCATGGCATAGCAGCTACAAGGTCATCTGAGGGGGGATACAGCGGGATTTCATTAATAGTTGACAAACCTCAATCATACAGCGAATTGACAATTGCACTCCAACCTCATAACTCTTCACCGTCTCCGTGACTCGACTCGACTCGACTCAACCAGGAACTCGTATTCTCCGTGTCTACCTAATCCAGTCCATCAGCACAACGGTCCATGCCTCATCTCATACACCACGCCGAGGCGTACGCACAGCTGCTGTACACGGCTCTTGCAGCCAAAATGGCACACAGCGACCCGTCATGGCGTGGGCCTTTTCATCATCGGCACCGGCTTCTCGTGTAAGTTGACGCCAAGACTCCTCGTGTGCCTTTTTAGAGGGCAAGCACCTTCCTTCGGCTATCCAAGCCGTCGTCGTTGTCGTAGTCGTGCCGGCATTCGTCCATCTTGCGGCGCCTCTTCGAATTCGAATCAAAGCATTTCTGCATTACCGTCCCATAAACCAGCATTCCACAAGACCCAAGCAAGCAAGCAAAGCAAAAACCAATCCCGGATCGATCAAGTCGTCGTCTTAACCCTCGAGCGCCTTGGCCTTCTTCTTCTGCTCCACCTTGAGCAGGAGAGCGCGGTTGATGTGTGGCAACACACCACCGTATGCAATCGTCGCGCGGATCAAGGTGTCGAGCTCTTCGTCACCACGGATGGCAAGCTGGAGGTGGCGGGGCGTGATACGCTTGACCTTGAGGTCCTTGGCAGCATTCTGTCATGGAAATGTTAGTTTGGGCATCAGGCACCAGCTGTGACTCGGAAAACTTACGCCTGCCAGCTCTAGGACTTCAGCTGTCAGATACTCGAGAACAGCAGTGACGTACACGGCAGCCTTTGCTCCCACGCGCATCTTGTTCTGAGTGTTTTGCTTGAGGAAACGCTTGACACGGCCACAGGGGAACTGGGAGACGCGCTATCAGTAAACGCCGGGGTGGATTCCAGAGTGCGCGATACAGCCTCGCACACCGACTCGTCTTTGCTTGCGCATCCCGGTGTCCCGCATCAGCTCCGCACGCGAGCAATGTCGCTATCCGTCCCAGAACATCGGCAGCCCCTCGTTGACCCGTCGCATAGGTGCAGGCACGGCGGCAGAGTCGACAAATGAATGCGCCGTCGTCATGAAAAGGTTTTTCTTGCCGTGCGGAGATGGTCGACGCGTCGAAAGGCGGATCGTGAAACTTGATATGCGTGGTATGCGGGACTTGGGATGCGCGCAAATCGATGCTCGAAACAAGGCCGTCCTCCTCTGGCTGAAATCGTGTCCAAAACTCACCTGAAGGCCGGCGCGCGCAGAGTGGCTCTGCTGCTTCTTGGAACCCTCGGCAGCACTCGTCTTGCCGCCGGAGCTCTTTCCACCAGAAGACTTTCCCTTTCCGCCCGCCATTGTTGGAGTGGTCGCGTAAAAAAATTCGGGAATAAAATGTGGGAAAAAACTGTTGATGGAAGAATGCGGATTCGAACGCGGTTTCCGATCGGTTGAGTCGTCGTGGGATGTTGTTGATGGTGGGAAACGCGGGATCGAGGGATCGTGGTGGCAGAAATTTAGCGGGTGCTGCTGATGTTGTTGCTCAGGCTCTGCTTTGCCTTGCCAGTCTGGGCGAGGGCGATCTGTCTGTGAGGAGGTACCTGCCTGAGGTACCTTGTCTGTAGCTTTCGAGCACCACTGTCCCGCACCTGCCTGCTAGGCTGGGCAGGCAGGCGGCACTTGCCAAACAAGGACAAACGCTTGGCATTGGTCGCTGGTCCCGAAGTAAACCCGAGGTGGAAGCTGGGCCACCACCGAGGCTGAGAGAAAGAGGACGTGTGATATCGCGACTGTCAAAAGCCGTCTCCCAGTGCGTGAGAGTCGCCAAAAAGGGCAAAAGTAGAAATAGAAAAGGGTACAGACTTGCAAGAGACTTCTTCCAAGTTTCCAAGATGCCTGGCGGAGGAGCTGTGTTGGTACTTACTCGGGCTCACCTCTGAACAAGCGGCAGTCTGATTGCTGTACGCCCGCGACGGGCCGCCGCATATCGACGGCTGCGACTTGCCCAGGCAATCCTGCTTGCGGTCATGCTTGCAGAATCATGTACTGGGATGCTTCCCGAGACAGACGTGGCAGCTGGTGGTTTTCTGTCAGGCGAGACGGCACACGGCTACTCGCTGGTTGATATTGGATGTCGTTGTCGGCGACGGTTGAAACCAAGGCGGCTCGACTTTGGAGACGATCGTGTCCCGCTGTGGCTGATGCGTGGCTGCAGTGGCTGCCGTTAGCCGAGCATTTTCCATGCAGGGGACCTGGACGAAACACCAATGAAGACACAATCAAGGTAAAGTCAAACTCGACTCAACAAGTTTATGCTTTGAGCTGAAAATGAGAAATAATTCTTTAAATAAGTACGCTTCTATTCATTCAAAGTAACACGAAAATAGTAACGGATAGGTTGCGAGAGGTTTGTCTAATTACTCTTCATGACCAACTCTCCTTTACATTCCAATCTATCCAGGACCTCCGTTTTCCTGACTTTGGTGCACCAATCATGCGCTTCCCGTATTATCACCCCGAAGAATGTAGTACCTGATAACCTTAATGTTTCTCTAATTATCTACAAACTTTCGGATGCTTTTATCCTACCATTTTGGGTGTGGCCCTCTAGCGGCGGAACCCATTCAATTTTACCAACCATGAAGGCTACCGCTATGGTAAGAAAACGGTTTTCACAATCTCCAAATAACCACTTTATGTTTACGCTACATTGAAATTATGCGGGCAACACAAGTGATGTCGAATTTGAACTGCCATGCGGACAGGGGGGAATATCAAGTTCGTCCGAAACGGACGGCAGTCCGGGCGAATCCTTCGGGCGAATCTCCCAGACTTGAATGATACGGACTTGCATACGGACTTGAATACGGACTTGATGTTTGTGATTATGAGATGAATTTGATGAACTTTCTCGATAATTGAGAGCTTTGAAAGTATAAGAAGGTCATCTCCCATCGGCTTGTTGGTGTTCAAGGTCAATCACTCACTTATACCATCAACCAATATCACAACCAACAACACAACCATCAACACAACCACCATCACAGCCATCATCATAATAAACATTCAAATCACTTCCAAACATCACCAAAATGTCTGTTCAGGCTCGCAAGATTGCCATTGTCGGCGGAACTGGCACGGTTGGCTCTCGCACCTTGAGCTCCCTCCTTGATAAGAACATCCACACCATCATGGCCATCTCCCGCAGCGACTCGTCTGCCACATTTCCCGAGAACGCCACCGTCCTCAAAGGAGACTACTCAGATGAAAATTTCCTCGTCTCTGCTCTCAAAGGCCAGGTTGTTCTCATCCTACAGCTCAGTCCCACAGCCATGAGTGTCCAGGAATCTTTCATCCGCGCCGCAGCCAAAGCTGGTGTGCCATACATCCTTCCCACGGAATTCGGCACCGACATTGAAGCTCTGGACTTGACCCGCGAACAACCCATCACATCGGGGAAGAAGGGCTTGCGAGACCTCGTGGAGCAGCTTGGAGTTAGCAGCTGGATCGCCGTGGTCAACAACCTCTGGTTCGACTGGTCCCTCAAGATGGGCTGCTGGGGCATCAACGTCTAGGAACGCAAAGCCGAGATCTGGAACGGCGGCAACGTCAAGGCCAATACGTCGACTCTCAAGCGTGTCGGCGCTGCTGTGGCTGAGCTTCTCAGCCGGCCCGAGGAGGAGCTCTCTGCGTACAAGAATAGGCCGTTCTACGTCAGCTCCTTCTTTATCTCACAGATGGAGATTCTCGAGCGCATGCAGCGCATTACTGGGACTACTGACGCGGATTGGGAGATCAAGGAGAGGGATATTGACGAGTTTGGGAGAGAGTGTGATGAGAGGCTCAAGAAGGGGGATATGATGGCTGCCCTTGAGAAGCTGTCCTCTTTGCTGCTTCGGGAGGGGCTCGGAGGGGACTATAACCACAAGGTGGTTGATATGGAACGGTTTGGGCTCCAGCAGGAGAATCTGGATGAGGTTGTCAAGGGGGCTGTCGAATCTGCTGGGCCTGCGCTGGTGTAAGCCGGCTTTCACTGCTTTACCATGTTAGATTTGCAGCTGGAGCTTCAGAACGGCAACCTCGCCGTCCTCCACTTAAGGATACAAACAAAAATGTACTATTCAAGCACTATACCACCATCTGGCATGTCAAATATTCGCACTAGCACAATGGAACATGGATGTTGCTTTACTTTTTGAACTTGTAAATAACTTGCTAAAATTCATAACACATAATCTCTGATATATATGCCCTTACTTCCTCAAATCGCCAATCTCAACCTCCTCGCTAATGTTGAACAGCGTCATGACAGCCGAGTGATCCGAAGTCCACTCATCCAGGGGGTGACCCGACTTGGGAGGCTTCATGACCCACGAGTCCACCACCTCGAGGCCAGCACCCTTATAGTAGATAAAATCAAGACGCTCATTCGGCTCCTCCTTGCCCCAGTCCTTGTTCCATGGTGTTATGGGTCCGTACGTGATGCCCTCGTCCTGGTCTGGGTTTGGGTGCGCCACGCGGTACGAGTCGATCATGCCGGCCTCGGTGGGCTTCGTCGACGTGGGCCAGTTAAACTTGCCCTGGCCGCAGTTCTTCTTTTTGCGCTTGTCGGTCCAGTCAAGGTGCGACGGCGCGTTGAAGTCGCCGACGAGAAAGAGAGGCTCGATGTCGGCGTTCCGGAGGTCGTACTTCATAGCCTTGAGGGTATCCTCAACCTGCATCGGTCGACCGCTGTCGTACTCGCGCTGCATCACCTTGTCGGCCTTCATCCCGCTGTAGCAAAAGTCGTAGGGTCCGTAGGGCTTGTAGTTGAGGTGGGCGACCCAGAAATTGACCGTCTGCCAGTCGCCGTCCAGCTCGATGCGGGCACCACCCGACCTGTTGATGTTGCCCGAGGTGATCTGGATGGGGTACTTGCTGAGGATGCTGTGGCTCACCTTGCTGGCCCAGTAGTGCCAGCCCAGAGCCTCAGCCAGAGCCTTGGCCCGTTCGCCCGAGCCGTCCTCCTGAATACCGATGATGTCAGCCTTGGAGTTGACGATGAACCGCAGCTGCTTGTCGTGGTAGTCCTTGAACTTGCCACCACCGAACCATAGGTTGTAAGTCATGACCCTCAGCTGAGGCACCTTGACCTCAGTACGGCTGCGCACACCAATCTTGACCTTGAGGGATGCTAGCGAGTTGCCGCGCTTGGCCCAGACGACGAATTCAGCCGCCTTGGAGGTCCTCCACGGCTTGCCACTGATGGTGCCATCCGTGCTGAGCCAAAGCCAGTTTGGCACTGGTGTTCCATCGTAGAACTTGACTCCCTTGTTACCACCTCGAATCAGACCCGCGACCGTGGCGCTGTACCAGTCACCTCCACGCGCATCGGGGAGGGTAATCTCATCGACGACGAACTCGAGGTTGTGCTCCTCCTTCTTGGTGATGAAGACATCAAACGGCGGCGCCAACCACACGTACTTGTCCCTGGCGTGAAAGAAGGCACTATATCGACCAGGCTTGAGCCCTTCGGTCTCGAGGGTGACTCTGCCCTTGCGCTTGGGTGCGTATTTCCACGAGACCGAGTTCTTGGTGTACTGCTCGCCCCAGTTGGGGATCAGGCCTTGGCCTGCCTCGTAGTAAAGGCCGATCCAGTTCTTTTCGTGGGGATCCCTGGTCTCATAGTCAAAGGTGAAGCGCGGTGCGTCCTCGACGAGTTGTAGGACGCCTCCTTCGGGTTCCAACTTGTTGGCATTGGCGGAGAGGGTGAGGAAGAGGATGGCGGATATCACCGCAAGTAAAGGTTTTGGGAAATACATGGTTCAACAATAACCTGCCTCTTAGGCAGAGCTTCTGTCAAACAAGTTACAGGAGAGAGGGAGTTTCAAGGCCAAGACCAAGATCAAGTGCTGGGCCTCGTTGGTTTAAAAGCAACCAGGGTCAGCTGAGGGGAATAAGCAGCAGCCTACCTAGACGACGAGTCCCCATATTCTCGATTGGATTGGATCTCTCAAGATCACAGAAAAAGTGGTTTCCAAAAGGCCTGCCAAGGCGCTCCACCGCGTATTGGCGCGCCGCGTCAGCTCCGTTGCAGCGACATGAGGCCACTCACGACTGTGCTGTCCCCTGGCGACTTGCCTGAAGCGGCCAGCCGTCAAGGTCCGTCGGGCAGGGCTAAGCGAGAGGCTGTAAGAGCTTGCCTCCACACTTTGTTGTCAGAGACGGCATGCCATTCGTCGATATAAGAGCTAGACGTAGATCCGAGCAGGAATTGTCGCGTGCTGCTGCTTCTTCCTCGGACTTTTCGTATAATACAACTCGGACTCTCTCTATCTGTGACCAACAGCCCGTCAGCCTACATGTATGCGCAGCAAATGAGAACACCAACTCTCAAAAGATCAACACCTGCACGTCTCGTGTACGCAGTTCTAGACTCGAGGCTCTGTCTTTGTCGTCCGAAACTCGCATTGTTGTTGGTTCTATTTGCGGGAGCCATCATATCTTTGGTCCCTGTTGCAGGGAATCGGTTCCTTCTCATCGTCTAACAGTTGCCCGACGCAAATTTGCGCAGGGTGGCTGAGTTAACCATAGTAATATCCATAAAATCCCAATGCCGTGTCCGTCGGGGTTGAAATTTCCTTCTCCAGGTTGAAAATCGAATCATGTTGCCTGCTTCATCATTGTAAAACTGTCACTGCTTATGGGTTAAAATACGAATAATACGGACCTAGCGCAGCAGATGGCGTAGCAGTACCTGAAACTTTGTCTGCTTGGTTCGGGGAATAACAGTCTTTGGAATATGGGCTTAAGGTTAAGAGCCAGGCCAACGAGAGGCATTCCATTGTCGCGGGTTTACTTCATACCAGTTCTGTTCAACCATTTACCCATTGGACCTTTAACGATGAGTATTTGACTCGTCACCACGACGAAACTTGATGGCACATTTACTGCGGCAGAACCCCTCAGGTGAAGAAGGCTGTGCACGGTGAAGCCTAGTCCGAGCTCTGCCATACGATGGCTTGTGACAGGAGTCGTCAGCTCACTGGCTCAACTCGGTAACCGCCGACTATGTATCCATAGGGCTGCACCGCTTGTCAGGCCCGAAAATTCCAGAGCACCTACTACGTAATATATCCATTGGATCTACTGTAGTTTTGAAGAAAGAATCACTCAGTTGTAGAAAAGGACAACACAACAACTAGGCGACTACGTACGTTGCAGAGCCAAGAGGTTGCACTGATTGCAACCAGCGGTGAACGCCTCCACTGCCTCAGTCGGTCAGTCAACCACCAAGAATCCAGCATCATCAGTACAGGTAGTGTTCCATAACATCCAATTCCTCAAAACACCGGCTGCACTTATCTCCGTGCCGGCCACTCACCGTGATGTGGTATTTGAGCTACCCAGATCGAAAGGAATCTGACTCGCCACGTGCGGTCCAAGACCTCTCAAAGCCAGCCATGACGAGAATGGAATGCAGCTGGCACAGTGTTTGCCGCAAATCGCCTCCAAGACGTCATTGAGGCGTCTTCACCCCTGAGCTGCTGACGCTCCTCTGGGCACAGAATCCGGACAGAGGTGGCCTTCCGAGCATCGTGGTTGGATCGGGGTCAGTTGGCTCCGAACGGCGGCGTCGCTTGACGAGCACCGGACATCCCGTCGCCGTACACCTCAAGAGGAGCGGAGGCGAGGTCACGGACGGCCGAACCTGCAGGATATGCAAGAGCGGGAGGGCGGCAACACGGGAGGCCTGCAGAGAGCAGCGTGGTCGATGACCGGCGGCCTGGCACTCTGGGAACGATTTTCGCTTGGGCGTCACGCAGATCTTGGGCGTCGGTGCCTGGCGTTCGCTCAGCACCTGCTTGAAGCGGAGCTCGGGTGGCAAATGTGTCCTGGAAGCAAGCCGTGAGGCTCAAAAGCATGGATGGGGCAATGGGTGCGGCTGACGTCGATCCCCCGCCAAGCAGGAGAGAGGCCCAGCAGGTGCTCCTTTGCTGCTACATGTGCAGGGCGGACGCAGACCTACCGGTGTGATGTGATGCCACGATATCCAAGAAAGAAGCGTAACTGGGTCAGGTTGATAGAGGTGGGTGTTGTGAAGGACGTCGCATGACCGCGTTGCGGTGCGGTTGACCAGGTTTATCAAGACACGTGCTCCCGTGATGCTCAGAGTGGTGGGCAATGAATGACAGACTCAGCACTCTAATTTGAGCGACAGCACTCAGCAACCCGCGGATGGCATCCGATTGCCGGCCCTTTCTGGAGGAATTCGAACAAAGAGTTCATCTTACAAAGTCAGGGGCGCCAAGGCCGCGTGACTCTGGAGCCGCCATCTCCGGGAGGGCGAGCGACCGGCGGCGCCATCGCAAAAAGAGATTGAGGCTAGGGCGCCCGGGGGATGCTTGATGATTTCCCAAGGATTCCAGCAAAGAGGACCCTCCGGTTCTAGGGGAACGACGCCCGGGCGAGGCGAAATAGGGCGTACCGCGCTAGTGGGCTTCTCGAATTTGAACTGACGAGGGGGGAAAAGGAGATGATGATGATGGATGAGGGGGGCCCGGCCGAGTGGTGATTGACGACCATGACGGTGGTTCTGTCAATCACTTGTCACAGTTATTACTCCGTGACGATTTCACGATACGATGGATCTCTAGCTGTCTCATCACAGTGCGATCCACTGCCATCTGAGAAATGTCGTTGGATAGCCAGACAGGATCAAGGAACAGGGACCACAGAGGCAACAATGACAACGCCTCTCATCCAGTGACTCTGCCTCTTCAACGACCCCTCTCCCAGCTATCGTCAACCCAGATGGCCAATCTCCAGGGACCCGGGTCTCTCCAAGGGCCACCGCCAGCCGGGCCTTGGCCTTCGCGGTTGGGACATGGGACACGAACGGCGACCCAAAGGACCGGGGAGAGGACCCCCTGAAAGATCAGGCCCCCTGAAAGGACGGCCCAGGCGGGCGGGTTGGGATCACCCCGGCTTGGAGACTTGGTGTAGAAAGAGGGGCAATTCTGGACAAGCAAAAGGGGGCACCGAAGAGTGATCCATCGTCTGAGTTGTGTGTTGTGACGATAATCTTTTTTGTGCTTTGTTGTGGACAATGACATGAATATTCACCTATGAACTGGAGAAATGCAGAGGTGAAAAGATGGGCGTTCGTCTCCTAGGTTACGGGCGATAGGGATCTCCCAATGTTTTCTTTTGTTTCTAGCCCACTACTCAATGCCAAGCTAGAGGCACAGCCGAGAGAGTTCACACTGTACAACCAAGTCTGAGCGTATGAATGATTGGCTTCCCGTCCGACGGGCCGCTTGGCTGGCATTCGGGAAGGCTTGTTGTTGAGCAACAACAAAGAGACACACAAATTCGAAAATCTGCAGAGGAAGAGTCACGTCAGTCGCCCTGCATCCGCTCGGATACAACGTCGACGGGCTCAAGTAACGTCCGTGCAAAGGAAGGGGAAAAAATGAAGCGGGTTTAGAGAGATCCAGAAGAAGTCAAGTCCGAGCCGCACCTGGATCTGTGTGTCCCGTCCGCCTGTGTGTGTGCCTCGTCTACATACACGTGGCCGTGACATGGACGGGATGTGAGCTGGAACGATTTGCATTAATATGCATTTTAATTGAGGCATCTTAAATCTCCTCTGCAACTGAAAGATCCCTCTCCCCTAGAAATACAGCATCCCCTAGAAATACAGCATCCCCTCTCCTTGTCATATTCCCCCTGTGTGGGAAATGGAAGTTTCGGCAAAGGACGTTCGCCTGTGTTTGTCCCATCCGACACCGACGCAAAGGTTCACTGTTCTCGAGAAACAAAGCAAGCAGAGACATTGATTTATCTCGATATGGAATAGAGAAGCCCGAGCGCGCGCGAACACAGCAGAAGAAAATGGGTTCATCCCACACATGCAAGGAACATCTTTTTTTGTGCTAGGTAGTGCCAGCGCAAGTGTAAATTACACGAAAAACCGCAGCATCTGTACTAGCCAGCACCGGGGAGAAGAAGCCGGGTCGCGTGGGAAAGGGGGCCAGAAGCTGCAAGATGGAGCGGACGCAAGATGATCGTTTAGATTTCGTGAGCGAGGCCAAGAATCCCTTCTTTTTTTTTTTTTTTTCCGGTCGGGGAATAATTGTAATAATAGCATACATAGCGGGACTGTAAATCTCGACTCTTTTCCCATCGATCCATTTATTCCCCCTTTCTCAGCCCCCAGCTTCCAGCGGTGCTACCCAGTCATTTCAATATGAGACGATGTGCAGGCTGCCTCTCGGCCGACCGTTGCGATTAGTCTGAGGCCCTGTTTCAGACCGGACGGTCGTGAGTGCATGGCAATATTATAAGATCTCTGTTATGGTGTGGTATTCGGTGGTGGTGGTGAGGATACAAAAAGAGGTTGTTTGTGGACATGGGTTTAAAGCTGATATGCGCCTCGGCAATGGGACATGTACCGTTTGTCGAACCTTGTGCAACAAGCCGCATCCATTACAGGACTTGAAGTCGACGGTTACTGAGTCAATCGGGCTGCCTCTGGTCCTCCCGAGTCAGGCCAGACAGTAGAACAGAGTCATTCTCCAAAAAGCCATGGGCTTAAAGCCTGGGCCCCTCCAAAATGAGTCGTCCGTCCATGGTTTACGCAAGTCATGGAAGCGAGAGAGAGGAACATGGGTGCCGCGGGATCTGGGAGGCAAGATGCACAGCGGCAACATATGCACAACATAATATTCATTGCGAGATGTTCCTAGACACGCATATTCCTAGGTAGGGTAGGTATCTAGTCTAGTTGAAGCCGACACAAGAGACTCGCACAACAATGGTCTGTGTCCACGCCAGCATCCCATATCCGACCCACCAGGAGAGAAGCTCGCACTGGGCTGTCAGGGAGTGGACATCTCTACCTCAAGAGCTCACCTCAGCTCCTGTCGTCGTTGCATACCCGTCACGCGGGAAGTACCTCGCAGCCTCTACAGCACAGCCAAGCATCCAATCCCATCAGCTACGAGAGGGTTTACTGGCCAGTGGATCACGGAAAATGCAAATTGTAGCTTCTTTCTTTAGCTTGCTAGCGCAGGTCATCACCACCCAAGAAAAGGAGCCCGCCCCCCCTTGTAAAAAAGAGTGAGGTGTCGAGGTGGAGGGGGTCCCTCCCCACAAAGGAGAAATGCGCCTAGCAACTCGATGACGGGGACACAGCAGCAAGACAAGGCGAGTTGCCTACCCATGGATGGATGATTGTTGACTCGCTTGTCGAAATGGGGCTTTTGTGCATCCATCAGCCAACCGATCTCCGTGACATGCCAGAACCCAAGGTTGTTGTCAACCGCGACACATGCCTCTCTCGTCCCCTGCCAGGAACCAGCCTTTCTCTGAGTTCTACCGTACTTTCAGGCTCAGGGGACGGCAGACTCCACAGTGGGCTTTCTGGCAGACATCAGCGCTGAGGGCCCACAATAAATTGCGCTCTCCAGGGCCATCTGCGCTGCCAGTCGTGGAATACTGAGGTTCCCAGCTGGAGAGCTCCAGGGACCACAGTGCCTGGTCCCTGCCGCGTCACACGGTGCACCCCATCCCACCCCCCGTCCGCGTACAGTCCAATCCATCCCAGAAAAAAAAACCGCCTCCACTCGTGCCAGACCAGGCCAGGCCAGGCTCTGCAGAGGGCAATCCGATTTTATTTCCCACGCAACGGGAACCGCTGTCACCTCCCCAACCACGTCTTGACCCCCCCGTCTCCCGTCTCCCGTCCGCCGTTTCCCGTTCCAGAGATCATCACGGACATACATTTGGTTAGAAACTCACTGGTCCCCATCCTCATCTCATCTCTTTCTCCTTTCTTCCCTCCCCTCCCTCCTCTTTTCTTCCTCCTTCGTGCTCTCGATTTTTCTTGTCGACGACCTCCCCTCCTCCCTTTTCTTCACTCGTCGAAAAAGCTTCACCAAGCTTCCTTTCCCCCTCTGTCGCCGACGAATTACGAGTTTGGGTTCCGAAGAAGAAGAAAAAAAAGAGGACGAGGCGGCCGCGCGAACCTTGACCCCCTTTTCGCGAGTCACATTTATTCGTTGGTGGCGCTTTTCGGCCTGCTTCCCTCAGTCCCAGCCAGAAAAGTCCTACCTACTACGTACGGAGTATCTTGGCTCCCGGCGACCGACCGACAGGCGATCAAACCGTGACGCTCTGACGCTGCTCCGCCACTCTTCTCGAATCCCAAATTCAGGGACTCGTTTCGTCTCGGCCTCCTTTATTGTGTTGGCTGTACAGTATTTCTTGATCACCCCCGTTGTCGCCACTTGAGGACATCATACCCAATAGTGCCTTCTTCGACCGTCGCGCTGTTCTTGTTGGCTGAGGCTTCAACTGGACCCGGCCTCTATTTCACACCGACCACCCAACCAAACCGCTTACAAGCTCTCCCTCGGTCGCTTGTCGCCTGCCGTCGCAGCTGCGTCTCGTGCAATCCAGCTTGCTCGCCAGCTCTCGATATATCAGGCAGCACATCATACCCCGTCATCCGCCCCGTCCAGTTCGCTCCATCCCTCTCTTGACCTCACCGCTTCACGACCGTGACGACTTTCGGACCCACGAGCCCTAACGATTTGATGCCGCATTTTTAACCATCTATCGTTTCCGAAACCTAGTCGATACCCCGCGACCTTGATTTTCGCCCTGCACAGTGAGCAAGGCGCCCTGCATATACCCTCGCATTCGAGATATTTGGTAGAGTCATCTGCTGGTACGACAGCAGTCATTAGCCACGCTGGAGTCAGTAAGGACCATGACACAACAACCACACGATATGGGCTACCTCGACTATGGGACGTCGACCAGTCGCTCCCCTAGCTCGTCGAGGCCGACATATGCCGCCGGCGGCAGTTTCGCCGCAGGTCTTTCGCTTCCTCGCCAGTCACAGCGCCCCTTCGATGCTCCCCTAGGCTCATCCGCCCTCTATCCCGCCGAGAGACTTGGTGGAGGCTACAACCCCCGTGGTATGGACGGCATGGCTGGTGGGATGCAGGGATACATGTTGGATAATGGCCAGGCCTGGAGCTACAACACAAGCGGCGTCGCAACTGTCAACGGCGCTGTCAACGGCCCCGGCCGACAGAGGAGCGTAAACCGACGAGCAGCTCTTCCCCAGGTATGTGACTTCACCATGATGTGTGACGTGACCAAGCTTACGCGGAGATAGAACTGGACTGACCACGGTGGTCTCGGCATCCATGGAGGTCTTCAGCCTTTTTCAGGCGGGATCAACAACAACCCCATGTCAAACGGTGGTCTCCGAGTTGACCACCCCGGCTCTCACGGCTCTCCGACCGATCTTCGATCGACGACCTCGGACAACGACCAGCTCATTCCCACGGCTATTGTGATCAAGAACATTCCATTTGCGGTTCGCAAGGAGACTCTTGCCTCCATAATGCTGGAGATGCATCTCCCGCAACCCTATGCGTTCAACTATCATTTCGACAATGGTGTTTTCCGAGGCCTGGCTTTTGCCAACTTTCAGTCTGCTGAGGACACTCGCATGGTGATTGAGGCGATGAATGGTATGGACGTCCATGGTCGCAAGCTTCGTGTCGAATACAAGAAGATGCTCCCCGAGGCCGAGCGGGAACGAATTGAGCGCGAGAAGCGTGAGCGTCGTGGCCAGCTTGAGGAGCAGCATCGCGCCCCCATGCTGCACCAGCAGAGCTCCATTCAGTCTCTGGGTGGTCTCTCGCAAACCCAGCAGCAAAGGGGCGGTACCTCTCATCTCGGTAAGTCAGATGTCTCTCAAACTCAATGCATGGTGCTAACTCCGGCAGGAGATATCGACTTGAATGACCCTCAGACTCTTGAGTTTTACACCGAGCTGGTTATGTTCCGCCGCGATGATTCTCGCGAGATCCTGGTCTTCCCTCCTGGCATTGCTCCTGAGCACCGACGATCCATTCACATCCTTGCCCATCACATGGGTCTTGAGCACCAGTCTATTGGCGAGGCCGACTCGCGACAGCTTACCGTCCTCAAGCGACAGCAACCTTCGCCCACGGCCAACATCCACAACCAGCCCGCCACCAGCCTGGACATGCACAAGCGTGGCCTCAGCCGTGCTGCTACTTTTGACTTTGCTGCTGATCGCGAGACCAGGGCCGCCAGCAGCACCTACTCGCACGTGCTTGGACGCCAGGGCCCAACGCTTGAGCTCCCCGGCAGCCCCGACGGCAACGGTATCCCCAACAACCTGCGTGCCGCCAAGAGCTTTGCCGACCTCCGATCCTTTACGCCTAGCCCTTCGCAGGCTTCTTCCAGCTACCTCGCCCCTGCTGGCATGAACAACATGACCAACTCGACAGCTCGCTTCGGTGACTATATGGGCGGTACTATGTCCCCCTCTGGCCACCCCGGCAGCTCTGGTACTCCTGGTCCCAAGAATGAGTCGGCACTGCTCGGCAGCCTCAGCAGCTTGAACCTGGGATATGATTCCGGGGCCATTCCCAACCAGGCACGAAGCACCCCTGGTGCGATCGGCAGCCAGCGACCCAGCAGCAACTCCAAGGGTGCCCCTGAGCGACAGCCCCGCGGTCCCGAGTGGGAGACGACTGCTGGATTTTCCGGACGTCGTGCTAACGGCCACGTTGCGCGCGGCAGCGGTATGTAGACCTGAGACAGGAACCGTTTTGAACATGAACTTACTCTCTACAGATTCGTCAGACAACGGTGCGCGAGTGGGCTCCAGCTCCACCAACGCCTCGCGATATCACTGATTTTGTGTCGCCCTGGGCCTGTCAATGGGCCACGACCTGACGGACCTGGACTCTCGAGGGTCCCAGGTAGCTCTGCGCGTACAGTTACGGGTTGACGACAATGAATACGACGCATTCCGATATATGCACTGCACAGCACAGTACAGCACAGCATTTTGATTTTACGACTTGTAATACCGACACCTCAGGGTTTGCCCCATTGCATATAGTTTTACGTGGGAATGTTTTTTTACGACCTTGGAGACGTGGATGGGGAAGGCACAACAGCAGCTGCAGCCCCTGAAGTGTGGCCGATTTGATGATGATGCCAACCCGATGAGAGAGTATGGAAATGGGATATCATATCAGGATACAGGACTCTGTTCAACACTGGGCAACCAAACAACGGAAGGTCACACACGATACGTATGCCAGCGGGCATAACATAACCTGGAATACCCTCACATGTACCCCGACAAGACCTACGACCATTACTTGACGATTATGACGCTTTTACGACGTTACGTCTAGACAGCTACACCGGCTTCTCCTCATCAGGCTGTGCGAAGCGTCAGCCAGCGATGGGAGGAGTTGCCTCGGCGACTACAATTACTACTATACCCACCAAACAAATAATTCCTGTCTGGGCGCCGCCCGTGACATGACGGCGACGACGAAGACGAACACATGAAGGCGCGTGAGTCCCGACTCGAGCGCCCAGAGGGTTGATGGGAGGAGAGATGGATAGGAGGAACACAAGTTGGACTGGAAAAGAAAAAAGTTACAATCCCTGGAATTTCTGCATTGTTGTTGATTTACGCTGGTTTTCTTGTTTTTGTTATGGATTTGTACGGGAGTGAAATCTCTTGCCTCTCGACTAATTCTGGATCTGCCTGGACGCGAGATGCCACGAGAGTGCGAAGAGGGTTTCTGGTGTTCGTGAGGCTGCATTTGTTGAACTGGAGGATATCTGCAGATGGTGGAGGTTGGGAATGCATTTGAGATGTCGAGTATGCATGGCAAATGGAGACGAGTTGAGAGAGAGAGGCGCAGATGCATGCTTGAGTTGCATGATGTGTGCCTGTTTGGCATTTGTTGAAATACATACGTTGTGTGATTTTGTTCAAGCGATTTGTCTTGGATGTGTACGTTTCGTGAACGTTGAGGGAGTTGATATGACGGCAAGCATCTTGGCTTTGGCCTGTCATTCAAGCAGAATAAGGAATCGGATCACTACTCATTTGAAGCAGATTCATTGTGAAGTGTCTCGTTGTTTGCCTTGTTGTGTGTTGCCTGGAAGACTTCCCTTCCTTGCCGATGTGAATTGTTAGGCAGAGCAGAGATCTCAACCCAATTTAGTAGCGGCATCAGAGTTAATGCCATGTACCACCGCAACCTTGGGCATACGTAAAGCATCCATCTTTCCATTGGTTCTAGCTCTGCGGCCGATTAACCTCTGGTGATGCATCTGATAACCGAGCTGAGGTGCTTATTAATAGTAAGCATCCATCCTGTAACAGCTGATGCCTGAAGCGGTCTAGTCAGGGCATCAACACTCATGATAGGGTAAACCATCTCTCTTATCCATCAACAGTGACGACGTCATTCTTGTAAGAGAAGTTGGACTTATCATCTTTCATCATGGCGAGCTTCATCTCTTCTTTGATGCCGTTTGGCAAATCTATCACTCAGGCTGAGGCCCTGCCAAAGACGAATAGGCAGTGGACTACGGCGCAGGATGGGATCGATAAGATGACTTTTGGGGAGGGTGTTGTTGCTGAGCCCGAGGATGGAGAGGTTTTGGTCAAGATTCATGCTGTGGCCCTCAACTATCGCGATACTGAAGGTGAGTGTTGACTTGAGATACCAAGTTGTTGGATGAGTGCTAACAGGTTATAGTCATCGCTGGTGACTACAACCACCACATGTCCATCAACGACAGCAATCCCCTCGTGCCCTGTTCCGACATGTGCGGCACCGTCATCGTGTCTCGGTCATCCAGACTCAAGGCCGGCACGCGCGTCATGTCTATTTTCAACCAGACGCATCTCACAGGTCAAGTCACCGAGGCTGATCTCGCCTCCGGGCTCGGCCTCCCTCTGCCCGGTGTGTTGACCGAGTACCGCTGCTTCCCCGCCGATGGACTCGTCCCAGCACCCGCGTACATGTCGGATGAAGAGGCTGCTTGTTTGCCTATTGCTTCCGTCACGGCTTGGATGTGTATCAACGGCATGCGACCGATGGGCCAACCAGCCGACGGCACCAAAAAGAAGGAAACAGTGCTCCTCCAAGGAACAGGCGGCGTATCAGTCGCAGGTCTACAAATCGCAAAGGCAGCAGGCCTCGACGCAATCATAACATCCTCATCAGACGACAAGCTCGAGCGCGCAAAGAAGGACCTCGGCGCCGACACGGGCATCAACTACCGCACGCACTGGGAGTGGCAAGATCCCGTCATGAAGGCCACCAACGGCCGAGGTGCAGACATTATCTTTGAAACAGGTGGTTCACGCACGCTGCGCAAGTCCTTTGAGAGTGTTGCTTTTGGAGGATTGATCAATTGTATCGGATACCTATCCGGAAAAGAAGAAGAGCAAGACACTGGAGGAAAAGTCAGTGTTAGTGTCCTAGCACTGAGACGAAACGTGACCCTCAAGGGTATCCTCAACGGCCCTCGAGATCGGTTTGAAGAGATGGTGGCATTCTACGAAAAGCACAAGATCAAGCCCGTGGTGAGCAAGGTATTCGAGATGGAAAAGGCGAACGAGGCGGTCAAGTTTTTGGCAGAGGGGGGACACTTTGGAAAGGTCGTCGTGAGGGTGGCTGGTAAGGAGTAGATGAAGGTCAAGGAGAGGGATGAACGGTGGAGGATAAATCTTGAGATTATTGGGTTAGATTATGATATACGAGTAGAACGTAGAGCAAGATTGTTTTGTTTGTTATTGACTTGTAAGTGTTGTCTCAGATTGATCACGTTGGTGTTGTTAAGGGGGTATAGCATTCCATCTTCTATCCACCCATGACCTTTCCCTTAATAGCTTTTGTTGATTCTATCGTAACATGACCTGAAGTTCTCTATGTATGCATTCATGGTAACTGTCTAATGACAGTATTCACACATCATAATGTGCCACAACACACAGACAAAAACGGTAGCTCGGCCTACGCCGCAAAACCTTCTATTACCCAAAACCAAACCCAAACGTTTTAAGCGAAACGGCCCGAAGCGAAACCCAAAGAACGCACAGCTCGGCCGTTAGATGTATGTATATGTATGTACAAGAACATATTGAATTATGCTTGTGTGTGTATCGTTCACAGCGCCTTGGGAACTACCCTCGCGTTGGGATCAACAAGGTCCAGCCTGCTGATCAACGGCGCAAAGATGAAATCCTGAACAGGCTTTAGGATGAGAACCATGCGGTTATACCTCCATCCCAAAAGAGGCACCAAAGCCCCGATGAATGCGTCGGTTAGAAAGTGGTTTGCGGTAGCGACGATGGTGATGATCATGGCGGCGGGCCATAGCGGTGCAAGCACACGCATGAACCGGTGGGGAGAAAAGCGACACATGCAGACGGCAAAGAAGAGCGCTGTACCAAAATGCAAGCTCGGCATGGCTGCTATCGTGAGTTGAAACCTGTTGTTGTTCCAAGCGTTTGCGCCTCCCGCCTTGCTGTGCAGGATATCGACGAAGCCATACTCCTGCGGCAGCAACCTCGGCGGCGAACACCTCCAAACAGTAACGATAACAAACGCGATAGCATTATCAGCGGCGATGGTCCTCCTGATGCGGCGGAACGTGCTCGGCGGGAGGAACGTGTAGATGTAGACGAGGAAGCACACGCCGAGGCTGATGTGCGAGTAGTAGATCCTGGCGAGGTAGGGCATGAGCCACGCCTGCTGCGTCATGACGTACGACTGGAAGCGTTGCTCAATGTCGATGCCAAAGAGGTGTTCTAGATCTAGAATCTCGAGGGCGTGTTCTTGGGCACGGGTAAAGATTGCTTCGTTGCCAGCAATCATTCTCGCAGAAAAGGCTCTAAGTCCTTGATATATCCTACACTTGTCAGCAACCCACAACACTTTAAACGAGATCAATATACACACCAATAAGTCATGTTCCAGTACCAAATCTCGATCAAAAACGGAAACGCATTAAAAAACCTCGACAGAAGCACAAACACCAGATTAGGAGCCCTCCTCCTCACGGAAGGCTCGGGTTGTGCGAGGAGCGACGGTTTCAACGGCGGAGAGTCGACATAGGCTTCTCCTGCCTCGACATCATCCTCCAGACAGTCGGCATAGTCTTTCCGGTCATTCCGGCGTCTGTTGATGAGACATCCTGCTGTGAAGGCGAGGACGATGACTAGAGGGCAATTGTTATTACTTTTGGTTCCGTCTTGAAGGGCAGAGTGGGAGGAGGGACTTGCAGGCTGGTTCGACGACGTTTTTTAGGTTGTCAGGCATGATTTGGAGTTTCTGTCAAGGAATGGAGATGTCTCGAGTTGATGATGTATACTTAAAACCAGACTTGATTCCCCCGTTTATCTAGAAACGAGTGCAGAGGGGAAAAGGAAGTAATAAAAAGCCAAGAGAATGGATGAAAGAAGATACAGTCAGAGTAAATAAAAGGGAAGAGGAAGGGGGAAAACAGGCACGAGACACTTGGCGATGCAAACCTACTTTTTACTTGGACCTGACCACCACACACGCAATGCAATCGCATCGCATTTGTATGCACACCCTAGGCTAGGGAGAGAGGGCGTCTACCTTCCGACGGAGAATAGCAGGGGGTGGTGGACTTGATTGACCGGGGTTCCGGTACTTGGCTCTCGCTCTGCTCGCGTGGTCGATTACGCAGTTATACGCGCGTGTTTCATGGCTTGGTATGGGATGCTGTTGGCCGCATACACCGTATAGATCACACTTGTTGGCTGTTTACTCTGACATACATCATGTAGGATTCTTGAGCCTGTCTCCCTCGAGGTTGAATCGATAAGCTTATTCCCTCCAAGTACATACATCACACGAGGGAGCCTCCCTCGCTTCCTCACGGATGGGCCCGAGCGGGCTGGCCCCCATGAAAAGTATCCAACTGCCGCTCGACGCTAACCATGAGTCGTTGACGTAGAAAGCGTGTCACCAACCTCAAGCACAAGGATTCCCTCTTGGCCCGCTAGATCAAGTCTGGTAGGGTTGCACGTGTGGCGGGTAGATTCAAGAGCACGCTCTTGGCTACAATCCAAGCTTTCTTTCAGATCTTTTCCAAGATATCAAGACATGTTCAGCTTCATCTTGGCAGGCACAGAATGTTAAAGATCCATCATGGCAGTGGATACCCATCGGCGGCTCGGCCTCGAATACGACTCCGTCCCTCCGAGATTAAACGCATCGGCGGCCCGGTAGTGGAAACGCCGTCTTTCGCTCTCCGCGGGAACGGCGTTTTACTACTATCATGCATCCATGATGTAGATCGCGATGCAAAAAAGAGAACACCAGGGGAGTTTTGTTATCAGTTGTGTGCCTCGGCATGGCCCATGGCATGACATGACCACCATCAACTCATACACAGCCCCTGCCCAGCCTGCGGACTTGGCTACAACTCCGCATCTATGTGTAAGCGGGAGGCGTTGCAATAGCCCCCTATCCCTAGGGCTGACACAGACTGCATGCGGAAAAGCTTGTCTGACAGAAGCTTCAAAACAAGCAACACGAATGTCACTGGCGGGCGTTTCAACAATGGATCAGAAGAAGCTCAATTGGCAAAGTAAAGGGCCAAGACAAGGACTGGGGTCCGTGCAGGACGTTGTCATATCCGTAGGTTCCGAAGAAGCAAGGGAGAGTCGTACATACAATCACCTGATTGGTTCGTTCAAGTAAGCTCGCTCGCTCTCCTCGGGTTGCGAGTGCGATCCTGAACGTCGGATTGTTTGTATTTGCCGAGAGCGAGGTTGAACGAGTTGCGAGGTGGACTGTTGGTCTGATGATGGCACATGCTTATTCCCGCGGATCAATTACTACAAATGTATGAAAAGGCATCCTAGGCTTATCCTCTGGCTTACGGTATACTTGTGTCTGGTATATATCTGAGTTGTCACAGCTCAGTTGCGGTGAAGCTGCATCATGATGTTGATTGGCTCCGGTCACCGCCAAGACTCGATTGTCAGACTCCCTACATCAGACACCATCATGTTTCACAGCTGCTGGTCCGCAAATCCATGATAAACAAGGGAAGATCCGGACTTTTCTGATCAAGCCTTGCCTTCTTCTCAAGTCCCCAGAAATAAAAGGGAACCCAGTTAGACATAGCAACCAGAGACTCTTCTAGTTCAATAGTTGGGGATCTTGACCAAGGTCTCACCTGTGCTCATCATATCTTAATGGTTGAAAGCTATTAAGAGAATTATTATGCTGGCAATCAAATGCCAATCATCGATTGATAGAAAGCTGGCTACAAACAAGTCCAACCAATTTTGACCTTCGCGGGTATGCCCACCGACTGAACAATTGGGAATCTTGAGCAAAGTCCTCCTAAGAGGCCGAAGCGGATGATTCTCGAAACAATTCGAATCAAGTTGGAACCCAGAAAGATCCCCTTGAGGAGATCAGACTTTGCTGGGATGGTCGCTGCCTGAGAGGGAAGGGGGGCGCAGTGGGAAAGTCTTCGTTGCCTGCCTCGTGGTCCTGTTGGACCTGCTCTTCTAGCTCAGCCTCAGGCAGGATATGGCTGTTGCTTTCAACGAATCTGGAGCAAAAGACTATTGTTAGCATTGACACGAGTATTGGCCTTCTCAATGCTTCAGCCTGGAATGGCTCTACACTGGTAAACGTTTGTAATAGTTAGTATACGGCGGTATAAAAGAAACCTGCCTAGTCATAACCCACGGTGACAAGAGCGATGAACTAGCTAGACTACTCAATTCCCGCAGTAATCTTCCGATTAGGACGGTGAGCCGCTCAATAGAGTGCCGTTAGGGTTGCTTGCGGTAGACCTCAATGTCTTGGCCATGGACCTGCTCAAGGATAGTGTATATAATTCCTAAACCTCTGTACTCCATCTCGAGTAAATCCCCTGGAAGCCTCGAAGAGAATCGATGCATCTCCAAACCAAACTCAATGGGCATTAGACTCATCAGTTGACCGCTTTAAACTCGCAGACTCGGTCATATTCACAAAAAAGACTACCCTTGTCACCCAGCAACAATGACTCAAATTCTCCTCAACAACCTTCAAGCATATCAACAAAATAGAGCATCAAACTTTGCGTCCTGCCCAGGCTGTGTCTTGATGGGCATAAATACCTTGGCCCCCTCCGGCTCTGTTTCCAAAACAACTTCTCTTCTCCATCATCTTCATGTTTTGACAGACACCATCAACCACAACTTCATCTCACAGAGTACTCATTTTACTATACACCAAGCTATACTCTCAGCACAACACTTTCCAGACCACGGCATACCTACTTGCCATCACTTTTATACCACCATCCGTCAATCACAATCACAATGATGAATCACGTTCAGCAACTTCTTGGCAAGACGGCATTGGTCGCCTGCGACTCCGTCTCCAAGATGCACAAGAGATACTGCGGCAGCCGCCTCGACAAGGCCTATCATCAAGGCTCGGACTACATCAAGAGACGAGCCGCCAAGCGTCAGCTCCAGAAGCAGCAGGAAGAATTCTACCAACCTTTTCAACGCCCTGACTGCTACATCCTCCAGAAGCTAGACCCTTCTGCCCTGCTCTGCGTCGTTGACTTTCTCCCTCTCGATACGCAGGCCGTTCTCTCTCAGACGTGCCGGGCCATGAGAAACATCCTCAAGGTTCCTGAGCCTGCCAACCTCCCATACGTTGAGCGAGTCGACTACCTCGCCAATTTGGCTAAGGATCGCGCCGACTGCTGGGTTTGCGACGAGTGCGTCAAGATTCACAAGATGCACCTCGCGGACCGTCCTCTCTCGACAGTAAGCGGTAACTGCAAGAGAGTCAACAGCGACAACAACACATCTTGCAACCTCTTCCGCTGGCGAAAGCACTTTTTCCTCACCAGCCAACACGCGGAACTCGCCCTCAAGTACACACGTCTGGGCAAGGACAACCTCGGCTGGAAGCACAGGCTGTACCTCGAGGAGGTGCTCAAGCCTCGCATCTGCTGCGACAAGATGCGTGATGTTGACGGGCTAAAGAAGAACGTCACATGTCGAATCGAGCCCAAGGTCGTCGATGGGAGATTTCTGCTTCGGACTGAGTGGACGTACAGCTTCAAAGACGAGGAGAAGCTCACAGCACAGGACGTCTGGAGACTGCTCGGACGCCAGGGAGAGGAATGCCCATGGTACGATATGCGGTATAGCGAAGTTGGCATTTCACAGGAGGGTGATGACGACTGCTCAACATGCCATCGCTGCCTCTCTCGAGCAGCCACCAAGCGAGCCGTTGAGAACCACAACGTCGACGTCGAGGGACACGACCTCAGCAGCCCAACCGACTACACCTTCCGTGTCGAAGCTGGCAGGGCCAAGTTGATAGCCTGGCAAGACATTGGCAAGGGTGTCTCGCCCATTGATCTGGCGTGGACGAGAACGATGCTCACACAGCCCGAGGACGATTGGATGGGAGAAGAGGATGAGATGGAGGATGTGGAGTTAAGAATTGGGCATGGACCCGGGGATGTGCGGAGTTTGTTTGAGAGCAACTAGGGTTGCCTTGAGAGGGAAAGGGAAGAAGAGGATCGTGTTTACTTGCTGTCTTGTTTGTTCTTGCATTGCTTGGAGCTTGATGTTTAGAGGCATACCCGCGAGGGTCAAAGTTTGGAGTTGGAAAAGTCACGGGTTTAGATTAGACTTCTGCTTTCTATCAATCAACGATTGGCATTTGATGATCAACATGTCGACTTTCAATGACTATCACAGTGAACATGATTAGGGTGACAAGTTTCGAGAAACATCATGGCCGTTGATTTCATAACCCTAGTTCCATCAAGACTCTATAATAAACCATCACACCAAGCATCACAAAACATATGCATCAATCATTCCAACACCCCTCATTATCATTCACCCCCTTATCACCTCATACATAAGCTTCAAGAATCCTTCACTCCCCTTGTCCCTCCCTCCCCCCTTTCCCTGGGGTATCATGGCATCGCAACGTTCAGAAATGTGAAGAAGGAAAGAGAAAGAAAAACCCAAACATTTCCTCCAATGCATGTGCTCGCATGATGCAATCCCAAATGACAATGACACGCATGATCCGCTGGAAAGACAGTCCAGATACTTCCTAGTAAATGCAGCACATGTATGTCCATCAACCCAAGCAAGTCCCATCGCATATGGTTCACCCAAATGCCCCATGACGGTAGCTCTCTGAGATGTACACTGTTTTGTTTTAATCATGACCTGTCTGTGCCTGTCATGAAGGGCCGCGTCTCCTTGGCCCGCTTCTTCGACAGCTCGAACAATCCCGGGACAAACACACGAACTCTATCGAGCCCGTCACGTAGATCGCCATGGTGTGAGCCATCAGGGTTCTCCACAGAATCTATGTCAGGTCGTGTTCACTCTTAGCATCCCAATTACTCGTAGCGTCTCGGGGCGCCGAAAGTGTCTAGAACCTGCTCAGAAGTTCGCACAATCCAATCCAGCTTGGTTCTCTCGAGGTTCGCCAGGAAGGGATCCGTGGGGAAGCCATCCTGGATTCCACCGAGAAGAGGCTGGATGCGGCCGATAAGGAGTTGCATGGTCTGGGTTGTGCTCTTGATCACATCCCTAGCTCCTTGCTGCTCCCACTCCTATTCTGTGTTAGCTCATTCAACCAACCAGGGACACCATAACTTACATAGACCGGAAGATTGCTGGCAAAGGCTCTGAGGGCCATCTCAATCCACTCCACCTCCTCCTTCAAACGAGCATTGGGCTTCAAATCCTTAGAGATCGTGGCAATAACAACGAGCAACATCAGAGGCGGCAGGTTTTCGAATTTGGTTGCAGGGAACCGGCAGAGGCATCGGCGGAAGATCTCCTCTTCGCGTCCGCTCTGGATCCACTGAATCATGGCATCCTGGTAACGTCCTTCCTGAATAGCCTGCTCAATGATTCTGATACGCTGCATCAAGTCGTGATCCGCCTCGGGCTCTGTCTGGTTTCGCTGACTGGCATATGCACCAGCAAGGGCGCTGACGCTGGCTGTGGGAGCAACATACTCGGAAGCCTGCGCCGAAGCTTGAGGGCTGGTCATTTGCTGTGACCCGCGCATGTACTGAGGGCTTCCCATGTACTGCTGAGGCTGGCTGGGGGCTTGGCTCGGGTGGTAGCTGCCAGCGTGGCTGGCCTGGGCGTGACTCTGGGGACCGGAGTTGGCGTAGCCGTGATGAGGAACATTGTGTTGTCCGTGACCGGTGTTCTGGGGAACACCTGGAAGTTCGTGAACGGGCTGCTGCTTGAACTTGAGGAACTCGGCCTGAAGAGACGACTGAGAAGCCGCCATGGTCGAGACCATGTCTGTCAGGCGAGTGACGTAAGACAGCAGCTGGTCGATCTTGGCCGCGTCCGCAACATGCTGGGCCTTCATCTGTTCAAACTGCTCATGGTACTGCTGGTGTAGCTCGCTGGCGACACGCTGCGACGCCTGAGTCGTGATGTTAGTGAAAGTAGGCGTCAGTCGCTGTGCCAGCGTCGCCAACACCTCTTGTTGAATGCTGGTAGCAACAGTAGCACCAACTCGGTCAGAAATGGCGTTGACAAAGTCACCAGAGCGCAGAGACCTGTTCAGCGCGTGAGGCAGGGAGCTCTGAATCTCCTTCTGGACAGACGAAGAAACGTGGGGCTGAAGCTTGTTGTTGAGCAGGTCAGTGACTGCCGCGCCGGCCTTCTCGCCAATGGCCGGGATGACCAGTTCAGTAAACTGGTGGTGGATCAGAGCCTCCAACACTTTCTGGGTGTTCTCATTAAGCACCTCAGAGACCATGTCGAGCAGCTTAAGCTGATGTTGGTTGAAATTCTCATCTCGAACACGAACATCTTCTTCGATCTTGCCGTGGAGGTTCTTGAACGAGTTTTTGAGAGTCTCGGCCATGTTGGCGTTGAGGCGAGCCTCAAGACCAGAGATGGCAGACTCGAGCGCCTCAGGTGTAACTCCAGGGGCGACTGCGTTGTTTGCACTCTTGCCATCCTTGCCAGAGCGAGGAGTGGCTCCGTTGGTTGAAGCATCGCCCTGGTTGGCAGCGTTCTTCTTCTTCCGAGACTTGCGCTCGGGCTTCTCCGACTGTGATTCCTTAGCCGACTGGACAGGCGTCTCAGCCTCCTTCGGCTCGTTCTTGAGCTTGACGGCTTGGGCAGACTCGGGTCCACGCTGGGTCGCGTCGCTCTGCGGGGTGGCGAGGAGCGCATCCTTATTAGCTCCACGGTTCACAACCCGGACCGTAGCCTCCCCGTTGCTGGTCGGGACAACAGGTTCGGCCGGCTGGGGCGCCTTAAGCTTGGAAACCGTGACAACATTCTGGCTGACGGCGTCGACAGCGTCGAGGACCTTGTTGTCCTTGGACCATCCGAGCTCGGTCTGCTTCACGAGCAGGCAGGCCACTCCCTTGGAGTGCATGGCGTACAGCTCAAACAGAGTTGGTTCGTCGACGTCCTGGACCATGGCGGGCGTGCCGAGGATGTCGAGACTGCGCAGGATTCCGCGGTTGGCGAAAGAGTACTCGCGGACGCCACTGATGACAGCGGTACTATCTGGCTGGGGAATCGAGGCATCTTGAGCAACAAGGCGCTGAATGTATTCAGCCTGAGACACACTCTTCAGGTTATACTTGGGCGCCGAGAGGTGTGCAAAGTAGATCGAGTTGCGCGTGGGATGACCAATAACAATCATGCCAGTGGCCTGGTGATACATGACACTGCAGACAGCGTCCGACTCCTTGCTGTGAGGGAGGTTGAATTCTTGCACGGGCTTACCGAGAGCAAGATCCCAAAGCTGGAGAGTGTGGTTTTGCTTCATACCAACGATCATGTACCGGAGGGCACAGCGCTTCTGATAGGGTCGCTGCTTGTCCAGGAGCAAGACCGAGGTGGGCCAGGCCTTCTCACCCTCGGGTGTGGTGGCGAGCGTCATGAGGGGCTCCTTGACCTCGAGAGAGGTCTGGGCGGGCATAGGGGCACGCGGGTCGGAGTCCTCGTTGACGGCGGTCAGGTCTCGAACATCCCAGAACTTGACCCGACCAGACTTGTCAAGAGATACAATGACAGTGTCATCCTGGCTAAAGGTGAAATCCTTACCCGCCTTGCCAGTGTTGATCTTCAGAGAGCACTGCTTGGCAAGAGTCTCGGTGTCGACAACTCGATCGTGGCCAGGCTTGAACAGATTGTTCTGAAGGATGTAGGAGGGCCAGATGAGATTGATGGACTTGCCGCGGCCGACGGCAAAGTACTCGGGGTGGTTGGTCGAAGTGCGAGCACGCGTCTTGAGCACACCGCCAGGGGCGTCACCCTCCTGGGAGCTCATGGGGGGGAGCGCAAAACCGTACTGCTCCATGTGGGCATCTTCAATGTGGTCCTTCTCACCCTCGCGAATCTGAACCCAGTAGACGGTGCCACTGATGCCAGTACCAATGATGGCCTCCCGGTGGGCGCCGTTGTGGTCAGGAGGAGTGACAGACATGGCGACGTTGAAGATACGATCCTTGGTGTCGGTAAAGATCTTGGCGTCCTTGCCATCTTCCTGGCGGATGACACGCAGACCTCCCTGCTTCGACATGCCGTAGGCCATGTAGTTCTCGGTGGCGGTGTACAAGTTGCGATCAATCTGGTCAAACTCCTTCTTGAGACGAGCGATATCCATAATAGTCTCGTCACGGAAAAGAGGGCGAGGCTCAGTGCCCTCCTCCTGCAGAGTGATGGAGATCCAAGGCTTCATCGGGAAGTTGAAGACTCTGACGGGAGGAGTCTCCTTCTCCTCAATGACAACAATCTCATCCTGATCAGCGCTCTCCCAGCTATCAGCAACGCCATGGGCGGCCTCATCCACAATCTCTCGAACAGTCTCGGCGACGTCAGATGGAAGATTATCCTCGAGGATACCCTCATTGTCGTCGCGGTCGAGCTCAGCCTGGATAGCCTGAGCGGCGGCTTGAGCACTGTCTTCGAATTCCTTCTCGGACTTGGCGTTGAGCATGTCGTCAAGGTCCTCGGCAATTTCAGCCTGGGCCTGCTCATGCTCCGCACGCTCCACCGCCTCGCGGGCATCCTGGTCAACCTGACCGGCGATATCCTCAACAGCCTCTGCAACAGTCTCGGTGGTCTGCTCGACGGGAACGTGGTTCTCGAACTCGGAAGTGGGAGGGGTGCCGTGCTTCATCGAGGGGTGAGAGTGCAGAGACGAAGTGCGAGTGGCCTTGCGGCGAATCTGATGGGGAGAGACATAGCTACCACGGTCACTGCCATGCATCGAGTGCTGCGAAGCAGCAGGCGAATCCTTCTTCAGAATCTGGAAGGGCATGGAGCCGCTAGGTGAATGAGTAGCGTGGCTATGAGGAGACGACTGAGCTTGCAAGCTGCCCATCAACTGTTGGTAGAGAGCAGCAGAGACATCAGCCGGCGCCTCCTGCGAAGGCGTGTAGTAGGACTCGGTAGCATTGGAAGGCGGGTGTGCGACATCGGCATACGACTCGGCCGGGTAGTGCTGAGGGTTCGAGTAGGGGTTAACAAGAGGCGGATGGAAGCTTTGCTGCTGGTAGGGGCCCTGGAAACGGGCAGGCTCAGAAGCAGTATTCTCGGGAGACTGTGGAGTGAGATTGTTGGAGCGCGTCGACTCGGTCAGCATAGGCTGCTGCTCGCCCTGGCTCGGCTTGGGGCGATTGAGCAGGTTGAGAAGGTAGGATCGCGTATCAGCAGGAGGCGAACCATTGCCGAAGGAGTTCTGCGGCGGCTGGGGTTGCTGCTGCTTGGCTTCCTCAGCCTCGTGCGCGCCGCGCATCAAAGCAGCCAAGAGACCGGTAGGGTCAGCTGCAGCGGGAGCAGGCTGATGGATCTGAGCAGGAAAGGGACCCTGGATGATGTTGGGCTGGTGCTGAAACTGCTGCTGGAATTGCTGCAGTTGGAGCTGCTGCTGCTCCGGAGACATCTGCTGCTCCTGGGGCTCGGGCGACTGGCGGTCATCGTCCTGGGATTGAGGCTGCGACTGCGGCTGCTGAGGCTGCTGCTGTTGCTGCTGGCTCTGAGCGTGGGCTTGGGCGTGCTCGCGCGCAGCCTGGTTCTGCAGCTGCGAGGGACCCGGGCCACCGCTGAACTTGAGCAAGTTGAGCAGGTTGGCAGTGCGTTCCGTGCTGGATGGCATGCTCATGTTGTTGACGGGCGGCGTGGGAGCCGGTGGCATGTCCAGATTGTCCATGGCAAGTAGGCCAAGGAAGCTGGTGGCGGTGGCGGACTCAATGAGAGCTACCGCGCGTGGTTGAGTTGCGGGTGGAGGAAACGGGTAGGTGAATTAAAGATAAGAGTCAGAGGGCGGAAAAAGGTGAGGCGAAAGGGCAGCCCAAAAGAAGCGGAGACTGGATCGAAGCAAGCAACACGGGCCGATCCGATTCCGAGGGAGCTCCAAACCACGAGGGAGAAGAAGGGGAGGAAGGCGCAAAGGAGAAGAGCGGCAGAAAGAAGCAAGAGGTGAATCTATGTGCCGCCAACTTCAATGGGGGAGGGAGGTTCGTAAGGATAGAGGGGAAAAGATTGCAGAAGCGCGGTGATGATGATGAAAGAGTTTGGGGTGTTTGGTGTCAAAAAGGTAGAAGGCGACGGTGTATCCGTGCACCGACCGCTACAGCTTGTTTGATGGCGGCGGGTGGGCGGCCTGAGGAAGCAGCCTCACTTTGGTTTTTTTGCTGGTCAATAAAAAAAAGGCTGGCGATGGGAGACGGGGAGAGGAAACCAGCCCACACGCACATTGACGCACCGACTGATGGCAGCCCAAAGCGCCCACGTTGCGTTGCCGCCCGAGCCCAGGCCCAGGCAATTCCGATGGGATGTTCCCACCTCACTATTCCCCGACTGTGTACCGGCACAGCAGCGCAGCAGCAACTTTGGGGCTAGAGCGAGAGTGACGTGGTAGATCTGGGATGGTTGGTTGTCTGCTAGCCAGCGTGGTCAGTCAGGCAGTTTGAATCTTTTTTTTTTTTCCCTTGTCTCTCTGTCTTGAGGTGAATTGCTTTTTGCGGGCGGAAGCGAGCGCCAGCGGCTGAACGGATTATCCGCATGGGCGTTTTTCACGGAAACCCAGCCCAACAGCTTCGCATGAAGCTCCAGTTTCCCAATCGCGATGCTCAAGACCCTGGGACTGGCTGTCCAGCCGTTGGGAAAAAAGTGAAAGCCCCCTTGTAATGGGGGGGGGGGCGTTTCAGTGAACCGGTTCGGCCAAGAAAGTTGGGTGCTGCCAACTGTCAACCCAGCTCTTCCCCGCCATTTCATTGGACGACCTAACAATTCCTAAGACAAAAAAGAACACAGCACGCGGCGATTGGTGACACGAATGCATGGAAGAAAGATGATCTCTGGCCTTGGGCTGGAAAAGTTGTCCCCTGATTTAGAAAAGCAGCAATTAAGACGTGCATGTTGTGGCGGACGCGATGCTGCCGGTCAGCCACCACCCTCTCTCTCCACTTCTCTTTTGAGTCATACTGATGGAAAGTTGTTTCAAGTCGGCTGAAGTTTGCGTGCAACGGTGGACTTGATAATTATCTGCGTTTTGTGTACAGACATGTCATTTGGTATGGAGTGTAGCTCGTCATGATCTCGTAGTGCAATCTGCTAAGTCACTGGAATTCCCCGGCCCCCGCTACCCCAACAGCCACGACACATTCCCAACTGTTATACATAGGTACAGAACACCAAGAGCCACAAGCTCAAGTGACTGTTCCAGATGATGATATTCCCTTAGAAGAAATGCCTTGACAAATAACAAACAAAACCACCATTGTCCACAATTTCGTAAATCTTCCCCAGACCGCCCCAACTTTAATCGACCTTGATCGGCACTTTGAAGGTCCCCCAAGAGCCGCAGCCGCACTAAACCCAATCAGTCCAAATGTGGCACGCCCTCTAAAACGACGTAACCAACAAAGTCCAGCATTTCCTCAGTCGCAGCGACTCCAAAGCCTCGGGTCCCTCCTCTGACATCGCCACACATATTTCAGTATCGCTTTTGGCATGCGCCCACGCGCGACGACGCGCTTCAGACCTACGACCGTATAGACGACATAGACCTCTCTTGTCAGGCCTTCATCTCGCCCCTAGCCTGCCTGCGCCCGCCTCCCTAATATCCTCCTTTCACATGCCGCGCCGCCTCCCATAGCGTGACCCGGTCGTCCTCTCGCTATCTCAGCCATCCTCCAGACTCCTAGCGCACATCTCAACCCACTACCGCCAAAATGTTCTGCCTCCGAAGGTAACCTCACCGTCTCCTCTCACCTCACGACCAAGCTAACGGATCCTCCAGCTGGCTCCCTCTCCTCTTCATCCCCACCAACGCATCCCCCGCCTTCATATTCCTCTTCTTCATCTGCACCTACTTCCTAAACCGCCCCTGCGTCTACTGCTCGATCCTCCTCCTCATCCTCTTCCTGACCTCTTGCAACTGGTCCGACCGCTGCTTCTTCGACTTTGGCAGCAACTGGTTCCTCCCCCGTCCGGGAACCCCGACCCATATTCCCGAGGCCGATGACGCCGCCGTCGACTTCAACTCGACCGTCTTTGAGATGGTGAACACCACGGCTTCTGCTATCGCAAAGGCCGCCAGCGAGGATCTTGCTGCGAGGAGGGCCGAGTGGACCGGCCTGGGGATCGAGTGGCTGCGGAACCTCTTGGGTAAGAGGGAGTGGAGGATTGATTGTATGGATATATACGTCCGGCTGTGATGGACCAGACAGCTTGGTTGGATTATAGATCTACAGTAGCTATAGGCTTCACGCCGAAGCACGGTAATCATGGCAAGGCGTTCACCATGGGCTCGATAGATTGCATGAATGGACCAAGAAAAGGAACAACTTGGATGGACCACTAATAGGATCATATAGCATGCATATGCACACACATCATTCACAAATGGATCGAGAACAAGAGTCGTGTAATGAATGTACCATTAGTACAAAAGTACTAGTCTATTCTCATCATATGAACTAATATCCATAACAGGTTCCCAATTATCTTATCTACCCTCATGCATTGCTTCATTCAATTCAGACTTCCTAAACCCATCGCAGTCTTTCGCTACCTAACAGCAAATCAGACAAAAAGAGAGACATTGCCCATTTTGTTTCATCAATCAGAAAAACACAAGAGCGTCCTTAGGTATATCCTTCGTAATCACTTACATCACGGCATGGAAAACGTTGGCCCTCACTGGGCTCCCCCATCCCAATCCTGCATCATGCTTCAGTTCCACGGCAGCTCCAGGCGCTCCGCCTCGGCGTCCAGCTCCAGGCGGCCTTCTCTCGTAGGGGGCGCAGCCTCCTTTCGCGGGGCCTCGAGGTCAAAGGCCTGGTCGACAGGGGCCTCGATCTCGAGATATTCGAGGGCAGCCTCTGAGCTGCCCAGGGGGACCTGCGGTTCCTTCCTGCCAGGAACCTCCAGGCCCATCTCCCTTTGGTGTGCCTTCTCCTCGGGACCAGCCTTGACGTACTGTGTCTCCCGCGAGACGACAACCTCGGTCGCGGTCTCGGTGACCTTAACAGTGGCAGTCTCCATGGCAGTCACCGTCTCGACGACACGGACGACTCGCTCCGAGATAAGTGTCTCGGTCTCGGTCTCGCGACGACGGGGTGGGGGAGCATAGACGAGGTCCCGGAAGGGGTCCTTTGCGCGACCACCTCGGTGAGGCAGGCTGCAAGAGGCACAAGGGTCGACGGACTCTGCAGAAGCAGAAGCCGTGGTAGAACGAGAGCTGGCGGCGCGGGACTTGCTGCTGGTTTCAGCCTTTTCCTCGACAACCTCGGGCTCTTCCTCGACGGTGCTCTCCTCGGGGGCGACGGTCTCCTCCTTGACGATGGGGCTCTCTTCAGGGACTTCGGCCTTCTCTGAGGCGACACTCTCCTTAGGCAGCTCAACACTGATGCTGCTCTCTTCGACAACAGTCTCTGCGGAAGCAGTCGCTTGCTTGATAGCCTCCGCTGTAGGAACCACAGCTTCTTGCGTCACCGTAACAGTAGGCACCTCAGCGTTCCTCACAATCGTCTGGAACGTTCTGGGATCCTGTGTAGGGCCGGGACCTCCCCTGATAGCAAGCAAGAGAATCAGCACGCTCAGAAGGCCGATGAGGACGTTTTTCTTGTCCTGCATTAGCACGCGGGCAGACTCGGCCAGTAGCTGTGGCAGAGAGGCGCTCTTCATTGCTTTTTGACGATCCTCGTTCTGGGCGTAGGTATCTCCAGAGGGTGGCATTCCCTGGTAGTCGGAAGCGCCGGGCTGACCTCGCTCATTATATTGTTGGTCGTGATGTTGAGCGTGCTCAGGGAAAGATCGTTGTGCGTGCTCATCCTGAGCGGGAGCATCGCCATAGATTTCCCTGTATCTCTCCTCATCTCTCCTCTTGCGTTCCTCCTCGTCCTTGATGCCTTCAGGAGAGATGGAGGCGCGAGAAGAGGGAGCAGCACGAGCCTGGGCGTCCATATGGGAGACATCGTCGGGTCCGAGGCTCATTCGTGATTCGTCAGCCTGGCTTCGTTCATGCTCCTCTTGGAGATGCTCGTCAAGGTCCTTCTCAAGTTCGTCAAAGGACCGGTCGTCGGTATAGTCCTTGGTGATATCCTCGGCGGGCTCCCGTGTGGTATCGGCAGCCTTCTCGTCCACCGGCTCCGCGATGTGGCTTTCCTCATGGTCGCGGGTGATATCATGAAGAGACTCTTCGTGGTGAGAATCCTCATGACGCGACTCGGCATGAAGGCTGCGCTCCTGAAGATGAGACTCCTCGAGAAGGGATTCGCCTTCAGTCAGATGAGACTGGTCCTCACCAACATGACTCCGGCTTTCTCCCCGTCGCTTGGCAAGTCGTCCCCTCTCCCTCGACTCAAACTCCCTATGCTCCTCCTCCAACCTCACATATCGCTCCTCCTCCTCGGCCTCTCTCATGGCCAGCTCCCTCTCTTGGTCAGCCTCCATCTGGACGAGCTCATGCTGGGCAACAGCATCAACCAGCGGCTCAATCTCGACGTCGACACGCTCCATCTCCTTCCAGCAGGCCTCCCAGGCACCGCCACGAATGAGGCCGTTGCTCGCGTATACCTTAACGCGGAAGATCTTGCCCTCTCCAAGAGACTCGTAGCGGATGTCTGAGCGGCATGTCTTGCACCAGTGTGTCTTTTCTGGCTGGCTGCGACGACTAGATCGGCGTGTATCAGGCTCATCATCATAATCAGAATCCTCCTCAGACTCGCTTGACGACTCGTCATCCAGAGTCATGTTGGAGGGACCGAGATAGTGACCGCACTCGAGAATGCGAGCCCGTCGCCTCACGGGAAGTTCAAGAGCCTCCAGTAGCCGCTCCTCGAGAACCTCGTAGTCGTTCTGAGGATGGGGCAGGAGAATTCCTCGCTCGACTGTAGTATCACCCATGCGGTCCTGCAGCGTCCGCCAAGCATCGCGGATTGTCTTGGCTTCCTGGCTCATATCCTCTGGGTCAGCATTCTCCAGGACATCTCCCCAGGGCCATCGCAGAGGCAGCAGGGTGACATGGAGAAGAACCAGAGGCGGCGTAGATCTCTTAAAGCGCGGCGGCGTCTTCTTAGGTGAGTATTGCTCTGAGAAGCGGGGAGATCCGATTCTGGAAACAGTTGGCAAAGGTGCTCGTCGGCTAGAACGGGGAGATCCCAGGACTGACGCAGGAGGGGAAGACATCTGCATGGCCTTGACAGAGGAAGGTGACCTAAAGGCAGGTCGTGGGGTCCCTCTGATGGTAGGGATAAACTCGTCCTCCTCCCTCTCATACTCGGAGATGCCTGAGATGCCGGAAATACCAGAGATGCGCGGTGACCTAGTCAACCTGTCCATGGCTTCCCGAGCTTTTCGATTATCAGTCTCCGAGACGGAACCTATCGAGCTTCGAGGGCTGCGGTCGCTAAACACATCATCCTCGTGCTCGTGGTGGGAGCTGTTGTCCCCAGCCTCGTCCACACCGCCTCTTGTGCCGTCCTCGACCGACATGTGGGCGTCTGACTGACGAGCACTTGAAGACTCGGAGCGAGAAAGGTAGCCGGTGTCGTCTGAGCCGGAGTAGCTGCTCAGAGAATCTCTCTTGTCGTCGCTGCCAATCTGCGAGACGATGTCGCGGGCGGCCTTTTGGATGAGAGCCTCTGTGCGGTCAGAGTGCCTGCGGTCTGAGAGGTAGGATCCGGAAGAAGCAGAAGAGCGTCGAGATTCGGAGCGGTCTGATTCGCTCTCTGAGTGTGTCTCTTCTTCTTGGTTCTCAGTGGTGGCTGCTTCCTTGGTCTCAGACACTGCAGCCTTAGTCTGATGTTCTTCGGACTCGTCCTCAGAAGAGGTGTATGAATCGTCCTCTTGTTGTTGGTCGTCTAATGAGGAATCAGGCTCTGCCTCAGCCGGCTTGGGGGTATCTTGGTCAAACTCCTCAGTATCTTGCTGGAGCTTGTCCTGTGTGTCGTCCTCAGCCTCTGGCTCTGGGATGGGTGATTGTTTGTCGTCCTCGGGCTCTGCCGTTGTGACAATGGGCTTGCCGTCCTCCTCTGGAGCTTCAACCGCAGGCTCAGCCTTGGGTTCAGCAGGCAATTGGGACTCTTGTTCAGTATCGATGTTGCTAGGGGTGGTGGTGTTCTGTTCTTGCTGTTGCTCTTCCGCCTTTGGCTCCTCGTGGCCTTTGTGTTCGTTATCGTCCATAGGATCGCTCAAGCAAGAACGGTCGACGTGTATCTCGAAGTCGAGGTCCTCGGCCCTGTTGCGTCGGGGCATCTGAGGGCGGGCGGAGGAGGGTAGCTGTCTTTCGTATGTGCGCCGCAAGGTTTGCAGTGACACACACACAGGGGAAAGTAAAATAGGATGATGCAGAAGCGAGAGTAGAATGGGTTCTCTCCTGGGATGGTGCAGGTATTATTTTCGGTCGGTCGTCAAGCTTAGCCGCCCGGGTGCGTGTGGCATCGGATGGTTGGTCGAGGCAGTTGGGAGAGGCCCTGGTCTTTGTTTACCTTGGTTGCTGGGTCGACGGGCCGCATGGCCTGCTCCCATGGGTCGCCCCCCGGTTGGTTGCTGTCTGGATACCGCGACAACGGCGAGGGTTTGCAAACGGAAATTGCCTTTAATTGATGAATTGATCGTCCGAGATTTGAGGGGGTCTTTTTCATCTACGTAATCTAGTTTCGTTGTCTCGGGGCAGTGGATTGTAGACTTGGTGCTAATATTCACGACCTATATTTGCTGGACTGGCGGCTATTTGCGTGATGTCATGCACTCGCTATCTTCCCCAAGCTCGCTTGCTTGATAATGCCGGGCAACAACCCATGCTTGCCCTGTAGTTTTTATCACATCAGACCATGTTTCTCTTGGATTCTTGATTTCCTTTAGGCTTTTGTTTGCCCAAAGATCTGGCTTGTGAAACCTGTATCGAAGAGTCTAGGGTAACGCAGCTCCCAAGGAACAGATCGTTGGGATGGGCGAGGTTTCATCTACAAGGCTCCTGCATTCCTCGACGACAAGAATAAGTATCATAGATCTGATATGTCGTCCTTCACCGCTGGTCTGTTGGCGGTGTGTCCCAATAGGAGCAACTAGTCGTTTCGTTAACGCCGCTAGTATTTCTGTGCTGCATTGAAAGAATAGATACTTTGGTTGGACATGAGAACAACACAAATATATTCGATTTAAAATGGAGTTGGATATAATACAAACAAGTACATAGCAAACTTGCCATCTTCAAAGTCGCTTAATCACACACCTAGCCCTCCCACGTCCAACCATGCTTCTCATGAGTCTCACGCAGAACCTCTATCGCTCTAATATAAGCGCGGTCCTTCACCTCCCTCTTGATAACCGCATCGGGAACTATATCGAATCAGTATTGAAAGGTGAATGCAGCTGTGGAAACTCACCTTCTAGGTACCCATGGAATAGCTCTTTCTCGTGCATGAGCTCGACCCGGGGAACTTCCCTGTCACCGACCGCCTCATCCTCAGCATTGACTCGCTCCGCAAACTCGGTCTGCTCAGCCACCAAAATGTCGATACCAGGAACAACCAAGAGTATTCGGTCCGGCAGAGTCTCTTTCTTTGCAAGTACTGGGCTTAGCCTCGGATCCTCAAAATGCTTTGCCCGAGCAGGTCCCGCATAGGCATCGAACAAAGGAATAAAGACTCTTGCAGGATCGTTCTTGGGCATAGTTGGCGGATGGGGCTTTTCCCAAGGACTGAGCCGAAGATCAATTGCACCGTAAAAGTTTGTAACGGCCTTGATGGCTGTTGGCGATGGAGCATGGCATGTCTCCTGCTGCGTCGCTGCAAGGGCCAAATTGCCTCCTGCAGAGAACCCGCTCGTGGTCATGAGAGTTGGATCTGCGCCCCATCGTTCCTCAGCATTCTCCTGCAGCCACTTGATAGTTGCATCAGCGTCGTCAATAGCTGCTGGAAAGACGTGCTCAGGCGCTACACGGTAGTCGACATCCACGACCACAGCACCTGTCTCTTTCGCTACACGGTCATCGAACCGAGCATGGCCCTCTGGCAAGCCTCCGATAAAGGCTCCAGAGTGAAAGTTGAGGTGAAGTGGCCGTTTAGCTCTGCCCTTGCCTACACCTGCGGCCTTGAAGATCAAGGCCCGCACATAGCGTCCTGGGGCGATAGGCAGATATTCAACTGTAAAAGGACGGTAAAGGAGGCAAGGGATAGTCGCGATAGAGTATGTAAGAAGAATGGCAGGCTGAAAGACGAGGAGCCGCCAGCGGTAACTCCAAGGGAGATTGCGCTGGAAGAGAGCTGCAAGAGTGGGTCGAAACCACGCGTGTAAGTGATGCAAGATGCTCGAGACCATTCTCCCAGCGTGCAAAACGTGTAACCAGTTGGAATGTTGGCTCCATGAAAAGTTTATGTTCAAGATGAATGATATGGGGTGAGCTGAGGTTGTTGCAAGATATTTGAAGTACAAGTCTGTAAGCGGCTTAACATCACGCCGAATGAAGGACAACGCCAAGCATTCCGACCTGATTCGTTCATATGTAAATGTCGATAGCATCACTTTATGTGATGGACTGAACTCATCATATTTAAGCTAATAACCTATTCGACACCATTTGTACCTGATCGTCGGAGTTACCCGCTTGTCAACGTCTGGATGGTCCTCTTATGAGGGAGGCTTTTCCCTTGCAGCAACTCGAAGCTTCTACTCAGCCATGTGCAACTTTTTCATGCATGTCCGCGCTTATATAACCTCCCCAATGTCCGGCAGCAAGCTTTGACATAGCGCCATGTTATGCACGGTCACCTACAAAAGACTGCTGTGCTCCCACTTGGGAGGTTCCCCCATCACCCTCTAGGCAACCTTTATTATCACCAACACAACAATGAATCTCAACGCAGGAGCAAATTGGTTCTCTATGTTAAGAAAGGGGAAACATGTGGTACTGGGATCTCACCCCAGAGAGCCCCAACCTGCGAACGCCTTCCTTGCTCATATGCCCCTCGATATCTTACTCATCATCGCCAGCTTCCTCCCACTGCACGCAGAGCTCATCTTCTCCCACACCTGCGTGGCTGTAAAGAAAGCACTTACGCGCACCAGCAATTCGGAACGACGACTGGACTGGGATGAGCACTTGGAATATCTAACCGCTGTCATCAGCAACCGGACTGATAGATGGGTTTGCGATGATTGCGACTGAACCCACCCCGCCTATATGGAAGATACACCTCGAACACCAATGGCCCCAGATTGCTACCGTTTGAAATTCTTTCAGATTGAAAACCCCTGGACCGAGCCCTTCAAACTCCCATGTCACCGACACGTTCAACTTGCGCTCAAATATCGTCGTCTCAGGCCTCAAAGTACCCAAGAGCAGGCACATCTCGATGAGCTACTAAGCCCAGGTTATCTCACGGAAACCATTCACGACTCTCCAAGCCCAACGCGTGGTAGAGGAAGTATCAGGCTTGAGCAACACTACCACTCCAAGGTTGCCCAAGGCCGATACCTCATTCTCTACGCTTGCATGTACACCCCGCCGGAGGCTTGTTGGGGCCTAACACCAATTCTCAAAGCCTGCAAGCATCGGAGCGTCCGCTTTTACCGCAGCGAGAAGGAGCTGGCGGTGTTGAATCAACAAGAATTCACCATGTCCCTCCACAGGAATTCGCCCCTCGCACCGAGGGTGTCCAGGGCAGACAAAGTCGACTGGTCCTGCCCAGATTGCGCGACAGACTTGGAGGCGCATTGGGATGGTTCGTCGGTGACAATGAAGGTCTGGCGGGATCTGGGAACCGAAGGATCTCCGTTCGCAACAGACTGGAAGCGACAAACAGGCGACTATAGACTGAGCATGTCCAGGATTCCAACGGAGAGACAGTGGGGAAGTGTCTGTCAATCCTATGAAAGGGGCTAGTAGCAAGAAACAGGCCAAGGCTTTCTTTAAGCTAGACTGACAGTCGAGAGTACGTCTGGCAGTGGGCAGTCTGGAGGTCGTAGAATTTTACTTTGGCCCATCATATACACCAGAAGAACTAGAATTCTTTTACTATAATATCATTAAATTTAGACGCAATTCTGTTCTGATCATTTATTCATCCCATAAGATATAAAACCAAACCAAAGCCCTAATATCTCATCCTGTGATTACTTACCTTGCCCTAAAGATTTATAGAACAATGCATGGCGATTCCGCTGTACAACGTCCAATCTCATCATTATGTAGAATTACCCAAGTGAAAAAGGCGGGGGGGGGACAAATTCCCCATTGCTCCCAAGATAATGGATCTGTGTGCTCAGGCCCATGTTCAACGACTTGTAGACAGATCTCACCCATTCGTCCGCCGTGCCCGTTTTATAGACAATAACTATGAACCGTCGGGGAAGCATAAAAGAGCCGCAGCGCTTGGGCAATGAGAACTGTTAGGTATTAGCCATAATTCTGCTAGTTAAGGCTGCTACTTACCTCGTGGAACATGGCAAGGATCTCCTTGACCCCCTCGACGGTCTCTGGGCACCACAATCGCTGCCACGTCTGTCCGTCTTCTCTTTCGATCTTGACTGGCATTTCGGCTAAGAGGCCTTGATCGACAAGGTAGCCGATTCCAGAAGGTTCGGGTTCAGAATGTCCACGAATGGTAGTCCAGGAGCGATATAGCTTCCATGGAACTGTTATGCAGAATATTGTCGACTGCCATCTGGAAGAGTCCTCACCCACTCTTATCAAAGACTCGGCGCACAGAAGATCGAGACCCTTCTCACATTCACCATGTGTGCAGTTTTCAGTCATGTTCCAAGCAAAGAACCCTCCTGCGCCTCGCGCAAGCCCCGGGCGGAGGTCGTAAAAGTCCAAGTCTGTGAGTGTCCGTGTAATGAAGGAGACTCTTCTCACCAAGTGGTGGGCCTTACATGCACCAGATAACGTGGCGAGGCCTGGGTTCCTCTGGAAGGGCTCCCAGTCTCGTTCAAATGCAAGGCCTATCGAATCGCTCTTCGGAGACCGGAATCTCTGGCTGACACCACTGCCCCATTCCGCTGGCTTCATGGTTAGGACTTCAGGGCCTCCGCGTGTGGCCTGGCCGAAGGAGCCTGCTACAATTCGCTCGCACTCATTGGTAACAGCCAACTCTAGCTTCTTGAGGGCGGCATTTGACGCATTGTATTGGTCAGGATCCTCTTCGGGCTGTGTTCGGTCTTGGACCTCGATGCCATCGTCAAGATGATCGATGGTGTAGGAAGAGTTGGTCCCTGCCTCACTAAAGGACTCGTTTTCTGAGTCGGTCTCCGAATCTGAGTCATCATCATAAACTTGTTCGAATGGAAACCTCAGACTCGACGGAGTTGCGTTTGGAACAGTCAAGTCAGTCGTGATGCTGTGACTTGGATGGCTCAGGGTGGTTTGTGTTCCCTGGCTCACAGTTGCAGATGAACCAGAGGCGCTCTCTTTGACCGAGCCTGCTAATAATTGTCAGAGATGATGCATTTTATCTCATCGGCCCAAACGAGACACATACCATTGAGCAAGTCTCTTACCCCAATTTTGCTCCCAAACTCCTGGAAATCGCTGGTCAGGCTGACTCCTGTAGTTCTGCTTACAACACTCTCAGTCGCTCGTTCACAATAGATGTTTATCATATCATCAGCTATCTCAGCCAGATTAGTGACGGTACTGGCTGTTTCAATCTGAAAGTCATCCGTTTCGTGACCCTGGGGCCTCGTAAGAAGTGCCTCCAACCCTTGAATTCTGTGTCGAATCTCCAAAAGCTCCCGGCCGCATGCGGCCTGCGACTCATGGAGGTTCTCTAGGGTTTGTGACTGTGCCTGGAGGGCCTCTGAATTGGTCTTGTGCTGGCGGTTGAGCTCCTCGTGGATGCGGCTGACAATGATCCTGAGAGAACACCAGAGTTAGCATGGCGGTCTCTAGACTGCAGTCGTTGAACTGAAAAACGCACATGTTGATGTCGCCAATCCACTTTTGCACCTTTCTTCGGTGACGGCGCACCGACTTGAACTGATGACGAAGCTCGACGATGATGCTAGCCATCTCCTTCGTATCCTCCGTGTCTCGAAACTGTTTAAGACACTCGAGCGTCTCGCCCAAAGCCCTTTCGTACTTTTCACAGTGTGATCTTGCCGCGCTGAGAACCTGGTCCTCGGGGTCATCGGACCCTTTAACCCTGTCGATGCTCCTCCGGAGTTCATCCCACGTCTTCAGCTCCTCTTGTAGCTGCCTGAGTACCTCGGGGTCCTTGGCAGCTCGGTTTGCTTTAATTAATTCGCCAATAACCTTCCAGATTTTGGTGTGTAGAGCCTCTATGCCTGGGTAGACGACGGTGATGAGCCCAACGGCACCAATGGCGAGCTCTACCACCATCTCGTTGGGTCTTTTTGACAATTTACAGTTGAATAATATGGACAAGATGACTGTGTATCGTTAAAAGACATAAATATCTCAAGATGGAATACTGCTAATGGGAATCTCCAGACTTCCTCGAGCGGGGTTTATATGCCTTTCCATAGTGTATCTAAATGAGGCTGGCATACCCTCCAAGTTGCTTACTGCAGGATGAGTTGTCTGTCTGCCCTGCGATATACCTGCAGCAATCTAGTCAATGTTTCACTCTAGCCATTGGGAAGGCATCCGAGTGTCGAGGCAGTGTCTAGTTGCTGCAGTTCATAGCCACAGGCTGACATGATGATATATCAGTGAACTTGTAGATGGACCAAAATGACCTTGTGCAGGACAACGCATGCAGCTGCACGAGCTGAGCGAGATATGAAAGCCCAATGCCGCATCAAATGACAGACAAATACACACAATATTATGAATTTACATTATTTGGCCAATACCCAAGCCATGAGGTACTGACAACCCCAATCGTCACACCCCTATGACTTGTGCTGCAACTCTTCCATGCCATCTAAGCTTCACTTCCACTTCCCACACCCAACATCACACCCGCCAAACAAACTATCTTCAACAATCCATTATCTTAACCAGCCACTCAGATCCTTATCCTTATCAATCTCTGATCCTCATTAATCCCAAACCGCCACGGAGGCCATGGTGCGGCCCGGTCCCTGCAGCTGCATCCCTAGCGGCCCGCCAAACCGATCCCTCGGGTCGTGTTAGTCGAACATCGACCCTTTGTTGTAAGTGGAAAGGCATGACTCAGGAGTCCAGGGTTTAGTACAGTCGGAATACGAGGAGCGGACTTCATGTGCTTGATTATAAAATATCAATCATGTTTTCTGTAGGCTTGACGAGCCGCCGGTGGGTTCCCTATCAGATAGTTTCACAACTCAATGATCTTTAGAGATAGTGTCTAAATCAACGATGCTCAGAAACAGCAGAGACAAGAAAAAACGATGGTTGGTACATGTCCAAATGCCATATATGCTTATTCGTTTCCAAACCAGACCTTTATAAGCCGCCCAGTTGTTTAACACACAGTAGTAACCTCTCCTCCAAATAACGCCGTGCCACGCTATGTCAGGTTCCCCAACCCCATGACTGTAACTCCAACCGCTTGCCAAATGGTGACAATTTCAGAAAATAAAAAGCATGCAAACAGTGATTGTAAAAATAGGTGTTATGGTTGTTGCGTGTTCGATTGTTGTGTACTAAATGGTTGTGTGTCCGGTTGCTGAGTATTCGATTGTGATCGCGACCGGCCACCAGACTCGCCTGTCCCTGGCCGGTGAGTGTCTGTCTGGCCCACAAAGTGATCGTTCGGCCCGTGGAATCCATGCATCTCTTCGTTTACGATACTCAGATTGCTCTGACCGACCGATTCGCTTCGTACTCGCTGTCCACCAGATAGGCGTTGAGTCACGGGTGGCCGGACAGGGGTGCCGACAGTGCTGCTGGAGGATCGTCTTCGCTCGTCCAGAGGAGGAAATACGACAGATGAAGGTGAGCTTGGTAGTTCTGGTATCCACGGTATTGCCTCAAGTTCCATCGGAGGAGAATTGGGCATCACTCCAGGAGTCCCGTCAGAATTCTCAGAAGCGTTGCTCCACTGTCGAACGTGAGTGTAAGCGTGTGTATCAGTACTTGAGCGGTTCCTCGTTGACGCCGAGACTTGGCTGAATCGTTGTTGACCAACAGCTGCCGCATTAAAGTAATCTTCCCGGTTGCCCATAGCATCGAAGCTGGTGTGTCTGCTATTCCCCGCGCTGCCTGATACTGCGTGGTAACCTTCCGCTCCAGGGGTGGGATTGTTGGAGCTCGGATCGGGGCTCGCAAGGTTGTACGGTGAAGGGGCCCCGGAATCCGGACCGGGGTTTGCTGGTCTCGGAGGGGGGGCAATCAACGGGTTGGCGCTCCACTCGTCAACTTGCGAGTCCGTCGACTTGAACTCCTTCACAGGTGGCCGTGCGGTGGAGCGGTTGGAGGGTTCAGACACCTTGGAGGTGCTGACAGCTCGGACGACCTTGTTTAGATGGCGGATGATGATGTATGCCGCCACCAGCACGATAATGAGAAATCCAATAGAACCGGCCACGATGCCCGCGAGCGTTGTTGTTGGGAGTCCGCCACCGCCTTTATCATCGTCGTCCGCAGTCAATGTTGGACTGCTCTTGGGAATAGCCGAGGGGAAGAATTTGAGTACCGCCTGGTTTTCATCGCTACCGTCGCGGACTGTAGGAAGTTCCGTGGGCATAGTTGGGGTCGAGACGGTAATGTCGGTTGTCTTGTAAGTCGTTTCGGAACCGTCTTCGGTGGTGGTGATAACGACGGTATTCGTGATCGTCACAGGTTTTGTAGAATAGCACTGATTAACGCCACAGGCCATACCGCTGTTGCAGCACCCATAACTCAGTGAAGAAGGGCAGAGATACTGGCTCGCCGGGCAGCCGTACGTATATGCTACGCCCGCTGGTGGGAAGCAATTACCGCCTGTACTGCACACATAACCGTCTGGACAGCATCCCGCTATTATATGTAAGCCTTGGTCCGTAAAGAGTCTTGATAAAGCCCACCTCCGAAGACGGCTTCGCATTGGTACCATCCAACCCTCGTTCCCTGGCATGTCACAGGGCCTTTCGTAACCGCAAAGCAGCTTTCCTTCGCGCAGTCGTAGCCTTCTGGGCAGCATCCACCATCGAGACTGGACGCGCACAGCTTCTCGCCCGCGCCGCACTGTTCCTTATCTCGCCGGTTCAACACAGCGGGCGCTGTGATCTGTGCCTTCTTCTCGATCCGGTGAACTCCATCGTGTCTCCTGTAGTCGGCCGCCTCAATACTGGTGGCCCAGAGGGCAGCTAGTAGCAAGGCGACACACGAGCGACACCCCCAGTTCCTCATCTCGTGCGCTCATGGAACTGAGGGGGATGCGACGTCGATGAGAGAAATTTCGCGAAACCGTGTGGGACGCAGATCATGGACGAATTTGCCAGCCGGGTAATTTCAGCTCCTCAAATCGGGCTATTGTCGCAAGTGCTCAATAAAGAGGGCGCTGGAGGGACGTGGGCTGGATCGATGGGTTTCGGCTCGCGACAACCACCGCAAATCAAATGCGACACTTTCAATATTCACACAGAACAAATTAAAAATGATGAAAGAAGAGGAAAAGGAGGGAAGAGTCAGATGTAGCGAGAGATTCTAACCCGTCAGCAATGGAGGCCTTAGAGGCTTATCCGTGGCCGGGGGGGTCAAGGGATGCTACGCCACGGGGGAGCAGCAGAGGCTTCTGTCATCCCAGAACTCCGGCGTCTATAGGGCTGAGCGAAAAGTCCACCGAACCGTAGGCGCGGGTCGTTTTGGTTGGATGAACAGGTTACCCGAGCACCCAGCGCGGTCCTGAGACGTGAGAAATAATTCCTCTTCAGGTTACTGTCATGGGTCCAGCGTGGAGATTGATGAGGGCCCAGAGTGAGAATGGAACGGTGAGAGAACTGAAGATGACGGGACTCGAGGACGACAGCGAAGAGTAAGCGATGAGAAAGACACGCGGCGGCTCAGGTTCCTGCGGGGACTACCCAAGCTGAAACAGAACCGACACCATCAATGGTGAGCCGCAAGAGCATCAGAGACAAGAGGCGCAGGCCATGCGGCACTACATCGCTGGATATTCGCTCGCAAATCGCATTCGCCCGGGTTGTTGGTGTCGCAGCAGCAGAAGCACGTCTTGGATTCGTCAACGAGGCACCGCCCCGACCCTCCTCTTTGCTGCTCTATTCTCATCTCCATCCTCCGATGCAGGTCTACTTCCGCCATTGGCGGGCGGCATGAAGCTCGCAAGCTCTAGCGGTAGGCTGTGAGCAGAGAGGTGTCCTCGCTCCGGAAAGATGGTGCGCCTGGTGCATTGGCACTGCTACCGTGGCAGCCATTGAGAGGCCCTGTTGGTCTGCTTGTCAGACAAGGCCACGAATCAGAAGACCTATACGGGGCATACCCAGGTCGATAATCGACAACGAGGGCCTCATTCGACACCGAGTGCTGGGATTTGGGGGCCGAGAACCTCATGTGCAGAGACTAAGAGAGGAAGTGTGTTGCGAGGCGTTGCGTTGGTTCAAGGTTACGATGAGGTGCGACTTTCTGTGGTTTCTGCCGTCAGGTGACCACCTTCAAAGGCAGGTGAGTGCAATTCCATTGTGAGAGATAAATGAGCTTCTCCCCACAATAACGCACCATGAGGATGAGATGCATACCTGCCACTCTATCAACCAGGCTCTTACAAGAGGGCAACATGAGTACATGATGCTTCTCGCGAGTTTTATTACATGCTCCACTCTCGCTCGCTTCTTGCTGACGATGCCCTCGTTTGTTTCAGAGACTCTCCATCATCCTTACCTCTCTCCCCAACGAAACTTTGGGTCAAAGAAATGCTCATGCACAGCCAATCTGCTTGGTGACACAGCTTCTCACAAGCCTCTCTCTGTGCACGATTTGGCACCTCGGGATGGCTTGGTAAGCTCCGAACCGACGCCGAGGACGTTCAACCACGGCGATTTATCCCAAAATAGCACAACTAGCGTGTGGGTCCCGTCATCTGAGAATTTGGGCAAAATAGCTTCCAGTGCAGAATTTAACAGAACCGAAAAAGACCTGCTAAAGAGAGGCTAGGTGGGTGGTTTCTTTTTAAGTTTCTTCTAATGCGCCTGGTCGGTCTTTAAGTATTCGGACAGAAGAGAGTTTGATTTCAGGGGCATTGTAGAAAGTGATCACTTAACCAGGCACTCGCTGAGCACTTTGTGTGCTTTTAGGGTGAAGGGAAAGGGGAACCCTTTACGATGTCACCACGTCCCAGGTCGGACTCTGCCGGCTGGTGGAGGCTGGAGCGTTGACGATCCGGGGGATGGCTTACCGGCCTAGGAAGGCAAAGGGACTTTGGGTTGACGCTTGGAGCCGATGAAACCACGCGCCGAGAAACTGCGGATCTCGTGAATTAATGAGGGGCATTTCATCGCGTCGTTTCCCACAGGCCTCAAGTTGCTTCCTCCAACATTTCTTCAAGTTCAATTTTGGAAGAATGATTTTCCAAGACTCCCAAGAGAACTCTCACCACGGTGAAACCCGATCGCCGATGTGTCGGTCAAGGTGAGGGCCCTAAAAAGGTTCCAGAAGCAAGTCGTCAAGGTTTTTCCTTGCGACAGGGGCCAAGGGGAATGGATGAGGTTGGCTTCTGATGAGATCATGAGATGAAGCCGTGGTTCATCAGACCAGATCGCGTCACATCATATCAACGCCCGCTGGCAATTCTGCTTGCGGGCGGTCGAATGCCCATGCTGAATCGCAAACCTCATTTGAAATACCGTGTGAATGTGCAAGAGCCGGCTGGAGGCGCATCGTGAGCCTACCCGTCCACACACACTCGCCATGCTCCATTTCCTCGTGGCTGCATCGGGCATCGGGTCGGGGGCCAAGCATCGTGCCGCGGCCCTCGACCTGTGGTTCGTGAATGCCTGGTCGGGCAATGTGACAACGGACAGGGTCCTCTAACCATTGTTGCATGGTGGTTAGTCAAAGTCAGTGACTCCTCATTCCAGGAAAAAATGGCACCTGTTGGCAATGAGAACTTTATCGGGCCATAGAGACGAAATTTAGAATAAAATAAGTCAATAAAAGTCCAAAATAAATATAATATACTCTAAAATCTTAATATATGAGCTTAGTTTTATAATCATAGGCCTTATATCCCATGATTTTGCGGATCCAATACCTACCTACTCGGGGGAGAGGTGTGCCTTTTTTTCTTCTTGGACCACCTACTACGCAGGTACTGTAGACTCCCACGCGGACCCTGAGCTAATCTGCCAGTTGCCTTCTGGAGCTGTTCCGTCTCCAGATCGTCCCTTCGAGCCCGTGTTTCGTGTGATCGGCCGTCGCCGTCGCAATCACCCTCTTGGCTTCGCCATCACTCCGCATTCTAGAGTCCGGTTAACACTACCAGACTGCAAGAGCTGCTCGAGGCACTGAGACAATGTCTCACGGCTGTTGGGTCCAGAAGCGTCTTGACCCCCATTTTCTTTTTCCATCCTTCTGCTGCAATGGCTTCTCGTCTACATTGTCGGTCAGCAGATGGGGCCCACCCAGCATTCTCTTGAGGGCCAGCTGTAGTATTCCTTTTTGTTCCTGCGCAAGCGAAGGCATCAAACTTTGCCCCATCGCCACTCATCAAACCACCAGGGCGACGATCGCCCCTTTCCATCATTTCCCTAACCAGACGGGACGGTTCCCTTCATCTCAGCTGTCGATGATCTGGTCTCTTGTAGCATCAGAATCGGGATAGGTGCAGCCGAAAGGCATCGGAACGCGGGGGAGGCAGCGGACGGCAGCGCCCATGTTTTAGATGGCTTGCGAATCGACCAGGTTTCCCTTTTGCCGCGCCTGTTAGGATGGATAGCCCATCACCATTTCAACCCCAAATAGGCTGGGCGCCGGCCGTGCAATGCTCGTTGACTCGAGGCACCATGCAACGTGCCGAGATGGCAGCTTCTTTACCCCGGATTTTCCAAGACGCTGGGGAAGGCAATGCCAGGGCCAGGTGTTTGTGATCCTTTTCGATACTGCAGGGACTTGGAAGATGCCTGAAGGACAGGTTCTACTTGGCAATTGATGTCCTTCTCGACTAGTTCTCAGGAATTTAACATTTGAGCTCGGGAAGTCGGATTTCGGGTGGTGTTCTATGAGGGCCCAAAAGAGGATCCCATTGATGCAGCTGTCAATTCAGTGTTGGAGGAAAAGTCACCTGCTCGCGGGAGCGGGGGCGTGGGCGTACTGTGAGAGATGGGATAAACACTATGCTGACACGGTACTGTTCACACAATCTCGGCTGCCTACACAGTCCCAATATCATCACCCCCCTGCTGCCACGAGGTTCCTCCAACTCTCCCCGGTCCACCCGTCATCAACCAACCCCTGCAACGTCGTGGTACTCATCCCCCCAAACCTTCCCCCAATGTTGCCCCAGAGCTCCCCGTAACGTAAAATCTTTCAGGGGCTCCAGCTTGCTCCAGCTCCCAGGCCTCTCTCCAGTTCTTCAGCGGTCACTCGAGTCAACTGCAGCGCCCGTAACCCCGCAAGCTAACGGAGCTTCACTTGGCCCGACAGGGCAAAGGCGTCCAGGGATCGGGCAGGGATGGCCCATGACTGCCCACGGTCACGATGGTGTGCAGAGATGGATGGGAACCGGACGGGACCCAAGCAAGCCAAGGTCTTTCTGTTGGTGTGCTTCTTGGGACCGAACCATGACGCCCCCGAGACGCGCGAGGCATCCATTTTTGGTTCCTTCCATCTTCTTTTCCTTCTTTTTCTCCCGCTGCTTCCTTTTCCTCGAGGGTATCCGTCTCTCCGTGGCCCGACTCTCAAGACTCACTCAACTCAAACACCAAGACGAGGTTGGACTCGACATCGCCAAGATCTTCGCTCCGTCTCCCGTCTCCCGCCTCCCGCCTCCGCGCTCGCCCTCTCCACGATCCTCGGCTTCGTCTGGTTACTCCCGGACTTTATTTTCCCCCTCCTCCCTCCCCACACCCACGTAAATCAGTTATTCGATAACACCGCCATCGTCCGACCCTCGGCTTCCTTTCCTGTTCCAAGACAAATAAATCCCCCAACTGTCTTGTGCATGGGCGCCTGCAGCTTCTTGATCAGATCGCCTCTGGTCTTCTTGGACAAGATCATGCTTGATTGCCTCTGCTAGACGGCCGGATGGAAAACGTCTGATTGATTATCTGATCCTTTGATCGCCTCGCCACCAACAAATCTCGATCATGTTGCTGTACACCCGACTCGCACCGCCCAAGGTCCCCAAAAAGCGCTCGCGCGCAGGTACGTCAAAGCCCCTACAGCGCATTCCGTTGCACCGCATTCTCCATGTTATAAGCATAAAACGAACGTTGCTGACTTGTCATGGATGGTTCGTCGGCGCACAGGATGTAGTTATTGGTAAGTTCCATGATCCACTCTTGCAATTTAAGATCGCTTCACTAACATTGCCTTTTTGCAGCAAAGAAAAGGTGATTTCACCATACAAGACGGCCTTTTTGTGGTTGGTCTAACCTCTCTGCTACAGAAGAAGAAATGCGACGAAATTCGACCTGCCTGCGCGCGCTGCCAGGAACGCGGCCAGGAGTGCGTTTACGAACCCGTTCGCCCTCGACAGCGGCGCAAGCGTGAGACCACCGCCGCTTTCTCTCCTTTCGACACCAACTCCTCCTCGGGTTCAGACCGAGCTCAGCCCTTGGACGGCGACGTTCCAATCCGACAATGGAAGGAAGACGGCCAGGATAAATCCGCCGACGAGGACTCGTTGGACGAGGAGGTTCCCATAGCGACGCAGCCACCCGTCTCCAGTGATCTCCCTCTCAAGGCCTCCCTCGTCAATCCCATGGACAGCCTCCTAGGTTGGAGCCCTGGAGACCTTCCAGTCGTGTCCCCGATTGACTCGATCGATTTCCAATTGCCTGTGTTTGACGACTCAGGCATTGCCGTTCAACACATTGAGAACAGCGAGGAGGAGGATGTCGAGGAGATAATCCGTCGCGAATCCATCATCAGCATTCCTACTACGACCTACGCTGCGACCTACTCCAATGCGTACGCGCCTCGAAGCCCCTCTCTAGCCCTCATTGCGCCTGTCCCAGCGCCGTCTCCACGATTCGAGTTTTGTTCTCCGGTGTTCTCCGAGTTCTCCGACCGAACCAACAGGCGCGCCCTGGTAGACCACTTCTGCAATGTTCTGTCACATCTCATTGTTTTCCGGGAGGAGCGCGGGAATCCTTTCCAGCAGCTCGTTCTCCCACTCTGCCAGGACAGCCAGGCCGTTACAAACGCCGTATTTGCTCTAGCAAGCGCTCACTTGGAATATCGGGGTGTCACCAATGACGAAAAGAGCGTTTATTTCCACAACAAGGCCATCCAAGGTCTTGCGCGGTTGATCCAAAAGGGAGCAGGAGTTAATCGAAACGAACTCTTGGCGGCCATTATGCTTCTGGTTTACTACGAAGTGGTGAGTAAAGTCTTGGCATCTTTGATCCGCTTACTAACAACGTCATAGTTGGTTCAGAAAGGCCGATCAAACATTGTAGATGGCCATCTCAAAGGTGCCATGACCATCATGAGCCACAATGAAACAGCCACTGATCCCACGGGCATCTTTTTGGAGCGAGTATGTGACTCTTTTGTGATCATGATGAATATGAATGAATTGCTAATATTTGGCAGGCATTCCGCTTTTATGATGTGATTGCGGCACTCTCGTTTGGCACTGCTCCCTTGGGTAGTGCTCCAGGAGCCAACTACCTTACACCATTCCCTCCTCTAGATTCAGGCGGTGATATGTCTCCTCTCAACAGTGTCGACACTCTCCTTGGAATGGCCACTTCCCTCTGGCCTATTATTCATCGCCTTTCGAACCTACTTGCTCTCAAGGATCAGCTCGACGCTGCTGTTACCAACGGAGAAGTGAGCAAGGTTGCGGTTCTTAGGACGGAATTTGAAATCTCAGCGTCAGCTATCGAATCCGCTCTGGAAGAATGGCATCCCGCATTGCCTGAAGGCTCAGTCCTCAGCCAAAACCCCGAGGAATTGACCCCAGAGCAAACAACAGAAAGGAGTCGACTACAGAGTATCCTCAGCAACGCTCTTTCTTACCGTCATTCTGCCTTTGTCTACCTTTACCGCACCATCTACAGCTACCCACGCAACCACCCGCTCGTCCAACGCCACACCCACATTAGTCTCACTCATTGTGTGGGAACTGTCAGCAATACCGGCCCGATGAGTGCTCTTCTCTGGCCACTCTTTGTGGCAGCTTGTGAGGCTACCACACTTGCCGACCGCGACCTGGCACGCCAAACCTTCATCGCTATCAACCGTCGACAGGGTATGACAAATATTGAGCGTGCGTGGACGATTGCGCAGGAGGTATGGCGGCGTGCGGACAAGGCCGAGATGATGCATCAGCAAGAGGAGGCGACAGCCATGGGCGTCAGGAGCGGCGGAGATCTATGGAGGAGAGTGAGCGCTGACATGGGGGTGACAATTGTTTTTGGATAGGCAAGCAGCGAGTCAGGGATACTTTTTAAGGGTGGCGGACTGGTGATACCCATCCAGCGAATTCACAAGCTGGACACTTTGGAGTTGATGGAAACGGACCGATACAGGTTTAAAAGGTACGAAATGATGGATATGGCGTTGGATATGTAGGGTCGAGGCTCTACCAATGAAGCAAATAGGAAGGCTATCTGATTTAGCTTGTATGTATGTACGAACTCGCGGCGACAAGTCCAGTTATGAAATACACTGTCTTGCTTTGCACTATCATGACTCTTGATGCTTGTCTGTGGATCTCGATCTCGGTCGCCACTGCAAGTCGAGGACAACTCTCCAGCAGGCGAGTGAGATTGAGCCAACAGCACTCCACAACATGACTGTGCATGATGATCTGCATGGGCAATGCATCTTGTCATTTATCCGGTCCCAGGCAGTTGGGTACAAGTAAGCTTGATACTTGATTGAAACATGAGCAGACCTTGACTTTGACTCGTAAGATGCCCATTATCGTTAGACAAAACTTGCTCTCATGGCTGACCTATCTATTTGTATGTGATTCATCGAGGTTGGGAGATGTGAAGCCACAGGAACTCGACATGCACAATGTGACTAACAAGATGACATGAAGGTGTGACAATTGGTTGTGCCCCCTCCCCGCAGACAACCTAATCTGAACTCAATGGCTGGGGGCTCCGCTGTCTTTCGTCCGGACTCTGGAACCCCATTGTCTGAGCCATTCGGCCTCCTCGGGGTGGCTGCCGGATGGCGGGATGGGACAGGTGTCTAGCGCCGTGGGAAGAGCGCTGCCAATCGATGGCATCCGAGTTCCTGAACTAGGGAACCGAACCGAACTCTCCCCAACAACTTCATGTCACACTCGAAAGGGGAAGAAAAGAGAGGTGCGCTTACGGAGGTTCATCTCTAGGTGAGGGGGTGTTCACCGGTTGTTTGTTTCTTTTTCTTAGCGGCCTCGCGTGACCATGTGTTGAGGATCTGGGGCTAGCAAAGACTGCATGTTCTGCGCTCGGGCATCGAGAACGCCCCGAGAGAACGAGGTGCAGCACACGTCTCTCGACAGCCTCGTCCGGGTAATGGAATCCATGCAGACATGAATTGGACAGACATTATTGGACGCGATCAAGACCCCCTCGCGAGAGAAGGAGCTTCGGGCTTGCATCTTCGTGGTACGGCATGCAGCGAAGCCATCGTAGGTGTGTGTCTGGGGGTGAGGTGGTAGTGCAGGTCGGATGGTCACTTGATGTCGGGGGTGAAGGAGTGCGCGGGCCGTTATAGGAGGGAGGGCCCAGACGGGAAAAGCAAAAGCAGCAAGCCCAGTGTGGAGGAGGGGAAATCGGCGCCGGCGAAAGGAGGAGAGAGGAGGAATCAAGGCTAAATGTTGCCACTGAGGTGCCCTCTACCGACATAATTACCCAGGTAGGCAAGTTGGTCGAGTTGTGATTTGTGCTGCCTTGTTTTGTCAGCTTTGTTGCTGTTGGTTGCAACAATACACGATCATGTCCTTCTTTCTGCCCTGACTGGCAATGCTCTTTCAAACTCTCTCTTCTATCTGTCTTGTTGCTGGGGCATAGAACGAGGTTGTCTCCGTGTAAATCGAAGGAAGGTGCGTTGCGTATGTACTTGATCACTTGAGCTTCAGTTCCTTCCTTCTCTCCACCCTAGCACTCTAACCCCACCCGCCTAAGGCAACGCCGTCTCCGGCCTCCCTCTCCACCATACATTCTTCCATCAAAGTCATCTCCAACCACTCTGCCAGATTATTTTTTCTATAATCTATCAATCTTCATCCTTTCTCTCTCATACAAGCAAGCGTGTCTTGTCTGAACCCATATCCATCCATCTCCTCATCATATCTCCAACGACTCATCTTTCCCGTGTCTCGGATGTCGTGTCTCTGAGATTCATGGACATAAACTTCTTGTCCTGGCCCTCATTCGCGTCACCTATCTACATCCTTGGCTTCCTTCATGTCCTTGGTTGATTCAACTCGCCCAACCCCGGATATGCTGCTGGGCTACTGTCGCGCCCTCGTCTACCTCTAACACTCTTGTCCAACGGCCTGCTACAAGAAAGACACTACATTGACCATCACTTCAGAAAGCAAACTCAACAGCCAGCAACACAGCATCTTCTCGCCTCCCTTGCATCTCATACCTTAGGTTGCATTGACAGACGTTGCTGAGCCACAACCTGCAACAGGCCTGGAAACTTGCCGACCCCGCTGGTCAGCTTCCTTTCCTGCTTGTCACTCGTCACACGTTGTCCGCCTGTGCTCCGTTGCTCCATCTTGCGCCGGGCCCGTCGACATCCACTCCAACATCCGCATCCGCGCCCGTCTCCGCACCCTTAGAGAAGAACCACCATGTCCTAGCCATGAGTAACTTGAATACATCGGACTCGGTTCCGCCGCCGCCGCGTCCGATCCGGTTCGTTCACAACCAAGGCCAACCGCCTTCCAAGCGTCGCCGGATCAATGCAGCGTACGTCGTTCCCCTGCCCCCTATACTTGCCTCATCTCCCGATCTTCCCGCTGCCTATCTGTCGCGTCACTATTGGTGCTTGTTTGGTCGCCTTGTTATCGTCTTGCTATCTCACCCCTGGACTAGACGACTGAAGCCTTGTCAACTTGTTGCTGACTCCGACGCGAATCAGGTGTTTGACCTGCCGAAAACGAAAGACGAGATGCGCCGGCGAAAGACCCTTCTGCTCCACTTGCACCAAGAATCACCACCGATGTCTGGGTTATCCTGAGGAAATTAAGAAGGAGGATGGCGAAAAGCAGACACCTGCATCGAAACCCGACCATGAACGCGACAACCATGAACCACACGATCACCACGAGGACGAAGATGAGATCGAAAAGCCCAACCTCCACGTCCAGCGCACTCCTGACGCTCCTGCTCCGCAAACGATCCCCCAAGCAACCTCCGAGGCTACTCTGCCGCCCGCGAAACCCATAGTTGAAACTCCACAAGACGATGATGTGCAGAGTTTACGTCCACACCATGGCCACCCTCTGTCCCTGGCCGCCGACCTTCCGCCCTCTCCCACTACGGTCCGTCGCTCCGAGAGTCACCGTGTCCCGTACTTCCGCTACTTTGGCCCGACTGCTATTGTTCCTGGCTTCAAACAAATGGTTGTCTCGGTCCGCGATCGCCGCCGATCTACTGCTGGCTCGATGGCTGGAACGTCACCTGTGTCAACGCATAGTGGCGCATTAGGAAGCAGCTCTGCTGCCGATAGTGAAGTCATCGGCGATGATTTACCAACCTACGACCCCAACGACACGGCTCCCGTTCATCCGTTGATCATTAATCTCGTCAAGACCTTCTTTCTCCAGATGGGTTCCAGTTATCCGTTCCTCAGACAGGCGAGGTTCTTGCGCATGGTCAAGGAAAAGAGAGTTGAGCCTATACTGGTTGATTCCATATGCGGTCTGGCTGCAAGGTTCTCGGATGCTCCAGCCCTCACAAATGGAAACGACAAGATGCCACGGACGGAACGTGGCGCGGTATTTGCGCAGAGAGCCAGGCAGGCCACTGTTGACACTTTTCCATGCCCGACTGTGGGAGCTGTACAGGCCTGTCTTCTCATGGCATATGAAGGTTTTGGGGCAAGTCAAGATAGCGCTCTTTGGATGTATCTTGGCCTCGCCATCCGCATGGCTGTCGATTTAGGTCTGCAAAAAGAGGTTGGAGTTCAGTATCAGGGTGAAAAAGACCCTCTGTATGCCCTTCACTGGAGCCGTCAGTCAGGTGAAGAGGAAAGTCCTCAAGCAAAGGCGGAGGAATCAAGCCCACCTAATCCTGAGGAGCAAAAAGAGGTTGTCCAGGAACGGATGGATACATTCTGGGCCGTCTTCATTCTTGATCGCGTCATTTCTTCAGGGACAGGCCGGCCTGTAACGTTTCGTGACGACGATCTTGAACTCTCATTTCCTGAGCCCTCAATTGACCCGGTCACTCACTGGCCAGCGCCTTACCCCATCTTCCTCCAGATTATCCACCTCTATGGGCGCGTCTGTGACGTGCTCAACAAGATCCGCAATGCGCAGGATCTTAACAAGGAGACATGGGATAGGCTTGGCGAAATGGAGCATGAGTTGACCAAACTCTACAAGGGTTGGGACTGGAGGTTGCAGTTCAACGTGAGCAACTTCAAGGCGTACCTTGGCATGGGTCAGGGCACCACATTCATCCTGCTGCACTTTTGGTTTCATGCGCTGTTCATCATCCTTCATCAACCTACTCTCCTCACGCCCTTTGCTGAGCTTCGCAGCGAGCTGCAGCTATTGCCGGACAGCCGCGAGCTAAGCATGAGCAGCGCCAAGACGATTTGCGATATCTTGTCTTTCGCGGACTTGATTGATCCCAAGAGCTTTATTGGGAACCCCTTCACCAGTCAGCCGATCTATATTGCTGCATGCGCGTTCCTTATGGAGTCGAGTGCCAACGCCTCCGAGTCTCCATCCCGAGCCAGCTCACCTCCGGGTTCAAAGCGACTGGATGTGCCACAGTTGCCTGGTAGCAAGAGCCGAGATGCCAAGCCGTCGAGACATTCTCTCCTAGCTTCAGCAGCCAACCAGAATTACCAAAAGTGCTACAACTCACTGCAGCAGGTGCAGATGTACTGGGGTGGTGTCACATACATTCTCACAGCTTTGGACCAAAAGGCCAAGGGGATCTGGGACTGTGAGACATATACGACTGAAGAATATGAGAGCACCAAGTTGCCTCGCAGGGGCAGCAGCGCCGCTCTAAGCAACCCGTTCCCCAGGTTCGAGAATCAGGCTTCACCAAAGATGTCTGGGCCACCCATAGCGTGGAGCCTGGCAGGAACCGCCAACTCTCCCAACTCGAGCCTCACACTGATGTATCAGAATATTGATTCAGCTGCCATGTCGAGCGTGCAGCCAATGCAAGCGATGAAGGCGCCCAGCACTCCTCCAGGGAACATGGTCTATGACCCTATCCGCCAGAGCCAGCCAGACTCGACAAGTTTGCTGGCACCGGCTTATCCTCAACCCAACATCTCAGCGGTGAGACAGACTTCTCGGCCGTCAGTGCCCCGACGACATTCAAACATGTCAGCAACAAGCGGGCAAAGCCGACCAACTGTCAAGTTTGACGGGCTGCCCGAGAGCGACGGGACCGAGCTTTACGCCGGCCCAAAGTTCACACCTTCGAGCCAACAATCGAATGGTTTCGATACGTACAGTGTCTCTCCACCAGCCGCCATGAGGGAGAATGGGGGAGTGAATGTGGCCACAACGCTCTCAGGAGCAAACAATATGGCAAATGGCACGACCAACATGTACTTTGGCCAAGGCAACTTCCCCTACCAAATGCCTTGGGCTGCTCCAATGGGCAACATGGATGCCATTACGTTTGACAGTCAGGACATTGATATCGGTGCTTTGGGGTTGCAGCAACCAGAGCTGATGGCTCCTTGGATGGGTTATGTTCCTGAGGGTGTGCTGGGATTTTTTGAGCCCCCTGATATGAACCAGGGCAATCAATGATGAGAGCAATGCATGACATGATGTTCTTTGCGAGGCGCACATGGGGCCCAGGTAACGGCGTTTGTGATGGTTATGACAAAAACGACTGCTACGACGTTTAGAGATATCCCGAGTTTGAGCTTGGTACAGGGTGTACACGGAGCATGCATGCATGGGGACTTTGCTCACGGCGTCTGTATCTATATATGAGGTTTTCCTTGGGTTTTCTCAAGGGCCATGTCTGCAATAGGGTACCGGATTGGGCATGGAGTAGCTTGGAGCTTGGGTATGACAGGTTGTAGAAAAGGACGAGCCATCACAAATCATGAAGTCACGACCTGCATTCTTGAGACGGCGTTATTACGGATGACATTGGGGTAATTAAGCTTGTTGATCAACAGATCTGGTTTATTCGCGTTCCTTCTAAAAGGTTGAGTTGCTGGCGGTATGTTCAAGCCGTAACCATGTTCTGAAGTCTCGAGGGAACAATCCCATAGTTATATGGCGATCAAGGAGTTTAGACACCGTTATCATGACTTGGCCTTTGAGTTGATAATCCTTAGCGTTTCCTCTTCCGTGAGGAACATTACCACCTCATTGGGATTCTTTCCAGTCGCCTGGGATTCCGGGACCATAATTGGGGCCCTCACCCCAATATGGGGTCCAGCGTTCAGCTCAGCTATCTCAGTGCGGGTGAGGAGGCGGGCGATCCAGGGGTGAGTGTTTGGTGCATACATCTGGAGGGCCGGTGGCTGATCAGTGGTTGGTATGTCCGGAAGATGGGGCCAACAGTCTGGGCATTCCCAGAGGTCGTGACAAGAGCTCTCTTTCGGTAGGGTGCCCAGATGTGGTGTAGGGGATCTTCGGGGATCCAGACTCGAGTCCTCTGCCGACTATGGACCACGTTATCTGCAATCTGCTTCGGTATCCCGACAAGCTGGGTCGACACATTTGTCATTTGTCGGGTGGTACGAAGGCAGGCCGATGGTCCTTATGTCATTCAGAAGGCAGCCGGCATTTTTATGCCCCACGAGTTGGCGAAGTAGGTTGTGCCTGGACGTGACATCTTGTGATTTCCTGGGAGGTTTGTCGATTTCATGTACGATAAGTCTCCCGCGTAGTTTTTCCAGTCTGCCCTGTTTTCGTCGTCCAACTGATGACCCCATTCTACCCACAATTTGCCTGCGGTGATGTAGTTTGCCCAGTTCTCCTCCATGGTCGAGCCGCCGCCGGCCAGTTTGGCTGGAGCGCTGAACTTCACGTGCGTACGTGCCATGTCCGGGGGACCACCCGGCCATCCGTTCGAGCAGTAGAGGGGGTAGGATTTCGGCAACGTCCTGGAAAAGAATCCTTCTCAAAGAGTTTGATATTGCCATGCCCACAAGACAGGTCCAAGTATTTAAATACCATTATCCATAAATTCATAGGAGATAAATCCAGGCCTTATATATATACCTTTTATGGCAACACTGGTGACCAAATAATCATGTCCATGAAGTTGTAGTTATATTCATCTACCAATTCTATGTTTAGACGGCCACCATATGTCCCTTCCGAGCCTTGCGCCATTCTGGTATTTCATAAACAGAAATCAACCTCCAGCGCCGCATGTTCGAAAAGTTCGCCCTTTTTAGTCGGCTCAGGTCCTGCATGAGCACCCATATCTAGGACTGTCGCCAGCAGCGTCCGTCAGAACATGTCTACTGCAATCCGCCACCATGATACCTCAAGTTCTTGACAACAGCACGAAAGTCTTATGGAGATTTATGGTGTACTGAATAGCATCTCACCTGAGCCGACGCAATGGCACCCATGAGCGGTCAGACCTAAAAGGCCACACGGACGAGCCGTCGGGCCATGATCTCTGCCAGTAGTTTCAGCTCCCTGGCCGGCCGTGGATCTGATCGGGGGGTGATCGGGGGCGGTAGCTGGGAGGTCCATCCGGTGAGGAGGGCGACAATGTCAGAATCTCGTTTCTCGGCTGGTGGCTACACCTGGGATTGCCTAGTTCCCACTTATACAGGCAACATCGCACGGCCAAGGGTATGTTTGACCTAGGTAGTCCGATGGTTCGAATGTCGTTCAGCAGGTACAGGGCAGACCACAGAGAGCCTCTCCGTAATGCTCCCAGAGGGCATTCCCACTATCCCACGTATGGATCTTTAGCCAGGGCAGAACCGTTCGAAGCTAGTACTCCTGAATGGTAGGGAGGGCTCCAACGACCACAGCAAGAGCAACTAACCACGTCGTCCCTCGGGGCTTGATGGTTCTGAGCCTGGCCGCGATGTTGTTTTATTCGCTTTCCGCCATGAGAAAGGGTCAAAGTTGCAAGGCTTGCGCGTATAATTTTATAACCTAGAATGACTGTCAAGGGTATACTCATAACTAGCTATAGGTAATATAATACATTTAGTCCCATGGTTTCTTTATCGAATTCCATTGCGATGTCTATAATACGGTAGCCAGTCGTCATCTCTCTGTACATCCAACAGAACCACATCGACATATAATCCCAAAGTCGACATCATCCATGGAAATAACTCTTCTCCTGAAAGCTAGCGGCCTTGACGCGTGGTATACCACGACATGGGGTGCTGGCTTTGCGCATCGGCCGAGCGGATTGCCACTTCAGACGGACCCTCAAGAGAGGACCAGGCGGCGATTCACCCTCAGGGTACGCGCAGGACTCGCCGTCGTCGGAGTCAGCCTCGATGAGGAGATCTCCCAATGCGCCGCCGTTCCCGCTCGGGCGGGGGAACAACGGCTTCTGTGAGGCTCCCTTGTTGTTTCGTCTCTCTGCAGTCGATCCTTCTTCTTCGTCTTATTCCTCAAACCTCCCTTTCTTCCGAGGCATGATGGGCATCTCAAGTTGGCAGGATGCAACTCGAGCATGTCTAGGGTAAATCTATTGAACTACCCAGACCACACCCATCTCTCTTATACCATCATCAGGAGCAACAGCGGTCCTTTAACCAAGCTACTCAGAACCATCTAGTTGATTCAAAAGTCCCTTTACCGTCTGAGAACGCTGTTACCCATCTGTCTCGCGTGCTGCGCCGTGACAGCATCCGCAATCACAAGAGCAGCCATGCCCTCGACCATAGGGACAGCACGCGGCACGACGCAGGGGTCGTGTCGGCCCTTGGCAGCAAGGACGCCCTCGCCTGTGGCATCGTAGCGGGCAGTGGTCTGGTCCTGGCTGATGGTGGCAGGAGGCTTGAAGCCGACCTTGAAGAAGATGGGCATGCCGTTGCTGATACCGCCCTGGATACCACCAGAGTGGTTCGTCTTGGTCTGAAGCTTGGACTTGGGAATGCCCGTCTTCTCAGCGACAGCTCCAGCAGCGACTCGGGCGATGGTCTCACGGGCAGAGCTACGCTGTATTCATCCGCGGGGAAAGCAAAAAGAACCTACGTAGTCACGCGGAAAAAGTGTTCAAAGCTCGACATGATTAGTGTAACGTGGTGATAAGAACTTTTTGGTGTTTTGGCACAAAAAAGGGAGTGAGAGAAAAAAAGTATGCCCAGGAAGGAAATGGCGGCCGTTGAGAGTTTCTTCGAGTCAAGGAATGGGAAGCACCAAATCCGATCTCGGGAGGAATTTTCACTCTCGACAAAGGGAAGCAAGCGCGGGGGAGGGGGAGGGGCAGGAGCAGCTCAATTGGCCCCGTCAATTAGAGATTCTCAAATGTAATCAATTGAGACTCGATTAATTAATCAAATCAATCAAAATTGTCTCAATTAATTTACATTCTTCTTCATATACCTTCATCTCCCTAGAAACCGACATCGGTTCATGTTGTGTGACTCAACCAACCTGGATAATTCCTCTTCCCTTACAGTTTACAGGGGATCCTCAACAGGCGTCATGGAATACGAGACAAACAGAGCAATATACAAGCAATACAGGTAAAAAGAGGTGACGAGTCTGGCTTTTAATGATGATTTTAGCCTTTGATCAGGACACCTACGCTCCTCTATCTAGGTTCCAGTGGAGGTTCCCAACTGTTATCTTTGCAATCGGCTTGGTCCAGGTTAATCCTGTGGGGTTCTAGCCCCTGGAGGAGTTTCCCGCCGCTGCAAGGCTGACGACGTTGCACTTCAATTTTTCCCATTCTCGCTCATTGGATAGCCTCAACAACAACTCATCATCCCGCCAACCAAACGCCTCTTGCCGTTAACCTTGTCACCGGTAAATGATTTAAAAAGAAATAGACTTTGACTAAACCATTGGGATCGAGCTGACTGAAAATGTTGTCTCTTACCCGTTCATCAGCTCCTCGCCAGCTGTCACGGAATATCCTCTCATCTATATCAAGACGCCAATTTACAGATGCAGCCTCTCACCCCTCAAACAAGATCCAAGTCTATACCTCAAAGTCGAGAGATCCCTTCCTCAACCTCTCGGTAGAGCATCATCTCCTGCAAAACACTCCCCCGGACTCCACCATCCTCATACTCTACACCAACGACCCCTGCATCGTCTTCGGCCGTAACCAGAACCCGTGGACAGAAGTCAATCTCCCCCGACTCGCTCAGCTCCGTAACCGCCCAGAGAGCGTAGGATGGACTGTTGGTCCTGTGCAGCTAGTGCGTCGTCGCTCAGGAGGCGGCACCGTCTTCCACGATGAGGGAAATGTCAACTTCAGCGTCATTTGTCCACCAGCCGTCTTTGACCGCAACAAGCACGCCGAGATGGTTGTCCGCGCGCTCTCCTCTCTAGGAAGACCAAACACGCGCGTCAATGAGAGGCACGACATTGTCATGGACGTCGCCGACGATCCCATCGGCACCTACAAGATCTCTGGGTCAGCATACAAACTCACCCGCCTTCGCTCTCTTCACCACGGCACCTGTCTCCTCCGCAGCCCGAACCTCGCCAACATCTCAGGCATGCTTCGCTCACCAGGGGAGCCATTCATCAAGGGCCGCGGTGTAGACAGTGTCCGCAGTCCCGTCAAGAACGTCGACGTTGAAAACGCCCCCTTCGAGGCTGCTGTCGTCGAACAGTTTTCCCGCATGTACGGTGACTTCCACGTTCAAGATGTCATTGACGACAAGATCCTCGAGATCGAAAACATCCGCAAGGGCTACGAGGAGCTTCAGTCTCGCAGCTGGATATACGGTCAGACACCGAGATTCACATTCTCCACCTTCTCATACCCCGAGGATCCTCGCCCGAGACCACAACTTCCCTTTGATGTGAGCACGCCACCAGAAGAACATGTCTTGGAGATAAGCTAACACAGTCAACCCAGCTGAAACTTCGCTTCGAAGCCAGACATGGCCTTGTCGAGAAATTCGCTGTAGAGGGTGCATCATTCCCTCCAACAGACGTCGACATGTCAGCGCTCGTAGCGAGCTCCATCTACCATGTCCCAACCTGGACCGACCAACTTGCCCAGGCTGGCATGGCTGAGGGTGACGCCGCAAAGATCGGATCATGGATGGACGACGTTCTCGGCACAGAGTTTACGAAGCCTGCGCAATAATGTCGCCGCCTCCATCAGGCTGCGACGTGATACGAGGTCAGAGAGAGGCATCCGTCTACTACACGCGCAATCACACTCGCCTCTCACTCACACCCCTTCGTGCCAGGCATTCCGGTGTCGTCCTTGGTCGCCGTGTTTCACTCAGCCCAGCCAAGTCCAGCCCAGTCCGAAGAGACCCGGTGACTGCCTGGACTGTCCACCAACAAGAACATGTGAACTGGCACACACTCTTACCATGGGAATCCCCACACACATTCATTCATTTGCCTCACGGCAGGGCAAGGCTGGCTGAGCCTCGCGCGCGTCGTCGCGTTCCAACACGACCCGACGCGTCGACACCTCTAGATGGCGAGATAGATCTTGTTCTGGGTGGCTCAAGGAATGGGCACGGCACCCTTTCGCGCGAGTGCCGGGTGAGATAGGGGGCATCACATGGCTTGTCAGCCGACCTGCTGCTGGCGTCCCTCACACATCCCCAAAATGTCCAGCCCCTTTGATTGCCTTTGATACCACACCTCTCATCGCCCCGCTCCGTGATGGCCTCTCCCTTTCCTTGCTTCAAATCTAGCGCACTGTCTGGATGGTGCAACATGACTGGTCGTCCGGCAGCCGGGAATATCAAGGTGTGGCTGTTGAGCCAAGAGGTGTGCCCACGGTGAGGAGAGTATTGTAAGACATGGGGAGCGGAGATATTCAGCATCCATCACATCCATCCAACAACCGCAAGCAGAAGCTGCTCAGCCCAGGACAGGGGCTGCAGGGTCAAGGAAAAAACGAGACACCAGAACAGAGATCAACATTAGCTTATCCTTCCCTAAAGGTAGCTACTGAGATACAGTAAGAATAATAAGATAATAAATAAGGAATTAGATCTTCTTTGCCGCTCTGGTGTCTCGTTTATTTCCTGACCTACGCGAGGGGCTGCAGGGTCCAGGAGGTTACAGCATTGCCATCCTTCAATATCTGGACTGTGAAAAGACCAACCGAGTGGTTTTTCTCTCAAGATGGAGTGTCGGGGGATGCAAGCCCCGAGACATGCGTCGTCGATCCCTTTGCAACCATGGTAGGTCATCAAGTTCCCATGCTGATCAGGGCCCGGGAGTCAAAAAGAGGGAGGGCGGTGCAGATTGGTCCCCCGGCTTGAAGTTCGAAAACAGGTAGACGGAACCAAAATCCCCGACGCGGGCGCTAGATGGCGGCCAGAGCCGAATGAATAAAGACTCCGTCGGACTGGAACAGGACTTGGGCTGGTGTAAGTCAATGTAAGCAATGATGGCTTGAATACTACCCTGAGACAGAAAGGGTTGGCTGGTGATAGCAGCACTCACTCATCACTTTCGTCCTGCTCACCCCGTCCCGTCTTACCGTGGCATCCATCCATCCATTCAAGGCCGCTCTGAGCATCCGCAACTCATCCGCCATTCCCGAAACTCTTGGCCGATCCGATAGTTGATCCAGGGTAGGCAATAGTCCTTGGTGAAAAGACATCATCCTGACGTGGGACCAAGACAAACCCTTCCCCTCTCCACACCACCAACACGAACGGGTCAAAATTGCCCATGCCCATCCCATCCTTGGAACTCTCGGTCCCCATCTGTGATCCGCAAGGCGGGCATGACGTGCATGAGTCTACCCCAGGGCCCAACAACAAATGAAATTCCCTCGTCTCTCCATGTTCTTTGCAGCAACAGCCTGCCCTTCACCGCTGTGGCGCTCCCTCTTTGTCGCCTTGACTTTCCAGTGCAGCCTGTTCGGGACGGGTCATTCGAAGAAAAGGGCAGGACCCTTTGTTGTTAGTCAAGTCAAGTCGTGATTCTGAGTGCTGACCCAGGCTCGGCTTCAACGGGAGGCTGGCTGACTTTGCCAAACACGGACCCAAGAACTCAACGTCCAGCTGGGTCCGTTCGACTGTTGCAGTAAGTGATTAACTGGTGGGTGATGCAGTCACAAGCGCTTGACATGTCGGTCCTCATTCTCCGCATTGCAAGTTGGGTCCATCTTCCGCGAGAAGCCATGAAACATTTCTTTGCTTTTTCCACAGGAACGCTGTTCCCCATCTGGTAACCTCTCACACCTCCTGAGCCTGGTGGTTCCCGGGATTATCGAGGATATGATGAATCATGACAGTAGAGAGTGGCATTCTCCATGCCATGATCAACGACATTAAAGTTGCCAACGATTGAGTGACCCAGTTCAAGTGGCCGTTGCAGGAGTGCCATGGCTCCCCAGGACATCCATATTTGTCAAACGAGCACGGCTGGCGTACCCATCCTGTTGGTTCAGCCGTACGCAAAACTTGCGCTCATGCAGTGTAGCTTGCCATGATTGGACGAGGCATCGATATTCTGCAAGCCAGCCAAGGGACGTCCCCAACCTCAAACCGCCAATACCTCGCCTCGCGAGTACGGCATCACACTCAACTCAAATATCGCGAGACCTCGAAACCTTTTCTTTTCCTTCCCGCCAGTGGCGGCAGCTCCTGGTGTCAATCCAAAGTGGCATGATGGTTCCCGTCTCTGCATCCACGTTGAAAAGAACCGGCGTCGAGTCTAATCTTTGGCGCCTGATTATGGAACACCACCTCCGGGCTGTAGTGGCTCCCGGTGGCCTAGTTACGGCACTGCTGCATCTCGAGATCCATTTGCAGCTGCCCAGATTCTGGGGGAGGGGAAGTTCGGCGATCAAGTTGGGCCTGTGAGCAGGGGTTGAGCTCGCATCCAGGTGCAGGCGCAAATGTGTGTCGACACCGGCCCTGGGAACAGTACGGTACTTTGCATCAAAGTCTCTCCCACAGTGTATTGAAACAGACCTGATCGTGTCGGAACTCCGCGGCCTTTGGCCTCTATCTCCTGAGCGGCACAGTCATCGCCCCTAGGGCTGCCATCTTGACAAATATCAAGCAGGGATTGCGGCAAAAGTGTCAGCAAGGCATGGCCGAAATCAGGACTTCCAGCTGCTCTTACGCCGTCATCACGGCCAAGGTCCCGGTCGCAGGGCGTCTTCATTGTCTGTCGCCCCCTAACAAGGCAAGGCAAACAAAGGCCTCGACCCTCCGCTGAGCGCGAGCACTTGTGACGAATCATATTCTACGCCACCTGAGCGGCAGAGAGATGAAGTAAAATGCAACCGGCCTGGCTGAGCTGTGTTACAGCAGATTGCCGTTTCCAGAGCGAGCAACATGCGATCCGGCAACTGTTGGGAGCCTCGTATCCAATGAGGTCATCGAGCATGAGTGCAGCTGGTCCGAAATAGTCGAAGCTCAACGCCCTGATGCTGCCTCTTGCATGTCGGCTGGGTTGTACCATTATTTGTGTGACGGCCGTTGACGCTGACGAAACGGGCGCCGCTTGTAAGATTGCCGAGCAAGTCAGTGAGGCTTGTCAGATGCAACTACATGAACGCCCTGAATTGGAAATCTGGGAATCCGTTTCCGAGATAAGCATCAAGAGAAGGAAAGCGCATCTTTGCGTTTCGGCCAAATACTTTGACTGACCCAACGTTCAACTCTCCTTGCGCCGCAGTTAGTTGTCAGCCCACATGAGCGGCAACCACGGATGTTTCTGTTCTGGTGTACTGTGCCTTTGCCGTCCTCAATGTGACACACCTTGAATCTAAGGAATCATGACGAAACGGATGCAACTGTGTGCTGGAATGGAGAAGAAATGCCATACCGTCGCTTACGGCGGGACGGCGTTTCAATCGGGGCTCAACCCAACGGGCAGCGGCAAGGAGCGGGCCACCGAACGTACGCATCCATCACTTGCATAGGCTTTTTTCTTCTTCTCATGGCAGGGTCCAGGGCTCTCTGCTCGAGGCCCCCTGAAGATTGCGTCTGGGCTAGCTCCTCCATCCTGGGAACCCGTTGGTCTGTGGTCTCGTTGCTTTTCTTTCACTCTTGTCTCGCGGAGCGATAACTAGATTCGATAGCATCGAGAGTGCGGGCACGAAAGCAACAGTGACGAGCGAGATCCTCATCCCTGCCTGATCCTGACCCCTGCTATGCTGCCATGCTCCATGCAATGCAGGCAGGGTCGGTCTCGACTTGGACCTGGATCATTCGTCTGCCGATTCTGTGCTGGTTCTTCGATGGCCAGGCTTAGATCAGTGAGCAGCCGCCACGTTGGATGCAGGAACTCGGGTCGCTGTGCTGGGCCGTGGTGCAGCTGTGGAACACACAGCACAGCACATCAATCACAGTAACAAGCAAATCTCGAACAGTACGGGGAGCAGGACAGAACGTCCTGTGTCGCCAATCGATGCGTTAGAGACTGAGTTGTCGTCGTCTGCCGCTTCATGCACCAAGAGCTTCCCTTCCACCCACGACCGAATCCGCATCGTTGCCCTCCGTCATTAGACTGCGCTGCTGCATCGTGACGGGTCGCTTGATGCTGGAAGCTCCATCAGTAGCGCAAGCGAACAAGAGTTGGTCCGTGGCCTCGATCAACGGCTCTGATGGGACGGAACGAGAGACGCACGGGCATTCATACAGGGATGATGGGTGCGGGCTGCGACTCCATCAAGCCACCGTCAAAGCGGACACCACCCCACTGTCGAGCATTCATCCCGCACTAGGAGTTACTATCGTGAGCCAGCGCGGTGAGCGTACGTACGCAGTAGTAAGTCGAGCCAAGGCATTTGTGCATGTGCCCATGTTGTCGAGTACCGATCCAGTTGAACCGAGGATATGGCGTTGATGGTCGTCGACAAAGAACTGCTTGCCGTGATGCTGAGGCCAACTGGTGATCCAAGATCGCTCGCCATGGTTAGACGAGGTTCGAGGTATCGTAGTTAGGGGCAATACGGAGAGCACATGGCCAAAACCTGGGGCATCAGATCTCCATTCGCCCTCATTAGTCTGGAGGGCCAACACGCTAAAGAAGATCTCAGTGTACCCATCTCGAGTTTCATTGCAGACATGAATGCAAAGCGACGCAATGCGACGAAGTCGAAACGGACCGAGACCGATAGCCACAGTCGGCGGCGTATGCAGCATCATCATCCAGGACAGTGAACGGGAGCCAACGGGATCCTGACGACGGCCGACGAACAGCGCCATCGTGGTCTGCGATCTCTGTTGATGAGTGACGGTAATCATACCATGGCGCAAAGGCCTCGCAACAAGGTTCGTAGCTGCGGTGATGGCCCGGCCAAGAGGCACTGGAGCCGGCTAACACTGGACGGTGTTGACGGCGTCAGGGGATAGAGGCAATGGCTGGCGCTCCAGCAGTTGTTGGCTTTCCGTCGATAACGGTATGAATGCAGATCCCAGGAGCAGAGGAATCCGCTACGTATTCCCCATCCCTGCCTCTACTCCCTGTCAAGCTGTCGGGCAGACCCCTGACTGATCTCCACCCACAGATGATCTCGTCCAGACAGCGTCTACCTACAGCAGCGGGCCCGCTCGGTGCTCCGCTCATTATCCGAGCCGGGCCGGTGCTGGACATGGGCTTCATGCTGGTGGCCGTGATGGGTGGTGTCAGAGCTGGAGCCACGCAGCTCCCCTGCCGCAGCCCAGGGTTGGGGACTTTGCCGCAATCAGTTTCCTGTCTCTGTCCGTCTGGGGCAGTTGTGCTGATTATTTCGGGAGGAATTGCCCAATCGATAAAGGCTCGAGACATTGGCTTCGTCTGGGACCCTTGAAAAAGGGTCCTGGGGTTGAGTGAGGCCAGAAGTTGTACGATGATGCGGCGGCTACGAAACAGCCCGTCCATGGACTGGCATGCTGGACAAAGACGTCGGTGGTTTGTTATCGAGAGTGAGCCGAGCCTCGGATAGAGGCGTTCAGTGAGTGACGTAGCGAGGGAATTCGCCTCTGATTTGTGCAAGAGGCTTGAGGCAGTGTGAGATCCATTTCCGGTCGAGACAGAGCCAAGAGAGCGCGCTAACTAGTTGAAGACGACGTTTGAGAGCTCCTATCGTGTACTGTTTTCATGGCGTTTCAAGACACGCGTTTAAGTTGATTGAGTAGGGACTGGCTCCTCGATATGCATTGGCAATGTCCACTCAGAAGCGGAATTAGCACTTCACGATGCTGCCGGCTCTTTATCGTTGATTCAGTTGGTTCTGACTGTCTTCACCTAAGCCAACCCAGCCTAGCCTGATCAATGTCTCGCTTGTTGGTCGTGCCCTCTCCGTCACAGAGGCGTGAGAGGCTTCCCATGCCCCAGGAGGTGTTGAAATCACTAGCCGCTCCGTCATGGCTGGCGGCGTCAGGCGAGACCGCCGCTGGGGTCAAGAAGCTTGGATGTGCCGGTTGGGCCATCTCAGTAGTGAGATCTGGCGATGGGAATTTCCACGCCTGTTTGGTTTGGCCGTTGGGCAGTATCATGACGGGAGAAGTTGCTTGGGAACTAGGTATCGAAAGCCTGGGGAGGCTTATCGACTCCTGAGCCAGTCACTCTGGAAGACTGAGAAGGAAAAAGTGGGCGACGTGCCAGTGACTTTCCAGTTGGCGTGGCGGGGAAGTTGCAGAGGGCGATGGGGTGAATGGAAGGCGCCAAAGCGGACGTGGAGGACCGGCGGGGACCGGAGGCACGCTTTGTGCAGCTGCATGCAGATAGCTGCAGGAAGGTGCAGACAAGATGAAGGCGCTAGGACGGTGCAGTGCAGTACAGCGTGTTTGGCTCTGAAACTGGAAGGGACGAGCGATCGTGGCGAGTCAGCTAGTCAGACCAAGACGACGATTACCACGATCAGTTGATGCTGTGTCTATTGTGCAGGCTTCATATCTTGGATGAGATGATAAAACACCAAGTCAATGAAGATGTAGTTGAGAGAATACGACATCCAAGGAATCAAACTCGAAACTCGACCGGGCACAAGGAATCGTTCAAGACGGAGAAAAAAGGGGCAAAGATGGAGAATTGCCGGATTTGATCGACACAACGAACCAGCTAGCTCACCCATGTGCATGCGGTCTAAGTGAAGTCTATCTCCGTCCATGCCGTTGAATCCTCACGAAACAGGGGGTTTGGTAGTATCACAATGTCAATGGATCAAATGTGCTCACTATTCCGCACGTATTCGAATCTCTCAGCACACGATTACCCAACAATAACAACCTGGGCCCGGAGGACGGAGTTGCCAGCCCGTCCCTGGAATTACGAGACTAAAAAGTTGGTTCATCTGGCCACATGAACGGCTGCAAGCTGTTGGACGTGATGGTCTTGGAAGCAATCTCATGACAAAGGCACGCGAGCAGACTCCGTTTCTGTTCAAAGCGGAAACCGTCAATGTGCACGAAGCGAGCCTCGTCTGCAAGAGTTATGCTGGGTCCGGAGAGGAGAGAAACGTTGACGGGCAAAACAAGGACGAGCCAAGCCAAGCTCTGTCGCAGCCCAGGCGAGCAGCCAAACGAGAGCGAAAAACAAATATCTGGAGCTGCACCCTTGCAGGGCGCCCGGAATTGATACACTGCAATTCTCATGCACAGCAGAGACGGAGGCTCAGAAGCGTGTCCGTGTCTGATGGGCATGGACAAGTTCCGTTTAGGCAACCCGCTGGAACGAGGCTCAAGGATTCCAATCTGTTGGTTCCAGGTCAGACAATAGCCACAAGCCAAGATGCCACAAATTCCCCAAAAGCAAAAAAACCTGCGTGCGTTCGAAAGACGCGAATCTTATCGGGCGCTGGAGACAGGGGAGAAAAAACGGCCCCAGCAAAATGGGTCAGAGTCAAGACAAGACAAGACAAGACTGGGGCCCAGCCCAGCAGCCACCAAGCCCAACGGGAGCGATGGGATTCTGGTGAGGGTGAGAAATCGAACACACACATGAAAATACAAATGGTGAGATGCCATTGGCTGGCTGGTCAGGTCGGCTGTCCATTCGCCCATTTGCGGTGTCTCATCGGCCATCACTCATCATCCATGAAAAGATGATCCATGAACCACGCTGGCTCGGCTGTTGTTGACAGATTAGGTGTCAAAGGCGGGTTCCATGGATGGAGACCTCATCATGGGTTTATCCAAGGCGGCTGCAGGAGCCATCATGGCCTGGCAAGGCAGGTTCCCGTCTTGAACGGAACGCTGCTCCACCGAGAGCTGTCGATGTACGGCATGATGAGCACAGTGAATCTCAGCCAGAGCAGATGCTCCAGACAGGACGTGTCCAGGGCCTGTTGTGCTGCTGCAGGGCACAGCATCCAAGAGCGAATCAGACGACAACGATAAGGCAAGGGTAGGTGTTTGAGTGTCCACATCTGTTACAACATCACCGCCTCCCGCACCATGGCCCGCAGCCGCTCACTGGTTCGCTGAAGCTCATTGACTCTCCCCATTGCGTCAGCTATCGACGACGCCTTGGAGATATCGTTTTCAGTGCCCGAGTGTGAGTGCCCAGAAGGTGCTGAGCATCATGTTGAATTCAACCATCGCCAAGAATCCCCAAGGTTGACATGTCGCGTCGCCACGCTTGCCGAGTCGTCATAGTTGCGACTGGGATCTTGTTGGACAAACCGGGTTATTTCTTCCATGTCAATCTCTGTGACACTCACCAGACACCGCGCTGCAAATCACATCGCCAAGCCATCCCAGCCCGAGCGTTGCCAAGGCTCTCGCCGGGCAGGGCCAGGACTTGCTCAGTGCTTGTGCGAGCCCTTGTGCTGTGCTGTGCTCCCTTGTCTGTTGAGCTCGTTGTTGGTGCCCATAGCTCTCACCTTTCGCAAGCATTGATCTGACGGTGAGAGATGATATCGAATGATGGGCCTGATCGAGACTGTGGTTTCAAGGTAATCTCATGTCGTCCTCTGGAGAAGCGCCAGGGCATTCAAGGCACGTTGAATGCGCTGGAGGACCAGAGGCATTGCACAGTGCCCGGCATCTTTTGAGGCCCGAGGCTGTAGTTGCAGTGCCTCTGCAGGTAAACGGGTCAATAATAAACGAGACACTGGGCGCAGGAACAGCAAAGCACTCAAACTCCCCTCAAAGGCTATGGCTTTGTGAGAATAAGATTTACATAAAAAGATATAAAAATTGTATAAAGTGAGCTATCATGAGAAGAGACAACATGTCAAAAGTTGCATATTATTTCCTAATGGTTACCAGATTTTATCGCCATCCATTGAAAAGCATACACTGCTTTGTCCGAATCAGTGTCTCGCTTTTTCTCGCAGGCTTTTGCAGTGGCAACTGGGCGCTGCCAGTGGCCACTTCAGACGGCTACCAAGATGGAAAGTCTCTACCGTGCGAGGACCGATCTCAGGGAAAACGGGTCTGTGCTTCGACGCCATGGCGCCATGCTTCCCATTCCCATCCCGACCCTGCTCGCAAGTCGCCCTCACCATCTCCCTCAACCCTTGTCTGCAGAGTGCACAGAGGATGCCTCCTCATGCACACACACCGTCCTAAACACCACAACTCTCACGCCCTGCCTTACCCACACCACCATCTTCAACCTCCAACTCCTTAGCGCGCACCCGTCTTCCACTATCAAGCACTCGCAACTTGGGCTGCTCCCGCTCCCCGGCCGTCCGCAGCGCAGCGCAGGGCAAGGCAGAGGGGACAAAACTCTACTGTCTCAACGACAAACCAGCAGCCCGTGCTGACAGCTGATTTTGTGCTTGACATTCCCAGCCCAACACTGTAAGGTACCGCCCTGTTAGTACCACGCATCTTATCTCTCGTCTCTTCCCAGTTGGACTCGCCTTGCCCGACTCGCTCGTTCGCCTGCCTATGCCAGGGGAGGAGGGGGTGGTTGCATCTCGCCAACCCCCCCTGGCCTGGCCTGGCTCTCTGTGACTCTCGACTGTCTGCACCGCGCTGCTTCTGCTCCTGTGCTGCGGAGTCGGCCGGCCGCCCAAGGGCTGGTTCTCTTTCGTTCGCCCGCCCGCTCCGTTCCTCGCTCGCTCTCACACGCCGTCGCCGCCGCCGCCGCTGCCCCATCCACGCCCAGAAGAATCCACCTCCATACATCACCGACCCGGTCCCAACCCACCAGCTAACTAAAAAATCCACCCCCCAAAACACACGACCTGTTCTCTCTCGCTCTTTACTGCTCCACTTCCCTCGACTCTTTTGTCCAGGTTGTTTGACCCGTTCTCCATCTCAACTTCCCTCATCAAATCTCTCGTCCCTCTCACCTCTCCTACATTTCCAACGTCCATCGGTCCTCCGATCCTCTCACTCGATCCTCCTTGCGCTCTATACCCGACAATGGCACTATAGGCTTCTAGTCACAGACGTTGTGACTTTAACGACTCCTTGGCCCGCCTCTGCGAGCCCTCTACACACCAGCATGTCGAGTCGACCAAAGTCGATCTTACAATCTCGCCCACCATGGATCCCTCTCAGCAGCATCACCACCACCCTCACCCTCACCACCATCACCACCACCACCACGCCCATCGCCACCATCACAAGTCGCTGTCGCAACAGCAGTCGTCCACCTCCCTCTCGACGGCGAACCGCGGGACCCCGCCGTTGCACACGCACCTCCCTTCCTCCTCCTCCATGCCGTTGAGGACCGCCAACAGCACTCCCATGTCTTCTCCTGGGCTTTTCAGCCCCTCGGCTTCGCGACAAAACCTCGTCACGTCCGTTTCCGAGAATAACACACCTCCTGGGTATACCCAGAGCCCTCTGTTGCATCCGTTACAAATGCACAAAGTTCGAGAGTAAGCATCGTGAACTACCACGGATTTTTGTTTCACAGTCATGCTCAATTCCACCCCTCCCGCTCTCGCTTGGGTTGTTCGCCTGCAGCGGGGTGGGACGGGCAGGGAGCTTATCGTGGGGTCTTAATTTGCGAGATACTAACGCATTTGCCAATCATAGGACGCACAAAGCTCTTATCGACTCAGACACCCTCACGGGCCGGAAGCTCATCAACCAATATGAGGTGATCGAAGAAATTGGTCGTGGGATGCACGGCAAAGTCAAGTTGGCCCGCAACTTGGAAACAAACGAGAATGTGGCCATCAAGATCATCCCGCGCTTTTCGAAGAAGCGCCGCCTCGGCAAAGTCACAGCCATGTCACCTCAAGACAAGACGAAAAAGGAAATCGCCATCCTCAAGAAGATTCGTCACCCGAATGTGGTAGCCCTGCTCGAGGTCATCGATGATCCGGAGCTTAAGAAGATCTACATGGTTCTCGAGCATGTGGAGCTGGGTGAAGTGGTTTGGCGCAAGAAGGGTCTCCCTCACATCTGCCTGTACGAACGACGGCGCATCGAGCGAGAAATGCGAGGCGAACCCCCGACTCCCGAGGAGGAACGTTATGAACAATTCCTCGAGAACCGCCAAGCCCTCAAGCAAATAAAGCGAGCCAAGGCGGCACTGGGTTATCACGGCCAGACCAATTATTGGAGCTTCGAGCACGGCGATGTCGAAGAGCCCAGCACCAGCCTGGGCGCCCAATCTCGCGTCTCATCAAGGGACGACTTCGCAGTCAGCGACGAACCGCCATCGAGACCCATCTCTCGCCAAGCCTCTTACGCCGAATCAAGAACCCACTCCCGATCCCGTTCCGTCGTATCCTCAACCCGAGCCGTGGAGGATCCTGATGAGTTCCTTCAGTGGGAGGATGATAATGAGACACCCGGCGCTCTTCGATCCAACCATACATCAAGCGTCGCTCTGGACGGAACCATGTATGGTCCCTACGTCGACGAAGGCTTCCGTGGCCGCTCTCCTAGCATGGCCGACTCTATCATCTCCCACATGTCGTCTCTTGACTTCAACCCTCAATCACACGACCCCTTCTCAGACGACTTTTCCTACGTACCTTGCTTCACCTTCGACCAAGCCCGCTCTACCTTTAGAGATACCGTTTTGGGTCTAGAATATTTGCATTATCAGGGCGTTGTTCATCGAGATATCAAGCCGGCGAACCTCCTGTGGAGCAAGGAGCACCGCGTGAAGATCTCCGACTTTGGTGTGTCCTACTTTGGTCGACCCATCCGTGATGGCGAGCCCGACGACACTGTTTCCGAGTCAGAGGCTAAGGACTTCGATGACGACCTCGAACTCGCCAAGACGGTTGGCACTCCAGCCTTCTTTGCCCCTGAACTTTGCTATACGGACCTGGACAAGGAACAACCCAAGGTTTCGGAGCAGATTGATGTTTGGTCTCTTGGAGTCACCCTCTACTGCCTCATCTACGCCCGAATTCCCTTCCTGGCAGAAGATGAATTCCAGATGTTCCGAAAGATTGCGACAGAGGAGGTGTATATTCCCAGGAAGCGTCTTATGCCGGTTCATCCATCAACATCGCCGACTGCTACATCCCTGTACAAGCGTCAGAACATGCACCCCTATCGAGACGACAACGATTTGGCATATGAGGAAGTTGACAATCTCCTCATCGACCTCTTGCGCCAAATGCTCACCAAGAATCCCGAGAAGCGTATTCGGCTACGAGACATCAAGCGACATCCCTGGGTAGTCCAGGACCTTATCGACCCCGTCGGCTGGCTGGATGACACGGATCCTGCACGGCCCTCGTCTGGTCGACGAATTCAGGTCGACGAGAGGGATGTGTCAGCTGCGGTTGTACCGCTCACATTCCTCGAGCGAGCACGCTCTGTGGTCAAGAAGGCCGTTGGCAAGGTAATACACCCCCTGGTGGAGCGGAGTGATAGCAAGACTCGACGAAGAGCCGACAGTAGTGCCGCTAGCTCCGCCGGTGACAGTATGAGCATGTACAACAACGTGCCACCGGCGACTCCGCATCAACAGTATCGCGACAACCGACGCAAAAGCATCCGCCCCGACGACTACTTTGCCAACGCCGTTCGGGAAGCTACTGCGAATTCGGACCACCCTCTCTCGGTCAGCCAGTCGATCAGCCCTCAGCCGGAATCTGTCGTCTATGACCCCCTAGCCACAGTGCTTCCCTCAAACGAGGCTCCTCGAGGACATGCCCATGCGCATAGCGAAAGTGAGTCTCAGCGGGAACCTGAGAAATCGAACTCGGCGGCATCTCTATGGCCTTTTCATCGTCATGCCCATAGTCATGGCCAGAGCGGGCATCACCACAGCAGGTCCAGCCATCACTTCCTCCACTTCGGTCCTCCGATGCCCATCTCTCAGACTACGCCTACCACTCCCAACTTTGCCTGTCAATCCGATCACCCTGATGATTCCGGGGCTGAGACGATTCGAAAAACGCGGGATATGGATTCTGCCGACGAGAGCTCTCGATCACGCTCGGTCGACCGTGGACTCTTTGCCAGCAATGACAAGCGCGCCGAAGCCAAGGTTGGCGTAAGCACGGCTGTCGCTCCAGGCAGCGTTCACAAGCCATCTCGTCACGGACGCCCCATCAAATCCGTCGACCTCGGCAAGGGTGCACAGAGCAAGCGGCTGGAGGCATCACTGCTCTCTGCATCACTTGTGGCTGCCACTGGGTATCAACATGGGCAACCCCTGATTGACCCCAGCTATTACGGTGAAGCCCGACCTTCTACCAAGACAAGGCCCCCAGCAGCACAGAGGGTCGACAGTGCGCCGATAGTTCGATCGTCACCGCCTCGCCACTCAGAGGAGCTCTGCATGCGGCGAATTGAGCGGCCCAAGGCTGACCCTGTCAGCTTCTCGTGCCCGCCCTCGCCAATTCAAGAAGAATGGAGCCGGAATCAGTCTCTGCCCCGTGCCGAGACGATGCCCACTACCAAGTCGTCGAGTGTAGACTCGATGGAGGCTCTGGGTACCCCTTCGACCAGCCCAAGCGAGGTGACTAGCCCGGTGTCGGCGCAGCCTTCGACTGCTAGCACGTCGGAGCGAATGCTGGTGTTCCAGTCTGACCCATCCCTGCCAGCCCTGCTCAGTGGAGCTAGCTCCGTGTCGGCGGATATGGAGGCAGAACTCCTTTGCAAGCCAGGTATCGTGAGCGCTCACCCAAATCTGCTCGAGACAACCGACAGCCTCACACCACCGGCCCTTAACAAGGAGCCCGCGGCTGGCTTCCCGATCGATCAGGTTTTTGGTAATGCTCCCGCTATGGAGAGTGGCCCACTGGCTGTTCACCTGGATGGAAGCACCCGGGACTCGGTGACAAGCACCCCTGTCGCCCGGCCTGTGGAAGACGACTTTGACGATGATGGCAGTGATGATGGAATTCTATTGATGGCCAAGACCAAGAAGAAGCCAGTACCATCGTCGTCTGGGGTTCCTCGTCCTCCAGCCTTTAACCCTCGGAGACGAGATACCAACATCAGCATTGCCAGCACCGAGACGGCCAAGAAGGTACCAGCCTCTGTTCACGGCGATGAGTGGATGTCGCACTATGAATCATGATACCCTTCCCCACTCTGCAACGAGATTTGCCAAGTTTTTCTCGTCGCCACACATACACTATCAGACGCCGGATGAGCGTTGCGAGACGTTGTCATCGACAAAGTTGCATCTGTGGCCTTTGGTTACTGGAGACATGGAAGCATGCAACACACACATACATACACCGAGCCTGCGATTGCATCAGGTGTTTTCTTCTTCTTCTTATTGTTACTAGACCATGGCTGTTATCCCAAAGAGGGACTTGCTGCATATTTCTTTTCTCTTGTTCTTTTTTTGACATATCACGGGCGGTTCGGTTGCTCTCGACATATTACCCCCTTTTGTACTGGGTCTGGAGAAGTCTTCTGGTGGATTGAAGACAATGGACGGATACGTGGATGAAGCTTCGATGAGAATAATGATGGGTCATGAGCTGGGTTCAACGACGGAGATGAGCAGATGATGGCATGTGTCCAACGGGGAGCCTAAGCTCAAGGTTGATGCGAGGTCATTCACAAGGGGCGGCTTTTATTTGTTATAAACGGGATTACAAAGAATGATAGCATTTCTTTGCTGGGGCTAGCTAGGTATTCATTAGTTAGTGGCTTTGGGCGTTGGCCTGCCTTTCCTACGGGATTGGCAAGGAGCTCTTGGGTGCATTTGCATAGGAACTGGGAGGAGTAGCGTCTCTTTACTGATTGCTCTCCTGTCCCCCTTTTTGCGGGATGGGATGGAGATGGTGGGAAGCGATATCACTACAAAGATGAATCAAGAAGCGACAGCGAATTGACTGTCAACATATGGCCTCCATTATGATGTGAAGTGGTGTTTTCTACAGTCCGTGGTTGATTATCTCTAGAATAGATATGGTTGAGGCATTTTGAACCTCTTCCATTCCATACCCATCCAGATGATAGATCACAGCAACCTAGCAAGAGTGGTACAGTTGTCAACATGAAGCTCTCGTGCTCAATGCCTTTCAGCCTAGGATTTGACAACAAATAGATTTTGTAGATGCATCCACGTTGACACTCTGCCTCGGGAGGTATTTGTGCATGTTTGTATGTATTACTTGGGTCAAGTCGAAACTTGACCCTGAATGTGTTGGTATCTAAGAGAAACGATTACTTGCTGATCACTGACAAGACGCCCGCCACAACGAAAGCCAAACTACACACGAGGCAAGCCCCAACGATGTTGACGGCCCCTGTAGGAGGAGCGGGTTGCTTCTTTGCGACAATCTCGTCCACAATCTCATCGAGTCGCTGGGACATCTGCTCCCGTCCAAAGAGTTCCTTGACCCTCGCAGCGCCCTTATCTCCCATGGCCGCCACCTCATCGTCGCCCATGCGTAGCACCTCGCGCACGACCTCTGCCCAGGCGTCCACATCCTCTGGCGAACGCAGCCAGCCCGTCTCGCCGTCAACAACAGTCTCAACGGGACCACCCGAGTTGGCGGCCAAGACAGGAGTTTTCGACAACATAGCCTCGAGAGGGACGATGCCGAAATGCTCGTTGGCAGGTGTGTAGAGGAGAACGCGGGTGGAGCGGAGGAGAGCGTTCTTGAGTGAACTCGGGATGGAGAGGAGGAAGAGGACGGGGATGTCGGCGGGTGCTGAGAGGGCTGTGATGAGAGTCTTTGCCGTGAGGTGTTGAAGCGAGAGGGACGAAGCGAGAGCCTCGAGTTCAGCGTGGTACTGCACGTTTTCAGAGACGCGATGATCGTAGCCGCCTGAGATATCAGCATTGGACATGGTAAAGGGTAGTTGGTGACTATACCTGCTAGGATGAGCCTGCAACCCTTGCGCTCAGCCTCAGGAATAGCGGCAAAAGCCTTGATAGCAAGCCCAATATCCTTCTTCCTCTCGAAACGATTAATACTCAGAATAATCTTTTCGCCCTTAAAGACAACACCCCCATCCTCACCGGCATCCTCCTTCTCCTTGGCCTCTACGTCGACGCAAGGGTACACCACCACAGTCTCAACATGCTTCTTGAGGTTCGGCCACGTCCTTTCGACAACGCCCTTTGTGAAACCCGAGTTTACGGCGACTGCGCTGGAATAACCCATAGACCATTCTTCGATCCAATCGAAGGGTCGACGGTACAGACGCTTGATAAACGACTCGCGGCCTCGGGCGAGGAGGAGATCGGGAAAGTGGCAGTAGAAGAGGATGGGGACGGCCGGGTCGAGGTAGCGAAGGAGTGGAAGGCCGGCAGAGAGTTGATCGACGATAATGGTGTGAGGCTTCAGGTCGCGAAGTTCGCCAGAGAGTGTGATTTGGAAGATGAGGTGGACATGTCGGAGGATTGCGCAGAGGATTGTAAGGCGGGAGAGGATGGACATGGGGATCAACCAATTGCCGCGAACACGAACATCGAGTGTTCCTAGAAAACAAATTAGCTCCTGTAACAAAGAGGAAGAGTGAGGGTCATGATACCATCGCGACACTCTTCAAAGCAATGCTTAGGATCACAGTGATTCGTAAAGATGACAACACGATGTCCCCGTTCCTGGAGTCCAACCGCAGCATCGACAACAAGACGCTCAGCGCCTCCGATACCAAGATCAGGATGGAAAAAGACGATGGCGGGCTTCTTCTGGTCTGCCATCTTTGAACGAGTGTATGTATGTGTTGATGGTGGGGGGACACGCTATTCAGGAGCTTCAGCTAGGAGATGAAAAAGAGCTGTGGGGGAGGAAGGTGGTGATTGGCTGACACTCAAAGGGGTACGTATTCTTCTGTCATGGGAAGTGGGGCGGGGAATTCCATCATGAGATGCAGCTTCGGTTCGTTTACCCCAGGATCCATCCAATCTTGGCAGCTGATGATGGTCTTTCACATGCAAACTAGCAAAACACCACGAGAAAGAACAGGGATAGATGGGAAACAGTAAATACTTGCCGAGTAACAAATACATCGTGATTAATAACAGTTCAATCCTCAACCAAATCTGGCACATGACCCATATCGAACCGAGATCTAAATCCAACCACCGACTCGGCCTCCAGGTACCGTTCCCCAGCCTCGAGCCGAGGTTCCCCATGTTTGAACTCCAAGCCATATATAGAAACTAACAACTTCTCACCTCTCACAGCTCAAACCTCATCAACTTCTTTCATCACAATGGCTCTCTTCACACTTCAAATCCCAAAATGCGGCCCTCACGTAGGCGGAACGCTCACATGCACTGAGCCCGAGCCAGCCGTGTACCTTTTAACTCTGACGTCGCCGCCGGACAACCGTCTCACCGAGCCGGTTCTCAAGGCGTTTCTCAACGCTCTTGATATCCTCGAGTTTGGATATCCCCACGGCGTCGTAATCACCACGTCCGGAATCCCCAAATTCTACAGCAATGGTCTTGACCTGGAACATGCCGTTGCTACGGATGGCTTCTGGCATCTTCTCTACGATGTCTGGAGACGTTTCCTAACGTATGCACCCCCCCTCCTCTCAACAACACGTAACTAACAAAGCCTAGATACCCAATGCCAACAGTGGCTTTCCTCAACGGCCACGCCTTCGCAGGCGGCCTCATGCTCGCAACAGCCCAAGACTACCGCCTGGCCCCCTCCCCGCGCGGCTTCCTCTGCGTCAACGAGCTCCTCTTCGGCGCTCCCCTCAAGCCCGCCATGTCTGCCCTCTTCCGACACAAGGTCCCCTCCACTACCTACCGCAGCCTAGTCCTCGAAGCAAAGCGCTTCACTGCCGAGGAGGCCGTGGCCGCCGGACTCGCAGACGGCGTGGCGACGGGGTTGAACGATGTGCTGGCGTTTGTTAAGGAGAAGGATCTGGTGTCAAAGTGCAAGTCGGGTGTTTATGGTGTGCTCAAGGCAGAGATGCACAGCGAGCTTATCGAGTTCCTCAAGAGTCCCACCAGGGAAGCTCATGAGAATAGGTTCGATGACGTCCAAGCAAGTGAAGGCGAGAGACAGGAATTTGGAAAGGTCTGGTACGAGCAGTGGCTCAAGGAGACCAAGGCAAAGCTGTAGACGATTATAGTGTAACCATATAGAGTTGAATCTTTCATCATTTTTCTGTATTCCTCTGCTCTAAAGGATGCATAGAATCTCTGGTGTATACCGTTCGTGTATGCCCGCTAAGAAACGACATCGCTTTTATTCAAGCCAAAAAAAGAGACAACCTCGCTTCGAGCAGGAAAAAACGCCTTTCCTCCCTTTCAAAAAGCCCAGACCCTTGCCTGCCATACCAAATTGACAAAATATGTAAACGCCGCAATGCTTCAACTCCCCTGCCGAGGTGTACATGACACAGCTCGTCCAGTGGGTGGGTATCATGGCCCTATGAGACGCAAACTCCAAATCCTGTCCTTTGTCCAATCCAATGTGTCCAACTTTCTGTATCCCTTCTTTCATGCCTGTTCTTCACTCGGCTGCGTCTCTACCGCCGTCTCGCTCCCAGTCTCGGCGAGTGATGCTGTAGTGGGCTTGCTTCGCCCCGAATCACCGTCTCTTGCCGCTAGCAGATCCTTCTCCGCCTGGATCGCCTTTTCTCTCCGCTGCTCCACGTCGTCTCGTCGAACTACCTTTCGCAACGCTTCGCTGGCTTGGATCAACCCGTCAATACTGATAGCATGCTCCGTCATCTGGTGGCTGATGTACGTGTACACTCCGGCTGGAGTGTTACACTGCAAAAGATTCCCTTCGTTGAGCTTGAGTAGTGCCAGGGCCACCTGGAAGAGGAATGTGCTGCCGTCGTTAGTGCAGAGAACCACATCCCACAAACGGAACAGAGCTTCGGCGCTCAGGCAGTCTGTAAACACGGAAAGGAACCACTGGAATGTCAACGCCTCGAGCTCAATAGACAACGAGTCGAGATGCGCCGAGAGCTTGGGCAGCACCGACGCAACATACTGTCGCAGAACCTGCTGGTCCGCACGCGAAGCCAGAAGTGAGTGGTCATAGTATCCATGTGGCAGAATGTTCTCAATGATGGACGCCAGAATCCAAAACGCATCCTCGGCAGACGGCATCATGAGCAAAAGGTTGGCGGCAATGAGGTTCATTCCTTGGCAGTAACCGACATCCTTGTTTCGCCTGGCATACGCGAGAAGAACCTCGTTAAGCTTCTTGACTCCCGGGCCCTTGCGGAAGAAAATGTTGTCCGTCAGCGTTCGGTTGATGTCCATCTTGATCTGGCTGACAACCACAGCGTCGTCATCCTCGCCACTTTGGGCCACCAAGTCTTCGTAGTAGCCAGGAACACGTAGAGCCGCAGCTCCCGAGCACTCGGACCACACTTTGGCTCGATAGGCAACGGGAATGCCACCCAGCACCAGGTTCTTGAATTCGTTCCACTTGGCTCTTCCGACCTTGCCCTTGTTGCCCAGGTCCGAGACTCCAATCATCTCGCCGTCTGCAACGCGCGTCTCGGGCAAAATCATGGCGGGCTGTTCATAGCGAGCCTCGGCAGCAGATCTGGCGGCAGCAATTGCAGCTTCACCGTCGCGACGACGCTCAGCGCGCACTTTTCGGAGAAAGTCATTCCATCGCACCGTCTTTTCGCGCTGGAGCGAATCGTGCAGTTCGCTGAGTTGCTGTAGCAAAAGCTTGACGGGCTCGGTGTCGTCCTTGGCGAGGGCAACTGAAGACTCAGGTTGTGACACCTGTGGCGTTTCGTTGTCAACAGCCGTTGTTGTGCTAGCCGAAGGAATGAGTCCAGAGTCGGTAGAAACAATGGCTGGCTTGGTGGGTTCGCTAGTCTGAGACTGTGGCTCGGGCGTCTGGGTTCCCTCCATAACCTCTAGTGACACGGCGATGCTTGGCGTATGGCTCAGTAGTTCTGTGGGAAACGTCGCGATCTTGAGGTAATCCTGCCATCTCTTCGACTTGCCATCCTCTGCATTCCGCTCCTCCAGACTGCTTGGGCTCTCCGGGCGTCCATCGCTTGAAACACTATGCTTGGGGCTAGGAAGGTCCTCGAAAGAGCTAGGAGAGATGCCGGTGCGACCATTGTGTAACATCTCAGTGCGGCTGCCCTTGCGCAAGTGTCGCGCCGTCTGAGCTGCTTCACGCTGTCGCTTCTTGCGTCGCTGGTCATAGATGAAACCGAATCGATCTGTCAGATATTCGCTGTTTGGAAAGTTGTTGTAAATATGCGTAAGAGTCGGTGGCTGCGACTCTGGGGATCGAATGGCGTCCATCTCGACAGGTCCATAACTCTCTTGTCGCGAAGATAGGTTAGTTGGGGGACTACCGCGCAAGCTATCCCATCCGTCCTGCGCCTGCCCCCTCGCTCCCTGGGCAGATGGTGCAGGAGTAGATCGTCGCATCGCCATCAACGCCTTGGGGCCTCCAGCGACTGACACCGCTCGGGGCTGGCCAGTCCGGTTGCTAGCACTAGAAGCAGCCCGGAGAGACTCTGCATTGGTAGAAGTGCTCACAGCGCGACCTCGAGACTCAGCCTCACGCCCGCTTATGGCACCGCCAGCTACCAGCCGCAGGGCCATGCTTGCCAACGAAGATGATGCTTTGCGCTCGCCGGGGGTGCCAGACTGGATGCTCGATGCCCGACTAGGGGTCCGCACAGATTGTGCCTCGGGTGGGCTGAAGAGATCGTCCTGAAGTGTTGGTCGTCGGTCCATGCTAGAGTGTGATCGTATCACAGTTGCCGGGTTGACCCCCTCGCCATTTACGCTGTTGGTCCGGCTCGCTCGTTTCGCGGTCCCCGAGCCCCAGAGATATTCCTTCCACCCCTTCAGTGTGCCTTTTCCGCTCTCGGTGTTGCTGCTGATCGACTGGCTGCTGGCCCGGATGGTGGAGCTCTTGGTGCCTGTCTCGCCGTAGGCAGTAGCGACAACTGTATCCTGCATCGCATCGCTCATGAGGTCGCTCAAGCCACTATCCTCCTTCTGCAGACCTTTTCCGGGGCCGCGCAGGTCAGCTTCAACGGCTCGCAGCCGCGTCTCGAGATCCAGGTTGGAGAGGCCGCATTCTCTAATTATCTTGCGCAGAGCACGCTCTCGCTCATCGGCGCGTCGTCGCATATGGGAAATCTGGGCATCTCGTTGAGCAAGATCCTCCGAAATCTGCCTAATCAGACCAATGGCGCCGTGTCTGGAAATCAAGCGTTGAATGTGTTCGTCATCGGCTTGGTGGAGGGAACCGGGGACCTTGCGCATCAGCGGGGCATCTTCGAATAAAGCGCTCCTCGCACGTGAGTCTGCAGTGAGGTTGTCAACAATGGAGGTGCGGCCAGAGGCAGGCACGGCCTTCGGGGCAAGCGTGTCGTCAGTGCTGGGCGGTTTGCTCGTCGACTTGGCCCAGGTCGGCTCCTCGAAGCGGTCGTTGCTTGGTGTCTCGGGCGAGAAGCTGGGGAAGCTCGTGAGCGACTTGTCACTAGCAGCAATGCTGCTAGCAGAGCTGCCAGCCTGGCTAAGACGCTTGCGGCCGCGGGGACCTCGAACGGTGGCACTGCGATTGCTGCGGGAGCTGCGATGGGATGCGAGCGAGGTGCTACTATGCTGGGAGACGGACCGCTGGAGGGGCGACGGCGGTGATGCGTCGGCCGCTTCCATGGCCGTCGCCATAGCTGGGCCGGGGGGGTCAGCGGTATCTGACGGTGAATTTGTGTCGATGTAGAGTTGTATCGATCGATTGGGATTTTGCTGCTGGTAAACAAGGTTGGGTAAAGTTGAAGGAGAAGGAGAGGAGAAAGGAAGCGAGAGAGAACGAGCGAGGGCAAGCAATCAATCAATCAATCAAAGGGTGTGAGGTTTGAGGGGGTGTGCGATCGGAGGGAGAGCTCCCACCCACCAACCGAGAGGCAAGTACCGAAAGTAGAAAGTACAGCAGGTACCTCCTGTTTGTATTGTAGCAGGCGTCAGCCTGTGACTGATATGACTTTGTTCTGATAGCACAACGTAGACGAAGCGAATAAGTAAGAAGCGAAGAGGTTTCAAGTCCGGCAAGCAGTTGAATCAAGAAAGATTTTTATTAGGAATAGAAGCAGCATCAAGAGCAGCAAAATCTCTCATCATTCGGACTCTGTTGGGTTTGTCCATGTCGTAAAATTACCCCAAGATGAAGCAAGAGTCAGTCACGACAAACCCCGGTCCGTCAAGGTATGTACCTCTTAAAGTGCGTTTGTGCCCTAGCGATTGGCCCTCGTCTTGTTTTTTTCTTGCTTAGGCATGGGGGAATGCGTTGGCCCGTGACGACCTCTCCTGCGACGGACGGCGAGAAAATGCGATTAGCGACCCCTGCCAGAGCCTGTGAAATTGCCCGCCCTGAGCTATTACCGTGCTGTACCTACTGTGCTGTACCGCTCGCCTGGCGCCGGCTCCACGGTTGGGTTTCTGCTTGGGACACGCGCCCAACGGGGACCACACCCCAAGCCAAGTCCCACGGCCCTAGAAGCTTGATGAAGAAGCTCCGTTCTAAAAGAAGGGATAGTTGCTGGGTAGGGCTAGCAGCATCCCCCGTCTCCTATCCCGTCCCCCATCTATGGCCGAGATGCTCATCTCTTGTTCATCTCTTGCGAATGTGTCCCCCTGGGTTACGCCTGGCCAACAGCGAGAGAATTCCATCCTCAAAAGAAACGTCGACTTTTTTTTTCTTCTGCGGCAAGATTCCAGAACTCGCTACACACGCCCCTCCCCTCTACAACCCGAATGGTTTGTTTTCTGTCTCACCCAGTGCCGAAGGACAACCAGAAAAACTTTTTCATGCAAAATTCTTACAAGGGATAAAAAAGAAAAGAAACACAAATTTTTGTTCAATTTTTTTCGTGGTCACGCGATAATTTTTCGTGATGCTGTCAGTATCCGTTCAAGCCTTCAATACAACCCATTGGCACCAGTCAGTCATCCATGGATCCAATCCAATCTCATGCAAAAGCCCCAGCTTCAACAAATGATCGACTGCGTATCTCTGACGTCGGTGCGGCTGCTCCGTGATCAGCGTGACTTCATCCTGCAGCCAGAGGACGTGCTTGCACACGGTACCCTTGAGTCTCACCTACGGCCAGTCCATGTCCATTACAATCCATGTCCATTACAATCCATGTCATGTCCTGCCCTGCCTGTCGTCGCCCTGGCCATCATCCGCATAACACACCTCCCTTGTCAATGCGATTAATTAGAAAGATAACCCGCGCGCGTCTCGTCTCGTCTCAATGGAATGCTCTCTCATGTCTGTTGTATTCATACAACTCAGGCATGCAGCATAATTACTCGTAATAACCAAACCCATTTATCCGTGTCCTGTCCTTGCCTTGCCTTTCCTTACTCCTGGTAATGCCGTGTCCGTTTCCTTTTGCCAATTTCCTCTCCCTTGCTCGACACTCTTTGGTTCGCTTCATTATCATCTATCAAAAAAGATCACAAAATTCCACAAACGCCGCAAATATGCATAACTTAGGACACGTCCTCCTCATCATGCGCACTCGTACATTGCAATGAATCCTCATGCATGCATGCACGCACTTGCTCTGCCTTAGGCAAAGCTGTCTTCTGCGTTCCACCGGCTGCTCCTCAACGTGTCAATCTCGTGATTCGTCTCAGGTTCAACCGCCGCATCCTTGCAGCTTGGAGCATCGTCGCCGACGAGTGTCTCGTCTGGTAGCAGGCCCTCGGCCACCAGCGTCTGAAACACCCCATCCTTGGCCAGAACCACCTCTCGGTTGATGGCAAGGCCATCCAGCTTTCGTAATCTCTTGCAGCTCGCCACAAACACGATTTGGTGCAACCTTCGCCTCAACTTGGTTGTCTCATCCAGCCGCTTAGCGAACAGCTCGTCCCGCTCAACCTCGGCGTCAGGAAGCAAGAACGGATCTACAGATTCGCTGCGGTCCCTGGAAACCATCACCTGCATCGTGGGGTAGAAGCCGATTGTTACCGGGTTATCTCTCAGGTCGAGTTGTGTGAGATGGGGGAACTCGATGAGCAACTCCGTCACCATGGTCGAGTCGGCAAGTCGGTTGCCGGCCACCAAGAGCTTCTTCAACCGGGGAATGAAGCGAAGTGGCTCCAGGTCACGAATCGCGTTGAAGTTGATGTTCAGCGTCCGGAGGTTGGGCATCAGCTGGCCCAGGTTGTCTGGCAATGCTTGGAGTCCACAGTTTGCCAGCTCCAGAAGCTGAAGGTTGAGGAAGTCGACCGTCGGCTCAAACGAGCCCAAGTAGTTCCCAGAAAGGAAGAGCTTTCGGACTTCATAAGCTTCCGACAAGAAGCTGAGATCAAGCGATTGTTCACCATACTGCTCTCTGAGGCTCAGGCTGTCAAGTCGTCGAGCTCGGTTGAAGCCCGCCAGGTCAACAATGCGGTTGCGATCAGCATGCAGTGAGTGCAAGTTGGGCAGGCTGCTAATGTCCAGAGAGGTGAGTCTGTTGTCGCTGAGATCCAATTGACGAACCCCCTTGACCTCCGTGGCCACCGCGAAGCTTTCGAGCCTGTTCTTGGGGAGCCTCAGTCGTACCAGTGCCGGTGCAAGCTCCAGATTCCGAACTGACGAGATTTGGTTGCCGCCCAGATCAAGCTCAGTAAGGCGCTCCATCTTAACTCGTGCAAAGTCGACTTCCTCAATCAGGTTATCCCGAGCTCGAAGAGTAAGAAGTCCATCATGGGTATCAAGTCCATCGAGGCTTGTCAGTTGGTTGTTGTCAGCCTTGATGCTTCGCAAGTGTACCAGACCCTTGAGTGCCGACAGGCTCTTGACCTCGTTGCTGGAAATATCGACGTATTGAAGGTTCATCAAGTGATCCCACGACGTCAGCTCAGTGAGCATGTTCTGTGATACCTTGAGCTGCCGCACACTTGACGGCACACCATCCAGATGTCCCAGCGTGTTCTTTGAAGCATCCAAAGTCACCAGCTTGCCGCAGAATTGATCAAGCATGTGAAGGCTCCCCAGCCGCTTCTCACGCAGATCCAAGTCTGTAATGTCCTCCCAGTAAGGCTCGTAGGGCTCTACCTCACTAAGCTTGTCCACAAGTTCCCGTATCGTCATAGACATGACCTTCTTAGAGCCATCACCGGTTGCCATATGTCGACGTCCCATAACATAGCTGACCTCAAAGCCGAACGACTGGTCCGAGTTGTTAAGAGTGAACTCAGACAATGGGCTGAGGGAGAGCTTTCCAACGTTTTGCCCGAGAAGAGCACTGTCATCCGGCGGGACTGACAGCAGATTGTTGCGCGGCGTGTGGTTGACGATGAAGCTGAGGCTGGCACGACGGCCATCGGGTGTCTTGTGGCTGACCACGCTCGTCTCACCAATGATGCTGATCTGTCGATCTTCAGTTGGGACTTCGATTGTGCTCTCTTCATCCTGCTCGTCGATGCGCGACACAGGTCTCGGGATGAAAGCCGGGCCGCTAGAAGCAACGCTTCGTGATACAACACGGTTACTGCGCACTGATCCTTGGCCGCCGTTCTTGAGAGCTGACTTGCCAATGCTAGGATAACCTGGCGATTTCTTCGGGGTCGGATTGGAGCTGAGATGTCCCTCGGGCAGCTCTGGGTCGTCCTCAAGATTGTCCAAGTCTTCTGCCACCACGTCCTGGATGACGGATGCCACTGGCGAGGAAAACGTGATAGTGAGGTTGCGTCTCTTCGTGGTCGTTGAGGGCGTGTTGCTAGCCTGGTCGTAATGAATATCAGTCGAGCCTTCAACCGACTCATTCATATCCAGCTCTGAATCCTCCATGACGCGCGCATCCAGTTTCTGAAACTCTTCTCGAGCAAGGCTTGCCACGTTCGGGCTGAGTTGTCCATCAGGAGACAAGGTCGTGTAGCCTCGACTAGACCGAGGCCGTGGTGCCCTGGAAGGGCTGACTGGTGACCTTGCCTGGCTTGGGCTGCCCGCTGCGTCCGTTTTCTTAGCTGTGGTCAACTGCAGGTTTTGCATCTCCCTGGTTAGGTCAACAGAGAGATCCGGAATGCTGGCGAATGGGTCATCCTCGCTGTCTGAGGGCAGGATGTTGCTGGACCGGCGACGAGTTGGTGTTTCCTTCTTCTTGATCCAAATGTTATTCTGCTTGTCCAGATACATACTGCCAACTCGATCTGGGATAAGATGTGACACGCTTTCCGGCATAATGGTCTTGCGCGTGTCAGAGCCACGAGAAGATCCTGTCGGATATGTCCTGTTGGTGGAAGCCGCCGAGGAATGAGAATGGTAGTCTCGTGACGGGCTTGGAGGCGTGCCGTTGTGAGCAGGATTGAACGACAACCGAATGTTAGGCGGGTCGCTGATGGCCTCATCGTCGGTGGTATATGGAACATCTGACCTGGTGCGCGAGTTCTCGTCAATCTGGCGTTCAATCTCCAAAGCAGCGCGGATCGCATCCTGTGCGAGGCCCATAGATCGCATGGATGAGGAGATGATATCTCCCATATCGCTCAGTTCTTGATACTTTTTCAATCGATTGATGAGCTCAGGGTCCTCCTGACGCTGGGGAAGTCTCGACACAGGTCTGCCCTCGCGGCTGGGAGGTCGAGACAGAGGCTCCCCCGTCGATTGGTAAGAGGAGTCAGGGTCCTCAGCAGAGGGTGTACGCTCGGCTTCCGATTCCTCCACGCTTGACAAGACAGGCGGCTTCACCTGGTTGCGGATCATGGCCATGATCTGAGCCGCCTGGTCAACAAAGTCCTGAGTCCTAATCGACGGCTTCCGGTCTGTCTCGCCAAGAGCATCGCTGGCCATGCTCTCGTTCTGAAGTGCCCGGATCGGTGACTTCTTCGGCAGATGGCGGGTATCGCCGTCTTCGGAATTGGCGACTGGGCTTTGATCACTGCGTTGTGACGACCCGCGACTCGGTGTAGGGCTACGAGGTCGAAGAATAGTTCTCATAGCAAGAACACTTGGGTTCGCCAATTGGAAGTCCCCAGGTCGAGCATCCTTGCGCTTCTTCCCCATGGCCGATTGCATGTCGCGAGATGCCGATTCTACGCCTTCCAGCCAGTCTTCGCGACCAAAGGCGATGTCGGAACGGTGAAGTGTGCGTCGACGCTTGGGCGTAGGATCTTTAGACGGTGAGGTCCGCGGCCTCTTGCCCTCTGAGCCAGAGTCACGTTTGGGAGTACCGGCATTGTCTGGGCCACCCTTTGCTGGACTGAGATTCTTTCGAATCACACTAGAAGTCGAAAATGTTCGGTGGTGTTTGCTGCTGGACGAAGACATGGACTTGTTTCGTCGCCTGCGAACAAGAAGCTCAGAATCCTCTCCAGGGGACTCTGGGTACTGAAATAATGGCTCGACAGGGTGTGACGAGAGAGGGTGAGGAGCGGCATTCTCTTTATCCGAGTAGGGGGATCCTGCCTGTGAGACATAGGAAATGTCGTCACTGAATTCGTATCCTTCGAGGTCGCCTCCGCCAAACTGGCTAACCGACCTCATGCCAGGTGTCTGGTGAGCTTGTGCGACAGGACTAGAGGCCGCCACAGGCCCTTGGTGGACTGGAGAGCTGGCCTGATCTGTATGAGCTGGAGAGCCAAGAGACTGCCGGGAAGGGGTTGCAGACATCCCTTCCTCGAATTGGCTGATTCGTCGGAGGAGTGTCTGGTTGGTAAAGGTGTCGTAAGGTCCGAAGAGCTTCAGAGGGCTTGTAGCAGATGACGGCCTGTGTCCAGGAGCAATCTCCCGTTTATCGGGGCTGGGAAAAGGAGCCCGGGGCATCGAAGGGCTCAGGTTAAAATAATCAGATTGGTATGGGTTGGTGATTTCCGTCCGGACAGAAGGGAACTGCTTAGGAGTGCTGGCCTGCAGAGACTCTTCGGGAAGCATTCCACTCGTATCAACGCCCAGGCCCGGGCTCAGATCGCGATAGCGGAAGGAACCCTCCCCAGATCGGCCTCCTCTCTGCAAATTCAGGAAGCCTCCCCTGCGTGCGTATTCCTCGGTATCCTCCATAGAGCCAGATGCCCCCTCGTCAGTCTTATCGAATCCTGTTTGGGGATCAACATTCGGGTCGAGCAACATCTGGTTGATGCGTAGAGCCTCGAGCTTCTGTTTCAATGTGTCGGCTGGCAATTCGATAGGTGCAAAGTCCATTTTGCCATCCTTGTCGCTCTGCTTGCCGATGAGGATCGGGCTAAAGTCCTCGTTGCGAATCACGCTCTGGCCACTAAGTTTCCGAACACTGCCATCCGCATCCTGAGAGGCGCTCAAGCAACTTTCGTCTCGGTAAATATCCTCTCGTTGTCGTGAGGGTGTCTCGTCATCTCTTGGGCTGATTTGGCTCGAGGCCATGGAATCCTCCACATTAAGCTTGTACTTGATTTCTCTCTTCGCCCTCCTGGGGCTTGGGCTTGGTGTAACTTCGTTCGGATATACTGGCTCTTCGTCCTCAAGTTCATCCAGCTCATCCAAGGCATCCAGTCCTGTGTTGACGTCGTTGCTCGCGATACGTTGGGGGTAGGACGGTGGGCTGGACGGCATCACTGAAGACTCAGCTTCAGGTTGCTCCTCGTCATCTTCGTGGTCTTCGGGGACCGATGGTGGTTTGAACATGTCTTGAAGACCCGTCGCAGCGGAGCAAAACAGGTCGCGCTGCTCTCCGTACTGGACGTCCCCGTACACTAGACGTCGCTTCCACTCTGGTGTATCCTGGGGCTTTCCAGGTGACGACTTATGTTGCACCGTGTTATGAACAACAGAACCACTTGTGGAGGCAGAAACAGATCTGCTGGCGTATCTTCCGCGCGAAAACCTAAACTCCTGCGACGGCTTGGTAATGCGAAGGCTCGAGATGTTGATGTCATTCGGGGTTCGCTCGCTGAGGATATTGGCGCTGGTGTCGTGGGGGTGTGCCAATTGAGGACGCGGACCAAACGTTCTACGCGGTATCCGACTCGGTGTCTCTCTTGGCTTGATCTTGGGGGAGTCGGTGTCTTTGAGAGGAGGAAGTTGGACAGCTGATGCGTCGGATCCGACCTGGGAGGGCCAGTCCTCGGACAGGGAGTCCAACCAAGCGTGCTCCATGGCGACGCCTAAAAGAGTAATTGGAGGCAGGAAGTGTCAATGCGACTCCATGAACCAAACAAGAAGAAATGCGATCGACTGCGGGGTCGCAAAGCTCGATGTTGTTTATGCGTCGCGACGTGTGTATACTCGACCAGGCGAGAGGGTGGTAGCGGGATAGTGAAATGAAGATGTATTAAAACACGAGCGAATGGTAGGGATTCAAGAGGTAGCCATGAGGTCTGAACAAGATATCAAGCAGAAAGAACCATGTGGGAGTCAAGATCGCGAGGCGATGTTGCGCGTATCCTTGAACTTAGAGTCCCGTCTGGAATAAACGAATAAACAAGACAGGGGTGTTGATTGGGGTTCGGTTGGTTGCCGTGTCAACCACGCGGTCGTACAAGAGCATGACACACCAAACTAACCCTCTCCAAGTATCATAGCAAAGAGGCTAAGTTTAAGGCCTAAGAATTTTAAGAAAATTATCATAAGTAATTCAATAATATTAGAAAGTGATTATATTTTATTTCTCTTATTTATTCCCTTATTTGCTTATGGTTAGGTTATTAAGTTAGCCCTCTCTGCTATCTGAGCGGATCGCAGGTGTCATTCCTCCTGCAGATCACGTGCTGGGTCACGATTTCTTTGTTTCTAGCTCTCTGCACGCATTCGGCCTGAGCAAACGGTCAGCAAAAGTCTCAGCATCACCTTTCTGAGTCTTCAGGACATCATCCACGACATATTCAACTTCATTCGACTTCTTTCGCCTGTCTTCGAGGCCGCGTGCCGGCTTTCATAAAACCACTTTACGCGCTCTCACGTGAGAAACGCGGGGCGCGTCTCCCCTGGCGACGGCGTGAAAATCAACCAACGGCCAAGCATACACCACAGCGCACAGGTGACGACAAATGCGGGCCGATCAACCGAGATAACGACGTTTTGCGCCTCCTGGAACCCTACCGACTTATTTATGTACCTATTCAGGACGACGACCTTTGACATTGAGGGCGATACCCTCTGACGCCGACATCATGCAGATGCAGCGCGTCGATCCATCAGCCGATGAGCTTTCGTTAGAATGGGGGGAGGATACAATCTACTGCGAAGCGACATGCGCCCCCGAGGATGTCTTGTATGAGGGATCGGACGACGAGGATTACGATAACCCAATCTCGCGGAAACTACGATACGAAGAAGCCGGGCAGCGATACCTCGACGGAAAGACACCTTTCCTTATTACAGCATCACTCAAGGGCCCGTTCGACTCAAAATCCGGCCGCTGGGTGAACCCGTGGCGATCCAAACACCGCACATCCGGGACATCGCAAGGAGTACGGACATCACCAGGCAAATTATTGAGGTCAGCACAAGTGAAGCGCAATGTGTCAATTCCGGAGACGATCCTCACAGCACCGGGCGACAGCCTAGAGTGCCATTTGCCAAGCCCCGAGAGCCTCAAACAGGCTTCAGTTGCAGGAGGACATGCGTATTTGGAGGAAGATGAACTAGCAAAGGTCCAAGAGTGGAGGGAAGCCATAGAACCTGGAGATGCGGTAAGAGATCGGTTCTGGACATCAACACCACAGTCATCATTGTCGGCGAGAAAGAGGAAAGCGAAGGGGTCATCATGGCTAAAGCATTTGGCCACCAAACGACGACGTACAGATATCATGGAATCCGGGTCCGTCAACACTCCTGTCCCACGACGAACGCATCTCATCAACATTGTCGACGATCAGGATAACTATGATGATGCGCCGACTACATCTTTCAACAGCGTCCCCGATCGTCTACCTTCCTCGGCTCTTGCTGCCAACAGATTCTTTGCGCCGTCCCAAACTAGTGACTGGGAGGGGGGTACTCAAGCTGCAACAGACGTGGATGAACTGATTGAGCCAGATCGTCGGTCGTCTGCTGTTTCTTCCAACCCCTTGGTCAAGCGCATCTCACCAGTTCGCGATCTCGGGAAATGCGCCCAAGACGAAGAGGCCAAGCATGCGGAAGATGAACTTTCTCGCGATAATGTTGCGTCTATGCAGGCTGCCGCCACTTTATCATCGCCGATATCGCAAAGACAACACATGCCAGCCGCCGGTCGAACTACCAATTATTCTCAACACAGCGTGCAACGACAAAGTCAAATCAAGCCAGCGTCACCCAGTCAACAACCTTCACAAAACTATGATGCAGAGTCTTATCTGTCCATATCTTCGGAAGACGACAAATCTTCCAGTCCCTCGCCGGCTTTTGAAACACAAGAAGATCAAAGCTTCTGCTTCAAGATGCGCCCGAAGCATATTGCAGTCACTGAAATCGTCGAAACAAGTTCTCTTGTGCCAACATCAGTATCTGCTGAAGATCCCCAGGCCAGTGTTAGTGAGGAGGAATCTTGGTCCGGTTTATCGTCTGTGGACGAAGCCTCTGGAGTACTCGCCCAGGACGACGATACACCTCGAGGCAAGCCTAACAACACCGAGGGGCCGGATATCAATATGGCCGATGCCCCTGTTACCGAACCGATGGACTTGGACAAGCCGGGAATGTCAAGTGATCTGTCGTCAATTGCCAGTCAAGAGTTTACTGGGTTCGACCTCTCTGAAGAAACACCCGACGACCCTTGCGATGAAGACACTGCCAGCGATTCGTCCGAGACTGGTTCAGATACAGCGATAATGTCTTCTCTTACGCCAGTGGAAGAGGTAATCAAGATTGCCGATACCGAGTCTTCTAGTGGCTCCGAAGAGCCGGATGCCGAACCACAAAGGGAGGAAATCTGCGTTGCGGTTGAAGACGACAATTCGAGCCGAGTTGAAGAGACCACAGATTCCGAGGACGAAACGACGGAGGAGTCAACCGATCAGGAGGAAGGAGATTCTGCGAATTCATCAACGGCATCCGGCAACAAGTCTTTACAAGTTTCGCCTCAAAAAGACCAGAGCAAGGCATCGTCAGTTCAATGTACAGCACCTAAAGCCAACAGCTCTATCGCTAGCCCTTCCTATGGAGCTTCCCTCCTGAAAAGCTCTGTGAAGAAACACATTTCGCAGAGCTCTTGGTCGAAGTTCGCTCGCATTGCCGAGACTCCTCTCGCATCACCCACTGCTCGCCGTTTGCAGCGCAAAGAAGGCAATACTCCATTGCCCAATACTCCGATTACAAACAAAGTATTGAGCCGGATTGGATCTAATGCACGCGTTCCTCCCTCGCAGAAGCAACTGTCAAGCCCCATCAATGGAGATGATAATGGTCATCAAACAGAGTTGAGTCCCAATCCCGGGCCCAAAGCTGCAGAATTGAGGCAAACACCCTCTTCAATCGTGTCCCCCACTAGTATTCATGCCATTGAAGCTACGACGCCCCAATTGGAAGTTCAACAAACGGCTCCAAGGGCACACGATGCCATGGATGTTGACCAGCGAGACCCCAAAGGAGACTTGCCAGTTCCCTTTTCACAGCAGAGTCCATGGGCGGAAAGCAAGCTATCCCAATACGCATCAATGGCAATGGATCGACTGCCTCTAATCGACAGCGCTCAAGAATTTACTCCGCTGAACAAGACGCACGACTCCTTCGCGATGACATCTGCAGCAGCTCAGACCCCCTGGACAGAGGAGACGACCCGGATGCCCATGACGGGGCAGACACACATACCCACCATTTCCGAGGAAGATCACATGGAAGTGGATGTGTCAAATACTCCTGAGATGGCATTGAATGCCAATGCACAAGTTCAGAACGAGGCTCCGGTTATCACCCCAGCTCCGGTCGCTCGACCTGCTATGCCTGAACCGCAGTTTTCTGTCAAGTCATTCGCTTCGTTCATGTCTTCTCCGGAAAGCCGCCCTCGTAAAGTCAGACGGGCCAGCTGGAGAGACTCAGGTTCTCGTCTTCCCAGCACACAAGGCATTTTGGCCTCAGCGACCAAGAACCCCTGGGAGCGCAGCAGTTCACAGCGTCGTGTGTCATGGGCGCCTCTACCTCATGAAACCGAGGGACAGGAAAGCATACCGGCAACCCCAACGCCTTTGGTAGTCCCAGCCCGCGCAGCGTCCCCTCCACCCACAACCCCGATCGAGGACCTCCCTACCTCCGGGGACGCCAAGTTCCGCAAGCACTTCAATGCTGTGGCCCGCCGGAGCAACATGGCCCATGGAAACGCCTACTACCAGCGCCTACTACCCTCGGAATCGCAGCGCACAGTCGGAAGTCCCGAACCGGACGCCATGGCGGAGACGTTCCTCACGGCCGACCAACTCCGACAGAAGCAGCAGCACAACAGCAACAAGCACCACTTGGCGGATCACACTAAGAGCGACCGCGAGACGGATGAGTCACAGGATCCTCTGGACATGGTGGAGGACGTTTTCCGCGAGATTGGCGACTTTCTGGAGAAGTGGGATGTGGACAACACCAAGACACCCCAACCCGCTCAGGGGCCACAGAGCCCTTGGTGAATGGTCGACCAACAAATGCACGTTTTTTTAAAGGCGCTATGAAAAGCCTTGTTTTTCTCGGAAGCTACGGCAAGGACAGATACTACGGGAAAGGATTTGGAATGTTTTTTTTTTTTTGGTTTTGTGAATGAATTATTATTCACGTATTAGGTACACCGGTCAGGACAAGCATGTCAAGGAGTTCAGGGGGAAAGCAACGAACGGCACGATTGCATGACACGAGGACGGGTGTTTACCCAACAGTTGGGCGTTTGTATGCAAAGATACCTCGAGTAGACATTTTTTGTTTCATATTCAAACGCTGCATAAGATGAAAAGTCTGTCTATGCCTTCACGTGGTTGAATCGTCGAAGCTCTAAGGTCGTGATACTACAAGCCTGCGATTATCTTGAAACTACGTAAAAAGAAACCTTGGGACACCGCTCTCTCGTAATATCAATGATGACGAAGAAGCAAAAACCCTATTCCTGTCTCAGGGGGGCCATCAGAAACGTGCATCCTGTGCCCCCTACGTTGGCTGTCAGAGCCCATGAGTGCGCGGTGCCGTAGCTGATTCGCCAGATGGCTCCCCGGGGTATTATTTCCAACAGAACCTACGCCGCGAGACATTATGCCAGGAACTGATGAGCCGAGTAATACGCTTTTCCAACACATCTCCCCGAGCTGCCAAGACAAGGGGAGAAGGTACAAGGAGAGCTGTCGGAGTACCTCTCAGCCCTGGACACACGCCCCCCTTGGAAACCATGGCTAGGCGTGCAGGGCCGCCGCCATCTGGGGTCCCGGGGAGCACATGGCTGCGAGGGAGGCCTTCTGTGGCCGGGTCGCGGATCGACGATGGTACTCGATCGAGGGTGCGGTGAAGCTCGGCCAGCGTCAGCGGACGTTCCGGGTGGCAGGGAGATTAACGTCGGCGAGGAACGAAGCCTAGAGTGTTCCCAGTACCATGATTCCGGTAAACGGGTACCCTGGAGATGATCCTGTTCAGGGGGATTCGACCTCCGTGTTGAAAGGTATGAGGCCAAGTGGTTGACGACGTCTCGGGGCTGAATATCTCGGGGCGACGCCGGCGGAGCGACGGGTGGAGCACTCTGCCCATCCAGTCCGGTCCCGGGACGGGATGCCTGCGCTGGAGGAGACAGCTTATTAGTCGGATCCGAGAGGGCGTGGCCCACGCAGCATCTCGTAGCAATCCTGCTGTTCCCTTTGCCAGTAACTAGGGTTGTCGTCTCTCGTCTCCTCTGTCACCAACTCCGACTAGGGTGGTCGCTGCAAGAGCAAGCCCCATCTTCTAGAGTCAGACGACATCCAGCTTTGTGGGCTTGTACCCATCTGTTCCACCTTCATCTGCTCAGGGAGGGCAGTCCGTGTGTGCTGGATCAGATAGAGGAGAGGTTGAGGGTGGGGGAACATTGGGACTCGAGCATGATCGAGACCTTGCCCCTACTCCCGCGGATATCCAGATTTGAATCTCTGGGTGTCGGGCTGTGGGAGATGTGGTTAAACTTTCCCATATGGCGAACATGGCTGTCAGACCAGACTAGCTTCGAGAAGTAGAGGCAGCACACGACAACCTCGTGTGATCATCGTTCCAAAGAGCTTCTCGCTTCCCCTTCCCCTGAATTGGCGTTGGCCCAACGATCAAGAGCCTGTCTCACTCGTGACAATTTAGCTCGCCTCGTCATTCTAAATGCAACGGGGGGATTCGCGCCTCCCAAACAATCAAGGCCGGCTGGGGTTTGAGGTTGAGTTTGGAGCGCCATGGAGCGGGCAGTCGAGGCACGTTGTCGATAGACGAGCGACGATTGGCCGGTTGCGGCTCGGCGGGCGATATGCACATCTCCAGGCCAAGGAGGCGAACATGCCTCTGACAAGATAGGGAATGTCTCGCTAAAAGTCGGGGTAGATCAGCGGCTCGACTTATTGGACAATGGCAGCCGGGATGGAGCAGGGAAGGCCGGGCGAAACTGCCTTGGTTCGCTGGTGTCTTGCAAGATGGAGGTTGAGGAGGAGACGGCGGGATGGGACGTGCCGCCAGTAGCTGGGTTCTTGGTGGTGGAGAGGTGTTGGATGGCTTATCAAAGCCCGCTTCTACCGCAACCAAGCAAGTTGAGGCCTTGCCTTGGTTGTTTCGCGCACAAAATTCTGCAGAAAAATTGTGTGCGTGAAACGAAACAAAGTTCATCTCGTTCCATGCTCATGCCCTTCCGCAACCCTTGCACCGTCCGGGCCGCCGGGGAAGTCGGACCAACAATGTAGCATTGAATCGACGCCGCCGTGATGTCCATGCCATGTATGCGCTGCGTCCTAGGGTAAGGTCAATGCCTGCGCCCCCTCTGTCGGATCAAGGGCATCGATCATGAGACGGGTAACTCAATTCCACCGTTCACAGGTTGCAGCATCCTCATGGCCTTGCTGCAGAGCACTTGCAGGGCCGTTGACAGCCGCGCTGTGCTGGGATAAATTCCCAGCCTGCTGTTTTGGTCCGGCTGTTTCTTGCGGATCGTCTCGCAGCACGCGCATGGTCGCATATCTAGGCGGGGCCAGGGCATGGCATGGCATTCTGCCTGAGCATATCGACGGTTGCTTCGTGGATTCCCGCATCTAAGAACACGCCCCTAAATCAAAGAAGGTTATGCAGAAGAGGAAAAAGAAAGGAGCAGAGATAGCGTCCCGCGCCAATCAACCCTATCCGTACTCTGCGATGGATACAGTGCAGTACCGGGTACCTACCTCATCCAAAGCTTGAGGCCATGGCACGTAGCAAGATATGGATGGATCATGGATCGACAGCCAAGCGGAAGTTGCCAGACAGCCGTCTCGTCTCAATACACGATCCAGGGGGCATGAGCCCGAGATCAAGCGCGCACGAGGTCGGTGCGGAGGCGTATGGGTGAGGGTTGGAAAAGAAAGGGTGTCGCATCTCCCGTCTCACGCCAGCCAGCCAGCCCTGAACCGAGCCATTCAACAGGGTCGGCGAGAAAACGTGTCTCGAGGGTTTCATTGTGTCATAACACAGAGCTGATGAGCGATGAGTTGGCTATGATGATGGAATGAGATGACGAGGCTCAGAGCCATTTGTGGGCAGAAGCTTCAAGCTCGGTCAGCGACTGAAAGCTTTGGACGTGGCAAGGCGACACCGGGCGAGACTTCTAATGGTCGCAAGTGACATGTTGTGCGAACGTGTAAGCTCCAGACCGGGAGAGGATGAACCAATCCAAGCCATGTGCGTCCCAGGAAATGCCGCCAAAGAATGCCACGGGGGTCATGGTGCCACGATGCCACGAGAGAGGGTGAGAGATATCCGTCCGTCCTCCGGAGACGGCAGCCGGGCGATCGCTTTTTCGGCAGCAGGTCGCAATGATAAGATGGTTGTTGGGTGTTGGACGATACTCTCAAGTGCACAAAGAAGAACTCACACTGTTGGGCCGACTGACCAAGAGCCGCCCCAAGATGTCATGATCTTGGCGGGCGGCCTGGGGCATCACATGACACCCCCCAGCTTCCAATGCCCGCCAAACGGAAAGAGAGCCCCGCACTAGATCGAATCGAGACACCGTTTGAATCGCGCATACAGACACATCCATCCCATCTCACAGACCACTAGATGCAACAGACTGGGGTCGAGATTCGAGCCAGCACCAGCCTGAGGGTGAGGGCCCTGGTGGGGACGGTGCGATAACGGGGGAAAATGACGAGATGCGTCGAGAGTGGTCCGTCTCTTGCAGCGCGTTTGCTCGTTTCGTGGCGCGAAAACGGAGCAGTCCGAGAGAGAGGGACGTTTTTTTAGGCGCGGCTAGCTCTGAGCTGAAAGGGAGAAATGCATCGAGGGAGTCGGTAATGGATGGAAGGGGTCTGAAACCCTGCGCCACCCGTCGTCGCTTGTTCCCCGTGGCCCTTGTTGAAGCTTTTGCACCGTCATGAAAACAAGCTATTATCCCGGGGTCATGACCTCTCGTATGCCTCTCTACCAAGTCAGCAGCTCAGAAAAAAGACGGCTACTAAAAAAATCTAGCCAATCATGACAACCAATTCATCAGATCAATCTCGTAAATCGCCACCGTATTCCCTTGTCCGCCGTGTCCGGTGAGCAAATCCAGAGCCCCAGGCTTGGGTATAGGGACGGGGCCGTTCCCTGCTGTTGGGCAGCGCGACCTTGCCTTGGGGCCCAAGGGAAAATCCAGAAAAATGACCAAAGAATGACCCAGAGATGATCCTGGCGAAGCCGAAGACGGGGTCCGGGTCCGCCAAGAGGTGACAAAATACGTCAGCCTCGGCCTCTTCAGTCAGTTCCATTCCATGAGGCACTCAATGGAACTCTATCTCGATTTCCCGCGCCCTGTCTGAACTGTGTCTTTGATTAAGAACTCGGAAATAACTGCGGGTACCGGTAACCAAGCATTGGTCAGAGTTGCTGTGTCTGTTTCTCTCAGCAAGATCGCGGCGTGAGTCTCGTCTTATTCCTTCACCCTCTGACAGGGCAGCCCAGCAGCCTCCACAACGCTCCAGCCTCTTGTTCACGCCTGCAGCCGCGGACTGGGAGCCAAGGCGGGTCCCGGAAGATTTGAGACAGGGGACCAGAGGCGTTGTGAGGGCGTCCAATGGCTGCCACCTGGGACTGGATGATAAGGTCATGCATGGGGGATCTGACGCTTCATGGAGACCTACGGTATGGCAGCGGAGTGTCCTATTACAGCGGGACTCTTGGACGGTAGGCGGTGCAGATTGGAGAAGCAATTAGCATTGCCTGATTGGCATTGGCAGGATATTGGAAAATATTGGCAAACTGCGGTCATGGACTGATGTATGCGCGTGTTGTCGATTATGGGAAGAGTTGGACGGCGAATGGGATGAGATGCGATAGGACGACCAGTCACGGGCGCAATCCAGTTCAAACTTCCATGTGAATCACGCTGGCACAGGTACAAAGAGACGACAATCGCTGCTCAACATGCAAGTAATTCACATCTCTGATTAGGTCCCTGACGTTGGGGTAGCACTCTATTTTTGATGAGATGGACGTGGTGGTGTTGCTTGATAGAGGCCATCCACACACCCTTTTGGTTCTCCCGCGACGTTGTCATTCAACCAACACTCCCCTCCTCAATGCCGTCCATGACACCCGCCCTACTTCCAAACTGCCAACCGTCACAGAAATAACGGAGCGCTTTCAGTCTTTACACGTGGTGGAGAGCCAGGCTCCCTGCAACTCTGGGCTGCATTAACAGACGCCTCGGCCGCCGCCCCGGTGCAGGCTTGGGGACGACAGTACAGTAGCCGGACCCCACAGGCGTGACCGCTATCCAGCGGCCTGGAATCCTGCTCTGCAACAGAGCTACTGGGCTGCCTCCATGGATGCAGTGGGAACAGCACGGACTGCCTGTGGCATTGGATCTCAGCTTTACCGGGGGGGGCGCTGCTGTTTGCTTGACAGGCAAACCTGGGAGGTTTGGACGCGGTGTGGCCGTCGAGGTTCGGACAGGCGGCCACTAGGAGGCCGGAACCCCGCGAAATGGCTCAGGGCTGGCTCGGGAATGGAAGCTTTGTTCGAGACGGTCTGGATGGGCTGGCATGGAAATGGACGTCACCCCGCCAGACATGGACGGATGTCGTCGACTTTGTGCTCCCCCAGTCAGCCAAATCTCGGCGCATCTGCCGGGCTGAGTTCTGGGACAGAGGGTCAGGTACTTGTCAGACAAAAGGGTACCTCGCCTGGGGCGGGCCTTTCAGTTTCTCTCGGGGCACCCTCCCCCCAGTGCCCAGTGCCCAGAGCCCAGCGGAGGGCAGGGCAGGCGCGGGGCCTTCCATTCAGTGCTTCCCATCCATTACAAGGGCCTGACGACTGACGCCCGGGCCATCCCCTCGCTATTTCTACCGGGTCTCAGATACCACTTACCGCCCCCGGGCTCCGTATCTACGAATCATTCCTCCACGCCCACATCCTCGTCCCTCTCCCTCGCTCTCCCATCTTCAAACTCACAACACAACTCTTCCCTCTTTTTCCCCCTTCGCCAACCATACGAGCGTGTTGCGCCAGATGTCCTCCTCATGTCCAGTCCGCATCCCACGTCCGAAAATGCCGCACGCGCCGTACCGGTGAGCGAGCCTGAGCCCTGTCGTTCGCCCGAGGCCCTGCTAGATGCTGCTCCAGGTGCTGCCGCGGGCGCTGCGCCTGATGCTCATGTCGCTTCTGGCACTGGCGCTGGCACCCGCGCTGCTACTGGCCTTGATCATGACCATGATGATGATGATGATGCTGCCCGTCTCGGCCGCCGTGCTCAACCCCCGGGGCTGATCGCTGCTGCTACTGCTGCTCCCACATCCTCCAACACTACTCCCACTCCCTCTGCTGCCATCTCTCCCTTCATGCCGCCACCCTCCTCCGCAGACAAGGTGCCCGACAACGTGCCTGATTCTGTTCCTGATTACGTGCCCCGTGGTGATGCCAATGCCAGGGACGCCGTCCAAGGCCCCGTCGCCCCCGTCAACGGCCATGCCCCCGGTGCTTCCAGTAATAAGAAGGCCCGTGGCCCCGGGCCCCTGCCGAGGCAGTCTGGTCCTTCCTTGCTGACCCAGGCCTTGGCTTCTGCCCGTGGAATCACCAACCCTAAGAGCTCCAGGCTCTCACCCCAGTCTACTTCTACTACAACTACAGCCACCATCTCTCCCACGACTGTCACCTCCCCCAGCTATTCGCCTACTACAACCCTGCCGACCACCGTTCGATCGTCTAAGTCGGGCCATAAGATTGCAACCTCACCCGCGAACACCTCGACACCTACTACTCCCACACCGCACTCGACTACTTCTCGTACACTCGACGGTCCTCTTACAGAACCTGCGAACTCGACATCGCGACCCGACCGAGACAGCGCTGCCATCTTTACCGATCCTTTCCACCAAAATGTCTCCACGAAATGCGCCGCTCCTAGGCCATTAACGAGAGCCACATCCGAGTCTTCCAACATGGCTGCCTCCGCCGTCACCACCATGACCTCACTCGCCGCCCGAGAGGCTGCGAGCGTTCCTTCGTCCTTTAGCCACTCGGCCCTCGCCACCCTTCGCGATGTCATTACTGATCCCCGTGAGGCGAGGGATGTCCCCCGAGGCAGAGCATCGACCTCGCTGGATCTAGACAGAAGCACCATTGATTACTACCAACCCCGAACGACGACCTACACGACATCTTTCAGTGATTCACCCCTTCCATTCGAAGACGATAGCCCGGGGACCAAAACACCACCTGCGACTTCGCGACACGAGGATGCTAGGAACACCGATCAGAGACCAGCACAATGGGCCAAGGCCCCCCCGCATTGGATGGCAATGGGCCCTGAGAAGACGGAAAAGATTTGGTCCATTGGCTCAGTTGAAGGCCAGGAGGAGGATGGCCTTGTCGAAAAGTCCATTACCGAGGCGATGGCTGGCGTGGAGCCCAATGCACGAAGTCGCAAGTCAAGTTACAGTTTGCGGTTCTTCAAGGAAGGCCTCCCACCAGAGGACAAGTCTCGTCGCAGGGACCCGAGGCACGCCCCAAGAGAAAAATTGGCACCAACACTCGAAGAGGATCACGAATTGAGCTCGAACGCGAAGTCGCACACCACTCCCTCCAAGGAATCAACTGCCATTCGCTTGCGACATGATGATGGAGGGGTCCCTCTACTTACATCAAAGACCCCCTACTCCGAATACGTCCTCGACGAGCAACCCATTCTCAGCACGTCTCCCGATGAGGATTATTTTTCGCTGCCCGTCAATGGTTCGCTCACCTCGGGAGGCAAGACTCCGTTGCGAGTGCAACAGTCCGCATCTCGACCCGTGAACGGGCACGAAGAGGGCAAGTCGGTGGAGACAGCTGAGCTTGTGGGGCCGACCCCGGCCGCTGATGCCGACGGAGAAGCCGAAAGAGTGGAGGCGAGACGGAAATCAGGCGACAGCGTCAATACCGAGGTCGGATCTCACGATGAGGGAGATGCCGATGAATCCGGGGAAGAGAAGATCTCATCTGCCGTCTTCTTGCCCCACCAGGAGCTGCAAGAACCTTGCATAGGTGAGCCCCAGGACCGCACCGCGGCCCGTAGTCTCCGGGTGCGGTCTCTCTCCCAGAGTAAACAACATCCGTGGCTCGTCAAAGCGGATGAGCCTGAGCCTGAAATCATTCAGGAGAAGGATGAGCCTCCCTACGGCCTCGCTCGCCTCCCTTCTCGCGAGCGCCTTGCTGTGAAGCGCGGCGACCTCGTGCCTGACAAGTTTGAGGACGGCGCTATCGTTGAAGAAGACACTACAGTGACGAACGACGCTCCTCTTAAAACGCCCCAACCCGTGAGCCATTATGAGGACCATATCCATGACCACCAGCACGATCCTCAAGAGCCTCTTGAGGCCATTGAGCTCATTCCATATAAACATCAAGTCGGTGGTCACACCACTCTCTGGCGGTTCTCTCGAAGAGCCGTCTGTAAGCAACTCAACAATAGGGAAAATGAGTTTTACGAGACTATTGAGAGATACCACCGTGACCTGTTACCTTTCCTTCCTCGGTATGTTCCACCGCATTTGTCATTTCCTGATTGAATGGCGGATTGTTCCGTTGGCGCGAATTGCTTTGAAATTGGAGGCTAACTATTGTGCAGCTACATTGGCGTCTTGAATGTGACTTTCCGCAAGCAAACTCGCCGGAAGAGCACCTCAAAAAAGGATGAGGCTGCAGCGGCTGAGCGTAAGAAGGCTCAGGAGCAGCTCGAGGTAAACCGCCAGGAGAATGGGCAGAATGGACACAAGGACCACATCAAGGCTGGACCACCAACGGGCCGTGTCATCAGCCAATCTCTGGCCAACTCCAACGTCCCTATCCCCACGGTGACATTCGACGACAACAAGCACATCCTACCTCGAAACTTGCTTCAACCGATGCCCTTGCCAAAGGAGTTCCGACGGCAGAGCATTTCAACGTCGACGGTATCAGACCCCACAGTGCCAACCTCAAAGACCGCGGTCCGTCCACCACTCGATGAGCGGCCTAACAGTTGGGGCGCTACCATGATCAACAAGCGGCTGCGGAACGAGGTATTCAACGATGCGTTCCTGAAGGAGCCCGTCAAGGTTCACCGTCATCGTCGACCCCATCAACGATCGATTCCGCGTCCGACTCTTCAGCGCCTGCTCCGATCTACAAACTCGGACCCTGCCCTGATCAAGGCCGACTCGCCTTTTGTCAATGTGAATGGAGACGACAACTCGACCAACCATGCTCACTCTCAGAGGAAGCTTGCGCACCACCACTACTCACATAGCGATCTCGGCCCTGAGCGGGCTGTACCTGATATGGACGAGTATGTGCAGTCTGAGCCTGAGCAAGCACCGGGCGAGATGAAGGACGTGACTGGAACAAGTGCACCAGAACCCGAGACCCTCAAGGACAACCCACTTACCGCCAAGAAGAAGCGCAGATACTCTGCTGGCGGACTCCGTCGAAAACCCGAAGACGTGAGAGAATCTAGAGGAGACTTGAAGTACTTTGAGGAGGCCGACGATGCTGGATACAAGGGAGACAACGAGGAAAAACCAAAGCGACATTCGAAGAACTGCTCCATGGCTAATGGACATGGCACTCTGACAACTAATGGGAACAAGGAGCATGCGCCAAACATGGTTGACCAGCAACCCGAGGATGACTCCGCTGTCAGTTCGACTCTTGCCACACCAGCGCCCGACAGCACACCCGATCTTGCGCCTGAGCCTGCAGCCGAGTTCAAGAAGATTCCTCGACCTGTCAACCCCAAGGAAGCGAAGACTCAGAAGGATCGAGTCGAATACTTTTTGCTCCTAGAAGACTTGACGGCGGGTATGAAGAGACCCTGCATGATGGATCTCAAGATGGGTACCCGCCAATACGGCGTGGAGGCTACGCCAAAGAAGCAAAAGTCCCAGACGGAAAAGTGCCGGACCACGACGTCTGCGGAACTGGGTGTGCGTATATGCGGTCTGCAAGTGTGGAATGCCAGATCGCAGACGTACGACTTTCAGGACAAATACTACGGGCGCAAGCTAAAAGTCGGTGAGGAGTTCCAAGGCGCTCTTCAGAAGTTCCTCTACAACGGCCTCGACCTGCACAGTATCCTTCGGCACATTCCGGTGGTTCTGAAGAAGCTTGGGCAACTGGAGCAGATTGTTAGCAAGTTGCATGGCTACCGATTCTATGCAGCAAGTCTGCTCATGTTTTATGATGGCGATACGTCGGAGGATCCCGACTACGAAACGATGTACGAATCCACTACCGACTTTGCAACAGACACGGAAGAGACGACGCGGAGGAAGAAGAAGAACAAGAGAGAGATTGATTTCAAGATTGCCGACTTTGCCAACAGTCTCACGCCGTTCGACGATATCACGGACAAGCCCTGCCCGCCGCAGCATCCCGACGAACCTGATGGTGGATTCCTCAAGGGTCTGCGGAGCCTGAGGAGGTATTTCCTCCAGATCCAAAGGGATGTGAGGCAGGAATTGGGCCTGGACCCCAATGGCCGATTCTCGGGTCCCGTGGACTATCCGAGGGAGTGCGATTATGACGATGACGGAATGGTCAGCATCTGATTGACTCGATGGTTGTTCATGAGCTGGCAGCGGCGGTGTAAGTTGACATGGGGAGTCTGATACCCACACCTTTGTCCTTGGGCAGCTTTGCCGCAAGGATTGTTTTATTGTAGCCTTTTCTTTTCTTCTACGACCCTTTTTTATTTCTCTTTCATTCGTCTGCTATGGACTGTCGATTCGGCGTTCACAAGGGCCTGCCCCTGAAATCATGGGACAGAGAGGATGCCAAAAAGGGCAAAAGGAACAGGATGTGCGTCTCATGACAGGTTCACTTTTTCTGAAAAACATACCCTGCATCGGTTATGGCGTAATGCGACACGGAGGGGGGAGGGAGCTGGAGTTTCAAAAGCCCAATTTTTGTTCTTTTGACTTTTTTTCTTCACCTGGGCTGGAGGACAATGAGCAACGGATGGGTATAGGCAAAGGTCTATCACGAGGAAGGTGTGTTTTTTTCTTTTACTCTTTTGAAATCAGCGGTGTTTATGGGGGCGGGCATTGGGAAACCAGAATGATGACGGTCTTGTTTGTTTCACTGCGGTTTGTGCTCTTCTTCGTCTTTAACGGCAGATAATGGACAGGAAGGACTGGGGAAATTGGGGAAGGGATTCTTAGAGCGTTAGAGAAAATGCCAACTAGAAGGGTCGCTGATCCAGCATTCATGTCTTTTACCATTGAATCGCCAAGATGATTGTTGCCGTTGATTCGTGGTGTTTTGATGTGATGTCGGTCGTTCTCCAAATTCGTCTGTCTCATAGGTGTGCTCGATGTAGTACATGCATTATCTTGATAAGAGGGATGTAAACCACTCGGTTACTGAACCCATGCTTGCCGATCGAGATAGTGTCTCAGTGTCTCACCCTCAACATCTCGCTCAACTGTCTTGTCTAACCATATCTTAACCTTAACCGCACTCTCTTCAGCCATGGGCGCCATCATCTCCACGATCCAGTCAACTGTCTCAACCGTATCATCGGCCCTGAAAACCTTCTCAGCTCTGCATACTCAATTCTCATCCCTCCTCGTTCGGGCCTCATCCCCACCTAGCCTGCCCGTCCCCGCACCAACCCGTTCATACTGGCTTGACGACCCGCCTTTTCCTCAGCTATGCAGCGTTCAAAGTGAGTTGCCTGCGGAAGCAGATGTCGTCATTATTGGGAGCGGTATCACGGGTGCAGCGGTGGCCAAGTCACTTCTGGAGCTATCAGGGGAGCTGAGGGTTGTTGTATGCGAGGCTAGAGAGCTGTGTAGTGGTGCTACGGGTAGGAATGGCGGACACATCAAGTCCACACCATACGAGGTTCTTGGAATGTTCCGCGCAAAGATGGGACCGGAGAAGGCGGCCAAGCTGGCGAGATTTCAAAGGAGCCATCTGGAGATATTGAAACAGGTTGGAGAGAAGGTGCCCCAGGGTGAGGTCAGAGAGGTACAAACGGTGGATCTGTTTACTGAGAAGGATGATTTCGAAAAGGCTCAACGAGAGGTTGAGGAGATGAAGGTGTGGATGCCGGAGGAAAAGGCCATTGTCTTGGAGGCGGATGAGGCTAGAAAAGAGGTGAGCTGAGCTGATTCATTGTCTTGAGACAAGTTGCTGATCAGTAAAGTTTGGCGTCAACGATCTCATCGTAGGTGGAATATCCTACTCAGCTGGCGCTCTCTGGCCCTACCGTCTTGTTACGGGTGTGTGGAATGATCTCCTTGATCGATTTTCCACCTTGAGCATCCACACCAACACACCCGTCGAGAGTGTCTCGCACGAATTAGGATCGTCGCCGTACGCTTACACGGTCAAGACAACTCGCGGAACACTCAAGACTCGACATGTGATACATGCGACCAACGCATACGCTCCTCATCTAGTTCAGTCGCTTCGTGGGTGTCTCACAGGCGCCTTGGCACATATGTCCGCTCAGCGCCCAGGAGCATCATTCCCGTCGTCACACGGAGGACGGTCGTGGTCTATTGTCTACAACCCGGGTTTTGATTATGTGACACAGAGACCGGATAATCAAGATGGCACGCCTGGGGATTTGATGATTGGAGGGGGTTTCTTTAGGAGTCGCCAGCAGGGACTGGATCAAGTTGGAGTTTGGGATGATAGCCAGGTGCATGCCCTTCCGCTGACGCACGTCCGGGGTGTTATGCCAGCCATATTCGAGCCTCATTGGGGAGAAGGGAGCAAACTCGTCAAGGCTTGGACGGGTATTTTGGGCTTTACAGGAGACTTGATGCCCTTAGTCGGCCGAGTTCGTCCTTCAAAGGACAAGAACTCGGGAGAATGGGTTGCAGCTGGGTTCAATGGCGAGGGCATGGTTTGGGCTTGGCTCAGCGGAACAGCTCTGGCGATCATGGTTCTTGGTATGGAGGAGGAAAATCTAGGGGAGGGCGTTGGAAGGCCTGGAGGTAAGTTAGATGAGTGGTTTCCGAGGGAGATTTTGGGTGTTGATGGGGGGAGGTTGAGGAGGGCGGATGTCGCGAACCTGGCCGACTTTGTCAGTTGAAGCTATTGGATATAGGTTTCGAAATAAGCAGCCTAGAGATTATATATGATGCCTAAATGACGGTGTTTATTTTCATTGGTTAGATATGGTGAGAGGTGGCGGGCACAGGTTGCCAGCTGTTGACAGCCGTCATCCGCCAACCCATAATTACCTGGCATGCATCACCACTGCCTGCTTTCTTCTTCGCAACAACACTCATCATCCTTCACTTCACCGCGTCCTCATTCACCCTCATCATCTCACTTCGGACTTGTATCGCCTCATGTCAGCATCTTTGTCTCTTACCACAAAATGCCTTTGACCCCGATAAAGCCTAGCGAGCGCATCGACTCGTGGCGACAGCGTGTGCCCAGTCGTCTAGAGCGACGAGATCCGTTTGAGGGTGATGGCTTTGAGGAGCGCCCTTCAACTCGTCTTGTGAGTCTTTCTCAGCGATCTGTATTTCCTTCTCGCTCACGAATATCCGTTAGACCTTCCGTGAGGCATCTCCCCCTGCGCGTCGTCCATCGACCCGCCTCAGCTTCTTCCGCGCCGCCACACCTCTCTTTGGACGTCCTTCCACCTCAGAGTCTAGCCGCCCGTCCTCGGGTCTTCTGAACCGCCCCGTTGGGACTAAACGCAAGAGACTTTTGGGGATTTTCAACGGCAAGCGCAAGCGTAGGGACTCGGAGGTGGAGAGTATCCCACGGCAACCTCTCCACCTAAACTTTTTATTCGTGGGCAGCAAGTCTGCTGGACAGACATCTTTGCTATTGTAAGAAGCTCATCTTCTGTATGTTTCTTCGCTGACTTTTTGTAGCCGTGCTCGCTATGGCTATTTTCCTGATGCAAGTTATAAGGAACTCGACATTGATCATGAGCTAACATGCCACAGTCTGACGCCTTTTCTCGGCCTTTGTATGAAACCTATGTCAATGAGCGCACCTACAACGACCACCCTGTACGCATTGAGCTGTAGGATACCTCGGGCGTACCAGACCTCAACACAGTCGAGAGGTTGACGTACATTTCTTGGGACGCTGTGTTTCTCTGTTTCAACATCTCGGACAAAGTGTCTATGTACACCATCATGCAATGGGTGAGTGCGTTTGGTCGTGGAGCTGTATGAGGCTGACGGATGTAGTGGTACCACGCATCTCATGATGCTTTTGCAAAGACCGAGACGTTTCAGCCGTTGCTGTATCTTGTTGGTTTGAAGAAGGATCTGCGTGATCAGTGCTTCCTCGAGGATCACCGGACCGGTTCTGCACTTTCGCCTTCGGGGCTGATGGCGTATCCGACATGCTGCGTCTGTTCCTCTGAGGTTAGACTTTCTTTCTTGGATGGCATGTTGGGTTGAGATGGTTAACTGGAGATAGGCAAACTGGCAAGCGAAGCGTATTGGTGCGTACCGATATCTCGAGTGCTCGGCTGCCACTGGTCAAGGCATGAGGGAGGTGTTTGAAGATTCGACCAGAGAGGCGGCGAGACGAGCTCTTGGAGAGGAGTGTCAGGAAGAAGAGAATGCTGTGCCCAAGAAGAGACGACGATTCTTTTGAGGCGGGCGTTGGTCAAGTGTGCTAAATCATGAGAGACTGGGTTTTGAGCTTGATATTTCATTGATGATTAGAGCTTGGCATTGTTGGAGGTATCACATCAGCAAGGAAGAATGTTTAGTGGTTCACGCACTAGTATCTTCCTTGTGGGAGTTTTCCATGTACAGTAAATAGTCTCAATACCTGATTGAGAATCAATTCTTGCTCTTAAATGGTCTCTTTAATTGAATAATTCAGGGTAAGTTCATTCAGCCAGTCAAATAGCTCTGAACTTGGCTTACATTTCCCATTTTGGCCCGTGCTTGAGCCACATGAATCCACTTTCGACCTCACTTTGTTCCTCTGAGCACATGCTTTTTGCTGAGTCGGGAGACATCGTGTCATTGCCTTCTTGGAACAATGGAAATCTATTCTTGATCCCTTTTCGAGGATATTCGTGCAGAGAAATCCATGAGGTATAAATTTCTTTTCATTTTCTCGACTTGTTGACTTGTCCTTTTCTTCTTCAACCTTGATCCTTGTACTGACCACTTGTCCTCCAACAACAGTCGCATATAAGTCAAACCGGTATAACCTCACCACCAGCCAACGACAGTAGCATCTCGCCAAGATGATGTCCACCGAGTCCCTGAAGCTCCTGGCCTCCATCGTCGCCGCCCTCCTCGGCGTCAGCATCGGCCTCTTGATCTGCTTCCCGGCCGAGAATGTCCTGTTCCTGCTTCATCTGCTCTTTTTCGTCGGGCTCATCGTCTTCCTCACGGTGAGCCTCTCCTTGACCTTTTTCTGAACCACGGAGCGTTCCCTGACTCAAGTGAATTCAAGGCTCGCAGCGTTCAGCTCACCCTCCGTCGCCGTGCCGCTGCTGCTGGCAAGCAGGTTGGACGTGGTCATCTTCGCCGTCGTGATGTCGACTATCACCTCTTTGTTCTCGGCTCTGGTGGACACACCAAGGAGATGCTCATGATGATGGATGATGGATTCTGCAACTTTGCCAACTTTCACCGCCGCTACCTGATTACCGCTGGGGATCTTAACTCCATCTACCAAGTTGCCGAGTACGAAACTGACGTCGAACTTTTGTGCATCCGAGAGGGCAAGGACGCTGGAACCTCCGACAGCCGATTCGTCGCTCGCGCTCGTCGCGTTCATCAGTCTCTTTGGTCGACTCCCTTTTCCGCCTTGCGCAGCATGCTGGAAATCATCCCCGCCCTTCTTACGCCTCCCAAGAACGACGTCGGCGCCAAGCTCCGATACCCTACCTGCATCTTCTCCAACGGCCCCGCCACCGGCTTCTTTGTCGGACTGGTTGTTAATCTTCTGAAGATGTTTTACGTCGTGCCCGAGGACTCGATGAAGTTTGTCTACATCGAGTCGTGGGCCCGCATCTCGACCCTGAGCCTCACCGGGAAGCTCTTCTACTACACCGGCATCGCTGATGTCCTGGTTGTGCAGCACGCCGAGGTTGCTGCCAAGTACGGGATTGAGAATGCTGGGGAGATGGTTTTCAACGCCCGGCGCCCTGATATCTGAGATGGAAGGGGGTCGTACTCAAGGGGGTTTCGAGATGGGAAGGTCTGAGATGGAGAGGACTAAAATGGGAAGGGTTCGCACCTAGGGGTTCATGGAACATGCGTGAATCTTGATTCTCGTACATAGACAGTAATTTTTTACATGGTTTGTGTACATGACGGGTATCATCCGCCCTCTCTGCATCAGCGACCTCAAATCGCCACCTTGTCCGTCTCGGCGGTGGCATCCGCCTCGGCAGCAATGTCCTCCCCGCCGGCGCCCTCCTCCTCGAGGCCGAAGCTCTCGATCTCCGAGTTGCGGCGGGCCTCGGTGCGCTCCGTCTCCTTGCCTGCCCAGAGCTTCCAGTTCTCAAACTCACGGTCCTCGAGGCCGTGCGAGACGTCGATGCGAGTCTTGCCAAAGTAAGCTCCCACGTGTCGGGCCTCCTCGACGGCCACGCGCTTCTCGATCTCCTCCTCCTGGCGGAGGCGGTAGAACTCGCGACGGGTGACATCGTAGGCCTTGCGCTCGCTGACGTTTTCGTTCTCCATGAGCCACATCTGGCGTTGAACGACGCTATGGCGGGGTTAGCTTGTCCAACGTGAGTTGTATATAGTCTGTCGACCTACCACTCTCCTGTCAAGGGGATGCCGGGCTGCTTCAAGCCCTTGCTCCAATCGCAATGCTGATAGTCCTTTCCATCCAACTCCATAATGATACGAGGCCTTGCGAGCTCCCAGGGGTGGTCTTTGTAGAAGGTGGTTCGTAGCGCATCCTCAAGGTACCTTATCCGTTGCGGGCGGAAGATGTTCTTGGGCTTGGTGGCTCTGGGGTTGGGTGCTCGGTGTCGGGGAGGTATGGTTCGGACGAGGGTCTCTGAGGGAGGGACCGTCTGCATGATGTTATACCATGGCGGCGTAGCGATGGACTTTTGGCCGAGGAGGTTGTGGTTGAGCTCCTCAGTGACGGTCTGGAAGACCCTCGCGGGGCGGATCTGTCTGCCTCCCATGGCCAATTTCTGGGATCTAGGTTAGCAGGTGAAATACAAGGTCATTAAATGCATCATCATCAACTTACAGGGTCAATTGGCGCTCTACAACGGGAGTGGGTTGCGATGTCGCGGCTCTATGCTCAGCGTGGTGGTGTGGTGGTGGAAATTTTGGAGATCGGCCAATCTTAACGCCGATAATGCGGGATGCCGGCAAGCTTGGCGCGAATCCGCCCCCGATCTGTTAGCAAAAAATCATCCCGGAAAAAGGTCCCGCTAAGAAACAAGCCTCTCATCCCACCACGAGAGAGATTGGATTGCCGACGTCCCTTCTCTCACCCCTTCTCTGCTTCCCATTCCCTTCCTTCTGGCTTCCTCTGCCTCGAGTGCCGCGGCTACACACCGAGGTCGCACCATCATGAGGAGGAGCTCATGAAAATCTCCAGTCGAGTAGACGGCTCCGTCTGTGCGGTGCTCTCGAACCGACCGTCGGCCAGGCTTGCCGCCCCGACCGTGAGGAGGAGCTTCTGCGCCGTGAGAGATGGCGGCGGGGGAACGCACAGGAAGAGGCTTGCTGCCGATTTCTTTTGCGCGAGGAGCTCGCTATGGCTGCTCAAGACTTTTACACCAGCGACCGAGCTTCGACGGACCCTCCCAATCCACCGACCCCGACATGCGGCAAAGAACTACGGAACTGCCGCCGAGGCTGCGCGACATTCGGGCCACAGCGCCAATCCGACGCATAGACAAGACCCAGAGCACCTCATGTCCTTTGTCCGACAAGAAGACTCGAGCACGGTCGAGGAGCACCTGCAATTCTACCAAGACCCATACCGTCGACGGTATGCCCAACCCGACGGGCAAAAGCTGGAGGTATCAGATAACCGGCGGGACTTTGAGCATCCGACCAAGGAAGAGACCTGTAAAGGCAACGACGAGACGAAACGAATAGTTGTTAAGCTCTGTTCTGCCATCTCGCAAAAACTCCGTCGCCCCTACTACACATCTCTTGAGCCGATATACGACATCTATCTCCAACTCCCCGAACCTCGAATGCTTCACCTCACATGGCAATGGCGAGACAAGTTTCTCAGGGTCATGGGAAGGCCGCCGAAGCGCGATTCCGAGTCAATGTTGCGGTACTTTGCGCTGCTTGGCGATGTGAGAAACGTTGGCTTGACGCTGCGTCGGACCCATTGGAACCTCGCTATGGCGTTTGCTACCAAGTATGCGGGCCGCGCAACGTCCACCGAATTGGAGACTGCACTGCGGATATGGAGGGAAATGGAGCGCGGTGCTGGTATCAAGGGGAACGAAGTGACGTTCAACATTCTGTTTGACGTCGCCTCCAAGGTTGGCAATTATGCCCTGGCCGAGATGATTTATAGGGAGATGGAAAACCGGGAGATTCCGTACAACCGGTATCACCATGTCAGTGTGATACACTACTTTGGCCTGCAGATGGACTCGGCAGGGATCCGGGCCGCCTACAGGGACATGGTCGAGGCGGGTGAGATGATTGACACTGTTGTGCTCAACTGTGTCATATCGGGACTTCTGAGATGCGGCGAGGAGGTGGCGGCTGAAGAGACGTATCGGAAGATGAGGGATGTCCATTCCATGTCCCCGGATCTCCCTGATAGGAACTACGGGATGCCTCGGGTCATAACCAAGGTGTTGATGATGTTCAGCAGAGTTGGACGGAAGCACCCCGAGCTCGGCAAGTCTTTGCAGAAGCAGATCGAGCTCAGTCCGAACCTTCACACCTACAAGCTCTTTGTGGAACACTACTCCACCCGGATTGGGGACCTGGCAAAGGTTGCTCAGTACCTGGATGAGATGAAGTTTCTTCGGATCACGATCCACCCGACCATCTTCCTGGCCCTGCTCAAGGGCTTCTACTCTCACGGAGGGTATTCGAGCTCAGAGTGGAGTGAGCAGCGCCTTGAGGGAGTCTTGAAGGCCATGTACCAGGCCAAGGACGAGGGAGTACGAGGTTTCCGCATTGACCGGTGGCTGGTCATCTGGGCTCTGCGAGCAGTCAAGAAGTGCTCCTCCAATGAGGCCGTCGTCCGGGTTTACGATGAACTGGCCAAGCGCTGGGACATTGCACCAGACCGGATCCCCTTCATCCAGTCCCTGTTCGACAACGTTCTCAACGGCAGCGATATGAAGTCGCCGACGGGTCAATGGGATGGCCCGTCGTACCGGAGATATAAAAAAGATGGAACGCGGTTATGATGTAACAGTATATTCTGTACCAATTTGTATATTACGCCATATTAGAGCATACCCCAGAGCAGGATAGCTCTGTGTACTTAGATGATTCTCGTATGAGACATGAGCACGAATTGAGCTGATCATGAGCACAAATCACATTGCAAATCACACAGAGACAAAACTATTGCTCAGACAAATGAAATATTTCGAGTGCAAGGATCGAGAGTGACTGTTGTCTATTTCGGTTATGTACACAACGATCCATCCACAGGCTCCCTGATCTGTCAATGGATGAGCAGCATACCCAATCCGCTAACCACGGACTTAGGTAGGCTTGTAGGTCTGCCAGACTGCAGGGCGAGTTAGCATCGATGCCTCCGGCCGGGAGAGCACGGGAGAGAAACCACGCACCGGAAATGCCGAAGGGAGCGAAGAAGCCGGTGGCCATGAAGGTCCAGTATCCAACGCCGAACCACTTGTTGCGGGGGTTGAAGGGGATGTTGCTGTAGGCGCCCTCGGGGTAGTGGTAAGGCGAAGAGAGGCGGGCGCGGGTGGTCTGGAAGCCTCGCTTGGTGACCAGAGAGGTCGTGGTACGGACGGCGGCGCGGGAGAGCATCTGCGCGAGGTCAATTCGGTTCGTGCGCGGCGGGAGACAAGAGTCGAGCGGCTCAATGGCTTCGAATCGTAGACGGGAACGCACCTTGACGTTGTGGAGTGGCGATTGGGGATGGGAGCTTGGGTATGTGTCAAACGTCGTGATGGGTAGCGCCGAGGTCAAGATGGTGGTCTGAGGTTGAAGGGAAAACGCTTAGCACGGTCACCTGAAAAGTCACATGATACATACAAATGGTAATGCTGACATCCCGAGTCGTACGTGACGTCGGCAGCAACCGGTGGATCTCGATGCCTCACCGCCCGCAGCTTGTTTCGCCAGGGGCGCTTTTTTCTGCCGCCAAGCCCACTTCCTGGTCAACCAACTTTTTTTAATCGCATGGCCCAGGTCCCACGAATTGGGAACCTCCGATCGATTCCTTTGTGTTGTTGTACGGGACGACAAGGTCACGCTCTTTTTTCCTTCGAGGTGACTATTTTTGGTCTTATTTGAGACCTCGTTTCTTTGTTCTCGATCCTCACCCTTCTTCAGCACGCTGGGAATTGCGACCTTGCAGCTAGCTACTCCGATCTCGATCCCTTTCTCCAAAAAGCTAGCGATCGCCCCCGATCGCGGGTACACACCATCACCAAACATGGATGACATGTTTGATGTTTTCGAGGGCAAGGTGGAGGCCCCGAGTGCGAGCGAAGACGAGAGCGTCCCCCGCAAGCGCGACAAGACCAAGAAGAGAAAGGCCGATGAAGCTATGAACGGCAACGCGGCCAAGGCGGCCGAGGATGTCGACATGGACGACAAGACCGAGACCTCCAAGGATGAGGACTCCGACGACGACGACACTTCGGACACCCCCAGCCAGCAGGATAAGAAGAGGAGGAAGAAGGAGGATGGCGCGGGTCCCGTCATGACGGATACTTTCCAGACGGCAGAGTCGAGAGAGGTTGCTGGCGCATCTACGTTTGTGCCTCAGGACTCGTCGCTGGTCCTGTCGCATAACATTCAGCATCAAGTTGCGCTACCCCCGGACCTGGATTACGAGTATGTTCCCTTGTCCGAGCACAAGGCACCCGACGAGCCGGCGCGAACGTGGAACTTCAAGCTCGATCCTTTCCAGAGTCTTTCCGTGGCTTCGATTGAGCGGGAGGAGAGTGTGCTCGTGTCTGCGCACACCTCTGCCGGAAAGACAGTCGTCGCAGAGTACGCCGTCGCACAGTGTCTGAAGCGCAACCAGAGAGTCATCTACACGAGTCCCATCAAGGCCCTGAGCAACCAGAAATATCGAGATTTCGAGGCCATCTTTGGAGATGTGGGCTTGATGACTGGTGACGTGACCATCAACCCCACGGCTAGTTGTCTGGTCATGACGACAGAGATTTTGCGATCCATGTTGTATCGAGGTTCCGAGATTATGCGAGAAGTTGCGTGGGTTGTCTTTGACGAGATTCACTACATGCGCGATAAGACGAGAGGTGTCGTTTGGGAGGAGACCATCATTATGCTTCCCGACAAGGTCCGATACGTGTTCCTCTCGGCCACTATCCCCAACGCTTTCCAGTTCGCCGAGTGGATCGCCAAGATCCATCACCAGGCCTGTCATGTTGTTTACACCGATTTCCGACCGACTCCTCTTCAGAACTACTTCTTCCCCGCTGGTGGTAGTGGTGCTAGACTCATCGTTGATGAGAAGAGCAACTTCAACGAGCAAAATTTCAACCTGGTTATGCAAGAGGTAGAGGAGAAGAAGGGAGCTGACCCCAACGATCCTACGGCACGACAAAAAGGAAAGGGCAAGAACAAGAAGACCAACAAGGGTGGTGCGGACAGCGGCTCAGACATCGCCAAGATCATCCGGATGACCATCAAGAAGAAGTTCAACCCTGTCATCGTCTTCAACTTCAGCAAGCGAGAGTGCGAGAACATGGCCATGAACATTTCATCCCTCAGTTTCAACGACGATTCCGAAAAAGCCATGGTTAAAAAGGTCTTTCACAGCGCCATTGAGAGCTTGTCAGAGCAGGATAGGGAGTTGCCTCAGATTGTGAACCTTCTGCCCCTGTTGGAGCGAGGTATCGGTGTGCATCATTCAGGTCTGCTGCCTATTCTCAAGGAGACTATTGAGATTCTGTTCCAGGAGTCTCTCATCAAGGTTCTTTTCGCGACTGAGACCTTCTCTATCGGCTTGAACATGCCTGCCAAGACTGTCGTCTTCACCCAGGTTACCAAGTGGGATGGTGTCAAGAGACGTCCTCTCACTTCTTCCGAGTACATTCAGATGGCTGGTCGTGCTGGTCGTCGTGGTCTCGATGCTCGAGGTATTGTCATCATGATGATTGACGATAAGCTTGAGCCCGACACTGCCAAGGAGATTGTTACTGGTCATCAGGATCGCCTCAACTCGGCCTTCTACCTCGGCTACAACATGATTCTGAACCTGCTGCGAATTGAGGCCATCTCACCAGAGTTTATGCTGGAGCGATGTTTCCATCAGTTCCAAAATGCGGCTAGCGTCCCGTCTCTGGAGAAGGACTTGATGTCGCTACAGCAGGAGCGCGATACAATGAGTATCCCTGATGAGGCGACAGTCAAGGACTACTACCAGATTCGTCAACAACTGAGCACCTACACCAAGGACATGCGGACAGTTATTCAGCATCCCAACTATAGCATCTCCTATCTCCAGCCCGGCCGTCTGGTGCAGATTTACAACCCCAAGGACGACCAGGAGACTGTTGCTGGAAATGGTACCGATTTTGGATGGGGAGTCATTGTCAACCAGACTCCCCGCCGAGCGCCCAAGCTTGGCGAGCCCGAACACATCCCCCAGGAGTCATACGTCATTGATGTTCTCCTGCCCATCTCAAGGAAGAGCGCCGAAATTGCCCCCGGGCAGCCTGCTGGAGAGATGCCCCCTGGCTTGAAGCCGTTCTCCGACGACGACGATATCAAGTTTGCCACTGTGCCATGCCTGCTCACCTGCATCAAGGCCATCAGCCAGATCCGACTTTTCCTCCCTAAGGACGGGTTGAAGACGGATGGCGATAGGGAGACGCTCACCAAGTCTTTGATGGAGGTCAAGCGCCGATTCCCCGATGGTCTGCCTATTTTGGATCCTATTGAGAACATGGAGATCACCGATGAGTCGTTCAAGAAGCTGCTGAGAAAGATTGAGGTCTTGGAGTCGAGGCTTCTTGCCAACCCTCTGCACCTCTCTCCTCTTCTGCCCTCACTATGGGAGCAATACCACACCAAGGTCAAGCTGACCGACAAGGTCAAGGAGACCAAGAAGGCTATTGCCAAGGCTTATAGCATCGCTCAGATGGACGAGCTCAAGTCACGCAAGCGTGTCCTCCGCCGTCTCGGTTTCATCAACGACGCCGAGGTCGTCCAGCTCAAGGCCCGTGTCGCGTGTGAGATCTCATCCACCGAGGGCCACGAGCTGCTCCTCTCAGAACTACTCTTCGACAGATTCTTCAACGAGCAGACACCTGAGATGTGTGCCGCCGTCATGAGCATCTTCATCTTTGACGAAAAGGTGGAAGCTCCCGCTCTCAAGGAGGAGCTACAGAAGCCCTTCCGCGAGGTCCAGGCAAAGGCGAGAATCATTGCCAAGGTCAGCCAGGAGTGCAAGCTCGACGTCAATGAGGAGGAGTATGTGCAGAAGCTCAAGTGGCAGCTAATGGAGACGGTCTACACGTGGGCCCAGGGACGTCCGTTTGTTGAGATTTGGTAAGTGTGATGCCACACTGGAAGAGAATATCACTGACAATCTGTAGCAAAATGACAAACGTGTACGAAGGCTCACTCATCCGCCTCTTCCGCCGTCTGGAAGAGCTCCTTCGACAGATGGCCCAGGCCGCCAAGGTTATGGGCAACGAGGATCTGACCAAGAAGTTTGAAGAGAGTCTGGCAAAGATCCGCAGAGACATTGTGGCCGCCCAGAGTCTGTACCTGTAAGGCCTTTAGTTGTTTCTGTTTCACGAGCAGTTCAAAAGGGTTTTTTTGGCATGTGCTGGGCCATAATTTTGCTATACCATCGCGGGGATTGGGGGAGTTTGGGCGCCTCGGTAAAAAAGATAGTTGTTGTCTTGTCGGTTGTCGGGGCGGTTCGAGTTGTCCCGACCAAATGTTGGGAATGGAATCTATACTAGCCCGTCTTGTTCGCCATCTGTAGTTGTAGTAGACTATTGTATGTAGTACGCTCCATGTAAAAAAACGCCCGACGCCAGAAAGAATGCTGCTGTCCTTGATCATCTAGGGGAAGGCTCTACTAAGGCCGGTCCCCTGATATCCCCATGATGAACCCAATGCAGAGACTAAACACGACGCCGAAGCCGACAAAGATCTGCCATCTCTTACTCCAGATCCCTTCTTCGCGCATCAGCCATGTCAGGCTTCCTAAAGGAAAGAAAAAGCCGACCACCATGGCTCGGAACAGTATTTCTAGTACTGAAGCCATGCCCGTGTACTCGTCCTCGAGCGGGTTTGATTCGGACGGGATGCCGCCAGCGTTATTGTCGATCCACGCGTCCTCCATGTTGCGCAGGGTGTCGGGCGATGGCATGGCATCTGGGGTGAAGCGCGAAGTGTGTATCGACGTGAACTGGGTTCTTAACGTCGAGATCTCGGACTGTGTGAATCCAGACTGGAGCAGTCGGTCGAATCCCCTTGGCCTCGGTCTCGTCGACGCCGTAGGTTTGGATCCCTCAGGCGTCGCGTCTTTGGGTGGCTTGGCGGCCTCCTCCTCCTCCTGCTTGAGTTCCTCGCTCGTCAACTCATCACCAATGGAGCAGTTAACATAGATGCGCGACACGCCCTCCACAGCCTTCCCCTTTCCCTTGGGATCATCCTCCTTCGGCGGCGGAGGCGGCGGCGGCGCCTTGAGTACGGAGCTGAGGGCTGACGAGTCGGGGAGTAGACGGCCCTGGTGGATGAGGCGCAGTCGGCTGCGGGAGGAGAGACGTGTGCGGAGGAGGTGCTTGAGGGCGAGGACGGTTGTTGCGTTTGGCGAGGGGATGTCGAGCTCGAGGTCTGGCTGGGAGGTTGAGAAGCGGATAGTTAGGTGGAGGGGTGGAGGGAGAGGAGGTCTTGAAGATGAGGGTGGAGTGGTCATGATGGCGGCATTGTTGTTTTATCTATGGCGCATGCAAGGAAGAAAGGCTCTTTCTGTTGGTTGGCGACGTGAATGCTTTTTATTGTGGCGACGGAATGTCAAAGACGGCTTGATTCAATGGATGTTGAAGGCTGAGGTCGTCCTGATCTCCATTTGGTGTGACGTGACCTCCCGTAAATCTACAGGGGCCTTGCAGGGGTCGCAGTGCTGCACGCCCCGCGGCAGGGGCTTGAGAGCCTCTAAAATCTGTCGACCGCCCGGCAGAAACCCCAGAAAGTGGGCTTCCATGTCAACCTGGAATAAACATCAAAAATTCCATCCTGTTTTTTTTTTTTTCTTACCTTCAACACATCTCACTCGTTACTTGTCTCTTAGGATCTGATTAATGGTCATGGCATCATGCCGCGCCTGCGAGGGACGAGATACCTGAGTTGCTTCTACTGCGGCAAGAGGTCCAACACCAAATATGATGGCGTCACGAGCCAGTTTCTCTGCCTATTCTGCGATGCGACCAACTACCTCGATGAAGTATGAGCGCCGAACCCCCGTTTTGGACCTCTGGCTGACGAATTTTAGAATGGAGAGATTACGGATCCTCCAGTAGCCACCGAGCGAGAAGCTCCCGCAACGCAATACGCTGTACCACGACAGTCGCCTCCGTCGTCACCGAGGGATAGTATCTTTTGCTCGACATGCCTGAAGAATCAGCGTCTATTTACGTCCTCACTCGCTCAGTACCTCCCCGATGATCCGAATCATCCCGATTATCCCGAACTCGAGCGAAACTACTACCGATACCGAAAGGGGTTGGAAGAGCGATACCCTCAGGTCTGTGATGAATGCGCCGAGCGGGTGGAGGGTCAGATTCGTCGGGCGGGATACACTGCCAAGACGGATCATCTACGGCGGATGATGGAGAAGAGCCGAGGGAGGAGGGCTGATCCAGGAAGGAATACGGCGCTGGACTGGGCCAACAGCTTGGGGAGGGGATTGTGGTGGGGAGGACTGGCGATGCAGATGCTCTGGCACATCAAGACGCTATCATATGTGCTGGAGCATCCAGACGAGGGGATGTATGACCCAGATGACAGGAGCTGGCCGACCATGGCGGTGGCCGCCCTATCATGGGCTGTTGCATTTCTCCCACCAGCCGACAAACTGATCAGCGGGGCGGTTACGGCGAGCATACTATCTGCGTGGTGGAATCCCCAGTTCGTGCAGGTCAGCCGTGGCTTCACGAGGCATCTCCTGGGATTTACGCAGTGGTATTCCTTCCAGGGGTTGATCATCTTTTTCCGCATCTTGTTCCGCCGCGTGCTTGAGATGAATGGAGGTAGGGGGCAATCGAGGAGTGCTCAGCTGAGCGCTCATCTGGTCATGGCGGTTGTCATGATTATGGTACGTTTGCCTGTGTGAGAAAGTGAACGAATGCTGACTTGATTAGATCTACTCTTTTGCAAGGAGGTCCATCAGAGTTGATACCACGCCCCTTTTTGGGAACTCCAGCGCCACCATTTCACCGAAACCCAAGATCATGAGAAGGAAAAAGGAGGAACCAAAAACATTTTCTGAGTTGTTGAACGAGGCCCTGGACTCATCGACGCCTGCGCCTCAGCAGCGAGATCTATTCAGTCAACCACTTGTTAATCCACTACCGCGGCCATACCCTCCCAGCAACCCCGTGAGGATCCCGGAGAGCCCTCGTACGCAATTTAACAGCCTCAATCTCTCTCCACAAAGGAACCAGGAGGTTCAATACTCGGATGAGATGGACTGGACTCCTACCGAGTCTCCAGTTCCGTCACAACACCGAGCCTTTCGCGAGGCGCCTCTCTCCAACGGCCCGAGACCGGCTTTTGGAGAATCGCCCGTCGGCAATGAGCAGAGCCCTTTTTGGTACAAGGTTCCCGCAGCACCGACGACTCCATCCCAACGACTACGGAACCCGCCCAATGCACCTGTTTTGAGGGGTAAGCCTGTCGAGCAGGAGAGCATCTTTTTCCGGGGAGCCGCCAAGGCCCAAGCGCATAGGCAACAGGAAGATGAGAGCGACGTTTCTTTCAAGCCGCCGAGTTTCTTTGCGCCTCAGAGGAGCAACGATGAGGCCAATAGCTTGGCTGACATGTTAAGTCAGAGTTTCAGCTTGAGTCAGGAGAGCCAGCCGAGTGATGCCTCGGCACGACGACCATCTGGGTGGACCGAAGAAAAGCCTGCTGTACCTATAGGGCCCAGAATGGACAAGTTGGGCGTCGAGTTTATGGCTCTCGCCGCTCTGCTTGTCGTGTGGGGACTCACATTGGCTATCCATACCCCTTTCCGTCGGGAGGTGCAACTGGCATTGCTTTCTGCAGCTGGGACGATCGCACTACGGGTGACGGGCGAAGCTAGTAAAGAAACAAAGGAAGAGAAAGGCCCAAGCACAGCGACATATGTGGGCTCTGTGTTGAGCGTCATGGAGCTGGCAGCTGTATGCTGGCTTGGGTGGGAGGTCTGGCAGGGAACTGCGGATGCCGGCAAATATGGCATCGGTGTTTTGACAGTCATGCTCGGACACCAGGTTTGGAGTAGCGTGGTTTGATGTTTTGTGCATAGAGGGTTGCTTTGGCGGGATACATGAGCATTGGCGTTGGACGGGAGGATAGGGGAATGCATACACAAGAGTTGGTTTGTGAGAGTACATATAGAGGCATACATGGGCCCTGTAACTTGATAGTGTCAGCATCATACAGAGGATTGTTGTGTTCCAGCCCGATGGGCCACTATTCACATATTTCATCACATCACTGCCTGACATTCACCAACAGACGATTGTTGTATATCAATTTGTTTATTTTGGCCCTCTGCTGGGATCTTTGCCCGCGGGACATTTAACCAAGACGCTATCATTATACCTTAACCCTCAAAGGGGGTCTCATAGGGCCGCTCAGCCTGGGGCGTGATGCGGGCAAGATGCCTTCGCTGGCCAGACTTCCAGTCGACAAGGGCAGTGTGCTGAACGGATCGGTTGTCCCAGACCACGACGGTCTTCTCCTGCCACTTGACGCGGGCGTGGAAGTCGGCGCCCCAGGCGATGTGCTCGTAGAGGAAGTTGAGGATGGCGTCGGACTCTTCCTTCTTGAGGCCGACAATGTCGCGGGTGACTGTGGATGTAAGTATGGGTTTATATCGGGGAGAGGATTTTGACTTACACTGGGGGTTGACAAACAGCGACTTCTCGCCAGTGACGGGGTGTGTTCGCACAATGGGGTGCTCGTTAACGACAGGCTCACGACGCTTGATGCTACCCTTCTTGACGCTGGCGTTGACCTGCTCAATACCAGAGTGCGTAGCCTTGAGGCCGTGGAGCAGCTTCTGGAAAGCAGGGGACAGACGCTCGTAGGCCTCGACGGTGTTGGCAAAGAGAGTGTCACCACCGGTATCGGGGGTGTCGAGGATGTACAGGAAGGTCGTTCCTGGGGGCTGCTGCTCGTAGGTAATATCCGAGTGCCACGCCACGGAGCTCACGCGAGTCTTGAAGAAGGTCTCATGGGACTTGTCTCCCGCACCGCGGTGCACGAGGTGAATCTCGGGATGTCCCTCTGGAGAACCAGAGGTGGGATGAATATGGTGACGACCAAAGTAGCCTCCGAACTCGAGAGCCTCGGAGATGGGAAGGTCGGCGAAATCCTGGTTTCGGAAGGCAACGACCTTGCGCTCGGCGACGTACCGGGCGAGCTCGTCCTTGCCGGCTTTGGAGAGCTTACTCAGCTGGACGCCCTCGACCTCTGTGCCGATGGTCGGAGTAAGGTGCGAGACCTTGGCGTCCTTTGTGATGAGGTTGGGGAAAGTAGGGTCTGCGTCGCGGCCGTGGTCGTAGTGCTCAAAGGGCTCGAGGGGAGGGTAGACCTGGTCCTTGTTCCAGGTGGGGAGGTAGTTGGGATACTGAGTCGTGTTAGTTTGTGCGTCTACCATGAGGTGATGAGAAGCTAACCTTGGCCGCAGCATACTCGTCAGTTCCCTTGAGCTCATCCTCCTTCTTGTACACGACAGGAGACAGCTCCTTGTAGACACCCTCGACGTGGCCGGGGTACAGCTTGAGCTTGGAGGCGTCGGTGACCAAGCTGGCCGTGGTTGTAGTTGCTGAAGGAGCCATTTTGAAGAAACAGACAGTGATGAATCTACGAGTTTCGACTTGTCTTGGTTAGAGTCTCCTCTGAGACAGATAAGCCGTCTCTTATATATGTATTACACAGCAACTCTTGTTCCCCTCATCGGATATCGCGATCCAGCACATGAATGCCGGCATCAACGCGGGGAAAAGAAATAAGCAGAATACCGACGGAGCCTGAAGAGTCTCATTCGTCGCGAGCGATGTTGCAGGAAGCGATGGAAGCATCACTCTGAGCGACTTCGGAAGGGCATATTGCGTAAGAAGACCGCCGATCAATGAGGCGCGAGTCGACGCTCGACAAGTGGGAGAGAAATCACGCAATGGAGTTTTCTGCAATTGTTTGGGCCGTTGCTAACATGACATTTGCCAAGGGGTTTAGACCGCGACGGGGGCGATGGGATAAGGATTGCGCCATCACGAAACGCTCGCGCCATGGTGGTGTCGCAATCTCTGGGGCAGGGTCACGCAATATGATTGTGACGAGAATACGGGATATCGCTCGGGAGGTCGATTATGACTGAATATTCAAAGAATGTAATTAGATTTTTTCGGTGTTGTTGTATTAGAGTTGTATTTTATAGTTGAGAGTTCCAAGATAGTAGAGAAATAGTATTCCATGTCAGAATAGTACGTACTGTTCAAGGTATACTCAACCCCAGCTTCACAGATCAACTCCCCGAGACCACCACCACCTCCGAGATTTTCTCCATCAAAAAACCTTAGTCTCCCTCATATCTACGGCCTCTCGGTCGGTCATCCCAGCGATTGGACCGGCGACTCCCCATCCCCGGGCACGTCATTCTCCTGTTCTAGACAAAGCTCCGCCAACACAAGTCATGTTAGTCCCTACCTACATGCTTCCAATGACGACCTCGCCATTGCAACGTTCGCAGAGGACCCGACACTTTTCTAGTTTTGGTCAGATGCATGCTTATCCCCGGGTCTCGATTGGTCGGCGAACTACCGCTCCGTCGCCACGGGCTCTCGGGGGTTCAATGCTTTAGTTGGAGGTTATTGAAAGTGACCCCCAACTTTTTTTTGCAGAGATATCCAAGCTTTTCGAGTCTGGGCCTACCCAGCGTAGCTTTTTCGATGGGCATATCCAGGGTATAATCGACGCTTGGAGGCAAAAAAGGTCGTCTCACCGAGCTTGAGGTGATTATCGAGGCTCATCGCGACATTGCTAGTGTCCCGCCCCTGAGGTTGGTTGTCGTGCATCATGGTTCGAACCCGAGGGCATGGGAGAGGTGCCAGACCTTTATAAGCCAGGCCATGCATCCATCACAAGCAGGTTCTACTCTTGACATCTCCGCGGCCCCAAGCCTTCCCTCACTTCTCCGCGGACTCGAACACACTCTTGTCCACCATGGCTGCTAGTGACGGTCCCAACCGGGACAACAAGGAGGTCTATGTCAACGACAGGGACACTAAAGAGGTTCTTGTCAATGATCGATCTCCTAGCGATTCTCCGACCGACAGCGGCGACGAGACTGCTTCTTCGACGGTTGAGCATGTCTTTTCTGACCCTCAGGTCGCCGACCGCTGGCGCAAGGTCTACGAGAATGCCAAGTATGAGAACCGTCACCGGTTCGACCCCAACTATACTTGGACTGCCGAAGAGGAAAAGAGGCTTGTGAGAAAGGTGTGTAGTACTATGCGCCAAGTCAGACTGTTTGCTAACCATGGATCGTCCCGCCACAGATCGATTGGCGTATTACTCTCTGGGCATGGGTCATGTTCTGCTCCCTCGACTTTCACCGGCGCAACATTAACCGCGCCATCTCGGATAATATGGCGAGTCTAGCCCAATCACGGCAATATCAAGTCTTTGCTAACCAGTAACAGCTTCCCGAGATTGGCATGGACACAAACGACTTCAACTACGGCCAGACCGTACGTGTTCCCTCCCCCCCCTGCTCACACACCAAGACTAACATGAGACCTCTAGATCTTCCTTGTTACCTTCCTCTCAGCTGAACTCCCCAGTGGCTTGATCAGCAAGAAGCTCGGAGCCGACAGATGGATCCCCTTCCTCATTTGCTCCTGGTCCCTCGTCGCAGGCTCGCAGGCTGCCCTGCATAGCAAGTCGGCCTACTTTGCCCTCAAGGCCCTGCTCGGTCTTCTCATGGGTGGATTCATTCCGTGAGTTTTCTAGAAGCTTTTCTGAGAAACGTGTTCTAACTGTTTCAGGGATATCGTTCTTTGGCTTACGTACTTTTACAAGTCCAATGAGCTGCCCATCAGACTGGCCTTTTTCTGGACGGCCCTGAGCACTAGCAACATTGTGGGTTCGCTACTTGCTTCCGGTATCCTGCAGATGCGAGGCGTTGCTGGATTGGGAGGTTGGAGATGGCTGTAAGTCTGGTAGCTCAAGTTTTGTCGAATGAAGCTCACATCACACAGATTCATTCTTGAAGCTTCGGGCACCTTCATCGTCGGTCTCTTCTCCTGGGTGCTCATGCCTCCTGGTCCCTGCCAGACCAAGAGTTGGTTCCGTGGCAAGGACGGTTGGTTCACTGAGCATGAGGAGTACATCATGGTTAACCGACTTCTCCGTGATGATCCCAGCAAGGGTGACATGAACAACCGGTAGGTTTCAACTTGCACAGCTCTGTGATATAGAAGCTAATACCCTGGCAGACAAGCCGTCAACCTCCCCCGACTCTGGAGGGCCATCAAGGACTGGGAGCAGTGGCCGCTCTACATCATCGGCCTCATGGTTTACATCCCTCCTTCGCCCTTCAACACCTACCTGTCCTACATCCTGCGCCAGATTGGTTTCTCCGTCTTCAAGGCCAATCTCCTCGCCATCCCCTCTCAGTTCCTCTATGCCGTCAACCTCCTCATCATCACATGGGTATCTGAGCGCGTCAAGGAACGAGGCATGCTCTCGTCCCTCTCCAACATTTGGATCTTCCCTTGGGTTCTCGCCCTCGTTGTCCTTCCCGCCGACATGTCCCCCTGGGTGCGATACGCTCTTATCTCAGGTCTTCTGAGCTACCCATACTGCCACGCCATCCTGGTAGGCTGGAACGCCAAGAACAGCAACAGTGTGCGCACCCGTGCCATCAGCGCCGCCTTGTACAACATGTTTGTGCAGACAGGTAACATTGCCGCCTCCAACATCTTCCGTGACGACGACAAGCCTCTCTACCGTCGGGGCAACAGGGTCATCCTGGGTATTACCTGCGGCAACATTGTGCTGTTCTACATTGTCAAGGCGTTTTACATCTGGAGAAACAAGGTGCGCGACAGGAGATGGAATGCTCTTACCAAGGAGCAGCAGGAGGACTATATCCTCAACACCACGGATGAGGGTCAGCAGCGCTGGGACTTTAGATTCGCTCACTAGAGGAGGAGTGTGGGTGAAATGTGGTAGAAAAGATTGGATAGACGGATATAAGTACAACTGGAGACTAAAAGTTGTTAGCTAAAGACACATGAATATCCCTTGACCCGCTGCCTACCGACTATTATATGCTTAAAATCTTGTCAAGATGTCTCGAAACCTGGGGTAAACTAGTCTCAACTACTGGTTATGCTTCTCCGCAATCCCTTGATGTGGTAAAGCTGCCGAAATAGGCAAGTGTTGGAGATATTTCGCAGGGTTCCCCAACTTTTGGAATAATCACCTGACGTCAATAGCCGCTGTACCTCGGCATCTTGAACCTTTTATACCCTTTCTGCTGACAAGTTTCAATTCCTCTTTTGATAATCAAAAAGGAAACAGTCCAAGATGGCGACTTATGAAACGGCAAAGGATCAGTTTGTCACTGTCGATGGCATCAAATTTGCCTATCGACGGTTTGGTAGGGATCATGGTGTTCCTCTTGCGCTGCTCATGCACTTTAGGTGAGAACCCTCCAAGCATGCACTTGGTGAGATGCTCATTCTTACAGAGGCACAATGGATCATTGGGATCCAGCGTTGGTGAACCCAATCGCCGCCAAGCGTCCCATCATTCTCATCGATAATGCCGGTGTCGGCCGCTCTGAAGGTGAAGTGCCCAAGGTCTTCTCCAAGTGGGCGCAGTACTACATCGACGTCCTCCGCGCAATTGGAGTCACCAAGGCCGATGTACTGGGCTTCTCCATGGGCGGTTGCGTCGCGCAGCTCGTTGCTCTCAACGCACCGGATCTAGTCCGTCGACTCATCCTCTGCGGAACGACACCCAGCACAGGCGAGGGTGTTGTGCCAGCCGCCTCACTGGAACCGTTCAATCGTCTCAAATCTGCCAAGACAGAAGAGGAGCACAAAGAGGCTTTCCTTTTTGGCATGTTCCGCACATCAGAAAAGAGCAGAAAGGCAGGCGAGGCTGCTTGGAAGAGGATCACGGGTGCACGAAAGGACAGGAGCAACTCTGTCGATCCAGCAAACGCTCACCGACAAGGTATTGCCTTTGCCAAGTTTATGGATCGCAAGCAGGCCAAGGATGCGTCGTACGACAGGTTCGAGGAGCTCAAGATGCCCGTGTTGATTGCAAACGGTGAGTTGAGCTGCACGTTGATGAGCTTGGTTACTGACGCGTACGCAGGAAGCGAGGATCTCCTCTTGCCGGAAGAAAACAGCTACGTGATGTGGAGGAAGTTGAGACATGCAGGGGCTCAGCTACATCTGTTTCCAGATTCTGGACATGGCTTCTTGTGGCAGTATGCGGACGAATTTTCTAAGCTTATCAACGATTTCTTAGACGATGAGCCAAGAATTTCAAGCCGGCTCTGATAGCACTAAAGGCAGATGTACTTATAACGATAGGGCTTTAATGCCATCATCAGATACGCCAACTCGCAGCTTCTAACCGCTGAGTGGTGTTTTCTACTCAACTGGCAGCTGGCAATTCCTAGACAGAACAAGGCCCTATTTTGTCACTATATTTAGCAGTAATAGCGACAAGCAAGTGTTTACTTCAGCCGTTCCGGTCTAGGCTTCCTATTGTAGTTCGTTCTAGAACTTGAGGCTGCATTAGCTCAAGGGTCAAGGCGGCCCTTCAGGCACCTTATCTGCCTACCTCCTCCGTACCACGGAGACTTGACCAAGTCGGAGTCATTGCAGGAGGCTACCTTATATGTATCAAAGAGTCCTAGATGATACGAGCTCTGAATGCCACATCCCTACGTCACTGTGGCTCGCCTACTCATTCCCATGCAAACGAATCACGTCTCGTCCTGGGCTTTTCTTGAAATAGCACTATTGTAGGCAACAGCGTGACCTGGTTGAAATTCCCAGCTGAAGCTTCGGACTGGTGTTGGGAGATGGGAGTTGCAGTAGCAACGCTGACACACCTCCGTCATTGGGCGGAGCTGGACATCCAAACAACACAGTCGTCAATAACATAACTATCACTGCATTCAGTGCCAAGATGAGTTTTAATATTAAGGTTAATTCTACTTTCTTTGAAACACTTGCTTACAGTCAATCGTTAACCCGAGTCTCAACTCGGAGAGCATCACAACATGGCCGCTCGCTACCTCTTTATCCTCACCTCTCTCATCGCCATCAACATCCTGCCAGTCATTGCCTTCTTCCCAGCACAATGGAAAGAAGACTTTGCCGGAAACGGGGGCATCTCTCATGAAGACATGACGAGAGTCGCCTTTGAAGATCGGGCCTATCTCTACTTTCCATCTATCACCACAATCTCGAGCAAGATGCGTGCGGCGTGCAAGGAGATTCAGCAGGCAAACATGGACGTCGACGATGACCAAGACCACGCTCATAAGCACTGTGATGGAGAGTCGTTCGTTGAGGCACAGTCACGTATTCAGGATCTCAAGAAGGAGGCTATTGGGGCTCTTTTGGCTCTTCCCCCTGATGTGGCCAAGGCTAGGAAGGCCGTCGGCGAGGCGCTTCATACGATTCAGGACTTTTACTCGCACAGCAACTGGGTAGAGCTTGGAAATACTGAGCCCAACTCGGACCTCATCCGCAACAAACCGATGGCATCGTACATGTCCACGCCTGATCAACGAAGCTGCAGGTCCTGCAATGTCTCTCCCAAACCTCCAGGCTGGGACTCGGACTGGCCTATTCCTTGCAAAGGTATTCACTGTGAGGAAAACACCAATGGCTTTCCCAAACTTACGAGCGGTTACTATCCCGGCGAGGACGTTCTGATTCCGGGAGACTGGAAGTGTCGTCATGGTGGCTTCGCCGACAAGGCGTATCCGGGCATCAACAAGGATAGCAACAACTGTTGGTGGTCACCGCACTCAGATCTGCACTTCAAGGCTGCCGAGTTGGCGATGCAAGCTACGATGCAATTCTTTGATGATATCAAGGATGACACGAGCGGTGCTCCCAAGGCGTTGCGTCTTCTCTTTGGTGTCCCAACTCTGGCTTTTGCTATCGACACGACTGGTAGCATGGACGATGTCATCGACGCTGTCCGTGTTCAAGCCCTCCAAATCGCAGAAAGTCTGTCAGGTACAGACAATGAGCCTGGTCTCTACGTTCTCTCCCCTTTCAACGACCCCAGCACGGGGCCGCTGACCGTGACGACGGATCTGGCTGCTTTTGAGGATGCAATCAGCAATCTTGGTGCTGCTGGGGGTGGTGACTGTCCCGAGCTGGCCTTCACAGGCATGCTGGCAGCTGTGGATGTCATGGACGTCGATTCAGGCCTTCTCCTCTTCACAGACGCAGACGCCAAAGATTCACATCTCATGTCGCAGCTACTGGCCAAGGCTCAGGAGAAGCGCATCAGCATCAGTGTCTTTACATATGCCTCAGACTGTGAAGACAGTGCCATGAAGCGATCGACCATAGTCAAGAGAGCCGACAATGCCTATGGTCAAATCTGTGCTGGTACAGGCGGACTGTACCGCACAGGCCCAAGATCAGAAGTTGCCAACGTCACCTCGTTTATTGAGAACGTTATTACGACTAATCTCGGTACCATCATTCGTGTTCAGGACAAGGTTGATGGATCTGCCAAGGAGTTTGACGTCCCTGTTGATTCGTACATGACAAAGGTGACGTTTTCCCTCCTGGGAGCGGGCGTCAAGTTGGAGATTACGACACCAGACGGGAAGCCACTTCAGCTTGAAGGAATAGGAATAACCAAGACTATTCTCGAAGACAGCACGTATCTGTCACTCTCTTCACCACCACCTGGCACATACAAAGTCACAATCTCAGGCAAGGGCACCTTCACCTTTCTCAGCTCCGGCGTCTCGACACTTCAACTCTCATCCTTCAACTTTGCCAGCATCCGCGGTCGACCAGGTCATCGGGGCTGGTACCCGATGGCCGGCCAGCCACCGTTCGGTAAAGACGTCGGAGCAATCGCCGAGGTAGACGGCCGGTTTAAGACAGCCGACTTTGCATTCCGAGCCCCCGACTTTACTCGGGTGTCCAGCCTCAACGCCACCGCCGGCTCTGGAGAGCGCGGTTCTCCGCGTAACTCGTCCTTCTTTGCTACGATCAAAGTCCAGCGCCGGAATCTTCTGGTGTACGTCTCGGGCGAGGATGATAAGGGCGTCCCATACCAGAGGGCGCTCCCCGCAGTGGTAGTGGCTGAGAACTCGACTGTCAAGTTCCCCAATGCGACGGCTACGCATGTTATCACGGCGACTGCTATTCCTTCAGGGCCTTCGTATGTTCCACCTAGTACATATCCGACGCCGGCTATTGTTACGGCGAGTGCGACTGTGCAGTCGGTGTCTTTTGCTGTGGGCTTGGCTGCTGTACTGTTTGCTCTTTTGCTATAGTCGAAGCCTGTCTTTCAAGACTTGTTGAAGAAAGCGATTTTGGTACTAGAAGATTAGTGTTCTCTACTACGACATGTGTCTTCTCTTGTCATCGCTAGGTTTAAGTTCAGATGCTATTGATATTGAATCCCCCAGAACAATTGAGTTTGGCCATGGTTATGAGCAACCCTGAGGACCATGCTCGTTAGAGGCTTGCAATTATAGCTTCGACTGCATGTGAAGCAGTTTTCTTGTTATTATCATTAATGGTTCGAACATGCCTGCTTGAGTCGACCGGTATAGGCTCAGGTGAGTCCTCGTCCATACAGAGGAAGACAGTACAGGCGATAGCAGCGTCACAAGTCGAGCAGGAGATACTTCCACAAGTACTCAAAGAAAGGAATTGGCTCATTAAGTAGATCCATGTAGTTATCCACTTTACATAGCAGTCCAGGGTTCAGGTATGATGCAGCATCTCGTACATGATGGCTCTAGACCAGCATATTTCTGCTGATCAAATATTTATCCAACAAAAACATGTAACCGAGGTAAATACAACCTTTCACCTCATTCCAGTCCTTGCTAATCAATCCTTTCGTCCCAGGGGCGACCCACGGCCCTGGGCACGTCCATGATCTCGCAGTGGCGTTCACCGTGAGAGTGGCAATCACACCGCCTCACCAATAACACCCTCCACGCAGAAGGTGGCGTCTCTAATGATAAGAAGCTATTCATTGTGGCGTTGGGCGTTTCAGGGACGTGTTGGCAATCTTGGCGAGATAACCTTTGACTCACATTTCTCGCCAATGGCCGGATGCGTTTGGGTCGCCGGATCAGGTCCAGGACTTGGGGAACAGACAGAAGTATTGAGCAATATTTCATTTCGTATAGTCAGACCGCCAGAGGTCGAAAATCTCAGCATCGCACGCCAATTATCTAGAAAGAGAAAGTTTCACAGAAATCCAGATTCCAACATGCGTAAACTCCTTTTCATCCCATCACAGCCAAGACAACCCAGACACCAGTTCTCAGAGTGTGCCAGCAGCTTACTTGCATTTACACTTGGGGTTGAACACGACGGGGCAGTCGCAGCAAACGCTCTCCTTGGCCCAGGTGATGTGGGCTCCCCAGTTATAGACCTGGTTGAGGGTGTTGTACTCGGAGTAGGCCTTGTTGACCTTGCCCGTCTTGGGGTTGAGGAAGACCATATCGATGCCGTTGCCGCGGCCGCGCTTGTTTCCCTTGGGAACCTCAAAGTTGCCCTTCCAGTAAAAGGTGAAGCTGTTGCAGCCGTAGGCCACAGGACCCTTGATGAAGGCGCTGGGGTTGTTCTGCTTCTTGATGTTGCCGCGGATGAGCTCGGCGCGGTTATTGAAGACGGGAGGGAAGTCGTCGGCCTATGAATGTTAGTTGATGCCCACGAGAGTAGAATAATGGTGACTTACAGCTCCGTGCTTGGCAATCACGTCTGGAGACGTCACCCACCAGATAGACTGGGAGTAGAGCTTAAAGTTCTCATCAAAGACCGTCTTTGCAACAGCACCGCCGTCCGTGATGCCGGAAAAGGTAGCAATGTACTTGTCGACGAGAGGCGCAATCTGGGTACGAGGGAGACAACCCGATGATGAGGCGGTGGTCTTGGTGTTTGTGGCAGGGGCCGCGGGCTTCTTGATGACAGGGTTGGTCTCTGGGTGCTCGGCGTTGCCTCCGTACTTGTTGTAGCCGTACTTGGGGAGGTCGGCGTAGTTGGGATAGTCGGGCTGGTTCCGGTAGTCGTCGTTCTCGCGGCGGAGGTGGTGAGAGGCGTTGGCTGAGAGGGCACAAGCCAGGAAGAGAATGGCAGTCGTCTTCATATTTTGAAGTGACCTTTTTGTAAGGAGTGCAAATATTTTATATGTTCTTATAAACGAGAGCGTGCCGAAAAGTAAAGGATGGAAGTGGACTTTTTGCTTTGTTTGACCAAAGGACGGGTTCCTGAGGGAGAACTCATCCGTCTCTTATACACAGCATCCAAAACTCAAATGACGATGGCTTCTTCCCAAAGTTTGAGCCATCCCAGCCCAGACCCTGGTGCCTTTGGACGGCCTCTGGGCAGAATTCCAGTCAAGACGATCGAGTGCCTGGGTCTAGAATGATTCGGCCGATGCCAATCGGCAACTCCATGTTACGCATTGTCATCATCATCGAGCATCAACTGGCTGTGGTGATACTACCGCCTGACCCTGCAATCTGTTTACTTGATATAAGAGGCTTGAAGCAAGCATCGTGAGGTTTCAAGTCGCCTCACTTTATTTGGAGTCGTGAAATGCTACCGCAGCTTTACAAGGACCGAGCTAAAAAGGACTGTCCCTTCTTGGCATCCTCCGTCCCTGGCTTAACATGCTTAGCACCAGATCCAGGACCAAAACGCCACAATTGGACTCTCTTCCCCTCTTCTCCCCAGGTCCATCGTAGGGCTGCTTACCGCGTTAGCGAATCCGAAGAGACCAATAGTCAACCCAGAGCGGAATGCAATGACCCTCCCCCCCAAATCGCGAGGTCCGGCGCGAGCACCCATCCGGCGTCTTTCTTGGCGGGCACTAGTTGAAGCTTGGGCATCATCAAGCCAGTGATGAATCTACAGAACGACTCTGCCTGTGTTGTTCCTCAGCCATCGTGTAAAGCCATGTCCCAAGTCCGCGGGACGTGTTCCTGGCACACACGGCTATGCGATGCCGTTGAGGCCACCCTGAATTCAAATCTTTGCGGTCAGTGTGATCTCATGGGGCTGGCGGTGAGTGCATCCTCATGGCTCCCCTCCATCGTTGATGTTACACCTTCGCCCTGCAGAGCTGAGTCATCGATGATGCCTCGCATGCTCTAGACTCGAGATCAAAAAGAAAAAATCTCTCGATAAGCAAAAGGATCGAACTCGCAGATCTGAACTGGTCACAAGGTCCAAGCCATTGACGACAAGAGCCAATCGTGATCAGCTTGCTTTTTAAACAAGCTATAGTAAGCCACCTGAAGGTCGAGAGCTCTCTGGAGAAGACAGGGGTTTTACTGTGCGGTGACGTGGTGAAGCTCGGAATAGAATATGGGGGGGGGGGGGGTTCCGGTTCAACCACACCATGGGGAAACCGTCTGTGCGGCTGAACTGCTAGACAGTGTTAGAGTGTCTAAGCTTGATTAACAAGTGCTTACAGAGTTTAGTTTCAGGTAACCATCTTGGACAGTGACCGACTTGTGGAAGATGTGCTCAGATGAAGCACACCTGAGCAGTCTTCATCATATCACTCATCGCATCACTTGTGAACAGGGGCATTGTTTATACAACTCAACTCGAACCGTTGCCGGCTCCCAGTTTTTTATTGCATTACCAATTAAATCATTAATGAGAGTATACGAAGTTTATCCCGTTATGCCCAACACCCGAGATCCAAAATGATTAAACCAATTTCCCCGCAATGCATGTAAATATCTTCTCTCGTTGAGATTCGTAAGTCGTTCGTAGAACGTTTCGTGCGTTATGCCGTCGTGTTCTGTCAAGAACCAAGTGTCTTCACCTTCTTCCACCTTGAGCTTCAAAAGCTGTCGCTTAGAACCAGGACTTGATCCAGTCGGTGGTGCGCTTGTAGGCGCCGTAGCTTCCGTACTTCTTGTAGCTGTAGCTTCCTGCAGTATGAATCAGCATCTGCAAGTTTCACCCGTTTGAGGAGATGACTTACCGTAGGTGGTGTACTTCTTGGGGGCGGGCTTAGGCTTGGGCTTGGGCTTGGGCTTAGCACCGTAAGTACCGTAGCTAGGATAGCTGGGGAGGTTCTCGCCGGCGCCCTTGTAGTCGCCGTAGGTAGTGTAGCCGGGGGAAGCCTCTCTCTTCTCGACGTCAACCTCGACCTCGGCCTCAGGCTCGGCCTCTCGCTTCTCGACCTCGACTTCGACCTCGGGCTCGGCCTCTCTCTTCTCGACCTCCTCGCGCTTGTAGGAGCCGTAGCTGCCGTACTTCTTGTAGTTGTAGCTTCCTACGAGGTTGTTAGCTTGGTGTGTTCTTTGGTGGAATCTTGAGAACTCGCGAGTTCCCAAGAGGCCAGGGGCAGCTTGTATGATAGAAGTTCAAGCTCCAAAGGAAGACTTGCAGACAAGATGGCCATCAAGGCACCCATCTTTACAAGTGACCCCTTGACTGGAGAATGCCCATCCCATCGCCAAGGCAAAAGAGAGCTGACTTACCATAGTTGGTGTACTTCTTAGGAGCGGGCTTCTTGGGAGCAGGCTTAGGCTTAGGCTTGGGCTTGGGCTTAGCACCATAGGTGCCATAGCTAGGATAGCTGGGCAAGTTCTCGCCAGCTCCCTTGTAGTCACCGTAGCTCCCGTATCCAGGAGATGCCTCTCGCTTCTCCTCCTGGGGAGCAACGTCAGCCTCGGGGGCCGGGGCAGGAGCGGCAATGGCACCCGCGGCGAGGGCCAGGAAGGTGATGGCGGACAGCTTCATGTTTGAAGTTGTTGGTGGTTGAGACCAAAGAATGTGTGTTGCGAAGTGTGTGTTGAGTGTAAGAGAGAGAAAGGAGCTCGAGAGGTTGCTGAGTGAAGAGAGTGGTGAGACAACAACTGAACCGGGGAGGGAGAAGACGCCTTTTAAACAACGACGATGCCCTCTGCTTGGATGAGACTCTCACTCCCCGGAAGCCGGCACCTTTCGCTGTCGCCATAACCTCAGATCGAGACTCTGAGAGGGCTGGTGACGGCGTCGACCCTTTGGGACTGGGCAAAGATTATCCCATCGGTACTGTAGTTCTTGGCTTGAGCTAGTCTTGCTTGAGCCCATCACAGCTTCGCATCAATGACAACACCTGCTTGTTCCGCCTCGTGTCAAAAGGGCTGTAAGCATCCCATTCGGGCATCGAGTGTGCCCGGATCGTCATGCCGGCAGGTTGTCATTGGTGTCGTTTGGCGAGCCGAGGAGAGCCATCACCAAGCTTCTCTCCGCCATCTGCCAACGATGATCGCGTAGTTGGGCAAAAGCGTTGCATCATTTCCGCTGCAGACTATACTCCCACCAACAAACAAGTGTCAGCCATCCTGCCTTGAGCCGGTGGATGGTGGCTTGAATAGACCCTCACCTCGTTTATGGTCGCCGATAAGCCTGCTCTAGAACGTGGTCGCCAGAGTGGGAGGGCTGAAAAGGTCTAATCAACACTGGCAATTTCCACATTGGGCCCCCCCGAAGCCATCGTGTCGACGGGAAAAAGAGGTGGTCAGCCCTTGAGTAAGGAAGCTTCCTGCGGGGTTCACGATGTCATGTTGCGAGCTTGGCGATGCCTTCAGACATGACATCTATCAATTGCGGGTCATCCGAGATGTTAGTGGGGGCAAAGACCCGAGAAGCTTTGCATATCATGTCAGATGTGCATACGGGGAGTTCTCGTTTGATCCAATGAGGCATGGTGATGGCTTCCACGAGCCGAATCTTGTCGGTGATGTTGAGAGCTTCACTTTAAATGTGGAGATACGATGTGATCGGCCGCTCTCAACCTCTACTGGGCAAAGCAACAACCTCTCAGACGCTGAGAGGTCAAACACTCGCCCAGCCTCGTATAGCTCTGCTGGGATCCGCGCCCATCCCGCCTTAGCAGCAACCTAATGGGGGAGCTATCGCCAAAAGTGTCTATGCCGACGCTGTCAGCTGAGCTCACAACCTCCAACCTCCCACCCTCCAAGTCTCAAGCCCCGCGAACGCCATGGCTGCAAAGACACGCCTTGCAACCGTCCAGACCACGGGCTGAAGCGGCCGAACGGCGAGCGAACCCTCCAAAGAAGCTTCCTTGATGTGCATTAGCCTGTCCAGCCCCAGCCCTGCCAGAGATCGCGCATACTACGTATACTCAGCCTCCCCTCCTCGGCATCCTACTACTACGCCATCATGCACAACGTCTTATACGTCTGCTACCCATCCTCACACTCTTGATCACGACACCATTGGTGCCCGCTTCGTCACTCTTGTCGGCAATTGGAAAGGTGTGATGTGCTGCACCTCGCTCGCTTCAGCTCCGAACGATACGATTCCCTGCTCCGGATCCAGACTATCGAAAGCCCTGTCAACCTTTCACTCGGGAACCCCACGATCACCCAAGATTGCGATGACATCTTGCCCTCTTGCCTCATCGGTCACTGTGTAGTATCTGCCTCGGAAGAGTCGGCCTCGGGAAAGAAGGGTAGGCAGCCACCAGCCAGCCTCCCACCTCCTTGCTTCGACTTGCATCTCAAAATTCTTTGGTCTTGTCTCGCGCCAGACCTTTCGACTGTCATCTCCCGTCCCTCCTCTTCTCTAGTCTCTTTCCTAGTCTTCTTGTGTCTTATTACCCCAGGCGCACGTACATTCGCCTTGTTCCTCCATCACCCTCTCTCATTACTTTTGCAATCATGTCTTCAAAGGAGCAAGAAGAAATCCCATTGAACCCTGACGTTGACGGAGACCTCTCCTCTGAAACTGACGGCGAATCCTTTCACTATGTCCCACCAAGAAGACGACGTCTTAGCCCGTGCAGATGCTTCGGGTGGGTGCTCGCCTTGACGACACTCATTGTTGTCTCTGGCATTGCGGGGGCTTGGATCTCGATGGCCTTTCTCAACATTGACCAGAACTGTGCTGCCCATACAACTCAATGGTGTAAGTCTGGAGTCGCCTCAAACATAAGATTGGCCGTCCCTAACATTGACTTAGCACCTCTCCTCGACGACGTTGCGATCACGTACAAGACGGTCGAGTTTGATGGCAAATTCATGAATGAGAACGTATTTAGAAGGAACGCCTCACCAGAGGTTGATGCTGCATGGGAATCATTAGGTGTTGACGGTATGTCGTTCTTGAGAGCCCTCCTACAATTGCTAACTTAGCACAGCCCGACCTGGTGTCATCTCGTACGAGGATGGTATTGCCAGTGGCCTGGATCGCTCCTTTGTCCAGCGCAATCCCAAATATGGAGGCGGCTTCATCGTGAACGTCGAGGGCATGCATCACCTCCATTGCTTGGTATGGCCCCTTCCGTTTTCAACAACGCTGCAGCAGCTTACAATGACTAGAACCTTGTTCGCAAGTCTCTGTGGTACAACTACGACTACTACAAGAAGATGAAGATGCACGCCTTCAAGAACGACGGCGAGATCTTCCGTCTGCACGTCAGTAAGTCACACTCATATCCCTTGCCACTACCAAATGCTAATCTGTTAGCCCATTGCCTTGATACCATCCGTCAAGTCCTCATGTGCAACGTCGACACTGGCGTTCTTGGCCAGGTCTGGACCAACCCCGAGGATCCCACTGCCTTCCCCGACTTCAATACCAAGCACAAGTGCAAGAACTACGACCACGTGAAGGACTGGGCGCTGAAGCTTCAGGTGAGACATGAATTGCCACGAGACTATGGTCCGGTACTAATGATGAAGTTACAGGCTCCTCCGGTGGAAGGGCTACCGGACGACTTTTTGCTCATGCCCGAGCCGGAAGACATTATGAAGTATACTCCTTAATAATGAATGGGCAATGATTCTACGATTTATGGGAGTTTTGGTCTTGGTAATTTAGTCATGATAGACTACGGCGGTCATTGATGAAGCGGATGGAGGTACTCTCATTTAGATGCATGCCAGATGGCACCACAGTACATACACATACTACCAGGCCCAAAGCCATTCATTATGATATCATATTGGTCATGAGTCTTGAGCGTCAATTCAGCCTGATCGGGTTACGTGTGATGTGATGTGACGTTGAAGGATTTGCCATGTCATACAACCGATTTACCCGGTCCATTGTTATGCTTGACGAGAATAACAACGGCCAAGAACACTCAACAACCTTATTCCCTAAAATCTGACATGATCTTCGTTTACTGTTTAGGATTTATACTTTATCTAATAAACCTAGAATTCCTGATTAGGTAGCTGTTGAGAAGATGTGATCCGCAATGCATTCTAGGTGCGGCTGAGTTTGGCCACCCTATACTTGAGAATATCAACAGCCATGCAGCTAACAACACTTTTGCAATTGTTCATGGGGCTCAAAAGAGACAATTATTGATCCAGCAATTTAACTTGTTATTGTTATGGTAGAGCCAGGTGAAATGAGTGACTAGTAGCTTCCAGTTCCTCCAGGACCAAAGAGTGTATCAGACAGCATCTGGACTAGGTCCAACCATGATCCCTCAACCATTCTCAGCTTAAGGCGATGCACACTCAAGCCTTGACCTCGGCATCCTGAAGCCGGTGGAAGCCGCCAGACACAGCAACGTCCTTCTGAAGCTTGGCAATGCGCTTCTGGTCTCCGATGGGGTCGCTCGACTCGCCAGAGAGAGCCCACTCGAGGTACGAGTTGGTGTAGTTGGGCTGGAAGCTCTCGTCCAAGACGCCGAGACGCTTGCCGTACTTGGTAACCTTGTCCCAGTCGCGCTTGACGTTCTTGAGGTCCTTGCTAAAGTAGGCAAAGCTGCGCTCAAAGATCTTGCGGTTCAGAGCCGTGCCCATGACGGGCTTGAAGTCGACGTACTCGGCCCACGCCGCCTCGGGCTGCGCGAGCACGTAGTCGGTGGCACGCTTGACGGCCCGGAGGAAAGCCTTGACCTTGTCCGGGTTCTCGGCTAGGAAGGTCTCGTTGCCGATGTACAGGATGGTACAGAAGCAGCAGCAGCCGAGCTCGGCGAGCTCGTCGATGCGCAGCATCTGCACGTCGTCCTTGGGGCGACCCTGCGAGGCGAGCCACTCCTCGAGCTCCACCATCTGAACGTTCTCGAGGCCGATGCCGGCGTCGATCTCGCCCTTGATGATGGCCTTGGACACGTTCATGCCGCAGCGAACCGCGGTGTAGTCGTCGGGCGTCATGCCGTAGTGAGAGGTGAGCTCGTCGATCTGGATCTTGCCAAACTCGCCCACGTAGCCGATCCGCTTGCCCTTGAGCGTGCGGAAGTCGGTCGTGATGCCAGAGTCCTTGAGGTAGACGACGCCGGTGAAGGGCTCGTCCAGGAGACTGCCGATGGACTGGACGGGAAAGTTGCGAGCCTTGGCAGCCAGGGTGTGGATCATGGCCTTGAAGCCAAGGTCGACCTTGCCGGTACCGATGATCTCGGTAACATCCTGAGTAGAGTTAGCAATGGACAGAGTCAAGGTATCAAGACAACATACGCTAGGGTCGTTGGGCTCGAGCAGAGCAACCTTGATACCCTCCTCCTTGAAATATCCCTTGGCCTGGGCCAGGTACAGCGGGGCGTGGTACGGCGTAGCGTGCCTGACTCCTGTTAACTACATGTTCTCATCAACCTGCAGATTAGTCCAGTACCAGTTGGTAAGGAAAGTGATCTTGTCAGTCGACATATTGAAAGATCAAGCGAGACGCTGCCGGGGTTAGTTTCCCGGTCACACCGGACGTAGAGGGGAGGGGGATTCAAAGAAGCATGTCCTTTCGCTGGTATTATCCAGATCAAGTTCGCCGGTATTTCTCAGATCAACTGCCTTACTCTGCCCGTCCTCAAGCCCAGACGAAGCCGTCGTCCATGTATCAATGAAACGTCGGTGGCCCGTCTATGTGGACAAGAGGGGAGGAAACAGAGTAGAAACAGTCAAACACCCGGATGCGTTCTTTTTAAACGTTACCTTGATACTTGGTGACCATTGCGAAGGGAGCCATTGCTCCTTCTCTATGCGGTTTTCACATCGTACCGAAATATGTGTGTGATAGGAGTCGGTTGAGATTGCAAAGAGGTTCAATTCACAGAACTGAGTTGAAGAGAAAGAGTCTCAGTAAAGACATCAGCGGATGTCACGGCTTGATATAGGATTCTCAACAACCCCGCTGAGGGGTTATCGGAATCCCATCGGCCGCTCAACGTCATGACAGTGGACATTGTGCGCAGTCATGGTCTATTTTATTGGTTGTTGGTTATCAGCGATGAGGGGAAGTTTGTGAATTGTGAGCAAGTTGAGCGGTTAACGGCTCAATTCTACGTAGCAGTGGGGGGCTAACAGCAGTAGGGCGCGAAACGGCCGTATCAGGAGCATTAGATGAGGTCGTGATGGATGGCAAAAGCAATGGTGATGCATAAACAACTTGAAGTCAGCATGCGGCACATCCGTACAAGGAAAACAAGTGTCGTCTTCTGCATAGATACCAGTAACTTCGGCTCGAGTCGTCAACCCTCGTCCACAGTCTGGCGATTTCTGCACTTTATCTCGCGACCGCAGCTCAACAAGATCGGAACTCGGTTGCAGATTTTAAGTGGGTTCTTCACTTTCTCTGAGCAAGAAAACCCAGTTCGCAGATGATCTGATGCAGTGCGGCTAACAAACAGCAAGACAGGCATCACGAGCATGAACACTCGACGATAGCCGGAAGGGACAAGAGACTGCCGGGTTCCAGCTTTGAACTCGGCCAATACGAGAACCCAGCCATTGATGAATTTCATCGGCCGACGTCCGCCGTCATCCCCGGCCCCTCTACCACCGCGGCGTCGGCTCCGGAGGCGCGACACGTCCCCCACTGTCTAGACGACAGGGCTGAGTTGAACCTCACATAGCACCCAAGCTCTGTCTCGCGCCCAAAGAGGAGCATCGAGCTTCTAGATGCCTGCCCCGACGAAACTCGATCCATGCTCCCGCAAGGCTCGATTGGCCCGGGGAGACGCTCCCGGCATGCGAGGCAGAGATTCCCCTGAAAGCGTGGAGCTGAGGACCGTGGGATCTCGGTGTCCCGAATAGGCAATTTGGGGATCCAGACGTCGCGGATGTTTCTCCCGTCAAGTCTCTCGGTGTCGAAAAGCGTAGGTCTTCACGTGGGATGAAGACGAACTGGTTTGTTGTTCTTTTTGCCCGTTGGAGCCCAACGAGACACGTCGAGACTTGATGTCTAAGATCGTCGGCATAGCCCAAACTGGTCGACCGAGACACCTCGGTGAGTTGAGCTGATGGATTCCAGCCTTTTCATCCCGCGGGCAGGTAGAGTTTCAGTACAGGGGATCATGTAAGACATGAACCTATCCGCATAGCTTCCCCCAGACGGAGAACCATGACTGGGGGTGACACACGCCCAACCATCCATGGATGGGATGGAAGTCTGCCTCCCTGGGATCCATGCTGACAATGATCTCGCTGGTACGATCGACACGCGAGCACCTTCCAGTAAGGATGCGAAACAATAATTGCCTGCCCACGGGCCGTAGAGGGGATTCAGTTGTGGCGCAATTGAAAGGCGGCAGGCTGGATCTGTGTAGGTAATGCGCTTACATTCTGAGGCCGTCGTCGCGTGCGCGTGCGTTGCGTGTAAGCGGGCGATGACAACGCAGGTGTTGGTGATTCAACGCGCCTCGAACAAACAAAACCGGGGAGAATCCTACCAGTTTCTGAATATAGCAACATCAGAGAAGAATGGAAGTCCAGTCGGGGCAAAGATCAGATCAATTGCCCTGGCATTGAGGCTGATGCCCGAGGCTGAGGCGAAACATGTCTCGCTCGTCGTCAGCAAAGTCAGCCTCGACAGCGATGACGTCGGCAAGCCATGCATTCCCCAAGATGGGTGGGAAGTGCACAGGACTGGGCCATCTCGTGAGTGTCGGGGATAGCGGAGGGCGAATTGGTAATACCAACGGAACGGGAAGAAGAGACGAGATCCGATCTTGCTAATAAGGGACGGAGTTGCACAACAGCGAGCCCCGGTGTAACAATGAACAAGCCCGTCAAATATAGCGAGATATCCGAGGGAGCCGTAATTACGCCCCGGTCGGTGGTTCGGTCGTACCCGCTATCCGCCACCGTCCAAGAAACCACCAGATTGAATGACCAGCTGCTTTTGGAGAGCCTCTCCACGGCAACTCCTCCAAGTCGACGCACGCGGCGATGCAGGACAAACACGTCAGTCGCAGTTATGCGCAGACAATGCACGTATGTCTACGCCTCGCTTCATACGTGTGTAGCTGTAGTCATCCGTCCCGTCGCAAACGCGCGACTCTACGGCAATTGCCCTTGCCATGTCTTTCCATAGAGGACAAGACTATTCGACGCTATGATGCGGAATGGATCGTCAACCAGGGACGTTGGTCGCGCGAGGTCCCCTCTCTGTGGCGGTCGAATCCACCGACCGACTGATGATCAGGGTGGCGGTAGCTTGAGGTACAAACGTAGAGGCAGGGTGACAGAATAAACCCAACACCCCTTCGTTATTGTGAGCTCGTGACACTTGCTCGCTGCAAGACAGGACTTGGAGACGCGAATCATTGGCTAGACTTCGTGGGGTTCTCAACAGCAAAGAAGTATTCCTGGATCAATGTTTTAGATGTCATTCCGAGACAGTCGGGACAGCTGCGTTTCGCCCTGTTTCATGGACGACGTGTGTTGTACGGGAAATGCAGGTCGGGGCATGACAAGATCGACAAAACGGAGGCGACTCTTTCTCCTTTTTTCTCTTTGTCACCAGGGACCTTGACTGACATCACTTTGTGAATCCTGCGAAATATCCAACAAAGAGAAGCCAGCCAAGCATGATTACTATTCCCAGAGCGAACTGAACCGTAAGCTTGGCTTGGACTGTGAATTACTCGCTCTCGTTACCAGCCAGCTTTTACCCCTCATTTAGCTGATGCGCGATCAACACACCAACCCACGACGAAAGGAGCAATCACCTTCTCCAAAGAGAGCAGGTTGAACGAAGAGCACCAAACAGATGAAAATAGGGTCCTCGGTCGGTGCGTTGCTCACGGCTCACCCATTGGCCTCTATCCCCGTCCCCCGTCGGGACGGGGACAGCAAATGGGGCACACACACCAACCACTCCACTGAAAGCAACACCACCAGTCGATCTCCACTAAGAGTGTGCCTTGCTTGGTGAGCATCATCTTGGACCGTTGTGACAGACCTGTGGGAAGGAAGTAAACTCAAAAGGAGAAGCTGATCGTCTTGTAATCCCGAATATCCGTCCGGTCGGCCCTCCAACCTTGCGCCGAGGAAGTAAAAAACGCGAGGAAGCGCACACAAAGACGCATGCATGGAAAAGCATAAAAAAAAAAGATGCCGGGGACCAAAGAAAAAAAAGAGAGAGCTGATGCTGTCATTCAGTATTGGCCTCGCCCTTCGATTCGCCGCCTCATCCGGGGATATTCCCCCCATCAGCCCCCTTGTTGCCCAGGAAGCCCCCTGCACAACGCATCCGTCATCCAACCCTCCTTTTGGATGGGCAGTGACTTGAACGGGGAGCCCAGCGTGCGGCTCGGGGGTCTCCAACATGTGCCCAGACGTCGAGACTGTGGCCCATTTTCGCCTACAGGTCGCGCCGCCCCAGCTGAGCCGCCGGCCAACTGGGACTCGGCCATTTGCGATTATCGCACCGACACCCGGGCCTTTTATTCAAGTTTTGTGTGGAATTCATGTGTGTGTTTGTTAAGACGGCCGGGAACCTCCCTGCAGGACAAAATGTTGAGACACAGACTCTCGGTCTGACGACTGAAGGTGCTGTTTTTGGGTTTCCAGGTAGCCGGGTCGCTGCGTCTCCAAGCGCGGAGGCGGCCGTCCTCCACGTTGTGGGCTTGCTCGACTGAATCGCTCTTCCAACGACCATCTCGTTTAGAAGCTCCTGTGGGCTTTCAGCTAATAGAACGCCTAGTTGAACTGGAAAGCTGGAGGGAGTTAGGGCTCGCAGGTTTCAACAAAACTTTCTGGCCAACCCCTCACGCGAGCAGCAAGACTAATGTTAGTTGCCATGTGCAATGACAGATGGTCTTGTGAATAGACTTTTGACCGACTTTACAGCTGCTGCTGTCGAAAAGGTTGCCAAACAGTTTCCGTCAAGGACAATTCGCATCCGTGAATAGATGTCCCTCCCGTAGTCGAGGCTGTCTAGCGCCAGACCCTTCGGGCATCTTGCAGGCCACGTCTGCAGTGCAACCGAGAGAAGCCCTGGGCTTGGCTCTAGCCGGGATGAGTCTAGGCCATCAGATCGAACCCTAGGCCGTACATGCGCAGATTGACAATGCCACACGTATTATGTATGCTCAGTAAGAAATGCCAGCTTCATAAGCCGCAACTGGATGGGCGTCGAGGATATCTCCGACGGCCGAAGACACAGCGAGTCCGGGCCTCTCGCTTCTCGCTCTGAGTGGAGTTTGTTTAGTGGAGGTGCTGGTGAGGTTCTAGGCGGGGGTGCACCGTAAAGCCCCCCGGCGCACATGGCTTCTGCCCGACGCGGCTTAGTTTGTTGAGCTCTTCCTTTTGTTGACTAGCTCGTTCCTAGCCGATCCAATCACTCAATATGCCCGTCATCTTCCTCCGCTGCTCGTCTTTATTTTGTCTCTCGGCCTCTCCCATGTCCCTCACCACTTTTTCCTCTCGACCCTTGGCCATCAACTTGGTTGGCTAAATACACTCCTCTCTCTCTATTCATCCACCTCTCCATTTCTTCCTCTGCTCGCTCTGCCTTGTCCTGGTCCTGTCTCTCCAGTCTCTCCGCTCCGCCCGCTTCCAACAACGCCGGGGCTTCCTGGTCCTGGTACATCACATCCGGCAGACCCTTGCTGCGACCTACTTACGCTTGTGCCTCTGCTGCCTCTCTTACCTACTCCCGGACCTTTCAAACATCGTCCTTCTCGCCCCATTCTTCCCATTCCACCACCTTCGCCTTCTCTCGCCTTGTCCCTTCTCCTTCACCGAGCTCTGACGCTTGTCGGGACATTCTACTGGGATCCCCCACGCTTCTGACTACTTCCTCTCCTGTTCTCCCCCCAGAAGCTGCACAGGTTGCCGGTTCAGCTCACTGTCGCCAAGATGAATCCCACCACCTTGTAGCCTCTGCTTCCCACGCGCGAGCATTTGGGTCCTAGGTGCTTCTTGGACTAAAAGAACCACGATTCCGGCTTCCTCTCGACCCAATTCTTCTCTTCACGATAGCCTCGCTTCGACTCATCAACGAGCCTCACCTCCTCTACTTTACAAGTTTACGACTTGATACTAGGCTTCCTCACCTAGTCATCCGACATCCCTCTTACCTTCGATCTCCTATACCGAATGTCAGGAGTATCCAACATCGAGCACATGGATCGCACACCACTCGATATGACTTCGAAGCGTAATTCACGAGTATTCGTGGACGACGAATCTACATCCAGTCAGGAGAAGCAGCAAAAGATCAACACACCATTCCGATCGAGCTCTCGCAACTCCGCCAAGGAGGACAATATGCAAGCCAAGGAAACCGAGGACGGTCTCACAAATGGAGTCTCCATCCGCGATGCTATCAATATTGCCCGCCCCCAGAGTGTCTCTGCCATTAGCGTAAAGAGCTCTGTCTCGACAGTATCGAGTGAATCGAGTGGTCAGTCGCAACCATCACCAGCTGATCGAGCTATTGCTGACCTCATCTCAGTCTCATCCGTGTCGACTTACCAGTCGCAAAATACCGAGCACCCACCTGCGCCTCTCAATGGCCGACCTCACAACTTTGGTGTCGTCGTTCCTGGTGTCTATCGAAGCAGCTTCCCCAAGTCTCATGACTTTGACTACATCAAGGGATTGAGGCTCAAGACGATTGTGTAAGTGTCCTCGCTTTATCATGCAATACTCTAGCTAACCTGTCGCAGCTCCCTCGTCAAAAAGGAAGAGTTTGATCATGACCTCGAGATGTTTGTCGCTCAGGAAGGCATCCGACAAGTGGTTTTTAACATGAAGGGTACCAAGAAGGAGGCCATCCCCCTCAAGACGATGAAGTCGATCCTCAGCATCGTTCTCAACAAGGAGAACTATCCTCTCCTGATCCACTGCAACCATGGCAAGCACCGAACTGGATGCGTCGTCGGAGTTGTCCGAAAGGTTGCCGGTTGGGATGTTGAAAGCGTCGTCGCCGAGTACAAGAGCTACGCCGAACCCAAGTCACGCGAATGCGACATCGAGTATCTCAGCTCTTTTCAAACCTCGACTCTTTGCGCCTCAAATACCCTAGGGCCTAAGTACACCCGCTCCCAGATGACCACATTTTTTCGAACCCTCACATTTTCCACCTTCGTCCTCCTGCTCTGGCTTTTGTCCGGGACAAAGCTGAGCACCGCCGCCTCAAGGCCCGACCACCTTCTCTTGTAGAAGGATGACCCGTCCCAGGAGTGGCATTGATTCCACACTCTCGCAAACGACCACAGCTGCTTGGCCGACACTACAACAGGACACTTAACGACATCCTTGTGTCCATTGATAATTCTCAACATTTCCTTGCACAACTTACGACCCCTCGATTCCCCAAGGACACGACGCACGAGATGTCGAGTACCTGCAACAACAGCACGCTCAAGCTTTAAACGACCCAAAAGTTTGACACCGAGATGATCAAGTCCTCACTGGCTTGAGGATTCGCATTTTGACGACTCGCAACATGCACTTTTTTACGGGACGGCCGTATGGGTTTTTGGAGACGCATCAAGGGCTGAGACCGTCTCCCGGATTGGCGTTTTATTTTCAAAGAGGTGACGGGGCACCGTGATGCCCGTTTGAGGAAACCAGCTACTTCCTTCCTTGATTTTAGTCTTTTTTTTGTCAGTGTATAGTGAGGTGTTCAAGGAGAAAGGGGCCATTGGAATACAGCGTTGAAACTGTAGCATTAGAGCCAATCTTGATACCTGGAAAACAAGGCGTTGGGTGAAGTTGGCAGCGACTACGAAAACAAAAAAAGGAGGCTGTGAACTAGGTTAGAACACGTGTAACAACATCTTGCATCAAGCAACACCATGTTTCAATTTGTGCGGTCTGTTTCACTTGGCGTGAGTGTAGATCTTCAACGGTGTGCAGTGCGTATGGAGCCAATCACGTCTGACCAAAATGAGGCCTGCTTGAGGCTGCTTGACTTCGGGAAGCTACCCGACTATGACTGCACTATCATTCCTAGCGCGCTGCGAGGTGATGGACGGCGTCAGTCGGGAACGGCGGCTATCGCGGCCGAGTGGCAGGATGTTGGATCAGACAGCGGCCCTGAACCTTGTTGAGGCCGGAAGAGGGCCGTTCACATATGGACACCCTTTCCCTTTAGCTATCCATCTTATCAATCAAGTCTGAGGATAGACATCCTTGTGAAAATGGTTGATAGACTTCTCTCTGCCTCTATACCGCTTCCATATCGAGTATTCGTCAACAGAGCCCGCAAAAAGTGTCACATGGACGATGATCAATCTCGATTTGAGTAATAAACGACTCTCAACCGCGCTAGTTACTGACCGCAACGTGACGTTTGAAGATGACTTAAGACGTGGGGGAAACGATAGGTCGTCCATTGTCCGCCTCGCAATGAAACGCCCTGCTTCGTCCCGTGCCGACGTAACCGTAGATGCAGGTTGGTTTACCTGATGAGGGATTTTTCCTTATAACTGCAGCTTAGTTGGGGTTCGTCTTGATACCTGCATCAAGGACACATAATAGGGGGTGCTTGTTAGTGGGACTGTCATCTGTCATATGTGTCGTCGATGTTAGTCTACATACATAGAAGCAGGCATCGTAATGCTGATGAGAGCCGGCATTGAGTTAAATGGTAACCGAGCTTATGTAAAGCTTTCGGTACTTGTTTAGTGAGTGCTTATTGTACTATCTCGACCTTTCACGGGCGTCATGTAGTTTACTTACCTAGAGTAGTAGGATCCTGCGCATTGAGGGGGCGTAGAAATAAGCACAACCCACACGGTATCGAATGCCGACCAACGTGATGCAAGGTCTGATACATTCTTGTATGAAACTCGTTTCGCCGTAGATGCATTTATGTCCTCATTGACGTTCTCGTGATTATCATGATATGCCTAACTACTCAGCCTGTGCTGGTGCAAGCTAGAGTTACTGACCTATACAGGCAAGAGTGAAGATCACTGAACGGAAAATACATAGTGGAGTAGGAGACAATCGGTTTGATTGATTAAGCGTAAATCTTCTTGGCTAGCCCATCTGTCTTCGTTGTGATGACATGTAGTACAAGGTATACTCTGCCAACTGAGACCTTGGCAGGACAACCCTTCGAAATCACTGCGCCTTTACAGTTTAACATTTGCGGGCATGTTATTTACCTTGTTAAGAAGGTAGGAATAGATCTATGGGATACTGGTCAATATTGTTACTTGGCGAATAACTCTCTTTCACTGCAAGAAACCCGCTGGGTTAGCCTCGAACATAGACTGCGCCCTCATAGTTCAGGTCAGCTATTGAACGGGAACCAGTCATCTATATTTTGTAGGAAATATCCTCCCAACTCATACATGCCTGTCTTCGACTCCGCCCTGGTCTTTCATCCTTGACTCCAAATGCCCATTCCTCATGCCCGCTATCATACAGCATCCATATCATACACATCATACCAAGAGCCTCTAATCCTTGTTCCCCCAGCGGTTCCGCTTCACCCTCTCCTCGGCATCCTTCTCAAAGTCGCCATTAAAGTACACCCACCCCCCGGCGATGCAGTTCGCGGTGCCAAGGCCAACGGCTGTGCCGCGCACTATGCCACGGATCGAGAAGCGTCCGCGGAAGGGCTGACGACGACGCAGCGCCAGCAGCGCGTAGAGGCCCGACCAGGCAGCAGTGAGTCCAGCGCTGCCCGTCGGGTAGCCGGACAGGTTGAGGTAGGAGGAGAAGAGGAGGGGAGGGGTGAAGATGAAGAGGGGGAGGGATGGGGGACGGGCGTGGAGGGCGGTGACTAGAGTTGCGAGGAGAGAGGGAGGCAGCGAGGCAGCTGAGATACGGTTAGTTCATTTGCGGTTAATAGTATATATGTGTGAGATTGAGTAGAAAGCACATAGGAGTGAGATCAAGTGAGCCATGCAGTGAGAATGACGAGATAAAAGGGCACGCATATCGAGTGATTACTTACATCCCCAGTCGTTAAGATAGTCCAGCACGGACTTGGACTTTTCAGACTCTTGACTAGCCATGATTTCAGTCTCTTGAGTGGAGCGTGGCCGTCGCAATTGCAATCAATCAAATCGTCTTCGATGGTCGTGATGCTCTCAAAAGATTTGTCGGATACAGCCGCCGATGACCCAGCTACCCCTGTCGCGGTGTGACGTCGTCGGCCTGATGACTAAGCTGGTGCCTTCCAGGGCTGAGTCACCTGCCTGGCCCGTCCACTTATCGACTTACAACAAGTCAACAACTTCAACTATGGCCTCGTCAGCCTACGGGGTCAAGAAGGATTCAACGCCGCGTCAAAAGTTCCCCACGAAGAAGGGTCATTCTTCTTTTTTTTTCTCGTATATCAGATCCTCTGCGACGTTGCAGACGCCAAACTGCTACTTTAAAATGTATTAACATGGGTTTCAGCTGGGAGGGATGAGGGCCTTGGCTATAGCTCCGCCACAGTCGAAAAGGGCAAGGTCATGCAGCGATGGGCAACGTCGAGAGAGGGAAAACATTCGATAATTGTCGACTAATGAATGCGCCTTGCCATCAAAGAAGACGATGGTCGGTCCAGACCTCTATGTAAGTCGAAAAGACGTTGAAATAGGAAAACCAAGAGAAAATCTAACAGGGTAAAAAACAGGATTAAGGGGTATAATGTTGCGAAGAGGGAATAGTCGTACACCTCCTTCCACCTCCAACTTCTCATGTCATGATCTCATAACGAAACACTTAGCACTGCCACTGCAAGTCGTCTAGTGCCCTTGGTAGTACCGGGGGTCTTGAGCATAGTCGCCCTGGTCATACTGACCCCAGTCCTCGCCCGTGTAGCCCTGCTGCCCGTACGCTGCGGCATAGGCTGCCGGATCCCACTGCTGGTAGCTCCCGTCAAAGTTCTGTGCATACTGACCCGAGGGTCCAGCCGTGGCGTAGCCCGCTCCGTGGTCGGCCCCGGATGACAGCATGCTCAGATCGAAGCCGTCCTCGGGGCCGAGCGTGGAGAAGTCGAATTGACCCAGCACTCCGTCACCCTCCTCGGCTGAAGCTGCAGCTCGGGAAGAACCGCTGTGGTGCTTCCCTGGCCGCTTTGATGAGCTGCCTCCTCGCTTGGAGCTTGAGCTTGAAGGGCTGTCACCCTCTGCAGACTTGCGACTGCTCTTCCCCCGGCGTGATGACTTGGAGCCGGAGCGAGTGTATTCGCAGCGAAGATTGTTGTTGCGGCATCTTTCACAGCCGTTCTTGTCTCCACTGCAACGGAGCTGTGTTGAACATGTTGTTAGCATGCTTTACTTGCAGTTGGACGGGTCGACCACATCTGCGGCCTGGTGTTCGTGGCCTGGCGCATAGAGGCGCTCCACTAGTCAGACCTGTCTCCGCAGGCGTACCTTTTTCTCATGACATCTATCGCAGGCCTGGTGGGAACTGGAGCGGGCCGTGACGGGGTCGAAGCCGTTCCGGACGCTCTGGACCTCGTCGGTCTCAGGATCGTACTTCCAAGTTCCAAACATTGCTGACTGCGTGTGGTGTTTCGGCGTATGAGTCTTTGGTATCTGACCCTTGAACGCAAAAGAGTAAGGATAATAGTATCAACACAGCTAGTGTGCAAAAAGGTGGATAGTGTAAACCGGGGAAAACTGTATAAGTCGAGTTCTTGCCTATTGCTCGTTGGGACTTTGGTTGTTTTCTGCCTGAGAGCAAGCTTCCCCGTGGCGTTTTTAAAGTAGATTCATCTGGCCTCGTCCCCATGACTGTCATGTAGGCAACAACGGGCATCCAACGATGTTGAGAGGACCCTCGGCGAGACTTCAAGACCCCATCTACGCGCCGAGCCGCACTGCCCAGGCTCCCGCCCATGGATGGTGTCCATCATGGCACCGGGATCCCTGTCATCACTTCCGATCTATGGGGTCCTGATTCTCCACATCCCGCCGGGCCATGATTCTCCGGGCCAGCAAGCACAGCTTCTTGCTTTCCCTTTTTAGACACCCCCTCACGAGGCTGCCTGTTGATAGATGAAGTCAAATTCCTTCAGGACATGCCGAGTAGTAGGACATCTACTCGAGTTCTATCATGAAGGGGTCCGTGCCGTGGGGGAGTTCGGGAGCACCCCGGTGACATGAGTGGTCCAACTCCACCTTTGCCTGGAGGAGGCTGGGATATACACCATCAAGAGAATAACCAACATCTGGGACTAATTACCTATTCGAGACTTCTTTTTTGCCCGGGGCTGTGTAATGAAAATCATCAAGATGGCATTGGACGAGGGGGTGGTGTAAGTGGGAGGTTATAGTGCCTTACCAGGGTTATAACAGTCAGCAGCAGGGCTTGTACCTATTCATCCATTCATCCAGTTTATACAAGATCATCTGCAGCATAGTAACATCTCCCAACCCTCTGGACGTGCCTTGCATTCCTCCTTCCCGCAAGCAAGATCTACGGCACCATGATGTTGGAGGTGTGTGTGTGTGTGTGAGCGCCGGTAGGGATTACCACGGTAATTACACACAGCGAGGAGACTGTTGGTCGGAGAGGCCAGATTTTTAGGCAAAAGCCTCCACTCCTTGCCGGCTACCGATCCCTGGGGACGTCATAACCCTATCTATCATGTCATTCTGAACCGAGGGAGAAAAGCTGACTCACTCGGATCGAGTGACTTTTTAATATGAAACTAGGTATTTTTATTCCTGGTCTCAGCGGTTGGGTGTCCTTGACAGTGGAACTCTGTTTAAGTGGTTGCATATCGGAACAGGCAGGGAGGGGCACGTGAACAGGTTGTCAAGGGTTGTTCCGGTGAGTCGATGGGGGTGGCAGAGCTTCTTGTCTTCTCTCTTCAACGCTTCATTGACGCCCGACTATATTCAGCCTCGTGCGGCACGTATTCCCAGTGGTGGGACCGCAAACGGTGGTGGTGTGCATTTAGGCAGATTGTGGAGGCTATGAAGTCTGTGATGCTTCGATTCGGCATCACAGGATAGACACGAAGGTAACATCAAAGCAATCATCTCGTATATGGATCTAGGATTGCTCTCTATTAACCAACAGAACTTCATACAGGGTCACCCTTTCCCTCCTGTCACTTCCTCCGCCTTGGGTATCACTCGATACAAGCCTCACCCGCGGCGGGGGGGCCTCAACTCTTCCCACGGGGAAGACTCACACGCCTATCCTATGCCCAGTGCACCTGCTTCTTGTCCTTGACTTCAAGGTAGTCTGCGTGCCGCAGCAGCTCCTGCATCGGGATCCCGCTCCCGAGCCGCTCCGTCTGCCCGTTGCCCCAGTGGACGATAACCTTGGCGCGGCGCCCGTCGGGCACCAAGAAGGCTTCGACACTTGCGCTGGTCGAGTGCTGGTTGAGGGAGATGGGGTAGAAGCGGCCGTACTCCCGGTTCAGCGAGCCGCTTGACTTATCCACGACGTCGACGAGGTACCTGCCCTGTGAGTTTCGACGCTTGCGTGAGAAATTTGGCAGGCTGTTGGTACTGCTTCTGCTGTGGCTGTCGTGGTAGTCGCGGTTGTCGTTGTCGTTGTCGTTGTCATGGTTGTGGTGGTTATAGCTATCGTAGTTGTTGTGGTTGTCACTGCTACGATAGCGGGATGAGCTTGATCGCTGATGTCCGTTAGACGAAGGCCGCACCGAAGACCGCGAGTTGGGCGTCTCCTGGTACCGATGTTCATGACCTCCCGATACGCTCGTAGGATGCGGGCAACAGTTACAGCCACACTTTGTCGGATCCATGGTCCAGTACTGACCTTGCGCCTCCAAGGGCAAGATGTAAGTGCCGTATGTTGAGCGCGGAGTCCGTGGCGCCTCACGGCCGTGGGGAACCCTGTTCCCTTCGGATCTCCTCGACTCCGGGAAGGGGCTTGGCTGCCGGAAGGAGGAACGGCCGTCATGGGATCGGGCACCGCGCTGATGACGATGACTCCTTGAGCCCGAGTTGCTGCCCGAATAGCTCCCTGGTGACTGGGGGTGGGAGTTGTAGGCGGAACGAGAGTAAGGCATTTTCAAATCAGTTTTGGTCTATACTAATCCGCACTGTCTTGTGTTTGTGGGTTGGTAGAATGGCTGAGCGAGTCTTGGGGTTGTTGATTGACTTGGTGTTCATATTCAGTTCACCAAGAAGACCTCTCGAGATATATGATCTTGTGACTCTATGCCGACTTGCCTTGAGTTGGCCAGGCGCAACTATGAGACTCAAAGACGCTGCATGCAACTCAAAGGAGCTTCGAAGCCCTACGAGCTCCGGGACCAGAGGTTGAGCCATATCCAACTCAGCCTACCTGTCCCTGCATATGGACTTAGTCGGAGCTCAAAGCAACAGGTGTGACAATGAACATCATTGTATGTTTAGAAAGGCTGTGAAAGAGAAAGCCATCTCTCTTGGTGTGATGGTGAACAACAGCATTCAGCCAGTTGAAGCTTCAAAGAGAGCCAATTCTTTGTCCCAACACTTGTTGGTAGCTCACGATGATGGTAAAAACAAAGATGAGCAGAGTTTTGTAACTCTATCATTGTCCATCTATCAACTTGGTAACCAAGCTTTAATCAAAGAAATGGGACTGAGGATCCCTCAAGATGGCAGGTCGACATGAATCAATCTCACGATGGAAGCAGTAGGAAGATGAGAGAAAGAATGGCGCCATAGCTCGAGCCAAGACGCGCAGTTGGGGTGAAGGTTCCATCGTTATCGGGGCTCATCAGCGCCCGAGAGCTTCAGTGGGGTTTCCAGTGGGGTTTCCAGTGGCTCAGAGCAAGACCAACAGCGGGTTCGTCCCCGGAATAACCAATCCTGCCGGCGCAAAGCACCTGAAGAAGGAAGGAGATTTTCCCCACAATGGGTGGGCGTTGGCTAAAGGGGCTAGGGTGCGTGCGGCGGGAGAAGCCACCAGACTGGGGGCGACTTCCAAAAGGCCAGCAAAGACAATACCATTGAACCCCGACTCGTCTTCCTCCTCCCGTCCATCCCGCACCGCAAACTTTCCATCCTTTCCTCTTCACACCACGCGTTGGGTTTCTTCTTCTATTTTCTCCTTCATTATTTGGGAATTCCTTTGACAACCGGCAAAATGGCTCTCTCTCCTCAGATGTAAGCTACCCTTACGCGACAGCTCGTCGCGCAAATGTCTTGGTGGCGCAACTTGGGCCGAGGGGGAACCGCCAATGCTAACTTTTTCGCGATAGCACCAACCTGATCATCATCCTGGGTATGATGCAGGTCTCGAAGCGCGTCCCCTTCGATGATCCTTTCGTGCTCAACGTTGTCCGAGCCATCTACCTCGCCAGCAACGTTCTCATTGCCGGTCTCTACTTCTTCACCCAGCTCAAGATTAACAAGAAGAAGGGTACGACGACCCCTCAACTCCTCACGAAGCCATTCCAAACGATTCGATACTAACATAAGCTTCTCCAGACCTGACGACCCTCAAGTATGTTGAGCCTGCTCCCATGGGCTCCTCCGAGGAGGGCAAGCTCGTCACCACCACCATCCACGCCTACGACAACCAGCAGATCCGCACCGCCTTCCGCGGCCAGGCCATGGGTATCGCCATGATGGCTTTCATGCACGTGTACCTCAAGTACACCAACCCCCTGCTCATCCAGAGCATCATCCCCGTCAAGAGCGCCCTCGAGAGCAACATTGTCAAGATCCACATCTTTGGCCAGCCCGCTGCCGGCGACCTCAAGCGCCCCTTCAAGCAGCCCCAGGGCTTCATGAGCGCCATGCAGGGTGGCCCTGCCCAGAGCGACAAGAAGGCTGTCGAGGCCGCCGAGCGTGCTGGCCGTGGTGGCGCCAAGGAGGAGTAAAGTGGATGGTCTTTGGAAGGATTGCTTGGGCATAGAAGCCTCTGTGGTCTTTGTATACCAAGGCTCTTGTATCCGGGGTTTTTGTAGACCTTGGTTGTATCACTAAATAATATGAGCAACATGGTTGTCACGAATAGTGCGCAAGGGTAATCTGTTCAAGGTGAACTGGCGATTTGGTCAAACAGCCCTGGCAAGGGTAAGGGTGTACATGGATTTCTTGGAGATAGATTCTGGGATCAAAAACCGTGTATAGGAACATGAATCACTATTGCGAAATCTCTTTATATGAGCGTCAGCATGGGAAATTTGCCTTGCGCCGAAGGCATCAAGTTCACCCCTCGGTCACGTTTTCTCGCGTTAATTGGTGACATAACCAGGGTATCTAGATCGCGATGGTGCCCCTCCACCACTGACACTTTCACATTTGTCATAATCGATGCCTGCATTCTCTTGATTCTTCCCTTTCGCTTCTACGTTTTTGATCAAGCCAAACCCTGTGGTAATTGTGCGATTCTCTTCCGACTCTGCCTCCCTATCGATATCGGTCGTCATGGGGCGTCCATCCACTCCACCCCGATCGACAAAGCCTGCGCCGGCCGTCTCGCCGCCTACGCCTGAAGTCACAAAGCGAATAGTAAGCTATATCCAGGATGTTCGGCTCATTGCGCTCGGCTCTCTGACCATCTTATCTAGGAAGAAAACCGACTCCGCGCAAAGGCGATCCGAGACCAACGAGAAGCAGAACTGCGGGCATCCGGCAATGCGCCCGAAATACCAAAGAGTTCCGGTGGCTTCGTTCCAACAGATGATGTCCACATTTCGAAAACTGCCAACGGGAAACGGCCATACAGCTCCATATCAACGGGCGAGTCTTCTAAGGGGACGAATCGTGATGGACGCAACAAGGGCGAAGAGGAGGCGCTACGGCCGGCACGCAAGTTCACCAAGTTTGTCGATTACAACATGAGTGCTATGACCGATACGAAAGGTGGTTTCTTGACGACCGAAGACGACCCTCATAATTATGCCCTTGGCGGCAAGAAGCCAGGGCAGGCAGATGACGAGCAGCGGCCGAAGCACATGAGCGTTCAAGAATGGGAGAGGTTACAGGTGATTCGCAACCTAAAGAGGCTCAAGGCAGGACCTTTCGAACCCGGACTGAGCGTTCTTGATGATGAGGAGAATCGAAAGAGGTGCCAGGATTGCAAGAGCTTGGAGATTGACTTTGTGTGGGAAGAGGTGTTTCACATCTGCGTCTGCAACAAGTGCAAGGAGAAGTATCCAGAAAAGTACTCGTTGTTGACAAAGACGGAGTGCAAGGAGGACTATCTTCTTACAGATCGTGAGTCTTGTCTGGGAAGCATTTTGGATTGCGCATCACTAATATAGTACAGCCGAACTACGAGATCCCGAATTACTACCTCATCTTTCCAAGCCAAACCCCCACAAGTCACATTGGCACGACATGATGCTCTTCCTCCGGTGTCAAGTTGAAGAGTACGCCATCAAGACAAAATGGGGTTCGGCAGAGGCTTTGGACGCCGAGTATGAGCGGCGTGAGACACAAAAGAAGGCTCGCAAAGAGGCCAAGTTCAAGGAGAAGCTGATGGACCTCAAGCGCAAGACGCGAACAGATGCGTTCCGCAGACAGGCTGGTACACTGAGCAAGTCAGGGGCGAGCAAGTTTGGAGATGCGATAGGGGGTGGCAAGCATGTTCACGAGTGGGGGAGAACGGTGGAGAATGAGGATGGGATGACGGTCAAGACGTGTGTTGAATGTGGAATGGAGGTGGAAGAGCTGGAGTTTTAGTGCTTCGTGTTGGCTTGGGTTGGCGTTGGCAGAGGTTTTGGTGGTGAGGGGATCGGGGTCATATTTGCTCAATGTGTTAGCTCCAGGAGTTTGGGCGTGTTTCGATTTGATCTTTCGATTTGAGATTAGCGATCGCTCAGATCATATTGTCTGAGTGTTGGTCGCCCACTGTCTGAGCTGGCAGATGGTAAATCATTGTGGTTGTCAATACAGCTGTGGACTCGACTGTAAGGCAAAGCAATACTTTGTCAGCTCACAAAACGTCCCCGTATCCTCTACATTCTCCGCTTCTTATCACAAATAGATTGGCTGTTTGATTTGTCACTTCTCGTGAAATCATGTTGGTTGGCGTCTCTGGTCTCAATCACATCTCCTCTTCCAGGGGTCCTCCAAAAAGTTGATGCCTGACAGCCTCACCGGCAGCTCAGCCGGTCGTGATTGGTCGAAATTTCAGCGGCAAAGCGTCAAGCCAGAGAAGGCGCGGCACCAACTGGCGGCAGGGAAGTACAGGGCAGCACACGGGACGGACAGCACAGCACAGCACAGCACCCGACAGCACAGCAGACTGCACCTCCAAACCAAACACCTGGGCTGGACTGGAAGCTTTTTTCCCACGCAGCACACGCCTCCCAGGTTTTCGACGTCCAACAGCGGCAGACAGATACCGAGATATACGTCGACATTGTCAGAATCCTCGTCGCGACCGACAAGACAACACGTGCTCAGCTCGTCGCGCAGCTGTCCGCCATCCAATCCTCTCTCCCCCCATCCTCATCGCACCGAGCTTGTCCGACGTCCGCAACGGCACACGCTCGCCGCCGTCGCTCTTTTTCGCCTTCCATCCTCGATCTCCATGCACCCGCCCAATTGACAGAGGCGCGCCGCGATGGGCCCGAATGCTGGCAACGGCGTGGGAGGAGGCCTGGAGATGGGGCCCATGATGCAGGGCAACGGCTCCAACATCCCCCAGGCCACCGAGTACACCCTGCAGGGTGTCATGCGCTTCCTGCAGACTGAGTGGCATCGACATGAGCGCGACAGGAACTCGTGGGAGATTGAGAAGCAGGAGATGAAGGGCCGCATCGCCAATCTGGAGGGACAGGCGCGGAGGGCCGATGCCACCCAGCGTGTCCTTAGGAAGTACGTCACCATGCTGGAGCGCAAGGTCAAGGAGCAGGCCGCCCAGATCAAGGGGCAGCCTGCTGTTGACGCTGCCACCGCCGCAAAGAATGATCGTGCCGCCAAGATACAGGAGAAGCTCAGATGTGAGACTAGTCCCATGTTCATGCCAGCTGCCACGTGCTGACCAGATACCGATATAGCTTCCCTCGAGAGTATGCCCGTTCCTGGTGTGGACGGTGTCGACTACGAAAAGATCGACCGAAGTGACGAGGACGCTCAGCGACAGGATCTCAAATCCTTCCTCGATCAGTGCCAGTCCGAATTTATGTATCTGATGATTACTCCCGCGAACCCGCAACCGCCACGAGAGTCTCCCCCGCTACCTATCATGGAGGATCTGAGAGAAGTCGAGGCATACGGAATGCCAGCTCCTCAACCCATGGAGCGACAGTTTCAGTTGCCAACGAGAGCTGCCCAGAACCATGTCCAGGAGATGAACTCGAGAATACCTCAGCAGAACCATGCGCCCCCTATGCAGCCACCGCAGTCACACTTTTCTCAAAAGCAAGAGATACCGCCACAGCCCATGATGCAGACGCCTGCAGAACATCAATCCGGTAGATATCAGAACTCTAACGACTGGCCGACGCCTGTGTCTGTCAGTTCCAGACCTATTGAAGAACACGTACCCCAAGCGAACCATGCCGCAGAAGTTCTAGGCGGAATGGAAGACCCTGCAGAGCTCAGAGAGAAGCACTCGGTTCCACCCGAGTCTGATGGATGGGAATTCCCTGAGGGCACATTCCCTGAACCTGGAAACTCTCAACCGAACCAGTCTCTACCGAACCGCCCAGACACCGATGCCTTTCCTACCGCAGAGAATCTCCCTAAATCCCCGGGTCGACGGGACAGCTCTCACCGAAGGAAGGGGTCCATGTCGAGAAGACGGAGCGCAGATCACGAACTAGCCCTGGCAGCTCAGAAGGCTGAGAGCGGCAACTTCAAGCTAAGATTCGGGCTCCGGGGTCATCTCGATACTGTCCGAACAGTCATCTTTTCCGGAGGCGGCAGCCCAGGAGAGCCTGAGATCTGCACTGGTGGAGATGACGGCATGATCAAGCGCTTCCATATCCCCAGGTTAGATGGTCCGCATACAGCATCAGACCTTGATGTTACGGCCAACTTTACACACCGAGGTCACTCTGGAGCAGTTCTCTGTCTGACATCATGGTCCCCTTCACCAAACTTCTCGACTGGTGGTCGTGCACAAGGCGACGGCTGGATATTCTCCGGTGGCCAGGATGCGACTATCCGAGTTTGGGAGCGTGGAAGAGTTGACCCCAAGGCGACTCTCGAGGGACACACAGATGCCGTCTGGGCTCTGTGTGTTCTTCCCACAACCCTTGGCTCAGTCTTTGGAACCTCGAGTCCCTACGGCAGCACTGATAGAATCCTTGTCGTATCAGGTGCGGCAGATGGCAGTGTCCGTCTGTGGTCTGTAAGTGCGCCGCCGCAGTTGAGCTCGCCACAGCCGGGAACGAACCGAGCCATGACAGGCCGGGGAGGCCGAGTCCGTGGCAACTCGATGAGCTCCGGCAGCGGCTTCTCCAACTCACCCCAACCCACGATAGCTTCAAACTCGCCCTTCAACCATACCCTTGTACATAACATCTCTAGGTCGGACGGCTCCACGGCTAGTCCGACATGCATAACACCTCTAGGCAGCTCCGGCGAATCCTTCGTTGTTGCGTACTCAGATGCTGCCATTCTTGTCTACGACACTAGAACTGGTGAACAGATCGGCCATATGGACAGCTTGGAGACATACGACCAGACGAACAAGACCAGCGTCAACGCGGTTGTCGCAACGACAATGGGACTGGACCAGGCCAGTCAGCACCACGCCGGCAATATGGGCGAGGAAGATGCCAGTGCCGGAGCCACTGGTGGCGGCCGATCAAACGCAGGCTCAGGAGTGGAGGGAACCATTATTTCGGGTCACGAAGACCGCTTCATTCGGTTCTTTGACGCCAACAGCGGTACGTTGCTTGCTCAACATGTTCAGCAGCTTAAGACTAACTCGCAGCCAGGTCAATGTACATATAACATGATTGCCCACCCAGATGCCATCTCGAGCCTGTCGCTCAGCCCCGACGGACGCGAACTTGTCAGCGCTGGCCACGACGCCTCACTCCGATTCTGGAGCCTCGAGAAGAGGACGTGCACACAGGAGGTGACGAGTCACCGGGTAATGCGCGGTGAGGGCATCTGCTCGTGCGTGTGGAGCCAAGACGGGAAGTGGGTGGTAAGCGCGGGCGGCGACGGTGTTGTCAAGGTATTCGCGCGGTAGCGGGCAGCATTTGTTTATGTTAGAGGAGAGAAAGGGATTTTCTTACTTATGGCGGGTTGGAGGGTGCATTGTTGCTGGGGCGGGGCATATAACGTGTTGTAGTAGTTGGATGAAGCTGGGCTCAGCAACGACGAACCTGTGTTATAGTATTTGTGTGTGTGTGCCTTTTGTTTTTCTGAGGGAGATTCTTATTTTATACTACTCGTCGATACCCGGCACGTTGTGGTTATGTCTGTCTCGTGTTGGGTTGGGTTTGGGACTTGATGATGGATGATGGATGGGTTTTGTACTCTAGTAGCATTTTGGACACTGGCGAATTTGCATAACTGCATCTTTGTTCATGACTTGCGAAGCAAAAAGACAGCATTCGTGAAAGACAAAAAGAAGATCCTGCGTATCGCAGGTGGCCGGATAACTCTCCCGCCGGGAATTGAACCCGGGTCTCAAGCGTGACAAGCTTGCATACTGACCACTATACTACGGAAGATGACAGGCGTTGAGCGCCTGTTGTAGTGAGGGGGCTGGTTGACGGAGAATTCCAAAATTCGCTTCAAGAGACTCAACGTCATAGGTTGTGGTGTTGAAGATTTGACGAGGTGCCTTATGCAGGGGTTAGGTATGGTTCGGGGACGGCCGTGAAACATGCATAAAACGTGCTTCCAACGGCGCTGTAGGGATTTGCAGTGTAGCCGATGTGAACTTTATCTTGTGAGAGTTTGGGAGGTAATTAAGGGGAATGAAGTCGGCAGTTGTTGTGAAGCGGTGCATGGATTGAAGACTGGGAATAATACAAGACCACCAAGCCAGGGAAAGCACGACTGTGGACGGATAAGGCAGGCACATCTGAGCAGGCGACTACGGACATGCGATAAACATGATTTTCGACGCGGTAACACGAAGGTATTCCATGCTACTGCCAAACAGCATATGCCAGACATCTATTGTGTAGAAATGCTGGGACACCACATGCAGACATCCCCAGCTAGAGAAGACTCAAGCCACCACTTATGTGTCCAACCTCAGAGCATTAAGATTAGAAAAGAAGTATCCTAGTAAATGGAAAGAGCTCGTGTCTCTTTTTTTTCCATTATTTGATTATTGTTATCATGCTTTCTTAGCTATCCTTACCCAGGGGAGGGTAAGTTGATGCCTTCCATTTTCGTTCTGTTCTCGACCCTCGCACCTGCCTCCTCAGGGCAATGCTGACTGATTGAGTTTCGGTTGCGCTCCAGGATCTCAACCCGCATTGGAGGCTCGGCTAACCCAAACTCCCCACAATACCAGAGCCTCTCGATCAACTCCGCGACTCTGATGCGTGAGCTCGCTTCCTTCATCAGCCCTACGCCATCAATCCAAGACGAATCGACGCCGGCGTATAAGGGACTCTGGCAAGTCGACAGGCATCGAATCCGCTACAATGGTTGCTCAACAACCATCATCTTCCGTAGTATAGTGGTCAGTATGCAAGCTTGTCACGCTTGAGACCCGGGTTCAATTCCCGGCGGGAGAGATCGCCAGCGTCTACAAGGCGCGATCCTTTTTTGCCAAACGAAGGGCTGGGTTCTCTTTTGCTAAGTCGGGGGGTTGCGAGAGGTTATAAACAAGATATCGTCGACCACGTGACATCGAACTCTCACTACAGTGGTTGTCCACAACCACCAATCTTCCGTAGTATAGTGGTCAGTATGCAAGCTTGTCATAAAACAATACGCTTGAGACCCGGGTTCAATTCCCGGCGGGAGAGACGCCACACGAGCAGCAGCTCGTGTATCATCTTTTTGGTGTTGTTGACCTTTTTGTCGTGATGTTGTGTTGCGACAAGGTTGCATCAGGAATCCTGGCTTATCGTCTCGCGGTGGGCGCATAGTTACCGGCCGCTCGGATCTTTTCGCCAGTCGAAAATCCTAAACTGGAGGGTGATGACGACGCTCTTTTTGCTGGCCAAGTCCAGGCTCGATGGGGCTACCGATGGAGGATGCCGTTTTGCCGTATGTCAGCCATGGCATGCCGTGGACCGGTTGGTTGAACCTTGAGCGAGTTGCCATGCTGAACTCTGTTGTTATGCATCGGGACAACCGTAATCCTGCAGGATGTGATCTCATCAGTGGGAGACTTCGTACCTCTACCAACCTCGAGATGTCTTGGAACAGAGACAAAGACTTGGCCTCATTTCATGGCGCTGGGGTAGTTCCACAGTGATGACGATCAACTGTCAACAGAGGCCATTTAGCACACGACTGCTTCCTGCGAAGGGCCTAGCGCCGACGGGACTGCGCCACTGCTGGAGGGGTCTGATGCTTGGCATGGCCGGGGTCTACGTCTCCCTCGTCGCCGCGTCTGCTCTGCGGTAAGCATTGGCGCTGCACATAATGAAACGGCCAAGACGAAAAAAAGATGAAAGACAGGGCAGGGCGCCAAAGCCTCGTCGCTGGGAATGTCCACGTACCACTCAGAACAGTCGGGGCACGGATGCTGATTGCCGTGGGGGAGGAGCTTACGCGTAGGGAGGGCATTTGAGTGCTGACAGGCGAGATGCTCCAGATCAAGAGGGCGCCGGAAAGGGGAACGTATGGCGTTTCGGTGGCTCACAAGGAACAATCTATTGTTGAGTTTGTTGCTGGAGACTCCTTTTGGGATTGATTGATTGTACAATGTCTGACGCCAATGCCTCCCGTGTTGCACTTGTACTCGATACCGTCTCGCAAAAATCCGTCTCCATGCTAGGCAAGGAGGCGCGTGCCCTTGACCCCTGCCCTGCGATTGCCCGGCGCCCGCCCACCTCCCGAACCCTTTTTCCCCTGTCAAGGCGCTCCTCGAGTGTCCACTGCTTCCGTCATTCATCTTGACGTTGGGTGACGCCCGCTGCTCTTCTTCCTACATCTCCGCATTTTAATCAACAGGCGACCCTCGCATACAAAGAGTCTGTGGGACTCGCGGCGCCTTTACCTCCTACTCTTCCGTCAAAGCATTGTTATACCCGTTTCCTCTTCACTGCGATTTGCGACGCATCAACGTTGAATCACCCAACCTCGACCTTGAACCTCGTCCCCTCCTTATCTACGGCATATCCGCTCCCTCGATCGCCTCAAATATTACTCTCCAAATACTCCTCCGCCCTCGCGACTCTGTCGCGCAACAGCAGACATGCGCTCCGTCAAAACATTACTCCTCTGGGGCCTCGCCTCGATCTCTACACCCGCCGCCCTCGCGCTCCCCCAAAAGCAGGACTCAGGTCTAGCCTCACGCGAACAAGAGAAGACACCAAAATACTTCAGGGAAGCCGGTGGAAATCTCGAGCTTGGCCATTACGACCGCCGCTACTTCCAAGACAAAGTCCCCTACGAAGAGCACCGTTTCGTCCTCCGCGACCTCATTCGAAGCTACCTCTCCGCAATGGATAGCTACGGCGCCGAGACTTGGATTGCCCATGGTACTCTCCTGGGCTGGTGGTGGAACGGCCAGATCATGCCTTGGGATTACGACCTCGACGTTCAGGTTGCAAACCACACTCTGCAGTGGATAGGCGACACACTCAATCGCACCGAACACGTCTACAATTACACAGATACCGCCACAGGGAACCTGATCTCCAAGAAGTACCTGCTCGACATCAACCCCCACCACGTCGAGATTGACCGTGGCGACGGAAGGAATATCATTGACGGCCGCTGGATTGATATGCAGAACGGCATGTACATCGACATCACCGGCCTGCGAGAACGTGAGCCTGAGCGCCCGGGTGTCTGGAGTTGTAAGAATAAACATCGTTACAACAGCCAGGACCTATGGCCCATGCGAATCTCCGAATTTGAGGGCGTCAAGGCCCGTATACCTTTCAACTTTAACAAGATCCTCATTGACGAGTACGACACCAAGAGTTTGGTGACTGAGAATTGGTCAGGGTACGTTGCTCCCCTTTATGCATTGTCAAAGACGCCCCAATGCAACCTTGTTTCGTCTTTGCGTATTGCATGCATGTTGCATTTGCTAACGTCGATTCTTGCAGCCACCGTTGGAACCATGATACCAAGGTTTGGGTCCAGGAGAGCGACGAAGAGGCTGAGCAGCGCAAGCTCGAAGCTCTCGAGCGTCATAACGCAGAACTTGCGGCTGAGGCGGCTGAGAGTCAGGCTGCAACATAGCTGTCTCAGCCTCTCTCTCTCTCTCTCTCACCTGAATAACCTGTGCGTTCCATGAACGATTCATTGGTTCTTGGGATACCATCTTTCCCAAAAACTCATACCTCTTCTCACACCCCCTTGGATTTTAGATCCCCCTATTATATTACAGCATGCTTGGCGTTGGTGAAGGAAGATTGGCGTTGGAGGACATGAAGCATCATATCGCGCTTGCCACGGTGGCAAGCTATTGGCGTTGGGGACTCTGGATCCTTGTGCTATTTGCATTATTGGATATCCTGGCCGAGTCTGCAAGATAGTCTCATCAAGAGGTGCAATGGCATTCTTTACATCGTGGATGGATATCAGGCTGTATGTTTTTGTACATTCAGCGGATCAATGTACCATAGTTGTCTAATATCGGGATGGAATGACGAATATCACCATTGAATTTCTCGGCAGAATAAGACAGTGCGCCCGGGGTATCGGTAAATAGTTCAAGCAGCCCATCATAACTCCTCAATCCAATTCTTCCATCGTACTTTGGCCTGCTTCTCCCTCTCCTGCCACCCGCCAAACTTGGCTCCGGCTCCAAGGTCAACCAACGGCGCCATGCTCGGCCGGCCATGAGCGCATTGAAAGGGGAAGACGCAACGCGAGAGACGAGATATGAGCTGCTCGCACTCCTCAACGCTGAGGACGTCGTTGAACATGATTGCGCCTAGAAGATTAGCAAGGAACACTTGGGTGAGAGTATAGTTGTGCTTACTTCTGCAAGCCCTGGAGTGCAGCATCTCCAGGATGCCCCTTGGACAGCCGTGGAACCGTGATACCCACGACTTGTTACAGTTCGAGTCCGGTGGCTGCGAAAGGGGGACACCTTCATCGACGCTACGCCAGACCTCGGTGCGGAGAAGATCAATCAGGAGACGGGGCTCGAGGCGACAACGCTCCATGATGCTTGGTGGAAGGGCTGTGACGATGACTTTCTTTGGTTGTGAGGGGGATCTCGGGGTGGGAGTTTGGTACACGATGCCCCAAGCAGCAAAGCGGTCTCGGTGCTGATCCAGAAGGGAATGCTCCTTCAGCGGTACTTCAAATATAAGGGGCCGATCAAGAGGCTCTGTAACAGGCAAGACTTGTTTTATCGATCCGTCTCGAACAAAGTAGTCTGCCATGAGGTCTTCAAGGCGGCATCGCTCATCAACAGCGTGCTGATCAAGCACGGCAAGAGCAGAGCTCTGCTTGCCAGGCGCGGCGTCCTTCAGGGGAAGTTTGACGAGTATGAATTTGCGATCGACCTGCGAGATCACAGTGGCTTCTGTGAGCGCTTGGCGTGAGATTCGGCTGCTGAGGCTCATGGACCCGGCGTCAAATATGATATTCGCATGGCCGCTCCTGCCACAGCTATGTGATAGTCCAGGCGCAGGGGGGAGGTTTGTGTCGTCAATCGATGGTATTGCGGGCTGGACGTTTTCAAAGACGGGATTCTCCCACGAGTCAATAACCTCTTGTAGCCACTTGCTTCGTTTTCGGGGCCGTGTAGCTGAAGTAGTCGTATCCCCGTCTAGAGCAGACATCGCTGCAGTGGTGTTTGATGCTTTAGAAGTCGGGATCTCTTCCGGCTCGGGCGAGGGTTCGTCGAAAGGCTTGCGCAACAGTTTCCCACCTTCGCCAATGAGCGGACGGGCAAGAGTCTGCTCTGGCAAATTCGATTGAATGTCATTCGCCTTCGAGCTAGTACTACCCGACGTGCCCGTTCCAATTTTGACGCGATGCCATCCATGAAATGGGCTATCTGCTCTCGGCCCAAAAGCATCTCTGGACACAGGTGTGGCGGAACCAGCCCTTGAACTACTCGAAGACGAGGCCGACTGCCTCTTAGAAGACTTCCTCGATCGACTGAGTGTCCTTGATGTCGAAAATACTGAGTCATCAGGGGAAAGTCGGACTTTTCGAGGTCGAAAGTGGTGCTTTTTGAGGAAACCATAGCAGGTCGCCTTTAAAAGATCCAGAATCGCCGACAACGTCTGGCCTTGACTCTCAAGCCGATCAGTGCCATCAACATCATCGAAATCCGGGGTAGTGATTTTCAAATAAAACATTGGCCATCGCTCGATAGCTTTTCGACTTCGCAGCTCTTTGCTTGAGAAACCTTCAAGCTTCGGCGAGTCCTCAGGTCTCTTGTTCTCGTCGCCATCAACGACACCAAAGCTGGAGTTGCTGAAGACCCTGTTAATCTCTTCATACAGAACGTCCGTGCCAAACTCGTTCATGATTGGGTGAATGCCCAGACTGATAAACTGAGACCGCCGTGTCGCAACAGGATTTGTACAGATGCAGCCCTTGACCGAGACTGATCCGCAGGATGCTGAGATAGGGACCCAGCAGTCGACATCGCTCGAGTCGGTCAGAGATGCCTGCATGAGTAGTCTTGAGGTTTTGAACACGATGTCCGTCTTGTCTGATGGGCGAAATCGAAGTTCACGCTGCGCGGCTGTATTTTTGATCGATACATGGACACCTGATGGCCAAGCCAGCAACATGGCCAAGACTTCTCGAACAAGCTTTGACCATTCCTTGTCGAGAGCAGGTCTCTCAGTCAGTGAAGCTCTCTGCTTGACTCTAACGGGCATAGACCCAAAGAGGTCTCGGACTGTGACACGGGTTCCATGGTCAAAGCTAACAAGCCTCGACTCAGGGGGTGACGGAAGATGCCTGGCCAGGACCTTGGAGTTGTGAATGGTGATGGAGTTGTGCGAGATACGGCTCTGATGGTGGGAGGTGATAGATAGCAATGACAACGTGGCCAGTGATGCCAGGAAATTGCCATGTTTCCCATAGATAGAAGACCGAGAAGGGAACTTGGATGTGTCTACGATGAATTAGCATTGGTTGGGTAGATTAACGGTATCACTCACGGTGGAGCTTCCCTAGTCCCCCCGCATCTTTAAACTCATCAGGAGGAATCCCCGAACCGTCGTCTTCAACAGTGCAATTACCCCGGCCGTAGTCGATCGAGATGTTGACTTTGAAGGCACCCGCATCCAGCGAGTTGGCGAGGAGACCACAGGCAACCCCGTTCAGGGAGGTGATGTTGACCGATGACTTGATCTTGTCGACGACATCCTGAGGAAGCTGTCGGATGGTCATACTCTACCGAGTATCTATCATTCTGCTCTCGATGATGGGCGGTTTGTTGACGATGACGTCGGGCGAGAGATGGATGCTGGAGGTTGAAGCTGGGGTGCCTGGTCCAGGTCTTGGCCTGACTTGGGGCCACCTAATTAAGGCACCCGACAGTGGGTGACGTCCCCAAATTCAGGGTCCCACGTGGTGAAAGTGGCGCCAAGAGCGATGCATCTTAGCGCTGTGGATTGGAGGAGGCCGTCACTGGCAATTAATGGGGAGAAGCCACCAGACGTTCGTTTGATGTCCCCTGAAAGAGACGACGAAAGGTCTGATGCAGCAATCTCCACGTTGTTTGCTCGTTTCAGTTCACGCTTCAAAAATAGAAAAGCCGACCCCAGGGTGGCTTGTGAGCCCCTTTGCCTCCCTCACCAGTTTCGTCACGTGATCTCTCCTCCCTCCATCCCGCCATCATGCTTCGCCGCATCCAGCCGTCCCTCCCACGTCCATGTCCATGCTGCTCCAACTGCGCCTGCGTTGCTAGACGAACGTCCTCTGCCAACCTCCTTTCTTAGGTCCTTTCCCCTCTTTCATCCGTCCTTCATCACAGATTGTGTCACGAGTACATTTTCCTCTTACATTTCGATATTCTCTTCTCTTTTCTACTGTCATTGTCTCCCCACCTCCGTCCGCTGCCCAACACCGCTGCCCAGCCTTCGACTTCAATATTTCGGATTCGCCGAAACACTTCTCGAACTCCATGGCGACGACCGACGCGATATCTCAGGAGCATGGTGAGTGTCTCGCCTAGAAAATCCATTAGGCGCCGGTCCATCTCCTTGATCCATGTCACCACTAGGCGACGTTCCATCAGCAAGTTGAAGCTAACCTCCCCCAGACCGTCAAGGTCAGCGTAGGAGACCCTTCACGACATGGGTGAAGAAGCTCACCAACTTCAAATCATCCGACGGCGAGCGCCACAAGCGGCACAAGAAGCGCGCACACAAGAAGAACAACCCGTACCCGGAATCTGGCCATGTTGGCAATGACGTCCCTGACGGAACGAGCGCCTGCACCTTCACCACCACCCACACCGGCACAAGTAACACCAGTGTAAACGCCTCGGCCCGAGTTTCGACGGAGAATCAGGCTCCGCCAACGGTAGGGAGGAGGAGCTTAGCGGGCACCGTGTTGACGGACCATGAGGCGTCGCGATCCATCACGGCGCCCAGCCACGGCGCAAGCTCCTTGGCTGGGACGAGCCGTACCGTTGGCGGAGGGGTTGAATCCAGGAGGGGGGGAGACAGCACGTTTTCAAGTCCCGCGCCATCAGTGCGATCTTTGACGACGACCTTGACCACGATCCAATCGATGGCACCCAACGGTGCTGGGCAAGGCCATAACAATGGCAATGCCCAGAACCAGAGCACCACCCAGTCTATCCAGTTCAGCCAGCCCTTCCCCACGACTGCAACGCCAGCATCCGCGATCCCAGCCCATCTGGCCCCGACCGGCAACCCAACAACGTATACCTCGGCTACTGCTAATAACCTTCTGACCGACAACGCATCCATCCTTACGCTAGCATCATCGAGCAAGCGACGTCGACGACGGTCTCTGGATACGGATGCCTCTGTACGAGCTCTTGCTCCTTCATCCCTCTGGGGTGGTAGTCGTGAAAGCTTGCCTCTCAGTGTTTTGAGCGCCAACATTGATGCCACAGGCATGCCACCGACGCCTGGGCTTCATGGCGGGCCACGCATGGGTACTGAACGCACCAGCATTTACTCGGCTACAGGTGTTGGGCCAGCGATTTCTAGTGACCGGAACAGTTTCTACGCCAAGCAAGGAGACGGTGCCAGCGTGAGAAGCGGCTTGTTAGGACATGGACGAGCCGACAGTGTGAGCGGGAGCATCGGTGGCTTGAGCAGCCCTCTGATTACTCCACGAGAGGTGCTTGGCGAGAAGAATGAGAAGGAGGAGAAGGAGAATACCCCCACGACTCCAGCTACCAAGGAGGAGTAATTGTTTTGTCTGTGTTTATAAATGATTGATGCTTTGTTTATCTTGGGACGGCTTGGGTTCGGTTGGGGATCTGGGCGAGACGGAGCGTTTTTGTGTTTTTGGTTTGCGGATAGAGTCCTATTTCAGCACTTACTTATAGGCAGTCTGGGACATTGGGTCCTATAATACACCATCTATGATACCCTGAGAATGTTTCGTATCATATAATCTCCCTACCAGTCTGATATCTTGGTGCTGGAGTTGAGCTGTGCCCAAGGAGATGCTTACAAGGGGTGTCTGAGAGCAGTATGTGACATCCATTGACAAGGCTACCAATACTGTAGACCTCTTGGTTCCGCATAGTCGCAAGGGCTCGAGAACTGATAATCTACCTTTCCTCTCTAAACATTATCTTTTTGTATTCCTATAAGATTACGATACTTAGGTACCTAGGCAACAAGAATTTGATGGGTGAGTTCATGAGGATAGCTGCCTGTGGAGCCTTGCAGCCACTGTGGCGCTAGGCAAGCTCCAAGCTCCCAGGTCCCACCATCGTCATCGCGCGGCCGCGGAGCATCCATTCTCCCCAACCCAGGACCTCCCAGATGCATCAAGATGGCCATCTCGGTAAGGACGCCTTCGTCGCGCGCTCACTAGCTCTCCAGCATTGGAGCGCCGTCCCTGATAATCTGCTAACGCCGCATCACAGTGGAAGTCGTTTGACTTCTTCGACGTCACCCAAATCAACCTCGCCGACGATGAAACCCGACAACTCTTCGAAGGCAACGAGATCGCGAGCGTATGCGCAGGCTCCGACAGCCTGTTTATCGGATCTTTTGATGGATATGTGAGCATCATCGGCAAGGCATGGAAGATCATAAAGCGCTTCCAGGCCTACGAGGCGGGGAGCATCACGCATATGCGCCAGGTTGAGGGAACGAGTCTGTTGTTGACGGTTGCGGTGAGTCTGGATGCGCCGGGCCAAGGAGACGACCTTGAGCTTTAATGAATAGATGCTGATGGGACCAAAGGAGGACATGAGCAGCGAGCCTGTGTTGAAGGTGTGGGCGCTTGACAAGCTGGTCAAGAAGACCAACATGCCCACATGCTTGAGCACCGTGTCCATCAACAACAACCGCCGGCAATTTCCCGTGAGGTCTCCCCTATAGTCTCTTACGATCACCAAAAGACTAACACATACAGATTTCCGCATTCGCGGCTACCGACGACCTCACCCAGATCGCCGTAGGATTCACGAATGGCTCCGTCACGGTCATCAGAGGCGAACTTATCCATGATCTCGGAACGAAACAGCGAATAGTCTTCGAGTCCGAGGAGCCCGTCACCGGTGTACAGCTTACAACCGACATGAAACTCAAACTCACAAACCTTTTCGTCTCAACGACCTCAAGGATACTGAAGCTGGGCCTGTCCAAGAAGGGCCAGGGACTCCCCCCTAAAACTGTCGAGGATACCGGATGCGCAGTTGGCTGTATGACGCAGGATCCGAATACAGACGGCGTCGTGGTTGCGCGGGACGATGCCATATACACCTACACATTGGAAGGCCGTGGACCACCCAGGGCATACGAGTCGCCAAAGAGCAAGATCAACATCTACCACGAGTACGTGGCTCTTGCTTGTCCGCCAGCAAGTCACAGCGGCAAAGACTCCGAGGCCATGAGACGGCGCTTTGGAAGCAGCACGGCTAATTCCCTCTTCAATGCGTCGTCTTTTGTGATGTTGGATATGGATCTTCGGGTGATTGGCCACACCGAGACGTTGATGTCGCCCGTGGGATTCTTTGTCGACATCTGGGGAGACTTTTATACTATTGCACAAGATGGCAAGGTAGGGCATTCCAATAGCTATGGTGAAGCTCAATTCTGACCATCTCAGATCTACCGATACCACGAAAAGAGCCTACAGCAAAGGCTGGAAATGCTGTACCAGAGAAACATGTTTCCCTTGGCTATCGAGCTTGCGCAAAAGTCTGGGTTGGATGCTGAGCAACAAAGCCTCATCTATCGCCGATTTGGCGATCACCTTTACCAAAAAGCGGACTATGACGGCGCCATGGTTCAGTATATTCGAGCAATCGACACAACTGAGCCATCGCAAGTCATTCGCAAGGTGAGCAGGCTTGCCTTGATGCACTGTATAAGCTAACTTGGGCAGTTCCTCGACACACAACGCATCCACAATCTCATCCAGTACTTGGAACAGCTCCATGAGCACAGAAAGGCGACGGCTGACCACACCACCCTCCTCCTCAACTGCTATGCCAAGCTCAAGGATATCAACAAGCTAGAAAAGTTCATCAAGTCCCCGGGTGACCTCAAGTTTGATCTTGATACCGCAATCGCTATGTGCCGGCAAGGCGGTTATTATGAACAGGCGGCATACCTTGCCAAGCAGCATGGCGAGACCGATCTTGTGGTCGATATCCTGATTGAGGACTCCAAGAACTACTCGGAAGCGCTTGACTTTATCTGGCGCCAGGACCCAGATATAGTACGTTTATCGGGATATCAAGAGGAGCGCTTGCTAACATATCCAGGCCTACCCCTGTCTTCAAAAGTACGCCCGAGTGCTCATTGAGAACTGCCCTCAAGATGCTACAAAACTCTTTGTGGATTACTACACAGGCAACTACCGGCCCAGGCGTACAGTGGTGGTGCAGAATGCGACCGATACGCCCACTAGCGGAGGCTTTGCAGCTGGTGCTGCCAGTGCGGTTCAGAACCTGTCCAGCCTTCTTCCCTTACCATACATGAACACTTCAACGATCGCATCTCCAGGGACACCTGGCAATACCAAGGCTGTCGTGAGCGACAGCAACCTCCTCGTTGATGACGATGCCCCTGCACCAAAGTATACCCCTCCTCCTCCACGAACCGCTTTCTCATCTTTTATCGACCATCCCGATGAGTTTATTGTCTTTCTCGAGGCATGCTTGGAGGAAGAAGACCTCGAAGACAGTGACCGAACCGACCTATATACCACCCTTTTCGAAATGTATTTGTACAAGGCAGGCGAGAAGAAGGGCCAGCATCACAAGGAAGAGTGGGAGGCAAAGGCGAAGAAGCTTATCGAGGGTGATCACGTCCCCATGGAGAGCTCAAACGTTTTGCTCCTGTCGCATCTTGCGGATTTCAGGGATGGAACAGTGCTTGTGAAGGAGCAGGCGGGTCTTCTCTTTGACATCTTCAGGTCTTACACATCGGCCAAGGATACTCGAGGAGCGATCAAGGCCTTGAGGAAGTACGGGCCTGAAGAGCCGCAGCTTTACCCAGCTGCGTTAGCATATCTAACTTCAGACCCACGTGTGTTGGAGGAAGCTGGGCCGGATGAGCTGTCTCATATCCTAACCAAGATTGACAAGGACGGACTGATGGCGCCTCTGCAGGTGATCCAGACGCTGGTGGGACAATCTTCAGGTGGTGGTGTGGCTACCATGGGCATGATCAAGCCCTATCTTCATGAGACAATCACGAGGGAACGCAAGGAGATCGCCTCCAACCGACATCGGATCAACACGCTGAGGGGAGATACGGAGAAGCGTCGAGAGGAGCTGGCCGATCTCGGATCCAAGCCAGCCGTATTCCAGGCCACATGGTGTTCAGACTGTAGCCAGAGACTGGACCTCCCCGCTGTCCACTTCCTGTGTAAGCACAGCTTCCACCAGCGATGCGTACGAAACAGCGGCAAGGATGGCGAGGCCGAGTGTCCCAAGTGCGCGGGAGAGAACGACATGATCCGCAAAATGCGCGAGGGCCAGAGGGAGAGGGCAAACAAGCACGAACTGTTCAAGGGCGATCTGGAGAACAGCGATGACCGGTTCAGCACGGTGGCGGAGTGGTTCTCCAGGGGCGTGATGGATGGGCAGAGTGCTGAATGATTGTATTCGTAGGTGACGAGACTGCTGGTGTCTAGAGGAGTTTTTTGGGTTCTTCTTGTCTCGCGACTTGAATTCTCTTTTATATGGAACTTGAAGAGATGAGATATAGGTGTTGGGATGTTTTAATATGAATAAGCGGTTATGGTGGTTGCAGCTTCATGGTTAATGGTGGTTCCTGTATGCCCCACGTCTGGCTTTATCCTTGAACCTCACTTTCTCCTTGATTATTAACTCACCTCGATACAACATCATGAGCACAACTACAGATTCAACGCAAACAGTCAACATGCCTCTTCCACATCCCAATTCCCTCGTCCCCACCTTCTCCCGGGCTCTCACGTCCTTCCAATCCTCCCCAGACGCCCTCCGCATCCTCTGCACCCTGCCCCACGTCTCCAACACCCCCGCGCCGCGCCGGCCGTCCCACCCCGTCCGGGACCTCATCATCCTCGACTCGAGCTTCAACCCGCCCACGCTGGCCCACGCTGGCATGGCGCGGTCTGCGCTACAGGCCCACGGGAGTAGCAGGCTCATGCTTTTGCTGTCTGTGAATAATGCGGATAAGGCGCCCAAGCCGGCGAGTTTTCCGATCAGGTTGGGCATGATGGAGGCTTTGGGGAGGGAGTTGGTGAGTGAGGTTGGGGGGTTGGAGGTTGACGTTGCTGTCACTACGATGCCATTTTTCCACGACAAGGCGAGGGAGATTGTTCAGTCGGGGTTCTACGGGGAGGCGACGCAGACGTTCCTCGCTGGGTTCGACACGCTGGTGCGCATATTCAACCCAAAGTACTACGGCGAAGGAGGAATGCGACTTGCGCTGGGTCCGTTCTTTGACACTGCAAAGGTGAGGGTGACTACGAGGCCGGATGAGACGTGGGGAGGTGTCGAGGAGCAGAGGGCTTGGTTGACAGGGACAAAGCTGGGGGAGGTTGGGGGAGATGATGCGTGGGTTGGGAGGGTTGAGATTGTGGAGGGCGATGAGGGTGGTGAAAGTGTGAGTAGCTCAAGGGTGAGGGAGGTTGTGAAGAGTGGTGATGTTGGGGAGTTGAATGAGTTGGTTAGTGAGGAGATTAAAGGGTGGATTGAGAAGCAAGGATTGTATCGTGAGGTCAAGGATGCTAGTTTGTGAGGTGTTGCTTTGGTATAGAAGTGTCGCACAGAATGGTGATGGCGAGATGATTGAGAAGAGCAAGTGAAGCATTCTACATAGCCTACCCTAACGCCCAGGACCAAGCCAAAAAGCTCATAGCCCGTGCCATAAAGGAATAAATTATACTAGACATGCTAAATATCAACCAGGGCCGAAACCCGATATTCGATAGTTTCCACAAATCATTGTGAACCTGGGCATCTTCAGGGTAGCTGCCATGGACGGTTATGATGCAACATCGGATTTGAAGCTGGGAGACTTAGCGAGGATGACATGCAGTTACATGCGATTGAAGCGAGTGGCATTTACGATGCGACCTTGTACTCTGTCATGGGGATTAAGAGAAAACGGAGGGTCTTCCGTTGGTAACGGTATCTTGGCTTCAACAGCTCATGCTGGTTGAGACTTTGGAGTACATGCATAATTCAACTGGCAGATCGCCCATGAATCGTAAACACAACCCATCAGCCTGCACAAAGTACCTGATGCACAAGAAACTCATCCAAGCTAACAGGGCAGATTCTTCCAAGAGGCGTCCCAAACTAGATGCCACCGACAGCCGTCCTCATGTCTGTCGCCAAGCATCGCAAGCCGAGCACCAAGGTCGCTATCCGGAGCCGCATCTCCAACCCAGAGCAAACGATTCGTCCAGCCTCTCTTTTCAACCTCAAAAATGGAGATCTAATGGGTCCCTTCATCTCCGTCCGCCTCACCGACGGCTCAACACGACTCAAACCGCCGAAACAAAGAAAAAAGCTCCATCGTAAAATCCACTCTGTGAAGCAACCGTGTGTCACCGCCTGCACGTCTCCACTGAAAAATTCAGGCACGCAAAAATTCTGCCGGGCAGAAAAACTTTTAGGCGGTGAGGGTGACTGATTGGCAGCCCCACACACCGTGTATAAAACCTCAGCTTCCCTCGCACCATTTGGACTTTTCTTCTTTTCTTCTTCATGTCGACAATACTTCAGTAAGTCTACCCCTACAGTAGCACTCTCCACTCTGAAGCGCTCTCCAAGCTTGCAAACAATCTTTGCATCTTTGAAAGTGCTTTAGCTTGGCGATCTACACTTTTGCTTTCTACTTGGCAGTTTGCTAATCCATCACCCCAGGAGAATCATTTCTATAGTATTCGACCTTCTCTTGGTTCTCCAAAAGAGCCACAGATCCCACCCTGGTTGATGAGTGCATATCCTCGACACCCTAGAGTGAATACTTTGGTCCTCTCGCACTGTCCGCAAGGACGGCGGTTGTTGCCTTGCAGCTGCTGTATAGAGAGTGTTTTTCTCTTGATGATCTCGATCCCCTCTGCGGTCTTGCCTTCGGGCGCGCGGTCGGGATGGGTGTTGATGGACGTCTGACAGGCGTGTTTCCTTTTTTCTTTTCATTGCTGCCTGGGGCTTGCCCTGGAAGTGAAGAAGCTTTTCTCCACTGGAGCCCTCTTGCTCGTCGAGCGCATCTGCATCTGGAGAAGAGTGCCGCAGGGTCGTCAGTCCGGAATATGTGTTATGGAATGCCAGAACCAGTCGGGTCCTCATGCCAGCCTGGACGTGCCATGTCGGCCAAGCTGCACCAGAAGGTAATAATAGAGATCTAGATTGCTATGCTCTCCATCCGATATGATATCACTTGCTTTTCAGGCTAATTCATGACTGCCTCTCGTACCTTGCCACCACTCCCACCTCTTTTTCGCCAACCTCGCCAACAATGTAAATAACAACATGCCGCTCATCAATCGTAACTACTTATGGCAGGTCTACAAGCTACCTCAAGTGTCTCCCTTCTCTCATCTAAGCCTCGGGCTTCCGGGCATAGACATAGCGGACCATCATGTAGGCGTGGACCTTGCGGTTGGCCAGAATCTTGCGCATGCCCATAAGGAAGATCTGATACTCGTCTGCTGGCCACTTGAGCACATTGTGCCACATAAAGAGCGTGTAGCCTTCGATGTCGTTCTCCATGGTCAGCTTCACGAAGCGACCCACCTCGGCGAGCTTGGGGTCTTTGGGCCACCCGCCGACAGGGAGCTGTTGACATCGTTAGCAATACGGCACGGTGACGAGATTGAGGCCATATGGCGTGTATGTCTTACCTTGTAGTCGACAACCTTCATGTCAGTGAAACCAGCCGCCTCAATGCCCTTCTCCTGAAGATTTTCCTGCTGCACAAAGAATGGTCTCTTGGTCGCCGCTCCGCCGGCCTCGTACAGCTTGGCCCACGTCTTAAGGTAAGGCGCAACTTGGGGGTCGTCGGCGGTGTCGTCATCGCAGAAGAAGTGCACATCGGCCTCGCAGGATTGAACCCAGCCGCCAGGGGCACAGCAGCGATAGGCCTGCTTGAAGATGGCATTCCAGTCGGCGATGGCGCCAAACAGGTAGCGGATGTGGATGAAGTCGAAGTCGTTGTCCTTCCAGGTCCAGGGCTCGGTGGCATCGTCAACCTCGAACTGGACGTTGGGGGGCACCCATGATGGCTGGCAGGGGGAGAGGTCGGAGCCGATCACTTCAGCCTGGGGGTACTTGTCGGCGAAGTCACTGGGGTGGTCAATTTAGAGCATGATGAGAAGGGCAAGAGAACCGTACATGGCCCAGATACCAGAGCCGGTACCGACATCGAGGACTTTCTGTTTGGCGAGATTTTAGCAATTGGCGAGCAAGTGGGGGTGTTGTCAAGACTAACCTTGACATCATCAGTAGGAATTGGTGCAAGGAATAGCTTGTCGCCGAGGAGGACGGTGAGGTAGTGGTGGGTGATGTCCTGCGACTGGAGCTGCTGGTCGTCATTGGGAGTAAAGTACTCGGTAGAATGGCGGTCGCTGTGAAAGGTTCGGCCCTGAATGGTTCGGTACTCGAGGATGCTGGCTGTCACTGAAGCTGTAGAGCTTGCGCTGTCCGACGTGTTAATGCTGTGCTTTATTGGGGAGCTTGGTTGCACGTACGCATCAGATCCAAGGGCTGAATCGGCATCGTCAAAGTCGTCACCCTACAGCGAAACATGGATGCGTCAACGATCTGTCATTTATGATGGCGCAAAGCGCATGAAAGCTATCACGACATACCGCGTCGTCGGCGGCGGCGATGATCGGCTCGCCTCGGGGCGGGGAGGAGGACGCGAGGGGTGCGGGGCTAGGGGATTTGGTGGGTGACTTGGTAGCGGGAGCGGGAGCGGCGGCGGGAGTGGCAGCCCGTTCTTCGTTCTCGTTGGCCATGATGACGGAGGCTTTTTTGGGTGTGCGAGGATGGTGAAAGTGTTTGTTGTACAGAATGAGGTTGTGTCTGGGGAAGAATTGGATTGAGGAGTGGATGGGGGATATACTGGGTCTGACTATGGATAGGAATGGCTCCTTCCTCTCTTGACGTGGTACTACTGCCCTTTCCAAGCAGCCATGGATCCATAGATGGATCGCAGTTCCTCAATCTCCAGACGCGGGAGGTCGGAAGAGAGGCCTAGAACAGAGACGGGCTGGGCATAGCGGGGGTAGTTCCATTCCTGCACCTCTAGATCTCCATCCTTGCAGCAGACTTTCTCCAATAGACATCTATAGCACCAATCTGGTGGTGTTCGTCTGGCAGCTGCCCCTCCACGGCAAGGATGGCGCCGGCAACCTGGCGGACGGGAGACGGGAGATGCGCCATTAGCTTGGGGTGCTAGAGAAGGAGGGGGAAAGTCATGATCATGATACGATGGGTCCACGTCAGCGCGACCGACCAAAGAAAAGGCTGGGCTCTCCGCAAGCATTTCCCGCGAAAGACAAGGCACGGGCATGGGGGGAATAGTTTGCTGATGTGGGAATAGCTTCGGGGTAGCGCAACGGCTGTGGGGTATTTACGTTTGGGAGGGAATCACGAGAAGGAAGGGACAGAGGAATAACTAAATGCATGCATCAATTAACCAAACAACAAACACACAAATTTTGAGCTAAAGAATGCATCTGCCGAAATTGTCATAAAAGTCGAAAACCCTGACCAGCCTTCGTCACCCTTAAAAACCTCGACACACTCGCCCTCCCCTGGTAGCTTCAGAGGGCATTTCCTCTTGAGGCTGCTTAGCCACTCGTCTATGCCTACCTGATACCACGGGTCGCAGCCTTCACCCGGTTTTTTGACCATCACAGCCCACAAAAACATCTTCCACATGTGCTGCCAGTCCCTATCCTTCGTCAGCGCCTGCTCAAAGTCACTAACCGACATGGGACCCCACGCCTCAAGGCGCTTCTGAAGCTCTTCTTGCGCGTGCCACGATGCCCACGGGTTGTATGACGGCTGTGAGCGGTAGAAGGCGAACTTATGCAGCCTCACCTTTCTGAGACGATCTACACCCATATACTCGCCTGAGAAGCCCATTACGCGGGCCTTCCTGGCGTAAGGGCCCACAGCCGTCCACAGCTTCTCCCACGCAGCCTCCTGGAGCGCAAGCCCGGTGAGCGAGCCCTCCTGCTGCATGTTGTCAATGTCCTCCATAGCCTCCTGGATCGTCGCGAGTATGCCCTCCTCCTCCTCCGTGAGGGTTTTGTAGTCGACCAGAAGCTCAAGCTTCTCGGTAAAGATATCCGTCACCTCTCCCGGGTATGCCTCTTCCCAACCCCACAGTCCAAACCGGTCGCCGTGCAGAATTCCCAGCAGATCCTCCATCCTGCTGGTATGCCACCAGAGGGTGGCATCCCAGGTAGAGAACCCTTCCTTCCTGAGATGGTCAGGGGGATCCGAGTCGCGCGCGTCATCGTACTCTTGGATTCCGACAGGGGGATCCAGATACTCGTTTTTGAGCTCGACGCCTCGGTTCTTATAGTCTTGAAGGACGACCCGCAGGACTGAAGAGGGACAGTGAGAACTCATCGAAAGGGACACCAAGTTCCCACTAACATCGTCGAAATCTATGTGCTTGCTACGATAGTCCCCGCTACTGATGAGGTAACTGGGGATCTCCGATCCGATCCCTGGTAGCTTGTCCAGTGCAAACTTGGTGCAAGGGGTTGGGAATCCCCGAGTGCTGAGGAGCTGAAGCATTCTGGAAAGACGCACCATCGACTTTCTGTCTCTCACCTTCTGCAGTTGGCTTGGTAAGGACCTGACCATGTGCTTTCCAGGCGAAAGCTCGTTGCTGCTGCTCACGTCGTGGCCCCTCTCTACCAACCACTTTAGAGCGTTGTGATGCTTCTGTTCAATTTGATCTCCCGCAAAGGCGCTCTCCAATAGGCGGTCGACGGGACGGTGATAGATAGCTCCTTTTCTACCTTCGTGCCAGATGGACCCAGGATACGGAGTATCTTCAAGATTCGTTCTCTGGAAGGGACAAAGGGATACCTCCCAGACGTACTCAGTGGATGCTACGCCAAAATTCTCGCAACGTTGTAGCATGGCCACGTCAGCAGTCTGGAGACCCAGCAAGAAGATGGCCTTGCCATTGTGGCGATAGAAGTCCTGGATGACGGCAAGGCGTATTGAGCAAGATGACAGTGCCAGAGCCCGCCCTGAGTCCCCGGTATCTAGTAGGTGATTGAAGATCTGAATTAACACCTCCAACGGCAGAAGAGCCAGCGCGCCATGCTGGACAGGGCGAGGCGGCTTATCAGGGAGCGACGAATCCAAACGGCTGAGGCCGTCCATGGTTTATGAGAGGTTAGTAAATGAATGTTGAGGTTGTTGTCTTAGCTTAGTTGTTTAGGTAGTGATGAATGCTGGTTGTTTCTGATAAACCTGATCTATCGGTAATATGCGAAGACTAAATACATGCTTCCTAACTCACCTTCAAGCCGGCAATGAAACACAAACTATTAATAGCTTCATTCCTTTAAACTTGATTAACATGATGGATCCTTGAATGGGGATGAAAGAACATGTTGATTTGTGGCTGCCTTGCACTAGTTTGTGCTCTGAAACATGGACAAATCTGGGCCCTTTGAGTCGAACTTGAATACAAGCTGTCTTTCTTTGTTTCTTTGGCCTAGTCAAGAAACTCGACTAGCTTTGTAGACAAAGATGGTATTACTCAGAAGGAAATTTGACAAACAAGTGCGCTGGTTAAAAGTAAAAGAAAGGAAATAAAGCCGAGTAGGAAGAGGTTCAGCCATGAGCACGAGCTCTCATGAGAAGCCATGGGCGATACAATCTGGGCATGTTGCCCCATACTGCCACCGATACGCCCTGGTTGCACATCGATAGACAAAGTATCATCTCTATATAGATTGGCCTGGGGCCAAATCTGCCTTGCCAACCTCCACACGAGCTGGCCTGCGCTTCTACTCGTTACACCCCTAGACTGGGTTCTTACTCATCCAATTCTTTTGGCGCGAAAGACATCACGGGTGACCAGTATATCCTGCGAAACGTGTGGAACGACAGCCTCAATGGCTCGTCTAGGTAAGGTAAAGGGCTCGAGGTATAGATATGCATGCAGATGTAAGCTCTAAGAACCTTTGTACCTTGCCTATACAAGATAGTTACACTTGAAGGAGTTCCTTCGGTACGTTTTATGAGGGTTAGGATTTAGGCAAGGCTACGAGCTTTGTTTGGGGCAATGGGTTGTTGAGAAATGGATTCCACTGGTGTCAATTCCCATGCAGCCATTCCTCACCAACCCCAAAGATTAAGGGAGCCATACTTGAGGCCAAAAAGATACTGGGGCATTTACCCTTGGAAGATATTCAGGAAACGGAGGCAGTGGTGGTATTTGCAAGCATCCTATTATGAGTACGGAATACACAACTAGATCAAAACAAGTGTATTTAAGCAGTATTAATCAGAAAAGCTCCGGCGTAAATATACCATTCATAATAGTACAATCAAAAGTCCTGCCAAGGCTCCTCTCCAACTGGCAACTTTTCAACAAAAGGGTGAGGAGGGGTCCCGATTCATTCATTAATAGACTAATAGTCAACTCCCCACCGGACTATTGAGCCTCTGTTGTCCCAGTAGCTCACGGGGTTGATGATGCGCCTGAAGCCGAACCGATGGACCCTGTCAGCCGGGCAGCGGCCGCCGTCATCGAACTTTAGGACCTCGGACTCACCCGCAAAGTCGGGGAGAGCCGACCAGAGCTCCCGCCAGCAGGCTTCTTCATCACGTTCGATGTCCAAGCCCCCCTCGGCCCGGATTTTGACCTCAATTTTTCGCAAAGCTGCTAGGATTGAGAGAAAATGGCGCTTCTCAAAGTCATCGAGCCCTTGGTGCGTGTCCAGCAGCTTCAACTTTGCCTCCCATATATCACCAACCTCGCCATCATAGACCGGCTTCCATATCAGTGGATCAAGGAGGTCATTGAATAGCCCCATTACTAACCCCCAAAACTCGGTTGTCAAGGTGTCATATTTGACTGTTTTTGGTTCATAGACCTGTCCAACAAAGCCCCAGTCTTGGGCGCATCGGAGGCTCTCTGGGCATTGCTCAATAGGGGAAGTCAGCGTTGCACCTTGTCGTTGCAGCTGCTCCAGAAAGGCCTCGAGAACCGAGGGCGGGCAGGCCGACCTCATGATCCACGCCATGGGACTGTGGGAATGGAACGTGAGAGGCACAAACCCCGGGATTGAATCTCTGTATTCCAAATCTTTAGTGATGCGCATGGATCCGTAATCCACGAATTGTACCTCTCGCGGCAAGGTGAAGCCTTGGGCTAACAGGTAGCAAATAATGTTGGCAGCGCCCTCGAGCTTAGTCTTGTCGGCTTCTACCCCAAAGGCACGGAGGAACAAGTGCGGCATGTGCCTCAGGGTTCTGGCGAATTGGGCCTGTTTGTCCATGCTTCCCGGTTTAAAGTTAGTGCAGGCTGTGGCCAGGTCACCGCCGTTCCTCACGAGCCACCGCAGTACATAGAAGCATTGGTCTGCCGTCATCTTGTCCTTTTCAAAGGCAGGCATCAGGTAGTTAATTGGCCTGTGGTCAAAAGACCAGTGCTAGCCGGTGTTCTTCCCCCCTGAATACTCCCACCGCCAGACGGCGTCCGCAGAGGCAACCTTGCGCTCGATACATCGTTTGATCGCTGCGAAATCGCCCGCTTCCAAGGCTAGGTGGAACGTCTCATAGTTGGAGCTTCGATAGAACTCATCACGCACGGTGTGGTGCAGCCTAGACGATGTCAAGGCCAGGCTTCTCAAGTTCTGCCGATCCATATGCTCCGTGATAGAGAGAATGATTTCGCTGGGCATCTTGACAAGATAAGCATTGCTAGGTTGCTCGATCTGGACCGGAAGCCTCTCCACTGGAGCCTCGTGGTTGTCTGGTCCTTGATCGTTTGTAGGCGTCTGGCATGAGGCGGCACTGTCGCCTTCACACTCGATTTCGGTGGTCTTGGATCCTTGCGGGTCAGACATGTTGATGGTGGTTTGATTTCTCACAGAGAAAGCTGGTGGGTTGATGCAGGTGTTGTATATGTTGGTTGTAATGTTGTGTTCAGGAACTGTGTGATGTTTGAATAGTGAACTTGTTTCATCTAGAGAGAAGCATCTTAATATCTTCTTATATGCTTCAACTGATGTCCCACCCAACAACTTTCTCTGTCCTACATTTCCTTGTTATGATGAAAAGACAACAAAGAAACCCCAACAAAAAATACTTTGCTCTCAACGGCTGCTGAAAGCCCTTTCACTATTACAGACATGAAAGAAGAGTTACCCACTAGCATGCGAGACCGCCTATCACTGGCTGAGCATCAACAAAGGACATATCAGCACTCAGGGGATGGCAAGACTTTTGATTCTTTTCTCGCATAGTTACTTGGAGACCATGCTCTATCGGATGGTAGTGCCCAGGTAGAACCCACAATGGCCTTAGTCTTTTAGGCTCCATGAGGGACTCGCCTCTGCCTTCTACGTGTCCGTATTCAAGCCAGAAGTATTTCTTCACCGAGTGTCACGAGAGAAGTCAGCCATGAGAGCCGTCCGGTGAATCTTTTGAAGCTATCTACCGGTACTAATCGTATGTAATAGTGAAGTCGAGAAGATAGTGTGCCCTTATTTGAAGGCCTTTAGAAAATGGCACAATCACGGGGGCAAGTCAATTCAGAGAAATCCTGTCATTTATTCATACCAAGATGACGCCGAAAGTATTCAAGAGGCAAATCATTTAAGCGCATCACTCTCCAAGCACAACTCTAGCCTCAGCAAGGCACCTCTGACTTACCACTCCTTCAAAGGGATCTTACACCAGTCGGGATCTTTGTCAATTAGCCAACCGGCATCTGCCCAGCGCCACTCCTGCGGCCAATCACTCATAACATTCACCGGCCCATCGACACGGTGCCGGTTCTTGAAAAACTTACCGCACGGAGCCTTCTTGAGGCTCTTGGCCCAGAGCTTCTGCGGATCCCAGCTGGCCCAGAGGGCGAACCTGTGCATCCTGCCCTCTGGGTGCCGGTACTGGGAGTCTAGGAGCTGGTCGTCGTCAAAGAAGCTTTCAAAGGTCATGGAGAGCTCGTACCAGCAGGCCTTGGCGTCTCGCTTGATGTCTAAGCTGCCTGAGGCCTGGGCTCTGGCTTCGATCTTTCGCAGGGCAGATAGAATAGAGACGAGGAATAGTCTCTCTACATCGTTGATACCTTCGTATTCATCTAATAGTCTCACCTTTTCTACCCAGATGTCCCCTACCTCGCCGATATAAAGCGGCTTCCACCTCTGCGGATCAAAGAGATCGTTATACAGCTCGGCCACCAACTCCCACACCTGAGTTAGAATGGCCGGCGGCGGGTCAAAGTCCGCGTCGTGGTCATCTACAAGCTCACCGTACTTGAATTCAGGCGGACAACTGTCGCGAGGGCAAGTCAGTTTGACACCTTGACGCTTAAGCTGCTTCAGGAAGGCCTCGAGCAGCGAGGGCGGACAGGCCGACCTCATCAGCATCGTGACGAGAAAGGGCGAGTCGAAGCTGAGAGGAGTAAACTCTGTGTACTCCTCCTTGCTTCTGAGGGTTGACCCTACACCCCGTACCAATCGCGGGAAGTTGAAGTCCTGAGATGATAGGTGACATACAATCTTGGCGACGCCGTCGAGCTTGTCCCTGTCTGTAGACATCTTGAAGGTCTGGAGGAAGGAGCACGGCATGTGCTTCATTCTCCTGACGAAGTCGATCTGGGCATCGGCCTCTATGTCGTCCCAGCCCCGGTCATCAATGGACGCAGCGGTGATATCAGAGCCCTGGTCGACGAGCCACTGAAGCACCTCGAAGCACTGATCGGCCGTCGTTTCGTCCTTGTTGAGGCCTAGAGTCAGAAAATGGACCGGGCGGTGGACAAGATGCGAGAACAAGGTGCTGCACTCACACTCCTTGACATGACCGTCCTCTCGGAACCCGACCTTCCAGACTCCATTAATAGGGGCAGCGTCATATAGAGCACACCGCTGTACCATACCTAGATCTCCCGTCCTCAAGGCCAGACGAAAAGTCTTGTACTTCCCACTACGATAGAAGTCAGGACGCACGATGCGGCATAGGTTAGCACACGTCAGGGCCAGGCTCTTCAAGCTCGCCCGGCGCAAGTCCTTTATGATGAAGAGGACAATTTCGTCAGGTAACCTGGCGAGATTGGCGTTGGTAGATCCATTCGAGACGGAAAGCTCCTCGAGCGAAGCAACTGGGGCTTCAGCATCTCCCGGCTGGGGTGAGGCGGTGACCTCTCCTTCAGGCTCTCCCTCACCGACATTCAATCCCTGAGAGACAGACATGATGATGCTGGTTATACTTTCCGCTAATAAAAGAAAATATGACGAGTTCTCGTTTGTTTCGTGCAATATCCTTTTCTCCGTAATCGTGCGATGTCGAGTTTGGATTTGCAACTCCACAGCTTATACTTCAACTACTTCCCTGTCTCGACCAGGTTATTTATGGCATTTTTTAACCTTGAGGAATTGCTCATGGAGACAAGGAAATTGTGTGAAATTTTGTCTTGTTCTTGCATACATTCATACATACGTAGGACTCCTCAGCAGTGATGGAGCATGAACAAAGAACACCTTAAACACTGACACTGGCGGGCATGTTTTTAGCCAGAACATTGATAATCAAGTTGGTATACGCTATCGTTAGTCGAGCGCTTGTGATACTTAAGCTTATCATAGCCTCAATATCCTTCCTTTACTAGGAAGCTAGTCGTGGCACTATGGAGGCACGGATACCCTTAATCAACTAATATGATACATCTCGGTCCGAGCGATACGCGCAAAAACACCAATAGTTCGCAAGCCCTGTCTTAGAAACGTTGTTCCAGAGCAACAGCTCACGCCACGTCCGAATGAACGGGTCGAGCTTAATATTTCAGGGGATTGCCCACCGGGGCGAAACAACGGGATTCCGACCGCCCACGAATCAGAGGCCGCCGCCTTGCCCGATCCGGCAACCCACCCCGGGCCCCGTTCCCGGCCCTGACCCGATGAAGGGGTTGGTACGAAGTAGGGCTGGGAGTTGAGTCTGCTGCCGTGAGTGCCGTGTGCCAAGCAGACGAGAACTCTCGGCAAGGACCGAGCTGTTGGGATATATAGAAGGACCATGGTGAACGACAACTGATTCTGTTTCTACACCTCAACACCTTCAACATGCCCTCCCTCTTCAAGACCCTCCTCGCCGTCACGGCTCTCGTCCCCGCCGCCTTTGGTGCTCTCCCCACCAAGCCCGAGGGTTTCGCCTCGGGTACCACTGGCGGTGGTTCTGCTTCTGCCGTCTACCCCAAGAGCGCCTCGGAGCTGGTCTCTTATCTTGGCGACTCTCAGGCGCGCGTCATCTACCTCGACCGCACCATCGACTTCACCGGCACCGAGGGTACCGCCACCGAGACGGGATGCGCCCCCTGGGGAACCGGCTCCCAGTGCCAGTTGTCTATCAACAAGGACAACTGGTGCGGCAACTACCAGCCCAACGCCAAGAAGGTCACCGTCAAATACGACAAGGCCGGTATGCTGGGCATCAAGGTCGGCTCTAACAAGAGTCTGATCGGTGTTGGAAACAAGGGTGTCATCAAGGGCAAGGGCCTGCGCATCGTTGGAGCCAAGAACGTCATCATCCAGAACGTTCATGTCACCAACCTCAACCCCAGCCTCGTCTGGGGCGGTGATGCCATCACCGTCGACGACGCCGATCTGGTCTGGATCGACCATGTCACCACCTCGCTCGTCGGCCGCCAGCACATTGTTCTCGGCAACAAGGCCTGCAACCGTGTCACCATCTCCAACTCCAAGATCGATGGCACCAGCTCCTGGTCCGCCAGCTGCAACACCTACCACTACTGGGGCATCTACTTTGCCGGTGCCAACGACTTGATCACCTTCAAGAACAACTACATCTATCACAGCTCCGGCCGTGCCCCCAAGGTCTCTGGCAACACCCTCCTCCACGCCGTCAACAACTACTTCTACGACGTCCCCGACCACGCTTTCGAGATCGACTCCGGCAGCGTCCTCGCCGAGGGTAACATCTTCCAGAACGTCAAGAACCCCGTCGTTGCCGGCTACAAGGGCAAGCTCTTCGGCAGCACCACCACCAGCTCCAACACCGCTTGCGCCGCCAGCCTCGGCCGCAACTGCGAGCTCAACGGCTTCGGCAGCTCCGGTGCTCTTGGTGGCACTGACACCAGCTTCCTCGGCAACTTCAAGGGCAAGACCATTGCCAAGGCTTCCAGCTTTAACGATGCCAAGAACGTCGTCAACACCGCTGGCTTCGGCAAGGCTTAAACGGTTCCAAAATAGGGGTTGGGGGAGTTAGAGAAACAGCATAGACCTTCTTTGTACATACACGTTACCCATGTGGCCCATATGGTGGCCTTGTCAATACCAGTACATACCTCAGCTGTCTTGAAAGACAGTGGTTAAACAAATTTCAAATCTCAATGAGTCCCACGCTGCGTGATTGCTATGTGATAAAATGCTCCTATGAAACAATTTACGGAACTAAAACAATATGCCATCCAACACCTTGTAACGACCGAACCCATGCTAAAGCCTGGTAACACAGGCAACTCCAACAAGCCCAATGCAATGACACTTCGTGCTAGCCACCTCCCAAGCCAAACTGCCAGTATTGACAGCTAATAACCTGAAGAGAACGCCATCATCCATGAAACAGGCATCTCAATGTATGTAGTGTATGTGCGATATTAAAGTCAGACAACAACCAGTCCTCCCTCTCTCTCCTATGTCAACCATCCCTCACTCCCCACAAGTCATCGCATTCAAACCTGGAATGCCCTTCCATTCGTCGATCTGCCAATCGTTTTGTAACTCTGATACTGACCATCGGCTCCCATGACGTCGAACCTCTGCATACCCATAGAATCGGAGGTGAAGCCGCTAAAGTAGTAGCCGATAACAACAACAAGATAGGTCAGCATTAGGATGCTGCCCTTGAAGTAGTTGCTCTTTCCTTCTCCGTACATGTAGCTCAACAAGAACACGCACAGGATAACCGTCACCATATCCCACTGAGGGAACAGGAGGGAGAAGGTATACAATGCCGGATCACCGCCGGTAGGAACACCTGGCCAGAACGCAGAGTAAAAGACGAGCGCGGGGATCTGAAGCAGGCACACCTGCAGAGCGTAGGCTGAACCGATTTCCATGGACAAGGCGATGTTTCCGTTCATAGCGAACGAGATGGCGTTCTAGACATGGTTAGTGACTGTTAATAAGATCATAAATGGGCCGGGATCTTACCAAAAACTCAGTCGTGTTGGGCACAAGAGCAAACAGGGTAATACCAAGGAACTTTTGATCAATCGAGAAGCTCTCCAGGACAACATCCACGGTATCAACCAAAATCTCAGCAATGATGGCGTACAAAACAGTGGCTCCGAGGAGGATCACGGAACTCTTGGTACGACTCCAGTTGGGGGCATCGTGGCCATGGCTGGCATGGGCTTCAGTGGCAGGAGGTTCTGTCTCGGCCTCATGGTGAGGTGGACGCGTGGCAGCCTGGGGACGAGAGCCTGCACCGTGGGCTACAGGAAGAGCAGATGGCCGCCTCGAGATACGCTCACGGGAGGCAATAGTAGCAGCAGTTGCGGCAATCTCAGCCACCTCGCGGGCGAGGAGCTTGTTGTCGGCATCGCTGAGACCAGGAACGTGAAGGGCGGAGCGAGCAGGCTCGCCGCCGCTGGACTTCGGGGGGACAACGTGTGGAGTCGAGGTAGAACCGTTGGAAGTAGACAGCACCTGCGTGGCAGTAGAGCCTTGGCGAGACAGTTCTTCGGGCAGTCCAGACTGCTTCAAGGACTGGCCAAGGATGCGCTTGTAGAGGTGAGAATCGCGCACATCGTTTCCACTGGCATCAGCGACGACCGGAGCATGAGCCTGAGAAGGTCGAACGCTGGATGAATGCATTGAGTGCATGTGCTCCTCGTGTCGCTTCTCGTCAATCTCGGCGTTCCAAATGACAGCCGCGTGCGTTCGAAGAGTGAACCAGAGACCAATGAGGTACGAGAAGAACAGCATCGCAGCAGCCATATAGCAGTAAGGGCGAACTGCCTCAAGATAGAACCTGTCGCTAAGCGAAGGAGCCTGCGAAAAGTAGCAACGACGACAGTCTCGGCCGTTATCCCCAGAGCCGTAGTCCTCGCATTCAGTGCAGTTAAGCTCGTGAGTTCCGTAGATCTGGTAGAACAGAGTTGGACCAAAAGCACCAACCACAGCAAACAACAACATAGTAGACGTAACACCGGCAGACCGGGCGTTGAATCGTTGCGTCTTTCGCTTGAGGGCACCAAAACACATCGAGATACCAGGCAGGAAGAGGATACCGGCAAAGATACTGCCCACGATACTTCCCTCGACAAGCTGGCCCTTGCCTTGGGTCAGGGCAACACAGTACAGGAAGACCTCGACCACAGTTGCGAAGAAGGCGTTGATAGCGGCACCCACACCCATCGAGGATTGGGCTGAAATGGAGGCAACGGCCTGTCCAATGAAGTAGGCCAGAGGAATAATGGACAAAAGACCAGCAACGAACAAAAAGGCGGGCGACGTAATGAAGCCCTCCACGTGGAACACACCCTCGAGAACGAGCCAGTCGAGAATAACGAAGCCAACTACCACCATGAGGTTGATGAGGAAGATGTTGGTTCCGTCCACCGTATACTTCCAGTATCTGGAGCCCACGGCACGGTAGGTGCAAAGTAGGATCGAGGACGTTGTGGCATCATCGGATCGCACATATCTAATGTCCGTCTCAAAGGACAATGCCAGAGGGTGTCGTCGTAGGTGGTCGAAGAGCAGGAATGTCGCCTTACCCATAGGAATCCAGAACACCAAGAACCAACAGATGCCAGACACGATGATGAGCGAGGGTGAGATCAGACAGTAGAAGAAGACGAAGAAGATGACTCGGCCAATGTTCCACTGGCCACGACCGAACAGTCTCCGCTTGATTCGAGGAGGCAGCTCGGAACTCTCACCGCGTCGACCGCGACCGAGCAGGCTCTCAGTCTCACTGGGCTCAGAATCAATGCTTCTCCTCGAGCGCCCTATAATCGAGCGATTGCGATCAGGTCCGAAAAAGAGTCGTCCGTACTCGAGGTCTCCGCTCTGCCATTGCTCGTACTCTGAAATGCTGCGGCCTTCATCTTGATCCTCATCCATGTAGGCCTCGTCCTTCTCCAGACGCACAAACTTGCCAAATGGGTAAAACAGGTATCCTGCAAGACCCCAGAGGACTCTTCCATACTCTCTCCCACTAGGAGCAGCAGAGAAAAGCAGACAGGTTATGGCGCCCAGAGCTGCCAGAGAGGCCATCCACCAACCGAACAGGAGAGTCCAGAACAGGTTGAAGGCAAGGAGCCAGTTGCTCACTCTGCCACCCGGAGCCGAGTGAATATCGGCTTGGGCAAACTTTTGAATCGAACGATCCTTCTTGTACAGTGCAGGCTTCCATACACGGATACCGAAAGGATGGGTCTGGTTGATGGCCTGCTGTCGATCCTTGAGGGTGAAGCTTTCGGCCTCACTAACCTCGCCATCAGACTCGCAGTCGACATGGTCTTCTAGGTCAAGCTCTTCTGCATGGGGTTCTTCGTTGTCGGCGGCGCTATCGGAGGGATCTTCGGTATCTTCATTGATATTATCGTCTTCGTTATCATCGTTGTCGTCTTGGCGCGAGTGGACGCGAGACAGCTGTGTCGGGAGCTGTGGTCTGCGACGGTATGTCTGCTGGCGCTCAGCAGCGTCGGCCTCGACCTCGTGCGCCTCGTCGTCAACAGAGTAGACGCCGCCGCGATGGGGCGTAGAGGATGGGCGTCGAGGCATAGGGGGCTTTCGAAGTCGGGTGACGGATCGCACTCGTTCAGGGCCCTTGGAGGCACGCGATGATTGAGAGGGTCGAGATGATGTGCGTTCTTGGGATGATTCGGTGGGTTGAGGATTAGAGCTGGAGGCAGCCGGTCCGCTTATCGAACCTGGGAAGCTAAGATTACTCCTGGGTCCCTTCATATTTGGCGAGAAACCTACCATAACCCTCAGGCCTCCGTCGCATTGTGTCAGTGGACTGGAAGCTCTCGGACAAGCCATCGTCCTCGGCACGAGTTGTAGACTCGGTTCGAGTAGGAGGATTGCGCGTGTCTGCCGGAGACGTCGCACCAGACGAGTCGCCTGGGCGCGCAGCTGACGAGCTTTCTCGCCTCGAGGGATCCATGGTGAATGGTGACACTGGGGCCAGCGCAGGTCGACTGAAGGATACACGAGGTTGTCACGATGGCCTCGCGTGCTTTTTTGTAGGACGGAGGAGGCAAACAGAGATCGAGCACGAGTTGCAAAAGAATTTCAGATCAAGGTTATGCCTGTCCTTGAACGACGAATGGAAGTGGGAATGCCGAGCATGCCAATGTTACGATGCAGCGCCGAGATACCGGAGGATGCGATGCCCAAGCGACGAAGATCCGGGTCGAGTTGGGTTGCGTTGGGTCTGGTGATTTAAATGAGCTGAGATGTCGGGGCTTTGCTTTGTTTTTTGCCCAACGTGAGGGTATTATTAAAAAAAAAGAGGAAACGATAGACGGCGTCGCCGGGTGAGAAAACTGGTCTCGGTGTTGGCTGCTGTCTGAGACTGCGAGGAACCTGCCAAAAAACCACCACAGGGAACAAAGAGTTACGACGAGCAGGAGGGTGCTCGAAGCTGATGATGGGAAAGAGAGAATGAACAGCTGAAGGCGGGTCGAGCTATGGCACAAAGTATCAGCGCCGCTATCCTGCCCAAGGCAAGGGAGGAGAGGTCGGATGTTTACCTGCACAACACCACACAAATCAAACGTACACAATGTCAATCCCCAAAACCTACTGCACCTAGCATAGGTTCCTCTGCTTGACCCACTACTGGCCAACCTTGCTGCTCGTGATCAGCTAGCTTACCCAGGATAGCCTAGCGTGTCTGGCTGTCCATTGCGCGTGCGCCCTGGTCCAGTGGAGGCAACGTCATTTTGCAACTCCAGGAGCTTGGTTGGCACAGACGCTGTCGTGCAGCTGTTGATGCGGATTGATCGAGGAGGAGATTGAGAGGGCTCAAAGCTGTGCCAGAAGAATTGGAGGATGCCCAAGTAGAATAGCAGAGCAGCCAAGCATAGAAAGAGCCGCCATTACCGAGCCGCCGATCAAGGCTATCATGATGTGACCATGTCTAGATATCGTTGGTGTCTCGATCGACAAGGTTCAGGTGGTGGGGTATCGCCTGCACCTCAGACTTGGAGTTGGAGTGCTGGGCTGGGCATGCTGGGCGTGGGTGCCGTGCCCCCCGGCCAAGAGGTGGGTGCCTTGCTTCCCTGCCTGCCTACCCTAGACCACCCCACCCGGAGCTCGGCTCAACATAATCCCGACCACATGCAGCTGCTTGCGCTCAAGCTGGCCTGTGCATTCGCCTGGGGCTTACGAGACAAGCTGTAGCCTTGTCATCGAGCTCCAACCTCATCGCAACCGACCCAGTCTCCGATTTCCATCATATCCTCCGCCTTCACTCCCATCCCGCCCCCTGCGCAAACCACGCGAACACCCTATCCTCGCTCTACGAATTATCTACTTCGACATCGTTTCCCTGACGTCAAGGGAGCTCCGCCAAGATGGCGCTGGACGCGTACTACCACAACAAGATCGAGGCTATGAAGCTCGAGATCCTCAAGGGTCAAGCTGCACTTCGTCGCCTCGAGGCCCAGAGAAACGACTACAACTCCCGCGTACGATTGTTGAGAGAAGAGCTGGGTCTGCTGCAACAGCCCGGATCTTATGTCGGCGAGGTTGTCAAGGTGATGAGTACTAAGAAGGTTCTCGTCAAGGTGCACCCAGAAGGCAAATATGGTACGTTTACTCCATACCCCTCGCCCAATCGATAATGCTTACAGTTTGTCCAGTCGTCGATGTATCGGATAGTGTCGATATCGGAAAGCTCACACCCGGAAAACGAGTCACTCTTTTGTCTGACAGCTACAAACTCGAGAAGATGCTTCCATCTTCGGTCGACCCTCTCGTCTCCCTCATGATGGTGGAGAAGGTTCCAGACAGCACATACGACATGATTGGTGGTCTGGACCAACAGATCAAGGAGATCAAGGAAGTTATCGAGCTTGGTCTCAAGCACCCCGAGCTTTTCGAGTCGCTCGGTATTGCACAGCCCAAGGGAGTTCTGCTCTACGGTCCTCCCGGTACCGGAAAGACACTGCTGGCACGAGCCGTCGCCCACCACACTGCCTGCAAGTTTATTCGAGTGTCAGGTTCCGAGCTGGTACAAAAGTACATTGGAGAGGGTAGCCGAATGGTGCGAGAACTCTTCGTCATGGCCCGAGAGCATGCTCCTTCCATCATCTTCATGGATGAGATTGACAGCATTGGTTCTTCGCGAGTAGAGGGCTCTTCCGGAGGCGACTCGGAAGTGCAGCGAACCATGCTTGAGCTACTGAACCAGCTCGACGGCTTCGAGCCCACTAAGAACATCAAGGTCATCATGGCCACCAACCGACTCGACATTCTTGACCCCGCCCTCCTTCGACCAGGACGTATCGACCGCAAGATCGAGTTCCCCCCGCCCAGCGTTGAGGCTCGTGCCGACATTCTCCGAATCCACAGCCGCAAGATGAACCTGACCCGTGGCATCAACCTCACCAAGATTGCCGAGAAGATGAACGGCTGCTCTGGTGCTGAGCTTAAGGGTGTGTGTACGGAGGCTGGTATGTACGCTCTCCGTGAGAGGAGAGTCCACGTCACGCAGGAGGACTTTGAGCTTGCCACAGCAAAGATCCTCAACAAGCACGACGACAAGGAGGTGTCGCTGGGCAAGCTCTGGAAGTAAAGAAAACGCAAGAGGAGGCGCCTTTTTCTATCGATCTATCGCTATTCTGTCTCTGCTGGTGGTACATCTGCCGGGTCCGCGATGGGATCTGGTTATTCATAGATGGGTTGGGACATGGCAGCGGGAGGGAGTTGTAAGGATAATCAATTGTACCAGCGGAAACAATGATAGCCAAGCGCATTCGCGATTCCTTGCGTGCATGATTGAGTGACTGGTTGCTGTCAGCTTGCTGAGACATGGGGTCATTGTCCAAAGATGTCAGCTCAGCTTGAGGTTTATAAGATTGTCTCACGATAAGTAACACGCCGATGACAAGAGTAGCCGCGAGCGAGTTTGAGACCATACCAGAAGTCCGAGCTACCTGTACTTGAAAGTCAATGATACCTAGGACTGTTCCGGTAAGCACTCCTCAGCTCTTGATGAATACGAAGGGGGAATATGTTTTTGTTCATGAGTGACACCCGGGACGAGGAAAAAGAGAGATGCTTAGATAAACCCTTTACCTTATTATCCCCTAAAGATAATAGATAGAGTATAATAAGGATAGGCAAAGGAGCTCTAAAGCTTTACCTTTATTAGAATCTATCTCTAGCTGATTGTTCTGCTTGAGGGGAGCTAGGTAACTAGCCCTCTTGATGTCTCATTTATTCCTTGATCCGTGTGAGTGACACTCGCAGCTGGCACGAAAACAATATATTCTAAAAGCCCATATCCCAAATAACCAAAGAGAGCCATGGCATTGTCTTATTCCGCATCAGCTGCTCCATTGACTTTTGTGCAGGTTTCACCCAACATGTCTAGATCCCCTCAGGGTCCGGAGAGATCGCTCCGCTGACATCTGAGTCCTAGACCCCGTGGAAGCTCTAGCCAGATGGTTCAAAGGGACAATGCGCAAGCCACGTGTAGTCCGTTGTTCGAACCTTTCCTTAACCAGGAGTGAGTTGTCAGCGCCTCCTAAGCCCTAGCCGTATGAAGCATTTCTTGTTGAATAAAAGCCACCGGAAATACCATCACCTTAGGTTTTCCGCTTGTGGGCTTCATGCTACGAAAAAGCTCAAACCGTTTGACTCTTGAGCGTCATTGACTCGGCCAAAGCAAGCCACGGCGTCGGGGTCTAGCCTGCCAGACTAACCAGATCCCCTTCCCGTCAAAACGCCAACCGGCTAAGGATGAAGTTATCCTATCCCACTCGGGTGCCCCGATACCCGCTGGTTTCAGAAGTTTTTTCTTCCTTTTCCTCACGAGTCGTGCATCTGACGCTAGGTTCTGCCGCATTCCTTCCCGGCTGGAGTCTAACGATAGACGACGATAGAGCCATGTGTTGTCCCCGTCTTGATGCAGAGTTGCCGGACTGCCGGCACGTGCCTCGAGCCAGGTCATGACCCAAGTCAACTGAGCCCTCCCTGGACCCGCATGTCTACGGCCGGGCTGTCCCCGGTGTTGGTGTATCTAAGCCAGAAACAAACCTGGCGGTGTGTAAAAAAGATCGGGGAGGCGGAGAACAGAGAGATACAAGCTAATTATAAGAGTGATGTGCTCATCATGACTGAGCACATGTGCCTCGAATCGGGACTATTGAGTGCCTGGTTGATAATGCACTCAGGGCCCGCATGATGCATCGGCCGTTGGGCGTTTTTGAAACGGCCGTCCGTTGGGAGGGACGCATATTCTGGCAAGAGAGTTTCTGCGTAGCATGCATATGAGCTGATCTTATAGCGGAGAGGTAATTAAAACTAGATCTCGTACTGTAGTTGGGTGAGATAGATCTCCCAGCCACTTGACTAACTAGTAAACTCTCGGGTATGTCAATGATGAGATAATTGTCTGAAAGGGAAGTCGAATAATTACAATAACCGAGCTTTACCGTATATGACTGTAACAAGTTGCCGAGTGTGTTTTAGATAGTCGGGTTGCTACACAGAGAGTTCTCAGAGGCTACAATACGAGAGCATCACTCAGCTTTAGAAGGTGGAGGGCACAAGTCTCGGATTTTAACTCGGCGATTATGACTACTATACCGACGGGACAATATTGATGACGTTGAGCTGCGTCCGAGAGCTCCCGTCGTGCTCTTATGTCTATCTCGCAAGCTGAAGCTCCCCTACGAAAGCTGACACTTTGACCTCCAGGCCCGATGACTTGGCTCCGCGATGAGCTGAGAACTAGGTTTAGGACTATCGCATCATCAAGGGACTACCGAACGGCAACGGAGGTTGCGAAAACCGTCAGCTAGTCATGCGAGGTTGGAGTCCTCTCTTCTCCCCCGCTTACTCGATCAGGAATCAAATCATCCTGCAAGGTGAACCCTCGCCTGTCCCCGTTCCGCCTTGCGGGAATGGGATGGGGGGGAACTACCCTCGTGGTGTTGTGAGAGGGCTTGCATGATCGGCGTGGCTGGCAACCACCAGGACCAGGGATATTGGAGGAAAAACCGCCCGACGAGGCAACTCTCAAGAGGCTGAGTGTGAGTTGAATATGTCATGTTCAACAAGCCGCGGGCATCTCTTTTCTTGTCTGATGCGTTGTCTCTTCAGCTAGAGCATACCCCGTCAGCATCTAGAACGGTCCAACCTACGTCATTGAGGTAGGCAGGGCTTGGGGCTATGAGGGGTCGCCTGGCTTCGGTAGGGTCTTCCGGACGATGTAGAATGCCATGTGGTAAAAATCCCTCCGCGTGGGGGGGACAAGAGAGAATCCAGAAATCATGCGTAGAGGAATAGGCGCGTCTAAGAAGACCTTGACCTGGTAATTCACCATGACCCCAAGCATTAACAGACAAAACAGGCTGTTCTCTTGACCCTCGTGCCCCTCCCGCTCCCAGATCCAAGACAAGATTTCCAGGGTCCGCCTTGCTAGGGCTGGACCTGGCGTGGCTACGTTGGGCCCGCGAGGCGGCGTCTCGTGGCACCAAGTCTAGAAGTATGGGAAGAGAGAGGGCAAAAAGGACCAAAAGCTTGGAATCAACGCCATCGTTTCTGGGCCGGAGGTTTCTTGGAAACTGGCGGTAAAGGGCCACCAGCAGCGCGCGCGGGACGGGGGAGGGGGGCTGTTGGTTTCCAGGGATGTTTGACCCGAGTCCCCGGCCAACTATGAAGGAGTTCCCACTTGAGCGGTTCCGCGATGATTTTTCTTGTCTTTTTCGTCTTGAAGTAATCATGCGCGTACCCGTGTTGTACAAAGCCTTGAATTACCACCCGTCAGAAGGAGGCTCTCGCAGAGTGGCAGCTTAGAAAGCAGCACAAGCTGAGCGAGCAGGCGCCGCTGATCCGTTCGCCGACAAACTCGCGTGCGACACCCCAGGCTGATTTGATAATCACGTTCAAGGGGGGGCGATGATCTCAGGGTCCAGGCCCTTCGATGTGGATGACGGTGAAGCGATGTGTGAGTGTGTGTGTGCTTGCTCCGTCCGGCAAGGGAAGGGAAAAAAGAAAGGGTGTGCGCTTAACGCTGGAGGGGGACAGCCTAATCGGGAACCGTAAGAATGGACGTGGGTGAAACGGCAAGCCCATCTCCGGACGAGGCTGTCGGCTCTAGCCCCAGGTCAGGTCTGGTTCGATATCGCGTGTGGGATGGGGAACGGACGAATTCGGTCGACGGAAAGCCAATGGCTCAATTGCTTAACAAGGTCTAAGAAGGAAGCATGTCACAAGCATTACATGAGTCGTCCGAGGGACAATGCAGAGAGGGTTCGGAGTGATCAATTCACCGAAGCCTCTACAGAGACCAGTTACACGCAAGAGAGTTGTCACGAAGAGTCGAGAACTTGCTGTCAAGAACCCCTAGGACAAGGCAGCACGTCAGCAAAGATTCAGCTCGTGATGGAGCTTCAGTCCTTGATCATCCTCTGGATCAAAAGGCTCACGATCTGGAACATGCCGTGTACCACCAGCCCGCCAAGATCCTGGCTTGCCTCAGCCCTGGACGCCAGAGCACAAGCCTTGAAACAGAACCTAGTCAGAAAGGCTGGTCTAGCGGAAGCGTCAGGCGTTTTTGACAGGAGCTGAAGAAGACCCGTCCCACGATTCAGCTTTCTGCTCTGAAGCATGGAACTTTCAAGATGACCGAGATTGCTTGATGTCGTGAAACAGTTGCAAGGGCAAATCTCCCATCAGGTGTTGTCTCAGTATCTACGTCATGCCGAAGCCCCGTATCCCCATACTCATATGCAAGACCCGGGTCCAGACCGTCAGAACAGCTGCCGCTGTGAGGTTGAACAAGAAGAAGAGTCAACAAGGGGTTCGGAGGTTCAAGGTTGGCCAACACCAAAAAAGGTTCTACAAGGTGTGACGCGCGCGCGCGAGAGAGTGAGTCTAGTCTATCTGCAGCGAGGATCATGGCCTAAAAAGAAGGAAAACCCGTCTGTTCTAGACTCTGCCGGGCCCCGGATAGCATTCTGCTACTGTACCCCGAGAGCAAGCTTCCGGGGGGTTGGGTGCATAGCCAAGCGGAGGGGGGGACTTGAGTGGGCAGATTTGTGTTTTTCTATCGGAGAGCGGACAAGACGAAAAAGGCGGAGTTTTCCAGAGCGTCATGGGCAAAATGCGCTTCCGAGTTCGATTGACAATGGAAGAAAAAAAGTGTGAATGCGGGCCGGTGACGTTGGTAAAGGCGCCACGCGTTTTTCTGGTTGGACCCAAGGCTCTCAAAGGGAAAAACGGACCAGATGCACGCTCCTGGGTTTGACAGGGGGGATCCTCTTTTTCCGGTGGACCCTGACGCCGCAATGACGATATAATGGCCAGGGGGGAGAGCGAGTTTGAGTGACAGCATGGGGACGAGGACAGGGGGGGAGGTAGGGGGTTGAAATTCTCGACTCTTTTTGAAGAGAGAGAAAGAGAGGCATTAACAAAGAAGGATCTTCATGGAGGAGAGAGGGGGGAACAAAGCAGAATGATGGCATCCCGTGTGCTCAGTCCAAAGTTTAAAAAGTCATGTTAGTCTGGAAAAAAAGAGGTGTGGATGGGTGGTGAAGCCAAGGGGGTGGACGGCCAAGGGGTTCAAGCCTCAAGAACAATCACTAGAAGTTCAAGTTTCTCTCTCTCAGGGCCATCCGTAGGGCCACCCACCGCTTAAAAATCTGGGTTAATTAGGTAGTAAACGGCGCAACTGGGGTTATTTTGTTCTTCTCGGGTTGCGGCTGGAAAACTAGTCCCCGTGCAGTAATTACAGTAGCACGACATGCTCCCACCGCTAGACAGCCAGCATCCAATAGAAGCAGCAAAGAGATAAAGGGGAGAACAAGACAATGTGGGTGTGTGCGAGTGCGAACCTACCGATTTCAAGGGGTCCAACCCGTCCATGTTCCAAGGTGGTGGTGCATCGCAAAGCCGGACCGGAGAGAAAGAGAGAGCAGCAAGCAAGCAAGCAAGCAATTAGGCGACGATCTTTACTACACGCGATCCCAAACCTGACCCCTCCCCCTAGCAGCCTCATCCTTTCATCGATGTGACCCCAACGACCGTCCTCACCGGGAAACCGTTGGTTATGGACCCTTTTTCGCAAGTGCTATTGTCCCGCACGCCACCACCAGAAACTTATCATCATGAGATCGACAGGTTAGAATAAACACGAAGACCGCAAGCGGGGTTATTCTGCGCAAGAGGACAATCATGATCGACGTCGGTAACCATTCAGAAGCTTCTGTGCAATTCTTGAAGCATTGGAAAAGCTTGAGGGTTGAATGGGAGGGCAGATCTCACAGCTGCTTGTCTAGCTCAGGTCCCTTGATGCATCTGAAGAAAAAGCCATCGGGGTAAAACAACCCGTGACAGTAAGCTTGATTGATTAAATTAAAATGGAATCATCCATCGCGAAATGCCTGCAACTGCATTCCCGAATCCTCGTCCACCCACCACCCCGCGTCCACGCCCTTCCATCGCATCCCACGCTGGGAGTCGAGCACAGGCAGCATAGGCAAGATAGGGTTTCCCTTGACAGCTTCGAGGGATTCTTCCTTAAGCAGGCACCTCCCCGCTGTTGCGTCTTTCTGTGTTTCCTCGCTTGGTATTGCTGACGAGCAGTCAGTAGACTCGGCTTTCTTGCGCGCGGCTGTCTGTAATTAGGTAGGTAGCTGGTAGATGACTTTTCCTGCTCATACCTCAGCTTCTCGATTATTCACTGCCTCAACAATTGCCACGAATCTATTTCAAATCTATCCAACATCTTAAACGTGTCAATTCCCTTCTCTCAAATCCGTTCGTGACAAAGCAGCCTTCTACCGACTGCTGCACTGATCCCCCCTGCTCCACCCCGCGTCATCGGCCGTCAGACGCCACCGTCGCCATCCCACGGTAACGGCGTCTTTTGGGCTGCCCCCCCAATTTCTATCGCCACCGTCTACCCGCCCTCTTGCGCCCTCTACGTCTTTCACGCCTTTTCGTCCCTCCTTCGCTCGAAGCACTCCTCGCCTATTATAAATCTACCCCTCACCCTCCATGTATAAGCTACCTACCGTTCCTCGTCCATCCGTCACGTCAGAGCCTGTCTAATTCGGTTACCGTCTGAGCAGCCGTAGCCTCTATCGAGCCCTCTGGCTTCAGGTCTCTTCCCCCCCTGGCGACCCTTCCATCCCCCCCCGACTAAACGCCCCCCTTCTTGGCCTGTTTCCAAGTGTTCCAGGGATTCAAGACCCCACCATCCGCCCGCTTCTTCACCTCCCGTCTCCCATCCATCTCTATTCAAATCTACCACATCCCTCACCTCTTTTGGTGGACGGCTCCTCGCCCTTGAACCCTCGTCCTCTAAGCCTAGCAAGGCTCATCTTGAGTTTCTACTTTTTTGTTCGATTCCCTCCTCAGCCTCTGTCGCCATGGCCTTATGAGAAGCCTCGCTCAGCCTCCTTAACCCCCTGCTTCTCTGGAGATGACGTCGACTACTCCCATCACCGCCTTCGCCATGCATGACTCTCGGACCGGCGACCGTACACCAAGTCTTCATTATACCATGAAAACACCTGCTCGCCATTCTCCCGTCGCCTCTGGTGTCCCGACTTCTCATTCACGCTCAAATTCGTACACAATCTCGCATTCTCAGTCGCTGCGATCCAAGCAGACAAAATCCTCGACTCCCCTCCAATCTCCACGAATGCCCTACTCGGTGGGCCAGAACCACCCCCCCAAGCTCTCACCGCGCGTCATTCCAGATGCGAGAGCACCTAGTCCTAATTACTTTGGCCTCATTGTCGAGTCGGGCAATGAGCGAGGAGACTCTTCCTCTGGTCTCCCTAAGGATACCTGGAGCCCATCATCCTCAGTAAAGTCTTTCGCCGCAGCCATTCCAAAGCAGGTTCCTCTTGACGCAAACCCTGAATTCGAGGCTTTCAAGAGACAGGCGGACCTTAACCGGGGCAAGTCCTTTGCTCTATCAACTAGCCATTACGCCATTCCCTCCGTCTCGTCGTCCGGAGTTGCCCCCGTGCGACCTCGACCGCCGCGATGGCACACTCATGGGAGCGAAACCGGCGCAGAGTCTCCATTTGGTCGCGGTCTCAGTGCTGCCAGCATTCGACCCGCAAGTCGAATGGATGTTGACCAGGAAAGCCTACAGGATTCAGCATATGTTTCGTCCGAGTCGAAACGCAACTCGGAATCGTCTCTTCATAACCATTTCCCCACTCTTAATCTACCCCGGTTCGAATCGCCGCGGCCAATGGACCCCCCGCAGCACCGTACGAGTTTAACTCGATCAGAGGACCGCGATCCGCGGTTGTCAGTAATGGAGCACCGTGTCGAACCCCCCGATGCTCGAGATATTCGACGGTCCGAGACGGTACCTGCAACCCTGGAGCCAGGACAGCCTCACATGATTACCGGTGCGCAGCTCAAGGATCTGCTTCGAACTGTTCAGGAAGACCGGCTCCTTATCCTCGATCTTCGCTCATCGCAAAACTACGCCCATGCTAGAATCCAGGGTGGTCTTAACCTCTGTATCCCGACCACCCTTCTAAAGCGGGCTACCTTTAACATTCAGAAACTCCAGCAGACATTCCAGGGAGGATCTGAGTCAAGTAAATTCTCCAGGTGGAGAGACATGGACTATATTGTGGTCTACGATGCTCACTCATCTGACAAGCGGGATGCCGTCACTGCCCAGAACATGATCAAGAAGTTCACCAACGAAGGATTCTCAGGCGGTACCTGTATTCTCAAGGGCGGGTTCAACTCCTTCCAGGAACATTACCCGGATTTTGTCGACCATCAATGCGCGACTGGCTCCCCTGGAAAGCCTGGCCACGGAGGTATTGCTCCTGTCATTGGCGGAGTGATGCTTCCTACCTCCACCAACGATGTCAACCCCTTCTTCGCCAATATTCGACAAAACATGGACCTTGCAGACGGTGTTGGTCAACTTGATGTCTCTCGACCTTCTGCTTTGGATTCGCCTTCTTTGCCTAGGTGGCTGCGAGACGCGGCATCCAAGCCGGATCACGGAAAGAAGGTGTCTGACAAGTTCCTGCACATCGAGGTTGACGAACAGTCCCGTATGAAGGCGGCATATGCTGCTTTCAACCCTAGCAACAAGGAGAAGCGCGCACCAGTTCAGCTATGTGGTGTTGAGAAGGGTGGCAAAAACCGATACAAGGACATTCTACCCTTTGAGCACGCCCGAGTCAAGCTTCAGGAGAAGCCGGAAGGCTCATGTGATTACATCAACGCCAGCCACCTCAGGGCTTCGCGGAGTAACAAGCGGTACATTGCCACCCAGGGCCCGCTCCCTGCTACATTCGAGGTATGTTCATTCTGAGCCTCAAGTTGTGCCTTGCTAACAATGTCCAGGACTTCTGGTCTGTTATCTGGGAGCAGGATGTGCGTGTCATTGTCATGTTGACTGCCGAGTCGGAGGGGGGCCAGCTTAAGTGCCACCCCTACTGGAAGGGCAGAGACTTTGGAGCCATCAGGCTTAAGCCGCTTTCTGAGAAGAAGGTGTCCCTTGATATTGATAAGCATAGATCCGATTCGCACGCTACTCCGTCTGCCTCGATGGGCGAACAGGGAAGAAGACGCGCAAACACGACGACTACTCTAGAGTCCGCCACGCCGACACCGAAGCCTCTGCAGGGCCAAACAGAAACTCCGTACGTCATTGTTCGAAAGTTTGCCCTGTCGCACAACGCCCATCCTTTCGACCCGATTCGGGAGATCACGCATCTTCACTTCCCATCGTGGCCCGACTTTGGCACTCCGGCGCAGCCATCTCACCTGTTGGCGCTTATTGAGCTGGCCAACGTCATGCAGCGGTCCGCTCTTCCCATCGAGACGCAATCGGTGGTGGGATCCAAGTCCTCACCGATCGAGCTGCCCATCACCTGGTACGATGAGCCTGAGCTGGATTCGCGCGCGCGGCCGATGCTGGTTCACTGCTCGGCCGGATGTGGACGCACAGGAACGTTTTGCACGGTGGACAGCGTAATCGACATGTTGAAACGTCAGAGACAAGCCAAGGTTGCGGCAGTGCGAGGACGAGACCCAGAGGGCGACGTTCCCATGGGAGAGACAGGAGATGTGTCTCCTCGATCTGTTAGAAACTTTAACTTTTACACCCCCGGTCAAAGATCCAGCATGGAGAGGAGAGTGGCACGTGGCGCCTCAGCCATTGACACGAGCTGGTTGTACGACGACAGCGTGGATCTGATTCAGAAGACGGTGGAGGATTTCCGAGAACAGAGACTGAGCATGGTGCAGAGTCTGAGACAATATGTGCTCTGCTACGAGACGGTGCTTGAATGGGTGACGAGGATGAATGAGCGAGGAGCAAGTGCTCCCAACGGGAGAGGACGAAGCGGGAGCCTCCGGCACTGAGGGAGGTGATTGGAGGATGCATCATGATCGGACAGCGGCATCAGGAGCATAATTGCATACGGAAACGGTGGGCAAGGCAACAACCAGGAATGGACAGGCGGTGGTTACAGGCAGGCGTTTACTGGTTTGGTTTGGTTCGGTTTGACTTGATTTGCAACGACTTGACGCGTCTTGTCTTTTATGGCGGTTCTGTTCTGCCAGAATGGCACAACACCACAGCGAGCGCGCGATGCTTACGAAAGGAAATACAAAAAAACGCCACGGGGGGGGGAAGAGGATGAGGACCTTGGTTGGATAGCCTCCCTTAGTGAGTGGGTTTTGGAGGTTCTCTTGGTCTTTTTTTCTTTCTGTATAGTAGAATAAAAGGAGGCAAAGGGGATGCAAACTTGGAAACATGGAACTTGCATGGGTAGTCGAGGCGGGACGAGAGAGATACAATTGCATACACACACTACTCAAAGTACAAGTGACTACTGGATTTGATTTGATTGCTCTGTGCAGGTGACAAGTCACGATGCATGCCGGACTTGTAATTGGCGACCTCGAGCCCTTGTTTGTTTCCTCAGCTCTTGATAATGGATTCGTCCCGTCCAGAGAGAGAATGCAAGGTGGCGTGCCATAGTAGGCAGGTCGCCGCTTGGAGGCTGGTCAGCAGGGGGGGAGTCGCATCGAATCGCGGGCGAATGCGCCATCTCTACTGGGGAGAGCGTCATGAGGGGGGCACGTGTGATGACGTCGCATCGAGATGCATGAATTTTTGGGATGGGACGGGTTACCAAAGATAGATAACGAGCCCCGGGGGGGGGGGGGGGGGTAAGTAATCCGTGAGGCCCGAAGCGCGGTTTCAGGAGGGACATGGACTTGATCGAAAAAAGATGAAGTGATCAAGACTGATGTGATCTGATGTGATTTCTTGTCTGGGGGCATGGAGGCTTGATAATCAGAGGGGCTGTTTCTGGGGGATTCCATCTCTTGGCTTGGCTTCAGCTGAGGAGTGCCCTACTAATTCCGCTATAAGCCAGGCTCTAGCCGCTGTGGCAGCCCGCCTCCGGCAAGAAAAAGGATGTGTCAGAATCCATCCGGGGGGGCACCAGAGTTTCACAGTCAAGTCAAGCAAGGCGTGGGTATCAACAACCAAACGTCAATGCTTTTCTGCCCTTTCCCTTTCCTCACTGGAACATTCCCTTACGCCCTTGTCATCAATCGGTAAGTGCCTTGAGGGTGAGCATGGTATTATAGGCAGACAGGTTTTATTATATAGAAGAGAGTGCCCACCCCCACCTCGCATGGGATGCCTTGCTTCCTTTTTTTATTCTTGCAAACAGACAGAAACAGAAGCAGACTGTGGAAAGAGCGGCAGCCTGGACTTGGACTGCACCTGCACCCGGCGATAAGGATTTACAGTTTATTGGGCACTTGCTGTGCTTGCACCCACCACTTCCATTCGTCTTCCCTCCACCTCCAGCATCTTCCATTCCACAACATCCACTTCTTTTCTTCCCCCAAAACCTTGCCGTCTTGTCGGGCCCCCAAGGCTTTTTCAACGGCTCTTGTGTAATCATCGCCGCGCCGATTGCGCCGCCTACTATTTTATTCTAATCTCCTTCGCCCTTTGACCGGATCCCTTCTTTTTACAAACAACCTACCCTTGGGGGCCATTGCGCAGTCCTTCATTTCTCCAAATCCAAATCCGTCGCAGCCAGTGCCAGTTTTTGGTGGACTCGTTTAGCGGCCCTTCTTCAGCCAGGCTCGTTTTGACTTGTTTCGCTCGCTGATTCAGAAAACCACCCGCGCGCGCACTCACCTCACCTCACGGATCTCACTGCGCCACCCCGAGTTGCCTGGACAAGACAGGACTGAACCGAACCGGCCTTCCTTGGTCTCGTTTACGCTTTCAGCGCGCGCGCAACCGACCTGACCCTCGGAGTGTTTACGCACAAGGACGTGACTCCTCCCATTCCGGGATCGCGCGCGCTCTCCTTCGACCTTTAATCTTTACATCTTCCTCCCGCTCGGAAGATACGGGTATCGACTCGACTGCTGTTGTCGCCATGTCACAACTGCCATCAGCCGCCGACACGATGCGGCGCCCCTCACTCGACCTGACGGAGCCGTCGCGAACAATCGAAGAAGCCAATGAAGCCCCTTCAGACGAAAACATGGACGAAGACATTGATCTCTCCATGCCCCCCGTCGAAGACGACGTCCTAGAAGAGGACCCGAGGATCTACACACCACCTCCCCGCATCGCCGCCCGTTTCTACCGACCATCCCAAGCTCGTCGCAGAGATTCGGCGGCCTCGTCGCGCCGAAACTCAATCTCGTCAGCCCACTCCCGATGCTCTTCTATTCAGCCATCCAGCCACCATGGCGGCCAGCAGAGCAAATATGTGGCCCAACATCTACGACGTGCCTCATTCCTTGAGGACCGCAGGGCGCGCCTTGCCGACAGAGCCGCCCATGCCGAAAAGGTCCGCCTTCGGGCAGCACTAGCTAAGGCGACCCAGCGAGATACCACCCTGTCAGAAGAGCGCGCCATCGCTGCACAACAAGCCAGAGAGCGCAATCTGGCTGAAATTGTGGCCAACTGCGCAGAAGAAGTTAAGAAGGCTAAGCAGGTGGCTGAATTCATGAAGGAGAAGCGGGAGCAGGATATTGCCCGAATGAAGGCTCAGATCGAAGAGAGAATGGCCGAGGCCGAGAGACGGAGGGAGGAACTACGAACAAAGAATGCCTCGAGGCGAAGCCGGGGTCAGAGTGTTATGACCAGGAAGCCCATCGAGGCCGTGCCTGAGGCGGTTGAGGAAGAAGCTTGCAAGCTCACAGATGAAGATGCCGCAGCCAGAATTCAATGGTGGTGGCGTGGATGCCTCCGAAAGCGGATGATTCGCGAGTTCAACGAGCTGGGCTTGACCGTGGACGGCATTAGAGACACGCATTTTGACACTGTTGTGGAACTGCTCGCGCAGGACAGAGTGCTTGTCATCACAGCACGGTTGCTCCGGCTATGCGGCCTCCAAGAGGGCGATGCCGGATCAGTGGAAGAGATGGCGGCAGTTCGCACATTTCTGAGTGCATTCCTTATTCTTGGCCACCCCAACCAAGTTCTCAACACCAAGAACGACAACGGCGAAGAAGAAGTCGTGGATGTGCTGACGGCCCACCGACTTCCCTCTGGGGACCTTGCCAACCCGCAACTACAAGATTTGGTTGGCAAGGCACGAGACTTGCTGATATCGTTCGAGAACATCCTTTCTCGCTTGACGTCTGCGAATGCATACACCACGCCCCCGACACTGAAGAACACACTCCCCGAGGCATACGCCACCTTTTACAATGCCTTTATTGCATGGAAGTCACGAGACTCGGATGCCTTGATCGAGGTCATGCTCATGCAGTTTGTCGAGCTCGACGCAATCTACCACACCGTCAAGGACACTACCGACGACGCGGCGACGGCGTTGTACAAGAAGAGCATTCAGGATAACCAGCTTATGCTGATTGTGCGAATTAAGAAGCTGGCAGGTCAAGAGAGGGGCAAGAAGCTCATCTTTGATGCTGTCGGCGAGGCCAGGAGGGCTCGCGCAAAGAAGAAGAAGACTGGCGACACAAAGCCCCGTGTGGCTGACAATGCTGCTGGGGAAGCACACGAGACGGCCAACAGCTTGGTTTCATCGGAATCTCAGACACTCACTCCTCCTGCCACTCCGGCTAGCAAGGCTCAGGCCAAGGCCTCTGCCCCCAAGACTGGCCTCAACGGCCTCCTACCTAATAACAGGGTTGTCGTTCACGAGTTGGCCATCAACAAGGAGTACCAGCTTTCTCCTGACGAATACAGGGAGCAGCAGGCAGAGCGCGCTCAGCCCCTGTACGAGCAGATGAGGACCATCATGGACGACTCGGACCACGCAGCCAACTTTAGGTTCTTTGCCGTGGTGGCGAGCAACATCAAGGACAAGCTCCAGCGCCTCTTGAAGCCTGGCAACAGCATGTACAACCTCATTGGGGAGATCCTGGACCCCGACATGGCGGAACGGCAGTTTGCTCTGGGTAACTTTTCCTATGAGAGATTCTTTACTGCCATGGCGTCACTGCTTCCCAAGCTGTGCGCACCTTTCCGCGACGAGGAGGTTAAGGACCTGATCCAAAACAAGTTAGCCGACGGCAACATCATCGACCGTGTTGAGGCTCTCAATGGATTCATTGACCTCATGCTTTGCGATTACATCAACTATCTGATGAAGATCGCTGCACCTCAACTGATTGAGTCTGCCGCCCCGTATGAGGCCAAGAGGTTTGCCGAGGACGTGGAGAAGGGTCAGCTGGGCCTTGCAGCGGCCGAGGCAAGCTGGAGAGCAGCCCGATCTAAGGTCATGGCTGAGGTGCAGAAGAGAGACCCCGAGGGTATCAACCACCCCAAGTCGCGACCTACGGCGAGTCGTTTCTACGCACAGATGCTTGTCGACATCTTTACCAAGATCTCGCCTACCCCTATCGAGGAGGTTCCTGAGATGCTTCGTCTTGACCATGGCCGTATCAGCCAGGTCTCGACCATGATTCAACGGATCATTACTGCTGGTGCGGTGTTGCTTCAGTGCAAGAATCTGCTCAAGCGGGATGTCCGGTCGGCATGGAAGACGGAGGCGTCTCGCATTATGGCGGTGATTGAGGCAGGCCATCCTCTGGACACCACAGTGGATGGTGTCATGGCCGCTCTGGAATCTGGACGGTCGATGCCAGCAGCGACTAAAGGCCACCTCCGCGCCCTTGTCACCAAGGTCTTGACTGCCAGCCAGGAGATGGCGGAGCGGGGACGCGAGCCTAGTGAGCCCGTCCTGCGTCTCCTTCTTACCCGTCTACGCGGCAACATCCTCACTCGTCTGGCTGCCGGGTCAGCGAGCGAGAAGGTCAAGGCGACCAACACAGCCGGTGAGAAGCTCGCCAGTCTCGGACTGTCCGAGTTCGTGGAGCGAGTTCGAGAGATTTCGGCTCTACTGGAGAAGGTGGGAACTGTCGACAGGGCAGCCCACGGACCGTGGTGGGATGCAGTTGCGACAAAGGTTGAACAAGAAGACATGTCAACATAGAGAAGGACGAAGGATGCATGATGAGCAATATGGATGGATGCATGAATGCTGGGAGGTTACACGTTTGTTTTGAGGGACTGGGATTTGTGTTTTTTCACTGGGAAGCGATGCTGGGATCTGTGTTTCTTGATTCGTTTTGCAAGGCGTACTGGAATGGGGCAGCCGATATGGCTCACCACTGATTCATTGGCATGGGAATATTTTGATCATCATAGACGTAGCGGCCTCTCGTCGGGAGAGGAGGCAAAGCGTTGATGGTCTGGGTTCATTTCATGAGAAGCATCCAACATACAATGGGTAGCCTTGGGTTTTTTCTGCGTTTTTTTGGGTTAGCGATAGAATGAAGAGAATGTCAGCTGCCATGCAAATGCCTTTTACATGATGGTCTGTTTTATGTCTGATGTGATATGGTGTGAAAAGGAGGTTTCTGCGAGGTTTTTGCAAATAGGGGGATAACTGTCAGCAGTAGCAGCACCAAGCAAGGCTCAGCCTCTCTCTCAGCTGTCCGTCTGTAACCATGCCGTTTATTGTCTCCCATAAGCTCTTAAGCATGATCCACTACCGTTCCTTAGGTAGAAGAGCAAAAAGTAAACATGTGTCGTCGTAACAACACAGAAAAAGAAAGGGTCTGGCCGGGGATTGAACCCGGGACCTCTCGCAAGCTGATGCTGTAGGGTTTGCCCTAAGCGAGAATCATACCACTAGACCACCAGACCGATCAAACTCTGTTGAGCTTGTTGAGTGGTTGTTGGAAGAACCATTGCAAAGCCATATTATAAGGTAAAGCAGAAATGTTTGCCCTTTGACGGCGGAGTTCAGAAACCGTATTTGGAGAAGCAACTTGACGGACAAACTCGTTGGCATACACAGTTGCTTGAAGGTTTCAAGTTATTTGTATCAAGTCTACCATCCGTAGAGCCCTTTTCACCTTGACGACAATGGGATGAAAAAAGGCCGGCGTTGAGAACAGTCTCACTTACTCTCACCCCCGTAGTTGGATGGCCGTGCCAGCTTATCACATTGAAACAAGATCCATGTTGCTGAGGCAGTCACACAAATTCAGGGCATAACGATTTTTCATTCGGGCCTTGTAATGACCTATTACTTCTTTTAGGAACTAGGGCATGACATCTACCCAATGCCCTGACTCCAAATATGGTATCACCCCCCGATACGCTCAACACCTCATCATCTATAGTTTACAAAGTCACGCATATCCGTTTGCGCCCAACCACTCCTTGAGCGACGCAGCATCGCGCTCGCGGTACGCAGCACGGCCGCGAATCTTGTCCTTGACAGTGCCAAGTGTACGGTCAAAGCTCTTGGTATCCTTGTCGGCCATGAACTTCTCAATGTCGTCCACGACGGAAACATCAGTAAAGGCACCCAGGCTGATCTTGATGTATCGGTCAACTACAACGGGGTTGCCGAGCTTAGCAATAACGGCGTCCCAGTTGGTCTTCATGAACTCCCACTGGAGAGGGCGACCAATGATGTTGGAGGCAACCGAGTTGCCCAGGACGTGCATGTCTCCGCTGGGAACGGCGTTGGAGGGGGGAGACTGGTTGAAGTTGAAGGGGATAATCTCCTTGGTGAGGAGATCGGCATCCTCCACACTGCCAAGGACGCTGAGGGACAGGAGCTTGCCATCGATAGACTTGGTGTTAAACCACTCCTTCTTGAGAATCTCAACAGTGCGGGCGGGGTCCTTCATGATGGCAGCGCGCCAGACAGCAACTCGGAGGGGAGCGGGGATGGGGTTGGCCTCAGGGTCCTTAACCCAGGCCTCGAAGCGCTTCAGAGCCTCCTCGGTAACACTAGGTATGTTAGTATTGAATCAGAAAACGGATATAAACGTGGCTTACCCAGGGTGGCCGCCAGCAACAGCAACACCAATTATATCCTTTCGCAAAAGACCAGTGAGGTAGTCCTCACCCTCAGGGAAGTCCCAGCCAACCTCGGCAATCTTCTCGTCGACGAGCTTCAGGCTGAAGTTGTCAAGGGCCTTCTTGATAACTGGGTCCTCCTTAAAGACAGACTTGACTCCAGCAATAGAGTCAAGAACCTGTCGCCAGACAAGAGGGTGTGTCTCCTTGCCGAAACCCTGGAGGAAGGTAAGCAGCGCAGGGGTTGTGCCGTTGCCAGCAAAGGCAAGGTGAGCGGTGGAACCAATGATGGAGATCTTGTCCTCAGTGCTGAGCTTGTCGAGCTGCTGGCTGAGCTTAGCGAGACGCTCAGGGGGGTAGTTGACGCGGTAGAAGCCGGTGGCGCCGCTGTTGAGCTTGTAGAAGTCATCGTCGATGTCACGGATGGTGTCCTCCTTGGTGGTCAGGGACAGCGAGGCAATACCAGCCTGGTCCTTCTTGCCCTCCAGGCCCAGGGGCACCCACCAGGTGGTGGTATCATCCTCGGGCTTGACATCGCCGGTCGACAGGAAGCGAGACTGCTTGATCGAGATCTGACCAGGCTCCTCGGCAACAGTCACAACAGGGTGACCAATCTTGGAGATCCATGGGTTCATGAGCTCAGTCACGTTCTTACCAGACGCCTGGCTGAGAGCATCCCACAGAGCAGTGGTCTTGGCATTTCCGTATGCGTGGCTCTTAAGGTAGTTGGAGACACCCTTGAGGAAGGTCTCAACGCCAAGGTGGTTGGCAAGCATGCGGATGGCAGAGCAGCCCTTGAGGTAGCTGATAGAGTCAAAGATCTGGTTGATGTCGAGAGCGTCGCGGACGGGGACATGGATGGGGTGGCTAGCGCGGATACCGTCAAGGCTGAAAGCAGCCTCCATACCCTCGTTGACGAACTGAGCCCACACTTGCCAGTCGGGGTGAAGGTGGTCCACGGCGTGCCAGCCAACCCAGGTAGCGAAACCCTCGTTGAGCCAGAGCTCATCCCACCAGTCCATGGTGACAAGGTTACCGAACCATTGGTGAGCAAGCTCGTGGGCGACGACGTAAGCGACAGCGTTCTTGAATCGGGGGTCCGAAGTCTTCTCGTCGTAGAGAACCTGGGTAGTACGGTAAGTAACAAGACCCCAGTTCTCCATAGCACCGTGGGTGAACTCGTGGACGGCGATCAGATCGGACTTGGGAAGAGGGTAGTCGATATCGAAGATCTCGGAGAAGTAGTCAATGATCTTGGGGGCGTGCTGAAGAGCCCATCGACCCTGCTCCTTGAGGCCACGGGTGGTGTAGACACGGACGGGAATCTTCTTGCCGTTGTATTCGCGGTCAGTCAAAGCCTCGATGTACTCAAAGTCACCAACAGCCCAGGCCAGGAGGTAGGTGCTCATGACAGGAGAGGTCTCAAAGGAGACGATGTTCCAGCCATCCTTAGAAGGTCGGGTCTCCTTAACAGGCATGTTGCTAAGAGCAACCTGGTCCGAAGGGATCTCAATGTCAAAGTCAAAGGTAGCCTTGAGGTTGGGCTCGTCGAAGCAGGGGAAAGCTCGGCGAGCATCACAAGCCTCAAACTGGGTGCTGAGCATGTAGTGCCATTCGTCGTCGCGGGGAACAGAGGCGGCGGGGGTCTCGGCGGGCTTGTACTTGCTGCGGTAGAAACCAGCCATCTCGTTGTTCATGATACCCTCGAACTCGATGATGATGGAAGCCTTGGAAGCAACGGGGAGCTCCTCGTCGAAGGTGATGGTGGAACGCTGGGCCTTTTCGTCATAGTTGAAGCTGGTGGATTCCACCGTCTTGGAGTCGATGGAGACCTTGGCATGGGAGAGCTTGAGGTCAAGAGTGTTGACGATAACTTCCTTGGTGGGCTTTGTGATTTCCGAGTCGATGCTGGACAGCTGTTAGAGCTTGCTGCTAGGGTGAGGGGTAGAGCTGAGACATACGTAACGGTTCCCTTGTAGGTCCAGTTGGTGAACTCGAGGTCCCTCAGGGAGAGGTTGTAGTGCTTGGGCTTGACATTGTCGGGGAGAACATCGCGGTCGGTCATTTTCACGTTACGGTTGAGTCTGGCGTGGCCAGAACAGAAGCGGTTGGGAATCTGAGAGAGAAGAGAGCTTGACGCGAAGACGAGTTAGCAGCTGTAGCTCCAGAGCTATCCAGGCTGGACTGAGAAGGATGAATCCAAGATTCTGGAGAAAAGAGGCCCCTTGGGAGAAACAGGAAAGGGGAGAATTGAGGAGTAAGAGATAAGATTTTATGTCGATGAGAAAGGGTGACGTGATAAGAAGGAGCTAAGGTGAGGCGGGAGGTGGAGGGAAGGGAAGGTGCCACGGGCAACAGCGTGATGCGGCAGGGACGGCCCACCCCACCGCGGGGTCGCCCAGCTGCGGTGAGGGGCACCGACGACTCCTACGGCTGCGGCTGCGGGCGCTGAAACGTACCTCCGGGCGCCGATCGGCATCGCCCGAACATTTTCACGGCGGTTTCGAAAGTCCTTGACGGATTGGCTGCTGTTGCTTGCAACCGACGCCAATGCTCGCGAATTACCGGTGTTCCAGATGGAATTGAAGACTGAGGAAAAAGGGGACAATACGCCCGTGTGACCCGCCGTCTGTCGTGTAAAGGCCAGTGATAGTGGGCTGCTCCACAGGGCCTGTCGTTGAGCCAGCTGTCGCAAAAGGCCCTTGGACGACGACATTGTGGCCGCACTGTCGTCGCAAATTGGGCAGGTCGGGGTTCACTCTTGATGAGAGAAGGGGGGGGGGGGGGGGGCTTCGGTGATGAAAATCCTTCCTTGTCGTGTTCGCCGTGCTCTTAGTCACTGGGGGGACCCCCATTGATGGCACTTTTGTAGTTGCCCGTCCCGTATCGTTCGAAATGTCGCGGGCGTTGGAAATTTTCGGGTCAACGTGAGGTCCCAAGAGCCGCGTTGCCGGCGACAAGCGAGACGGTGGGGTCCGTGTGCATTGTGTCATGACTACGCTATTACACTGTGCATCATGGGACGATAAAGAGCGGATGGGTCTGGGATTAAGACAAGATGGATATGGCGTAGTGCGTTTCATTAGCAACCGTTAGAAACGGAATGAGGCTACCTCAGCTATGAGAGGGCAACTCACTTACAACCTTGTCCATCCATGGGGCGGCGACACATCACATCCACCTCAACTATTCACTCAGCCATAAACACGTCCAGGGAGAGTGAAATAATCCAATTTGCTGCTCATTCATTCATCACTTCATATCAAGAGTATCCTAACGGGATAAGTACGCCGACATATCCACTAGTCCCAATCATTTCTCAAACCCGCAACACACCAACATTGCTTGCAATCCAATTGTACGAGTTTTGCCTAAAATCATCATTCAAAATGTCATTTCCATTCGCAGACTTGAACCACATGAGCTTCTTGCTCTCCTTCCACTCAGGCCAGTTGGCATACTTTGTAACGCCAACATTAGGGTCAAGGTTGTACAAAAAGTTGTAGTAGTACGTCCGGATGCTCCTCATGGCGTTGTTGGGCAGAATGCCAAAGAAGACCTGGAGAAGATCCGAGCCGTGCAAAGTGCCCAGAACGGGGGTTCCGTAGTCGTAGCTTGCCAGGTAAGACCACGCAGGGACATCCGGGTTGGTATCCGTGGCAGTCTGAAGGAAGAGTCGGCGAGTAAGCGTGAAGACGAGATCGCCAAAGATGGCAGCACGTCGCTTGAAGCCTGGGAAGATCTCGTTGAGGATGCCGGTACGAAAGGGGCTGCCTGCAGTGATGGAGCTTGAATACGAGTTGACGAGGTTCGTCAGTTGCGTCTTGCTGGCGGCAGCGAAGTAGAACTCTTGCAGGTAGTCGACAAGCTTCTCCGTCGTGGTCAGGTTCGGCTGGAAAAGGGCAAATAGCGTACCCTCATCCTCTTGGTCGCCGTTGATCATGGGGACCGCATGGTAACGCCCCGCCGCGATGAGTGCTTCAGGACTATCGGGAAGCACGTGTCCATCTGGACGAGGAAGATAGGAGAGGGCCAGCGAGTTATACGAAAGGAGTCCCGGCACGGAGTTGGCGGCGTCCAAAAACTCGTCATAGGGGAGACCTCGAAGACAGTCGAGGCTGTTGGAGGCACTGGAGCAGCCGGCATTCTGTACAACAGTATCGAAAATCTCCTGAGCCTTGGGGCTGTCCACTGGCTCTGCCGGGACGACACTGCCCGAGTTCATGATGGCGCCACGGAAAAGGGGCTTGCCCTTGTAGTCAGCATCACCACCGAACAGAGTCATCTGATCAAGCACAGAAATTGCTCCAGCAGACTCTCCCCAGATGGTAACCTTGTCAGGGTCACCTCCAAAGGCCGCAATGTTATCTGCAACCCACTCGAGTCCCATGCGCTGATCGAGCAAGCCCAGGTTGGTGCTACCTTCATTGGCAAGCTCGGCGCCGGGCATGAAGCCAAATCCGGCAACACGATAGTTGACAGCAACGAAAATAAAGGGTTGCTTCTGGTCAATGCCAGTACCCAGAAGGCTAGTGCCATCATACATGGCACTGGAGCCGAGCTCAAAGCCGCCGCCAAAGATCCAAAATAGAACAGGCAGCTTGTCCCCAGCCTTGGTGCCCACAGGCCGTTGAACAGACATGGTGAGACAATCCTCTTGTCCGGTAACGACCTGGAGGAAGGGGATGCTCAGAAAGTCGGAGAGGAACTTTGAGATGACATCCTCAGCTCCAGTAGAGATAAACATCTGAGGGCATGATGGGCCAACAAGACCGGAGGCATCAAAATTGCCCAGGGGCTTTGACAGCTTCTTCGGGGGTTTGAGACGGAGAGAACCAGTAGGGGGGTCCGCAAATGGGATGCCCCTGAAAGACTCAACCTTGCCCAAGCTGGAGCCGATGACGGTACCGGAAGGAACAGCAACGGTGACCTTGGCGGCACGTTCCTCTAGAGTGGCAGGAGTAGCAGGTTGAGGAACGGGATGGGGAACAGGCACAGCAGCCGGAGCGGCCAAGCTGCCAGTGATGAGGCCGAAACCGAAGAGGCTATGAAACTTCATCCTGATGGTTGAAGCTTGGGAGGTAATCCAAAGCTCAGGACTTGGGATGAGCACAATAGGCAGTGAAAGATAAACCGGCCACGGCACTACTTGAGGGAGCAGCCGCGAGGACAGGTCAGAATGAGTCTGCTGACAGGCAAGAGGTCGATGAAGCGACGATGCTTTCCGGTAGCTCAGAGGCCCTGTGGAACAACCCGAGGGAGGGAATCGAGCTCAATTTGAACTCGTCGACGACTGTACCTGGATAGTCCATTTCTCCCCGGTCTTCACTTGAAAGTCGTCTTTCGTATTGCTCCACCACATCTTGGAGCTTCAACCCTGGACAACCTCAACTCCCACCGCCATATCGTCCAATTTCCACGGAGCGTCTCCGCAGCTCAATTGTCGAATCAGGAAGCCATTACCGCGGCCGCGCGAAGCCATCACGACTTAGGACGGGGCATCGAGTCCAAAACGAGGTCCAAGGCCGATGAGATGCCGTTGAGTCCCCGCTTCCCCACGGGGTAGATCGGGGTTGGGCGCCGAGCGGGAGAGCACATGAAAGTAAAGAGCAGCTACCAGACAGCTTTTTAACTTTCAAGTTGACAATCGGCCGAGGCACGAGCTCTGAAGAGCTCAATCCTTTGGGAGCTGGTGCATGTACGGGCAGGCATCTTGGGCACGTGGAGAGCTGAGTTGGTGAGGTCGACGGGAGCTCGTGGAGGGTGGGTGAAGCCCGTCACTCGACGAACGATTGCGGAGGACCGATGATCACCTGGACGGCGCGCGGCAATGTGATTTGGTTGGTGGAGGGTCAAGAGGGTTCCATTGGAAAAGGTTGGTGGGAGGGACGAAGTTGGAAGAGAATTGGAAGGGTTGGACGGAGGGAGTGGGCACCTGCCGACCAGGACCCCGGCCCCTGGTTCCTTCCCCAACCCACCACCGGCTCCGGAGACCCACACCAGCAGCCGAAAGGCGGGGTGCTGAGAAGCTCAACTGACCTCCGGGCATCCACAGCAATCTTATGAGAAAAGGTATTACTATGATTGAAGCTTTAGAGCGGATGAAATAGCTCATGAGATATGCTTGTGGTGGAAAATATGAGAATCTCTGAGAAGATCTTGTTTCATGGAAACGTTGTTATAAACCGTCAAACTCGACAACCCTTGTCCCGAACCAACCGAGCGGTAGCGGAAAACAACCTTGTCCTTCAATGTCAGGTAAAAATAACGCAAGTTGCCCTCGTAGAACAGATACGTAGAGTTGCCTCAGCCTTACCTCCAGCGCAGCATTCGGTAGTATTGGGTCTGTGCCATCCTCTCTCTCTCCCCTGTACGGGAATGAAAGCGAAAGCGAAATCCGATTATCTCCTTTCGATCTACCCATCAATAACACAAAAGAGGCAACAGTCGCGACTGTCACCGCATTAAACATCACGATCGACACTCTTCATTCCCCGCAGCGCTAACCTCTTTCCCCATCGCAGCGACGCGGAAGTCGACTCATTCCGCCAGTCCGATGGCATCCTTGACGGGAAACCACTTCATCACCTGCAGAGAAAGTCAAGAGGGTGTGGATATGGCGCCATGAAGCTGCCGATGCTTACATCGGGGACTCGTAAGAAATCTCCACAGAGTAAGAAAGAATGGGTGTGATAAGGGAGCATCCCGAGGTTGAGTGGAACTGCTCAGGAAGAATAAACACGTGGTTGTCAATCGAATAGACAGTCTAGTTATACACGGAGAGCTGTCAAAACGGTCCAAAGGAGTTAGTTGTGATGGATATCACAACGCTTTGCCGAGTCGAGAAGCGGGGATGGGACTATTGAATATCTACTAACATGGGTGCGGAGGACAGAAAGTGATTTGTTGCGCCCTTTTACTCTTGGCTTCTTAATATCAGGTTAGGTCAACGGAATCGGAGTCACACCGAAGAGCCGAGGGAGCGGGCACACAAGGTGTTAGTGTCAATATGTTAGTGAATTCATCGTAAGGTCCTTGACCATCCATCTCCATAAGGTGTTGCAAAAAACATTGGCAGAGAAGCATAATATCTACATGTCTTGAACATTCCATACCATTCGTCCATCCGTCCATCCCTGGACCAGTTCGTTCCATGATCGTGTAATAACCATGCCATAACCCAACCTGTAATCAATGGTGACGCTCGTAACCTAATGACCGCCTTCTCCTCACGCCGTTGCCGACCGATGCAAGTGCCTGTGAGGCATAGTCTTGTTGTAAAGCAAACCGTTTCGCCCGATGCATAGTGTACCGCCCATGCCCCATATTCCCGTTAAACCCAACCGAGGATGATTCATCTCTCGCCGTGTTGTTGTTGTTGTTGTCAAAGCCTGATCTTACATGACCACCCCTACTGGTGTGCCCTCGCTCAGACAGCGCTTCTTTGAAACCAAGTTTGGTTCACCATCAGAATCATCCTCGAAGCTGCTGTTAATAACTTCTGAGAGGACTTCCCGCTTGCGCTTGCCGCCAGATTGCTTCTCCGGATCTTTCTCCCAAGTCTCTATCTCGTCAGGATTGAAAGCGCCGACAACATCTTGGCCCAAAGCCTTGCCAAGTCTTTCTCGTAGGCCTAGAATGGGCCAAATAGGAACCCGTGTGTACTCGATCTTGATCCCTGTAACCTCCGCATCATCATCATCAGGTGGTGCCTTGAATGGATCGTGGAACTTTTCCAAAAAGTCCTTTGTCACGTAGCCCGTGTAAACGATAAACTCCGAAGTGTCCGTGTCGTGGGTGAGAATTCGCAACTTGAGATCTCGGAAGTTGGGGCAGGGCGGGATGCCTTTCCCAGGAGATAGTCGCGAGTCTCTCCTGCCAGTCATAGGGGGACTCGGGTAGAAGTACTTTTGCGCCATGCCGAGGAAGATGCCCACGAAATGCGCGTCATGATCGGAGTTCGACGGAACGAGAAAGCGAGCCCTCAGTTGCTGCAGACGGTACACTGGCTCATTCCATGATCTTCCGGGACCTGATGCGACGCGAAAAAGGTTGCTCCGGACCGACGCGAGTTGGCTTTTGCCGATATAGCAGATCATCGGCAGATTGGCCGAGCTGTGTGTTGGACTAGACTGTGTCGAGATATTGAAGGATTCGGCTGGTCGCGTCGATACTGATTTAAAGGAAGAGTATGATGACTTGTACTCCTCAGAGGGGAAATTCCACATCATCTGTGCGCGCACAGCATCCCGGTAGACACGACCACCAAAGCAAAGGTGCAGTTCAGGTAGATAATGCGGCTTGCTGAAGGCCTCAGGCCATAAAGTCATCAAAACTGTTTTGACCGCATTGGAGGAGAGGATAGGATGCATCGAGTCGGGTAGAAGGATCTGCGTGAGCGCGTTGCTGAGCGTGATGATGGTGTTGGATGGGCTCAGATGCCCTCGCGAGGGTGGCGTGCCTGGGGACACGACAGGCTGAGGCGTATCGCATGGAGGCAGTTCCTCCCATCGTGCGCCGAGGAGTCGCGCATGTTGATCGGTCCAGCAGATGGGGCGCACAAATAGCGATGTGCCGGAGTGTTGGTGCAGGATGTCGTAAAGCGAGTTCTTCGCCGGTCGATAGATGCGATGCGGGCGCCTCTTCCTTGGGGTCGCGGCTGCGACAGGCGCTTGCGACGTGCACGGCGTCGAGTCGGGAGAAGAGCCGTTGCGCGACAGAAAAGACGACGACGTCGAGGATCCTGAGGTCGCCATGTCCACCAAAAAGCGCAGCTGATGTACGAAGCTGCTGTTGCCGAAGAGGGAACTATGGCGCGGGGTGAGCGGAGTTCGCGAACAGGCTTTGTAGTTGTGCACTTGGGGAAAGTAAAAGGAAAGGGCGAGACGCGTACTTACTCAAACGGTAGCATCGATTGACGGTGACTATTTGCGCCCTTGGCTTGACTTTGATGACTCTTTCCTTTTTGGTTGCCTGAACCAGATCTTTCTGTCCTCCTCTGCCCGCGACCGACGCGCCGTAAAGTGATTCCCTGTTTATATCCAGTGACAAGCTATCACTAGCGGCTGGCACGGGCGCCTCCCTTGTCAAACAGTGACAAAAGCAAAAAAGGGGGGTTGAGGCGAAGGGCGCGGCGTCCAATAAGAAAAGAGATTGTGCAAAAATAGGCAATCAAAGGCTGACAGTGATTTCCCTATGCTGCCGGGAGAAAGTGCAGGGCGAGGGGAGGGAGGAGAGAAGTGAGGGAAAGAGAAAATCGATGACACTCAAATCGCGATGGGCGGGCCGCGCTGCCTTTTCTCGTGGGAGCGTGAACAAGCCCTGAAATAGGCTGCATCAAAAGCGTCTCACGTTTTTCCCTGCTCGATCCAAGGCTGGCCCAACGTGGTACCCACCCAATACACCAAGAGTACAGTAAGAAAAAAATTGTGTGTGCACGCGGGGGGAGGGAAAAGCGCGTCGCCACCGTGCTTTACGCGGGTAGACTCGGCGCGAATGAGGCACGGGTGCACGTGAGCAATCGCAAAAGTACTAGGCAGCCATCTAAAATGGGTCCCGAGGTGTGACTAAGACTTGGGAGACGTGGCGGTGGACAGGCTGCGCCACGGTTATGACTTGTGGCCTGATCTGATGAGTGGGAGAGCTGGCAGTTCGGTAAGGCATCAACTTGGCTGCGCCAACCTCTCGGCCCCACACCATTGACGACAGCTTCGTGAGCAAGCAAGCAGCTTGATGCAGCCCCGCCAGTGACGAAGCGCATTCTTACAACTTGCGCCAACTCGAGTAACTTGTAAAGAAACAGCTCCCATTTACTGAGCGTATTAGCTCCATTGCTGTTCAAGATGCCCGTACGTCTCTAAGCTCGCATTGCTTCCCCCAAGCTCCAATACGAATGCGCACCGCCGTCCCGTCTCCTCCGCCTCCTGTCTCCGCATCCCGCGATATCAACCCAAGGCGTCAAAGCTAACTATGCTGCTCCTCTAGGCATACAACTCCGTCTTCAACTCCGACCCAAACGTCCCCCGCCTAATCGGCAACTTCCCCCTCCTCCCCCTCCGCACCAAGACCCGCGGTCCTGCCTACACCCTCCCGATTCCCTCGCCGCCTCTCCCGGCCAACGAGTCGCCCGACCCGGACAGTGAGAGCTACGATATCCTCGACGAGGTCATCGCCCTCTTCCGAGCAAACACCTTTTTCCGTAACTTTGAGATCCAGGGTCCCGCCGACCGCCTGCTTGTCTATGGCATCTGGTTCATTAGCGACTGCCTGACCAAGATCCGACCTCAGGCGTCTCTGCGTGATGCCCAGAAGGATGTTATGAACTTGGCTCTCGACCTTAACTTTGCCATTCCCGGTGACCCCGGATGGCCCCTTAACCAGGTGGGTGGCAAGAGCGGAGAAGGGCTCCGGTTCTCAGGAGGTATTTGAATGCTGACGTGTTATCGTAGATGTACGAGCCGCCTCGGGATAGGCAAGAGGCCGAGCAGCTGAAGCAGTACCTGTCGCAGGTTCGACAGGAGCTGGCCGTCCGGTTACTCGCCCGGGTATATGATGAGGACGAGACCAAGCCCAGCAAGTGGTGGTTGAGCTTCACCAAGAGAAAGTTCATGGGCAAGTCTCTGTAAAGGGAGGATACAGGAGGGCGTAGGGGTTGAATATTAGAAGGGTGCAATTGCGCACACAAGTTGAAGAGCTGGCACCTTGCAAAAGATATCTTTTCCCATGTGAGCCAATCGTTTATTTCGCTTTCTGCTTTGCATGCCTAGATGGGAAGTTTCTCTTGAACCGGGCCAATGCAGGTCCTGGTTCTATTGAGGGGCAACATGCAGTGATATTCTATTGTTGATATTCTATTGTCCATGTCCCATTCAGTGCCCCATTGTTGATGTCAATTAACTGTTTCCAGCAAGCGCTGATTATGTCCCAACCAACAGGATATCAAACAGCGTCTCGTCCCTTGACTTGATGATGCACTCTTCTCATAACATCCGACTCTCACTCAAACACATAGCAAACAGCGAATATTCAACACAAAATCAGCCGAAATGCTTGGATTTCAGGGAGGCTGGGTCAAGACCGATGAGCAGGGCCTCCTGAAGCTCATGGTCTCCATGTACAAGGGCCTCGTCAGCGCTCGCAAACGCGCCGGTCTCTCCGCCGAAGATGTCATGAGAAGCCCAGAGGAAATCAAGGCTGCTGCGCAGCCAGCTCCTCATCGACCCGCAACTCTAAACCACATCAAGGAGGAGATGCCCGCCCTGTCTGCTTTGTACGACCGGCTCCAGACTGTGGTCGACTTCGAGCAAGGCCCGGACAACGCTCGTGATGTAGAACCGCTACTGAGAGATGCTATCGAGGAACTGGATCCTGAAAATACCATCATTCTCATGGAGAAGACCGTCCAGGTACAGTTCACCCGCCCAGTCTTCCTCTAAGATGACTATCTTACTGACGAACACAGAAGACCTAAACAACCTAGAAACCCCTTACGGCTCAAGATATGGAAAGGCAATACGACGTTCTCGACTCAACTTGATCTTCTAGATTGTGGCCCTGGGACTGGGTGAAGGATGTTCAACTTGAGGGAGGGAAATGGGCGTGGAATCAGGTGAAATGGATGGACTCATGGATGGATGAGGGATCATGGCCTGTTTAAAAGCACTAGAGTCGTCTACTAAAGCTCAATCGCATCGATGTCTACAATGACGTTTCTTGCACAAGTTCCCGAAAATGATTCCTGTCATGCCATCCGAGTCGAGGAAAAGAGACGCCAGTAGAGTACAATAAACCCTTTAGCTTATCCTCCTTTAAATAAAGTATAATGAGGATAGGCAAAGAATCTCTAGAATATTACCTTCATGCTTGATTATTTTATATAAATTTAATTCTCATTCTTGAGGGGAGTTAGGTAACCCTCTTGAATGTTTTGGCGTCTCGTCTGAATGAACATCAAGCTTGGCTTCAATGGATCTCGTCAAACGTCGCCAACAATTATCTCTTTGCAACAATTTTTGGGAAGAAATTGACATAGACTTGGAAGATACTGGATAAAATTCTAATTTATTTCAATCAGATTAATTGCGTGCTCTCGTTTTATAAGAATCCAAGACTGGAGGTGAAGTCGTTCAAATCGCGGCCAAATTCCGCGCCAAGAAATGCTTATCTTATCAGCCAGGAAATTCCCAAAATTTCTTCCTGCAAAAGGTTCCCCCACTGAGTAGCTGCTGCATCAAGACAACAGCAACGACCAAATCATTGCGCCCGACTTCGCCATGGTCAAACGCAAGGTCGCTGCCCTCGAGAAGCTCGACGCTGACTTGTATGTTGAAGAAGTATCTTCTCCGCAGTTTCTTAGCTAACAAATCGCAGCGCGAGTCTGCAGCAGAAGATCCGTCGCGATCCCAAGTCGGTCACCAAGTTCCCGTGAGATGGTCATTGTCGCTGACTTGAGATACCAGATCGTACAAGGAGGAGTTTCTGAAGCAATGGGAACAGTATGAGGCGCAGCGCGAGATCTTTCTCGTGTCTCCCGGGACCGCAACCGCCGACTCGGTCGAGTCCTTTCACAACATTATCGACCTGATCGCCCACGTCGCCGATTGCTACAAGGAGGAGACGGCGACTTTCGCCGACGATCTCAAGGCCATTCTAACTCAGCATCATGTAATTCTGCACCCTGAGCTGCGGGAAAAGGTCGTGGGAAGCTTGGTGCTTCTCCGACGGAAAGAGGTTATCGACTCGACTAGCGTCCTCACCACGCTCTTCCCGATTCTCGTGTCGTCGCCGAGCAAGACCCTGCGCGAGGTGTTGTTTCAGAAGATTCTAAGCGATCTGCGAAACTCCAACACCAAGTCCATCAACCATCCTCTTAACCGTACCATCCAAACCGTCCTCTACAACCTTGTTACCGCCGATCGATCCTCCCCCCAAGCTATCTGGGCTATTAAGATCACCCGTGAGATGTGGAAGCGGCAATTCTGGACTGATTCAAAGCCCGTCGATGTTATGAAGGAAGCGTGCTTGTCCGACAATGAGAAGGTCGTAGTTGGTGCGACGCGCTTCTTCCTCGGCGGAGACAAGGAGCGAGAAGAGCTTGAGGACGAGAGCAGTGACGAAGATATCGACCTCAGCCAGGTCAGGCATCAAATAGGAATCAACAAGAAGACCAAGAAGACGAAAAAGGCTTACGAAAGGGCTGTTGACAAGGTGAAGCGTGCTGAGCGCAAGAAGAACAAGCCTCATCCGCTCAACTTCTCTGCTCTTCACCTTCTCCACGACCCCCAGGCCTTTGCCGAGCAGCTCTTCTCGAAGCACCTACAAAACACCAAGGCAAAGCTGTCCCTGGATACGAAGCTATTAGTCACCCAGTTGGTGACACGACTCGTCGGTCTACACAAGCTCACGATTGTGTCCCTCTACTCCTGGTTCATCAAGTTCCTTACTCCCCGGCAACAGTCTGTCACATCATTCCTGGCCTCCTTAGCTCAGGCAGTGCACAACCTGGTGCCTCCTGATGTCCTGGAGCCGCTTATTCAGAAGATTGCGAACGAATTTGTCTCGGAAGCCTCTGCCGCAGAGGTCGCAGCCGCTGGTCTCAACTCAATTCGCGAAATCTGTGCTCGGCAACCCCTAGCCATGACCGAAACCCTACTACAAGATTTGGTTCAGTACCGCAAGAGTAAGGACAAGGGTGTCATGATGGCTGCCAAGGGTCTTCTTTCACTTTACCGAGAAGTCGGTGCTGAGCTTCTGAAGAAGCGGGACCGTGGCAAGGACGCTACCATCAACCTCAAGGCTGGCATCCAGGCTCAACGCAAGTATGGCGAGGAGGATGCTGGTGGTATCGAGGGCCTGGAGCTCCTGGCGAAGTGGAAGGAAGAGGAAAAGATTCGCAAGCGAGTCGCTAAGGGTCTTCCCGAGAAGGCTGGAAGCGATGAGGACGAAGAGGACGATGGCTTCAAGTCTGATGAGTGGGAGGTTGACTCTGATGACAGCAGCGACTCGGGTGGCTGGATTGATGTCCATCACTCTTCAGATGAGGAGGAGGATGAGCCTGCGTCGAAGAAGCAAAAGACGGGTGATGATGATGATGAGGACGATGAGGACGATGACGAAGATAAGAAGGAGAAGGAGGCTGAGATTGAGCGCATCTCGAAGCTCGCGACAACAACCATCCTCACACCCGCCGATCTGGCCAAGCTTCAGGAGCTTCGAACATCCGCCGCCCTTGACAAGGCATTGGGCAACCGAAAGAAGCGTCAGGAGGTGGAGCAGCGACATCGTGACGACGGTCTGACGGCCGAGCAGATCGAGGCACCCGCCCGTCTGCGCAAGCTGACCAAGGAGGAGCGCGTTGCTCTCGCTAAGGAAGGCAAGCCAGACCGCGACGAGCACAAGAGCACACAGGCGATCCGCAAGTCCAAGCTGCAGGCTTCGGGCAAGAGTACAAGCAACAGGGAGAAGGAGCGCAAGAAGAACATCTTTATGACCATGGGCAAGGCCAAGAGCAAGCACAAGAGGAGTCTGGTGGAGACGAGAAAGGTGCTCAGAGGGCACGTGGAGAGGAGTACCAGGGGAGGTCGCAGGAGGAACGGAACATAAAAAGGGGGTTCGGGTTGGTAGACATAGAGTCAGGTATGAAGCGCTTGTTTCGAAGACGATATCAACTGCTTGTTTCTTTTTCTCTGCATTCGATCTCGGTCTTGTTGATTCAGTTGAGTTCTATCAAAGTTGGGGATCCTGGGTCCTGTGATGATGATGGTATGTGGAATAGGGAGGTTCTTATTGTACAAGGAAAGTAATTTAAGAAGCAATGTGGATGGCATCCCTTCCTAGCGCAGCCATATTTGATCAGATTTTCCCAAACCTAAAAAGCCAAATGAACTGAGTAGGAGATGTCGGAAACTACACAACTTACACAATACACATACATATAAGCTCACTTTCCAGTCTCCTTGCAGTAAAACCATACGCCCCGAACAACAGAATCACTTTACTAGTTCTTTATACGATCAATGTTGAACCTACATCGATCAGCACCTTCAGCGATAGTGCTTGGCCTCGTAAACTTGACGCCATGCCGATCAGGATCAATGGGATCATACCAGCTCCTATCAAAAGAACAGAAACTAGGACCGATCTCTCTCGCATCAAGACGCTGTAAAGTATCCATATACCAGCATTTATGCACCTCCAGGCTGTAAGAATCTGGTTCGTCTCGAGCTCGTCGAAGCCTGAAATCAGGTTCCTGGTAGAAATTCTGTTCCTTGTCCTTGGACTCTTGCACGAGGCTTTTAAATGCGTCGGGTGAAGAGTCGAGCTGCTCGCGAACTATTTGCGATGACCAGGCCAAGGTTCGTTGGAGTGGTTCTTCCAGGAGGCGACGGATTTGGTGCAAAGAAGTGCCACTAGCTTTGAAGACGCGGTATGGCGCTACCATGTATGCCATGAACTCGTAGTTGATGGTGCGAGAGGGGGAGCCTCCAGGATCGCCAACCTCCTTCATAATGTTGATAGCTTCGGTTTCGATCTCTTGCAGTTGATTTGGTGATAGCTGTGTTTCATTGGTGTCTTGATAAACCTGACCAAGCGCTTGTAGGAAGCTTTCACCGAAGGAGAATTTTTTGCTATATTGATCGTCTTGGCAAGGCTCCTTCGGCTCAACTGTCACGGAGGTCTTCTGTCGCGACCTGCCATCTTTGGATGTTGTTGAGAGACGAGCATGCTGACATGCATTGTATTGCAGATCCTGGACAAGGGATGCTCTCCTCAAGCTACGAGGAACCAAACTCCTCTGCAATAATGACAAGGTGAGAGGTATACTGATCCGATTCATCGGAGGACCACGGTGAAGCCAAGGTTTATAGACCAGTGGATTCTACTATGATGTTCAGATTCATTGAAGTGACGTTAACCTATCACTAACCTCCGATTTGTCACGGTCACATCGGCTGTACTTTGTTGCGATTGACGCCTTAGTACAATATCTCTTTGCACCACAATGTATCCCCCTCACGTGTTTCGCTTATCATCTCAATGACAGACACCGCGCTTCATGAAGCCTATCCCGGAGACAGAAGTAAATGCCAACAACAATTGGTAGAGAGCCTATGACGTCTTCTTCCCCTCGCTATCTCACGGCATTTGACAGTACGCGGTTAGGCAAGACTGGTGCGAATAATTTATGCCGCGTGGCCGAATCGACATGGATTATGCGAGGAACGAGACATGCACAAGGTCTTGTCCCGGGCAAGGAAGCCATCCGGTTAAATAAGGTCGAATGATGAAGATCTTCTACACGACCACCCGGGCGTTGACCACCAGGAAGGGTAAACAGCCGCATGCAACGTGCCCTAGACTTGGAGGTTTGTATCACGAGACGAGCTTGAGGAAGAGAACCTGCGGGGGATCGTTCTCCCAAGTGTTTGGCGATTCTTATCCCCGCATTCCAGAAAACAGAGAGAAATGGAAACTGCCGAGGTCTGTTGCTGATCTACATGATACGCGCTGCATGCAGCATAGCTTACTCGCTTTGAGTTGGGTCTAACAAAGGTCCTGAGTCGTATCCCGGTTTAAAGCAATAATACCCGACGGTTCGATAATGGCCCAAGATATATCCCGACTACACACAATCGACTCTCCAAGCGAGAGCAGGCAACGCCTCCTTCTCACCCACAACATGGCGCCACATGTTGACGAGGTATCCCCAAATCGAAATCACCCCGCAAACTCTCGATGTCTGTCACTTCCAAGGTTCTACACATCCTACTCGGGCTATCATTGCATCGAGCAAGTTAGCCACATCCTTGAAACTTCAAATAGCCCGTGCCTCTCACCAATCAACCACCCTGACTCGCCCTCCTCACCCCGCAGCAAGCGCTCCGCTCCCCCAGGTTTTTTCTCCAACAGGCTTCTTTCGCGAGTCAAACAAACGATTTCGGGGCATCGGGATGTGGAGTCCTCATACACCCGAGTGACGTTTCTCTTTCCCCATGGGGTGCACCCCGTGGGCCCCCTCCTCACCTTGATGCCACCATCCTCCTCCTTGAGACTGGCCCTTGCGGTTCCGCCTTCGAGTATCGCCAACATGGGCCGGCCAAATTGACCGAAAGATTGCCCGAAGTTCGGGTCTGCACCTGCCGAGACACGCGAAGGTCATGCTTAAAACGGTTGCGCTGAGTTGGGGGTTTGATGAAATAACCGCCCCGTCCCGCTTGCCGTTTGCTTGTTTTCGCCCGTTGGTTTTATTCCTCAACATTCGGTGAACTGCGCTGCAAAGTGTACCGGTCACGAGTTTCACCATGGGCTTCAAAAAGTTCATCAAGGACCGTTCACTCAAGGTCTCTGATGATCGAGTGACCAAGGCCGCTGAGCTCTCCCTACGAGAATCAATCTGGCCCATCTCACTCGTCACTACCCTCTTCTTCCTGTGGGGTTTCAGTTATGGCCTCCTCGACACTCTCAACAAACACTTCCAGGTGACTCTGGACATCAACCGTGCTCGTTCAGCTGGACTGCAAGCAGCATACTTTGGGTAGGTAGAGTATTTTCGGGGGAATGATTCTCATAACTGACTTGATCAGGGCTTACCCGCTGGCATCGCTGGGCCATGCGGCGTGGATTCTCCGACACTACTCGTACAAGGCTGTCTTTATCTGGGGGCTGTGCTTGTATGCTGTTGGCGCCTTGATTGCTATTCCTTGTATCAAGGCAAAGTCGTTTGGCGGCTTTTGCGCATCAATCTTCATCATCGGAAACGGCCTCGGCTCTCTGGAGACGGCCGCGAACCCTTTCATCACTGGTACGTTTATCATGATCTTCTTTTCATACTCATCTGACATCTGAAGTCTGCGGCCCGCCTCGATACTCCGAAATCCGCATCAACATCTCCCAGGCCTTCAATGGAATCGGTACTGTCATCGCCCCTGTGCTCGGCTCATACGTCTTCTTCAACAACCTGGACGATGAAAAGGCATTGGCCAATGTGCAATGGGTCTACATATCCATCGCCGCATTCGTGCTAATCCTAGCTGTTTGCTTCCTTTTGTCCAAGATTCCTGAGATCACTGATGCGGGTATGTCAATATCGAATTACAGTTTGTGAAGTCAGCTAACACCCGTCAGACATGGCGTTCCAGGCTCAGGAGACAAACTCGGAGGCAGACTCGAAGCCCTTCATCAAACAGTACAAGCTGTTTCACGCGTCGTTTGCCCAGTTCTGCTACACTGGCGCTCAAGTCGCCATCGCCAGCTTCTTCATCAACTACGCCGTCGAAACTCGTCCTGGCACGACCGATTCGGATGGTGCCAAGTTCTTTGCTGGTGCCCAGGCAGGCTTCGCAGTTGGTCGATTCTTTGGCAGCTTCCTCATGAAGTACTACAAACCAAGGATGATCTTCTTTGTGTTCCTGACCATGTGTATCGTCTTCATTGGTCCTCCCATCGTTCATCACCAGGACGCAGGTGTCGCCTTCTTATATGTCGTCCTATTCTTCGAGTCCATCTGCTTCCCCACCATCGTTGCTCTTGGCATGAGGGGTCTTGGACGACACACCAAACGAGGAAGTGGCTTCATCGTTGCTGGTGTTGTCGGCGGTGCCTGCGTTCCCCCATTGACGGGAGCAGTTGCAGACAAGCATGGAATTGGCATCTGCCTGGTAGTCCCCATGATGTTCTTCGTTGCGGCTTGGTCCTATCCCATCTGCGTCAACTTTGTTCCGAATTACAAGAAGGTTGTCGACTCGTTTTACGAAGCTGACATCGGTCTTCACGGTCGATCACTAGATGAGGAGAAGATTCAGGGTGGTGTGGAGGAGAAGGAGACTGCCACAACCATTGCCTGAGGGGCGTATCATGTCACGTATCACGTTCAGAACACGATAGGAACAAAAAGAATGGATTGCAAAAGGTTATAGACGCGTCTCCGCGTCTCTCAATGCGTAATCTGGGAATCGAACCCAGGGCTCCCCGACGCTGCTCGAATGGCAACGGAGAATTTTACCACTAAACCAATTACGCTAGAGATGCTCTGCTGCGAGAGCAATGCGTGATCTGGGAATCGAACCCAGGGCTCCCCGACGTTACACGAATGGCAACGGAGAATTTTACCACTAAACCAATCACGCGCTGTGGTTGTTTGTTGAGACGTCGGCTTCGAAATGGGGTCTATGGTGATGGGGATACTTGGTGGAGTTGGAAGAGTTTTTGGTGTTTAGCGCGATGTGGTTGTCGGCAGAGCATGTGCCTAGGCGGCCGCTAAATAAACGAGCCAATCACCGGCATGTAAACTGTCCGATCGGGGCTTGTACGGAGAGCGGGTGAGGGAAGTGTGCAAGTACTCCGTACCGTACAGTGTCAATTGGCTGGGAGATTTGTAGGAATTATGCCTACTCGAGTGACACTCTTGGATAAAACAGCGAAACCTGTACTCTTGGAGATTTCAGTTGATGTATTGCTTTTCAATGCCTCTAGTACACTTATTTAGATATTTAGATATTTTGTATGGGCGAAACATGTGACGAGCGATAACACAACCGGTCCTCGTGTCTGTGTCTGCTTTCAGTTAATGGAACAAAATGTGTTCTTCACCAAGGTTCATTCTATCATCATCGCTCTAGTTATAACAAACGTAACCCTAACATAAACAATGACGACTATTTTATTATCCCTATTGCGATAATTTGATAGCAATTACAGATTTCGCAATTTTGCATCGCGAATTGTGGTTGTCGCCTCTCTTACCCTATAGAACAGAGAATCCATCACCAGCCTTGTGTTCAACACCACACAATCATAATAGCTTGATGGAATGCTAAGTATTGAATATCTAGGGTAGATAATCTCATTCTGAGGAGTTGCTTGGTTAGGTTGAAAAACGGTGCTATGAGACATTCGACATGTACCGGAGAAGTGTCTGCCACTCAGGGGTCACACCGGCCTTTGTAATGACTTGCATGTTTTGCATACCGAGGCTCGAGATGACTTCCATGCTCGATGGCCACGTTCTTTGAACTGATCCTGTTACTGGTCAAACCTCCCGTCTTCTGCGCCGAGATATCCGCATTCACAGGGGTCGCTTTTCTGCCCAGGCAAGCACTACATAGACCCTGTCATGGCCGCATCCCAAGACGCAGGAACGGACCTAGCTTTCTTGGCAGATGAATCGCCAAGATTGCAAGGCATTAGGGACAGGAGTCGCCGACTTGAAGAACCGGGATACACTCCAAGACCAGCAGGAGAGCACGTGGGCCTGCGCTGTGTGCGGCATAGATGCCTACGAGGCAGGTTAACCGCTTGGCTGTTGCTAAACTGACTAGTAGAACAGGAAAAATTAAATAGGATAAAGCCGGCTGTGCGGAGACGGCTTGCCTGTTCGACGAATGACAACATGGCGTCTTGCAACATTGGCTGCATTTGAAAGCCTTCATACAAAGGACAACGATATGGCTCTGAATCACTGACTGAGCGTTCATTTTATTCCTTCGAGAGGCCTGCGATCCTATCTGGCGTTAGCCTCGACTACCCTCGACGATCAGCAGCTTGATGGCAATGGGTCGAGAATATTGTCGATGAAACTGGATGATCATGAAGACAGCGTTTTTCGACGCCGATCGATACATAGCTGTCGATGGAGCGAGCCATCAAACTCCGTCGAAAAGGATTCGCTTGTTACAATAACCACCTTTTTAGACCACCAATCTCAGAGTTCCGATGAACAGCGAACTTGGTCATAAACCCTCGGATTGGCCATGTTCGATGGCCCTGGCCCATTTTCGACACCATTTTCAACATGTACAGAACACATCAACTGGTAGTGAGAAGCTCGATGCAGACTGACGTATCTCAACGCCATATAATTCGGGGGTCGAGTTACCTCAACCTCGAGCAAGTCTTGGGTTAGCGGCAACTTGATCCCGATGGAAATTTCTGGTGGAGGGCCTGTTCATTCAAGAAGTCGCCATTTATAAGTAGCCATGGCTTCGAGGGACCTGAAGATGAAATGGCATTCTGGTGGCTTTCACCCTGCAGGTGAAAACGGGCTTCCTCTCCAGGGCTCTGCGTACCTCTTCTCTGCCAGCTTGTCAAAGCTCCGATATGCACACTCTTAGCTATTATAATGTGTCTCGATGGATTATCGGTCGAGAATGGATTTTGAGGGGCGCGGGCTGGAGATGGGATATCCATATGTTCGAGGTACGGTTGCCGATTCAGTTGTTGACAGGGCCACAGAGGTTTGAACACTGCCCCTGAGTCTCGACAATAGGATTCGAACCGTGTTTTCGTGTGAAGGAAGGCTTTTGAGCGTCTGGGAGTGTGCCTTGCCGGCAGGGGAAGGCGTCGACTCGTCTTGGTCTCGAATCAAACCAAGAGACCGAAGGATCCAAAGACACTCATCTGGACTCTGGACTGCTGGCGAGAATTCCACGGGAAGACCAAAGGCAAATAAAATCTTCTGGGCGCCAAGGGACTGATACTAGACATTTGGAAGAATCATCTCGAGCTGATACTTCGATATCCAGCACGTGGGAGTGGCGTGTAGTCCCAAGTTGCTTGAAGGAACAGATATCGTTCGAGACGGCTAAAATGATTCAAACAGGACATGTCCGATAACCCGACAGAGGTAAAGGACTATTGAACTCGCTCCAAGGCAGCCTTGCCACTTATGGTTCTCCATCCTTGACTTTCTATGAGTGAGTCTCAGCCAATGACAGGCGCACGTGGGCTTTGATAGCTTCAATACTCGCCTCCTGCACCCCAAGCCCTAGAACAAAGACCCTCTGCTTCTTCCTGCTCATTCCCGGACGACAGCGGGGATCCCGCTCGCTAAACCTGCGCGTAATAAACGGGCTGAAGGACCACAGCGTTGGGGGTGATCATGCGAGCCATTTCCCAGTCGAGATGTCTTTCTCGGGAAGCGGCTCACCGAAGCGGGCGGGCCCTTTCAGCCTGCCTACCCGCGTTGAGGATGCTTCCCCGGTGAGCGTTTTCGTTATAGCTCTGGATAGTGAGCTGACCTCTTGCCAATCTCCTATACGAAAATGCCGCGAGGGAAGTCAAGGCGAGGGAGTTTCCTCAGGAGTTATTGATCGACGAGCTGACGAAACAAGTGTTTGACACCTTAAAGCATCATCCTTGGAAAATGGACATTCACAGTGTAACCTCGATTGCGCGTCTTTTTTAACTGTATTCCAATGCGGTTTCGAGAAGGTGTCACTAAAAAAGGATCATCAACCTTTAGGAACACTCTTCTTCCGACATCTCGAAACGCGGCCGTGTCGATCACCACGTAAACAGCTTGCGCGCCCCCCACAAAGCTTTTTGCCGCGTCTCGACTATCTTGGGTCAACGTCTCATGTCTTCATTGATCGGCAGATGCATCAAGAGGAGAGAATTGCGTTTTTCGCATAAAGATAATCGACGAGAACACAGATGTTCTGGACAAAAGGGGGTGTGATATCAGAGGTGTGTGTAGTGATTAGAGCGCTATGCTACTTTTGGATACCGACAAGTCGGCCGAGGAAGAGATGATGCAACGAGAAAACAGGGCAAACGAGTGTGCTCCGCGATGGTGGAGAAAGCTTCAGCTGGGGGAAGAGATGTGGGCGGTGGGTTGCATTCGAGGGCCTCTGACAATGTTTGTTGCGACGACATGTCGCAGGCAGGACGTAGCAGTTGAACCATTCTCAAACCTTTTTCCCGTCCAGCCGTTCTATTTCGAGATCTAAAGTTTCTCATCACCGCTTGTTTTGCGGTTCTAGTGGTTTCGGCAGATGGGAAGGATAAACGCCTAGACTTCCTATACGGTAAGGTGTCATGAATCGCTCTTGATGGAGCTCCAGCGGGGAGAAAAAGCACGGGGAGCTGATGAAAGCGTAGCAGTTGTCGTTGCCGCAACGTGCTCGAGACGCGCAATCTGGGTGGTTGAGCCCGTCTCCGGGATCCGTAGGTATTTTCGTCTCCAAGCAGGATGCGACCGTATCATGGCGTCACTTAGCTTTGGTGTGATTCTGTTAGTGGAATGACAGCAGTGAGTGTGAGAGTACGAGGAATGGGGCCTCGACTCCATGCGCATTTTGAGCCCCTCAAGGCCCCAGTAGCCAATCTTTCATCAATCTTCTACACGTGGGAGAGATCCTCATCTCTCATTGGTCAAGAGTGACAATCCGCATTGTTGGAAAGAAGGTATGGTCCGTGCATTCTATCCGCAAGCCACCCTGGTCTAGTCCCAAATTAGACAAGCGTCTTGGCTTTATCCGTGATAGAGTTGGTCTCCTCACATTTTTCTCCACCACCAACAAAGATTCTTCGGTCTTTGTCCATGGTTGCAAAGCCGTTCCCCTGCCACTTCTCCATAAGGGCACTGAGATCCAATATATGGTGCAGTCCCCATTGGTTCGCTTTCCATCCGACTGGCGTTTCGTCTAAGGTCTCTTGGCCGAAAGAGGGCACGAGTCGCGTGCTTCTCCTCTTGCTCCAGATCTCTTTGATGCTCCCCTTGACTCTCCCGGTCGGGAAATCGTGCGCGTGCCACGGCCAAGCAAAGGTGGAGATCTGCTGTCTGGCCGATGAGGTTGCGCAGAGCTCCCACGAGGGCTCGGCGAAAGGCTCTAGCATCTCTTGTCCTCGTTTTTTCACCGATACCAAGGAACAGACCACCGACAATACCCGCAATTAATAGACTTGACCATTTCACTACTGTTTAATTCTTGGCCATGCTCTTACGAGCAGTGGATCACAAGTAAAAAAATCCCATCTTCTCAAGGCTTTCGGAAGAGGGGAGAGAGAGGCAAAGCTGACGTTCCCGCTGCTAACCATCCATCAACATCAAACCCATGTCCAAGTGGCGTACCGGCTTCCTCAAGCACACGCAGGCGGACCCCGGTCGTTGGGACCGCCATCTGCATCACTGCTGCATCTCCCGGTGACGGATTGGGAGTTGTGTCGCGTGCTTCCCTTGCGGTGTTTTTCCCTCTCCTTCAATTTATCCGCGACTCTTGATACTGATCTCAGGTTAGGTTGTTTGTGGAATTATGCATGGAAACAAGGTTAATGCGTGGGCTCACATGTTCACGCTCTACTGCTAAGCTTAATTCCACCCAAGGTCCGTTCACAGACGGAAAGACGCCAGAGCGTTTCCATCAACCTTTTTCGGAGTAATATTTAGAAAATGGAATTGGTGAAGAGATCCACCGAATACCAAGAGATATGGTGCGGAAAAAAGAAGAGAGATGGGCTTGGCTGGGTGGTCAGCATCGGTTGGATCATCATTCTACGCCCCCCCAAGATCCCTCTGCTCGACCGAGGCGTCTGTTTTGGGGAATTGCTCACGACTGGACTGTCGTTCCCACTCTTGGCGTTTTGAGGATCCACGATGAAAAAATGCCAAGATGCTAGGGTTCTGTCTGTCTGTCGAAGGCGTCCGCCTCGCCCCCGGTCTCGAGAATCGTCTTGGAGAGATGGATGGGGCGTGTGGGCAGATGCTACTCTCTGAACCCACGCTTCTCTCGCTTCCGAGAATACTCTCGAGGTTTTTCGCCTTGGCTTCCCACTTTACACATATAGTATATATTCTCCTCCTCTTCCTCCCTCAATCTTGTCTATCCAGGTCACTCACTCACCCACTTCCCTCCTCATCCTCCTCACTTCTCTCTTCTGCCTTTGGCAAAGTAAAGATACCACCCACGGTTTAAACCGCCTGGTGGCTTCTATCAAGCTCCTCCCTCCTCTTTCCCTCCCATCTTCACTCTCAGAACACCGCAGTTATGGCCGTGTTCGCTCAGTACGACTACCTCTTCGCGGTAGGCACAATCTTTGCCTTCCTCGATGCCTGGAACATCGGTGCCAACGACGTGGCCAACTCGTGGGCCTCGTCGGTTTCCTCCCGTTCCATCAGCTACTTCCAGGCCATGATTGGCGCCAGCATCATGGAGTTCAGCGGCGCCCTCGGCGTCGGTGGCCGAGTTGCTGATACTATCCGAACAAAGGTCGTCGACGTCGAGGCCTTTGATGAGAGCCCTGCTCTTCTCATGCTGGGCATGGTTTGCGCCGTCATTGCCTCTGCTAGCTACCTCACTTTTGCTACCCGCTTTGGTTTCCCCGTTTCTACTACTCACTCTATCCTTGGCGGTGTCCTGGGTATGGGTGTTGGCGCCCTTGGTGGCTCTGGTATCACCTGGATTGGCTACAAGGAGAACGGTTCTGTCGATATCCAGCAGGGTGTCGTTCAGGTTAGTAAATCCCCAATATCTCCTCCCCCGCAGTATCGCTAATGCAACCTCTATAGGTATTCCTCGCCTGGATCATCGCTCCCATGCTTTCCGGTGTCTTTGGCTCTCTCATCTTCCTCTTCACCAAGTACGGCGTCCTCCTCCGCAATAACCCCGCCATGAAGGGTCTCATCCTCGTCCCCTTCTACTTCTGGCTCACTGCCTCCCTGATTGTCATGCTTCTCATCTGGAAGGGTGGCTCCTACGAGGTCAACCTTACCGAGGCCCAGATTCCCGGCGTCATCGTCGCTGCTGGTGCCGGTTGGGGTCTTCTCATGGCTCTCACTCTTGTTCCCTGGCTGTACCGTGTCGTCATCAAGGAGGATTGGCAGCTTAAGGCCTACCACATTTTCCTCGGTCCCCTCCTCCTCCGCCGTGGCCCCGTTCCTCCTGCCCCTGAGAACTTCCAGGGAGTTGTTCGCAACTTTTACGAGGGACATCTCACTCGTGAGGAGCTTGAGGCCCGTCGCGCCCAGCGTGCTTCCGAGGTCAACGAGGATCTTGAGGCCAACCACGAGAAGAAGGTTGCCACCGACAACACTTCTGAGGAGACACCCCAGCCTACCAACACCTTCCAGCACAAGTCTCTTGTCGGTCCCAAGCCTGATGGCCCCTGGTACACTGGTGCTTTCCTGTGGTGGGCTGTCAAGTTTGCCATCCTGCACGGTGTTGATAAGGATATCGTCAGCTCTCAGAGCGAAAAGTCTGTCGTCGCTGGCGATGTCGAGGAGATTCACGCCCGCGCTGCTCACTACGACAACCGCGCCGAGTTCCTCTACACCTTCCTCCAGATCATGACTGCCGCTTCTGCCTCTTTTGTTCACGGTGCCAACGATGTTGCCAACGCTGTTGGCCCTTATGCCTCCATCTACCAGATCTGGCAGTCTGGTGAGGTTCCCGGCAAGAAGGCTCAGGTTCCTCTCTGGATTCTCGCCTTTGGTGGTGCCGGTATTGTCCTTGGTCTCTGGACTTATGGTTACAACATCATGCGCAACCTGGGTAACCGTGTCACTCTCATGTCTCCTGCCCGTGGCTTCTCTATGGAGCTTGGCTCGGTTATCACCATCATCCTGGCCACCCGTCTTAGTATGTATTCCCCTGAATCTTTTGACTATACACCCTTGCTAACTACTTCAACAGAACTGCCCGTCTCTACCACTCAGTGCATTACTGGCGCCATCGTCGGTGTCGGTCTCTGCAACGGCGACTGGCGATCCATCAACTGGCGCATGGTTGGCTGGATCTACATGGGTTGGTTCATCACGGTGCCCACTGCTGGTCTCATCTCGGGTATCCTCATGGCCTTTATCACCAACGCCCCCAACTGGAATTAAGAGGGTTTGGAAGCATCTGCTTTGCCTTGATGATTTGACCTTTACGCACAAACGTGAGCATACCGGGATGTGGTGGTGTCCCCCAATGGAAGGACAACGAAGCGGTGGCTGGGACATTGCTTGATAGATATTATACCCGATAGACTATAATGACATTCTTTGCAAATATCTGAAGTGGCATGTGACTGCTAGTTAAGCTAGTGTTAGTGATCAATGGTTATGTCTGTAGGTTACCTAGTCTTCAGTGATTGTTAGTAGAAATGGTCAGTCAAACCATCTGTTCACACATCTGTTACACATACAAGTTTGGATCAGTTTAGAGGGAAAGCTTACTAAGGATTGACTATCTAAAAAGATGGAATGTATCTAATCCCCCGTCGAATCCGCAGTACGATTGACGCTCTTCCAAAGGAATGGCACCTAGACTGTCCGTCGAGACTTTTACTTTTTTGCGCACCAATATCCCAAAGATGGACATTATGCGTATCCAAGCTCGTTCACACAAGCTTAGTAGTTGTATCGGCCCTTGCTGCAAGAGTGGCAGTCGCCCTTCTTGTCGCAAAGCTCGACATAGATGCCGATGTAGTAGTCGCCACGGCACTGGTACTTGTCCTTGATGGCAAACGAAAACTCGTTGAGGCCCTTCTCCTCGATAGCCTGGTAAGGATAGCTCTTGTGGTGGCAGATGTTGTGACCGTCATAAGAGTCGTATCCGCCGTCGCAGCCGACAAAGACGGCGGCCTTGGTGGCGGTGTACTCGTAGTTGTCCTTGAGATCGAGAGAGACGATGATCTCGTTGTGATGCTCCTTCTTGACGAGCTCGATGTAGTACTTGCCGTACTTGTGGTGGCTGTCGTGCTTGTCGTAGTCGTGACCGCCAATCAGCTTGCCAGAGACGGACGACTTGAGATCCTCATACTGGTAGCGGAGGTAGTGGCCATCGTGCTTGTGGCAAGTGTTGGGGTGCGAGTTGTAGGAGAGCTTCCTCAGGGGGTGAGCATAGCGGCCGTCAATAGCGTAAGCCTTCTTGAGCTTGCCCTCGCAGTCGCGCTGGTAGCCATTGTAGAACTTGACGCTTCGCTTGGGGTGATGATGAGTGTGGTGGGATTGCGACTTGTGGCCGTGGGTTCCATCCAGGTTCTCAACAATCTTGGCAGCGGCCTGCTCGACAGCCTTCTCAACAGTCTTCTCGACCTTGGCATCGCTGTAGACAGAGCTGGAGCTAGGCTCACGCTTGTCGATCTTGACATGCTTGATCTTCTTGTTGCGGCGGCCGGTTCCAGTGGCGACATCGTTGAGGTCAACAACAACGGGATCGGCAGCCTGGGCAGAGGCGGCAGTCAGAGCAGCCTTGACCTTCTTGGGGTCACTGAAGATATCAACGACGGCCTTCCTGATGCTGTTACCGACAGCAGCCTCAGCCCTCTCAACGTACTTGTCAACCCTGGCATCGCTGGGGTCGTCAAGCTCATCGACAGCCTTCCTGATGGTCTGACCAACGGCCTCCTCAGCCCTCTGGACATACCTGTCAAGCTTGGGGTCGTTGACGCTGGTGACACCGGCGAGCTCGTTGGCGTTAGCCTTGAGAGCGTTGCGAAGAGTGTTGCGCTTGCTGTGGTGACCATAGTGATGACCGTGATGACCGTGATGCTCGTGATGCTTACCATGATGATCGTGGTGACCATAGTGATGAGCGTGGTGGTTATGGTGCTTGTGATGATCGTGGTGACCATGGTGACCGTGATGATAACCGTGGTGGCCGTGATGCTCGTGATGCTTACCATGATGATCGTGATGACCGTGGTGGTGGTTGGCAAGATCGGCGAGGTGAGCATGTTCGAGGTGGTGTCCGTGGTGCTTATGGTCATGGTGGTCGTGATGCTTGTTGTGGTGCTTGTTGTGGTGAGCGTGATGGCCGTGATGCTTGTGGTGATCATGGTGGCCGTGGTGGTGCTTGTTATGCTCTCCCCGGAAAAGCTTCAGCAGCCTGCTGGCAGCATTGTCGAGGTCCTCGATCTTGGTGGTGTCGTGGTGGTGGTGACCGTAGTGCTTGTCATGGTGGTGATGCTTGCCATGGTGCTCGTGGTGCTTGCCGTGCTCATGATGCTTACCGTGATGCTCGTAGTGTTTGCCGTGATGCTCGTGATGCTTGTCATGATGATCGTGGTGCTTACCGTAATGAGAATGGTGGACGTGGCCGTGATGCTTGTTGTGGTGGTCGTGGTGGCCGTGGTGGTGCTTGCTGTCACCCTTGAAGAGCTTATCCAGGGTCACCTTGCTAGCAGTAGCCTTGATGTTCTCAACACGCTCGTTATACACGACATCGTAGTGGGGCTTCTTGTGGTGATGCGAGACATCGGATCGCTTGTAACCGTGGTGGCCGTGGTGATAGAAGTGATCACCATGTTGATGGTGACCAAAGTGGTGGCCGTGATGACCGTGATGATGGCCGTGGTGATGACCGTGATGATGGCCGTGATGATGGCCGTGATGATGACCATGGTGGTGACCATGATGATGACCGTGGTGGTGACCGTGGTGATGACCATGGTGGTGGCCGTGGTGATGATACTCAGAGTGAGTATGGCGGTGCCTGTGATGGTGGTCATGATCATGCTCGTGATGGTGGCCGTGATGGTGGCCGTGGCGGTGGTTATGGTGGTTGTGATGCCTGTGATGCTCCTCGTGATGATGGCCGTGGTGGTGTCCATGGCGGTGCCTATGGAGCTCATCGTGGTAATGACCGTGATGATGCCCGTGACCGTGCCTGTGGTGCTCGTTGTGGTGGTGGCCGTGGTGATGTCCGTGGCGATGGCCATGGAGCTCATTGTGAAGATGGCCGTGACGGTGTCCATGACCGTGGCGGTGGCCGTGGAGCTCGTGATGGCGATGCCTATGGTGCTCATCGTGGTTATGATGTCCGTGGTGCTTATGCTTGTGACCATTCTCCAGGCCGCGGGCATGATGGGAGTGACCATGATGATGGCCGTGATGATGGCCGTGATGACCCAGGTGATGATGACCGTGATGATGCTCATGACCGTGATGATGCTCATGACCGTGATTATGTCCGTGAAGGTGGCCGTGGTGATGCTCGTGACCGTGGTGGTGACCATGATGATGGCCATGGTGATGTCCATGGTGATGACCGTGGTGATGCTCGTGGCCGTGGCCGTGGCCGTGCAGATGACCGTGTTGATGCCCATGACCGTGATGATGACCGTGGTGGTGGCCGTGACGATGGCCGTGCAGATGGCTGTTGTGATGCTCGTGACCGTGGTGATGACCATGATGATGACCGTGATGATGGCCGTGGTGGTGGCCATGGTGATGCCCATCAAAGAAGTGGTTGAGATCGCCAGAGTGGTGTCCATCATGGCGGTGACCAAAGTGATGTCCGTGATGATGACCATCGTGATGACCAAAATGGTGACCGTGGTGACCGTGATGATGACCGTGATGATGGCCAAAGTGGTGGCCATGATGTCCGTGGTTATGTCCATCATGATGTCCGTGATGGTGGCCGTGGTGGTGACCATCAAAGAAGTTCTTCAGACCATAGTTGTGAGAAAAGCCGGCATCGCGCTGGTGAAGGCCTCCATGGTGGTGGTGGCCGTGGTGGTAACCCTCGTGGTGATGACCATGCTTGTTATCATGATGATGACCGTGATGATGTCCATGCTTGTGGCCGTGGTGGTGACCATGCTCGTGGCCATGGCCATGGTGGTGGCCGTGATGATGCTTGTTATGATGCTCATGACCGTGCTTATGGCCGTGATGATGGCCATGGTGATGGCCATGATGATGACCGTGATCGTGACCATGCTTGTGGCCGTGGTGATGACCATGATCGTGACCGTGATGGTGGCCGTGATGATGCTTATTGTGATGCTCATGACCGTGGTGATGTCCGTGATGATGACCATGGTGGTGGCCGTGATGGTGGCCGTGGTGCTCCTTATGATCGTGAACATGACCATGGTGATGACCGTGATGATGACCGTGGTGATGACCGTGACCGTGCTTGTGGCCGTGAGAATGGCGGTGGCCATGATCATGATGATGCTTGTGGTGGTGCTCATGATGATGCTCGGCATGGTGGATCTCCTTGTGCTTGTGACCGTGATGATGGCCGTGACCATGCTTGTGATCATGATGCTCTTTGTGGTGGTGATGCTCCTCATGATGGTGCTTGTGTCCATGGTGCTCCTTGTGGAGGTGGTGCTCCTTGTGATCGTGGCCGTGCTTGTGGTCGTGATGCTCCTTGTGGTCATGATGCTCCTTGTGATAATGTCCATGCTTGTGGCCATGGTGCTCCTTGTGATCATGGTGCTCCTTGTGATGGTGGCCATGGTGCCTGAAAAGATGATTAGCATTCACTGCTTGCAAGAGTTGGACTGTCCGCGTACCCATCGTGGTGGCCGTCATGGTGCTTATGCTCATAGTGCTTATGCTCGGAGCCCTCGTCGCGGCGGCTGGCAGCGTTGATCAGCTCGATCTTAGGATCGTGCTTGTGGCTTGTCGACGTTAGCAGTGAATGACAACAGAAAGTGGGCAGACTTACTGCTTGCACTTGGCACAGGTGTAGCTGAGAGCAAAGTACTTTTCGCCGTTGGTGGACTCGCGGTTGTAAAGCTCATATCGCTTATCGCCGTGAACAATCGTAGCCTTGATCCTGATGTAGAAGCGCCAGCCACCCTCACCCTTGAGGGGGCACATCTTGTCGTAGGAACCGCCATCGGTCAGAGAGAAGTACGGGATATGGCATTTGACCTCCTTGTAGTTGTTCTTGGCCTTGCAGTGGTCGCTGTCCTTGTTATACTTGGTCGAGTGAGCATGCGGGGGGCGGGCTCGCTCGACGTAGATGCTGACGTCTTCGTACTTGTAGTGATCGATGCCCTCAAAGTTGAAGACTAACCCATCGTCCTGGAAGTCGAAGTAGACCTTGCCCGTCGCCTCGTGAGGGGCGCAGTCGTGTCCGTCAGCACAGAGACCCCAGTGGTCACTGGGTTTGAAGTCGTTCTGCGGTAAGACAAAGGTCGCTGGGTCGGGAACCCAATTACCCTTGCCAGCCTTTCCACATCCGTCGAGATACCGGTGGCCTCCCTTGGAGTGATCAGCTTTGAAGTAGGCAAGGGATTCGTGGGCTACGACCCCGAGGCCCTGAAGGGCACAAAAGAGGGACGTTCTCATCTTCATCCTGAGAAGAAGAGAGAGGAACGAATGAATAGCGAACTTGATCTGTTTGAGATGATTGATTCCTAGAGAACACCTTCGCCTTTTTAAACCCAAGAGGTCCAAAATCACAAGGTGAGCCGTGAGCATGAAATCGGGACGGCCTCGTGTAAGAGGGGGCTGGCCGTGAGGATTTGCGCCATGGCGGCGATGGTGAGCTTGCGGGCTCGGCCGATGAGGAGTTGTGGAGAGAGACTATGCAGTGGCTCAACGAGCTCCTTGGATGATGAGTAGACATGAACTCTAATGGCGAGAAAGGGGGGAATATTGAGATGCAGGAAACGAAATGGTGGCGTGCAACAATGAATAGTTGACACAAATTGGCACGTAAAGTAGAAGGGTAGAGACTGCCAAAAGCCATTCTTGTATCTATGAGGAAATGAAACGCGAGAAAATATGGCCGCCAGCGAAGGAAGGGGACAAGACAGAGGAGTGTGAGGTTGTCGATACTCAATTGATGCCATGCTACCTGTGAAGTCCACATACTGCATGCAAACAATCAGGACAGATAGTTTCATGCAGTCTTCACATGAGGGCTTCCAAGAGAGCACAGCAAAATCGTTGCTTTAGCTGGGGTGCATATTGGTTGACGTTTACTCGCATTACGCCCTAAGCCGTGAGGTATTCTGCTTGGGTAGCGACGAACAAGCTTCTCGTAGTTGAATTGAGTTTTGACGAGGATTGATTCCACAAGGGTCTCCCAGGTAATCGGGACAAGCCCGAAGGCATGTGAAGCAGTGATGGCTGAAGATCAGGGGCAGCATCTCTAGGTGACGGTAACGCTTGTTGGCTGATTTCGACGAGCAGGTTTTCGACCTTGAGCATATGAATGCTTCTGCACGACATCGTGGCGAGGTTTAGATGATCCGATGGCAACAAAGGAGGCTGAAATGGCTGGCTCGGCCTGCCCGAGGACACTCGTCTGCCAAACGCATCGTGATGAATTCGCAATATATTGAACAATCAGCGCGTAAGAGATCAAGGAGTGACGGCGAGAAGCATAACCAAGAGAGAAGCCATATCTATTCGGTTATGCTCGGTAGAGCCCAATTGGTGCTCGCGTAGCTCAGGTCAGAGGATATGTCGTCAGTCTCGAGATGACCTGCTGGGGGTGCGCGGCGCGACGATGGATCAAGGCTTGCATCTTGTGGAGGCTGTTCCTGTGATTTTGCATGTGGGCGAGAGAGAAGGCAAATACCCGAAGGTTAGATGGCCAAAGGTAATGCAAGTTGTTGAAGCTCGCGATCGGGGGTGGTGTTGATGGAAGTAAGAAGAAGGAGGTGCTGTCGGAGGAAGTGAATGTGGGGTTGGCGCGCCAGAGATGCTTTAGGTAAGGAACATGGGCATCTACGCTCACATCCACCAACCTAGGTAGGCCAGATGCCTTGGTCTCAGGAGCCAGAGACAGCTCGCCAGCGGTCTCGGACCTACGATCCTCTCCGGCCTCATCTCCAGATCCAGACTCCTCTCCAGACTCCTCTCCAGGCGGCCCAGCCCCGAGCCCGTCCGCAGACACCTGAGCAATCCGGTTGGTAGAGCTTAGGTAAACAAGATGGAAAAAATTGCGTCATGAAAAATGAAAGCAATCAAAGGAGATTACATGTGAAATGCCGGTCTTTGTATTGGAGGCCTGGCAGGGTTGTGAAGGGCTGGGGTGCCCTTCTTTGTGTCCTCGGCTTGTTTCATAGACTGAGCAAACTATTAGCAAACTCTCCGCAAGCTCCTAGGCGAGGGAAACACCAAGCTATTGTTGAACAAATAACAGCTTCACTTTTATGCCCCGGAAACAGGGGCTCTTACTTGCCCTCACCTTTGGATATTTAATAATGATTGAGCTCCTCCCTTCTATGACCATGAGTAGGAACACCGCCAGCTTGCAACGGCCGAGACGAGCTCGGCTGTCAGTGTATAAAGCTTTTGGTCAAAATCTAGACATCCAGCGTCAAAATGGGTCTGACAGCTGTCGGCAGCTGCCAGCACTGATCGTAGTTTGCTTACCTTGATGACTCCGTTCGTGATTTACACTGGCCATTCCAAAACAATCTTCGCAAGTCACCTCGAACTTCCACTTCAACCTTCCTTTCGCACACGCACAAAGCTTTCGCAGGCTGTCTTGTATCAGATTTCGTGTCCTCATTCACACTCTCTTTGACTCGTTCTATATTAGCACTTGCCACTGCTGTAGAAAGCGACATGAAGGTCGCAGTCATCGGCGGCGGCCCTGCTGGCCTGGCGACCCTCAGGTTTCTCGCACATGCCCACGATTACTTTCCCCTTTCGCCCATCGAAGTCCGTCTTTTTGAAGCAGAGAAGGACATCGGAGGCACATTTTCCTACCGCGTATACGAAGATGCCGAGGTCAGTTCCCTTGGCGCTGCGAAGTCACTTCATCTCTAACCGTGGTTGCTTTAGCTGGTGTCTTCAAAGTATCTGACAGCCTTTTCGGACTTTCGTCTCCCAGAGGATGCCCCTGACTTCGTCACTCCCGCAATTTATGTCAGATATCTCAAAGCCTACGCCACTGCCTTTGAGCTTTGGCCCATGATCGAGCTGCACACCCAGGTTGATCAAATCCGCCGCGGACCAAACGGAGTCGGTCACATCGTAAGCCTGCATTGCAAGGATACGGGTAAGCTCACTCACTGGGCATGCGATGCCGTTGCCGTGTGCACTGGAATCAACGTCAACCCCGTGATCCCTGAGATCAAGGGAGTTGAACGGGTGCCCTCCATCCTCCACTCCTCTCAGCTCAAGACCCGAGCTCAGTTTGGTGAGGATACCAATGTGTATATTATGGGTGCTGGCGAAACTGGCATGGACCTGGCGTACCTTGCCATCACGTCCAAGGCCAAGTCTGTCACTCTCTGTCACAGGGACGGGTTCTTCTGTGCCCCCAAGGCAAGTTCTCGCCTGACTTTTGTCTTCAAGAACCAGCACTAACAAGAGATGCAGATCATCCCGATCCCCCAAGTCATGGGTCGTTTAAAGGCGGATCCTAATGATCGCCCGAACAAGCCTGTTGACGCATCCGTGGCCAGCCTCTTCGATACGGCCTATGTCCACCCGAAGCTGCAGAAGAGCCAAGTTCTATGGACCTACTATGACCGATGGATCAAGAGAATGCACTGGCTCATCTCGGGGACCGAAGAGGGCCCTGACCAGTGGGTCGGTCAGATGAGTGCGTCTCGAAAGTATATAGACTCCAGTAAGTCGACTGAAACCGCTCATGGCGATGTGTTAACAATTTAGTTCTTCTTTGCAAGTCTGATAAGGCACTCCCATACATGAACGTCGGAAAGCGATCTGATTCTTGGGTCAACCGCTTGCGTTCCCGGATCATAAACGTGCCAATCCGCGAGAATGATGGGAAGAAGATTGATGTTGTGACCTGGCCTAAGGGCATCAATGAGGATGGTCTCATGGTATTCGACAAGAAGCTCCCAACGGACTCAGTTCTTCCGGATCATCAACTCAAGCCAGATGTGATGGTATTCGCCACGGGGTACACTCGGGAGTTTCCATTTCTGAGCAGCGATTACCCGTGCGTCGCTCAAACCAATGTCCGAGGCATCTACAAGGACGGAGATGTGACGCTGGGGTTCATCGGTTTTGTTCGACCGGCGATTGGTGAGTAACAAAGTTTCACAGCTCAAGCCTCGACTAACAGTATGCAGGTGCGATCCCCCCCTTGGCGGAACTCCAAGCCCAATTCTGGGTTCTTCGACTGCTTCAAGACCAGTTCCCTAAGGAGGTTCCCCGTCGGATTAGTCCCAATGCTCTCCCTACCTACGACCTGGACTACCAAATTCACCCTCGCGGCGGTTACAGCTTCTACGAGACGAAGCGGGCTGTTGACCATGAGAGCTACGCCTACCAGCTTGCTCTCGACATGGGCGCTGCACCCACCGCTACCCACGTTTTCAAGAAGGGCTGGAAGATCTTCTTCACCTGGGCCATGGGGTCCAACTTCAACACGAAGTTCCATCTGGTAGGCCCATGGAAGTGGGAACGAGGTGCTGAGGAGATCATGCGCAACGAACTCTTCAACGTTGTCAAGCGTTCCGGCGGTTACGTCTGTAAGTGGCCACTCAAATGATGTCCTTTCAAACCCCAGACTAACCTGCGATAGATTTGACAACTTACACTCTCGTACCTATGTTCATATTTGGATCCTTGAGCATGATGTTGTATGCTTGGTTTGGCCTATGCGACCTCGTTTCCGGTTTCGGACGCCGATCCAACAAGAAGCCTTCCGCCGGGACTTTGGGGGAGGGTTCGGCTTGAATAATTCATCTTACTATCTTCACAAATGTGTTCGATTCAAGCGAATCTATGATGGGATCAGACCAGGTCGGCCTTGATCGAGCGACAGGCTAACCTCCCTGAGGCGATGGAATTACCAGTTGAAAGATGATGCTGGTTTGGCATGGGTGAGGTGTGACAGCCTGGAGGGATCAAGAAGACGATACCGCTGTGTAATTATATGTATAGTGTATATCAATGTACGACCATTTATCATCGAACCCTGGGGCTTATCGCATGAAGAGTGTTCGTTCGATCTCGAAGTGGGTCCAGGCACTTGGGTTCGGTGAGGGCCGGCGAGTGGGGGCCGTGGCGGGGCTCACCACGGTGAGCTCGGTGAACCTCAAGCCTTAGTTTTTTCCAAAGGCTGGAGATGCCAAACGATTCCTCTCGCCCTCACAAAGTGCAAAATGTCCGATGAAACGGTCCAGCCCAATCAATGGGTCGCCTTGAGGCTTCCTAATGAAACCTTTCGCATCTTGGAAGTTGTGCCCAACACGTAAGCAAACATTCACTCTTGCGCTCTGCGACTGACTGACCTCTTTTGCGACAGAACCATCTCGCTGGGCAAGTATGGCTCATTCCCCTCGAACCTCGTTATTGGTCGGCCGTTCCACCTCACATATGAGGTCCAGGACAAGAGAGAGGGCGAGAACTTTGCGCGCCTGCGCGTCGTCCCCGCTAAGGAGCTCAACGCCGACCACATGGCCGACACCAGCGCAGAAGCGACAGAGGGCGAGGACGTGATCGCCCCCGCCGACGGAGAGGAGCTGACGCTCGTCGACGAGAGCGGAAAGGTCTTGGTGCGATCGAATCGAGAGATCATTGACGACTCGGCGCGGCAGACGCTTACAGCCGAAGAGATTGAGGAGCTCAAGCGCAAGGGCGCTTCGGCGGGCAAGGAGCTGATCGCGAAGCTGCTCCTCTCGCACACTGCCATCGACCAGAAGACGGCGTACTCGCTCGCCAAGTACAAGCTCCTCAAGACGAAAAAGTACATCCGGCGATTCACTGTCCTCCCTCTGGACGTCCCAATGCTTGCACAGTGGCTGCTCGAGGACCGCGATCCGTCAAAGATTTTTGAGATGAGGCCGGAGATGATGGCGCTGGTAGGATGCTGGGCCGATGTTCATTTTGGCGGTGTATCTTCTGAAGATGCCACTGGGAATCAGGGTGGGAGGTGGTTGGTCGTGGATGATACTGGTGGTCTGCTGGTTGCTTCAATGGCTGAGAGGATGGGTATACTTCACCAAAAGCCCGAGGAGGAGAAGACGGAAGAGCTGCCAATACATACCAGCGATCCTTCAGCTTCGAATACCGCCGAGGCCAGCACTGATACGACAGAAGCGCAACCAGACCAGCCTCAAGCAACATCAGAAACTACAGAAGCTCCCTCGTCGCCCAAGGCGCATAAGAAGCGACACCCTCGACGAAGCGACTTCGACGTCCCCTACGTCAACACAAATACCCTCACCCTGATCCACGGCCAGACCCAGCCCAACCTCTCTCTCCTCCGGTACTTCAACTATGACGCCACCAACCCCAACCCGACCTACCCTTACCACCCCCTTGCTACCAACCTCATGCCCATCTCATGGTTACAGCTCCTAGCCCCTGAAGACGACGATGCCTACAACAACCGGCCGCCCGAGGCTACACCTGAGGAGATATCCTCATGGAAGACGAATCGCCGAGGTAACTACCACCGCAAGCGACGGAGGTGGGCGCGTATCCGGCACGTAGTGGACGCAACACGCGCCGGCGGCTTCTCCGGCCTCGCAGTCGCGAGCACCATGGATCCCATCTCGATCGTCCGTAACGCTGTGCCCCTACTGGCAGGCGGCGCTCCCATCGCCATTTACTCCCCCACAGTAGAGCCCCTAACGCAGCTTGCCGACTGCTTCAGCGTGGCCCGCCGTGCGGCATGGGTATCAACGCCGCCACCCGAGATCGAAGGCAAGACAGTCTCCGAGCTCGAGCGCTGGGAGGGCACACCCGAGTTCCCCCTGAACCCGACGCTGCTCCTGGGCGTGACGGTCCAGAGCAGCAGGGCGCGGAGGTGGCAGGTCCTCCCCGGACGCACGCATCCGTTCATGATGGGACGAGGCGGAGCGGACGGGTTCTTGCTTACGGCTTGGAGAGCGGTGCCGGTGGAGGGCAAGATCGAGGCTAGGGGCAAGTTTAAGCGGAGAAAGATGGAGGCGTCTTGATTGGGGAAAAGGAGTTTTGCACAAGCAGGATTGCGCGATAGCTTATTAGGAATAAAATCACCATGAGCCTGGCTTCAAACTCGTTGGACTTTGGAATCACTATTCGTAATTGGACATATTTGCCTCTCTATGAACAGCATTTGCTTGTGTTCGTGCTTGTCAGAAGTCAAGCTGGGCTGGACACAAACATATCTTGAACTACTATAAATATTCCCATCTCCTCCCATCTTTCCAGCAAGTCCTTGACATCCAAACACTCTTTCTCCGTTCTATATTCAAGGCATATATATAACGCGTCTCGATTGACCGAGTTCCGTATCGATGCAACGCTCCGCCCTTGTTCTGCCAGGTCAGCTCTTGCGGTACCATCGCCTTCTTGCAGGTTTGGGGGGGAGCGGCATCACAATTCACCGTCTTGGTGAGCGGGCGGTAGCCCCCATGAGGTAAGCATAACTTGTTCTGCTGATGATTGGCCTGGCTTTAAAAAAGGTAACTGACATCAACCAGGTTGGCTGCTGGTACATAGCACCAAGACGACGCACGTCTTCGGGAACGGCCCTCCATTCCCGCCAAGAGTGTGTTGGTGACACGCCCTCCAGAAAGAGCTGTCTGAGTCCGAACAGATGTTTGGACTAGACTGGCTGATGGATGGAGTGAAATATCATCTTCTTCTGAATGGATTCCCCCGTCCACCCTTCCAACCAGTCCGAAGAGTGTAGGACAAAACAGCAGACTGGCACAAATATCCTTCTGTTCCTTGGGGAGTAGATACATCGAACTTATATACACATGACGCCAAGCCAAAGACAACACGGGCATCGACAAAGAGGGGGTTTTTCCACAACATCTCAGGAGCCTTTGCATCGGTCTTCTGCGCCGAAGCACTACCGGCGGTGGCAAAGGAGGGTCCGGCCGTGGACTTTCGGCTTCTGGGCCAGGGGACAGATACAAATATATACGACGGCTTGAGGAGAGCACTGATAGTCCCGGTCCTGGAGGTATCGATGAGATATTCATGATATACTACCCTCACTGGATACCAGACTACAGCCCTGGCGGCAAGCTTTGCTCCCAGCCAAGGTGGCAACAGGGATTCATCTCAGTCCACTATACATGGATCATCCCTTGGGGAGTATATATCGGGATGATGTTTTCAAATGGCACAGAACACCGCAGAGTCAAGTCAATCCACCCAGAATTCAGCGCTCGACCAGGCTGATGCCTCCCACTCACGTCTTCTCCCTCACCAACCTCGGCCCGTATAGTCCTATGTGGTCTCGAAGACCAGCGCTCCCAATGACCAAGAGCACGGGACTTCATCCCTCTTGGATAGAAACATATATTTACGCAAGCGCTTAATCTTTCCCTTTGTGACTCGGTGGGTGCGCCTGGGAGTCGCTCGCGCGGGAGTACCTCAGACGGTCAAGTCGCTTTCACCGCTCCCAGCCACGAGCTGGCACCTCCAAAGAGCGACAGCTGTCATCTCGATACATTACACATGGATCATCCCTTGGTGCCTATTCACAAAGCACAGGGTACGACTGCGTCAAGTCGCTTCTCCTGGCGATACAACACTCAACGAGGCGACTGCTCTCACTTTTCGCCTTTTCCTATCGTGCGAGCTGGCACCTTCAGAGAGCAATATCTCTCATCTCATTCCACTATACTTGGATCATTGATATATACCAACAATGGGGTGGGACACCGTTATTCTTGCATGTACATGAGCAAGGCCCCGAGATTCACCCAGACAGGATCGTTCAAGCGAGTGTACACACGTCCCTTCCAACGCCTCGCCCGTGCTATTCGGCCCTTCAAGAGTTGAATAGCACAGCATTGTCAACTCACACATTGTTCTTCTTCAAACGAGGGGTATGTATATAAATCGGGCAGCATCGGCCCCCCACGGACGAGAGGCTAAGAGCCGATCAACATACAGAACATAAGGACCTCGGCGAGAAGGAAGGGCGGCACTCGAAGCCTTGCTTCCACTATCGTCGCCTATATATTGGTGCCAAGCGAGCAAAAGACGCTCAAGATGCCCGACTCGACGACTGCTGATTGTACGGGGCGTTTCCCAGGCCATAGGAGAAAGCAATGGAGAGCAATCTATCGCGCAAGGGGAGTTCGTTGACGAACCATTGGCAGAATATCCCGGCGGCGGATGGCGACACTAGAGCATAAACGACGACCTGGTCGTAGTTTTTTTCTTTTCCTCTTTCGTGTTTATGGAGGAAAAGTTCAAAACGGACCTAGACACTCAGGTGGACCAAAAGGACACAAAGAGCGGACGCACGTGGGTGGCTAGATTGCGAACAGGCAGAATGATACTTACACAGAGCACTCATGATTGAGTCCCTGGCTCAGCGGCGTCGGGTCATGTTCGACTAAAGACGTCTATTGTATCTAGAAACACTTGAGCAGGTTTACCAGACTGTATGTAAGCCAGCTAGCTATCTTTACAAGATACTCACCCCCTCTACACACTTATACATAGTAGGCAAGGGAAGATTGTTGAGGAACATTCCATAGCCATTCATAGACATTCAAGTTGTGACATTGTTAAGTTCAATCTCGTTTCACAGTGTAATTCAGAGATGCTAGAGAAGTCAGATGAAGAGTCCAAAAACTCCCAGTCTATGATTGAAGCGTAAAAAAAGGACTATTATACAACCCTTCGGCAGGGTACCACCCGTCTACCCACTCTATGCTCGAGGTATCATAAGCACACATGAGACGAAAAACGAGTAACCCCCCTTTTTCCAAAGGATTCACTTTTTGTTTCCCTTCCCCGTTCTTGTCCCTCCTTGGACGAGGAGCCTGCTGACCGCAAGCCTTGTGCAGCCCCCTTACTTCCATTGATAAGGTATCCATGTAAAAGAAACAGCAGCGAGCGTTTCAAAGCAGGCCCAGCTCTTGGGCACTGCTCAGGCCACGGTTCCCAGACAGCTCGTACACTTTCCCTCGCTTCCCCTTTTCATTTCGACATCGCGGATCGTTTAAGCAGCGATCTCGACACCACCGACGGCGCCGAGGGCCTAGTTGAGTTGTTAGTTGATATATCAGACTTCTGAGGACTGGGCTTTACATACCTTCTTCAGGTCACCGTAGATGGCGAACTGACCGGCGGTGAGAGTACCGACCATGAAGAGACGAGCACCGATACCGGTGTAAGAGCCACGGAGACCGAGCTCCTTGCCGATCTTGATGAGACGAGAGGTAGTGCCCTCACCGGGGAGACCCTTGGTCTTGTTGATCTTGGAGAGCATGGTGTCGGCGGGCTGAGAGACAATGGCGGCGGCGAAACCGGCGGTCAGACCAGAGCCCAGGTTGACAACGGTCTGCATGCCGTCGGACATGTCCTTCTTGGGGAACTGGCGGTAGACAGCCTCGGCAACCTTCTCGTAGACGACGAACTTGGCCATGGTGTAGGGGATCCTGGTGTTGTGAGTATATTGCCAAGAAAGGCCCATGATAACTGAGGTACTTACTGCTTGAAGAGGATGGGACCGAAACCAGCGTAGAAAGCACCGATACCCTCGTTCTTGAGCATCTTGCCGAAACCAGAGATGAGACCGCTGGCGTAGGTAGGCTCAGAGACGAGACGGATACGGGTGGCCTCAAGGGGGCAGAGAGCAATATCGGCGAAGAACTCGGCGGTGGCAGAAGAGGCGAGGTAGACGGCAGTGCGGTTCCTGGAGGCAGTCTCGTAGCCGAGCTGGTCAATCCACTGCTGCTTGAAGAACTCGTAACCTCCGAACTTGAGGGCGCCCTGGAGGAAGTAACCGGCAAAGGTGGGGCCGGCACCGGTGAGGAGAGCGCCAGCACCCTCGTTCTGGACGACCTGGCGGAAGCCACCGACCAGACCGCGGTTGTAGGTGACGGGGTCGAGCTGGATACGGGTCTTGACGCTGTGAGGGAGTGTTAGCTTTAGAGATTCAGGAGAGTATCGCTGCCATTGAGGCTCGGAATTGCGACACGGCGGAGCGGCAGCCTCGGGCCAATTGAGGACCCCGGGATAACCGCTCGCAGCAGAGCAGCAAAAGGCGCAATTGACAGCGAGAGGCTTGCGGTAGAAACGTACACGTCGACGGGAGTAAGACCACCGTGGGTGATGGAGCAGCAGGCAGCACCGGCGAGGGCGAATCGCGAGTAGAGGGCGAAGCCGGTGAGCTTCTTGGGCTCCTCAGCCTTGATGGTCTGGACGACGGCGTCGACCTTGGTCGAGCCGGTGGAAGCAGCGCCGGAAGCCATTGCGGAAGATGTTGTATGGGGATTCAGACAAACAAAGGACTGAGAGGAGATGGAAGAGCCCGAGCTGTTAGGACGGGGTCTGGTGAGGGAAGTAGGAAGCTTGAGGTGAGAAGGAGGAGGAGGGAAAAAAACTTGAGCCTTGAGATCTTTTTTTTGTTTTGGCTGGTCCCCCCCCGGGGAAAAATAATGCCTCCTGCCCGCCGCCCACTGCTTGGTCGGAAAGACTCGGATAATCGGCGCCGACCGCCGCACGGACCGGGCCAAGGGGAGAGAAGCCGGGGGACAGTACGTAAAAGCCGGGCTTAAAACAGGTCTGTTACAGGCTTGACCTCACAGATTACAGGGTGTCTACTGTACGGATTACAGTGGCGGATATCCACTGACTACGGGTGCTCCTCCGACGTCTGGGAAGCCCGGGGTAGCGATGGATGGACCTTGTTAGCCGCCAAAGAAGCAAGCAGAGTGACGTACGTATCTCGGGGAGATATCTTTGCGATAGATAGAGGTTCACTCTTTGAACGAGAGTCTCTATAGCTACAGGTCATGTCGAGAATTGTTAATCTATAACCTGACATTATCCTGATACAGTAGAAACAGCCTGTCCCACTATCAGCAACTTTCCATTCCTTGCAACTGGTCAAATCTCGCATCTCACTCACCAACAAATGCCAGATCTTGCATTTCACTCATGGTTCACACTGTCCGGGATTTCCTCGGCATGCCCCACCACTCACCAACCGTCGCTCGTCAACGTGGCGGTATTGGCTGGAAGAGAATCTTTCTCTTTTTAACGGTGGCGACGGCCAAGCCCGTCTTTTCTTCTCTTCTTTGCGTGCTTGTTTTTGTCTCTCTTGTTTCTTATTGCCGGCTCGGCCAATGGTTGGTGCCTGATAAGCAAACCCCCTTCCCACCGGCCTCTCGGGCTCTACGACCGAGCTAGCGAGCCTTGATGTTTTATCACGCACCTAACTTCAAGACAGCGGTCAATTGGCTCAATGCTTGAACAGAAGAAGCTGATACTGATGATCTACCCTCAGCTTAACCCGATTACCGCATACAACTGCCTTGCTTACTCTCAACCCATATCTACGCTGTCGGCCTCGTTTCTTTTGCCGACAGCCAAGCTCGGGACGCCTCGTGGCCCTGACAAATGCAACCCACACTTTGGACCCTGGCTCATCTCAGATCATATCGGCCAACAGCTGCTAGATCTGGGCTGTGAGCCATTGGCCAAACAGAGGCCGTTGCTCAGTTGTCGTCATTATCATGCACTCGACTTCATAGCCGCGATATCCCATGTCAAACCTCAACTCCGGAGCCACCACCTCTGTCTATACCCATCATTTACTCCTCTCAACCTCCCAAGACGTGGAAATAGCCAAGCCATCGTCAAAAACATGTCCATCACCGCTCTTCCCTCTTGATCCCTCACTCTCCGGCATCACATACCCCCTCTGGTTCGCCAACAATCTTATCCCGCTCTCAAGCACAACCTCGGTCGAGTAATGTGTATGCCCAAAAACCCAGATCATTACACCGTCCCACGTTTGATCCATCAAGTCGGTCGCAAACGCGCACGTCCACGGGTTCCCAACGTGCTGCGGCCTTGACGTGCCCTCGACCCGCGGCGCATGGTGTGTTGCCACTAGTATCTGTCTTGTGCTTGCCTGTGCGACTTGCTCACGAAACCAGAGGTGCTCTTCTGCGTGGAGCGTGTTGTGCTTCTCGACGCTCCACTGCTTGATGTTTTTGAAGTCCTTGACCTTAGATTGCACGACATCATACGCCTGTTTTGGAATCGCAGACCACAGCGTGCAACCAAGTATCGTAAACTCAGACTTGGGATCATCCCATCTGGTTCTATGTAGCAGAACAACCCTGCCAGCCAGAGAAGCCTCAGACACGAGACGTCCAGCCATGTCAACCCCAGCTTCATAGTCCAGGCCGTAAAATTCATGGTTGCCCAGCACCAAAAACACCCTCTCAAACCGGGAAGCCTGCTTCTCCATAAAACATAAGTATCCATCGTAGTCGATCAACCGCCCTACGTCTCCCCCTAGGAGCAGATAAGGCGCTGTCGCGGGGAAGCTGTAAGAGGAATACTGCTGCCCGAACTCGAGATGCAGGTCAGACAGGACCTGTATCCGGGGCTGTGTCTGCCCTATCGAGATGTCTCCTGACATGGAGACGAGTTGATGAGGTGGTAATAGTTGTTGATTGAGAGAAAGATCTTGACAATGGGGACTCATTGCGGGTCCTTTCGCGCCTTGACGTCGTGTGCATGCAATTATCAGAATAATAGTGCAAGACATGACCTGCTCTCCAAATGCCATCAAACCCCTGAGAGCTTGTACGTGAGTTGCAGTGTACATTCATCTCCAAAACCTGCCAGGACTCGTATACCCATCGCCAGAGCTACATCCGTCAAACAAGCAAGAGATCAACCCCCATCTTCCACAACTACATTTCAATCCCCTTCATTCTTCTTGTCAAACAGGCGCATCACTCCAACGTTGCCGTACGCCGCTGCCAGATCCAGACTGGTCCGCCCATCAGCATCCTCCAGTAGCGGATCAACACCCCTATCCATAATGCCCTTGAAGACGCCATCACATTCTACCGCTACCCCGTGCAGCACTGTTCTCCCCTTGTCATCCCTCACCAGCCAGTCAACTCCCATCTCGTCCAGCATCTCCAACACCTCATTCTCTTGCCCGAAGACAAAGCCTGTAGAATGGAGGGAAAACACCGGTGTTTCTCCTGCCTTGTTGCGAGCATTCACATCCAGCCCAAACTCCACAAATCTTTTGAAGAGACGCCGACCAGCGTCCAGATGGCTTGAAGAAGACAATAAACCAGAAGCGAGAAAATGAAGAGGGCCGTTCCCATCACCATCTGTAGCTGTTACGTCCATCCCCTGCGCGATGAGGTAGTCCAGCCATTCGTCAGTTTGCGGTCCGAAGACTCCCTGCGCGAGCGCCGCCAAGCGATAATGTATTGGGTGGTAACCGTAAGTGTCGGGTTGGTTGACGAGCGCCGGGACAGCGTCGCCGAGCTCTTGCAGCTGCTTCATCACCACTATGGTTGAGTGGCGGTTAAGACAATGATGCAGGCAGTTCCGGCCGTAGTCATCTAGGACAGTTGGGTCCGCTCCTCTATCCAGCAGATCCTTCAGAACTGGCTTGTAATAGAGGGGCGACGCAGCTGCCCCTCCCCGACAAGCCGCCAACAAGGGGGTTTGGCCAGATGCGTTTCGACGCTCCAGGTCAAGTCCTGGCAGCTTGAGGATAGGCTCGTAGACGCCATGATCTGCCAGTAGCTGGTGGAAAACCAGTCTATCGGCCAGGAGAGCCGGCACAAGCCCATCTTCGCTGTCCTCGAGGAATGGTATCTTCTCAGACTCTTTATCCTCCGTTCTCCATCTCCTATTCGCCACAGTCATCGGTAACGAGGGCCTTCTGGACCTGTCTCTGAAATCACTCTGGATCAGGAGTGTGTCGTAAGGGCTCACGCCTGCCTCCAGGAGCGCTTCCATCATCTTCTTAGCACGCATTTCGCCGACGTCGGTGTCTTCAGAAGTCCTTCTCAATGGTAGTATCGTACCCGCGACATACAAGGGATGTCCCTGGCGAGCTATCCGGGCCTCGGGCGAGCTAGGATCCAATCCTCTTACATCGTTCAAGCCCAAGTTCCAGCACTTGACGAGGGCAGGCGTCTTTTCGGAAGATAGAAGTGCCTTCAAAACACCCAGGTCCTTGTTCCTAGCTGCAGATGAGATGGCGGCCGGGCTGACTTCCACACCATGGTTGACCAAGAGACGAACAAGGTCTTGGCTATGGGCTGCTTTCTCAAGACACCCTTCGCCCGCCGAATCGACCGCGTTGACATCGGCGCCGAGTTCAATCAGAGTCTTTGCTGCAGCTACATGGAATGGATTGTGCTTTGCAAGGGCACAGTGGAGCGGTGTGTTGCCTTTGTAGTCGCGGGCTTCCAGGTCGGCCCCCTTGGACACCAGGTATGGCATTGCCTGGGCAACTTGCCACCAGGAACCACCCTCAGCAACAGCATGAAGGGCACACATTCCGGTGCGGTGAATGGTGCTGGGCGCATTGATGTCGACGCCCTTCTTCTCAACCAAGACCTGCAGCACATCCATGTTGGGAGCAACACGCAGACACGCCGTGATAGCCAAGGGTTCGAATGGGTCAGCCGAAGGACGGCCCTCTTGTTCTTGACGCCACTCGGGATCGTCGAACCGCAATGCCTCCTCTGATGAGCAGCAGCCGTCGACCAGCTGGGCAAATCCAAGCTTGACAAATTCCTGCAGAATGGATTGTCCAGAGGGGCTAGCCGACATGAAATCAGCACCAGCCTTGTGGAGTTCGAGAATCAGCGAGTATTCGCGGTCACTAAGCAGTTCCTCGATCGTCTCCCACGTCACCTCCTTGGAGCATGGCAAGATTGCCTCGCCGAGTAGTTTCGTGTCCATCTGACGCCGAGCCCTACTCATGGTGACGGCGACTTTGATGGCCTCCGGCAGTTCTGGGCCTTCAATTTCTTCATGGAAAGTCCAGAGGAGGTTTACGACGTAGTCATCCCATTCGCGTGCCGCAAATCGCATGGCACTGTACAACGCCGAGTGATCCCAGTGGCTATTGTCGTACATTTTTGCGCCCGCCGCCAGCAAGGTCTTGACGATTTCATCATACCGTATAGTACCAAGGACTGAATCAAAGACCTTCGAAGGAGGCGAGGAGGGATATCTCGGTCGTGGGCGGTTGGTGTCTTCAATCGTAAAAGCCACAGCAGCTGGCCTGCCACGGTCGTCATTATCGAATCGACTCCTTATGGACAACGGATTTGAATATCCTCCAGAAACTCTCGGTGGATCGTCTTGTCTCCAAAGGGCATTCTCTTGCTTGAAGAAGACACACTGAAGCACTGGAGGGTACCAAGGCTCCGCATCCTCTGACAGGAATGACGCATCGAACGTTGGGTTAACATCGGCCCCTGCCTCGAGCAGCAGCGAGACCGATTCAATTCGTCCAGAGCGACTGGCGTAGTGAAGAGGCGTGAGTTGGCTTATGTCCTTTGCGTTTGCCGCCTTCAGCATGGCTTGAGGATCCAAATCCTTCATGCGCTCAAGCACCAAACCGAGCGTATTACTCAACCTACAGCGTGAGGCGATTGACAGAGCATTGAGACCTTGGTTAGTCGAGGCAAAGGGGTCCGCCCCAGCCCTTATCAACTGATCAACAGCATAGTCTGACGTAGAGGCAGCGAGGTGGATGGGCCGCACCCCTTGCTTGTCTTCGGCGTTGGGGTTGGATGAGTGGTCCAGGAACCATTCAACGCACCGGGCCGCATGTTCGCCCCGGTCTCTAGGCTCATCAGGGAAGTTTAGCAAGCACGCAAGATGCAGGGGAGTTCTCCCCTCAAAGTCGGGCTGGTCAGTGTCCAGCCCAAGCTTTTCAAAAAGTGGCCAGAATGCAGCGAGAAGATCCGAGGTGAAGCTGGGGTTCGGGCCCTTGACCAGTTCATGGCACAACGTGTTGCCTTGGAAATCCACTATAAAAGGCGATACTCCCGCATCAATAAGTTCTTGAAACGCCGAGGTGATGCTGCATTGCTCACGGTTGAACTTGTCAACGCGTCGAATAACCTCATGGAGGAGGGTACGGCCCCTGTTATCGCGGGCGTGGAGGCGCGCAGAGGCTTTCCTGAAGACCTTGATGAGTCGGTGTTGTTCCAGGAGGTCCTGTGCTCTGCCTATCTGGCGAAACAGCGGAGTGTAGCCCATGAAGTCTCGATCCTCGGTGCTCGCGCCAGACTTGACCAGGAGTTCAATCAACTCTGGATATTGTAACAGGGACCTCACGTCAAACAGATGCAAGGGTGTCTGTCCTTCTTCGTTGGCCAAGCTTGGGTCGGCGCCAGCCTCCAGCAGCGCCGACAACAAGATATGTAGCCTACTGCTCTTTTTTGACTCCTCATTTTCAACAAAGGGCTCATCAAATAACGGTTTGCCATACTGGGATACGGCATAGTGAAGAGGCCCGTTTCCTGCATTATCGACGGCATCGAGGTCTGGGCTGTAATCGAGAATGCGGAGAGCAATATCCAAGTCTCGTACAATAGCAGACATCAGGGGTGTCTGCCCCCTTCGAAATTCTCTCTTGTTGATGTCAGCGCCTCCATCCTCGACCAGAAGTTGTAGATACTTCTCGTCGGCTCCTCTCGGTAAAGAATGAAGGACGGTTTCACCCAATAGAGTTTCCGCATTTGGATCGGCACCAGCGTCAAGTAGGATCCTGACTACCTCAGGATCCCCGGTAACGTGAATGCCAGCACGTCCAAGTGAGTCTCTCTCGTTCACGTCGGCTCCAGCTCTGACCAAGAGTGACAGACCTCGCCGAAAGTCATCCGTTCTGTTGGTTTTGGGGGCATTTTTTCCAGGCCGATAGTGGCCATGGCGTTGATAAAACCGCAGAGCTGGGGTATGATCTTGTCTGCGGCAAAAGCTGGCAAGCGGCGTCCGCCACAACTCCACGTGACCGATCATAGGCTCATCCCAAGCGCGAGCCTTGGATGTGATCGAAGCATCAGCACCAGCATCGATAAGAACCTCCATCGCATCTACATTTCCCATTGCGGCTGCAGCTGACAGGGGCGTTTCGTCCAAATGCCTGGCATTGGGGTCAATACCAGGCTCCTGGAGAAGTCGCTTGAGGATATGAGATTGAGCACCTCCTGCTGCCCAGGACAGAGCAAGTTGCTTTGTGTCTGCATCGATGAAAGGGAGAAATGCTTCCACGCTCCGCAGATGGCCGTGAGAACAGGCAATTTCCACGGGTGTCAGAAGGCGAGGATGTGACCCCGTTCCAGAATATGTGTCGTCCCGGCCCTTTTGTGTCAATGGATCAACTCCTTCCTCGAGAAGCAATTGGACTACCTCAAAACGGTCGAACATGGCAGCTTTGTGAAGTGGCTTCTGACCCCCTAGGTCAGGTTGGTTAGGTGCTGCCCCAGCTTGTAACAATACTCGAACGGCTCCGGCATGTCCTCGGTCAGCAGCCCACCACAATGGTGTTCGCTCCTCCAGGTCTCCCTGGTCGATCTTTGCCTGATTGTTCTGGTCGATCAGAGTCGTGATATAGGAGTCAAGGCCACATATCGCAGCCACATGGAGATCTAAGAATGAGCCAAGGTACTCGTCATCGATTATCCCCTGAGATTCTTCCAGACACATCCTCAACCACGTGTTCTTTGTAGAGTCATCAGATAAGAAAGACTCCAGCTGCTGGGATATCGGGTTCCCGGGAAGACCATTCCATTCGGATCTGGCAACATGAACGTGCCAATTGTCGATGGCATATTCTGCGAAGGGGAAGTTCAAGTTCATGAGGTTTTGATTGAAGCGTTTCGAATCTGGACTTGTGCATTGCAAGCATCCAGATTGGAGATACTTGAGGCAGACCTCGGCAAGTTGGCTGTGGGATGAGATCTGGTCCAAAACAGGATAAACAGAGTGCACTGGTCTCTTGGTCCCCGTGAGAAACTCGGTCAGGGAGTGATGAATAACGCTGACGGTTTCATCGGGGAGAATCTCCAACAAGGGCCCACAGGCAGCCCGAACAAGATTCTTGTTATCTTTGAGGCCGGTCGATTGTCCGCCCAGCACATATTTGAGCATGTCGGCAAGCTCCAGGAGTCTAAGAGGGCGGGTTGCGTGCGTCACCCATCGCAGGATGAGCACCTGGGTTGTTTCGGAGATGCCAGACCGCGTGGCGTGCTCTTGGAGAAGATTAACATACATGGCCTCCATGTCGAGTGGTAGCATCTCCAGAGCGGTGGAGACGTTGACGTTTGGTTCCAGGAACGCCTTCATGGCCAGCTTTGCGTAGAGAAACAGTCCATTTGCTCGGCCTGGAACAGCCTGCTTGATTCGTTGTCGGTCATCCTCCGAGATGGAAGTGCCATCCAGGCAATGCCTGACATAGGTTGCGATGTCAATATCAATGAGATCCTCTTCCATCCGAATATCAATGTAGCCGATGCCCCTCATGGGGGTCTCAATACTCACAACCGGTCGGCTCGTCATGAGTACCTTGACACTGGATGGGCGCCAATGGCCAAGGTCAGCTAGAGAACGGACAAAGCCGTCATTGTATTGGTCCATCTCGTCCAGTGCGTCGACAACACAATAGGTCAGTGGTATCGAAGCCAGGGCCATACGGAGATGGCGCCATAGCTCATCCATAGAAACACTGTCCAGAGATCGATCGGTGTCGATGTATTCCTTGAGGGTTGCTTGCAAGGGAGGGCTGTAGAGGAGAATTTGGTCGAGCCAGTCTCTGAGCAGATTGATAGGCCGGTGATTGGCATCAATGATCTGACGAAAGAAGAAGTAGAGCACTGGAACATCTTCCTGAGAAAGCCTGTGTGCCAATGTGGCAGCAATCACAGACTTGCCAGAACCCGGAACACCCCTGATCCACAAGAGGCCATTATCTGGACTGTTGTGCCAGGTTTTATATCTGTCTAGGCGCGTCAACCACTCTCCAGTGTTTGCAAGGTGCGAGGCGAGATGCTTGCGATACTCGCTGCCATCGAGATTATACTCGGTAGGCCGCAGCCACTGTCTGATCTTGGCAATGGTGTCTTCAGATTCAGGAAGGATATTGTCGGGATTGTAGTTACTGACATCATCACGGCCAACAACCACGACGTTGTTGTCGTCGCTCGACGATGGAGCGTCGTGACCAGGCATGCCGGATGTGTAGGAAGTTCGTTGATGCGATGAAAGCTGGCGAACAAGACAAGTCTAGTCTGCCAGACACTGTCGGTCAAAGTAAAGACAGCACAACGAATGCTTCCTTCTAAAAGATGATGAAGAAATCTAGAAGTGAACGGCCGGAAATGAATACCGGATGTTCTGTTCAGCTCCAGCTGCCAAGAAGTTTGGCAGGCAACAGCCAGGGTCCGTGCGGCGCAGTCCAAGGGTTGATGATAGATTCTCTTGAAAAAGATGCAATGAGGTTAAATTTCGATGGATAACGCCAAGGAACGAGTAATGTAAGATGGAAAAGTCGAGGATGCGGTCAGGTCGAAGAGCTGAGCTGTTTGCTCACGTTTCAAGTCTCACAGGGCCAGCCACAGCTGAACCAACCAATACCCAGCTTGCGGAGTACATGAAGATCACAATGGCACTTGGTAGCGCTGCAGCTTGTCTGATGACTTTGTAGAATTCGTTTGCAATTCAGATATCCGTATCCGTATACTAAAGTAATCGAGGGGGAAATGCTGAGGTAAATGATGCCCAACCCATAGTTATCCATCTGTTGTACAAGGCCTCAAATGAGGCCCCAGCCAATCGCAACACCAAAACGCCGTGCTTCCATGGGTAGATAATTCGCAGCCACAATCAGATCCTCTCTCTAGGATCTCGTTCCGGTAAAGGCTCTGTCGAAAGCCACAATCGTGTCAGCCTTCTCCATCGCGCTCCTCCTCGTCCTCTCTCCTGTGGCCCAGAAGCGCTCAGATCGGTCTGGTGTGGCGGCCCACTGGCTGAGCATGGTGCTGTTAGTGGATGTGGCCTGGCCACCCGTGTAAACGGAACCCGAGCCACTGGAGCTGCTGAACCTGTGAGAGCGGTCATTGTTAGCGGCCAACTCATCGTGAGAAGTGACGGAAAGGCTTCTTACTGGGCACTGGCAGGAGAAGACATTTTTGTTCTTGTTGTTGGTTTGTGATTATTGGACAGTTGGTTTGCGAATTGCTGGTGTTGGTCCGTCTTTGCTTGAACCAGTGTTGCGTGGGTTGGCGATGGTTGGCTGTGATGGGTATCTTGAGTGTAGAGGCAGATGCAGATGATGATAGAGAAGATCAAGATGGCTTCAAATATGGGAGATCAAGCATTTAAATAGCCTCTAAAACATATTTTCAACATGCCAGATTCGCAGACGAGACTACAGCAAACTGGAAACTGGAAAAACACACAACGGTGCACATCAAGCTCCAGACAATGCGCGCTGCGCGAAACAACTCATGGCCCCCAGCATTGCACACAGTTGAGGTAGGCAACGAAGGCCCCAGGCCAATGGGACTTTGGATAGCACATCGGAGAGTGGGAAGACAGCCACCGTTGAATTGAGGCCGCTGCCAACTGCGGGATTGGGATCTTTGGGGGCGCCCCCATCTGTGGTCTGAAACCTGTGATGGACCACGACGGTGATGTTCGATGGTCCACCGCCGTGGACATTTGGCGGAGGCGAAGCTAGAACTGCGGCCGCGGGATAGCCTGGAAACTAGAGAAACCTCAAGATCGCGGATGCGAATCGAGTGTCAAGCGCAATTGAGGATGCGCAAAGGGGAGATCCCCTGCAGGAACAAGCCACTCTCATCGAAAGCCAAGACAACCCAAGACTTGACTCATCGTGAAAAGTGCAATTGCTTGCACCCGATCGTGGAGACGATGACGGGGCCTACCGTTGGCCGTTGTCGCCATTTGGAGCCAATCTGCGCCTTTTTAGAGATTCAACGGTGATGGTGGCTGCGGACCGCCCTGGCCTTGATCGATCAGACTAATTTAACGAGCGAACTTGATCGAGGCGATGCTTGTTTGTTTTACGGATACTCAGCCGAGGGTTTTTTGGATTTTGGCTTAGCCTTTCTTTGTTCCCCGGTTCCAAAGTCCCCCCGGCATGCCTTTGCCGGGTACCCTTCTGCGCCACGATGCCAAGGGTTGGCGATCACGACAGGAAGCAAGATAATAATCAATTGTGGCTCGGACAACCAATATGGTTCCTTAAATCAAGACGATACTTGCATGTCTAGTGAGGCCACAAGAATCAGGGAAGAAGAGTTGAAAGAGTGAAATTAAAAGTGTGGCCGTGTAAGATGGTCTTGTCTCAGGCCATCTCCACAGCCGTGATAACAGCCACAACTTCATGGCGGTCACCATGGAGGCACGTCACACACATGAGGGACGATCAATCTCCCTCCCTCAAAAATGAGGCGAGAAAAAGTAGAAATAAACAGCAAAGCCTTTTCTAATGTTTCGGCTGAGATTCCAGACCAACCAAGTATGTGCAGTACCTAACTAAACACGAGGGAGGAGGGCAGGTTGTCAGCCTGACAGTTCAGCTCGTGAGGCAGCCAACTTGTAGTGTGCAACCATCACAGAAGAGGACAGTCCGCACATTTTGCTGTGAAAAGTCTGCTGTGAGGGAGGCTGAAAATTTCAGGGACAAGTTGGGCTCTGACAAGGAAGTTTTCGATTCCATGACTGTCTGCCCATCAAAAGAACCAACACAATCCAAACATGCCACCATCTCTCCCCCCTTCATGTGTATCACGTGATGTCACGATGCTTGCCCAGGGCCTCAACTTCACCAACTCCAACGACATCAACGCCAAAGCTCTACACCGGGCTGCATTCCGACTTGATCCGATCTCTCAGCTTCCTCTTCTATACGACGAAAAAGAACCGGAAGGCTACGCCGTCAACCTCTTTTCTGTTTGATCGGTGAGTGATCCTTGAGGCCGTGGTCCCTGCTTCTCGGTTCCCGGCTTCACCTAGATGCCCATGCCTCACACGGACCTCTCTTCACGGGCCTGGTTGGGAGTATGTGATTTGCTGCCGGCCCGAGTTGGTCTGTTCTTGTTACAATTTCAATACTACTATCGTCTATGGCACTTGATTGAGCAGTGCCCAATGTGTGGGGTGGATGATATTATCGCAATGGATGAGAACGCAGCAACAAACAGATAGACGCATCAATTGACCAAGGAGAGATGGTTTACCGTGAGTCTATCAGACGCTAGATCTTGCTTCTAGCCTATAACAATGTGACCGATCCAATTGCCTCCAGAAAATGCAACCTCCTCCATCTCAAACCCTTACCCTACACCAGAGCACGCCAAATGCAGAATCACGCGACAATGCTTATCTTCGTGGGCCATCTTATGCTCCATCGTCAAGGGGCGGTGGCCTGTGAGGCCCGACGAATCCGGTCCCGGTAAACGCGCAGTTCCTCCTATTCTGGAACCTCAAACCACGTTGTCAAACAAGGGAGAGGTCTTACTGACATTCGCCTCCCCTTCTCACCCTAGATAGGGCTGGCTGCAGATCATCCTTTTCTTCTCATGCGGAAGCGCCGAGAAGGTCGTCGGTGAAAGAAGATTACTTGCCCGAGAATCACGGGATTCACCGACTCATATACCTGCCCATCGACTCACTCCAAAGGTGAGGTCCAGGGCGGTGTCGCTCCAAGCCCCCATGCCTGGATTCTTGATGCCTCACCACGGCCCGTTCTCGACTCCACGGCCCAGAGTCCCGGTCTGCGAATGGCTTCGGCACCGTCTCACCTCAAGCCGAGAGAAGCGGATCACCGCAGGAACGTTTGGAACGGGGCCTCTCCGTATGGGACAAAACTATCGGACAGTTACCGAGACATGGGTTTCCCAAAACTGCCCATGAGCTGGCAGGGCATGCAACTCATGGATTACTATCTCGGTCTCGATTATCTTAGTCTGATGTTGACGATGGGGAATCAATGCTGTCGAGGCTAATCCTCCAAGACGTCTACGAGTCATGGCAGAGCCTCAAGCGGAAACTACAGAAGCCTCAAACCCTCGGCGACATGGCACCGGCACTTGAGCCTCAGCATTCCAACGGCCGCAAGCCACCTTCTAGAAAGAATGGAAACCCTATCTGACCCCTGGTCCACAAGCAACGTCGACCGAATGACAACCGGCCGATAACCCATCGAACCCCCACGAGCTCACCGAGACGTCCTATCGGCGGGTGACGTTACCCTCACCTAGAAGCTCCTTACCACGGTGGATCATCCCGGCCGCCGGGGTGGGAGCCAGCAAACGGAGGCTCTGCCGGGTCTCTGGTCCCACATGGTGTGGTGTGAGGTGAGCAAAGGTGAAGGGGCCATATCGACCAGTGGAGTTGTCATGTTTTGGCAGTATCATGATCGGGAGGCCGGTCCGCTGCCGGTTGGGCGGTTGCGTTGTGATACGGGCAAGGGGAGTCGATGCGGTTTCCAGGAGTCAGTGGTCTGCCAAATGGGCTGGAAATAGAGACGGAGGATTCGGGAGATGCTGGGAAAGGAGATATATAAAGGAGCCATGATACCCAAAATGAGAGATGGAAGAACCAGACAATCCGACATCAACAACCAATATTGGATACACTCACATCAATTACACTGCATACAACTTCCATACAACGATACCCCCTGAGAAGCATCAACATGGCGACCGATTACAAGTTTGAAGGCTGGATGGGTGAAGACCCAAGAGCAGCTGAAGGCCACATGGTCTGGAAGGAGTACGAGCCCAAGCCTTGGGAAGAGTCAGATGTCGATATCAGAATCACCCACTCGGGCATCTGCGGCTCAGACATCCACACCCTCCGAGCTGGCTGGGTACGTTTTCCTCAGGGACTTCCTGATACACCTCACATACTAACCATCAATAGGGCCCAACCGACTTCCCCTGCGTCGTCGGCCACGAAATCGTCGGTGTCGCAGTTCGAGTCGGATCCGAGGCGGAGGGAAACATCAAGGTCGGCGACCTGGTCGGTGTCGGCGCTCAGACGGACTCGTGCCGATCCCGCGATGGACCTTGCCAGGCCTGCGAGACTCACCTCGAGAACTACTGCCATGATATGCACCTGACATACAACACTTCATACCGGAATGGAGGCAAGGCCTACGGAGGATATGCCCTCTACCACCGAAGTCCCTCGCACTTTGTCATCAAGATTCCCGATGGCCTGCTCCCGGAGCATGCGGCGCCGATGCTTTGCGGCGGTGTCACCGTCTACTCCCCGCTCAAGGTCTTCGGTGCTGGTCCCGGAAAGAGGGTTGGTGTTGTCGGTGTCGGTGGTCTCGGTCACTTTGCGGTTCTGATCGCCAAGGCCATGGGCGCGGACAAGGTTATCGGTATCTCTCGACGATCAGACAAGAGGGAAGAGGCCCTGGCACTGGGAGCTGATGAGTATATCGCAACTGCCGAAGATGAGAACTGGTCTCAAAAGCACGCTGGAACCCTCGACCTCATCATCTGCACTGTCTCATCACCAAAGGTACGTTGTTATTTCCAGTTCCTGTGATTCATCATGCGTGAGGACCTGCGTCAAGGCGTGCAGCATAGCAATGACCAACAGCATTGCTTACACTGGACATGCCGAGCTTGCCGCAGCCCATTCTCTGGACCCAATCTCTTCTGTGCATCCAGGATCACATGGCTAACATGATGCTCTCGCAGATGCCCCTGCAAGAGTACTTTGACATGCTCGGCCTCGACGGCACACTTGTGCAGGTGGGCATTCCGGAAGAGCCCATCCCCGTGAGTGCGTGGGCGCTCGTACCCGCACGACGCAGGCTGGCCGGATCTCTGATCGGCAGCCCCAAGGAGATTGAGGAGCTCTTCCAGCTCGCTGCCGACAAGCACATCATCCCGTGGGTTGAGAAGCGTCCCATGTCTGATGCCAACCAGGCCATTGTCGACATGGAAGCTGGCAAGCCCCGATTCCGCTACGTGCTCGTCAACCATTTTGACGACGCCAAGGAGACCGAGGTCCAAGAGCCCGAGAAGGAGGCCGAAGCTGAGGAGAAGACCGAAGAGCCAGAAGAGAAGCCTGAAGAGAAGTCCGAGGAGAAGGATGACGAAAAGGTCAAGGACGAGGAATAAACTTGCTTGAAGGACGGGATAGCTAGGCGTTGGGCGGCGTTTACTCTTTGTTTCATTCTTGGCTCGTTTCCTGGGTGGTGTCCAGAAACCAACGACAGTGTTGCTCAGCCCAGGGCCAACACACTTGCGTGTAACAATAGCATAGACCACCAGAGGATTTCCTGGGCGCAATTGGAGGACTCCTAGATCGGCGATGATAGTCAATAGATAAAGGAAAGATACACACGCGTTTTGACGACAAGTTCTGGGCATTGTTGAACCGTAGTGCCACCAAGAGGGAGGATAGCAACTCTTGGGTTATCATGGACTAGAGAGCTTCTTTATTGTTGACATCACCACCCACATCAAAAGTCTATGACAAAGACAAGCTGTCACTCTCCCACCATCAACTCCTTTTACGAATATTCTAATCTCGTGGCATCATATCCGCTTTCCAAAAGTAGTGCTGTCGCCAGCATTGAGGGTGTGCATTAACTCAAGGAAATGGCTGGGAAAGGAAGAGGAGATTGTAGCTAGAGGCAAGCGCCCAAAACAGTAGCCTTGAGAACTATCAAAACCAAGATCAATAGCTCAGCTCGTAGGGTAGCCAATCCTTGTTCTCAGCTCGGCCCAGGCCGGGCCTGGACCAACATGGGGGGAGAGGAGGAAACAAAGATTTGCCAGCTGTCCCACAACCCGAGGACCTGGCCGTGAGGAGAGAGATGATTAAGCGGACGGGGACCATCGGCGAGCAAGTCAGGGGCCAGGCAGGCAACAGGGGTGAAGCTGGCGATGGGCCAGGGGGATCAACAGAAGTGACAGGGGAGAAGACGCGCCGGCGAGAAAGCTCCAGGTCCGGCTCCAGTTGTGGCAAGGACCCGGGCGAAAGCGTCCAGGCACAGATCTTGCTTTGCCTTTGATGGTCGGCGATGACAATCATGGGCTGATGTTGGCAAGGAGCGGCCGTCTGCCACTGCTCTCAGCCCTGGATTGTGGGCTATTGAGTGCATACATCTTGCAAGGGGAAAGAGGAGCACGATGCAAAGAGCGGTGCTTGTTTGGACCGAAAGGATGCCAGGCCTGTATGGTCGGTGCTGGCAAAGCATTGGCAGTAGAAGCCCAATAGTTTACAACTAGATGATATCATGGCCTGCAAACACTCGGACGTCGTTGACCTCAGTAAAATGGGGTAGACGATGGACGCGTCTGTCGTCCAGTTGGGTAATCAAAGACATACGAGTCTCCAGGAGAGGGAAAGCCCAGAGACGGGCGGCAAACATGGCCGGGCGCGGATGAGGAGTGATAAGCCCGCATGGAACTATCGACATTCGAGATGCGCTAACAAGACCGTCTACGGTGGAAGAGATGACATTGGCAGAAGGCAGAGCAGAGCAAGAAACAAAAAAGTGGGCAGGGAGAATAAAAAGAATTGATAAAATAAATAAATTACAAGTTAGTGAGTTAATAGAGCCCGGCCCCATGGCGGGACAGGGCAAGGATGGTCCCCCATGTGCAAGTTGGGCCATGCCGTGTCTTGGATGCAGTGATCCGTTCTCAATCAATGTCTTGTCTCGGAGCGGGAGAGGAGAGACCAGTGGGAGTGGCTTGGGGTTCGCTGAATCAATTTCAATTGAGGAGAGAGGGTAACACGGCAATTCGACGTGCGTTGGTGGCTGTGGTGAATGGGCTTTTTTGGAGGCTGAGGGGGACCTGACAGCAACACGACAAACGGGATGTTACCTTCAGGTCCCTGTCATTTTTTCCTCTGTTAGCTTGTTTGAGGAATGAGGCACAGCCGGCACGAGCCTGGCGAGCCAGGGCATTGGAGTCTCTGTGCCCTAGCATTTTGCGATCCTCTCGGCAAAGAACGAGAAAGGCAGTGATCAGGGGCAGGGATAACAGCAGCAGAATGGAGAGGAGGACCGTATACAACCAATGAGATGACTTGTTTACAAGGATCGGAGGCCAAAAGAACACAGCCTGGGCAAAACTCCGAAGGCTGTGGAGGCATTGAAGGTTCGTTCACACGTTTTGGACTGGGAGCAGGCGGGGGAGAGATACAACGTGACAGTTGCATTTTGCTTTATCTGAGGAAAAGACGTTGGTTGTCAACGAGGGTGCCCTGTAGAGTGCGGCATTATAGAGGAGCGGGAGGATCATATCTGATGTCTGTTAAGAGAGTTTACTTTGCCTGACAACACAACAATTGACAACCGTGATGTTGTTATTGTCTGTCTCCCGGGTAGCTGGTAGACATCAACAGATTTCAATCACTAGCCTCTGTCAAAACCGATAAACCCCTTTTACCCCTGAAGGCATACAGAAAGACCCGTCTCCCGTAAAAAGGCGGACAGGCAGCATCCGTGGTTCATCTCCCAGACGCAGGCGCTGGAGCCGTTGAGGATGGAGCCCGCCCATGAGGTGATGACTCTTGCACAGCCAGTGGGGGAGAAGAAAGGATTGACTCAGCCCAAGTGGATGGAGCCAGACAACGCCCAAGCCTTTAGAAGACGCCACAGCGTGTTTGTTCCAAAATTACAAGGCGAATGGCGCTGGGCTTCCTTTTCTTTGTAGCGCAAGCCACGCTTGTTTGACCATTTTCTCGGGCCCATCAGCTGCCGTTTTTTTTCGTGGCGATTGACTTCTCATGTGCACCCCTGTGTTAATTTCCCCCCTTCTTTCTGCCGTTGAGCCCTCTTCTCTTGGCTTAGGCGCACACGTATTCACACACCAAAAAAGATTCCCCTCTTACGATGACGCTCTGCATTTTCAATTGGGCATTATCATTTGCAGTCCCATTTTTTTTTTTCGCGTCCCCATTGTTGAGGCGTTCTCCGCAAGCCATGTCAATCGTGTGTCAGCCCAGCGACGCAGGAACCCGAAGAAGCCTGAGCTTGGGATTGGCCAGAGCAAAAGACGGCGAGACACGGCGCTTTAATTACGCTTTACGAGGTGAATGCGGGTTTGCAGAGGGTTGCCCAATGGCGGTGTCCAAGGTGAGTCGGGTTGAAGACATGACCACATGCTTGATGCAGGTACCGAAGTGGAATGCTGCTGAGAAACACGAGATGTGGAACCAATGAGCAAGATCAATATGCTTCGTAAGGATGACAGACGACCAACGGTCAAAGGAATGAACCTTAAACATCCTCAAGATGCGGGTACGAGGAGAAAACAGGGCGAATGGATGTAACAAAGACAAGGCTCAAAGAGTCCCATCAACGACCCTTAACACTGGACCCCCGTACGTCACAGAAGTCGTTGGCGGCGTGAAGCATCTCTTGGAGGCGTCAAGGTCGACGTGAGGGAGATCTCATCTTCTTTGACGTCTCCATTGTAAATCAAGGAACCAAGCGGCACTAGACACTAGCTGACGATGTCAAAGACTCTCGGACATCGATGACGATCGATGTAGATGTGATTCATTCACGATACAGACGACGATCATTGTCTGTTTCAAGAACGGCAAGCCGGGAGATCCGAGAGAAAACGTCTCCATCGCCATGTGAGTTTACGCTTCGGGAACTTTTTGTTCTGGAGATGTCTCTCAACGAGGCATCTTGTCCACTTATTTGCCGTCCCCGTTTAATCTCCCGAATCTCCATCGAGATGCAAACCAAACCGCCAGAAAAAACCCCCGAAAGTGAAGCATCTCTAAAAATAAACAGAGCCCTACGCAAGCAATATGAGCCTAGAACAAAAAGATAATCAAAGATACGGGTCAGAGAATCTTCTCTGATGGGAAATACGTCGGGACCGCAAACCGGAGATTGAGATGCACATTGGAGCGTCCGCATCTGTTGTCATTGTGCGCCAGAAGGCAGAACCCCCAGCAACACGCTGGGATTGCCGACCATCCGCCCACAAGGCAGGGCAGTCCGGAGCAGATTGGCTCTGGCCCTGGCTACTGAGCAAGGATGAACTCGCACAGAGCACAGAGCAGAGATAACATTGGGAAAACTCCACAGCGCAGCAGCCCAGCTGAGGTGGGACCTGATCAAGAGTGGCCGATGCCCGTATGGAGCAAGCACAGCGACAGGTTTGGCTTGGTGCGGCAACCGACAAACTGCTAGAGCGCCCCGTCGAGAGCCAGCTCGCCAGCCAAGATCGACTCTCCTGGCTGTTGGCGCCGGATGCTTGATCTCGCTCGCATGGATAACAGTAGCAGTAGCGGAATATTGAGGCGCACCGTAGGCGAGAGCGAGACTATTCACGCTCTAGTGACCGGTAATCCCAGCAAGCCCGCTGCAGCCTCGGCGGGTGCCATTCTGCGCTGGTCTCGCTGGGCGGCTTCTAGGTGGCCAGTAACCCCGCTAGCTGATCCCGCTTACTACCCGAATAGGTAAGCAGGCTAATAGACTAGTCAGGGGGGCCAGGGGCTTTCGGGGGTGGGGAGCTAAACGAGCATGCGCCAAGTGGCTACGTCTTTTTTCACTCGACCCACCAGCGCTTCCTTTCACTTCCAACACCACCACAGCACCAACAGCCAACAACAACAACCTAACCTACCGTTGCGATGGGCGGTCCTGCTCGGCCTCACGGCACAGACCGGTTTATTTACAGCTCTCCTATTGTCCCGTTGCGGTTTAGAGCCATCGCTTTGGGCTTGGCTGGCTCGATCGATAGCGCACCAGGCTAACGTTCTCCCAGGCGCTGCATCTTGGACACCCCCAGGTATCATGGCCCACGCCCGACAACGCACGCCCGAGAGGGCTGCAGAGTGGATGAGCAGCAGCGGATCAAGAGGCAGACAGGGAGACGCAGGGGACCTCCAAGCGGAGGTCGTCTCGTCCCATCCCGTTGTACATTTAAGCAGCCATATCCAACCTGCTTGAATCGTTTTCTTTACCTTCCTTTCTCGATATCCCTCTTCAACCAGTACTTGGCGGATTATAAGTGACTCTTGCGAGTACATTCCGCAGCCATTCGTTAATACATATCCTGCATTGTCGTTTATAAACATGAAGAGCGTGTACATTCTGGCTGCGGTCGCCTCCGTGGTCACCGCCTACCCCCCAACCAACCCCGAGGAATGCATCTGCGATTTCACCGATGCCTGCTACCTTCGCGTCAAGAACCTCGCTGACCGCGCCGCGTTCTGCGCTTCGATCGAGTTCCCCAGCTGCGACCTCTCCCCCGTCGAGGATGTTTGCGGCAGCCGACAAGATGCCCTGAACGCCTGCGACTGCGTGCCCCAGGAGACTGCCAGCACCACCTCTGCCTCCGAGACTGCCTCCAGCACCGTCTCCGTGAGCCAGTCTACTTCTGAGACTGCCTCCGCTTCCACCACCGAGACTGCTTCCGCTTCCACCACCGAGACAGCTTCCGCTTCCACCACCGAGACAGCCTCCGCCTCCACTTCTGAGACTGCCACCGGCTCTGCTTCCACCACCGAGACTGCTTCCACTACCGGCTCCGTCACTGGCTCTGCCTCCACTACCGAGTCTGCCCCTACCAGCACCGCTACTGAGGACTGCGACTGCGACTACGAGGACAAGTGTGTCGTCGCTGTTATTGGTCTTGGTGACTCCGCCGCTGAGTTCTGCGCCACCCTTGAGCAGCCCGGTGCCGATCTCTCCGTCCTGAACGATGCTTGCGACAGCCAGGTTGATGCTGTCTACGCTTGTGACTGCCGCACCTCCAAGACCACCACCGCTCCCACTCAGTCCGCTACCACCTCCGCCACTGCTTCCGTGAGCGAGTCCGTCTCCACCACCGAGACTGCCTCCGCTTCCGGTTCCACCTCCGAGACTGCTTCTCAGAGCACCGGCACCGAGACTGCTACTGAGCCTACCGGTACTGAGACCGCCTCTACGGAGACCGGCACTCAGACCACTGGTACCGAGACTGCCACTGAGCCCACTGGCACCGAGACTGCCTCCACCGGTACTGAGACCGCTACCGAGCCTACCGGTACTGAGACCGCCTCCACTGGCACTGAGACCGCTACTGAGCCCACTGGTACCGAGACTGCCTCTACGGAGACCGGCACTCAGACCACTGGTACCGAGACTGCCACTGAGCCCACTGGCACCGAGACCGCTTCCACCGGTACCGAGACCGCTACTGAGCCCACTGGTACTGAGACCGCATCCACTGGCACCGAGACTGCTACTGAGCCCACTGGTACCGAGACTGCCTCTACCGGCACTGAGACTGCTACTGAGCCCACTGGCACCGAGACTGCCTCCACCGGTACTGAGACCGCTACCGAGCCTACCGGTACTGAGACCGCCTCCACTGGCACTGAGACCGCTACTGAGCCCACTGGTACCGAGACTGCCTCTACGGAGACCGGCACTCAGACCACTGGTACCGAGACTGCCACTGAGCCCACTGGCACCGAGACCGCTTCCACCGGTACCGAGACCGCTACTGAGCCCACTGGTACTGAGACCGCATCCACTGGCACTGAGACCGCTACTGAGCCCACTGGTACCGAGACTGCCTCTACGGAGACCGGCACTCAGACCACTGGTACCGAGACTGCCACTGAGCCCACTGGCACCGAGACCGCTTCCACCGGTACCGAGACCGCTACTGAGCCCACTGGTACTGAGACCGCATCCACTGGCACTGAGACCGCTACTGAGCCCACTGGTACCGAGACTGCCTCCACCGAGACCGGTACCGAGCCCACTGGCACTGCTACTGAGCCTACCGGAACTGCCACTGAGCCTACCGGCACTGCTACCGAGCCCACTGGCACTGAGACCGGCAAGACCACTGAGACTGGCAAGGGCCACACCACCACCACTTGCACCACTGAGACTGAGTCCAAGCCCACCAAGGCCCAGACTACCCCTTATGAGCCTCCTTACACCACCAAGACCATCTACACCACTCAGACTCACACCTACACCAAGTGCCCCGCCTACGTCACTGACTGCCCCAACGGTCCTCACGGTCCCTACACCACCACTGAGACCATTGCTGTTTCCACCACTGTCTGCCCTGTCGAGGAGCAGTACACCACCAAGACCATCTACAGCACCAAGGTTTACACTCTTACCAAGTGCCCTGCCTATGTCACTGACTGCCCCAACGGTCCCAACGGTCCTTACACCACCACCAAGACCTACCCCGTCTCTACCACCGTCTGCCCCATCACTGAGGAGCACCCTGCCAAGCCCACTGCTTACTCTCCCCCTGAGAAGTACACCACCAAGACCATCTACAGCACCAAGGTCTACACCATCACCAAGTGCCCTGCCTACGTCACTGACTGCCCCAACGGCCCCAACGGTCCTTATGTCACTACTGAGACTGTCCCTGTCTCTACCACCGTTTGCCCCGTGACCGAGGAGCACCCCGCCAAGCCTACCGTCTACTCTCCTCCCAAGGGTGCCACCACTCTCTACAAGACCCAGACCTACACTATCACCAAGTGTGTCGGTGATGATGAGGACTGCTACCCCGGCAAGGTCACCACCACCTGCTACCCCACTGGCACTGCTGAGGTTCCTTCTTACACCACTGTCATTGTTCCTGGTGGTGAGAAGCCCGGCCACGAGCAGCCTTCCAAGCCCGGCTATGAGACCCCCGAGACTCCTGAGGCCCCTGAGACCCCTGAGACTCCCGAGACTCCCTCCAAGCCCGAGCAGCCCGCTAAGCCCGGCTACGAGACTCCTTCTAAGCCTGGCTACGAGACTCCCGCCAAGCCTGAGCACGAGGAGCCTTCCAAGCCCGTCTGCCCTGGTGGTGAGAACTGCCCCGAGGAGCCTTCCAAGGGCCAGCCCTCTGCCACTCTCCCCTACAGCCAGCCCACCGAGACTGGTGAGGCTCCCATCACCCCCGTCACCGCTGGTGCTGGCCGTGCTGGTGTCTCCATGGCCGTCGCTGCCATCGGTGTCTTTGCCGTCCTTCTGTAAATGCATCTCGGAAAAACTTTCCTTGGCTGTTAATTCTTACAAACATAATACGCTTCACTATGTACATAGTATGAATTAGACGACTTTGGCCCTGCCCATAGTGTAGAATGGTTACGAGTTCTGGTTAATACTGTGTATTTTTCTTAACTGTTGAGAGATACCAATTTCATATCTGTCTAGCTTTGATGTGTTTCTCATGTGACTTTGATGCTTGTCCTGACTGTCCCTGAACGTAGCGTTCGCCCTTCCACTTGGGTTATCTTCTCGTCAATCTGTCACAGGACGTTGACTTAGATCCACTGGCCCTTCCATGGTCCCTTGTGGCTGCTATGGAACCCAAGGTGGGATTTCGTCCTGGCCCCAAACTCTATTCCCTCTTTCATTTCCCATGTGGGCGGGTGAATAAAGGAAACACTGCTCAATACGGGATAGAAGGCGTTGTAATTTTTTGAAACACGCTAGAACGAAGGGGTGTGTGAATGGGGACCGTTTGATCCGGGCTGTTGGAAAGTTCTCGGGAAGTCAAAGAAACGAAAGTAAAAAAAGGGGAGAGGCCGTTGAGAGAGACTGGAATGCGGGAAGGGGGTTCTGGAAGATTAGGGGCGTCTACGATGGGGTATGTGGCTTTTGTTGCGGTGAGGGTTGATTGTCGGTGAAAGGAAGAGGAGAGAGACGTTGGATTGTTGTAAATATCAAGTTGAAGTTTCTGGTGATGGTATATGTTTCGACGTGAGGTTGGCGATCAAGGTTGGCAGGCTTGAAGGTTGCAGGGGACAATAACCGGAAAGCTCGGAAGAGCAAGCTTTGATTGGCAGACTAATCACAAACAAAGAGAAACAGCAGCGGCACTAGGGATGCACATGTGGAAATCAGCTGAAATGTCTCGCCTCTCCGTTCCCTGATCCCATGTTGTGGAAGTCCAGCGGAACCCGGACGGGATGCAAGGGCAAGGCCGGCATTCGGACAATGACATAATCTCGGAGGTACGTACCGCCGCTGGTCATGTCTTGACCTTCACGTGGTGTCGCCGATGGCGTCGTGCTTTTTTTCCCAGCCCTGAGATGAGATGATCCAGAATCGCAACGGTTCTCACCGCCTTATAGATTTCACCTCCTGAATTGATGATTTAGTTGGCGCTGTTCTTTGTTGCCACCGAGTACAATCTGGATTGCACAACGGTCGAGGGAGCACGAGGACGTTGGCGGAGTGTTTCACAGGAAAGTGGCTGATTGTGGATGCCAGGGCCAATGACGTGCATGTGGGTTTAGCACTCACAACTGAAGACTGAAGATGCCGGAATAGGCAGGCTGAGGTAGGCGCTGGATGATTTCTTGGAAACCAAAGATCTGTTTAGTATGACAACTAGGCTTTGGATGTTCTCATGTGGCTTTATGTCTACTAGGAATCCGAGTCTAGAACCAAGAGGCTCACTGTTAACCCCGCGCGGCTGTCCCTCGTCTGAGAGTGCGGGGTTGAGAGGCATCTCGCATTGACACCGTTGGTAGGGAGAAACCTGTCTTCTGTTGTCCGACGGATCTTTTGTGAGCTATTGAGACAATAGCCCAGGGCTCGCATAAGAGAAAAGAGGCAGCAGAGGGATTGGTTCAGATCACCATGTTGAAAATCCAGCCTAGTTCTGTGCCTTGTGGGCACAGCCCCATGTTGTGCCTGGCGTGGTCAGCCACATCTTGCACAGCCCTCTGCGCCTCGGTTTGCATTCCCACCTGTGTGCCGGACAAGCGATGTGAGCTCCCTCCTGGGCTGGAGAAGTTGGTCAATGATGTGATTGAGAGCAGTTGAATGAAAAAGGAATCGAGTCTTTGATTGAGTAGTTTTGGACAGAAAAGTGTTGACTAGAGTGTGATTGAATCGTGATGGTGCAGTAGCTGGGCGGTTAACGCTGTGGGCTGGAATAGCCGCTGTCAAACTTGCAGCGAGACAGTAATAAGAGTAAGGCGAGATGAATCAGATCAATCTTGATCAATTCAGTCAAAGCGTCCGGCACACGGCATTTCTTGCTTCTACCAAGCTCCTAATGGCTGCACCATTATCCAGTTGTGCAGCATCTTGTCTCACACGAGCATTGGCTGGCTATGACCCTCGCCTAGTAGGCCTCCTGTGCGATCACGAGGCGCAGCAGCTTCAACCTCCACAGGCGGCATCCGAATGCCACCTCCAACTCAGTCCATTCCACTACTCTGCCTACGGACAAACCGCCAGCTGAGATGGTGGTGTGCACCCCTTTCCGGAAGGATAACTGGGATCTCATGCCCACCCTGGCCTGGTTTTTGGGGGCCAGAGTGGAAAGACGGTCTTTTGGTGTTGGCCATCTCTCTTTTTTATCTATCTACTCACTGCCATCGCGTATCCTAGCTTCCGCCTCCCCCCTGCGACCGTCTTTTGCGACCCAATTCAATGAGGACGCCGCCTTATAAGCTTGTGTGCTTCCCTGATGACTGCATAATGGGCGCCTTGTCTGCTTCTTGACATAAATCCACACGAGGCTGCGAATTTGATCTATTTCAACTGATCAGCAAACAACTTCCCCCTCCAAAAAGCATCTGCCTTGCATCTACAGTACAGCACCCATCGCCGACACGATGAATTTTGGCGGGGCATCGCCTTCGGGTCTCAGACCCCCAGTGTCGTCTGCCTCGCCCAGCGGCTCCAACAATACCACGACTGGACGACCGCAGCTATGGACGCCTTCTTCCCAGCGAAAGGTGTCGCGGCTTTACCTCTACACGACGCTCTCGCTCGACAAGATCATGGCCGTAGTCCATGCCAAGTCCCCCGATCCTGTTCCTGGGTGCGTTTGCCTCCCCCGCCTGCCTAGCTTCGTGAGACTTTGGTGCTGATGAGACGTCACAGTATTGAATCCGCCAACAAGAAGCTCAATTCGTTGCTCAACAAGCAGCCTCGATGGTTGCACCCGCGAAACGAGGAGGATATGGGTCGACGATTGGACGAGCTCGCGCTATCACCCACTCGCACGACTTCTAGTTGGAACTCGATCAATTCGCAGGCTCGCATCCCTAACAACTCGATACCCTCGCTCAACCCGAACCCCACGCCGCATCTCATGAGGAACAATGGCACCAGCCCTACGCTCGAGGTTCCTCCTTTCAATCAATTTCCTACTCAACAACATACGCCGAATAGATCTGTTCCTCTCCAGCAGGCTAGGGCGGCGCCGAATCAGCAACAAAACAATGATGGTGTCTTTCAGCGATTCCTCCGAAGCACAAGTTTCATGTCGGCATCCACAGACCGCACCACTGGGACCCTGCACCGTCTGCTCAACGACTACTCTGACGCATACGTCAAGAGCGTCAAGAGGCTCGTCAAGAGATACACCGCGCCCATCAATTATCGAGGAGCGAGTCTTTCACCCATCTCGGACGACGAGCCTTTTCATTCAACCTGGATGAACGACCCCGACTCGCCGCCTCCTCTGCCCAACGGCCCTGATCATCTCCCCGGCGACTTTCTACTTCTCGATGAGCTTTTCGGACAACAGCCGCCGTGCTTCAAAGAGACGGAGCAGCACATCAAGAAGTCATGCTTGTGTCGTCCCAACGAAGAGATTCAAGAGCCGGCCTGGGTGACAGTGCACGAGGTATCCAACAGCGTCCACAGAATGCTCCAGTACAGCAACGAGGGTATGAAGGTCGAAGATCGCGACCCCTTTGGCAACACAATTCTTCATTTCATGGCGGCACGAGGCTTGATATTGAAGGACCACCTTTTCCAGGCTATCCTGCTGAACCCGAGCCCTCACATTCTCAACGCACAAAACACGGCTGGCCAGACTCTGCTGCATGTCCTCCACCGCAGCTGGTTCGACAACGAGACCTTTTTGTGCGAGCTGCTGCGCAGTCTGGCCCAGAGGAACTTTGACTTTGGCGCCCGCGATCACTATGGACGTTCCTTTTCGCACATCCTCCTCGCTAGGGATGTTTCTCCTGAAGTGCGCAACTTTTTTCTTCGGATTTGTCAGAGTGACAACTGCACTAAGAGGGACGCCTTCAACGTGACGCCCACGTTTGCCCTTCGGCCTGAGCCTACGCCCGGCATCAACAGGGCTTACACCCAAGCGATGGACCTCGACCCTCCGGTACCGGCCTCTGTGCCTGAAGAGGATGACGATGCTGAGCCGTACCATGTTAGTGCTGTTACACAAGAGGCTCGGCTGCTCGAGTTTATCGGCAAAGCCTCCCTCAATCCTAGTTTAGAGGATTCAGAAGGCCGCAATGGATTGCACTGTCTCGCCGCAGCGACGCTTAGCAAATCCAGCGTCCTTCACAAGCATGGTCTGGATGAGCAGGGAGAGCCTAGCGATCGCCCACGGAGAAAGGACAGGGCGCCCAAGGACCTGGATTCTTGCACCGAGCGATACAACCTGCGTCTAAGCCTTTTAGAAGGTCTCCTCGAAGCGCAGGCTGACCCGAACCATTACGATATCCACGGCTACACTCCACTTATGGCATTCGCCGCACAGCTCCCAGAGGACGACGATTATAAGGTCGGGGGCAAGATTTTGCACAAGCTCGTGGAAGCTGGTGCAGACATCAACGCTCGCAACCGGTCTGGCGAGACAGCACTGCACGTGGCTGTCCGCTGCGGTCGGAAGCTCGCGGTGAAGCAACTCGTCGAAGACGGCGCTTCGGTTCATGCCCGGGATGCGGCAGGTAGAAGTGTTCTGGACGTGGCCGACGTCAAGATGAAAGGCCTGGGCGGACAAGACACGGAGCAGTATGCTCACCTCGAGGCTTGCCGGGCGTGGCTGAGCGGACAGACGGGCAAGGCTGTGCAGAACCCGACGGTGATGCAGGAGTGGGGAGTCACTATGGCATGAGAGATGAATAGATGAGTTGATGTATATATACGTTTCCTGGTCTGGGTAGGGAAGGGGTGCTTGATTTATGGCGTTTTGGATTAGAGGTGGATATCCACGTATATCTCAGAGGCAAAAGTAGTGGTTATAGACTTGGAAATATCATCTCTTCAATTTGATCCATGCAAAACATGCGTTGTATATCCTATTGGCCAATTACTCCTCCTTTAATCCTGGATCTATCTATGGAAAGACAAGTTTGTGTGTTAAATCAGTTCCCTCTATCAGCATTCTCTCAGTAGCTAAACTTTTGCTTGACAAGCTCCTCGCTAAGCTTCCACGTCTTGTCCGCCTCGATGGTGTCCCTCGCCCAGGCTTTGACCGTGTCGACGTAGGGGTCGGAGACGCGGGACTCAAGGAGGTAAGCGCCGTTGCTCGCTATTCAGAGTTAGTACAGTGTCAAGACTTTTTGAAAAAGAGGCTTGCTCACCCTTGATGTTGGGGTCGAATGCAGCAAAGGCATGCGTAGCTGCTCCGACCTCTACAGGGACGGCTTCAAAGAACTCCCAACCTTCAGAGTGGCCGCGCGAGCGATGGGCTTCGACTAGAGGCCAGTTAGTATTGGCGTTCTGGGGATGGATTGAGAAAAAAAAGACATACGAAAACTCTTGAGATCCTTATCAGGGGATGCAAAGTCCAGGTGGTTTCCCAAGTTGGTCGTCATGATGAGGCCAGGGTGCACGCTGTACGCCTGGAGACCTCGACTTCCCAGCTTCTGAGCCAGGGATAGCGAGAAGAGCATGTTTGCCGTCTTGGCCTGTCCGTAAGCCGCCCACCTGTCATACGTCTCGCCCTTCTGTGTCAAGTTAGCTGACATGCTGGATGACGGTCGTTGGGGGGACTTGCGCTAAAGTGAGGATCGTAGTGACGGACGGGGCTGAAGCTGTGACCGTTGCTAGAAACGTTGACGACGCGTGGAGACTTGGAGGCGAGAATCTTGTCCATGATGAGGTTTGTCAAGAGAAAGTGTCCAAGGTGATCAGCAGCAAACTGCGTCTCAAATCCATCCGCCGTCACAGAATAAGGAATAGCCATGACACCCGCATTATTAACAACAACATCAATCTCGGGCACGTCGCCCCAGCCATTGACCTCTTCAGCAGCCTTGCGCACCGAGTCCATGGAGCTCAAGTCGACGATCAAGTGACGAGTCTTGATACCTGGATGAGTTGCGCTGATGGTCTCGGAGAGCTCTTGGAGCTTGGAGGCGGTGCGGCCGGCGAGGATGAGGAGTTCGGGGGATGCGGCGGCGGTGGCTTCGACAAAGGTTGCGCCGAGGCCCTTGGGGGTTACGCCTGTTGTGAGGATTGTTTTGCCCTTGATGATGGAGGCGTAGTCGGCGACGAGCTCGCTGATGGGGGTGGAAGAAGTGTAAGGGGCCATTGTGATTGCTCTGGATGAGATGGAGATGGATCAAAGACCGAGTTGCGATGAGATTGTGATGTGTTGGGATCAAGTGAGATGTGGTTGAGAATTTGTTGATTGGCATTATCAAGCGAGCAGGACCTGAAATCTTTATACTTGACTCCATTTCTAAAGTCCGAAACTCGATCCTCGTGGATAAACTCATGGTTTCTTGCTGACGCCAGCAACCTTTGGTGTAAGTCGCGATGCTGGCGTCAGCCAAACCCGGTTTTGTGGGGCCGTGATCGCGTCAGGTCTAAAGGAGCCTTGTTAACGCCGAAACACGTCATGGAAGTAAGTATTGGGGCCGAAAACAGCGAGAATACTGTTTGAACGGGTTGGGCGAGTTCATTCGAGTCATAATGGGACTTACCATCAATCTTCAAGGATGGGGAGGACACATCGGGGCATGATTGTTCAAGTCAACGGGGTCGATCGGATGACCCACATTTCGCCGTTCCGAGTCGGCATGGCACGGTTCGCGAGGACAGGAGATGGACGGCGAGAGTAGACAAAGGAAGCGCCTTTTGAATGAGGGAGGCGGGTATAATAGAGAGTGACAAAGAATAAAGCTGCCGAAACCATCCGCCCGCGAAAACGACTCTAGAAAACAAGCAGCGCGTTAACAAGGCTGCTGAAAAGACTGTGCTGAACAACACCATGGCTTGCCAGCCACCCAAAACCGCAAGCAGTGAAGAAAGGATAGGAAGGACCCAAATGATAGGAAACCCTTGTATAAAAGGACAAATGAGAATAGGTGAGCCTCACCCCAAGGAAACACGCCTGGATCATCTGTCAGAGGCCATTGCCAAATCAGGCTGCTGACCAGGTTGCTATTGGCGCAGGCTTTTAGTGGACGGAGCCCGCTGTGGGTGCTAGCTTGGGGCGATCGTAAACTCAAATCGACGCTGATGGTCGAGTGTGAGATATCGTAGGGAGCGAGGATCTTTGAAATTCGTGGAGAAATGGGGTGAAATATTGTTGATGAGACAAGTGTTGCTGTCCGCTGAGTTTAGAGGAGCAGTCTTGGAACAATTAGTAACATCTTGGACGGAGAAGCTAGGTCACTTACCACAGGTAGGTAGACATGTGTCGTATCGTTAATCCGTACAAAGTCAAAGACGAAAGACGTTCATCCAGAGGAATTGAGCTTGGATTCGACGGCGTGCAGGATGGCTTCCATGCGTCGCTTGTTCTGTCGTCGGCTTTCTCGGTTGCTGACCTGAGGTTTGAAGGCCATCGGAGCGCGGAGACGATACTCGGGGTGGTCTGGGGCGAGCTGGTCCGATCGAGCGAGGTAACGGCTTAGGCAGTACTGGCGATCTTCTGGGACGGTTACCGGAAGGGCAACGGCATCGTGATTATTGCCGTTGGTTGATGAGTTGTTCGATGCTGCTTTTCTGAGTGGATTCGTGTTAGTGACTTCCTCCCAAACCTTGGCGGATGTCTCACTCTGAGAGGTTCAAGTAGCACACAGCATCCGTAGACGAAGTATTGGACGCCATAATATCGAGGGTTTTTGTACGACTAGCTCAACAGAAAACGGTGCTTCCATTGAATAAAGCGACGGGTACAAGTGCAAAACCCAGGATACAAGGTCGGCGTGTTGATCCCACAGTGGGTGAGAGCGGTGATTGGCTGAGTGCGGCTGTTGAAGAAAGGACCCTGAAAACCGAAATCCCGGAAAGGGGAGATCAGTGAAGATCCCGTCTTGGGGATTTCCAGAGCAGGAAATAGAGAGAAACAAGTTCTAACAATTGAGATGATGAGGAAAATAGGGTCCAAGAATCGAAGACATTAGAAGGATTCAGCCCTCTTTTAAAGAAAGTGAGAGCTGACAGCCCAACTCCTCAAGAGCAATGACATGACGGAGCTACACAGGCGTTCGCCCTTTGCCCCAACAAGCTCACTTCAGCCGCATGCCCCTAACGCTCAGAGAAGATCATGCGTTCTAGACCCCAAGGACGCAGTCGCACCGTTCGGTATGCCTCATGGGTGGTGTGGGCAAGGATACGAATCAGGGTCCTGAATGACGTCACTGGCTTGTAGCCGACGGGGCGGCTCGTGTCTGGGGGACCGCTAGGCTGACTTTTGACGGCTCAATTCAGAAAGTGCCCTTCTCCTTTCAACCACATTGACGATGGCATTCTACAGTAGAGAGGAATGATGTCACTTTCTAACGATTTTGGGCCTCGCCGGATGAAGCCGTGTTGATGTGTCGAATATTGGTTGATGGTTTGTCTCATCTCGAGTCCAAGTCCTACGGAATACGCACGGTGCATTCAATCTCACTGTGGGACTGAGTTGCCGAGTTGTCCAGGACTCGAGATTGTGAGACGGAGTTGAATGCCCTTGATCAACAAGATTGGCCAATGAGAATAGTGACAACAACGGCCAAGAGACCCTAGATTGATCATCGAGATAGAATTCCCTCACAAACCCCGATCAAAGACCCTGATCTGCAGGTCTAGACCGCGGCCTTTTTCGGGGGATGACGATGTGCCAGACACTGGGGCACGCGGCCTCCAACGCACACTAACCCAAGGGGCCATTCAACTTGGAAATGCCCCTGCCCAATGTGCAAGCCCAGACTACTGCTGATGACGTCGATCTTTTCGGGCAGGCTCTCACAGGAATCCTTTGGCGGCAGAGACGCCCAATCATGGGATTCTCTCGGCGTCGAGTCCGCCTTGTGTGAATGCAGTAAGCGACTGCCGCGCGGCACTGCGCAAGCGCAAGAGTCAGCATCTCAAGTTGGATGCAGCCTCTTGGGAAAAAGCTGAACACGGTGATCGGCGCTTGGTTGCCTTTCTTTTCAGACGCGCTTTTCTCTAAGTCAATCGTGCATATAGTTGTTAACCGGGGTTCCCTCTTCTCCCGCTGGGCATTCCGGCTCGCTTGAAGCACAGTGTGGATGTGGCATTGTCTACCTTCATGCAATGAACCAGGCCCCGAGTTCTTCGTCTGGCCTGAAAAATGAGTCTTGCACAGGGTTACACGACATTGAGCTCAGGCTGAATGCTGGAGTAGAGGACGATCTTGGAGCTGAGATGAGGCAAATTGTCCAGCACAAGCCCTCGGGCAATTACTACGAGACCTTTAGTATCTCCATATCTTAACTATCTAATTGTAATACAAAGATATATTGAAGAGTATATAAGGCTGGTTAGAATTGTTAGACAGCCTCTTTTAATATTTACTAAGGCTTAGCATAGCCACTGTTGTGATGCTTATGTCGGGCCCCCCTTAGCGCTCCGGACCCATCAAGATCAGATCAAATGGTTCTTGCGCTTCGACCAGGATCCATGGCTAGGTCTTTGAGAGGCAGTTGCTGGTGATGAGTATGACAGTACTGTGGCAAGGAGGTGTCCAAGTCGATCAGCAAACGCACCCGCGCAGAAGAGGTGAGTGAAGTTTTCACTTGCGCATCTCACGTTGCTAGTGGAGGTTTCTTGTGCCAGTGAGTTCTCGTGGGGTGTTGAAGGTTGACTGACGGAGAGAGAAAATTCGATGCGGTGTGGTAATTTACATGGATAGACTGCTGGTTAAGTAAAGGGCACTTCACGCCGAATTGGTTGTGAATGAAAGAGAAAAGATTAGTACAAACAGTTTGCAATTAGGAAAATGCGGTTAGTTTAATTCATATCTTTCTCAAGGGCTGGATTCGTGTTTGGTGTCTGTGAGGGGGCAGGCTCTTGGAAGGCTATCTCTGCGAGAGAGGAACAACACGCTCTCCCTACGAAATCACCGAGTCCCATGTCGAGTCAACCGATCCGCAAATGGATGTCTTGATCCATTTGTGAGAGGAATCAATTACTAATCACGGGTTCACGGAGAGTTGTGTGCTCAAGTCATCTCCATATCAAGGTTACTAATGTCGGATGGTACCTAGTTCGAGGGTTCGGTTCTCAGCTGAAATGGCCAACTCCAACGCCATCCACCAAGACTATTTAGCCCAAACCCATCGCCATATCATCTTCGAATTTGCTTTAACCAGGAGTCCTGCCAACTTTACCGAATTCATGGCATCACACCTCACCTTTGACCTATCTCTCGCGCCATCCATCATTGCGAAGCCCATGACCTTTCGGCTCTTTTAACATGACAAGCTGAGAACTTCTGCGGCAGCCATTGTCAACCTCAACTCACCTCAACCTGCTCCGAACATGGCAAGAGTTCAAATTGCTCAAAAGAGTTGCAGGTCCCCTCCAGGATGCCGGCATCCCACTCTCAGGCACTCTTCAATGTGCATGCTCGCATTCGCGACTAGATTCAATCCATTCTAGGAAGCTCCACGAGAATTATCACCGAGTTCTACCTACTCCGACCATGACGAGACTTCAGGTTCCTAAGAGGAGCCATAGTGTGGCTCCGGGATAGATGCTAACATCTCGATCTGGGTCACCCTTGAGGTGACCAACTGGCGCCAGGTTCCTGGAAGCAACAGCATTCTTCATGGAGGATGTTCGGCACCTCGTTAGTATAAACGACTACTCATCCGAGGAGTTAAATCTAATCTCCAAATACATCAACAAAACAAGCACACCCGTCAATTTCTACCCGCTCGAACACTCATGAGCCGGAAGTTGGCAGGGACCTAACAAACGAGAAAGCCGCCAGTCGTCACTTCCAGTCCGTTTGAAGCATTGTGAGGTTAGTCGCAAACAAGTCAGGTGCCTACGTCACGTCACATCTACTCCGGATATCATGTTCGACCTAAGACTAGATCAATCCCATCACAACTCATTTGTCCTCGTGGCAAGACGTGCTCCAAGGATAGGTACCGAGGTGGGCGCGTCGACGTGGCTACCCGATGCATGGAGGCGGTCTAAGATTGAGGTAACTTGACCATCCTTTGCCCGAGTTTTGGAAGATGTGTCAATAAATAAGGACAAAAGATGTGTAAAATTTAGGTGTAATAGGAGAACTATTACGTGAAATTTAAAGTAATTTCACCATAATTATCATCATAATTATGAGCATATTTATTAGGTACGTCTGAGCCCACGTGTGGGCAAGTTAGGATTGTCGTGAGCAAACGTGGCTGCCTGGGAAGCAATTCACAAGGGTCATTGTAAACTCTCACAGCATTTTCGGAATAATAACGGACGAAGATTTACTTGGCCGAGAAATTTCGTGTAAAATGAAGCTATTACAAGGATACCCCGTTCGTAAATCATCAATACTGTGCCTGAATCACGTAGCCGTTGTGAACGTCCTCCATTCAGCCCAGCCGGTGCGGATAGTGGCTATCGTGGCGCTGAGCTGCCTGTTTGGCGGCTCAAGCTTGTCCTTCCAGGGGACCTTCCTTAGGCACACAGCCACTGTGACCCCGCTGCCTGCGAGCTTCCCCGCCATACATGCACGCCGGGAGGCTTTCGGGGTCGTTTACCTTCTCCGACCTCACCCTCTCTTTTTTGCCTTTAAACCTCCAACTCCATCCATTCTCTGTATCTTCAGGTCCTCCTTCGCTCTCTGGATCCTCGGTCGCCTCCCCCCAGCTGCTCTTGCTGTTGCGTCTCTTTCGTTTTCTCCCCCTCATTCATGATCACGAGATACCGATAACGCTCGTGCCCCACGTCATATCATGGCGACGACCGACCGTGATAACGACGCCCAGCACGGCATCGCGTTTCAGATTCCCGCCTCTCCACCGGTGGATGCAGAGGTCTTTTCGGAGAGAATGGAGGAACCTCCCATCAAATTCGAGATACCCGACAACTGCCGCACGTTTTCGCCTTTCCCCCGTCTTCCACCGGAGCTCCGCCATCAGATATGGGAGGCTACTTTGACGACGCCCGGGATGCACTTCCTCAAGGTTGACACCGAGTATGAGCCATCTTCTGGTCGTGGGAGGTGGTGGATTAGAGACTTTTCTTCTCCTCATGATATCATCGAGGACGATGATGATGAGAATGCCGACCCCGTTGCGATCGAGGTGAAGAGGGAGTCACGGCCGATTTCGGTACAGTATGGCTCGCTGAGACCGCTTTATCCTACTCGCCAAGCCGACATCTCCTACTACACCAGCCTGCATCAACAGCTTGCCAAACTGTCAGTCACCTGCAACGAGGCTGCTGCTATTGCAAAGAGCCTGGCAGGTCGATCCGACACATTCCGCCTAGACAACGGTCGCATCATCAGCCTGGGCTGCTCTTCGGACGTCATCTACCTTGAGTATGTTCCGCCTGATGTTTTTGAGAGTGGTTTCCGCTTCTTCAGATCGCTTCACTGCGAGGGCCTCGATCAGATTCGAAAAGTTGCGGTTCGGTACTGCCACAAGTGGAACGAGCAGCGGACGCCTCGGCGATGCCCAAATTGCGGTCAGCTTCACCCGTCCCCAGATGTCGTCAAGCACCCAAACCACATTTACCGGTTCCTGGCCCAATATCTCCCCAACCTCGAGCAATTCTACTTTGTGGACTACTTTATCCTGCGAAAAACCGACACTGCAACACAACCTACCGGGGAAGGCAACGACTTGGGGGTAAAGCCTCGAGGTAGGTGACACCAGAACACAGATGGTGGCTGAATGAGGCTGACCCTGGAACAGCGAATCCCCAGTCGCGCACATTTCAGGGCGGAAACAGGACCTACTGTGAAGTCAACGACCATGACTGGAACGTCCGACCTGTAGTCTGGGACATGAAATCCTGGCTGCAAGAACAATTCGTCAAGTACGCAAAAACCAGCAAGCTCAGCAAGCACCGAAACCCCGAAAAGGTCCAGTTTGGAGTTCTGGCCTGCGAATGGACCGTCGGGCCACCAACAGAGGCAACGAGAGGACCGATAACACCGGTCAAGAAGGGTCACAACAAGAGGAGACTATCGGAGGACCACAGCCCGTCGAGGAGTCGACGTCTGAATATCCAACGGGCTTCAGCCACTCCACCTCAGAACCTGCCCCAGGAGGCGACGCGCGGGTTCGCATTTGTTTTTGGCGCACGGGAGGAGGCGAGCAATGAGTTTGACTTTACGATTTCGATTCCCCTATAATGACCTTGAGACGCTTTGGCCTTTACGATTGCGAGGAGTTGGTAGGGAAAGAAAGGAAAGGGAAAGGGAGTTAAGGATATTTCGGCGTGCTTTTTCTCTTAATGACGAAGCAGCCTCGGCTGTATTGGCAGCTGCATGAATCGAACTGATGGATTGGAATCAGTATTAAATCGCTCTTAGAAGAGTAGAGTTATCCCAATTCACAAACAAGACTCTCAAGACCTCATGACTCCTAATTAGAATTCCGTTTTACGCTATGCTCGGGAAATTCGCTGCCGGGGTCTTTCACTCCTCTCCATCACGAAGCATCAATGCCCATCATGGAAAACTCAACAAACATCTCCTTGATCAACCTCGTCATCTCTATCAGTCTGCCTGGTCGTGCTGTCCACATCCCTTCCATAGCCCCTAGCTCCACGTTTACCATGTCCCTGTACCGTTGGCATGTCAACAGGCCAGTCCATGCACTGCGGTTTGACCAGATACTCGGCAAGCCCAGAACAATGTTGATCTGACTGAGGACGTGGCGCACGAGTTCGGAAAAGAGAATGAACTGGGTCGATGCTTCGACAATAGGGACGCGTGCGTATTCCATTGGGGCAGGCCGGATGAGATCCTGGTTTGTGTCGCTTATAGAGTCGTAGATGCACTTGAGGATAAACTCAAAGTGCTTGATGAGCTGGACGTAACAGGATATGACGAGGAACATAGTGGGTGAGTCAAAGACAGGAGGGGGACAGGGTGTAGTGCCAGCTGCACCAGGAGGCGACCCAGTTGATGAAGGCGACGTTGTTCCAGATAGAGCAGGGTCAATTACCAGCGCTGTCAAGTCTGAACGTGTTGTGCGACCTCGATGGGTTACTGTTCGGGTACCAAGTTGTCGATGCAACGCTTTGATGACGACGAGAAACTCTTGGGCTGATTTCATAACCATTTGAAGATTCTCATAACCGCTGATGGAGGCATAGGAATCGCAGATAAATTCATCAAAGGGCGTGTTTTCCCTGACGTGCGTCACATGGTCCCAGCCCTTGTGAATCTCCACGTTGAGCTTTGACAGTGTCTCAAAGTGTAGCTTGGTCGGCACAATGATGCGCTGCTCGATACCTGGAGGATCAAGTTGACGCACTGCAGGCCAGTTCTCCATGGGAAAGGGTAGATTCTCAGGGTCGTAGGAGCAAAACGAGTCGAGGTTCCAGTTGAAGCCAGACATGGGATCGTCGAGTAGGCCCTGCAAGAACTGCATATCCTCTGAAGAGTGGTCTTGGCTGCGGGAATCCACCGGGTTCAATGCAACCTCGGAGGGTTTCCCTAGCACGAGGTCTTTCTTGGGGGGCCTCCCGACGCGCCGCTGTAGGCCGGGCTGACACGGCAGATCGAGACGTGTGCAGCGCGCGCATGAAGCTGATGGGCCGACGGGACGCGCGCAGCGTAGCTTCTGGCGACGACATCGCTCACAAGCGGAGCGGATCTGGTTTGGATGGGGAGACGGATGCATCGTTTGAGGTGATTAGCTTTGTTGTGTGTAAGAGTGGAATGTTAGATCGCGGTAACGGAGGCTGAAGGGTGAGGAGATTGATGGGTCCCGGTGGCTTGGTCCGTTCGGAGGCTTTTGTGGGGCGGTCTCGGAAGGTTTCCCAGTGGAGGCTCGCCGGCCGGTATGGATTCGAGGCCGGAGCTCCGGGTTTTGGCGCTAAAGTAAGTGGATGTGCGGCATGTTATCGGTCGGGGTATCCATCTCCCCGCCCCTTGCGGACCGGAGGAAACGTCAGAGCCGTGTCTGGGAGAACTGGGTGCACAGCGACTTCTTTCTGCTGTGATTCTTCATATGTTGCTTCAAAGGGAAATGTGAGAGACGAGGTCGTGGGTACAGACGAGAATCATCCAATAGAAACCAGGCTCGCTGCCGGAACACAGATCGACGGAGGGCCGCCTCGGAGGGTTCGTACGCGGAGCCAAGCCACTCCTGGCTTCGTATGGCAGCGAAGAGCTTCTGACACACGCCGGGAGTCTTTTCAAAGTCCTTTTCTCGAGTACGTGGGCGATCGAAATTAAGAGCCAAGCCTCCAGGAAACGGTATTGATCTTTTCAACGTAGGTCCAGTCTCATTGACAAACAACTTGAACCATTTTATCGCCTTTTGACGTCCCTTCTCCCCTCGAGTCGCTACATGGATCAAGGTCGAGATGAGCTCGAAGCCAAAGTCGGCCAGCATTGGCGTGTTGTGAGTGTACATTGTAGGGAGCTCGAGGTCAGAACCATACAGGTCGGCGTTGAAATGCCAGTGACTTGCTCGGGTGGCAATCTGCACCTCAGGCTCAGGTCGATGGACGCCGCTACAGTGCGCCAACACGGCTCCATAGAGAGACCTGACATACTCGTGAACACAACGTATTCCTTCCAAATCCCATTTCTGTAGCCGGTTGCCTCCTTTTACCGCGAGAAACCTGCTTCTTTTCGTGACACCCTCTGCCTTGACTCGCGGGTGTTCGACCTTGTAGAATAGCTCATACCTCAGAAACGCCTGTAAGAGCCTCTTCTTTTCATCGTAATTGAGCCTGCTCAAGTTGAATGGCTTATGGGTATATCTGGAATGACTCCGTCCTTTCGACACGTTGTCGAGGCAGAGGTATGCTCTCGGGATACTGGATGATGTTGCCTTGGACATGTAGTCGCTCATGTACTTGTGTAGTCGACGAAAGAGGCCGCCAAGTTTGACAATGTCTTTCCTATTCTCAGTCACGAGGGGGTTGGGGAATTGTCTGCGCGACCACTTTGCCATGTGGAGAGCAACCGCAGTCTCGTACTCGTCGTGAGGGGGGGCACGGGTCGTAGGAAAGTGAACGATAGCCATGGCATCTTGAAGGAGGTCATTGTCGAGATCGGTGGATAGCTGTTCCCGTGAAATGTATGCTTTGTAGTGAAGAAAATGCTCCAGCATGACGGGCGATGCCTGACACAGTCGACCCATGTCATCCTCGGAACGGAGCAGGATGAGAATCTGAGTCCGGGTCTCCGACGAGAGTGATATAAAGGGATCCATGGATTCATTGAAGCGTTGCGACTGCCCATATGGATGTATTGAATGGTTAAGCTGTTGGTAGAACAAGACGTGGAATAATACTTGGAGAGGAATCTTGAGATGAAGCGTTGGCTCTTGAAATTGCAGGATCTTGCTAAGGATGCCGGTCGGTCATCCCTTCCATGATTATTATCTAAATCACTTGATCTTTCTGCCTTGCTCAACTTGTTGCATTATTATGCGCCGTCTTGACATTTTTTGAGAAGGAGGCTCTCAGTGCATCTTTGCGACCAAGAGTTGAGAGTGCATCAGTGGGTCCCGACCAAATCAACACAAAGAGCCGCAGACAAATAAATGAGATAATATGAGTTAGATCATACGAAGCTCAGGGTCGAGGGGAATTCAAGAAGTAGAAATCCGTATACGGGTATCGCTCTCCATGAGACTGAGGGTGAAAGCCATCGCATATTGCCAATCAAAAGATCCGCGTCCTATGGTGCAGTTACGGCCTTAGAGTAAGCCACCGTCTCAAACAGATGAATCATGATCTAAATTCGATGGATGCGGCGATGTAAGTGCTGAGAGACAGCAGTTCTCTGCTCACCCTGTATCGTGGGAGTTATGATCTACTCTTGATGGTGCACCCGCCATGACTCGATGTGTGACGGCCCTCTTGATATTTAGTAGGTATTTAGCTGAAATTTGAATCAGATGGATGATTTTAGTGTCTGCGGAGGCGCTGAAGTGATGATTCTAGTACACAGCATACTCACACTGGCTGTGCGTGAGAGTGTTGATTAATATGTTGGTTCTCACAAATTGAGCAACAGACTGTTGCTAACTCAACCACTTACACCACCCACCCCAGTAACTTATTTCGTATCGATCTCTGGAGAAATACTGGTAATTGCTTGTGAGTTCCCCGAGAATGGGCAAAGCCAGCCCAGGATCTAAGTGTTGGTCAACAACTCCACCCACATGCCAACCATCCCTAGTGTGTAATTGGAGTCATCTCTTCCATCCAATTACAAGGCGTGGTGGCAGAGTGGTCTAATGCGATAGACTAGAAATCTATTCTCTTCGGAGGCGTCTGTTCGAATCAGGCCCACGTCGATTGGTATTTCTTTTTGTCGGATTTCCATCTGAGTTCCTTTTTGCTATCTCATCTCTGGGCATGGAGAGAGCAGGCTTACAAGCTGATTATCCCTCAGCCAGATGTCAGCTTTTTGTCCCTATTCATCAGTTAGTGCGGGCTCCTTGGGCGATTTGTGAGCGCTGGCGTTGTGCGCAACTCGAGAAATCCTCCGTGGGTGCTGATGTAGTATTCTTCCCAATAAACGTATGCGAATGCGAGCTCGCAAAATTGGGAACACCACCCTAATGTACCATTTCTGTAAGCCTCCGCTCTATCAGTTTAGCCCGCCTCCGACAAGATGGGATGATTCAACTAGTTGACTAGGTCGGCCCAGACCAAAGGAGCCACATGCTGCGACCTCACCCTTGCAACATCCAAACTGGCATAAAACTCTTGTCTGAAGGATTTGCGGAGTTTCGGTTACGGAAAGCATTTTGGTTCCCGGGTCGGCCAGGCAGGTGTGCTTTCGTCGTCTCACCAGGTCAAATCCTCCGATGGTCATCTCCACCCTGGTGACCAAGCTCTTGATGCCTTGTTCTTGTCAAGTTATAATTGTCTGCGTTGGTCCACCATGTGGAACTACTACTTTGGTGTTACTTTTCGTTGACTTACTTGAGAAACTTGAGCTTAATCCAGCATGGCTATTGAACAAGTCAAAGACGAAACGGCTCCGTCTGGGCCCTCTGACAACCAGACGACCACATCCCCTGACTCTTCCAGTCTTTCAGCTAGACCAAAGAGCGATGAGGAAGCCCAGGATGCTGCAGCAGAGCCTCCAAGAGATGATCTGGCGTTCAACAGAGACTACCGGTTCTGGATGATCATGCTTACCCTCGTCATTTCCACTCTCCTCGCATCCCTCGAGTCAACTGTCGTCATTACTTCTCTGCCTACCATTGTCGAGAATCTTCACCTCGGAAGCAGCTACATCTGGGTTACCAATATTTTCTTTCTGACAAGGTGAGTCTGGTGCTTAACTAAAGTTAGCCCCATTATCCTAACTCCCTTCAGTGCTTGTGTTCAGCCTCTCTTCGGCCAGCTCTGCAATCTCTGGGGTCGCAAGAGGGTCATGATCTTCATATTTTCAGCGTACACTGTTGGAAGTGGCATTGCTGGTGGTGCTAATGGAGGCGCCATGCTCATCGCCGGCCGTGCTATCCAAGGCATCGGCAGCGGCGGCGTGACCATGGCGGCCGATGTCATCATCTCCGACCTGGTGCCCCTGCGATACAGAGGAAACTACATTGCTATGCTTATGCTTGTCGCAACCATCGGATTTGCTGTTGGGCCTTTCTTGGGCGGTATGATTGTTGAGAATACTACTTGGAGATGGGTAAGTGTCCTCCAGATGTTCCCAACGGCTCTGCTAACACCTACTAGGTGTTTTATCTCAACCTTCCCATCGGGGGCCTTGCAATTCTTGTCAGTTACCTCTTCCTCAACTTGCAGTGGAACCGTCAAGAGTCTACAATGGCCAAGCTCCGTCGTATCGATTACATTGGCAACGCTATCCTCATCGCGGCGAGCATCTCGATTCTGATAGCACTCACCTGGGCTGGCCCAGTCTACCCTTGGTCCGACGCTCGTATCCTAGTCCCGTTGGTCGTTGGACTGTTTGGATTACTTGGGTTCGTCGTCTATGAAGGTTCAGGTTTCCCTTCCGAGCCCGTCATGCCCATCCGGCTGTTCCCTAACCGCACATCTCGTATCATCTACATCAACACCTTTCTCAACATGGTTCTGATCTTTTGGTGCTACTTCTTTCTACCTCTGTACTTTCAGGCCGTACAAATGTCCACCCCTTCTCGATCCGGAGTGCAGATGCTCCCTGTGGCCCTCATTGCGATCCCCGGCGCCGCACTATCTGCCTTTATGCTCTCAAAATGGGGTAAATATAGGACGCTACACATAGCCGGCTTCTTCCTCATGACTCTCGGCGTAGGCCTCCTTGCGATTCTCAAGGAGGACAGCCCCGATGCAGCGTGGATTCTCATCCAGTTCCTCCCCGCCATCGGTTCTGGCTTCTTGCTCAACACGCTGCTCCCTGCCTTCCAAGCCTCAGCGGATGAGATCGACCAGGCCGCAGCGACAGGAACTTGGTGTTTTATGCGCACCTTTGGTACGATTTGGGGTGTTGCCATCGCGGGTACCGTGTTCAATTCGTACACGAAGCAGTATGCGCACATGATCGATAGTGAAGTGGCCCGGGAGGTGCTCAGCTCCGGAGATGCATATGCCAGCGCGACCAGGGCCTTTGTTATGCAGTTCGAGGAACCCATCAGGGGCCAGATCCGTCACGTTTTTATGCTAGCTCTCCGAAAGGTCTATGTCATCTCTGTGGCATTTGGGGGACTGGCCTTTTTGCTTGCTCTGTTTGAGAAGGATATTCCTCTGCGCAAGGACTTGGATACGCAATACGGCTTGGAGGAAAAGGCGCCGGATGATTTGAAGGGCAAAGAGTGAGTGTTCATACGCTGAAGGTCTGTTGATTATGGGCACCTAGATGAATCTTGGTCCTCGCATCATACAGTAGTGGGTTAACTCTACACTCAAGAATTAGGTAGTTCTGTCTAACACTTAGTCCTAATTTTGGGTAGACATAATTCAATCTATTCTTAATCTTTGAAGGTTTAGATAGAGGCCTACTAATAACGAGGCAGCATTGTCTGAACTGTTGAACAGGAAAGTTCACGCGTAAGTATCGGAGGGAAACCCATTCTAATTTCTTTTGAAACTCTATGTAATATCTACAGGAATTCTCTAACGGCTTCCCAGAAGGCCTGTGGATCTTCGCTCATGGGGAGATGGCCCGTTTGGGGGACAATGTTGAGTTTGGCTCCCTTATCACCAAGCAACCCCTTGAACCCATCCATCGCCTTGACTAAGGCACCATTAGCGTCACCTTCGCCCACGACGAACAACCCAGGCACCTTGCAGCCTCCCATCTTAGGCTTCAGATCGTAGTCCCAGAGCGCAGTGCAGCTGTACTTGAAGCCCTCGACGCTGTTGGTGGCCACGAGGTCTGTCATCCACTTGACAGTCTCGGTCTTATTCTCCACGGTCGCAGGATGGAACCATCGTGAAACGGTCTGCCCGGCAAGCTTGTTGATTCCCTTGCCATTGTCCTCTTCGGCAATCGCTGTGCGATCCTTCCAAGCTTGAGTGTTTGCGGGGCTTGAGGTGGTGTTGAAGTCACAGGCGACAAACTTTCCAACACGCTCGGGGTATTTGATGGCAAAGTTGAGCGTCGTGGCTCCGCCCATGGAAACTCCAATGAGGATGTCAAGCTTGGTGATGCGCAGGGCATCGAGCACCGTGAGAAGATCGTCGGCCAGGTTATCCAGGGTGGCAGCAACAGGAGGCTGAGGTACTGAATGTCGACCACGGGTATCATATCGCAGGATGCGAAGATCGGGTCTCTCACGCTTGAGAATCTCAATGAAGGGATCCCACATGTGCAGAGATGTCAGCAGGGAGTTGCTGAAAGCGACTGTTGGAGCATGGGGATCCGGGTTTCCCTCTAGTCGATAAGGAATAGTGAGGGAGTCAGAAGTAGTAATGTAAGACTCAACAACAGCATTGGGGCCAGGTGTTGTCTTGGTCTTGGAGTCGGAAGAGATAAATGCAGCTGTTGAAGGAAGCTTCGAAAGCGAAGACAACTCTCGGGGAGCCGGACCAAAGACGTAGAAGAGCGAGTAAGTCCGGCGGCCCTTGGAAGCGACATACTTGTCAAAGACTTCAGTGCGCCAGGGAGTGTCCATCGACGCCTTGTGTTCCTTCCCACCCTGGCCGTTCACCTTGGCATAGTCGTGTAGCGCATAGTAGCTCGTCTTGCCCTCCCCCTCGAGATAAGACGTCTTGAAGATGCGCGAGCGCAACCAACCCGGGACCTTGGCTAGCATCTCGATGTGCTCCTCAATGACCCACTTTTCGTATTGTTCACCAGCTTCTTCAACGTCTTTCAGCTGAATATCGACGGCGGTTGTCTGTATACCCTCTGCCTCTTTATCAGACAGCTTTTCGAGGGGGACAAAGTCCGGCGACTCCTTGGTATGCACCAGATCAAAAAAGTATCGCTTCACATCCACCTGACCAATTGTCTCGGCCTCTCTGGGGGAACGGTTCGCGCGCAACGTCAAGTAGGTCTCGGTCTCGAGGTGCGACATTGACGTCACGTCGTATGCGGCGAGAAAGGTTGGCTCCAAGCCGTCGGTCGCCTTGTATCGGAGACCGTTGGAGAAGATCTGGGGGAGACGGAGGCGGGTCGGTCCGTGCTCGTTATTATACCACTCGTGGAATTGATCCAGAGACAGCCCCGGCTTGGGCTGCATGGTAACGTAGAGCATACCAGGCGTCGACATGGTGGCTAGGTTTGATGGTGCGGGAAGTGGTAAGGAGCGTGGTCTAGGATGTCAATGCCCGAGGAAGGGAATTCGCGATACATATAACAGCGCCTTCAGCGCCTCCGGAAGAGTGATTTACATGACGGCAGGTGGAGTATCGTCGGCAACGACGCGATTCGGCTTCGGCAAATGAATCGGGATGTGGTCGATGCGGAATGTGTAAACGTTTACCCCGCAGCTCACCGAGCCCACCGAGACTCACCGAGAATTGCAGGGGTCTACAGAGGGACCCTTGGCCGCTGACCGAAATACCGATCGAGGGCCCCTGCAAATGGGCCGTTGGAAGGTACGTGCAGTACGGGTGCATGCGGAGATGCATCTGTCTTGACAGTGACAGATTGTGGTCTACTGTTGATAGAGGGGAGAAGTTGATTTTTGTCATTCTCTGGAGCTTTCCCCTTTCAACACCTCCTGTTCTCTACTGGTTCCTCCTCTCATCTCCCTCCCGTGTTAATTCGGCACATGTCAGGCTCTCGTCGCGGTCGGCCTCCCGCATGAAGCTTCCCGCTCGCCCAATCTGTTTCTGTCTTGCGGCGTCACAGTCTGCAAGGTGCCGCCTCAGCTGACGTGGAAGAGGGGTCATTTCTGCTGCTTAGCGTTTTGGAAGAGAAGCTGTAGTGAGCAAGCTATCGCAGTCAAAAGCAGAGCTCTGCACTGACCCAAATACAGAAAATGCACCCAACTTGATGCCCTCGAGCGGGATCTGGTCTTCTTGACCTACAAGTATCGGGGCCTGACGACTCTATTCAACGTGACTCTTCAACTTGGCAGAGTGGTCAGACCATTAAAAGTACCATCACATAGCTGAGCGCTTCGTGCTCAAAACCTCAGCAGCCAAGATGGAACTTTTCTGCAAAAGTGTCCCACAGGACTTGTCAGAAGAGAGCTTCAAGCGGGAGTTGACTCCTTTTATGACGGCCCTGAACATCTCAGACTGGACATGCGACAAAGCCAAACGAAGACCTCTAGGCTGGATCAAGTTTCTCCGCGCCACAGACGGCCAGAAGTTCTTGAACAAGCATGGTAAGTACATGGCCGAGGCAGATCAGCAAAAAGAGAACGAGCCCCCAGGAAATCCACTGCGTCCAAGGATCAAGCCGCGCGCTATTGCCCGCCTCTACATCCTCAAAACCGCCGTGTATGTGGAAAAGAGCACTCGGCCTATTGACAAGCATGTTATCGCGCACCTTAAACATGATAGCGAACAGAAAGCACGGTCGACTGCGAGGGATCCGAAAGCACCTACACAAGCCTTCTGGGTTGCAGGTCTCAGCTGCGGCGGCAATGCATTTCGTGGTCCTGCAAAGACACTCACCTTTGTTGAACAGGCAGCCTTAACCTTGCCCAGTCTCACCGAGGGCAAGTTCACACCACAGTGGCTCACTATCGAAGTGGATTTTGGTGCTCGCTTGGATTTTCACAATGACTCGATCCAGGATCTCATCGCCAGCCGCAGTGACAATTCATTCACGTTGGTTCTACAGGAACCACCTCGTATCTACCGCCCCCATAGTGCACCAGACAACAAGAACGTCAAGTGGAAGCGAGCTCAGGAGATGAACGATTGGGGCTTGTTTCATGCGTACTCGTCAAGTTGTCTCGTCTATCGCGTCTATTTGATGCATGCGGGCGACTTTGACAACATTTTGCGCTTGATCAAATCACGAGACATCCTGGCCGTCACCAACCATGAACTTCCATCAGTTCAATGGAGCTATATGGAAGACGCGAGCATCGACGCGGTGCGAGGAAGACATCAGCTGATCGAAAGGGCCAAGCGCCTTCTCTCAACTGGACTTGTGCCGTTCCCCATCTTGTTCCAGGTCCAGGCTCTCGTATGGAACAACTACATCAACCCCTCTAGTGGAATACAGCTTTGCGATATTCTAGAACAGGTTGCAATCGACGCCAAGGAGAAGAAGGTTGCCACTCCTGTTACGACTGATGCGATGGAGACGCTGTTCCAACGAATCCCTTACCCTTGTCCTGGTACCGACCCTTCAGAGCTGGATGTGGTGAGCATCATGACAGAGATCATGGAAGCAGAGTACGGGTATCGGGAGGAGAATCCTCAGAGAGACAGAATCTACGGATCTAAACTACCAGATCACCAGGTTTGGGTCCTCAAGGCTTTAGTCACGCCCACACGAGTGCTTCTCCACGGCCCCGATGCTGAGAGCAAGAACAGAGTGCTGAGAATGTTTCCGGAAAACAATGACTCGTTTCTACGGGTCATATTCTGCGAGGAGGATGGTCAGGATTTGAATTTTAACCCCCGCATCGACAACGAGGACACTTTCAGTCGGTACCGAAAAGTCATGAATGATGGTATCGACATTGTCGGGAGGAAGTATACCTTTCTCGGGTTCTCCCATTCATCGTTGCGTTCCCACTCGGCTTGGTTCGCGTCTCCTTTTGTCGATGGAAACTACCAGAGCCAGACCATCTCTGTGATTTTGGAGGCTCTAGGAGACTTCCAGGATATTCGAGTCCCAGCCAAGTGCGCGGCACGAATTGGCCAGGCGTTCTCGGAGACCCCATACGCAGTGCCGCTCTTCGAAAACAGCATCACGACTCGACAAATCCCAGACATCAAGACCGCCGATGGCTTACGAGTGTTCAGTGACGGCGTTGGGACAATTTCCCAGGACGCTCTGGAAGATGTTTGGATGTATCTTCCCATGCGCTCTGCCACACCAACCTGTCTTCAAATCCGCTGGGGCGGCTGCAAGGGGATGCTCTCGCTGGACACCAGGCTTGAGGGCAAGACGTTCTGTATTCGAAAGGAATCGATGATGAAGTTTCCAAGCAACGACCTGGCGGAGCTTGGAATCTGTGATACATCGTCGAAACCCCTGCGGCTTGTCTTGAATCGTCAAATGATCAAAATTCTAGAAGACATGGGGACCCAGAATGATTGGTTCGTTGACTTGCAGAACAAGGCGCTCAACGTGCTGCGTGGCGTCACAGCGAGCGCGCACAACACCAGTACATTCCTGGAATACCAGACGGTTGGCGTCAACATGGGCCTTCCCAAGCTTGTGAAACAGCTGGACAGGATGGGCATCGATTACCGCAGGGACAAGTTTCTCAGATCGGCTGTTGAGCATGTCGTCCTACGGGAGCTGAGACTTCTCAAGCACAAGGCCCGTATTCCGGTTGAGAAGGGCGTGACTCTCTTTGGTGTCATGGATGAGACGGGTTTCCTCAAGGAGCGCCAAGTCTATGTCACTTACGACAAGACGTATGGTGTGGAGAATGGCAGGCGTATTAACGCTACGCTTGAGGATGGGATCATCTTGGTCACTCGCTCGCCAGCTCTACACCCAGGAGATATCCAAGTCGTCCAGATGGTGACGCCTCCCAAAGGGCATCCCCTCACGAACCTCCAAAACTGTATTGTTTTCAGTCAGAAGGGCGATCGCGACCTACCGAGTCAACTGAGCGGAGGCGACCTCGATGGAGATTTGTACAATATCATCTGGGATGAACGGGCCATGCCGGAGAAGGTCTTTGCTCCAGCCGACTATCCACGAGTCACGCCTAAGCCACTGGATCGCACAGTAACTCCAAAGGACATTGCCGATTTCTTCATCAATTTCATGAGAACCGACATCTTGGGCATGATTGCAACACGCCATGTCATGTTGGCCGACTCTCACGACTTGGGAACGCTTCATCCTGAGTGTGTTTCACTAGCAGAGATGCATTCCACGGCTGTCGATTTCTCAAAAACGGGTATCCCAGTGGATGTCAAGAAGTTGCCAAAGCCACCACGCTTTCGGCCCGATTTGTAAGTGCAGTGTTGAAGCAATTGGCACACCTGCTAACTAGGACACCAGTCTGGCGGTGGCGCCACCACTGAAGCTCTATGACCTCGGCCAGATTGATCATATTGGAGACCCTGAGGAGTACGACGAGGATGACATGATGGCTCGAGCGAAGCCAAAGTACTACAAGTCGACAAAGATCCTCGGCCATCTATACCGGAGCGTTGATGAGAATAAAATCTGGCATGAGAATATTCATCGCAAGATTGAAACGGGTGGGCCATCGGTTTGGGATCAGCTACTGACCATTGTCGAGAACGAGATTGTCAAGTTCAAGCTCGATATCGATTGGAAACGCAGGACTGAGGAGGCTTGGAAGATTCGCAACGTGTAAGTTGTGAGTACGCGCCTGGAAATGAACCATACTGACTGACTCGCCAGTTATGAGTCGACTATTTCTGACACCATGTGGCGCTTTTCAGAGAATGCGCGCTCATGTCTGTCCGAGGTTGAAGTCTTTTGCGGATTCATCCTGAACAAGAGAGGTGGCCAGACGCGACGGCAACGCGACTCATCCATCAAGCTAAAGGAGGAAATCGACCGCATCATGACGTTCATCGTCAAGCAAATCCGCGACCGTGGCGTTGGTAACGATGCCGAGACCCTGAGCACGGCTACCGAGGCGTCTGCCGCGGCTCCGAACCGGTGGAGAGAGGACGTGGTGGAGCTTTGCTGGGCGTGCGTCGCCGTTGCTTGTATCAAAAAGGAAGATGCTCCGTTTGTGTATCACGGGACTGGGCAGCTGCAGAGTTTCCGCGTGGTGGCGGCGTGTTGTCTTCTTAAGGAACTGAACAATCTAGCCAGCAAGATGGATGCTAGCTCCGGAGGGGGATTTGTCGGTGTTGGACGGGGTGGACGAGGCGGTAAGCGGATGACGCTTCCGCTGCGATGATTGAGACTATTCATGGGAGAGCGATGATTTTACAGTGGGAATGTTCTATCTATCGGAGTTTGGACAAGCAAGGATGCAGCTTCTGGAAGAGTCTTGTTACCCTGTCAGGTAGAAGTTGACATGTGAATTCAGGTTGTCAAGGCAATGCCTTTAGCAGAGATCAGTACATGAACAGGTGACGGAATTATGCTTATTCGTAGGGCTGAAGGCAAAGTAAAATTGCCTGATTGGCCTCGTGCAGAGGGAAAATCGTATCCATATTAATATCCTTATCTCGTTTTCTTAAAATGTCATGTTACGAATCATCGTAAGTTGCAAGTGGCTGGTCACGGTGTTTGTAAGTGAGTGATTCAGTCAGGTGCCTAGGTAACGACATTTCCAATCTCCCCCTTTACAACGACTCCATCACAGCGTCTTTAACAACAGCAACAACATATTCGGACCGAAGGCTTACAATGCAGATGCATCATCCTCTTTTATTCCCTTTACAATATTCAGGGTCCTGAATCAAGCAGTCAGCCTTACCCTACATGTCAGCGAGTCAGCCTGGGAGCCGCGTGGCGATTGGGTCTAGGTCTAGAAGCGCATTGAGCAACCCCTTTTGGTCAACTCTCCGTCGGGGATTTTACCTCGTTCGTATCTTTCGCAGGTCCAAGCCCGCGCCCAATTTGACCGCCCATTGTTTTCCCACGTGAAGTCGTTTCAGCCTCTACTTGCACATGCTTCTTGGCAATTCTCTTTAGAAGTAATAAGCTTCCCATCAGCGCTACATGGCCTGGGAAAGATGGGTCCTGCCAGCGAATTCCAACACCACTTTGACATGTCCCCATTGGATAAAGGTCGTCTGACTGTGCCTGCGTTGGATGTTTGAGCAGACATTTTGCCATTTCCGTGTACCTGGAACGCATTTCGTCATCCCGAGGTTCAATTCCTTTTTTTATTTTTTATTTTTTTGCGAGCCTCAACAGGAGCTCGTATGATTTGTTGGTTGGGGTATACAAGGTCAAAAGATGAGGCCCCGTGAGCCAAGGCCAAGAGAGTGTCTGCTCTTGATATAACGACCGCTTGGTCTCTTTAACTTTGTTTTTGCAATCATGGACAACTACCGAGGTTTTGAATTATCAACAATGCCGTCTTTTAGGACAATACATCGAATACGTCAACAGTTATTTGGGGACGCGGTGCTCATCGACGATGAGGCTGCGTTGAGGTCGGACTCAACAAAACCCGAGAAGAGGGCGGTTGGACACACAGCAACTGAGGATCTGTCACATCGGTGGACAGTCGCCAATGCCAACAACGGCCTCATCAAGCTCCCGACGGAGCTCCATATGATGATAATGGAACACCTTACCTTTGGACAGGTTGAGTCCCTGCGACGGACATGCCGAGCCCTCCGAGGCCGCATCAGTAAGCCCGTCATCCGCGAGGTGTTTCCGGGCATCAAGTTTGAGCTCCTGTCGACTTGCTACCGGTGCCTCTGCTACGACCCTCTGAGGGATACGCTCATCCGGGCCGACGAGTCGGACGCCCGGTATCCCTTGGCCAGCGAGTGCCTCGACTGCGTCGCTGCGAGGGGAGGCTTCATGGTCGGACGCAGGTACACCCTCGGGACGTGGGCGAGCGTCTGGGTGTGCCGGTACTGCGGGTATCCCGTCACATCCGGGGCGGCGTGGAACGAGCCAGAGTTTCACCGCGTGTGCTACAGGAGGTTTCACTGGATGCTCTTTTACTTTTTCCTCGTGGGGATTGCGCAGGGTTTCGTTACGATCATAGGGTCGGCGCTGTGTTGGGGCTTTTATAACAAGGAGAAGATGGTTCTGGCGCCTACGATTGTAAGTAGGTTTCTTCTGTTTCAAGAGGTTGTGCTGACGGGAGTAGGTCAATTTCTTTATGGCGTCTTGGGTATTCTGCCTGACGCTGTTGAGAAACGTAGAGCTGAGGACGTACCACTGGACCTTGATACTAGAGCTTGGAATCCTAGGACTCTGGATTCCTCCCCTGCTCACGATACTCGGGAGTGCTCAGAACAGACCAGGGAGACCGTGTCCAGCTGACGTCGCAACCATCTTTTTTGTCGTCAGCAACATGTAAGTCAAAGCTGGGAACTTGTGAAGAAGTACCAACCTGTGAACAGCATGTTCCGCGTCGTCAACGTCCTTGGCAACGCAATCCTTATGTCCGAGTACAAGCTCTGGCGGCGCCACCGGCCGAACCAGTCGCTGGTGCAACGGGCCCTGAACAAGACGGCCGCCATCTTGGTCTTCTGGACGTACCCGCAGAGCGTGGAGCAAAAGTATCCGGGGAAATGGTGGTTGACGAGGCGAGAGCTGCAGCAGGTTTGATCAAACACTAAGCGGAGAAAAGAACTGTCACAAAATCCGGGGGTTGACCGAACACGCAGATCTTGCATGTTGGACAAGGGGGAGGGGGGAGAGATTCTGGGGTAGTGGCCGGAGACATGGAGGGCCAAGCTGAGCAGAGAGTCGATTGGCTCGAGGAACCAACTGACATATCACAGTCGAATCTCTTGTCAGCACATCTTGGATCTCCTTTCAAGTCTCTCTGAATCTCGGATTCAAGGGGGTAATGCACGGATCAGATCTAGCAAAACCTGGGAATGCAACACTACTCGTGGGAAGGAAGTTGCTAGGAGGATTTTCTCCCCCGTCAGCTTCAGCTCAACACACTATGGCGTCCCAAGGGGAGATTGATCTCCGTCCTGCTGAGCTGAGGATTGCTCTGTCCAGTAAGGCCGAGAGCACAGAACTCAACAAAGTGCTTTAGCTTCACGCGCGGTGCTGTTTCACTCGAGGCGCGTCCAATCTCGGGCACCCTTGGACAAGAGGAGATTAACAGCTTTGGATAACTCTCTGTTCAATCTTGTTTGCTTTTACGGGCTTTTTGTGTCTCGTACAAGGCATCAAGGCATCGATACCTCACCCCCCTAGGCTGCCCTCTTGGTTGGCGTCTCAGCGTGGTTGCTCGCAATCTTGGTGTTGTGAAAGTCAGCGTTCTGATCATCCGGCTCAGCAGCTCTCTTCCCTCCTTGACCAAAGGCACCCTGCAAAGTCTGCGACAAGCTCTGGCCGCTTCTGCCGTCTTGACCACCATCGTCGTGCCCCTGACTGCCGGCGGCGTTGCCGGACTTGGGCACTCGAGGCTGGTGCTGATCGTGGTGCGTCGCGTTCCTCCTCGTGGGCGTCCCGTCATAGTTGCTCGCCACCCGCGTGTCCTTGGTCTCGTCCCCGGTGCCCGACTCTGCAGTCGCCCCCGTGCCAAATATGCTGCCCAGGATGGCACTGCCGGATGCACCGCTCGGCGACGTGCCCCCGCGCTGCTTAGCCGTCATCTCGATGGAGCGGACGTTTGCACCTCCGGCGCCGACGCCCCCGCCTACTCCCCCGCTGGGAAGCTTCTCCAGGGGCGCGGTAGACCCTTCACTCCTCTGGGGGTTGACGTGGCTCAGCTCGTGGCCGCCAGTTACGGCGTTACCCCCGACGCCGGCGCCCGAGAGGCCCTCGTCCCTCTTGGCCTGGGCTCGGTCCCTGCGCGCCTGCTCCTCGCTGACCTGGGGCTTGCTCCTGGACTTGTAGTAGATGCCGGCGCCGAGGAGGGCTACTCCTGCGCCGATGGGGACGGCGGCGGAACGTTGCTGGCTTGCGCCAAAGACCTGCTTCATGATGTAGATAGGTGAGATTATAGTAATTATTAGAACTGTTAGAACTGTGAGATTTAGCAGATAGAACAAGAATTAGACATGACTGAATATTCAAAGGTTTTCTACTGCTTCTGTTCGTGACGTCTTCGATAGAGTCGTCTACTCATCATGACAACATCGACGTGTAAGTCAGGCCCAGAAACAGCAACGTCAGGAACGGACAATAAGCCGATTTCCTAGTTGTTTCTTTCAACTTCAAGTGAATAACAAGTCATTTAAAAATTGTAATTACGATGAGAGCGTTAAATTGCGATTAAACCGTTCATCTTCTGATCGAGTTCCCATGGTGAACATGCTCATCTCGAATATCCATGACGGCTCGACCAGACCCTTGATGAGACTCGGTCCTTCTTTACTCCGGCCTTGGAGAAGCAAGTACCGAGCAAGCACCTCATTGGTTCTACTCTCATGCATGCATTCCCCCCGGTTGCAGTGCTAAAAGGCGGAGCCGCGTTTTGGCGGATACTAGCGGGTGCTTCGGAGCCGCAAGCTAATGCACGGTGGTTCTTTTTTTCCCCTCATCTCACTTGGTGCATTAGGCTGTTTTGCAGGGGAGGTCAAGAAGCATGGGGAAAACGGAGTTGAGGATGTTGTTGAAAGATGGTCATGATCTTCATTGTGAAGTCATGGGGATTCCAGAATGGGAAGCAGACTTGTTTCTTGAATAGAGGACGCTAACAACTTTCGAATTCTCGTATTAATACTGTCAAGGCCTTGAAGGGCTGAAGGAAAAACAAAACATACCCTGGCATGCTTGTGCTAAAACGGGCCGTCGAGAATTTGGAGAAGGCGTATTTCCAGTACGTAAAGTGCAGTCTTGGCTTGGCATCTCATTTACAGGCGGGCGTATTGAAGAAGCTCCAAGCCATTTGGAGAGGCTGTACACGCAAATGCTACCCATATCAATCTGCAACCGGCACGCGCCATGATCGACCCATCAACGCACATCTTTCCAAGAGAGTGAAGCTCTGCCACGTCGTACGTAGTACACACACGAGGAGATTCTCAATGTGTATGTATATCCACAAAACGAGATGCGGATCCGAAGGTTTGCTTCTGGTTGAGAGCCAACCATGACCACGGAACACCATGTCCACATCAAAAGCCCGGGGAATTGGCATCAGTCCGGGGCCCCGATCAACGACCCAAGAAAACATGGGGTTGGTCTTGTCTTCTGGAGATCCTCTTCCCCAGATGCGACCCCCCTTTGATCTAGAGCTGTTGAAGGGGTCATGCTTCGAGGTCAGCTGCTTCACCAAGCAAGCGTCCTTCTCTCTTGGCTTCCTCCACGTCTAGAATGTCTCCTCCACATTGTACATCCCCTCACAGAAAAGCCCCATCAACGGCGCGTAGTGTAGACGACCAGGCTCTCGGTTGGCCGGAGGATGGATTCCGCCTTTCCTTCTCTGCACATACGACAGATCCCCAACAATGGGCCACCATGCAACCTGTTCCCCCCCTCCGCATCCAGAACGACGGTGAGGCTTTAGGGCTGTTTAACCTCCTCTGCTTGGTCGAATCCTCGTCGGGCGAAGGGATCGTGTGGGGAATTTCCTGGGGACTCCAACTTTTGACTAGTGTTCGTCCCCCGCAACCAGAGGAAGAAGAGGCGTTGGTCCACACAGTCTGCACGTACCTTTCATGGAGAAGATCGTTAGTCTGTATCCCCCTGTCCGTTGCCCTGATGAATCCTAGACACTGGACTCAGGCCGGCACATGCTGCCCTTGACTCGTTACGGTTGGACCGGCGGCGCCACCTTGTAGCAAGCTGTATGGTTACAGTACGCCTGAACGGACAGGCGGCGCTTGGGGGAGGAGACACAAGAGATCGTCTTGGCTCCTCTTCCCCTAGTGGTGGAGATCTGGCTTAGCTTTTTCTTGGTACCACCATGAGAACTGGGGAAAAAGCACACAGAGAGTCAGTAAGACTGGCCTGTTAATGCATGGGGGGGACCGGATCAAAGGGTGGCGCCCCTTGTTCCGTGCCAATCTGGGGGACCTGGTCCTTGGAAGGGCTTTTCTTCTGCAGATGCCAATGGCCTGATATAAGTCTGGGGTTCACCTCGTTCCTCCTCCTCGACATTCTCGAATTGAGTCTCGACATTGACTGGTTTCATCAACTTCTTTCTTCTTCTTCTCGAGCAACATCAAGATACCCATCCCCGTCCAAGAGGAAATCGATTCTTGACGCCTCCCCTTTTCTCTTGTCCCTTTTCCTCACCCACGAGAGGTCCATCACTCTGGATACCATCACCACAATGGCCACCACCGAGCACACCGAGCAGCTCCACGAGAAGCACAACGGCATGAACGGCAGCTATGACCCCGAGGCCCAGCGCATGGATGCCCTCAAGCAGTTCCGCTCCGCGGCCAGCGTCCAGATGAGCCCTGAGCTGTTCGAGAAGCTCTACCTCTCGCCCATGAACGAGGTCAAGGGAAACCTTCGACAGACCTTTGGCAACCCTACTCCCATGTACGCCCAATCGAGCTCCCATTATGGCATCAAGTCACTGACAAAGATACAGCGCCCTCGTTGGCTTCCTTCTCGCCTTCACTCCCCTGACCTGCTGTCTCATGGGCTGGCGAGGCGCCGGCGGCAGCGGTGCTTCCGACAAGTGAGCCTTACACCTCCACCTCTCCTATATACCATACTAACAACATCACCAGCGCCGTCTACGTCTTCATGGGCGGTCTCCTCATGCTCGTCGGCGGTATCCTCGAGTGGGTTCTCGGAAACAGCTTCCCCGCCTGCGTCTTCTGCTCCTTCGGTGGCTTCTGGTTCTCCTATGGCGGTACCCTCATCCCTGCCTTTGGCACCTACGCCGCGTATGCTCCCGCCGATGCTGAGTCTGCCGCCGAGGGCCTCACCACCACGGGCTTCAATGCTAGTCTCGGTAAGCTTCTGCAGAAATCAAACTGTTATCGAGTGTGTACTGACAGGATTCAAGGTTTCTGGCTGCTGTTCATGGGTGTCTTGACCTTTGTCTTCCTCATCTGCTCGCTCCGAACCAACCTCGTCTTCGTCGCCATCTTCTTCAGCCTGTGGTTCTGCTTCATGCTCCTGACTGCTGCTTTCTGGACTCTGGCTCAGGACTTTACTGGCAAGGCCAAGCTTGCTCAGAAGCTGACTATTGTACGTGCCCCTCTACTCTAATGGATAGAATAGAAACTAACTTGTCACAGGCTGGTGGTGCTTGTGGTTTCGTCACCTGCATGGCTGGCTGGTACATCCTCATCGCCGTCCTCTTCGCCATCGTCGACTTCCCCATTCAGATCCCCGTCGGCGACCTGTCGACCGTCATCAAGGGCAAGAGCGAGAAGGAGCGCCAGGCTTAATTACACTACACTCTGAACAAGACGAAAAGGAGGTGAAGGGAGGCTCCACGAGAGCCTGTTTCCTTGTGGCGTTGTCGAAGGCGTTGCTCCAGTCAACGGTTGGATTGGGTGGTTTATTGTTGTTGGGAATCTCGGGCCTCTTGGGGAAACAGAGGCATTAGCGAGCTTCTGTTTGAACTATATTTGATTATCGGATACTTGGCATTGACCAATGTAGCTTTTACTTGCAGCGGACAAAATCTAGTCGGCATCAGGGACGTCCCCAGATGTGTTTGCTCTAATTACTATTCTCTTCTTGGTGTGGAATTTTCATTGCGTGTCTGGCGGAGGTGAGAGACTGAGATGTGCACACGGGACGAACAGACTGAACCAGCCACGCTGCACATAGAGCCAATGCGCCAGAGATGCTTTGTACAGCAAGCATTAACCTCGTTGCAACACGTGTTGGGCGGTCTAGGCCGTCCCCCATGTGTTGCTAGCTTGTGCATGCAGGTTGCACCCATCGCTTACGGCTTCGAGAACGTAAGGGGGGCAAACAACTGGGCTGGATGTCAACACGACTGGACAAGAAGAATTGTATGCGCAAACCCCATCCTTCAAGGCAACCACACTCAATGCTCGACGCTGCGGGCGCAGACGGCGGCTGGGCATCTGCAGATCTCCTCCTCCGGATCCCCGGCTTCGTGTTCTGGATGGTGCACAAACTGGCCATTCTTCCCCGCACAGAGAAAACATGCCAACCCCCTGAACCCTGAGATCGGGGTTGGCCGCTTTGGGCACACGACGCGCAAGGACTATCCCCGTCTGCCCCGGATCCGCAACCCAACATCTTGTCTCTTCTCATGGGATCCTGATCTTGCAAAAAAGGCGGGGGAGATGCCAGCAAACTGGTGACGCAGAAAGCATCAGATTCAGGTTTGGCTGGCGCGCCGTATTTGCCTCTTTACTACCAACACGAGATAAGCGAACCTGCCAACATCTCTTGATAACTCCGAATGTCAGATCCACAATGAAACCAATAACACGCGTTTCCCCCGCAGTTTGCTACGCGGTTGTTCAAGGTTGGAGAAAAAGAGGGCTTCAACGCGTGTTTAGTCCCGCGGAAATATCACCTTGGACCGTTGCGCGATGCTTATCAGGGAGATAAGCTTTGATCATCGAGACTACCGGATTTATTAGATTTATCTAAGCCCGTTGAAACGTTGGAGAAGCAGTTGACGGGAATATCACGTTGTGTCGCGTTGTTTCGGACATAAGAGTGCGCGACCGTGTGATTCACGGACAATCTATCACCGACTCCTCGTACATGACCACATTTGACTGGAAATAACGGAGCTTTACTTATTTCGACACAACGGCAATACCGACACATTATTTTCAACCTGATATACAATACGAGTTCAATTCTTTTCGTTGCCCCCTGACGTGGCTGATATCATGTGCTGGTATCCCTGGCAATAACACTAGCTGCATGTTCAACTAATTCCGCGTCAGCAGCAAGTTCATCCCATATTAAAACGAGACCCAAAGCCCACATATTCATCCACTGAATCTATTCGGTCTCGGCTGAAGTACTAGTTTAATTATGTGTTGGGGGCCACAACACACCACCGCCCACTGAAGGCCTCACCAGAGAAAAGGGGCTTCGGCGTGGGGGACGGAAAATCTCTTCACTGGTGTTCAAGGCTTTCAGAGGTTTGGAATAATTTGAGTGCTGGTAGGCGAACGTGATACTGTAGTCTTGTTCTGCACGCTGTGTCCTGGCGGCGCCTTGACAGGGGTAGGGGGGAATCCGCGTGCTGTTATCCAGCAACTTGCGTGGCTGCAATCCAAAAGCGAGTGACTGAGCTTCTACATGACATGAACACGCATTTTCTTGTCTGTATATGAAAAGAAACGTCCGTTAGATTCATCTCCTAGTGCGTATCACAACACCTGCCCTGAATGGCTCGAGAGTAATGAGGTTAGTGATATTTGTAGACACTTAACCTGGAGATGGAAATTGACTATGCATAGATAATTGCGTCTAATTATATTTCACCATAGTGGTCTATCAATGAGCGTGGATAAAAGTCGCTTACATGCCACCGGATTGGCCTCAGAACTGGTCTATCCGCGAGCAGATATTGCACAGGAGCTGTCAACAAATACTTCACCAGCAGTGTCAACTGATTTTCAATGCGAGAAGCGAGAAATTTCGACGATTTCGCTTTACCTAGGTGTAGATGAAGCTATTGGTGATGGTCCTCTCTCGAGCTACCAGTGTTCGCTTGGACACTCATCGTTCATACTCGACTCGCGACATTATGAGCCAGTATATTTTAATTGAAACGCTATCAAGAGAGACATCTATTGAAACCCGTACGTAAGAGGACTTGGAGGCCCGTTGTGTTATTGTGTCTTGCATTTAGTGCAGCCTGCACCATGAGCTGTCCACCGCGAGTGGCGATGGTCCAAATGCGGTAGTCAACGGACATCATTCGCGAGACAAGTGCATACATAGACGTAAGGAACTAAAGAATACTTTTGCAGACGCTTTTTATTTCATTGCGGATATGCTGCGTTGAGCCTCCCTGAAATAAGCGCCAGCCATCTCTCACACTCGACACTCAAGAGTGAGACCGGGGGGTTCAATCTGACATAGACATGAATGATTTCTCAGTCATAATTCTTGTCAAGATGCTTTTAACAAACATGCACAAGGCAAAGCTGAAAGAAGACTGTGGTTTGTTAAGTAAGTGTTTGCGCCTGATTCCCACCATCAGTATGAGCCAGCCGGCAAAGGTGAGGAAGCTGAAGCAAAGCTTTATGTTGCCACTATGCTTTTGGAACTGATTGAACAACGAAGTCATTGCTGCAAACTGCAAAACTCACGTGATATGGGTATTAAAAGGGCGCTCCCCCCCCGGTCCTCTCACCTCATCCCCAATCGCATCCATTCCCTCACCAACGACGCCAGGGCAGGACCCCAGTCCCCTTATATATACACACTTGTATATATCTTTTCCAAAGGAGAAGCCAGATCAGAAGCAGTCCACGCTCTTGAAACATAGGCCCATCGAGCCTAGTGTTGACCTCCATTACACTCTCGCATATCTGCCAGTACGTGAAGGGATTCTGCCTTGGAAGTCTTCTAAATCGACAGAGGCCCGTGTCACCATCCTCGACGCGTTCCGATGCATTTCGAACCCGGAAGGAATGCGAATCATGTCGCAAATTTCCTCAGGTCGTCGAACTCCAGGGGAACGAGGCGCGCAGGGTTGGGTACCGCGAAACAAGCGGACATTTCAGCGTGGAGAACCCGATGCTATATACGTTCACAAGTCCTTCAAACTCCCTCACACGCTAGCAGTTTCACTCACATCCTTTCTGCGTTCTCTTGTTCGACAACTTGAAAATGGTTGAAGCTGTTGACCTTGCCCTGTCTGACTGGCCGTAATCCAAGGGCGGAGTTCAGGGATTATTTAAGAAGCATTCCGCCATGCATGGGTTCAGGATATCTTTATATACATCACGAGATACCATTGGCACGGAAACGTTGCCAGATTGACTACTCAAACGATGAGTGTCTTGAGCCTTGCCTTCCGACCACATTCACCCGGGAGGCTGTGGGATAGATCATTCTCATGGCGACGATCGCTACTTGAACCACAGATCCGAGCCGACTACTTCGAACAGGCTTGGGAGTGAAATGATTATATATATAGTCAGGCACAATTCACGATCAAAAACAAAAACACCGGAGACGTGGCTTAGGCGGAGCACCAAAGCGCTCAACAAGCCGGTAGAGAACCAAGGGTCGGCGCGACACTTGGAGATGGGATAAGTTACCCTCCACATGAAAGAAGTCATGGAACCCCCCGCGCGTTCTTTGGGGCCGAAAGTACTTTTCATGGCCGAGTATATCATGCAGCCGAGCATGCCACGCAGTTTCTGATCAACGCAGACTCCCTCAAGGGTTCCCCCTCATGGCAACCACCCAAATGGATAACACATGAGAGGACGGATTGCGTTACCTCACCTGTTGAAAGGGTACGTGGTCTCTCCGCACGATCCCGATAACATGTTGTGTGCCTCGTCCGGGACAAGCCTCAAGTCGAGCATCTTGCGACAATCCTGCTTCAACAGCCTATATAGAAGTACAAAGGCAGCCCTCATTGAAATATGCCAGGAATGCATCAACGCCTCCTTGGCATGCTTTCATACGTACCCTTCGGATTCCGTCCCACGCACCAAATGGGTAGCAGTTGATTGGATCCATTGGAGGCAGCATGCCCCAGATTATCAGCTGGGCTTTGGTGTTCTTCTGCCATGAGGATATGAGCCCTCCTAGCGGACACCGAGCACAGCCGAAGGAAGATGCCCGTAAGGATGTAGTACTACCTTGCGGACACATTTTCGGAAAATTCTGTATCAAATGGGTCGTGAGAGAATCTCCTTTTCCTGCGAGACGTGAGTGCAGCCGGGACGCCATAAGTCGGTCGTGGAAGCCCGTACTATCGACGGTTTCCCGATGACGAGAGCGACATCGCCATCGTCGACTGCGTTCGAACTTTGAGGCTCCGGACAATCGGGCAATATATATAGTTGATCTCTCCGGCCAGATGAGCCGAGCCACCACGATCAACGCAAAGGCTCGACTTTCTGGGCCGAAAGGCCTCCACCGACCATTGACCCATTGGCTCTGGATTACAACATCAGGCTCAGTTGATTGGCCAATTGGTCCTGGAGAGACAAATGTGCCTGTTGCAATGTTTCAACATAATGATTGAAGACGTTCTCGGACAAGCCTGAAGTCAGAAGGCCCCTGGTCAAGGACAGATCAACATGCTACCTGCTGGTTTTTCCGGCCTGAGAGTACCAGACATCGAAGACAACATCTTTGCTGGTCTTGTTACATATATATATTGCCAGGTCAAGCTTGTGCCAGAAAATGGCCATCAACCGAAGCTATCTATATATAACCACTGTGTCATCACCTCGAGGCCCAGTAGCGTTTCAGAGGATGTCTCTTGATGAGGGGACCCGTTTGGACAGTACATCGATGGGATGGCTTCGCCTTTTAGCCTTCTAAAGGGACACCCATTCTCATCGTACTATAGCTTCCGACAAGGTTTCATCGATCCGAAAACCTCCAAACGGAAGGCCAAGGGCAGAGTGCGAATAGACAACTACCTAACCAGATACATACAGTTGCTGGATGCCACTACCCTATGACGCCCCATGGACATGATCGACGAACAGCTCCCTCCCAAACATTTTGAGGTATATCATTTCGATCTTTCAAAGGAGGAGCAAGAGAACTTCAAAGACGCTTGTGGGGCTTTATGGGGTGGAAACACATTGAACCCCAGCAGCATGCTTCTCACCCCATGTTACTAGACCTGAAGCTGGAGAAGGAGGCATTGATTCGAGCCACGAACCAGGGAGACGCAGTCGATCCCATCGATGAGGATGACGGAGAGGCAAAGGTTGCAACTGAGACATTGGTCTGGGCGACGGAGACCAAGCGACAGCCATCAGTTGTCGCAGGTGAATGCAGTCCTTGACGGTGTCGCCAGTCTTCGAGGCTCATTTATAGGGAGCGCTGCTCTGATTATAAATGCCTTGTTATTGACGAAAGCGTGGAATTACAAACTACTCGTCCTGCATCGCCAGGTCAATCAACCTGCCGCACGAGCAGATGGCTACCGCTGTGGGCCGGGGCGTTGCTGCTTGCTCCAGCTGTGGCCTGTGGCCGCTACACTCCGTCGAGTGACATGTGGTTCGTGAGGTCAAACCGCTAAACGAGGATTGCTTTGACAGACACCGTCTACGACAAGAGGCTAATTCTGAGGAGCCTGAAGGCCCTGACCCGGGTGACGAGTCCAATCACACGCCTCACCGCGGGACATTCTCTCTATCGCCCTCAAGAGGACTGACTGATAACTCTTGGTCTCGGAAAACATACCGTTGTTGGTAAAATAGCTATGCTATCTTCTATTTAGGATAGCTAAGTGTTTATCCGCAGCAAACAATTCTTAACATTTCCCATGTTCATTTAATACTACATAGCCCTAGAGTACCTAAGAGATAGTAATCTAAGGCAAAGAAAAGTCTTGATTAACCAATTACCTAAACTTAATTAAGACTTACCAAGGTATTTACTTAAATGTGTTCAAAGCCGTCTATAAATTTGGCGATGGGTTCTATGAATGTGCTGCTGCTTTTCATCACACGACGTCCTCACCTTTGCCACATATTTCGCGTCGTTTCAGGAACTTATGAACTGCTCTTAAAGGCCCGACTACAATGACAGGCGGTAAAGCTATCTCCAAGATTCTCTTGAGAGGGCTCTGAAAATATGAAGCGTGTATTGTGCTGGGAATGACATGAGATTGGGAACCGTTTGTGCATCATTGCGGGGCATTGGGGCGACACTGCGGCTACATGCTGAATGTTACTATGAGTTGTATAACCTAATAGATGGATTATTATCAGTTTTGATCAATTTTAGTCGAGAATTGACACTATTTACTTTATATGCGCCCTATCATCGCAGTGTCATGATCGGACGTACGAGGGTCTGGGCTGGAACCCGTATTCATCCACAAGTAAAGGGACCATGTGATACGATGTCCAAGTCATATAGAAAATCGAAGTCTCTACTTGTTGATCGATGGGATCTTGCAGTTAGTATTCCCTTTACCACGGGAGGAGGTCAAGGGGGAGTGGACAGTACATTGTGATTCAATACAAGTCAAAAATCTCAACATGATGACATTCGCGAATACAGTACGACAGACGATGAGATATTTGGGGTATATAATGGATCCTAGTCCAAGTGGTATTGGCTGATCAAAGCCTCTATGTATAATTACCACAGTCTACAAGTATATACACCAGAACAACCGCCCCTGACATCCCATCCACATTGAGTCGTAGCAACTCAAGAACTAGCTAGCCCAGCCAGCTTAGTATTCAACGTCGGCGTGGTAGTTGTTGGTAGTAAACACAGCGTTGGTACCCTCGAAAGGCTCGGTACCGGCACCCACGCTCTGCAGAATCTGGGAGCTGCTGACGCCGTGGTTGTCGACGAGGTAGTCGGTGAAATCTGCCAGGTCGCCGCAGAAGTTGTTGACGTCTGATTCGGCGACGAAGCTGAAGACGGTCATCTGGTTGTTCTTGCCTTGATACAGCTTCCATGAGGTACCGGCGAGCTCGACGGTTGCGACGGGAGATCCGTCGTTGCTGATCGGTCCAGCTCCTCCTAGGGCTGATAGCCAGATCATGAACTCGTACTCGGCGTCTCCTGACTCTGTGGAACTCGTAAAGAGGTCGTACGCGACGTTGGCAATGATACCGTTGCCAGTATAAGTCCAGTCCCAAGCCGAAGGAATGCTCGAAACCTCTCCAAGAGTCTTCTTCTCAATCTCAACAACAGCGTTGGGATACGACTTGACATGCCCCTGACCACCGGTCCAGGTCCACTCGACGGACCAGGCGATGCTGCCGTCGCTCTGCTCGCCGCTGTTGGTGGTGCACTGCTCCCCGGACTCGGCATTGTCCTTGCCCCAGAGGTTGTTGTAGATGGTGTAGGCTCCCGCCGTCTCGGAATCCCACTGGCCGCAGAACTGGCCCCGGGGGATCAGGCGGGTTGGTGAGGCAGCGGCTAGGCCGGCTAGAGCTGCGACGATGGCGGACTTCATGGTTGATTATTAGAGAGTGTGGATAGGTGAATGAGTGGTATGATGTAAGAATCACAGGGAATGAATGAGAGTAAAAGAATACAGTAATGAAAACGAATACACTAAAGAGAATGTTTGTTACTACAAAGATCTACACTGCCAACTCTGACATTTTATCACTTTCATCCCCCCTTTGAGAAGCGCCCCTTGATGGGTTATCTGTAGATTATCTGCTCAGATGACGTTCGAGGTGGTTTGTTCCTCTCGCTATATACAGATGATGAACCCCCGGCACGGGTCAATTGAGTTTTCGCTCCATTCGGAGCCGTCACCGAACAAGGCCGGCCGGGATCAGCGGCCGGAGAAGGTGGGGCCACCGGCCGAGGCCCGGGGTGCGAATGGCATGACTGGGAGGGTCCTTAATAAAGCTGCGACAGCGCAGACGGTGGACGTGGTGCGATTCGTTTCTTGGTTCTTTGTTTCGTGTTTATGGCATCGTCTTGTCTCCTAAGTCTGTAACAGCCGTGAGCAGTTTTGGGCATCATGAGAGATGACTCTACCGTACGATCTGCAACATGTTTGCTTCGCTGCCAGAACGAGCCCTAGCCAAGTCCCCAAGATCTACTAGGGCCCGACATTGTTCGGACCTCTTTCACAGCCTCCCCCTTGTCTTTCTTTCCAGTATGCATCATCCGACGCCAGCAACCCGCCAAGAACGCCGTCTCGTTGACGGACCCAACCCCTGGGCTCTCGATCTTGTCCATCTCACATATGGCCCAGATAGACAAGGCTGCTCCGAGGATTCCGGGAGTCCGGGCTGGCAGACGGCACTATTTCGATGGCCCATGCAAGGAGCGGGAGTGTCCGCCATCCACTTTGGAGGGCACTGTGAGGATATGCCTTTCTTGCTAGCCATGATGCTCTACACACGCCTCTGTGTATATCTCAGATATCTGACTAGTTTGGTCTAATCTAGACTATCGGAGTTGGTTCCTAGACCCCCGAAAGGGGTGGGATGTCCCCAAGAATGCAGAGATACAGCGCCGGTCGAGTGTGGTGCAGCGGCGAGGCCGGCACACGCCCTGTATCCATATCTCCTCTCCCCAGCCGTGTCAACCAAGATTTAGTTCATCTTGATACTACCTAGCGTAGGGCGCACATGGGGATCTAGCAACTATCTCCGTCGTACTAGTCTATGCTCCCGCAAAATGTCGCGCAGTTACATCCCGTCCTCGTGGGAAGGATACGAAAAAGAACTCCTCTCTTTTGCATTAGAAAATGTCTCTGCATGGTCCATCTGTTCAATCCTGCGTTTTTTTTTTCTCACTCATATTGGGCCCGACTGGCTGATCTAGGCCCTGTATAATCCCCACGCTGGGGAACCGGGCATTTTAATAAAACGACATGTCAACTTTGTCAAGTTCCTGACGGATGAATCCAGCCAACGAGAGAGGTTCGATCGAGGCCGACGGCTCGGGTCGCTGTGCTAGCGCTCGAGGATGCATCACTCACTGTAACACGGGCCTTTACCATTGCCCCGAGGGCAATCTTCAGAGCTGGGTAGTTCCCCAGAAGAGAAACCCTCATGTAAGCCTCATCGCGTGAGGTCTCAGTTGAGAGATGCACAAACTCTTGAGTCTGAACCCTTCTTTCTCTTTTCTGGTTCCTCGAAAAAGAACCCTGCATCAATTCGAACACAGCCCAGACTCCTCCGCCAAGGCCCCAAAGACATGAGGCACGAACTGTCAGATCTCAGGCAGGCAGTGCAGTCAAATGGACATTCCAGGCCGCGGAGTCGGTTGACGCAGGGGCATGGGGTCTTCTCGAAGAACCAGCGTCAAACACCACACGACTAACCGGCGGGCGCGCGTGGCATCGACGAGTCCCATTGTCTTGGGACAAATACCCCCCCCTCTTCTCTCATGTTCCTGTTCCTGGAATGCGAGGGGGGCGGATGTGAGGCACTGGCCACGTCGCAATTCTGGAATATGCGGGAAATGGATCCCCTCCTCCATCTAATGCGAAAGGCTGTAAAGGGATGTCAAGAGAGACTCTTAATCAGGTCAACCTCTGTAAGCTTTGGATCCTGTTTCTCGGTTCTGTCGCGCTTTGACACATCCTCAGCTGAACTGAATACCTCGCAACCTATGCCCCAAATAATTTAGGAAAAGGAGCAACACGAGAGGGTTGGGACGGAACTGCTCCGATACAGTGGATAAAACCCCCCAAGTACCTGCAGGACGTTCATGATTAAAGTTTACAGTTGTCTTGAACGCTGTAAGCGAACATTTCCCGGCTCCAAAAACACGAAGTTATAGTGGATAAATCGCATCTTCTCCGTAAACTCCGTCTCAGCTCTTCATGGGAAACTGCTTAAGAGTGGCGTGATGTAACATGTCATTACTGTAGTTGGCAACTATCGACAATTTTGAGTTCCCATGATCGGGTTTTTGGCAGCGGCGGCATGGACTGCCAAGACAGGTAATGTTGATGTCTCAGTTTCTTCAACCTGAGTGGCTGGACGGAGACCCAGGATCCTGGGATCTGACCCTCGGTAAACTAGCTGGCATTGCCTCGTCAGCTGAGTTGGTTCAGTATCATGTCATGTTACAGGTCTCTTACAATGACGTTGAGCATTGTGATCATGATTGGAGGGCTAGATATACCCAATCTGGATAATCGTGTTCAACGATTCCCGGTGATCGGCATCACTCGAAATGGATTAGACGAATCGAAAGACTCGATACGCGGAACAGCAAGTGACATTCGTGTTACAAACGGTTGTGAATAGTTACAAAGCCGTTGACTTAGAGTGCTTCAAGATCTGACTTGGCTTCTCTCGAGTCAAGAGACTATAGAAACTCTAACATCAGAGTTTAACGTTCGCCCTACCTCCTAGGGAAAACAAGTTCGCCGTTTAGTCTTGGCTTCCATGAGTCGTGATTGTTCACTAGCAAAGCCCCGTGGCCATCAGTGCCGGCTCCTAATAAGGTCCCCCGAGGCTAATTTAGCAACGCCAGATCCGTGTGAATGCCGAAGCTAGCATCGCCCATCCCGAACGCCATCCGCTTATCGTTGACTCCTCCGGCGCTAAATACATCATCGCTTATAACGAGGGAGCAGGGATCTAGATAGTCAAGTTGGTGAATGACTCTCCAAAAACCCCCCTACCGCCAATACTGTGCAGGTCTACTTTGCGGCATCGTCTCCAGAGTTGACACTTCGAGACGCCCCAGCCAAAACCCGTGAGGCGACCCGGGGGGTACTCTCCGGCTGCCAAACTCCCTCTGCAGCTCCAGGTATTTGGCCCTCCCATCCAGTCGGAACCGTTTCAGCTCGACTAGGACATCCTTCATAGCCTCAAGATTGGTCCGCGTCGGCGTTTCGATAGTCGGGGGCATCACCGCCATGCACCACGCCGTGTGAAATACCAAGGCTGAGGGGGGTATCCCCGCGAGTGTCTGTTCAGGTGTCGCCGGTCCGATATGGTCGCGGATGTGATGCTCCAGCACCAACCTCCGATACTCACCTACGACAGAGTTGCCACTTACCTTGGGACCAATCCATACCTGTACCTTGGTAAGCTGCTCATCCAACGAGACGTCTGCACTCAGGTATTCGGGCTCGTGTCGGACCGACTCGTCCTCAGACTGAATAGGTAGACTGGAATTCAGGGTCCGGCCGATCACAGAGGATGGTCTCGGAAGCTGTTGTTGAACCTCATCGTCAAAGAAGCTGAAGCCTTTATCCCCTGAGTTCAACAATTCCTCAGCATCCAAGTCCTCGGCCATGGAGAAGCCCTCCTCGAAGGGATCAGGCTCAAACTCGAGCCGCAAATGTCTCAGACCGGCCAGCGTACAAGGTCCTCGGCGTGATTGAGCATCCGAGATGATTCGCTCCTGGGTCGACAACAACTTCAAAAAGTTGATGAGTTTACCGATCAATGGGCCGGAGGACTGTCGCGGGATTCTTGTCAGAGTCAAGGACGTCAAGCGTGGGTTTGTGTCTGGAACTAGGGCCTGAGGAAAGGCCTTCTCGGACCGCGGCAGTATAGAGGTCTCGGCGATATATAGGCGAGCCATAGTAGAGAGACCATCAATCTCCAGCGTAGGGATCTGCGTGACGACCGAGTGATGCAGCCTTACAGCCCGCAAGTTTGACGATAACACGGGCCGTAGCGTGTGTACGTACAAGTATCCATACAACTTAGCTGTCCTCGACCAGGCTCGCGCAGTGGCCTTTGAAGACGGGACCAGGGGCATTGAATCACAACTGAATTGCTGCAAGTGTCCGCGGCAGAGCGTTAGCAACTTCCGAATCCCAAGCGACGAGATTTGGTTGTCGGATAGATTCAGATGTGTCAGGCCTCGAGAGGACTGGAAACTGGCCGAGGCGAGATAAGGATCCTCGCCTAGGAGGCCCCTACACACACCATCTGCCGAGTCGGACTGGATGGGGCCTCTCCCGTCCAACCTCTTCAGCTGGTCTTCCTGCGGCAGGGTATCATGGGGATCATATGAAGGTGCATCAACAAGATGACGCTCCGGGTGATCAAAGGAACCACTCCAAGGTGACTCCACCACACGGATCCAACCTCCGTAGTCTGGTGTGACCCTTCCGAATTCCAGCTTACCCTCAACGTCAAAGTGCACGTCGGAGCGCAGATCAGTCGGATACAGGCACCGGGCGCCGAGAAACTCGAGTGCATGATCCGTCAGTTTGTTGCTGCCGAGATCAAGGCTCCACAGGCGCGTCTCAAACTGGGTGGTCAGGGCCTCGAACGCTGCATCATCAACCTCCTTGTGCCGGATTTTCAGCACTCGCAGCTCCGGCAGCAGGTCCCGCTGCAAGAACGGCCGGACGGAGCCTGGGGTGCCAGAGATGTCAAGGTACACCAGCCCGCGAAGGCATTCGTATGACACAAACTTGGTGGGAAGCGGAACCGGACAGTCTGCCATGCTCAACAGCAGGACATGCCGCTCAGTGTGCATAAACTCTGCCGGGTTCAAATCCTGGCGTCCATCAATCAGAAAGCAGGACAGATTTGGCAGAGTCTTGACGGCTTCTCTGAGGCTATTGTTGGGGTTCCTCCCCATGTTGAATGAATAGAGACCCCCAGCCAACCGCACGTCAAAGACCCTCGCAAGGCTCCTCGTGTCAGGCCTCATGCGGCCGAGTTGGCCAAAGACACAGTTGAGCAGCCATTCGAGGCCTAGAACCGTCACGTCAGCAACAGGTCGAGACGAGGCTCTGCAGCAACAGGCTCGTAACTTGCCATCTTCAGAATCTACGCCAACATCTCTCCCCGACTGCGCAACATCCCGCCATAAGCGTGGGGCAAACATGTCCCAGAAGCGACGGTTGACGCGGCACAGGGCAGCATAATCACGAGGCGAGATGTACGGCGCCACAAGGCGGAGCCAGTCGACGGACACGGCTTCCTGGTAGGAAGGAAGCGAAGTCATGGATCTTGTGTGTATGCGCTCTTTTTTTTTATTTTTTGGATGAAAGTTTCCCTGGGGAACAAAGAAAGGGACCTTTTCCGGAAATGCACAGTAACTTGAGGCCTGAACGGCCCCCGCTCCGATGATGGTGCCACCAACAGACAAGCACAAGCAAACAACCGGAGAGGAGGGGGGCTGGGGGCGGCACGTGCCTGATTGAATAGGCTATAATCAAGAGATGGGAGATGAATGAAGCTCCGCTGCTCAGCTGTTGATGAATGTCGCGTCGGCTGAAGTGGAGGATGAATTTCGGATGATGAAGGTGGAGGATTGATTACGCTACGCACAGTCCTCTTTGTGAGCCTCCACCTCCGCCAACGCCAAGAGCATCCAGACTGGGATGAAGTTGATGACGCCGAAAGGGCCAGTAAATTATATTCATTAAGCGACAATGAAGAATGATGAATCACGATACTTGTAGACATACTGTATGGACTAAATTCTTAGTGTAGTTTGACAACTCAGAGGCCCCATACTGGACTGTAGTGCGCAGCTGGTGATGGGGGCATCCATCAATACCCATCTTTTCACCTCACCAATCTTTAATGCGTCATGATGCAACACTCCATCTGGCCCTGATCGCCCTAGGATCGTGATACCTCCCCAAGATCTCTCTATTCCAAGTTGATCGCCAAGTAAATCTCTCCGGCAGGCTACACAGCATCTCTCTCCACTATATCTCGCATCTCTACACTTTCTTCCTCCACATCTATCACATCTCGCAAAAACAGAAGCAATTGTCAAATCGTACTGTACTACGTGAGAGTCTCCGCACGGCGTACGTCTATCCCCTCATGCCAGGCGCTGAAAACGGTTGTGTCGTCTTTTCTTTTTTCTAGGCCACTTTCTTCCTTTTTCTGTCCTCCGTTTTTAGCTGCGTCATTGTCACTATCACAACTCTGGCGCGTGGCTTTTCTGCCCAGGTACGGATCTCCCTCGAACCCCTCCGTATTCGCTACAGGTACGAGCTGAGCTGGGCTGAGGAACCAACAGCAAACATGTATGTATCACGGCATCTGCTTCCTGTGTCGTCTTTTGCCGATGGAAAATCAAGAGAGTTTCGGCAGTGGGATAAACTCTATCGAATCACCCGTTGGAAAGTCCACTTGCCGCTGCCCGGAAAAAAACGTTGACAAAAGATCCCAGCTGAAGCCATTCCCGCTAGTCTCCCGTCGCAGGCGAGCGCCACCCCTCCAAAGAGGCAAGGCTCGACAGACCCTCTGTCATGTCGTCTTGGCTCCGTTGACCACTCTGGGGACTCGGTCGGAAGCTGAACTGATCGCCGAGGGAGGCTGAATGGATGGATGAACCTGCTGTTGGTGTTGGTTCGAACATTGATGGCTTCAAATAGTGGACACTATTCAATTCCCCAGAATAGATAAACGCATAATCCCCAAAGCAAAGAAGACAAGCCCGTCATCTGTGTGTCTGTGCCCCTGGATCAGTTACATGCTGTGTTAGGTTCCAGAGCCTTCTTCCGAATCAACCTCGTTACACAAGCCTCGTCTCATCTCGTCCCATTCCATCCACCACACCCAACACCACCACCACCACCACCACCACCATCTCGCATGGATGTCAGTCAGTCAGAGTAAACATGGCTTGAGACTGGACTGGACCCCTCTCTCCAGCTCAACAATAGCAGCCAGCATAGACCCCTCTCCCTCGCACACAGGGTCCACGGCTCTGTGTCAGCCCTCTTTCTCAGCCCCCAATCGACAAGCCCTCCTCACCTTTCCATCACATACACTGTTATTTCTCTCACATAATACAACTCCAAAGCGTTGAATCAAGACAAATGCAATGCAATACTACTATTGAGCCCCTAACGTCTGCAGATCGTCACCCATTCCCCCTATCAGCACTACCATTCAGCCCCATAAGGCCAACTCTTGGCATTATGCCAGTTCCTCATCATCGACTGGTCTACTTTACGCACTTAGTGCCAAAACCAAAGCCATGGTGAGCGAGCGAACGAACGAACGAACGAGCCCATCACCATTTCCTCTCTGCCCCCTTATGCAATCTCCGCCATTCTGCATGCCTCGCCCTGTGCATCAGCCTGCAGTTGTGCATATCCTGCCACCTATAGCACACGTTGACCCTTTTCTTTTCCTCAACGGGCGGCGGCGGGTGAGAAGGGGGGGAAGGGGAGGGGCCCCTTGTCTCCCATCCCACATGCTCTCACTCTCCACCACGGCCCGCAGAGCATGCGAGACAGTCGACCAGACCGTCCATCGGCCATTGTTTTTGGCCCTCGAGCTACTCTTGACTGAGTCCTCGACTGCTTTCTCTCCACTGCAGCCAGTCAGTAGAGGTGGTCTACATTCCTCGCGTCGACATTGGTCGGGGCAAAGACGCAAAAGACGCCATTGACATTCCCTCACTATCAGAACAGTAGAACAGACAGACGCGCACTTTTCACTAGACCAATCTCCCTCCTCGATTGGCATTCTCTCAGTCAAACGCCATGTTTTCGCCTCCCAGATGGTCACCGACCAACAGCAGATTTGTGCAACGTATCTACACGTCCAGTCACTTGTCAGATCCCGAAGCCCATGGCGCCCTCTCCCACCAAAACCCAGCGCAGTGGGATACCTAACACTTGGCTGCATCTCGCAGAAGAAACGAGTCCGTGTGTGCCCTCAAAACTCCGGGCCCCGGCGCCGGACTGGCTTGGTCTGGTCTGCTTTAAAGTGGTCCCTTTTGACTCGCGGATCGACGGTTCCTCGCCCGAGATCTGAGACAGTATGGGGTCTCCGTTGCAAGCGAGCATCCTCGCCCGTCAATGATATGCTAGGAACCCAAGCCGCAACTCGGTGGCTCAATCTGCGTCAGGCTCCTTTCTTGTTCCAATCAGAGGCTTGGTTTCTTCAACCTCGCGTCTATCATATCTGATATCGTTTGCCTCATGTCGCCACGTCCCCTCTTGGAATAGGTAGCCAGTCTAGAGTCCAATGCCAGCGTTGCCAAACTACCACAAGTCTTGATGCTAGCTACTTGCCTTCGTTCCTGTCTCCCTTGGTCTCTTTAGTCCACTTGGCCACCAAATCTGCCTTGATCATCCATTCACCATCGTCATATCTCCGCGCCATAACTCCACGTCAAACCTCCACTCGACGCCACCTCCATCAAGTATTGCCTACTATCATCATGTCACGAAGTCTCAGAGTCCTCTTCAAGCATTGGAAAGTAAATGGTGAAAATGATTCATCTTTTTTGAAATACTAACTGGGCTTTCCTTTGCTCACTCCAATGCCCGCCACCTCATTTCCTCTGAACCATTCCATCATCAAGAATGTGGAATACAGCCGTGACAAGAAACCCAACAAAAAATTGACAAAAATGATTCCTCTCGTTTGACACCGATACAGAACCCCCATGAAAAAACGCCTCGACACCGCCGTTAATGGACTTGGTTGTGTGTGTACAACAAATCATGCAAACCAACAAAACAAACCCTTACCGCCTATTCTCAAGTTCAAATCGTACAACCATTACAGCTTCAATCCTTTCGTCGTCTCTTTCCCCGTCGTTGCTCTTCCCAATGGAGCCTCTTGCTTGAGCCACGCGTTACTGTGCTGCTTGTGGCGTCGACATGACGGCCAGGCTGCAGATGCTATAAGCCTCTCCTCTCTTTTCCCAGCTCCGCTTCTTATGTCGAAAATGTTGAATGTGAATGTGTGTGGCCAAATATGTAAGTAGGTGTGTGTGCGTGCATGTCTCCAAGCGGATGGTGCGGGTGTGTTGTGCTGTATGTCTCATCTGAGCGTCTCCACTCGCTCCTCTCGACTGTCTTGTTTTCTCGCAGGTGGCGAGGGTGCAGTTCCTTCAAGCAAGGTACCCGGCGAGGATGAGTCCATGTGTTCTGCTCAGTACTCGGGGTCCCGCTTCTCAGCCTTGGCCTTTGACGGTGCTCGTCGCTTCCGGCTGCGCTCCTCCTGCTCGATCACAGGAACTGCCGCTGGGATGAACTCAACTCCGCGGTTGCGGCTGTTGGGTCGTGCGTGCAGCTTGCGGTGGTTGTTGAGGTTGTCCTGGCGGTTGAACTGATCCTTTCCGCAGAACTCGCAAGAGAAGCGGTTGGGGCCTTCACCGTGAAAACTATCAAGTCTTTGTAAGTCACTGTGTTTGAGGCGCATGTGTGTGTGAAACCATTCCACAAGGGAGGTTAGTACTCACGTTTGCTTGTGACGCTTGAGATGCTCGTTGCGTCGGAACGCCTTGTGGCAGCCAGGGTAATCACACTTGCACATGGCCCTCCGGACAACATCAACTTGTGCGGATTCAGGCTTGTCAGATCGCTTCCGTGATGATCGAATCTGGGCACGCTGGAGCTCAGTGGTCTTTCGCTGGATCTCGTGCACCATCATCTTTCGCTGAGCACGCATCCGGTTGGGCGAGTTGGGGTCATGCAGAGAATAAGCACCCAGCGGAGACTGGGAGTGTCGGTCCAGGTCAAAAGACTCAAATTCGCTCGAGAGCTGCTTGTTGGGGAAGAAGGAGATGGGGCTGTCGTTGGCGCAGGACCAGGATGAGGCGGTGTCGGCGGCTTCAGAACCAGATAGGCTCTGAGTGGGGGTCATCATGAAAGAGGCTGCTCCCATGGATGCCTCTGGAGAGTATCCATACATGCCAAAAGAGTTGGACGGTGTCAATGATCCCATGGAACCTTGGTGAGCCATGTTCATCTCAAGCATCTGCTCATAATCGAAGCCGATATGCTCTCGCTTGATGGGAGTGTTGGGAAGACCATCCGAGAAAGGCATCTGCTCAGGCTCTGACTTGACAGGGCCAAAGAGGAACTTGCCCATCGAGGATGACGGAGGAGTCAGCTCGGTCCGTTGCGAGGACGCGCTGTAGGGCCCGTCAAATTCCATGGTGCCGAATTCATGAGGAGTTGACCGTCGAGATGTAGGCGTGAAGGGGTCATAGGCGGACGAGGCGGATGAGAAGCTAGTCGAGGTTGAAGGGCAGGACATGGGTTGGCTGCACAGGCTGAAGCTGTCGTCCATGTCGAACCGGAAATCTGACTCGAACTGCATCTTGATGATGATAAAAGGGAGTGTGGTGGTGAAGGATTAAATGGTAGAAAGAGGAGTGTTTGAGTAGGTGTATATGTCTGAGTCCCCTTGAAGAGAAGGGCAACAGTTCTCAGCGTTGTTCCAAAGTCTGAAGAGGCTCAGTCGAAACAGTCAAGAGTCTTGGTGCTTTCAGGCTCTGAATGATCTGTGAGTCTTGTCGGGAATGTTTTTTCGACAACGACGACGGACGCCCTTGAAGATATAGAGAACGAGGTGGAATGGGCTCTGCTGTAAAGAGACCTGCGGGCTTGAGACATCCACTCTGCAGATCAACCACGGTAGATCATCAAATGTACCTGGTGCTAGTCGAAAGTGACCGAGAGACAAGAAGTGCGCTGCAGCAAGCAAGAATGCGGACCGGGGTCGATGGTCTGTAGCCAGATCGAGATCAGTCCCCCCAGGAGTAGGGCGGGAGAGGCGTGCTCCACTGTGGATTCTGTACAATATTGCTCGCATAGAGAGGTGTGATGTTTTGGACGATGGTGTATCAGTTATCACCAAGTGTCCCTGGGGATGTTTCGCCGTGCCCTCGAACACCCTCAGCTCGGCTAGCACACAACTAGTTATAACAAGAGCAGACCCGATAAATAGGCCATGACAGACTTGGCACTTGATCCGAGCGGCGGGCACTTGAGCACTTGACTAGAGCCAAGGCCAGAGGAAGGCGCAGGACGTTAAAAAGAGAGAACAAAGGATATCGTAGTGGTCGAGCTACAGTGAAGAAGCATGTTAGCAGCGCCGGCGTACGAGCCAACTATGGGCGTGTGCCAACGGGGTCCCTGACGCCAGTGTGGTTCCTTGAAGCCACACCTTACCAGTTGAGCCTTTTGCCCTGGACCATGTTGCGGATCCCGACAGATGATGAGGGAGGAGGGTGGATGTCATGATGCGCACACACCGGAAGCCCAGGATCAACATGGCCCACGACCAAGCAAGAAACGAGATCGGACCCTGCATAGTTCATGAGCCGTACCCCACGGGGTGGGCTCTAGTGAGGTCTGGCGCCAGCCCACTATCTCGCCCATCTGCCACTGGGCCTGTCAAGCCTTCAACGCTATTCACCACACCTCCCCCTCCATCCCCAGAAAGCTCAGCGAACCCCATAGCTGCCATGATGGGTGCACTTGGGCGGGGGCATATCAGATCTCGTTCGGGACGCCGATTCTTGCCCCCAGCTGTAATGGACAGGACACCGAGGAATGGGACAAGACTTGGAATGGACCAAGCGAAATTTCCGCCTAAAGGACCGTCGAGCTGAGACAAGGCTATTCTGGCCGAGAGGACCCGAGCTGTGTGTTCCTGAGCGTGCCTGGATGTGTAACCTCTCAAGGAGAGACAGGCCCCATTCAGAGTGCTCTGGGTGTTCAATACTCGACTCCCTTTGGCCCTCTCAGGTAAAGCATCAATAGCAAAGATGCCCTCAACAGATGAAGATGTGGAGACTTGGGATGTCTGCAAAGGGGGTAAAGCAGTAATCTGGCCCTATTTGGGAAAAGCAATGAGACTGGTGTTGCGGCGCAGGTCTCACTCAACGCGACCTGCGGCTGTTCCTGAGGGCGCATTATCAATTGTGACGGTACGTATTCACAAAACATACTGTCCTTGGACCCAGTGACCTTGGGGAGCCGGCCGTCGGGTTGGTTGGGTGACCCCTGTTCCGATATGGACGTTTCGGAGCGTTGTGCCGTTGACAAGCAACGCGGGAAGACCAACGTCGGCCTCTCTCTCCAGACTGATCGCCATGTGCGCGGGAAATTCGTGATGTCATTCCACGCTCGGCACCTGTGCGGTCCAACAAGGCTGGCAGCTAGCTGGTCAGGCTTCAGGTCCGGTGAAAGAAGAAGCAGCGACTAGGTTGCAGCGCAGGAGGGCGACATGGGTGCGGTCAACCAACGTGCCTTGGTGTGGTACAGGCCGAATAGTGCGCATCTTGAGAGGACGAACGGCCTCGCGCCGAGCTAAAAGACGCGTGTGAACATGGGAAGGGCGGCTGTGGGGAGTGAGAACAATAGAAAATGGGCATCCAGGCCCTATTGACGTTTGAGAGATGGTCAGCCCGATCCAGAGCCTCACGGGCATCAACTACCGTAACAGGTTTACTGTGAGCCACGCATGGTTCTCGTTATTGACTAGCCCCAACGCTTGGAGAACGGTCGTTGTCCTTACGGACAGTGCGCGCTCCATAAACGCATCCTCAGGTTACTCAACATTAGCTTGGCAGCTGGAGGCGCTGGGAGGCTGTGGTGTGGATTGTGGTGGGCTCGCCAGGGCTGGCCGATCGAGTCTACTCGGCCGGGGAGGCCAGGCCCTGGCCAAGCAAGGTGCCGAGGCGTTCAAGCTGAGAGCCGACGGCCAAAATAATGATATGTCGCTCAACCATGGTGGACGCTTTCTCAACTGTCGGGGAACTTGTCAGGTCCGAGAATCTGTCAATATTGCGGACTCGGGACCGCAGTTGGGAAGAGGGCAAATGGCAATAGTTCCAGCTTCCCTCGATTCCCTCATTTCCCATGTCCTCATCTTTTGGTAATATCTGTAAATCTATCGTCTTTAGAAGGGTTAAAAATTTGAAGGGTTAGAGGGGTAATAGAGACGTGCCCGTGTCTGTGGTCCCTGAGAACGCGAACGCGCTTTGGAACAAGGGCGACTGGAGTCATAACAAAGGGGCAGATAGGAGCACTTCGTTAGGGCGCTGGCGGCCCCTCGAGCAAAACGGCTAACGCAAGGCTCACGGGAGTCCGTTCGTCGCGGCAGCAATTAGACAAGGCTCTTGGAAGCACTGAATCATGATAGGACAAGATGCGTGGTTCTGTCATCGGCGTGGAGCCCGGTGGTGACCCCGTCGCGGAGGCCGCAGGTCAAGGGCCTCTTAGCGTTGCCGGTCGATCTTCCGGGGCCGATCCAGGGATCCTCCTGGGAAGCTAGGAACCGAGCAGGGCAGGGAACGGGGGTAACTTTAGGTCGTGGGTACCGGACAGGCTGAATCGGCTCTTCTCACGCCCCTGGCCGGCTGACGGTAGGTTTACGGATGAGACATTGAGATGGATTGGCGGTTTGTAATAACTCAGCCCATCTCTGGGAACTACTGCGCAATACGGCCACCTAACGGAGTAGACGGGAGGGACGAGGAACGACGGTATGCGCACTGACGCGTGTCGCACTGTGCTGCGATGCCCCTTCCCATTTGGGACGGTGCCCTGAACTGCTCCTGCTGTTGCTGCTCCTCCTGCTGTACCGGCAACGCCGGGTTCGGCCCCCGCCAAAACTGTTCTTTTTCCAGGTCCATTTTTTCTTTTCATCTCCATGATGGCTGTCGCCTCTATCTGTCTGTCTGGGCTGTCTTTGTCGGCTTCCAGTTTATTTGCACTTCATTTCTCAACGTCCTGTCGAACAAAGAACGCCTGCTGCAGCGAGCGAGCGTGGCACTGAGCGTGGCAGCTGTGCCTGTAATCCAACCACATACCTACTCACTCACCTCCTGCATTTGCTCGTCATATCGTAAGTTTTTCAGGCACCTCAGAAGCCAGAGATGGGGATTGACTGCTTTGACGCGCCCTAGTCCGATAACCATATCCACTTCCCGCTCAGTCTCACGTGCTTCAATCCTCCTAGTCCCTCAGCACCCCAGCCATCAGAGCTGGTCCCCATCGGGGCTTCGGTTGCCTGTCCACAGCTCTCTTCAGCTCCATTGATTAAGTGAGCACTGGGTAATCCTCGATATGGATCCCAGGCCTCGTTCATCGCCGTTGTCATCCCGAAGTGGTCTTGCTCCGTCCCAGTTCCGACACTAGATATCCGATCATGGGATGAGCGTTTGTGTGCAACCACAGACACACTCACATGTTTCGTGTCACACAGGATCAAACGGCTCTCGTTGTTCAAACATGCAAATCTCTTCAAAGCGGCGATCTCATGTCGACTTGCTTCTTGGCCGCACAAATGTCATCATCGATCTGCCAGCTCTCTACCGAGTCTCACCCCGCGTCCTCTGGTCCGCGACTCTCCCTCCATCTCCAGAGTGACAGGCCCTGCGTCTGCTGCTCCTGTCGAGACCTTGTGTTGGATAATCCAAGACTCGACAGGTCCTCGCAGAATGATCAGTCATATCCTGCCACCACTGTCAAAACCAAGGTGTAATCAGACAAATGTGGCCGCCTACTTGCGCCATCCACGCCCTCGCACAGCACCGTTGCTTTTTTCCGCCTCCCATGGCCGGCCCTAGCGTCATCTGATGAACAGGGGTTCCCTAGGTGGTGGTCCCTCTTCCGTTCGCCGAGATGGCGCTGGAGAACTCTCTGTACGAATCGTACAAGTGGCCCAGACACGATATCTTGGGTTCACCTCTTTCAGCCCAGATGCGGAGGCACACTCACTACTTGCTAATGGTGTTATCATCTTGTTGACTCTTTTGGGACATCCCTTTGGACAGGCGGACGCGTCTTGCACAGCTGGACTAGGAGCGTTATTGTGGCTATTGCCTATTCAGTGTCTGTCTCCCTTCCAAGGGTTTGTCACGGGCACCACAAGCTACTTCTCCTACTCTCCCTCTTTCTTACTTTTCAGCATCACCGAACGTCTTACGCACCTATTGCATACTATCAAGCAAGCTACTGTACCCTCAGCCGTAAGCAGCCAAAAGCCGATAGCCTAGCGGCAGCTCAATGATCAATCCGCTCAGTAGCGGTGGCTCCCGCTGCGGGTTCTCGCCAGATATCCCACAACAGAGCAGCCTGTGACAGTCCAATGCAACCATTTTTGCGGGCTTGTAGCGCCAGCATTTTTGCGATTTTGATATATGACGGGAGGCTCGTCTTGTCCCCTGATCTCCGGGGCCTTGCCCCTCGGGATGCCGCCGGCAAAGGCCTCTCCACACGGAAAGCTTGGCTCGGATTACACTGCAATGCTGGGCATGCGACTTTTGGGTAGCTCCCGCACGCCTCGCCTCTCCAGTGCCTGGTGGACTCTCAAATTGTTGCTTTGTTTCTAGTAATGGTCCTCGGTTCCCCTCGCGTGGTCCACACTGAGTCAGGTCCAACGACCCATCCTCTCCCATACCTACGAGGATCCAGACTCATTATTTCTTTGACTTGGGAGCTGTGGGATCTCGCGATCGCCGATTCGATTCTCGATCCTTGGGGATGATGGCACACTCGGCCGGCATTACTGTATCTCATCTCGCAGCTTTGGTGTTCCACGAGGATCGGAGTTACACTGCATGCGAATCTCCCGAAGCTTGACGGGAGATGACCAACATGAGCCGCCAGGGGTCCCACGTCTACGGTGGCCCTTGGGCTTTCATTTACTGATTTGGCCTCGCCTACGGTACAAGCCTCATCTGCACTCTTGTGTCTGCTGGAGGGGAGGCAACCCGCCACCCGTGTGCCTACCACCTACCTACCTACCTATCCATCGCCACTGTTACACCCGCTCCGGAGTATCTTGGCCGTGACACAAACAATCTACACTCTGAGAGATTCTGCACATCATCTCAGCACGGCCTCTTGTGTGACGTTGGGGCTTCCTTTTCTGATTCAACCGCACCTTGTGTTTCCCAAACCCGCAAGTGGCTTCTGACGCCCAGAACTGCCTTCAACCGTTGGCAGTGGAATGTTATTAGAGCGCCTCGAGGTCAAAGTGACCGTTGGACGCGTGCCCACCGGCTTCTACAAGTGTGGCCCGGAGCGATACCCCAATCTCAGGCCCTGTCGCCGCATCCTCGCCTGTCCATGCAACATGCTTCAAGATGCTTCCCAACATGCGATATTGTCAGGACAATGATCCTTCGTAATAATTCAATTTCATTTCAATAATCAACTAGGAGGGATATTCCCTCCTAAACAGGGCCACACCTCGGAAGTCCAAGGTTGTAGGGTAGGCGGAGGTGTGGTTGTGGTACCCCAATACCACAATACATGAAGGACCGGCAATTGTGTTTGTTGAGGGTGCTCAGGGTGGTCAGACCATTCTGCAACGCCTCATAACTCTATGTGACATGATAGCTCACATGAAACTCGCCTGAGGTCCGTGAAGGGAAATATCGCTGTCTCGTCCCAACTTGCGTTCTCGCCTCCGCCCACTTAGAGCCACCTGAATGCATATCAAGCTCTACTAGAGAGTGCAGTTCCGGCGACTTGCATGATAGCCACCTCTCAAGATCCCAGATTCTGCGCGAAAAACGCTCCTGCAGACGATGACCTAGCGCCTCGAACGCCGCAATTCAATCTAGATGCTGCGAGAGGTAAAGCCTCAGCTTACAAGCCGAGATGCCGAGTTGACAACTCTTGGGGGTCATGGGCACCAGACAAGACGCCCACAGTATCTCACTCTTGAGCGTAAATGACCTGTCTCCACGATGACCATGATTCAGCGTGGCCGTGGATTCATAAATAGGCATGCCACATGCCCCCATTCCCAAGCCCCCCGAGTCTTTGTCCCCCAAACCCAACGGTTTTGTGATTTTCCCTCGTCCGCCTCTGCCCCCGACCCAGAATGTGTACTATCTGGAGAGTCACCTTTTCCTGCCGGAAGCCTGACCACGAAGAGTTTATAACCCGGTGCGATCGTGGCCCTGACTGTCCTGTCAAGAAGAATTTGTCGCCCCCGGACAGGGGGGAGCGGGTGGAAACATGCATGGTCGAAAGCCACCGTCAAGTCGATCCTCACCTACCAAAGCCCAAAAAGTAGGCCCAATAGGTGAGGAAGCACTCGCCCTGTGGTCTGGTTCTTTTCCGCTGACAGGAGATTATATAACATCAGTCGGGCTGTGGGGAGGTGTGCCCGCCTAGGCCTTGAGCCTGCGGCGCGGACGACAAGCCGGAATATAGCGGGCCAACTGCTGAATCCTACCCCAAGTCCCGGCCAAGAAGCTTCTGGAGGATACAGAACATGGGCCACCTCCTATTTGGGGGCTTCATGGCCCAAAGTTGGATATGCTTCTGGTTAGTGACTCCACCCGTACACGGGCAACGCGAGTCATCATGATATTATCTCAACGTTTGAGAGTCCCTGGAGGACAGAAGTTGGAGATGGGGTTCTTGGCGGTCCTTTACACCTTTGTGTGCCATTTGATTATCGTATACGGAACGAGAAACGGGTCCGGTGGTGCGAGTGATGTGCCGCAACTGCCGACGTCTCCGTTGGCGGACCGAGATTTGAACACTTTCAAGCTAGCCTGGAGCAATGACAACGGAATATCTGCACAAAGCAAAACTCTCGGAACCCTCTAGTTGAACTATGGCGCCAGTGCCATGGGGTACACGGGAGTTGGCTGCTGCACAAACCTGGGTCGTCCGGCCGGCTTGCCGGATATAGTAAAGATGGGGAAACCTAATGCAAAAATCATACGGCGGTCAGAGATTCCCATGTTGTTTTCTCTTGCAGATAAGCAAGTACCTTGCGTTTTCGATAAGGCTGCAACAGTCCGGGGTTTGCGTCGGGTATGTATGGGGCCGACGAGCGGTCTTGGGCAAATCGTGTAATCCTCCCATAGGTTTTCTCCTCTCGGCGCCTATTACAGTGCAGGGCCAGGTTTCCTGCATATCCGCCTCGTCTGAGGTATGGTGGGTGATAGGCTGAGATTTAGGTAAAATCCCCGCGGGAAAAACGGGCATTGTTGGACACTATGCCCGTAACGGTTTCTGAGCAACTACATGTCCCGGAATGGCGGGTCGGGAAGATGTGATCCGGAGGATCTTAGTCAAAAGGCTGCACAAGGACAGGGGGTGGGAGCCTCGGAGCAACTCAATAGAAATACGTGATCCGGAGTATCATGAACCTTCTTGACTCGGTCCGATACTCTGTTTGGAATCCTGCATGACTGGCAGAAGTTCTATGCATTTCCTTTTCCGACAATATCTAAGTTCACTTTTGTTCCTTGTGGTTGGGTTAGTCCACCACCGCTAGCTCAGTTTCAGCTTCCATGTCCTCGAGCACCTCATCCATCTCGGCCTCGGTAGCTTCCAAACCCTCGGAACTCATGAGCTTGTTATCCTTGTCCTCAGCTGCACAGGGCCCGGTGATTAGCGCGGCTCAAAACGTGGTGGGGGCGGGAATGTGAGACCTACTTCGACGCTCGACAAGGAGGTTCTCTTGAACCTCGCAGTCAGTCAGGACCGATCCGTCGCCAATCACGCATCGCTTTCCGAGGATGCACCGAGTTAGCTTGCAAGCCTTGCCGACAACTACACCTTCCATCAACAGGCACTGCGAGAGCTTGGCTCCTTCATTAATCTGCGAGTTCGCTCCCACCACGCACTCCTTGATGGACGTCTTCTCCTCGACGGTGACGTTTTCAGCGATGAGGCTGTCCTGCTTGGTGATGGTGGTACGAGGTTTGACGCCTTCGGGGTAGGCGATTTTCTTCGCATGGGCATAAGGTGAGGCGGCCTCGGGACCAGTCTCCTCCAGTGACGGCAACTTGGCCAGCTGAAGTGAGATGGCAAGCAGCAATTGAGCCGTGTCCACGCGGCGGATCAGCGGTGCGGAGCCACCAGCCGAGTGAACATAGGCAACGATCGGCGGTACCTCGAATGGGGCCCTTTTGTCGGGCGACGACGACTCGCCCTCAATAGAAATCCCTGGAGTCGCCGAGTCGGCGGCGTTAACTTTCGGGGAGTGTTGCTCGAGGCCGTGTTTTCCATCCGGGCTGTGCTCCCTGGGTGACACAGCGCCTTCATGGGAGTTCTCTGCCGTCTCCTCGACCCGTCCGAGGCCGCAAACCGAGTCCATCTTGAGCTTCTCAGCCAGACCCGACTGCCAACCTGCCTTGGCCCACCATCCGATGACGTCCTCGCCGATACTCTCCAAGCGCTCGTTCTCCTTGATAAAGTCCAGAACCCACCGGGGGAAGATGTAGATGTGGGCGTCTCTGTGGGTGGTAAACATCCGGATGCGGGGGTGGGCTCGCAATAGACCATGGCGAACTGGGAAGCCCTTTCTCTCTTCTGTGAGATCGTTCAAAGAATCGGTCGGCATCGAGTACACAACCTTGGAGAGACTGGAGAATAGCGACCCCTTGGGAGGTGTGACAGGCGACTTGGGGAGGGGAGTCGTTGCGACAAAGTCGGTATTCTCGCCCTTGACCGGCGTCGTAGTTTTCGTGTCGTACCAGACACCCAATCCTCCACTTGGGAGCGAGCGGTGGCCATTGGAGAGTCTTGAGGCTCCCAGAAGGTCAGTCAGGCTGGCCGACTTGACCATCCAGGACTGAAGGAGCTTCTCTCCACCGAGTTCGCACACCAGATCGCATGGGAGAACAACAAAGTCGCCAGTAACAAGTTCCCTGATTTCAGGTAGCCTCAAGATCTCGGCTGTGCCCGTGTTCTGATCAAGATCTGCCGGCGAGAGAATGTCTGGCCGGGGTAGAGGCAGCGCCGTCAGGTAAGGGTTGGTGTTGAGGGCAGTGGTGATGGCAGCGGAAGCTGTTGGCGGGCAAATAAGAGTGATGCCTAGGTGGTATTAGATCTAGTATCATGCCTTTAAAGCGAAATGGCATATATGGCTGTCCGGCTGCAGGGCAGGCTTCGGCTCTCAGCACTCAGCTGTGACTCACTCGTGATGCCCATTCGATAGCAGAAATCGATGGGATACCAGACCATAGGCCGGTTCGCAATCGGCAAAAGAGCCTTGGGGTTCTCATCGGGGTTGGAGGTGAAAGTCGGAAATGACGACCCAGGCCCGCAGAGAATGAGGGCTTGAAGCCCGGTTGAGGGCATCGAGACAGCGTGGGGCATGATGCCGCGGGGTGCCCTGGGCTGAAGTCGGTGTTGAGAGGTGTTGTAGCGAAGTGAGGCGTCTGTAACTTTGCGGATATGTAGATCTATAGTCCAGCGATCGAATCGGCCTGCTGATGCTCGGGTGCAGGTCGCAGCTGAGTCGTTTTCATTGACATGCAGTGAAGAGTCACTCAAATCATCGCCAAGACCTCAAAAAAGTAGGTGGGATGTCCCACCTGTGGCTCAACGGCCACCGCACCAGCCACAACTAGTAGCCACACCTAACGCCTGGGCCATTCACGTGCCAGAGCTGCAAGGCTGACCTCGGCGCGGATATTCAATAGTCCCCCGCAATGTTGCCCCTGAGCTCATCGGACCTCGGGTTGTTGACCCCGGGTTGGGTTGCTGGGGGTGGATGGCCTCAGCTCCACCCTCTTGTTGATGTTGGTGATACCAGCCACCGCGTCTACCGATGAGCTGTATTTGACCATAAGATTTCGTTTTCATCGAGGCGGCGTCATCAATCCGTCGCAATTACCACCAAGAAGTATCCCTCGAATCTTCAACGACGTTACGAGGCCCTCCGCCCCCCTCTGCCACCGGCGCGTCCCCTCCACCTAGCGATGCGACAGTGCGCCGCTTAAATGTCTCCCGATCATGGATCGTCGCGGTCGCGACGGGGAGTTTGGAGCCACTGGGTGCCCCTCGCAGTTACTCTCACGGTCGCAACTGTGGGTGTAGCAGCTTGGGTATGGAGCCAGCGAAAGGACGAAGATGAAGACGAGCACCTTGCTGGACTCGACTACGACAACCAAGCTTATGGCAGCGGCCAGGCTCGCCGCTCGGGGGACTTGGGTCGGGGCGATACCAGAGGACCGGAGAAAGAACCGCGATCCGAAGAACAGACTCACGGCATTAGGCAGGTGGATGAAGAAGCAACAAGCTCCGGAGGCTGGCGACAGTTCATCGACTCGACAGGTAAGAGTGTAGCCGCCGGCGTCGCAGCTACAGGCACAGCCATGGGCAAAGCCTTGGCCTCAATTCGCGAAGAAGACAAGAGTCAATATGGCGATGGCAACCCCTGGTCGGAGGAAGCAGATGCTAAGAGAGAACGAGCGCCTGCGACGGCACCCTCGCCCCTCGTTGGTGGCAAGCGACGCAAGACTGTCGCTATCGTAGTCTCTGCCGATACTCAGATTGGACCCGAGGATGACGACCCATTCCACGAGCACGCGGTAAGGAAGCCTGACATTGAATCCATCTTGGGTTACTAACATGGCACCCAGTCTATCTTGTCGCACATTCCCCGACACAACGACTTTTCCAAAGTCAAGGTCTTTGTTTTGATCTACGCTCCAGGTCTGAAGGACACTACAGTGGATACTGCTACGAGTAACCTTCCACCAGCTTCACTCAGCTCTTCATTTTCTAACATCGGACACGATCAAGCTCAAACTCCTGGCGAGGAAGTGAAGAACCCTATGTAAGTTGTTACCCTGTTTATGTGGAATCCTACTAACCTTTCAGGTCTTCTGGAAGCCCTGGGTTCAACTCTGTTTACTCGCAGGCTTTGGCTCTGGTTGAGAAGGAGACCATGGTTCTCCCTTTCACCACGCCCAATGGCCATGTTCACATCCTCCGTCATCTTCAGCCGGAGGTCATCTACCTCCAGAAGGCCCTGTCTGGAGAAGACGGCAGCACCATCACGACTCTCCAGACCTGGCTTCGTCACGATGTCATCCTCGTTGTCGGGGCCGACGGTGGCTCTGGTGGTCTGGCAGATAGTGAGTCGGAAGCTGAGAGAGCTGGAAAGAGCCAGGAGTGGTGGCAGAGGCCTGAGAGAGTTGGCCGAGGGCGCGGTGTTGTGGTTGTTGATAGCACTAGGCTAAACGACGACTGGGCACGCCGAGTTCAGGGCCAGGAGTGATTGATGAACTGGCAGAAGATACCAAGCTTTTGACATTTAGTTATGCGAGCAGGATAGGAACTTATGTAGTTGGAAATACGGGACATGCTGCTTTTTGTTGATGAAACTGCTCAGAACCTAGTTGCATGATTATTGACTGAAGAAAATAACCATTATCGATATTTACAACTGCCCGCCTCAACTCCCTCGAATTCCCATCCAACACTCTCCCGATGCTGGTTGCCGCGCTCACGTGACCCAACCTTCGGCGTCAGCCACCTCAGGCCAGGGAACGAACCGCACCCGTGATGCGGCGACTAAGCGTGCAACTTCATCAAAAGAACACCTGACTACCATACAACACTACAGGCTTCTGCAGACGTCTAGACGGGCGTATCGATTTATCCTTGGCCTCTAATAGATCATACCTATTGATTTTGAGTTGCGCTGCATTTGACGACCCGCGCCCTCAACTCCGACCCCCTCGGCTCCTCCAGCGTAACTCCAGGCGACGTGCGACCAACATCCATCATCGATCAAAGGCATCCCGACCTCAGACCTGGCGTCGCGCCATTGCGAATCCATCATCCATGTTTGCGCCGTGATATCATCACTTTGATTGACATCGATCTGATAACGGCGGCCGCGAGAAGCCGTCTTACCTGCTGCCCCCCGCGGCGCAGCGCGACTTCAACACGATGGCGCCAGTCGGACCTGTTGTCCATCAAAATGTCGCCACAAAAGCCAAACGTCCCATCCCACCGGGGATCCAGACCAATGGAGTTATATCTTCCTCGAAATCCTCGCCCTCTCCGTCAATGTCGGCAAAGAAACCACCCCCGAGCGCGAAGCAACCGCCGCACTCTGCCAGCGAGCGGGCTATAACCGCGTCAACCGTGCGTCCCATCAACCGAGCACGCCGAGAAACTGCATCGCAACTCGCCGGCAGGCATTCAAGAAACAGCGCTGGCCTTCGCTCAGCATCCATGGCTGCAGAGACAACGCCGCACGATGCGGAGCCTCCACCTTATGGTATACCACCCTGCTGACTGACGTCTTGTCCGGTTAGCCGCTAACTTGTCCACAGTGGTTACCGACAGCTACATCCTGAAGAAGTTCGCCGGTCGACCACCATCACTTATAATTCATATGCACCCGACACATTTTCGATTCGATAACCAAGATGGCATGTTTCCGTACAAGTCACCGATGAAATTGTTCCTCGATCACCTCCGGAGTCGCACGGTTCCTCACGACCTTCTCCAATATCTTACTGATGCGGGTGTGCCATTCTACGAAGGGTGCCTCATTGTTCAAGTCCACGACCACAAGTCCGTCGCCCAAGCAAAGGATGTCTCCAAACCCACACCACCCAAGGGCTCGGTGGTGCCGTCGTCCATACACAATTACAACCAATATCTCACACCTTCCCCCTTTGTCCCTTTTCCCAAGGAAAGTTTGTCCTCGGACGGCAACGTTAAGGGTGGGGATTCGAAGGACAAACTCGCTGAAGAAAAGAACAAGGAAAGCACTGTTGCCGTTCCCGCTCCCGAGGATGTGAAAGGAAAGACGACAAAACCGAAAGTGTTTACGGTTGTACTGCATCCTACTGCACTCAGCCTCCAGATGGACTTGTTGATCAAGGGTTCTACTCCCAAGGACAGCGACGGCATCTCTGCCATTCCACCTCCAACGCCAATGTCCATAGTCCCGCCAACGCCGACTGCCACTAGCATGCCACCACCGGCTAAGCGACAGAAGCGTGAAAAGACGGAACTCGACGGGAGCAACATCCATGCTGCAGAGGGCCAGATTCTACTGGCTACGACTGCACCTTTGATGCTGGAGCCAACCAAGAACATCGAGGAAACCATTGTTCTCCTTGAGGCAATGTCTCATCCCAAGCACTCTGAAGCGCCGCCGCAGCCCAAGACTCGTAAGAGGACTGTGGCCGAGGTGGCTGCTGATGAAGCTGCAGCCGCTGAGGAGGAACGCTACATGCTCTTTGGCGACGAGCGGTTGTCTTCAAGTGTTGCTGGCGCTCAGAATGGCGGCGCAGCAGATGGAGATGCCTCGGGAGGTGCAACCTTTGAGCCAAGATTCGAGAGATTCAAGGTTCTCGCCGATATCAAGCGAGAACATGCCGAGAAGAAGGAGCAAGAGAAGCTCAAGCAGCAGGAGAATGACCGAAGACTCCAGCAACAGAGACAGCAGCAGCAACAGGAAGCGGTTGTACTGGCCCAAAGACAGGCTGCAGAGCAAGAGCGCACTCGACGAGAAGCTGCTGCTAGGGAGGCTCAGTTACGACAAGCAGAGGCTCAGCGACAAGCGCAAGCCCGCGCGGCCGCCTCTACGCCAAGCAACCAGAACAATGCCAGACCCAACACGGCTCAACCCCAGCATGCCCATCCCCAGAATAACACAATGGCGAATGGAGTCACCAACGCGGTCAACGGGGCCGCACAAAACGCCGTTGCTAATAACCCACAAAACCAGGCCCAGCCTCAGGCCCAGGCCCAACCCCGGTTCCAGGCTCAGATCACACAACCGCCGGCCTCTTCTCCCGCTGCTCGGCAAGGTACTCCTCAAAACATGTCGTCCCCTATGGTCGCGAGCGTCCCAATGCAGCAGACCAACTCTGGAATGGCAGTAAGCCCGCCACGACCAGCCTCGGTTGTCCAGAATGCACCTATGTCGGTGCCCATGGCGCATAACATGTCTTCTAGAGGCAGCCAGCAGAGCCATCCATCTGGAACACCACGCATCCCTCACTCTACGCCTAACATCTCTCATGGCACGCCTATCAACCGACCTGCGATGACGTCGACCCCTCGCATGACTCAGGCCAGCCCGCCCCCTAACATGATGGCGCAGAATTCGCAGATGGGACAGGCCATGATGATGAACAACCAGAACATGAACCAGGCGAACCAGCAGGCCATCGCCCAAGTCGCGGCTCACCAACGAGCCATTGCTCAGCAGCAACACATGGCGGCAATGCAGAATGGTGTTAATAACGGCAACATGAACGGCCAAATGTCACCCCAGCAGCAACAACAGATGATGCAGATGATGCAACGCCAGTTGATGTTGCAGCAGCAGGCGCAACAGTCCCAGGGACAGCATCAACAAGCACAGCAAGGCAACATGATGACCCAGCAACTGGCCCAGCAGTATGCCCAGCAGATCCAGAACATGTCAGGCAACCAGATGCGGCAGATGACGCCACAGATGCAAGCTCAATTCCAGCAAATGATGCGCATGCAGCAGGTTAACGGCCAAATGGGTAACAACATGCAAGGTCAGGTTAACGGCCAGATGATGAACGGAAACAACGTGAACATGCAGGCTCTTCAGGCCATGCAGCAGCAACAGGCTCAACGGCAGGCTCAGGCACAACAAGCTCAGCAACAGCAGCAGCAGCAGAACCAACAGCAGCCTCAGCAAGGACAGCAGCAAATGGGTAATAACCCCATCCAGACTCAGATCCAGCATAATGCGCGGGTTATCTACCACCAACTGCTGCAGCAAGCCATTCTCAAGCACGGGTCTCAAGACAGGATCCCGGCGGAGATCAATGAGAAGCTCAAGCAAACCAGCATCTCACGAGCTCAAAATCTGTTCCAACAAGGGATGATGCAGCGTAGGAATCAGCAACAGCTCATGATGCAACAGCAGCAGCAACAACAAATGCAGCAGATGCAACAACAGCAGATGCAGCAGCAACAGTTGCAACAGCAGCAAATGCAACAGATGCAAGGAATGAATGGCATGATGGGTCCCCAAGGAGGGATGTGATGAGTGTCGGGCAGAGGAAGGAATCGACACGCCAAGCAACAAGCTTGATTTGCATGGGCTGAGTTGGAGTTTCGGCCAGGCAGTGTATTTGTTATTTTTTTCAAGGGTTCTCTTCGACTTTGGGAGTTGATGTTTTATACCCCGCGGAAAGCGTTGAATTCGGATCAAGGGTTTTCAATCAAGGCCATCATCAATGGAATGGATACATGTATGGCTCTCACAAGATGGGTGGGCTTGGTCATTAATTGCTAGGAACGGCAATGGGTTGGTTGTTGCATGGTGTTTTCGGATACGCTGGGAGATGATCGTTTTGCCAAGTAGTCTTAAAAATGGATGCTTTCACGAGTGTATCGACAGGTCTAGGTAATGAGTATAAACTTGATGAGTTATTTTTTTTTATCAGCTTGAAGCAACTCGGGACAGTCATCTTGAAGGTTGGTGTTGGGTGCGCAGTCGCGTCGAGTGTCACGTGCGTGGAAGTGCCGGCGCAAGATGACACAAGCGCCAAGGCCGAGAGAGCAAGCTTGGTCATGTCGTCGACGCTAGAGACCCAAACCCGCGATAGCTCAAACTCCAGGCAACGCAACGTGACCATTTCATCACGCATCTGCTCAACGGCACGCGACAGATATTCCTCCGACAGTCCCTTGGTCCTGAAAAGGCAGCAGCATTTCCGCGGTTCCTTTTCATCCGGCTTGCCGCATCGCCCCCGGCTTCGTCCTTTCTATTGACACTTCTCCTATCTCGTCGTCCAGATGCATCGGCCGGAGCTATTCTCGTTTCTGCTGCCTCTGCTGGCCACGTCGGTTTACGGCGCAGAGAACCTCGACTGCTCGAATATCCGGGTAGATGGCCAGAAGTTTGACCTGTCCAAGCTCAAAGGCGCGCACTCGGTTGTCACGACCCGCTTCGAGCCCAGCACTCTGGAACACTACAACACAACATACACATTGGACGTGTGCGGACCTCTAGAGAAGAAGGGAGCAAACAAGTGCCCCAACGGCACGAGAGGTATGTGTCGAGCTTGATACTTGCGCTGAAAGCTCGTGGCTGACTGATGGCAGTGTGCGCTGTCACTCACCTTCTCAGCAACGAAACCAAAGACGAGTCTGATACGATCACAAAGGTGGTGGCCATAGCGGGTAACCTTGAGAACGCCGGCGGCTCCCGGTTCGACGTGACTCCCACAAGACTCAAGACGAGCGACTCGAATTCCGATAGACAAAAGGAGGGACTGCGGCTGGTCTTTACTGGCGGAAAGTACCCCCTCAGCGGCGTCCCGGCAAAGGAGAAGAAGGATCAAAAGGCTATCATTGAGTTCCTCTGCGACCCGGACAAGGAGGGCACGGAAGGAGAATGGGTCTGGGGGGAGGGCAGCGGCAAGCTCAAGGCCCGAGACGATGGAAAGAAGGAGGGCGACGACAAGGAGAAGGAGGGCGATAAGGATGGTGATGAGGGCGACGAGGAGTCTATGATTGAGCACCAGCTCAAGCACGACAATGCCACCCTCATCTGGGATGGCTATGAGAATGAGAAGGACGTTGGTGTTCTGCGCCTGACGTGGCACACCAAGTACGCCTGCGAGAGCCAATCTGAAGGTGGTGATGGTGACAGCAGCTCCCATTGGGGCTTCTTTACCTGGTTCATCATTATGTGAGTATCTCGCGTCGGTTCTCATGCCACACACTAACACTTTTTTTGCAGCGCCTTCCTGGGCATCGCCGGCTACCTAATCTTTGCATCCTGGATCAACTTTACCCGCTACGGCGCCCGAGGTTGGGATCTCCTCCCCCACAGCGACACCATCCGCGACATCCCATACCTACTCAAGGACTGGATCCGCCGGGTCCTCAACACCGTGCAGGGCACCGGCAGTCGAGGCGGATACAGCGCGGTCTAAGCATAGACGTGTGTTTGCTTTTCATATTTCATTTACACCGCGGTGAAATGGCCTATCCTGGCCTGTTAGGGAGGGATTTGGTACGGCGCTTCAGGCTGGACAAGCTTGCTCTCTGGTTGGAATTGTATACATAGTGTGGTGATTTTCTATCGTCATGGGCTGGGGGTTTCTTCAACATGTAATTGGGTGTTTAGATTCAGATTCAGAGAGGCAATGCAGTGCTGGGTTTGTGGCCCGGTTGTTTGATGCTGGGCATGCGGTACTTCCAGTCATATTGAGCTGTTGAGACGAGGAGTGATGGGATTCTAGTCCTCGTCATGGTGTAAGCCATGACCCATAAGTCTACCTTGACTATTCGGCCCCAGTTCCAAGGTCCGGAACTTGCTCCGAGGCTCATGATACAGGAGCCATGACTGAGCTAAAGTACCGCAAGTCAAGGCACAACCGAGGTCCCCCACGGGTATTCTTTTTCCTAGAGAACATGGATCACACCTGTATCTGAATCATACTATATCCCTCTATCCCACGAAAAAGAACGGGATGACTAGGCCAAAACGTGGGTATAAGCTCCGTCCAAACTAGGGCCCCCTCAGCTAAAGCGCGCGTGATGTAGGTAGTTCGCCGTGACTCTAAGCATGCAAGAGACGACGAAAAAGGGAATGATTCCAAATAATGAGCCAATTGGATCCCTGTCGCTCTTTTTTTGACTCTGTTCCTGGGTGAGTCGAATATGTGAGCAAGTCTTCAGCTGCGATAGCGGAGGTGTTTTTTCTTTTATCGATAAGATCAGCAACCACAAATAATTCTCATCCCCCTCCAAACCCCTCTACCCCTTCAACCACACACTCTCTACCTTGCTCAAACGATAGAATCCTACGAGGAAGGAATTCAATCACTCATAATGGCTTTCCGGCTTCCCGTACGATGCCGATTGGCGTCCATCGCCGCCGCGTCTCGCCCTCGGATCGCCTACCGGGCCCTCTCGTCCCTCCCCAACGCCGACCCCTCGCCCGAGTCCAAGAGTGCCGCCATCGTCAACGAGCACGCGCCGTACATGGTTGCTACATACGCCCGTCCTCCGCCTGTTTTCGTCAAGGGTGAGGGATCGTGGCTTTGGGATGCAGAGGATCGCAAGTTTTTGGATTTCACCGCCGGTATCGCTGTCAATGGCCTCGGACACTGTGATCCCGAATTCACCAGGCTCTTAACCGAGCAGGTATGTTTTGATAACAATTGGTCAACGATATGGTATTGACTTGTGTGCGCTGTAGGCCAAGACTCTCGTTCACGCTTCCAACCTCTACTACAACCCCTGGACCGGCGCCCTCTCCAAGCTCCTCGTCGAAAAGACCCTCGAGTCGGGCGCCATGCACAACGCCGCCTCTGTCTTTGTCTGCAACTCTGGCTCCGAGGCCAACGAGGCCGCCATCAAGTTTGCCCGCAAGGCCGGCAAGATTACAGACCCTTCAGGCGAAAAGGTCGAGATCGTTTCCTTCAAAAACGGCTTCCACGGCCGCACCATGGGCAGTCTCTCCGCTACGCCCAACCCCAAATATCAGAAGCCGTTTGCGCCCATGGTTCCTGGGTTCAAGGTTGGAAACTATAATGATGTTTCGGGTATTAATGACCTTGTTACTGAAAAGACGTGCGGTGTCATTGTTGAGCCTATTCAGGGTGAGGGTGGTGTTACCCCCGCGACTGAAGAGTTCCTCGTCGCCCTCGCCAAGCGTTGCCGAGAGGTCGGTGCTGTGCTCATCTACGACGAGATCCAGTGTGGTCTCGGCCGAACGGGCACCTTCTGGGCCCACGGTACTCTTCCTAAGGAGGCTCACCCGGATATCCTCACTACTGCCAAGGCCCTTGGTAACGGATTCCCCATCGGTGCGGTGCTCGTGACGCAGGACGTTGCCGACAAGATGAAGGTGGGCGACCACGGAACCACCTTTGGCGGTAACCCTCTCGCCTGCCGATTGGCGCACTACATCGTCGGACGTCTCTCCGACAAGCAACTCCAGGCCTCAGTGACAGCCAAGTCGGAGGTGTTCCGACAGCGTTTCGCCAAGCTCCAGGAGAAGTACCCAGAGCTGGTCAAGGAAGTCCGCGGCCGAGGTCTCATCCTCGGTCTCCAACTCTCCGAGGACCCCACGCCCATCATCAAGGCTGCTCGCGAGAGGGGCCTCCTCATCATCACAGCTGGCACAAACACTCTTCGATTCGTGCCGAGCCTGACTGTCACGGATGAGGAGATTACCCAGGGTCTGGATATCCTTGAGGCTGCCATTGAGGCGACCCGGTAAAAGAGGATGTAGAGCTCGGTGTTGGAGGTGTTGGATATTTTGAGTTTTCTTGTTCTTGGTTATGTCGGGCACTGGTTAAGATTTAGGTTGAGGAGCGTAAAAGTAAGGTTAGATAATAAGACAGATACCATTCACTTACTGTCTTGCAGACGGGTGGCTTAAGAAAGGCCCGACTTGATATGACCTGGTATTTAAACCCTCGCTGCCTCCTCGTTGAGTTGCTCTGTGTTATTCCCTTCAACATCAGCGACCCATGAAGCTCCCTCCAGATGGGTCTTCATCTCTAGGAGCATTGTTTCTATAACCAGCGCCACCGTCGATGGATTCCGTTGCTCTTAGTGTCTGTTCTTTTCAATATAGTCGCGGCGAGGTCGCTCTGCGTCGTCGTCACCATCGCACGGGGTCGCTTGTGTTTTGAGACAATCTGCTCCTGTCGCTGAGCTATGATGAAACGGCCTTGTAAAGGTCTGAGCTCATTTGACTTGACATGTTGAGATATTCAAGTGAAGCTCAATTTCATCAAGCGGTGAGGCACAATACATTCACCTAAAGTGTTCAAGTCCAAGTTTGCCAGAAAAATAACGAAAAAAGTCATCCAGATGTCAATTCATGTATGGCTGTATATGTCCGCAAACCCAACTAAACCAAAAGCAATGCTGTGCAAACAAAATCACACCGCACGACGCCAGAGCCTTAATCCTCACACCGATTGATCAATGATGTCCTCTATCCTCATCTTCATCTAGATCTAGCAAATAGCATGGGTCTTTCCAGTCTTGCCCTGAAGCGAATGTTGCTCGTTCTGTACATGTTAGTCAGTATTCTTTAGAGATTCGAGGCTGGTAAACTTACAGTGTAGACAGGGTGGCCGTGCTTCCCCCGGCCCATGGAACTGACGTGGTTCTTGATGTACTCTTCCCTCTTGCGGATGGACTCTTGGTCTGTCTCCTTGAGAAGACCGTGACAGAGCTTGATGTCGGCGATAAGAGAGTCGCAACGGGTCTTTGTGAAATCCTCACGGACAACGACACGGAGCATCTTGACGCCCGAGTTGGGAGCCATGGTGTAGGCGGGCACGACCCATCCTCGGGAGCGAAGGTGGTGGGCGAGTGCGAACTCGTCGTAGTAGCGGTCGGGATCGCCGCCCTCCTCTGTAGTTCGGAAGCGGAACGCCACAAGAGGAAGACCGGCACCCGATCGTTCTGACATGATGACAAAGCCGAGGTTCTCGAGCGTCTCGGTCAAATAGTCGGCAGTTCGTGTCAGGTTGCTCATGATGGCGCGGTAACCGTGCTTACCCAGGCGGATGAGCTGGTAGTACTGGCCAATAACCTGTGAGGCACCCTTGGAGAAGTTGAGGGTGAATGAAGACTGGTCGGCACCAAGGTAGTTGATGTTGAAGACGAGTTCTTGGGGGAGGTAGTCGGGGGATCGCCAGATGACCCAACCAACACCGGGGTAGACGAGGCCGTACTTGTGGCCAGAGACGTTGATAGAGACGACCTTTTCACATCGGAAGTCCCACTCAAGATCGGGGACAACAAAGGGAGCGACGAAGCCACCGCTAGCGGCATCGACGTGGATGGGGATGTCGAGATCTCGCTCGACGAGGAGGTCGTTGATGGCCTTGATGTCCTCGTACTCGCCAGTGTAAGTGGTACCGAGGATACAGCACATGCCGATAGTGTTCTCATCACACAGGTCAACGGCCTCATCAGGGTCCATGACGAAGCGCTCAGGCGTGCAGTAGACGAGCTTCTCCTCAATCTCAAAGTATCGAGTGGCCTTTTCCCAGCAGACCTGGACAGCAGAAGACATGACGATGTTGGGGTGCTCGGTGCTCTTGCCCTCGGCGATTCTGCGCTTCTTCCAGCGCTTCTTCATGGCCAGGACGCCCAGCATGATGGCTTCTGAAGAGCCGACGGTGGATGTGCCGACAGAGGTGCCTGGGGGAGCGTGGAAGAGGTCACCAATCATGTTGACACATCGGTTCTGGATGTCGGCAGACTGAGGGTACTCCTCATAGTCGATAAAGTTCTTGGAAAAGGACTCCGACATGAGCTTCTCGGCTTCATCTTCCTGTAAGTGTGTGTTAGTGAGCTATGCAGTGACGTTGGTGATGGTGGAGTAGTGGCTTGCGTCTCCCCCCAGAGCCAAGAGAGCCAAGACGTGGGACCGGCTCCCGCGGGCGGGTGGGGGAACACATGCATTGGCGTGAGACGGGAGCTGTGCTAGCACGGAAGAGAGAAGCCGATGAGTTGGCTACGTACCATGTAAGTGGTGACGAAAGAAGCGAGGCTTTATTACCAAGTTAGTATTCAGCTGTCTGTGTCGTATGCAGGTTGCTTACTTGAGCATGGGGTTGTTGTCGAGGCTCAGATCGTCCTTGATCATGCGATAGGCGATATCGCGGGGCATCTCGCACTCTGGCATATGATGCCGGGGCAGGTCCATGCCCGCAAAGCGGGATCCGTAGACGCTGGTGGTGAACTCGTCCTGGTAGCTGGCCAGCTGCAGGGGAGGTCTCCGGGAGGCGCGGGAGCTCGTGGACTTGACCGAGGCGGCGTCCGAGTCATCGCGGGCGCGGACGACCGAGAGGTGAGCCATGCTGTCGATGAAGGAAGGAGTAACAGCACCGTTGCCGTTGGACGTTGGGTGGTGACCGTTAGAGAAGTAGCCGTTGGAGTGGCCGTTTGTCTTGATGAGGTTTCCCTCGTCGTCGGTCTCGATCACAGCGGGTGAAGGAACCTCGTTAGGTTCCGTACTTTCAACAAGACTCATGATGAAGAGAAGAAGAAAGAAGAGAGGGGAAAAGAAGAGGGGAAGCTCTGGAGATAGAGGTACAGCAAGGTAACTGTTTGCGTATGGTGTGGCGTAGAGGGTTAGGAACTCAATCCGATGACGGCAAGCCGCAGATGGTAGTGGGGGATGACAAGTCAGTAAAAAATGACCTGAATAAGAGGATTGTGTGTCTGGATGGAATGCTAAGAGCGGATGGGAGGGGAATCAAGACTGAATGCGAGGACGAGCCATGGACTTTTTAAACAAAAAGGACTCAGCTCAGCTCAGCTCACAGAAGAAGGAGAGGGAAATAATACGCAACGGGAACAGCATGAGTGAGAATGGGGATGGGGCAAGGCGCTGTTGACCGTCGTGCCTGAACCCGACCGAGTCTCTCCGTGCTTCGAGGCCATCCCAGACCATAGAGTCAACTGTGCGCAAGAGATCCATGTCCCAGTAATCCATCCGTCCATCAATCGACAGTACCTAAAGTCCCTGTAGTACCGCTCGTACAGTACCGTCCCGTCTACCGCGCCACCAACCGCTGAGAGATACCCCCAGAATACATGACAACTACATGAGGACTCGCTCACTTTCACTCCCAATTTTACTGTACCATTCATTCCCTCCCGGACAACCATTCGCCGGGGGATCAAGGGCCCATGTTTCTCGGTGATATTGGTGCTTTGGGCTGACTTGGGCCTCCAAACGACGCACACCTACGCCGCCTTACACCTACCTTACCTTGCCGTCCAATTCAGTCTCTCCTCGTCCCATATTCGCTATGCTTTAGACCGAAATCCCTCATATTACAGAGCTTCCTTTCTTTTCCTTCTACTTTCGGCCCGCGGCGGGCGGGCGGCCTCTATCCCCAGCAACGCCCCAACCCCCCGTGTCGCCTCACCTCACCTCACCTCACCTCACCTTATGCGACCAACCCAACCCCTTCGGTCACCCACGCCCCCCGGGAACTCGATGCCGAAAGAGGATTACGGTCTTTCTCCCTTATTCTTTGACGAAAAACATGCGCTCTTTTTTTTCTGTGTGTTTCGGCTTCTGGTCTCCGGACAACCGCAAGGGTCGGTGAGAGAGGATACCTGCTAGGGTGTCCTCAAGGTAAGTAAAGGTGGCCGAGCATCCGATTTCCTCCACCGACCCCAATCTAGGATTTGTCCTTCTGGAAACAAGCCCCGGGTCAAAGGGGAAAGACCCATACGGTGTCCCTTTGAACGTGTCATCATCGCCGGTGAAGTTGTAGTTTTGCCGCATCGGAAGACACACAGCTCGGGGCTCCATCGAGAGACATGCCCCCAAGGATGCGATCCCATTTGGCGATGGACGATGGGGGATTGTGACATACTACATAGAACGTAGCATAAGAGATGTATCTGCATCGCCCCCCCTTTCCCCAGCCCGAGTCGGTGTGAGATGGGGATGAGACGGATGTTGTGCTTTCTTCCATCTGGGCGGGCGCATCTGGCGGGCGCTTCAACCTCGCATGTGGGCACATCTACACCTCCCGTCTCGTGTTTCTGTCTTTTCGTACCCTAGACAACCTGCTTCTTCAAGACCAGGCAGCATCACCAACAAGAGATCCTCTCCAGAGTTCCCAATGCTCTGGGACGACCTGCAGTGCAGAGGCGCCCCTTGCACTCCCTCCCCTGGGGCCCGCTCACCCCATATCCGTGGCACTTGGGAGCATCAATGACGCAAGTTTGCAGAGCTCATGGCTGAGTCGAGAAAGTTGGTCATGTTCCTTTCTCTTGGCTTCTTTTTCGTACCTCTTTTCTCCTGAGACATCGTGTCTCCTCCGTACTCTCCTCAGCTGTACCTGTTCATGATACTTTGTCTCCTCAAACCAACAATCGTCCCATAAACATAGCTACGTACTCGTCTGCAGGACTTAGATGGGAAATATCGGGCACGGCAGCCCGGGGCAACAGGCCCTCGCGGCCCAATCACGGAGGTTGCCGGCCGGCCGGCGGGGGACCCACCGGGGGTGTGAGCCGCCGAACGGGCAACATGGGTTATCGACGGGTTTACCTCTTCACTGACCTCACCTTGGCCTGTTCTTCTTCTCACCGCGGTATTGAGCAAGGTAGAGACTCTGTTGCTTCCGTTTGACCTTTGCGGAAGCGCATCTCTTCCGCAAGAGACCCATACGAATTACTCTACTGTAAGAGACGGTCTGTATGTCAACAAACGCCAACACATCAGTAATAAATCCACTCAACAGACATCTCTTAAAATAACATTCTCCAAGATCATTATACCACGTAGTTAGAGTATCAAGTGGGAATCTACTCAGCCAAACGAAAGAAGAAAAAAGGGGGCCTTGTTTCTCCGTGAGGTGCTTTACGTCCCGAATAACCTGACATTTCCAAGTGGCGTGTCTTTTACCAACGTCCGCAAATCCGTTTCCGCATCGAGACCCGTCATCAATAGCATCAAAGAAAAGGAACAAGACCTAGAATATCCCTTACAGAGGTAGGTAGGTGCTGTAGAAAATGCACTCCCCTTGCACCTCTCCACAACCCAATCGGCCACCTCCCCGTTTTCGTCCCACCCCCAAGTTTGAGTTGGTGATGTTCGCCTTTGACCGGGGAGCCCGTCCTGGCCCTCACCGAGAATCAACAACCCCTGGCATCTGACGCAACGACCGCGCCCCTTTTGTCTCTGTGTTTTCGGTACGTAGCGGCTTTGCATTGATTATTACACGTGCGTCTCCCCAAATCCCATTGGATTATCCCATTAATAGCCTGAAGCAATTCACACCCCCTGAACCCTCATCCCCCCAACCACGGCGTTTCCGTCCGTCTTTTTGTCTCTGCTGCCTTGTCTTTGCTTACCCCCGGTTAATAACACCACTGTCCCGTTTTCCCGCGACGGTCCGTCCGGCTTTCAATGTCCGCGAACCAATCTCGTACTTCTAGATCAATCGTCCATCTGCTGTTTTTCGCTTTTCGTCCCTGTTTTGAATCCTGGAGCATACAATGCGGTCAACAGTTGAGAAGAGATGAGACGTAACGTTCAGGGCCGTTGACTCGTGTTTCCAAATTGTCCCTCACTGTTTCAACGACTCGGATCGTCTGGAATTATTCTAGAAGCACCACTGCTTTGAGCTCACCGAGCATTTCACACTGGGCCTCTGCGTTATCATAATGATCTACAGGGCATACCCGTCTCCTAGGCCAAGACTACTGCCGTACATGCCCAATCATACCCAGCCGTGTCAGCCATTCCCGTAAGGGTCCCCCTTCTTTCTCTAACTGCATAAACGTGCTAAGCTACGTACTGTACTTGTCGTGTCTTCGTGTAACCTGTCAAAGGTACTGTATATACATCCATGCCCTTCAACAGAAATCGTCAATCTCTCGAGCAACCCTCCCTCCCCTAGGCATGTAGCTTGGGCCTCCAGACATTCCTTGGCTCCATAAATCGTTTCCCACCGACGCAACCCGGACATCAATCAGGTTACGCATCATCCCGCTGCATGAACATCTCACCTCGACATCTAACCACCATCGCAAGATCCCCCCTCGGCGCCCGCAACTTCGTGTCCGAGATCCAGCCTCTTGGACCCTCGCTGAGCGAAGCCTTACCTTGCCCTACCTCAGCTTCCATGTTCCGAAATGGCCAATCTCGGGAACCCACCTGGCCTCTGCTTCAGTCGTCGTCTCCCATCCCCATCCCCGTCAGCCCGCTCGCCAGACCCTGCATCCGTCGCCCTAGTAGATCGTCGGAGCTGTTGAGCTTGACGAGACTCTTGTTCTTGTTCTTGCTCTTGCTCAGACTCTTCTCCCTCTTCCGACGAATCCCGTTCTTCCCGTTCTTTTCCCCATTCACCTGTCCATTCGGCAATGCCCGTGGTGTCGTGTTTCCACTCTCGCTATCATCACCCTGTGCTGACGTCGAGTATTGCTGCTTCGCTTGAGGCGGCGTCTGCGTTGAGCTCCTCCTCTGGTTCATCTTTGTCATGCTAATCTCGAGAGGCTTGTCTTCCTCTCCACTCGACTCTGTCCGCAGATGCCGTCCCTCGTCTCCATTGAGTCCGAAGCCGTTGGATCTTGCCCTATCCCGCTGAGACCGCCTCACCTTTTGCAGTCTCATAGCCTCGGCGTGCTCAAAGAGTTGATCAAACCAGTCGATACACCTCTCAAAGTGTCTCCAGGCCGGCGGATATACAGTCGGGAACTGCATAAAGCCATGCGACGTTCCAGGGATCAGCATCACCTCGGCTGCATCCCGATCATTGAACTCCACCTCCCTATAGTCCCCACGGCCTCTCGCTGCAGATTGGTCCTGGGCGAACGCCGCCTCCTTGGCTCGCCGCAGTCTCCCCGCAAAGATGACGGTGTCGTCAACCAGCGGATCTCGCTCGCCAGTCATAAAGTACGTCTTGGGAAAGTCAACCAGCAGGGCCTCAGGTGCCAGCACAGGGCTCAGGAGGTAGTCCTGCGAGAAATCGGGTCGGTTATGCGCCCCAATGTACAAGATAATCATGGCCCTCATCATCTCAGGGGTGAGGACCCTGTCGTTAAAGTACGAGATCATTGACGATGTAGCGAGCCGCGTCTTCATAGGCTCAACTTGATGAGATGAGCGCTTTCCGTTCGGCTCCGGAGTCTCCTTCGGCATACTCAAAGACCGCGGCCCAACGTGAGAGAACTCGGGGTGAGGACTCCGAGGCCCTTGGGAGTTTGCGATCAGAGCTTCTTGAGCTGTCAACAAACTCAGTTTAGGTGGTGGTGGCGAACCATCCTCTTCATCATCAGAGTGGTGAGGTGTTCCCACGAGATCATTATACTGCATGCTCTTTCGACGCATGATGGTGCGATTCGTTCCTCTCATCTTGCGATCTCGAATCAACGACATTTGCTCATCCGTCATCCAGTTGCCGATATTCATATCCAGAGCAGGATAGAAGCAAACCAGCCCATCTGGGGCTGGCAGCTCGGCTCTTCCCGAGGGTCTACGGAACGCTGGATGTCTTGTCTCAAGAATCATGAGCGTTGCCGCGACTGCGAGGTTTCCTCCAGCGCTGTCCCCTGTAATGATGACCCGGGGAATTTCCGTTCCAGGTAGGCCTACACATCTGCCCTTGGTGTTTACGATGGTAGTGTAAACGTCGAAGCATTCGTTCAGGGCATAGGGGTACGGGAACTCGGGAGCCTTCTTGTAATCAAGACTGAGGACAGGCAATCCCGACTTTGCTGCCCAGGAGAACAACTTGTCGTCGTTGCATCGAGGGTCCATGGCAACGAAACCACCGCCAGGAATATCCAGGATCAACCTGTCATGACGCTCCAGCTCTGCCAGAGGTCCATCATAGTACAGCCATGCCAGCACAGGCTCCTTGTAGTCACTATCGGCGGGTCTCGGAATTCGGATCTGCCTCGGTGGCCAACGCATGAAACGGGGACGCATGAGCCCCTGGAAGAAGCTCAGATATGGGGACGTGCCCTTGTTCCAAGAGACGCGGAGGTGTTCGACGGTAATCATGCCCCTGACCTTGCGGACCTTTTCGTCGGCCTTTTCGGCGGCCACGAGGTAAAAGAGGGAGAAGACTATGCTCGCTAGGTCGCGCAGCCACTTGGACCGGATCTTCATTGCCGTCCAGAAACCAGCATCCAGGGCAGTGAGGACCCAGGTGGCGCGGAAGTAGTTGGCGTCGTACATGTTGGCCATGGGCTCCGGGCTAGCCAAGCCGACGAGAGCGCTGAAGTTACGGGCGGCGTATAGGTAGAGCATGGTGATGACGACAGTCTGCCATGCCGTAAGTCGCTTAGAGAAGACCCTGGAGAGCATCTTGGCGCCGGGAGGGCCATGCTTGTGGCCCCTGGGGTGCGTGTTAGCCGACAGTCGCGTGATATTACCCCGCGGGGAGGGCAGGGAGCTGACGGGCTTACTTGACGAGGTAGGCAGTCCAAAAGGTGAGAACGGTGAGGACCTGGAGACGTCGGGACTTGGCCGAGGGCCGCCCGAGGACGTGATCTATCATGATGACCAGACCAAAGTTTGACTTATCGTAGGTTTATCAGATGTCGTCGGTCGAGTCTTGGGGGCTTTGATGACGAGACAAAGAAGGATCAAGAGAGGTCCAGGCGCATGTTGCTCGGGGTGGGAGAATCGGCCACCTTCACATGAAAGAACGATAACACGAGTCGATGTGGTCCAGACACGGACGACAGGGGATAAATAGCTCCGAAGCCTCGGTCAGAGACGATAACACGAGTCGAGATGTGGTTCTTATGGTTAGATGATGAAGCGAGGTGTAAGAACAGTCGAAGAGGTGAGATTCAACTCAAGACAGAACAAGCAGAAGCATGAAGAAGGGAAACAGGGAGAGAAAAAAGACAAGGCAAAAATAAAATCAGCTGCGCCATCAAGGCGGGCTTCAATTGACATTGGTTCCATCGTCTTGTCTACCAGGCTCGATTCGGCCGCACGAGCCGACGACTCGTGACTCGTGACATTAACGTTCCAGGTTTGAGTTGGGAGCTGAGCTGGCTGACATGTGAAAGTGGAAAGTGTCAGACAAAAAGTTGGAGTCGTCGACGAAACGCGGGGGACTTTGCGGGGCGTGATTGGGCGGCCATGACGTCGTATTGTCCGAAGCCCCGAGATAGTGAACTGCTTCTAGAAAGGTACGGTGCAATAACGGAGGAAAGCATGAATTGAGTATTTCTCCGTCATTCTTCGGGGAGATACTCTTCGTGCCTGACGCTTCTCCTCTCACGAGGCCAAAGCCTCGTTTGTCACGACTCGTAAGCCGCCCCAGGCTGAAACGGATCAAGGTAAGCCTCGATTCTCCAGAACGGCAAGGAATGCATGGCATGGCGCTGCTAAATGCAGGGCACATGATTGATGGCTTGTGGCGGCACGTGTCAGTTCCCCGCAGATTCATAGCCTAGCACCCCGGTGGACATATCATGGGGTACTCTAACGTTGGAGATTTGGTCTGTTGATGGAGAATTATTTCGAGTGTGTTGGCATATGCGGTGCAACCTGGTTTTCTTTACGGTTGCCTGGAGCATGTCTTGCAGTAGATACTACTTGGTTGACGTATGATCGCTATAGATGTTGATGTACCCATGTTAGGTGGGAGAGACAATGATCAATGGCACAACACCAGACTCTCGGATGACGCTCAATAAATCACGGGTTTTACTAACTTGGAAGTCAATGCTATCCAGTGCTTTACGAAATATTCGATAGCATTGTCATCAGCACGCTTAGTTGCGGCACTTGGTCAACTTCGTTCCCCGCGTATAGGTATAGGGTGACGATAGTCTTGGCTGAGCATCAACGTCAAGAAATTGTGGGCAGGGGGAAGACGATCAAAAGGAACAATGTTTTTAGGGAATAATAATATCGAAAGATTCGAACCTGTCCCTGTTTGTCAATCTCTGCAAGCCCAGCGTGAGGTTGCAATACATGACGGAGGAAGGTATTGGGCCTCCTTGCTACAGAGTCTTGTGAGCCAGGAGAACCATCCCCAGCACCACGGACATGGGGAGAGAAGAAGGAAACCGATCTGACTTGTGGCTTCCCCCATACCAATTGATTGAAGAATGAGTGGGAAAAAAAAGCACCCAACACAAAAAGAAAAGCTGCTCCGAGAAGCAAAAAATGGAGACTGAGGGATTTGAACCCCCGGCCTTCTGCAAGCGCCGATGAAGATGCAAAGCAGATGTGATACCCCTACACCAAATCCCCTGTTATTGGATGATGCCCGGACCAAAAAATACAACCCAAATGCTTGGGTTCGCACTCTCTGACGACACATCACACCTCCACCACCAACACCCTCGAGTTGTCATGGTCTTGAATGCTGCCATAACATATGCCAATTTGACTATCCTAAAAATTGATTCAATTGCTGATAATTTGGAAAGTGCCAGGTGTCATTGTCTTGGTTCTATGACCGCTTCTATACGCAGTCGGACCGAGTTATGAGAAACACTTGTAGGGTGAGTTGAGCTGAAGCGAACAGCACAATTCAAACATACACCGATAATTGTTTTGGAATAATTGGACCTAGAGGATCGGTCATTGCACTAATTCTCTGTTATAATTGCATCGGCTCGATGACATACATCCGAAACAGTGGCTCTGATCCTCATTTACCATCATCACCACTCACACGGTCTATCAATTTTGGAGCAATTACTGGCTTAATTCAACACAGCTCTAAAGGTTTCAATTAACCACACAGATCTCTCCGTGCGGAAAGGTAAACTGCCACGTCCAGGGTTCCCGCCCCTGGCACATCTTTTTTTTCGTGTATCAACCATCTCTCAACCGCTTAGAGGTTACCGGCAACAAAGTCGGCAGCGGCCTGAGCATCCTGGCCGTACTGCAAGTGAGCAGCAGTAATGACAAAAGAACCGGAGCAGACGCTGTCGCCAGAGCGGCAAAAGACCTTGCAGCGCTCCTCGGCAATGCCCTGGAAGCCCTGAGACTTGACTAATTCACCATATTAACCTCTGTTTTCTCTGTTCTGGGTTGAAAGAACACTTACAGGGGTCGCCAAAGGTGACGACGGCGGCAATCTTGCTGGTTGTAGCAGCGGGGAGGGACTTTGCCGCGTTGTGGACGAGCATGGCTCCCTGGGAGTAGCCCGAGAGAACGACCTTGGTGTTGGGACACTTCTCGTAAGTCTGCTCAACAACCGCCACCCTATCTCCAAAGGTTAGACCTGCTTCTACCGTAACCCGAAAAAACCTAGCCACTTACATCTTCTTGCCGCCGTCAGAACCAAGATTCATGATGCCCCCGATGCTGGCGGGGTACTCGACGCCCTGCACGGCGAGCTTGTCGCTGCCAATCTCCTTGGCGAGGGCCTGGAAGAAGGGTGGTCCGGCGACGCTGCCGACGTTGCCCATCTCCGAGGTGCCACGGGCAAAGATGACGGTCACGTCCTTGCAGGCTCCCTCGAGGCCGTTCTGGGTAGAGCCAGAGAAGCCGCTCTGTCGGGCCGCCAGGGGGCTTGCGGCGGCAAAGGGCGCAAGGGCGAGAAGGATGGTCTTGGTGAAGGAAGGCATATTGTGTTTATATAACTCGGTTGAAGCGAAAGGAGTAGAAACGAATGTGGTCTGAAAGAAGCGAAAGTAAAGAAAAAAAAAGGTTGAATTGGATTGTTAAGGCTGTTTACTGCCAGCATGGCTTCGGGTTTATATGCTTTTTCATCCTCAACGCTCAAACCTTTTCCTTGATCATCCCAACCCTGATACCATGACAAGTTCATCCAAACTCATCTTGAGTCCGCAAACTCTTCCCAAGATGGAAAACCTTACGAATTCCCCATCAACCTCTCACAACTCAGCCCTGCCTCGGTACCAGGCAAACTACCCCGGTCTTTAATACAGATCGAATTACTTCCCTGGTTGCTGGGTCTAAAAGCGGTTCAATCCCCTGTCGTGGCGTGGGGCCATATCATGGTGAAACGGGGGGCGGCGTTGCCAAGAGGGTCCGATGAAACGGCGGTCCCCGAGGGCTCGAGCTGAGGTTGAAACGACGTCTGTCGGTTTGATGTGATATTTGTGCGTTTCTGTTTCATACAAAATGAAAGAGGCCTGCACTATTCTATGCTTCAATGTCAGCGGGAGATCCACGTCGAGGTACCATTCTTGGCGGGACGTTGAGATGGGGCCGGCCTCACCGGCGCGCTCTTGACGAAATCATCTCATGATTGGAGCCATGTCATGTGAAAGAAACAAAAAAAACAGGGAGATTCAAGGTAACATGCATCTGTATAAAACAGCCTCTGATTGATGTTAGTTAATAATCGCGGTATGTGCCTTTTCGGGTTAGCCATTTCGAGATGCACTGCGCACCACAAGCATTGTAGTTCCCTCTGAAAAGTTCTGAAAGGAAGTATGCTCTGGTATTCATGATTCAGCAAGGAAGGAGAACAAGTAGAACATCTGGCAAACTTCTACCTGGCAGTCAGAGAGATGCAGCAGTGATACACATCCACTCAGAAGCCCATCCCTCCCATTCACAGCCTACCCATGCCATTTATGGAACAATTTGTTCATGCCAAGTCAAGTGAATTCTCCCTCCTCCACCAAACTCCGTTCTTTCGGAGTTTTGCACTCTCCCAAAGCCCGGTTTAGGATGTCGGCTTGGTCGAGTCACCATCCTTTACTGGAAGAAGCTCGGCAAGCCGGACACTGATACCGGCGTGTTGAGCATAGACCCGTAGACCGATAACACACACGGGGTTCCATGGCTCCTTCTTGCGCTGCTTTCGAACTGAGCTGTCGTTGCTGCCCGGCTCCGAATCCTCGTCGTCAGATCCCGACTCGCATTCCGACTCTGTGTCTGAACTGTCTGAACTGTTGGCTTCCTCGGAATGAGCTTCGGTGGCCGGCGTTGAAACGAGCTTCGACTCCGTACTCTGGTTCCTTGCGCTTCTTTCCATCGGGGGCGAGTTTGAGTCCTGCGAGGGCCTTCGTGACTCTCCTTCCTTCTTCTCCTCGACATTCTCCCATGTTTCTTTGTCTGATCCAGTCGGGGCCTCAGACTTGGCCTGATCTTCCACAGGGTCCTTGAACATGTCGTCAGGCCAGAACCCAGGTGTCGGAACTTCCGACGTTGACAAACTTACCTTTCCTGACTCACCACTTACCTTATCCAGGACCGCATCATCGTTGCTTTCAACTCCCTTGGTCTTCTCGCTCATGCAGCTGTAGTACTCAGTCTTCTTCAGAACCAATGCCTCCTCGATTTTCCTCCTTGCGTCATCCTTTTCCTTCTCCTCCTTCTGGGCTATCTCTCGCTTCCGGCTACTCTCCAGCTTTTCCTTCTTGTCATTCTCCCGCTTTTTGCGAATAGCCTCATCCTCGTCCACGATTCCTCCCTTGGCATGCGCAAGGTCATGTAACAGTCCGACTTGTTGAAGCTTCCGAGGCTTCTTGTCTGCAGCTATCTTGACAACCTTCTGAACTGTGGGTCTAAACTCTGCGTGCTGGGCAACAATCTTGGGAATGACTTCGTAGGTTCCTGGCTCGAGTTCGACCTCGCAGTTGGTTGACCGTGTACTAGCTTCAGGGATTGTTCGTGTCTGACAGATTGGCGTGGCATCATTGACAGACTTGAGAAGAAACTGAAGAACGAACCTATACTGTCCTTCGAGTCCGTTGAAATATCTCTTGTCAAGCTGGTTGTGGTTAGTATTCAATGAGGGCTGTTGGTGAAGGAGAACCCACCTGTGATAGGGCGATGACCACAATGCCTTCTTCTTTGACCTCTACGATAAACTTCTTCTTGAGGTAGCCAGAAAGCCATGGGACGTTGACGCTTGTCCACTGTTGAGCTACAGTCCATCGCTTATCAAAGACTCGGGTCCGATGGATCCAGACAAAGTTGTCAAGCATGTCGTTGTAGGACATCCACCAGGAACCATCGTCGCCAAACCGATATCGCAACTTCTGTATCATGTGTGAAGTCCACTCTTTGGACCCATCTGACCAAGGCCCATGCCAAGCCCCTTGGCCTCTGTAGTTTCTGCTTCCCCAAGGGTTCCTACAGACCGTCAGTATGAATGTTTAGAGGCAGAATACTCAAGGGAAAGGTGTTAATAAGCTGAACGGCGTACCGAATCTTGACCAGGCGCACCTTGTCACCCCTTTCGTCCTCAACCTCAGTCGCTTTGAGAACAGAATAGGCATGGCACTGGACGATGCCATTGTTGCAATCTGTCCCTAGACGACACGCGGATAGGCTGAAGACGAACTCTGAGTCCTCGGTATCGGACACCAACATCTCACGCCAGAGCCGGTCCTTGCGAAGCACGCTGTTTGCCTGCATCATAGTGGCGACACCACCAGTAAGGTCTTCGACAGCGAGGCATGCCCACCCACCCTCCAAGGCCTCGTAGTCGCCATGAACCTTGGCAAACTAGACCTACTCAGTCGTTGTCGTATGTTGTTAAAGGGGGATACTTACTGCTTTCTCAAGCAAGGGGAACCAAGTCTCATTGGCGTCCTCACACTTGGCAAATGCCAGAGAGTCGGAGCCCGTCTGTTTCTCCCTTTTGTGACGACGTTCGTGCTTACCGGTTGCATCATAAGTCTCGTCTGTGTGCCAATAATCCTTTTCCTTGAGGTACAGATTGTCGTCTACAACTGTCGGAATCCACTCCCCATCCCGGAAGAAGACGAACCCGTAGACACCGCATTCCTCATTTTGTTCAACACAAATCTTCTTCATCAGGTCTTGCCGGTGTGCGATCGTGGCCAAGGCAGCCACCCACCAGCAGTCGCCCAGATGGCCTTGCTTGATGTCTGAGCCCGAATAGCCACCGATAGTGAACTGGGGATTCTCAAAAATCCACGGGATACGGTGGACTGAGCCAGGTATGTATTCGGGATCAGGGGAGGCATTGTTTTTGGATAGGCATCTCCACAGGCTCCAGATATCGACCTCAAGGTTGTTGCTTGACAAGATCCCACTGTTCTTGAAGAATTCAAGAGACTTCTCAAGTTTCTCGGCGTTGACCATGTCATCAAGAAATCTATTTTTGAGACCGCCATCACCTTCTAGGACGAGGTTATGGAGGAGGCCAAAGAGGCAGTCGTAGGTGCGCCTTCTAGAATCCAACTCGATATCAAACTCGGGATCGCTAAACTTGGAGTTGGTGCGCTCACACTCCTTGACGATGGCACGAACTCGATCCTTGCATTTCTGAGCAGCGGCCTCGTAGCTTTGTGCAGCGTTTCGAGACTTGGGAATTGACGAGTCGGCATCTGCGAGAAGGGACTTGTGCAGGCTCCGAGGGAAAATGGAAGTGACTTTGCCCGGAGCCTTGGAGTTGAACTTGTCCCAGAACTTTGACACGACAGCTTGAGGACTGAGAGCTTTATTCTTAGCCTTTTTCTCATTGGAGGCCTTGGTAGATGATTTCGTCGACTTTGTCATGGTGTTCAAGTTGAGCGACTTGGAGAAGGAGGTAGTTCAGGTTGGGATTTGGCAACTTGGTGAAAGAATGCTTCCTTCGGAAGACCTGTAAAGAGGAATGATTTGGGACCCAGGAACTTTCCATGAAGAATCAAACTTGGTTCTTATAGACAGAAGACATAGCTTGAGGAAGTCATCTGTCGCCCAGCTTGGCTTGGAGTCAGTTCACCAAGAAGTCGGGCGTAACATCACGATGTTGCACATGCCGTCGGGCAAAAGAATGCCGCACCCAAGTTGAAGAGTGAATGATCACTTAGATGAGCCGAGATGGTCAAGTTGCTGACACTTCTCTGCATGGGTATGCAGCCGGTGACGAGACCGCACAAGGCTGGGTCCAGGGTGTCCTGTGGTGTTGCAACAGGCAGCATAACAACAAGTCACAAGAGCAATGACTGAAAACACTCCGTGGTCACGAGCCATTCGTGACGACCTTGGCAAATGGAGGAATCGCCAATCTGCATTGTCAGGAGATATAGAAGAGATGTTGAGGCACGTCGCTCATTTTGGGTGGTGAGAATGAAGGCCAAAATAACAATTGATTGGTCTGAGATTGAGCTTCCATGGCATGGAGGTTGAAAATGCAGATATGACTGCAGGGACGTTGCTTGTGTTGTGTTACTTGTGGGAGCTAATAAAAGCCACCCAGGCAATGGTTGCCTTCCGGGACTGACATCCATGTTGCCTTGCATTTGGTTGATTGGAGATGTTGGTGTGCAGTGCTAATGAGGTGATGTTTTTCTACCCTTCTAAGTCGCATGGATGCGGGCGCAAGGGTCAAGACGAGGCGAACATGGGCGCTTTTGATCGCTCAACCTTACCTTAAGCCAGTGAAGATGGCATCCAATGTCAGCTTCAGCTTCATTTCGTCGGTAGGCTGTGAGAGTCGTTGAAGCCGGGCGTAACGAGGGAGAATATGGAAACGACCGGAGATGAAGGAGGGGAGAAGAGGACAGATGAGCCGCGGTGTGATGGAAGGACTTGATGTTACGGGACTCAAGAGGAAACCGCTTGAGGGCACCTGCCTTCGTTGCTTGATGCTTCAGTGTTCATCACAGTTTTGGATTCATGGTTGATCCAACTCTTTTTCAGCTCCAAGAACATTTTAAAGCCGTGGTTAAAAGGCAATTGGCATCTTTATATCCTCGGACTTACTCTAAGCATCATTTTTCACTTGATCCTGCAGGGCTAAGGAGGTCAATCACCCTGGTAGCAAGGGAGAACCTCTGTCGTTGAAAAATAATAGGATTGGATACGTGTCAATGAGGTATTGCAAGCTATCCACCGGGAGGATAACACAATGGAAACACGATACACAGACAGCCCGGGCTTTATATGGAAGTTATACACGGTGGTGGCAGGTGCCCTAGTCAACCTAGACGTCAACGGTACGCCAAAGGCGCCCGGAAAGGGAAAGAGTTCCTGGGGCAAGTGCACGGCTTGGCTTGCCGAGAACCGGGGCAAGATGATGTAATTGACAAAAAAAGTAAGACGGGACGAGAACTGGAGGAGGCCGGACCCTGAAGACGCCGTATATTTCATCGCCAGGTGCCCAATAACCTGAACAATCATTAACAATAATGTCTTAGAAATTTTACCTAAAGCTAAATCCATGGCGCCCCTTTATTTCTTCAACCACTCTCCTTGTCTATCCTATGAATCAGCATCCCTGTTCTGAATAACCTCTCCTGTGTCGCGGTTCTTTTGTCGACCCCGCCACAATACGACCTTCGACCCTATCCGCACTATCTTATCACCTCATGGTCCCCGGCTTTTCCTCCACCTCACGTTGATCTGCCCATCCATCGAGATCTTCATTCCTCTCTTCCCTCATTCATCAACTCCCCGCATATGAGCGTCATCGCGACGTCGCCCGACTCCTGTACATGTCTCGACCCGACAACCTCAAAACACCGAGTTAAACGGCCTGAATCGTCGTCTGCTCCTGTTTAAGCTGGAGCTGCTCGAGACCCAACCTCCACTGCCATGGCGACAACTCCACCAACGGTTCCCGAACCCGAGCAGCCGACTCCCACCTCTCCGACCGTCGCCACAACCTCTGCGGTTCTTTTGACGTCCGCGTCTGAATCGAGTGACGATGGTATCCGCTTGAGTCCTGCCGCTGCTCGTCGGTTTGCTCGTCGCAACCTCCGCCGTACATCACCAACTCCCGATCTTGTCACAAGCCTCGTTCGACCGCCGTCGCCTGATGCAATTTATTTTGGGGCCCAAGTCGCCCAGCAGGCTCGGCAGGATATTAGAAATAGGCTTGATGCGTCATCTTCCTCGGGCTTGTTGATACCAAATGTCAACTCGGATCGCCGTTCCGGGCCCTTGCTGCCGCCTCATCCTTCTTCCCTCGGCATCCCCAAGCGATATGGCGGAAACGGCATCTTCGACATGTACTCACTGACATATGTCACCGAACCTGATCCCAACCTACTCTGTCCTATCTGTCACGATCCGCTTGTCGACCCCGTGACGACTCCTTGCGACCACACGTTTTGCTACCTCTGTTTGCGCCAGAGCATTGACTCAAGCCCTTCTGGTACCGCCTGTCCCATCGACCGAGAACCGCTTGCATGGCCAAACTGCTTTAGTGCACCGCGACTTGTGCGCACACAGCTTAACAATCTCAAAGTCAAGTGCCCATACCACGCGAGAGGATGCAAGTCAGAGGTTCGCCGGGAGGTGGTCGAGATCCATGCCACCACAGAGTGCCGGTTTAAGGACTTTACTTGTCCCGGCACCGACTGTGACAAGAGGCTGCGATCGAAGCCAACAGATGATGCCTGCCCTCATCACGAGACCAAGTGTTCCCACTGCAAGACCTCATTTGAGGCGACCGATCGGGACTTGCATCTTCTAGCATGCCCCATGAGCAAGACCCGCTGCGAGGGCTGTTGGAAACTTGTCTATCGGAGTCAAATGGAGACACACCGCGATCTGGAGTGTGAGGGTGTTGTCGTTAACTGTCCCTATGATGAGCTAGGCTGCCCTGCAAGGGCTCTGCGTGGACAGATGGACATTCACACCTTGGGTTGCGCATTTCACCCCGACACTCCATCCGGCATGATAATCCGATCTCAGCGGGAACTTATCCAGTCTTACGGTGACCTCGGACAACAGATCCAACAATTAAATGCCCGTCAGGACGAAACAAGCCGTCGGCTCAACGAGATCAACTCATCCCTCAGCCGTCGAGGCGGAGATGACTCGGTGGTAGGAGACAACCGCACTATCCAGGACCTGGATGCTGGCTTCGAAGAAGTGCACCAGAATTTGACCCATCTCGAGGCCCGGCAAAGTATGTGGACAATCAACCAAATCATGCCCATCCGCGAGGAGGTGACTGAACTACGAAATAATATTAACATGATCCGAATGCATGTCAACTGGCTCCTGAACCGGAGCCGAGAGGAAGGTCGCATTAGAGCGGCCAACTCTGGATCAGCATCAACCATACAGCGAGACAGGTCCATGGAAGGCCCCCGTCTGTCGGAGCGTCGCCGCTCAGCCAGCGCCGAAGGGGCAGATCTGCCTCGACTATGAGACAGACATGAAGTGCTCCATTCTTTTGCCCTTTTTTTCTGGCGTAATAAAGGTTCGGGATACCCCTAGCATATACACAGGCATGATGGAAAAACAATAGGAATTATGGTGTACATAGGTATTAAAATTTTGTGAATTATCATAGAGATGGACAATCAAGCAAGATGGTTATGATACTCGAGGGTAGGTCTCGTTTCGCTGTGACAATATCTGAACTGCAAAGCTATGTCGTCAATGTCAAGAACCAAAGGTTCCGTTCTGACGTCAGCAGAGAAGAGACCTAAGTATCTAGATAAGATTCCGGCGCCTAGGTAGTGATCCTTTGCTATTCCGAAGACGCGAACTGGCGATATCTCCGATGGTAGTTGAAGGCGAAAGTCAAGCTTATTAAAAATCCCGTCCACGGAGCCGAATGCGGGTGGGGATCCAGACCGGAGCGGAGTTTACCTTCTTTCTGCGGAGTTTGGGCATTTGCTTCTCAACACGGAACTACCTTTTTAACTCACTCTTGGATTATTATTGTTGTTTATCGGGATGCAAAAGAATCAGTAAAGACATTAAGCGCCATCCGGCCCAAGGCAGATTTCAAATACATCCATCCATCTATTGGCTCATCTCACTTCTTCCAGGGCATTCCACGTCCTCAAGAGACCCGACGGCACAGGCAGCTACCCGCCGCTACAGCCCGTCCAACACAGCTAGGCTGCAGCGCCACACACAGGGGACCAGTCACTGAACTACAGCGCGTGCAGCCTCACCGCCCCGCGTTAGGTGCTGTCCCGTCTGTCTGAGGTGGTGGCTACCTGGTTTCCCCCACTATTACCAAGCTGCCCGCCCTCCATCATCACTTCCCTCTATCCTATCTGCCATCTGTGAGGCTCGGGTCCACACAGACCTCCCACCTCAATCTTCAGCCTCGTCATCCATATTGCACTTCTCTCCTGCACCATCTTTCTTTATTCCCCCTCTTTCTCATCGTTGCATTTTAATCGACGCCGGAGAACGCCGCAATGGATCCTAACGAGCAGCCTTCGTGGGCTGGCGGTGATGCCCCAGACAAGGAGAAGATGGAACAGGCAAGTTAACCTCATGCGCCGATGGAGCTCATGATGGACTGCCTGTTAACGTGCAAGGTTCAGATCCGTGCTAGACGCCTGGCCAAGCTGGGAACTTCGACTCCTGCTTCATCAAAGTCGGACGAGAACAAGGCTCCAGGCCCCGAATCGTCGAACCCGTCACGCACGTCCACGCCGAAGCCGCAGACCACCTCGACCGACTCATCACGACCCAAGATCAACGTTACCCCCTCCGTGCCCTCCTCGAGCTCCGCCGCGAACCCCTTCACCAAGCTAGTGGCCAAGACTGAGAACCAGAGCGAGCCGTCAAGCTCAACAGGTAGCTTCCGTGTGAATCGTAAGAGACAGGCTTCTGAGATTGACGACGCTGTTCCAGCGGGCCGACCCTCTCCACGCCCTTCCAACTCTCAACCCGAGTCCGACGAGGCCTATGCCGACCGAGTCCTGTCCCAGATCTTCCGCATCACCGTGGACCCGCACAACATGTCCAGTCATGGACACAGGCTGGTGTTCCTCCCAAACCTGAACCAGGAGCTCAACGACTCTGGAGAGCCCTTGAAGCTTTCAGCCGCTTCTTTGGATCAAGCGCTCATGGAGGCGGCTGGAGCATGGCCTCAGGATAAGCCTCTCATGAACTACTTCTTGCCTTGTTGGAAGCGGGCTGTGAAAGCAGCTACTCAATTCAAGGCCACAGAGGGACCCCGGTTCGAGGTGCATAGCGAGGCAAAACGGCTGTGCATGAGCAACTGCCTGTTCGCTTTGACCATGCCGGATCTGTACGGGTGAGTAGAGCGGTAACTCTGCGGAAGCCAACCCTAACAGCCATGTGTAGACGAGACCCAGACCCAAGGCATGACACACTTGTGCCGTACCTCCTGAAGGGTGTCCTGGACGACAATGGCCTATGCTTTAACTTCATCCAGGAAGCTATTAAGCGGTTTGACGACGATGACGCCATCCCAGCCCTGTTCAACGATGCCATGGTTCAGATCTCGAGTAAACTTGGAACCTTGTCCATGAATGACGATTACAAGCCATACGTCCAGGTGCGCCTCATGAATGAAATGCCGTCAACTACACGGCCGTAGCTCTGACATGATTGATAGGCGATGCTTACATATGCGCGATTCCCACGTCTCATCGTTAACTTGGCTAAACACCCTTGCTTTAACATGGCGCAGAGCGCCCCTGGCATCGAGAAGCACACTCTTCTCGGTCCCTTTTTCCGTCTCTCACCTCTCCAGGGCGAGGCTGTGAAGAGCTACTTCCCGGGACCCCGGTCCCTTGATAAGACCAGGATCAGTACTGCACAAGACGCCCTCCGCATGGTGTTGCGGGCACACCAGGATGATCTCTTTGTGATTACAAACGCCTTCATCCGAGCGGGCGCTGATACTCGATCTCGGACATTGGACTGGTTTGCTTACATCATGAACACAAACCACAAGAGGAGGGGCATGCGGGTTGATCCGAGGGAGGTTGCCTCAGACGGATTCATGATCAACGTGACAACGATTCTAGACCGATTCTGCGAACCTTTCATGGATAACGACTTCAGCAAGGTGGACAAAATTGACGACAACTACTTCAGAAAACAGCCGCGAGTGGACATCAAGGATGAGACAAAGATCAATGCCGACCAAGCCCACTCGGACAGCTTCTACGCTAACAAGGTGCCTGGCGAGGCCAACTTCATCTCGGAGGCCTTCTTTCTCACTCTTGCGGCGCATCACTATGGAAGCGAAGCCTGCAACTCACAGCTCAAGGGCCTGGATCGGGACCTTCGGTATTTTGAGAGTCGCATCGAAGCGATGGAGGCGGAGCGTCCCAGGATGGCCAACGTTCCTGACCAGGCGCAGCGGCTAGAGGCAGCCATTGCAGCCCACGTAAGGACGCTGGAGAATGCAATTAGCAAGAAATATGCTATCGAGGGTGTGCTGCTTGACGAGCGGATGCAGAGTACGTCTTTGCGTTTCATGCGATATGTGGCCGTCTGGTTGCTGCGTCTGGTGACTCGATCCAAGTACAAGCCTGGTCTGGAATCGTCAGAGATTAAGTATGTAATGTCTTTTCTGGTGTCTTTACCATATGCTAACCTGTTAGGCTTCCTCTTCCTGCCGAGCAATCAGATGTGTTTTCATGCTTGCCGGAGTACACCCTCCAGAACATCGTGGACAATTTCACTTTCCTCTTCAAGTAAGTGTTTCCATTGCATGTGTGTCTCAGCCCGACTAATAGGTTCCAGATGGATTCCCAAGATTCTTCCTAGTGCGATTGGAGATGAGATGATTGCGCTCTGCGTGACATTCCTTCGCTCAACCGAGTACATCAAGAACCCCTACCTGAAGTCGTCATTGGTTTCTTTGCTCTTCTCATCCACCTGGCCATTGATGCATCTGAAGCGTGGCGTGCTCGGTGACCAGCTTGTTGGCAGCAAGTTCGCCAATGAGCACCTCTTGCGAGGGTTGATGAGGTTCTATATCGAATGCGAGTCAACAGGCGCCGACTCTGCCTTTTACGACAAGTTTAACATCCGATATGAGATCTTCCAGGTGATCAAGTGTGTTTGGGTGAATGATCACTACAAGCGCCAGTTGGCGCAAGAGAGCAAGTGAGTTTTCGCAGGCCAAATTGGCTGTATGGGTGGCTAACAAGGACAAAGGGTCAACAAACAGTTCTTTGTTCAGTTTGTTCACATGTTGCTGAATGATGCCATTTATGTCCTGGATGAAGCTCTCACAAAGCTCACCAAGATCAGGAGCCTCGAGAGGGAACTTGAGGATAGGTTCCTCTCACCAGAGGATCGCCAGAAGAAGGACGAGGAGCTCCAGCAGCTTGCCAACACGGCCAAGTCGTTTATGCAACTGTCCAACGAGACGCTCGAGATGATGAAGCTCTTCACCGAGGCTATGGGCGAAGCCTTTACCATGCCTGAGATCGTGTCCCGTCTGGCAGGCATGCTCAACTACAACCTCGAGACGCTGGCTGGCAAGAAGGCGGCTGCCGAGCTCAGCGTCTCCAACAAGGAGAAGTACCACTTCCGTCCTGTCCAGATCATCTCGGATATTGTTGATATCTACCTCAACTTGGAGGACTCGAGCGTCTTCATTGACGCTGTCGCCGCCGATGGACGCTCCTACAACCCTGAGGTGCTCAACCGCGTCAGCCAGATCCTGACATCCAAGCACCAGAAGGAGCCGGCCGAGATTGCCCGCTGGGACAAGCTCAAGCTCAAGTTTATCGACGCCAAGCTCCAGCTCGACCAGGCCGATCTGGACCTGGGAGAGATCCCGGCCGATTTCGAGGACCCCATCATGGGCGACCTCATGACGGACCCCGTGCTGCTGCCCAGCAGGCACATCGTGGACCGTTCCACCATTGTGCAGCACCTGCTGAGTGATCGCAAGGACCCTTTCACTAGGCAGCCCATGACCATCGAGGATGCCATCCCGCAGCCGGAGCTGAAGGAAAAGATTTTGCAGTGGCGCGACGAGAAGATAAAGGCGGCCAGGGAGAAGATGAAGAGCGAGGCTATGGACACGACTGAGGATTAGAAGGGTTGCCATTAAGGGGGGACTAATGAGTGCATGTGGTTGTTTAGGGGAACTCATCGAAGGACGGATGCATGCATACTTGGCTTTGATTTTTCTACCACGGGTTTCCACAGCGCAGGAGGAAAAGGGGATGGACCTGGCGCGGGGAAACGGTTTACGACTCAGTGATAAGAACAGACAAACAGACCAGATTATGTATGTGTATGCCCACGAGTTGCGGTCTACGGGCCGTGACATATGACCAGGGAAGTCATGATGACTTCTTAAACATGCAATCACCAGCGTTGACTCTAGACCATGCCAACATCCTGTCTCCAGGTCGTGTCAGCATTTCACTATCTCGTCAACTATTCTTCAGCTATTCTCCAGCCGATCTCGGGTATCTCCAACGCACCCCCTGACTCCTATCCGATCTCACCAAATGCAATCACTTATGCTTCCACAGCTTTCTCCCCCTTAAACTTGGTGACGACCTGCTCAATCTCCTTCAAAATCACTGCCTTGCGCTCATCGGCACACCAGGCTTCCTCCACGCCACCACGAACAATCCACGCCCAGTCCTCGATAGACAGGTTAAAAGTGTCTTGCACGCGACAGTAAACCTCCTGAATGTAGGCGCCAAAGTAGGCTGGGTCGTCGCTGTTGACACTGAAGCGAACACCAGCATCAAGGAATGCGCGCACAGGGGCATCAGCGAGGCTGGGCAGGTTGCAGAGAGCAACGTTGGACCAGGGGCAAAAGGTCAGAAGGGTCCGGTTCGCAGCGAGGGATGCCAGAAGCTCTGGATCCTGAGCAGCAGCAAGACCGTGGTCGATACGCGAGACGCCCAGGTGCTCCAGAGAGGCCGTGATGAACGAAGGAGGAGCCTCCTCGCCGGCGTGCGTGGTGAGATGAGTACCCGTTTTGGCGACACGGGCAAAGACATCGGCGAAGAGCTCGGGCGGGTTGTCCTTTTCGCTCGAGACCATGCCAAAGCCCGTCAGAGTGCCATCAGTGAAGTGCCCGCGCTCAAGAAGAGTATCAACAAGAGCGTGAGACTCGGGGACTGGGAGGTGACGAAGGATGCAGACAATTAGCTCAACGGTGATGTCCAGCTCCTTCTCAGCACGGCGCTTGGCCGCTGTAAGGCCCGCGATGACGGTATCGTAGCTGACTCCACGAGCAGTGTGTGCTTGAGGGTCGAAGAAGATTTCGGCATGGCGGACCTTTTCCTCTGCAGCTTTGCAAAAGTAGGCCCATGCAAGACTCTCAAAATCCTGCTCTGTGATGAGCACACTCATTCCCAGGTAGTAGTAGTGCAAAAAATCATCGAGGCAGGTGAAGCGTCCATATCGCTCGCGCAGCTTCTCAGGGGAAGCATAAACAGGGTCATCGGGGAGAGAAATGCCATTCTTTTCAGCGAGCGAGAAGAGGAGCTCCGGCTCTAGGGTGCCCTCGATATGGAGGTGCTGCTCGACCTTTGGAAGAGCGATGAGGAAATCGTGAAGCGGGGATTTGCACATTTTTGATGCCTGAAAACACGGCCACTTGTCGTATGATGCTCTGATAAAAGATTTGGTGGTTATGGCTCGCTTGAAGCCTTTTGAGTAAGCTTGTTGCGTCGTTCCAACTTGGTTGTGATGGTAACCCAAAAACTCCCCAAATGTGCGTCAATATCCTCGTTCAAGCAAAAGCCCCGACAAGATTGTGCGCTCGTGACCAGATCGAGTTTTGATAACTCGTTAAGCTCGAACGATGATTAGACTCCCACGGTCCGATAGGAGGAAGCACGGCCGCGGGAGCACCCGGCCCCGTTACAATCATGGCAGTAAGTCCGGAGCATGCTGTAGGTAGCCAGAGTTGAGATGGTGGACGAGATGCTTCCCGAGTTCCTGGATAAGAAACGTGGCCCGTCTTCTGGCTGAATTCTGTCCAGAAACATGGCAAGTCTGTGGGTAAGCTCTCGGGAACTAAGCAACGTGTGAATATCGTCACCACGTTGTTGGGCGTTGCAATCACAAGCCTTCAACGTTGTGGCTTGGGCTGGCCGCAGCTAGAAGGGCGGCGCCTCTGGCTGGCGCTGGAACCAGTGCCGAAATTTCTCATTGCTTCTTCCCACTGATCATCGCTTCAAGTGCTGACGGCGGCGTCTAGTCCGAGTCTAGCGGTTAGCACATGTCGCTCTGCAGCATATGCTGGGGCACATGCACAATTGAATCACCGTAGCAATCCTAGGCTTGAAACTGAGCGAGCCTCGCCAGAATCCACCTGGGTGAGATCCTTGGGATGCGCCAGACTGAGATGGATGGATGGCCCACTCCCACACGAGGAGGAGGATTCCTTCCTGTCGTTCCCGCCCCAGACCCAGGCCCAGGGACAGAACGACATCCATCACATCCATTCATCGTCAAGGCTTGCACCAACCCAACTGCAACTGGGCCGGGCTGGGCTGGGGTACTACTGCACTGTATGTACCAACCAGCAGCGCCTCATCCTGTATCCATCGACTCCTATCGTGCCATGCCATACCGACGGGTCATCGTCTGGACCCAGGGGATCCAGGGACAAGGGACAGGGCGCAAAAAGCAAACCACCAACAAGGGCAAACATTCCCGTTCCGACACCCGCGCAAAAAGTAAAACTGTCCCCTCCCCGGGAGCACACATCGGACGGAGGCAGGCCAAGGTGACGATGGCTTGCCGGGTATTAACAGTGCATGCGGTGCGGTGCTGTGCGGCTGCGGCGAGTCAAGTCGCTCATCCACATCTCAGATGCGAGAGTACCCTTACTCGAGTCGAGTCCTCGGCCGGTCAGCTAGCGTCAAGCAGTAAGGTAAGTGCAGAGATACGTCCCCGAAGCTGCGTCCCGCCCTTTCTTCGCTTCTTGCCGGACACCGCCGCTCCGGATTCCCTTGAAAGCACCTCTTGGTCGACCCCACAAGAGGGCTTGGCCCCTTCCGTTGGTCGCCGGATCAGCCGCTGTCTTGAGTCGTCATGGTCGGGTGGGACTGTGATCTGACGGGTAAACGATCAACAGAACACCACGAGCTGTTCCTTGGCGAGCCTGTCTCGTCCTCTGTTAGTTGAAGCTTGACGACCGAAATAAACTAGATCCCGGCCTTGTCAGTCACCATGTCCTTGCCCTGCCATGCCATGCCCTGTTCTGCCCTACCCCCAAGCCATCCAAGCATCACGAGGCACGATGTAACAACGCCGTTGTTAGAAGCAGCAGCCCGGTCAGGAGCGAGGAATGGTCGCTCAAGGCACCCGCTTCAGAGGCTTGATGCCAAGTTAGCCCGTCCTGCCGCCATTCCGATTCATCGTCTCCTGAACATGGATCATGGGCATATGTACATGGGATGGGGCATGAGGGGATTGAGTGAGCAAGCAAGCAAGTAAGCAACTCATTCACTCAGCCGATAGTAGCAGCAGTAGTAGAAGCATTAGCAGCAGCAGTATCAAGCACCACTGGGATCGAAAGATCTCGGCTCGTCGTCCCCCACAAGCCACATGCGCGCGCACGCGAGTCGCGGAATTCCTGCCAACTTCCCCCTCTGGTCCTTGATTCGTCTCGGTTTCGAGCGAGCACATAACCTCATTGCTGATCCGCCTATCCGTGCAAGGGTGCGAATCGGAATGGCTCCCATGATCGGTACCAGACGCATGGAGATTCACGACATCTGCATCGCGTGGCATACACTTGTGCTGCCTGCATACATAAGAATAAGCAAGTCTGCCCTCTTGACTGGACTCGCGCACTCATATCTGCCCGGGGCTGGCTGAAGTGCGGGCATGTTCGGACAGCCTTCAACAACCTGTGGGTGCCAGTATAACGTAAGAGTGAATATGGCACATGCCGCCTCCCCGTCTTTTTCAACGACTCTGCGCTGCACGGCTCGGTTTCAGGCATTGCGGGGGTTGGCGGGATTTGTACCGCTGTGGTAATATCGAGGAACGAGATCCGTGCCAGCGTTGAGCATGTGTCGTCGGGGCGTGGGCCCGGAGTATCACCTTGTCCTCGGAATGCCATTCTTCGATTGCTGCCGTCGAGTACCGAGTAACAAGGGAATCGAATTCCGCCGTGTCGGCCAGGGCTCATCTCAAACTAACCCCCCACGAAGCCATCAACATGTTCGAGGCTCAACCTTTGTTTCTCAGTGTTATTAAGAGCTGGCAGTTGCTTTCGGTGTTCCGGCTGATAACCCACTGATCGTCCAAGTAATTTGGCGCTCACTGAGAAGTAGCAGACCACTGGCGTAGACCCCAATCCTGATGGGATTCCCTTTGAGGACTAGTCCTGACACCTTCGTGGTGGCACCATCTGGTTCATCCTCTGGCCTCAGCAAACGGCACGGATACCTATAGCAGCCCATCTTATCATGTGTCTGGGCCGTGCTCTGTCGATCTCGCGATTGCGAACCGGCAACTTCAACCTCGGAACCCAGTTCTGGTAACTCGGTCGCCCAAGCCATCAAGAGCAGCTTCTGTCTCATGTCCACTCGAGCCGGCCGACATCGCCGTCTCTGTCGAAAGGGGCTATACATGTTAGGCCCAGGATCTGTTCACGGAGCTCGTTTTGCGAGCTTGGGCCATGTGGAACAGCGTACGTAAGCTCGTGGATTTAAACAAGCCTGCAACGTGCTGCGGGAAGTGGGAGCTGCGTGGAAATCAAGCCCGGTCAAACAGCGGAGGGAGACCATCCCAGCCATTGACGGCTAGAATGTCTCAGGAAACGACTAGCGCACAAACACCCGGCGGAGACTAATAAGCGGAGGTCAACTGGACCAAGCTCTGTCGGCAGTTTTTCTGGAGCGCGGGTTGACACCAGGCGACTGATAATCGCTCGGGGTTTCCAGCTGCCCGGAACTATTGCCCCTTTGCTCTCTCGTCAGAACTCTTTCTTCGGCACAGCACATGAATGCTGCTTTTTCGGGAAACCGTGCCATTTTGTTGAGAAACTCCCTCGGCGGATGCATGTGCATTAGGGTCCTGCGATGGAGATTAACGCGGGCACACACAGCTAGACTCAAGCCCGCGCCCGAGGCGGCTTATCCTAAGGCCGTACTCCGTAATGCGCGAGATATCATACACGAGCGTTGTGTGTAGCACGTGGATGGCGGCGTCGTCTTGAGCGCCAGCTTCGCCTATCCGACCAGAGCAGTCACCTTCCTTCCGGGCGGGCTTGGTCCGAAGACCGGGTTGTTGGATGGTCCCGATGAGATAAAGGTCCCTGGTAGGAGTCGAGTGGAGCCTCGCGGACGGCAGAGGGAACGGCTCGGCGGGATGAGGTCGTAGGAGTCCAACCAACAAGTCGGTTGCGTATCATTGGCCAGGGGATTGCAGTTGACAGTTCGTTCAGCGTGACCTTTGACACCAAACCTTGACCACTCGCCGTTCATCTTGAATAGGAAGGGTGGACCGCCAGATCCAAACATGCCAGGTACCTCGAGGAAAGGACAGGACTCGATAAGGCGTGATTGCATGCATGGCACCGTTGGACGGCACGGCCCCATGAGACGACGGGCTGCGATAATGGCTTGTTCAAGGTGGCTGTGGCTAGCAAGGGCGGATGGGATGGAGAAAGTAGACGACAACGACGGCGGCATCGCGCTTCCGCGTTCCATCCAATTGACCCTTGTCAGGGTCATGGCCCACAACAGCCGCAGGGACGGCGCCCTTTTCCCTTCTGGCCTCAGTTGGTAAGGCCAGGGACCGCCGCGGATTTGTTCTGTTGTTCTCGAAAAGTTGGCAGCATCCTCGCCGATGTATGGGGTACTCCACAGCTTCTATTCTCGTAACGATGGCTCATCTGGTGGCATGATGACTCGGTCCCAGTGAGCTGCCGTACGTGATGGGTCGCATGGCATGCTTTGTGGCGGGCGTGCGGCTACTGGCGAAGCGACGACGAGGGTGCTCGCGGCTGGCGGCTCACAGCATGCGCTGAAATGAATTGACGGGCCGATGAAACGGATGGTTGAATACCCAAGTCGGCGGTGGACATGTTTGATCGCCAACTCCATCCGTCCTCAGGTGGCCATTGTTGCAGCAAGCAGGGGGTTAGAATGGTCAGTGTCGACCTAGTCGGCGATGCCCCAGACGCCGGGGTAGCTCTGCACCAGGCCAGCAACAGGGAGGGGAGACGAAAAGCTTACCGGAAGCACTGTGAGAGTAAACGGCGAAGGAGAGTTTTCGTAACGGGCGGCAGGGGGGTTAGGCTGTATGTCGGATATTCTGTGTCGTGTCGTGGAGAGTGAAGCTGTACTGTAGATGGATGTCAGAGGGAAGGAGCAGGGTAGATATCCAGACACGCACCTGTCAATCAACTTAGTTACATACGTCAGCGGCCCGACCTTCAATTCTTCCCCATCTCGCCTCTGCAACCCAGCTCAGCTCAGGAACAACAGGTTAGGTACTGTAGGATTGGAAACATGACAGCCAGGAACCCGAGATCCTTCCCCCTACCACGTCTTGTTTTGAGTTCCTGCTTACAGCTCTTTGAGTAAGGTAAGGTGCGACCCCTGTATCGACGGTAACCTAACCCAACCTTACCTTCCCGGACTTACCTTAACCTTACCTAAACCTACTAACCTGAGGTTCGCCTAACCTGAATCGCGACATGCATTCCCCCGCCATCTTTCATCTCTCCTTCAACTCTCATTCGCAACGATGCGAAACACTCTTCCACTTCAAGCTCCAGCTCCGGCTCTGGCTCTAGCTTTGCCCAGATCCTGCAGCTCTCGATCCTACCTTGGCCAGTACACGCTCGCGTACTCCGTACTATACTGTCACACTGCGAATCCTATTCTGGCTCCGAGATCTCGACCCCTTACACCACACCCCTTCTCCGGTAGTCAGCACCCGAAACCTCACCCGCCAGCTCGAATCTCAGCCCACACGGTCCCCCGCCCCCTCGATCTTGACAAGGGCCGCCTGGCGAATGGTATTATGGAGTCGCGCCCCTCTACCACCGCACTACGATACCAAGCACCGTCGCATGCCTTGAAGCTAGGCCGCACAGAGACAGGTCTCTCTGGCTGCTCTACGGCTAAAGCCCCCTATCTCTCAACCCGGCCCCGCTGCCTCCGCTGACACGGGCGACTCGTGCCCACTCTTCGGCCGGCCGTGGACCGTTCCTCGAATGCCTCTCTCTCAGCCTTGGCTCCGAAGTTTGGCCAGCGCAGTGTGACTGCCTGCCAACCCTCACAATCAGAAGCGCTGCTGCCGCCACTAAACAAGCCTGTTCACACATGGTCCATGTGCACGCCCGCGTCCATGTCCATGTCGCCGGCTCTCCGGAGTAAGGGTTGACTTGCATACGAATCAGATGCTCGGCTGGAAAACTCGTCTCGTCTCAACTCTAGCCTGGCAACCGAGCAAGGAAAAGGGTCATACCGGTCTTGCGAGCTACATTCCGAGCAGCACACCTTGAGCATTCAGTGCCGTGCTCTGGGCGCATCTCTCACATATCAGGTGCTGAATGCTTCAAACCAGTTGCAGCGCTGCATCGGCTGCCCCCCCGAGCTGCACTTTCTCATCCCCCTGCTTTCCGTTACATACGAGGCGGGTCAGGCTCCGCGCCGTACTGTATGAATTCTTTGGTTCCAACGCCCAGGGCGTTGAGTTGCGTTGCTTTGCGTCCCTGCCAAAGGGGATTTGCCCGCCCGCATCTACCATGGCACAACGCAATAGCTACATGCCGTCAACGCCTATAGCCTGGCGTCGGTCAAACATCGAGATCCTTTCTTTGTCCACAAGGCCCGGGCGAGCCGCCCGTCCAGCCCTTCCCTTCCCGGCGGTTCACTCGGCTCTAGCCCGAATCCCCACTGCGACCCTGACTGGGGATTCGTCATCCCCTTCCCACCCACGGCGGCGGATATAACCGTCCCATTGGCGAACACATGGACAAGGTGCCACCCTCGGAAACCACCATGGCCGAACCCACGCGCTCCGGCAGGCCGTGTGCCCAACGGCAGCTTGCAGCCTCCAAGTCGACGGCCAACCTAGCCACCAGCTCGGGCGAGATTCTCGAATGGGTCAAGGGGTATGGCCATTCGCCTTCTAAGACAGCAGTGCGAGGCACCCAGTATCCGTCTGCTTATCCCTGGACAAACCAACGGCTGCTGACGCCACATATCTGGCATGACAGCCGTGAATCAGGAGTCGACAAGCTTCAGGTTGTTCAGTTCAGACGAGACTCCACGAATCGATGATTGCGATATGGCAGAGCCGACTGAACCATGACTGCGCTACCATACGATGTGTTTCAGTTCTGACCACACCCGACTCATGAGACTTGCGAATATGCTTACATCTTGTCGAAACCACATGGTCGTTGGCTAGACTGATGATATCGGCTCTGGTGACAAGCCACCACGAGACGAGCCACGATCCGGCCTCCAAGGTCAAGACTTGGTGGATTGGTTTCTTCTAGCGCAGAGCCTCGCGCTCACCTGAGCAGGAGCAGGAGCAGGAGCTTGGTTCGGCGCATTTTCGGGTCTCTAACTAAAACAACCTACCTCGCTTCTCCAAGGCATGCCGATCCAGGCGCGGGGGTAGCACATGGCATAGCAGACAGCATAAGGCAAGATGACCGAACATCGTCCCGGCCTGTTTGTGCACAGCATCTCCGAAACTAGCCCTCCCCGGCTGCCCCAAAGGCGGACCAGATGCCGAGAAAAGCTTGGTAGAGTGAAATCGGGCGGCGCGGCGCCGGGGATTTACTATCACGACTCGTTATCCTGCCTACTGTGGTCCTGTGCTGTCATCGTCTCGTCTCGCGACAGTTTGCCTGGAAGGAATCGGCGCTTACCACCAATTATGCCACTAGGCCTGCCGGTCGGCTAGCAAGTCCAAGATCGCACGCTCCCGAGTTCTGACAGACCAGACCAGACCAGACAGACTGAGAGAGGGCTTCCCTTCCCTTCCCTTCCTTCGGCAGGCCAGGCTTGGAAACAAGCACTCTGTTGGACCCATGGATGGATTGACCGGGATCCGGGGTCTTTTCTGGCGACTTATTCCAGGATGCCCAACTCCGCTCGAAACACATTAGCGGCCATGGCTGATCTCAACAGCCCTGCTCAGCCAACTCGCCCAGGGTCCGGCCACCCCTCCCCCCAATTTACCATAGCTGGCCCAGATAATATTTCCGAATCTGCGTTAAGGCGCGGAGAGCCCCGGATCACGGACCAGCGCCACTAACACGGTGCTGCTGCTGTACCCGGCGGGTGACGGGCAGCGATATACCTGCTTGCAGGCGCCTCTTCTTCCATACATTTCCTCCTACTCCCAGATACTGTGAGCCAAACTTGACGACGTCAGCCCTGGCCTCGTGGCCTCGCCTACTCTTGTCCCCCTTTCGCGGCCCTTCCAGAACCGCACCGGTTTAGGTCACCAGGCTGTCTGCCTCCTCACCCAGCAGTAGCAGCAGCAGCAGCCTGCCCGTCTCCCCAAGTCGTTCGTTCTGATTTATTACCGGCTGGCCTCCAAGTCCAGATATACTTTCCAGCCACTGGCTCTTGGGCAGGGAATAGAAGCCATTTCGAAGACCTCTGCCGACCACAGCGCCACAGAACATCACTTGTCCATTCCTGGTAACGGTCTCGCACCTTGGGATCCTCCAATCTATTCCAGGCGTTGAACAAGGTCATGAGCCGAAGGCCCCCTTCGGAGCAGAACGGCCTCGGGTTACACAGCCTTGGAACAACTCAGATACCGTTATTGCAGAGACGGGTTTACACTGTTCGGTAGGGAAGAAGACGTTGGTGGTAATAGTTTGGAAGCCCCGGCGCAGGGTTGCTGGACAGACCACCGGTATCTCTCTGCTGTCTCGTGTCCTAACAGAGCGTGACAGGGTGGCTCGGTTTCTGTGTATTTGACCTCTCACAGCTTCTGTTTAGCAGAGTCACCTATATGCTCGTTGATCAACGCCCTTTTAACGTCAACCCCCACGGGGATCTCCTTGCATCTTCTCTCACCAGCGCGGCTAGAGACTCAATCCCAAGAGGTTCTTCAGCAATGTCAACACCGCAGAACCCTTATGCCCGCTCCCCCAACCTCTCAACTAGGTCCTACGATTCGTCTTCAGTCTCGTCTGCCACTTCGCCCAAGTCATTATCCCACTTTGCGACTGGGGCCATGAATCCCAACCCACGCCTAAATCCAGCGGCGACGGCTCAACCGATCGGCATCCCCCCTCTCCCTCCTGTCAGCCAGTCTTTCCAGTCATACGGTCCCATGACAACGCCCTCCTCTCTTGGACAGGAATCCCTCGCCTCAACCGACTCGGTGGTCAGCACCCCGGGCCCACAAACGACACAGCTACCTGGTCCTCCCGGCGCCCAGGGACAGAAGAGAGCTTATCGACAGCGGAGGAAGGATCCTAGTTGCGATGCCTGCCGCGAAAGGAAAGTGAAATGTGATGCCACGGAGACGACAAGTTGTTCCGAGTGCTCAAGCCGGAATGTCAAGTGCCAATTCACCAAGGAGACGAACCGGCGCATGTCCTCGATCAAGCAGGTGCAGGATCTGGAGAAGCAAATGGAACGGGTCAAGAGGGAGAACAGCGGTCTGCGGCGTTTACTTCAAGACCGGGAGGGCCCGATGGAACTCGATATCGAGGGAGCTGAACAGAGTACCCCCAGTTTACCAACGATCGGATCCGAACCGAAACGACGAAAACGACCAGCTCCTGTACCGGAGCTGGCCAGAGCAAGGGCGAATGTACGAGACTTCTCGAGAGGCATATGGAAGCCTCCGGCCCAGTATCGCGAACGAGCACCCGTCTTCTTTGATCCGCCAAGGCCGGAGCTACCAGCTAGACACCTGGTAGATCAGCTGTTGCACGCCTATCAATGCTCGTCCCACACGATGTTTCCGATTCTACACTTTCCGACCTTTCGAGCAGCTGTCAATGACCTATACAACAACAATGGCATTAATAGGACGTCTCCCGCATGGCTCTCATTATTCTTCTCGGTTCTCGCTGCTGGCAGCCTCTTTAGCCCAACGTCAAACTCGCAGCCAAACTCTTTCTATGAGCCAGCCGAGTTTCTTGAGACGGCAAACAAGATGATCGATCCATGGGCGAACGACTTCACGTTGGACAATGCGCGGGCACTGACACTTGTCACTCTTTGCCTGAACGAGATGAACCTCAAGTCTGCGGCTTGGACATGGCTGGGAAGAGCCGTTCGAGTTGGTCAGGATCTGGGACTCCATCTGGAATCGGGGCCATGGCCAGTCATTGAGGGAGAGATGCGACGCAGGACTTGGTGGATGATCTACATCATGGACAGAACGCTGGCAGCCGAGCTGGGGCGGCCTGTATTGATCAATGATGAGGACTGTGATGTTTCATTGCCTGCTGGAGTCGACGATCAGTATATCCATGAGGGAGGCATGCTGGTGCCCAACGGAGCAGAGCCTCTGACCCATTCTCTGCTTGCCGTTATTCACGTTGTACGGTCGTACACCTCACTCCTCGCAGCTCTAACCCCTCCAGCCCTGTCCACGATCCATCTCTCAGCTCTTGATGCCCATTTCAAGAAATGCTTGAGCACTTTTCCTCCAGCCTGCGAACCATCCAGTACCGTACCACTGGCTCCTCACTTCCTAGCGCCTCTAGCATATCTCTTCCATGCTCGTCTCCTCCTTCACCGACACCATCTCGACCCTGGATACCCACCTGAGGCGAGGATGGCCTCCCTCGAGAGTTGCACACACATCGCTCTGGAGACAGCTTCACTCCTCCACCGATCAAACACGGCTCTGCTGGCAGATGGGGCCACCGCTTTGCTGACCACCCACATCTTCCGCTGTGGGCTCTTTCTCCTACTCACGGGGTATCTGGACCATGCTGTGACAACCGTCAGAGCCTTGGCTTCAATCGACGGGCGGAGGGATGTCACAGTTGCTTGTGGACGGTATCTGTCCTTTTTTGTTTCCAGCTTGGGCACCAAGCGGACCGAGTACACCAACTATCTGGCCAGGAATGCGCCCCCGGCTTTTGGCCACTCTCGACCTTCGGTCGACCAGACTGCTCTTCTCCAGATGCTTTCCAGGGATGAAGACTTGATTGCCTATGTCTCAGCAGATCTTCAGGCATCCCCTGATGCTTCATGGCTCTGGGCAGGTTTGGAACGTGAGACGCCGCTTCGCCGTGCCTCGTCACCACTTCAGGCGCAGACCGCCACAGCTAGCAGCGAACTTTTCAGCCCTGAAGCACGTACAGGACTCGACGAAACCGACAGCAGGGAATGGGGTGGATGGGCGAGACTCGAGGCTGCTATTCGAGGGTTGGATGTCGCACCAACCACGCCAACACCGACGCCGACGAACACGACATGGACCCTACCGCCGCCTATCAAGAGCGAGACGCCTGGCTCGACGGTGGAAATCCCAAGGCTGGGCGATATTCCGCGCTTCGGCTCCGAGGCTCCCAAGATGGGGGAGAGCAGTGCGGCGGTGAGCCCTATCCCAGGTGGCAGCAGGACACCGAGCGGGAGCACGACGGGTGCTGGGACTAGCAAGGACCGGCTGAGCATTGCCAACATCATCTGAAGCATACGTCGAAGGATGGGAATAATGGGAGCTGAATCTTTAATGTCTATTACGAGGACCTACCTACCTCGAGGAAAAGTTGGGGGAAGGGCGTACGCTATGGGTTCAGGGGCATCTTTACAGGCCGGCGTCCTACTTTTTGTTTCCTTTGTCTTTTTTGAAAAAGATGGCTACTATCAGGCAGTCATCGGAGCAGGAGAAATATGTATGGATGGAGATACCACACACACTGCATGCATGGAAACGAAGCGAAGCGAAAGCGGAGATGTATGGATTGCATGTGCATGGCACACGGATGCACGCACGCACCTGGCTGGCGTTGGGCGGGACCCATAGATAAAGCTGTATGTTTATTTTGTCTTGTTCCTCGAGCGTGGATGTAAGGTAATGAATGGATAAGAAACATGAGTTTGCCGTTGGTCAACGGCGCCGATGTGTGAGGCCAAGTCGGCTCTATCAAGATACTTGCATATGTTGTGCTACAGGGGAGATTTACAGGGGGGAAATACACAGGCCCCTGAACTGTTAGACACAATCAACTGGACGTAGATATCGACGTCCCCTTGCCCAAACACAACTTGGCAACCCTCTCGCGTAGAATATCTTTTAGATCACCGCGGTCACTCATATACTCGGCTAGAGCGAGAGCCTTGTGTGCCCACTGCTGGCACATTTCCCCATCGCCCCTCACATGGATGTCAAGCGCGTGGTTGAACGTTGTGACAACAATCCAGTCGAGTTCGTCCGTGGGAAAAGGCTTCTGCATCTACAAGTCGGGGTGAGTTTTGCACGTACATCGTCAACATCTTGCGACTTACCTGACTACACTCGCGTGCGATCTGGAGAGCCTGCTCGACGACTTGCAAGGCAAGGCTGTCATCCAGGGGTAGGACAGCCTGAAACATGCATCGAAGGTACTTTGCCAGCCTTTGGTTGTCGAACTGCTCTAGAGCAAAGATTTCGTTGATGATGAGCCGCAGGTTTGTGTAGACGACTGGATAAACGTGTTAGCATTTTCTGTCAGTTCTCTGCCCTCAGAGTGCGCACCGTTCCCCGAAGCATTGCTCCTTAGTAGGCAATCTCCCATTGCCTTGTACATCTTTTCGTCTTTACATACTCTCGCTTTTCGGATGATCTGGCCCAGATCGTCCCAGTTCTTCAAACAGATGGCACCTTCAAAATCAAACACAAAGAGTGTCGACATTTTGGCCGTCAAGTCGGTGTAAACTCGAGCATTCCGGGCTGCGAGAGTGTCCTGAAAATGCTTCTCGAATAGTCCATCAAATACTGCAACATGCTGCCTCACCTCTAAATACCGCTGGAGTGCCTCGTCCACCTTGTCTTCTGTTCGTGCCTTGGATACAATCGCTGCAGCCATGACAAAATGACAACGCATGGCCATGAGCTGTAAGTCGGCGCTATTCTCCGACGAGATATCTTGGGGATAGCACTCGATGAACACCAGACAGGCGCTGAAGACGCGAATCAAAGGCCGGAGTCCCTAGACATGGCACTTTGTCACCCCGACGTTGTAGGCGTTCTTTCGAAACCATTCTAGCTCAGGAACTGTGAAGACCTTGTTGCCGTTTTCACCCCTCGGGTCTGATTTGGCGTGTTCGGCCGCTATACGTGTTAGTATTGATAGGTGGCTGAGGAAGCGACTTGCCTTTCTCAAAGACATCGCAGGTATCTTGGATAAGGACGGAGGCTTGATCCGCCCCCTGATTATCCTGGGTCTCGATTATGTGAACCAGCCTGATGGCACATCTTAGGACAGACGGCAAATTAGCCGCTGCCGCCGTTGAAGAGTCCGCAGTAAATGTCTCTGTCACCGCCTTCAGGGCCTCCAGTGTACAAAGTTTGTCTCCCAACTGCTGTGCCTCTCTTACACAAGCATACAGAATATCTCGACTCCTGGCCTTCTCAGACGATTTGCTCAAAAACTCGACACACTGGCGACCCAGGTCATGATCCCAGCTGATCAGAGAGACCTTAAACATGAGGTATCTCGTGAGTTGGTCATTCTGAACAGCTGTCGGTAGAGTATCAAAGGTGGATTTGGCAGTATCCGCGTCGCTGCGAGCTATTGCACAGAGAATCAGTCGTCTCCCAAACTTGCCCTGGCTCACTTCTCCTGTACTCGAGAAGATGGGATGGAGCGCAACCCGGCACCACAACTCCGCCACGTTGTACTCTCTCTTGGCGTAACTCGCGTCGAGCTTTTTCCACATGAGCTTCTAAGTCAGTATTTGATGTTAGCAGATGACAAGCCAAAGTACTTACTGACTGTGCTGCGGCTGCAACATCTACGCTGCATAGCCTAGAGTCTTCTGCCAGTTGCTCCAAAAGTTGAACCAGTCTCGTTGCGGCGTCAGAAGCCTCGGTTTCCATTGTTCCCATCCATATACGTCGAACAAGCGTCTTTCCTATCCAATCCATATTCCCGCATGGTAGCAGCCTAGTCAGTAATAGCTCATCCAGCAGGCCGATTGTAAGTCGAGAACCCCTATCTCGGAGTTCTTTGATGTTGTGTAGGAGAAACCCCAGTGCGACATCTGACAAGTCCAGGGAGCGAACCATCCGTCGCAATATGCTTGCGCATGCATCAACATCAAAGATCTCCCCGGGGCTTCTTTGAAGGATCTCCAGTTTCCAATGCAGAACAACTGGTTTGTCCCCGATTTCTGATTCCACATATGATACCAAGTCGTCGGCTTCTTGAACCCTTTCGGGCGAGCGTGTCGCCAACAATGTCTGGATAAGGTTGTGATGAATGGACATCCGAATCTCCAGCCCCTCTGTCGAGAGCCTCTCCAACTCTTGGCAGTTGATGAGGGCATGCGCTCGCCGCAACCACTTGAGCGCCATCTCATGGTCACCCTTCCCCGACAAGTTAGTCCCAATATCTTGAAGTGCGTCAGCCAGTTGCTCAGCAGAGAACGGATCGAGACAGCGAAGGAGATCATCGGCTTTGGTATACATATGTTCAGCAACGTCCAGGCGGTCCTCTTTCGATGACTACATATGTTAGTGACATACTCCAAGATACCAAGGTTCAGACTTACCAGAGCGCAGCGCATGGTCAGGTATTCCGCCTCGATATTCAATCTGTGCCCGGGACCAATGGAGTTCTCTGCATCCAACTGCCTGAGCTTGTCGATGTACTTGGTGACCTTGCCCAGCCCCAATCGAGCAGCATCTAGATCCGACTCGTTGATGCAAATCTTTGCCAGCATCAAACCCTGGTTGATGATTGCAACAGCATCATCTTCCACGCTCCCCTTCCTCCCGCGGAGGCTCTCTCGGGCGAAAAAATTGACGAGAAACGAAAATAGCCGTGTTCGGACCAGCAGCTTTGACCTCGATGGTGATGCTAGCACATCATTCTGTTTCCTCTTCTCCCTGATACATGCGTTCCATAGTCCCCGACCAGCCTCCTTCAAATCTTCCGCAGCTTCGGGCGATACGGTCCCGGGTTTCTGTGATATAGCGTTGACTGTGGTGATGTGATGGTTCAAGTCGGCGAGAAGAGTGTCGGTCGAGCTCGAGTCGTGGGAGGTTGGTAGCTTGGGGAGGAGATCCGTGGAGAACTCTGAGAGAACCTAGGTTAATAATCCGCTCCCTTCGTTACTCGTGGGGGTAAGGCTTTACCTATTAGCCCCCTGATCTTCCTGTCACGGCCGATACTCAATGGGTCGACCGATGCCATGCTGATTGTGAAAGGAGGCAGAGAAGCAGGTCCTGGTCAGATGATGATTGTTCTAGAATAACTTTTGAAACTGGGTATGTCTGCGGGAAATGTCATGTGAGCTTGTTGCGTAGATGGCAGCGGCACTGGGCGCTCCTTCCTTTATACACAAGTCACCTAGAACGGTGAGGCGAACTTCAGCCCAATCAGCCAAGACCCAGTATCAACAACGATCCAAAAATGGTTATTGAAAAACCGATAGACATATATAGACAGACACTTGCTATCTAATGCGTCATAGACAATATATATACGCTTTCCAAATCCAGCGTAACGTAACCTAACCTAACCAATGCGCCCTTTCTCTTTCCCTTGTTTCCAAAGTGCCAATCAGGCATATCTCCTTCAACTCAGTTCGACCGCCCCTGGTTAATCCTAAAGAGGCTCATATCCAATTGTGTAGATACTGTAGATGAGGTCATCTCAAGACCCCCCTGGTCGTCATTGCGAAGGCGGGTCGTGGGGTAAAAAGTTGCCCACAATTAAGGCTGGCCTAGTAAAAGAAAGGTATTAGTAACACACAACATGACACTCAATCAAGCTCCCCACGTACAATTTGTGATCATCCCGTCGAATCATAAACGAGAAGCAGCATTTCACAATAGGATGATTTGACCCAGGAGTGGGATTCTTGAGCGAGCAGGCCGTCAGGAGGGTCTCGTGCGCCGGATCAAAAGCGATGGTGCCAAACTCCTCCCAGTAGCGAACCATTGATTCTTCTGTGAGAATCTCGTGCAACGCAATCTTGCCCTAGATTCAACTAGCGTCAGCAAACATATCTTGACCGCCCCCTTGCTGAGACAAGGTGCTCGGAACCACGTGGAGGTGCGTCGGGGGAACAAGACTTACATCTCTGAGCTGGGCGACTGACACGCCAATCAACTCGGCCATCTCCTTGTTGCCTCTAAAGATCTCACCGGTCCTTCGCCAGCAGCATGCTGGTACCGCCATGCTCGCAAAGACCCGGTCGTAGTCCATGAGCTGCTTCTCAAACCACATCTCGACGTACACAAGCTCCATATCCGTCAAGGCCTGCGCCTTCTCACGGAACTTGGGCCGGAACTGGTTGATGGTCCGCAGGATCTTCTGCTTGGACGACGGAGCAATGTGGGAGTCGAGGTAAGTACCCAAGCGAGCGTACCCCTTGATGTAGTTGAAGGGCTTGAGCAGGCCGGCGTCGTACTTGGCCTTGAGCACACGTGCCATGCGCTCCTCGGGCGTATCGTTGCCCGACGGATCAGCGGCCTGGAGATAGTATTCACGGGCCTTGTCGGCGGGCACGACGCTCCCCGGCCGTGGGATGGCCTTGCCCTCGAGGTTGTTGGTCGGGGGTGGCAGCATCGATCCCCCCGACATGTTGTTGGACATCGGGTTCGAGCCGCCAGCTGCCAGGGAGTTGCTGCTGTTGCCGAATCCAGGCAACATTTCCGACTGGCTCGACCTTCTGAATGCCGCCGGGCTCTGCTGGGAGTCTTCGGACGGCACCCCGCCGTCATCGAGCAGGCCGGTGTGGAGGAAGTCGTTGAGAAGGTTGAACTCGTGGGTGACTTCGGGGGCGATCATGTAGTTGGGGTGGAAGCTGTGCATGTCATGGAAGTGGTTCTGGGCCGTCATCCACGCATCTTGAAAGCCAGCGACTGGGTTGGGGTGGCGTGTCAGCGATCTCTCAACTCAACATCAGGAACAACAAGCAAAGCTCAGCCCAGGGACAAGACAAAGCCCAGCCCCCAGCAAGGCGAGCACACCCGTGCGTGCTCCGCTCGTGATTAAAAATCGAGACAAGCAAGGGACGGGCCCCTCCCAGTGGCAGGACAGAGGGGACCCAAGACGTACATTGATTCGCGTTGCTGTTGCCGTTGTTCAACGTATTTCCCTGCAGCCCGGAGACATGACCGGGTTGCACAATGGACAGCGGGCTACCCTGGCCCAGCACGCCCCCAAATCCCTTGGCACCTCTCTGCCTCGTCGCATCAAAGTTGGGCGGTGGACCCATGGTGCTCGAGATGGAGCTTCGAGCCATGTCGGACTGGGCATCCGACTCGTCGACGACCGAGGTGCTCTGTATGCTCTGGACACTCTTGGTCTTTTTGGAGTCGGCGTCGCGGGGCTCGTCGTGGCAGAGATGCCCGATGTTGCGCTTGATACATCTCGTGCATGGTCTCTCCTATCCACAACGTCAGTGGCATGTCTTCGAGGGTGGGAAGAAGCAAGCCCCCTTTCCGCCCTGGCAGACAAATACGACTGCCAGCTGAGCTGAGCTGCGCATCAAGGGGGTTCGCCAGGATCTTACATACAAGATCGCATGTCATGTGCTATAGGCGCATAGGAAACATGGTGTCAGCAACGTCTCTTCTATCTCAGGACTCGGGGCGGGTGCAGGGCAGGGCAAGGGTCGACAGGAAGGCAAGGCAAGTCGACTCGTAGGCGTTGCATCGTCGCACCACAGTCGACGCAGCAAATAGTCCTGCGCCTCGGAGCGCCCGAGGCCGTCTCAGAGACCTCGAGGCAGCCAATGCGAAGTGCGCATAGGTTGAGTTTGAGGTTGACTTACAGATCGTCGGCAATATACGCAAGCTGTAGGAACGCGCGCGCCCCCGGCAGTGTCAGCCCAGATTCAAGTCTTGATTCAAAATAAAGTCATGCGCCGCGCCGAAGCCCGCCTGTCCGCCGTAGCTGGGAGTTGCCATAGGCGGCAGGTGGCTGGTTTGTTGTGCTTCAGCATCTCTTGGGACCTCATCTACAATGAACAACCAGAGCCGCAACTCCCAACCAACCAAACGACGGCGCGGGCTTGGTCGCATGCGCATACGACAAGGGACAAGACAGGTTAAAGCAACAGCATTCTAGGTTGGGCGTACCGTGGTTCACTTTGCGTCTCTTCTTGGTAGGAGTCTTGTGGTTGCCTGTGGCGGCGCTATTCGAGCTCTTGTCGCGATTCTTGGCTTTGCCATCGTCACCCTTGGCTGGGTCCTCCTTGACGCTCTTGCCCATGGCAGCGGCGTTCCGGTCGGTCATGTTGTCCTATGCTCCCATTGGATCTCGAGGTTACGCAGTGGGCGTCAGGTTCGCAGATCATTTGCGGCTCGCTGCAGCGGCGGTCGTCTTTCTCTCGAGGTCTACGGCTCAGCCGAACGCGACACGATCCATCCGCACCGCACGATGGTTGTCGGCTGTCTGTGATGGGGTTCGGTTCTGTGACGTCTCTGCGAAGCGCATGCGCGGCTGGTGAGCCTCGGGCAAGGGTGAATGTGTTCTGGCACCGTAGGTGTGTCGCGCGCGCGGGAAATGGTCCCGTGGAGGGGGAGGGGGGAAGAATCGACGGTGGCGGCGGAGGTGGAGTGAGTGAGGCCGAGGTGGGAGGAAAGGCAAGGCTCAGGTGAGGCAGACAGCGGCACTGTAGACGGCAGTCGGCAGCGGCAGGGCAGCAGCAGCTTGGGGGTCGGGTGTTTGGAATTGATAGCTCAGCAGCCGAGGCTGGCTCGGGGGAGGTAAAAGAAGGGACCGTCTCTAAACAAAACAAGTCGGAGAGAGACAAAATTGGCAGACTGATTGAGGACCTGGACGGTGAAGTTTGGCCTGACCTGGGGCCGGAACGGGCTGGGCTTTAGTTGACCACTGTGGGGGCAGGACGACGCTGAAGGAGACGCACGAGGGGAGTGAGTGGAGTGTGGATCTATTCTCGGTGATCAGCCAGTTCAGTTCCTAGGCGTTTAGTTCATCAGTTGGTTCTGTCGCCGGTGGTCAGCGAGATTGATTGAACGATTGATTGATTCTAGACGGCCATAGTCCGTGTCGTCAGCTCAGCTCAGGCCAGCTCAGGCCAGCTCAGGCCAGCCCAGGATGAAAGGATGAAACTGCTTCATGGCTCCATGGAGAAACGGATCACAATGGACGACTCCCAATGACTTGACGGTCAGGGCCAGGGAATGGCGGGGCAGCGCTGGCTGGCCTCCCCGGTGAGCAGCAGCATTAGAAGCCGGCCGGAGCGGATCCCGGGTTGCCTCTACAGCACTGTATGCTCTGTTAGTTTCAACGCCCGCAGCAAGTGACCGCAACGAGACGCCTTCTTCTCCCAGCTTCCAAGCCAAAACTCCCCTGCCCGGGTTGACCTTCCCTTCCTCTGGGCGCGCAACAGCTCCACAAGCCGACTCGTTAGCGCAAGCACCGTACAGCTGGTTTACATAACAAGACAGTGAAACCAACACTTTGTATAGGTACAGTGTTGAATGATATTGAGAGCAGACTGTGCTTCCATGGATGATCGATTTGTATTGCATCAATCAGCAGAAAACACACCACTTTCTCGGACCCCTCACAATTCCCCGGAGCCGAAAATCGCGGCAGAGCGGAAGGAGAAAAAAGAATGAGCAGCACAAGATAGCCGAATGGGGGATGGGACAGGCACAGCATGAATAAGCTCAAAGCCAAGCCCCCTCCCCATCACACACCAGAGATGAGAAATTCATTTCACATCTGCTGACTCTCTGTCTGGCCCGTCCGTAAGAAACCCCAGTGATTCGTTACGCCAACGTTCTTTGCTGTCAGGCCACTTTTCCCCTGCTCTGTTCCAAATGAAACCGGCTGTGTATCTGCCAGGCATATCATCTGATGTTCAGCTTGGACGATGGGGCCTGGTACGATGGCATCTGAAGCGTACGAGTTTTTTTCCCCCCCTCCAAAAAGAGATCCGTACCGCGGAAGACGGAGAAGGCTTTGGAAGATCCATGGCGCTAGACTCGAGGCGCCTTTCCACATTGGGTAATCTCTCACCTGGGCTATTCTTTGAATGAATTCACTCGCTGCGTAGGTACCTAGGCCTCTTGATGCCCATCCCATCGCCATAGCTTTGCAATCTCGCATGGTATATTTCGCAAGAGGCCTCGTTTTCTTCACCGCTCAATTGGATACCTACCCCCGCCTTCTGCCAGCCCCCAAAGTTGGATGGAACTGCCAAACGTCCTGACGAGAGAAAAAGTCATTCCGGACATCGGCTATGCGCGGCTATCAATCATCCATGACACGCCTGTCAACGCGCCTCATGATATGCCTTGTGACAACCATCATGGACGTGTTCCTCTCAAGCCAATTCGTTCTCTTGTTTTTGTGTGTGTGTGCGGCCTCTTCTTCAAGCACCCGGTGTAGGTACTTTGCCTTGCACTTACATGCAAACTTGCATACGTAAGGCGACATGATGACCATCCCAACCCCGTTGGGCCGATGCAAGACATCGGTGACATGGACGGTCAGGACCAGGCACTGACTTTGGAGGCTGGAATTTGCGTGCCTGAGGCGGTGCGGTCGGTCCCTAGCACCACCCGGCCGTCTGGTGCCACAGCTTGTATATCTGCTGATCATTCAAGATCCAGGCTTCTGGAACTGATGAATTATCAGGTCCATGGCTGTTGAGAGTCTATCTCTTGACTGAAGCACAATCTGTACCCTTCAAAACCCCCGCAACGGACACGGCGCCCAGTCCGAAGAAGAAACGACATGTATCTTTCTCCAAGACGCGTGGCTGGACAAAGCAATTCCTCGCAAAGCGTGACCTCTGAGATGTTACTCGATCTGCAAGAGCGCAACAGGCGCTTGGCGTCTCTGCATCAAAACATGTCGCCCACTGCAGGGCCAAGTTCACGTCCTTCGTTTCTCTGCAAATCTTCATGATGCTGTGCTGTCGGTACATCGTTGCACCGAGATGTAGTTGCATCTAAATCGAGGCTGGTTTCAGCATCGTCGTTGTTGTCATCATCATCATCATCTACATACAGCACATTTCACGCCATGCATCCGTCCTTGACCTGTTGCATATACAACCACCATCCAGAACAATGCTCTTTTACGGAGTAAACAGTAAACACCAAGCCCCTGACACATCCTGTCCCACTCTGTCACTTGCCGTGACCTTGTCTCGTTGGCCCAGACCGAGCCTCCAAGACATGGCCCCCCTCGTCCATCTGCCGTCCCGTCCTCCACACTTTTCATCACATCAGATCGCCACAAAGAAGCTCTTCTCCCCATCCCGGGGCACAACCCTCGCCTTACGCATAATGTCGTCCTCACACGCCAACCTGATCCTCTCGGGCGTCGCCGGGCTCTCCAGCCTCAGCAGGCCCCCGTCGTCGTCCTCGCCTTGCCCCGAGGCCGCTACCCCGGCCTGCGCCCGAGCCGCCTTGAGCGCGTCCCGGATCGCGAAGAAGACGGAGCTGCCCATGAAGAACGGAGGCTCCCCCACGCCACGGCTCCGTTGTATCGTCCGCAGCTCCTTCCACTCCACGTCCTTGAGCAGCGACACGTTGAAGGTCTGGGGGATGTCGCGGAACCCGGGGATCTTGTATGTGCCTGGTCCCCGCGTGAAGAGGTGTCCGGCACTCGGCCCGTTCCGCAGCCAGAGTGACTCCTCCATGGTGAAGAGGCCAAGGCCTTGCATAAACGCTCCTTGGATCTGACCGTAGTCGATCGCCGGGTTGATCGACTGTCCCACATCCATCTTGATGTCTGCCCGCACACAAGTCCATGTTCCTGTCAGCAGGTCAAGCTCAACCTCAGCTGCGGCAACTCCTTGTGTAAAGTAGAAAAACATCTTGCCCTTGCCCGTGTTCCAGTCGTAACCAATCTCTGGCGTCTTGTAGAAACCCTGCGCTGAAAGGTTCACACGGTCAAAGTAAGCAGCGTGGGCAAGCTCCTTCATGGTTGCTTCTGGGCCCAGCTTCTTTCGATAGGGCGCCAACCGCTCGTTGAGCTGCTCGCAAGCATTAAAGATGGCATAACCGTTCAGATCTGAAGACGCCGAAGCTGCCGTTGCAGACGCGTTGGCCACCGTGTTGGTCGATGTCTCCGAGATGAACACATTGTCCAGCGGCACACCCAACGCCTGTGCAGCAATCTGCGTGAGCTTGGTGTGCAACCCCTGTCCCATCTCAGTGCCGCCGTGGGCCACCAGGATGGAGCCGTCGTGATAGATGTGCACGAGGGCACCGGCCTGGTTCAGAAACAGGGCGGTAAAGGAGATGCCAAATTTCGTCGGGATGAGGGCCAGGCCCCTCTTCCGCCACCTGTTGGTCTTGTTGAACTCGGCCACGGCATGTTTCCGCTGCGGGTAGATGGCCTCATCTTGCACCTGCTTGTACATGAGCGGCACATGCCAGTCTCCCAGCCCCTGGCCAAAATGCGTCTTGTCGTCGTTCCGGTACATGTTGATCTGCCGTAGCTGATCGACCGGCATGCCCAACCGATCCGCCACCTCCTCCATGTACGTCTCGGCGATGAACATGCCCTGAGGCCCGCCGAAACCTCGGAAGGCTGTGTTGGACATGGTGTTCGTCTTGCACAGACGTCCCCTGATATGCACGTTGGGGATACTGTAGCACCCGTCCACGTGCGTCATGGCTCGCTCGCATACCGCCGCGCTCAGGTCAAACGTCCATCCTGCATTGTTGAAGATGTCACAGTCCAGGGCCTGGATCTTGCCGTCCTTGTTGACTCCCACCTTGTACTTGCCCAGGAAGGGATGTCGTTGGCCACTTATCACCATGTCCTCCTCCCGTGTCAGCATGTAGCGGACAGGCCTCTTGGTCTTCTTTGCCGCGAGAGCCACTGCAGAACTGAGAACCACTGATCGTGATTCCTTTCCACCAAAACCGCCGCCTAATCGCTTGACGCGTACGACAATTTTGTTTGATTGCACGTCACACACTCGTGACGCAAATACTTGCCTGGGAAATGTTAGAACCGAAATGATGCTCTGGGGGCTAGACTCACGTCTCGTTGGCGTTTTGTGTGCTGGCAAATATCTCCATCTCACCATCCTCATGCTTGGGGACGACTAGACAGGCATTCGTCTCGAGGTAGAAATGCTCCTGTCCGCCCATCCTCACCGTTCCGGTAAAGATGTGGTCGCAATTCTTAAAAGCCTCCTCCGTATCGCCCTTCTTGATCTCGCGGAAGAACTTGTGGTAGCTGTCTGCTTCGATAGCGTCCTCGATCGAGAGAACCGCAGGAAGTTCTTCGTATTCCACCTTGACTGCCCTGGCTGCCTCTTGCGCCTTTGCAGGTGAAGTTGCTAGTATCAGGGCGATCGGTTGGCCTGCAGTCAATACCTCGTCCTCTGCGAAGAAGACTTCGTCAAAATGTGGCGGTCCGAACTTGTTGGCATCCGCAGATGGCATATCGTCCTTATCCACGACGTCCACCACTCCAGGCATATCAAGTGCATCTGCATAGTCGATGGAGATGATCTTGGCGTGGGCTCTCTTTGAGAGAACGTAACAGGCGTAAAGCTCGTTTTTCAGGGGAGGAATATCGTCGGTATACTGCGCTTCGCCAGTCGTTTGCTTCAGGGCGGCCAGATGAGATTTGGACTGTCCGGTAACTTCCTTTGTATACGCAGCCGCAGCATGCTCGTCAACTTGCCCCTGTGATAGATCTCTCTCGATTTCATCAATCGCCTCCTTGTCGACATGGTTCGAGCTACCGTCGAGAATCGTGAGAACATCGTGGTAGAATCGGTAAAAGAAGCCAAAAGCAAGAGCCTTTCGATATGAAGCCATTCCTCCAGGGACACTGAACTGCAGATCAAAGTCTCGGCCGAGAGCGCTCATGGTCCCTTCAAGGGTATCCCAATCCGCAAAGCGCTTCCCGACAAGATACTCCATGGCTGTTTTGGCGGCAACGGTCATCGCAGCCATACCGCCATAAATGAGATTAACTTCTGTGACGATACCTTCGTCATCCAGCCTCACCCGGAGGGCGCCGGTAACAATGGCAATGTCGTCATCTTTCCGCTTCGCCTGTTTGTATGCTCTGAAGAATTCGCCCTTTTCCTGGGTAACTGGGATTCGTATTGATGCAATGATTGCATCTGAAGCAAGAGCCGTTCTTCGATATCCGGTAAAGAACTGAGAGACAGGGATTTCCGTCTCCTTTGTTGACGACTTGGCGACTAACACGGCGTTGGCCGCCCACAGCACCGGGTTCAGATCTGAGATTGGCGAGGCCGTAACCAGGTTTCCAGCTGGGGTGCCGACGTTTCGAATCTGACGACCTGCAAAGTACTTGAGTTGTTTAAGCATAGCCTCAAAGACCTGAGCACGCTCGTGTCCATAATGTGGGATGGCATGCTCGCATATCATCTCGAGATCAGTCAAGACGACGTTTCCGCCAACCTCGAGGTGATCGTCCTTGAAGCTGTACTGCCGTAACTCAGCAATATCACCAACGTATACCGAGACAGGGTAATGTAGAGCCTTGAACTTGGTCTCTATCTGTGTCTCTGTGCTTCCACCAATAATTTTGGCTTGTGGATGTGCGGCCTTGATCTGAAGGAGCTGATCGAGAGTGACGGGCCGATACCATCTCTTTCTCTTATTCCCAAAGGCTAAAGGTCGCAGCTCGTGTCTCTTCAGGGCGGGCGGGAAGATGAGTTCTGTCTCTGGGTTGTACTCGATGAACCCCGGGGGCGTAAACTTCTTGATCGGCGCGTCGTCCAGGTTCGCCTTTTGCATACAGCATCCTCCGTTGGGTGGACCGTTGCCGTTCTCCATGCAGCATCCAGTTCCTCCGGCCTTCTTAAACTTTACACCAGGCTTATCCACGCTGAACGTCTGAGCCGCGTCGAGAATCGACCTGTAACCCGTACATCGGCACAGATTCCCGTCAAAAGCCTCTTCGACGTCGTCTTTCGAAGGCGAGTTATTGTTCCGCAGCAGAGCGTACAAGCTCATCACAATACCAGGGGTACAGAAACCACACTGGCTGCCATTGGACTTGGCAATCCGTTCTTGGGCAGGATGGGGCCTCTGGGTGTTGCCGATGCCCTCGACCGTGATGACATGCTTGCCATCCAAGCTGACGAGAGGAGCTAAGCAGGCGTTGACGCTGGCATGGTAGATCTGCTTCGTCGTGGGGTTGAACTGGCTGACCACAATGGTACAGGCCCCGCAACCACCTTCGCCACAGCCACTGGATATGTCAGCATGGGAGGTTCGCGATGACTTCAGAGCACTTACAGCTTTGTCCCTGTAAGTCCAATTCCCCGCAGGTATTCGAGGACTGTAATCTCCGGGTCGATCTCGTCTAGCACAACTCTTGTCCCATTTAAATAGAAGCGGAGGGTATCGTCGAATTTGGAGGTCAGAGTGGCCAAGGGCTCAGGGTTGGTGTCCCGCACGGGAGACACGGCGCTCGGCGCCATGATGGTTGTGATGCGGTCAAGTAGGTATGAGATAGCAGTATCGACACAGAACAACAGAATCGCCTGCTATCAAGTGGCAAGAGGAAGCAATTAGAAGAAGAAGAAGAAACAAGCTTCGAAACTAGAGGCAATGGCTCCTTTTAAGGGTTCATATCAAACCGAGGTTCCTGACGAGGGGGAGGGGGAGAGACAGACGCTCACGAGACGCGCCAGCACAGGTTAAGATGGAGGGGGCGGTATCACCAAGCAGCAAAGGCCAGACATCTGTGCGTCATCTCTACCACTGACAGTCCACGCTTGTGCAACAGCACCTTCCCTGATTGAAAAACGCCCGTGTCGATTAGGGGAGGTGAACGGTGAGCAAACGCGGGCGAGTTTGCTTGCGGCAGCGAGTGCCAGATCCATTGTTTGATTCGCCCGCCAGTCAGAGACGGCGTAGTACTGTGCTAATCGCCACTGATAAGGGCAGATTTACACCCGTGCGCCACCGGGGCGGGGAACATGCCGCTTACCCCACGTCTCGATTGCTCCGGAAGGGTCCACCGCCTCGGCCGGCTCCGCGGGGAGTTTGATCGGGGGCTTCCACCTTGAGATAGGGAGGGACCTTTATACATGACAGTAAAGATAGAGGTTTGTAATAGATAAGGCTGTCAAGGTATATAGTATTGCTCAACTCTTGCCCTTGTCCCAGAAATCACTCTGGTCTATATAGATCACCCCGTACCTATCAACGAGCACAAACTGCTCGAGCCACATCACCTTGTTGTAGCTGCTCCAGGTATCAACATGGCTATCTCTTGGCATCCTATCCGGGGATTTATCCCGACTTCCCCAGGTTCCCAGTATGCTTCTACGTACATATCAATCGACCGATGTGCATGAGCAAGGGTAGACACGCATATACGGGACACTTCCCGATTTGTTCAAAGTAAATCTATGGCATTCATCTATCAAATATCTAACCCTCCATTTAACGCTTTTTGATCTTTACTCTTACTCCTGGATGTACTTCTTCAGGCTTCTTAGACGCTCCTTGGCCTGCTCCAGCACATCATCGTTCTTGCACACCGCGAACCGGATGTAGTCCTCAGCCAGGTGCGCGTTGCTCTCGGTGTAAAACTCAGTCGGAGGGATCGCCGCGACGCCAACTTCCTGGATCAGGAACCACGCCAGCTTGAAGTCGCGTGGGCGGCTCGCCACGTGGGGAGGGAAGGGGTAGCCCTCGGGGAGCTTCACCTTGGCCATGTTGACGAGGAGGAAGTATCCGCCCTCGGGGTAGGTGACAGGCAGGTTGAGCTCCTCAAAGACCTCCTTGAGTCGGTCGATCTTGCCCTTCATCTCCTGGATCGTCTGGTCCCAGAAGCCGTTGGTGGCAGCCTTTTCGAAGCCGACGGCCGCGGCCTCCTGGAGGGGTGCCACGGTGGAGAAACAGATGCGGGTGTGGGCGGCAGAGACGTGCTGGATGAGCTCAGGGGGGCCAATCAGCCAGCCTATAAACATGTCAGTTACTGCTACTCTTTGAAGATGGTTGAAGTCAACGTACCAACGCGCCAGCCAGTAGCGTAAAAGTTCTTTCCGGCAGAGCCCACAGTGAGAGTAATCTTCTCAACCTCTGGAGAAACCTTGGCGATTCGAGTAAAGGGCACATAGTAGAGACGGTCGTACACCTCATCGGAGAGGATAATGACCTGGTTCTTGACACAGATGTCTCCAATCTTCTGAACCTCCTCCTTAGAAAAGACCTTGCCGACAGGGTTGTCTACTAGTTGTCAGCTTGAAACCACATTTCAAGTTTAAAGTACGCACGGGGAGTGTTGATGACAATCATCTTGGTGCGGGGAGTGAAGGCCTTCTCGAGCTCGTCAAAGTCAACAGTCCAGTCGGCAGCAGATGAGTTGCTAGTAGCTCCCGACGCAGGAGGGTGCAGAGGCACATAAACAATCTTTCCACCAGCCATCTGGATGTTGCTAATGTATCTAGATGCCTATCAGTGAGCCGCTCAGGGACTGATAGGGTAGCGGGGCACTCACTGATCGAAGAAAGGCTCAAAGACAATAACCTCATCACCAGGCTCGATGAAGCCCATAAAGGCACAGAGCATACCCTCATTGGCGCCGGTGGTGACAGTAACTTCAGTCTCAGGGTTCAGCTGACGACCCCAGAAGGGTGAGTAGGCATCCGCAATGGCCTTTCTCAACCGAGGTCGTCCCTTGGCGGGAGCATACTGGTTGCACTCAACACGGTCCAAGGCCTCCTTGGCAGCATCAAGAATGAACTTGGGAGGGTTATATCCAAAGAAACCCTGGCCCAAGTTCACAATAGGCTGGTTGGGAGAAGAGGCAGCGGCCTCATTGATGATGGACCTGTCAGCCAGCAGAGTCAGAGTCGTATCTCGTCAAAGCTGATGCGCCAAGACTCACCAGACATCCTGTCTCTGGCCCTCCACCCGCGCCGCAGGCTGAAGCTTCCGTGTCTGGCTCATGGTGACGCTGCTGGAGAAGGCTCTCGAGTGAAGAGGGGTGATGCTTCGAAGTGCGGTCCGGAGGAGCACAGACTGAGAGGAGGGGCCCGTGGTTAATATGGAGCGCGACATCAACCACGACAAACGACCTATCCTGGGTATTAGTCAGATGACCTTTATTTTTTTTCGCAGGCAAGTCTTCTCAGGGCATCTCACTTATTATCTTCCCGCGGAAAGATTCTCAAATCAAGTCTTCAATTGGGCATCGAGCCGTCTCCTCTCCACAAGGTTTGGCGGTTGCGACATCGCCGTAACCGGGGACGAAGGTCTGATGACTAATGCTGTGGAGTCTGGGGAGACAGTGCGAATCGCGTCATACCCTCCAATGATGAGGACTTGATTCTATTTCCGCGAGGATTGGTTCGACAACTCCACACTGGGGTAGGACGCTGTGAGGCTCGTCAAATCAGCTTTCATTCGAGGTCTTGCAATTCAAGAAACGAGCCCCGGCCTGCGTCGGGTTGCTTCCGATGGTACCCTCTTCCATCCCGCCTCCGACCCGATGCCGAGTTTCATACGAGCCGGCCGAGGCCGGAGGTGGGTTGGGCTTCAAGGTTGAACCTCGATGTTGTTATCGGCTGCATACATCCTACTTTATCACTCTCACCATGACAAGAGCTTCAACTGATCAGTTTGATTCAGCAAACCACAGAATTTGAGACTGTGTCGCAGTTTGTATTAAGCTCTCATACAATTGCAAAGTCCATGCCTACAACCTTGCTTCCGCTTGATTATATCCCCTCAACTCTCCTGTAGCTTTCACGCTCAACCCTTCATCACCAGAAAACGATGGGCTCAAAGCCCTCTGGAATCTTGAGTTCCATCCTCTTCGCCATCCCTGTTTCATATTCTTGTCGTTCGACCTTGCTGAGCATGCCAGGGATGGCATCGACAAGCTCAGCCGCCGTCACTCGAGCCTTGGTATTCCAGTCCAGCATGCGGCTCGCAAGCCGGACAATGTCGTGATCCGGGTTCAGGTCCAGCAGGTTCTGGGCGTGTGTGTGACACTGTCGGGGATACATGCGCTCCTCCTTCTTGACGAATCTGGGAGACTGCGACATCATGGCAAGCAGGGAGACGCCCAGGGCCCAGATGTCGTCGCTGGTCCCTGCATGTCGGTTGTGTCTGAAGACGTACGGCGACCAGTACGACTTTGTCCCGTGTGGCTTGTCGCGGCTGTTGATGTTGATGACTCGCTTGACATCCGCGCAGTCGGCCATGGCCACGTTGACGGGATCCCACGATCGAACCAGGACATTTCGCGGTTTAAAGTCCCCGTGGTAGCGACCCTGTCCGTGGAGGTATCGAAGAGCCCGTGAGAGTTGAAGCATCACTTCCAGCGTCTTCTTCTGTGGCACGCCATATGTGTAGTCGTTGATGAGTGTTTGCAGATTGCCATGTGGGCAGAGCTCCAGCACGAGGACATTTGCGGAGGGATAGTCTGCGTCCTCGTAATAGTCAATGTACTTGACGATGTGTTCCTTTATCAACCTGATAAGTATCAGCTGCACAAGTATAGGCCATATTTCACTTACGTGGTTCAGATTTCGAAGCACGGAAGCCTCCCTGCGGAGGTTATTCACTGCATTAGGAGAGGTCTTGCCGGCAAACACGCCTCCATCGCATGGTCGAAGAACCTTGTAAACGCAGGCGAAGCCGCCTTGACCCAGAAGAGTCCCTCGAATGTAAGGGCCGCCAGGGAAGTCGCGATTCCGAACCCTGGACTGCTCAACGTCTTCGCTATCCCAAACCCCTAGCGACGACATGCTGTTGAAAGAAAGCGCCCAGTGGGTGCGGTAGGCAGAAGTGTTCTTTGTTGGCGTAGAAAGAGCGTTTGTATGATTGAAAAAGGTCGAGATTGAAGAGATGGGTTTTTTTTTGGTGTATGCGATGGACGGGTCAAGGCATAAGATAAAGCAGGAGGAGGAGTCCTACCTCGCCGGCGGCCTGCACTGCAGTGACGACGGGACGGGATAACTGCACTGCAGGTGTTGTCTTCGTGAGGGTGCCTGCAGCTGTTCGAAAAAAATATTGCGCCTCACGTGAGGATTTCGCAAACGTCGTTGATGGAGATATTGCAGTGGACAAAATTGTCTATGCTTCTGTTTCTGTTTGATTCATTGTTCCCATTGGGGGGTGGGTGAGGCAAACATACATGCGGGTGGGAATAGCTTCTCACGGCCCGCTTTGCCAGTGACAAGCCCAGGGTATTTTCTGCGAATCACAAGGCTAGAAGAGCTGTGGGAGATTGACGGTGATGGGCAGCTGGAAACAAGGCCGAATTCAGGTGAAAAGAGGTGACAAACCACCGGCCAGACAAAGAAGCTTGAATAAAGGTCAACTCAAAACATACGGTTGGCAAATTTTATTCACTTTCACTTCTGGCAGCTCTGCTCATTATTTTCATTGTTGTTTGTCTTTCACTATAGCACGGACAAGACATTTCATATCCTTTGTCAGGGGTGGTATTTCTCTTGCTCACTTCATAGGGACAGCTTGATGCACATCTCGATGTGACTTTGATCCTTCTTGGATCGACTTTTATGCCATGACACTTCACACCTCGCTTTAGGCCGACTTTTCTAAGTTGACTTTGATTCGAATCTTAAAATTTGGAATCTTGTTCCATACGGCCAAGGAGATCCTCTCCGCCCTCGACACTTTCTCTTCCTCTCTTTCGCTTGCTAGACATGCTAAGCTGACAACACTTCTCTTCCTTTTCTATATACAAACTTAAACAATTTCATTCCTCATTTTCCTTACCTTAGAGCACTCTTCTCTTTCGACTTCAACACGTCTATCACCTCGAACCAGATACCATCATCTCCTGAATAACCTCTGACGAAGAAAACCAACATGAAGTCAACATCCGCGGAATACTATACTCCCCAACCCGGCTCCAGACTTCACTACGAGCTCGAATATGAAATGGCACGGCTATCCCAGACCGTCGATCCAACCACCGTTCACAAGGCCACTTTCCTCCCCAGCTACTCCGCCCGGAGGGACTACCTCGAGCGTGTATTCTCCGAGAACCTGAAGAGCAGGACTCAAGACGTTATGGCAATCGTCAACTTTCCAAGACGCAGCAAGTTCGTTTACATGCCTAACGCTATCAACGTACATCTCGAGGAATGGCTCGCCCTTGAGTTGCCGGACCCCCTGGAGGAGTATCTCCCAAAAGAGCTCGACAAGGTGTACCAGTTTGTGCGCTTGACCGAGCAGTACATGGAAGATTATCTCTCGAAGGCCGTGAGTCCAGACCTCGTCTATGCCTACCTAAAGCTACCTCACTGGTGCCATCTCTCCTACGACGAGCACCGAACCACCGAGGTCAAGTCCCAAGATCGCGTCCACCTCAATTCTCTCTCAAGTATGGAACGCGACCGGCTATTCCAGGCTTTTTTTCACTACCAACTTAACTGCCTGGCGAAGCTGGTAAGACCTAGATACTGGTCCCAGACTCGTTTTCCTGAGGAACAGAGCTGGTGGTTGATGCCTCAGTGGGGGGCGAGCTACCATCCTACTATCAGGGACATTGACGCCACCCAATGCGTCCACGAGTACTTTCGTACTTTGATCGGGGCTCTCGCCGCTAGGTTTGCGGACGGCGGCTTCAAGACGCTAGCCGCTCTATTCGATGAGCGTCATGAAGCTTGGTCGACGTTCGAGGGCCTCATATTTCCCGACAATGTCCAGTTCGACCCGGAGTTATATATGACAAGTCCAGACTCGAGCGCCATCTGCATCCTCATCAACTGTCTCGCTGCTTCTGGAATCAACTTCATCGACGAACTTCTAAGACTGGACATAAAAGAGTGCAAGGCTTTTTTCGACCATCTCTACGACGAGATGACGATACAAACCCCCATGATGGCTCCGAGAAGTAGTTCCCATCCGACCATCGACCGATATTACAACCCAGTCATTCCAGACGATGGTTTATGGGCCGAGCTCAGATTCCGCTTCCACTTTGCTCAAGGACCCGAAGCCCTTGTTCAGGCATATATCCGCATGTATCGACAACGAGCATGGGCCTTCTTCGATGACGAGAGGTTGTTCAAAGATGGCGTCAATCTTTGCGACTTCCAAGACTTCCAGGCACGCGCATCAAGAATGGACACCAAAGAATATAAGTCTCGCCGTTCAAGGCGACAGCATCTCTCTGCCATGATGATGGGCCAATCACCCAGTCCTCACCGCGAGGATCTGAAGCGTGGCGTCGAGTACTACCCTACGCTCGAAAGGGTGCTATTCTGGAGCGAGGTCGACAACATCCAACATGAGCCTGTACAAGTAGTCAAGGATGAGCTCTTCCAAGTAGGGGAAGACGAGATCATCTCGGAGTTTGATGACGGCGAAATCAAGCCAAAGCTCAAAGGAGGGCATATCAAGAGGAAACATCCGGGCAACGGTTGCCTTGATGAGAACTTGGAAGTGATGAAATCGCAGACAGCTCGGCATGTTGTCCAATTCGTGTGAGGGAACCAACTCGATTTAGCATTTGAGTGCTGCCACTGCCCGAAGAGCGAGCTTGAGCGTTTACGATACCCAGCGAAATACTCCATGGCGGATTATTTCACTATTCGTGTTTTATATATACAGCGTCAGATATCCCAGGAGCTCGGTGAAGGAGGGTTTACCATGGCCTTAATCCATAGTCATGCTCATGGCATGAGAAAGTCACCAAAAATACTCAGATGCAAGCTTCGAGCCTCATCACGTCTTCACATCATTACAGTCCACAGCTTGCTTTTCGGCTTTATTGCCATTTCATGGAACACTATAGCCATACAGTACGCCAAGCAATAATTCTACACAGAAGCCGTCCTTTCATGCCCGTGTGCCAGGCTTCCCAAAGCCTGATCATGCGCTTCGTTGCATTTCGTTTCCGTCCGTAATTTTCACGCATCTTCCTTTCGAGTATGCGTGACCTGAAAACAAATTTCCCTGATGCCCTTGAACGCCACGTCTCCTAAAGTCAAAATGATGCAAGTCGGGGGTATTGTACAGGTCCTGAGGAGGAACCTTGACCGAAAAAACCTGTTGTATTCCACCTAATTCTTGGTACCGCGCTGCGAGACCTTGCGGAGGTTGCTCATGAGACGTTCGACAAACTCCATAGATTCACATCCTGGAACGTCTGGAAACCCTTGAGGCTCATAGGTACCAGTCTTGGAGAGTACGTTCGATTCCTTCTGGACTGGCTCCGGCAAAGTACGTTCAGCAGGCCGTACTGGATGTGCGGGCACTTGCTTGTGTGTTGGTGCAGATGTTGGGCTTGTCGAACTTGAAAGGTGAACTGATCCCGCAGGTTGGCGCGTAGAGGCCCCAGTGGCGGTCCTTGTTAGTCCACGAGAGGATTGATCCAAAATTGCTTGCCAATGTACACCGGGCTGCTGTTGAGATGCCATCGGGGGAATTCCAGGCAGCTGGGGGATCGGAACTGGGGTTTGCTTGTTCATGACCGAACCCTTTGGTGACTTCTGGGTTGCTCCAGTAGCGGGAGCACTCTGAGTCGAATTCATGGCCGCCAGGAAGTTCGCCGGCAGCGGCACTGGCGACTCCTTGGGAGGTATCTGGATTGGCGGCTCAGCCGACCCGTGACTACTCTCGATAGTTCCAGGTACTTACCTTATACGGCTTGGCTGGAGGTGCCATCTTTGGTTTGCTACTCTGGTTAGGCGAGTGGGCAGCCTGTGCAGGCTGAACGGTGGACTGAGGCTGAACCGATTGCGGGTGCTGGACGGCTTGTGGAGGTCGGACTGCTTGTGAAGGCTGGATCGCTTGTGGAGGCTGGACTGCTGGAGCAGGCTGAACCACTTGAGGACGCGCCTGCGCACCCGGCAGATACTGGGCCTTGATAGCAGGACGAGGTAGGATCCCCAGGATCGGGGGGGTAGCGGCTACAGGCTTGGACATTGGTGGCTTTGAAAAGGGGTTCTGACCGCTAGCAGCGCTGGGAGATGCTTGCGGTGGAGCCGGGTTTCTAACTGGAGCTGCCGGCTGCTGACCATAGGGAGGGTTGTGATGAAGGAAGGTGTCCTTGTTGGCCATGATGTGAGCTCTCAGGTTGCCTTCGTATCCGTTGGTGAAGCCTCCCCATGCTGCGTAGGGTGTCTTGTACTTGGTAGAGTCCCTTCGTGAACGTTAGCTGGGGCCGTCCATACAAACCGTGAGACATACCTGTTGTGGTTGACCTGGAAGAATGGGTACTTGTGGTAGATTGACGTATGAACCTGCCACGATGGCTTGGGTTGGGGACGCGGGTATCCATAATTAGCTTGCTGCTGTGTCACGGGTGCAGGTGCGGGTGCAGGCGCAGGCGCAGGCGCTCGAGCTGGGGGTGCCGGTCTGGGGGCAGCAGAATGCTGCCACTGGTGGTGTTGAGGCTGCGCTGGGGGCTGAGATGGGCCAGATGAGTGTCCACCATTTGCGAAACTCTGAGGAGTCTTGACATCAAACCTCTGAGCAGAATATGGAGCTGGGGCCTGGCGCCCTTGTGGCTGTGTGTACGAGTAGTGATGATACACGGTAGGAGGTTGCTGGGGAGGAACGGGCGCTGGAGCAGTTGGGGTGAATCGTTGGGTGGTGAAGGTACCTGCAGCGGCAGCAAAGTTGGCCTCGACAGGCTTTCGCGGCTTGTAGACGTATGGCTTCTCTGGCCGGGCGGAAACTGGAGGAGCAGCAGGTCTGACAGCAGGGTATGGACCGCCGAATGAAGTTGCTGGTGCGTATGTGTATCGCGGCACATTGGCCGGGACCACCTTCGGGAGCTTGACCGGCTTAGGGTCCTTGGGAAGCGTATCCAAGTAGTTGCCCTTCGGATTGTGACGGGGTTTGGCAGGATCCTCAGTGTACTGGGCTTTGGCTTCGGTCGACGTCTTGCCCAGATAGTGCCAGAGTTGATCAGGCTTGGAGAAGTCGATCTTGACCTGGAACTTGTTGCTGGCCGGATGCACCTGGAAATCGGCCCAAGTGTAGCCCTCGACGAACGGATCATCCTTCTGGGGCTTGTTGTCGCTGAGACGCTTGGTCTTCAGCTTCTCCTTGTCCTTCTGCGAGGTAGGCATCGGGATGGCCTTTGCTGATGCCTTTGGCAAACGGTAATCAGCAGGGTCTGGCAGCAATAGCCACTTCCATTCAACCTCGAGGCGATCGCTATGAAGAGTCAGCCTTTTCTGTGTTTTGTGTTGTTTTTCGAGGATTTAGTGATAAACAAAATAGTGGTGACGTACCCGTTTGGTAGAATATCAAGAAGCAGCGTCTGCTCATCGAGGCGGGTTTCCACAACAACACCAGCGAAAATTTCCCCTTTGAAATATTGCAGCTGGCAAGTATCTCCTTTTCGAAGTTTAGCTGCTGCTGCCTGGATGCGTGAATCGACTTCCAGTGCATCTCCATCCAACTTCTTGTCTCGCTTTGTGCGATGGAATCGACAGCTGAATCCAAATGCTTGCTCCTTGTATTCGGTGCCGTCTTCCCCAAAAACAGGAACATCTTGCTCTTCGATAAAGACACCTGCCGCAGCTGCGCATGTCGGATGATAGGCTCTGGCGCACTTCTTTTGCGAGCATTGGAAGCATGCGCCGCGCCTGGATCGACAGTAGAGGCACTTGAGATCAAGGCGATCCTTGTGAATGCCTGCCACATTGGCAACGATCTCCTGCCCGTCGACGGTATCGATGTACGTCTCAGGGAGATAGAGGGCACATGTCCGATGAGCCTTCCGGCCATCATCAGTGGGCAACAGCTCGGCTGTCGGGACTTCGTTGGGACAGAGGCAACAAGGAGGCTCAGCTTTCGTCCTGAGACGAAGCCTGATCTTCTTGACCTTGCCTCCTTTCTCGCCAGGTCCACGCTTTCGCTTCCGGCCAGTCTCCTTGAACTTGACACCAGAACCTGATGGTGGGGTCGGCAGGCCAGACCTCTCGTCGTCGTCATCCTCTTCGTCCTCTTCATCTTCTGTTTCCTCATATTCTGTCTCTTCTCCACGCAGTTTTCGCTCGATCTCGTAGACATTAACCCAGACGCTGTCCTGCGCCTGGGCGCACTCGCACTTCTTGGCAATCTTGCCGATATCAAGCCAGGAATCCAACGCGAAGTTGACGGCCTCGGCGCAGTTGTAACCCAAGTTGTATCCAGAATGGTATCCGTACGGGTATGTGACCACGAACTCGCCCGGATATGAAACACATTTGTTGACTGTGATGTTGTAATGCGACTTTAGATGTTGTGGCGAGATAAGGAAGCCCTTGTGTCTCAGGAACTGATCGCAGGCCTTGGCGTCTGCGGGCCAGATATTCTTCATCGCAGCCTCGAAACGACGGGCGTCCGCTTGGGAAATGCTGTACCACTGTTTGGGAGCACCAAAGTGGAGGTAGTTGATGCTGTACAGATCAACATCCTCCAGATGCCAAGCAAAGGTCGCCTTCCACATGCCCAGGTAGAGGTACGCCGTGTTGACTCCTGGAACCTTGGTTCCGAGAACGTCCAAGAGGTTAGGCAGCTTGTTGAGGTTCCACATCTCGGTCGATTCGTCAAAAAGGGTGCCCATCAGATCAGCGCCGTAGAGAGGTGGAGCGTAGGTAAGCGTCTTCCAGTATACTCTCTCCAGCTCCTCACAGCGCTCAGGGGTGTATTCTGAAATATCCATCTTGTAATCCCAGTCCTTGAATGCAGCTTCGTCAATCATGGCGGATCCCTCTCGGCGACTGTACTTGCGCCGCGCCGAAACTGTTTGGGTCTTGGCCTTTGCTTGTCGGGAACCCATGCGACCAACTGTAGGCTCATAGTCTTCATCATCCTCGATGCCCGGGTCCTTCTCGATGGATTGGATTGGTGGTTCTTGAGTTTCTGCAGGGTCCTGCTTAGGAGAAACGGGGGTCATGGGGCGGTCATCGTCGCCCTCTGGTTCCTCCTTCACACGTCTGCCTCTAGCTCCGCGCTTGGCTGGTCGTCCTCGCCCTCGCTTCTTGGGAGCCGCAGAATCCGCAGTGTTGGATGCCGCTGCCGCTGCTGCTGCTGCTCGGGTTCGTGGCTTTGGCTTTTCGGCGTTGGCACGTCGTTCGCCACGTCTGGCTGGAGGCTGGTGTTCACTCTGATCGCAAAGTTGGCGCCATTGAGGAAGGTTGTACGACCGGCCGTGAACAATATTAACCTGACGATATGTTCCGTTGGAGCCCATGATATCCTGCTTAATCGGCTCTCGCACTTTGACTTGTTTTACCAATTCGTCGAGCTTCGGGAGCGAGTCCTTCCATTCTTCCGGAGGGATGATCTTGATAATGCCAGACTTCATACCATAGCTGTCGACAGCTTCCATCTTGAGGGGGTTAGTACAGAACGACAAAGGCTTTGTTCAGACCTACGAAGCGCTTGAAATCTTTGAATTGGTGCATGGTCGGCTTAAAGACAGGAACAGTTCCAGACCAGTGGTCCGGAAGCACCTCCCCAATATCGTCGCAGGCATCATTATGGGTGTCGCCGTTGTCGCTGGCGGGCGCAGGCTGCGGCGCATCGCTCAAAATGGGTTCGTCCTCAAGGTCGCTCAATTCCGAGTCAGATGCGTCCGACTTGGCCGTGTTGTTGCTATCGGGCGGCGAATGAAGGAAGCTCTGGTCAGACTTGGCGGGCTTTGTATCGTGAGCCTTGGTCTCGGTCGGCGCAGCGACAGCGTCTTGGGAGGGATGCGTGGCGACGGCAATGCTGGCGTCGGTCGACTTGGACGTCGACTCCGACATGGTGGGCGATCACGTCGCAATCGGCGACGGTGCCATTGAGGAAGGAATTGTGGGATCCGTGTCGCTTATCGCTGCGGTGTGCGGCGCAATACTGAGGGTTTGAGCGCTCGAAAAAGGGCGGAGATATCGTGTTTGTCGAGCGAGTTAGAGTTGAAGTGTTTGTTGGAAGCGAGAGATGAAAGAGGGCGTGTGAGTTTGAACACTGGGTTTGGTGTAGTCGGCCAAGTACAGTTGAGTAAAGTTGGTGGTCAGAAGGGCAGGTGATGCAGAGTAAACGTTAGTGTGCAGGTACCTATCACGCTTATTCTCGGTTGGTGGGTACTTGCAAACTCGCAGCGCTAATTCGCCCCAGTCTGCCGCCGGAAGAAACAGGGCAGAGAAGTACCCAGAGGGAGCCGCTAGAGCCAGTCTACCGCATCAGCAATCTGCTGTAGGTGGACAGGGCAGGGGCATAGCGTCGCTCCTGCATCATTCGATTTCGGAGGTTTCCATCAGGGAGAAGCTCCTTTTTCGCGTCCATGGGAACAAGACAATATTCACAAACACGGGATGAAATTTCGAGACATTCATCAATTAATTGTTCAATTCTTTAATCAAACGCTACGTTTTCTGACCTATTCACCCCCAGGCTAAGATCATGACACATGCGGAATCCAATCTCGAAAGATCTTCATCTGACGCACCTTGATGAGATTGATAAGATTTCCCCAACCTCAAACCCAACCCAACACCAAAAAGCCGGGGGCAATCGTGCACTACCGACCATCCCGGCCTTGTCCTGTCCCACATTGACCCCATGATAGCCTCATCTTGATGGTCCTTGCTCCAGGTTCACTCTATCCAGGCTGATTCCCTACCCGTCATTATCCACTACATCTGAGTTCTCAATATCCAGACTCACAAGTATATCTGTCCTGCACGGCTCCATATTAGAAAAAGAGACGGACTAGTTTGATCGATACTCAAGATCTATAGAACTATAGGTACTATATACGACCCTCGAAACAACGAGGCTACCTATTTTACTGGCGTCTCAGGCGTTCGCTTCTCTGCTTCGTCTTGTAATAAAATCTGAGACTTATCTCGTTTTTAGATATCCTACATTCCGCGCAGGTCGCCACTCCATCCAGAGCCTCGTTCCTCTTACATATTCCACATTTTCCCTGGCTCCTAGCCCTATCACGGCTCGCGTTGGCGATAGTTCTGTTGCGAACTAGGCATATCGCGCAACGCGACTTCCCATGTTGCGTATCTCTTGTTCTGCATTTGGTACATTTGTTTTCCTTCTTCGCCTTATAGTATGTGGCTCTCCCCCTGGCCATACAACGCTCGCAGCGTGAGACTTCCTCGCTTGATTTTGGTCTCCCACAGTGGTAGCACGTTCCCTCTTGCTTACGGCGATCGCGCCTTTGTTTGTCCCGCATCACTTTACCTTTCCTTTTACAGTCAAAGCAGCGGTAGCTTCTGTCCTGAACAGGCACGGAACAATCCTTGCACCTTCTTTTCCCTTGCCCGGGGCTTTCATCCTCACTCGCTACTCCTTCTACCAGGTCTTCATCATTTACCTCCTCTTCCAGCGGGCCTCCGCCATCATTTGCTGGTGCTTCTGCCATGTCTTCATCGCTGAATGCTTCTTCATCCATCTCATCTTCACCATCGTCTGCCAGTGCCTCTACCGTGTCTTCATCGACTGCTGATGCTTCCGCCATGTGGATATCTTGATCATTGATTGCTGTCCATTTTATCTGACCTTTAGCATGTCTGGAGACTTCCTCTACGGAGCCTTCAGACTCGATTCCTGATTCTTCCGTCAGGCTTTTAGTAGCAGTTGGTCCCTGTTGTGCCAGACTTCCTACAGCGTCCAAGGCCAGTAGTAGCAGGCTCTCAGCGGCACTCGACACGTTAGGCGACGGGCTCTCAGCAGCGCCCAATACCAATGGTCTAAGTGTTAGCTCTGGGGGATGGGGGCTATCCGGTCTCAGAGGGCTTTGAGTTGGGGTTCCAGAACGAGATGTGTCTCAAGGGTTGTTGCGGCTCGACCAGTCCGGCTCACTTGACGGCTGCATCCAGGCAGGGAATTCTCGGCTCATATTGTTTGAGCCTTCTTGGTTGCTCCATGTGAAAGACATGACTGACAAGTTCGATGCGCAAGTACGTATGCCCTGGCAAGGTCAGTTGCGGAATGTTGAAAATGATGCTGCGCGGTGTAAATATGTCAGTGTAAGCATGTCAATGAAGATGGCTAGTAGAGCACTCGGTGGTGTTACTTATACGAGAAGCCTATATTCCTACTTAAATGAGTCTCTGTCGATTCTGCGTTGGTTTTGAACATACACAGAATCATCAATGCCAACGATTGTTCATAGTGAGAACAGGGGGATGTATTGGCAACCCTATGTCGACACAAGGCGAACGTCTATGGGACACAGCTTGAACACCAATATATTGGGAAACGGTTATACCTATTATGGCCGGCTTGGGACCCACCTGTATTGCCATCACTTGCAGTAAATGTCAGTATTGTAAAGGCCTGTCGTCTCCGATTGTCATCTTGTTTGGCTCAGGGTTGAGGATATTTCCCTCCGTTCTTATAATCAGCATGACGCAAACAAACTGACACAATACATTGTATGACCTCAAAATCACATCAAGTCCCATGCCTAGGTCCATGCCTCGAACTTGGTAGGATGTAAGTGGCCAGTCCAGGGGTAGGCGAATAAGCTTGATTGCCCCGGGACCTCACAATACAATGGGAGCATTCGAAGAGGACAAGAGATCTGTCTTGTGCGGTCAATGTGCACATTCCCCTTGTCTCCATTCCTACCAAACAAAATGAACAAGACAACAACCCGAATCAAGGTGGTTCAAATGTAGGATCTTGTTTACAGGGTTTGAAGTGGGGCAGCGCATCTCAAGCTCACCCTCACCAGCACAACAAAAATGATGTTCGCATCAAAGCGATGTCAAAAAGGTTCCAGAGGGAGTCGAACCCTCGCTGGCGGAATCAGAATCCGCAGTCATAACCGTTAGACCATGGAACCGTTGTTCACAAGCGGTTGTCCGCTTGCCATGGGCGATCGTGGTGAGTGGTGGGCAGCGTTCGATATTGCGGGATATATGCTAGATGGCCCAGTTCTGCTCCACCGTTTTGTCATAGGATACTTGCTAATTGGTAGTGGGATGTGATATCAATCGAAGGACCCTCAGATTAACGGTTTGGGGCCGGGAGTATCCGTCTTGGTTGAGATCAGGTCAAGGTCCTAACAGTTCAGTGGATAGCCAAACAAAGAGTGTCTTCACAGCCATATTCATGCCTCGATAGGCTATTTGGGGGAATGATTGCTTCCAGTCAGTGCCTACCGTCTTTGTTAACTATTCTTACAGGTTAGGAAAGGAATGGTTGTTCAGGAACAGGGCATGGTCTTTACACTGCGACAGGGGTCGATTGCGCCTTGATTTGAGGATGCAAATGCCTGCCTTGCACATTCTACCTAACTCAATTCAAATGGCTGGATCTCGTGACCGTTAATCACTAGCAACTGTCGGCTGCCAAGCCATGGGCGTATCCGCGTTCGCATTTCACATACCCATCCCCAATTACAACTCTCACCGTGTTGAAGAGATGGCATGTCACTGACATGAATATCCCTGCCACCAAAGCTCTGCCAACGACGTCATGGAACGAAGTATATGTTTCTACATTAAAAACTAGTGCCCGTAACCTGGAAGGAGGTAAGCCTTAGGTCTCTGCGAAAGCATCTTGGCACAACCAGCAATTGATCCATGGTGTTACTGTCTATCTGAAGCCCCGCATCTGTCAACCTCGCCCAGGCCGAATGATTACCGACCCGACGTCTGCAGTTGCGACGCAACATTGCAGCGGAACTTGAGAGTAATCCTCCGTGAGGTTGGATCTGCAGGATAAGCAAGCAAGCAAGCAGTAGAACTCCTCATACTGACTCACGAGTCACCCACGACAGAACACCCTTCCTTTAACCCAAGCTGCTTTTGGCTTCAGCGGAAAGCCTCGAACCCTCTCGGGGTGAAAGCTCCCACCCCAAAACTCACCGCCATCAAACCACACAAGAAAGCTCCCAGATCTGTGAAGGGCTGAAGGCATTCAACAAGCCCACGCTACCTTAGCTTCCATCCATCCTTGTTCAGCTTTCCAGCCACCCTTCCCCCGCTCGTGCAGCACATCGTGTGCAACCATCTCGAGTCGACTCCCCATGATTGGGTGGCCTCGGATGCTGGCTTCGCCCTTCCCGGCGAAAGAAGGTGGCAGCCCATCCTCCATCATGCCATTCGCGCTATCGACTCCCGTGTGCAAAAGCCACCCCGCTCACGAGCACATCATTGCCCAGCCTTGTTGGACAAGTCGCAACGCCATGTCTCGATGAGAAGATGCGCCGTAGCCGGTAGGCTCTGTGGTCATGTACAGAGACCTGCGCTCTGTTAGAGCCTGATCTTGGCGGAAATGCCGTTAATGGATGACGATCGCCCGGAGCTTGCAGCTTTGTATAACCCAGCCATGAATCCCTCTCGCATCCTTTCCCTCTGAGCTTATCTCTCTTTTCCCTTGCATCTCACCCCTCACCTCGACGGTGTCAGATGAGGCCATAAGCCCCCAATCCTCTTCACAATGGTTCAGCTCAAGCGCTTCTTTGCGGTCTCGCCGTTCATCAACAGCGTAGCCGCCCAGAGCAGCGGCGACAAGGTCTGGGCGGCCGTCGCATTCGTCAACCATGGCGAGAGGACGCCCATCATCAGCGACATGCGCACCATCCTGACTCCCGAGGGAGCCCAGCAGATGTGGCGGCAGGGGACGGCCTTTCGAGCTCGCTATCTCAGAAACAGCGTCAACGACTCTGACTTTGACGATATCCAGACTGCATACATCCAGAAGCTCAACATTGATGTGATTGACAATGACGATGTCGACATTCTTTCCCAGACGGATGAATGGGTGTCTGCTGGGGCCATGGCTTTCATGCAGGGCTTTTATCCTCCGTCGCCCAATGCTTACGATGCGACCGCTGGAGGTGAAGATTTGGGTCTCAACTTGGACCTGGGTGATAACAACACCGAATACCCACTCAATGGATACCAATATCCCAACATCAGGACTGCCAGCTACATGGACCCTAGTTCTACTGCGTACGCTCCCAACCACATCAAACAGGCCCCTGCTAACACATTCCAGACTCGACGGGACAGCGCGATGCTCTGCCTGGAATACAGAGATCAACACCAACTTGACCTCAGACGAGCAGCTCAACAATCTCTACCAGTCAACCCTTCCCTTTTACCAGAACCTCTTTTCAACTGAGCCTTTCGTTGGGACAATCGACATTGGCTACGCTAACTTCTGGAACGCCTTTGAACTCTGGGAGTATGTCGACTACATGTATCGCCACAACGAGACCGTCCACAGGGGCATGAGCAACGCAAACGTGACGCTCGGCTTCCTCAACTCATACGCCACAACCCTGCTGCGCGCTCAAAACAGCTACAAAGAGCGCCAGGGCGACAACGATCCCCTGGGCATCCTCTACTCCATCGCCGGCCGCACGCTGGCCAACAGGGTGACGCAGCTGTTCCAGAACAACATCAATTGGAAGGGCGAGTACAACAAGCTCAGCCTCATGTTTGGATCCCTCGAGCCCATCATGAGCTTCGTCTCCCTCGCGGGGCTCGTCACGGGTGATGAGATCTTTAAGGAGCCCTTTTCATCACTTCCCGAGCCGGGTGCTGCCTTAGTGTTTGAGCTCTTTGGCGAGGACCCCGACTCTCCTAACCAACAGCCGTCTGCCGATACTCTGCGTGTGAGATTGTCTTATCGTGCCTCAGCAAATGCGGATGAGGACTTTGCGAACCAAGGACTCTTTAGCCCAAGTCCTGACGGGGTGCTGTATACCGAGTTCTTGGAAACTATGCAGAATCTCGGCAGGACAGCCAACGACTGGTGTGACATCTGCAGTCCCACGCCTGCTCCCTGGTGTCTCTTGAATGCAGTGGAAAACCTGGACTTGAGCACCTCTACAATTGGTCCGGCAATTGGTGGGATTATCGGCGCGATCATCATGCTCGTTGTTGTCGCCATTGTATTTGCGGGTCTTTACTTCTTGGGAGGAGTTCGTCTCAGTCGCAACAATCCCCCTCCTGCAGAAGAGCCGCAGACTGAGGCTGCTGTTGGTGGTTTCAAGGGATCTGAGAGGAAGGAGGGTGATCCTGATGTCGTGGTGACAAAGACGGGAGTTCACCATGAACGTGTTGGAAGTTGGGAGCTTCGAGGCGGAAATCTGCCTCCCCAGACATCTGGCATCGTCAACAAGGACTTGGGACCGGATCCTCGACGTTCGCTTAGTGATGATGAAGACGGTATCAGCGTCATGGGAGCGACGCCAGTGAAGGAGCATGAGGCCGTCTAAGTGAAAGTGACACATGAGGCATGATATGGATGAGGAATGAACAGGGATGAGGAACAGGGAGGAATGGAGAATGGTTATATGGACTGGTTATACCCTTTGCTTCTTTACAGTCTTTCCGAACTATGAATATTTGTATCGGAAGTTGAACCGGCGTTGGATTGGCATTTTGTTAGATACGCTCGTTTGGATGGATGGAATATGGACGTATATACCCAACTGACACAAATGACACACGACATGATTCTATATCACTTTGAAATCTATTCTGAAGGGAGAGGATCGGAATGCTCAAGAAGGGAGTTTCTTTTATATAACTATGATTATACATGTATCCAATATCCGAACTGCTAACTATGTAGCTATCCCACGGGGTATATCCATCCTGACCTTGCCATCCTTCATGATCCCTAAACCATCACAAAATTACAAACTCCTCCTGGGGCGTATCGCCCTCCAAAGCCTCCCCGTTCATCAACCCATGCACATAACACTCACCCACAAGCATCCACGTTTTCCCATCTGCCCTCCTCCTTAGCAAAAACGGTGCCTTTCCCCCATACAGCACAACCACAACGTCCCCGTTCTGCATGATATCCGGTCCCAGGACAAACAACCCCCCCGCGGTTACCGCAAACTTACGATACCGGGTTACCAGCGTCGCCTGGTGGCTCCATTTGAATCCATCCCCAGAGAGCGCCAGCCGCTGAATCTCCTGGTCCACGCCGTCCGTGTCCCCCAGTGCGCGAACTAGGTACGCCGCCCCGTTGGCGAGCCACTCCTCCTTGGGGATATCCTCGTAGGGACGGGAGCGGTCCGCGCCGACGCAGGCGTTTGTCAGCGTTTGTATAAGGGCGAAGAAGGCCGGTTCACCGTTAAAGTACTTCTTCTGCAGACTAAAGCGCTTGCTTCCACGACCGCAGATGCTGCCCCAAAGAGCTTCAATGGGTAGTTGAGGTACTGGTTCACGACGGAACTGGAAGGCGTTGGCCCAGAAAGTCCACGTCGGTCGGCGAATTCGATCTACACGTATGCCACGGATATGTAAGGATTTCCTCTCATCATCGATATGCAGTCTCGGCGTTAGGTCCCCTGAAGCTCTGTGAGGTGTGCCGGGGGTTCCGATGAGGTGAAGCGGAACGATGCGCCAGTCCGGAACCCACGTTGGTAGATCGCCCCGTGTCATGGGCCTCCTCCTATACGTGGACGGCACATCATGGCAGGCTGACAATAAGAGAAGTGATTCGCAGCCCGAGAGTTCTCTGGTGGCAACGTCGTAGTAGACGTCTTCAATCGACTTGCTGTAATCTGGTTCCAGTTCCGAGAGGGCCTTGCTGCCAGTGTGAAGAGAGAAGTGGCCCAGAAAGGCATACACATGGTCCCGAGGATCTTTGGCGAGGAGATGTCTCGCGCGATGTAGCTCATATATAAAAGAGGCACGGTCTTGGTTGATGTCGTTGTCTTCATCCGGCTCAACAAACCTTTGGTACAGATACCGAATGTTGGGGGTGAGAATGTAAAACCTCGACCTCAGATGATGGTAGCTCTCACCCAAGACGCCCGTGACAAGAGACAGGATTTCCCAGTCAATCTCGACGTCTCCCCAGTAGAGCGTGGCCGGCGCTGTAGTGCCAATCTCTTGGACAATCCATATCCGATTGAACTGGACTCATCAGTGGCGTTCTCATCTCTCAAGCTTCTGATACTCACCCATTGTAGCCTCGTCATCTGAGCCAGCGGCACCCAGGGACTCTTGTCCTGCTTCAGCAGCTCCTCCGAGTGCGCAAGACGAAACTCGTCATGCATCTCATCATTCGTAAACACGCCGTGTAGATAGTGAACCATGGTGACGGCCGCCTGGGCAGCACGGTTGTCGTCCGGCCCCAGCCACACCAAGACATGCTGGGCTCCCTTGTATATGGCATTCATGAGACTAACCTGCTGACTCCGCTCCGCAATGTCGTCCTGGTTGATACAAATCTGGTCTGCCCAGAGACGACGACGGGACGAGGCATGTCTCATGCGGCGCAGTGCGCCCTCAATGCTCCGCGTCAAAGGTAGCACCCTCCCATCAATGAGGATCTCCGAGCACCGGCCCTCAGTACCCCAAACATACGAGATGGCCTCATACTCCGGACCAAAATCCAAATTCTCGAACGTGAGAGACCCGACCAGCGGCTCATCGCCTACGCCGGGCTCGAGCGTCAAGATACGGATCGAGTAGCTATCCGGGAAGTGCTCGTACCGGTAGGGCTCCGCGGTCGGCGCATCCCCCGGCACGAGGACATGATCCATGGATAACGGTGACACCGAGACGGAAGAGTAGCGAGCCTTGTGAGATGCTTGGCAGAGCCGAGACGGCTGTTTCTGATGGTGCAAAGACCGGCCGTGGCGACTATGAAAGGGCCGATTCATTCCTCGGTCCCATTGACGCCGTCCTTGTCGATCGCTCGAGTCAGTGTGAGCTGCTCTGGCTGGGCACGTCTTGACACGAACTCTTCTCAGAGTTGCGATTCGACATAGCGAGAGTGCTCTATCCCTCAAGACCATGACAGCAGCACAGTCAGCCTGCTCGTATGTGGAACGACAGAAAATATTGCGACACCAACGGAATTGCCGCTGCGAGACATCCCTCCATTCTCCGCAGGCGGGACTTTGTCCCTAGTCAGCACTACCAATATTACACCCCCTGGGCGATATAGTGCAAACGGCAACGGATCTCATCACGTTCAGGAAAACAAAGATAGACTTCAAGTCTTGATTCTGATATCGAGCGGCGGTAGGCCTATCTATCTAACTGTACACAACTAAATCCTCGGGTCATCACTCATCATCCCGCCAGTATCAATCAAATTATGTAGGGGGCACCGCCTATGGGTGATCCGTCCATCTGCCAAAACGCCGTGGTGTCCGTTCCCAATCCGCTATGGTTTCCGTATGTGACAAAGGAAAATGAAATCGCTAGTTTTGTCTGTCCTGTTCTGTTCCTGCCCTTCCAATCCTATTCCAACTACATTTACATGTCAAGGGTGAGAAGCTCTAACCTTGACACAACTGCCTCGGTGCTGGCGCAGATGCGTTCCACCCGAAGCATGGCCAGAGCAGCTGTGGTCTCTTCCTCGCTGGCATCAACAAGCTCCAGTCGCGAGAGAACCTTCTCCGATTCGATGCCACCAAAGATGTCAACGTTGGACAGACCCTCGGTGTCGAGCTCCTTGGGCTGCTCAGTAGTGGTGGCAGGCTCGTTGTGGAACAGGGCGAAATCGGGATCAGACTCAAACTCAGCGTCGACGGGGACAGCCTCGACAGGCTCAGACACCTGAGGCTTCTCGACAGGTCGCTCGATGATGGGCATGTCGACCTTCTCATCCTCGGAATCAAAGGCAGGCTCAACAAAGTTGGAGGTCTTTCCGGACAGGACAGCGGCATCGAGAGTGGGCACCTCAGGGGTGTCGACGACAAAGACCTGGGGCTGGAAGTTGTAGGTGTTGTCCAGGGTGAGCATGGAGAAGTCCATGTTCTGCTCAGGGATCATGGCCATGCCAATCTGCTGCTGCTGGGACTGCTGGGCGTTGTAAGGGTTGATGTCCTTGGGCATCTGACGCTGCTCCTGCTGAGGCTCGACCTTGAGCTGAGGGGTCGGGGCAGCAGAGGCGGCAGGGTTGTTGCTGAGCGTGTCCAGGAAGTTGGAGAAGGAAGATGAGGACAGAAGCATGCGGGTCAGGTCGGTGAGACGCTTGTTCTCCTCAACGAGGGCCCGGTTCTGGGATCGGAGATCACCATTCTCGTTGACCTTGTTGGCGATTTCACTCTCGAGCTGAGAGATGTATTCTAGTGACAGTTAGTGCATGTATCAAGGTGATGGGATAATATTGACTTACCCTTTCTACGGGAACGGAAAGCACGAGCGGAAACCTTGTTGCGAAGTTGACGACGCTCCTTGCTGCTGAGCTTCTTGCCCTCCTCACTGGCCAGGAGTCGCTCATCCTCATCCATCTCATCCTCATCCTTCTTGGCGCGGGGGAGGTTGGTCATGGGGCTCTGGCCCTGACCATCAGGCATAGAGGGCTTGGCCCGCATCGAGTTGAGAAGCTGTGTGATTTTCTGCTCAACGATGGGGTCGGTAGGCTGAGGAGCCTTTCCACGGGACTTGGCCTGGGGGCTCTGTCGCTGAGCCTGCTGCTGCTGCTGGATCAGCCGCTGCTGGTGACGCTGTTCAGCTTGGGCCTTGGCGAGGGCAGCCTGAGAGTGGGCGCCGGGCCAGAGGCGGCCGACATTGTTGGTCTGGGTAGGCAGAACAGGCGGCGATGGCAGGCTGGCATCCTGCTCGATGTTGCTGGGGTTGATGGTGAAGAACTGCTGCGAATCGGCAGGGGACTCAAATTCCATATCGATATCCGAAGCGCCCAGAGTTCCTTGAGAAGGAGACGTGTTGAAGTCAAACATGTCGTTCTCGGGGCTGAAGGTGGAAAGATAGTCGAGGCTGGCAAAATCCTGGTAACCAGTGTTGTTGGTCTGGTTCACCGCCATGGTGTTTGCGAGCGCACCGGGCACAAAGCCAGTCTGTTGTCGGTACAGATCATAGTTGTGACTGGGACCGCTCAAGGTCTGTGTGGTTGTGGCAGCTGCGGGCACTGACACGGCCGCGGTGACAGGGCTTGTGAAGGTAGGCTTCGAGGTCGCTGAGGGCGAGACTGAGGCCGAAGGAGACTGGTAATTCGAGACGTTCTCGTACTCTGTGAGGTCGAGGAGGGCGTCGATATCGACGTTGTTCGGGGCCGAAGCCGACATGATGACGTTTTGTGAAGTCGGGTGTTATCAGAGAGGCGGATACCGGACTAGAGCGGAAGACGCAGGAAGCGAAAGCGACGGTTGGAGAGAGAATGAAGTCGCCGCCTGTTTATGTAAGAAGTGAGTGATGACACGCTAGATGTGACTCGATGATGTCCGATATGTTCGATGAGTTGATTGATGTAGATGATTTGGTGACAAGTTTGTTGCAAAAGTTGAGAAGTGGAAAGATGGAACCAGGCAGAAATCGGGAACTGGGGGAAGGGTGTTCTATCAATGGGATGGGTGCCTTGGTGGCGGTACGTACCGCCGGGACATCACTCACCCCCGGCACGCCAGGAGAGCCACAAGGAGCCACTGTAAACCCACTAACGAAATCCACTGTAAACAAACTCAAAGCCCCTAATTCCAAGGATGTAATGCTCTAAATCCCCTGAAGGTTTGCAGGAGAGCCGCCGTCTGTCTCTGCGCTTCCACCCCTGCCGGGGCTGCCAGGGCCGTTGTCCGGGCTGACAAGGATCAGCAGCCGGGGAGCCGACTAGTGGAGCGAGAGGACGCGTCAGCTCTTTTCCTGGGTGGTGCAAGCCAAGGGCGAGGATGTGGGCGAGGATGTGAGCGACTGGGTGAGCGGCGCGGGCGACGTCTGAGGCAGCGCCGCATCGAACCAACCAAAACCAGCCAAGAGGCCGACTCCTTCGGCGGCCGAGCCTCCCAGCGCCTCTCTCACCAAGTGCCAGAGTCGCTCTGGCCCCCCCACCTCTCCCTGGATCTTGACCACCAGAGCCCGTTCCAGGTCTCATCGTGTCCCGAGGGATGCGAGAGGGGAACCCCCCCTGGAGAGACTGCGGCCTGAGGATGACGACGCTCGACTGCCCTTTCGGGCCAGATTCGACGCCAGAAAGGCAGTGATGGCAGCATGGCGCTCGCTTTCTCGCTGCCAGCCAGACATCAAGGGCCGCTCCGCTGGGCTTTTTCATTGTGGGCGCTACCAGCTGAAGACCACCGCCAACCTCTTGCATCTACGAGCTGACGAATATTCGTCGTGGCCTGAGCTCAAAGAGGTCAAGCCTCAGGTTGATTATTCCGTTGCCTGCGTTTGAGATTGCGACCTCATGCCTCGAAGCGATGCCACAACGTCTTGATAGCATCATTCCCGCTTGTTTGGTGCAGGCGGAAACACGCACGGGAATTTCTGCGTCCAATCACTGTCATAGACACAATGTGATGGGAAATGCATCACGTCCTCGTCAGCCAGCGGTTGCTCAGACGGCAACGCGGCATCTGCTATCTCTTGGTCACTGGAATGCTGGTCGGCGTCTGCTGTAACGACACTGCACTGCTGATGCTGAGAGTAAACAAACGGCGATGCAGGACGCCGACCCTCCGGTCCTCATTGGCTTGACAGATCGGTACTGATACGCAATCCTCTTCCCCAATCCAGCCAGGTCATGGCAAGCGAGCGGGTAGCGATACTTGTCATCCGTGCATCCCGAGCGTGGCTGTACAGAGTCCGCGCATTTTCCTGCTTGAGGAAAAGGCAATGGAATTATCAGGCGCCAGCAAAAGGACCTGCTCACCTCGAACGCTTAGCCTAAACGGACTCCATGCCGCATACCATTGACCTCGCTCTCGCTTTCCTCGCTCTCGCCGTGTGAAGGAGAAGCTTGGAAGCTTTTTGGCGTCAATACCGTAGTATCATGCTACGTAGCACGTCTCCTGGTCGTTCTGAAACCCACATCGACAACCTGCCCATCTCGCCTTGTCCGTGGCCTTCCCTTCAGATTGACAAGCTCCAAATGATCAAGGGATCAACATCATTTCTTTTGGCTTTGCTCATCTTAATTCCAAATGAAATAGACATGGTCTCGCCTCTCCTTCTCCATTGCGGGGACGACCTCTGGCCGTCATGATATTATCGACTGCACTGCCACCGCCCTCATTACCTATCACCACCGTCCACCGACTCTCACCAGCACGTGCACTGTCCATCCCACTGCTTCTCCTTTCAATGCTCACTAATCTGTCACTGCCCTTGCTACTGCACTGTGCCCTGCTACTGATCTGTGTGATCAGACACAGTGGCACAAACGTCGCCTCGGGGCTGTGCAGCGCAGTGGCTCACCAACAAGCTCGCTCTCGTTCAGTGACAAAGAGCGAATCGCTGGAATCGCGACCCGAAGGAACGCCACTCTCAGCATCGCTCACAGCATCAAAGCACCACCGGCATTAATGAAACGCCGTCGGGCCCGCTTTTGCGTGTTAAACACCGATCACTTCCCATCCCATCGGCGTCTCAAATGCCGTCGCCGGGGCTTCTTTTTGCCACTCGCAAAACACACTTCAGACGGTGGCATAACATGTGTTGTGATGTGCACATCTACCCGTATTGCGCCCCCTTGCCGACAAAAATAGAAAACGGACTGGAGCACAATCCGCCCTTTCAACTGCCGCCCTGAATATCTTCCCCACCACCCCTGACGATGAAGTGTCACTGACCCGAGACGATTGACGACGGTCTGGAGCGACTCCCGTCTCTCCCACATGCCGGTTTGCATTGATCCAGACCTGTCCTGTTTCACGAAACAAAGTCTGCAGTCTTCCACCAACGGCAGCCTCCCTGCTTCAATCCATCTTTCGATCTTCAAACAAGTCAGCATCGGGACCCCCTTCCGTTGTGGGAGTTTCAGACATTGATCGATCGATTGGCCGTGAGCACCGTGAAATCTGAAACCCATATCCTGCTCAAAGTTTTGATGGTTGACAATGCGCTCCGAGTACTAAAGCTGACTCTAGCCTCCTTTGTTCGCCCACATGCCGAAGTTTGATATGCCGAAATTCACTGTGGAATCCCATAAGCCTGCGCCTGGCGATCTCGAGGCTTTGTTCAGCTTGAAATTCTGCCGCTGACGAGCCGTCAAACTCAGATGAAGGCTTTGAATTGTTTCTGCAAGGATTGTATTTGAAATGGATTGATGCGGATCGAGTGATTGGTTCTGACACGCTCATTACCAAAGCTGTTCCCTGAACACCTGGAGAAGCCGCCAGCCACGCCGATATTGCGAATCATTTAAACAACGACCAATCTTTTGAAAGGGGCTCTGCTGTGGCAAGGGGACCCTGGCGTAAAAGAAGCATTGCGGCCAGGCTGGATGTTCTAGAAATATCACCTCTCGTTCCCAGCCGAGGCAGACCAGGGGCAGTGCTTGGAGGTTGGAGATTCAACAGTCACATGACTAATGCCACGTGCTAGTTCATGTGATCAAAACTCTGCTTTGACCTCGAGGCACGTGATTGACCTGCTACAGCCTGATTTGGTTCAGCCTGATGTGAGGCCATCCATCCAAGGGACCCATCCGCCTGCATCTCGTCTGCAGAACCTCATCGGAGCCTTACGCCCTCGAGCTGTGCGCGCCCAACTGCACACGCGCCCGACTTTGCCCTCCATCTCGCCCGGTCTCAGTGTCTCCAGGTCGCGCTTCTGGTTTGTGCTTGCCCTGTCGCGATCTAGAGTGTTTGTGCCTCGTTTTGCGACTTGTGAGAAGAAATCGAAACAGCCTCGGCCGTTTCACTTAGTCCGTTTGCAATCTTGGCTTTCTTTTTTGTTTCCGGTTTCCATACAAGGGCATCATCGACCTTGCTCGAGGAGTTTCCCAGAGGAACACGCCTTGCAAACACACACGTTACTGCTCGGCCTCGGAAGAGCCTTCTGAGTTGCTACTTCACGTTCTTTTGACAGCCGTCCCGTGTCCTGCTTTGCACCTCATCTGAACTTTTGGTGCCTGACCACCATGTGGATGGTAAGCTAACCATAGTTGTGCAATATGGGGAGAGAAAAGCGCGGCCTGCCCGCCGCCGTGGCAGGAGGCCCGAAGGAGAGGCATCGCCGAGCCCAGAGATCTCAGTATGATCCTACGGCGCCTGTACCACAAGGCTTTGTTGCCAAGCCAGCCATACCAAAGACAAAGCATCACTCGTACTTCGAGTTTGTGGAGAACAAAGACAAGAAGAAGAAGAAGCTCGAGTTTCAGGTACAATGCGACTATCGCGCCGAGGTTATCTATCACAGCACTCACCACCTCTAGATCACCACCAAAAGCACCCCCCCTCCTGGTTTCGAATTTGTCCCTGCCGGCAATCCCGAACTAACTACAGCATGCAAAGAGCTGTCCCGCGATAAAGATGCCATGATCTTTATAGTTTCGGTATGCGATATGCGATAGCGATATTCCGCCGCCTCCCCCGACCGCTTTCACTAACCTAGTCGTGCTGAAGAACGCAAAAGACAATACCACCAACACCCTATCACATCAGGTCCATCGGATCGGTCATCATATCAGAGAAACGATTGTCGAGGAAGCCCGAGCCAGCTTAGGACACATCCTGAACCGCACGCTCCCACCAACTGGTGGCTCGCCCGAGCCTATCCCAGAATCCCAGGAAGAGTATGATGCGCAGGTAGATGCCGCTTTGCGAGATCTATTCCCAAGGATCCCCAACACCGACCGCCAGATGATTATCGAACATGCTTTCAGACGGGTTTGTACTCCCTCCCTAACATGTCTAGGTACGAATGTTTATGATGGTAGGGCACATCGTCCAAGACCGAAAAAGTAGGACTCTCAGCAGACATCACCCTTGCCCGACGGGTTCAACTTGCAGTGCTCGCCCATATCCGCCATACCCATACCAGGTATGACACTTTACTCAGAGAGACTACATGGCAGAACGCTCGCAAGGTCGTTGAGGCCTTGTGTTTGGATACACTCGTCAAGTGGCGAGGCGATGAGGAGAGTGGCCGGGACCAGCTGGATGAGATCTTGCGGGAAGTCGTCGTCATATCCGACTCGGAGGAGGAGTCCGGCGAGGAGACTGATGATTCGGTCGAAGAGGTCATGCCTCAGCCTCGATCTACTCTGACAAACAGACTCACAAGCAACATCTCTGGCCAAGATGGTCCTGGTCGTCGCCAATCTCCCAGACTCAACCCGGGCGCCAAAGGCCCCGGCCCCCTTACTCCAGCCAAACAGAAGGCCAAGGTTAAGAAAGCCAAGCGAAAGACTTCGGCAGAGAGAAAAGGCCAACGCGGTTTCAAGAGATATCAAGCCTGGCAAGAAGCCCTTGAACGCTCCCGCGGAGAACCGGCCCCAGCTCCCCAATCTCCCGTGGCACGAAGCCTCCCATATACATATGCTCCGCCACCCACAGGAGCTCTTGCGCTCAGAGATGATGAGTTCCCGCCCGCTTCCCAGCTTAGGATTGTTCCAGAAAGGGCCGGGCCTGCGCCAAACGAGAATGGGTATGTTGGGAAACCACACCATCCTCCGAGTAACCAGTTCATGAACCCTGGACGTGAGTCCTTTTCTCCGGTTGCACGCAAGGTAAAGTCTCCCTTCAATGAGTCGTCACCTGTCACACGTCGACCGGTGTCGAGGATTACCAGCCGCTTGCAAGATATGCTGGTGCCATCCATTGAGCCAGCATCTCCCGAAGCCATGAAGCCTTCTTTTATACGTACAGTGCCGCCCAGACCCCAAGCATTCAGGGATGAGCTCCCTTTTGGTTCCAGGATACAACATCCATCCACAGTTTCCTCTCCATTGCGTGGCCTCAATGTGAGAGATGACCCAGCTCACATATCCCGCCCTGATCGCTTCGCCCCTGAGGACAGACCCTACGATGGGCGTCTCAATGGTCCCGGACAAGCCGTGCTACATCGCGAACAGGACTATATCCCTCGCAATGGAAGCCGTATTGTTACTACCCCCTTGTATCGCTCTGACGCGAGGCCTGCACTACACACCCCTCCAGCCATTGCTGTAAGTCGACGGCCATATGAGGAAGCCCCAAGACCAGGAGATCGTGATTCCCCGATCGTTATGGAAGATCGTGGCGGGTTCTACCAACGGGTCCCAGTCCGTGGAGATGGAACCCGCCTAGCGGCCCATGATCCAGGATTTGTCGAGTATAGACGACCTACTCGTGAGACTCGGAGGGTTGAGGAGCCTCGACCTATTTCCTGGCACGAGGGGCCACGAGTCTTGCACGATAGTCGACACGGCGCGGGGATTGAGGTCATTCCCATCACTCGCGCTCCTCCGTTGGAGGCCCGACCACGCCCCATTTTGGTAGAGTCTCGTTCTGCGCCGTATCTCCCAGCAGCCTCAGGACCCCCCTCCGGTTCTTGGAGATATGTTGAGCGAGAACCCCAACTTGTTCATCATGACGCACCCAGTTCGGAGGCTCGACTTATGACGAGTGATTACCCAGGACTGAGACGCGAACCGTATCGAGAGATGTAAGTACGACTACTTCTAGACGTGAGATGGATACTCACAACAGGTAGTCGGATTGAAGAGCGACCCCTGGAGGCTTTCCAGCAACGAGAGCCGATACAGCGACACTACGGGAATCAACCACCACTTGCACCTAATAATGGCCGGACGCACCCTCTACACCCACGGCAACCCGAGAACGTCATTGTTCTTGAGTGATGATGAGACGACACACGACTTGACGACATGATGTAATATGAGCTATTTGCTCACCTGTCTCATTAGAATCACTGTACAAAGAGCTTGGGCGCGACGACAACGCATATGGAGGAGTTGGTTGGCATCACTGGCATCGATATCACTTACTGTATCTGAAAGAGCATGGCGAGGCTGGGGCGGTTACAGTGACTGGCCCCCTGATTAGATTTGTACTGGAATTCGACGGCAGCATGGAATGATACCCAGAGAGCAAGCGATGCTATGCTCTGACTTGAAGAATTATGTAGAAGTCTTGTTTCAAATCATAATGCATAAGCTTGGATCCAAATATATGTAACTTGAACTTTTATTTACCCTGAAATATCTTGCCTGTGCGTGATCTAAACTAGAAAATGAATGCCCGAACATGACGACATGGAATAGGGGGTATAACTATGGCATCTAGTTGCGTCCTCTCCTCGGCTTGCCCACGCCACCCATCGACGGGCCATGTCTCTTCTCAACGCCCAGCCCCTTTCGTCCAGCTGAGATGCCTCCCTTTCCGCTCCTCGCGCCGCCACCTCCACGTCCTCCTCGTCCTCCCCTGCCGCGGAAGTTACCCCTTCCGCCCCTATCCCGTCCAGGGCTGAGCTTGCTCTTGACAGCAGCAGCGTCACCCCGATCCATCTCGAGATCCTCATCATCGTCATCATCCTTGGTGCGTCGGTTGGAGAACTTGAGCTTGCCTCCACGACCGCGCTTGGCAACGTCCTTGCCCTTGAGGGCGGCGACGTAGGCTCCCACGCCTGAGGCCTCAGGGTTGGGCTCGTCAACCTCCATCTCGTCGTCGCTGTCCTTGCCGAGGATGAGCTTGCCGTCGAGGTCGTACTTGGCCTTTGTGCGCTGGGGCTTGCGGAGCTTGACAGGCTTGGTGGACGAGATGTTGGCGAGAGCCTTCTTGTCCAAGAGATCCAGGGGTTCGTCATCATCCTCGATGATGTAGGTCTTTCCGCCCTTCTGAGCCTTCTTCTTTTGCCGAGGGGCAGCCTCGTCATCCGAGTCGTCTGAGGCGTCTGAATCGCTGCTGTAGAGGGCCTGGTCGTACTCGTTCTCAAACTGGCGCTTAGGCTGACCATCGTCGTCATCGCTATCATCACCGTCGTGGGCGGCCTTGGCAACATCCTTCTTCTTCTTGGTGCGCTCCTTAGTCTTGCGGATGTTGACGATGAGCTTCTTGTCAGCATCGGGGCAATTGTTGTGGATGTTGTCGTAACCAAAGCGGCGGACCATGCGCTCCAGGATGTGCTTGACCTTGGCCTTGAAGTGGCCCTTGTGCTCGTGACTCCAGACGATGAGGTTAGGCACGAGGGTCGAGAGCCGGGGGAGCATGAGCTCGACGGGGAGGCTGATGACGCAGACCTTGACGAAGCCCAGGCAGCTCTTGACGATCTCGCGGTTGTTGGACGTGAGGAAGAGGTCCATGGTCTGGACCAGGTCGGAGAGAGTCTGCTCGCTCAGGTCGCTGCGGAACTCATAGAGGAGCCTGCTGATGGCGGTGATAGAGGCAGAGATCATGTGAGGTGTGCTGCCAGCCAGACCAGCGCTGACCATGGTGAAGAACTCCTCGATGTTGGCGGTTCCAGCTGGGGCATCGTTGGGCATGTGGGGGACCTTGCTGTTGTCGATAGGGACGCCGTTGGCACCAGCCATACGGTGTCCCATCTGGACGAGCAGCTCGTAAGCAGTCTCACGAGCACGCTCGTTGTTCTCCTTGCAGCAGATAACAACCTCGCTGAGGACGGCGGGGATGAAGTGAAGGGAGGTGTCGGGGATAAAGGGGAGGAGGGCGGTGACAGCAGCGAGACGCTCTCGTCGAGCAGGGGCAGAGACCTTCTCAGTGCTCGAGAAGATGAGGTTCTGGAGCTCGGCGCTGCGCTCTTGAAGGGCGGCCTTGCCGATCTCAGAGTCTGCCAGACGGGGGATGAGCTTGTATGCCTTCTTCTGGAGTTGAGGCTCATCCTCCTTGTTGATGATAACAGCCGCAATCTCAAAGAGAGCGGCGAAGCTGTCTCGAGGGAGGTAGACAGACATTGTGATAACAAGGTCCATCAGAGTCTGGGCTGTTGAAGGCATGTGGTCCTTGGACTTCTGGCCCTTCTCCTTCTCAGCGGGCTTCTCCGCCTGCAACTCCGCCGCCAGCATCTTGCTAACCCGGTCAAAGGTCTCCATCAGCTCCCCGTTGGGTGTTATGCTCAGGAAAGTGTTGATGGTCTGAAGAATGGGACCTCGGCTCTGAGGAAGGGTTTGTGTGTAGACGTTGAACAGGACAGCAAGCATGTTGCCCGCGAATTGAGAGAGATACTCGAGGTTCTTCTTGGCGGTAGCACGGCTCACTCGGCTCTGAAGAACCAAGTCCTCCTCCTCATCTTGAATCTCAGCAATAGCCTGGCTCGACTCGATCAGAGTCTTGAGCGCACGGCAGACATCCAACCGCAGCTCAACCTGCTTGTAGAGGAGGTTGGCCAGAATCTCAGCAAATCCCTGGTCGAATGCCTCGGTCAGGTCCAGAGGCAGATCACAATAGCCGGGGAGGGTGGACCAGATCTGCTGAACCACTGTCTCGTAGATCTTCACCTCCATTGTCTTCTCGGCCTGTCCGTGGTCCAGAACCTTTTGGAACATGAGCTCACTTAGCGGCACCATCTCGCTCTTGAAGTGGGCCAGGTTTGTGTTGCTGGTATAATCTCGGAGAATAGGGAACATCCAAGCCCTGCCTGGCTGGCCCTTCGCAGGCTTTGCCAGGTTCAGGGGGAGAACAGAGAGGACAGCCTCAGGGCCCATTGCCCGGATGGCCTTGCCGATAACCTCATCGGCATCCTTCTTGTTACGGAAAGATCCGTTCTCTCGGATCTCACCAATCGTCCTGGTGACATTCATCATGATGGGGAACGACCTCCACCTCAACGAGTCGAACATGGCGCCCAGGACGTTGAATGTCTGCAGCCAAGCAGCCTGAAACTGAACGGTAAGAAGTGACTCTGCTGTCTTTGCAACCTTCTCCAGAATCTTCTCGTCGTAAATCGAGGGCTCGAGGATGACCTGTCGAGGGACGCAGTTGGCCATGAAAGAGACCAGACACTCGGAAGCCGAAATTCGGATATTCTCAGACGGGGACTCGAGGAACTGCGCGACCATGTCAAACATCTGGGGGAGGTTCTGGAAAGTCTCATCAGGCTCGACCTGCGCCGATACGTCGTATCCTCGGGACAGAATCGCGAGCCACGGGGGAACAAGCTGGGTGTCGTTGGCAGCCGGACGGAGCTCAGAGATGATCTCCATAAGTCGTGGCAGCTTAGCAGACGAAACTTCATCCGTCATGCCCTCAAAGATCATCTCGAAAATCTCAAAGGCGGCCATGGTCATGTACTCGTTTCCGCTCTTCGCAATACCCAGCAGCAGCTCACACAGCGACTCGATCTTCTTGGTGGGCCAGCCGCCACTCGCGGCAGCAATTGTCTTTACCAATTGCAGGGCGTGGATCATGGCGGGATCGTGGGCGTCCGACTTCTTCTTGCGCGCTTGCGCGACCTTTGTCGCAAGGTCCTCGAGGTTCTTCAGAGCAGTCTGGGCGCACATGTCGGCGGCAGGGTGATCCAGGGAAGGGCTCGGAGGTGGGTTTCGAAGAACCTTCTTCAAGGCATCCTGCGACCTTCTTCGGACCTTGGGTCGGTGGTCAAGAGACATGTTTAAAAGTCCTGCAACAGCCCTTCGAGGACCAATCTGAGAAACAGAGAGCTCCCAAGAAGCAGCATCCTGCGCCAACAGCAACGATTCGAGACATCCTATGGAGGATCGCAACAGCAGAGGCTCCGCATCCTGCAGCAGAAGCACGGGGGCGAGAAGGGTCAGGATCTGGGTGAACTTGGCTCGGAGGAGAGGCTGCGGGGCATAAGGCGTAACAACGTCGAGGAGGTAGACAGCAGGTGTTGCCAGTTCCGGGTTGACTGTATCATTGGCGTTGGCCTGCTGAAGAAGAGCCAACAGAGCTGCAAAGTATCCGGTGGGCGTGGGCGCTTCGTTCTGCTCCTTGAGAGTCGACTCGACGGCATGAAGTACAACAACAGTCTAGTACAATGTTAGTATGCGACTCTCGACATTGGACAGCTCCAGCAAGGCCAGGACGGCTGATACGTACCCTCTGCTGACTCTGCAAGCCAGGAGACTTGATCTTGTCCAGCTTTTCAGCCAGAGAAGGGGTCGCCATGTTTGTCGAGCAATTCAATCCGCAACCACCAAAGACTGGGATTGTAGGTTCGGTGAAAGCAGAACCCCAGGCCCAAGCCCGCAAAATCCCAAATTTTTTGAAAATTGCTTATCGCACCCCGCCGACTTGTCCGATAAGAAGGCGTGGCTGGTGCTTTGTACTAAGCCACATTTTCAGCCCCCGTTATGACGATGTGGCTGCCCTCAAGCTTACCGCTCTATCCGAACCACTACGTACCTTGTCTCGAACTGCCCCTCCAGCCTCACGGAGCTCAAGGGGCTGGCAGCTTGCGCCTCTCGACTTGTCAAGCGCAAACCCATCTGCAGCTTCATCTCTCTCCCGGCGCCAGAGAGACATCATGGCTTTCCTCATTCTCGTTATAGGGGATCTTCACATCCCCGACAGGGCGCTTGACATTCCCGCCAAGGTAATCGCCGACCGCAACATGCTTCGAGGGCCGCGCGCTCGCTAACACCATCCGCAGTTCAAGAAGCTCCTCGCCCCCGGCAAGATCGGCCAGACGCTCTGCCTCGGAAACCTGACCGACAAGCACACGTACGAGTACTTGCGATCGATCTCGCCGGACCTCAAGATCGTCAAGGGCCGCTATGACGTCGAGGCCACCTCCCTCCCCCTAACCCAGGTCGTCACCCACGGCAGCCTCCGCATTGGGTTCCTCGAGGGCTTCACTCTCGTCTCCAACGAGCCCGACCTGCTCCTTGCCGAGGCGAACAAGCTGGACGTGGATGTTCTGTGCTGGGGCGGCACTCACCGCTTCGATGCTTTCGAGTACATGGACAAGTTCTTTGTGAACCCAGGAAGCGCAACTGGCGCATTCCCTGGAAGCTGGAGCAAGGACGGTGAGGAGCCGACGCCCAGCTTCTGCTTGATGGATGTAGGTGTTCTGCGACTGACATCTTAAGGGCCATTGCATACTAACAATGCTGCTAGGTCCAAGGAATCTCTCTCACTCTCTACGTTTACCAATTACGGAAGGATGATAAGGGCAATGAGAATGTGGCGGTGGAGAAGGTGACATACACAAAGCCAGTTGAGCCGTCAGGAGGATCATCATGAGATGGACACAGGAGCAGTAGGGGCTACCACTCAAAGACATTCAGCGATGCATTAAAGACCAAAGAATCTATACCCATCACAGCTTCAAGGAGCACGTCATAAATACTACTCCAAATGAGACAAGGGACGCTCATATTCGACATGCATCGTGCAGCTTAGACGGACCGTCAACATAGTCTCTAATTGGGTGCATGTGAGGTATCCAACACGGAAACAACATTAAATACAATCATTCAGAAAAATAAACAACGTTCCATCGCTTGGTGTAGAGGTATCTTGGGCATGTAACCAGTCTGAATCTTTTTCCCATCAAAAGGCATCAGCGCTGACAAGCAACAGACTCCCATAAACGCCCAATTCTCTAAAACTCCGGCTATTGCAATATGCATCATTACAGCATCATACTCCTTCGTCTCGATGAGGCTCGCTCTCTGATCGCGAGGCCTTCCTCGCTATGGACAGCCGCCGACACACGTCTCGTGGCTCGCCGGCCGGCAGTCCTCTTCTTCGGCTCAACTGGTGCCTGCTTCTCAGGCTGAGGTGAGGAGGGTGTAAAGTCATACACGTCTACCTCGCTCAGACTTGTTGAGTCAGGGGTTGACTCTTCCTTGATGTCTTTGGCTTCATTCGACTCAGCACGGTCCGCGGCAGGCCCTTGAACCATCATCGACGAGCGTCTACCTCCTCGTACACCGACAGACTGGGGAAGCTCTGGCGGTGACCCCTTTCCGGCGAGTGGGCTGGCAGGGATGCTTCCAGGCTCGTCCTCGACATTCGTGGAACCCGCAGGAGTAAGCTTCTTCCAGGAGTCACTAGCATCGGTCTCGCGCTTCATCTTGACCGTGTCGGGGGCAGCCAGGTCGGCTACACTCGATCGTCGAGCATGTTTACCCTCGCCTGCCACAGCGTCGAGGAGCTCCTTTGTGGGTCGTCGCATCTTGTCTCGAAGGTTCGGTTCCGCGTAGCTGACTGCTGCCCTACTCCGTCTGCTGGGCCTTGCTGGTTCCCGGCTCGCGTTGATGTCGATGGGTGGAGGAGTTCCCCCACGTCCTGCCTCCGTCGAAACGGCACTATCCGGCGAGTTTGGAGACAGAAGGACTTGTTGGGTCAAGGGTGTTCCGAGGTCGTAAGATACCTCTGTCACTGCTGGCGCAGTGGGCTCAGGATCAGGGACAGCCTCGATGGGGATGGGTGGCAGGACTTTGGACCTCGACTTAGGTCGTTCTTGAGTGGCCTTGGACTTGACAAGATCAGCCTTGGCCGTGGCAACTTCATCCAAAGCCGCTGGCTTTGATGTCTTCTTTGGCGAAGTCATATCGTCGTTGGTGCTCTTGGCTGCGAGAGGCTTCCTTGTACCTGTCGCGTTTGCCTTCTCGCGAGCTTCCTTTCTCATGCTAGTGAGCTCCTTCAGTGTCCTGCCTCCGGCCTTCTCACGGATCGATGGCTTTTCGGCAATGATTCGAGTGTTTTCGTTTTCGTTGTTGATTCTCTGCGGCTTAGCTGTCCCGATGTCGTCTCTGGCGGCGAATTTTCGCTTCGATCCGATCTTGACAGGTTGAATGGATGAGGTATCAGCCACAGGAGGGTTTTGTTCCTTGGTCTCAAGTGGCTTCGTTTCGATGGCTTTCTTTTCTGGTACAGTTGTCTCCGTTTGCGGCTCCTGGGGCTCTACTACCACCTCCCTCTTCTTCTTCTCCGGTGACGGGGATCGTGGCATCATCTTGTTGCTGTGTGGTGATTCAAGGGCTTCGGGTGGCGAAAGCTTTGTCTTGGGGCTTTCTTGAACCGGTGTAGGACGCGACCGGCTGGGCGAGTCGACCTTGACCGGGTCCTGGTCAATGAACTGTGACATAGGAGGAGGACCAAGCTCAGGAGAATCAACGCTATCAGGGGAGTTGGCATCGTCGGCGACTGATCGGAGGGCAAGTATTTCTTCGGGGCTACAAGGTTGTTAGTCTGTTTCCCCTTCAAGCGTTGCTGGACGACTTACTTCATTGACTGGCGAGGATAGGCCTTGGTCTCTGAAATGTGTCCTAGTTCCTCGATCTCTCGGGCAATGTCTCGCAATCGCCGCTGAGAAGGGCTAGGTCGGGCAGAGCTGAAGCTCAATCTCGGCTTCTGTTGTGATTTTCGAGGGCGAGGGGAATGTCGCTTCATTGGAGGCTCCAGACCAAGACCAGCAAGAAGGGTGCCCCATTCTGTGAGCTGGGACTCTAGCTTGGCCTTGATCGCGAGTGCGTGGTCGGCAATTCTTCTGGCATCGTTGTCTTCGAGCTCCTTCTCAAGCTCCAGGATGCGGCCCCGGAGCTCGAGGTTCTCGGACAGCATGCAGGCGCAATCATTCTCGAGTTCCCGGATTCGAAGCGCTCGTATGTTGTTTGACTTGGCAAGGTCACGGTTCTGGCGCAGCAGCTTCTTTCGAACTATATCGAGAGACATGGTGAGTTGGCGCCGAGGCAAGATGCAAGAACGAGAGTTCCTGAGATGCAACTTACGCGTTTCAAGGCTGTCCGTAGGCACGGGGGGTTCATTCAACCTAGCCATAGCTCATAATGCAGAGGCGGTGAGCAATCGACTTGGGTACTTTGGCTGTGGAGTTTGTTGAAGGGGAGCGGGTTTGTCTTGGGTCAAGTCAAAGGGTGTTTTCAAGTGTCGGTCTGCGAATGGAATTTCTGGTTGTATCATTATTTACTTTTACCGGTTTTGACGTAGCGCAGAATGTTTCTTCGGGGACCCACCCGTTGCCGGGGAGCCAGCTCATTCAGGTAACCCCTCGGTTTAACCCCACCATCAGTCAATGCAGAGACGCGATATTCAAGTTGACGACAAGAGACGCGAATGGTTCTTTGAAGCTTGTTAACCGCAGCCATGTCCTATCCTACGCGATCGTTTTCGGGCCATATGCGCAACCCGAACGCCTCAGCTACATCCAGCGCCGGACAGTCGCCGGCTCTCTTGCAACGCATCGAAGAAAAGAAAGCCGAGCTCGAGAACCTGAGAGAGCTTCGAGATCTGAGTGCCGCGGTCGCAACACAAATGGAAGCTCTTGAGCAGAAGCTATCGACGCTGTCTGATGGAACAGAGGGTACATGACGGGGTTGTCACTTGCGGCGTGCTCTGGCTAACGCTTGCTAGCTATTGCGGCGGTTGTTGGAAACTGGCATAACGTGCTACGTGCCATCAACATGGCTTCTTGTATGCATCAGCATGTTACGCGAAAGAGTATTTATCTGATGTGTTTTGAACAGCCAAACTTGCAAAGACGGCAGTCAATGCTCCCTCCGAGGAGTCTCAAGACGAAACAGGACCACTTCCCCAGACTCTAGTACGAATTCCGACGGAACATGCACCAGCATTGCAAGCGCAGGCCGAAGCTGCCGAGGCCGCCGCTGAGGAACAAGCGTCATGAAAGCTAGGACATTATGATATCTGAGAAAGTTGAACGCCCACCCGAAGCGTCTCCACGATCCCAGGCGATCAAAATCGCGGCGGCTGCACGCCAGATACGTCACATTGGCAACTAATTGCGCACTTCACGATTCAGGATCAATCCTCTGAATCGTCCGTGGGCGATACACCAGGAAGAATAATCCTCGAAGCTCAACGCAGTTCCGGGATTCACCCTCCCCCCTATAGGGTACCTATCCATCCATGTCAACCAAGGCGATGCATCTTGATGGCAGCAAGGGTTGGAACTGAGAACGAATTAAACAATAAGGCAATTCGAATTCTCACGTGCACAACTCTCGTTCGCTGGTTGAGCTTGGATTTGAGACGGTACTCAAGGTTTCTTGTGGTAGTGTCTTTGTCTTTCAAAGGTTCCAGCCACTCAGATTTACCGATTAGGTGGTTATCAATAGCTGCCACAACTTGAGCTCTGAGCGGAGGAAAATGGTAGCTCCAGATCCTGGAGACTAAGTTCCTGATCGGAATCATGTTGCCAGATATAGGGTATGATTGCGGTGGGAGCCTGTCGGCTTTGATGAGATTGATAGCCCAAGTTGTGTTGGCGTTTGCAAGGAATGAAAGTGGCTGCATGGTTCCTGATTACCCCTTACCAGACGGCTTCTGCCAGAGACCACCTTAGCTTGGGGGCCAAAATTGAAGCCAACTTTAGCCAGATTGTATCCTCAAATATTGCGCTGTCCATAATGTAAACCAATGTCGGTTTAGAGACACGTCGAGGTTTGAATGTCGTCTCCCGTCTCTTCTCCAGCTGGTGGATCATCACCCGTGTTGTGCATGTGCGTGCACTATCAATTCGGGGTGCAGCAGCTACTGCGGGCCTCCCGCTCTGGAGCCACGGCGAGAGGGTTTGGCCAATAAAATAGACGCAACACGAGGAAGCTGCAAATGAACCCGAGCTGTCCGTTGGGTTGCGACTCAGTCGGAGTGTACTGTAGATATTGTGTGGAATGGAACTGCCAAGAGAAGCCGGATGAGGAGAAGGTTTCGCCGGCTCCCTTTAGATGCTGCAGCTGCATTTGAAGAGGGGAAGTCGTCTATATAAGAATGATGCGATGCAGCGGCAGTGACGACAGAAGTTGTTGCACTGCAGGAAGGTGGATGTCCAAGCTGTGGTTGCCGTGGTTCTTTATTTGTTGTTGTTTATTTTTCTAGCCTCACTGCTGACATCCACTTCCTCTCCTCTTCAACATCAAACATCCACCATTGATTGCTAGGTATTTTGGTCGCTTCGTCTTCATCGATTCATCACCAACCTCACGGCTCTATTGCCTCAAGAGTCCGCCCAAGCATACTTCATTCTCGCTAATTCCTGTCCATCACAAGTCAGACAGGGCCCCGCTGTCGGCCGGCGTCTTGATCCCTGCTCATCTGCGAAATTACACATCTGCTCCCTGACTTTTCCCCTGTTCTACCGGACGCTGGTGGCGCCTCAATCTGAGTCTCTTGTCTTTGGACCTCTCACAGCCCCGGCATCCCACGTTCCCAGGGTTCGCAAGGGTTCCCGAGGACCCATCAAGACCTCCTTCGAGGCCCATCAGCGACTCGCTGCGCGAGGCTCATTGTTCGGAAGCCATGGGCCAACCCCGAGTCCAACGCGCCACTGCCACGGCCCTGGCCTGCCCGGGGCCCGTGACGAGCCAGGATATTTATGTCGACGCCAATTCAGTTCCCTCCTCGACCCCCTCTTCCTCTCCGGCCTTTCGAGGGAAGCTTCAAGAGCTGTCCGTTGATCAGGTCCACAACAAGAGTCTTGCCCGGAGCTCCCCTCTGTACGCCCAAGCCCCCGACTCATTCTTCACCAAAGACCTAGAGGGCGGCCCCGTCAAGTCCAGATCCTCCTTGTCCCGCGGCTTTCGACGCCGCCCCCAAGTCGACTCGGACACCTTTGAGCCTTTGGATGTGGTTTTGGAAGAATCGACCCTTTTGTCCATTCCAAGGTCTGCTGCGACCGTGGGCTCGCCCTCGTCGCTCAGCCAGCAGCCACGCAGAGGTCAGTTCCTTTACCAATTCCATAAGCGCCTTCTCCAGTCTCATATCAGTCCTTTGCGCACCCGCTCGCTTGGTCTATCACGACATACTGACGTAGTGTGGGTAGTAATCAACGACGAGAACCATCCATTGTTGAACTTCAAGGTTGAAGAGTCACCTCACCAACGATACCAGGACCACTTGGCAGGTCAGTTCGACTGGCTACTAGCCTGCCCGGCACCAGTTAGCTACGCCAGCGACCACGGCTCCTCCGACGATGGCGAGAACGAGACCAAGGTCTATGGCTGCAACTTGCTGTCGCGCGAAACCCTTCCTAATTCCTCCGCCATTCCTTCGACTGACACATTCTCGCTTCTAGCGACTCCCTTGACCCTCACTGAATGCTCATCCCTGGGCTTTGATTGCTCCCAGCTACTGGACCATCAGCTCAACATGTCGTTGGTTCCTCCGCCACTCTATGAGTCTCACCAAAACCCACCACTAAAAGTACCTGAAGTGGTGGAGGTGAGGGAACAGGCCGTCTCGCCGTCGCTCACCTTGATAAGTGAGAGGAGCAGTAATTATAGCAACTCTTCAAGGAACGGGTCCTTCTCGATACCTCGCATCGAAGACTCTCTAGAGGAGCTGGACAAGCTGGAGGATGAGCTTGAGGCTATCGATGCTGTAACTCAGCCAAGACGAATTGCCTCACCGGTCAATGGCAGCTCCAGCAGCAAGCATCTTGAGCCACCGTCCACGAGTAAGAAGGCAACCATCTCAAAGAGGGTCTCGATAGCCGGCATGTCTGCTACAGTTCGCGTCAAGCCATCCGCAAAGTCGGCACCAGCGCTTCGTCGATCGACTTCTCTCGTGTTCCGCGATAAGAAGCAGGATGAGGCACCAGAAGGTGCACCCAAGCTCAGATCGCAGCCTTCGCGAGGTCGACTTTCCATCTCTCAGTCCGCCTCGCTCCATGCACCCATCAAGTCGACCAAGCCCCCAACTGTTCCCAACTTTGAGCTTCCCGGTGAGGCTGTTGCTCGACGGCTCAAAGAACAGCGTGAAGCTCGTCGTGCCCAGGCTGATTCTCAGAAAGCTTATGTGCCTCCCCCGAGACCCAAGTCTAGTAAGCCACCCACCAAGGCCAGCTTTGAGCTTCCAGGAGAAGCCTTTTCCCGTCGGAAGCGAGAGGAGCGTGAAGCCCGTCTCAAGGCACAAGAGGAAGAGGAGCGAAAGAAGCGTGAGTTCAAGGCAAGACCCGTGCGCACTAGTATCACGCCGGCTAGCATTCCGCGGGAGACAATTGCTAGCCTAGCCCGCCAGGGCAAGCTTCCTCAAGAAGATGATGGAGCAAAGCATGAGAACAAAACGAAGCGATTGTCAGTTACAGGCTCACGAGCGGTCCCTCCTTCGGAGGCCAAGCCCTCCCATGGCCGCGGCCGGCTTTCTACCGCAACATCACGCGAGGATCTTAGCAGGGGCACCTCGACATCCGGAGGAAGTGCCAGCGGAAAACGAGCGACGCTCACTGTCGAGGAAGCACATCAACTCAAGCTCCGTGGTAAGGAGATCTTCCAGCGAGACAATACCAGCTTTCAACGCGATAGAGAGCGAGAGAAACGAGAGCGTGAGGCTGCTACTCGGTTGGCGCGTGAGCAAGCGGCAGAACGCTCTAGGATCGCGAGTCGAGAGTGGGCAGAGAAGAAGAAGCGCAAGGAGCAGCAGGCTTTGAGAGATGTCTTGAGGGATGGGTCGCAAGACCATTAGATTGCGTAATGGCCTTCGAGCTGGCGTGTTATACTGATTTTGCCCTGAGCTAGGAGTTGGAAAAGGATTGGAGTTTAGCACTGGTTACGTGCTTGTTTGCTTGTTTGTTTGTTATTGAGATATTGTTGCTTCGAGTATTTGCGAGGGCGTTGGTTTGCGAGCTTATCAGGGGGCGTTGGCGCGCAAAGTTGTTGCTGTATTAAAAATTGTACAAAACTGCATCAGTTAGTAGTTGTTTACCAGAATTGAGGCCATTGTCAGCCATTGTCAGTTGAACGATTCAGGGTGTCTGGGTAGATCGACTGGTGATGACCAGAACAAATGATGATGGCTCAGACATTCAGTCGTGCATACGGTTCAAAGTCCCTGGGCAAACCAACTAGTGATAGCTCCTCACTTTCAGCGTGACGATAATCAAGATATAAAAAACATTTCTTTCCAATTCGCTCGCTATGTACCTCTATAGACCCAAATCCAAGCATCATTCAATCAACTCTTCTAAAAAGTCCATCATCCATCCATCCCACGTTGGATGATTCAACAACCATCTCTCGCATCCACCAACAGATTCAACCCGAGGCTTTGAATCCCTTGCTTTTGTTTTTCACCACCACCACCACCTCTCTCCTTCTCCTCTCCTGCAACCATTACTGGGCTTGATACAGCCCTTTGAATCATCTTGGATAAAAGAAAGCCTCGAGGCTTGATCTGCCGTTCATCGTATGTACAAATTCCAACTCATGATATAAGCGTAGATAGTCAAGGGGATAAAAAAAAGAAGGGGGTTCAAGAACCACTCCTTGGTTGTTGTCTTCAAAGCAAAAACAAGACAATAACAAGCACAGAAAAAAGGGAATAAAAAGCCAAAAATGCTCCGTTTGGATGTTGGTGGTACAGAACACCGTTGAGAATAAAACTCTCAGGTTTCAAATGGAAAGAAAAGAGAAGTAAGCGATTAGGTTGTAACTTTGTCGAGGCAACATGAGATTTGTCCTCTCGTCAAGAAACAAAGCAGACGCCGTTGTGATTTTGTTGTTCAAACGCCGGTTCACTGCAGTCCACCTTCCTAGCGAGAGAGATTTTCGACAGGATGCGGGTATCTTTGTAGTCACAAAGGAAAAGCAAAAAGAGACGGTGGCTAGCGAGTGTTGATAGCACCGTGAGGAAGAGCGAAGTGAGAGATGTTTAAAAGTTTTGAGAGATACCCGCGCTCTGCTGAGGGTAGTGAGAGGGACTTTCGATGCGTGTGTTTCGACGAGCCGGGTTGTCTCGGATAACGGCTTGCTGTGGTACGTTGTCGCTGTATGGGTTCTGAGTGTATTGATCGTAGTACGAGCCACCAGCTCCATATGGTACTCCCATGGGGTCTGAGGCATCGGATCGGGCAGCAGCACTGTATGAAGATGAGGCGTTGGAAGGTCCACGGTGCACCTCGGCGCCACGGTTGTTGGCAGCAGAAGGGCCCATGGCTCCCAGGATCTCACCCTCTGGAGAGTGTGAGCCGTCCATCAGGGGCTCACCCGATCGTGCATCCGAAAAGTTACCCCGGGTCGGAGAAGTAACGTCAGAATAAGCTTGGCCATTAACGCCACCAGACATGGTGGTGGAGGCCTTGCGTCCGGTCGAGCCGATGGTGGTGTTGCCCCAACCACGGTAGCCCGAGGATCCATCCTCCCTCATCTCATAACCACCGTCCGCCATTCCAACAGCTGGGATCGTGGGATCAGCATTGGGGTTGTAAGCATAATCCTCGACCTCCTTGCGGCGCTCCTCCTCGGCCTGCCTTCTGGTCTTCCGCTTCTTCCACCAGAACAGTCCGAGGAGAGCAAGGAGGGCAATGGCAGCAATTGGAACGGCAACGCCGATGGCAACCTTGCTCTTTTGGTCCAGTCCACCACCGCCACCGTTGCTCTTGGAAGAATCAATGGCCTCGGCATCATCCGAGTTCGTCGCTGAGGCGGATGCTTCAGTAGCGGTGACCCTTTGAGTCCTAACAGCCGTAACCAGCACTATACTAGTTTCTGGGCCCTTGCTGCCTGTAACTGTAACGATAGTCGATAGGATTTCGGATGTGGTGACTTCGGAGGCAGACGGCTGGTTGTCTTCGCTAGAGCTATCGTCGTTGTTGTCATTCGTAGGAGACGGCTTGGACTCTTCAGTAGTTGGTTGCGCGTTTGATTGAGTGGGTTGAGTTTCGGGCTTGTTCTCCGTTGGTGAAGGGCTTGAATCATCGGAAGATGGTTCATTATTTGTTTCTTCTGCCGAATTCGCCTGTGTTGGACTGGGACTGTTTGAAGGACTGGGTGCCTCAGTTGGAGAGTTACTTGGCTCATTGTTGGTAGCTGACGCATTGTTGTCGTTTGAATCTGAAGTGGCTGGCGGATTGGCGGCGGATGTAGGAGAATTGTTACCCGCAGATTGCGAGGGTGAGTTATTGTCGGCCGTGTTGTTGTCGGTGTTGTTGTCGTCAGCGGGAGATGAGGGTTGAGGGTTTGGCACCGAGGCCGCCTCGGTGGGCTGGGAGTCGCCCTGGCCCGTAGTGTTGGACATGACGAAGCCGGGCGTGCTCACTCTGGGGAGTTGCCTGGGATTGAGGAACATGTCAGTGGGACGATGATACTTGGATCCAAGTAGATGCTTGTTGAATGATGGTGCAGCAGCAGTAGTCGGGTGATGTAGACAAGGACGAGGGGGTAGTGTAGTGCATCAAGCAGCGACAGGAGCGGAAGACCATCAACAAAAGGGAGGCGACGGATGGGATAGGCCATCTAAGCGCGATGGGTTCGGAATGGGGAGGGGGACAATATTGGCGATGGTTGCGGATCAGGAGTGTCCTGCCCAGACTGGAGACTGAGGGCGATGGTCGCGTGGAGGGATGACAACGGGCGAATGCATGGCAGAATGCACGAGTATCGTGATACAAAACGTACCTTGAATCGTTTGACCGATCTTTCTGCTTGCTTTCCCCCTTGTCTCGAGAATGAGAATGCGGAGAGGGAGACGAGGCGATTCGTCGCGAGGCGAGTCAAGGACGAACAGGTGGTGTTTCGAAGTCGGCCTGTGGATGTACGAGGAGAGGTTGAGAGAGTGTGTCGAAAGTGTACGGAGTAGGCCTGAAGGTCAAAGGTAAGGTCCTGTCGGGTCGGAGTCGGGGGTGGTTGGTTGGGGGTGGTGCGAGCTGTAGGCGAGACAATAAACACAAGCAACGGAGCCCACTCGAACAGCGGGTTCTTTTTTTTCCCTCTCTTCAGAATGAAATGCCTGGGGGCAGTTGGTAAGGGCCTTGCTTAGCGGGCGGGCGCGCGCGGGTGGAGGCCGTTACTGGGACTTTTAGCAGGTCCTGACCCTGCCTTATTTTCCTTCTTCCAAGCTGAAGACCAGTTCCAGTTTCAGCTAGTCCCAACAGTCAAGCTTAATTTGCGTCAAGAGAATCGATAGAAGGTGAAGAAAAAGCCGGGCGGCCGGGGACTGGCGGGCGGCGGTCGCAAAGTTGGGCGGTTTGGTGGGAACGGAGGCTAGTAGAGGCGCGCGTCCTGGAACTTGGACGGGTGTGTCTGTTTGCTTTCGGCAAGAGGCGTGATGCTCTGCTAACGGCTACGAGCAATCACGAAGAAGAGATTGTGCGTGTGTGAGAGAAAGAAGAAGAAGGATGAGACGGAAGAGAGACAAGGGGGAAGAATAGAGTGCAACCAAGAAAACAGAGAGTGTGTGGCACATGGATGGGATGGGCTTTTGCTCCTGAACATCATCAGCAATGAGTGAGCATCCATCATCCGCAGCAAGCACTACACCAGCAGCAGCAGCAGCAAATCGTCGTCGGCCGTTCGGGTACCTTTCCGTGCTTCAGGTACGAGAAGACTGACTGGTCGAGGTACTTTGATTCTCACCTCATCCACCACCGTGTAGCAAGTACCAATCCCCTTCTATCTCGATCAAACTTACTGCAGGGGTTGATGGACCACATGCTGCGGCGGCCTCTGCCCCGGTTCTGGACCACCGGCCACACCCCGGGGGGCCCTCTACTCTAGCGCCGTGTAGCCCCCGAATCGATACGAGGGCCCAGCGAGGCTGTGATCTACCCACCCTCGGCACGATTCGACGAGAGGGCAGCTGACAGGGAAATGCAACATCCATTTCTCTTTGTTGGATTGTCATTGTCGACGTACTACTCGAGGGTTCAACTATCGAATGCCTCGACAGAGAATGAATACCAGCACACGAGAGGATTGCTCTCACCAGCCACCCGAGGCTGCCTCGCAATTTACACACAACATGGGATTCCCCTCCCTCCCTTACAGCTAATATATATGTACACGTCAATAGTCCCATGGAGACATCATTTCCCACGCTGACTAGGCTAAACACTTTTGTGGTGATAATTCCTTCCCAATCATGCAAGAGTAAAATATTTTGCAAAAGCTTGTGACAACGTGAAAAAGCCATCTGTGAAAAAACCCTAGCACGGCGCCGTTTCACCACCACCTTGATCTCCATGAGACGTCATCATGATGAGGGCGGATAATTTCCCAACTGGCATTCAATCAGTGCCGGTTTGCCCGGCCAAGAGTCCCCTTCCAATTTACCATTGCTGCACTGGAATGTCATGGTCCGACAACTACAACCGCTCGTCAAGAATCACATTCACAGAATTGCAATCGCACATATTAAATAATATCTTTTCCCGGCCAGAGGATGCAGACAGAAGAACCATCTAATCTCGGAGTCACGCCCTGAATAGCCGTTGCGATGCAACGCTGCTGTCCCCGGTCACCACCGAAATCGACAACAATGTCCGCCGACACCTCGACCTCGACGACCGCAGAAATCTAGATCTTTGGAACGTGACAGACAGGAATGAGTCTAAAACATGGCTCAAGACATTGAAAGACAAGACAACTGAGAGTCTTCTTGTTCCACCTGCCAACCTGGTTCCAAAAGCAAATGGAAGGCTTAAACGAGATCCCGTCAGCCATAATCTCGCTCCCCAAAATCATCACCGCCACCAACTGGACCCCTACACCTTAACAGGGCATTCTATCAATCCAATCAAGCATCGACTTGGCAGCTGTGATAACTCACCCGCCACTCTGATCTTGATATCATATTCATCTCTATCAAATCCAAACATGCCCATGCTACCGTATCTCCCGCCTTCTTAGATATCTCAAGCCTTCAACCCAGCTCCGGCCCAATCTCCACTCATCGTCTGTCCCTGGTACAGCCCATCCCACGCTAGCCGCGAGCCACCCAGAGCCACCCTTGGAGGCGGAGGGCCCCTAAAAATAGGAATCTGATCGCGTGTCGCTGCTCATCCAGTCGTATCGCCTCAGGAACAGTGCCTCGATTTGACGCTGCCTTTGCTGATCCTTCAAAACATCAAGTTGGCGCTGCTGAATGCTGCATATCCGTCCCGCCAGTTAGGTCTTGTTTGTTCGCCACTTCGTGCCGCCATCAGGTTTTCCGCGTCCTTCTGGAATAGAAACTCCATTCTCAGACACGGGAATGCCGACTATACGAGTTGTTGGTTGTAAATACCAACTGCCCATTTGAGAACAGGGCAAGTCCAAACTCGGACCATGCCAGCCCGTCTAACTTATTCGCTCCAATCACCCCACGGCAGTCATCAAATCGCTCGTACGTCGGTCAGTAGCATCAATCTGGTTCAGTGTCCATGGTAAAAACGAGATGGTGATGCTCAATATGATAGCACCACATCCAATTGACCTATATACAATGGCTAGACGTTGTCCAGGCCAGTAGTCGTCATCTAGTTTGTCGTGTGGTTTTCCAAAACCTTCTATATGCAAGCCCTGCATGTTGCCCAAGAATGTGAAAGATGAAAATCGCAAGTCGTCATGACCCTGAAATGCGCCCGTGAAGCGAAGAAAGTGCAAAGAATTTGTCAAGAACCGGCGCACGCTGTGTGAGTAATGCAATGAATGCCACAAAACCAACGCTCAAAAAACTGTCCGAAACATCAGACAGACAGGTTGCGCTGCTTGTTGCCTTTCATCAAGGCCGAAGGGTCCATGAAGGCTTGAGTGCGTCTTGCATAGACGTCTGCGTGAAGACCGTATCGCCAGGGAGTCGGCTCACACGTCCAGCTCCAGCACGGATGGCACCGAGCTGTGCTTGAGAGATACCACTCCTGTTACTCCTGATGCTGCCCGCGTCGCTCATCGTGTCTGCGTCCTTGAACTTCTTGGGAGGAGCAAAGTCCAGACCCGTGAATGTGCTTGACTTGCGGAGCAAGTGACTGTGACAAATTAGCATACAATCATATTACATCACAGTGCTAACTTACGGGCTAGGCAGAGCGGTGAGCTCGTCGAAGGCAGTCACTAGGGGCACGGCTGCGGGCACTGTTGGCGAGTAGGGTCGCCTCTCGCCGAATGGGCTCTGGGAGCGGCCGGCGACGTTGTCTCGGATACGATCAGGCGGTGCAAAGTCGGCCGCGTTGATGATAGCGAAGTTGTCATCCTTGAGCTTGGAGGGGGTTGGGAGCGTGGGGAGAGGAGCAGGGGGAGGGAGCCTCTTCTTGGGTGGTTGACGGAATCTCGCTGAGGCAGATGAGTCAGGTCGAGGGCCGAGAGCAGACCCAGCACGAGATCGTCCTCGAGGTCCGCTCTGGGCGCTCATGCCGCCGATAGAGCCATGAGGACCGTGGGGACCGCGAGGACCACGGGGGCCGGGTCCGCCCCGGAAGCGGCCGGCAGGCGGAGGTGTCATAGCACGACGAGTGACAGGCTCGGCATAGGGCATGACAAAGGCATTGGTCTCGGGATCGAAGTAGGCCGCCGCCTCACCAAGGTTGCCTTGGTTGTTGTAGTCGTCGTAGTACTGGCCGTGACCACCATTACCGCGCTGCATGGGGGGCATGGGAGGCATAGGTGGTGGCGCCTCCTTGGTATCCTCAAAGTACTCCTTGTAGAAGGATCGAATACGGTTGGCACGGTACTCGGGGTCCTCAGATTCAGTGATATCATCCGGGGGGAGAGGGCGGAATCCAACAGACAATCGCTTGTTATCCTGCTGAGGAACTCCCAGGCCCTGGGGCTGAGACTGATCAGGCAAGAATGATTTGCGCTGCATGGTGCGGCCACGGCCTTCGTCGTCATCATCTCCATAGTAGTCAGCAATGTCAACCACAGGCTGGTAGGCCTGGTAGTTAGAGCCGTCGCTGTGTCGGTCTTGGCTGGGAAGGGGAGCAGAGCGAGGTGCATCATCGACAGTTGGGGAGGTAGGCTTAGGGAATCCAAAGTCCAGTCCAAGACCAGTTGGCTCATTATCCTTGTTGGCAGGCAGAGTAAAGGCGTTGCTGGCGGGCTGGGCAGTGTCTGTTGTCTGAGCAAACGAGGGAAGCTCAAACTCGGGGCTCTTGGTCCTGGCGACTGGTGGTTGTTGAACCAGGGAGCTGTCATGTTTCTCATCAAAGTCAGAGATGACGCCGATCTCTGGGACGATGGAAGCGGTATGGGCCTTCGCCTTCTCGGATTCGACGGGGGAGTTTGCCTGATGAGTCGGCTCAGGGAGTTTGGGCGTGGCAAAGGGATCAACCTTGGAATCCGTGGCTGAGATGGGCGTCTCGGGAAGAGAATTCATACGCGAGGGAGGCATCCTCTGGGAGGGATCCTTTCCAACAGATGTACGGTTGCTGCTTGATTTAGTATACAGCGAGGACGATTCCTTGGGGTTAAAGGACCGCATGGAGCCGGTCTCGCTATGCGTGTAGGTCGCAACATACTGGTAGGGGTCTTGGCTATCATTACCGAGAGACCTGGCCAAAGAATGAAGTGACTCGCGCGACTGCTGCAGGCCCGGAGGCAAGAGGTAAGGCGATGAGAGGTTCATGTCCATCGAGAGCTGACTCTGCTTGTGATGGAGACCTTTCTCGCCGCCTCCACCCATGAAGATGCTTCTGCGGGCCGACTTCTTTTGATCGCCCAGTCCAAAATCCAGGCTCTTGTGAGGATCTCGAGCATCCTCCAGTCTAGACCTCTTAACATTTCTACGATGAAGGTAGAACAGAAAACCTGCAATAAGCACGAGGACAACACTACACAACAAGAGTCAGCAATTCATTCCTCAAGTTCACCAACCGCACTGCTCAAAAAGGTATAGTTGATGGCGTACACAATAACGACGACGATGGGCACGGTCAGATTTCCTCCAACAGGCTTCTCGCAGGTGTTGGAGTCGGGCGTTTCCTTGCACTTGTCTTCCGACGATCGTGCGAAAAGTCGATGAAAGACGCCAGTCGGAGGCTTATCTGTGCTGTCGGGGGGGGCCGGGGTGACCTCTCGGCCAAGGTTGATACGGGGTTGAAGGCGGTAGCCTCCATAGTGAGTGAGCTCCATGGTGCGTGTAGTTGTGGTGACGGCGCATGCAACTAGAGAGCTTCCAAAACAAGGAGGGTGTTGACGATAAAGACGGTTTTCCTCCACAACAATTTCTCGAGATGGTGTAGAAAGATATTAAGAATTGTCGAATTAAAATCCAAACACAACTGTCCTGACCATTAAGAGTTACGGTTGGTGACGAAGTTGGCAGACAGCTGAATAGTCTCCAATGTTGATAAGGCGCTCGGGGGGTCTTGAATCGTTTCGTTGAGGGATCGAGAGAAGCGTAGAAGCAAATGGGATACCGCAAGGTTCGAAACGAGGTTGTCAAAAGTGCCAAAAGGCCAGCGAGCGATTGTGAGTGAATGGCTATAATGTTGCTGTGTAAAGAAGGACTAGGCCGCCGGACAATGAAGCCAAGAGCAGACCAAAACGAAAAGAAGGACTTGAGCTTGAAAATCAAGACTCGGTATTAAGGCAAGGTTAAAAGAATGACGAGCCCGCTGGCAGGCAGCTTCTGTGAGGGAGGAAACAGAAGGATCCTGTCGTCGTTCGGTCGGTCGACAGTTGGAGAACGAGAGAGAGAACGACGATGGAGAGGAGGAGAGGAAGAAGAGAGGTAGTGGAGGTTGGATGGAGGTGGTGGAGCGAGGCGGGAGACCAGACCCAGGTGGGAGCGTTCCTCCTGGCAGGCACTGACTGTCCCAGCGCCTTCCCCCAGGGAAGCTTGCAGCGGGCGTGCTGCCGGGACCAACGCCCACTGTCCGCGTATGCTGCAGCGCGATGTACCCTCTAACAATATCGATTACAGCAGGCTAATGCCTCGATGGCCTGTCCAGCGCAGCACCAGGGGATGGATCAGATCCATGGATCCCGCCCGTCCCAGACGGTGAGCTTCGCCGTCGCTCACTGGATGGATCCCTAATCAGGGGAGCGAGACGGAGCGAGAGTGACACCAGGTTGGGTTCTCGTCCGGCCCATGATTGGATCCATCAAACCATTGGTGGTTTGGGACCCCCCGGTCATTTCCAGGCCCCCTCCAGTGCTCCTCCAAGAGAGATTGAGGTGGGCCTCGAGAAGCATTTTCGGGGCTTCCTGCTGGATCCAGGAAGGGGTTTGTGGCATGGCCTTGGTCGAGAGCGAAGGGGGGAGAGGGCATCTCGTCATGGAAGCCCTGCGAAGAGCCAGGATGCTTGCACAAAGGCTGAATCGTGTAGGAGTCGTTGACCGCAACCATCGACGACAGTGTCCCAGCCTCACCTTTGAAGATAATAATGTACCTACTGTACCTCCGCACGCCCAGACCTATGCGTCCCTGAACCATCGACTAAAGAAGCAAAAAGACGTTTAATTTCCCAAAGAGTATCCATCGACCCTCGCCACCCCGTTAGCGCCCGGTGACGGCACCCAGTGGCAGCCAAAGATAACGGTTCAAGAATCATCACGGCTCTTGTGTGTGTGCTCTGCTCAGGCGGCAGAGCACACAGTCTCGCATAACCCGGCGAACCAAGATGCACAACCAGGCTCTCCTACCCCTGACCAGTCACATGGCAGAGACGCTGAGCATCCAATGGATTATGAGCGCTTCATGCAAGGCACGAGATCAAGGACCCCGGCTTTGCGGTGGAGGTGACCAAGAGGCGCCGGCCAACGGAAGCGATGGAATGGTTTTGCTTAAACAAGCAAAGCACCAGAATTGGAAAGTAAATAAAGGGGAAATACTCCCCGCCTATCCGCAGTGGCGTCAGGGGCGGCTGCGCCAGTCGCCAGTGGCTGCTTTCTGCTGCAGGTACGCGGTCCCCTGACAGAGCAGTGGGACCCTCCAGCTCCATTGACGACGGTATCCGAGACCGACCTTTCGACAGTGCCGGCCGTGAAATGGCCGAAGACGTCCTTGCCCCTGGAACATGATGATGATCCCCCGTCGACACCGGCCTGAGCCTTGAAAGCAAAGATTCGGAAACGAAATACAGTGGGTTGCGCTATCTAACACACTGTCACCGTCGTCCAGGTTTAATGCCCTGGCCGCCCCGGGGGTGCTTGGTGCTGTGACCCAGTGGCTTGCTCGTGATCGTCCACTCTGTTCCTGCGCTCATGCATCAGGACCTTACATAACGTGGGGCATTATTACTCTCTCATGCGCTGTCTGTTGCTATTTGTGCAGTAGTGAGCTGGCTTGTATCCTTTTATTCTCGCTGCATATCAGGAGCGCAATGCCTGCCTCAATGGGACAAGATTACAGGAACACAAGAGGTGATCGGCAGCAATGACATGGAGCCTTGGAAATTTGAATCGGTGCCCCCGTATCGCAACTTAGCTTGCGACGATGCGAAAAAAAAACAACAAATGATCCACCGGGGAGACCAGCCGGGCTTACGTAGGCATGCTCCCTTACGTCTTCCCGCACGAGGCCATCGTCACCTTGCTTTGCCGTGGTTGGATCACCCGTGGTGCGAGGCTCTGTCTTGGGCCTTGTCTTGCATTTCCCCCGAGATGTCCGGGCCGCTTACATAGCACACCAGTTGTTTGTTGGTCGTAAACCGAATGGTTCTGATATTATCCTGACCTACGATCACAGCCGAGCTAATGCAAGTCACACAAGCTCTCACATATCACCGAGATGAGTTGTGAGCAGTGAGAAAGCTGTGTTCTACTCTGTACGGAGTCCCGCCGTGCCCGATTGGTTTCCAATCCGCCCAACTACTTTTCCTCTATTACATTCTATAACCCATATCAAGTCACACCATCTCACCCTAGATCGCGAGAAACAAGAGGAGCTCGCAAATGCCTCACTCCTGCATCAACCAACATGTTATCCCTGCTCATAAAACCTTGAAACCAGAAATCAATCTGGCTGAACCCCAAACCCGGCGGTTTCACCTCCGACCATGGCTTCCTCCCGCCTCCTTTCATATTGATCCTGCTCCCCATTACCCCCGCCTATCCGATGTCACCTTGTAGAACTCTGGCGCGTACTCTAGCAGCCAGCCTTTCTCGATCTTGGTCACTTCCCGGATGAAGATCTTGCCACCCGTCTCCATCGCCTCGTGGAAAATGACCCAATCCGCTTTACGGTTAAACATGAGGGAGCTTGGATGCGCGTGCAGCACCGTTCCTCCTTCAACGTTGCGAAACGTTCCGTCGGGCTGCATCCTCGCCGCATGGGCAAAGTACCCTGATGTGAGGCAACGTCGGATCTGTTCTGCCTTTTTGATATTGTCCACCGATACTTGTCCAGCGAGCGTCTCATCAACATTGATGCTGAACCTCTCCAGGTATCGTTTCAGCTGTGCCCTGATACTCACCGCTCGACTCATCGACTTGTAGTTGAGGTTATTCTCGTGACAAAACTTGGCCTCCTTTCTTCCCTTGGTGACAAAGGCCTGGTACGCGTTGAGGAGGGTTAAATGGTCTCCCTCATCAACAGCAAACTTTCTCCGTGATGTTTCCATCTTCTTCCTCTCGCCCTCGTGCGAAAACCACACGCTGCCCCCAAGACTGGTCATGGCCGCGATGGTCAGCATCTCGCTGAGGCAGCCAAAGGATTGCGCTGACAGGAGGGTCTTGGCCATCATGGGCTCCACCGCCAGCTCAGCCATCCTTGAGCCAAGAGGCCGGGTGAGTTTGGCGTATTCGTCAAGTGCTCCTAGAGCATAGAGCAGCTCCAGTGCCTTGGACATCAGCTCGGAAGGTGGGTGTGATAAAAAGTCGAACCGAACAACGTTGTCTATCCCCAATGCCTTCAGCTGCAAAATGACTGGGGCCAAATTTGATCTCTGGAGCTCTGGGATGTTGGCCTCCTGCAGTGATTGGTAACTTTGCTCGGTGTAAAGTCGAAAGCACTTCCCTGGCTTTGTTCGTCCAGCTCGTCCAGCCCGTTGTGATGCCGCCGCCTTGGAGACAGGCGTGGCGGTGAGTGACTCTATTCCCGTCCTAGGATCATAGGCTCTCAGCTTCACAAATCCGCTGTCGACCACGTAGACGATACCGTCGATGGTCACTGATGCTTCTGCGATGTTTGTCGAGAATACCACCTTTCGTGTGCCCTCAGGTGTTTTGTCGAAGATGTACATCTGCTGTTCGGTAGAGAGACCAGCATAGAGCGGCAATGGCATCAGAGTGCCATATTTTGGGTTGAGATCAGACAGTCGCTCACTAACTGCCTGTATCGCATTATCGATTTCTTCGCGGCCTGTAAGGAAGACTAGAATGTCCCCTTCACCTTCTTGAGTATGTATGTCGAAGACAACGTCAATGGCCTTTTCCAGGTAATTCTCCGCTGGTGACTCGAGATAGAGTATGTCTATCGGGTATGTCCTCCCTTCCAGGCTGACGATGGCTCCGATCTCATTTTTCGCATCTCCATTTCCCTTGGCGGGTTGGTCATCGCTGCTCCTCGTGAAGAAATCTAGAAACTCCTTGGCCTGCAGGGTGGCACTGCTGATGATGATGCGAAGGTCCGGCCGTTTTCGTCGGATCTTTTTGAGTAGACCGAGAAGAACGTCGGTGCTGATAGACCTTTCATGTGCCTCGTCTACCATGATGACGGAGTATCGCGTCAACAGAGGATCGACGAGGGCCTCCCGGATGAGCAGGCCGTCAGTGAGAAACTTGATCTTGGTGGAGGCAGAAGTGACATCTTCGAATCGAATAGAGTATCCGACCTCCTTGCCAACTTCACAGCCAACTTCTTCAGCCACACGTACTGCAACTGTGGTTGCCGCGACTCGGCGGGGCTTGTGAACTGGTCAGTGGGATACTTCACGTCGCGTCGAGAGTTGCTTACCTGTGTGATGCCAATGACCTTCCCGTCTGAACACCATCCTGCCTGTTCTAGGAACTGCGGGATCTGTGTCGTCTTTCCAGAACCCGTCTGACCAATAACGATCGTGACTGGGTGTGTCTCTACGACATAGAGCAAACTTTCTCGGTGTTTGGCGATGGGAAGAAGAGCAGCTGGCTTGTGAAGCGCTGGAATGAAAGTTGAGTCCAAATCCAAATCACCCATTGTCCGAGATCACAGATTCCAACTTAGAAGACACAGTGGCACTGATAACTACTCCCTGATAAAGAAGAGTTGTCCACGTGCAACTTTCTGCGTAAAAATACCTGCATTAATATGTATGGAAGCACTTTCATGTAGAAACGGCGTCGCAAGAGAGATGCTTGATACACCTAAAGTTACCCTACACTTTGTGGCGCCATAAAAATAGCTAGTGGCGCCCAATCAGATCGAGTGGCTGAGTAGCGAATCACGGCAGCCTAGAGCTTAACTCTGGGTCAACGTCATCAGCCGTCGTGGCTCAGTCGACCCCTCGCGCCTCATCTGCCTTATATTATCACGAGCAAGGCCAACTTGAAGCGAGATCGACCAATTTCCCGCCGCTATTTTACCCTCGGACGTATTTTTATAGTTCAGGGTCCTCATCTTTATCTTCACTGACGTCGATACATCCTCTAACTACGATCTCAACGCGCTGTCAAGATGTCCGCCCCGACAGATTCGGTATGTTACTCCTTTAAGAGCTAAGCTCGCAAAGTTGCGCCTGGAAGCAAATGGCTGACACTCGTTCGTCCCGAAGAACAAGGCTACGGTCGAGAGTGTTCCTGAGTCGCCTACTACTGCTCGACCCCTCGATCTGGATGACGATGATGTTCAGGAGTCTGGTGTCCTCGGGGACGACGGAAAGCCGACAACCGCTGCCGCGACCGCAACCTCTCAGACACCAACCAACGAAGCTGCTCCCCCTAAGCCGCCACGGCCGTTGACCGAAGCGCAAAAGAACGAACTGATACTCAAGGAGGCATTCCCTACTGTTGATCAGGGTATCATCAAGGCTGTCTTGAGGGCTAGTGGCGGCAACGTCGAGCCCGCCTTTAACGCCCTGTTGGGTACGTTGTGCCATATTACGGAGGAGCGGCGCAAACTGACGCACATACAGAGATGACAGACCCCGATGCTGCAAAGAACGAGCCCGAGGATAATGTCCCTCCTCCCCAACCACCAAGGCCGCAGGGCCGAGCCCAGATGTCGCAAATGGAGGCGGATGAACTTTATGCGCGACAGCTTGCTGAGCACTACGACAACGTCGGAGCTTACGAGTCTCGGACCGCCAATCGAGGTTATAACGATGGTCGACCTAGGCAGGGCCAGAACGAATGGGACGACGAGCGGGAGCATAGCTTCATCGACGATGACCTCCCCGTAATCCGTGAAAACCTTCGAAAGGGGTTCCTTGAGACACAGACCAAGGTCAATGGGTGGATCACCAACATCAAGAAGAAGATCGAAGAGAATTTTGACGAGAGCGAGGAGCAGACCCAGCGACAGGGACAACCTTTCCGTCGTCCTGGTGAGTCTAGCCGACGGAGCGGTGACTACGAGCGATACGACGCGGACCCCCAGGTTCTCAGTGACGACTTTGCTGGCATGAAGTTTTCCTCTGATGGAAGTAAGTGTTGTCCATGCGAAACGCCAGGAACCAGAGCTAACAGCATGTAGCCCCGATCAACCGCCCAATGGCCAACACGGGCATGTATAAGCCACCACCACCCTCGGCCTCGCCCAAGCCGAGCACCGGTAGACGTGTTGGTTTCAAGGAGGAGACGGAAGAGATCAACATGTATGACTCGTCGCCGCGAGTGCCACCCAAGGATGCCGCCCCCGCGGGAAGCGCAAAGGCTAGCAAGTGGCAGCCGCTGTCGACGGTCGAGCCCAGCCCTATCGCCGAGAACGACCCTTTTAGCCTGGGGGATAGCGAGGATGAGCGGGAGACACATCAAAAGCCCAAGGACGAGAAGTCAGACGACAATGAGCGGCTCAAGAAGGCTGCCGCAGAAGCTATGGCTGACAACCTGGTCGACTCACAAGGAGACGCGAGTGCGAAGAAGAACTAGAGCTGAAGCAACGTATGAGCGTGACGGCCAAAAGTGAAGACGAGCGGATGCTAGAGGATGAAGCGTGACAAGGGAAGGTCATGGGGGAAGCTGAGGTAGATGAGTTTGATACCATATCGGCAACCTCGCTGTCATGGGTGGTCTATTTCCGGGTATAGCTCCGTTTCAATGTATTGGGTCAGCAGCATAGTGTAGCCTCTTCATTCACTACCCGCATTTCTTTTTCCTCTTACGTACTATATGTGGCCCGTGACTTTACTGCATGAGCAAGGTCGGAGGGTGTGAGACCCTGGATGGTCTGGACCGGGTCGAGTGGTGGTTGAGAACACATTCGAACCTGCGATCCGAGGAACCTGTGATCCGAGGAACTCGCTTGCTTGGATATTGCATGTTGAGGTCAACACCGAGACCGAATTGAGTCGATTCTATTAGTCAATGATCAAGATTCAAAGCAGGGTCTTAGCTCGCGTGTGAAGCAAGATGTCATTGTGACGGGGCTGAAGATGGAGCAACCGAGAAAGAATTAGAAGACAACAGGACTAGCCAGACAACTGAAGAAGCTGGCGTGACGTTCCAAGGATGTCCCGGAGACCTGGAAATGAGGTAGAGCAAGCGCATGAACTGCAGAGTTACGTATTGGGCGCAATTGGCGTGTGATATGGGCAGCGACGGAGACCAAGGAGACGGGTTTAGAGCCCTTTGAACTTGTTGGGTATGACGTCCCTCGTGGCTTTCTCGCATTAGAGGCACATGCTACGTTAATCATTGGGCTGACCGTGATAAAGTGCAGCGCCGACGCGCGGAGAAAGTCCCATCACAATGCAGTCTCTCGGTGCATGCCAGCACCAGGCGACGTTGGCGGTGCCCCGGCCGTGCAAGACGGAGCACCTGTCGCTCGAGCACGGGGTCGGATACGGCACGGCGATTGGACATTCGGATAACGGCCGGCCACGCACGAGAAGCTGGCGCGAACGGGTCGAGATTAGCGGATGCTTATTCCCAGGAAGACGGGGGGAGAGGCTTTGTGGGCAGTGGATGGGCTGCTATGACGAATTCACTGGGATGTTGTGCCCAAGCTGTTAGGCTGCTAGCAGACGAGACAACGAGCCTCCGAGCCCCGCCGTGCTGGTAGACGCCGTGGGACCACGGGCGCCGGCGGAACGAGAACCAGGAGTCGGAGGGGGCAAGCACGAACAACGAACGAGAGATGAGATGAAAAATGTCAAAGTGAAGAGGACAAAAAACAACAGCCAAAAGAACGAGATCCAAGCCGATTCCCGCCTAGATTGATCCAGTCGAATACGACAAAGAAGAAGAACGAAAAAAAAAAAGGGACCAAAAAAAAGTCGACGGCTTTTGAATTGTCCCCGCTTCTTTCCTCAGAGGTGCTGGGCTCAAGGTCCGACTGCCTCTTTGGTTGACCGTCTCGTTGCAAGAGCCACTGAGCATCAAAGTGGACGTGGACGGCGGAGGGGCGGATTTTTGGCTCAAGTCCCTCTCTCACGACCTTTTGTCATAACAAAATCTCCCAACACCAGTAAAGGAGCGCGCATCTTTTTCCTCTTTTTGGCAAAATTCTTTGTCCTTGCTGCGTTTTTTGTCAGTGTTTGTTTACCTGGGCTTGCCTTGATGTCAACGTCGTGCCGTCTGTCTTGTCTTGGATGCACGCACGTCACTTCACTTCAACCTCAACAAGCCTTACCTCACTTGACTTCACCTCGTCTCCCGCACCCCACGAACAAACCCATTCGAGGGTCTAGACCCGCCGCGCAAACTGCAAGGACTCGGGCTCAGTCGACGGTGGAATAAGGAACCAGGAATCTTCACTATTGCCTGGACTCTGCTTGCAGTGCCCGTACCTGAGAGTTGAGATACCTACCTACCTCGGCTTCGGTGAGTGCTCATCTCGAATATCTCCTCTACCTCTATCCAATCCCAACACCTCAATCCTGTTATACCACACCGTATCCATACCTACCCATACCCATCCATACCCGCATCTGCATCTCGCGCGGAAAAACAACCCCATAAGAGGCGAGTTTCAGCCGCCCACGCCCTCCTCACACCCTCGCAAGACATTCGCCCGACTCAAGACTCTGGAATACCCCCCCCACGTGCCCTACGGGAGTCGACCTCGCACGCCGCCTTGTCGGGCGGTCGGGTGATGAATCAAAGGACCCTGCGGCGCCAGGCGTTCAATCGTGTCACTTTTACATGACAAGAGTTGAGGGGACAGACAAAGTCGAGAGAGAAAAAAAATTAAACAGTGTCGTCGACGGGAAGTGGCGGTTGTTAAGCATCCGACGACTCACAGGGCTTCAACTCACACTGCACTACCATCCATACCACTCTCCACCCGGCCTGGCCTTCAACCTGGCCTCTCAACTCTGGCTGAGCTGATGTCGGCTTGGCCTGCCTTGACACTGCATTTCCATGTCCAAGGCATTCACTCGGCTTCCTCCAGACCCAGTCTTTGCCTTGCCTCGACTTGTCCAGTCATCTCCCCTCGTCACCTACCTTACCTATTATCCTTCAGCTCCAGCCTCTCTCGTCACTGTTGCACTCACGCACAAACGACGCTCAAGATACCTACCACACAGACGCTGTAACTGACACCGAGACTCACGTATTCCAGCCGCAAATCCCGTCGTCTCATCCCCCTTACCAAGCAAGACCTGGTAGACAACAACTGTCGCTTTTACTCACTCGCTCCCTCATCAGCTCCCCTCTCGGACGCCAAGGGCAGCTCGAGGGCGTCCAAGCCGAAACATGTAAGCCCTCTCTGCCCCCCCTGTTGCTGCCTACATCAGGGCCAGCCCAAGCCTAACGCCCCCCCTTCGAGGACCTGCTCTAAGCTGCACGGTTGCTGGACAATGGCAACTTGGCGCTCGTGATGAGACCCAGACTGTTCAAGATAACTCACACTCGCCCCTAGGAAGTTCGGCAAGCAGATCCAGAAGCGTCAGCTTGAGGTGCCCGAGTATGCGGCTAGCTTCGTCAACTACAAAGCCCTGAAGAAGGTATGTCCATGTCGTTCCCGCCCCCCGTTGGTTCAGTTCAGGTCCCCCCGTTCCCGTTCCCGCTACCGACATCCCCGGCTCCCGTCTCCGCTGTCATCTCCCTTTCACGGTGCTTGGTCCACTATATCACTTTTCTTCCACAGACATGTCCAACCTCCCTGTCCCAAGTTTCTCTGGTCCTCGATTCCCCAGCCCAATTGTCTGTCCCCCCTTCTCTGAATCCGTGCCCGTAACCCTTGCCCTGGCCCTGTTTACCTGCCCTTCTCAGCTCAGCTTCTCCGATCCTCTGCTTGTTCCAGCTGCAGATCGCGATCACCTGTAGCAGGAGGCATCACGCAGTGTGACGGGGGCTGCCAAAAGCAAACCTCCTTGCTTCTCCATTCGTTCTGCAGCCCAAGGGCACCTTTCTTCACCCGCTGCCCGCACGCGACCCCACGACCCTTGGGACGCCTGCCACTAACACGGTGCCATGTAGCTCATCAAGAAGCTGTCCGCAACCCCGACCCTCACCTCCCAGAATGATGCCCTCCGCTCGGCTACCCCCGTCGACTCCCAGGCTGCTCTCCAGGCCAACAAGGCGACCTTTTTCTTCCAGCTGGTAAGGATCCTCCCCGGTGCTTTGTCTCCGCCATGAACATCCCTCCGTGGTTGCTAAACGATGAGCAGGAACGGGAACTCGACAAAGTCAATGCCTTCTACCTACAGAAGGAAGCCGAGGTTTGTCGACACGTCTTTCAGCCTCGTTCGGCACGTTTATCTGACGCGCTGTAGCTCAAAATCCGCCTCAAGACCCTCCTAGACAAGAAAAAGGTGCTGCAGTCGCGGCAAGGCATCTCCCGCCGTTCCGCAAAGTTCACTACTCTCGAGGAGGGCTTCCAGCAGTTTGCTACCGACCTGAACAAGCTTCAACAGTTCGTCGAAATCAACGGCACCGCCTTCTCCAAGATCCTCAAGAAATGGGACAAGACATCAAAATCCAAAACCAAAGAGCTCTACCTCTCGCGAGCCGTAGAGGTCCAACCGTTTTTCAATGCCACTGTCATAAGCGAGCTGTCTGACCAGGCCACTACGAGCTTGCAAGAGCTCGGTGCCTGGTCAGATGGAATCCAGGTCAATTTCCAGACCAACCATGTTGTGACTTCGCAGCATTTCGTGGGCACAGACGAAGGGGATGCAGACACGCTGCTTTTGGACACTGTCATCACAGGGAACCACGAATCTCTCCGGGACTTGCTCATGAGGATGAGATCTGCTAATGAAACCAATGAAGGCGACAGTTCGCTTATGGAGAGGATAACGCGGACCTTTTTGGCAGCCATTTCAGAAGCGCCCCAGGAGTCTCTGCGAATTCTTCTCGACACAGGCCTTGTCGACCTCCACTCGTACGACGACATCAATGAGCGGAATTGCCTGCACCAGGCTGCTATCTATGGGAAGCAGTATGTGCTGGAATGGGGCCTCTCAGTCAATGTCGCCGTGGACAGGACAGATGTCTATGGGCGAGTTCCTCTGCATTATGCCAGTCTTCATGGAAGATTGGAGATGCTCAAGTTTCTATTGGACGGTATGCTAAATACTAACCCCTATCTTGTAGGTTTCGTGGCTGACAACTATGTAGCAAATCAAAGCACGATTGACCTGACGGACCACGACAACTTTACTCCCTTGATCCACTCCATTATTCACGGCCACCTCGAATGCATCGAACTCCTCCTCGCTAGATCCGCACGTATCGACCCTGTCGGGGACTCGGATCACGTCCCCCTGAATTTGGCATGCGAACATGGCTCGGTGGCGGTTGTTGAGCTTCTCCTGAAGCACGGTGCCAAGATCTTGCCAGATGCCGAGGGTCTGTATCCCCAGCATCTAGTGGCAAGGGCGGGCCAGACATCAGAGCTTCTGTTGCTCCTGAAGCAATTCGGCGCAGATTTGGATCAAGTTGACAAGCTCTATGGATGGACACCCCTTGTCCATTCCGCGAGCGAGGGAAATGTCGACTGTCTTCAGGCATTGCTCAAGGTTGGGGTCGACGCAAGCATTGTGGACGAAAAGGACCTTCCAGCCATGTACTATGCTGCTTGGGAAGGGCATCTGGCCTGTATGAAGCTCCTGACACCCTTCAACACGCGGCCGCGAGCAAGTCCTTTCATGGTGCAACCTGCTTTGGGTCCTCTGGAAACAAGCAGTGCCCCCCTGCCCATGTCCCTGGACCCGGATGCGATCCCCGAACTCGAACTTCCTCCTCCGATTATTCCACTCAGGAGATATGGCCACAACTTCCTTGATACCAAGACGGTCGTTCAGATCACGTTTGGGGACCTGGACGAACAACCTCTTATGTTCTTCCAGGACGGCAAGTATCCTGCTGCTCGGCTTACTATTTCCTCCAAGGTCTCGGATCTCATTCCCAAGAACATTATTCTACCCTTTCAAGAAGATACCCGCATTGTTTCTTTCCAGGTGGACAACCTGGATTCTTTCAGTCTGGACATTGACGTTTTCCCCACTTACGGTGCTAAGGTCATCGCGAAGACGGTTGCACTATCCAGCATTTTCAAAGGCCTGCAAGGCACTTCAACGTGCTGCCTGCCTCTTTTCGATCCAAGGCTTCGTGCTATTGGCCAGATCTGCTTCAACGTTCAGGTCATAAAGCCGTTCCAAGGAAAGCCCCTGGAGATCACTGACTTTGAGACGTATTGGAAGGCTACGAGCCAATTCAATCAACCAACGAGCGCCATTGTTACAGGATCGAGTCTATCCGGCGACTATGTGAGAATCTTTGTACAGTACACCAGTGATGGTGTCCCAGTCCTCTGGCCTCGATGGACTATAGCTTGTGGCGGACTTGATATTCCTGTCTGCCGGTTGACCCTGGAGCAATTCACGTCTATGACAGCGCGAAGCAACAGCCGTGCAGACCTACCCAGCTTGGCGAGCAAGACATCGGAAAGCATTGCCGAGGTTTACCACATTCTTGCTACGGCTGGTATCACGCTTCAGGAGGCACTCACACTGCTGAACCCGGGTATGCACATCAACCTTCAGGTCTTGTACCCGACACCAGAGGAGGAAAAGGCCTTCTCCATGGGCCCTGCGTTGGACGTCAACGTGTTTGTGGACTCGATTCTCAACATTGTGTTCGACCATGCCCGGGCACAACGTGCTCAGGCCCCCGATGTGGTGCGGTCTATCGTGTTCAGCAGCTACAACCCTCGACTATGCACAGCACTGAACTGGAAACAACCGAATTTCCCCGTCTTCCTGTGTAACGACCTGGGACGGGAAGAAACGACGGGAGCCAACGGCACAGCCCTCGCCAGTGGTCGGCGAAGCGCATCTATCAAGGAGGTTGTGAGGATTGCACAGAGCAACAACTTTATGGGTTTGATCTGTTATTCTCGACTGTTGGTATGTTGAAAACTCGTGCGTTTTGAAACTAGCTGGTAGCTAACTTGGAGTAGGACATGGTGCCGGCGCTTGTGGATGCCATCAAGTCTCATGGACTAGCGTTGGTGATGGACAAGTCTTCAGACTCCCCCGACGCGAGCCCCATGACGGACCCTTTCCCACGGCCACCCAAGGGTGTCGATGGCGTTTTGAAAAGCCATGGGATTTTGCGATTCAATGATTCGATAGACATGTAGTAGATGGGTCATAATGAGACATGCCTACACGATAAACATTAGGACGAGAGAGGATAGAAGGGAGCAACATGAAAGAAATGCATTTGATAGAATCATTAGAGGCATTGCGTGAAGCGAGGTGTTGCTGGGTAGCCAAACTCGCGCAGCTATTAATCAGTTCCTGCAGCTATTCCAACTTGTGACCAGGGTCCGTATAAAGGACAAATTATCAAGCTCCCTTGTACTCATACTTGAGCGCTGACAGTTCCTTTTCAGGGTCGACGCCGCCCATGACTATCTTTGCCAGCAAAACTACACCATACACTACAAGCGGCAGGTAGCCCATTCCGGGCCACACAGCCTCACTTTTTACTCTGCCTACGGCCCAGGCCATCAAAATCAAAATGAAACCCAGGCCAAGGTTCAGGTAGGGCAGATACATCTCGAGAGGGGACTTTCTCTCAACGTAGCTGAAAGAACTCCTCCTCTGTCGAGGTCTTCCCCTAGGGATGTACTCGACGTGATCATCCTCATCGTCTTCATCATCTGCTATTCCCGACGACTCGCCACGTGTTGACAAGGATGGTGGACGGGTGGGACGCGGGGTCTTGGGACGCGCCCACTTGTCGAGGAAGGCGATCCCCGATGTCGCGGGCGGCTGGTGATGTAGAAGATATGCCGTCGAGAAGAGAGACGTGAGACTGAGAAGCGCGAGGAGCGCCGTCCGGGGGTTGATGAGGGCCGGGAGGTAGGGTATGGTAGCTAGTAGAGGTAGAGCGAGGAGGAGGCGACGGAACTGGGCATTTCGGGCGGCGTTTTCTTCTACGAGACGTTCGATGAGGTCTTCCTGCTCTGGCGACGTTGTTAGTTGTCATCGCGATGTAGTGGGAGGGGGTGGTATACCTTGCTCGTCGAGGGCTTCAGGCTGCGAGTCGTTGGAGTCTTCTTCTGGATAGTGGAACGTACGCCTCAGACGGGCGGTTGCGCCCCCCGAGTTTGACATGATGGTGTCTTTGCGACTTGAAGATGTCAATTTTCCATCAATATGAAAAAGAGAGGAACAGAGGATGATGATGGTCAAGGTACGTAGTGGATGTAACAAAGCTGTCGTCACATGGGCAGGGGTTCACGAGGTCAGAGTCGCTGAGGCTCAGCCTTATGACGCCACACGAGGCGACGCAACGGCCTCCCCCACCATCCCATCGGCATCCGGCCGTAAAATTTCCCCGAGCCCCAAATGCGAGCCCGCCCTCACCTGATGTATATACAACCTCCATCACCAAACAACCACAGCCAACAATGTCGCAGCAAATAGTGCTTACCCGGCTCGTCCGGCGTAGGCTCGTCGCGGCCCTCGAGGCTAGGCCGTCGGCTTTGAGGCCTGCGCAGAGGAGGTGGATGACGAGGGCGCCCAAGCCTGGTGATGGGCCGTTGATGTCGAGACGGGCGGATCGAGAGCTTCCAGGTACGACGACGACTCTTCCCGCACTCGGACGAGGCCAATGCGGTCAAGGCGACATCTAGCTGACATGTAAACTCTGCAGACATCACCGAAGTGAGCTTCCGCTGGCGCCGCACGCTCCCCATCTTCATCGCCATCGTGGCCACCTGCTCCGTCGCCATCTTCAACTACCAAAAGATGTCGTCGCCCGTGGTGTCGTCGACGCTGTACGCCCTGCGCACGTCGCCCGAGGCCCGCGCCCTGCTGGGCGACGAGGTCTACTTCAAGCACCAGATCCCCTGGATCCACGGCGAGATGAACCAGCTGCACGGCCGCATCGACATTTGGTTCTCGGTCCGCGGCACAAAGGGCGTCGGTGTCATGCGCTTCGCGAGCAACAGGCCCACCAGCAAGGGCTTCTTCAATACCACCGAGTGGAGCCTTACCATGGAGGATGGCACGAGGCTTGATCTGCTGGATAACGGCGATCCTTTCAAGGGGTTGTTGGGTGGTGCTGCGGAAGAATTGCCGCCGTTGGAGGAGGATGCTCCCACGAGAGGCTTCCGCAAGCAGGTCGAGTACAAGTGAGGAACGACAGGAGGAGAAGACGACGTGGATGTGAAAAAAAAAAAAACATGATAACCCTCGGACTCCGGTTGTAGTTGAATCTGTACAGTAGTGGTAGATGGTGTGTGTGTGTATAATACAAAAAGCCCGCTATGATCTCCTCCTTTTTGCCCCCATAAGGTGCCCCTTCATACAAATCCCATCATCATACATGACATTAGGCCTCGAGCTGCGCCGCCTCTCTCTGCTCCTTGAGCACCAGGTGCTTCTCCCTCGCGGCCTGGAGCTTCTCAGCGTGATCCGGGTTCCGTTCTAGCAGAGTCGCGAGGGCGGCCTCACGATGCGGTTGCGGGGGCGCCTTGCGCTTCTTGGAGTCCTGGAGCCGGACGACGCGGCCCTTGGGGCCGGCGATGGGCCCGCTGACCAGCACGACGCCCAGCTCGTTGTCCACCATCATGACCTTGAGGTTCTGCACCGTGACGAACTCGTTGCCCATGCGGCCCGGCATCTTCTTTCCGGGAAGAACTCTGCTACCGCTGCCCTGCGAGGGACCCGTGGTACCGATGGTTCGGTGGTTCTTGGAGTTTCCGTGCGACGCCTCTTGACCCGAGAAGCCGTGGCGCTTCATACCACCGGCGAAGCCCATGCCCCTCGAGCGGGACTTGACGTCGACGTACTGGCCCTTCTTGAACCAGTCGGGGAGGATCTGGACGCCGACGGGCAGCAGGCCGGACTGGTCGCGGACCATGAACTCGGCGAGGTCGGCCTTGGGGGCGATACCCTTGGCCTCGTAGTATCCCAGCATGGGGCTGGTGACGTTGCGGCCGTCTCGAGATCCAGAACCAATCTGCACAGCCCAGTAACCATTCTTCTCGCGAGTCTTGTTGGCGATGACCTGCACCTGGTCGAGCTGCAGAACAGTGCACGGCACGCGGACCTTTCCGACAAAGACGCTCGTCATGCCCTTCTTGATAGCCAGAACACCAGTGCGGAGAGGCGTCGTGTTCTCTCGGCGCTTGAGGGCAGCAGCAGGACCGGTGGTGAGAGCAGGGAGACCGGACGAGGGCTGGTTGAAGCGCTTGTGCTTGTTGCGAGGGGGGGCAGTCGACCAGCCGTTCTTGACGCCGCGGGTCGCCGTGAGGGGGAGGAGGAGAGGACGGGTTGCCGCCGCGGCGCAGGGCCGGGGGAGGGCGAGACGGATCGGTAGACGGGGAGGCATGGCTGGGAGATCAATTGAGCCGTCCAGAGGTGGAATTGGCGGTTGGATTGATCGTTGGACGTTGGTGGTGAAAGTTTTTGGGAGGTTGAGATGGAGCTTTTGCAAAAGCCGGAGAATTCCCGGCTAGAGGGGACTGAGATCAACACCACCATGAGACGAGTGAGAATAGATGTCAGGACAAGATGAAATGATGTCTTGTGATGAAATATTTATTTTCTCTTTATTTTAATTGATTCTTCTTCTGGAATACTCGTGCTCCACTTGATCCCATTGACTCTGCCTCATCTACGCTCCAGGTCCCCTCCCCCCAATCCCACTCCCCATCTGATTCACACTTGTCCCCTTGATCTTGTGATCCCCAGGCTGCGCCGCGGCCTCATAAATAATATTAGCCGGTGCCCGTCCAAGCTGCGTCCACTCGCCCTTGAACCCAATGTACGAGACCCTCGTGACGTCCTCATCGCCGTCGCCAAAGTTGTCGGGGAAGAAGAGCACGAGCCGCTGGACCTTGCCGAACAGCGCACGGCGAACGGGGACTTCCTGGAGTTCGCCCGTCTGGGAGAGCTCGATGGTCTGCACGGGGTCGAGCTCTTCGGCGGCGGCAAAGTCGATGTCGTCGCGGTTGATGAAGAGGTGTAGGGTCTTGGGGGCTGAGGCGGAGGGGGAGGTGCGGATGAGAATAGAGTGAAGCTTGATCTGAGAAGTGAATCTGACATTTATCAGTACATATATCAATGTTGTAGTTAATGAGAGAAACTCACGGCACCGTCATGAGGAGCTGCTCATCCACATCGCTCGCCAGCTCAGGCTCCACGCTGAGCCTCTCCTGCCACGTCTTCTTGACGACAGCCTGCCCGACGTCCCGCTGCGCCTCGTTGAGCGTCACAATGTGATCAAAGTTGATCTGGCTGTACAGAGAGTGCTGCACGGCAGGAGTGATGTCGTCCGAGTGGTCGTGCTCATGGTCATGGTCGTGACCGCCATGGCCGACGTGCTCGTCGTGGCAGTGAGACATTTTTATGAGGCGGCTGCTCTTGATAGTGAAAAGTGACTCTGAATGTGTCGTTTTTATGTGCTTTGCAGGAGGCAAATGATGGATGGGTTGAGTCGAGTTGTTGATGTTGGTTGTAAGTCAGGTACATATGGAGCTGGAATCCTCAAATGACGTTTTAGCAGGCTGCCGTATGTAAGCGCCCTACGTTCATCATGAACAAAGACACTGCAAACTTGGCATCAACAACGCCAATGTGGCAAATTCCTGACATTCCAGATACAAGCAATATATTCATCTTCACATCAAGCATCTCATATGGCCATGTCCTATCAGATCCTTTCCTGGGTATAAATCCAATATCGCTTCATCTAAATCCACTCTTCCTCTTGCCCTTCTTCACCTTCTTCCGATCTCCAAACACGCCCGACACCGGCTGGCTCATGGTAAACGCAGGTCCCAGGAGTCCCTGGCTCTGTGAAGATTCAGGAACCCGTTGCTGGCTCGACATGATCTGTACTGGCTGTGCTGGTAGGGCTGGGAGCGATGTACCCTCATCTGCTGGCGGGCGAACCTGCGAGGAGCCTTGTGTTGCCCTTTGGGAACTTCCACGCTGTCTCATAAATGCTGGTAGTTTATACTTTTCAGCATGGGCCTTGCGTTTGGTCTCTATCCTCTGCAATCGCTGTCTCGCATCGTCAAACTTCTTGTCGCTTGCAACAGCAACGCTGGAAACATAGTCTTCTGTACCAACACCGCGCTCGGTGGGCCAGTAAGACAAGACGGTCGATTGCTTGGCAGACGCCATCTTGTCCAGCCGCAATGATGGCGCAAGTAGCTGTAGCCGTCGGATTGCTGCGTCGTTGGTGTCATTTGGTGTTGAGCTGATGGGTGATGAAGGAATTCCGGGATCCGACGACTGAGATGCCTTGGTAGGTATCGAGCTTGACCGTATTTGTGTATAATGAAGCTCCCCCTCGTCAATCTCGCGACTTCCAGAACCTAGAAGAGGAGTGTCCTGGACCATGACACCGGCCGTAGCTAGGAACATGTCCTTGGCCAGGTCTGCGATCCAACCTCGCCTGGTCTCCTCATCCTCATTTGGCAACCTGCCTTCCAGCTGATCAAGCCAGAGGCCCACGTAGGTCTGATTGAGATGTGACAGGCTGATTAATTCCCTGACCCATTCTTTCGAGGTCTGTCTTCCGAGTTGAGTAACGACAGCCTGGCCGTCATCTTCTAGGAACAAGTCCAACATGTTGATCTGTGCCGTACCGTCGTCGCTTTCCAACTGCAGCTGATCAAGGCCCTGGCCGATTTCTTTCCTGCAAGGGAGTTAGTTACGTCTTTTTGGACCTAAAAAGAGAACTTACCAAGTCCTGAGTGAAAGTCTCCCTTCGGCTGTACCCTCTGCGATGTGTTCCTGAATAGCTGAGAGCAATGCAGGAGGTATATCATGAGAACTCATAGAAACAGCCATCAGGCTATCCAGGAGGGCTCGGCAGAGAAAGTCAAGCTTCAGATGAACTGGTCCAAAAACCGAAGATTCCCTCATGTTTATGGAATCAAGTTCGCTTCTGCGGGAATGAGGCTGCACGAGCTGCGCCAGCTCAGTGTCAGCTAGGCTGTCAGGAAGCACAAACACCTCACCCATGTGTCGAAGGAATCGATTTCGCTTCTTCCTCCATCGCTTCGCTTGAGCCGTCTTGGACCGTTTTATCCGACCAGTTGGCAGTACGATCTGCATATCACGGTCCTTGGCTGAAGCACAAATGCAATATCGCACTCCAAGATCCTTGTTAAGAATGGTTCCCTGGTAAAACTGAACACCAGCATTGAGATACTCGAATCCAGTTCCAGTTGCAGATGCGCCGTTTCGCGTGAGCTTGGCGGGGCGGATCTCGAGCGACTGGATATCGCTCTGCGCAGCCGTGTTCTCATGAGGTAGAGTCAAGACCTGGCGATGCCATTGTGGAAGGTTTTTGTCCTTTGAATGTCCAAACCAGTAGGTGTGGAGCTGTCTATGGGTAGGAGAAAAGGTAAACACCATAGCGGAATCTTGATTCTCCTCCGAGGCTCGGCATGTGGTTATCCTGAGTCCTTCTCCGTCGAGCAGATGGGGAGAAGTGGCTAGGATAGTGGGCTTTGACGGCTCGTCCTCTTCTCTGTTGGGTGCGAACAAGTCGATCCAAAACAAGTTTTGCATCGTCAATACGAAAATGTGGTTCTGGTTGACTGGGCTGACCCGAACATCAAGAATTGAATCAGGCTTTCCTTTCAAAGGAGTCAAGATTGGTAGCCGAGGGAGAGCCATGTTTGACGCCATGTCAATCACTTCATATTTCTCTCGGTTCCAGAGCAGCAGATGACTTGACCGGCTGGCAAATCCGTTGGCATCGTCGTCATCGCCTTGTGTTGTGTCCTCCCAAAAGCTGTCTACCTTGGCGGTACCAACAAACAAGATGCCATGCTTCTCAGCCGAGGACTCTGCCATGGAGGGTAACTCGTTTAGTAGACCTTCTGAAATGTGACCGCATTTCTGCAGTGCAAGTCGCGTGTTCTTGTTTCCGATAACGTCCCACACACTCCAGTATCCGCACTCATCAATGATGGCCATCTGTGGATGCTGGCCTTTCGAATTGGGGTTGAAGGCGACATCCACCTGTGCGTTGCTGCCAGTCTTCTTATGAGACAGCGTCACGATAGGATTTGGGTCGATCCGCGATAGTCGTTGTTGCTGGACATCGAGTTCTGCGGTGGGTGGCTGGGCAACCGGGACTTTGTGATACTCTGGCTGAAGGATCGTAGTTGATGTCTGCTTCTGAACAATGACCCAGCGCACAGCATCGTATCGGGTGAGGCTGGTTGCAAACTTGACTTGCGAGATTGGCAGACCATCACTAGCCCAGATTGCCTCTTCATCCGGGTCCTCAGGGTCGATAACGGACAAGTGCAGGGCCGTGTCCTTGTTGTGATCCCATTGCCATTTCGACTCGTCAATACGTGCTAGCCTGAGAAGCTCGCCAGACTCGCCGGTGACCGCAGCTAGCATCAGGGCTCCCTTGACTCTTGAACTGTCAGCGACGTTTGACATCTGACCGATGGAGAGCAAAGGGCGGTCGACTGCTTCGCCTTCGACTTTAGAATAGCGATTCATATTCTCTTCCAAGAGCTCCTGCAGGGCTGAGTTTCCCACGAAGGCCTCAGGATGTGACTGGAGAAGCCATCGTCTCTGGGTCCGGCGTTCCTGCCAGAGATTCGACGAGACTTCGGGGGCTGATGACTTTGACGGCGGATATAGCTCCGCTGAAGATCCAATGACTCTGAAGTACGGCGCTGAGGGCATGTGGTCAGCATGGCATGAGGCGCAAAACGGGGTAAAAACTCACCTTCAGAAGTTACGCGGCTGGTGTGAAGAGAACCGAGTTGAGACGTCGCATTCTCAGGAGAAATATAAGTCAGACGTCCTACGTGACCGTGGATTAGGTCCGTGAGTCGCCTGGCCTCAGCCATTTGGCCCTAGTATCGATGTCCAAAGTAATAAGAGTTTGGCCGATATTCCTTTCTTCATCGCGAGATGAACTAGCGCAGGTGCAAGAGAGTCTCGAGCGGGAGCATGAGCAGATAATAGTGAGAGACTTAGGCCGGCATCCTAAGCGAGCTGGATGAATGCGGTGACGGTGTAAAGGCGGTAACTATGCAGGCTACGACGAATGAGCGTAATCCAAGAGTTGGACAAGGAGAGTTGCTTTACTTTGCGCGTTGCGACGTGAATTGAAGCTTTCAGGCCCCACGTGGCGGTGCGAACTGTATGCGCCACACCCATCTTGGGTCGGCCGAGCAACGCCATCATCCAAGTGTAAATATACTCTGAGGGGTCCTTGTCGCATCCACTACAATCACCAGCACCCACTACGAAACAAGATCGTGAAGCGAGACTGCAGCTTGATCACATTATTCAACTACACCGCGCAAATCACAAGTCGCAATGGCTACCGATTTCCAGTCCTCGCTTTCCGCAAGCCTCAGCCGCCAGAGCATGGCGCCTGTCGGCCCCTCGGTCGCAGACACTCTGCCAAACATCAACTTTGGCTTCGACGACCTGCGCGACCGCATGGCCAAGTTCACTGCCAGATTTGACGCCTTTATCGAGCAGGGTCGAAAGCGAGTCTTGGAGGAGCGCAACCAGTTCCGCATGAATGTCGCTGAACTTCAAGGTACGAGAACTCGATCTAGAGGTTTGTTTCGCCTGCTAACCGCTGCTTTCTAGAGGATCAACGCATGAAGAAGCGAGATATCGAAATTATTCAGGTCAAGACATCCACACACCAGCAAACCGTCGAGAAGGAGGAAGCCGAAACCCGCGAGATGGAGGCCGCCATCAACTCCCTCGCCGCCCAGCGTGACAACCACCTCGCGACCCGCGACAGCCTCAAGGCCGAGATCGCGCAGACCCAGGCTGAGATTGATGCCCGCCTCGCGGCGCAGCGGGCCCACGCGCAGCAGCAGCAGGCGCAGTCTCGCTTCAACGTCCCCGAGCTCGACTTTTGGATCACCAACCTGTGCCTCAAGATCGAGGGCGCGGGGCACGATGACCGGCTCAAGTTTGTGTACACGCACATTGATGAGAAGGATTGGGAGAGGGAGGCTTGGTTTGAGCTGGTGACTAGCTCGCGGGATTATGATGTCAAGCACTGCCGGCCAAAGGTTGAGAGGGAAAAGGTCGAAAAGGTGCTCGACAGAGTGAACGAGTCAAGGGAGTTGGTGACTCTACTCAAGGGGATGAGGGAGCTGTTTGCGGAAGCGATGAAGTCCTAGATGTGTTGAAGTTGTAATGATGTGTTATGTGCTATGGATATAATGTTGCGTATACCAAGTTATTCGTTCTTTGACTGAAGAAATTCGACTGTTTGTTATTGAATTCAGCCGATAATAGAGCTATTCAACCAGTTTCTAGGAATCTTGACTGGCTCTTTAAATCATGAACCCTCTATCAGGAGATTCACCGGACGTTATTTTAAGACATCCATAATAGCCAACACTACCACTCTTTGTACGCAAACAGTATATTAGCCCTCGATTAAAGTGATGGGATATTTTAGGGGCCTTCTTTGTATCTCTGTCATATTTCTCGCTCCCTGCTTAGAGAAAGAGTTGATCTTGTGCATTACAAAGTCACCAAATCGCGTCGCGTCTCCCCCACATCGGCCATCACACCTCCACTCCCCATCCATCTCTCAACTCTCCATCTAAAACCACATCAAACCCGCCCAACATGCCTGAGCCAGACAAGCACGCTGCCGCGCAGCAGGCCGTGGATATCCTCCACGAGATCTCCACCATACTCGTACGTTTGTTGTCCAGCCTGGACGCGCTGAGGCCTGACCATGCTGACCTATGCCCATCCCTAGAACTGCCATCTTGATCGTCGCACGCTGTCTATCTGCATCTCCATGATTGAGCGCGGTGTGAATCCGGAGGCTCTCGCGGTATGTTTCACTCCATGGCTCTCCCATCCTCATCGCAGTCAACGAGTTGTGCTGATGGGCGTTTAGCAAGTCATCAAGGAGCTCCGGCAGGAGGCCCAACAGGTTGAACAGCCCATGTCAGCGTCAACCCGAAGACGCTAAGATTGGAGCAATGCATTTACGATGATTGGATTTGGAAACTGGGTCATGGGATTGTTTACTATTCGGACTGGGCGTTTGGCGGAGTAACCGCGTCTCACTTGATACACATGAATCAACACGATGGGCGAGTATGACCTCCTGTATCCAAAACGACCATGCCATTTGGGCCTGCTGCGTCCTATTGACTACAACCGTAGAGCTACTGACGACTATCAAACGCCTGTCGAGATGCAGTGTACCGTAATAACACAAAGTTGAGCAACCGTAGGCTGGTATCCCCTTGAAGCCAATGCGACCCATCCAAACGCCTTGCAAAAAGAGTACAATCCCAACCTCGTTTCAGTTTCGAACATGAGCTCAGAGACATGTTATCAAATATTCGTCCCTCATCTGTGCCCAATTAGAACAATTTCGTTAGCATCATCATCGTCGTCGTCGTCTTCCTCGTCTTCTGCCTCGGACAAGGCATCATCACTGAGATCATCTAGCTCAGAGTCGTCATCGCTCGATTCATCGTTGCGGTTTCGGCTCCTCCATAGACCGAGAATATCATCTTCGGATTCTTCGTCAGGAGGAAGATGAGCCCCAATGGAATCGAATCCCATGTTGACAGGCGATACAGATCGTGCGACCCTGTCTGGGGCACGAAACTGCGCCTCGACACCATGAGATGAGTGCCTACGCCTGTTTGATACCGCAATAGCACCTCGGCTTCCACTAATAGAAGTCGAGGCATCTCGACCGCTTTCTCTTGGCTCTGTCGAAGCCTCCCCTTCTTCATTCATCGAGGGCTGTGCTGGCAAACGCTCGCCTCCTACAATATTCAACTCCACCGTGTTGTATGATCGGCAGATGGAGCATTTTAACCCAAGCCAGTGATATCGAACTGTGCTCTTGCCTGAGCAATCGTTGCATAGAATGACTGCGGTGGTGTCGCGGAACTCGGGAGGCATAGGCTGGCTCTGAATCGCCACATCCAGATTCCGGAACTGGCTCTCCATATTCGTGAGACTCTTGTTGCAGATTGGACACTTGTAAGACACTTTCATGTGTTGTTCGTAACATTTCTTGTGGATGCTGTGGCCGCAGTGCATAAACACAACGGGCCGGGGAGAGGTGAAGAGATACTCGCCACAGATGGGACAGTCACAGTCTGTCGACCTCTCGATACACTTGTGCGAGCTCTCGATCGATGTAGAGATGCATGCACGACAGGTCTAGGCCGTTAGCGGGTGACCGTCTCACGAGACACATTCGCCTTACCTTGCAGTGAAAAAAGTCTTTGCCCAGACCCATGCCGCGTCGACATATGCCACAGTCGCTGCAATGGTAGATGGGCTTGCTTTGGCGGTTCTCCCATAGCTTGCAGATATTGCAGTAATAGTGAGCGGATATCTCACCGCAGTTGATGCACATATCGGAAGCCTTCTGAGGGGTTGTGCAGATCATGCAGAGCATATTCCTGGTCTCGGAACGGATGAGGTTGTGGTCCTCATTTGCATCATGGCAGAAGCGACAGGTGTACCACTTCTTGCATGTGAAGCACTGCATCTTGACGTTCCGCTCATAGTGCTGACATCCAAGGGGCTGTTCCGTCTCCGGTACCACCTCGAGGGGTTCCACAGGTGTTTCACTGCCGTGACGCTTTGGAGGCTTCACAGGCACAAATGATGGTTTCTTGTCCTCCTCAGTCAAGACGAAAGACTCTTCCTCAGCCTGGTGCTGCCAAAACTTTAATGGTCGAGATGCCGGCGACGAGGGAGACTGTGCAAGAGCATGTTCCAGACCGTCGCCACTCTCCAAAGGCTTCTTCGCATGCAAGACGTGTCTGGAGGCATTGTAGCCTTCTAGCAGAGCATCGTGGATCTGCCGCGCCTTTTCAGGCGGGGAGATATCCTTGGCGTTGATCGCATGTATCCGGGACCGCAGCTCGCGCATGCCATCGTCTTCTGGAATCCGGCGAGAGCTGAGCGGACTCAGCGCAATGCCAATGTGATCGCGAGGGGGAGATCCTTCAGCCATGATCGGAACCGGTTCGATCTCTTCGACTCTGGTCTCTAGGGTCGAGACGCTGAGGGGTCGTGTGAGGGGAGACTCTGGGGCGGGCCTGGACTCCGGTTCAGGAGCAGCAGATGTCGGATTATCGGTAGGAACAGGGCTATCGATGTGGCCAGAGTCGCTCACTGCGTCGGTGTGATCTGCCGAATCGCCTCCATCTCCAGCAAAGGTAGATCGCGAGATTTCAGAGAATCGACGTGCCTGGCGCAGGACGGGGTTAATGAGGAACTCGGAGACGAGGGAGGACATTTGGGCCTAGTCGGAGGCGGGCGACTTAAACAGCGGGCGACCCAAGGAAAGGGTATGGCGCGAGGTCGGGATGTCGAATAGGCGTGCGCCGCAGCCTTGGAAAGGAGGGGGGAGAGGAGGGAATGACGAAGGAGAAGATGGATCTAACGAGGTCAAAGAAGGGTAATAACAGAGTCACAGGCGAGTAAAAAAGACTTGGGATGGACGCCTCAAAACAGCGGAATGACGAGAGACCAGGGAGCCCGGCGAGGTATAGTACAGGACAGGACTACGGCCTCCAAGCCGGGAGGCGGATGCAGCAAGTGAGTGGATGACATAAGGCAATGGAAGCGGCTGCTCACGAGTGACATGCACCATGTATGGACCATGCAGACGGCGGTGGAGGTTTCCGGCGGCGGAGCTGCCCCGTTTCCAGCATGTGACTGCAGTTCAGTTCCATTCAACAAACCGCTTTTGACAGAGATTGCTCCGTCCGAGAGTTGACCGAGAGGATCCCGTTCCCCACAGGCGAACCATTGTCAGCCCTCAGCTGGCCACTTTTCGACTAGCCCTGCTGCCGCATGCTGCTTACGGCCGCCGTTCAACCCGGCATTGGGGTTGCTGTTGCTTGTTTGTTGACTCCGATAGCGGGTACTAGACGGGTTGAACCGTGTCTTGGATCAGACGAGGGTCCGGATATACAGCTCAACAGCACAGGAATCGTCACTGTCAAGGTGGATTATAGAGGTGTGACTAATAACGCGTAAACGTGTTCGGATATTGAAGTTACAAATAGGGTTGTCGGCCTAGGACTGACTGATCCACGGTCACACCGTTGGTCATGGGGTTTCCTCTTTGATGGAACCGGATATACATGTACCTCTGGTCTTGCACTGGCAGAACAAAACTTGTCTTGCCCACAATGATCTGTCTGGGCTTAAACCTGCCGTGTACAGCTTGATTGTGTTAACAAAGGCCTCGACCTGACGTGTCTCAGCCAATGTCAAGCTGGGCATTTGAGGTCATGACCAAGGCCAGCCGACGATGACGGGTGCAGCCGACGATGAAGGCAAGCCATGCAGAGGCTTTGAATCGCGTTCATCTAGTCTGCATATGAATAAAAAGACGTCATTGTACCTGGCATGTCTCAGAACATTGCATCCAAAGTTGGCGTTTTGATGATGGGGAAGGAAAGCATGTTTCGGCCGAGTCGGAGCCAGACAACAGCAGTTAAACAAGCTCTTGCTGAGCAGAAGAGGAGACCAGTCCTCAGTGTAGTACAACTGAATCGTATTGCAAAGACAAATTGCTTCTAGGGCAAATACTATCAGTTTGCCCTGCTGATGGAGATGAAGACTTCGAAATAGGTACTGAGTGTCTGCGCGGAAGTATTCTTCGAATGAGAGTGAGGAGAGCACAGGCCTCCGATCTAACCGGTCGATCAGGCACAAAACCCTAAATACAGCATGGAAACAGTACTCCATAGAGGCTGTGAATCGTAGGAAGAACGAACGAGCCCTGCTGCAAGCAAAAAGTACTCATCGATTGATGCACTCACTGTCAAGGAAGCCAAAAAAGAATGATCACGCTGGGGATCGAACCCAGAATCTTCTGATTCGTAGTCAGACGCCTTGCCATTGGGCCACGCGACCTTGATGATTGGATGCTAATCCTGTCGTCGCGACGCGTACTTGTTCCCTCAACGAGTCCATTCCAGCCAACCGTCCACCCACACCACCCACAGACGATCCCTGCCGCCGATTTTCCCCTAAAACATCTCCACTGCGACGCCGCTATCGACAGGAACCTGGAGGGCTGAGGCGGCTGAAGTGGGGTGCTCGACTGTTCCGGAGCTGGCGCCACGGGGGAAGTGCTCTGTTAGCGTGACAGACCTGGTAGAGCATAGGTGGCATTTCAGGGGACGTCGCATATTCTTAGAACGGGCACTTGAATTCTTTCTCGACTTTCGACCTTGCTCGGTCTTGGGACTTGACTTTCTTCTTCAACCCTTTCTTCTCTTCTTTAGCCTGTTCATTTTTAACAGGCCTTTGTCATTCAGGTCCCTCTGTTGTGGATTCTTGCATTGACGACGACCCATTGTTTCGTCGTTGAAGCTGGTGTCCTCCCTTTGAGTCTTGACAGCTCGTCCGGTCTTTTTCTCTCCCCCAGAGCTCGGCTGCTTCGTATTTTCAACCCAGCCAGCTTACCCCCTTTCGCTTCGCCCATCCGCTCTTCCTCCTCAGAAACCATCGAGACCTTGACTACGAACCGGCACTCGCACGATTGAATAAATCATGGCTGCCGATAAGGCTGCCGTCGCCTCAGGCGCTGACCTGGGCGATGGTCTGAGGCAGCGTAACGTCGCTGCGTCGCAACCTGGCCTCAAGCCCCCGACTCCTCAGCCCGAGGATAACAAGAAGCTCGCTAAGAAGGTCAGCCATCCAGCACGAGATGCCTCCAGCTTGACCTGTACTGACTGCTTCTGTAGGAGCCCTCTTTCCTCCAGGTTCTCGACGAGTGGGAGTTCATCATTGCTCCGCTGATCTTCACGGCCGTTGCTATCTTTACTCGACTATACAAGATTGGTATCAGCAACATTGTCACCTGGGATGAAGCTCAGTATGTTCTTGGTCTTTGAACATCGAGATGACCTTTGCTAATCGTAGCTGTGCAGCTTTGGCAAGTTCGGAAGCTACTATATCAAGCATGAGTACTACTTCGATGTCCACCCTCCTCTGGGTAAGATGCTCGTTGGTCTCTCTGGAGTTCTTGCTGGATACAACGGTTCTTTCGAGTTCAAGTCTGGCGAGAAATACCCCGAGGAAGTCAACTACACCGTCATGCGTGTCTTCAATGCCGCCTTTGGTATTATCTGCATCCCCCTGGCCTACTTCACCGCGCGAGAGCTCCAGCTTCGCAAACCTGCTGTCTGGCTTGTGACTCTCATGGTCCTCTGCGAGAACTCGTACACCACCATCAGCCGCTTTATTCTCCTCGACTCCATGCTGCTGTGCGGCACTGTGGCCACCGTCTTCTGCTGGGCCAAGTTCCACAACCAGCGCCACAACAGCTTCGAGCCTGAGTGGTTCTTCTGGCTGTTTGCGACTGGTATCAGCATTGGCTGCGTGTGCAGTGTCAAGCTTGTTGGTCTCTTCGTCACTGCTCTCGTTGGTCTTTACACCATTGAGGATCTCTGGCGCAAGTTTGGTGACACCAAGATGCCTGTGGTAGGTACAATCGCGTTGTGTAGAATACCCTAATAGCTAACATGGCCTAGACTGTCCTCGGTGCTCACGTCCTTACCCGTGTCGTCGGTCTCATCGTCATCCCCTTCCTGATCTACCTCATCTCCTTCGCTCTCCACTTCGCCATCCTTGACCGCAGCGGTCCCGGTGATGCCCAGATGAGCTCCCTCTTCCAGGCCAACCTCAAGGGTACTCAGGTCGGCAAGGACAGCCCTCTCGAGATTGCGATTGGTTCCCGTGCGACTATCAAGAACATGGGATACGGCGGTGGTCTTCTTCACTCTCACGTCCAGACCTACCCCGAGGGCTCCAAGCAGCAGCAGGTTACTTGCTACCACCACAAGGACACCAACAACGACTGGTTCTTCTACCCCAACCGCCGAGATGATGACTACAACCCCGAGGCTGATCTCCGTTTCATTGGTGACGGCTCCGTCATCCGCCTCATCCACGCCCAGACTGGCCGCAACCTGCACTCTCACGACATTGCTGCCCCCATTACTCGAGGCCACAAGGAGGTTTCTTCTTACGGTAACCTGACTGTTGGTGACGACAAGGATCACTGGAAGGTTGAGGTTGTCCGGGATGCTGCTTCTCGCGACCGTAGCAAGATCAGGACTCTCACTACTGCTTTCCGTCTCAAGCACGAGGTTCTCGGCTGCTACCTCCGAGCCGGCAACGTCAACCTCCCTCAGTGGGGTTTCAAGCAGATTGAGGTTACATGCACCAAGGAGAACAACCCCCGCGACACCTACACTCACTGGAACGTCGAGGCCCACTGGAATGACAAGCGTGAGTTTATCTTGAAGCTGATCGGTTGCCGTAATACTGACATTACCTAGTCCCCCCTGCCGAGGCTGGTGTCTACAGGTCTCCCTTCTTCCACGATTTTGTCCACCTGAACGTTGCCATGATGACCTCCAACAACGCCCTGGTCCCCGACCCTGACAAGCAGGATGACCTTGCCTCCAAGTGGTGGCAGTGGCCTATCCTCCATGTCGGTCTCCGCATGTGCGGTTGGGCTGATGACATCGTCAAGTACTTCCTCCTCGGCAACCCTCTCGTCTACTGGGGTTCTACCGCCTCTCTCGGCGTTGCTGGTCTGGTCGTTGTTTGGTACATCCTTAGATGGCAGCGTGGCTTCAACGATCTCAACCAGGACGAGATCGACCACATCCACTACTCGGCTCTGTACCCCCTGGCCGGCTGGTTCCTCCACTACCTTCCCTTTGTTATTATGGCTCGTGTCACCTATGTGCACCACTACTATCCGGCTCTCTACTTTGCCATTCTCACCTTTGGCTTCCTGGTCGACTGGTTTGTGCGAAACCGCAACAACACCCTCAAGACCATCGTCTACGGCCTCCTGTACACCGTCATCATCGGTCTCTACATTTACTTCCTCCCCATCTGCTGGGGTATGACTGGCAACCACCGGCAGTACAAGTACATGAAGTGGTTCGACAACTGGCGAGTTACCGACTAAGGAGGTACCCGACTCTCTGCCGAGTTGAACAACCCCCTTTTTCACGATTACATGTTGTAGTCTAGACGAGCCGTCCCTTGTAAAACCACTTGAGGCGTGTTTGTGTGTATTATTCGACTTTCGAATACTAAGGATATAGAAGGACATGGGGATCTTTACGGAAAAGATGGTTCACATGGTTGGTTGGGAAAGCGAGTATGGGGAAAAGAACGAGGAGGAGTGATCATCAGAAACAAAACCAGACAGTCATGAGATTTGCTCTGCGTCATTAATGCAATATGAGAAACTTCAATTTTTTTTTTTCCTTGGTAGAGTCTTGAGCGGCCTATTATGGCCGACAGTGTATTATGCATTACTTGTGTGTGTGTGTACAATCCATCATGGGAGCTTCAATTCATACATTTGTTGGATGATGACAACGTTTGCTGGCTGTTTGGGTATCATGATGCTCGTGTGCCTGTAGATCTCTCCTCCTCTTTTTGCCTATTTTCCCGCTCCAGTTTGATTAACAGCAACCCCCTCCGGTCGACTTGGCGGCGTCACCCGTCAGCTTCACCTGTCGATTCCCTCCGGCGGCCGGCCCCTTGACGCCAGATCTCCTGTCGTTGAGGTCGTACTTGCCGGCCTGTATGTTGTTGTATATCCTCTCGGCAACGCGCATAAAGGCTTTTTCGACGTTGGCGCCGCTCTTTGCGCTCGTCTCGACGTACTCCATGACGCCGTTCCGCTTGGCCCACTCCTCGGCCTCCTCGCGCGTCACCTCGCGGCGGTTGTCGTCCTGCTGCGTGAGGTCGGCCTTGTTGCCGACGAGTATGACCACAATGTCGGGCTCGGCGATCTGCCGGAGGTCGTTGAGCCAGTCGGTGACGTGCTGGAAGGTCTGTTTGCGGGACAGGTCGAAGACGAGCAGGGCACCGCTCGCACCACGGAAGTAGGACCGCGTGACAGACTTGTACGTCTCCTGGCCGGCCGTATCCCAGAGGCTCAGCTTCATATGCTTCTGAGGGGTGGCGGAGTCGTCCCGGGGTGGTTCAGGCAGGCCATCGGCGGACTCGGCGGGAGCATCGGGGTCTGTGACGGAGGAGGAGGAGGGTTTCGAGTGGGGAGGGCCGACGGGGACGATGCGGGAGCCGAATTCAACGCCGATGGTGACGTCGTGATGGGGGGAGAAGCGGCCTTCGCAGAGGCGGATGGTCAGACTGGACTTGCCGCATCCCGAGTCGCCGATGCAGACGAGCTTGGCGATGTAGTCCCACGGTGTGGCCGACATGGGAAGGACGAGAGTTAGGGGTGAGAGAAGGAGATAGAGAAAGGGGTTGGAGCAGAGGGAGAAGTTGTTCCGTCTGGGAAGCTTCGCAATGGGGCGGCGGCAAGTTAAGTAGGAGGAGAGCACGTGCGAGCTGTCCTTTTGGTGGTGAAGCAAGGTCAAGGTCCAAGTGCAAGTTCAGATACTGCAGAAGAAGACTTTATTATGACGATGACGTGCCGCGAATCTGAGCCGTGAGCGACCAAGATAAGACAGTTTTAGGTGGCAGAAGTTTGGGATCGGGGGGAAGCTTGAGGCGTGTAGGCGCAACGATGGTTCAAGATAGCGTCTCGGCAGAGTATAAATCCCCAACACGTAGCGACCAGACAAAGAAGGTAAATGGTTAAAAATAACACAAAAAGGGTAAATGGTTAAACAACTGAGAATGTTAGAATTGGGGGCAAAGATGGTAATGTCAGATGCAGATGCAGAGACGGTAGGTATACAGGAGCGAGCGGTTGAGGTGAGGTCAGGTGTTGGGGGGAATGGAACGACTCGGTGTGGTCTTTTGAGTGTCTCGGTGTTTGGTGGGAGGGAGCTGTCACGAGCCACTGAGACCGGGGCGATGACCAGTACAAGCTTCTTTCTCCTCTCCTGTGTACAACAGCAGCCAGGAGAAGCCTCCGTTGAACAAGTCCTAACTAAAAGAACTCCACTGCGGGATGGATTCCTCACCCCTTGGCTTGGACGTGATTCAGGCGGCGGCATCAGCGGGAAAGCACATACAGAAACCCCGTGCCTGGAGGAGCCTCTCCGAATGGGGCCTAGGGGGTCCCTCCTAGGCGGTTTTACCGGTGACGCAACTCGGACGGGGATCGATGTGTAGCGATAACGGATCGACGGGTTGCAGTGGAGGATTGGAAGTCAGTTGATGTCGTCTTGTTTGAGAAGTTTGAGAGGTCGTTTGATCCAGAGTCTTTGATATAAAAGTCATCCGTTGTGGTTGTTCGATATCTGGATCAAGATAGGAGTCTCAAAGAACGTACAGGTTTGAGGGACACGAGACCTGATTTATCAACTCTCAGGTGCCGAGATAGTATCGAAGAGTGAGCAATGGATTGGAAATGATACAATGGCCAGTGGAAGACTGTTTCCCAGCCAGTCAACCTGCAAGCCACCCTCGCAGAAAAATAACAAACTCTTCGCTTGCCAGAATCAGAATAACATCAGATCCATGCATCGCAGACCCCGGGTGGACTTTGTCTGCTGGTCACGACGGATTGCGTGCATCTGCGTCAGGACTAGTACCTCACGTGCAAGTATCCTCAGCCATCCATTAGCGGCACCGAGAGGCAAGACACATGCCTCGCGATACATCCGTGTCGTGTGCCTTTTTCCGCATTCAATGGATGGATCCCAGCTGGCTGCCTGTGCCTTGTGGCGCCTGGGCCTCTGACCGCTCGCGCAGGTGCACCTACAAACCTTAGGTACCTCCAAGTACGGGCCTGTTTACAAGGGTCCTCTGCCTGGCGATAGCGGATCTGCCTGCAATCGGTCAGCGACTCACACGCTGCGGAACCAGTGATAAGCCGGGGGCGCCTCATCCATCTGCCATCTGCCGCCTCGCCTCATGACCTCTCTGTACTTTGTTAACCTTTGACATCCATCCCATCTGCAAACTTGACTCTGCATCCATTTTTAACCTTTCATAACCTCTCCTCAAGCTTCTGTTTCCCCCCCCGCGGCCATTTCTTTTTTTACACTTGTTTACCCACCGACTGCAATCACATCTTTTGCGAGTAGATAACCCGGTCAAACAGACTCGACGCTTACACCATCCGCTGCCTGCTCTCCCACCTCCGCTCACGCTACGTCACGTCGGAAATCCAGCCAGAGGCGAAGCTCATCCCTGCGTGCTCACGCGCACGTGAGGTGGAAGGTGTGGAAAGGGCGCGATGTTTTCTGAGTGTGCGTTGAATGATTCATGTCTCCCTCTCACCGCAAGCACGCTGACTTGAGCCTCCCAGATGCATCGAGGTTCCTGGCCCAGTCCCAGTCGAGGATATCCAACTTCGGACAGGCCGACAACGATACCCCTCCCAGACAGTCCGACTGGACATCGCGTCCCTCACGAAACCAGCGCGACACAGGCCGAGGGAACCCCAGCAGGTCTTTCTTGGGTCGAGGCTATGGAGGGAACCCGTATCAACAGACGGGCGGCGGCTCGCGGTTCAGTCAGCTAGCCTTTGGGTCACGAATCTCGGCAGCTCAAGATGCCCCTCTATTTCACAGCACTTTGGACGAATTTCGGGAAGAGGACGATGAGGAAGAGAGGGATAGAGAGGCGGCTGATATGTTTGCCCTTCAGAGGTCAAGACGGGTCGCAGCTGCGAGCAAACTGGTCGATAGCGTCGAGTCGGATGCTCACAGCCGTGCGTCACTAGAGGATAGCATGAACCACGAGGACCATCCGTATCGGGACATGGGTATGCGACGCGGTATTCGGAGCAGCTGGAATGGAACGCGGAGTGCGCATCGACCCGGCCTGGCACGAGATGCGCTGTTGGAGGAGAATGAGGATGAACCTCGTTCAAGCACCGACGCAGACAGCGACCGCGGAACCGATGCGAAGGGCAAGATGGTGGATGTCGGTCTTGAGTCGCAGGATGATCCAGATGAGGATCCCCCAGCTTCGCTCTTGGGGGCTGAGACCCCGCGAGAGAGCAGTCCTCCAGCTTTCCAACGATTTAAGGGCAGCGACACGGAGCGGACACCATTCATGGCACGCCGAGGATCGACAACCGAAACAGACATGAGCAACATGCGGCAGAATGAGCCCCCAGAAACGGAGCACGTTCAGACGACGATGCAGTACTTTGAGGGCGAGATATTCCGGCACGATCCTTTCTTCGCTTGGATCTTTCTTATCAGCATGGCAGCGATGTTATCGACTTTCTTTCTGGTATGGCTACACACAGCACCGCGGAAAAGTCCTGTTGGAGACACCATCTACACGACTTTGCAAAAGTCATTTCACATGCTCGCGGTGGACACTGTAGTAGCCGTCCTTATTTCATTTGTATGGCTTGCGACTTTACGGTCCTTTGTGAGAGCGCTTGTCAGCGCCATCTTGGTCGCGGTGCCAGCTATTCTATTTTCCTTCTCCATCTACTCGTTCGTGTCATCATTCAAGGGCCGGACGCATGGAGCCAGCTTCCAGGATTCCGTCATGAGATGGGCTTCTGTGGTGCCTGCGGCCGCGTGCATCCTATGGATCTTTCTTGTGGTGCGAGGGCGACGGGCCATCCAACAAGCGATCGAGATTCTGCAGTTCTCCAGCAGAATTTTGGCCCAAAACTCGGCGTTGCTGCTCGTTGGATTCGGATGTCTGGCGCTGATTGTCGTCTGGACGTGGGCGTGGCTCGCCATGTTCACCAGAGTCTTCATGGGCGGTTACTTCTCCAAGTCACTGGTCAAGTTCGTGATCCGCCTCTCTAGCTGGTGGCTCGGAGCCGCCTTCATCTTCTTGTACATGTGGACCGTGTCGGTCATCAACGCTGTCCACCGTGCAACCACGGCGGCGACTGTGTCTCAGTGGTACTTTCACAGGAACGCGGGGCCTCCCACGCCTTCGCGGGAGATTGTCTCGGCTGCGCTCAATCATGCGCTCACGACGATATTTGGCAGTATCTGCGAGTCGACTCTACTGTCGCTGCTAATCCGAGCGCCGTTGATCTTCCTCCCTAGAAGACTGGGGGCAGTGGTGGCCAACATAGCTTCGTTCTGGATCCCAACGCCCGTTGTTGCCCTCATGAACCCTCTGACTATAACTCATGCGGCCATTCACTCGCAAAACTTGGCTACTTCAGCTAGAGGACTAGACCAGATGGAGCTTGTATCTCCAGCGATTCCGACGACGACATTGACACCACGAGTTCTACGTCACCGGGCACAGCCTAACGGTCTCCTTCCGTATCGACTCGCCAAGCTGCTGCTGGTAGCGACACGCCTTATTATGGCGACGGGTCTTGGTTTTGCGGGATGGGTCATTACTGCCAAGCAGCTTCGAATCCAGATGCCAGACGGAGTGGGGATTCGCGGGTCCGCCTACGCCTACGTCGTGGGTTTGATGGCTAGTTTCATCGGTTACTCTGTCATGGGCGCGATGGAAGGCATCCTGAGCGGCATCGTGGACGCGGTGCTGATCTGCTACGGCAGCGAGAGGCGGATGGACAGAGGCCACGGACGATTCTGCCTCGAAGCGGCATACCTGTTTGGAGAACGCCGAGGAGGGGAAGAGCGGGAGTATGCTTAGTGGGATTATCGCTTTTGTAAGTTGTTTCCAGCTGGCGCGATTGGTTAGGTTACATGGGTTTTGGAGCGGGATAGATCCGCAACATGGGACTGGAGATGTAGTATGAGTGTTGAATCAAACTTATGGGGTCTCTGACTCCGGTTTCTCTAAGGGAACGTTGTCATCGCTTAAGATGAGACTCGTCTCTTCACTTCGACAATGCCTTTGCCATAAAGCAGACGGGGCAAGAGTGTGATAACTTGTCCAATAACTCCAATCTCGAGGAGATAAGCTACCACCACTTCCAAACAGTCATTCAACTTCCTGACTCAACTCGGCAAAAACTTCCCAATAGTAATCATCCCTACAACTTGACTCCTCACGCATGATGCTATCATATCACAGCTGATTGGCCCCTCGCTCCTTGGTTGGTCATGTTGTGTCTCATCCTCTGCGAAGATACCCATCGCGCTTCAACTTTGGAGGAAGGAGCTCCATTACGCTTCAACTTTGGAGGAAAGGCGGCAATGCAGTGTCTCGACTCATTATTTCGTCGGCTGCATTATAAAAGAAGGCCGAGAGGTGAAAATCTCTTCAATTGGATTCTCCTCCTTTTTTTTTAGACGCAGATGGACTCGATGCTTTGCTGTGGATTCAAAAGCTTCACTCGGCGCCCTTCGACTCACGCCCTTCGACTGACAGCAAGAGTACCGGCGACTCATAACAAACACCTTTGGACATTTTCCAACTCTTCACCATCTTTTTCACTCAAGACTGGGAAAATGTCTCCTTCTACTTCAATCACTGTCATTTACTCTCCTTACCACCTCGGCGCCCGCGACGTCGCCGTCGGTGGTGGACCAACCGCTCTTCTCAAGGCCGGCTTCATCGATGCCATTCGCAAGCAGGGCGTCAAGGTCCACAAGATTGAAGTCGAACCCGTTAATGAGTACGAGGGCGAGATTGGTCGTCTCTTTGAGCTTCTCCGCCGCACTTCAAAGACCGTCACGCAGGTCATCCAAGATGGCTCATTCCCCGTCATCCTCGCCGGAAACTGTTCCACCACTGTTGGCGTCCAGGCTGGTGTAACTGCTGCCCGCGGCGCTGTTCCAAGCTGTGTCTGGTTTGACGCTCATGATGACTTCAACACGCCTGACGTGCTGGCCAGCGGGTATCTCGACTCGATGCCCGTGGCCATGCTGGCTGGTCTCTGCTGGAAGACACTCCTTGCTAGCATCCCCAACTTTGAACCTCTGGACCTCAAGAAGGATTTTGTTCACTGCGGTATGCGCGATGTTACAGAGCTTGAGCGTTCGCGTGTTATCGAGGCCGGTTTCCCCGTTATCTGGGGCAACGTGGACAAGCACGTCGAATTCGAAGCTGAGCTACGCAAAACCCTTCAAGAAAAGTCCCTCGGAGAGACAATGGTCCACTTGGACCTCGACAGCCTCGATACTTCTGTCGGAAATGTCAACAAGTTCTCTGCACCTGGTGGTCTATTGGAGGATGATCTCGAGGGGTGCATGAGCATGATCCCGAGGCAGACAAAGCCGGTGTCGCTGACGGTTGCGTCGTTTGACCCTTCGTTTGATGAGGATGGAAAGATTCCGCCTGTGGCTATCAAGGGAGCTGCTGCTTTTGTCAAGAGTCTGATTTCGGAGGGTGTTTTGGAGAGCTCTCAGTAGACAACCATATTATATCCGGGCCAGTGTATGTACAAGTCGACTCTCGGTTACGATAAAGCTGCGGTTCTAGAAATGTGCGCTCTACCGAGTAAACTTTTCCATAAAGACAAGGCCGTTCTTCATAACGTGATGAACAACTTATAGATAACCTGCCCCTGCCTCCCGCTTGTACTTTGTCGGGGCAGATCATTGGGGTATAACTCAACAGCATCTGGACAGCAGTAGCTGAATTAAAGCCGACTTCACCAAAAGGCACAACCATTGATTTTACTGTTTTTATTCTGGACCGGTCTTATAATAGTTACGCAAACTTCGCCCTCGTTCAAATATCAATCCATCGTAACAGTTATCAAGACAAACTAGGAAAAGTTGTTTTTACGGCAAAGTGAAGAAAGATCCCACCTTGTTTTCATTCAATTTGTAATTGACTCAAGCAGAAGCGGTGAGCCAAGAGATGGAAGGCGAGCGAGCCCGGCGGGGAGTCGAGGCCAGGCTGGGGATAGGGGCAGGCTCTGGGTACGCCCAGGCGAGCATGGACATGACGACCTCGGGTGCCGCGGCCATGGTCGGGGCCGGGGCTGTTTCCGGAGCGGGAGCTGTGTAAGGGGGTGGAGCGGTTGTGGGCGCAAAAGCCGGGCTTGGGACTCGGAAGGTGGACGGGGCGGAGGTGAAGCTGGAGGTGTAGGCAGTCTCAGGGGCAGAGGCAGCGCTGGGCCCGGAGGCAGTTGATGGAGCGGCTGAGACGCTGTGGGTGGGCGAGATGGAGGCGACCTTGGGAGGAGCTGGTGCTCTTGGGGTCGGGTTGGCTTGGGGGATCTTGCGAGTCGTCTCGGCGGGGACAGGGGCTGGCTTTGAGGGTGCGACCCTGGGAGCCTGTCTTGGCTGGGACTTGGGTTGAAGCTTGGCTTCGATCTTTGGTTCAGGCTTGGACTCAACCTTGGTCTCAATGATGGGTTGAGTCTTGGGTTGAGTCTTAGAAGCAGCCTTTGGCTCAATCTTAGACTCAACCGCGGGGACAGACTTGGGGGCAGCCTTGGGTTCGATCTTTGCCTCTACTCTGGGCTGGACCTTTGGTTCAGCCTTGAACTCGGGCTTGGATTGAACCTTGGCCTCAATCTTGGGCTCAGGCTTGGGCTCAGCCTTTGACTCGACCTTTGGTTCAGTCTTGGGGACTGTCTTGGGCTCGGCAATAGGTTGGACCTTTGGCTCAGCCTTGGGGGTGATCTTGGGTTGGGCCTTAGTTTCAGCCCTAGGTTCAATAGGTTGGGCCTTTGGTTCGATCTTTGACTCGACCTTCGGCGTAGCCTTGGGAACAATCTTGGGCTCAACCTTTGGCTCGGCCTTAGGAACGGTCTTTGGCTCGATCTTTGTCGCAGCCTTTGCTTCGACCTTGGGCTTGATCTCATTTAGAACCTTGGGCTCCTCCTTGGCTGCCTTGGCCGGTAGAGCAGGCGACTGCGGTGCATCTTGGACAGTAGGAGCAGGAATCGAGGGCTTCTTTGCTGGCGCCGGCTTTGACTCAATCTTGGGTTCGGCCTCGGGCTTCTGGATAGGGAAGGTCGGACTCTCGGGCGCATCTTCGACCGTGGGAGGGGGGAGGATGGGTTTCTTTGCGAGTTCAATCTTGGGCTGAGCAGGCTTGGGCTTGGCCTCGATCTTTGGTGTTGACTCTATCTTGGGTTCGACCTTTGGCTGGATCTTGGGCTCGAGCTTGATCTCCTTGGGCTCCTCTCTGACTTGTCTCGTCGGCAAGATCGGGGACTCTGGCTGATTGAGCACCTTGGGAGCAGGCACCACAGGCTTCTTCTCTGGGACAGGCTCAGGCTTCTTCTCAATCTTCCTCTCAACTGGCTTGGGTAGCTCCCTTGGCGGCTGCGGCTGCTGAACCACCGGCTCAGGCTTAACGGGCTTGGGTGCAAAGAGAGGAAGAGGTGTCAACGCCTCGGGCCCCTTCTCAGGCTCGGTGTTGAATCTCGGCGGAAGAGGGCGAGACACCTCCTTGGGCGGGAGCTCAGGCTCCTTCTCCGGCTCAGTGTTGAACCTTGGGGGAATGGGGCGTGACTGATCCTTTGGCGGCAGAGGAGGGACGTCGGCTTCTTCACGGGTGGTGATTCGGGAGATGGTCGAGTATCGAGACGACGTCGAGGGTCGAGATCCCTCGGATGAGTCCTTGCCGGGTTGGCCTTGATCGCTGGGTGCACCTCCTTCATTCTCCTCCATGCTCGAACGACGAAAGATGCGGCTGATGCGCTTGGCAGCCGACTTTGCCGTCGGCCGGCGCTTGATGGATCGAATCGAACCGGGCATCTTGGAACAGTTGAAGCTATTTCGAGATGTACTGCTAGAGAAAAAGAGCTACCTCACTCAAGAGGTCGGTCAAGGATCGGGGTGAACGAGGCTCTCCTGCACGACCGGGAGATTCAGGGTCGTGTCGACAAGGATAAGACCGGCAGTTGTGAGATGAAGGGAATTGGTGAGCGGGAGGCGCATGGCCTTGCTCGAGGGGGTGATGGACTTGGATGAACTCTGTGCAAGCAGAGGGAGTCACGAGAGTATAACCAAGGAGGAGTAGAGGATGAGAAAACCCAGAAAGAGAATCAAGCACAAGAGAACGGGATATGCCCTCGGGATAAAGCTATTTATACAAGGACGGCATCTAACGAAACGGAGATGCGTCCCCGTGGGGCCGCCCCCGAGATCGAGGGTGATCCATGTTCACATCTGCACGACACAAGCTGAAGATACAAGTTTGTGGAACCTTCGAGTGACCTATGAATGACCTCGCCGGATCGGGAGAGGCTGCAATATCGGATGCGGGAGGGGGCGTGGTGCAGCAAGCACAAAATGTCATCCGAGGCGAGGGGGAATGCACGGAAAATTTCCTTGGTCCTTGTTTCTTGTAATGGGGCTGAGAAGACGTCAAGACATTGTCTCTGCAGCAGGGAATATCCGTGGACCGGCACGTCCCCATCGGAGGTCGTTGCCCCGGTTGATCTCGGGAGAGCCGGAGCCGGCCGGCTCGGGGCGCCGGAGTTGATGAGAGCCGCAAAAGAAAGCAGCACCTATCGATCGAACAAAAGAAGAAAACAATGTCTCATAGCAACTCTCTTCTTTTCTCTTTTCTCTGAGAAATCTTCCTAATCTCAGATCCTCGGAAACAACCAAAGGCCGCATGTTCTAGATCTGACTCTGCAAGCGGGAGCAATGGCTCCGCAGAAAAACACACAAGACAGGACCTTGCTTTGCTTGTTTCAGCGCCTGGTTGCCGCATGATGCAGGTCTTGCATTTTTCCAAAGCTGAGTTTGTACATATTTTGTGCAATGTTTGCTTTGTTCTTTCGTCGGCATTTGTTATGGTCCACTTGGATGTCAGCCAGCGCCTTGTTGTTTTCTCTCGTCGTAGCCGAAGGAACTTGTGAGATGTGAGTAATCTGCTCAACTCGTCGTCAGCAGGAAAAGATATTGGTGAGTTGTTATGTCTTACCTTCCATTGAGGTTGTAGAATACAGAACATTGTTGCCGAGGAGGAATAACTACAATCACTCAACAAGGATACCCCAGCCATATCAACGCAATATGCACAACGTGTCAAATGTCGTAAGAAATGTACTTTGTTCGTCTATAACTTTTAAACTATCAACACTTGAATATATGTACAGATGAGGTCGTGGCTCAACCGGCCAGTCCTAACCAAATATTTACTGGTTCCAGCTGTTGACGTTCCACTTGACGTAGCTGGGGTTGATCTTGTGAATGTCAGGGACACCCAGGTTACCGGCATCAATAGCAATCTCGTGCTTGAGAATGTCGATGACCTTCTTGACACCGTCGACACCAAAGACGTTGGCGTACATGAAGGGACGGCCGAGACCAACGGCCTTGACGCCCAGGGACAGCAGCTTGAGGACATCAGCACCGTAGCGGACACCGCCGTCGGCGTAGACCTCGATCTTCTTGAAGACCTCGGGGGACTCCTCGTGGATCTCAAGGGCGACCTCAAGACCGGAGGGGCTGCCGTCGAGCTGGCGGCCACCGTGGTTGGAAAGGATGATGGCAGGGGCGCCGTGCTTGACGGCAAGCTGAGCGTCCTTGGCGGAGCCGATACCCTTGATGATGATGGGGAGGTCGGTCATCTTCTGGAGCTTCTTGTAGTAGTCCCAGGTGATGTAAGAGTAGTCCGAGTCACTGGCCATGTTAGTTTAAGTTACCGTTGATTCAAGAGTACAACTTACGCAGAGCCAACACCGAAGCGGGCAGCACGGTGTCGGTTGCCGTCGGCAGCAGAGTCGACGGTGAAGACAATGGCATCAGCACCGGCCTTCTTGGATCGGTCAAAGAGCTCCTAAGTCTCGGTGTCGTTGGAGGTGAGGTAGAGCTGCTGGAAGACGACCTGACCCTTGGCCTTGGCAGCGGCAATCTCCTCAATGGTGCGGGAGGCGTAGAGGGCGGGCTACATAGTGTTAGCAACTCAACATGCGTACCAGAGATAGGAGCTCACCATGTAGAGAATGTCACCCTCGGCAGCACCCTTGACAAAATTCAGCTCGGCATCGGGATGGGCGTTGCCAGCACGAGCACAGGGGCTGATGAAGAAGGGGGCAGAGAAGTTGTGGCCCAGGATAGTAGTGCTAAACCTAATCAGCAAGACCATCATCCAGTATCTAAGTGTATACATACGGCAGAGTGCTCTCGACGTTAGTAATGTCAACCATGACACGGGGCTTGAAGCGGTAGCGGTGGAAGACCTCGAGGTTGTTGCGGTACGACCACTCGCCGGCGGCACCGTTGCGGTAGTAGGTGTAGTTCTCGATGGGGAGGTAGTTCTGAGCCGCCCACTCAAAGTCGGGGATGCCGATCATCTGGTCGAGCTTGGGGAGCTCGCCGGTGGGCAGGTCACCGAGGACGAGGTCGATGCCGGTGTCGGGCTGCTCGAGGAAAGGACGGGCAGCCATGGCACCCGTGGCGAGGGCGCAAGCAGCGAGGAGTTGGCTTCGCATTGTGGTGAAAGAGTGAAGTGAAGGATATAGAGAAAGAATGGATGAGTCGGTGTATCCTGCTTCGATCAAGAGAAGAGTTCTGGAAGAGTGGCAAGGCGGCTCTTTTAAGTTCCATCGAGTGTCTGCCCTATCCCACCTTCCTAGTCTCCTCTCCCAGCAGCTTGGCCATGGATACTCTACATGATACCGATCCTCCACCTTCCTCCATGGACCCCGGAGCGAGTCATCCCACCGGCGGCCGATGTGTAGGCCCCGTCACTTGCTTAGACTTTCTGCCCAGCCTTGAAAGCGTAGTGTATGTTGGACTAGGCTAGCATCTACGTAATGGGCTTGTGTTGCAGCGAACAGGGCACCTGCGGGCCGCCATCCTAACGGGGGGGAGTATGGTCCCACTGCCGAAATTACGCTTGTAGCACGTTGTACTTTATCTGATCCTGAAAGCCGTAGAAGGAAGGTTGCGCATAAGTGTAGATATGTGACCTGAAACCGCAGTGAATGTTTGGTTTATAGTGTCAGACGGACACTTTAAAAGACGCACGTCACTTGGGATGACATTCACTCAAAAGAACCAACAGGCCTCTGTTAAGAGTTCATCCGCTCTCATCGAGTCCCACTGTAGGAACCCTGGTCGTTGGTTGAGCTTAAAACACGGGATTATGTTGCTTGATTTGGCATTAGACTCGCTCGACAAGATAGAGATTTACCCCTTCCTTACAATCCGCCCTGGATTAAAGTTTCTCTTCAGCTTGGCATGATTTCGCAAGAATCAGGATTGTAAAACGTCTTTGACGTGGCCCATGATGTTTAAGCTTAAGAACAAGGCTCAAAGCCACAAAACGGCATCCATCTCATAGCACAGACAAGGATCCAATGCTTAAGGGTCAACGTTCTAGCGTCACACCAGGGCGGCCGCCCCGATGCAGATTCTGTAGCGCATAGATTTGTCTAGTGTTGGAGGCAAATTTGACGGCCTGTGGATTCAAGCGCGCGCGTTTCACGTCACGATGCCAAGCCTTGGACTCTACAATCCAACCTTCTAGTGCTTCTATCCCGCTGCATCCAGTTTGTAAGCTTCGATATGCATACGCGTCTTGAGGCTGAAGTGACGTCGTCGGCCGAGGCGGTGCAATCCATTCCATTCCATCCAGCCACCGAAGTCGGCGAAGCTATTCCCGCCGTAGCCATATCTGCGAGCCTAGGGCAAACATACTTTCGGTAGCTGCCGTTGCAGCGTGGGATGCACAAGGCCACGAGAGGGCCACGAGGGTAAAGTATCATCGCGCAGTAGATGCATCCTTCATTTCGGCCGTTCTCGATCAGACTCAGCTTCCTCCTTCGTCCAGGCACCGGAGCGTCTCTTTCCGGAAGCTGCAGTCTGTGGTAAGAAATCTCCCGAAAAAAAAATGACACCATCCCGCCTGATATCGAATTCATCCGGTAGGGGAGTCCTGGTTCATCGGGGTAGCATTTGCTTATCAATCTATGGGTCAGTGTCGCTGATCACCACTGTCAAGACCCGTTGCAACGTGGGAATGTCCAAAAAGGCCTCCGGGTTTTTTTCTTGGCGTGGGAGTGAGTGGGATTTTTGAAATCATAAAAGGGCCGTTATTCACGAGTCATCATGGGTGTCATGGAGCTCTCCATCTACATCCATATAAAGCCCACTCGCTGCCTTTGCCTGACTCGTCCTTTCGTAAGTGCTCCGCTTGAATCAGCACTCGACGAGATCCAACGGATGTGGGCAATATGACAAGTGCAACAAGACCATGGGAGAATCTTGAATTATGAACAGAAACACTCTTCCTTCTGGACAGAGTGCGTCAGGTATGGTTAGAACACCTCATGTGACGAACATTCAGTAGGGAGTCCATTGTGGCTTCTATCTACGAGGAGAACTTAAAGACGATTTATCTTGCTGCAGAATGTATTATTCTCCTTCGCTCGTTGTCTCCAGCCTTAGCCACGTTTGACACGGCACAATCCCAAATCGAGTGACATACATCTATAAGAAGATCCCAGGCCTTCACTACCAGAACACAACGCTGTACTGACCATCCATACGTGATGCTAATGAAATGCCGTATACGTCTATATACTTTCCAAGGAACAGTATAAGCAAAAACATCAAAGAATGAGGGCACTGGTAGCAAAAACGTGGGAAAGGAAAGATCGCTGAAATCCAGCATTGAACTCTAGGGTACGTTCGGTTGGCAAAATCATTGTCAATAAACACCTACGGAGAAGAGTACCAGCCAACTATCACAGTGATGAAGGGCATTCAGGAGTAATCACTTTGCCTGTGACAGGCAGATTAGACCATGAAAACATACACAGGATATCATCGAGTTAACTATTTGGAGTTATGGTGCTTATAAGTTATATATCCTCTACGCCAGCGATGCTTTTGCTCACCCTATAGTCCAAGGCCGCTCTGATTTGAGTGGGCGCTTACATGGTCGGAGACCCGAATAGCTCGCTAAGTCTGGCAATATGGATGAATGCTAGCATAACGACATCCTGTGGTATGCACATTGTGCTCTTCTAAGCTGGGCAAGCCAAGCCAATTGCATTTGGATCAAGTTGCATCGCCAGTTGAGCAGACACCGTAACTGGATTGCTTGCACAAGGAGGTAACATGCGCAAGAGGTGAGTGACTACCTGCATAGGCGCCTATGACAGACAACGTGTTTACGGTGAAAGATAGAAACCAGAAAGGACTGAAAGATATCGTCTATGTGCACGTTTGACCTTTGTCTGTTTACTTGACAACGCACAACGCTTGGTTGCTCACCTCACCGTCACGTCACGGGATTCAATAACTTGCAACCCGTGTTTGGTCAACAAACCCTGTCGTCAACAAAAAGGCCTCTTTTCACGGCCTCTCTGTGGCCTTTGCCGTGGCCAACACACAGTTCATGCCTGAAATCGTGAACAAGGGGCCAACTACCGCTTGCGGGGGTCGGGGCCTTTGACGCGGTTGGCAGCTTGTGATCTGCAGCCTACCAGAAAAGTGGATATTCGTTGCCGGGCAACGCCACTAAACACGGGTCACCCAAAATAAGACCCTTCCTTCTCCTCAAGGGAAAGCCCCCCAGCAGAAGAGTAAACACCTATTCACATCAATCATTGCAGCGTCATGTTGCTTTCCCGAATTCTTCCTTTTACATACTAACCAACACCAAACCACACCAACAGCACACATCAGCCATGGAGTCACCGCCAAAGAGGATGACCCGTGCCCGCGCTGCCGCCAAGGCCAGCGAGTCCAAGACCACAAAAATCGTCACAGCTGCCGCCCGAGCGAGAAGTACAGCGACAGCAAGCACCAAGAGTACCGCCGCTAAGAGAAAGACACGGGCGGATGAACATGAAGAGGATGAAGAGGAGGAGCACCGTGAAGCCACCGTCGTGAGACGAGCTCGCGGTCGCCCTCGGAAAGTGGAAGCTCCAGAGCCAGAGGCACCCGCGAGAGCCACACGAGGCCGAGCCGCCAAGAAGACTGTCACAGAAGCTCCCAAGCAGGAGCCTGCTGCACCTGTCAGAGCAACTCGAGGACGACCTCGGAAGGTTGTTGCTGCAGCCCCCGAGCCCGTTCCAGAGCCTGTGAAGAAGACAACCATACGCACTCGTACTACAACAACTACACGGGCAGCGACGGCTGCCAAGCCCGCTGCCAAGAAGTCTGTCAAGTTCCAAGAGCCCGACAAGGAGAACATCGAGCCTGCCATCGAGGTCAAGGAGCCTGCACCTGTCGGCCTCCGAGGCCGCCCAGCCAAACGCGGCGGTGCTGCTTCGGGCACCCGAACAACCAGAGCGGTGGTAAGATCCGCTGCGCCGACCGAAAAGAAACCATTAAGTCCTAAGAAGATTACTCAGATGCCTATTTCGAGGGACGACGACTCCGAGGACGAGCTCGCCGGCGACACCACCCCCGTCAAACCCTTGATGAAGAACCCGATCAAGCCCCCGAGTAACGCCGCCGCCAAGAAGAACCCAGAGCCTGTTGAACAAGAAGAACCTGCCGAACCGACAATTGCTGTCGATGGCATCCTCAACCCCCCCGATCTCGCCACATCCTTGGCCTCTCCGGCCAAGAGACGACCAGCTTCACCTTTGAGGGACACAATGCGGTCACCAGCTCGACGAATTGGAGCAGTTCCCCTGCCTGGATCAACAATGAGGAAGGCCCAGGATGAAAATGCACAGAATGGAGAGGTCTCATCATTCAAGGCCTCACTCCTTCAGTCTGCGGCAAAACGACCACAGTCGCCCATCAAGGGAATGAACCTTGCACCCACCTTTAATGCTCAGCAAAGCCAGTCGGCCATGAAGCCTTCCCTGCTTCTTTCGCCTGCGAAGCGCTCTGTGTCTGTCCTGAAGCCGCTTACTGAGCCTCGACCACGGGATCTTGCTGCTCTCGGCGAACCACCAGCCATGAAGCCCTTGGTCCTGGGGACACCTACTCCCGCCAACCACACCAGAACCTCACAAAAGCTCATGCTTGAGGAGGAATCTGATGCCGATCTTGGCGTCGCTGAGGACGACGTCTTTAGCGAGCCCATTGGAAGCCTGCACTTCCCCGGCCGGCTGTCTGCCGTCTTGCCTCGTCATGCAGACCCTGCTATGAAGAAGGAGATGGGTATCGTTGATGAGGTTGAGGAGGCACCTACCCCCGCTGAAGAGAACGCTACCGAGGTGGATGCTATCGTCGTGGACCAAGAGGAGGTAGCGGCCGAGATCGAACCAGTGGCTGAACCTACCGGAGAAGCCGACGAAATGGCTGTTGACGATGAAGCTGCCGAGGAACATGTTTCGCAGGCAACCACGCCAAACGATTCACCTGCAGCTCAATCGCCAGCTCAACAGAATCTCAGTTTCCAGCTTCGAGAGAAGGACTTGGACCCCTGCCAAGACATGGATTCAGAGTCGGATGATGAGAATATCCCCCCCAAGCGCGCAGAGCCAGCTACTCCAACCCCCTTCAACCGCAAGACCCCCAAGACTTCCCGAGCTTCTCTCGGAGGCTTCACTTCTCTTGTTGACCGTCTCGGTTCTTGGTCCGCTAGCACACCCATCAAGATGGCCCCTCTCACTTCCGCCAAAGCCACTGGCTCCAACGAGTCTGTCGCCCTTCCTGAGCGAACTGCCACGCCCCGCTCCGAGTCCTCCCCCGCTGTGAATCACTTCTTCGAGGATGAGATGACAGTGCGAGAGGGCATGGAGAACATTCAACAGGACAAGCTCGATGAGGTGCAGGAGCCCGAGTTTGATGACATCATGGTTACTGAGGAGGATGTCGCTCTGGCTCTCGAGGCCAACGAGATGTCCTTGATGGGACCTGAGGAGTTGGAGGAGGTTGTCAACACTGATGCCTTCGATGACACACTCTCTGAAGCCAGCCAAGAGTATGGCGACGAGAATGAGCTCCCTGTCGACCCAGCCATGACCCCTCGGTCAGCGGCCCCTGTTACTCCTGTCCGCCCCGTGATGAAGACGTTCCATACCACGACAAAGGTGCCACTGAAGCCTGCCGACCTCTCGACCCCTACTCCTCTCAAGAAGCGCAGCTTTACCGCATCCAGAGTCGCCCCTAAGCGACCCTCTGGCTCAACAAGCAATGCCGTCCCATACTCGCAATCACGAAACAGGAAGAGCCTGCCTGCGACCTTTGTCCAGTCTCCTTCCGCGCCTTCCACACCTGTTCCCGCAACGCCTTCAAGGGCCGACCTGTGGTCTTCGATGGGTACACCCGCACGCACTCCCCGACGTGATGTCGACCCTGCCCTGCTCCGTGGCGCCGTCGTCTTTGTTGATGTATACACCAGCGAAGGAGCCGATGCCAGCAGCATCTTTGTTGAGCTGCTCACTCAGATGGGAGCCAAGTGCACCAAGGCTTGGAACTGGAACCCCAGCGGTTCCGCCAGTGACGTGACTTCCAGCAAGGCTGGCATCACACACGTAGTCTTCAAGGACGGCAGCAAGCGCACACTGGAGAAGGTCCGTGAGAGCAACGGAATTGTCCAGTGTGTCGGAGTCAGCTGGGTGCTTGAGTAAGTTTATATCCCCGACGCCCGCTATGAACCTTTCACTAACTAGAACCAGCTGTGAGCGCGAAAACGATTGGCTTGACGAGTCACCCTACCACATCAACACTAGAAATGTTCCCCGTGGCGGAGCTCGTCGTCGCAAGAGCATGGAGCCCACGGCTCTGGCCAACATGAACGGCACTCTGGTGAGCAGCCCATCCAAGAGCAGCCCCCGTACGACCCCTACGACGCCCATCAGGCGCCGGGAGAGCACCGCATGGATGTACACCCCATCAGAGGCAGATGAGGACGAGGACATGGAGGACCATGAGTGGTCTGCGGCCATCTTGACCCCTGTGCCCAAGACCCCTGCCCCTGAGGCGATTGCCCGTTATGCTGCCAACCTCGGCCCCGAAACACCCTCTGCTGGTGATGATGACGAGGATTTTGATGACTCGCCCACTAAGACTGATCTCCTCACGAGAACATGTCCTCCCAAGTCCAACGCCTTCCGCGAGGCGGGCGCTGGCATCATCAACCAGAACAAGGATGATCACGTCCTCATGCGTCTCATGGCTGCTCGCCGCAAGAGCTTGCAGTTTGCTCCCAAGGTTGGAAGCCCGCTGGCGAGGGCCTGGAAATAGATTTAGAATGGCGAGCATATGGCCATTACTGTGAATGGACCAGGAGTTTCAAGGTGCTATTGGTTTTTTGTATTTTTGAGAATGGAGTGGTAGACACTCGTTTTGGAACTGGGATACCACGGGACAGACACGACGGGTGATCTGGCGTTGGGCGGCTTATCTTAAACGGTGTGGACGTCTAGATAAATATGGTCTGGAGCCCGCCGTCTTAATTGCATTATGCTTGACAAGTTGTGTTGACCTTGGTGACGGATCAAGTGAAGCAAGTAATTCGCATTGATCAGGGACAAGGTGAAAGTATGACTTGTTGAACTATTCGAGTTGATTTGAGTAAGGGTTTTGGTGTTTGTGTGTATGGCCGTGTTATGATGCCCATAATCTCCGTTATGCCAGGTTGTCGAGCGACGAGATATCGACCTTGCTCGGTTTCTGCCAACCGATCGAGTGTCGAATTTCAAGACGGTGGCCTTTGATCCATCGTAACATTCGTCATATCATCCCGACCTGGGAATGGTCCGCCATACCGTAGAAGAGGCAGCTTGACCATTTAACTCCTATCGCCCATCGTCTTCCTCCCAACCATCCTAAGCCGCAACAAAAGCTCGCATAGCCTTGACAGCATCCCCCTCGTTGCTCTTGAGCAGCTCCGTAGCTTTAGCCTTGGGAAGCTCCAGCTCCTCGACGAGCAGTGCCACATCCGCGGGGTCGACCTTGACGTTCTTGTGGGACGCGGCGGCCGCGGACGACGACTTTGCGGCACCAAGCGTCTTCATGGCCTTGCTTACGGCGTCGGCGTCGACATTCTGGGCAGTCGAGGGGGTGTCGGCGTCGAGGTTCTCGAGGGCGGATGCGGCCTTGCGGTCCTCGGCTGACTTTGCCGTCTGGGAGGGGGTTTCGTCTGTGGCGGACATTTTGACGGTGTTGATTGTATGTTCGTGTTGAGGTGAAGCTTCCTGGTGGGGGTTTGGAGGGGCGTGTATAAGGTGGGGTGGATAACAGCTGGGATAGGTACCCCGGTTTGGAAGAAGACACTTGCTGAATACCTATGTTACGGCAACAACTCTATATATAGCCACCATTTTCCTACATTGATGGAAATTAAAGGATGTTGTTATATAGCTGGAAAGCTAGCCATGTTTCTCGTATTGTTCTCAGACAGCCAGTTTGCCGGACCATTGACTACATATCTAATACTCTCTGTCTTGAAATACCAAGGATAAGGTAGGACAGGTTTCGTCTAGAACGATTCATACACATTTAGTACGAAATCTGTAAAATATCTAGCTCCTGGCTATGAACAGCACCTTTCAAGTTCTACGGGTTAATATCTTGACTCGCCTGCGCCACATCACTAGCCACACGCAACCGTTCCGCTGAGGTGGCTACCATCGGCTAAAAGCCACCTCATTCGCCAATTGATCGACCCCTTGTGCAACTTCATTTTTGCCCAGGGTCTGTGGTTCTTCTCTTCGAGGGGTCGGTTCTTTGTTCAAAGGGTTGCTGGATGTGACTCACTCATTCAGGACACCATAACCTAAAAAAAAAGTCTCACCACTTTTACTTTTCTTGAGAAACATAGACGAGATTACAAGGGATCTCTCACCTTGAATATCTTTGTTGTGCGTGGCAGGTCCCGCAGAGTTTCTTCTCTCTCACACTCATACTCTTCTTACTCACCAGAGTATACAAGATGGCCTCTTCCGACTGGGACCCATCCTCTTGGCGCTCAAAGCCCATCAAGCAAGCCCCCTCATACCCAGACCCGGAGCCCCTCGCCTCCGCCGTCGAGGAACTCACCGGCCTCCCGCCGCTGGTGCATCCCAACGAGATCGACGCCCTCAAGGCCCACCTCCGCGATGTGGCCCAGGGCAATGCTTTCCTGCTCCAGGGCGGCGACTGCGCAGAGTTGTTTGACTACTGCCGTCAGGGACCTATCGAGAGCAAGATCAAGCTTCTGCTGCAGATGAGTGTCGTTCTCATCTGGGGTACCAACAAGCGAGTCGTGCGTATTGGTCGTATGGCTGGGCAGTATGCGAAGCCGCGATCTAGCCCGACCGAGATTGTCCAAGGAAAGGAGGTTCCCAGCTTCAAGGGTGACATCATCAATGGGTTCCGTCTTGAGGACCGAGAGATTACGCCTGCGCGCCTCGTCAAGGCGTATCACTACTCGGCTGCTACTCTCAACTACATCCGCGCCGCCCTCGCCTCGGGCATCGCAGACCTCCACCGGCCTTTGGACTGGGGTCTCGGCCATGTGAGGGACCCGGAGCTCAAGGCCAAGTACTCGGCGATCGCCTCCAGCATCCAGCAGACTCTGCGCTTCCTCCAGGTCATCAACGCCCGTCCCGGTGAGCTCGACTCTGTTGAGCTCTTCACCAGCCACGAGGGTCTCCTCCTCGAGTACGAGCAGGCCCTGACCCGCCTCTTGGAGAAACCCGCCCCGGGAGCCCGGAACCGAAGCCCCACGCCGGACGGGCCCGCCCCGAGAAAGGAGTATTACGACACCTCTGCGCACTTTATCTGGATCGGCGACCGCACCCGGCAGATCGACCACGCCCACGTCGAGTTCTTCCGCGGCATCGCCAACCCCATCGGCGTCAAGGTCGGCCCCACGACGCCAGCCTCCGACCTCCTCTCCCTGCTCCGCACACTCAACCCGGACCGCGAGCCCGGCAAGATCACCCTCATCACACGCTACGGAGCCGGCAAGGTGCGTGAGCTCCTCCCTACGCACATCCGCGCCGTCGAGGACTCCGAGTACCGCCGCACCGTGGTCTGGCAGTGCGACCCCATGCACGGCAACACCCTCTCTACGGACACGGGCATCAAGACGCGCCGCTTCGGCGACATCTACCGCGAACTCGAGGAGACGCTGCGCATTCACAAGGAGGAGGGAAGCTACCTCGGCGGCATGCACCTCGAGCTCACCGGTGATGCAGTTACCGAGTGTCTGGGTGGTAGCGAGGGCCTGGATGAGGATGACTTGTCGACCAACTACACGAGCTTCTGCGATCCCAGATTGAATGAGAAGCAGGCGCTTGAGTTGGCGTTTTTGGTTGCTGATCACTTTTCGAGAGAGCAAAAGAGGGAATCGTCATGAGGAGATGTCATGTTGGTGCGGGATGCGTAAAAAGGGGTGTTCTCAAGTGCAGAACGAGACAAAAAAAGCAGTCAAGGCAAAGGGCCTAATTTCACGGGCCATATTTACGAATATGAAGCAATGTGTCGGAATCAAATCAACAGTCTATCCAGCAGACATAATCTCTCATCCTGACCATTTGATGCGTGTGTCTTGATCTGTGTAACACATTGGCTTTAGGGCCTGCTGAATCTAGAAAGGCTTAATTTCGTGTCATTTCATGTCTTTGTGCTTCTGCAAGCTCATCACATCTTGCTCCCAATCTTTGCGTTTCCATCTTTCCATGACTGTCAAACCAGAGTAATCGTTTGCGACGCCTCAAAAGTGTCGCCCTTCTCCAGCTTCTGCCACCCCTTGACGGTTCCGGGCTCCACGCAGAGCATCTTCTTCCAGCCGTCCTTGGGCTCAAAGTCCTTGATGCCGGCAGACTTGTCGACCCAGGGGTTCCAGACCACGACCTGGTCGAGGTTGTCGCGGACGATGCGGAAGCGAGGGGTGCCGGACTCGGAGATGACAACGGGGTGCCTGGGGCCGTTGACTGGGGTGTAGACGGAGTCGGTCTCGGCGGCAAAGGTGATGGCGCCGGACTGGGTCTCTTCCTGTGGGCCGGCGAGCTTGGAAATGTAGGTTGAGTCTTCAAGACCAGTGACCTCGGTGGAGGAGATGTCCTGAGAGAAATCGTTAGTTTTGATCTTGAAGCCAAACGCTAACTGACTTACATCAATCTTGAAATAGGTGTGCAACAGGGTCTGGAACTCGAAAGGAACATCGCCATCGTTGGTGATGACCAGGGTGGTGTTCAGACTATCCCGGTCAAGCACGACGCTGTAGATGAGAGCAAACTTGTAGGGCCACAGCTCCTTGGTCTCTTCCGAGACGCTCTCGGAGGATAGGCCAAAGTCGAGCTTGACGCTGGTGCTGGAGCCCTCGCTGGTGGACTTGCCGAGAAACTCCCATCGCGAGTTACGGGCGAAGCCGTGCTGGCGGAGCTTGGAGGTGGCCTCGTGATCGGGAGCGGTTCCAAAGACCTGAGAGAATGGCTGTTAGTAAGTCGACTACCTGCGACGGGGTATATAGTTGGCGTACCGGAAAGACAATGGGAATTCCACCTCGGACGGGAGCGCTGCCGTCAAGAGCGGCAGCCTCGCTCACCCAGAGCTTCTCGCTCCCTGAGGCATCCTTCCAGCTGATAACAGTAGCTCCATGGAGGAGGACCTCGACACTCTCGCCGGTGGGGAGGACGGCCGAGACGCGAGAGTCGTCGTGGGTGATGTTGGCGGTGGACTCGGGAGCGGCCGCGGGGGTTGCGGAAAGGGCGGAGGGCTTGTTGGGGCGGTCGACCATTGTGGCTGATTTTTTCGGCTTCTTCTTGCTGATTGACAAGAGGAGAAGTAGCTCGGGTTATAGAGAAGGAGGGAGCTTTTGGCGGAGCTCGAGGTGGCGGATGATGATGGAAGTGGATGGGTGGGGTTTGGAGTTCCGAGTGGGGGTGAAGGAAGGGAAGAGAAGAGAGAAAGAGGTATTAGAGGAATAAGTAGGAACCAAAGAGGTATTTATTGATAAGAATGAGTAATTAGAAGCCACACTTGTTAGCAGCCTAGTATCTCTTTGCCTTGCCCACGGCTCGCTTTGTCGTGATGTTGTAAGATGGATGGTGATGTGCAGGCGGCCGACATCCCACCTCGTCCATCGGCATGGCGGGGTAGCTCCTCTCCACCAATCATCACCCTCAAAAAGATGGGGATGCCGTGTCGTCGCCGTTGAGACTCAAAGCTGAAACACGTCTCAGATGCCCGTCGATTGTGATACCCTCCAAGCCCGCTTAATCCACGTCTTGAGGCACGGGGGACACAACATATATGGTATAGGTGCCTTGCGTCCAAGTAGCCGAGGGCAACTTCCGGGCATCGCCGTCGCTATCGCTTCGCTTCTGCAACGTAGCGGTGCGAGAGCCGGTTTCGGGCACGTTATAGCTTCTTTAAACCTTGACTGGAGGAGCCGTCACATGTGTCGCTGTCACGTCTTGGATAACAAGGATCCCATCATAAGTAATTGACTATCTATAGATGTGCAGCGGTGAGTCAGCTCCGAGGATAAACAATACTCCATAATTGTCTCCGCCTCAAGTGTCACCAGTTCCTTTCAACAGCGTCGTCATGGCATGACGACCATCATGGCGTCTTGGCAGCTATGAAACATCTGCAGCCTTACTCAAAAACGCGTCGATGCTCTCAAAATAGTTACACTAGTTGAGCACGATCCAACTTGTAACCTAAGATTCACTGGGGCATCAAACATGTTTCACGCAGAGACGGATCGCTTCAGCTATTAAAAGAGTCATGTTGTTTTGGGTATCTATGTAGCGTATACTTTATCACAACTCTACTGTCCTCCACTCTTCCAACCATTGCCCCATCCTCTAGCAGAACAAATGGGGTATCTTTCCTGTTCTTAACAAATCCCGACCCAGCACCGCCTCGGCTCGTCCAAGCGAGCAGGTATCAAAAAGGGAAGCACATATCTTACTTCTCCTGGCGCTGGTTCTCCTCGTCCGTCGAGGCAAACATGGCGGCGTTGGCAGGGCCGTTGTTGCTAGCGCCGCTGGAACTGCCACTTCGGTGCTCCGTGTGACCCTTCTCCTCCACCTCCTCGACAGCGATGAGCAGGTTTCCGTTGTTGTCGTACCGCCGAGGCTCGATCTTGGCCTGGTGCACCACATCCAGGGCGCCCCTGAGGCCCTTGACCTTCTGGAAGATAGTGTCCATCTCCTCGAGGGATCGGTAGGCAGTCTCGGGGAAGAAGAAGTAGACCGAGGGAAACATGATGGCGTTGATGACGGCAAAGATGATGTATGTGTTGGACTTGATATTCTGGAACGCAGGGGGCGTAATCATAACGACCAGCCAGTTAAAGATCCAGTTAGAGCTGGTGGAGAGGGCGTTGGCAGGGGCGCGGATTCGGAGAGGAGTGATCTCGGCGGGGTATAGCCAGGTCATGCCGAGCCAGCCAACGGCGAAGAAGGAGTTGAAGACGAAGAGGAACACGATGCCTGCGATCTGGCAGCCCCTAGCGTCACTTGAGCCGACACCGGCGAGGATGGCCATGGTGATGGCTTGACCGGCGGCACCGAAAAGCATAAGCTTGCGACGGCCAACGCGCTCGACGAGCCAGATGGCCGGCAGGGAGGCAATGAAGTACTCGGTACCGTTCAGTGCAGCCAGGAGAAGGGGCATGTGACCCTTCATTCCAAGGTCCGCATAGATGGTGGCGGCGTAGTATGTGATCAAGTTGATACCGCTATGTTTTTGTTAGTATGCAATTTGACCGAAAGGATATGCGGTTCATACCTGATCTGTTGGAACATCTGGTTCACATATGCAATGAGTGTTCGGTGGAGGTTGCGGTTGTGGTTACGCTGGAACAGATCCGAGAATGAACCCTTGCTCATCTCCACGGTGGTCTCCTTGATAGCCTTGAACTCGTTCTCGACGTACTTGTCATGGAGCTCTCTGTCGGCAATGACAGCAATAACCTCTCGCGCCTCCTCGTCGCGGCCCTTGAGCATGAGCCATCGTGGGGACTCGGGCAGGTTCATGACGAAAGCCATGATGAAGAGGCAGAAGGCGATCTGGAACGCCAGGGGGAAACGCCAGCACGCAGAAGTGTCAGAGGCAAAGTACATGCCGTAGTCGACCCAGTACGAGATCATAATGCCGAGTGTGATGAGGGCGCCCTCAATCATGACAAGCTTGCCTCGCTTGTGAGCAGAACACGTCTCGGATTGCCACATGGGCACGGTCGAGGTGTTGCCTCCGTTTCCGAGGCCGGTGATGATTCGTCCGATGATGAAGTGGTCGAGAGAAAAGGCCGAGGCCTGAAGGGCGGCTCCGACGACCATGATGCTGGTGCCGAGCATGATCATCTTTCTGCGGCCGAGCCAGTTGCCGATGAAGATGGTGATGATGGCGCCGATGAAGCAGCCGAGGTTGTATGAGGACACGGCAATGCCCTGGTAGTTGGAACGGTTCTTGGCCAGAGCACTGGAAATGCCCTCTTCATCCTTGTTTATGTCGGGGAACTGCTCCAAGAAGGGCTGCATGGTCAGGATACCACCCATGACACCTTGGTCTGTGATGAAACACTCGTTAGTCTTTCATTCTGTGGGGTTGAGATGATCTCATGAAGCATGTTGACTTGTCATGAGACGCGAGGGCTCAGGCAGAGAGCTCACCGTAACCAAAGAGAAGGAAATCACATCCTGCAATAGTGCTGATAGCATAGTTGAGGACTTGGCCCTTGAGGCCAAAGTATTTCTTAAACATGATGAAAAAGGACGGGGAACTCGCTGGTTCACCTCAAACTCTGAGCCGCAGAATGATTCACGAGAAGCACGGGACAATAACGTCACGGGGAGAAGACGCGAGGGTCTTTATACAAGGAGGCAGGTCAGCGATGATCGCACCCGGCAGGAAGGGTCTCGGGGTTCCATGTTGCACTGCAGAGAGCAAAGAGACAGAAACGAGTCAAGCCGGCGTGTGGTTGCTACTGGGTCCACGGCTGCAATGGTGATATCCACACCCACGACGTTGGCGTCTCAGAAACCTTGGTCCTTGAACCATGATTGTCTTGGCCGAGGATGGATCCATCGAGGCGATGGATGGATGGATGGATGGATTGGATGGGTGGTACATACATCCGTAGTCGAATTCTCGCGTTGCATGCGGTGCGCCATGGACCCCTGCATGGATGGACGGCAAGACAAGACAAGGTCAGCGATGATCCAGAGTAAGCATCTCAAGTCAACGAGGAAGGATATCACTGAGTAGGAGGCGCACGGGAAGCAGATTGAGACAGACATGACTTGCCTTGCATAGCAACACGCCCAACAACACACACGCTCTCTCTCTCGCTCACCTCCGCAGCTTCTCTTACATCAGGTCGCCGCTCCAGCCGCGCCCCAAAAAACCCATAATATTACCATCTCGCCTCCGCAGCTCGTGGCGCGAGTTGAGTTGGGGAAGCGGGAAAAAAAACATGGTGTCCCTGCGAGAAGGCGTGGGGAAAGACGACGTCATGGCAAGTTACCGGGGGGGAGGCGTGAATGAAAAGCGGGGCAGGGCGTCAAAGTGCGGCAGTAGTTATCTCCATCTTGACACTCTCAGTTTTGGGGAATGTCGACATTATCGAACCAAGTTCAACCCTTGGAAGAGGGACCTTGAGGACCCGCTTTGTTCCGTATCTTGTCGCCGTTGGGCAAGCCGAGGTTCCTCTCTAAATCGTGCGTGAACCATGAGAGAAACCACTTACAGATGACACCAACACCAAAACGATGATCCGATGAAAAAAAAAAACGCCCCTTGTCTGAGGCCTTTTTAGATGTTCCCGTGCTTTGACATGATTCAAGATGGCAAAAGTTTCTAGACCGAGGCAACACTTGTTCAAGAGAGGTAAACCGATGGGATCGAGGGTGTTCACGTGATCATGTCAGCCAAGACGACCATCCATGTTCTTCACCTCCACAAAGTGTCAAGGACAAGAACGGGACAAGAAAACTTGAGAGCGCCATGGCGTAGGCTAGAAATGCCCAGCGATGAGGCTCTGCCTTCTGACAGCTTGGCTCTTGGCTTGATCAACGACGATTGATGAATCTATGAAAAATCTGTTACAAGTTGACAACATCTCCCATCTCACGAGGCTGAAGATGTGTAGAATAAAGTGTGCGTTGCAACGCTCTCGCTAAAGAGGCAAACCAACGAGCTGGATAAGTGTGTATCCCCCGTCTCATGTAGACACACACACTCATACACGTTCAATCCCACTCTGGCTTAACTCTTCCGTCGTCGACACCCACCGCGTTGGATCCTCCCTATCACCTGGGGATCCATCCTCATCGCGAACGACGGGGTCGGCAACACGTTAATGACTAAAGAACCAACCCATGTCACGACCCGTCTCATGTGCAGTACTCAGTACCGCCCGCCCCGTCAAGAACGGAAGCCGGTCCCCTGTCCAACAAACAGTCAAAAACGTGCCATTTACCGCGCTTCACACTCCCTGTCTGCCGCCAAGATTACAACTTCCCTGCCCGACTCCGCAGCGTTCAACGAATGACCAACGTCTGTGACGGTGTATCGCTTGACCGTAAAACCAAGGGGACCACTCTTTGTTGCGTCCGTCCCGCTCCTCGGATATAAACCGCAATGAGGGTCAGTTGGACGGTGTTGGGTGCTCCGTTCTCCAAAATCCTTCTTGATGGAGATGACCTTTTTGCGCCGTTCAGTTTAGCTCCAGGGGAGACCCATATTCGAGTCGGTTGACGTCATAATAGACACGGGCGGGCCGAATAGAGCGAGGGCGTCTATCTAGTTATCAACTTGTAAGAGAGGCGGCTCTCAGACACAGTTAATTCCAATATCTTGCTGCCTACGAATTCTCCTCGGATTTCCTACATTGGACGCAATAACCGTCAAAGCAGCACACAGACGGTAGAGGGCATCCGAAGCAGTACTGCGTGCCTCCCCGGCGCATCGCTCGACTGCCGTGTGGCCAGCGCGGCGACGGGTCCGGAAATCCTTCGGGCTCAGCAACCCATGAATACTCTCGAGGTACCTTGTATCCATTGTCTTGCCTTGACTCGTCTCCACCCAATGATACATTGTTCGATATTCGATCTTGGTCTTTTAACCCATGTCAAGTTGGGCGATTCCACTCGGGCAGGCTCCTTCGCCCGGCCGTCTTCTCTCGGCCGTGAGACTTTTATCCTTCCTTTGTCCATGCTGCTTTTGGTAATGCGTACTTGAGCCAAGCACAATCGAGGTTGCTTCGCAGGGGTGGTCACGAGGCAAGTATGATATACGGACGGTGATGCTTCACAAGTATATGCCAGACTGCAAAATGAAGAAGCCAGAAACCAGACAATACATGAATTAGGCGAGTTTTCGTAGGTAAACAATGTCTTTCTGGGCAACGTGTAGTTTGGATATTGCAAAGCAATAGCGATTATAGCTCGTACTGACGTTGACAGACCCCAACGCCATTCCCTTACACAAGTCGACAACTTAATCCACATCTGGTAGCATCCCATCTCATCATCAACCAACCGCACCAACAACATTAATCCTCTTCTTACAATTCATCCTTGTAAATCACACCACAAGCACAATTCTCAGGGTTCGAGGTACCCTTTCCTGTCCAAGAAAGAATCCTTGGGCTGGGTTTTTTCTCGCAAAACCCCGGAACCGCATATCCCTTCCTCTTTTGTCCTCCACAATTGAACAATGATCTGCCCGGCAGTTTTCTTTTTTCGTATGAAAACTGGGACATGAGAGATCTCGCTGACCAGTCGTTGTAGATTCCGCAGAGGGTCCATCCATTTGCTGCGAACTAACGTTGGGTACTTTACAGAAACCTTGACCCCAGCCCCCCGGAGTAAAAAGAACACCAGGCAGCAGCAAAACGGCCAACGACGATGGGGTCATGGTCGTTTTTAACCGCTCGTTGAATGAACCACCGTTTTACGGGTAATGCCGCGTTAAGCCGACTTACAAGACGCCTATTACCTCGAATACTGAACTTGAGCTGGAACACTGGTAGTCGCTTGTAGAGCCGCAAAACTCTGGCAACCACAAGCTTTCATAAATCTTCTAGAAAACATCCTCAGTGGCCAAATCTCTTCTCTGCGTCCGCCACAGTCCTCGTCCTCTCAAATCTCAAACCTTGACTCCCCTCCAGAGATCAGAAAAATTGCCGAACCACACCTCCAAAGGTTCCCTCCCTGGTTCCATTTCTCCACCGACCCTGTCACCTCGTCGGGTTTCCGCTTTGGGACAACCCGACCTCCAGTTTTTCCCTCCCTCCCCTTCATCTTTTCGCCTTGACGATCCTCCGCATCATGTACTTAATAATTGTAGCGTTACATACACGCGGGCCGTGGAATCTCGGCCTCATCCCGTTTACGCGAGACATGACGGCCAGATTTTATCTCACCGCAACCACACCCTCCGCCCACGAGCTTCCTTTCCTAGTATATCGTTGCTTGCCCCGACATTCCCCAGATTCGCCCTCCGAATTAGACAAAGTCTAATTGCTCAACCCCGACTTTCGGCACACCCGTTTTTGGAATTCTTTGTTTGTTGTTAATTTGTATCTACATAGGTATAGGTATAGGTATAGTTATTGTCCTGCATGTGCTTCCCTGAGGCCCTTCCACCCAACCAAGACGTTACACAGCCATGACCAAGCAAGAATCTGTACAGGGAGTATTACAACCAGTTCCCAAAAATACACCTGCGCCCAAGCAACAATGCATGCACCCTGTGCTCCAGTTCATTCCTGTCCTGTCCTGTCATGCCTTAACGTCTTCCTCGTCGCTCTGCCTCAAAGAGCTCTCGCTTCATATCCATCAACATGTCTTCCAGCTGGTATACGTCTTCGCGTGACAGTGCTGCTCCGCGGAGTTGATCTAATCCGCCACGTAGAATATCCATGATTGTGTTGGACTTGCCCGTCTCTGATGCCTCGGGTTCCTCAGGTGCCTCCTCACTCTCCGCCTTGGCTGCTTCGTCGGCAACCTCTTGCGGGGACTCATCCTCCGCCGACACAATTTCCATCGAGTCCTCAATCACTGCACTTGGCACTTCAGGCTCCGCCTCCTGCTGAGACTGTGAGGCTGCAAAAGACTCCGTGACCAGCTGTGACATGAGCTCCTCATCCGTGTCACCGCCGTCGCGAACTCCAGTTGCGTCGTTCGATTTTGCTGGGGGCGACTTCGCTTGAGGTGCGGGGGACTCCTCAGTTGATGATACCTGAGTATCCTTGCCTTGCAGCTTCCTGCCCTTCTGTCCGGCATTTCGCCTAGACGACCGTCGGACCGATGGCGTTGGCATAGGCGAACCAGTATCTTGGGATGTCTGTTGGCTCTCCTCACCCTGGTCTGAACCCCGGGGGTCGGCTGACTGTCTTCTCTTGCGAAGAGTCTCGATCTTTGCACTTCTCTTCCTCTTCCTCTTGCTTCCACCCTGGCTCCTGCTGTGGCTTTGACTTTCTGGGTTCTCAGAGCCCGCACCGATAGGTGTAGAGGGGATCACCGGCGGCGACAAGGGTCTCTTGGTGGTGCTCTGCTTCTCGGGCGACGAGTCTCCCTGTACTTCGATGCATTCCGTGGCCGGCGCCTTACGCATCCTCTCCGGGGAGGCAGATGCAGAATTGACCTTGTCGAAGGGAAGGTTGCATCGTCTTGACTCAAGCTCCACCACGAATCTCATAAGACTGCTCTCGTCACCTTCACTAAGTGCAAAGGAGGAGTCCTGATTCTGGCTTGAAACAACCTCCACAGGTGCTGCAGGTGGCTGCTCATTTGACGCCTCCTCAGGGCTACTCCTGGCATCGACGAATTCGTCGTCCCCAGATTTCGGCGTCTCTTGAACTTGGGCGACAGGTGACATCGCTTGCGGAGGTGTGGCGGGGTGCTCCTCTGTGGGGGATTCGCCTGTTTCTTCCTTCTGTTCCTCCACGTCTGCAAGATCGCCCGCATCCGGAAGAATGGACAGATCTGTCACATCTTCTTCCACCGGCACACTCGAAGGAATAACTTCCTCGTTGGCCAGAGAACTAGCCCTCGACTTCCTCCGTCTCTTGGATCGCGAGCTCCTGCCGGACTTCTTGGTGCTCGACGGAGCTGGTGGCTCAGGTTGAGACTCAGTGGGAGGTTGGCTATTAGAGGGCGATCCTGGGGGCGAAGAGAATTGCCAACTCTCAAGGGAGCTCTTGGCCTTTGATCGGGTCTGAATCTCGGAAAGGAGCGGGTTCCGTCTAGGATCTGGTGGTGATGATGGTGGGTCGTTGAAGCCCTCCAACTGTAAAGCTTGTCCACGCCGAGGAGTTGGCGTTGAGGTGATAAAGTCCTCGTACGAAGCAGGTCGTTCGGGTGTGGACTCCAGGTTTCTCGTCTTCTTTGTGTCGGATTCTTTTTCTTGCTCCTCGACGGCGGCTCGGGATCGAGTTCGGGGACTGGACCTAATACTGGGATATAACGCGGCATTCTCCTGCTGCCGCTGGCGGACCTCCTTTTGTCTTTCAGTGAGATGTTGGGACTCTTCGACCAATGGGGAGGAAACAATCGGAGCAAATTGGATCTGTGAATTGTCATGTCGGAGACGAGGCGTGTTCGTCCGCTTGGCTGGCTTCATCTGTATCACCTCAGGGGTGGCATCTCGCCGACGCTTGCGGGCCGAAGCACCCCTCAGGCTCATTTTCGTAATTGATGGTGCCGGCGAGACTGCTTGGTCAATACCATGACCAGATGACTTGGCGGACGAGAGAGCAACGAAGCTCAAGTCCTCCTGCGAGTCAACAAACGACTGAGCTTGGGCGCCAAACTCGCCACTGGATTCCTCCATGCCAGGGAAAGAAACGTCCACCATTGGCCGCAGAGAAGCAATGATTGACTTGAGACTGTCAGAGCAGTCCAGGTTCTCTTCATCCTTGACCAAGGCATTCCACGTTTCAGCCATCTTGTTTACCACATGTCGGTGCCTGCTCTTGAAACCGGCGGAAAAAAGGGGCTCGATGGAGTTGAGGTCCTTATCCTCCAGGCGGCCAATACTCAATAGTTGGCTGCAAACATTGTCCCAGATGGTTCTCAACTGCTCATCATTAGCTTTGTATCATATTAATCTGCGACAGGCGAGCTTACTGCCTTGGACAAGGGGGACTCGTCACTCAGTTTGACCTGAGCCTTTGCGTCCTGAATCCATGGAGAAAGTCCATCTTGTAACTTGGACAAGATCTTGACACCAGTTTGAGGAAAAGAAGCTGTCATGAAAGTATCAACAACCTCAAAGAAAGACGCCAGTGAACCACCATCACCCATATTTTCGTAGTGTTCATAAAAGAACTTCATGCTTCGGTCCTGGACCTGGTACAGGTACTGGAAAGGATCAAATGAGGTTGATCGAGATACAGTCGGCGGTGCACCCCATAAACGCCGTCGAGCGGCCTCCACGGCTTGGCGATCACGGGGAAGCTTTGCAGTCTTGAAGAGTGCTGTCGCCACAGCTAGAGCCATTTGGTTTGACTGTTCCTCAGTTTCGAAGAAGTTGTCGGCAACAATCTTTGCCAGGGGCTCGACGAGACCAAGTGCCCGGCCGGCATCACCACACTCTTGAACGACATGATCCGAGAGTAAGTCGAAGAGAGAGAACCACTGCGGTGAGGGAAGCTTAGGGTGAGATACGAGGCCACGCTCCAGGAGGGAAACGATTTCTCGATATTCGGGCCCAAGTAATCTTTCACTGCTCGAAGGATGAGAGCCCGATGAAACGTAGCTTTGATCCAGAAGCAAGCGAATATTCTGCGCGGCCAGAACCCAAGGGCCATATGGGGAGAGTGTGTCTCGAGGCAACAGTCGCAGCATATCCCGAGACAATTCCACGCGGACTCTCATGCTCTTGTCGTGGAAAAATGGCTCAAAGATGGATAGAAAGCACTCGGCCAGATCCTCGTTGTCGGTTGCGCCAGGAGGGATCGAAGAGAGCATGGAGAAGAGGTGGTAGACTGGTGCCTGAGCAGTACCGCTTGACTTTTCTGCTCGGTCATGTCGACTTGATGGTGTTGAGGCAGGCTCAAAGGTGTTGGCAAGGGATACGGAGAATCTCTTCTCGGTAAATGGGAGGAGACCGAGGCTGGAAACAAGGACATCGACGTAATGGTGAATGCTTGAAAGGAACTTGGTAGAAAGCGATTCGGAGCCTTCAGGTAAACCCTTGGACCACATTTTTGACAAGATATCAAAAGACTGAGCAATGAATCTTGCCGTGTCGTCGGCTACTTTGATGTCCTTTGCTGAGGCAGCGGCAATCGACCCAACGAAAGCCTGCCAGAGTCTGTATGCCAAACTCTCCTTGTTTGCCAGATCAATGAACTTCCTTTCCAGGATTGGGCCGACAAGCTGGAAGACTTTCTCAGAGTTCCGTCGAGTCCATCTGGGGTCTATTGAGGGCAACTCGTCAGGGCTTATCAGGGGCATTTCCCTGATGCGATCTTCTTTCCAGCTTCGCGGGGTCGAAACATCCAGAAGGCCAGTTACAATACGTGAAGCATGTGTCACTGAATCGGCAGACATGTCGGGCTTCCCATCCATGTTGATCAGCTGTGCCATGACAGGGTAAAGAACAAGGTCCCAGGCGGCATCGGTCCAAGAGCTGTCGTGAATAGGGCGAAAGGCGTAGTAGTAGAGATTGCAGATTCCGCCAATGACCGTTCTTCGAAGCTTCATCGCATCGTCCGCTTGTTTTGAGCTGAATTTCCTTCGTAATTGACTCGCCAAGGGCTGACCCAATAATGCCAAGGACTTGGGTGGCATCTTGCTGTTGGTTATGGAAAGATAGACATATCTGTTCCATGCGTAATTCGCTTCTTGCTTGGTTTGCATGTCGGTTGTGTTGAAGGCGTCCTGGGCGATCTTGAACCACGAATTAAAATACTGCCATCTGTTGAGTGGACATTGGAGGAAGAGTGTGACAACACCCCAGATTTGAGGTACAGTAGACAAGCTTTGCTTCTCCTTAAGCATACTCTCCAGTTTCTGAATGTAGAACTCGATGTAGGTCTGTTCTTCATCTGTGGTTTGCAGTATCTCGGTCACCTTGCGCATGACATGCTTCTCGTTTCGAAGTGCAAAGCCAGCTTCAGTGCCCAAGCTGATGGCTTGTGCTCGGATATCTCGAATCGTGCTCAACATATCTGTAAACATATCCTCCAACCAGTCAGTATGGACGGCCATGTGATTCCGTGATTGCTTGATAAGCCGCTTGTAGATTTGGATGCGGCCCATGACGATGCTTTTGCCGGTCAGGTGGTCCTCGATCTTGTGTAGAGAAGTGACCAGACGACCAACTCGATCCAGAGTTACGACCTTGGGAGCGAAACTTTGGAAAGCAACCACTTGCATCAAGTGACGTGCGAGGTCTTTTGGCAGAGATGGGTCGGCGAAAGATCGAATACAGTGATCCATGACGAAGACTCCAAAATCCGAAGTGAGGGTCGAGGCGATGGCCGGGAAATGAAGGAAAGTCGAGAGAAGGTTGAGAGCGTGTATGATGAGGGTCGTGTCGAGAGATCCGTTTTCGTTCTTGGCCTTGACGTCGCGTTCGATAAATGACATGAAGAGACTCATCTTGTCCTGCAAGGCGATCCGATCAGGCAGATTGTTGGAGGCCTTGAGGGCACGAGAGAGCATCATGTAGGCATCGAGCCGCGAGGCCCGGTCGGAGCCGGCTAGTTGCTTGATGGTTGAGTCCAACATCTCGGCAATGCTAGCTTGGGATGTGAGACCGCTGAACTGGCCATTGAGAGGCGATGCGAGAGGGTTCGGGGATGCAGATGGCTTGAGGATGCCCTTGACGGGTCTTGAGGAGGCGGATGAGGGAGCAGACAACGGTGATGACCTGAAATATTTGGCCAAGTCGCGATAATCGGGCGGGTCTTTGTACTCGGTATGGCTTGACCACTCGACCTTCTTCCGTATGCGCTTCGAGGTCGAGTTGGAGTTGGTTGCCCCGGTCAACGAAGGTGTGTTCGCACCAGGCGGTGTCTGCAGATTCAGTCGAGGGTCGAACGGTCGACCGGCGGCGGTCTTCATGGAGGCTCGTGATTCTCGAGGAGGAGTCGGCGGCCGGGCGGGAAGAGCGTCGAGGACGGGGTTGGAGGCCGGAGCTGAAGATGCCATGGCTGCCATGCAGCGTTTGGCGATCTAGACAGCAGTGAATTGGCCGGGAAACCGCTAGCGACACATGCAGAAAAGAGAGCTGGTTGAAACGAGAGTCGGCGACGAAACTCGAAAAGACGAAAACAAAAATGCACAAGAAGCAGTAACAATCTTGAAAGCAAAGAGAAACCGTGAATGCACGTTGAACAGAAATGCGTGGGTGTTGAGGCAGATCTCGATGGCAAGTCAAATGTTCTAACTCAGTTTCAACATCCAGGGTCGAGCCAGGCAGGACCTTCAAACACGACCGGGCCACGCTTGCTTTCCCCGGCAAACGCGTCGAAGCGCGCGACTTTGGGCGGTCGGGTCGAAAATCAATTAAACGGGAGGTCCGTGCGCGTTTCCGGCTCAATTCCGACTCCGGGCTAGGGTCCATGGCGCACCGTGCTTTTTGCCTCAGTGGTGACTCTCTGAAAAATATCCATGGATCCATATCTACTCTTAGAGGTACCTTTGTAAGACGGTCATAGAAGGAAGGTAGGCGTGACTCATCGGGCAACGTTGCTCGTATAAAACATGGCGAGGAGATGCGACGGCGGTGATGTTGATTCTTATCTCATCATTATAGAAAGTCTCCTTCACTCTCTCAATTGTGGTCATCTGAGACATCTTCCCACTCAAGATGGAGCCAGCCCCAATCGAGTTCGTCACAGTCAAGACGACACTCCCAAAACTACCTTTTCCCTCAAACGATGAGCGAGAGCCTTTCCGAACGGAGCGCCTGCTAATGCGTCCCCTCTCAGAGGACGATTTTGAGGCGCTGCGCGTCCTTCGTACGCAGCCCGAGGTCATGGTGTGGTTCACGCAGGGTAGGCCAGACAAGGGTGTCGAGGAAACCAAAAAGGCTCTCGCCCTTAATCTGCCCCCAAACGATCTCGAACGATACAACTGGGCCATCTGCCTCGCCAAGACGGGAGAATTTATCGGCATCGCAGGAAACGCCATGTGGAATGGAGAGCTAGGCTGGCCAGCCGTGGGATACAGCCTCGTGAAGGAGCACTGGGGCAAAGGCTACATCACAGAGTTCCTGAGGGGCTACCTCGCCCAGTGGTGGGCGCTTCCTCGGGAGGAGGTCGAGCTCAAGGTGGATAAGAACTCGATCCGCGGGGGCGGTGGCTTCGAGGAGGAGTGCGTAGCGGCCATCACGGTGGACGACAACGCAGCGAGCCAGAACGTATTGCGAAAGTGCGGATTCGACTTGGTGAGGGCGTGGGAGGAGGCTGATCTCAGGGACCCGAGCAAGATGGTTACCCTGTATGGATTTGTCGTAACCAAGGAAAAGTCTCTATGAAGACGAAGGGAAGCTATTAATGGAATTAATGAATATGGATATTTCAATGCTGCATGGCCAATTGCCAATCAACGAATTCGGAGGGGTTATGCCGGACACGGCCGGACATCTTGGAAGTCCGTGAGAGTGTCCGGCACCGAAAGGACCCACTTCCATCCGTCTCCGACACTACCAACTTACATGACGTCGAGATGAATCGTGCCTATTTATTCGCTGGGATGCCCTCTCTTTGAATACTTCAACCTCAATTCATTCTCACCATACCGGAGATAACCAGTATCAAAGAGCCACAAATCTCATTCATCCTCAACACCATGCACTTCCCTGTCCCGTGCCTACTGGCAACTGCCACTGGCCTCACTGGCTCGGCATGGACCTCTGGTAAGACCTCACTCATAATTGTATATCGTGTTATTAACAGCTGATTCTTAGGTGCCATCGCCAGTCTTTCCCTCGTCGGCATCCCTGCGGCCCTCTCAGCACCCTCCACCTCCGCCACCGTGTGGGCCTCCATCTTCAACCACGGCGTCGCCATCATGCCCAAGTTTGCCGTCACAACAGCACTGGCCTACCTGTACGCCGCCTATGATGCCCGGCAGAACGGCCGGAGCTGGAAGGGATTCGTGTCTGGAGCTGTCTTGACTGTCGCTATTGTGCCGTACACGATTCTGTTTATGAGCAGCACAAACGAGCTGTTGCATGGGGCTGCCAAGGGAACGCTGCAGGCTACTAATGAAGAGGTGGCCAAGTTGATTGGGAGATGGGGCGTCTTGAACTTGGGACGGAGTCTACTCCCCCTGGCTGGGACAGTTACAGCATTCCTGGCCTTGTTTGAGAGTGTGTACTGAGTTATGAGTTGGGAAAACGTGCTTTTATGGCGTATATTGGATCAAACACAGCTCTATTTAGCTAATTTCACCCCTTTACTTCAGTCCCTCTTGCTGCCCTTTGTTGGCGTAGTCCCTGTCCCTGAGCCATCTCGCCATCCAGCTTAGCCTATTTGCTCATTGTCTTCTCGAACTCTCGAATGAGGTTGCGACAGTTGCCCAGATTCTTCTTGGGCTCCCAGGTATTCTCCTTGGCGGAGTATCCCTTCCACTTGACGAGGTAAAAGTGCTCGCTCGTGTCGGCATCGATCTGCGAGCCAACCACCTTCTCAACCTTCCATTCTTTCTCACCCCCACGCTCTGTCGTCTTCTTGGCCTTGGCGGCAGGGCGTCCACGACCTCGCTTGGCTGGTGCCTTGACTACGAGCGGCTCTGACTTCTTGGGCGGGACAACGGATGAGATGCGGCTGGAGCGACGGACGGTGGTGGTTCGTCCGCGAGTGCTGGGCTGGCGCTTGCCCTTGCCCTTGAGGAGCCTCTCCGCCTTCTTGTCGATGACTTCACCAAGCTTCTCAGATCCGACAGAATTTTCAGAGTTGGCGCGAGTGCCAGATTCGACTTCAGTGCCGGACTCGGCATCCTCGCCGTTGCCCTCGCCATCCACGATGTCCGAAACCACCCGCACCATGGTATCGTCGTCCTCGATGCTTGGGATAGGGCTGCAAGAGAGTTAGCACGATGCGGTGCGACATGGAAGCTAAAAGAATGAATGACCTGCAAGTGCTATCGGAAGGCTCAGGTTTGTCGCGAGCGAAGAAAACAGTTGGATTTCCAGGGGCAGGCATGGTGAAGCTGGAGAACTTGAGGAGGTGATTTTTTTTGGGTTGGAGAGGGATAGGTTAAATCTTGTTATGAAAGGGAATTCTGGCGCAAATATGCTCTGTTTGCTTGATTCAAAGCTTCACTGTTTGGTGTCAGGTTAGAAATGGAAAATACAGACTGGGAGGATAGAAGGTGACCAAGGTAGACGCAGCAACAGTCAATAACTCGAGTATGGGTTCATACCTTGAAAATAAGCGTTTAATCGCATACAAACAGTTTCTTTTGGGGACTCTGGAAATTTCTGGAGAGTTTTCGAGGCGAGCTGATGGAATATGAAGGAGTGAGTTGGTGGCAGTCCATCAATGACCCGGCAGTGCGAGATGCAGGTTTCCGGAAAACATGACCAAGGCATAAGTAATCTTATCAGTTTCATTGGAACGATATGAGCTACGTGCTGAAGTATGGAGGAAGTCTGTTTCTCGCCCAACGCTGTGTATTGATACCTTTCTTCCTGCAAAAAACAGACTGCTTGCACTCGACTGACAGACCGCCCGGTGATATACCCCAACTAATAGTCCTGTGACAGCCTCATAACTCATTCCATGATGCTGCTACTGGAATAGCATTAAAGAACACGCTGTTCGTCCATTAGTCTTTGCATCCGTCGTGTAAGCCCCTGCTTGCTGGACTACCACGCTGACTGCTGCAAGTTGGCTGACTATATCTTCAACTCGAACATGGTGGATCACAGCCAAAGGGTCATTCTTTACCCTTGTCTGCCGCAACGCTTTTAGTTATCGGGGGCTGACTCTCTGTTGTGGCAGTCTTTTGGGGGTCTTCTTGGACGTCTGTGAGGCTCGATGGGTTTAACCTGGGATCATGTCAGCCCTGCGAGTCTCAGCGGCGCAGTAAAGCTCGACTGACCGATCGAAAAGATCAAATAGTTGTTCAGTTTGCCGGGCTTTCTCCTCTTGTGTCAGCACCCGTGGCTCCTGCGAGCCACCAGCACCACCGCTGAACGCTTCTGTAGCAGAAGAAGGGATGGGCATGCTTTCCTGCAAAAACAGGCCTCCCGCGAAGCCATACCCAACATTTTGCACGTATTTGTTGGCATCACTATCCGACATTTCGAGAAAAAGGTCAGAAATGTCGACCCGAAACACTGGGCATGTACGGCTGGTCAGGTGTTTGAGTAATTTGCCGGGTAAAGTATCTCTCGTGCCCAACTCGTCTACGCGATCCTCGACTGTGGGCAAGAGTAAACCGCGCACGTGTTTCTTGAGCGTGTCTGGGGCATTGATGTAGACCTTTCGTATGACCTTGACGGACGGTGACGCAAATTCATCCAGCTCCGTGTCCGGATACGCTCTTACCACACGCTCGAGAATATTGATCAGCTTGTCCGCAACCTTGAATGTCTCGCCTTTTGGGTAGAGGGCAGCCTTGCTCTTTTCCGCTCCAAAATCGAGATTTGTAAAGGCACTGATGAGCGCCTTGAAGGGGCCATCAAGAGGTTTCGGCTCCGGGACTGGATGCTTTAACAAGATAAATACGAGATGAGGCAGTGCGGCACTCAAAGAGGAGACGCGGTCGGGGCAAACGTGCGAAACGACGTACAGGAGCTTCGAAGTCTCGGTGAGCGCCATGTCCTGCATGGGATCAACTTTGGACTTGGAACGGGACTTGGACTTGGGTTTGCTTGATAGGTCCTTGGCATGGCGACTGAGTATATCGACGGCCTTTTTGGATAGATCCTTCGCATGCTGATTGAGCTTTTCGACAATGTATTCCGCCAGGTGGTGATTGTCAATGAGATCCTCAACGTCAATTACTGTGTCGTAAGTCGACAGGAGGAGAATGCGGGAGTTGAGAAACTCGTCATCAAAGTTCTCGCCTTTGAGCTCCCCGCAAGCCCTTTTCGCGAAACCCTGATCGATAACAATTTGTCGAGTCTCGGGCTTTAAAACCATGGCGTTTACCAGAACACGAAGAGCCTCGCGTGCAGTCTTGGTGGATGGGCTGTAGAAGGCATGCGGCAGGAGCGTGCTAATGCCCTGGAAGAGCTGATGTCAGTAGTTCAAGATGAGAAATCATGGAGATAACAACAGCAAACCTTTTCCGAGAAAATTGGATCAGCACTGTCGGGGTCTCTACTGTAGATCTTGAGTTCCTCCAAGGCGAGATCGCGGTCTGTGTTGGATTGGGATTAGGAGGGGACACATTGTTGGCTGGCTAGGATACATGCCGGAGGGAAGTAGTGCGATATTTTTGATATCCTCGTGAAGTTTGTCGATCAATTCAGTGACTATCTTGAGCTTTTCAGCCCCTGTGGCCTGGCCAAGTGGACGAGTCATGATGGATGCTGATGGTGGTGTTGAAGAGGTGAGGATCTAGATTACGGTGGTTGGTGATTCAGTTTTGACGCTGCAGTTACTGCCAGTGGATGATGGCCGTCTTCTAGAGACGTCATCGAGATAAACAAACAAGAGAGCTGAGGAAGGCACGGGCATTTCTGATTTGTTGACATTCATTAGATCACCGAAGTAAGGGGCTTGTAGATACAGCAGAGAGAACGGCCGTGGCTTCCAAATTGTCCCGGAAATCGCTCTCATCCAATGTCAACTTCTTTGTGAGGAAGGCAGGCAGAGGCTTTGTCTGGCAGTTGTGGCTATGGCGACCTTGGGTAGGTACTCATCTTTTCCCCCAGGCAGTCACAGATGCCATAAAAGATATTTCATAGATCTGCAAGCATGCGAACCTTCATTCTGTGTTGTCCTCTTACCTATGAGGGGATGGCTAGGGAGTCGGAGTCGGAGTCTCATTTCGTTGGTTTTTGGCTCGGCTACTAACCACTTCACAGGTGAGATTTTCTATAGTGATGGGATGGATGAGATCCAACGCAACTATCGTGGCATCTCCTCGCCTTATGCCCGATGAGTCACGCCTAGGTAGATCAAGTTCACGGTCCAGGATTTCTTTGTTGGTCACCCGCTGACACGTTCTTACTCAAGGCCGGTAACTCCGTCTACCTAGGTACGCCATGAGTGAACTTGTAGCATTTAATTCCACTCAAACAAGTCAAAATTCTCTCAAAATAACCTAAGTTCCAACAGGTCATGTAGCATTGCCGTGAACAGCTTGAAAAAGCCCCCAAAGTCTCACGCCCACAAAATCGAACCGTCAATGATTCAATCGGGTGGGGCCGGCACTTGCTCAATCCCTGACCAAGCTTCCACTTACAGCATTTTCAACACCATCAGCACATCGCGGTACAAGAAAAACAATGAGCGCGAGAGAAGACCGACCCGCAAAGGTCCTCAGCTGCTCGAGCTGTAGGACCCGCAAGATCAAGTGCGACAAGGTACAGCCCGTCTGCACTCAGTGCTCTCGCTTCGGACTTGAGTGCGTCTATCCCTCGAGGAAGCCTACCCGTCGCGCGCCGAGGCCGCGTCAGAGCGAGCTGCTGGATCGGATCAGTCGCCTTGAGACTATTGTCAATCTGGCGGATCCTTCCAAGCTAAAGCAGCTCGATGAGGACACGCGGTCCTCGTCCATCGCCACAACGTTATCTGCCACTCTGGAAGACCAGTGTCAGGAATCGCAGGATGCTGCTACACACGCCGCGAATGCCCAGGCTGGGGAAAAGTACCTCAGCGCTGGTTTCTGGGGGAATCTGTGCTCTGAAGTCGAGGGGATCCGGCAAGCGCTGGATCAACCCTCTGAAGACGAGGAGGAGGAGGAAGAAGGCGATAGCCCAGAGTCCCTTGACCCGGCACCTCCAGCACCCACAGCACCATCAGGCTTCTTGCTCGGAAATCCATATTATAATGAGCGGGAACCCCTGAAGCACCCTTCTCCAGATATGATGATACGGCTCTGGACTATCTATTCTCGCAATGTCGACCCTCTCGTCAAGATCCTACACCGTCCTACCATCACCAAACAGATCCAGTCACATATCGATACTTCATCAACATATTCTTTCAGCCTCTCAACAAACGCCGTAATGTTTTCCATCTATTTCTGCGCCGCCGCATGTCTCAGGCCGGAGGACTGTCAGAAGCAACTGGGCGAGAACAAGACCGAATTAACTGCTCGGTATCGCATCGCAGCTGAGCGAGCTCTCGCTGAAGCAGATTATCTCAACACCAATGAACTAGAGACACTGCAAGCTCTGGCGCTCTACACTTCCATGATTCGCGTCTACTCTCATAACCGATCCTCCTGGGCTCTCACATCTCTCGTCATTCGCGTAGCCCAAGGGATGGGCCTCGATCGCGATGGAGACGGTCACCGTTATACCCCATTTATAGCAGAGATGAGGCGTCGATTGTGGCACTTTATCGTTGTTCTTGACGTTCGCGGCTCTGAGGATAGAGGCTCTGACGCCATTCTCACCCGGGCACGCTTCGATACTGTGCTACCAACACCAATCGACGACGACTACTTTGGTCCAGATTCAACCGGTCCTCTTGTCCCAAAGTCGACTCCCGCCGACAACGTCATATGCATGTGCACAGCTATGTGCTCAAGCATATTTGGCCTCCTATCACATCCCCATTTCAACGCAGCAGGAGAAGCAGAGCACTTCTTGTACACAGAAGATGAACTCATAGCACATATCCGCCTCCTCGAAAATACCTTCATCCACACTGCCCGACCCTCTCACCTCCCCTCCATGTACGCCTCCGAAATCGCCCGCGTTGTTATCCTCAAGCTGTGGCTCAACATCCAATACCCCTTCAATGGCGGTCCGGCCCCAGATCGGCCCCGCGTCTCCAAGGAGACGATGCTGCGTACCGCCGTGTCCATCATGGAACTGCGCGAGCGCATGACTAAAGACCAATGGGAAGACCGATTTGCCTGGTGGACAGATACATATGTGCAATGGCATCCTCTGGCGGTTGCGTTGGCTGAGTTGTGTGTCCAGACAGAGGGCGAGCTGGTGGACAGGGCATGGGTTGTCGTGGATCGCAACTTTCCTGCATCAAGAAATCACATTGCCGATACTGCGACGGGCTCGCTCTGGCGGCCTATCAAGAAGTTGCTGAAAAAGGCAAAGGCAGCAAAGGCAGAGGCTCTCTTGAAGGGTCTCAACCTCAACACCACATCGACGATGCCATTGATCCGTCCCACACAGCCTATCACTCAGCCTATGGTGTGCGAGACAACCTCGCAGTCAACAATACCAAACACAGCACTTCCCTTGGCACAATACGACACCAGTGTCATGGACCCCTCAATATTGTTCGAGTATCCTCCAGAGTTACTCAACCTCGACCTAGGCCAAGGAATGGAACAGGGCGCTCCCATGGAGTGGTCATTTTGGACAGAGTTTTACAATGATACGCAGATGGACAATTCGCCGAGCGGGAGCGGCACAGGAGAATCGACTTGACAAGTTCACAATCGGTAGTTTGCTAGAAAAACCCAATCAATTGTGCATCACGCAGCAGCATCAGCATGCTCAGAATTTTTGGTTCATTCGTCACCCGTTTTATCGAGCAATGCAGTTGATATTTCCATGATCCGTTGTAACACCCGCAGAGCCTGCCCAACCGTCCTCGAAACCGAAAACATTCTAAGCGAAAGTGGATGGTCGCTTCGCGCTGAACACCTTCTTGGTGTTCTCCTTGGTGATTCGGTGGGGGAGAGGGAAGCTCAGGCCCTTCTGAGTGAGCTGGCGGATGTAGGGTCGCTTGACATCCTCGGTCTTCTCGAGCTCGACGACGCGGAGGATCTGGTCCTGGAGTTAGCTTAGGTCTAGGCAAGGCCATGTGAGTGCGACGTACGTGGATCGACCTGAAGCGGGCACGGTGGCGGGCAGCCATGTCGGAGTAGAGGGAGTCGACAGCATCTGTTCGGGACAGCTCACGGTACTCCTTGTACATGTTGTGCGTGCCGGAACGAGAGTCGTATCGGATCCAGATGCCAAAGTTCTTGACCTTAAGAGGGTGCTTCTCGTGGAGCTGTGCATCTCAGGTCAGCGTCGTCCATGGGCATCGAGTCCAGTTGTCGCTACTCACCACCTTGATGCTGACGATCTCACCGGTGGCCTTCTTGACCTTCTTGAGACCACGCAAGAAGTACCAGTATCGGGACTTGGCGACCGTCTCGTTGGGAGCGAAGATGGTCATGCGGTAGAGGGCGGGGGAAGGGTTAGCCTCGGTGGGCAGGTGGCGCCCGATGACCTCGTATTCCTGAAGACGACCTGAATTTATGGTTAGTATTTTTGTTATTAGGAATTTTGTGTCGTGATGCCGCGCGCCGGAGGGTTAGGTCGAGTGTCGAGGAGCTATCCTGGGCTGGTCGGGGTTGGGTGAGACTAGATATTGAAAATTCGAGTGCTGTGGGTTTTCAAGGCGAAATTCCCCAAAAAGTCCCGTCGAGACGCAATCGAAGTCCAATCCGCCAGTCTAGAGAGCCGTCGCAGTCCCAGGAAGCAGTCTGATCCCTCATTCTTGTCGTCCCAGTCGAAGTGCAAAATTATCGAAATTATTTTCGTTGATCCTCCTCCGGCGGGCGGCATCGCCATGGTCGAGCGCGAGAGATAGAAAATGCTTACCCATCTGTAATATCTGTCAGTGGCCTGCTTGGATGTGTCCTATGTTGCCGACTTACTGTGACGGTGGTCAATTCCAACTGCGCGAAGGTTAGTGAAGATGGCCGAAGTTGAAAGTCGCGGGCGATATTTTTTTGTGCGAAGGTGTGGGAGGGCTAAGAGACGTAGCACCTGCAGGGCTTTGGCCCCAAAGGCGATTGGTCAGGCTCGACCCACTCGTGAAAACAGTCACGTGCACCGTCATCTGTGTTGACTGCCAAGACAGTGGGTCCAACGTCCAATCAGATGTGGTCCGGCTCAAAGAAGTTGGGAAGGAAGGCAATGAGCCTGAACGACAAAGCCATAGGACCGAGATCAACTTTGACCAAAACACACTTCGGACAATAATAATACATCATCTCAAGCTCACTATCTCATATCGTCAAGCCTCTCCGGATCCGGGCTCGCCGTCGCCTTCTACCCAGTCAAATATCAACACCCGACTTGAGACCTGCCAGAGTAGACATCACGACGCTCCTTGCATCTGTGGCCAAGGTCATGAATACCCTGTTCGAGCAGTTTGCGCAGGCCCATGCCTTGCGAAATGGCTACAAGCTAGCTCAAACCTTATCTCCTGTTCCTCCACCAGATGACCCTCAACGGCTGATGGCTGTATGGCGTAGTACGAATTCTCACAGCGTCAAAGGTGATATCAAGCACTTCATCAAATCAAACACTTCCCATCGACAGAAGTTGGACCATGATGAGGTGACGGGCTGGGTGGATGTCTACCAGGCCTACTGGAAGGCAATTGGTGAAATTTTGGCTGGGGAAAGTGGCAAGGTATGAGAGTGACTATCTAGTCGAGAGCTCTTCGCTAACCATGGTGCAGTCTACATGGACAAAAGTGTACGAGGCTTGGAAGGAACTGACCTCTGTGCTTATTCGCGGATACAACTCGCACGGGTTCGAAGCGTGGACGATCCCATCTCTCTACATGGTGGGCAAGTACCTGCGGCTGTTCGCCATCAAATCCGACGAGGAACGCCAAACTCAATCTCTCAGTGGTGCCCCTGGCGCCTCATTGATGGATGATGACTTCGATCCTCAAACCGAAGGGCAGCTCCAACTACGAGACTGCGAGGGCCACCTCAAGCGAATCTTTTCCCTGTGTCTAAACGACAGGTATGGACTATCCCCTTGTTTGCCCCGTTCGTGACTGACAATACCCAGAGCTCCATTAGAAGAATCCAGGAAATGGGGAATTTACTTCGTCATCAACCTCCTCTTCAAAACTTACTTCAAGCTTAACTCGGCATCGTTATCAAGGACTATCATCAAGACGTTGTCTGTGTACAACGACAAGGGAGACATGCCCGCCCTCGAAATGTTCCCCAAGTCTCAACGAGTGACATTCAAATTTTACGAGGGCGTCTTGCGTTTCCTAGAAGAGGACTACCTTGCGGTAAGGCACTACCCGGTCCTTTGCATGATGTGTACTAAGGTCTATCAGGCGGAATCCCACCTCAACGAGGCATGGAACTTATGCCACAAAGATGCTATCACCCAATCTGAGTAGGCATGACTTGACACAAGTTGATTCACCGCTGACATGATGCCAGACGAATCCTGACCTACCTCATCCCTTGCCGCCTTATCACCAGCCATGTCCTCCCCACCAAGACTCTCTTGGAAAACTACCCTCGACTACAGGAACTCTTCCTCCCGCTGGCCCGATGCATCAAATCCGGAAACCTGAAGGAATTTGACGAAGCCCTGAAAAGTGGCGAAGACGAATTAGTCAAACGGCGCATCTACCTGACGCTCGAGCGGGGCAGAGATATCGCCTTGCGTAACCTGCTGCGTAAGGTCTTTATCGCCGGCGGCTACGATGAGCCAAAAGAGGGCGACACGGCTCCCGTGCGTCGTAGTCGCATCCCGGTGACGGAATTTCAGGCGGCCATTAGCATGAGCAGCGGCCAGATGATCGAGGGTGACGAGGTTGAGTGCCTACTGGCCAACATGATTTACAAGGTGAGTTGTTCGATTCCTTGGTGTACACGAGGCACCGGCTGCCTTCTGATCCCTGCTCTTCCTTTTTTTTCGGTGGAAAACGGGCAAGAATTGTTTGTTGGCATCCCCACGGCAGTCATTTGACTATATACTCGTCACCAAGATGCTGCCTTATTTCAGTGTCTGCCTGGGGCATTCACGGCCTCTATTCACACTCCCCTCCATCTCAGCCTTACAAAGATCTGAGTCACTGACTGGGCACCTTTGTTTTCTAGGAATTGATGAAAGGTTATATCGCTAGGGAGCGAGGCATTGTGGTTCTGTCCAAGAAGGGTGCTTTCCCCGGCACAGGAGTGTGAGGCGAGCAAGCAAAGTCGTTTATGTGCAACACAACCTGAATCAAGACTAGGCGAAACACGACGGTTTAGATATTCTTCTCTTAGACTCACCGTCGCTTGTCTGAACACAATCTAGCAGCACGGGGTAGGACAGAGACACTGCAGCCGTCAGGATGACGCTGGCGTTGACAAATCATACAATAGCATCGGCAACACACGTTGGTGTTTGCTTTTTTAAGCCCAAGCTGATATCTGAGCCGACCCGACCTGTTTGGCCCGTTTGAAGTTATCTTTGCGCCATATTCACGCTGAAGCACCATACCGTGCATCACCCATGTCTCTTGTTATCGATCCGCTTCCACCCACGTCCTTGTAGCCCCCATCCCACTGTCGATGCAAAGTCCTAAAGCATGTGCCTGCCAGTAAGGGCATTATCTCCCGCTTCGAGATTTCCATCGAATCCTGAGGCGTGGTGGTCTCCCCGCATTTTCACACTCCTGGTTCGGATGGGCCGCCTTTCTTTTCCACGCCGATACTCGATCCGACACGCCCCCAGTCGGTCGTATGACTCACACCCGGGGAGACATTCCGATACAAGCAATCTATGTTTCACTAAGAGCAGGGCGGCTTGGCGAACCTTGTTGGGCGGATTCTAGTCCAAGTTGCTTTCACGCTTGCCTTCACGGAATAGGAGTCGGATTTCCATAAGTGACAAAGCTTCAAATTCTTTTACGCTTCTCAAAATAGCTCGTGAAAAAAAGAGCGTCGTGAAAAAGGGGTAATGATACAACTTTCCGCCCATCCGTCGTCAGATGTCAGTCTTGGTATCCCGCTCGCAAAAATCCCATCGTGAAAAGTAAATGACCCAAACCCGCTCGCTTTAGCGAGACAAATACCAAACATCCTGTGCTCCGAAGTGAAAAGACCCTAGAGTTTCATGAGAAGAATAGTAGTACAGAAAGACGTTTCCCGGCAAATTTGTCAATAACTCCGTAGAAAGAAACCTGTTGACGCCTTGACTCCGTCCCGTCCCCGTTGGTTTCTTTAGTTTTTTGCATGTTGGTTAATCTTTGCAAAGCCGTTGCCGTGTATTGTAAGAATAAGAGAAAAATTCATGGTTCATTAATGATGAGGGAGAAGAGTGCCGCTTGTCTCGGTGGTGGGTATTAAGAGAAGTGGCGGTTGGAACGTGGCGTGCTTCTGCAGACTTGTTAGTTTACAACTATCGGACTTGAATTGGAGTGGGCTAGACTCACTGGGCGGAGGAAATGTCGTCGACGTGGTTGCAGAGAGCGACAAACAAGTCAAAGAACAGCTGCGAGCCTCCGTTGTACATCTCGAGCTGCATGGTCCCGCTACGCTTGAAGGTACTGCGAGAGCGGATGATGAGGGCGAGATAGTGGGCTCGCAGCTTTGAGTCTGTGTCGGGAGTGTTGGCGTAGGCATATCTGGCCGAGGCGAGGATGGTGCTGCACTGGATACCGGATTCTTCAAGGGTAAACATGTTAGTTGGTTCGATGGAAACGAGATGGAACGACTTACGGAGTCCTTGTTTGCGAAGTGCCAGCTTCTTCAGCTCATCCAGCCCATACTTTTCAGCCGCACAGTAAATGACAGTATCCTTGAGAAGATCACCATCCACACCACGATGATAGACGGTACTCTCGACGGCAGCACGCTCTTCTTCAGTAGTGGGCTCAATCTCCCAAGAGTTGCGTCGCTTGTTGTGCACCAGACGAGGGTAGTAGTCACCCTTGTAGAGATACTCGAGAACAGAGCTAAAGATCTCCGGCTCCTCGTCGGGAAGGGCGATGCGCTTGGTGGCGGCGTCCATGTACCCGTTTCGAAGAGCGTGGCTGAAGAAGGGGCTGCCGCAGAGGACGTCTTCATGAGCGGCAAAGAGGCGTTGTTCAGCACCGACGACGAGAGTGACGATGGCAGAAGTCAAGTTGCTGACCATGTTAGAACTGTGATATTCATGAAAAGAGACTATGTGTACTTACTTTCCCATGACAGTGTCATCACTGGCTGTGGCTGTAGAAGCCGTAGTCGGTCTCCGATGGCGAGACTCATGTCGTCGCTTGGTGACACCGCTGTCCTTGCTGAAAGACGAGCTAGACTTGTTGACCTTGTGGCTCTTGGAGAAACTCTTGCTCGAGGATTCGTGTCGTCTGGATGAGGAGAACATGTTGGTGGCTGTCGAAGGAATTTCCCGTGATTATTTGGTATTGGAGGCGAGCGAGCGATGGGGACTTGTTCACGCTTCTTATACTTGAGTTGGGGTGGGGGTGCCTTGGTGATGATGCAGCAGGCAGATGAGGCAACGAGGGAAATAATAGTGAGGCAAAAGATGGAAAAATGATGAAAAGACGCCGTAAGAAAATCTGTTTTGGTTCTAAAAACCTACCTCGGGGTCAGGAATGAAGCCCGTCTTGTTTAAATGAGTATTCACACTCTTTTTCTGATCTGGCAAAATGGGCGAGCAGACGCGCCATCTTTATAATAGCCAGGCATGCCCCGTGCGGAAAACAAGGCATCTTCTGCCTGCTATAGCGGCACACCTGGCCTACGAAGCCCCCTGGAAGCAAGGCGAGTCAGCCCCCGGGGAGCCGACTTGGGTGGTGGTGATAAGTCGTCAGTGGGACGCTTTGGCTGAGCCAAAGGGGGAACGCGATATTGCCACGGAACCACGTGATAGGCAGGGGTGTTTAATTGGAATCGGGGCAGTGAGGTTTGCTGTCTCGCAGGGATCGAGTCACACTCTGAAAAGGGGGGGCTGGGGTGCGTAGATAATAATGCAAGGGTTAGTACCATCTCGTTATTTCCTTTTGGTTTGTTGGCTTGAAAAAAAGCTTCCAAGTTCTGGGCTTCAGTGCGTGGAACAACAGTTCGCCTCGAGGAAATATGGAGCCCCCCACTTGCGTGAGCCTCCATCACAAGGCAGACATCTTGGTGGTGCTGGGACTGGATGCTAACGCATGCTCGGCGATGGAGCTGCAAGGCTCACAATTTCTGAGCGAGCCTCGTCATTTTTTTGCTGGAGATTCATTGCGAGAGCTGGAGGAATCAATTGGACTCAATTGAAGCCCATCCTGAGCCTCCTCGAGGACGTATCGTTGTGGGAGCTTATTGTCCTCTATCTAATTCTCACGACCAAGCGAAACCAGCTGCTCACACTCGCACACACTCCGGCAAACAACTTTCTTTTCAAAACCCATGCTTCTTTTTTTTCTCCTCCCATTGACGGTGGTGGACCACCGGGCTAGCCTTGGGGTCCGTGGGCTAGGAATCCTGCCAGGGGTGGTAAGCTCTGTGTGTGTGTGTACGGTACCTGGCATGGATGGCTCTCCCAACACCTCCACACAACTCGGTTTGCTGGGTCTTAGTTCAAAGCCTAGTGCAAAACCTCCCTGAGACTTGAGGGCATCGACGGGGGGTGGTGATCTACCATACGGATCCGTCAGGCTGTTCGACCGTGACGGCATTTCTCAGTCACACACTCTAGATATCCCTGTTCCGCCACGGCCGACATGTCCCGAATTCACGCCAGTTGAACCAGACATGTCAAGATGCCATATCCCTGAGTTTCAAAGCCCAATCCCGTTCATCAATCTCCGTGCTGGGCCCTTGCAGCGGCCGTCGAGATGGAGTCGGCGAGAGCCTGCTTCCCACTGGCCCTCACCATGGCTTCATTATGCAGCGCCCCGCGCACCCTGTGCCGTTCCACTGGGAGCCCAACGAGTTCGCAGCGCCGCTGGAGCTTTTCGCCGTGATCGCCGGGTACCAGCTCGTCCTTCCCCGCTTCCACGATGTAAACCCCCGGCGGGCTCTCCTTGAACCTCTTGGCTATCATGCCGAGGTTGGTCCAGCTGTCCAGGTGGTTCCGGAGGAATGGCCACAGGTACTGGTATGGGAGCCACTTCTGGGGGTATAATGCCTGCAGCATTGCTCTTGTACATGTGAATGGAGTCTCTAGGACAAGGGCATCAAGTTTGATGTTGGGAGGGCATTTCCCTTTGGCAGCCAGATTGGTGGCAAATCCGCATCCAATGCTTTGGCCCCAAAGCACGACTGTCGGCTTCTGATCAGTTCCCTCTGCTCTGGACTCGTGTAATTGAGATATCCACTGCAGGGCCGCTTGTGAGTCCAAATCAATACCTGGCTCAGATGGCCGGTCGTGAGAGGTCCAATAGCCTCGATAGCTTAGACAAACCATGGTATAGGTGACGGACGGATCATTGTCGCGAGCTCGACGAAGAATCCAAGACAGATGAGGAAGTCTTGGAGGTATTGAAGATCCATTTCCTAGAGTCTTGGATGAGTTTCATCGAGAGAAAAGGCCTCATGATGTAACAAACCTTGAAAATAGAGGATATAGACAGGCTTCTTGGCCCCAGTGGCAGACGCAGGCATATCCGACACGCACAAGGCAATCTCAGTCCCATCTAGAGATCGTATTCTCTCCTCTCTCCATTGAACGCCCCCGCACTCACGCGAGAACTCATCAATGCGCATGCTCCGCGCATTGGGCGGCAGGAATGGGTTGTAGATGATGGCGTTCTGGAACAGCACCATCATGGCACACTTCCAAGACCACAGAGCCACAAACAGGCCACCAAAGATCAGCGGGGGCATCAGGACAGGCGCGACATGGAAGCACCTCGCGCGTCCCCCGACGGGCCGCCCGATTGCTGCTGCTGCTCTGCATATCGGCAACGTCCTCCCGGCGGTCCAAGGGCGCGAGATACGCTGGATCACCATTGCTGAAAATGCGAACGAGGCAGGGCAAGCAGCAGAGGGACAGCTGGCAAGGGGGAAAGATAGAGACGTGGGATGCTGTGGTCGAAAGGGGTTGAGGCTTTATGACATGTTCGCTCGCGACTGGGCTCGGGGCCCTGCAGCTGCGGATGATGATGTGCAGGAGAACGAGTGGTGTTGCCAGTTGGTGAGGCGAAAAGGCGACACTCAAGTGAGAGCTTAGAGGTACAGTACGTGGGCACCTAGAGGTAGTGAGAATCATTCACGAAATAGCCAGAAAAACTACGACATGTCTATTCAGAATTGAACAATATCTAATCCTTTCAAGATAATACTCTCTGTAATAACTCTCTGTATAACTACTTCTTTAACATTCTGCATCAACAAGCCCAGCCCATGATGAACGCTTGACCCCCGCTTTCAGGCATCTTGCAAGCCTGGGGTGGACTGATTCGCCCTCAACGTCACTCGGCTCCGGGCTGCGACGTGCCAATTGGCGCAACCATTACAGCGCCGTTCTCCGCCTGTGAATGTGAGTGAGCGTGAGTGCCTGGCTGGACCCGTCCTTTTTTCATGCAGCCCGCCCGGACTGGGACCTTTGTCGCCTTGGTTCCTGGAGATCCCAAAAACTGGAACTATTTACAATCACCGAACCGACCAATTCCGCGACTTGTTCCTTTTTCCTTTTCCCTCCCTGGTTAATTTTCTTCCCATTCTCGAACTTTCTGCTTTAAACTCTCGTTACCCACTCTCAAACTTGTCCGTTTTAAACGCAGATAACACGCTTCTCAACGTCTCTTCCTGCCCCGCCATCAAATACATCATCACCGCCCCTCCTCCTCCAAGACTGTTCAATCGCGATGCCTAGCTCCGACAAGGAAAACGACTCGCACGCGCACATCGATATCCAGGATGATCACCCGTCCCCGCGCGCCGAGGGAGAGACCAGCCCTGGCCTAAGGAACAGCAAGGGCTGGGATGGCAAGCTTCGGGTCCCCAAGGCTGCTCTCGTGACAAATCCAGAGGCGCTGTCCGATCCTGAATATTCAGATGACGAGAATGTCCTGGGCGGCGAGACTATTAACGCCGATGAGGGTAATAATCTCAGTACTCTATGCACTGGGCATGCGACAGTTCACTAACACGGCTTACAGACCTCCTCGATGACGAAGACCCCGAGACGGACGAAATCATGTGCTCCCACTCCCGCATCGGGTCAATAGCCTCGCTCCGCCTCGACCGCTTCAAGAAGGCCGCCCGCGTCTGCCTCCGCCAAAACAGCATCCAGGAGATCGACGGCCTCTCGGGCCTCGCCGAGACCCTCCAGGACCTTGACCTCTACGACAACCTCATCTCGCACGTCCGCGGCCTCGACGACCTAACAAACCTCACGAGCCTCGACCTCAGCTTCAACAAGGTCAAGCACATCAAGCACATCAGCCACCTCAAGGATCTCAAGGAGCTGTTCCTTGTAGCCAACAAGATTGGCAAGATCGAGGGGCTCGAAGGGCTGGATAAGCTGACTTCACTTGAGCTTGGATCGAACCGTATCCGCGAGCTGAAGAACCTTGACACCCTCGTTGCTCTCGAGGAGCTGTGGGTGGCAAAGAACAAGATTACCGAGCTTTCCGGTCTCGGCGGTCTACCCAGCCTGCGCCTCCTGAGCATCCAGTCGAACCGCATAACCGACTTGTCCCCGCTCAAGGACGTCCCAACACTCGAGGAGCTATACATCTCACACAACCTCCTAGAATCGCTAGAGGGCCTCGAGCACAACGTTAAACTGCGAGTGCTCGACATTTCAAACAATAAGGTCACCAGCATTGAGGGTCTTGCACCCCTCGCTGAGCTGGAGGAGCTCTGGGCCAGTTACAACCTTGTTAGCGACTACAAGGAGGTGTCCAAGTACCTCGCGGACAAGAAAAACCTCACAACGGTGTACTTTGAGGGGAATCCGCTGCAGCTGCAGGAGCCGGTGGCGTATAGGAACAGGATCCGATTAACATTGCCTCAGATCAAACAGATTGATGCCAGTAAGTTTCCCCTTGACAACAAAAGGAACGCCAGCTAACATTTCCCACAGCTTTCGTAAGAGCATGAACATCAAGAGTTTTGAAAGGCATCATGATAAACAGCATGGCGTTTGGGGCGGGGGTTCTTTCATCCGCATTCCGGCCCATCAGTAGCACACGCACTGATGGTTATCAAAGACAGAATAAAGATTTCCAGTCAAGTTGTCGATAACGTCTAGACAGTTTCAAGTGAACGCGAAATTCATCAAATGCGCATATTCAACTTCGATGACCGGCCATGTTTCAGCTCAACCACATCATCACCGATGAAAGCCACGACATTCCTTTGAAGGGGTAACTGTGTTTTGAATTCTATGAGGCGGATTTCCTCCATCATGTCCTTTGGACTCTACAAAATGCAGCCCATCATCAACAAACGCCTAATGTCCCAAAACAAAATGTTTCCCAAGTTATCTCTTTCTTTTTAAATTCGTCACATGTCATTGCTCTAAGCAAAGATCCAGAGCTTCTCGGTGGGGAAGTACTGTAGGGCATTAGCATAATACTCGAGACGACAGCAGAAGCGGTAATACTCACGTTGGTGGGCTGGTTGAACTTGAGGTGCAGGTCCATCTTGGCGATGCGGGCCATGTCCTCCTCGTCAATGTTAAAGTTGACAGAGGCCAGGTTCTCCTGCATGAGGTCGGGACGGGTAGACTTGGGGATAACGGAGATGCCTCGCTGGGTAGACCATCGGAGGAGGACCTGGGCGGGGGTCTTGCCGTACTTCTCGGCGAGGGTGGTGAAGACCTCGTGCTGCATCAGGGGAACAGCGTCCTTGGCACGGTCCATGTCGAGCTCGATGAAGCCGGCAGGGCCGAAGGAAGAGTAGGCAGTCAGGGCGATGCCCTCAGCCTTGGCCAGGCGGACGAGCTCGGTCTGCTGGTAGTAGGGGTGAAGCTCGACCTGGAGAGTGGCGGGTCGGATCTTGGCGTACTTGAGGAGGTCGTAGATGGCCTGGGACTGGAAGTTGGAGATACCAATAGACTTGGCCAGGCCCTTCTCAACGAGCTTCTCCATGGCACCCCAGGTCTCCTGGTTGGTGGCCTTGCCCCATCGGATCTCGGTTTGGGCGTCGTCGATGTGCCAGCCGGGAGGGTAGCGGACGGAGGGGTCGATGTACTCGAGGGCGACGGGGAAGTGGATGAGGAAGAGGTCGAAGTAGTCAACCTGCCAGTCGGCAAGCTGTCGGCGGGTGATGGGCTCGACGTGCTGCTCCTCGTGGTAGGTCTGCCAGAGCTTGGAGACGATGAAGAGGTCCTCGCGCTTCACGATGCCCTCCTTGATGGCGCGGGCGACACCCTCACCACACTCCTTCTCGTTTCCGTAGTCTATAGAGATTAAATATCAGAATTTGCTTCATTTTGGGTCTCTTTGAGGGGAACAAAGTGTGTCATATCATGGCTCAATCCTACAGGTCTCATGAAGCCATCGCCTGGTGGGGCCGAGCTCTCAACTGATATGACGCTGGTGGAGGGGCAGATTTGCAGGGGTCCTTTGTGGCTATTCTGCCGGGGTAATTGGGAGTGGACAGGGGGCAATGGAGGGGCAGCGAGCAGGGATATAGCATCGAAGGAGGGGCAGACGTTGTTGGTGTTATTCCGCCGAGGACATTATCGACGGAGGACAAGCAACTCTATAGTGGCTTCAAGCTGGTAGAAGGGAAGCATTCACGTACCGCAGGCACCATCCAGCAGACGGTAACCAGCCTTGATGGCCTCGTAAACGGTGTCGGCGCAGGTGGCGTTGTCAACCTTCCAGAGGCCGAAGCCGACCTGGGGCATCTCGTGGCCGCTGCTGAGCTTGACGGTGGGGATATCAGCCATTTTGGTGGTTGTGATGTTGTCTCTGGGTACAATTGGATAGATGAGGACAAGGAGGAGGAAGAGGGAGAAGAAGCAAACCCCGAGAGGAGGGAGGGAACAGGCGTATTTATGCTACGTCGAGCTCCTGAGCCAGAGAGGAGAACATCCACATCCCGTCTCGAGGTTATGCCTCAGTCGGCCCAGCTTTCGACTTTCCAGCTTCACCCGGCGTCCCTCATGGGCGCGGCATGACAGAGAATGGCACGGCATGGCATTGATAGCGCGACTCCATCGAGCATGGGTCGGCGAGACGTGGACGGCTAGCGCAGGCGAGAGAGTGCAGTGTTGTCCACGGGTAAGGTAGGGAAGGGACAGTAAGTATCATGGGTCTGGCTGGGCGTGAACTGAAAGCGTGAGAGGTGTGCAACGGTCGTGCAAGAATGAGGCGTGGTCTCATCGATTCGAGGTCGTATCGACCAGCCCGGCCACCATTGCCGCCTCTGTGGGGCCCAAGGGAATTCACCCGGCGAAGGGTGGGCATCTGGATGTTTGGGAAGAGCGGTGGCCGCGCTGGATATTTTCAAATTGGATCACTAGCCTAGTATTTCCAGAAGGGCGTGTGATCCACTGCAAGACGCTCATGGCCGAGCTGGGATCTCAATCGCTTATCGCCGCGGTTGAGCTGGCTGAGGCTGAGAGTAAACGCTGGCCCTCTAGCCATCATGGCCGACGTCCCGAGTGATTCTCCATATCGTCTGGACAAAAGCCCATACTGTCGGTCAAGGTCTCACCGAGCAGGATCAGGGACATGCAAAACTCACCGCACGCTGAAACTCAAATCACTCTATTTGTCGTTCGAGCATCTGGCACATGTACAGCCACCCCGGGCCAAGAGAAGGACGCAGAATCACCCCGCGAACCAAGCCCTCGTTGTGGGGGGGAGAGGCGAGAAAAGCAGCAGGAGATCTAGGCCAAAAGCAATTATGCGCCGCACATATCATGACAGCGAGATGGGTGTCATGTCCCATTCTGTAGGCCCAGATGATGCAGGTCCCTTGGCGTCGGTCGTCTGGAGCTTGCGGCAGCTTACTGTGGCAGACCGGGAGCTCCGTCGACGCCCATTTGTGCGTTTAACCACAACTGGAGTCGGCCTCGCGGCAAAGGCCCGGTGGATTCTGTCGCGGGTGTGCCAGGACAGCATTTGGCCTTCTGTGATTGATGCGGCAGACCATCCACAGACCCCGTACCATTCCCCGGCCGGGTCGTCGGATGACTCTGGTCAAGGCTGGGTGACGTGGTAGTAGTATCAGCTTTCTTACAGCCCACGAGCATTTGCCCAGGTTCCCCAGTCTTGGGAGCTTGAAGAGGTTTTTTCTGTCGGTGGATTTGCGCGGAAGAATAAGGGTAGAATTGATGCTGAATATCATGGCCGAGAGGATGAAGCTCCGGGAGAAAGCAATTTAGCCTAAAGTCGTGGTCCCACGTCGTTCCACGCGGGCGGATATTGTACGTACCTCTTTTGCCCGCGGCGCTACAGGAAGAAAGGCACCAGCTGCCCCACATGGCGCCCGTTGCTTCTACAGACCTACCCTGGCCCCCATTCTAATTCATCCGAGGACATGACATGAAGACAGCAGGCTCGAGGTGGTCAACACCAAGACCGTCTCCACGAGACTCAATTCATTGTGCCACACGAAGCCGACCAAGGTGCCCTCGTTCCCCGATGATACCATCATAATTGGGACAAAGACGATGTCTTCAGGTGAGAATAGGAGCTCCCCCTCCTCAGATTCAGCCATCATGGCTGCATTGACAATAGCTTCGACGAATCACCTACGCATTCACCCATCATCACGGAGTGCACCGCAGCATCAAAGAGATTTCTTTCACACCGCGCACAGCCGTCCTCGTCTCCCTGGCTTCGGCTCCCAAATTAGAATCGGTTATTTGCTGTTGGGCCCAACCAAGCCGCTCAACAAAGAAGTTGCCAAACACCAACGGTCTCCCCGCGATCCTTTGTCCCAAAACATCCAGATTCGGCCTCGAGTCCCTCACAATACTGCCATTGACGCTGGCTTTGGCATCTGAGCTTCCTCCCTTGTTACGAATCGGACTGCCGCCATGCAGAACCAGTCGGGCGTTGAAGTTGTCGCGTCTTTGTTCCCGAACATGCTTATTACCAAGGAAATCCCCCATCCGACTGTGGCACTTCGTCATGTTCACACGATAGAGACACTTTCAATCATTCATTCACCATCATTTCAACATGCGGCCCGAAGAGATTCAAGTCAGGACCATCATGGTGCCTGATAACGACCTCCTCCATTGGCGCAATATGATGACCTTGCAGGGCGCCATCGTCAGGGGCGAAACCGAGGTCTTGTTCCACAACTGTCCAGAGATTCCAATAGAATATTGGGGAAAGGTCCGACACAACCATCGCCGCTTGAACCAGAGATACAACTTCTACTATCGCAACGCGCGGCCCAAAAACCTACCTCAGCACGTAGATGACGCGGCTGCAAGGCGCGGCATTGACGATGTACAGTGGAAGGGCCTCAGGTTCGAATTCATCAAAGTCCTTGCTGCCGGCGGTCATGGATATGTTTCCTTATGGAGGGTTTGGTTTGAGGATGGATCTAGTAAAAAGGTGGTCATCAAAAGGGCTCTTGGTAGAGACTTTGACGTTGGAAGGGAATCCCGCTTTCACCTTCGATACGCCGGTGCCGAGCATACCAGCCAGATCCTCGACCTACACGCTGAAGCCATGAAGATACAGGATGAAGTCAGACAGAGGAATCCTCTAGTTCGTCTCCGGTACAGAAATGGCTCAGACTTCAACGCCGGATCCCTCCAACTCATCGTCTTTGAGTTCATGGAACACGGAGACTTGCACAAGGTATTGACCCTAGCTAGTCAGATGGATGTGCAATTCCCGGACAGGACTCTTTGGGGCATCTGGGAATGCCGTATGTATCTCCCCTTATACACTTGTGTCCTTGTACTGATTCGTGTCCAGTGGTCCGGGGAGTTGCCTCTGTTGCATATGTGCCTTCTTTCCTTGCCATGCACAGAGACTTTGACAAAGAGTTGCAAACAGCCATTGATACCAACCGTCTGGAACACTTCTTGGCGCAACTGGAGAATATCCAACAATCGCACGATGTTCACCTAGACTTGGAAGAGTTAAACGGTATGTGCATGTGTTCTACATATTCACCCCTTCTAACCTGGTTGATAGTTCTCGCTGGTACAGCTGGTAGCCATCCGCACAACCCTATTTTCAAGGTAATTCCCCAAACACCTGAGCGCATGAGTCACGCGTTGACGAATTCCTAGCTTCACGATCTCGGTGCCTTTAGTTACATCATGAGCGAAAAATGGAAGACCTGGGGCGATTCCCGGTACTGGAAGATGAGGAAGCCTTGCAAGCTCCACAGAGTGACTCCGGTACGTGACATATTCAACACATACATCAACAGTCTCTAACTGCTACTAGGAGCAAGTTCACCAGGACTGGGACCAACTGCGGACAGACGAAGGCGTCAGCCTGGACGGATCCCAATTCGCAGGTGAAGATCTCACTCAAGGACATCCGATTGCTGGCCGGTTCGGTACTTGGACAAACATCTTTTTCATTGGTAAAGTGGTTAGTTTCATCATCCCTACATCCTGATCCCGCTGACAAGCCATAGATGGAAGCGGCCATCACATTTCTTACCGAGGCGTATCCATTCGATGCCTATCATTTTGATAGTATGGATGGGACACAATCAGGGAACACCTATGGATGGGTGCTCCAAGACCCATCATTCTCCCATGTCGATCCTACTCTGCGCGACCTAATTATGCGATGCCAGCTCGAGGTGCCGGGCGAACGACCCAGCATCACGGCGCTTCTGCGAGAGATTGCGATTCGCAAGATGCATCCCTTCTACCAGGGCCCCGAAGAAATGGCATACTTCTGGGAGTGTTTTTTTGGTCCTAAAACTCCGGAGCCCATACCTGATCCAATAGATGACGACGTTGCCGATGCCCTCGAAGAGTCTATGGCTGGAGGCATCATACCATTCCTGCACCCAGACCCGGGATCAGAGCCTCACCGACATGAGCAGCAGGCAGACTCCGCTCCCGCGGAAGGACTCGAGTATTTTCAGAAGTGGATGGATCGACAATCCAGGGCTTCTGGTGCTTCTGGTGATAGAGACCAGACCCCTCAACCACCTGTTGGTGGGCATCAGCAGCCTGTTCCTGGTCAAGGCCAACATCAGATTCCTCGGCGACCTGCCAATTTGCGTGTCCCCCAGCGGATTGCCCGGAGGCCTGTTGGCGACCAGCCGTCGGCGGCAGCAGCAGCTCCCTCATGGCTCAATCCACCCAGCCTTGAAACTGCTGCTATGGACGATGACGAAGCTGCTCAGGAGGATGCCGGGGGGTCTTACACCAACTTGCGTTGCGCACGCGCCGAACCTGATGGCAGTGTATCTGAAAGTAGCAGCGATAAATCTCCTGTTCCTACGGCGCGACGGGGAATAAGATTTGATCTTCCCAAGAGTGGCGCTGGGCGAGGGAATGCTAAGAAGACTGGCTCAATATATGACAGGAGCAAGATGCGGTTTCCGGATCGCAAGGAACGTGGATCAAAGGTCAACAAGCGAGTCTCTGAGCCCAGTACAAGGAGTCTCAAGACTTGTGTCAAGATGAACAATCTCGACAAGTTTGTTCAGGCGGCCATGGATGACATGCCCATGGCCATCCGCAATCTCATGGCCAGGACGAAGCATCTCGAGCAGAGGCTCGCGGATGGCAATCTTCCTGCATTTGCGTATATAACCGCAGGTGGAAAGGGAGATTTTGATGTTTGATTTGAGAAGGCAGGTCAAAGTCGATTTTCTTTTTTTCTTGGTTGTCACGCGTGTCTTATTCCTTTGAGACTGTATCAAGTGATACATGCATGCAGGAGTTCAAGGTTCGGGCAGCTTGCTTTTTACCGCTTAATTCCTTTTCTTTTTTGGTAGGTGGATTGTTTCGTTTTCATTAATCGAGGTTCATTTTGTACTTCGTATACGCTACGTATCGTTGATGCTTATTCCAACCAAAAGCAGTTTGTCATATCTGGGTATCATTAACTCCATCGCTTAATCGCCTGTTCCTTTTTCCGCTAAACCATTAGTAAAATCACCTAAGCATCCATTACCAACAATTCATTCAATGTGGTCGACACGCTGTGGTAAGCACGTGGTGGACTGATTAGTCCGTGTCAAAGTTGGTGTATCGACATTCACAAGCCCCTGAGCGAGACTTGACGTCGCCCACCTTGTCGCCGTCGTCATCCACGCATCTTGGCGATCCGCTTTTGAAGGACTTGCTCTGAACAATCTCGACGTCGCCAGGCCAGGCGACAAACTTGCTGTTATCGGATGTGTCGTCGTCATTGTCGTGGCCCTTACTCCTGTGTGTCCACAGTGTGGCCTCGAAGCGCGTGTCGTCAAAGGTACACCGCGCAGCACGGTTGCTAGACGAAAGTTGGTCGTCCGGCACGACAGTCTTGTTCATGGAGAAGGAAAAGAGAAGACGCTCCTTGGGCGTGTTTTCGTCCAGGAGCTCAAGGGTGAGGTTGGTGAAGGAGGGTGCAAAGGGGTTGTCGGTGGATGAGATCTTGTAGAACTGGGTGTTGACGTAGGTGATGATCCAGAAAAAGGTCGCGGGTTCGCCCTCGGTATAGGGGTAGCAGCGCCATGTGGATGGATTCGAGGTACACTCTGTCAACGGCTTCTGGAGGTTGGCCTTGAAGGAGAAAGAGCCGGCTGGGAAGTTGGGATCCTTCAATGGGGAGTTGTCCTCGGTTGAGTTTTGACGTCTAGAGGGATTGGTCAATTGGTAGGTTCCTTTGTTCATGATGGCTTCACTTACTTGTCCTTCAGGCCAATTGTCAGTCCAATGCCAAGTCCTATGGCAATGATAGCCATGACGGCCACGGCAACACCAAACAAGCAACACACTCTTCTCCTATCAACACCGCAAATGCGCCCTCGTGGAACAACTCCCTCCTCCTCGCCAAGCGAGTCCCCCTCGACTATCTTGCCCTTTACCGCATGCACCTCCTTATAGCTCGGCGGCGGGGGATGCAGAGTCGGCGCGTGTGGGGGCGAATACCCGGCGGAGAGTATATAAGGTGGGACGTACGGCGGCGGAAGCACGCCGTTGAGCTTTGCGGCGCCGTTGTTGTTGTTGATCTTTGTGACGCCGTTGTGAGTCCGCATTCCTCGCCGAGGCGACTTGTGCGGTACTCGAAGAGGAGTCTTGGGCGGGCTAGGTGAAGGTGTCGAGGCGACCTCGTTCTCGTCAATGGGGGGCATGTAAGAGACGCCGGAGCGAGAGCCGAGGGAGCCGGGACCGCGGCCATGGCCACGGATCATGGCTGCAGCTTATTTATCAATACGAATTTTGTGTTGATATTTCGTTGGTTTCCTTTTATGGCGTTGAGAGGAATTCCAGAGCAAGATGTAGCATAGCTTTGAAACTCTAAAGAGAGGTGAATATGCGGGGGAGAGAAGCTGGATGACGATGAACTCTGGAATGGACCAGGGGGGGAAAACCAAGCTTTAGCTGAAAGAGAAAAGAGGGATGAACAAAAAAGCGCGTTAATTATGTAGTCAGGCTGCTCAATTGAGGAAGAGGACAGAGCCTCTTTTTCAAGGACAGCCTGGTTCTGCGTCAAAGTTGCGCAATTTCCACAGAAGCTCTTGCAAGAAAAGGCAAGACAGCTTTAGTAGAGGACGTTTAGTAGAGGACGGGATGTCAAGACAAGCAGCAAAAAAGACGGCACGGCACGGGTAAAGTGAGAAAGGAAAGGAAAGGAAAGGGTGGCAGGGAGAGAGAGAAAATAGTCTCTTTTTCTTTTTTGCTGATCATTTTGTCACTCAATTCTTGTCGTTCAATAGTCTCTACACAACCTTGTGGTTTCCGGTTCAGCTCAGGTCCAGAACCTCGCCATTCTCTCTTTGCACCTTTCTGGGGGGGGCAAAGACCGGGATCGACGCGGCGCGCCCTAAGATGCTGCTTGCCGCTAATAGTCTGCTGCGGTGGTGTGCCCAGCGAGACTAGTGATTGGGGGGATGACGGCCTGGTTAGTGGCGTTTGCTGCGTGAGCTGGAAGAACCTGGCAGCCTGGGGGCTTTTTTGCTCAAGCCCTGGAGCTGTTGCTTATTGAGCTAGCTAGCCGATGGATGGATGGATGATGCTTCTGGGGGCCGTTGGTGGTGGCTGTGAACCAGGCTCCCGGGGCGTCAATGGGCAATTGGAAGCTTGGGAGAAGAGCAGGGTTCAGTACCATCCATCCCATGATGTGATGATGAGGTCGAGTGCCGCGCTCCATCTCGGCACTCGTCCGTCCTTCTTGACTCTGGCAACCCTAACCCTTGGAGTCAATGACAGAGTCTAGAGACAAGATCAGAGTTTACAACCTCCCTCACCGCTTCGACTCTTAGACAATCTACGCATTCAGCATCAGACAACTCGAAATACTCCGCATATACGGCCGAAGCAGCCAGCCACATGGTCCCAAGATGCCGTCAGTTGTGGGCGCGTAGATATCCATTCGCCCTCTTCCTGCTTACTTGCTTGTACAAGACATATCCGCCAGCCTGCTCCATGCACCATCACTCCAATCGCCTCGCCTACTCTTGGCCTACTCTTGGGCCTCAACAACCTCTTCCGCATACGCCGGGGCCTCCAGCTTCTCTCCCTGATCCGTCCACACCGCTGCCAGCTCAGCCTCGATCTCATCCCGTCGCTTCTTCCACTCGTCCACCTGCGCGAGTCGCTCGTGCAGTTCTTGTAACTCCTTCTCAACCTGCATCTTCTCTCGCTCTGTTCCAATTCGCTCAAACTCCCACTCATCGCCTCGCTCTCCCATTCCCAGGACGAGGTTGTATGTGTGGTACTTCTTAAGGGAAGCCCGAGTTGAGATGGTAATGAGAGCTGTCGCATGTCAGCATCACATGAAAAAATGTCGCCATGGAATCAACTTACTGATGCCCCTCTCCTTGCATGTCTCGTAGAGCAAGCCTTCCACGTCGCTTGACACGGCGCTGGTGCCTTCATCCACGATGGCATACTGAGGTTCATGATATAGCAGACGAGCAAATCCCATCCTCTGCTTCTCACCTCCACTAAGCACATCCTTCCACTCCTTTCGCGTATCCCACCCTCCTTCTCGATCGGGAAGGTAGCCTAACCTCGCCGCCTCCAGTATGCTCTTGAGGTCATCCTCCGACTTGCGCTTCTCCCGCATGTCCACGTGGCCATCGGGATAAATGACTTGATCGCGAAGTGTGCCTGGGCTCAGGTACGGTCGCTGGGGCAAAAACATGATGCCGTCTTGGCCGATGTTCTTGGGCCGACTCACCAATCCTCTGTATACTGGCCAGAGACCTGCGAGAATTCGGGAAATGGCACTTTTACCCACTCCGTTTGATCCGGAAATCTGCTCTTCGTTAGCAGCGGCACATCTTGTGTCGGGAAAAACTTACCAGTAGATGCTCCCCCCTTCGAATTATGATAGACAGGGAGTCAAGCAACTCCTCGCCTCCCTGCGGCCACAGACCAGGGGCCACAACCGGAACATGCTCAAACCGAACACCGTCAAATCCCTTCTGGATCGTCCCTTGAACGTCGGATAGCGAATACAATTCGCTCTGGCCACCTCGGATATGGTAGGCATTGGCATGTACCCGATGCAGAGTCGAGATGAGCGTGTATACACGGCTAGTGTACCCTGCCAGTTCCGAAAGGTCCTTGATCGAATACATCATACGACCTCCAGCATCTGCAAGCGAGAGCATGAGCCTCTTGTTGGTAATAAACTCCTTCATGCGGTTACGTTCTCGGCCTCCCCGGTGTCCATTCTCGGCCATCTCAGCTCGGCCGCCAACGCCGCCCCATGCTGGCAAAAATACGGGCAGTGATGCCAGAAGATATCCGTAGGCGCTCCAGCTGTATTTGAGAATAAAGTCTTCGAGGATGTTGTATCGGATCTTGAGCATGTAGATGCCTTCCATCCACGACTTCAGTGACTTGAATTCGCGGTTCAGGAACGTCTTTTCCGTCTCCGCACCACCATAGAAGGCAACCTCCTCAGCATTGGCAATTAACCTGGCATGCAAGCTTCGGAAGTCACCCTCTTTGCGTCCTTCCACGGCTTTTAGCTTGCCGAATGGCGGGGAAAGCCTTCGAAGGATGCTCGCAGTCAAGAAGTAATTGCTCATAAGACCTGTCAGAGCAAGAGGACCAAGCGACCGGTAGAGCTGGTAGTTAAAGACGCAAAGATCGACAAACGGTTTTCCAAGTGACGAGTAAATGTTGGCGGCTGCTGCACAGAATAGAGTCAGATCTTGGGTGATAAACTGGTCCGCGCTTTGGCCAACGCCTCCGTCCAGGTTCGAGAGCTTATAGTAATTAAGATTATCGTTCAGGTAGAGGTCATGAATGTACCGTGTAAGTCGCGTTCGAAATGCGATCGATACCTTGGACTCGAGGAACTTGATCATGGCGTTGGTATATGAGGCGAAGCCTCCAAGTCCGCACCACTATTGATTGTCAGCGACCGACTCCTTGGACACACGGGTTTCGCCCTTACCTTGAGGATGCCCCAGAGGAAAGCCTTGCCATTTCCAGCGACAAGATCACGCACAATCTCACCGTCGAGACGGGCCACGACCAGCGAAAGATACGTCCGCAGCATCAGAAATACGCCGTGGCTGAGTAGCAATCCAGCTTCTTTACTTGACCACCTCGGAATCATGATGCTCATCAGACTCAGAAATTGGTGCAGGAAAGCAAGATTCAGACCGGGCTTGGTTTGCGCTGAGGGCACAGTGCCTTCGCGCAGTCCAGAAACGCGCGGTGGGTTAAGGAAGAGGCGCCGATGAGCGTCGAATGTGAGCGGCTTGGTCGTGTTGATGACAACCTTGGTTGTCCCATCTTTGTAGGGAACATAGATGGTTCGCGATCCATCCTTGTTGTGTAGCCATGAGTTGGTGCGCACAAGTTTGCGACCTTGCTCTCGCTCATGCCGTCGGTTCTTCCACCATCGTCGCCCTCCCTCTGCGCCGAGGATAATTGAGGCCGCGAGTGCCAGAGTCGCGAGGATACGCGTCGTGCGCGAAGTTCGGCGGAGTTTTGTCTGTATCCTGCCAGTCCATTTGTCGAGGAAGGCCGCCAGCATCTCCTCAGCGGCAGTATGCCGCAAGGTTGATTGCGCAGCCATTGGTGATGGTATAGGGATGACGTTGAATGCGCTGGAGGAGCTTCCCCACAGCAGCACGAGCGACTCTCGAGAGCCTCAGAAAAGTTCCCTCACTTCCCCATCCGGCGAGAGGGTCTCTTTAACGATTCGGGATGAAAACAGAAAGTTCAATGAAGAATGAAGCAGTACAAGATTCGATGATGCGAGAAATCAGATAGCCGAATCGATCCAGGTTCAACAATTGTGCTTTGATTAGGTTAGGAAGGCAGGTGTCATCAAGCCGCCGTGTGAGCATGTGAATACGGATTCCGAGGCAAGTGCCACATGCGACTGCAACTCGCCTGGCTGCGCCTGCTGCAGCGGCCAGCTCGGGACGGGAATGACGCCACAGCGTGCAGTCACATGATGTGGGAAAAGCTGGGGAAGATCATGGGCCGAAACATTCGGCTCCTGATTGGCTGGGCGAAGCATGGGGGAACAGCTAATCCTTAACCAGACAAGCTTCTCCGCTCTCCTGTTCAGCTCCGTCCAACCTGTCGCTGAATGTCTACCCTAGAGAATTTCGAGAATCTCAAAAAGCTTATTCACAGGCACGTTTGATGCTTCATGCAATCCTTATCGAGTGCTTGGCATGTATAAAATTCTGTGACGTGTCTTGGGCGTACATAATGGCACATCGAGGGCGTTAGGGGCTTTTGACTGGATTGTGCCTGTCGCGGATTGTCGTGGCCCGCATCTCATCTGGATGAATGTAACAGAAGAAACTGGTCTAGAACTTCCATGGGTGGAACAAAAGACAGGCACGCAGAGCCACATGTCATTGCCCAGATCCCCAGTTGGTCGCCTTCGAGATAAAGACAGACTTTGCGGGTGTTCAAGCATGCGGCTCTCTCTAGTTTCCAAGTCCCAGTTAACTCTACGCACATGTCTTCATCAACGGGGCCCAGTATGAAGGTCTCCTCCACAGAGCCAAGGGCGAATGGACATCGAGCGCCGATCCACCATGCAATTAACTAAGGTAGCCAGGGGCATGGGACCCGGGCAATGCGACTGAACATCGGCATCCGACAGGTCGCAAGATGGGCTAGTTCATGGCCAATTCATTGCCAGTTCACACGTACATTTCGGATGCACAGGAAGCTCCCACGATTTTTTCTCTCTCTATCTCCAGGGTCCAAGGATGGGTCGCCACAGACCCATTGGGTGACCACAAGCTAATTACGTAGCTTCATGGGGATGACCAGATGCCTGTCTTGTGACACGAGATGGAGGGTGCCCGAGAAGGCTTGCTGAGGCTCACGAGTTTCCCTGCTGATCCCTGTCGCGTTCTGAGAAACGCAGGTAATGCCGACCGAGAACCATCAAGAACTTCATCATCACCAGAGAAAGGCGCAAGGGTTCTGACGGATTTGGGATGGTGGCAAGAGGTCTTTCAACCGGCCACAGCGGGTATGTAGGTCTCTCGACTGGTCAATTCTGAGGGGCCCACGATGCATGGAGACATCACTGATCCAGGCGCCAACGCGGCCAATCATGCCGTCTGGATGGGACGTATCTTCCTGGACTGACAAGGTTGATGGCCCTTTCTACGTGTCTCAGTTTCTTTGACCACGGACTCGAGCATTCGGGATGGCTGAAAATGTGCTTTTTGCTGAGAGTCCTCATCTCCATGCTATGGAGATTCGGCGTTGCTAACGGAGCAACAGCACTGCATCGACGAGAGCTTCGGGCCTCAGGGCAAATCGGAAGAGGGCGCTTCAATGAAACATGCACAAGAGGTCCTTCGCAGGACACACTATCAGCACACCACCAGACCTCGTCGTCGGAACTGCATCTACCCGTGCAGGCGGGTCAAGAAACAAATGAGACAGCCAAGGGCAAAGTACCTCGAACTCTCCCAAAGGCTGCTATTTTCTGACAACATAATTCACATAAAAATAGCCAAAAAATAGGGAAAAGATAGTGTTCAAAGACAAAGCCCTAGGAGCTTGACGTATTATTCTGGTATCTTACTGCAGCTTTATACGCATTCCTATGGAACGAAAAGCTGATGTCTTTGTACTGGTGTCTCATTTTTTCTTGACCCTTGTGCCCTGACACCCATCATGTTGCCACAAGGAAACTGGGAACAGAGTGCGAGTGCGCCCAGGCATTCTCGGACAGCAGACAGCAGGGAACACGGCTGAAAAGCCGGGGAGAGCTTGGAGCATGGAGCAGCTGGTCGAGTGTGAACTGAGTGGCCACCACGCAATGGGTGAGCTCTCCCATTTCTTCTCGGCCCTGCTAACGAAAGCCCGTGGTACGCCCACACTCTGATTGAAAGCCATGGCCGAGAGTCTATCTCAACCTAGCGGGCGCCAGGTCTCCGTATTGAACCCACATCATGAGTCCCCTTAACATGCAAGCTCGACTCGCGAGCGGCGCATCAGAGAGCTGGGACGCAGATACTGTAGACCCGGCAAGGGGATATCGTAGAGCACAGGCGTCGCAAAAGTCAAGCTGTTGTCCCCTTTGCCCTCTCCCGCGCCCAAGTCAACATCCTCCCGCAGTCCGTTATTGTTACTCTAAGCCTGGGGCAGGGGTCCTAGGCGCCGCACCGAGCATGGGCGGGCCACGGGCGACCATAGGACAGGGTGGTTAAGATGAGCCTGGCGGGCACCATTATTAGCGGAGATGAGAGACAAGGGGAGAGATAGAGTGGTATTGTGAGAGGCGTGTCTATGAAAATTTCACACTGTACTATGCGTGATAAATAATACTATATGTACAGTGCGTTCATAACAGTCACAAACCTCCCCCAATACTGTACTATCCTTCGCCGAGGGCTAATCTCAACCAAGACTCCACTCACACCTTCTCTCCCACCCACCCCAGTCAAGCCCAGTCGAGCCCCGTCCCGTTCGACCATCCTCTCACAGTTCACACAGTCTCTCGACGTCCCAGTGTCCCTGCCGCTCAGCGTTTCCAGCGGATGTTCCCCCCGGCTTCCAGCACCTCTCCCGCTGCTCCCACCGCGCCTGTCCAGCCTTCCAAAACCAACCTTCAGCCTTCAGGTAGGGAGTCTCCAGAGACCGGGCAGTTTTACCACTTACCCCCCTGCGCGCGCTCCCAGCCTTGATCTTCCAATTTCCTCTTCCTCCCCAAGTGCCCAGCCCAAGACCCAATCTACGTTTTAAAGGCAATCATCTCGCTTGCGCGCCAGGTCCTCCCTCTCAGCCTCCGATCCGCCCTGCTTCTCGTCTCCGTCCTCCGCCCGCCCTCCGTTCTTCCTCCTCCTCACCGAGCTCCATCCCCGACCGACGCAACCCCCGAACAGGTTTCCCGTTTGCGGCAGTCTCTTGACGAGTCACTCATTCGCTCCGGTTCTCCCTTTGGTTACTTTTCGCTTCATTCACTCGCACCTTTTGCCTTGATCCAACCTTCAGCCACCGCTTGCCTCGGCCCAAACGCGCTGCAATTTCCCACCAACTTCGCCCCCTCTGCGCTCTGAAGCCTTTCGCCTCCTTCATCGACGCCAAATCGAACTGTCTCGCCTCCTCCCGCGTTCCGGGCCTCTGTAGGCCATCTATAAAGAATAAGGGGCTGTTCATTTAGGACTGGTTTTGTGTGTGGACGAGGTCGACGACGTGAGTTGCCATCATCCCTTGCGCGATCCTGGTAGCCCCCTGCGCGGTTTCTGGTTGTTATATGCTCGTGAGAACACGGGAACAGTATCGTCTCCTTGGCGACGTTGTCGCGACCAGTTTGAAGACGGTGCTGGGATGATATTGGTGTGAGCTGGTGATCACCACGTCTGCGCGCTCCTGGCTGTGGTACTCCATCCGGCTGCTGACGGCTCCCAATCGCTGCTTGGAAATCAACTTCTGCAGGACATTCACTGACGGGCCTTCAAGCAAACAGCAAACATGTCCGACAAGCCGCAGACTCCGAACGACGAAATCCAACTTCAGTCGAACTCCGCCGACGCTGAGATGGGCAAGGACAAGGATCTACTGTCACCAGAAGATGGGTCAAGCTCCAAGAAAGGCCGTGGGCTCCTCCAAGTTCCCTCGAGATCATCGTCACAGCGGAACCAATCGTCACCAACATCTACGGGTTTGAGTGGGGCGACCGTCAGCGATTCCCGGAACAGCATCGGAAGCCGATCGAAAGACTCCAAAGGTAGCCTCCGGGGGCGACGACGGAACGGAAGCACGTCTAGCAACCGGACTGGCGGCGAAACTGAACCCACAAACACCCCTGTAAACACCCAGCCAAGCTCTCCCGTTGCTCCCCCCCAGAAGAAGAAGAGAGGTGGTCTGCTCTCGTTCCTTGGATGTTGCGTCACACCCGAGGGCCCCAACGGCGGCGAGGAAAACAACGAAAACGTGCACAAGCTGGACAAACTGCCTCAGCGGCCAACATCTGCTAGGTCGCGAACCAACACTCCCCAGGAGCAGCCCAAGCCAGCTCCCGAGAAAGAAGCCCAACCAGCCGCCCCCACACAAGAGCCCAAGGACGAGCCTACTTCATCTGGCAGCACCAACGACGAGATTACAGTGGCAGAGCGAGAAAACAGGGAGTCGAAGCAATCGATTCCCCCCGCCGTCACGGTGGAGCCACCCAAGCCATCTCCAGCAGACGAGGAGCCCAAGGAGCAAGATAACAAGACGGCCGACACTGGTGACGTTGATATGCGAGATGCTCCCGTCGATGAGGCCGAAGAAGTGCAGGTAGCCCCTGCAGCCGAAGCACCACCCCAAAGCACGATACCTCCTCCACCTCCACCCCCAGGTCCGGGCCCCTCTGCCGTGGCACCCGTTCCATTCCCCGAAGCTGGCCCATCGGCGCCTGAGCCGCAGAAGTGGTTGCTCCCCCCGATTGCGCCAGAGCACAAGGGCCGGAAATGCCTGGTTCTTGACTTGGACGAAACTCTGGTCCACAGCTCCTTTAAGGTATGTCTTGCGATGGTGTTGGATCGTATGGCGTGCGCTAATTATTTGACAGATTCTGCATCAGGCCGACTTCACCATCCCTGTTGAGATTGAGGGTAACTACCACAACGTCTATGTGATAAAGCGACCAGGCGTCGACGAGTTCATGAAGCGAGTTGGCGAGCTGTACGAGGTTGTAGTGTTCACAGCGTCTGTCTCTAAGGTGAGTCTTATCAGATCCTCCGCAATGGTTCGACTAGTACTAATGATCTGCAGTATGGAGACCCTTTGCTGGACCAGCTCGACATCCACAAAGTTGTCCACCACAGACTCTTCCGAGAGAGCTGCTACAACCACCAAGGCAACTATGTCAAGGATCTCTCTCAAGTCGGACGAGATCTGAAGGATACCATCATCATCGACAACTCACCAACGTCATACATCTTCCACCCCCAACACGCAGTTCCTATCAGCAGTTGGTTCTCTGATGCTCACGATAACGAGCTATTAGACTTGATACCCGTTCTTGAAGACCTGGCTGGCCCCAACGTGGCCGATGTCAGCCTTGTCCTCGACGTCACTCTCTAAAATACCCACCTTCACTTCTATTCTCTTTGTCGAACTTTTTCCAACGATTCGAAACACACAACAACCCTTGATCTGCACAATTGCCATCATAGCGGAAGGCGTTTGGTTGAGAGCTTTCGTTTCCTGGTGCAGATGTACTATTGTCTAATGTTACATAATTGAGTGGTTGGAAGGAAACGGACCTCACCAACGAACTCAAACTTCCCCTCGACGCGAGGTTACCCGGCGAAACTCGGTTGGCATTAGCGCGGAGGTCCTCTGGAGCGGGCATTGCATTGCCATTACATCTCACGGATTCGGGGCAAAAGATGGATCAGCAACCAGAAGTAAAAGCAAGCAAGCACGGGACGATCATTGGTGGAAGAACAGGGTCTTCTTCTCCCAGAGATGGACACGTGGTGTTTGAAAAAGACTACCTATTTTTTGTGCAAATACACTGGCGGAGGAAGAAAAAGGAGGGCGAATTCTGCTGCGATGGGAGAAGAGGCCTCTGGACCATGCATGGGGTAGAGGAACGGACAAGCATGTGTGAGAGGGAGTCCCGTGTGTGGATGGGATAACCTGCCAGCGGCGAGGGGCGGGTTTTTTGCGATTCCATTTGTCTCATGGTTTGCGTCTTTGATTCTGCTTCTGTTTTTTTTTCTTGAATTATCCATCACCTCATACATGCGAGTCTGCGAGCGGACTCGGAAGCGAGCAAGACAGCGTTTGTGCTGATCAGTACGATCAGCGGGAGTAGAGTCTATAGTCATCTCTACTATACATAGCTATTGTCACTAAATTGTAAAACCCCCCCGACGCTTTTGGATCCTAGTGGTGAATCATGCTTGAACTCAGGAGCGCATCTCGGCCTTATCCGGTAGCCAGTCGCATGTCCCTTTGGTGGAGCATGCGCTGGTTGAGCTGCCACTTTCACTTTGAAGCTCGGACGGAGTCCGGAAAAAAGAAGATCCGACCTCCCTGTTTTCTGGCGAAGGTGGCCTCAACTCCTTACCGACCCATTTACTGGGGAAGACGCCCATAATTTCGACGCAGCCCAGCCCGTCTCGACCTTTAATTCCAACCTCGACATTCTCTCCTTTTCGCGTCTCTAGCTTTATCGACTTTGGAATCCTGCAGCGGTTCCGTGTCAACTGTCCTTCCTAGGTCTCTTCGGTTTTATTCTTCACAATGGTACGGAATCCGTCTCTCCTGTTCAGCCAGTCAATTGCACGTGGTCGCGATGCTACCATTGCTAGTGTCGCGAGCTGCTGGTGATGCGCTGCGACTTTGGTTCCTCTACACGGGGGCTCCATCGCTATCTTGTCAATCAAGAGCTTCAATGCTGACTTCTGAGCTATAGTCTTCTCCTCGTCCCTCTTCCCCCGACAGCGGCGCTGCTGCCAGCGGTGCCAGCGTCGGCCGCCCCTCGTCCCCTGCCATCCCTGGTGGTCCCCGAACTGCTATCCGACGACGTGCTGCCGCCGATCAGAAGGAGAAGATTGCCAATGCGCGACCAAGCAGCACCCGCGCTGCTGGCGCCGGCGGCTCCTCCAGCACTATGCTGCGTATGTTGCCCCTTTTCGTGTAAAGGAGGTTGGAACATTTGGGACAGGTTGTTAACATGCGACACAGGACTCTACACTGACGAGTCGCCCGGTCTGAAGGTCGACCCCGTTGTTGTTTTGGTTCTCTCTCTGGTCTTCATCTTCAGTGTTGTCGCCCTTCACAGTACGTCCATATCTGTCCTCACATCAGCCAAGAACGACACCTAACCCTTTGACAGTTATTGCCAAGATCACCCGAAAATTCTCTAGCTAATTGCACCATCGATCACCGACGAGGAGGAATCAACGAAGAAGGGAGGCGCTTTTTCTCAGTGGGCGTAGGCTTTTCACATCTGGGATGTTTGAGGATGCGCAAATCTACAAATGGAGCAAGGGGGAGGATAATACGGCCATACCGGAAACTTTTTTTGTCGTTTGTTGAATTGCTGCGGGTTATGAGATAAAGCCTTTGTATTATATCAGCAAAAGGGACCCAGACGGCAATCTGGACTTTTTCTGTTTTCGCGCGCTTTGATGGTGTCTTGGTTCGTACTGATGTTGGTGATGTCTACTTGGCCTTTCTGGGCAATTACGTGCATGTTGGTGGCTGATGAAAAGTTGAAAGCAGCTCGAACCGACTCATATGAGATCATGTCCACTGACCAATTGGACGAGGAGACCATGGTACTTAATATCATCATTTAACAGGTGAGATGGGCCTGAAAGCATCCCACATATGCTCATCGTCGACTTGCCAGCCAGGTATAGCTACAGTACATGTATCAGAACCACACAAACTCTACCAAACCACATCCAATTCAGTACCTCATCTCTGCATTCTAAACAGAAACCTCGTCAAGTAGTTCGGCCATCTAAGTCTTCATGGCCAGTTCCAAGAGACCCTCATGAGTTCCCCAGTTGGGTAGCCCCTGAGGGCATTCGTTGGCCACAAGGGTTCAAAGTGATGGGTCGATCTGAATATGGGTCAGTGCAAGGCCCCTTTCGCATCTTGAGCTCGACCTACAGGACTAGGTGAAAACATGAGCATAAACGCCCATGAAAAGAAGCATCATGTGTGGTGGAAATGGTTCAATCCATCTCGAGGCCAATCATCATCTCAACTGGCTGATGGACACTGATGTCATCGAGTGGCCCGGGCGAACGCTTCCGTCCCATCCAGAACACGTCGCAGGAGCAGGTTGTTCTTAGCGACCAGTTCATTGTTGAGAGCTACCGCGGCAGAAATGTCATCTGCCGGAGCCTCCTGGACCGGCTGAGGAGACTGGGACGGCTCTGGAGAGGGAGCCGCGCCTTGGTCAATGGCTGTGGGAGGGTTGGGCACAAAAAGAGGATTCTGCCGGGCCCTAGAAACAGCTTCCTTGGCCTCGGAGACAAGTACGTCCCAGTTGAGAACCTTGGTCTATTAGTTTTCTGGTTTTTAGATACTTATCGGGGATCGCTTACTGGCTCGCCGGTGATCAAGCGGCTTGCTGCCTCCTGAAGGATACGAGCATGAGGCAACGCCATCTCAGGAACCTTCATAAAGACTTAGCATATGCACAAAGAGACAAAGTTAAGAAAGAATACTTACTGGGAGGCATTTGCGTCCGACTTTGGCACAGGCGAAGCATGTGACGGCGTTGGGTGCTGGATGAAGAACAATCAACTTGGTTCACAGACAAGGAGGGAGGCACAAACACTCTTGGGAGCGGCAGACAGCAACAGGGCCGTTTTGATCCATTCTGCTGATGCAGGAAGCGCATGTGATTTCGCGAGGTTCGTCTCGGGGCCTCATGTTGCGTCTCCATCTAGTGCGTGGAGCCGCCGTGCTTTGAGTGATGCCACTATTCGCGGTGCTTGGCGGGTGTTCCTCAAACTCGCTCCCGCTGTCATCCAAGCCATCAAAAAGAGGCGCCTATGAGGATGGAATACGTCAAGTCGGAGTTAGTAGGACATCGGATGAGTTGTTGGTACTCACGAATCTCATGGCCGTGTGACTTATGCGCTGAGCAGCGCGCTGGCTAGCAAGTCTCCCACTTCCACTCATGGTTGGATCGATGATGAGATCTTGTTAAAGGATGAAGTTGGATAGATGATAGTAGTTGCACGGGGTGATGATGTGAGCTTGTAGGCGTGTCGTGTTGAGACGCGAGTGAGGAGCGGGAAGGAGGAGGGAGATAGGAGAGAGAAGGAAAACAAGGTGCTGGAATCATAGTGTTTGATGGTCCCCGATACTGAGATAATCTTGGGAGGGGCCTTGCAGTGCCGTCCCGTTAATTAACTACTGAGCCAGTGGGGGTATGTTTGATTCCCTTGATTGCTCCCTGAAGCTGGTCAGTGAATCACTGTCATATCTGTGTGGATATTGGGAACCCGGGGATACAGCAAATACGCTATGGAGACTCTTCGAATGCAAAGAGATAGCATCTACTCAAATGAAGTGGCAAGTTGATGCCATGAGTCCCAGCTAGATGTATCCAAATCACGCCTGAGTTAGGTCTCCTTATTATAGTGTCACTTGGTTTCGTACGGTTCGTATGCTAAAGGCTCATATCTTGACTTGACACCAGATGAACACTTTCAAGAAGACGGCGAGGCAGTTCAGGACTGAACGTCCAATAGAGCCAAGTGTCTATGGACGAGGACCGAGTTCACTACGGGAACTATCCTGACATGATAACGCACCCTCAAATATGCCCTGGTGTTGTAGTCCAACTACCCTCTCACTTTCACGTAACCCTGCGTTTCAACCTCAAACCCGGCCATGATCACCAAATAATGCTTCCCAGCAAATCGATCAGCTTCATGTCACCAGAGTATCAGCTTGGGATGATCCTTACGTCTGCTTATCGCTCAGAGTTCGCGGCTCAGTTAACAACTTCTGCAGCACCTTCTTGCTCTGGACGTTGTCTTCGTGGAGAAGATCCAGGCTCCCCTTGATGCCTTCCATGATCTCGCAGAGATCGGCCACGACGTCGGTGTTGCGGTTGATGGCGGAAATGATCTTATCAGCGGAAGAAAACTCGGTAGTGACCTGGATTGGATCCTGACCATTGTCGCTTTCGTCATCACAGTCGTTGTCGATTTCAGCATCAGGGGTGGTCTTGGTGCCCTGGACGTTGTCGCTGTCGCTGTTGTCGCCCCAGTTGGTGTTGCGTTTTTCATTCCAGGTTGCGATCTCGCCGCTGCCCCAGTGGATGACGCCGCTGTCGTCCCAGGAGGGCCTGCTATTGCCGGCCTGATTGGTGTTGGTGTCGGCATTGACATTGACGTTTTCATTGACGTTCCACTTAGTGTTGCTGCCGTCATTCCAGTAGGTCTTACCAATGTTGACCTGGTTGATGTTGGCGTTGACATTGACGTTATCGCTGCCGCCCCAGCTGGTGTTGTCTTTGTAGTCCCAGCAGGTCTTGCCGTTGTCAGCCCGGTTGACTTTGCCATTGATGACCTCCTTGGCATGGTTGTTTCCGTCCCAGTAGTCGTTCGTATCCTCGCGGGCGAACCAGAGAAGTCCTTCTTTCATAAGGGCGAGCTCGGCTGTGTTGGAGAGATACTCCCAGTCCGTGTCCTATAATTGTGTTAGATATAATCATGATAAAGGTAGATACGAAAATTACCTCGTGGCCCTCATCCATCTTGCGCGCACAAACCTGGAGCTCGTATGCTGATTTGAAGGCAGTCTCGGGAACCTGCAGAGTCAGTCACCGCGGAGGGGGATAACCAAGCAGAAAGCGCACCTCTTCACATTCCACTCCATGGAGAACACAGCAATAGCATTCGCCGTTTGTATTTCCTGAGAGAAATCCAAGTCAGTGGCTTTCAAGCGTAGTTGAAATGGGAGAGGAGTATCGTACCCGGGTGATCGCGGCAGAGGCCGTGGAACCCGCGTACCATCATGCGGTTCGCGCACTGAAGACAAGGTACTTCACGAGGGGATCCCTGGTGCTGGAAGGGACGGCGCTCTGGAGCGTACGCGTTGGCCCACAAGTCCTTGGGGGCATGGTGTTCGATGGGCTCAGGCGATGCGGTACCGTACTTGCGCTCATTGATCTTATCGATTGGGAGGTCGACCTGTTAGGGAGGAAGTGGTTAAAGCAAGGTAAATGCTGTTGAAGAACGTGTCGGAAGACTTACAACGGTGAAATCCCTACCAGTCACGACGGTGTTCGCCTCGGAAGGGGGCTCTGGGTCCCACGAGCCCCAGGGAGCCTATCAGATAGATATGAGAGGGTGATGAGGAACTTGGGTAATGGGAAACTGTACCATGGCGACAGGTTTCTTCGAAGAGAGTCTTGTGAAATGTATCAAAGACCTTTCAGACACCCGCTTAGTGAGCAGATGTTGTCGGATTACCCGATGTTGCTGGTGAGAAGAGGGTAATGAGGCGTGCTGGAGGGTGTTCTCCTCGAGAGTGTTGAGATGAGGAAATGTTGGAGGAGGAAAGATGCTGAAGTCAAGATGTTCCAGGCTTTAAATAGTTTGCGCTGGTAGGCAACATCTCGGTGACCGTCATGTTTGTGAGTTTGGTGACAGTGATTCAGAGCAAGTTGTGACGAGTTGCTATACAATCAGTAACCACTCAAACAATCACAGGCTCAGACAAAACAGTGCTATTCAATAATTGCCAACAGTCTCAGCAGAAATTGTTCGGATTCAGAGAGCAAGGGTAAAGAGAACTCTTGAATAAGCTCTAACACCCATAAGCTAGATATTGGCCATCATCATCCTGAATAAGGACCTCGATGTAAGTTTGTGAGTTTGTCTCGTAACAAAGAACACTGAAATAGAATTTTGAGTACATGGAAACAGGAACAATGGCTAAGCGCATATTATTCATCGAAGTACTCAATGGTTTCTTGGAGGCGGACAAGCATCCGAGCTTGATTCTGTGACGTTTAGTAATTGAATCATGCTCTGTGAAGGTATAGAGTGTTCTGCCAGGTAGTCGATCTGGTCACAGCAAAGTGGTCTGGTCTATCTGGATATTTCCTACAAACGCCATCGACATAGCACAATACTTGCTTGTTTCTAATGTGACGTGGAGCGGTCCACGTGGTGCTCGCTTCTACTTTCGCCATGAGATCTGCTCTTTGTGAACTTTAGCCTTCGAGAGTGAATCTGAGGTTTGGTGTGGTTAGAATTCAGAGACTACGCGTGGTTGGTTCGTCTCCCAGGCGATTGAGGTTAACAGCTTGAGCCCGAGGTTAGTCTGGTCACTCCCAGCAGGCTTTATCAATGGCCATCTGAGAGTGAAGTGCATGATGATAGGAAGAGTGTTGAGCGTGAGAGGTAGAGAAACTACCTCTTAATGACTGAACGGCATTGCCATGAATGGGACAAGAGCGAGAAAAGACATTGAGGAAATATCAGTCAAGTGATTCATGCAGAAAGGCCTTGGTTGACAATCCCCTGGCACAAGCCGTATAGACAAGCCGATGACGCCCCGAGTCTGGGACGCCCCTGTCTAGCAGGTTGCCGTTATTCACAGTCCGTCTTGACTCCGTATGAGAGATCAGATATGAAATGAATGACTTAAGCGAAGATGGAAGGTTGAGAAGGAGACGCGTCGTCGTTTGCGTGGTGGAGTTCTCTTTTGTAATACTCCGTGTCGGTGGTCCGTATCCGTATGCCGTACTCCGAGCGGAATGAGGCGTAATGATTCGCTGGATACGATAGCTTCAATACGTGCCTGGGACAGGATATCAGGCAACAATGAATTGCTCTTGTATGTAAGAGCGTGATTTTGTATGATTGGCCACGTAATTACCGCAACAATGGTCATTTCCTTTGTTGTGTCTTGAATTCGCACACCAATACGAGAGCGGGTTTGCGATATGCCCGCTATTAATAGCGTCTAAGCCGTTCTAGGATAGTGGATCAAGGACCAAGCTCCAGGGGGGGGCTTAGAGCTGGAGCTCGAATTTGTAGGGCTGACGTAGGAGGTTGATGCTACTCAGTTTCAAGTCGTTCCCCCACTACGAGACGGGACCTTCCTCTCTGCTCCACCATGAGAGCTTCATACAAGACCCCTCCATCTCCCACTTTCAGTACAGTAACCGCCCAGCTTCTTTGGATGCCAGGCTTCTATTACTCTTTCTTCCGTCGATAACTGCAAGCTTGTCGCCATGGCAGTCATGGACGAGAAGAAGGCTGCCGCTGCTGCTGCGAGCCAGCAACAGCAACAGGCTTTCCCCCGCAATGACATGGCAGACGCCCTTGTCACAGATGGCTTTCAGTTGCCCGATATCGACCCTGGTGATGGCGCTCCACCGCCGTATGGAGAGAGCCACGATCAAGTTCATTTCTCTCAGCCTGGTTTTGATGCTGGCGCCGAGGTGACGGGTACGTACCCAGCATGTGTGCAGCTATCATGGAAACATCCCACCTAACTGATGTCATTAGGCGATGGCCGAGTCAATATCAATATCAACACCAAGAACAGAAGACTCGCCGATCTCCTTGCCCCGACTCTGCAACGACAAGTCACCGCCGCCGAACCTGAACCTCCTGTCCTTCCTCCCGCATACATCCCTCCAAGCCTCGGCGGCCTCCCAGGCCAGACACCGCCACCAAAGCTCAACGTCGTCGTACAGATTGTCGGTTCCCGAGGCGATGTCCAACCCTTTGTCGCCCTAGGCAAAGTACTCAAAGATACATACGGACATCGAGTGCGAATTGCTACACATGCTACTTTTCAAACATTCGTCGAAGAGAATGACCTCGAATTTTTTAATATCGGTGGTGACCCCGCTGAACTGATGGCTTTCATGGTCAAGCATCCTGGTTTGATGCCTGGCTTTGATGCTATTACGAGTGGCGAAGTGAGCAAGCGTCGAAAGGGTATCCAGGATATTCTCCTCGGCTGCTGGCGATCTTGCATAGAAGGAGGCGACGGCCTTGGACCACCCCCGACACCTCATGCCAAGAATGCTCCTCTGGATGCATCATTGGAGGTATCTGGCGCAGGTCAAGAGCCTTTTGTCGCCGATGCTATCATTGCGAACCCCCCTAGCTTTGCCCATGTTCACATTGCTGAAAAGATGGGAATTCCAGTGCACATGATGTTTACGTGAGTTATTCTATCCTTTATGAAAGAGCACCTGCTAATACTCGTCTAGTATGCCTTGGTCGCCCACAAGGGCGTTTCCTCACCCCTTGGCCAACATTCAATCTTCTAACACGGATGATGTTATGACCAACTACATGACTTACACACTTGTCGAGATGATGACTTGGCAAGGCCTAGGCGATGTTATCAACCGATTTCGAGAAAAGGCCCTGGATCTTCCTCCGCTTTCACTGATCTGGGCTCCTGGCCTACTGGCTAGGCTCCAGATTTCCTGGACATATTGCTGGTGAGTATATACGCTGGCTTGAATGAAAACACCTCTGACTTTAACTCAGGTCACCAGCTCTGATCCCAAAGCCCAATGATTGGGGTCGACATATCGACATTGCTGGCTTTTACTTTCTTAACCTAGCATCCTCCTACACACCAGATCCAGAACTTGAGGCATTCCTGCGAGACGGTCCACCTCCCGTTTATATCGGATTTGGCTCCATCGTCGTCGACGACCCCAACGCCATGACTGAAATGATCTTCGAAGCAGTCAGGCTTGCGGGTGTACGAGCCCTGGTATCTAAGGGCTGGGGTGGACTTGGCGCTGACGAACTTGGCATACCTGATGGTGTGTACATGCTAGGAAATGTGCCTCATGACTGGCTTTTCGAGCATGTCTCTTGTGTTGTCCACCACGGCGGCGCAGGAACCACTGCTGCCGGTATCAAAGCCGGAAAGCCCACGATTGTGGTTCCATTCTTCGGTGACCAGCCGTTCTGGGGTGCCATGATAGCAAGAGCTAACGCAGGTCCCGAGCCGGTCCCCTACAAGGCGTTGACGGCAGAGAAGCTGGCCGAGTCTATTCAATTCTGCCTTCGCCCTGAGACTCTGGAGCAAGCGAAGGCGTTAGGAGCCAAGATTCGAGAAGAGAAGGGCACTGATGTGGGTGGAAAGAGCTTCCACGATCATCTAAACGTGGACAACTTGCGATGCTCCGTGTCACCAAGCCGTGCCGCGGCCTGGCGTGTAAGGAGAACTCAGGTGCGGCTGAGCCCCTTTGCTGCTGCGGTTCTGGTCGATGACGGCTCACTTCAGTGGTCCGACCTCAAGCTGTAAGCCACCTGGACAGGTCTGGAAGTGTTACGCTAATCAAGAGCAGATATCGCCCGAATGAGTACAACACCGAGGACCAGCCGCCAGACCCCATCTCGGCCTGCACCATGTCCCTTGTCTCTGATCTTGGAGGTATCGGAATGGCCATCGCCGATATGCCCAGGGAGATCTTCCGAAGTATGCAACGGACTAAAGAGCCTGAAGCTTCACAGGATCGGCCACAAAGCCCCGAAAAACCTGCAGCATCGCAGAGTGAGACCTCACTGCTCACACCTCCAACAACCGAAACAGATTCGAGATTGACGCCTGCACCTAGCGCCTCGGAGACTGGAACTGTGAACTCGACGCTCGCCATGACTAGCCATTCTAACGCATCTCAGCCCACTTTGAGCGATGCTTCATCCACCTTCTCGACGCCTTTGTCCCCTGGGTCCTCGAATGTCCAAGGATCAACAATTCATAGGCCATCAAGGGACCAGTTGAAGCAAGCATTTGGAGGCCATCGAGACCGGAGCTCCTCACCCACAAACTACATGACCCTTAACGCGGCGGTAGGTACTGGTAAGGGAGTTGGCAGGATTGTGTCCACGGGTGCCAAGACGCCTATGAACTTTTGTCTGGGTCTTGCCAGAGGCTTCAGAAACATGCCACGACTTTACAATGATGACACTATACGGCCAGTTGAGAAAGTTACTGGTCTCGGTTCTGGAATCATGGTGGCTGGCAAGGAACTTGGCTATGGAGTATTCGATGGCATTGCTGGCCTTGTCACACAACCCCTGAAAGGAGCTGAGAAGGAGGGAGTACAAGGCTTAGTCAAGGGTTTCGGTAAAGGTATCGGTGGCTTGGTCGCGAAGCCCGCAGCAGGTGAGTCGAATGAGGTGGAGATATTTGAGATTATACTGACTTGTCCAAGGTATCTGGGGCATTCCAGCCTACACCATGCAGGGGGTTCACGCCGAGATCAATAAGTTCTTCACCAAAAGCGTTCACAACTACATCGTCTCATCACGAGCTGTTCAAGGTCAGCATGAGATGATGGAATCGACCCCTGAGGAGAGAGATGACGTTGTCAAGCGCTGGAACAATGTCAAGTTCGACCTCAAGAACTTTTACGCCATGAAGAGAAAAGAGAAGGTGGCGGGCAAGCTACCGGTAGAGCCGCAGCCGACCAGCGGAGGAGCCGACTCCACGTTTGATCGCCCACGTACTGGATGGCTACATACAAGGAAGCTATCTTTCGATGAGAGGAAGAAGCTTCATGCTGAGAAGGAGGCATGGAAGAGGGGCTATGTGGACGTCACGATTCCACCGCCTACGGCCAGCGACTCCTCGAGTATACAGACGAGCTTGTCGGAAGATGCCGAGCTCGAGAGAGCTATCCGGGCATCCGTTCTAGAGACTTCGCGTGGAAATGCCGAGGAGGATGCTATGATCGAGGCAGCCGTTCGAGAGAGCGTCAAGGCTGTGCGACAAAAGGTCGAGTCAGAGCAGGCTCCCCCGCTTCCACTCAAGGACCCGTCGATATTCGAAGACCAAGACTACCAAATCACGGATGAGGAGTACCAGGCTCTCATCGAGCAGGCCATTCAGCAGAGTCTCGTTGCCGACGCACAGTTGCCCCAGGAATCTGGTTTCGTGGAACTCGACGTGGACACGGCTGTTCCCCGACCGGCTCCCCTCGCACAACCACAACCACAACCACAATCACAGCCACCCAACGATGAAGACGCAGAGCTGCAGCGCGCTATTGAAGCATCAAAGAACCCGCCACCTCTTCCCCCAAGAGACAATGACGATGAAGAACTTGAACGCGCCATCGCTGCCTCGAAAGAAGCGATGGCAAAGGAGGCGAGCCAGAGGACCGAGGAGGAGATTGTTATGGAATATGTCAAGAAGCAGAGTTTGGCAGAAGAGGAGTACAGACAGCAGATGATGAAAGGGAAAGGCAAGGCAGATGAGGAGGATGAAGACGAGGAGCTGAGACGGGCGATGGAGGAGAGCCTGAAGATGAGCAAGGGGGACTATTCAGGCCCATCAGGGGCTTGATGCTATACCGAGCGATTGAATGATTTGATGAGTTCTTTTTAGTTTTGTATTGCCGTAGGAGGCTAGGATACCCACGTTGCAACATGTATAGAGAAGGGATTTCAGTTTCGTGCATATTCTTGATATATGAAACACACTATTGATAGGTGTAGGGACACTAGTGATACATAGTACCGTAGCGAAAATTGTTACTTGGAATTGACTAGAGGGACAATGAGAAATAATCACTTGGATGATATTTTTGTGTGCTTGAGTTGCTACTGGCGTGTTGGTGACTGTTCAGGGGTATTCTCCTTTGTGTTTCCCTCAGCCAAGAGAGGATTGGGTAAGGAAAAGGAGCTCGAGCCCTCTCCAACATGACGGCAGAGCACAAAGAGATGCAGTGGCTCAAGAATCCAAGTAGAAGGTTCAGGTGTTGTTCACTCGAGGAGGATACAGATTATGATGAGCCCACGTTGCTCGGTCAAGCGTGCAAAACGTGCATGCTTGCTCACTGCTGTTATGTATAGCATCAAAAGCATGTTCCTGCCTATATGGCGAGAGAGAGTTTATACTCTTACGTGTGTTTGCCTGTGTCGAGTTTATTCTGTGTGGACAAGACTCTTCAGATCCACGGACAGATGTTGATAAAATAGAATCTGCTTCTTATAAATATCATCTGATGAGCTCCTCAGACAGTAACAATTATCTCGCACATCAACTCACGACATCACTTCACATACACCAAATATCTTTCAGAAAAACCATTCAGCAACTAAACAAAACACAACAAGCATGGGCTCCCAGCTCTACCCCACGACTCTCCCACAATACGTCCACTTTTACCGGACTTTCCGTCAGGTCGACGAGAGGACATGGGTCATCGAAGGCAGACTCCTCGTCACGCTCCTCGACTCACCCCAGGACGGAACCAGCTGGCCTGTCGGCGACGGAGCGGGTTGGTACCACGCCTCCGAGGCGCCAAACCCGCGACCGCACTCAAGCCCCATCCATGATGCCAGCAGGTTCAAGCTTCTATGTCATTGGCGGGAGGAGGGCGCCATGTGGGAGATTGGCCAGTGTGTGCTCAGGGTGCAGCTCAGGGTAGGGAACCAGGACACCAAGGAGGCGGACACGTTGAGAGCTCTCAAGGGGCGGGTGTTGAGCCTTGCAACACCCACTGTCTACGGTGACTTTGAGTTTGACGGATATGAATACATCATCTATAGCAAGATTGATGGCGTGCCCCTCAACAGGGTCCGGAACAACCTGGACGCGGAGCACAAGAACCGCTGCGTGAGCCAGATCGCGAGATTCTGCAAGGAGCTCGCGTCGTGGGAGCGGGACAGGACTGAGGGTGTTGGGGGCGTCAATGGCAGCCGCATGCGTGACGGTTCTTTTCTCCTTCACCACTGGGTGGTCGGTAACACGCCTCAGGCGATGCTCGAGAACTGCGTGACCATGAGTCTGGACTGCTCCAAGCTCGTGTTTGCCCATAATTTTCTATTCCCACACAACGTGATTTTCCACTGCGAGCTGGGAGCAAGCGAGGGACGTGTCGTTGGTGTTCAAGACTGGACTCATGCCGCCTTCGTTCCCGAGGGATGGGTCAGGACAGGCTTCGTCCTGTATGATGACGACCTGGGAGATGACTGGCGGCGCCTGATCCATTCGGCGCTGAGCTCCGAGGACTTCTCGTTCCCTCAAGAGGAACCGCTGATGGCTTGGAAGAGGGAAATGCAGCCCGAGAGCAGCATTTTGCAGAGCCAATACTGGGCGACGGTGGGGAGGGAGAGGAGGCTGCGGGCAGAGCAACATATTCTCGATGTCACCAAGCCAAGCGAGAATCCTGGCGTTCCTCACTCTTGGGATGATATGCAGCTAGAGGATTATCCGGACCTCCCCTTCTGTGTGTCCCAAATGATAATTAAATCATTTTACTATCCTCAACGATGATTGCATGTGCTGAGCATGTGGTTCAGGGACCCACGTGAGCGTTGAGGCAAATAAAGGATGGATAGATAGGAGATAAAGGTAGCGAGTGCCTTGGAAGGCATAGATAGAGACATAAAAGAGATGAGAAAAAGAAAAACCCAAAGGACACCTAATTATTGTGATGCTTGAATGTGTATGAATATTGTTTTCACCCTTGACGGTCGGTCAAGTAGAACCAAGTTGTGTCTTTGAGGCCTGAAAGGTCGATTCGATTGGGTAGGTAAATCCTCCGTTTCCAGACATGTTGAAGGGACTACCCGGCCTTCTAGTCGAACAGATAGCTTGATTGTCTCATGCGTAGGTCGGTAGTCCGTACCTGTTCTAGAGCAAGTCGAGCCGACTCCCGGCCAATTGTTAACATGCCTAGGATAGAGTGTCTTGAACCATGTTCTGCCGTGGCAGAACTGGTTCGGGCATCGTATTTGCAGACTCTTCCATGACGAAGGACCATGGCTAGTCCAAGAGACATGTCTGACGAGCAAGACATGCTCCCAACAGAGGCACGGCCCGACAACGCTTCCAACATATGGCAAGATTGTAATAGAATCCCCTTCGTCTCCTGTGAACCGTTTCGCCACAACACCAGGCTTGTTGCCTCTAAATCCCAAAACACAAACCAAAACGACAAGCGCCCAAATTACCCCTACTAGCAATATATATCCACATAGGCTTACGCTCACGGCGGCTTGTTTCCTGGATAACTGCGCACACAACGAAGCGTCCGTTCGTCTTAACCGTATCGCATGGGTTGTTGTCCGTGAGGTTGCCCCTGTGGAGGGTAGTACTGGCCTTGAGGTGGGCCTCCGCCGTTGGCCATGGCCTTTACGTCCGGTCGATTCTCGAGCGGCTGGTGGAAGTTGCAGATGCGGCATGCGACGTCGGTGTAGCCAGAGATGGACAGAGGGATGACGGGCTGCAAAATCACCACGTTAGTAGAGCTTAGCAGGTGAATAAGGCAGAGACGTACAATCCAGCAGAAAGTGAACCAAGGATTGCTCTTGGTGACGTGGGCGGCCATGTTGCCGCAGTGGTGGCATTGGCACACCATGCCCTCATAGCCTTTGACTTCCTTTCGGAAGGTGTGCTCTCCGCACACAAAGAAGAAGAACATTGTCAAGTCTGTAAGCGGGACGACGATGAAATACGATCGGGTCGAGTCGACGGTCGAGTATCAGATGATGTAGAAGGACGGTTGTGTCGGAGATGTGTCGGACCCAAGTTAAAGGTTGGGCGTCGTCACAAGGGGGCGCAGGTCTTGGCGTGGGTTCTAGGTGATTTCTTTCACTGCGACAGACGTCGGCAGACGTGATCAGGAATGAATAACGGTCGGAGGATTGGGATAGAGTAGTCGGCCGATATGCGGGGAAACGTTGCAGAGGGGAAAGAGTTCAAAGTTTATAGAGGTGAGGTTATAAAAGATTCAAGGTCATGAGTAATAAACTGGCTGCAGCTTTACAGACCCGAGATGCTGTTCCTGGTTGGTTGTTGGGGAAAGAAGGTGATGACGAAGGCAGGACGAGTCGCGCTTGCTTAGCGGCAGGTTCGTGGGCGCACGGACCACAGCTTCTCCTGACATCCGGCGCCACCAACCATTAGGACGGGGAAGGTACAACGTCCCGCAAAAAAAAGCCAAACCAGACATCCATCGCGTGCAACTCTTTGCTTCAACTCACATGCCATTGAACCAGCGTCGAGATAGCTTCACCTTGGTATAAAGCTTCCAATCGTAAAGGAGACGACGATACGTTATCCCAACTACTGCTTTAGCTCTACCATGCTCAACCGCTCCTCCTGCACACCATAGCGCAAGCCCACCACCACCACCCACCATGCTCTACGACCTTAACATCGCCTGGTCGCCCTCGACCGCCCCCGACCAGCTCCTCCAGACCCTCGCCCTCTCGACCTCCCTCGGCTACTCAACAGTCGCCCTGAGCCACGAGCTCACCCTTCCCTTCCCTGCCAACCCTGTCGCGCCTTTCCCCAAGCTGCCATCATCGTCCGCAAAGCTCCCAAACATCCTCCACCGCGCGACACTCCCACTCACGGACCCGGCGGCCTCAAACTATCGCCTGGGCTCCCTCGTTGCTGCGTACGATATCCTCGCCATCCGACCTCTTACCGACAAGGCCTTTCAGAATGCCTGCCTAACCCTCGATGTGCCGATAATATCCATGGACTTTACCCAGCACTTTCAGTTCCACTTTCGTCCGAAGCCTTGCATGGCTGCCGTAACGCGCGGAGTGCGATTCGAGGTATGCTATAGCCAAGCCCTAGCCGCCGACGCTCGAGGTCGCGCAAACTTCATCAGCAACGTCACGAGTTTGGTGCGGGCGACACGCGGTCGGGGTATCATGATTAGCAGTGAAGCAAAGGATGCGCTATCACTCCGCGCGCCTGCGGATGTGGTCAACTTGCTGAACGTGTGGGGCCTGAACAGCGAAAAGGGAATGCAGGGCCTCGGCGCGATACCCCGTTCCATCGTGGTGAATGAGGGCATTAAAAGGAGTGGATTTAGAGGGGTCATCGATGTAGTCGAGGTTGCCAAGCGAGATGAGGAGCAAGGCGATGCTGACGATGATGGAAAGAAGGCCTTGGATGCGACTGGAAAGAAGAAGAACAAGGGACAGAATCAGAAGCGCAAGAGTGACGGGGAGGACGCCCAGCCGATGAGCAAGCGACAGGCCAAGAAGATGAAGCTGGCGTCAAGGGGCGCAGGACCAGACAAGAAATGAAAAAGTGAATCGATACTGGCGTTTAGGACCGGAAAAGGGACACAAGATGGCATGATACCCATAGAAGGAGGCACAATTGACACAAATCTCCAGAGACTCGCTCACATTATTATCAGGGCAGAAGAATTAGCATAGGGCCCTTGGGAAGAGGTATCTTGATAACCACACACACGCTCGCATTCCATCGACTAGCGATTCCCTCTCTCCTACTCTACCACCACATTACCGACATATTCTCACGGAGCATTCGTTGCGCGGGCTTTGAGCAGACCTGCTCCTCCTCCACCAAGGTTTCCCAAGTTGATCGCGCTGCTGAGGGACAGGGTTGAGATGTTGATGGGAGCACGGGTTCGGGGCTCTTCGGCTTCTGGTTCGGCCGTGACGGCAGGCAAGGCCGTACCAGCGTCTGCAGTTGCGTCGGGTGCTAGGTCACCAAGGTTGAGCGAGTTGGAGCCCCCGGTAGGCTGAGCGGGTGCGGGTGCTGCTGCGTCGTTGGATGGCGATGGCCCCAGAATGATGTTGCTCTCCATGACGGGGATGGCGGGGGCAGACGTGGCAGCTGGTGCCTCGGTCGTCGGGAGCGCTTTGGTAGTGTCGTTGGGGACGCTGGCGACCTCGGTGGTTGATTCTTTCGCGGCGGTTGTCGATGCCTTGGAGCTGGCAGTCGATTCCTTGGCCGATGCAGTTGAGGCCTGGGCCAGCGAAGTCGACTCCTCAGCAGATGTTGCTGACTCCTTAGCAGATGCCGTCTCAGCGGAGGATGATTCTCCAACGCGGGACTGGGCCAGAGGATCCTCAGAGAATGTCGTTGTCGGGAGGGCGCTTTCAGCGATGGGGATAGTGGTGACGCCTGGTCCCGCTGTCTTGTTATCCTCAGCGCTGTCTGCTGGAGCCTGCACAGTCTCGATAAGAGTGACGGGGGGCTTGGCCTAGTCAGCATATAACGTTCAAGCATCAGAGAGGGATCTTACAGGAGCTTCTCCAGCGACAGTGACCGTCTCGGTCACAGCCGGCTGTGGGACGGGCTGGGTGACGACATCGACAACTGTGATAGGAGAGACCTCGACAATGGTGATGGGCGAAACTTCGACAACAGTAAACGGCTGGGCAACCTTTTGCCTGTTAGTAGAATTCGAATACTTGGATGACACAACATACAGCTGAAGTGATAGTCTCGGTGACAGTGATGGGAGGCTGGAGTCGCTCGTTAGCAAAGCTTCACCATGAGTCTTTAGTAAAGCAACTCACAGGTGCCGCGGCGACTTCGGTGATGGTGATGGGAGGCGCATTGATCGTAACAGTTTCAGCCGGCGCGTTGATAGTGACGGTAACGGCGGGCGGGTTGATGGTCACGGTGACAGTCTCGGCGGCGGCGACGGCATCATTCTGGGCAGTCTGAACGATGACCTGAGTCTCCGTCACTTTCTCGGTGGTGGTCTCGGTGACGTAGGAGAGCCGGAGTCTACATGAGTGTTAGTCTTATCGACGATGCTATCGCAACTTGTCATACCCTTCGAACTTGGGAGCGGCGGGCTCTTCAACAGCCTGTCTCTTCCTGAAAGACCTATGTCCAAACCTTCCACTAGTGGCGGCCTAAGAGAGTGTCAGTTGTCGATCTTTACGGATGGTAAAAGTTGGAGAACCCACCTGCGCAACCTGGACAGAGGCGAGCCAGAGGCCCCAAGCCACCAGCCTCATATCGATTATTTCTTAGAGGGTATCTTAGATATAACGCAACGCAACGCTCGGGTTAAAAGAATGACACAACAGTCCAGCCGTTGGGATGTTTTGGTTGACGAGGGTTAACAAGGCAGGTGAATATTTGAACGAGTGACTGAGGGAAGAGGGGAAACTATCCCGACGCAAGCATTAAACAAAAGACGACAAGGCACTGGGCCAAAGTTGAAACAGTTGCCCGCGGCAGATGAGAAGGGAATACGGCACAAAAAAGATTGGCGAAGGGGGGGGTCCTAGCCCGAAAGACACGCGACGTGATAGATCAACGAGGGGGTTTTCTCAACAGCCGAAGGAGAGACGGGCATGAGGGGAAAGAAGAAGAGTTCTCAACGGGAGAGAGAGAGAGGAGAGAGGGAAAATGGGACGATTTGCATGGCTTAATCGCCAAGGCCAGGGTCGCATTTTTTACTGATTCTGGAATCGGCGACTGAGGCTCAAACCGTCCCGAGGTATGGGTTGAAAGCTAGGGTGTGGGTTGGGGTTCAGGGGGTTCAAAGGGGGGGCCTGAGACGGCGCGGTGAACGGGTGAAGCGGTGGACTCGGTGATGGTGCCATTTAGTTTATGGGAGCGGGGGGGTCTGGACTTTTCTTGAAATACAAGACTTGACTCAAGGGAACGAGTTGTGTGAAATTGAATTGTCGATATCAACTCGATATCATCTGTTGGAGTAAGACGAGATGATGACGATTGCAGGCGCCAATCTGATACCACCATCCTTCAACAAGTCAAACATCAGATGAAGACAATACAGTCTCACCAAGAGTTTTGACAAGCGCCTTCAGACCCAAGACTCTGGGCACACGCTGCTGCAGGAACGCACGCATCCTACCGAGATTGTGCACTTGCTTCTTGTACCTGTCAAAAAGAACGTGTTCGGCAAGTCTTCCGCTGTGGCTGAGGAGAAAAAAACCCCTGTCTATGCTTAAGTGACGCGGCTCGAAAATTCTCCGTCAATGGCGAGACGGAAGTGAAACCTCCCTGGTTCATTGGGCGCATTGACTTGGATGGAGCTAAGCCTTGGCGGGCAGACAAGAAAATGACCAGGAGAAGAAGTAAAGGGAGAGAGCGCGTAAAGTGCCTTTCGACCGTGGCTGGGCCGTTGAGGTTACTGTAGATCCGAGCAAGCCGTGGATCGTCAAACGATAAACTCGATCGGTTGTCCTTTCAAGATCGTTTAATTCCGACAAGTGTATGGAGTACCTTTCCGCGCGGAAACACGTGGCGGGGTACTTCCGTCCTGCTGCGCCCGATGGCGGGATAACTTCATCGACGTCATCACTCAGGGTCCAAGACATTCACTAACAGAATGCGACATTGTTTGCTCAACGTCGATGATAAACATGACATGCTTGACTTTATTTGATGCGAATGCGAGTGCGATTCTTTAAGTTATTTATTCTCAAAAGAATTGCACTCTTTGAAATGGGAGTTGCACCATTCAAGCATCTTTAGCAGTCAATATGACGGTCGTACACGTCCTTGACAACTACTACCTAGGCATCACCGCCATCATAACGGTCGCCTACCAACTCTTTTTCTTTGCTATAGCCTTTACATTGAAATTCGACAAACTCACAGGTACATCCACCATTCCCTTAAAAACATAGCTACTCACATCACCCAGACTTTGCTGGAGGAACCAACTTTGCCCTCTTAGCCATCCTCACCCTCTCCTTCAGCGGCCACCACCGCGCCCGCCAAATCGTATCCTCCCTCTTTCTAATCATCTGGGCCCTACGCCTCTCGGGCTTTCTCCTCTTCCGCATCCTCAAGACGGGCAAGGATGACCGCTTCGACGACAAGCGCGACAAGTTCTTCCCTTTTCTCGGTTTCTGGGTCTTTCAGATGTTTTGGGTCTGGACTGTTTCTCTGCCCGTTACGCTGATCAACTGTCCCAACGTCACGCAGTATCGTCAGCATGACTTTGGCACAGGGAGGGATATTGCTGGTGTTGTGTTGTGGACGATTGGGTTTGTTATGGAGAGTGTGAGCGATATGCAAAAGTACCAGTTCAGGAAGTCGCATAATGGGTCGGATGTTTGTGATAAGGGATTTTTTGCTTATTCACGACATCCGAATTACTTTGGAGAAATCATCATGCAATTTTGTAAGTCCAAATGCTTCATCGATCGACTCTTACTGACCAAGTAGCCATCTATATGATTGCTGTATCCTCAGCCGCGGATGGATACGTTGGCGGCCAAGCATACAAGGCCCTTTACGCCTCCATACTAGGCCCCTTCTTCCTCACCATCCTCCTCATGTTTGTCTCCGGCCTACCTCTTTCCGAGCGCCCTAAGGCAAAGTCACGGTACGAAAAGGGAAATAACTGGGAAGGTTACAAGCGATGGCTAGACCGTACTAGCATTCTCATCCCCTTCCCACCACAGCTATATGAGAAGATGCCCATCTTTCTCAAACGGACGCTGTTTCTCGAGTTTCCCATGTATGTGTTTGACCCTGCCAAGCACTCGGATGTGAGCAAGCCAGGTGGTGCGAATGAGGAAAGCCGCGAAGGAAACAGACAGGATGGACGCAACGGGGAAAGCGTTGATGGGTTGGTTTAAGCAAGACTGGAATTTATGAGATTTTATGTATTACCAAGAGTGTAGATTTCATTGTATACCCACTACGCATGTATTGCGCCTATAATTCTCTCAAGACTTTACTCCATCAGATTCATGTTGAGATGACATTTTCCCCATCTCCAAGGCATCAACTCCGATAACTCATCTCACAACCCACCAGGTATCTCTAATGCACCACAAACACCTACACACCAAGCTCACCCGCTCAAATCACAACCACCCACAACGACGTCCTCGCTCTTCTTAGGGGGGTCGTTGCACCCTCCACTACCAACGAGGTCTCCAGGCTGATCTAGGTCCTCCTGCGTCGTTCCGTAGTCGGTAAAGCCCGATTCCTCAGAGTGCGTCTCAGAACCCTCTGGGATGGGGACCATGGCACTCTTGGTCCAGATGTGGATGGCACGCTTCCAGTCGAGGCCTTCGAGGCAGCCTCCTTTGACTGAGACGACGTTTTTGGTCTGTGGGTTGGTGAGTCTGGTCCTGTGGTGAGAGTTGGAGATATACATACTGGCGTCGAGTGAATGAGACGAGTACCGCAGTTGCGGCAAAAGTAACTATACAATGTCAATCGATAATTAATTAGAAGAGGCAACCTCGACTACTCACCAGTAGAGTTGATGTCCCGATTCAGTTGGTCGACTGTGAGCCAAACACATTAGCCTACATATCCAAGTGACTCTAACCTCTGCCTACATACCTGTAACAACTCAGCTGATCGGTTGCTGGCAGATTGAACCGAGGAAAGATGGCCGACGTCCCAAAGGCAGAGCCCGTCTGCCGTCGACACGCGTTGCAGTGGCAGATGTAGAGAGCCAGCGGCTGAGGGAGAGGCGTCTTGAAAGACACGGAACCGCATTGACACCGAGCCTCCATCGTGTATGTGCGTGTATGCTGCCAAGTCTCACAGCCTGCGTCGTCGTCTCGTTCCAGAAGCTCAGTCGACCAAAGGTGGAGGCAGTGGAGGCGGGGTTAAGATGACGTTTCAAGTCGTCTATGGATCAAAGGTCCAGGCAGCAAATATATGAGAATATTAATACAAAAAGAAACAACCAGTCAGTCACTGAAATCAAAGAGTCGGTCAATTCTCAATAGACAAAGCCGTTATCGCTTCGTGGAGCTGCAGAGGATCCGTGACTGACGACGTGTGACGTGACTCACGCCGACCATTGGGCGGGCGAGAGTTGCGCGAAGTCACATGCACAATGCCTGTGCTTACCGCAGGCTTCGTGTGCCTCCGAGTTAGCTGCATTTTTAGCACAGATTATTATCCCGTTCTTGTCTTCATCTCCGGATTGTCGGTGGCCGATGACCGGATGCGGCATTGAGGGATGACGGATTCAGAGTGAGTCTGTGTGATTAATGCAAGTTAATAGGTCAATGGGGGAGGGTATTCAATGTATTAGTGACACGGTGAGATGTAGTCCGGATGTCGGAGAGAATTGCCTCAATGATCGCTTCAATAACCTATCAACAACTCCACCGATACATATCCCATTACATACAGACGTTAATCATACAGTCATATATCGTACTCACAATGCCAATCTCCAACCTCGGCTCCCAAACCAACAGCAACAACATCTAAGCACCCCCCTGGTTCTTCCACGCAACATCACCCTTGATCCATTCCATCCTCTCCTGCACTTTCTCCGTGCACACAACCACAACCCACATAAGTCCTCCCTCCCTCAGCTCCCTCTCCAGCTTCTCACACCACAGCATCTTATCCTCATCGCTCATCCCCCGCGCCACAACCTCCATCTCAACCCTCTCGAGCCGTCTCATCAAGCCAAGGCCCTCGCCGACCCACCGCCGTGCCGCCTCCGATCGGGGCCCCACCCCTCCGCCCGCCGAGGGTCCGGAGACAGTCGCTGTGCTCGCACCAAGCACCATCTTCATCCGTAGGCCGCGCACCCCCGAGGCCCACTCGCCGCATAGGGCCCGCCATTCCTCCCGGCCCGCGCCGCCGACTACCACATCCCGGGCGAGCACCTCGAGGCGCACGTACCGCAAGGCAGCGCGCTGCCAGGGAGCGAGGGCCCGTGTGAAGGCGCGGGCAGCCCACAGCCCCGAAGCGAACCAGTTGACAAAGACAAACTCGTTCTGCGAAAAGGGGATCAGCCGGGCCTCGTGGTAGATCTGCGAGTTTGCCCGGAGGAGGCTCGTCGGGAGACCGGAAAGCGGGCGGTACGGGGAGAGCAGGCCCTGAGCCTCAATGTCTTCGCCACCGTCGGGCGCTGCTTCGTGGTCGAGGGGCCGGAGGATGTACTGGCAGTGCACGGGGGTGGGATACCACGGCGCGAGCTGGGCATGTCGGACGGGGCTCATGAGGTGAAGCCAGTGGTAAATGTGAAGACGGATCTCGAGCGGGAGAGAGAGGAGGGTAAGCTTTCTCTCATGACCCTCGTTTGGGAGATCAGGTACTGAACGGGGCGTCGCATCGTCGCTCGTGATATCCATGTCCAATGATCCGTACAAGAAGTCTTGAGTATGCGGTCGCTCACTGCGACACAATTGATATTCCATCATGACAAAGATGATGATGGCAAGACAGCAGTGAAATGAGCAAACCGAAGCTTCAACGCCAGCTCCTCACGCAAAGGTATATGTAACCGACTCATGTTCCTCAGTCAAAAAAACACCAACACACGCATTCACCACACACCGAGAGAGGACCGTCGCATTTATTTTGCACCCACCATTTCCGCCCGTCCTCGTGAGCACTAGCATCAGCCATGCGCTGTCAAGAAACGCGGGGAAATGCGAGCAGTCAAATGGCCTAGCTTCGCGCCATGGACGTTGGAGTGACGACACTGGCTGTGGCCAGAAGGGACCGTCAGCCACAGCAAGGTCAGCTTACGACGAGGATACCGTACTGTGCTTGGAGGGGTTATCCAGTGCGTCCAATTGGGAGTGAACTTGGAGATGGGAGTACCCAGCATTGGTAACTTTGACCGATGGCATTGCCCTTGATGGAATGACCCGCCATTGGAAACTTTCAGCGAAGGATCTCAGATGGCGTCTTGTTGGAATCTTCAGCAATGAAGCCATTGCTCGTGGCCATGACCGGGATGGATGGCATGCATCTAGATTAATACACGAGAGACGCCACATGACAAGAATAAACAACCAATGCTAATTCTCTGTTTCCTGCTTTTGGCGACCTGCATACTGTCAAATCAATAGAAAGGAATCTAACCCACCCAAAGTTCTAACCCCCAAAACTCCTATCAGCTTTGCACGTCAAAGCTGTCCCTCAAGCGCTAAGCAGCTGTCAGCTTATCTTTCCAAGACTTGAGCTGAATGTACCATGACCAACTCGTTTTGAACACTGGCGACTTGCATAGCGGCCTTGACCAAGCCATGCTGTAGTTCCTCGTAATATCACGAATATATCGTCGCAACCTGTCCAACCAATGGATCTCTACATCCCTTGTGCCGGCATATCAAAAGGCGAGGCGTTGATACCCTGAAGCCCCTTGTACACATCCCTCTTCCGCTCATACTCGACGTTGCGCGGCACCTCAAAGTCTCCCCTCGCCGCAAACCACAGCAACGTCTCTGGTTCAGCGCCCCTCACTTTTTGCTGGGCCGCCCCGTCATCGTCGTCTTCCTCTTCATCCTCATCTTCGTCCTCATCTTCGAGATCCCTGCGTAGACCCGTGCGCACGTTTTCTACACCTGCCGCCCGCTCTTCTGCCGTGTATACGTCGCTAGCTTCGTCGCGGACGTAGGCCGTCACTCGGTCGATCGTCCACTGTCGTAACTCGTGCCAGATATCTTGAAGATCGTTGATTCCCTCTGGTGTGGCGAGGCGGGCAACTTCTCGACCCTCGATAACGAGTTCTTCCACATCGGGCTCGAGTTTCTTGCGGAGTAGTTGGGTGAGGACGTTTTCTTGTGTGCGGCCGGGGTAGTTGGGCGAAGGATGGATGGCCATGCGGTTAAAGAGCTCCGAGTTTTCGTTAAGACTGTCGAGGACGGTTTGAAGGTTTCGCTGGAGAATCTGGGTCGAGGCCTGAAGGGAGGATCTGGATTGTAGCAAGTTAGCTATTGCGACTCGGAGAAAGATGCAAGGTGAGAAGCGCACGCCGGTGGTAGTGGATTACTCCTCATGAGGTCCGCCTTCAAGCTCTGAATGCTGCTAGAAAGCTGTGCCAGCTTGCTAAGCGTCTGCTCCAGGACCTTGAGCTCGTCGTCATCCAAGGTGTGCGTTCTTGATTCGTCCATCATGTCGATACAAAGAAGGCGCCTCTCGGGAGTTGACGATTGCGGTTATAGACACCCTCTCGATTGCTAAAAAGGACTCGCGATGCAATAAACACTGCAATAACGATGCGCTAAATGTATCTGTTAACCCCGTACGGATCTAAACAATAGGGAATGGAAGTTAGGTCACGATGCGCGGGGCTCTCTAAGAAGCTTCAATTAGAAGCGCGTCACCACGCGCAGATGGACCTCACCTCCGAAAGTGGAGCTCTCCCAGCTGGCAGCCTCACCCTCAGGCAGAGCTCACCTCAGTGCCTGAAGCGCCAGGCACACCCTCCAGCACAGTCCCAGACACTGGGATGGAGGGGACCCCTTCTACAACAACGCCCCTGAAGCTTCTAAACCCATCCGCTAGAACGCCAGGACCCTGCTGCGGGCAACAACAACTCCACTTCACCCCAGACTCACACACGTCATGGGTCTCTTTCGACATCAACGCCAAAATCACACAATCGCACTTGTAAGCAGGCCTTAGTTTTGGTTTTTTTGCCTCCTGCATGAAAGACGTTTCCCTTCTCTCTTTCTGAGCAGCCGCCGGAGCGAGCGGCCCGCGTATCGCGCGATCGGCCGTGTCGGGCGAGTCAGGCCGACACTCCGGAGATTCGGAGGAGGCGGTCTTTGGAGCTCATCATTGGGGGAAGTGTCTCTCGATACCAAGATCAATGGCGCGAATCTCACCGCTCATTATTGCCCGGGGAGATGATGCAAGATGATAATCGCGATAATCAATGGCTTGCTTCGGCGTTAATTCGCCCATTGAGTTGGCTCCGGGGAGTCTCGAGGTTTGAGCCACACCGTCGGCAAGCCCTCTTGTTGATACGTCAAGCCCAGCTCACAATTATGCACGGGGAGTTGTTTGACTTTAAAATATCTTCATTTTCATTAATTGCAAATCGCATCATGACTACATACAGCTTGCCTTGCTTTTAACCAATTTCCAATAGACAAACAAACAAACAAAATCCAAATAGCTGGCTATGCACGCAAATGCCAAAGAATGGTTTCCAAGTAAAAACCCAAACGTTGTGCATGGCAGACAGACAAAACCGCTAAAACCGAGCTTCCACCAGCAAATTTCCTAATTCATGTCTCGTAAAAAAGTTCCTTCTCTACACATACACCCCCCTCTAAGAGTTACGGACTGAAGAGACCGCCTTGCTCTCGTACCCGTTGGCGTCGACGAACGGGAAGCGAGCTCGGCGCTCCAGGTCATCGAGAGGGATGGTGGAGCGGATGTACCTGCGGCAGCCGGCGTTAGCACGTCTTCAACTTTGCGGGTGATGTGATCGATGTGGCTTGGACTGCATGTAGGGGGTAAGGCAGCACTTACTTCTTCTTGCCGTCATCGACAGGGTCAAAGTCCCAGCTGGTGAACTCGCCCTCCTTGAGGGCGTCCCACACGATCCGCCGTGTGCGCTGAGAAGTAAACACCTTTTCTGTGATGGCGTCAAAGTCCCACCGGGCGTGGGCTTCGGCCTCAAACTTGAGGATGGCATCCTTGGCTTCCTCCTCCTCGGGGGTCTTGGGCAGGATCTTCTTGAATCGGGCCAGGTTGTCCAGTTCCTTGGGGTCTCGGGCCAAGTTGTAGAGTTGGGGCTCGTCAGCCGGGCAGGTGATGTACTTCCAGTCACCTCGTCGAATCATCATGATGGGACGAACAGTGCCCTCGCCAGTGTACTCAGCAATGACAGTGTCGTGGCCCTCGCGACCCTCGAGGTGAGGCAGCATGCTGATGCCGTCCATGGGGAGGTAAGGAGCCGGCTTGGTCCCAACCAGGTCGCAGATCGTAGGCAGAAGATCAAGAGTCGACACGTTCTGGGTAACACGGTGGGGAGCGAAGCGCTTGGGGTAGTTGATTAACATGGGAACGCGGACGGACGACTCAAAGTAGCTCATCTTGTACCAGAGGCCACGCTCACCGAGCATGTCGCCGTGGTCGCCGCTGAAGATGACAATGGTGTTGTCACCAAGGCCAGCATCCTCCAGAGTCTCAAGCAGTCTGCCAATGCAGTCATCAACGTAGCTCACAGAGCCATAGTAAGCTCGCTTGGCTCGCTTGATCTGCTCATCGGTAAAGTTCTGGTCCCAAAGGTCGCAGACCTTGAGAAGTCGCTTGCTGTGGGGGTCCTGGTCCTCCTTGGCAACCTTGACCTCGGGCAGGGCAATGTCGACGTCCTCGTACAAGTTCCAGTACTTCTTGGTGATGGTGTAAGGGTCGTGGGGGTGGGTGAGAGAAACAGTCAAGCAGAATGGTCGCTTCTTGGGGCCCTCACGAACGTGGTCCCACAGGTACTGGGTGCTCTTGAACATGACCTCCTCGTCATAGTCGAGCTGGTTGCTTCGGCCGCAAGGGCCGGCCTGGAGGATAGAGCTGGCGTTGTGGTACCACTCAAGTCTGGTGTCAGGCTCGTCCCAGTTGACGGCCCAGCCAAAATCCGCAGGGTAGATGTCACTGGTCAGACGCTGCTCATAGCCGTGGAGCTGGTCACCGATAAAGTGCATCTTGCCAGCAAGAGCAGTGTGATAACCCTTGGCTCGCAGGTAGTGGGCATAAGTGGGAACATCGGAGCCGATCTGGGCGGCGTTGTCGTAGGCACCAATCTTCATGGGCAGCTGGCCACTGATCAAACTCATGCGCGAGGGAGCGCAGAGGGGTGAAGGGCAGTACGCAGAGTCGAACTGGACTGAAGTGGAAGCAAGACGGTCGAGGTTGGGTGTCTTGATCTGGGAGTTGGGGTTGTACATCTTGAGCTGAGGAGCGGCCAGCTGGTCGGCCATGATGAAGAGAATGTTGGGTCTCTCGGCATCAGGGGAGAGGTGAGGAGCCGCAGAGGTCTCCCCGTTGGAGGGGGGGAGTGAGTTGAGATCAGGGGCCATTGTGAGATTCAAAGCTCAGTCTGGATATATGGCTGTGTGATGTTGGGAAGTGCTGGTGAAGGAACTGTTGACGGTCTTGATGTTGCTGGTGTTGTCTTTGGACAAAAGCTTGATGACAATGGTAGGGGGTATCGAGGGATGTTTGTATGTGAAGAGGGTTAAGGTTTATGATGTTGGAGGTGAGTCAAGCCGGCAGGAGGAAGGGGATGGCTTGATAAATGTATGGCGTGCTGGCGAAGACGGGTAGATAGATCGAGTCAAGCTACTACACGTCTCGTGAGATTCGATGCGGAGATCTACTAGCTTAGTCGTCTCTTCGTATCCTTGTCCGTCTTGTTGCCGCTCAGACAAAGTGGGATCCGGATGGATAAGTCAAGGATCAATGGGGCCGAGAGGGCGCAGCACGACTTGTTGTTGGACTGTACGGCACACGCGGGAGCACTGCACTGCACAGGACAGGAACAAGACTATGACGGACGAGGAAGCAAGCAAGCAAGCGCGCTCCGTACGAACAGATACTGTCTCGATGTATGTACACGGGGACAGCGGGAGATGCAGGGGTAAGCAGAGTGGAGGAAGATGGGGTAGAGGCTGGATCTGCGTGAGGGTTTGTGTGGGTGAGAGCTCGAGATGGGATAAAATCCTGGTAAGAGACGACGAGACAAGCAGCAAATTCCCCGACTAGGTAGGCCAAAAAAGGGAAGGCAACCGGTGAGGTGATTGACGCCACAAGTTTTGCAATGGGCACGAGTGGGAACATGGTCGCCCTTTTATCTTTGGAGCTGGGGGGTCCCCGATTGTTCCATCAGTCTTCTGGTTCAGGAAGCAAGCTGGGGCGTGGTGTGTAAAGCGGCTCACGACGGCGGTGGAGGACGGACAGACGACCCCTGCTCGGCAGACGATATCACTGTTGGGTCCATGATGGATGGCAGGGGTGCGTAGCCAGGGGTTATTCCAATAAGCCATCTTGCAAGTTCGATCACGCAAGAAGACGAGCGCGCTAGGGCATGGCAAAGGGGCGTGTGTGTGAGGCAATGATGGAGATGGGGAAAATTGGAGCCTGTGGAAGCTGGGGGAGATGAGAGCTGGATATGCACTAAACGCGGCGCATCAAAGGCTGTCCGAGTTCGGGGTGGCTCACGATAGTGCATAATTTAATCCTGAGGCCAGCCTCTCCCACCGTCAATCAATGGACACGAGCTTGGACTGACTGGCTTTCCAGACTCCGTCACGAGGATCATAATCAACACACCACGAATGCCAGAGCACTGTTTGAGCGAGGAGTCTGCTGTTATTTTCATCTCCGAAGGTCACCATCATGCACGCCTTCTCCGGAGCCGCAAGGGATGGATGCCCGGTTCTACCCACCATCACTCCCTTGATGAGCCCGGCGTTCGGCTCCCAAGTCCGTGAATGCCGTGTCTGGGAGATAAAAGATCACATCACATGGCCATCCTTTGTTATCCTTGCTCCTCCTTCTCCTCCTCCGTCTCAAGTCTGTCTTTTTTTGATACGGCGGTATGTAGATATCCGTGGCACATGTCCGGTTGCGCTACCGTAGTGCGCGGCCGCAAGTCAGACATCCCTCCATGGATCCCTCTGACCTCTGCGTCCATATCTCACAAGCCCCCGGACCTCGATAGTGTAAAGTCTTGTTTAAGCGCCAAACAAGCACTTGATGGCTGCTGTGTCTCGAATTCGTGTGCTGAAGGATGCAGGGATTCAGGGCTGAGCGACTACTCAATTCGGCCAGCGGCAAGTCGCGATTGGCCAGCGCCTTGCTCGCCAATCCCTCCCCGGTCAAGCCCACAAAGATTGACAGCCCCTCCATCTTACACGGCCCATCTGCCATGTTCCATCCAACCCTCCATCAGCCATCCAAGTCGAGAAGCCACGTCCTTCCCACTCGTTCCGGCCATTGACTAGAATCAGCATCATCATCATACATCATGTTTCCTGGCGCTGTTCGGAGATCAAATAAATCTGACCAAGCCATAACGAGAGTCTAGCTAAAAGATGTCGTCAGAGAGCGAGTCGATCCAAAGCTTGGCTGTGTTGAGCCTCGTCAAGTCCTGGCTTCGTCAGCCTCGACAGGCAGTTCCAACACGTCCGAGAAAGATTGCATCCTGCGCGGGCATAATACTCAACTGCATGCCGTTGCATGGGTTGGTCAAGGTGCAGAATCTGCGCCATGAGCAACAGGCATCAGCAGCAACCGCCAAGGTCACAACCTCGCTCTCGATTCATCACATGGGCACCGATCTCTGTTGACCTGGGCTTCGGGGATCTCCTTCTCTTACGCATCCGCGACTCCATCGTGATGCATCCAGCTTCAGCATTGGCACATACATACAGTGCCCGCCTCAGCTCAACCATGATGGCGTCGCTGCTGATGCTGGTGTTGCCGTTGCTGTTGCTGATTCTCCACATGCACCTGTCGAAGGTCTTCCGCCTCCCGTCCCTCGTTTCATGCAAACCAAACGATGCAACCTGCACCTCGTCCCACCATCTCTGAGCAACAAGCAGCAACACAAGCACCCAGGTCGTTCTCCACTGGCTCCTGCTTCTGCATTCCTGCTTTAGCGGGCGTCACGATGGCCCACGGAGCACGGAGCCCTGGGAGTTGACGACGCACTGGCCTCGGACACCCATTAGCCGGTCCCTGCATCCTTTATCTGCACCTCCCTTGAGGCCAAGGGCTCGAGAAACTTGCAACCTCCAAGAATTGTCTATACGGTGCATGGGGATCCTACATGACACTGTACGATCCTCCCGATGGCGGCCGCCACAGACCGTGCCCATTCACTGTATAGACAATTTTCAGAATCCTCACGCGCTCCACAGGGCGATAATCTGTTGCCATTGCATTCATCACGTCGCCTTTTGGCCGCCCGCCACAGCCTGCCTGTTTCTGCTGCGCATCCATCTGCAACGCCCTCTCCTTGGGTTATGCCCATTCGCTCCCGACGCGTCCTCTGTTGTCTCGTCTCCTCCTTTGGCAATCGACCGTCTGTCTGACCACGGTTATCCCGCTAAAGGGAGGAAAAAACAAAAACGAGGCGACATTCATGGAATGGAAACGAAGACCCGATCCATGGCAATGCAGTTGGAGCATGTTTGCGCAAACTGCGAGGCTCTGGCAAGACACGACAGACACCCGACGGACGACACGAACGGCACGCCCGGATTAGCGCAAGCTTTCACAGTTTACTTGGTACACCCCAACCCTGAGCCAGGCGCTCCTCGGTAGTGCCATAACGCCTTGTCAGCGTTGGATGGTGCAATCTGGGGTTGTCAAACCCTCTCCCGACAATCCGGCGAGCTACGGCCATCCACGAAACCGCAAGAGTCGGATTGGCGTTGGAATTGGCCGAGGACGACACGACACGACGCAATCATCCCTTCTCAACTACCGATGTCGACATTGAAATATCGGACGATTTCCTCTCATGGTCCGGGGCCTCCTGGTGTCGCTTCCCTCCGTCTCTCCTTGATGCCAGCCTGGAGGGAGAATTGCTCGCCGCAATTTTGGGTCCCGGACCGGGCCAATGTCCACATCAACCCGGGTTTGGTTGTTGGGGCTTTTGCTGATCGACCCTCTTGACGCCGACCGACTTCCGGCCGGACTTTCATTGCTCATCAATCCACCACGGCCGCCACCAAAAGCCCGCACCCAAGCAGGCGAGGCAAGCAAGCAAGCAGTCGCTTCTACTGCGGTCGCACAGCCAGTCAGCTAGCCAGTACCCGAACAACTCATTGTCTGCCACGCATGCAAAGACGAAATTCGTCACTCTCGGCTACTTGAGGGTCACATTTTCGCATTGCTGCTGCGACGCCAGTCAGCACAATTGACTGATGAACTGTCGTGGAGGTGGTCGCTCTCTGTCTGGCTACGGCCATGACCAAGAGCCAACGAGTCTCAATTTTGGACCCAGTATGGTCAATTGATCGACTCGTGCACAATCAGGGTCTCAGCTGATCATGCTTCACCTTCCTTTGTCTGCTTTCTTTACCGAGGTTGGGCTTATCTCGTCTCGTCCGCAATTCTGTGACTAACGGCCTTACCGCTCATGGCTCTCTCATCTCTCGACTCAAGACTCACTCCCTAGCAAGGCACCAATGTCCCTCACGCGACACACCAGCTGCAACTCGCCCACCGCTCGTGAGCAATTTCCCTTCGTAATCCATGCTACGTGCCTTCTTTCCCTTCTCGTCTTCGGTGCGCCCACTTTGCATCTTGAGTCGGTGCCAGTGGATATGCAATTCTTTACCGTTGCCCCATTCACGTATCCCCTAGTCGCCCTTCCCTACGACCTGCAAGCTAACACATAATCCCCTATCAATCAATTTGCTGCTGCTGCTTCCTCCTTGGCCTCGACTCGTAGGAACCTTGCTAGTTCACGCCTTCTCCACCGGGGCTTCCTTACAACTAACAGCTAAACTAAGGTAGCCAGCCAATCATGGACTAGCTGTTCCGATACCCGATCACCGACAACCTCTCTTCAATGAGTGGCTGTCTGTGTTTTATCGACGGCACAACTCTTTGTTTTGTGCTGACAACTCGATCGTCACAAGGACGTGAAGCGAATGGCACACGAAACAGTACAAGTAATCACATAATAGTCACGGCAGTTCCGGAGAGTTAAAGGCGCTTGATAATAGGCTCTAATGCCATTTTCATACATTATGCCAATCAGAAACGATATCCTAGTAATTCAATCCATCCTTCACACACCATCCGAAGCGACCGTCCTCTTTCTCCCTTTCAAGTACATGACTTGTTGGCGTCAACACAAAAAAAAGCATGAACAATTCCCTCTGTTTCCCCTTCCATCCATTTCCCTTTCCCTTCCCTACTCCGCTTGTCCCAATGAATGCCCTTTGGATTTCCGTCGTGAGTATTTTTTTTCGGTTGTCGTCGTCGTTTGCAGTTCATGCCTCTTGAGCGCTTCCACCATCTCCTCCCACGCAGAGCAACCTGAAAAACAAAAAGATAAAAAAGGAAGAAATAGACAACACGCATTTGCACAATACCCTGCCATCGCGCCGATTGCAATGCTTCATCCAGTCTCGTACGTATATCCTCCCCCCTTGAACGTGGCCAGCCTGAACAGTCGCTTTCCCTCCAGGGGCAGCCAATGAATAAAAAAGTATACATGAATCTCCCTTTACTGCGTTCGGTAAAACTTCTTGTACAGCAGATGCAGCAGCAGGTTGACGTTGAGCTTGAGGTTGCCCTCAAAGAGCGTCATGAACTGGTGCGACTCGAACTGCGCCTGAAGGAGGTCCTCGATGGGCACCAGGGCGCTGGCACCGGGGATCTGGATGTGTCCTCGTGAGCCCTCGAGGCTGAAGACTCCCACCTCGTCGCACGAGATGGTCAGGTTGATCTGGCCCATGTCGCGCTCGCCCACGCCGGTCCACGACACGAGCACACCCTTCTCTGAGAGCTGGCGCACGCTGTACTTGTAGCTGCCAAACTTGGGCACGCGACCGCTGCGCTCAAGCTCGCGCTGGTGGTTGTACTGCTTGGTGAAGGGGAGCAGGAATCGCTTTTTCCTATTCAAGTTGTTAGTGAGTGTCATCTCAACTGTAGGACTGGTATTACTTACCCCTTCTTGTTCTGGAGGGTCTTCATCGCCTGTTCAATGTAGTCGTCGTAACTCTTGCGCTGCTGCTCGAGGTACTTAGCCTTCTCGTGCAAGTTGCTAAGAGTCATGCGGACACCCTCCAACTCTCGCTGTCGCTGGACTCTTCGACGGCTCTTGGTGCGGATATCAAGAGCGATGGCGTTGAGCACATCCTGGTAGCAGTTGTGCTTGGAGATGCGGCCCAGCTTCTCCAGCCTCATCACGTTCTCCAGCGCCGTCCTCTTGAGCTCCTGGTACGACATCCGAGTGACATCAATCATGTTGGAGTCAGAGTATGCTCCTCGGGTGTTGCTGCCATCAGCAAAGTCGTCACGAAGCAGCATGTGCCACTTGTGTTCGTCCTCGGGAGAGATGGGCTTGATGAGGATGTCGAGCAGGTTGGTACCAGTCTGCACGCGGATAATATACAGCACACATCGCTTGGTCTCCATAAAGAGGGCCTTGACATCGGCCTCTGGGTCATCAATGTCGTGCAGCTTGGGCGTAAGGAACATCTGGATATCCGAGGATCCGGCAGCGTTCATCTCGCTCTCGTTGTTCTTAGCACTGCCGAGGTCATGCATAATCTCCCGGAGAACGTCCTCCCGGTTGGGGCACATTGTCTGAAGCTCCGAGGCCACCAGGTTGTGGATGGCAAAGACATCCGTCATCTTGATGTACAGGGTTGGCTTGTTCTTGGCGTACAGATCGTTGAACTCGTCAATATCAAACGTCCTCTCAGCATCGGGAACAGCAATGAGGTCGCCTGTGATCTGGACGAGACGCTCAATGGAATCGGCGATGAAGGCATTCAGGGGCTGAAGGTAGACATTCTCACCGCCGAAGGGTCGACCGGAGGCAACTTGGCTGATGACCTTGGCAACCTCGCTGAGGTTCCTCTTCTGCAGAGGGCTCAGAGTCTTTTCGATCACACCCACGTTCTCGGGCGCCGTCACTGCTGGCTGAAGGTAGAATCTCCAAAGCCAGTTCGCGACGACCTGCAGAAGGCTCTCTGGGGGCTCCCGCTTAAACTGTTGTCGCAGGCCTTCAAAGATCTGACTGCACACGAAGCGGAGACCGTAGGGCATCTTGTGAAGAAGGTCTTCCAGAGCCATAAACACCTGATCACAGATCTCTCGAAGGTCTCGAAGATGGTCGATAAAGAGTCGTCGGGTTTCAGGATCGCGGATAGCAACTTCTCGAGGAACATCCAGTGGTCTTTGGTCGGGTCGACCAGTGGCCAACTCGGTGTTGTTGATAGCTGATCGGTAGATTTGCATGGGGTCACTCTCCAGATCGAGAGCCGGGTCCTCGACAATGTTGTCCCGAATGAGGGGGCCAAGAAGGTCTCGGAGATACTTGCGGTCGCGAGGTGAGCGAGTGTAGTTGCTGAGGAGCTTCGACCAGAAATAGTTGCCGCGGATGAAGTCCTGGACGGCTCTAGCTCCAGCAATCTCCTCTCGGATAGAACGGGCAATCAACTTCAGAAGGTAGTACTCCTCTCGTCGCTTCTGGGCATACCCAAAGAGGCTCATCATAAGGAGCTCAATGCGCTTGCATTCCTTCTCAGCTGTTCCTTGCTCTCGGATGCGCTTGAAGAGTCGAGCAAGATACTGGGGCTGGGTCTGGAGGTTGAAGAAGAGTTGCTGGTAAGATTCAAGCTTCTTTCTTGAGCTCTTGTTGAGGGCCTTGAGGTCGAACTGGTTGGCAGAGGACATGGAGCTGTTGGCGAGGAAACCCATCGAGTTGCCTCCGTAGTTGTGCTGATGTCGAACAACCTCGTCCAGGGTGATCTTGTTCTTGACCAGGAGGGCGATCTTGATATCGAGCTGGTCGATGTAGTTCTCCAGGAGCTCGTTTTGTCGCACTTGCTGGACTACAGTCTTGCGGATCCGCTCAAACTCGATTTCCTCGTTGAAGTCAAAGTCACTATCGTTGAGAAGATGGACAAAGTTCTTGACGGCGTTGACAGGAGGGTTCTTGCCGGTAGTCAAGCTCTTGTAAGCCTCGCCCTGTACCTTGGCACGGACGAAGCTCTGGATCTTGATGACCTTTTGCATGTTCTCGTTGAAGAACCGTCTCTTCTCTTCGAATCGAGCCCGGACGATGAAGGCCTTGGCGGCGGCCTGGAACTCGACAATTGACTCCTCCTCCTGCTCCAGCTCTGCCATGATGTCTTCGACTCTAGCGCGCTCCATCATGGCTCGGAGAATGCTTTGAAGATTAACAATCTGCGGTGTGTGGGAAGCCAGCTCATCAAGGAAGGCTTGGTGTTGTTTTCGGTACAAGAATCCTCGGATATTGCTCTGGAGGTCCACAATCTGAGGCTCTTGCTCTTCAAGCGCATCCAGGTCTGCTCCAACTCGCTTTCGTTCAAGCGCACCTCGAATGAATGCTTGCAGGTCAATGACAGCGGGTTCATTCTCTTGCAGGGCGTCAAGCAAGCTCGTGACATCCCTCCTAACTGCTGCTGCACGGGCGAAAGCCTGAAGCTTGCCAATGTCGTTGATGTGCTTGTCAAGCTCGGTCTTGACTGCGTCCGTCTCCTTTCGAGCGCGGAGACCCCGAGCAAAGGCCTGGAGAGAGGTCCACTGAGGACCAAAAGCCTTGAGTTGCTCTTGCTGGCGACCAATGTCATTTCTAGTAAGCAATGCTCTCGCCGCTGCCTGCAGGTCGGTGATGGCATGTGTTTGGGCATCCAGCTCTTGGAGATCTTGCTCGACCTTTCCACGAAGCAATGCTCCGCGAACAGCCGCCTGCAGTTTCTCGACAGTAGCAGCCGTCTCCTTGGTCTCCTCGTACTGAGCGGTATGGTTCTTCCTGACCAAAAAGGCTCTCGAGATGGCCTGGATCTGCCTGATGGGACCTGCGCACACCTCGAGCTGAGAAGTCAAGTTTTGCACCTGATTTCGGACCTTGTTAGCCCGAATCATGTTCTGCAACTCGAGGATATCAGGCTCCAGTGCTTCCAGGATTTGATCCCGTCGATCCATCCTCCTCCGGACCAAGAAGCCGCGTGCTACGCTCTGCAGCTTGACAGCAAAGTTTCTCATCTCCAGTCGGTATCCCATAATCTGCCGGGTAAAGTCGCCGCGGATTCGAGACTGGAGGTCCATCAGCCACTCCTCCTCGTCCCAGAGCCTTTGCATGACATCGCCAAGTCTCACGCGAACAAGGGCACCTCGGACTTGGGCTTGTAGTTCGACGATAGACTCCTCATTTTCTGCCAACTCGCGGTCGATTCTCTCCTCTTCAGTCTCTTCAGGCTCTGGCTCAGGTTCCGGAACGCCAAAGTCAGCACCCATGTTGCCAAAACTGGGCATGCTCGCTCCAAGTTTGTCGAGACCCTTCTGCATCGCCTCCAGCTCATGGTGCTCGAACTCGAGCTGACCCACGAGGTTACCGATGCGGAAGTCGACTATGCCTTTTCGAAACAGGAGCCAACTAAGGGCATGAATGCAGTAAATGACCTTGGGGATGTTCTTCTTCTCGTACAGATCAATGAGCTCGAAGCGGAACAGATCCGGAAGTTCTACTTCATCGAGGTATCGGAAGAAGATGGCAATGTTGTCGGAATGCCGGTATTGAAGCCTAGGGTGTTGAAAGATTCGGTAGCGTCTGTCGGGATTGAGTGCTTCCACAACCTCTGCCAGAGTAACGCCGTCGCGAAGGGCTTCCTCGAGTTGAACGATAGGAGGAATGTTCTTTTGGATGATATCTTCAATCCATTCCTTGGCCTCACCGATATGGCAGAGGTATTCGTAAGCTTGAAGGAACTGACGCTGCTTGTCCATCCAATTTCGTCCCTCCCAGCTGTAGCCAGTCGACTTTTGACCGCGACCTCCATTGCTCTTGTCTGTCCGTTGTAACCTGCGTCGACCACGCAAACCAACAACTTCTTGTGCAGGGGAAGTGATGGTGAAGTCTTCGGCCGAGTCTGATGATACTAGGCGAGAGAGCGTCCTCAGCTGGCTTGTCGAAGACTTGCCCAGCCCTTCAAGTTCATCCCGAGCCAGGTGTGTGCTATGCGCATGCGCATGCACATGGTGTGGTGATGTAGGATGATGAGGTAACTGTGGGCGAACTGAGTCTGATCTTGTCAGAAGCATCGAGTTGGGTCGCATCATTGTTGGTCGAGAAGGCGAAGTAGGTGAGGCACGACCATCGTCATACAAGGACAATTTGCCTATATCGATACTCTTGCCGCGATCATGACGGTGCGATTTATGGGGAGGTGTAGCTGGCGGCGAGGCTGCAGGAGCCTGAGGAAGCGGTCGAAGAGATTGTCGAACGGACCCGTAGGGATTGTCGTTGGATTTCTTGGGGCTCGTCATTTGCCCGGATTCAAAAGTCTTTGCTCTTGCTCTGACATCGCTCTGGGCACGTTTATGACCGGGAGCTGTTTGGCCGTGGCCGGCTGAACTAGAGACGGATGTGTAACCGCTGTTGAGGCTATGTTCAGAGGCGTGCGAATAGCCAGACGACGCGGATGAGGATGTCGTCGAAGGAAAGCGATCGAGGCGGGAGGGCGATGTAGCGGTGCCAAAGTCGAGGGTTTGTGACTGGCGAAGCGGGTGCGGAGGAGATTGCGGAGATGGTTGGCTGTGAAGATGGTGTTGAGGTTGATGCAGATGTTGAGTTTGGAAATGGTGAGTGCGGAACGACATTGTGGTTGTGTGGTCGTCGACCGAGCCGCAGTCTCGGTCTCGCTTTGGAACGGTCAAGGAACGGTTGGGCTCAGAAAATATTAAGAAATAATAACACCTTCCGGGTGACGTTAACGCATTGTTTCGAGCGTGCGGCGCTCGGGTCGTCAGAGGGATGGAAGAGCGGTCGTGCTCGTGCTCGTAGTCAGCGCTTCAATTTGATTTGAGCACGGAGCTTCGATTTCAAGACATGCGCTTGACCTGGTGATGGGAGGTGATGTTGAGGAACTCGGATGAGTGAGAGGGGGAAAAAACACCAAAGTGTTAGAGCGCCAGAAGAATACGGATCGTTACTACGTCTCCGATCTGGCCCATGTCACAAATTGTCAATAGTGCCCATGAAGACAGCAGACCAAGGAAGAGTATACCTCCGTCTGTATGGCGGGGCCTGGAGGCTTCGGCCAGCCAAATCCCGTAGTAAACAAACAACGGGCCAACCGCCTAGCAACGGCCGCCGTGGCCCCGATTGGCTGTGGGTCCGCTTTTATGTCAACCTCATCCTTGCGAGCCTCTCATGTGTTTAATATGGCCAGATTATTATGCAAATCAAGTGCCAACACACAGAAATTGATTCATGCGCTGTTCTTTTTGTACTTGTTTCGTAGTCGCGCATATAACTGGCGACATGGGATGAATTGACCTGAGTCCGAAGACTCTTTGGTGTTTACTTTCCCCTTCACTATCATCTTACACAAGGTTTCGAGCGAGCAGACGCAGCGACGCTTTGAGTTAGAACATGGTCTAACAAAGCCAAAGCATCGGTGTTACATATCAAATGCGGCTGGGCAGTTTGAAACAGGCAACGGTTCAAAACAACCAGGTAAACCTAACATCAGCTTGCATTGGATGCAAAGAAGAGCGAGGTATCAGTCACATGCAGAGCAAGATCTTTGATCGCAATCGATGGATAAGCACTCAATCCACACAATGACAAAAGAAAACAGAGACATACATACGACACACAACCAGACCTCATCAGCACAACATCAATGATTCCCCCAGCCATGAACCTATAAGCAGCACAAAAAGGTGGTTCATCCAGCAGTGGTAAATGGAGTCTGCTCTGTCGTAGTGGGGTTCCATGAGGTCATCCACGCGAAATCTTCTGCGAGGCTCGACCAATCGATAGGCCACGATAAATGTCATGGCAAGAGCAAGGATGGATTACGCCCAGTGATTGGTCCAGTGGTGCGATTTTAGGCTGGTTGAGGCTGCAGCGCACTGTAGGCAGGAGCGATCCCCAATTTTTGCACTGTATGTAGAACCCAAGCTTCGGGCTTCACCACCAGGCTATGAACCACCCACCAACCACAATCATCAATTAATTATTCACGATCTTCGCTCAGGCTACTCGAGTATCTCCATCTTTCGCCTCTCGCGACTATCTTCTACAAATAAAGCCAATTGTATTACGCTCAGCCGCTTAACCCATGGCTTCCAAGCAGCGCCCATCTGTCCTTGTACGATCATGATATTTGCGCGTCACATACAGCTTGCTAATCCATCCTCCAGGTGACAGATGCAAGGGAGCGCCCACCTCAGAGGAGGGCTCTGCAACGCCAGGATACCGGTTCAGGTCCTCCTGGACCCCCCGCGCCGATGCGATTCATGACCGTCGACAATGTCCTCCAGTACAATTCCCAGATCCCATCCGGCCAACCTCGCGGTCCGCCGGCGCCCCTCCCCCGAGGCCCTGGAGGAAGCCCTCTCAGCAATCGCCGAGTCGTATCAGGAGGTCTTCCGAACGTCCAGTCCCGTACCGGTCAGCCGATGCCTTCAAGAACTACCAAGATCAGCGAGAAGCTGGTACTCTTGCCCGAAACGGACGAAAAGGACGATGACGTCGATGAAGAGATTGAGAGCGAGGCGATTCTCGCAAGGCGCTTACAAGATCAAGAAAACCGACCATTGAAGGATGAAGAGCTTGATGTGCTTCGAAAGAGAGGTGGTATCCGTGGGAAGAGCTACGCCGAGAGGTTGCCAAAGATGCAGAGGACGGACAGGGTTAGCAGAGTGACGGCCTATTGCACCGCGCAGGCATACAAGATCAAGCCGACAGCCGAGTTCCTGCGGAAGAAGCATGAAGCCAAGACCAAGCTGTACGATGACTGCCTGTATGTCATCTACGCTCTGCCGCTTCTCAATGGAACCGATGGATATCGCGTCCGGAGTCGACCTATCCTCAAGACCCCTGGGACGGGCAAGACGGTTCTGGACCTTGAGATTGAGCGCAGCGAGCAGAGGGATCATCACGAGGGCTACTTTGAGGACGACGCTTATACAGGAGCCAGCCCCGATCGTGGCCATTCGATGCCCTCTCACTTCAGCGATCGCCCGGTGACCCCCGAGGAGCACAGCAACCCGTTCCGTCACGATGATGACGATTCGGCAATGAACCGTCTTGCGCCTGACGCCAAGAATTTTGCAGAGATGTTTGTGTACTCTTACGGTGTCGTGGTCTTTTGGAACTTTACCGAGCATCAAGAGAAGGATATCCTCGCCGACCTCACCTTTGCCGATGCCGACGCCATTGAGAACGGCACCAGCAGCCTGCTCACCCGGCCACTTGATCAGGATGACTTTGAGACGGAAGAGTTCCACTTCGAGTACAGTGCTGATATCAAACGCCCGCGTGTCTTTAACGACATGATCACTCTGCTGCCACGCTCTGATCATATGATCAAGCTTACCATTAGCCATGCCATCGCGCAGAGCACCCGCCTGTGTTTCTTTGAGGAGCGCATGAGCGAGACGATGCTGGATGCACAGCATGTACCCAAGACGCTGGCTCTCACGGGAGAGTTGAACATGACACGCGCCGAGATTATACGCATGGTCGGTCGTCTCTTCAAAAGCCGTGTCGACATCAACCTTTGTGAGTGCTCTGTCAGACAAATCTGGACAAAAGCTAACCTGCGCAGCATCCAATATCCTCGACGTCCCCAACTTCTTCTGGGAGTCTGAGCCGACACTTCACCCTCTTTATGCGGCTATCCGTGAGTATCTCGAGATCGACCCGCGAATCAAGGTCCTCAACGAGCGATGCCGCGTCTTCCTTGATCTCGCCGAGATCCTGTCCGACTCGATTGCTACCGCAAAGATGAGCTACATCACCTGGATCATCATCGTCCTCATTGTCATTAGTATCATGGTCACCGTCACAGAGGTCGCAATCCGCTTTGGTATGCTCCACAAGGCCAAGGGTCCCGTTGCGAACCCTGCCCTCGCCATGCCCGTCCTCGGCGAGGGTGTGTCAGGAAGCATCCCGCTGCCACCGAGCGATTTAGAGATTCTGGCGCAGACATTGGGTTTGCAGGCGAATGCGTCATTTGATGAAGTTCGGCAGGGTATTTGGGCTCTACGGGAGGAGAGCCTCCTTGATACGCCACAGCGGCATGAGGATATCTAACGCCTCTTGACTCATGTTTCTATCTTTTTACTTTGTAACTCGTTTAGCACGGCGTTGAATGGATCTTTTGGGTGGTTTGGAATGCACCAGCCTCTTGTTTATAACCCATCGGTATCTTACTTTACTAGATTCACAAATAATATTCACATTGATCAACCTCCATGTAAACAACAGCATCTATCACATGCAAGAACACATTCAAACTCAAAAAAGTCCCATATTATCATGTACAATAGTTACAAACACCAACACCGGGACGCCGAGAGATTAATGTAGAGTGTCTATTTTTACTCAGGAAAGCAGACCCTATCCAAGAAAAAGGAGAAACAACAACCGAAGTTGTACAAGAAAGCCACAGGACATCTTTGGCCCTGCGTGTTTCTGGAAAAAAGAAGCCATAGCCCATGATCATGACAATAGTAAAGAAAAAACATCCCAATCTCTTTGCCCCATTTTGCTCTGTTGAGCGAAAAAGCCCGTGGAGGACCACCGTATATCAAAAAAGTTACAACAGGCGAGGAATGCTTTACCAGAGAGAGATCCATCCCCGTGCCCGACGCACCCAGTGAGAATCCCAAAATGAAAGCAAGCATAGCAAGACGCCAAAAAAAAAGAAGTGCTTCCCCTTTCCTTGTCTTCGCTAGCCCCCTTACCCGATCATCTATAAAAAAGGTCATGTATTAAAAAGCGGGGGGTATTGATTTCCAACACAAGTCTGTTCTACCGGACCTGCTGGTCGACGGGCTTGTAAGCGGTGGCAGCGGCAGCGGCGGCCTGCTGGCTCTTTCGGTTCTTGTTGTCGAGCTCGGCTTTGCTGTAGATGGCAGCACCAAGCATAGTGACGGCCATACCAGCTCCGTTAAGCAGGTCGACAGTCACATCGAAGAGTACAATGCCGAGGGCAACGGTCAAGCACTGCTTGAGGTTACCGCAAACAGTCATGGTGAGGGCACCAGCAAGCTTGTTGGTGTTGAACGAAGAGATGTTGAGCAGCAGAGCGAGGAAACCGTTTCCGAAGAGCGAGGCGAAGGCGGGAGGGAGAGAGACGTCGCCCGAGGTGATGAGCTTGTGGAAGCCGCTAACCTCACCGGTCGCGGTGGCGCAAGCCAGAGCCTGGAGAGCAGCGAGAGGAGACATGCGGAGAAGGAACTCGATGGGAGGCAGGGCGAGAGAGCCAGTCATGAATCGGTTGGTAACGACGGTCTGTTGGAACAGTCAGTGGCCGGATCGGTTTAGATCAAGAGATGAAGCTTACCTTGAGAGCAGCAAGAACAACACCAAGGATGGTGAGGAGGAAACCAGCATCAGTGAAGCTCATCTCACCCAGAGTGGTCATGGCGGCACCAATGATGAGAGGCAGCAGAGAGAGGTAGGTCATGGAGCTGTAGGTACGGCCGTAGTAGACGCGGTAGATGAGGATGGTGAAGATCGGGCACAGCATGCGCATGGTCTGGTAGAAGGGAACGGAAACCATGGCCAGAGACAGGTTGGAGACGGCAATGTTGGCGGTGAAAAGGGCACTGAAGGCGACCAGGGCGAGGTTCTCACGGCGGCCCAGTCGCGACAGTTTGAAGTAGCCCAACTGCATCATGACATAGGTACCAGCGCTGGCGAAAGAAGCGTGGAGGAAGGTCAGAAGCCAAGGGAAGTGGAACTGCAGCGCGAGCGCATCGTTAGCATCGTGTTGAACAGAGTTGCGTATGAAGGCGCGGGCCGAGAGGGCGCGGGCGCCATCAAACTCGAGGTTGTAGACTTACCATTCCCAGGACCAGCTTGTTGTACAGAGTCAGGAGAAGCGAGAAGAAGAAGTAGGTGCCGAGCCAAGCAAACTTGACTGTGCTGGGGATCGAGTACTCGTGCTCGAGGTTCTGGTTCTTGGGGGGCTCGGCGCGGCCGCCATGGCTTTCGAGGTCGAGTTCGCCCTTGGTCTCGAGATCTCTCTCCTCGGAGGAGAGGAGAGGGACGGGCTCCTCATTGTTGGGACGAGACATTGTGCTGGTGATGTTGGAGTCGCTTTTCGCAGAGGAGAATGCGCCGTGTTCAAATGAAGATGGGGTCGAAAGAGGGTGGTAGTGGTGAGGAGGTCGGGTGCTAGAGTTTACCGTGTGCGCTCTATTGTCGTCGGGTCTCTAGCATGCTAATCTCGGGGGACCGATTCACTGATGATGGGGATGGAGGATGATGATGAATCGACGCGCAGCAAAGTCGATTACGGATGCAAATGATGATGGGCACGGAGCGGCCGAGGTCGTCAAAGGTTTGAAGTTGTAGGTGTAGAGTGGAAACGTAACACGGAGAAGCGAAGAAAATACAGGGGCCACCAAGGCCAAGACCAAGAGGGAGAGGGAGGAGAAGGGGGGCGGGATGGACGGAGCGGAGGCGGGAGACAGAAGTCAAAAGTAGCGAGCGATTGGAACCAACAGGTGAGACAGAAAGGAAGTGCAGACTCGTGGGAATGCGATGCCGATGCGATAATAAGAAGAAGAAGAGACTCGCAAAGAGAAGAGGGGAATTAAAAAATTAAAGGGAGGAGAAGGGAGGAGGGATATGGGATGGGGATGGGGAGGAGGATGGAGCGCGGCGGGCGGATGACGGGCAGCGAACGTAGCGTACCTAGCGTAGCAGCCTCTGCTTATGGACGGCGCTTGTCAGCACAGCACCTCACTTCCAAACCTCATCAGCGTCCATCCGACCTGGACTTCAAGGGAGGGTCCCCCGGCCTCTCTCCGCTGACTGGCTCGCGCAGGATTTCAAGTTTGGTCGCAGCATCCATCCATTTGCGAGGTACCCCGTGCCAAAGTACCCAACCCACATGGCCACCTGGGTTCAGGGCTGTGCCAAATTAAGTGAACAAGTGTCAGCATTGGCGGAACCTACGAGGACCTGCCAGCCAGCGCTAAGCTCCAAGTTCTCACCCAGAGCTATTAGTAGCATGTGTGCATATTTTCTGCTGCAAGCGGGAAATTACATCGAGGTCTCGATGGTGGGCAAAGGAATTATAAGAGGAACGAACGGCTTCTACCTTTTTCTTTGGGCTGTTGCACCTCAGCTGCGAGGGGAGAAGCCAACAGTGCACAACAGTACGGAGTATGTACAGTACATACAGACAGACAGAGAGACAGACAGACATTCGGGTAGAGAACACGAATTGAATCCACTACCTTAATTAACCGTTTGTCGATCAGACACTCACTCATCACTCCTCCGTCGGACTCCGGCACCATACGTACCAAAGGTTACCTACACAAGACCACCCTCACATACAGTTAACCCCCCTCTCCCCTCCCCTGACCGACATCTGGATTGAGCTGAAAGGGACCATAAAGCAAACGAACGATCTGGGTCTCTTAGATGCATCCAGGTCACCCTATCCGTCCCGAGATTCATTGGAACGCGTTTTGCTTCAATCAATCCAGGGGTCAAAGAAAAAGGGGGCGGGGGCAAAATCTGAGCACTAGGAAGATCGCTGGGAAACCCGCACTTGTTTTGAACCTATCACAGCGTCGTGTGCTGACATATTCGATAGCGCGGGATGGGACTGCATCCAGGGGCTCGTCACCACTGACGCGCGATTCTTTTTTGAATGATGGAACCGCGTTGGGATGGGCGTTGATTGCCTTTGGATGGGTTACGATAAAAGGATCACTAGATAATGGCAAGGAGGATAAGGAATCAGCTGGTGAAACTGACTGCCATTGCTATGTAGCAAACTGATTATTCCCATATCCATCCCATGCTTGCCCAACATCCTTCTTGATCAACACTTACATCCCCAATCTGCTCAGGCAATAAGCGAGAAGAGGGCACGTCATCCTGCACAAGAGCGCAAATGGAGACGAACCAACAACAGGCAAGGGGCAGCAGAATTTTTTTTCTTTTATCCGGGTGCACTTTAAACGCTCGTGCCTTGTGGTATGTGCTCTTCTCCAACGTCGCCGATCGAAGAAAGATGGATGTCTAGCCCACCCACCCACGACTAGCCCTACAGAACAAGGGCGGCGCGCTATCAGACAAAATCCCACTTGCGGCGCGGGAGCTATTGAATGCATGCCGTCTGGGAATAGGGGCATCATCCGAACCGGGTCCAACAGACAAGGTTCTTAAGATGTGTCACTTGACAGAAGACGTTGTATTCATATGTACGCAGTATAGTCCAGACGAAGCTCAGTCGTCATGTCTGCGACAGATTGATGAGAAAAATCCCTGCCCAGACGACAACATCTCCCATCATCTTCTTTCCATCTGCCATGCTCCATTCTTACCCCTTGCCGTCATCCCAAACGCCACACGTGGCGGCGGAGCCCAAGTAAAGAGACCACCCCTTCATGTCCCAAGTTCTTGGCATCAAAAGCCTTCCCGCACAATTGATAGCTCAGGTGGCTTGCGATCTGGCATGAGATGAAAAGGCCGGTTACTTTTGCACTACTTGACACCATTGTTTCTTGTCTGTGAAAAAAAGACGTTAAGCTATCAGTGTCGCGAACCGAGACGCCTCTCAAACGGCTTGACGGCCGGAATGCTTGAGAAGCCTTGCTTCTTTTGAATCAGCAGGGTGCAGATGATTCAGACAGAGTCCCGGAGACCCGTCAGATCGACCGACCCCTGAGCCTGATCTTAGAGCCCGTCCTTGAGAGACAGCCCTAGCCGCGTTTTTACGTACTCTGTGCTCGGCTGTTGGGCTGTGACATTCATATCCCTCGCCCTGCTGCTGATGAGTCTGTCAGCGTGTCATTTTGACAGCTCACGGTATTGAGGCTCCTCCATTGGCATACTATGTCGAGCATGCCCACTCGGAAATAGAACAGCTGATTACACTGCCTTGAGGCGTTGTTACCTACCTAGCTGAAATTCACCGCCAAGAAATACCCATTAGCTCCAGTCCAGGTTACAGACTTGGAAAGCATATCAATCCGAACTCCCAAACCCCAGTTCCAGCCCCAACTCCGCAAATAGCAAAGGGTGCCCAAGGCCGATCCAGATCACAGAGGAGCGTTGGTAAAGAGGTACGAGACGGACTCGCCGTTGTGGGTTCTCCGAATAGCCTAAGGGAAGGTGAGTATGTCTGTCACGTATATTGCGGTCCAGCCATGTTAGACCTACCTCAGCCAGAGTTCCAGACACATCAATCACCTTGAGCTTGGGGCAGCGCTCGACCTTGTCGCCAACTAATCCATCAGTCAGTGTAAGTCGCAGAATCACAATAAACGTGACAGTAAACGGAAACAGGAGTGAGTTCTTGGTTTAGAAGACTTACGCGGCACAGCTGTTAAACTTGTTAGCAATAAGCCAACGACATCATACAGGGGCAACTCACTGTTGGTCACGACCAAGCCAGAAAGGCAAGAATTGTTAATAGTCTCAATGGCATTACCACTGAGAATTCCGTGGGTAACAATCGCAAAGACCTGACGGGCACCATGCTCATTAAGCGTGGCCGCCGCCTTTGCAAGCTACAAAGAGAAGTCAGTTCTGTAAACGACAAAGAAACAAAAGGCAAGAGGTCAGGATCGTACAGTTCCACAGGTATCCGCCATATCATCCACAATGATAGCAGTCTTATCCCTAACATCACCGACCAGCACCATCCGGCCGACGACGTTGGGACGTGGACGCTCCTTGTGGATCAAAGCAAAGGCAGTCTTAAGACGATCAGCAATAGATGTCGCACGCTTCGCGCCTCCAGCATCAGGTGAGACAATGACGCAGTCGTCAATGTTTAGATTCTCCCGGATCCATCGAAAGATGGACGGCTCAGCAAAGAGGTTATCCACGGGCACGTTGAAGAAGCCCTGGATTTGCGAGGCGTGCAGGTCCATCGTGATGACATGGTTCTGGCCATCTTGTAAGCGATACACACGTGGCTTGGGGGAACAGGGATTCTCACGACACCAGACACCTGCAGCATGTTTGCCATCAACCTCGCGCTGATTGGGGCGCGCGACTTGTCCTTCTTGTCCTGTCTGCTGTAGGGAAAGAAGGGGAGGAGGACGGTGATGCTTCGAGCTGAAGCGCTGCGGCAAGCATTGGCCGTGATAAAGACCTCCATGATGCCATCGTTGACCTGGCCCGGCGCGACCGACTGAACGATGAATACATCCTCATCACGAACCGACTCGCCGATGGAGACGCTCGTCTCCTGGTTCGAGTACTTCAGGCACATGGTGTTTGCGACAGTGATGCCGAGTCTGCAGGGGTTGGTTAGCCCAATCGGACCCTTGTGCTCACCAGCGTGGGGTTTGTGCATCATCATCATCATCATCATCATCATCATCATCATGACTGCTCGACGTACCGGGCGGCCATCAGGGAGCTGAGCTCCGGATGGCCGCTCCCCGAAAGGAGCTTGATATCGTTGGCCATTTGATCCAGCATTGTTGGTGAAGCGAGTGATTGATAGGTAGCTGACAATGTTTGTGAAGAGAGCTCCTTGGCCGAAGTCGGGAGCTACGAAAGATCTGCTCGTCAAAGAGGTTGCAGGATCACGTGCAACCTCCAACGGCCTCTTTTTTTTCTGCTCCGCGCTTTTTTGCCAATTGAGTTTAAATGTAGAAGAACAATGGCGGCCATAATTCGGTGTTCTCGGATAGTGCTGGCAATGGCATGTGAGATGACTAACCCACTTCATCTTGAAGTTGAGATATCAACTCCATGGACGACAATGTCGCATACATCACCCCACCAAAAGATAAGAAACACGCCTCAAACTTGATGATAGACGGAGCTATCAAAGCTCCAGAACCGAGACGTGCATCATCTAATCCGAGTCCGTGCTCGCATACGTATGTGTCTATACACCACATGTCAACATACGAGCACCACCCGACCACCACACGAGCAACTGCCATCGATCGCGTTATCCATGTGCAGAGCCGAAAGAGCAGGGATGTGAAAGGGGTCGGCAGATTGGAATAATAAGAGACGAGTACCCAAGTTGACTTGATCATTCTGAGGGCGCCGGTGGCTGAAATTTGGACATGTTTTGACTACTTACAGGATATCATCAAGGTTGAGTAAATCGGCTATACACATCTACACCAAACAGCAACTCCACCGCTTGCGAAACAATGCATCATTAGATGTTATGTTATACTTCCGCCGCCTCTAGGTTGGACAATGGCACGTATCCTTCCTCCTTCTTCACCTTTCTCCTTCCCAGCACCTCACGCACCCAGCCAAAGATGCCACGTCCGCCCTTCCAATGCAGGCCACCGTGAGGAGCCGCAGCCGCCTCGTCCATCCACCTAGGCCTCTTCCAGAACTTGAGCAGAAGGCTACTTACAACGACGCTAACGCTGCTGCACGCCATTGCGAAGCCTGCCATCATAGGATGCATGTGGAAGCCTAGAGGAAGGAAGAAACCCATGGCGATGGGCAGTCCGACAAGGTTATACAGGCACGCCCACGCAAGGTTGAGCTTGATGCGACGGAAAATGCAACGTGAGAGGTTGAGCGCCGCAGGAATGTCCATCAGATCTGTCGGGCGCATGAGCACCAGGTCTGCGGCCTCCATGGCTACATCTGTGCCACTGGCCATGGCGATGCCGACATCAGCCGTCACCAACGCAGGAGAGTCGTTGATACCATCGCCAACCATGGCGACGATCTCACCCTGCGCTTGAATCTCCTTCAGAATAGCCTGCTTCTGGTCGGGGCTAACACCAGCGTAGACGTTGTCAGGGGAGATGCCCACTGCAGCGGCGACGCTGAGGGCAGTGGACTGTTGATCGCCAGTCACGATGGCTGTCTTGACGCCCATCTGATGAAGCACCGAGATGGCGGCAGCAGCACCCTCCTTGATGGAGTCGGCCAGGCAGAGGTGACCGCCATAAGAGCCATCGATGGCCACAAAAATGTTGGTCGTGCCAGTAGCGGGTGCCTTTCCTGCTGCCTTGCTCGCGCTCGAGTTGAGATGCTCTGACGCCTCAATGGCTTCTTCGGGTACATCAACTCCGTTATCCTGCAGGAACGCAACGTTTCCGAGAAGCACACGATAACGAGCGCGGTCAACGGCTGACGCAGGTTCAACCAGAGCGTTCACACCCTTGCCGACGGCCGCCTTGAACTCTCCAACGCTGCCTTCAATGACGCCATTGACTTCAATGTCCAGTTCAGTACGGGCTCCTGCGAGAACGGCCTTACCCACGGGGTGTTCGCTACCCATCTCAGCAAGACCAACAATGGTCCACCAAAGTCGACGGCGCCATCCATTATCGTCCCATGCAGATTCAATGCTGTACTCAACAACGCTCATCTTGCCGTGGGTGATAGTGCCGGTCTTGTCAAGGACGATCTGGGTCACCTTGGTAATCCTCTCTAGAGCTGCGCCGCCCTTGATCAGGATACCATTCTCAGCACCAACACCTGTGCCGACCATGACGGCGGTGGGCGTGGCCAGACCGAGGGCGCAGGGGCATGCAAAAACGATGACGGAAATGCAGAGCTTAACACAAACCATAACCTTGCCACCGCTTGCATCCTGCAGAAAGATCTTGGGTGGGTTGGAGAGAACATGACTAAGAACCATCCAGCAGAGGAACGTCGACGCTCCCAGAACCAGAATGGCAGGGACAAAGTAGCCAGCAAGGGTATCGGCGAGTAGCTGAATGGGTGCCCGGGTTGTCTGCGCATCTTGGACCAGCTTGACGATCTGGCTAAGCTGAGTGTCACGTCCAGCACGGGTGACTCGAAGGTCGACTCGACCGTCGCCATTGACAGTACCGCCAATGACGTTGTCGCCCACTCGCTTCTGAACGGGCATCGCCTCGCCCGTCACCATACTCTCATCAACGTAGGTCTCACCGCGGACAAGGACTCCGTCTGCGGGAAGCTTGTCGCCAGGTCGGAGAACCACTATGTCACCAACCTGCAACAGCTCTGTAGGGACGAGTTTCTCCTCGAAGGCTGATCCACCAAGACCAGGAGCTCGGGGAGTTCGGGGTGTAATTGGGTCCTTGTCCCAAGTCTCAGCAGCCTTTTCAGCAGCAATTGGATCCGCGTAGATGGTGGCCATAGGAGGCGCCAGAGACATGAGACGAGAAAGGGCCTTGGAAGTCTGACCCTTGGCGCTGTTTTCCAAATAACGTCCGAGAGTGATGAAGGTGATGAGCATGGTGCTCGTGTCAAAGATGGTGCTAGGCCTTGTGTGAGGGGGCACAAGCAGTGAAACTACCATTGTAAGGATGCTGAAGAAAAAGGCGCACGAAGTGCCCAAAATGACCAGGACATCCATCGTAGGGGAACGGTGCTTGAGGGACTTATAGGCGGATACATAAAATCGCTTTCCAATGCCGAATTGGACGGGTATGGTGAGCAACAAACAGATAACATCGCCGAGAAACAGGCCGGGGGCCAGCTCGTAGCCTCCAAAGTCGAGCTTAGGCGAACACATTGGCAGTATCATGCCAATGATAAAGACAGGAATAGCAAAAGCTAGAGAAGTGCGGAAAGCGTTCCGCCATTCGTTGATCTCGCGGGTCTTGGCCAGGGACTCGAGCTGGGCATTGTTGTCCTGGTTATCCGCGACGAGGGCATTGTAGCCCGCCGCCTCAACGGCCTCAACAATAGCTCGCAGGCCGATAATGCTGGGCTGGTGGTTGATGGTGAGTCGCGAGGAAGCGAGGTTCAACGAAACGGAGTCGACGCCGTGATGCGCAGCTAATGTAGCCTCCAAAGCTTCCGCTGCAGCCGCATCGGGAACACCGTAGACCCTGAACTGCGCATTGGATGACGAGCCGCTGGGGTGTTCGCCGGCGGACTGCGTCGAAAGGATCTTGGCGTCGAATCCCCGGTCGTCAATGATTTCTGCAATCTTCTCCGGTGAAAGCTTGGTGACGTCGTGTGTGATGACGGCTCGTTCCGCAAGCAGGCTGATGTTGAATTTCAGGACACCTTCTAGACCCTTGAATCCACCCTCAACGGCCGACGTGCATGCGCCGCACGTCATGCCTTCGATGGCAACTGTCGTGATGGCGACGTCGCCGACGCTTCCAGAATCCTTGACCGTCTTGTCCGCGGCCGACTTTCCCGAGTCGATAATCGTAGCGTCGAAGCCTCGGTCCTCGATGATCTCGGCAATCTGCTCCGCGGTGAGCAGATCGGGATCGTGCTCGATGACGGCTCGCTCGGATAGTAGAGAGATGCTAAAGCTCTTGACGCCCGGGACATCCTTGAAGCCGCCCTCGACAGCAGAGGTGCAGGCACCGCAGGTCATGCCCTCGACGGCAACGGTAGTCGTGACAAAGTCGTCGTCTCCATCGAGGAGGTTGATGCCACCGGTGGGCTTGAAAGCAGGGCTCGGAAGGTCGGTAGAGAGGACCTCGGCGTCGAAGCCTCTATCCTCGATAATTTCTTGAATCTGAGCGGCAGAGATGACATTGGGATTGTGCATGACGACTGCGCGCTCCATAACCAGACTGACTGAGACGTTTCCGACACCATCGACGCCCTTGAAGCCAGCTTCAACAGCAGAAGTACATGCGCCGCATCTGTAGAGGAATAGGCGTTAGTCATATATCCAAAGCCATGTCCGGCCAAGGATTTCTCAGCATGGCGGAGCCGGAATGTCCGGAGGCGGTTGATGTTGGGACGAGCAAGCAACTCACGTCATACCGTCCACGCGGAGAGCCGTGGTAGCGAGGTGGACGCCGGCGCCAGCGCTCCTGGGCACGGAGAGGGCGGCATCCGCAGCGCCAACGTCATTGCCCTGTTCCCTCGAGGGGATCTGAATGTACGAGGGAGCCATGGCGACGGACGGGTTATGGCCCGCGAGCCTCCTCGTTTGATTGATATGCTCTCCAAGAGCACCGAGAGCGGGAGATGGTTGTTGGTAATAAGAGAGACAGTGGCGGGCGGAGTCGACGGAACGTGGTTTTCGCGGTTAATTAGTCGTGGTGGTTGGTTGGCTGACTGTGCTGGGTTCGTTCCCCAGTAGCTTTGGTCCCTCAGTTCGCTATTCCAGCCACGGGCATTTGGTGGAAATCAACTCGTATCGCAACAATGATGATGAAATTCAGCCAATAATAAAGCGAGCAGTAGCTCAGACAGAAGGGAAAAAGTAGAGGAAAAGCCGCAATGAGGAAACGCAGCTAAAAGCAGGTAGGTAGCAGGCAGACTAAAGGAAAATGGAGTAGAAAACAACAGCTGATGCTGATTGATAACGTTAAGTGAACGAGGCTGGAAAACGACGCCACTGGACCCCGAAGACCGGCTTCTTTCTTGTCGAGCTGAGGCGGGTCGTCGTTCGATTGATCGAGACGTCAGTAATCGAGACTGTGCGATTTTGTCGTTAGTAACAAAACGAAATGGGTACAAAATGAATGACCACTTGGGTGAGAAGGAAAAAAAAAAGAGGACGCCTAGACCAGGACGAGAACAGGACACGACATGAGACGGATGCGACGGCATTTTATTGCCCATTCGCACCCAGGCTCAGGGGAAGGGAAGGGAAGGGACTCACACGCCTCTTAGCACAGCATTACGACAGCCGCAGTGCAGAGAGCAGGCTCCTCAGCCAGATTATCCCAGATCCGAAGCAGTTTTGACGAGGTCTTGGCTCAGCGGCTGTTGCGGCCAAGTTCCAGATTTGGACCGGTTCCCGGACGGTTTGACGTTGTCCGACAAGTCTCGTTGGTGGGATTGATGATGAGACAGGGAGCGTCTGCAGGAGCCGCGGAAATCTTTGTTGCAGGGGTGTCCGTCAGTCAAGGGTCTTTTTGCCTTCTTGTTCTGTCGCTTGCTAGTAGCGCAGAACAATGAACGCTCTGTCCCGTCCCGTTTGTCACCTGCGGATGCACAATGGATTGGACTGGAGCTTGGTGCGCAAGGCCTGAGACGCTGGGGGCGGGATTCTTAGGCGTGATCCACCCGCTGGGCAAGTCGCTCTTCCTTGTGAAGCGATTGGCCGAATGATACAAACGGGGAATGTGATCCACGCTTCTGGTGCACTGGTGGTGCAGTTGGAAAAAGAGTGTGTGTGCAGTGCGAGTTGCAGGAGGGTGAGTGAGAGTCGCTGCAACCACACAAGAGAGACGCAACTGACCCGTGTTTATATTTACATTGCTGTCCACATCTGCCGTCTCACTCCTCTCTCAGAAGAGCACTGCCGATGCTCCGTAGTTTCCTGTTTCGCGATGCCGCCATCCCACGCCCTCAAAGACGTGAGCGTCGATCTCTCGCGGGGGCAGCCTCCGATTGACCTTGCCGTCCAACCAGACTTTGACTTTGCCAGGCTATCGAGGCTAGGCTCAGTGTCGGTCTCTGAACAGACATGAACTTGTCCAGGAAGACGCAGAGGGCTGTGATGGTTAATTTCAAGCTTCACTCTTTCGACCTAGGAGCCGTCGATCGCAACTCTGTCACCAGCGTTTTGACGACGTTTACCAATCACCGCCTGCAACTAAGACGGCAGTGTCTTGATGTCTTTTAAGACGTCATGCCGTCCAAGAGTGAGATGCAAGCCGGGTCTCACTTGTTCCGATAGCTCGTGTAAGCGTGGCTACATCCAGCTGGGGCTGTAGGTCAGCTGCGCAGCCGTGGCCGAGGGCGATTTGGCAAGATGGCAAAGGTTCCGGCAGTAGCGTGTGCTTATTTGGGGATGCCTGTGCAACACGGCTTGGAACATGCATCCGTGGTTTGTCAGCGGAGTTGAAAACTGTATGTGAATTGCCGGCTCCAGCCATCATACTCTAACATGGCTGAACAGCTGTGCTCGGTTCGAGACCTAGGATACGGTCATTACTCCGATGCGCACATGTCCGCTAGTAATGTTGTGGCTGTTGTCAATTGACTGAACACTCCCTTCTCGACCAATACTCCTGAGCATCTAAATAATGCACGAAGCATGTATTCTGTATACCCGAGAGGTGTAGAGCAATTAAGAAACTGTCCATGTCGTTTCAATAAGATTTCCCAACGTCAACGGCCCGTCGGCACGATGTCGTAGGGTAAGTCAACTTCAACTTTTTGAGTCTGGGCTCGCATTCCTCAAAGTGACCCCACGACTCTTCCCCACAGGATGAGCCCCGCGCCGCCACAGGCCCCCAGCCTCACCTCCGGGCGAGCTCCAACATGCAACTGCATCTGCCTATTACTCCAGCAACTTCAAGTAACCAACAAAACACGAGGAACCAGGCATCACCGGCGAATTACCCAGCTGGGAAGAACCTGGGTAGAACGAAGCACAAGAGTTATACGACCCTCCTCAATCCAACGGCCGCTGAACATTCTGACTCTGTTCATTGTCTTGTCACCGTGGACCTCCACCCCGCGAGGCTGTAGCCTCAACCGCAGCCCATCATGGAGCAGACAAAAGCTCTCAACGCCCTCGAGGTACGCCCTTGAACCCATAGTCGACCAACATGACAGAATACTAACCCTAGATAGCCCTTTCTCGCTCTCTCCAAGTCGGCCACCTCTCCCCGCGCCGCCGCCGACCTCGTCACCCGAGCCACCTCCGCCCAAAACACCTTTCTCTTTACCGAGCTCCTCCAAACGCCCGCCATCCAGGGCCTCACTGGTTCAGAGTTCGCATCACACCTCACACTACTCCAGACATTCGCCTATGGCACATACGCCTCCTACAAAACCACCGAGGGTCTGCCCGCCCTTTCAGAGGCCCAGGCAACAAAGCTCCGTCAGCTATCGCTCCTCACACTAGCCCGAGACAGAAAGAACCTATCCTACACCGCGCTACAGGATGCTCTCGGCTTGCCCGGAGACCGTGAAGTTGAGAACCTCGTCATCTCGGCTGTTTACGCTGGTCTTCTCCATGCCACGCTCGACCCAGCCCGTGCTGCCGTCCAGGTCACCAGTGTCGCGCCCCTACGTGACCTCGCCCCTGGAGCGATACCGGACCTGGCTACGGCGCTCAAGGCATGGTCAGACCGCTGCACTTCGACTCTTGGGGACTTGGAAACTCAGATCAAGGATATCCAGACAGCGGCCACGGCGCGACAGCGGGAGCAGCGTGCTGCTGACGATAAGCTCAAGCAGCAAGTGAGTGATGCCCAGGAGGGTAGCGCTCGCGCGTTCGGCATGACGGGCTTGACGAGAGAAATGATCAATAGAAGAGGTCTTAACAAGCGGCCCGTCATGGAAGTCGGTAGCCTGCCAGAGAGTGAGCTCATGGACGTGGACGAGTCTGAGGAGGAGAGGAAGCGAGCCAGCAAGCGCAAGATGTGATGATACTCAGTGTCCCTGATGACGGCTAGACACGGCGGCGAGAACTGCATAAAACAAATGTATCACGAAGAACCACGATGTAATAGACGACATAACGCCCTTGATTAGCTACCACTAGTACCGAGTGCCGCCAGTGCCTGTACCATAACTGCGACGCTACCGCCCTACATAATGATGGCCAAGAAGAGAAGAAACATGACATAGCCAGAAACTCCGAGATGTGACATCTCAAAGCAGAGGCTGCAGAATAGCTAAGTTACAGGCAAGCCCTAGATGATACAACACAGATAGATCTCCAGACGCCAACATTCCAAAGAGAAAAGAAAAAGGGCCACAACCTCCATTGTGAAGGGCGGCTGATATCGCTGCCGAATCAAAGCTCTCAAAGTCATTACGGTCGTGAAACTTTTTTCTGTCCCTGTATAAATCTCGCCTAGTGGCTTGCTCTAGAAAGAAATCCGAAGGCCAGTAACGGCCGGCATTAATGGCCGTGGTTGTTCAACAAGAACGTGTGCCTACAGGCGCTTGCCTGGCACGAGGATAAAGAGAACGCAGAGGCCGGCATCGATGAGAATGGTGACCGCCAGGACCATGAGAGCTCGCTTGGCGAGTAGTTTGCGGATGTACGGTTCGCGGATGCGAGAGAAGTTGAAAGGGGTGTACTCGCTGAAGCCGACCAGAGCCATAATCGGGTCGAGTGAGTATTGGTAAGACGCAAGGAAATAGACACCGATGGTGAAGGGGATGATGAGCTGGTAATGGTCAGTGGGGGCCTAAACGACGTGTACAAGTGAGCTTACCCAGCATTTCGTCAGACGAGACTTGTCGAGGAAAATGAGAATGAAGCCAGTCCAGAAGGCGCCAAACATGGCAATGAGACCCAAGATCAGCCTCATGATGAGGGTTGGCGGGATCAGGTTGCCAAGAGCCTTCATTCTCAGGAATCCGGGAAAGGCATCTCGCTCCATCGCTTGAAAGACGTAGTCCTTGGCCACATCGAATACTTCGGGATCGTCACGGCCATACTCCTCGATTGCTGTGGTAACCTCCTGGGTGATGGAGCCAGGAAGGGTGATTTCTCGCTCAGCGCCGGGAAGCAAGAAGGTGTAGAGAATCTTCTCCGCCGAGGCGCGAATGTCCTGTCGCGCAACCGTGTGGGCGGGAGAGTTGGAGTCGGTGGTGACATCGTGCGAGTTGCTGAACTGAGGGCTGGGTCGCACAGGCGCGGTGGTGCTCTGCGGGGACTCGTGTTGCTCCTCTCGCAGGAAAGCAGACATCTGGGCATCCTGGTTCTTCTCCTTCTCCGTGGCGTACATCGAGGGACCAGCCGCTCGGGGTTCCAGGTCGCCAATGTTCTCCAGAATAGCAGATGATCTCTTGGATTGCATCTCGGGCGTGCCAATGAGGACCGAACGTCTGAGCTCTCGCACATAGTGACGGCAGAGAGACATGTGTTGGGCGACATCGAGCCTGTGTTTGTCAGTGATTTACCCAAGCCACCGAACTTCTCGTTTACCTACCAGAAGTCGAGATAGTCCACCGATCTCTGCTGGTCTCGCATGTAAATGTAGAACGAGAACAGGTCGACAGGCGGCAAGGTGCGACGGCTCAACACCTCGAACAGCGTTGGAAGTCGATTTCGCGCCATGTCAGGCTGCGGTGACGGCGAGGCCATGGTGGTGACAGGTTCGTGCTCAGCCATATTGGGCAAGGTTGTTGGAAGATAGGTTAAAGAGTGTAGATGATTAAGAAAGAGGCGTTTCGTTTCGGCGGCGCGGGTGATGTCAACTGCCGAGAGCTTATGGAAAGGTCCGGTACGCGAGGCGAGGTCCCCTTTTTGATGACGACGAGAAAGAGGCTTCCTTGTCGCAGCAACCGCAGCACGCTCTCTCCCGGTCAAGACGATCCCTGCGAACACAGAAGGAGGGCTTAGGAGGGGCGCCGATGGGCAGAGAAGCGTTGCGGTGCGGTGCCTCGAGGGTCAGTCGCCGTTGGAATGTGGAATCGCTCGCAATGCAGGCGACGATATGATGCGTTGCTTCGATAAACAGCCGCAGGTCGACGTGAATCGGGCCACACTTGGCCCCTAAGCCAACTCCCGTTAACTCGGAGGCTAGGAGTGGGTCGTTCCTGCAATGTCACGTGAAATTCTAGTGGGGAGTGAGGGCTCGAGGCCATTGGCTCGCTTTCCCCACCACTGAATTTCGTGCCTGCCCTACGCACAAAGATTTTGTGGGATTTTGACTATTCCGACAATCAACACCTCTCAACGCCAGACCTTGAAAGAGACGAGCCGCAGGTACGATACCCCCGACAACTTCTCCTCCCTCGCAAGACCACATCTTTGAGAGATTACGAGCGCCTCGAAGCCTGCGCCTATACTCTCGTCGTTTCTTCCAGACCGACCGACTAACAAACCACACACAGCCATGTCGTCCAAGAAGCCCTCTGGCAAGACTCAGCGCTCCGCTATTGCGGATGTCGTCGCCCGCGAGTACACCATCCACATGCACAAGCGAGTACGTTTTCTCGACGAGGAGAGCTCGACAATCGGAGCTCCAGATCAGGATCATATGCTAATGGGTTGAAGCTCCATGGTGTCACCTTCAAGAAGAGGGCTCCCCGTGCCATCAAGGAGATCAAGTCCTTCGCCACCAAGGCCATGGTACGACCGCCCACCCGAGACACCTGCTGCCGAGCGAGATGCAATTGGAACCGGCAGAGTTGTCACTTTTCAACGACACCAGTGCTAACAGGAACCCAGGGTACCTCTGATGTCCGCATCGACCCCCAGCTCAACAAGAAGGTCTGGGAGAACGGTATCAAGGGTGTTGACTACCGACTCCGAATCCGAATTTCCCGACGACGAAATGACGAGGAGGGTGCCAAGGAGAAGCTGTACAGCTACGTTCAGGCTGTGAACGTCAAGGACGCCAAGGGCCTCCCCACGGTCCTTGTTGAGGAATAAATGCAAAAAGTTTCTCTTCTGGGACAAGGTCTACGGTGGCATGGCATTTGGAGTTGCAATCGGCTTACTGGCTTTTGACGCTGAAAATACACAGAGGGAAAATGTGATCAAAGCTTTGAAGTCCAACCTTGACGACAATCATCGGTGCCTCGGCGTGAAGTGGTCAGTTTCAAGGCTATTTATGGGGGCGAATCAATCATGTCTTTCGGACCTAGTGGTCGTGGATGTCTCGAGATGTCGATGAGGGTATTCTATCGACAATGGTCTGCCTGTTTCTGACCCAAACGATATCCCTCCCATGTTTGCCCAGTTCAGGAAATGCCATGCAATCCCGTATCCCTAACAAGTCATCAAACAAAATCCTTACACCTGGTACTCCTGTCCCCTATTCAAGCAAGCCTAAGCACCAAACCCCAGTAGAAGTCAATTACTCGTCCTCGACGTCCTGGTGACGTCCCAACACCTTCTTCTTGAACTCCTCGGGGTCCTTGTCCCACAGCTCGGCTGCCTCGCCGTTGAGGGGGGATGCGCTGAAAGATGTTAGGACTTGTCATGATGTAGAAACCCGGAAGGGGAATACGTACTTGTTGGGCTCGCCGAGCAAGCTCTGCAGACTCAGGAGGACAGTCTGGATGTTGTAGGCGGCAGTCCACTTGTCCTTGAGGATGTCGAGACAGATGCGACCAGAGAAGTCAACGTTGGGGTGGTAGATGGGTGTCTTGAAGAGGACGGTGGGAGCAGCGTAGGGGTAGTTGGAGGGGAAAGCGAAGCTGAGTTTGAAGGTGAGACCGGCATAGGGAGTGTCGTCCGGACCCTCGATGGTGGCGGTCCAAGAGAGAAGGTTGCCGTCGGCGGAGGGAAAGGCCGAGACGCCGGGAGCGGGCGACGTCATGAGCTGCATCAACTCGGTCTGGAGTCTGCATGATGTTAGCGGTTGGCGAGCTGCGGATGAGAGGGGACTTTGACTGACCTCTTGGTAGTGCTCTGGGAGTCGGGACCTGAACGACCATTGTTGAGCTTGGCAGCAGGGACGCTGCCAGGAGCCGAGTTCTGGTTGTCCTCCGTGTAATCCATTGTATGATGCTGTTGGTGATGCTCAAAGACACAGGCTAGAAACAGATACGAGCAAAAATGTCGGATCCGAAGTCGTGAAGGGGGGTGGAAGAAAACTCGGGATGGGGAAGGGAATTGTTATTCACAAGAAGCAATTCCGCAACCGGCAGGAGGTGAGGTCGGTATGGATGCAGAGGCGGGTGAAGGAAGACAGAAAGGTAGAGTTGGTGGCGTATGCGGGAGAAGTGGGAAGTGTAAGGAAGAGGAAGGAGGTCTTGAAGTGAGGCTAGGACAAGCTTTTGACGCGAGACGCCTTCTTTCTTGTTTTGGGAACGGGATCGGGATGTGACAGGAATAATGAAGAGTGAGGGAGGTTATGATTTCAAAGACATTGGATGGATGGAAACAACTGAATTGTTTACCGCAGCAACGGCGCGACCGGGGCAGGGAGGGGCGACAAAGTCGAACGCCTGCGGCCAATGGAACCGGATGGGGGGCTTGGGCCCTGAAACCGTAGGCCTGGGAAGCGCTGGAGCAGGAAGCGCAGGGCGCTAGATGCCACTGAATGTTTAGGGGTCTCACAGCAACAAGCAAACACTTTACGCGGTGCGACGCGACAAACTCGACCAAAAACGCGACCGCCTTTCACTTGGGGGACTCCTGCATCATAACCACGACTGAACCAATCATCCCGTCAAACCCTCTTTCTTCACGACGCGATTGGGTTTGCAGCGTGGGCAGCTGGAGAGTTGCAAGTTTGAAATCATGGCAAGTCCCCATCTTTTTTTATCTTGAATCGTACCTGCGAGGTAGCTCATGGTTCCTGATGATTGTGCCGCTTGCACGTGGTTCTTCATCCGTGAATGGATGAAGCATCGCCAGGCTATCCTTCCCTCGTTTTGGTTCTTATACGGCCTTGTATCACTTCTTTGACGTTACTCTCCTGCTAACACAGATGGATCAGTCTCAATTAGATCCTCTACCAAGGGATCTTCCCTTTCGAATCGTTTCCAAGACAGTTGGTCGAGGAGCCTACGCCTCGTTAGTTTCACTCGCCAATATCTCACATGCTACCCCATACTAACACGGGACAGGATCAAAAAGGCCATTCCACTCGATGCTCCAACACCAATCTTTGCAGTAAAGCTCATCCACAAGGGCTACGCCGTTAAGCATGGCCGTATCTCGACAAAGCAGCTTGCCATGGAGGTCTCCCTCCACTCACACATTGGCCAGCACCCCAACATCATTGAGTGGTTCGCCTCGGGGGAGGACGCTATCTGGCGCTGGATCGCTATGGAGTACGCAGAAGGTGGCGATCTCTTTGACAAGATCGAGGCCGATGTGGGTGTTCGTGAGGACATTGCCCAGATCTACTTTGTGCAGCTCGTCAGCGGTGTGAGCTTCATGCACTCCAAGGGCGTGGCGCACCGTGATCTCAAACCAGAGAACATTCTTCTCTCTCAGGATGGCTCACTTAAGCTTGCTGATTTTGGAATGGCTACAATGTTTGAGTACAAGGGTCAGCGGAAGATGAGCTCTACGCTCTGCGGTAGCCCCCCTTACATCGCCCCTGAGATTCTCGCCTGCGGCCGCGCCGACAGGAGATCACCAAACGCTGCCAAGTACTCACCAGATCTTGCTGACGTATGGTCTTGCGGTGTCATCCTATTCGTCCTTCTGGTCGGTAATACCCCATGGGATGAGCCCTCACAGGGCAGTTGGGAGTTCCAAGAATACGTTCGCACAGCGGGCCGCAGCACCGACGCACTCTGGGAGAGGATACCCTCGGAGGCCCTCTCTCTGCTACGAGGAATGATGAGCATCGACCCGACGAAACGCTTCAGCTTCACTCAAGTCCGCCAGCACCCCTGGTACACACGACACAATGCTCTTCTCACCGCCGACGGCCGGGTCTCGGATCCCATCTACCTGGCAACACAGATGCTGGAGAACCTGCGCATCGACTTTAGCCAGCAACCCACATCGCAACCGTCATCTAGCGATAACATGGACCTTGACACAGGCCTCAACGCCGGCCGGTTCTCCTCGACCCAGCCTGAAGCCCCCATTGTCGACCGCGACTGGGACTGGGAACGCCCGGCGCTCCGCTCCATGGCTGCCCCAGCTTCGTCTCTACCTTCGCGCGCTCATGACGCTCGTCGCGTGATGATGGACTCTCTCGCCGACGAACCTTCCATGTCCCAATTCTCCCACACTCCTGGCCCTTCCATGAGTCTTACACAACAAGCTCGCCGTTTCCGCGATATTTGTCCGCCAGAGTCACTCACTCGATTCTTCTCCGCTGTGCCGCCTGCCCACATCATTCAAATGCTTAGCGATGCTCTTCACCAGCTCAACGTCCCCCTCGCTCCTGTCTCACCAAATCTCTACGGCAGCCCCGTAGCCACGCTCAAGGTCAAGGCACTAGACGGCCGCCAGCAAAGCCTCCACGGCGAGATCCAGGTCGACCGGCAGCCTCTACCCGACGGAACCGAGGTTCTCGACGTGCGCTTCGTCAAGGTCAAGGGTGATCCTCTTGAGTGGCGACGTTTCTTCAAGAAGGTGGTTGTCCTGTGCAAGGATGGCGTGTATGTCCCAGAGGCTTAGAGGGGAAAGGGACTGCTTTATCGTTTCAAGACGAATGTTTCAAAGGTTCCAACTGTTCCAAACTTGGATCAAAGACTGTAATAATAGATATATACATATACACGAGTAATGGCAAGGGCTCGAAATGGTGGATAGAAGGTTTTATTGATCCATGTTCGGGCAAAGTTGAACCTCTCAAGTGAATCCTCAAATTCCCAAATTATGACGTCCAGTCATCGCCATAGTAGCTCATCGAATTGTGCCTGTAGAATCGGCATTTGTGATTCAAGGAGGCTATAGTGTTGGCTGCGTTGCCCCCTTTGTAAACTCTTCTCGCGAGGCCGCTTTCTGACTTAATTGCTGGCACAAAGTGTACTGGGTACTTCACCTGAATGTATGCCATTCTCTCCGTGTCCGTCACATGCGCATAATATCCACTCTGGCTTCCTGAGGTTGGAGATGTTGAAAGATACGACTTGGTGACTTGGGTCAAGAGCCAGGGGGAGTATCTTCTACTCCCAGGTTGAGGATCACTTGGGGCTACTCGAAGACTATAGCTTAAAATGTCATGAATGACAGGTAAATGCTGGCTGGAGAACAATAAAAAGGACTTGCTACAACCTGTTCAGGGTATGCCCGGCACCCATTTTCAAATGCCAATAACGCCAAACACCAACTCGAGCACCTTTATCCAGCTTGCGGTGGCCTCGGAACTAGAGGGTTTTCCCACTCAAACCCTGTGGACCATGTCAATTAAGAGCCGTGGGTAAAGTTGAGAATAGGCAACGTACGTTGACGACACATAGGGCACTGACCCCTCGAAGAGTCCTGCTTGATCCATTCGAGTATGCAATGCTAAAAACACGCACCAACAGTGAGCAATAAAGACAACAAAGACAAGGGACGAGAAGTCGGACCATGTGAAAGTTGTGGCCGCATTTTCCCGATACTTTGAGACGAGATTGTTAGAATAGGAGCATAGAATATGGCCTGATGTGCCTGTGCCAGTCAGACACCACTTACACAGGCTGCAAGAATCACCGGGATATTTGCAAGTCGGACACGTCCCGTCGAAGTGGACCTGACAGATGCCACAGACGTCGTCCTCAGGAATGTCCCATCGCCAGGTAGCGACCGTGTTCCACTCCTTGATGGTGACTTTCATGGCGATTCGCCGCTAGGGAGAGTCACGGGATTGATAAGAGAGGGACTCGAGAGAGTCGAAAGTGTCAAGATGACGATGGAACCTTGACGCGGAGGAGGAGGGTCAAGGTTTGGGTGTGGGAGCTGGCGGGGAGACATAGGTCGATATGAGCTGGGGTCGGGAAGTGGTGGGCGGGCGTCTACGTGAGGGCGCTTCAGTGACCTCATGCGCTGAGAGTCGCCCACTGAAAGGGCTCGCACCGCTAAAGCCCTCCACTGAGCAGCTACCCTGGGCTCTCCTACCGGCCAGTAGCCGCAAACCCGGGTCAAAGCTTCCAGGGCAGGTCCCGAATCCCGCAGCTTCCTTCCTGATTTTGACGCCAACCTCGCCCGTGTCCGTGTCGCCATTATCAAATCGGATCCCACAAGGAGCCGCTAACTAATTCGTCACCGTCACCAACTTCACCTCAATCCTCTACACACAAACCGGGCGCTCTCTCGCCGAGTGATGCGGACGAACAAGGACAGTTCGGCCTCTTGCTAGCTGTCTCTATCCAACGTCTGACCCGCTGCATTTCCCGCCTGCCTTAGCTGCAGTTGTCGCCAACTTTTGGCCTCGGGCTTATCAACCACTCCGAAACGGCTCGTACGAGTCACCACTCCTCCCTCTCCCATCCCGCAACCCGCTACAACTTCTACAACATGGCCGCTGTCGCCTTCTCTCGCTCAACAAGAGCTAGCCTGCCCCAATGGGGAACCAGAGTCTTCCGACCCGTCTTGCTCACCCGGCGGAATTTCTCAAACTACCTCGTCTCCCCGAAGGAACTCGACGAAGCCCTCAAGAAGAACCCTCCCTCGCCGATCAGCCCTGAGCCCCGAGTAATTCCTCTCTGCGCCTCATGGTTTCTCCCCAACGATGGTCGATCCGGTATCCAAACGTTCCGCGAACAGCGCATTCCCAAGGCACGATTTTTCGATCTCGACAAGGTCATCGACAAGCGCAGTCCCTACCCTCATATGCTCCCCGACGCCAAGGGCTTTGCCGCCGCCATGAGCGAACTGGGAATTCGAAAAGAGGATACAGTGGTGGTGTATGACAGCAAGGAGCTTGGTATCTTCAGTGCCCCCCGTGTGGGCTGGACATTGCAGGTCTTTGGCCACCCCAAGGTGCATATCCTGAACAACTTCAAGCTGTGGGTGGAAGAGGGCCTTCCCACCGAGTCAGGAGAGCTGTACAGCGTGGAGTGCTGTCCTTATCCTATTCCCAACGTCGAGTCTACACGGGTTGTAAACTTCGAGGAGGTCAAGGAGATTGCCAACGACTACAACAAGGAGGGTGCCGAGGGCGTCCAGATCCTCGATGCTCGACCCAATGGCCGGTTTACTGGCGAAGCCCCTGAGCCTCGTGAAGGCCTCTCATCTGGGCACATGCCTGGGTCTATCAACATTCCCTTCAACGCCGTTCTGGACCCTGAGACTAAGGCCTTCCTCCCCCGCGACCAGCTGAAGAAGGTATTTGAGGAGAAGGGAGTGGACTCTAACCACCCTATTATTTCAAGTTGTGGTACTGGAGTGACTGCCTGCGTTCTTGAGACTGCCCTCGAAGAGGCTGGTGTTGGTTCTCACGAGTCTCGGAGGGTCTACGACGGCAGCTGGACGTAAGTGAAATTCCCACACTTTTCATGACAACTGCTAACAGAACATGATAGCGAATGGGCTCAGCGAGTGAAACCTGCGGAAAACCTGATTCTCAAGACAACAAAGGAATAGACGTGGTGTGATCTGGCTCTAGGAGAGGGCAGATATACGAGGCTGTTGAGTTGCGATACCCTCCTTAATGATGGCCTGGAGCTGCCAGGCGTGTACGAACATGCATCCCCCTCTGTGACATGAGTTCTATTCTCGCATGGCTTGAGGTTTCTTGAACGCCTGCATTGGGCGCAATGTAGTTTTGGTTCTCTTGTATCATCTCCACACTTTTTCAGAGACTCCAAGGTGTATAGTTGCGAATCAATTGACTGATGGTGTTGCAATTTCATGCGCATTCATGCGATGCCGGCGTTGGAGTTTCGGAAGTTTGCCGATCAATTTGTGAGGGGTCAGTTTGTCTCACCGAGAATCGGAGCTCCTCACCGCGGTGAGCCACCAAGGTGAAGCTAACCACACCCCACCATTTTTGTGCCTTAACCCCAAGGCAGGAATCCACAAACGCATTAGGGCTCGCTAACTCGAGCACATTCCCCAAAATTCAGTGTGCAGACCCCGCCAGCCGAAAAAGTTCCCAGCAACGCCCAACGCCGAAACACCAAAACCACATCTTTGCGCAGACCTTTGACGTCGACTCCCCCCCAGCGCAACATATACATACAAGATGGCTGACCGAGGAGCTTCTCGCGGCGGTGGTTTCGGATCCCGAGGCGGTGACCGCGGCCGTGGACGTGGTCGTGGTCGTGGCCGTGGCCGTGGCAAGAACGAGGAGAAGGAGTGGCAGCCCGTCACCAAGCTCGGTCGATTGGTCAAGGCCGGCAAGATCAACAGCATGGAGGAGATTTACCTGCACTCCCTGCCCATCAAGGAGTACCAGATTGTCGACAACTTCCTGCCCAAGCTCAAGGATGAGGTTATGAAGGTGCGGAACGACTACACGAGGAGCCTCAGACGATTGTGATGGGATGCCATTGGGAAAGAATAAAAATGCTGACATGTCGCGAAACTACAGATCAAGCCCGTCCAGAAGCAGACCCGTGCCGGTCAGCGAACCCGATTCAAGGCCATTGTCATCATTGGTGACTCCGAGGGCCACGTCGGTCTCGGCATCAAGACCTCCAAGGAAGTCGCTACCGCCATCCGAGCCGCCATCATCATCGCCAAGCTCAGCGTCATCCCCGTCCGAAGAGGTTACTGGGGTACCAACCTTGGCCAGCCTCACTCCCTGCCCTGCAAGGAGTCTGGCAAGTGCGGTTCCGTCACCGTCCGTGTAAGTATCATCCGTGAACGAGGGAAACAAAGAGAGCATCAAAATACTGACTACGCCTTCAGCTCATCCCCGCTCCCCGCGGTACTGGCCTCGTCGCCTCCCCCGCCGTCAAGCGATTCCTCCAGCTCGCCGGTGTCGAGGACGCCTACACCTCGTCCGCTGGCTCCACCAAGACCCTCGAGAACACCCTCAAGGCTACCTTTGTGGCCGTCTCCAACACCTACGGCTTCCTCACCCCCAACCTGTGGAAGGAGACCAAGCTCATCCGGAGTCCCCTGGATGAGTATGCCGACACCCTGCGGGACGGCAAGCGATACTAAGAGGGCGGGCTGGAAACGGTGCGCGGAGTCACGATCCATTGTGTTTCATTGCATGGTTTTGGCCGGTCAGATTTGAGGCTATGAGAATAATGGCTTAGGGTCTGAATGAAAAAAATTTCACCTGTTACGTTGCGAAATGAAGCAAAGAGGCTGGCCTGCATTGTTTTGTGTGAAGTTGAGATTGAGTGCGAAGTCAAAGATACAAGAGCTATCCAATACCAATACAAGGGTAAGGCAACGACTAACAGTATAAAGCAGAAAAAGCCAGCGTCGACATCAACACATCCTTGCTCTAATGCGAGCCACGTTAAGCATACGGGTCATAAAACTCTTCGTGGAGAGCTCGGTAGAGGGCCTCGTCTTCCGGATCCCGGGGAGGTCTCTCGGACTCATCCTGCTCAGGCTCGACAATCTCCAGCTCCAGGCGCTGAGACTCCATTGGGCGAGAATTTCGTCGCCGCTGACCCTTGGGAGCGGCGCTCTTCGGGTCAGCCGTCGATGATCCAGCCTGGTCGTCCTCAGTTGGAGGTGGAGGAGTCATGCGAGTAATGGACGGAACGAGACTCGTGAAGTCTCCCGGCAAAGCATATGTGCTTTCCGGCTCTTGTCGACTGTCCTCTTGTTCATCATCCTTGGCTGTTTCATCCAAGTAAGGATTCATTGGTGAATCTGCCTGTTGGCGCCGTGGTTTGAATCTAAGACGATCCCCTGCTGGTGCAAGAATCGGCGGCGGCCTGCGACTGGGGATATCCTCCGGACTAACAGGAAGCAACACAGGGCTATCCTGCTCCGTCTCGCTGGGTAGTGGCTTGCTCTTGGGGATATACCGAGGGTTCACGTACGGCAGTGCCGTGGGATCATCTCCCTTGCTGCCCAGAAGGTCTGCGAGACGTTGACGCCAGGAGCGTGGTTGTTCTGATCCCACAAGACCTATGACATCGTGTTAGTGAGACTCTTCCAGTTGCTTGGGTGAAGCTTACCGCTCTTGATTCTGTCTTCGATCCTCTGCTTCTGGAGAGGCGTGTCGCCCAGCCAGTACTCTGGTGTACCTGGTTTGAAGCGTCGTCGGATGTGAGCTTGGTCCTGGTACGTGAACCCGAAGGGCTGGCCAAGCTGACGAAGGGAGAGGTCATGGGCACGCCCCTTACCCTTCGGCCCTCGGGTCACTTCCTCCTCTTCTTCTTCGCCGTATTCCATGGTAGTATCTTGCTGTTCCTCGGCCTCTTCTCCAAATCTGCTAGGGCCCTTGGTTCTCTTCTTCTTGGTTCTCTTCGGAGGCTTGCCCCCCAGAGAAGGCGGGATGACACAGACAGAATCATCAGGGCCTGAACTCTCAATCAAATCTCTCGTCTCCTCAGTCTGCAAATGCAGAGGCCAACGGTCAATGTTCCAGAACCGTGGCCCCTTACCGCACCGCTCAGGATGTCCAAACGACCACACAGGCTCACGACGAGGTGCCGAGGTGATCGCCTTGCCAGTGTCGTCGATACGGCGAGTGACACGAGTCGGGAACAGCATGCTTTTATTCTCGTAGGCCTCGCGGATGATACCCTTGCGGAGCATATCAGACGCCACCCAGACCGAGTCGTGAATGTCCCTGAAACCGCGCTCGCGGTCCCAGGACTCCTGGTAGGCCTCCGGCTCGGCCATCTTGATGGTGTCACAGAACTTTGGCGTGACGCGGTTCTCCCAAGAGTCGTCAACCATGTTCGGGTTCCACTTAGGATCGTTGGCTCGCAACGGGTAATCCCCCTCCCACCAGTCGTAAATGTCCCGGACGTATCTGCTGTTCACTTTCCTTTGCTCGGGAGTGAGACTCTTGAGGTCCTTGGCATGCTGCTTACGGAGATCACGAAGTGTTCTACCAAGACGATAGCCAAGGCCCTCAAACAAGACGAGTGTCTTTTCCATGTCGGTGCTGACGGCTTGACGGTCGAGGATGGTTTCGTCCCAGGATCGGATGTTGGCCAGCTTGGGAAGTCCTTTGGCATAGGGGCCGAGATCGACGGACTCGGGCTCAGTGACTTCGGTCGAGACGTCGGTTGAAATGGTCACGCCATCGTCATCTTTGGCTTTGGTTTTGACTGGACCTCTCTTGGGCTCAACAGGTGGTGGGGGCTCAACCTCGTTGTCAGACTCAAGCCAGCGGATTCGTTCTTCCGGGTGAAAGTCGACCTTGGGGCGACGGACCACCAGATCCTTGTTTGCGCTGCGCTTGTTAGTTCTAATTCTTAGAAAGGGGTTGAGGGGCGTACTAAATCTTGCCCTTCTTCTTGAGCGCAAGTGCATATCTGATAGCCTCCTTTCTGGAGAACCTGTAACGCTTCATGGGACCGTCACAGTCACGGTTAAGAACCTCCATGAAATCCTGCGACTTGGGTCCTGCCGTAGGATGAAAGAAGGAGTCGCGGCTGATATCGTTCAGCATCTCGTCAACCCTCTCCTCAAACAGGCGACCATGAGCGCCGAGGATAGGGGAAATCTCCTCGTCTTCGCCCTGACCTGCGTCGGCGCCTTGATTGATGCCGAGCATGGCTGCATTGACCGAAGGTTCAAGGATGAAGCGAAGGAGGTCTTCCTCAAGGGGTCTGATGTGAGGGACAGGAGTGGTTCCATCACTTCGGACGAGAGAACCTTGCTCAAGATAGCTGCCTTCCCCTGATCGGAGTCCCTCCCAGACACACCTGACAATCTTGGTCAATAATTCGCGGTTGAAATACTTCTCCTTGTCATCCAGTCTATCCCAGATGATTTGACATTTGTTAAGGAGCTCCTGAGTCTTTCTCATGTCCTTGTCGAAATAGTCCACGACATACGGACCCTTGAAGTTGTGGGGCAACTCCATGATGGCCTCCTTGCGATGCAGCCAGAGCCTCTGCCCGTAGGACTCCTTGACGGAGTGAGGGCGCATCCAGGCACCCCACCATTGCTCCGCTGTGGTGAACCACTTGTGCGCCAGGGTGTAGCTGAAGGGGTCGCGGGCCTCCTTCTCAGGGATATCAGCTACCTGCATGGTGGTGAAAAGAACACCGGCGTCAGGTTGCTTTGGCTTCTTGGGTGGTGGAGGGATAATGGCTCGCCACTGGTTGCATACCGCAGCATTCTCTGCATTGCTGAACTGGCTCAGGCACTGCTGGAGAGCAGCCCGTCGAGTTCCGCGGAACCATGCAAACTGACGGAGAGAGTTGGTGTCTGGCGTGCCCTCGACTTGCTCAGCGGGAGGTCGAGGCAGAGATCTGAGTTGAGAGCAAGTTTCTTGCATGTTCTTCAAGATGCTCTTCTCATAGGCGTTGTTCTCACACTCAACCATGTTGAATCTTCTGTTGTTGGGGTCTTCGTCGCTCAGTCTCTCTGGGCGAGGCTCGACGCCGTGGGACGACGACCAGAAATATTCGGCATCCTGTCCATACTCTTCCACGTACTTCTTGAGAACATCTGATGGCATTTCGTAGTGGACATCATGGGCAGCACGGATAGGGTTGAAGAGCAGCTTCCGCTCCCCCATGTCCTCCTCATCCTCAATGACAACACGGTGACCAGATACTCGCGGCAGCCTCCAGCTCTTGATTGTCCACTTGTCAGGAAAGTCAAGATTTAGCTTGGGCTTGCCGTAGTGGTAGTCCTCGAAGACGCGATGCGCATGGAGCATGTCGATGCACTCGTGGAGATCAGCGCCCCAGCGTTCACCCTTCCAGTTGTGAAGGAGGTACGAAAAGTACTCTGCCAGCTCGGCAAACTTGCGGTCCCAATCGACGGCCCGGTTGACGTCTTCATCGGCAAGGAAGTTCTTGGCTCGGCTGAGCAATACCTGGGGAGGCTCGATCTTCCAGCCCTTGTACGGGTAGAGATTGAAGTCAGGAAGGGGCGCGCTTCTATCGCCGGCAAAGTTTCTGAGCCAACCTGAGTTGTATTCTTCCTGGGACCGGATGTCTCTAGCTGGTCCATCGCTAGTGTCTGGGGGCTGCTGGTCAGGGGGAGTGTTTTTCTCCTTCTCTCCTGGTGAAGCCAGGGGCGTTCGTTTGGTGCTGATAACGAATCCAGGGATGAGCGGCTTGGTCGTGGTAGGCTTCAGCTCCGGGGCTTGGGTTGGACTCTCCTCGTAGTCTGGAATCTGAGCCGATGGGCCGGCCATGAGTCGGAGGGACCCTTGGTTCCACGGCCCCATTGTCCCAGGTTGGCGAGTGTGTGAAGTTAAGGTTATAGTTCTCGAAAGTTGAGCCGATGGACGATGTTCTATGTGTCGTTAGCTTCTATGTAGAGAGAGGAAGAATTAAAGACCTACGCCCTTCGGAATCGTCAACATCTGATTCGTCATCCTCCCTAGGCAAATACCTGGTGCCAAAGTCACTAGGACGGGCCTCCAGTGTAGATTCATCATCACGGGTAAGTCCTTGCTCTTTGTGATGTTAACCAAACTGTTTGTCTTGCATGGGGGGGCCAGTCATACCTTCACAAAGCTCTCGGAGCCCAAGCTGAGGGTGTTTCTCGTCAAACAGTTCAGCAACAGCAAGCAGAAAGCCTGGACACTGGTGAAGAAAGTTGTCTATCTTGTGATCGAGGAGTAAGCGCTGCAGGTCAATGGCAAACCTGGAAAAGCCACGATCCTCTTGGAATTTCCAGTATGCCTCCTGAGCCTCGCTAGGGAGAGCTTGGAAGTCGAAATGCAAGGTCAAGGCAATTCTCTCTGAATTTGCATCAGCGATTGATTGAAGGAATTATCTATTCTTCTCGACTCACCTAGGAGCTTCTTGCGACGCCGAACAAGAGCTGGGTCCGTAGTTGGCGTGGTAGTCTCTTCCTCACCCACCTGCGGAATGGGGTCCTCTTCCATAGGCTCGCCCATAATGAAGCTACCTTGGGAGTCTTTGGCGGTTGAGAGGAAAGCCGAGGATGAAGGTGAACGTGAAGCTGAGAGCAAGGAAGCAATTCTCCGATGAGAGGATGGGACAAAGGGAGCTGGCCAGTGAAGGAGGGGAAGGGTCAAATAATGAAATACCGTCGTTTGATAGCTTCCCCCAATACTGCTAACTTGTGAACGTTCAAAGAACCTCGCCCTGCATGGTGCACGGTACAGATATGTGCCTATAGAGACTCCAATCCAACATTGACGCCTCACGCCAAGCCCCTCACAATAGACACAACAAAGAGACTGGCGAGACCGGCTCTCGATTGACACATGGGGTTTCTTTCATGTTGTCCAAAAATACAACTAACAAACTGGCAGGGGTGGTTGAATGCGGCCAGTGAGGAAAGGGAGGGCTTGGCAATCACCGGTTCCTTTGTTCAACCAGGCGCCACAAACCTGAGAGTGTGAATTTACCATCCAGCTGTGAAGACAAAGAAGGAAGAGAGGCTTAGGTCACTTGAACCAAATACAGACGTAAAATTCAACCGTCACCTCTTAGGAAAATATTCGACTTGCTGGTACCGACTAACTTATCAGTCATGGGGGACAAATCTAAGCCAGAGCCCAAGAAACACCGGCCTGAAGCTAGGGGTTCCAACCCTGAAGACTCTCCTGAGAAACCATATGAGAAGCCTCCTAGGCCACAGGCTCCTGCTCGGGGTCAACTCTGGCGGCCTGGGAGGAGTGAGGCCAACAGAGAGATCAACCTTGGACTCAAGCGAAAGCAGCAGGCTCAAGAGCAAGCAGGCTCTTCCAGACAAGCGCCAGACACTGGCAGGAAGACTCATGAAAGCTCCTCCTCAGCAAGCAAGAGGGTACGGGTCGAAAGGGACGAGTCGCCGGCAGAGGCACAAACTGAGCCAGTTCCCGCCCCAACCCCTGCGCCCCCCAAACAATCTCGACGACCGATCCCTCCTAATTGGAAGCCTCCTCTGGCAGTTGGCGCGTCCTTAGGAGACAACCTCAGTCGGATAGAGGAGGCAGAGCGGTCCGTTTTGCAATGGGAAGCAATCCTAGAAAACGTCCGCCAGACGCAGCCATTGGCTGACCTGTCGAGCTTTGAGAAACAGTTGGAGAAGGCTCGCACGAAGTTCAACGAAATGGAGAACTCTGAGGAGAACTCGGTGCCTGTGTGAGTTGCTCTCGTATCCATATTAAACCTTGTCTGACTGTCTAGTGATCAACTCGAGTCTACCAAACGACAAAAGATCCAAGAACGGATTCGCATTCTAAAGAATGCTCTTGAGAGAAACGAGTGCCCAACTGCAAGCATCAACATCCGCGCTGCTATCAAGGCCTATGAGGAAGGGGCCATCCGATGCTGGGAACTATGGGCTCTGTTCTACGCCGGCCACCTCGTCGACCTTTGTTACTCCTACGACTCCTTCACTCACGATCGAACAGAGAGGCTTGACCGATATTATGAGAAACACGGCCCAGGCTGGCTCTGGTATGAACCTCCCCTGGCTCCAGCCGCCGGTCATCAACCATCTCTCATGGCAGCGACATGGGCTCAGCCAGCAAAAGACTCCAGCATGCTGAGCGGCGGCATTAACCAGGCTTGGGACATCACCATGGGATTCCGCCGCGTCAAGGGCTTCCACAGCCGTGACGGCACCCAACCGACCCAAAGTGGCAAGCTTCTCGCGTACAAGACGAGGGTGAGAACCTTGCCAAACCCCCAGCCTAGGGACGATTGCTGGGTTGAGGACGACGAGATGGCGGCGCGGTGCTTCTTTCTGATGCAGCTCGACAGCGGCGCGTCTCACCCTTGCCTGTACAACACCGACCTGGATATCATTGGTATTGATCGAAGGGTATATCCTCCTCAGACGCACATCAATGTCAATACGGCGAATTCTTCAGCCCTCGCCGCGATTTACGAGATGCGCGTTGACGTCTGTCGTCATGATGGCCGGTCACTCGTGGGTGACAACCCAGTCTGGCCTACAGAGCGTCGCGAGCTAGGCGGTATCACCCCCGTCATGGTTCTTCTTGAGGGGATAGACCCTGACCTCGGGCCGCTAACCGACGAAGAGGTCCAACTTCGTCGTGAGCGCGGAGAAGACGTCAGTGAGGCTGCCCTGGCAGTCCGGCAGAAGAACCCAAAAGACGCCCGTCTCTCTGGGATGCTCCCATTCCAAGTGTGCTACTTTGCCGGAGCACCCGGAATGGACATCTGGTTCGGTGAAGACCGCTGTGACGTGCTCGGAGCAGATCGTATGCCTGGCCAGCGTCGGTGGGAGCGGCACAAGGTGAAGCAGCTCGTGCGAGGCTCTCAACTGGATCCGCTAGACGAGCGTCCCGTCGTCACGTTTGATCACAAGATGGATCACAAGCGCATCGTTGACACTGACGTTCCTGGGCGTCCCGGAGCGAGCCAGATAACTGTAGACATCTGGGCCGATCGTAACACGTACGGCATGGAGCCGCGGGTATCTCAAAAGGTACAGCTCGTGAACAGGGAAAAGGTGAAGAAGCGGCCCGGAAGCCCAACCGGCGAGAATAGGAAGAAGAAGATGAGGTGGTTGTGAGTACCTTGATCATCAGGGGCTGTGAGTAACTCACCCTGCTATTGCAGTACAGGATGGGTAAGGGTATAGTTGATCGCAGGGTTGTGTGTTGGGGTCTTTGCTTTGGTTGTGAAAGCGCACTTCATAGCGTCATAGCGTCATATCGTCTTGGACGATGGATGGTACAAACAAATGGAATTAGCATTCATGCTGAGAATAGCGTCTCCTTTAGAGAGTGTCTTCATGATTCGAGTCCTTATGATTAACTAGACCAACTGCCGTGCCGCTCCGGCAGACCGGGGGTCCCGGCCCCGGCCCCGGTCTAGTTCTCGGCCCCACTCAGAGATCGGGGTCCACCATCTCGATGCCAAGTCCCGTCCGATGTTGATGCAGCGGGAGACAAGTGCCGAGCTACCTATAATCGGCCATGATTGCCGCCCCCTTCTCGTGTATTGTGCAGGACTTGTCTGACGGGGCAGACACCCTTGGGCCGAGCATGATGCATGCTGAATGACCAGTTAGCTCATGATGAACTGGCAATAAGGCACAATGGCCGCCAAGGTCGATAGAACTTTTTCAACGTCAAGATGGCGGGGATTATATTTCGTCGTGTCTCCTGTGAGATTGCCTGGCCCCCCTCGTGTAGAATGTAGTCAGCTGGCACTATTGACTCTCGCGTCTTAGCTGACACCGAGTCAAGCAAGGCCTCCTATGACTGCAGGAGCAGCGTAGGCCCGATGACTTGGATACCGCTCTTCTTTCTGGGGACAAGGAACTTCATTCCTTGCTCCAAGGGTGGGAGTAGGTGTCTGGGTACTGCGAGCATCGTCATCAGCCGCAAATCTTGCGTCAGTCCCCGCGTTGGAGTGAGCGACGGCGACAATTTGTGAGTCTGTCGGCATCGAGACAGTGGTTGGGCAGGTCGTAGCAGGCAGCCAAAAGGCCTTGGGGACTAGGAAGATGAAATCATTGGCTATCTTCTTGTTCCGATGCCAAAGAGTCGGTATCAAAGCTTGTGATGTTGAGTTTCTAGGTATACCTAATGGGCTCCACGAGGCGGTAAGGGTCAATAGGAGAATACGTATTGGGATGAGAAGGACTGCTGATGCGACGTCTGAAGAGCTCCGTCGATCAATATGCCATCATCGCATAGGCTCCATACTAATGTTCTCATCTGGATCTGACAGGACCCAATTCTGCTCCAGCTTGGAGCCTCCGAGCAGGGCATCCTAGAGTAAGTAGTAAGTGATCAGCCCTACCAGCCTCTGAGAATACGAATCGAACAACGACGGAAACAGAGATTCGACATGTGGCTGAGCAGTTACCCACTCCCTATTTAGAACCCATTCCCCGACACAATATCTACAGCGGCAGCCATCGCAACTAGAACAGATGAAGGGGAGGAGGATCAGACGTCTTAAATTAGACTTGAACAATGCACCAGCCACAGTGGCTCGATCCGTTTTGGCGCTAAGGTTGACTATCTTGATCTGCGACAGTGGGGGAATGGTCCTTGGCTGGTCTGTCCGTCCGTGTTTTATCTCCGAGCACGACGCCACCATCATGAGACTGGGGTTTGGAGGGGACAGTCAAGGCGAGGGACTTTGGTTGAATACTCTGGGGCAAGGGATTCGCAAGCGAGAGCGAGACGGGGACGGAGAAGGACAGTCAGAGTCTCTGTCAGATGTGGGTTCCTGGTTAGGGCAGCAGGAGCTCGGCTGTGCCTCTGCTTGGGCTGGGCAGCTGGGGTAGCATTGAGAAGAGAGCCTATGACTGACGTGACCTGGGGATCAACATTTGATGGAGACGGAGCGGGTGCCATGGCAACGAATGTTGGAGTCAAGAAACGGCGAGTTGAGGCTTGAAGCAAGGTTTAGGCAAATGCCATTGTTGTAGTTTATTTATTGTCTTTACTGAGCTTAAAACAATTCAGAAACAAAAGCCTCTCATACAACCTGTCATCATTATTTGCATGGATTGGATCCATGGATGTTTCCCCACTGCTGACTGACCTGCCCCCCCAGGCTAGAGAGACAAGTCAGCCTTAAGACGTCGAGGCTGCCTTGCCGCGCCGCGCGTGAGGTGGACGATCTGGACCCTGGACTGTATGGATGTAGAGGCTGTTCAGCACAGCGCACAACTATGACACTATAGCTGTGCTGTTAGATAATTCAGGCTGTGCAGTGCAGTGCAGACTCAACCTTCACTCAATCTCCAGACTCAGCTGAAGAATATTGCCCTCCATCACCATTTACCTGCATTACTCCACTCAGAGCCTCGCGCCCGCGTGCTATACAGCACTAGTCTGCTACTGTAAGGAGGGGGCCCAACCTTGACCTACCTACCGTTTTCCTGGCTGAACCGTGATGCGACCGCCAACCTTGATCCTTTAACCGTCGTCACATCGTCTCTAATAACCCTCTCTCTATATTCTACGCTCGCTTCCATTGCCACTTGGTTTCTTCTTATTATACAACTGAGACCCCCGCATCGGCCTTGGCGAACCCCGTTCCGTCTGCTGCTCCCCGATCCCGCACACCACCTGCTTAGTGGGTGGCCTAGCACAGCGACCGACGCATCTCGTCCTCTGCGTCCCTCTCTGCCTGCTGCTGCTGCTGAGACTCTCATGCCCGCCGCATCCCCAAGTCGACAGCTATCGCGCCCGCTCTGGCTTCCTCGACACTGGCTCACGCTCTGCCCTCCGGCTCTGGCGTAGCGCCCGACGCTCTCGTCGCCCTCGGGGCTCAGCCAGCCGCCCGCTCCCGCTCCGCTTCCGCCTTCGTCGCCGTCATCTCCCCCACCCGCAGCTCGACGACACCGCCGCTCCAACCGACCGGACAAGCACAAGTTCGCAATGCCTCCCAACATCCCCCTTCAGCAGCACAACGCCATCATGTCGGCTCCCGCGAGTGTGAGGGTCTCCGGCCCTCCCAATAGCAGCTTCCTCGTGGGCTACCCCGGCATCTCTGCGACTCTGGTACGTTCAATCTCGTGCTTACGCTCTGGAGCCTTCTCGCTCTGTTGCGCGACTGTGAATGTCTCCCGCACAAAGCTGACAAATTGACAAAGCCGCGCATCGAAGGAAAGGTCGAGATCCGTCCTGGCCAGGGCTACTCTATGCCCGTACCCATCTCCCTCGTTCGAATATGCCTTCAGCGCCGAGAAACCATCCACCCCGACGCCGACAGCCTCGCGAAACGACATCTCGGCGCCCCCCGACGGGAGACCACAGACCTCGTCGGCAAGGAGCAGCTTCTCTTTCGCTGCGCATCCGGGAGGGAGGCCGAAAAGGTCATCGCCATGGACCTCCCGTTTGTCCTCTTTATTCCCTACGGCCGCGGCGGAGAAGAGTCGAACCGACGCATCCCCCCAGCCTCTCTCCAGCTCCCGAGTCGAACCGCCGAGACATACTACGAACTCGTCGTCACGGTCCAGCAGGGCCACAGCAACCAGTACAAATACAGCTTCCCTATACCACTTCTGCGCTACGATACCCTCTCCACTTTTGGCATGTACAACAAACCCGAGTCCAAGCTAGTAACCAACGACAACATTGTCCACCTGGGCATCAACCTCCCACGATGGAGCTACGGCCCCAGCGACCCCATCACAGTATATATCAAGTTGTCACCCAACACCGACTGGCTGCACAAGGCAAAGCGAGTCACCATTGACAAGATCACTCTGACTATCGAGGAGGAGATTACATACAACCCGGAGGGCGACGAACCCTCAAAGAAAGTGAACAAGATATCAAGACAGGTCCAGGTGGTCAAGACGAAAATACCCGAGGCAGGATATGCCACAAACATAGGCCTCAACTTTCCTTCAAAGGATTTGCGCGATCCAGATGGAGTTATCAAGAGAGGAAAACCACAGTTCCCTCTCTACGAGGTCACATCATTTACCACCACCTCGACGCTCTACAAGATAGAATTTTATCTCAGCATCAAGGTATGGGCTTTGCTCTTTTGTCTCGTCTCTGCTAACATTCCCAGGTCAATCTAAGCGGCGCTCGCGACGTGACCCTACGACAACCGATCGTTATCTGCCCCCTCGACCAACAAGCCTGCAAAGAAGAGATGGATGCCATCGAGCAAGCGGCCAAGGAAGCCTCGCACGTCGACCCCAATAACCCCATGCTGCCCGCGCAGACCATTATCCTCGCCAACGACCGCGACTCATTACGAGCTCTGGGCCTTTGCATGGTGGGCGGACAAAAGAAGCCATTCATTGAGTGACGAAAATACGGGTTCCGAGATAGTCACCTTATAGCAGCCTCCAGAGCCGCACGCCACGTCCGCACGATGACGGAGAGACGCCTGCTGCGCCCCGTATATCGCTGCAGGCAGTGCCGCGTCGGAAGAAACAAATCTCCCGCGTCAGGAATTCCTCCGAGGCCGAACGTCACAGCACTCCGGCTTCGGGACTGGATCGCACCGGCAGCACGACAGATGGAAGCGGGGATGGACGGAGGCGGCGGTTGGAGTCGGTCCACGGGGGAAGGCCAGGTCCGCCACTCGAAGTATACCCAGGGGCGTTTGCATTTCAGGGGTTTGGCGAAGATGGGATGGGGCTCTTATAATCGGGCATAGTTCATGGCGTTCCGGAGGACTACCTAGGAGGGAGGGGTTCTGGGCACAGGCAGTGGGCAAGTGCACGACAAGCAATGTTTTGTAGATGTCGATACGCAGTAGGGAGATGAATCAAGATGTATTGATGAAGGCAATGGGTTTGTTGGGTGATATTGCCTCAAAGTGATGCACCGTAATGAGTTGCTGAAGGACGTGTATCCCATGGCGTACCTAGCGATTATCACAAGCTCGAAGCAAATTGTATTTACCAATATTGCATTCTAGGACATGAAGGCGAGGTGAGTGATTCTGAACGTCAAGACCACTGAACGAAGTGCCAGTGAAGGAGAGCAAAAAGAAGCCACCACATCGTCAATTCAGGAGTAGCACCAATCACTGAGAACCATCCAGACGAATGAACAAGCAACGACGAGAGCCACACCGGCGAGTCTGACAATTGCTGAAAAGGGCAAAAAAAGGAATGAATCGCTTAATGCTAACTGGAGGGTTCGAACCTCCGCGGTTTCCCACTGCGGGTTTGGTTTCTGATGAGAACCTAAACACAGCGCCTTAACCACTCGGCCAAGTTAGCGATGATTCGTTGAGTGGCTTCAACAAAGTCCAGCCTAAGGCGCCTCCTCGGTGAGATCAAGGTGGGGCGCGGGGTGAGCAAGGCTTCACACATTCGCAGCCTTGCATGGAATTATTTCTTCAACTTACGTCTTCTCCTTTTCAACCAGACCGATACTATACTAATAGCAGCATATCCTGAGGTCCTGCTCGAAATTCTCTGGATCACCGCGACTGTCTGAATAATTATCGAAGCCACTCTCAACTGCCCGTCATGGCTTTTGACGACGACGATAACCCCACCGTCGCTACGCCGGTCAACGGCGCGAATGCCGCTGCTACGGAAGACGCCGACGAAGATGCGCCCGACTACAAGCTATTCCTCTCCATGTTTGATAAGGCTGGCGTCTCGGGCAAGGCGATCCGCAAGGGCGAAAAGGATTTTGAGTCGCATGGGACTCGCGCGCAGGACAACCTCCTCGAGCAGAGCCGCAAGGTCATGGACAACGTGCTGGGCTACACGAGGATACATCGCGAGGATGCCTGGGTGCGCGGCTGGTGCTTCCCGGACTGGTGGGCCGAGACTGAGCATTCTGGCGAGCGCGAAGGTCTCTGGCTAAGGGACAGAGTCGTCATGGTCGAGCAAGAGCGCGGCAGCTGGCAGAAGGACATTGGGCGCGCTGTGCCCGGCAAGGTTGAGCGCCTTGGGGCGGGACGGCTTTGGCTTCTGCCTGAAGAAGCTCTCTACTTGGTTGAAAGAGGGACCGTGGACCTCTGGTGGCCGGAGCGACAATTGGAAGAGCTTCTGTCGAGTGACGGAACCCCAAGGACGGATCTAGGACCAGACAACTACGATGTTGGACTCCCTCTAAGTCTCGAGGCGGCATATTCAATCCTCATCGGCCACGAAGGCGAGAGGGGCAAGATCACATTGCCTCAGTTTCAAGTCTTTTCACACCTCAAGCGAGCAGGCTTCTACGTCCTACGGGCGCCGCCTTACGAGGCACCACCTCAGGCTCCAGCGTCAAAGACCCTCTGGCAGTGGCTGTTTTCCTTCTTTAGCTCGGGCGCCGCACCCTCAAGGCAGAAGTCATTGGGACCTCTTGTCCAGCCAGGCCTCTACCGTGCCTATAGGCCCATCTACGATCAACTCGCTATCCTCCCCCGTCATAAACCGCTGCCTACACCTCCCACAATACACCCGCCGCAGGAGCCATACCGGGTCTTCTGGCACGTGTGGAAGTCTGGCGGCGCACCTTTCTCCAAGAAGAACCCACCGCCGCCCGACTTCCGCATCGCCGTGGTCGACGCCGGTGACACATTCGTGCCGACCCTGGAGGAGATTGAGGCCCTCCTGGAATCGACGCCTCACGACCCGCCCAACGAGGCGTGGAAGGGCCCCGGGCGGATGTATCAGCGCCTGAAGCACGGACACCGCAACGTGCTGGTGGCGATTGTGGACCGCGGCCTCGTCAACTTTATGAGGTTCGGCGAGGGGGCGTTTGGGGAGGAGAGGCTGTTTGAGAGGTTCGACAACAAGGGCGGGCAGAGGGGCGGCAAGAAGACGAGCCGCGGCGGAGGGAGGGGCAGAGGAGGCAGGGGCAGGGGTGGTGGTCGCGGACGAGGACGGGGACGGGGGGGCTAATAGGCCACCCTCCCAGGCTAATTTGTATCAGATAGATAGGGCGGAGGAACATGATACATCTGGCATCGCGCACGAATCGACGTGACAGATTGGGTCTACCCAGGATGCATCGTGAACATGAAGCAAGTCATGCGAGATGAGCTGACGTGTGCCAAGTTTCGAGTGGTTGTGATGGGGTCTTGTTGGCTGTCGAGACACAAGTCATGGATGGCATCAGGCATTGTATACGAGTTGTTAGAACCAACAGTTGAACGTAAGCATCGTAAGGATATGTTGGTCCCTTGAACCCTCAAAAATAGAAGCATCAAGTTTGCGAGCGCATGTTGGCAGCATATGGATGCTAGTCAAGGTTGACTCAACTCGCATGGATGAACAACTGGCATGTTGCCAACTGCACCTAGACAGGCATGTCCCACAATCGCCTCTGCATCAAGTTATGTGCGAATCAAAAAAGTAACATGGAACTAGGCATCACTTCGGCTATGAGCAGCTCGTCCGTCAGAATGTCTCTCCCGAGTCCAACCAGTCGCGATTGAGCGTGCTACCCGGGAGTGAAGAGGTTGTACACGAGGGACGCACAAGTCATATCCTGCGCGCCCTTTTTGTTCATTTAATTGTTGCCTTGAACTGGCTCGGCGACACAGGACGGGAAAAGATGACCGAGAAAGGGGGTTACTGCTACTGGCATGTTGCAGGAGGAACCCGCCGAGTCTGCAATGCCGTTTGTTGTTGTGGTACTCGGGAGGATAGTCATTCGCTCCCCTCACAATTTTCGACAACTCACACCAAAACAGGGTAGCAACTGAGGGAATTAACTGGGAGTAGATGCGCATACTTTTTACTGCAAGTCTATTACGAAACAAGGACCATGGGGAAAAAAAAGTATCAGTATGTTGAAATGAAGAAAGGATCACTGGCGTAAACCTTGCTCCAACGGCAGTGGACTTGGGAGATCCTCCCAAAGAGGAGAGCTCTGCGCGTGGGCTTTTGACACTGTGTTGGACCATCTGCCGGTTACCTGAGCTATTGAAACCAAAAGAAGAAATAAATGACAAGAGCGAAGAAAAAGCTTGCAGGGGTGTGTGGGAGATATGGGTCGATTTGTTCTGTTGGCGGCGCGCGCTCCCGCCTAACTAAGAAGAGTCGACTCGACATCTGATTATCTTGTCGAGTCATGAGAGTCCCTTCCATTGTCTAAAAGATTAGGTAGAGAAGACAAAGAGATCCACTGTGAGAGTTTCGAGAAGGAAAAAAAAAAGGGCAGTTTGTTGGTAGGCTAACCAACCAAAACCCCTTGTTCTGCAAGTCTGACAGACAGTATTATGCCTCTGTCGTAAGCACTTGTTGCATCAACTCTTGTTCCTTCTCGCGATCTGTCCAACAAGATGCGAGTGCGCGTGCGCGACATGATGCTCGAGTAGGTAGGTAGGTTACGAGTTTGTTTGTCCAGCTGCAAAGAACGTGGAGCCATTTTCCCCCTTCAGCTTTCTTTCTGTGCGCGCCTAACCCTTGCTTTGCCACTATGTATGTCCTGTATGTATGTACAACACTCGTGCAAAAAAAGAGTCCCTCCCCCCCATCTAGATCCAACCTCGGCAGTTTCGCGAGTGACGTTTAACACGGGGACGAGAGTGAAGTTTGGAGTTGTCCTGTGTCAAGAAGAGGCATTGACATTAGCCAAGGATTGAATGCCTCAGAAAAGATCCCCAAGGGAGCAAGCAACGCACAAAAAGAGGATTCCTCATTGCTTGGACCGAAAGGGCGTGTAGAATGAGGGCGTGCGCCCAAGGCCGGGGAATTGGAATGGATGTTTCTGGGTCCATGAAGTTGCGAGATTGCAAGCAAGATTTCTGGGCCCCACGGCAATTCGACACTTGTTGATTGGTTCCAAGACAGAGAGAGGTAGAGAGAGGTGTGTGCTTTGGAATTGGACCACGGGCCTCGTTTCCTTTGATTGGTGTCGGCGGTCCAGTCGACGGGAGCGGACATGTCATCATAATCAGAAATGGGACTGCCACTGATGAACATCACTCGCTCGCTCGGTATTCATCACCCATCAGCACATGTTGTTTTTCTTGATGCTCTACCTCTGTGTGCTGTGGCCGACACTGCCGAAGTCTTACTGTCGCACCAAAGCACAACCGGGTAAGATGAGAGATTGAGAGCATGACATGTGCCTGACGGCGTGCATGACTTGTCCACCTATACTTCAGCTGAAAACCGCTGGGCCAAGACAGTGATGGAAACTCGAGAGAAAGACAAGATACGGGCGCATAACCCAAAAGGGGTCATCTGGGCTTGAACTTGTATCGAGCCATGATTGTCACTCTTCAACCCAGGCCCGGGAAGAACCAAAGCTTGGCGCACGCACGTAATTCGTAATGAGTTTACGGGCGGTGCTAGGGGGAGGAGTCATGGGGAGAGGGGCGGGTGCTGTTGGGGTCGATCATTCGCACTCTAGTGGTAGAGAACCGAGCCCATTGTATCACTCTCTGTATCGCTGTTGGGTTTCGCCCCAGACCCTGGTTCGATTTTTTCCATCGATCTCCTTTCGTATCCATCTCGTGGGTAAAAGGGCGGTGTCATGAGTTGTCAACTGGGGGGGCAGGCAATCAATCTCCAATGTTGACAATACGAGAAGCAGAGACGTGAGTGGGAAGACGTGATTTAAAAACAATAAACAGAGTTTGAGGATAACCAAGGGGCCACCCCGTTTAGAGTTGCATCGACTCATCGAAGCACAGTAGCACCTTATCTGAGGTTGAGAAGAAACCTACAGTGAGTCGAGAGCTTCCGAGAGAAAGAGAGTGTGCTGTTGGTCCAGGGAGAGGAGTGGGCCGAGCGTCATGCGGGAGTGGATCTAGAATGGCGCGCATGAGTTGGTTGAATGCGTCTATGTTTCATCTGACAATCAATACAAGATTCGAGGGGGGTGACAATGAAGAAAGGGCATTGAAGAAGAGAGAGCGGGCAATGCATAAGATGTGCTTTCTTGTCTCCAAACAATGGAGGCACATTTGTTGACGAGGAGTTCCTTTTTGTTGTGGTAGATGGCTGGCTGGCTTGTTCATCAGAGAGAGTACTAGTACCGACCTAGTGGACGCAATGATCAACCAAGGCGCCTGCACAAGAACAAGAACAGGTGCTGTCAAGTTCAGTTCCCAAGTCGCGTCGGGTAGGTCCCGTCGCCAATCAACGTTGGCTTGTTGACGCAATAAACCAATGAGCAACTTTGGACTCTTTGATCTGAGAAACGGAGCAAAAAAAAGGCCGGAAAGTTGATGAGAAGCTGTCCAAAAGTAGACCTAGCGCCGAAATGGGCAACAAGATGAGAAGAAGAAGCAGGACCAATCTCTGTGCTCCAAGTCAACTGATGATGGAGGATGCTTTTTTCTCCCTTGAAAACTAAAACACGTCCACCCCTGGCGAGATTCGACAAAAAGTTACTCGACTCGGACTCGGAGGTTAGTACTTCCTGGCGGGCCACCCAGCTCTGCTGCTCGCTGGCTAGCCCATTTCCACACAATCCCCATCCCCCCCAATTCAATCAAATCTGGGCGCTTCTGCGATGGGTACTATCACTTCTGTAGGTCTACAGTCCCAGTAATGGATGGCAATGGATGTCTTGGCTGAGGTGATTGTCGCTCACTCACTCGCTCGCTCGCAAGTCGCAACCTAAGGCAAAATCTAAATGGACAAAATCCACTTCTTTTTCTTTCTTGCCTCTGTTGCCCACACTCACCCTCCACACAATTTCCCTTTCCCTTTTCCCTCTCTTTTTTCCTCTTCCCTGTCTCACTCGTCTCTATTTTATCTCTCCCCCCCACCAAAACCCAAAACACCCCCAATTTTTCCCTACCTATCCTTTTCTGCACCTCCGAACCCAACTCGAAATCCTTTTCCTTTCTATCCTCGCTCACTGGGCCGAGCTCGAATCTCTGACCCGGTCTATTAATAACATACCATACCTGGCTGGCTGTACATCCACCATTCATTCACTAGCAGTCTCACCTTGCTAGTCTTGGCTGCCTCGTAATCCGACGCGTTTCTTCTGGGTTCCGATAAATCTCGTCTTAGCTTCTTCCATCTCACTGCTGCGGCCCTTTGCCCCCCTCCATCCCTCCTTTGGTAGGTTGCCTTCCCATATCTGTCTGTCTCTCTGCCAAGTTGGACTGGGCTTATTGCCTTTAGCCCTGGACCACCCCCCGGCTCTAGATTCCAGAATCCAGATCCTCGGCCAACCAGGGTGTCTGTCCTCCATTCCTGATTCCCACCCCCGACACCTTTTGCATCTTCCTACCTTGCCTTACCTTGCCTTTACCTTGTCTGCCTACCTACCTACCTAGGCACTTGCCTACCCAAACCTAACATACCTTGATCACGTAACTGTCGATTTGCGACCGTCGACGCGGACGGACTCTTTCTTCTTTCTACCACCACAACCTCAACCTCAAACATCAACCCCCCCGGAAACGCGCCCAGCATCATCAGGACCTCGCTGAACTCCCCTTTAGCCCCCCCAGCCCGCCTGACATCCGCTTCAGTTATCTCGCGCCCAGCATCGCTAATCCCGGCATCCTACACGTCGCGTCATGGACACCATCGACGGCGACAAGCCCAGGCCGCCAGTTGCGCCACCTGAGCCAATATCGCCAGCTCTGTCAGCTTCTGCTGCTGCCCCCAAGTCCGCCCTGGCAAAGCCAGCAGCATCACCAACCACAGCACCCACTCCGGATTCTCCTCGCGCTGCTCCCGTCTCTGTCTCTGCCACAAGTCCAGCGCCGGCTACAGACTCGGCGCCCGCCAAACCTGCCTCGACCTCGACCTCGACGACAGGCCTAGGCTCGGCCTCAGCTCCCCGGCCCGCGTCGACCTCTCCGGCGCCGCCATCACCGCACCCGGCCACCTCTACTTCAGCTCGCCCGGCTGCTCACGATAGCGCGCCATCGCCTGCGCCTGCATCTGCGCCCGCTCCCGCAACTGGCACCACGAACGGGAGGACGTCGCCCGGTGCTGCTGTTGCTAATCAATCATCTCGCATTGCTTCACCCAAGTAAGTCGTCTTCTCTTAATTGTCAACCGATTGTTTGTGCCCTCTTGTCCGTTTTGCTTTTTCCCCCATGTCATTTCGCTCGCACTTGCGATCGACCGTCGGTCGTGTTGCATTTGCTTGGCCATCTCTTCGCGTCCTCAGCCAGCCAGTGAGTGAGCAAGTGAATGAGTGGCGTGGCTTTTGTCCAGGGTCATGGCCTAGTTGGCATGTCCCCATTTGTCAAGACCAGTAGGTTGTTGACCGCACCTGGCCTGACTTGTCTCGTCCATGCAACTCATGTTGTGGCCTAAAAGAGAAAGCCCGGTGACTGTGAATCACTGTCGGCGTCTCATCTGGTCTGTCAGCCAGGAAAATCTTGGCCGAGCAGAAGCCGTCAGTCAGTCGGTCAACAGTTGCCCAACGGGCTGAATCACTGTCACAACTCGCTCCCACTTCTTTTCGTGACAACTGGCAGACACTGTCTTGTCTTGCCTTGTCTTTCTATCCATCCATCCCTGGTCTGCATTGGCATTTCCACAACTCAAACCTTCTTTCCTCTTCATACTTTTTCGTCTCTTCTGCACTTTTGGTCCTCTGCGCCACTTCCCACCTTTCTGGCTGTTCTTGGACGCGCTCCCTCTCCCAAGTCTTGCAACCATACACGCAACGCCATCCATCTCATATCTTGGTTTCTGCCGCTTCCACCAACAAATACACCTTCCTCATACACCCTTGGGCGTGCCCCCGAGTTGCCGACAGTTGTGCAACACGTTGCTGCCTTTGCCCTTGGAACTATGGGCCTTCTTCCCGTGCCCCAGGACCTTAGGTACTCCCATTTCTCGCTCCATTCCCTCTTGCTGTTTCACATTCTATCAACCCTGTCTTATTATTTTCGCACTGGCACATCATCCCTGCAACCGCGCCGAGTCTTGGATGGCCCAGCACCAATCTGTCTCTCCACAATCATTCATCTCTTCATCTTGTTCTCTTGATTTTGCCTCTTTGCCGTCTGCGTCTCTACCCACACGTGACCGAGCAGTCTCGGGTCACCAACCCTCAGCCTCCACGTTTGCGCTTCAACGCCTTGTTCTTTTCTGTCGCTGTACTTGTTCCCGATACAACTACTTTTTGTTGTTGGAATATACTTGATGAACATGGACTAATCAACTAACAGCCAGCCCAACGGTCGCAAGACCTCGTTCGGGGAGGGAGAGATTGAGAGTGAACTTAGCGATCCAGTCAGCAGTGTTCACTCACCGTCGGGCGTCGAGTTTAACGAACCCGAGGACGAGATAGTTGTTGGTGCTCGTGCGAACGGATTGCGCAAGCAATCACCTCGCATTGTATCTGATCAGGAGGACGAAACCATGGCCGATGTCGACGACGAACCCATCGTCTCTCACTATCCTAAGCGGAAGCGCACCTCTATTCTCAACGACTTGAACGATAGCAGGATCGAAGCACCCTTGTCAATCCCTAAGGAGAGGACACCTCCAGCCACAACGAGACCCAAGCCTGCACGGCCGAGCCTGGGTAGTGTGAAGGGAGTAACGATTGGTCATTGGAGAGACTCACCTGCCCCGGTTGAGGATCTGAAACATGCTGTTATCGGCTTTATTGATGTCCGGGAACGCCTTCGAACTCGCATCCAACCTGTCACCTTGACCGGCGAACTGGTACCCGACGAGTATCCCCTACCCCCTGGCCCTGGTGGCAGCTGGGTCACCTTTGAGAGAGTTGTTTTTCTCAAGCACCTCGTCGGCCTCGATCACTATCAAGTCAAGGAGTTTGTTAGACTTCGTGCCGATACAGCAGGAACTGAGTCGTCGGAAGAAGAACGCATCACCGCGGATAAGGCCGCTGTCAAGGAGGCGATAAAGCGCGTCAAGCAGAACCCTACCGCAGAGAACGCCACCAACCCACCTCAGATTGCCTATGGTGCAGAGCTCCCCGACCACATCTTGGCTAGCCGTGATCCCAAGCGACGAAGAACTAGCGGAGGCTTCGCCGCGATCAATCCGGCCCCCACCAACGGCGTTGTGTACGAGCACACTCCCATCCAGCCCGCGCCCGGCGGACCCCAGCCTATTCGAAATGTCATCGACCCTCTCCCCGGAACTCGTCCTACGCGAATCCTCCTGGGCTGCTGGGAAAAGTCTGCGGAACCGAACCCCAAGGACAAGCACGCCGTCTATGGTATTTTGGGTCAGAATGACATGTTCCGTGTCAAGCTCGTGAGAGAGACACGCGATGGCCGATTCGTTGATGGCAACTTCCCAACTGGTGCTGGTGCTCTCTGGATCCCGTATGAGGAGGTAATATTTGAGCCTCACCTCAAGTCCCTGCCCCGTGCCGAGATCAAGGAGTATTGCCGTGTGCGCCAGTGGCAGATCGACCACGGGGAGTCACCGGATGAGCGAACGGCAAACGAAACAAAGGCAGTATACGATGCCCAGGCCAGGGTTGCGGGAACAAGTTTCAAGACTGCCGCTCCACTGTCTATTGCACCGGCGCTGCCTCGCATGCCGGATGACTACGATTCTGACCAGACTGGACGGGCTGGCTTTGGAGGTCATGAGCTTCGCCAGAGCCGCCGCGTCGAAGCTGCACGAGCAATCGACGCTGCCAGGATGGAGTCACGCCCTACACGTCAACTGCCTGCAGAGGTTGAAACTTCGGCTCAGCCACCGCCCCAGGCCCAGCCTCAATCCCAATCCCAGCCTCGGTCGGCCTCCGCTGCTGGCAAAGCACAAGGAGCTGATGCTCTCGAGCGGACCTCGTCTCTTGCCCGGCGCGAAATTGCACGTGCCGAGGCTGCCCAAGGACGTGCTGACCGACACGCCGCTAACCGTGAGCGAGCTGTAGCCGCTGCTGCGGATGCTGCTAACGCTGCCGTCGCCGCTATCCCCTCGGTGGCAGTCAATGGACGGATGCGGTTCCACGAATCGGAAGAGATGCAGCGTCTCAACAAGGTTTGGGCGCGCCAGGAAAGCCTTCGTATGAAGGCAGGATCCGAGGACGCCAAGATCTATGGTGGAGTCAAGTACGAACGCAAGGCCAACGGTCCCTTCATGGGCAAGTTGGTGTCCCAGGGCAATATCATCACTATCGATGGTGAGGACTATGTGGAATACCGCGTGCTTACGAAGCCATCCTTTTTCTAAACCACTACAACAATGCTTTTACCTTTGTCGACTTGAACAGTCCCCGCTCAAATCGGGACGAGCGACGGCTGGCAGACGCACACACGAATAGCCGTTGCAAGGAGCGATTGACGATTTTGCGACCTTTCACCACTAATACTTTATACGTTACGTTGTTCTCGACAACCTTTTTTTCTGGTTTCCTAGGGCTGTCTTGTCTGTACGGTATAAGCGCGGGGAGGGAGCCCTTTTTTGCAAAGTGTTGTGCTTTTCAGCAACCAAGAAGCGGAGGGAGGTTGAGCCAAGAAGGGATCGGTTTCGGCACACTAGAATGACCTTCCTAATCTGTTTTACCCTTTCTTTTCCTCATTTCCTTTGTCACTCTGTCTCTCTCAGGGCCCCGGTTCAGGCCACACCTGGAAGGTTGAGGGAGGTGGAAACGGGTGGGTTTAGTCAAGACTGGACTTGGACTCTACGGAAACGGAGTGAGCGGTGTTCGGAATTGGGTGTGTTGCTTAATATACCCGGTGTAGGGGTTTCGTAATTGGCTGTTTCTGTACGAGATGGAAAGCATTTCCTCGCTTTGTGGTTCTTGTGAAGTTGTGTGTGTTTTAGTTTGAATTGCTGTGGCTGATGCTTGGTGTCTTGGTCAGAGGGCATCATCGCCCGAGACGATGCGCCAAGGCTGTCAGATACTCACTCTGGTTCATAAAATGCTGACGGTGGTTTTGATAGCGATGGCAACTGTCGGTTGGTGGTGGTAGGAAGCTGTGTCAACGTGAAGGAAAGGGAGACTCGACATGGTGGTACCAAAGCGCCCAGGAGGCCTCATAATATAGTATGAAGATGAGATCATGTTTCCTGTGCTGATACTTTTCTTGAATGCTTTAAAGTCATGTTCGGGTCTCAATCTGCGAGTGAATTGCTAAGTATCCATGTCACTCTAGTCTGGTTATGCAAGTTCACATTCACCTGACCAACTTTGCTTCTAATGTCCTAGAAAGACAGCGGCGTATGCTTTATAATCATGACACGATAGACCCAAGGCCCGAATTGTTCGTCGTGTCGAGGCTTCGCACACATTGACATGTTTGTGAGCAAAGGTGTGTCGCTGGTGCTGACGTGGGTCGGTACCTGCGGGGTGGGGTACATAAGATCAATTAAGAACCCTGTTGTTCAACAATCACTAAGAAGCCGTCATCGTATAGGGGTCAGTACATCAGTTTGTGGCTCAATGAAGCACTGAAAACGCAAGTTCGAGTCTTGCTGACGGCAAGCGATTGTTTTTTTGCTGTTCTCTCCTAGCATTTTTTGTCAAGTTTTATGAGTGGTCCAGCCTTTTTTTTTTTTTTTTTTTTTTTTTTTTTTGACGCTATTAGAGTGTTCTTTTTGCCAGCGAAGTGGCCATCACTACGCCAGGTTTAACGTCAGCTTTTAAACTGTGGATAACAGAACAGTAAACACTAACTTAGAGAGCGAGTGTGCGTGTGTGAGAAACAAAAAAAAGAAAAAAAGAAAAAATACACGCGAGCAGCAGATGTTCACCAGTCGACACCGATCTAGTTACGGAGCTGTCTTGCTTGACTTATTATCGTCAAGTTTAATCCTGCTAGGAGTGCAGAACGCATGCATAAAGAGGAAAGTCCCAACTCCACATGGTAAAGCTATGCCCGAGCCTGGAAGCTCAAAGTCCGCCTCGAGCTAACAATATAGTAACTTGCTTAGAACACAAAGCACTACATGGATAGATGTGGCCCAACCAGTGTGTTAGTTAGAGCAGTAGCTAGAAATTATTCTATCCAGACGTAGCAAATCTTTCGAGCCAAATTGGATAATCTCTCTATGTTCTTGAGAAGGTAATGGACTCTTGCACGTCGGCCTTGCTTAGTCGTCCACGGTCCCGAGACAGAATCTCACCTGGACGCTGATGAAGCCAAAGCTAGCTGTGCGATTTGTAACCACGAGAACCGAGTTGGAGCAGGTGAGAAAAAGAAAACAAAAACGAGCAACTGGGCATATCAACGGAACTCGAGGGCACTGTCTAAAAGCATTACCCTCACACGACCTTCTGCTGTGTGAAAGAGCACGACGGTTCTGTGACGGAACAACTCGTCCCGTGGACCATCAGATGATACCGGATATCAAATGTGGCGTAGATGGAAATCAAATTTCTCTTGCCTCAAACCGGAGGAGTGAGAGAGGAATGTTGCAGACTACGTTATATACACTGCATGGTCTCTTGGTTGCCTGGGTGAAGAAGATAAGCCAGACAGGCTCATCCTGGACGCTGCTTTTGGCATCGCCACGATCCTGCTTCCCCCTCAAGGGGCTTATCTTTCCGGGCGTCATTTGTGCAGATCGGTTAAGCTAACCGGTCTCCGGGACTACGATTTTTCTATCCGGCGCCGCTACGGGAACCGGACTCCAAGACCGGCGTCTCCACTTGGACACTGCCGGGAGCAATTTCAGATGCCGGAAGCTTGCGGACACTACTTGAGTTCTCTGCCGGTAGTTAGATGTCCCTGTGTGATAATCATCTCAGGAAATCACAGCTCACAGGGGATTGGCTCCGTAACGAATTTAAGAAATCACACGCTTTTTGATTGTCATGATTCATCTCGTAGGCTATATCACCCCAAAGGCCACCTTTACTCGGCCTCCATAACATCGTGGATAGGAATCATCTCGAGCAGAGCCGCCTCAAGCATCTCATTTTGCTCCTGGATAAACTCTCTCACAGCATCGGGGTTGAACTTGACGCCCGCAGCCCGGGCCTCCCGCAGCTTCTTGGCATGATCGCGGAAACGCTCCTCCAAGATATCGGCACGGTAGGTGCAGTAGTCGTAGAGCAGCTCTGACTGGTTGCTGATGAGACGGGAGCCTGTGAGGACGAGCTCGTCTTTGACGAATGGCGACTTGGGTCGGAAGGCTGTGATGAACGAGATTCTCTCCTTGCCGATGGCTTTGAGGGCGGCGTGCTTGACGTATCGGCCCTGAAGAATGACGGCCGTCCCCTAGGTGTTGGGTTAGTAGAGAGTAGGGTCGGCATCCAGGGTCAACATACCATAGTAGGACCGCGCACCTTGAGGACTTCGCCGCTGCCAGTGAGAACAGCAGTCTCACCTCCCTTCATCCCAGCTAGAAGAATGTCAGTAACTCATAAAAATAGTCAAAACCTCGGTATGAACTCACTACAGTCAGAAAGCATGGTGACACAGACAAATGGGAAGCTGTCGTAGTGCCACGAGAAGCCGACGCTGTCATTGCCCTTGTCACTGGTCTCATCTCCATCACTGAAGAAGAGGTTGGCATGGCCAACCTCGTACTCAAAGGGGACGAGATCGATACCAGCAACCTCAGAGACAGCTTCCAGTACCTCAGGGCTCTTCCAGAGAGCGTGGGCGAAGGGGGCCATCCTGGCATTGCGGTTTAGCTATGAATCTCCGTCGAGGGGAGCTCACTCACTCTTGAGAGTAGCCTCGGATTTGGTTCTTGGTAAAGGTTGAGGCATACTGGCAGGTTCTGAGCACCTCCTCGCTGAATAGCTCGCGACGGACCTGCCTGACGGCGGCCTCGGTGAAGAGGGGGAAGGGGTCGGAGCCAGCGATATGGGAGACGCCTTGGTTCTCATACCCCCACTCCTTCATGGTGTAGGTCCTCTTGGGCGGCTCGAAGCAGACGTGCTTGCGAGCGTCAAAGTCCTCGGCGGGGATGGCACGGGCGGCGTCGATGACATCCTGAGGAAGCTTGGTGGTTGGGCGGAGGGGGGTCTTGTTGGTAGGGCCGACGACGAAGGGAGCGGGCTTGCGAACGGGCAAGGGGGCCGGAGTGTCGTAGATTGCGCTGGGCATTGCGAACGAGGATGTTGTTATCAGGGCGTTGTGTAAATATATCTCTGAGATAGGAGGTTGTCCTTGTGTGAGGTGATCAAGATAACACGACCTGGGGATGGAGGAAGGGCATTTTTATATTTATAGATAATCTGCCAAGAGGTAGGTCAACGCCCGAGATTCGGACGTAGGTGTCATGAGCGTGGCCAATGGCCAAGATCAACACCCACGGGTTAGAGCGAGGTGGCTTTCCCGCAGGAAAAGGGATTGAGTGTGTGTGTCGCTTCGGGAGTTATCATGATTTGATCACCAACCAACGGTCAAGTGACCACATCTGAGGGGGTCTAGATACCGACGCAGGAGGGTTTCCAAAAGGAGAGTGACAGAACTTGGGGAGTATAAGCTAGGGGTCTGGTTCCTGGTCACGCCTGGGGTGCAGGAGTCTCCTATTCGTCAGCTTGATCGAGTTGGGAAATGTTGTCGTTGATAAGAGGGCGGAGTTCGGATATAGTTCCCGCAGTCTAGATCCCCCCGCAGAGACTGTCATTGGGGCATCAGTCCACGGCATTTGGTATGGTGCTTGCTATGTGTGAGATAGTTTGGAGCTGTTAGGGAGGGGGGACATTGCATCTCGACCTGGTATCCAAGAGTGCAGTCCAAATCTAGGTTATGGGCTTTCACAGAAATGGGTTTGAATGCCTTCATTGTATTAAGAACTGTATTCTTTGCGCCTTGACACACTCTCATCTTTATGAGGGAGAAGTTGAACGATCAATGGCAAGGCCCACGTGTGAGGGACAGGCACTCACATGTCCTGGGCTATCTTAAAAGATTAACTTGCGTAATCTAGCTCGGTTGCAGGCCATCATATCTTGCTAGCTTTAGCCCATTGTTGATCCCTCCCCCACGCTTATCAACGGTATCATGTTCTGTCACACGCCTCCATATGCAGCCACTTTGTGTCTCCGCCCCCAAGACCGTGTCTTCTCGACCCGGGCTCCTTTTTTGCGAGAAAGCATGATTTAACCTCAACATCACAAGGCAAAAGTTGTAGCATCGTTCAACGCAGAAGTGAAGAAAGAATCATAATAGTATTGATATCTCTGCCCAACTCTTGTCACTCTTCCACCACTGCTTCGCAACCACTCGGATCGATAGTGTGCCATTATAAATGACTCCGAATATCGCTTCTGCTATCAAGCAGTGCATGCAAGATTTGTCGAAAGGTTTCCTTGGGAGGAAAAGTGGCTGAGGGGAGATGATCATCTCGACGGGAAGCCCATCCTTCCCTCCAACCCGACGTCCCGAGGAACATGGGCGACCAAGCGTTCTTAAAGGACTTTCGGGTCGAGTCCAAGACCCGAGGTCGTGACTTGAAAGAAAACCCGATCAAGTTCCCGAGAACAAGAATCATCCGGGTCGGCTTCTCATCCGACACTCCATCCAAAGCGGCTAGCCCAGCCGAAACTATCCTTGAAGCCTTGCCGGGAACTAACCAATCTTCTTTTTCTCTAGCTGTCAGGGATCGGATGTGAACACCGAGCAGCCAATAGGAGACGGGCAGGTCAACTTCCATTGTCGGAACCGCTTCACCAGCTCATGATGATGAGACGGGGAATCTACTTGATGAGAGACAAAAAGCATTGGTGTCGCCTAGTGAAAAGGGGGGAGGGGATTTCTTCTTCTTATCGAGGTGCTTTGCCACCTTGGTGTCTTGGCTCGGTCTAAAGCACCCTCAGGAGTCTTGATTGTTTCTACACCGAAAGCCATCGTGTTTAAACAACTGTAGTGTCATGGAAAAAAAGACCCTTGATCGACGTCTTAGAGAACTTGCATTTCTTCAAGTACGTCACGCGAACAAGGGGGGACAGTCATTATGTTCAGCGCATGAATCATGTGGAGGGCTTGGAGAAAGATCGGACAACTCAAAGGAGAAGGCGAAGAGAACCAACTTGGTTAGACCTATCCATCCGTATCCCCTCAAATCAACTTTGTGGCGCCATGGTGAGTTCTTGCTGGGATGTAGAGCTAATGGATAGTGTTGCATCTGTGATATGGTGATACTCCAATCCCGCCGTTTGAGACCGTTATCTGTGGATTTGGAAAGATACGTTAATGATACATTCGTTCAGGATGATAAACGGGCAAAACATGTAATCCTCTCGTACAGTCAAGTAGCAGTTTAGAGACTGGGATGGTGTCGGGCTTTTACTATCAGACTCAACACCATAGGATGCGTGATATACACAGACCAGTCGAGACTTGGCAAAAGGCAAAAAATCCTGACCTAGACGGGATAAAATGCCCTGTTACAGACTAGTCGTATCATTCTGGGCTTGTTGTTGGGTCATGATGGATAGCATGAGCCAACTCTCCACCATGACGTTGCCTCTCCTAGGGGGGAACCGTTGGAGATGGGCGAATCCGGTAAACGTATCTAATCCGGGGAAGGCGGGATAGAGGTGCACTGCCCTCATAGACAAGCGGGGGGATAAGGAGAAAGAACCAAACGGGGAGTCCGGCTGGAGGAAATCCTTGTGGTATCATGAATGACCAGGGCCTGGGCCTTGACTCTGTTTGGTGCAACCTTCTTTTACCCCAGGCTCTGGGGAAGCGGAGACACACTTGTGCATAGGCTTGGATCTGCGGGGGAGGTGATTTCGAGTCAGTCTAGTCCATTGTCCTGGGACTGATTAGAGGGATGGCTCATGTCTTGTCATGGGCATTTAAACCCAGCTGTACCCCGACCGTTTTACTCTCTTACTGATCATCACTCCTCTTCCTCTCCCCTTCTCCGTCCCTTATTCGATCTCCTTCGCCACTTCATCATGGACACTTACGACGAGAAACCCCCCGTCGACGCGTCAAGCATCGCCGACACCAAGCTCGAACCACAGACCACAACCGGCGGCGGCAGTGTCCTTAATGGCAGCGTCACATACACGAGCCAGCTACACCGTCGCCTCGGTAACCGTCAGATCCAACTCATTGCCATCGGAGGTTCCATTGGCACGGCCGTCTTCGTCTCCATCGGCACAGGTCTAGCCCACGGAGGCCCTGCGAGTCTGCTGCTGGCCTATACCTTGTACTCGTGCATGGTGGGCCTGGTCAACAACTCCATGGCCGAGATGGCGACGTTTATGCCAGTTTCTGGTGCTTTTATTCGTATGGCTGGTCGCTGGGTTGACGAGTCGTTTGGTTTCATGGTTGGCTGGAACTTCTTCCTCTACGAAGCCCTCTTGGTCCCCTTTGAAATCTCGGCCCTTAATGTCGTCTTGAAATTCTGGAGAGATGATATACCTGTTGCTGCTGTTGTAGCCGCTTGCATAGTACTTTATGGGTGAGTCCTTTCTATCCTTTCCTACCGTGTTATCCCCTGCTAACCTGTCCATCCCAGTGTCATCAACGTGGGCGCTGTCAGATGGTTCGGCGAAGCTGAATTCTGGCTCTCCCTCGGGAAGGTCCTCCTCTTCTTCATCCTCTTCTTTTTCACATTCATCACAATGGTAGGAGGGAATCCAGCCAAAGATGCGTATGGATTCAGACACTGGCAGAATCCAGGGGCTTTCGCCGAGTATATCACCACTGGCGACCTCGGACGCTTCGAAGGCTTTCTGGGTTCTCTCTGGATTGCAGCTTTCACCGTTGTGGGTCCCGAGTACGTGTCCATGATTGCGGGAGAGGCCAAGCTGCCTCGTCGATATCTGAAGAACGCCTTCAAGACCACCTACGTCCGGTTCGGCATCTTCTTCATTCTCTCGGCCGTCTGCGTTGGCATCGTTCTCCCCTATAATGACCCTATCCTTGTTGGTATTGTCAGCGGAACTGGTGAGGGTGCTGGAACTGGAGCTGCCGCTCCCTATGTCATTGCCATGGGAAACCTTGGCATTGGAGTCCTACCTCACATCACCAACGCCCTCTTGGTGTCCAGCATCTTCTCAGCTGGAAACGCCCTGACATACTATGGTACCCGAAGTCTTTACGGTCTGGCTCTTGAGGGCCAAGCCCCTAGATTTCTTCTCAAGTGCACGTCTTTCGGTCTGCCCATCTACTGTCTGGGAATCGTCATGCTGTTCCCCTTCTTGGCATTCCTGGCCGTCTCAAACGATTCTGTCGTCGTCCTCACATGGCTCACAAACATCATTACTGCGGCCCAAATCATCGACCACATCGTCATCTCAGTCACTTACATCTTCTTCTACAACGCCTGCAAGGCTCAGGGCGTCGACCGCAAGACCCTCCCGTACTGTGGCTGGTTCCAGCCCTACGGATCCTACATCTCGGCCATCTTCCTGACCTGCGTCGTCTGCGTGTACGGCTACAGCGTCTTCCTACCCGGCAACTTCACCGTTGACGGCTTCTTCACATACTACACCATGGTGTTGGTTGCGCCCATCACCTTTTTCGGCTGGAAGTTTACCAAGAAGACCAATTTTGTCAAGGCCTCCGAGGCTGACCTTGTGTGGGAGAAGCCGCAGATTGACGCCTATGAGGCTTCGTTTGAGGAGGCTCCTGTTGGTTTCTGGGTGGAAATCGTTCAGATGTTTGGACTCATGAGGAACAAGCAGGCCACTGTTGTCTAAGAGCATCTCTTGCGAACCACTCCATTCCTGTATATAACTATCAGATTTTACTTGGAATGAACTGAATTCATATTTTACTCTTCATCAGTAGCCTGTATTCACTAACCGAAGTGGATGATATATCGAAAGCGCGCAAAACCTTGGGAGGGAAAGACTCGAAATCTAATGGTCCCTCTCTCCTTTTCCTGTGGTGGGAGAATTCCCGAAATCAATACTGACTCGATTTTGAATATGGATTACTTTCCCGGTATGTGTTATTTCATCCTCACCAGTGACTAGTTCAAAACCGATTGTCTCATTAGTATTGGACAAGATATGTCACAAGTCTTGTTCTCATAGCTGATTTCAGGCTCTCTTGGTTTCAAAATTTCTGCTCAAAGGTCAACTGACAAGGAGAAGAAAAGGCTGTTCAGCTCTCAAGCATTGATTTAGTTGTTCCAGTGTGAGTTAGTAATCCCTAAACAAGCTGATATTCAGGAGATCGACATCGATGATGAAGAGATCCCACCGAGCACACCCTTCCTAGTAGCATTTTGTTAACTCGGTACATGATAGAAATTTTTGGAGTGGCGGAAAATGCTGCAAGGTGGAATTATGTCTCTTTTAGCAATTCCAACTCTGACTCGCATGATGAATATGCGTTATATATATGTTACAAGTTGTTGAAACTTGAGCTCTTTATTTAAAGGGGAAACACACTCGAAATATCTTGGTTTCAAGTTGAGCGGTTCTTTTGACAGGCTACGAAAATATATATGTTGTGGGATAGGGTTCAGCCAGGTGACCTTTGATATCTACCTGACTCTCTTGAGACAATCAAGTCAAGTGCGCGGGAACGCACACCATGTAATGAGTACATACATATACTATCATACCAAGTGATGAGCATCTATCTTGGTTTTGCCGTGTGTCTGTCTAGCCGCGTCAGTCAGGTTTGCTTAGGCAGCCGTTGAGTCACAATAAGCAAAGTTGGTATCAGCGGATTAACTCGTTAAACTTTTACTCATTGCGTCGTCTATACTCTGGAATTTCTAAAATTGGGAACCTCTTGCCCACTGCTACCTTTGCTCCGTCTCCTTCTTTGCTTCCTCCTCCTTCTTATCTCCCTCCTTCTCCTCCTCCTTCTCACCATAGTTCTCTAGCTTCATGTCCTTGAGACCAAGCTCCTCCTCCTCCTCGTCTGTACGGGTGTAGTTCTCACGGTGGATGCTGGGGTCGGGCTTTGGCGGGTCCACAAGGGGCTGGACGTAGCTGCTGGCGAAGGGATCGGTGAGGATGATGGTGAAGGGCTTCTCGCCCCGGATCGCGGTATCGAGGCCGTCAAAGAACTCATCCCACTGGCTCTTCTCATCGGCAGCGAGAGAATCACCACCCTGACCAGAGCCGTCGGCCTCAAAGATCTGGGAGTGGAGGTCGTTGCGGACCTGGGTCAGGAGACCCTCAACGGTGGTGAAGCGACCACCAAGGGTACCAGGGTTGACCTGGAGCTTGAGCTCGGGGCACTCAAGCGCACAGGTCTCACTCTTGAGAATGTCACGGCCAAGATCGGCACTATCCTTGACATCGAGAACGATCTTCTCGCCCAGCTCAGGGATCTCACCACCAGTCTTGACATCATTGGATCGGTAACCGCAGTCATCGCACACGGTCGACATGAGAACCACTTGCTTGAAGTGGGGAATGTCAACCATCTTCATGTGTGTAGTGCAAGGGTGCATGCAGCCGGGGCATGTGGCAGGGAAGCTGTAGACCTCGTTGGGGATGATTTCGCCATCGGCAGTCAAGCCAGGGTTTTGGTGCTCTTGGCCGGCGCTGGGGTCCGAGTCGGAGAGACCCAATGCAGCGTTTTGCTCGGGAGTTCGGGCATACTCGTGCTTCTCCCACTTGCCCACGCCGTCCTTCAGGTCGGGAGCAATGAAAGAGTTTCCAGCAGGGTCGTCGACCCAGACACGGAAGGGGAATGAGTCGCCAAGCAGCATGGCACGGCCCTTGGCGATGATCTCGGCGACCTTGATGTGCACCTCGGGAGCCTGCTCCTTTCGCGCCTCTTGTCCCAGCTCGAGATCATCAATGACAGTCGTCAAGAGACCCTCGACATTTGTCAGCTGGCCGCGGCCAGCGGGAATCTCGAGATCCAGCTCGATAAACTTGACGGTGGCAGTATCCGACTTGACAACCTGTCGCGCAAAGTCGGCGAGAGCAGTCAAGCGCAGCTCGTAGTGTGTGCCCTTGGGCTGGACGGTTCCAGCAGCCTGGATCTCGTTGTTCTGGAAGTTGCAGTGTTCGCAGGAAAAGGACATGATGACGATTTCGCGGAAGTAGGGGATCGCGGTAAGGAGCATTCGGGTCATGCCCTAGAAGCATGCGTTAGTGTCTGATCTTTGCGCAAGACTCGAGAGATTTCGACTCACATTCTTGCCGCAGTTCATGCACAGCGACTCGATTTCTTCAACAGCCCGCTCGTCGTCGTCATGTTGTTCGCCATCGGCAGTAGGCGCAAGGTTCTTGACCTTGTTGCCGATGGTCTCAAAGAACTCCTGAGGAGTCTGCTTGTTCACGTCGTCGGTCGTCATTTTTGTTCGGTTCGAATCGTGACTCTTTGCAAAAGCGTGTTGGGTCCTGATCCGATGGAGGGGTTCATGAAATTTTTGGAGGGGCAACTGAAATGCCCAAGCCACAGCGGGTGGGCGGTGGTTATGTCATGGGGCTGCAGCGCAGAGTTTTGGTGGGCGCAGGCGCTAGAATCTTCGGGATGCTCTGCGTAGCGGCCTGACTGAGCGAGGCGGGCCTAGATTCATCCGTGGCGACTTGTTATCACGGGCTCTGGTTGATGAACAACATGATCATTTCATGAAATGAGCGAGACTGAGCGGGTTGGCTGCTTGCTGTTTTTGCCCTGACAGGAGCGCCTGTAGCCCAGCCTTTCGATTCTTAGCCCTCTTCTTGCTGCTGGCATTTGCAGTTGGCTTAAGCGGCTCAGGAGCAACAGGCTTCTTGACCTTGGATTGAATCGCAGCCTTGCGTCGTGTGGCAGGTCCCGGAGGTGGAAGCGATATCTTTGTCTCATGTTGGCAGCTGTTGCAGTGAAAAACCTTGCAAGGGCCTGAAGGCTGAGGGACCTCAGGGGTTGATTTGGTTGACTTTGCGCCCTCGGCCTTTCTTCGAATGGCTTTTCGCGCGTCAACCTTCAGAGTAGCTCCCTGGCCTGGGATCATGATTAGACCACATCTGCCACATATATGCTGGCGTTGAACGTCGGATGGCGGGATCCCTTGCTGGAAGAGGAGCTGACCGCGAACGCTCATGAGGTGCGCTGAGGTTTCTGGAGCTGTCATGCGGAGGAGGTGTGCTGCATCGGTGAGGAAGTCGACCGTTCCTGGAAGCTCAGAAAGAGCCATTGTTCCTGGAGGTTGAGAATTGTATAATCTCTCGGAGAATGATGCCTTTGAATGTTGTAGTTGAAGTTTGAAGCCGTCGCTGCTTCAGCAGAACCTTTACGGACACACACGCTTTGACGTGAAGGCGATCTGATTTAGAAAGTGGGTCTGCTGAGATAACCCAACCCCATTGGCTCTTCCTCCCTTGCACACAACCACGAGCTTCATCAGACAAGGAACATGGTACTATAAACCAACTTCGCACTTACAAGGCTCCCAAGTGTGGCTTCTCATTTAATGTTGATTTATTTTAAGAGCCATAAACTCGGCTAAATTTTCTCTTGCGACTCTGTTCAAAACTCCGTCCCCAACTAAGTCTCCGCCCGCTTGTTCAACACCCCAAACCACACAACCTCACCCAAAAACGTCAACTCCTACGCCAACCCAACTACTCAGAAGCGACAAGTAACTTTAGGCACGACGAATTTCCCACTTGATCTCGTTGATGCTGACCTCTTCGTTCGCCTTTTCGTCGTAGTCGAACCACTCACCGTCCACCAAGTCAATGTCGTTGAACTTGGTGTTGGTTTCGGCACCATCTGCCAGCCACTCGCCCTGCAGACCATATTAGTCAACATAGTCATGTGGAAGGGCTAAATATTCACTCACTTCGGCCTTGAATTCGGTGAATTCGAGTCCTCGGCAGTCAAACTCGATGATCTTCTGAGCCTTCGCCGGCTCACTCTGTTCGTATGGAGCTGGTGCAGCCTTGATGGATGCCGACGACTCTCGCTGGAATCCTGTTAGTTTTAAGGGAAAAGAATAGCGTATGGAGGAAATTACCTTGCAGTTTTTGCACTTCCAAACAAAGTTGGCCTCTCCCCTGCTTCCACTCATCTCATTGGTTTCCTAGGGATGATGAGTAGTTACCCAAGAAGCTAGGACGAGTCAAGACATACAAATCGGTTCACGCCAACATGGTTTGCGTGGACCTCACGACAAGAAGTACACTGGACCTTGAACATGTACCAGAAAGGGTTGTCTTGAGTGTCGTCAGGGCGCAAGTTGGTAACCCTGTCATTGCCCCTCATCAGCGAAGCTCAGTTGGGTTGCGTCCACAAGCTTGTCTGGCGTACCCTTGCAACTCGGCGGTGAGATAGAGAGCGAACATATCGAGATAGGTATGGGCAGATCAGTAACAACAAAAAACAGAAATGAACTAAGCAGCAAGATGGAATATCGCAGAGTGTGTTGAGCACAGGGAACAAAATCCAGCTGCGTTAGGTTCCAAGTGACGAAGGTGGGGTGGTGGGGTGTGCGAATAGCAGTCAGAGGGCCGTCAGGAGACCTTCACGTGACCTGGATAATCGAACCATCCGTGACTGGCCAATTTCTTGCTTCCGGATCCGCGAAACACCTCAATTGCACGATAGCCGTCAGCCCACGCCTCAATCGCCCTCAAGCGATGTCTTGACCGAAAATCGCATTTCCATCATGCAGGCTCTATGGTCGAGAGCCGGCCAGGCTCACCGCTGCGGATGCCGGGTCTGCGAAACCGCCGTCAGCGCCCTCGGCCGACGGGTGACGACTGCCTCTCGACCACGCAAAGTCACCTTTGCCGATATCTTTACAGCATGCTACAGCTCCATGTTTGCGGCCGCAGCTGTCGTCGATGCCGTGAAGAAGGAGGACCGCAGGCAAGACTTGGATCGTCAATTGGAGGAGACGCGGCGGGAATTGGCCGAGCTTCAGATGCTCCGAACCCTCGAGACGAAGCGAATTACAACCAACCTTACCCAAAAGGATGAACTGAGCCTCAGCCAGATGGATGTTCTATGGCAATCCCTCAAGGATATCTACACGAACCGACCGTATATGAAAGAGATCGACAAACCTGTTACCATTCGCGTTTCCGAGTTTTTGAACCGCCTGCAAGCCGACTATTATCAATGCCCGGATGAAGCAACCATGCTTGCTCTGAGGCAGACAGACTACGAGCGCCTTGAGCAAGCTATAAAGGACGAGGAGATTGATCAATCTCTCCCTCACCGGACTCCGTTAAACCAGAAACATCTTCACAACGACTCTCGGACAATTGTTCATCTTGTCACACAACTCCTGGACCGCGCTGCTGCTCACGACAAATCGACATCCTCCAGCCCCAGCTACTATGAGGCTCGCCATCTGGCGTACGAGGGCGTCTCTTATACTTTCGATTCTATCGACCCTGCCAGAGCTAGGAGAAACCGAATCACCTTGAACCGACGACTCAGAGAAGTGGTTGATTCCCCCGACCTCAGGCTAAAGGAAAAGGTTGGCAGGGTGTGCTACAATTTGCTTGTGTCGGCGTACCCAGCTGACATGCACACGCTCAACACCTTGATTGTTGCCTTTGACAAGCAAGGGCACAAGTACATTTCCGAGGCCCTGGTCAACTCATTCTTCTACTACCGACGCGTCCAGCCAACGCCATCTACTTTCGTGGCAATCTTGAATCACTACAAGAACTCCCAGAACCATGGAAGGTTCCTTCGCGCTCTTGCATGCCTTACTGGCCTTGATACAGAAACGGGAGCCAAGCTGGTTCGCAGACATGTCACTGACACTGCCCCGCCCAAGGCAAAAAGAATGAGTAACCAGACATCTACCCAAACAGGTGATTGGATCTGGGGGCACGCACCTCTTACCAAGCCTCTCATCGAGGCAGTGATTGATGGTCTTCTTCATTTCAAGTTATTTGACCAGGCTGCACTCTTCTTCGTGTCATGCATGAAGGCCAATGTTGTGCTTGGCACGAACACGATCAAGCAGTTGTTTGACGAGTGCATCCTCGCTCTTGACTGGAAGGCTGCTGTGCGTCTGATTCAGGGCTTCACGAATTGTCCAAACACATGGCAATCCATGCTGATGCACCGTAACGAGAGCACTACCTATCTCATCAGCCGGCTGCATGTCCTCCTTGACCTAGTTGGTCTGAGAACTTCTGGTGGCCAAGTGTCCGAGTCAACTCTGGATAATCTGTCCATCTCAACTCAGGGATTCCGCCAGTTTCTAGACGCTCTAGCGACGGTCGACTCTACCTCACAACTTCAGCTACAGAGCTCAACAACTCAGCTCGTCCAATCTTCAGAGAGCAGGTTGCTACAAATCGAGGCTCTCTGGAAGGAGGTGGCTTTTGTGGAAAGGACAACGCGCTCTATTGAGAGTAAACTCCTCTATCCAGATTTCAACCCCCAGTTCCGCGAGTCAATGGCTCTGCACATTGGAAACTCGGCAACCAAGCAGACATTAAAGCTCAATCAGGAGCTGATTGGTTTTCTGTCACAAGTCTCGATCTCGAGGCATGTGCTGGAGGCGCTGATGGAGTGCGAGGGTTTTCCGAGTAACAACAGGGGTGGTGAGGCAGTCAAGAAGCAGAAGAAGTCAAGGAAAAATCAGGCTAAAAACCAGGCCAAGGCATGGCTTCGCGATCAGAAGACAGCTGTCGTTCTTCCAGAACCGATAGCAATGTCGGCTGGGCGGATAAGCAGAACGCCTGGACAGTTTGCGCCAGCACATTTAAGGGCGAGACCAAGGAGGTTGATCACATGGCCAGTACCGGATCAGCGACCGGCATATCTAGAGCAGGGGCAGTGGGCGGGATTGGTTTGAGCGGACAAAAGACGGAGATGGGCGACCCCTCTCGTTTGTACATTGTTGAGGGAGGTTGATATGGCATTTGAGCCGCATTGGATGTAAACTTAGCTACACGTGGCCAGGCAGACGTTACCCAGCATACATATGAATGACTTTTCTTGTATCAACACGTACCTATCCAACCAACTCAACTTGCATTGCCTTGCAAAACCCTCGAGTTGATTACCTCGGCACCTGCGCCTACCACGAGCAGATCCCTTGATTACCTACCAAGATGGTCCCCCGCAGCCGGCGGCGCCGCCCTCGCCGCCACCAGCGTCCAGGGTCATGAGCGATCGTGGTACAGCACAGTGGATTTGACACGACAAAGGGCTCTCTGGACATGGCGGTCTGCAGTCTCACGGGGCATAGTTTCTATAGTAAGTTTCCTCGTCAGCTAGCACTGTATCGCAGGTCCCAGCCTCCCTCTCTGACAGGTTCTCGGCTGAAGATATGGACCCTCCAAGGGTCACGATGCGCCCTGGGCTAGGAGTCGAGTGGATGCTCCTCGACTCGCCGTCATCCAGTCACGAGGCATGGAGGGTCCACGGGGCCAATTGGATTGGCAGGTTCGAAGCTAGGGGCACGCCCCCCCGCACCCTTCCAGAGTTTGGAGTTTGTCCCTGTTCCAGCGCATCTCAGTGGAAAAGTACCGCGGTGAGCCCTGGAGCCTGGAGGATGGAGTCCAGTACTTCCCCCACATCGAGTTCATCCCAAACAAGTGGGAAGGGCTCCAGCTGTTCCCATTTTCACAATCCAACCCACGAATTGATTTGTTTTCTCCAAGGCAATGTCGGCTTAACAAAATTTGTCTGGATCCCGGGCTCGTCTTCCTTCTCTTTCCTCCTCCATCTCACTTTGTCCCTCTCGAGCTGTGTCGCGAGATCGAGGACGAAGACTGTTGCCGTACGCCGATGGATTATACGTCACAAGCTCCATCCTCTCTTATCGAAGCCACCGGATATTCCTGATCACTACCGGGCGTTGGCTTGACATCATTGTACTGCGCGGCACTGCGACGGTTCAGTTCAGCATTACAAAGACATTTGTCCATTGGCGAGCTGTTTTGAAGCACGAGCTTCGTCTGGGAACTTCCATTGTCCCAGCCGGACTACCCTGGGGCGAATCGCCGGGATTCTTATCACAACGGCCCTCGCCTCCAACTGACGCGACTCATTGCTCCCGATCGCAAAACCTTTCAATTTCTTCTCTCACTCGCTGGCGCAGGTTTGAGTCTCGACGCGAAAGAGTACCCCAATCAACCTTTGCAGCATGAAGTTTGGCAGAAAGTAAGTCCTCATATCAACCAGCGAATCAGCGCCGCAGCTCAGCTCAGCTCACTCACCACTCGCACAGCCTACCGCGCAATCAGGTCCCCGAATGGGCGTCCTCGTACATCAATTACAAGGGCCTCAAGAAACTGGTAAAGGCTGCAGCAGAAAAGGCCAGGAATGGAGAAAAGGTGGACCCTGCAGGTGGGCGGCTTTGACGACTCTCTTTGTGTCGCTCCCTGAGCCTCTCCCCTAACTCCCCATGCAGAATTCTTTTTCGCCCTTGACCGAAATCTCGAAGATGTCGACTTTTTCTACAACAAGAAACTCGCTGAATCCTGCCGCCGCCTGAACCTCCTCTACAACCGCTATGGCCGCACCCCCGATGTCGTCTCTACTCTCGACCAAGATGAGGTTGAGGAAGTTATGGGCGCTCTCCTCGAGCTGAGAAGCCAGCTGCGTAACTTGCAGTGGTTTGGTGAGATTAACCGCAGAGGCTTTGTCAAGATCACAAAGAAGCTTGACAAAAAGGTCCCGGACCTTGTAACACAGCACCCTTACATTTCGACCAAGGTTGATCCAAAGCCTTTTGCCAAGGAGGCAAACACGGCGAGGCTCTTGACTGAAATCAACAAGTGGATGTCTGTTTTGGCCGAGGCCCAGACTTTTGACGATGCCATGTCTGACCACTCAACTCGCTCTCTTGGCCGCGCATCAACGAAGGGGCTGCTGAACCTGCCGCAGGCGCAGCTTGACGCGCTTGATCAGGCGGTCCGGAACGATGATGTTGCAGCACTCGAGGCTGGCCTCAAGGAGAGCAATGCCAGCTCTGAAGATGGCTCCAAGCCACTTCTCTTGAACCTCCTTCAGCGATCCATCTCTGCACGGGCGAAAGCATCTATCGCCTTCCTGCTCTCTAACCTCAAGAGCCTCGATGAACCAGACGATATCAATGGCCGCAACTGCATTCATCGCCTTGTCATTCATATTGGCCGCACAAAGTCGAACCCCGGAGACCAGGAATCAAAGTCCTACCCTGTGCCTGCAGGTTCTCAGTTCAGCAACAAACATATCCAGGCTGGATTTTCTGCAACCGGTGCCAAGGCACTCAACACAAAGGAAAGCCAACTTCTTGGCAAGGACGATGAAGTTGTACAGCTCTTCATTTATCTCCTTGATCAGCTACGCCCAGAACAGCGAGCTGCGCTTAAGAGCCGTGACTCCTTCGGGCGAATGCCGCTTCACTACGCAGCCCAATTCGGATTTGTGGTGGTCTGTCAAATCATCATGGCCAAGATGCAGGAGTGGAATCAGTTCAATGTCAAGGATGGCATTGACACGCCTGAGTGGCAGGATCATGACGGTTGTGCTCCGCTTCACCTCAGTGTTGTTGGAGGTCACCCTTTGACAACTCAAGCTCTCTTGCAGGGTGAAAACTGGCAGGGGAGCAGCGAGTCAAAGGCTGAAATTCGCAAGTCTATCTCCAAATCAGGAGCCGTCTTGGCTCTTGCCACAAAATCCAACTACAGCACTATCGTGCAGATGCTGGTTGATGCCGGCGTTGACCTCAACTGGAGAGACAAGACTAATGAGACTGCTCTTCATGTTGCAGCCCGATTTGGCCACGCTGAGTGTGCTCGAATCATTATCAAGGGCACCGAGCTCCAAAAGGGAGACCTTGAGGCCACGGAGAACACGTATGCATGGACTCCTCTCCATGTTGCGGCTGTGGATGGCAAGCTCAACGTGGCTGAGCTTCTTGTCGAGGCTGGAGCCGACACCACACGCATAGACTCCTCCGGCTGGACCGCTAGAGAGCATGCTGCCTTGAGAGGCCACATGGATATCGCAAGACTCCTTGCGGTCGACACGGTTGAGGATGAGCCTCCATCCCGGCCTGTCGAGACCCTACAGCCAACTCCCTCAGAGATGTCGTCTATCGATGAGCGGCGCTCCAATGGCGCCTCAAGCGTGTCGCGGTCCCCCGAGGCCGTCAAGAGTTTTGGTCACCGTTACCTAACGGATGAGAGCCTTGTTCTTGTGAGCTTGGGGTCTATGGACATGCGGAAGAATGTTGAGCCAGTGAGCTTGGATCGCATCCCGCTCACTGAAGCTCATAATACCCAGCTCGACACTGCCTTGTCGATTGTAGTGGCTGCCACTGGAGCCCAGGGTGAGCCGACGATTATCGATCTACCGGTGCACGACAACATCGCCACGGAGCCTATTGTTTTCATGACAAAAGACGCCACCAAGGTGAAGCTTCTCTTCGACATTGTTCCTACCTACTCTGGCAATAACCAGAACAAGGTTGGTCGAGCCGTGGCTCTCTTGTCTTCTGTGAAGCCAACATTGGGGTCTCGACGAATGAACCTGCAAGGCGACGTTTGCGTTCCTATCATGTCCAGCAGCTTGGATGTTATCGGAACAGTCAACTTCAACTTCCTGGTCATTACCCCATTCCACCACCCCAATATGGAGGTTACCTCAAGACAGACCTACTGGAAGAAGATGTCATCAACCATGATTATCGGTCATCGAGGACTGGGCAAGAACCTCACATCCAACAAGTCCCTTCAGCTTGGCGAGAATACTCTGCCCTCCTTTATTGCTGCCGCCAACCTTGGCGCTCAGTACGTCGAGTTTGACGTCCAGCTCACCAAAGATCACGTCCCCGTTATCTACCACGATTTCCTCGTCAGCGAGACAGGCATAGATGCTCCCGTCCATACGTTGACTCTGGAGCAGTTTCTGCACATCAACCCTGACACTCGCCGGGGACCTCGTCACACTTCTTCAACGAAGCCTGTGGCTGAGGGCGAACCTGGTGGCTTCCGAGCGCGTAGCAATAGTCTTGCGCCGACACGCTCGCAGTCGATGGGTTTCGCTGGCAGTGGGCTACAGGACATGGACGAGCGCATGAAGCATACCCGTGACTTCAAGTCCAAGGGCTTCAAGGCCAACTCCAGGGGCAACTTCATCCAAGCCCCCTTTGCCACCCTGGAGGACCTCTTCCGCAAGCTGCCGGAAAACATTGGGTTCAATATAGAGATGAAGTACCCCATGTTGCACGAGAGCGAGGAACACGAGATGGACACTTATGCCGTGGAACTCAACTCGTTCTGTGACACGGTTCTTTCCAAGGTTTACGACCTCGCTGGTGAACGACACATCATCTTCAGCTCTTTCAACCCCGATATTTGTCTTTGCCTGAGCTACAAGCAACCGTCCATCCCCATCCTCTTCCTCACGGACGCGGGCTGCTGCGAAGTTTGCGACGTTCGTGCCTCGTCCCTCCAAGAGGCCATCCGCTTTGCGAGCCGCTGGAACTTGCTCGGCATTGTTTCCGCCGCCGAGCCCTTTATCAACAGTCCTCGCCTGGTCAAGGTCGTGAAGGAGAACGGAATTGTGTGCTTCAGCTACGGCACGTTGAACAATGATCCTCTGATGGTTCAGGTAAGTGGCTTCGTCCTTCTCTACGAGTAGCAATAGTAGCTGACATTTTCTGTAGCGTCAAGTCAAGCAGGGCATTGATGCCGTCATTGTCGACAGCGTCCTTGCCATCAGAAAGGGTCTCACAAGTGGAGAGACTCCGTCGGAGTCATCGGTCAACGGCGAGGCGGAAACGAATGGCTCCCTCAAGCCTGACCATTTGCTCAAGGAGCGGCTAGAGGAGTTGACCGTCAACGGCGCCGGTCCTTGAGCTAAACAGAATCAAGGCTGGAGTTGGCTATTGTGGGATGTTGCTAGGGAAGAGCATTGGCATGAAAGAGTTGACTTTCAACATGGACCTCCCGAGGAGACTGTTGTTCAACCATCACGGGACTGGAGATTACCTATCTAGATTTGCTATTTGGCGAGCCTCAAGACGGTTCCTTCTTTAGGTATAAGGGGGACAAGACGGGATGTCCGACTGACCTCTCCGTTACCCCATTCAATACAATCAAGCAAGCAAGCGATGACAACTGCGAGAAGTCGAGCCAAGACAGAGAGACAAGACCACAAGCAGACTAAACTCACAAGTCCATCTCGCCTATGCGACGTGATGCTGCCGCCGTTGGCCTCGACCTTCTGATCGTCACCGTCTAGACAAGGGTTCACAACGGACGGCACTCCCGTCGTACGATTCTGCAATGCCATAACGTCATGTCTCAGGGCGCCATTCGTTTCCCAGGGTCCTTAAACGAAGCCGCCCGAAGGGAATACCACGCTTAGCCAAAGGGGTCACGCGCGTAACAGGGGCAAAGCCGATTGAGTTTACTCTCCTTGGCTATCAAGATCATCAAGTTGGCCATGCTAGCTGTGGTATTAGTCGCGCCAAGTTTCCACAGGGGATGGAGGGTCAGTAAGTCACCTGGGCTGCAAGCGAGTGAGTCCCCGGGACTGGGGCCGAAGGCAAGGCCATGAGGTCGCTTGTCTCAGGTGTCTGATACAAGCCGGCCAGAGGAAGTTGCTAGATACGGGTTGCACCCCCAAGAGAGGAAGCGGGAATCCTCTTTTTGGAATGGATTTGTTTCAGTCGCTTGCCAATTGCGGTTCCGCGTAGATGGGCGAATTGAACTTTGTGGTTCCTCAATGTTTCACAACTTGTGCGACAGAACTGAACACTGCAGCGAGGAGCGTGTCGTGTCTCAGGGTTTCCGTTACCCGGAGGGGCAAAAGGGTTGGCAACCTAGTTAGTTCCCTATCTGGGCCTGATAATCAACAAACAGTAAAGCTTGCGAGCGCGGAATGACCCGTGCTGAGGGCAAGTTAGCCTTGCCTACCTACGTACAGCTGAGAAGTGATAGCTCGCCCCTGTATTTGAGTGGACTTCCTTGCACCTCGTCAAGCTCCCATTTTCAAGCCCCCCAGCTGAATGCAAGTAGACACAGCCAGGCGTAGAGGCGCCAGTTGGAGCGTCGAGTTGAGCATTGAAAGGGACAAGGGCCAGGGGGTTTTCGGGCGAAAGGCGTGCAGTGCAGTGCAGTCATCCCGTCAAGTTGGATGTTCTGTCAACCTCCAAAAAGCAAAAGTTGGCATGAGTTGCTTCTGACAAGTCAAACTGTCAAACACGGGTAGCAGGGTGCATCCGTCGGAAAGTGGCCCACGGCGGGTCCCCTCTGTAGGTACGACGTACGCACAGAGGGAAGCAGTAATTAGCAGCTGAAGCCCTGCCTGTATCCGGGGGTACTCGAGGCTAAGAGTGAGTGGCGAGAGCGCTCTTGGTGTGACTGACGGAGATATCATAATCGACGACTTGAAGCGGTGACAAGGGGCGACAGGGGGGGTTTCTGAAGAAGCACCACTACCATCACCACCCACACTCCCGAGATTTCCCCCGCAAAAAAGAAAAAAGCAAAGAAAACGCGAGGAAGCATGGGAAACATGGGCGAGGCGGGGTCCCGAGTTGCGACGAACGGGAACAAAGCAAGACCCGAATTGACTTGCTTGTGATTGTAACTGTTGCTCCCTCCCTCCTTCACAGCCAGGAACCTATCATGACTCCTCGTCAAGGATCCCGTTGGTGGCGGATGTAGTCTTGCGGTTCCGCAGCAGGGCAAGGAGCAAGATCCAGAAAAAGGCAAGCAATGAGACGGATGGTCAAGTTTGTTGCTTCCAAAGCTTGCCAGGGGAGGTGGGAGGGGGATGGGATACGAACTTGGCCGGACCGTCATGATAGGCGCTGACACGGCGGAGAGAGTGAGGGCTAGCCGTTTAGTTCCCTGCGGTGTAACAGAAAACATGGGCTTCTGTGACAAAAGAGATCCGCGGCCGGGATACAATGCACGTTGGAAGGATTGCCGCAACTCTCAGGGCTGCCAGGCGTGCTGTGGAGAGAGAGGGAGGGCGGGAGACATGCCCCGGTCGAGTCCAGTCGAGACCAGAGTTTGCTTTTCTTTTTCCTTCTTTTTTTCTCGCACTTGGCCATTCATGCATGCGTGACGCTCCAGAACAAGGGGGCTAACTGGCTGAGCTTTTGCTGAGATCCGGGGGAGTACGTACTGGGACAAGCTGGGCTCTTGTCATATATCATATTTTGCGGAGGAAGGGGGGAAGCCCGCCAGAAGGACCAAGGAAAACCCCAACGGGCTGCTGTGACAGGCTCGCAAGCTTCGCTGCCGTAGGACAGCACTAACTAACTACTGCGCAGTAGACGGCGGAGCGGCACGATGCTGGTTTCTGAGTCCGGGGCATCTTGGTGACTGAGGCGGCGCCGTTTCATGCGCAGCGAGAGAGAGAGAGAGAGAGAGAGAGAGAGAGAGAGAGAGAGAGAGAGAGAGTCGAGCGGAAGAAGCTGCAGAGCGAAGGCTGGCTGGTAGGTATATCTAAAACCCTGCTCGTGGGGGTATTTCTCCGACCACTCGAGGGAGGCTGGGCAACGGCGTCGTAACCATGAAGGTTGTCGAAAGTGCAATATCATCTGGACGAGTGTCGGCCCGGGATCTCAACTCTAGATAAACGATTATCAGTTTCCAAGTGATATCGGCAACGATACTCCTTTGCAACCTCTAACGTAGTTCGGGCATTCCCCGACAGAGATGTTCAGCCAGATGCAAGGGATCCCACGGCCATGGTAGAGGGAGTGTCCATCTCATCACATCGCAAGCCGTTGCTTTTTCTTGTGTTCCCCCAGCTTTTCTTTTTTCCCTCGTCCAAGTTCCTTTTTCCTCCAGCCTCTTTCCTGTTGTTCTCCGAGACGGGAAATAGGCTGCTTTCTTTTTCCACGGTTCGTTTCTCGTCTAGCAACTCTTGGCTCGCACAACTTTGTACTCGGGTGTGTTTGCAACAACGGAGGCAAATGCCGATGACGTGACTCGCACCCACGAGGACGGCACGGGAAAGACACCCAAGTTCCAGTGGAGGCCTGAAAAAGAAAAGGTAGATCGATGAGATCGATTCCCATCAACAGATATCCGTATGGGCATGCGGGGTGCAGCTTCGAAACTGTTGGCACCCTCAAGACGACGGTTGAAGAGCGACAAAGTCGAGGCGCTCTGTTTGAGTGAGCGCCAACTGTTCAACATGAAACACGCGATACTGCCGTTAGCTGAGGAGAGTGAGCCGTTGGCGCCATTTCTGTCTGGCTCTGCCTCAAATCAAGTCAAGTCTCTCACCAAGCTCAACTACTTTCCGCTGAGGGTCGGTCGGCTTCTCAACCACTCACCAGCTGTTGTCAACGACAAGACTGTGCCCAAACCACGACCAAGACAAACCAGACGAAATCATGGCTTGAGTGAATCCCCACCGTTCCCCGCCATCGCGCCATTTAGACCATCAACGAGACGATGCCCACCACCCACTGGACCCCCAACCCGTTGTCTCTGTGTCGGTTGGGGGCTTTGCTGGGCAACGTGCTGTGAGGATAGCCGCGACACGCTGCAATGATCCTCCGCTGACTGTTGTGACATCAAGCTTTGAGTGAGATGCCGGTACGTTATCGTTCGAGAGCAAGACGGCGGGGATGTCATCCTCTTGGACTCTGGGCGGCGGGGCGGCGGCATGACTCGTTGGTCTTGGTCGCGCCCTAGCTCGACAGGACAAGGCTTGCAAGGGTCGAGGGGGTGAGGCCATAGGGACCCGCCTGCAACGTTCTCCACGGCTGCCAGGGGACCCTCCAGCTTGAGTGAGACTGGACTCGGCCGATTGCTCGCCGGGATGCAACAGCAGAGCGGCCGGCTGGCACTGGCACTGTTCACTATCCACAGCCTGCCCTGAGGCCGAGGCAGGGGGACGACCTGCCCTTGTATCGAGATGCCGCGCTAAGCCAGCATGTCGTATCGTGCCAAATTCTCCTCCCATCAGAGTTTTGAACCGTTGCCCGTTGTGCCTGTAACTTCACAAGGCAGAGGGAATGACTCGGAGATGTGCACGTCGACCCTGGCTTGAAACGTCTTGGACTTCATTTCCAGCTCTTTCCCGGCGCTCTCATGTCAGCTCATCAAAACCAAGAGGCCTCGCTCCTTTTGCGGCCCGTGGATGTCACAGTTTTGCCATGTCCGTCTCTTGACCTCGATGGGGCCATCATTAGCATCGACCGGGTTGCCAGGGCCGCGCATAATAATGATTTCCCGCTCTGGCCGCGGTCTCTGCACCGGTCCCAGCGCCAACGCTGCCCAGAGCTGCCTGTGCCACCGTCGACGCTTCGTCAAGTGCTCTAGGTATATGTACGTTGTTCAGAGGCCATCAACCATCGCCACTTGTTCCACTCCATGAGAGGGTCGATCCGCCGGTAGTACAGAATAGTCGGTGACAGCTGTCCCCTACGGACCGCTCCTCAGCGGACCGCGCCTTTGGTTGACCTGACCTGAGCCGGTTCCATATTTCCTGCCGCGGCTGTTTTCAACTCGGTTTGCCGGTGCCTTGTCTAGTTTCAACACGATGATGGAAATGGGGCTTGGTTGAATTATTCCAAGCCTTGGGCGCTGGTCTCGAATCTCTCCTCCACTCGGGGCTGCGATACCTGGCGCAAAGTGCAGTTGATGACGAGTCCATGGCTTGCTTCTAATGCGCAACGATGGAGCGAATTGCATCTCGTGCCTTGCCCCGAGCTGACCGGTTGAGATGAATTCAGCTCCCAGTTCTGCAGCCCCCATATCCATACATGTGCGTTGAGCGTCGAGTACGACGTTTCACCTGCAAAGCTCGGAGAATTTTCTGCCCTGATGCTTGCTGTACGTACGTCAGCCCATGCATCTTATATTGTACCTCGCAGATTAAAGACACGAGCCTTTCACTTGCAGTCAGGCACAGCCGGCAGCACAGCCCGGTGAGGTCTGCAGGTCTCTGCTGCTTGTTCATCCCCTTGGTCGTAAAGAGACCTGGTGCTGAAGATCTCTGGATCCCGCCCGTAGGTGGAGTTCCGAAGTTCCTGGTTGTTGGGTTGTGTTCAGTTCAGAGTGGTATGTATGTGTGTCAGAACAGTCAGTTATCAACTGGCGTCGGAAGAAACGTGACGGGCTGTCACTTCTTTGTGACACCTGATTGAACCGTAGTCGCCGAGATGTCTGGCAACCCTGAAGGGTTCAGCCCAACAAGGATCATTATCCTTCCATGGAATGCCATGCCAGATGAAAGTCTGGATTGACGAGATGCCGCATCTGATACCGGCATCTGTTTCTGTGCCATCTCGAGGCGATCGAGGCCTGCAGTGATCGGCTTCGACCCCGGTTTTCGGTTCCATTCGCCCACAGTCAAGCTTGCTAGTAAGCCTCGACGAGAGCCCGACGTCGTATCGACATTACCATCTCAGCCGCCCTACCGCCTCTCCTTCGTCTCTCAACACAATGTCGGCTGCTGTCACATCCAGGCGGATCAGGAACTCTGTGATCCAATCTTGGGAGCCGACCGCGAGGATCGCCCCCACCTGACAGTTCGGCTATGACCACTAGTTCGGTTCAGCTCAATCCCTTGCCGTTGCACCTGTCAGGGCCGGCACGATTCAGACACTGGCATCAAGATAACTAATGACAAGGACTGGTATAATGCAGTTTGCAATGCGACCTCGCTAACTTAGCGAAGCCGGCTCCAGTTCTTTGAAGTCGACAATGGCAGCGCCGGCGAGGCTCCAGGCACGCACCAATCACGGCGCTACCCGTTCGCTATACAGTCTCCATTGCCTGCGCGGAACAACTCCGTTTATCTTGGTACCTCGGCGTTGCATCGTGGATTCCTAGAGGCATTAATGCCAGTTCGGTGAGTCCCTGGAGGCACTAGGCAAAGACCGAAGTGCACCTGATCGGCCCTCAGTACAATAAGTAGCATGGCCTTTGGGGCACCACTTCTCCTGAGGGTTCTTGTGCTTGTGACCATCTGTCTTGTCAAGTGGCGTTGCTGTTTTCGAAAACGGATATAAGCGCAGCCTGGCATGTAAACCTTGTAACCCAATTCAGTTTCCCCGACATGCTCGATGAGACAGACGACGTCAATGCTGAAGCCTGACAAGATAGGCATGCCGTGATTTAGTTGGTGGAACCAATGGCCTGATCGCGATGAAGATATGCCACAGGTAAGCATGGGGCAATCGTTCAAGTTGTCCATGGTAAGGGTCAAGAAGCATGGACAAGCCGGAGACGTTAGTGTCAAGAGCGAGTCAAGTAGTTTGTGCTGTCAGCCTAGTCCCCCATCGCCATACGAAGCGAACTCCTCGAAATAGCAAGGAGTCCGCTTCCGCTCTCATGATCCCGGGAATGACAAGGCTTCTCGCGTACACATGGCCAAGAAACCAGTGGCCCGTGCCTGAACGGATCTGATGGAGTTGGTGGTGGGATGGGGTTGTGTGGTGGGTTCCGGGATGTGCTGTTCGTGGAAACAGAAGGGTTGGTGAACATGGGATTTTTCTCAGGTGAGGTCCATAGTAGCGTCATCATCGGTAATTGGCAAGGGGAGTTTGCTGTAAATGGTATTAGAGTTGGCCAACAGGCTTTGGGCTTGGCGGTTACGAGGCCACGTTCTCAGCCGTGGCAGAACCGTTGGTACGACACTGTCAAATGTCAATAAGCGGTCTTAGCCACTTTGCTCGTCCCTATTCTCCTCTTGGGCTTTTTGGCTGGTCCTTGGCATATGAAGTTTTGACTTAAAACCTCGAACGTGCGACAGCGTTGTGAATGCAGGCTGAGGCGGACCCTGGCTGAACGTGCCAGATTTCAGTCAGAGGGTTCAGGCTGGCTAATGGTCTGATCTGAGTACCCGTTTCAACGGTTGCTTCCGATTGGCGTGAGCAGGTGTGGCACGTGGCAGCCATTGCTAAATCGACCATTGTTTTGAGCTGGTCTCAGGTCAGATCATGGGAGGGACGACGGTAGGGCCAGAGAAGCGTAGGGCAGGACAGGAAAGGGCAGGACAGGGCTGGGTGACGTACAGACAGCAAGCAAGCACTTTGGCCGAGTGTGTGCTCTTCGATCAAGGAGCTTGGCCAGGCTCAGATCTGACCATGCAAACATATTTGCTTCTTTCCACGATTGGCGACGTCTGGCCGCACCCATACCATACCAGACCATGCCATACCATCCATACCCATGGCCGATGCATACGAGATTAAACCAGCCAGAGCCGGATGGTCCGTCACCGCAAGATCCATATCCATGCGAGGGTGCATTGACAAAAGCCTCTGCTGAATCTGACGGCAACTCAAAGCCGTCCTGACTGTCATTTTTGGCACGGTTGCAACAGCAGAGTAAGAAACGAATTGCCGCCAAGAGTTGATTGGCGACTCCTGGAGGACAATCCTTGCAGAACAGATGAGGAGGGATGATCGGTTGGTTGGTGGTGTGGCCTGTGTGGGTGGCAGGGCCATGGCTGCAGGAGGTCGTCCGTCTTGTCGTTGACGACTACAGTGCGACTGGCATTCAGTGGATGAATGTTGTGAAGGTGGCCTGAGGCAGTGATAGCAATTGGCTCTTTCCCCATCCTCATTGAGTTTCTGACCTTCTCAATCTATGCCAAGGTCGCGATTGGATATTCCAATCCAAATAGTATCAAAAGCCACCCAGAGTATATTTTGTTTTGCGGCGTATGTGCAGATTACAAAAACGGTCGGGCTTGTCATACGGAATGAGCTATCACAACTCCCGGACGTTGTCCTTGGTGTTGCTGGACCGGCATTGATTCGCTGCAGACAAACCGTTGTTGGCACCATGCTTCTGGCGCTAGTCCGATGTAGCCTTGGGAGTCTTTTTTTTCGTAGGTAGGTTGTATGCGAGCAACAGTCGTCGGCGGAGGCGGACTCAGACTCAGTCGCGAGCTTGCTGCAATGCAGTCTTGCAGATCGACTGAACTGCAAGGTGCATTACACACACTTACTCCCATGGATGCGCAGCTCTCCCCTAATTGCCGGTCAAAGCGTCCTATACGGCTGCCATGTTGCCCGGCAGAAATGAACAGGAATGAAGAGGGCTTGCGATATACATACTGTACATCCATGTATGTGATGCATTAGGGTTGAAGATTTTCAGGTGCAGATTACGGAGTGGACTTGAATATCAGAGCAGCCACGCGACACCGTCTGCCCGGTGGTAACGGCCAAGGACACTAGCGGGACCTATCAGACCCCCGAGAGCGATATTCCAAGGGCCTCATGTGCGAGACATCTGCCCATCTCTTGAGCCAGCCTTATGCGCGTTGAAAGAGGTAGTCTGCCTGTATCCGTAGACCGCTCCAGCTCGGTCGGTCCACTAGATACTTGCTGTACAGGCTGTACGATGAAGCAGATGAACCTGTATGCTGTATCTCGCCAGCCACACGATGGAGAAGGAGCCCACTGGAAACTGGAGATGAACCAGCGCCACATCTCCAGTATTACTGTACCTTGACTGAGCAGGGCCTTCACGCATCACCGCACTCACTCCTGCGCCAGCATCTGGATCCATCCATGACCCCGGCATCTCCAGCAGCAGGTGTCATCGTGTGTAATGGACAGGTACTGTACCCGTGCTTGCCCTCCTGCTTGATCAAGAGAGTGAGCCTCCATCGCACTAGCGCGCCGGATGTAGGTGCAAAATTCCCGCAGCGCGCGCCCTGGCTCGGCCTGCCTGCCTACCTACCTGGCAACTGGGACTGGGAACTGGGTCGTAGCAGGCGCCTCGTCTCGTGTCTTACAGGGTCGAGGGCCAGACATCAACGGAGACGTCCTTCGCCGAGGCGGTGAGGACAGGCATCACGATGGATGCTGCTCGCTCCGGACGGGGCGGTTCGGTTCCTCCAGGCTTTTCCAAGGCAACGTCGAGCGTTGGATCGTATGATCAGCAAGCCCAACACTTATCATGGGCTCGCCAATCTAGTTAGCATATCCCGCCTAGCATGATCTCTGCGTGCAATCCGTCAAGAACCCCTCACCGCGAATGCAACACTAGAGGAGGAGATGTCATCTCTGAAGAAGCGATTCCCCGGGGAGCCATGCTTAGCCGTAGCGCGCAGCGTTTGGGGAAGGGAAGTAGTGGGATGGAAGGGAAGGTTGGGCGGAAGAGATGGGTTGCGCCCGCGCCCGCGCCGCCGCCGCCGCGAGCCTCACGGGTGCCGGATGATCAGCAACCGCATTTTCTGGATTGGACCTGGAAATGTCGGAGAAAGAATTCGACATTTGTTTGGCCTCGAATCAAGCCTCGTGGACGACACCTCACCTAGGAAAGAAAAAGTGTGTGGGGACCAGTAGCAGCGAAGCCCAGCCCAGCCAGAAATACATGTACTGTAATGCACCGGCGTTGGTTTCACCCGTTGCCAACCACCCCCCCCAGTTCTAAACTCTAATTCAGGATAAGGCGTCTATCACCATCTCCTTATGGCGTTGGCGCGGTCGGCATTATTGGCAATCATCCATGGTTTTGGTAACCTGCGACGCCATTCCGGCCCGTAATGGACGTGGCTTTGGCTCGAGCCGTCGACAACTTCGTCATGTTTGAATCAGAGAACCTCGCATCCCGGTGAGGCAACACAAAAGGAGTTGAACCATGCCTTAATCGTTCGAGCCTGGGGTAAAGGGGAGAGGGATCTCGATATTATGGGCCTGGCTGGACCTGGCTGGGTTGATACGATGCGATGCGATGCGATGCTGCGCTGTGCAGTCCCTACTGTGCTGGGCTGCTCGTCCAGGCGGCTGCATCGGCGTCAGGGGACGGGAGAGGGCTGTGCATGCATCATGGCCTGATCGACCGTAGGGCCAACGGCCATGGATGAGGTTGATATGGGATGCTTGCCCTCTCCAAGGGTACCTGGGTATTATTATTCATCATTTGATCATCTGGGGCATAGATCAAGGTTACACTGAGCTTTCATCATCAACTTTGACCCTCAGCTCTCATGGTCAAAATGCGACAGGTCAGCTGTCCGTCCTGGCTGCGCGTCACTCAGACCTGATAACCGAATTTTGCCAAAGTGCTGGCATGGCATGGCATGGCAGCCCGTAAAGCCCTCTTCTCTTCATCAAATCAACCTCGGCGCTGCTGTGTTGGCTGGAGGATGTGGAGGCGGCGTTTGAAACGTCGGGGTCTGGAAGTCCTTCAGGGCAGACCATCCAGCAAATCGAGGCTAGCGGAAGGCAGGGGGCTTCCCGCACCAGCAGGATCCTTGGATCCTCCACCTGGGATGCGACCTACGGCGGATGCTCTTTCACGCACAACATCCAACTTGGGAATCGATACTATCGAAAGTTTGCAATCTTAATAAAAACAGACATGAGGTGAGGTGAGGTGCTGTGCGGTGAGACTTTTTGGTGTTGTATGTGCGCTTGCGTGTGTGTGTGTTGTGTTACCAAGGACAGCAATAAAGAGGCATTAGGGTTTCCTCCGTCCGAGAGGCGTCTACCTGCGGTAAGCGGCACGCGGAAAATTGCAACAGGGGATCGCCCAGAGCCCAGTCGAGGCCCCCCTCCCAAGCTCGCCTTGTGGCTCTGAAGCCCTTGGCTTGCCCTGTTGAGCCTGGAGCCCGGAGCATGGGCTTGAGCTTGGGGGGGTAGCATGGATAAGGGTCAAGCGGGTGACGGTGGGAAAAGAGCCGAAGTCAGGAACGGCATGGTGACAATCGGCCGGGACGGACCAGGGTGCTGGCTGTGGGTGGTGGGGAAACACCGCTCAGCAGGCTCAAGTGGCATTGTGGTTTATCCTGCTAAGGGCGAAGAGCACGTAGACTCCGCGTCATGGCTCGAAATAGATGCCATATAGTGGTCAATGGTTCTGCACGGCTTGCTGCGAGCCCGACTCCTGTCTGATATTGATGCTGTATCAGGTCGACTCGGCGTGCCTCGTGTGCCTCGTTTGCCCCTACCTCCCTAAGCACTTGCAAAAGGCTATTCTGGATGTCCCGGGCTCGATCCCGTTTCCTCTTCAGGCTCCTGCTCAGAGCGCCAGGAGCCAGAATGGGATGCTGATGAGACGGGACGAGGCACTCACTCGCGGATGACATGAGCGCCCTGGACCGGCACGAGCCTAACCAAGGTCAGTCTGGCAAGTGTTGGGTTGGTCGACCCGACCCCGCCCTCTGGTTTGACTCCCGCCTTGTCCAACGTGCAAGGTGCCGCCTAGACGTCGTTGGGTCGCCGCCAACAGCTGTCAAAGAGAGTTGTTCGAGTCAAGCTGCGATGGCATTGTTGTGGCCGGCGAGTCGATGGAGCGGGGAGCTCAATGGAGAACAACAATGAGAAGACGGCTGACTAACGGGCACACTCCTGCTCGAGGCACAGCAGCACAAGGACGGCATAGGGGAATGTGGGGGAGGAGAGCTGAGATTATCCACCGCAAAGGACTGCAGGTACAGGCAGTAGTATGTACATTTGCTCGTCAGTCGTAAGAGTGAGGTACATACATCGGATACATGCCCGCCTCCAGGTCCAGCTCCCTGCTCTACCGTGTAACACCGTTTGCCACCTTTTTTGTGCACATCTCATCTCGTGCAGTCTCTCATCGGCTCTGGGCCGCCCTGCCCTGCCCTGCCCTGGGCTCCGGTGAACTGGTCCCATCATGGGCCATCTCCAAAAAAGCACAACCTACGGTACGTACCGCGCGCCATGGCTGAGGCGCCCGTGGATCCATGGAAAAGTCCATCCCCACTTGGCGTTGGCGCGCTCAACCTCACCCCAGCCCCGACGCTATCCCAAGCCCGCTCGTTCACACCCACAACTCCACATTTTCACACGCCCATTAATGAGAGCGAGAGAATGAGAGAGCGCATCTTGCACGCCCACCCTCGCGAGGGCTGGCTGGATCTCTCTCCCCCAGCTAATACCTCACTTTGCACCGCAGACAGACGCAGCCAGCAGATGCAGGACAGGCAGTAGACAGCTTCCAACAGGCATCAAGACGGTGGATTCTGCGGGCACTTTGGGGCAAAAGCGGATCGCCGCCGCCGCCGCCTCATCGTCTGTCTGCGTCTTCGTCTGTTTAGAAGTGAGGTGCTCTCCTCTGGTGGTCGCGCCGGGGAAGCAAGATGGCTCAACCGTCGTGCTTCTTTTCTCGTCCGTTCTCTTCAAATCTCTTGCCCTCCCGTCATGAGCTAGCTAGCGCACATCTGATGCATGCAGTCGGCTCGTCTTCTCAGCCTTCTACGCATCACCTACGCGCACTTGGCGGGATCCGCTAATTGATCCCTTGCCTTGCAAGACGCCCTCGTCTCGTCGTAGGTCGTCTTCGTCGTCCGTCGACACCCTTCCCTTGGCACCCTCGTTCGCTCGCTCGACACCACCCTCGACGCCATTAGGCTCCTCGGCTCCTGGTCCCCTGTCCCGGTCTCAACGTCGTCGACAAACGCACTGTGTCTCTGCCAAAAAAAAAAAATTTCCCCTCTGCGCTGCGTGCTTTAACTTGCTTGGTGCTATCATTGGAAACGCCCAATGGTTGCGTCGCAGCGCTCGCGGTGATGGGGCGGCCCCTAACACCTAAACAAGACACCACAGGTCTCGCTCACACTATCGTGGCCCGCACTACACCACCTTGGACCATCGCTTCGTACTCTCGCCCATTCGTCTTGACGCACTACCTACCTACTCCAGCTCTTAGCTCACCCGGGCACTTTACGCCGCCATCGATATGTTCGATACCTCCTCGTCTCAGTCCGTTGTTAGTGCCCGCCCCGTTCTCCATCCTGCCCGTCCATCCCATCCCATGGATCCATGCCCACATATCGTTTCCTGGCCCCTGATGCATCTCTTCATCTCACTCACCTGTTTCTCCATCAGCCTCCCTCCCTCTCGCTCAAACTTCCCTCTCTCCCTCCTCCTCCATCTCCCCAAATCCTCGCCCATGACCATCTTGTCCCCCCTCCCCCCCGTTGCCGAATGAGCCCCACTGACGCCCGCCATTGCAGGGGCCCCTTGGTTCCTCTTGATCTCCTGCGTGGTTCCTTGCTGGTCCCGGTGCATGCCATGCCATGCTCGCCGCACACCTATAACTAAGTGCGATTTGCGACATCGAGGGCGTTTGCTGCTCGCCGCCTGGTCTTGTCTTTCACCTCCCCCGTCCACTTTGTCATTTGGCATCTGCATGGTCCTGGTCCTGGGCTGCTGCTGCTGCTATCAAAGCACTCTCTCCACTGCCCTTACCCAGCGGGACCTCGTCTCGTCCCAGGCCCAGAGCAAGCTGGCCGTTTATTGATATCTCGCCGACCCCCCCGTCTCGCAGTCCGGATACCTGACTCGACTCGCCTCAGCTAAACACCACACCTGACTTGAGCCAGACCTACCCATCTCAACCTCTCGAACTCATAACAGCTCGTTTGGCCAATCTCATCCCCTGGACAAGGCCCTGTTCACTTGGCGCATACCGCGTCAGCTTCTTGTCCATCTCAAACCCCAATCTTTGTTTCTATCCTTGACCTCGGCTTCGTCCCTACCGAGTTGCCGTCACATAAGACTCTTGCTCCCAGCGATTGTGTCTTATAGACCCAAGGCAGAGCTATTTCTGTTCAATATCTCCATACTCTGGTTCGACCGCACACTCCTTAGCTCTATCAACCCAATCGTCCTCGAGGCAACAGCCGACTCGCCTACAACGGCATAACACAGTCGTATAGAACGAACTGTGGCTCGCTTCACATCAACACGGTTGCCGCCGCAGACGTCGCCCTCTCGTATCTCCCAACCGACCCCAGCTGATCTACGAGGTCTTCATCTGTCTGTGTTTTTCGTTGCGGAGTCCCCCGATCCTTCGTCTGGAACAACCTGGACCTGGACAGGAGTACCAGCTCGGACCACGCGCAAGGCTCAGCACCTCTTCCGATCCTTTCCCCGGCCCCAGCCAAATCTCTTCCCGATCCACTAGGCCTGGATCTGCCTGCATTAACACGCCTTATTAAGTTGAGCTGCCAGTTCCCGCGCTTTTCGTCTCCTCCCCATCTGCCTCTTTCATATCTTCAGTCACACGTTGGACACGCCACCGAAACTCGATATACAGAAGAATCCTTCACTTGCGAATCACTTGCCGCATAGTCCTTGGATAATCGCTTAGTCTTGATTCTCATCTTTTGGAGTACTCAACTAGACTGCTATTCTACCACCACCACCACCACCCTACCTCACTCTCGCGCTAATCGTGCTTTTAATTTCGCCTAAGAGTCAACTATTTGGTTGTGACTCTATCTCCAGATCCGAACAAGACTTGATATCCTTTCGGAAACTGCAACAATTCCTCGCCGAACCAGCCAATCTTAGCATGCTGTGATTAGGTGGTGGCTTGCATTACTGTACCCAACAACCACCGACATCATCGGCGCAACGCCCCTCGTCATCACCGAGACCACCACGAAGACAACATGGAGCTGATGGAACTGGTTGAAAACGAGCCTACCGCTCGTCCCTTTCAGTGCGATTGGCAATCATGCACTAAAGTACTTGAACACGCCCTGAGACTCATATTCGACCAAGCTGACACTTGTCACCAGAGCTTTAATCGCAAATCCGATTTGCAGAGACACTACCGGATACATACCAATGAGCGACCTTATTCGTGCTCTATCCCCGGCTGCGGGAAGAGCTTCATTCAACGGAGTGCCTTGACCGTTCACATCCGAACTCACACTGGAGAGAAGCCACACCAGTGTCAGCACATTGAATGCGGAAAACGATTCTCAGATGTACGTACGATTAGGGCTTACACCTTAACCACGCTAACTGGCCATGACAGTCTTCGAGTCTTGCCCGTCATCGCAGGATTCACACTGGAAAGCGCCCTTACAAGTGCGCCCACGACGGGTGCTCCAAGAGGCAGGTTAAGACACGGATGTCTTTGATCCCCTTTGCTAACTCGCATTCCAGCTTCTGCAGAAAGACGACAATGGTCAAGCACCAACGTCGATCGCACCAACAAGGAATGAACCCCAACGATATCCTGGACGACTGCTCCTCGGACTCCGATGATGACGAGCCCCCGTCCACTCCTCAGCACTCTGGGATGACCTGGTCCCCTCAGGATATGGTTCCCATGAACCAAGGGATCCCGCACGGCTCATTGCATCGCTCGGCTTCTTATGCCGACTTTGAGCAGCAAGTCCATGGGCAGCATCTTCAGCAGCAGTACGGCGGCCGACAAGGCCTTCCTCCTAGCGTTCCCCACGAGTTCCATGGACCACCCATGCCTGACCATCATGCGGGCGTCCAGATGGTTCATCGACCCACGAATATGCCACGCCAGGCATACTATGTAACTGAGCAAGGAAACCCCGGCGTTGCCACCATGACGAGTGCCGTTCAGCCTCATTATCAACTCCCTCAGCAGGTGGAGCGACCTCCCATCGACATACCATATCCGGCTTCAGGAATTGCAACCTCGATTCAGAGCAGTCCCAGTGCCTTTTCTGCCACCTCGGTTCCTAGCCCAATGATCCCGGAGGGCTTCTACGCGCATCAACCTGGAAACCCACCAGCCTATAGCGCGGCGGATTCTCAGCCGGCTATAATCCAGTACCACCAACCTATCCAACATCCCATGAGCCAGTCTCAGCCACCTGTGACTTCCCAAGCACCGCAGATTCAGGCTCCGCCGGCTGACCACTATCCTCAACCGCCTACTCAGCCACAACAGGAGCAGTGGGCTCATTACGACCCGCCGATCGAAGTCACGACTATTGGACAGTTGCCGGCCTACGGAACTGGGGTTTACGATCTCTACGGACCGAAGATTGAGTTTGATGACCCGACAATGCAGCTACCAAGCAGCAGGCTTGCGAGCCTGTGATCGATTCAAGCTTGGAGACCGTTTCATGTTTAACGAATATTCCCTTGGATGACCATGCTCCAGATCGTCATTTTGTTCACGACGATAACTTGTAACACCATAATCATACCCGGGCTGGACCACGCAACGATTCCCCTATCATTGATTTGATTCTTGTTCTTTTGAAGAGAATATACCCACCAGGACTTTTAGGACCTGACATGAACGGGCTTCAGAGCCTGTTGAACAAAGTCCATTGGCATTTCCCCTAGACCGCATGAAAGATACCATACCCAACGCGAGAGCATCTATTGGCGTTCTAGTCTAGCCTCACATCCTGAGCGAACTCACGGGCTACTCTTCACCCCTTTTTGCGATTTTTATTCTTTTTCTGTTTGGGCGCAGCAAGTGTGATGTCTGAGTCACATACGATGGGTTGTTTCCCATCAACTCAGCCTCACTATCTAATGGTTCTCTGGGATCTTTGCTGTTCTTGGGCATTTCTTTCACAATGTGTTACAGTGTGTTTGTTTGTTTGAGTTGATTTGCATTTCAAGTTCTTGCCGTTCCGGCATGAGATGACGCTGATACCCTCCAAAAAGTTGTGTCGATGTTGGATCAGGCGTACAGTTTATTCCCAGACAGTGGGTGGGCGGGCGACAGGGCGGGCGGCGGCACGGCTGGGGTATATAGGAGGGATTCGGGGCCATCTAGAAGACCACTTCTTCAGCGCTGACAACGGCATGTCGAGCTTGGATTCACGGACGCGATCATGAGTGACGATGGATGGAATGGAAGGAAAGACGGGAACGTGGAGGAACAAAAAGAGTTGAGCGTTCACACGAGACGAGGCCTGGGTTTTTGGTAATTTGCTGCATAGAGCGCAGTAGAGGGGAAGACAGCTACTATATACACAACACGTAGTTTGATGTTTGGCCCTTGCAATCTATCTTGAGTTTTCTCAGCGAGCGTTTCGGCGAGTTGTTGTATGTCTGTCCCTCTGATAATAACACTATGCCTCTGACTTACACTCAACTCAATGGCAATAGACCATTCTAGAATCAAACAGGGGTTCAGTTGTGAACCCAGACCAATCCAATGGCAACAACCTCAAATGACCTCACCGGAATCGGCCGTCGGAACATCTGGCGGCCGAGCGGAGATGACTCAGCAGCAGCCCAGAATGGGAAAGGTCGCCTCGTGATGCCGAACTGCGGACGAGAGTGGCAAGCAAACCAGACTACCCAACAATTACCAACTGACTTACCGATGATGGCTGTGCGCAATTCATCACGATGAGTACGGCCCGGTAGATTATTCTTCTCGTGTCTTTTATCAGACGTACGATACCAAGCCCACGTCCCACCTGCCTGTCCCGGGAGCCGTTGAAACATTGCAACCGACAGGACAGCCAGCCGAAACTCTACCTGGACGTCATCGAACCTCTCCGACCCGACCGTTCTTTGATCAATAGTCTTGAATCATCATTCTTTGGGGCATACTAGGCTCCTCAAACATCTCGTCATGGCTTACAACGCCATGGTGCTGCCGGTGAGTGCCTGCGGAGTTTGCGGATTTGACATGGCGGCGGACGGCGCTGACGAATGCGTCAGAACATGGCAGCAGCCACCACGGAACTATGGCCCTCAATCGCAAACACTGTGATGGTCCCTTGGAGAGGCTCGACTTCTCCTCTCCCCCGCCGATTTCCCTCATCCAAGGACAACGTCGAACAGTCTGTCGCAAGGACCAAGGCCGCTGAGCCTCAACACGTAAGTCGCAGCCTGGGTCGCGTGCTCATGAGTTTAAGCTAATTGCTGGCGCAGGCTGCCGAAATCCAGCTTCCCGACTTTCTTCGACGAGTGAACTTTGGCTCTCTTGCCTCGTGCGCAGGATCCGATGCGATGAAGCCGACTACTGCACAAACCACCATCTCCAGCCTCGGCCGGGTAGGCCTCCAGGCGTCCAACCCCATTCTGCGACATCCTTACTTTCAACCCCGCGCTGCGTCGTCTCCTTCGATCATCCGTCCGTTTATGCGATCGTCCCCCGGTATCTTGTCATCTTCTCGTGGTATCTCTACTTTTGGTTCTCTGAATGCTCAGCGACGAGGATTTGGAACTTCTAACGGAATTTCTCGCAACCAACTCGCGACTCTTGAGGAATCCGCCAACCGAAACCCCGGTAATGCGAATGCGCAGAATGCTTTCTATCAACTTCTACTCCGAGCCAACATGCCTGCTATTCTCGTTGAGCGATACCAATCTGGACGATTCGCGACCAACCCCGCAACTGACGATGCCTACCGAAAGGCTCTTGCCCTGCTCGGGGCCAGTGCTTCCTCGGCTGCTAACCCGACTGTGGCCTCTACCGGAAACAACCAGTGGCCTACCTTTGAGCATGCCGTTGCCAACGCTGCTGTGGGCGGGTCTGGAGTCGCCCCCAACGCCATGGGTGGCAAGGGCGAGCCCATTCACGTCATTGTCCAGGAGTCTACCCGATCCGTCATCTTCCGCTGGTTCAAGTTTCTCGCTGTTTTCGTTGTCATCACCTACCTCTGTTTCGCCGCTGTCACGATCGTGATTGAGACGCTCAGCACTTACCGTCGCGGACCCGGTGCCAAGCAGGACTCTGAAGTTAAGGCCGAAAAGCAAACCACCCGATTCAGCGATGTCCACGGCTGCGATGAGGCCAAGGAGGAGCTTCAGGAGGTTGTCGAGTTCCTCAAGAACCCCGAAAAGTTCAGCGACCTTGGTGCCAAGTTGCCCAAGGGTGTTCTCCTGGTTGGCCCTCCCGGTACCGGAAAGACGCTTCTTGCTCGAGCTGTTGCTGGTGAAGCTGGTGTTCCCTTCTTCTACATGTCTGGTAGTGAGTTTGATGAGATCTTTGTGGGTGTCGGAGCCAAGCGAGTTCGCGAGCTCTTCACCGCTGCCAAGTCCAAGTCTCCCGCCATTGTCTTCATTGATGAGCTTGACGCCATTGGAGGCAAGCGAAACCCGAGAGATCAGGCTCATGCCAAGCAAACTCTGAACCAGCTGCTCACCGAACTGGATGGATTTGACCAGGAGACCAAGATTATCATCATTGGAGCCACCAACCTGCCCACGATGCTCGACAAGGCCCTTACTCGCCCCGGACGTTTTGACCGTCATGTCAATGTTGAACTTCCCGATGTTCGTGGCCGAATTGCGATTCTGAAGCACCACGCGAAGAAGATCAAGGTTTCTCCTGACGTTGACCTGGAGGCTATCGCTGCCCGCTGCCCCGGCCGATCTGGTGCTGAGCTTGAGAACATGCTCAATGTTGCGGCTCTCCGAGCAAGCCGAGCCAAGGCCACGATGGTCTCAAAGCAGGACATGGACTGGGCATTTGACCGTGTGACGATGGGTTCTGAGCGCAAGTCGATGGTTGTTACGGAAAAGGAGAAGGAAATGACGGCGTACCATGAGGCCGGACACGCTCTTGTCCAGCTCTTTGACAAGGAAAGTTCCAGCACCCTGTACAAGGTCACGATTCTCCCCAAGGGTCCTTCTCTGGGTCACACGGCACAGCTTCCTCAGATGGACAAGTACTCTTACACTGCTGCCGAATACATGTCCAACATCCGAGTGTTGCTCGGAGGCAAGATGGCTGAGGAGATGCGATATGGTGACGACAAGGTCACGTCGGGTGTTTCATCGGTAAGAACTTACTGTCAGTCTTTTGAACGTGTTGAACTAACTCTGGGCCTGTAGGATTTGGAGCGAGCGACCGATCTCAGCTTCATGATGGTGACCCTCTTTGGCATGTCGAGCGCTCTAGGCCCTGTCGAATATGGCAGGAGATACGAGAATCTCAGCTCAGAGACCAAGGCAGCGATCGAGGGCGAGGTCCAAAAGACATTGAGAAAGTCATACGAGGATGTCAGGCACCTGCTCACAGAGAAGCGAAAGGAACTGGACTTGTTGGCCAAGGCTCTCGTTAAGTACGAGACGCTGGACAAGTCTGAGGTGGAGAAGGTGATACGGGGCGAGTCCCTCCCCGGCCGGGTGGTGGCACCCAAGGGACCCCTGACACTACCCATCCCGCAAGAGACCCCTACACCCCCAGGCCTGGGCGGTGTTGGCCAACCTCAACCTCCGGAGACACCGGCACCCCCAGCGGCGGCGGAGACATCCGATACCAACAGCTGAGAGGTTTAATCAGCAACCTACAGCATGTCAGGGCCGAGGAGAGATGATGGCCCTGGCGAGTTTGCACCACGATAGTAGATGGGCAAACACGCAAAAAGAAACGAGCGGCGATCCAACTCGAGGGCATGTGTTCATGGCGAGCATAGAATGGAATTGGGTGGATTGCGCTCGCGAGACATATCCGAGAGTGGGATTCATGAAGCGAGGGCAATTTGGCCTAATGAATGGGCGCCCAGCGAATGATTTTCTATGAGGAGGAGGGACAGCGATTTGCACATCGAGTTGGAAGTTGGGCGGCCATGATGAGGCGATAGCCATGAGCAAGCAGCCCTAATGAAGGATGCGAATCTTTGGCATAGGCCCGTGTAGTATGGACAATCCCTCTCGATTATATGCCTCAATTGTAATTTTACTTTGTATGATGATGCAGAGCTTGTGACGTCTAGTTGTGAAGGATACGAGATATGAAGACGCCCTTTCCGTGACATGAGGCCTAGACATCTCCTATTGCCTGTTTAGTCCAAGTGCAATGTTTACCTAAGATACCTATCAACAGATATATGCCGTGGATAGAAGCCGATAAGAAGGACAAAGCAGGAGGAAAAGAGGCAAGAGCAGTGGGGGATTCCGAAGCAACCGTCTTTGCCAGTTCGAATGACGAATGCGGGGCAAGCATTCCAATGCTTATAAACCCCCTCCTTCACTCACTCACCAACTCAATCTTGGATCGACGTCAGGAAAGAGCTCGAACAAGTCAAGATACACTCAATTGATAGACCGTTGGTCATTTAGAAGCATTGGACGATAAAGATTAGGCTGGACAGGAGACTCGACAACACTATTCACATCATGACCAAGGTTCTACTCACTGGTAAGTCAAGATGCCCAACAGATGATTTCCATGATGCTAACATGTGTTCAGGTGGCTCAGGCTTCATTGCCGGTACGTGATACTCAGCGTCTCCATCAAACCTCTCAACTAGAGATACAAGTAGTGAACCTCTCCTAACCCATCCCGCAGCCCACATCCTCGACCAGCTCCTCGAAAAGGACTACACCGTCGTCACCACCGTCCGCTCCGAGGCCAAGGCTCAAAAGATCCGCGACGCCCACCCGGGAAAAGCCGCGGACGGCAAGCTCGAGGTGGTCATCGTGCCGGACATTGCTCAGACGGGAGCGTTTGACGAGGTGGCCAAGACGCCTGGCATCGATGCCGTGTTGCACACTGCGAGCCCCTTTCACTTTAATATCAGTGAGAAATCTTCAACTAGCAGAATGAGGCACGAGCTGATATGATGTAGCCGATCCCAAGAAGGATCTGGTTGATCCCGCTGTTATTGGTACCACGGGTATCCTCAAGGCCCTTCACGCCTCGGCACCGTCTGTCAAGCGTGTCGTCATCACGTCGTCGTTTGCCTCAATCCTAGACGAAGACAAATTTACTGACCCTTCAACCACATTTTCCGAGGCGAGCTGGAACCCAGTCACCGTCAACGACATCTCGCGATCCCCTGCGACTGCTTACCGCGCCTCAAAGACTCTCGCCGAGCGTGCGGCCTGGGACTTTGTCGCTACCGAGAAGCCTTCTTTTGATCTGGTGACTGTGTGCCCACCTCTCGTCCTAGGTCCTGTCTCAAAGCACCTCGCAACTCTGGAGAGCATCAACACATCCAACGAACGTGTCGTCAGCCTTCTCCGCGGCGGTTGGAAGGACAGCATCCCCCCATGCACACCCGTACCCCTCTGGATCGACGTCCGAGATGCCGCCCGCGCCCACGTCCGCGGTCTAGAGAGCCCCGAAGCCGGCGGCAAGCGACTCTTTGCTACAGCCGGCTGGTTCTCCCACCGCGAGTTCGTCGACGCTGTGCAGCGCAACTTTCCCGAGTTTGCAGACAAGCTGCCCGGGCCCGAGGTCAAAGGGGGCGAGCTCCCGCCAAAGGACCAGATCTTCAAGTTCAACGTTGACGAGACCAACAAGATTCTGGGCATCGACTGGATCAAGGTTGATGAGAGTATCATTGACTTGGTAAAGTCGCTGAAGGAGCTGGGTATTTAAGGAGACATGGAGACAAATGAATACAAGTTTTAAAGACATGCTACACACTACAAGCCTAAGGGGGTAATTATACTGTAAACTCGTCAAACACACTCGTAACGATACATCCATGACGTCTCATCATGTCATGTACTCACTCATCATCACTATGACTCTTGCCTCCCTGCTATGAGATACATGCACATTCATGTATGAGCCCAAGATAACTTTTATCTTCCCCTACACTCCTTTCCACTTTAGTATCTCCCTCCCAGCCTCTCAAGGTCCGCCTCCTCCATCATTGGGCTACTCACACTCCTCCCCTTGACGAGCGACGACCCAGCAATGCCGCTCCAGCTTCCCCCGCTGTGCCTCCCAGCGTCTTTAGCGTAGCTCTCGGTCATGTCGCGAAGCTCCCTTGCCTCTGGCGAGAGCGTAATATCTTTCGCTAGTTGGTGGGCAGGAGGATAGACTGTCGCCCCCTTTCGTGGCGGACTGGATAGGGGTTTGGTAGGGGTCGATGGTCGGTTAGGGGGCGTGGATGGAAGTGCCCTGGTCGGCGGCGGTCCTGGACTGACGAGTATCTTGAACAGTCCATCACGAGATCGTGGAGGACGTGGTGGAGAACCGTTTCCATGACCAGGCATCTTTTGAACAGAAGCAGGAGGAGTGACGCCGCTGAAACTGGTCGAGCCGTCGTTCTGTCCCCCTTCTGGCGCCGTCATGACAATCATAGGGACAGGCGGAACTTGGTCCGCACTGTAGATCTTTGGTGTCCTCTCGTGTCTTGGTGTCAGGTTGCTGCTGGTTGGCGAACAGAGAGGGGACGCAGGGAATCCAGACCGATCTCGATGTCTACTACTCGTCGGTGATAGACTTGGCTCGCTGAGCGTAGGGAGGAACTTGCGCTCCCTAAGTCGCGCCGGTGGTGCCAGGGGCACGCCATCTGCGTCGGTGTGAGAGAGAGTCGGCGAGACGAGGGGAGTAGGTGAGTCTGCAGGGGGAGGTGATGTTGGGTGCTTGATGAGTCTGCGGATGTCGTTACGGCGGGACTTTCTCCTTCGAAGGAGACATACGACAAGGACAATGACAGCTGCTAGAATGACAACAGACAAGATGGCTATGGTGATCTTGACGCCCAAGGGAAGTCCAGTTTCATCCTTCTTGTCTTGCTCCTTGTTCGAAGGCTCCGAGGTGGTGACCAACGAGGGATCGGTACTGGTGGAATATGTTGTATCGGGCATTGAGCTCTGTACAGGTGCTGATGTTGAATTCTCTGAAGCCGTAGACCTTTTCGACGTGGCATCCTCTGAGGTAGGTACCTGAGATGTGCTCGATACACTCTCGAATGCTTCATCCTCGGCCCTATCTGCTGGCTGAGCCTTGTTACAATGAACATCACCTCCATGAGTAGACTCAAGATCACAAACGTAGTCTGCGTCTGGAGGACCTGGGTCAACTATTGAGTGATAGCCGATCCTGATAGCAGTGTCAGCCTCGGCTCACTCACAACCTCACTCAAATAGAGGAAATATCTTACTCCTGACAGGCGTTGATGAACCAATTCACATTGGCTAGTTGCTCATCAGCACCTCGTGCCCTCGGACCTTCCAGTGTCGCACATACGGTCTCTCCCACGCTCGCCGAGGTTGTCGACGCCACAGAGCTGAGAGTCGCAGCAGTAGAGGGCCCTGAAGGACCGGTGCTGCTGCTCGCCCCTGTCCCCCAGCGCCTCACACGCTCGCTCGAATGTCTCATCCTTGGGCAACAGCTCCCGCAGGAACCTCTCCCTGCACATGGCGATGCATTGCGGCGGATCCTTGACGTCGGCCGCGATGAAGCCCCAGCCGTGGCCGCTGCTACAGCCTCTCTTCCGGAGTCGACTTGAAGCCTGGCGTGCCATGGATGTGATTCAAGAGGCAGATAAAGAAGAGTGATGATGGTTCGGGCCGAACATGCTCTTCGAGGGAAGGCAATATGGATAGGAGGGTTTCAGCCAAATATGAGTTTGGCAACTCGAAACGACAGAGCAAGAAAGCCGGGACGAACAGTAAACGGAGTGATGTAAACGGAGAAGTGTGGGATGGAAACAGCAAACAGAAAAGACGGGACGCTGCAAGAGGGATGGGGGAAGGGCTCAAGATGGGTTCGTTTTGATAAACGGCCTTCACCCACCAACACCGCCCCCCCCTTCTTCTTGTTCGTGAGTCCAGACGCACCAAGCAGAAGCACAAGCAGTGATAGTTCCCACGGCAGGACCGGCAGCATGGACAAGATCAGGCTGGTGTGTCCGTGGCCACCGGCCGTAGGGCGTTACACCGCCCCCCCTGCGGTTACCCGCGTCCGACGAGAATAGCCTCGTATGGTATGAGTGATGGAATGACCTTCTTCTTCTAGGAGCCTTCCAGCGACGGCGTGGATGCCCACGGGTGCTGGGAGGGAGGGGGCTGCCTGCATGGAAGCGTCCATGGCGGGCTTCAGAACGAGCCGCCCTGCGTAGTCCCGAGAGGCTGCAGCGACGAGGCGGGAAATTTGCCTATGACGGGCCAGCCTTTCGAGGGCCTCTGATGCCGTTTGTCTTTTGCAGCGCGCAATCAGGGTGCCTTGTTGCGAGTAGCCATGGCCAAACGGGAGTCGGTAGGTGTGGCTGCCACGATGGGTTTGCACTCTTCTGGCCAGACATATCCACCATACATTGTCAAAGTTGATAGGAGAGGTAAGGTGAGCTGGGAGCATGTCACTTCTATGGTATTCAGAGAAGCTGCTATGTCTGTCTGTCTCTGTGCTGGCATATCAACCAACAAGCAACACCAGCTCAGAGACTCTGCCAGATGGGGTTATTCCCCAGTGGTTCCTCAAAGCCCTCGCACAATGGGGGTGCCTGACAAAGGCCTTCTTCTCCCCCGACTTCCCACTCGTTGTGTCGCATGCCCAAGACTCCCATGGCCATTGTTTGGCAGGTCAAGCGAGCAGTCGACCGGGGTCTCGCAGCCTGGTAACCAATAGCAATAGCCCTTTCGCGAACAGTGTTCAGCGCAATTGCTAGGGCTGGGGTGGGAAAAATCTGAGCATTGTCTCGTCTTGTGCAGCTTGCCGGCAAATCTTGCAGATCCTGACTTGAGGCAGGCATTTGAGCCTGGTGCATTCCGTTTTGCTCCCATTGAGCCTCATTCGTCTTTCGAGGATCATCATGCCATTCCATGTTTTTGTTTGCTCTTCTCGCTCGAGGCTGGGCCCATCCCGTTGCGTTGCGTTCGTTTGGCGTCGTGTGGTTACACAAAGAGGCCTTCCCCGCCATGCTTCCCGCGCCTGAAGCTGAGTTGATAACGCGCGTCATGGGCTGCAGGATTGCGGTGAGAAGAAGCCAAGAGACGGCTGATTTAATGCCGTCATTTGGAAGCTTATCCCAGCCAGTTGCATCTTGAGGCTCTCGCACGCGTGCCTTGTCGACGGTCAGCCCAGACGGTATCGTGCAGTTCTCTCTTCTGCTGACCTCGCCAGCCCCTTTCTTTCCTGCTGCTACCCTGAATCAATGCTCAGAGACAATTGTTTTGCCCGTGCATGTTTGTTCGTCGAAAAGCTGCAGCGCACTTTGCGGTGAAGACCAGAGACACCTCCTCACATCTAGCGTAGTGACATGGCAGGTGCATCAAGATGCATGACATCCAACGCTGAGGCTGACTCGGCACAACCAGTTCGACAACAGTCGACAACGTGCGCGCAATCACTTGCTGATAAATGAATGGCTTGACATGCCGCCTGAGAGCTGTGCAACGACGCCTCCGCGGCAGGGGTGGACAGGGGACGAACGCCATCGACCTCTCACGGCAGAACTCGGTAGAACTCACGTGGGAGTGTCTTTGAAGTGCTCGAGTCTAGGCAGTGGCCCCAAATAGAAGCCTCTTGTCATGTAACCAACGGACCCGCGAGAGCGATTGGCCGATGCTGGATCCAGGTTGAGGTCCAGCTCAGGGACAGTCTGACAGCCCAGAATACCGCAGCCGGTCGAATTGGGTTGCGCAACCTCGTATTTCAATCTAAGGTCCTGAGGTCGGCCAACGGGACGATATACATCCCGGCATGGGACAGCGAACCACAGAGTTGCCCATGAGAAGCATTGCCCTGGTCATCTTGGAGGGAATCGTCGACGTCATGCTTCGGATTGTTCCATCCCCAGAAGTTTCAAGCATCCGAAAATGGCGACGAGTCAAGTACCAGGTAATTTCGGCATCACATCTGCTGCTCCTCGTCACCTTGGTAATGACCCTGTGATAGGCGTAAACGGGTCGTCGTCACATCGTACACGAGCTTGGGATTGTTCCGAAGACACAACTCTTCCTTCCCGTCCTTGTCTGATGTGCGCGTTTGGTAGACTCCCGAGATGACGGATTACACACTTCCGCAACAAGGCATCATCTCCTTGACCAAGTGTCACGTCGTCCTCAAAGGACCGATACCGACGACCTGCGGCCCGTCATGCATTAGCCTCGCTGAGGCCTCCTCCTCCCCCGTTTGCTGACGATGCATCCTGAAGAAATAGTCCGTCGACACAGGAACGGTAGTTTGCCCCAAGTGCTTGGGAGGCAGGAAAGAGTCCCTTGTCTCGCGCAATCAACGAGTACTCGAGAAGCAAACAATTTGGCTACCGGCAGCCCGATCTGATGCAATCATGCGAGAGTGGGTCAGGCGTTTACGCAAGTGACCGCGCAGAAAGGGGTTCGTTTGCCTTGGAGGACGAGAAACTCGACAGATCCCTGATGATGAACCATGATACTTGATGCTCGAGATGTTGTTCCGATGCCTAAGGTTGTTGCTTCCAAGTCCATGACTAAAGGGGAAGGCAGAGGCACACGTGACATCAGAGCTCCCCCAGCTCCAAATTTCCCGAGCCTCGGCTCCGGGGCGGCCCCCCTCTTCGCCCCACATTCCCCGGCTTCACCAAGAGCTCTAGGGTCATGATGAGGGACCGAGTTGCCATGAAAACCCATTAACCTATTCATTATAAGTTCATCTTTGTTTTCTTGTATCACTTTGTATAATTCAATCATCTCAAAATGTCAGACAAGGCTCAGAAACGCATCGAGGCCATTGGCAATCAGCTCCTCCCTCCAATCAGCAAGGTAGCTCCCGGATCCAGCAAGCTACGCGTCGAGGGCAAGGTCATTATCATCACAGGTATGTGTTCAACTCTTGGTTATTCCACTCATCTCTCACACTGATCTCATAGGCACCAATTCACTACTGGGCATTGGCCGTGCCACCGCCCACCAGTACGCAGAGAGCGGAGCACGCGCCTTGTATCTCTGCGACTTCGATGACACACATCTGGAAACTCATAAACAAGAGATTACCGCCGCATTCCCCAAGGTAGAGGTCCACGTTCGCCGCTTCGACGCCGCAGACGAGTCAAAGGTCAAGGAGGTGGTCCAAGATGCGATTGGACGCTACGGCCGCTTAGATGTCTTCTTTGCCAACGCTGGCGTCGTCGGCAGGACCACATTGTTTACAGAGTTTGGAGATGAGGAGTTCATGTCTATACTCAAGACAAACACTCTAAGGTATGTCTCATCTCGCATCTTGGCTCCACAGCGGGCATCAGCTTAATGAATCCGTCCAGCGTCTTCCTGGCTGCGAAGCACGCCGCACCGGCCATGCAAAAGACATCTGCCGAGAAGCCCCGGCCTGGAGGCAGCCTCATTGGCACGGCTTCCGTCGCCGGCATCCGCTCCAACGCCGGTTCCACTCCCTACTCCGCCTCCAAGGCCGCGGTAGTGTCCCTTGCGCAGACGATATCGTTCCAGCTCGCGGGGACGGGCGTGCGCATCAACGCCATCTGCCCCGGCCTCATCGAAACGGGCATGACGGCCGAGGTCTACCAGGCGGCTAGGGCACGGGGCAACGAGAAGAAGATTGGGCAGCTGAATCCAACCAAGAGAGGTGGCCACGCGGACGAGATTGCCCGGGTTGCCCTCTTCCTGGGTAGTGATGAGAGCAGTTACGTTAACGGACAGGCATGGGCCGTCGACGGAGGATTGAGCGCGGGACATCCCTTTGTGCCAGGAAAGCTGGGCTAGTGAGCAATGTAGGAGAGCTGGTCAAGAATGGCGCCATCGAGATGCAAGATCCAGGAGAGAACCATCTCTTGGACCAAGTGCCAGTCACACCATCGATTGCGAATATCCACAAAGCGTCGTCCATGTCAAGTTGAGGTTGTAATTTAGTTTACCTTTGACAAGAGAAAAACCGGGACCTGGTCAGGGCTTGTCGGTCGAAACACCAATCGAGCCCCGTCCTGACTCAAAGAACAAGCATCCCACCCCCGAATTCTGAAACGCGCAACGACGGAGAGCTTCGTGATGAACCCCCTTGCTGTTGTAGCAGCAAGGAAACATCTGACGGAAACGCGCCCTGGCAAACATCAGCCGCGTCATCCCTCCCACATGCCGATGCGCTGAGCGCTGCGTCCCTCAACTCGAAACCCGTCCATGTTTAACACCAGCATCGGGCTTTTTCTCTAGTCCAGTCCGCTAGATCTTCCGCCAAGCAGATGTTAGTGGATCCTGGCACTGATCGCCAGGGGGTTCATGAGCACAGGGCGACTTGAACGAATCTGGATGAATCCATCCCCAATTCCATGTCGTCGGAGGCTTGTGAGTGAAACCATCAGCTTGCCATCGGAGCCGGGATTGACGCTGTCAGCGTGTATCACACACGGCGGCTCCGAATCACGGAACAGGAGTCGTGAGAAACATGTCGATCCCCTGATGTAGAATGTTGGAGTTGATCAGATATAAATGGCCGTCCTTCTGGTGTCTTGAACATATTCTACCATTCTCTTCATCGCCACCTTCACACGCTCTTTTCTTTCAACACCAGACATCCAGTTGCCGGCATCTGTGATCCGTCTCTTACACGATCTTTTCCCCTTTCCTTCAAATTTTCAAGTTTCATCTTTCCTTCTTCCATCACAATGGCTGTCCTCTCTCTTATGACATTGGCCTTGGCCTTTTCCTCCCAGGCCATGGCCCGCCCTCGCCCTCGTCCTCAGGGCTTCGGTGATTTCCCTGGCGGTTTCCCCGGCAGCGGACTCGGTGGTGGCATCCCAACTGGTCTGCCCAGCGGCATTGGTGGTGGTGCTGGCGGTCTTCCCACTGGCTTGCCCACTGGTATCATCCCTGGTGGTGATTCTGGTAGCCTGCCTACTGGTCTTATCCCCGGCGGCGACGGCGAGTCGCCCATCCAGACCCCCGGCGCTGGCTTCGGCGGCAACTTCCCCAGTGGCGGCGGTAGCTTCCCCAGCGGTGGCTTCGGTAACTTCCCCGGCAGCGGCAGCGGCGATGCCCCTATCCAGACTCCCGGTGCCGGCTTCGGTAGCGGAGACGACTCCATCATCCCTACCGGCGGCTTCGGCGACATTGGTGCCCGTGACGCTGCTCAAACTCCTGGCGCTGGCTTTGACTTCCCTACCGGCGGCAGCGACAGCGGTGACTCTCCTGCTTTCCCAACCCAGAGCGGCGGCTTCGGTGGCTTCCCTGGTAGCGGCAGCGACGACGCGGCTCCCGTCCAGACCCCCGGCGCCGGATTCGGTGACTTCCCCAGTGGCTTCCCCAGCGATGATGCTCCCGCTTTCCCTTCTCAGAGCGGAGGTTTCGGTGGCTTCCCCGGATTTGGCGGTCGCCACGGTGGTCGTCACGGGCACCACAGCGGCTCCGAGAGTGAGCCTGCCCGAACTCCTGGTGCTGGCTTCGGCGGTTTCCCCGGTGGTGATGCTACCGACGCTCCCGCGCCCACGCTTGTCCCTACCCCCGGTGCCGGCCAGGGTGGCTTCCCCGGCACTGCTCCCGGAGGCAGCATCCCCACCTTCATCGCTACTCCCGGCGCCGGCTTCGGCGGTGGTGAGGGCGCTCCTTCTGGTGCTCCTGGTGCCATCCCTACCTTCAGCGCTGCTCCCGGAAACGGCGCTGGCAACTTCCCCGGCGGTGACGATGACAGCCAGGAGCAGCCCACTGGTGCCAACGACGCTCCCGGTGAGATCCCCACCTTCGCTGCCACTCCCGGAGTCCCTCTCGGCGACAACGACCAGGCCACTGTCGCTCCCTCTGGCTTCCTCACCCAGACCCGACCAGCCTTTTAAAAGATATCGTGATTTGAAGAAGTTTTTGACGGGTATTCCTGTCCGAAAGATAGAGGGGGAGCTTTCGATATGTGTATAATTCTGTGGCCAAAAGCAGGTCTTGGTCCTTCATTTTGTATCTACCTCCATGGCAGCGCCCGCTGTCGTCAATAGAGCAATCCTGGCGAGCATATCTTCCTTGAAGTGCATGAAATCCGCGCGCTTAGCTTCACTAAGCAAGTCGTACTTGTCTTGAAACATGGTGTCTGCCTTCTTGACCTGCATCTTGGGCATGGTCTCCTCATCGAGCATCTCAACGTCGTCAAATTGGCTTCGCTGGGTCAGCTTAACAACATCTGCGATACCTTGATACCAGTCTTCGGTAAGCCATGCCCTTTCGTTGACACGAGCAACAGCGTCGTCAAACTCTTTCGTCTTCAGACTGGTCCACCCATCCCATGCTTCGTCTTCATCCAAACCCCTAACAGAGACCTCACTGCGTGCTCGGGTAAGTAGAGCAAGAATCTCTTTGCGAAGTGGAACATAGCCTTCTCGGTCGATAGCCTCCCCTGATGCAAGGGCTTTAACACGCATTGTGACAAAGAAGTAGATGGCAGCAAACAAGGCTGTCACGTTTTTCAGAACCCATTCATCCTCGGTTCTGCGGCCTCCTGGTGTGACGATTGCCTCCATGCCGGCCAAAATCGTGGGCGCGAGCTTCTTGTGATCAGTTTCCTCGCACAAGAATCGAGTCGTAGGCTTTATCCATGGATGAAGGGCGTGCTCTGACGAAACGGCTTCTTTCTTTCCCGTAGATTTGGTCGGTGTGCCTGCATCCCCCTTTAAAGGGGTTCGAAATTGGGCGAGGCTTTGATCTTTAGTGGGTGTCCCACGAGATGGCAATGGCCGTGACCCAGATGCCGGTGAGCCTCCAACATCCCGAAATCTCGAGCTTGGTGTCCTCACCCGGCCTGATGCAGCCCTACCAGGCGTCGTGGCGCTATTGGGGAGGATATTGTCAAGATGACCATAGAGTCGCTTGTAGATGCGAGGGGGGATGGGTGGTCGTGGTTCGATGGGAGGTAGATCGAGTGTGATTTTAAGTCTATGACTGTAAGCTTTGAAGATCTCTGCCAATCACCAGAGATCATACCGGTCGCACGCAATATTGGCACAAGCATAGAGCCTAGCAATCTCTTCCTCGGCCTTGAGGGTACTTGCATGAAGTCGGGACTGTGCCAGCAGTGAACCCGCGAGTTCCACAAGAGCTGGTGGTAGATCAGAGCCGTATGTTGGCATCAATGAGAGCAACGCCTGCTCGATTTGACGACTCATGGTGGCAGCTCTGACGTTTGTGGAGGTCGTGCTTGTGAGGTGCTTGATGAGGATCGAGGTTTGAAGTTGGAGACGCGATACGAGATTGAGACGCGTAGCGCCGCAGTCACTCCTGACGCCTGGTCACGGGACCACTATCTCCAAGGATCTCATTGAAGATGCCAGCTATTCACCTCCCCCGCCAAATTAATGAACATGCCGATCACTTGGCAAGACAAATGAGTTGCTTGATCGAGAGACATCAATGATACAATACGGATAAATATGAAACCAGAGAGTCAAGTGTGCTTGTTTCCCTAAAACATATGTAGTGGACGCAAGCTACAGTTCGAGATGTCAAAAGTTCCTCCTCCATACCATCCTCCAACGTCGAAATTCCAGCAGATGAAAACGTCCTAGCCAAGCGTCTTCAGCGTGTCTCCTCCCCGTAGCAGTTAAGCTTTCAGTGGCCTCCCCCACCAAGCGACAGCGTGCGCCCCTGACAACCTCCACCACCGTTACGACAGTGGCCAGCTCCAGACCACTTTGAGCCAGGATCGCTGTCGGGCTAGGTATCCCCGTCCCTCTACTCAGCATCTCCTTTAAGCCACGCCGTCGCCAGCTTGTCCATATCGTCAATTGCCTCTGTGTCTGCGTCGCCTCCCCAAGCCGCAAGTCCCGAGCCTCTTGCTGCACCTCGGTCCTCGACGCGCCAGTCATCATCTCACGATGCGCCCAAGTGCCCTCTTCAGCGTCGCTTTTGCGACCTCGGTGCTCGCCCACGGCGGCGCCCATTCTCAGAAGCCCGTGGTGGACGCCAACGCAGACTGGATGACGAGGCACATGGCGGGTATGCTACTATTTATTCCGTACGGTTAGAAGACCTCAAACTGACATCCTACAGAGGAGCATCACGTACAGGGCTGGGACCCTGACTCCTTCTTCTCCCTCCACGACTTCAACAGCGACGGCTGGTGGCAAGCCTCCGAGCTCATGCGCACATACGGCCTCTTTGACGACTCGAACAAGGGCATGGAGCAAAAGCAGAAAGACGAGGTCCTCGAAATCCTGCTGGGCCTCCTCGACTCCGACGCCGACTTCTCGGTCAGCCGCAAGGAGTGGATGGACTACGTCGGCGCCGGAAAGACGCTGCCCGACCTGGGCACCGGACCAGGCCACCACGGCGACGACGAGTATGAGTATGAGATCCACCACTGGGAAAAGTATCACGATGAGAACACAAAGCTCGAGGACCTTACGCACCCCGAGGACATTGAGCACTTCAAGAAGCACGACGAGATGGAGGACGCCGAGGAGAGGCTCGAGGCCATGCAGAAGCTCGCTATCGTCGAGTCCAACATTCCCCAAAAGTTCCGGCGACAAGCTTAAGAGGCCATGTAGATGATAGACACGAAATTGTATTTTACTCATTCGGCGGCGAGAGAGGGTGTAGTGGGAGCGAGGCGTGGGGAGAGGCGCATGATATCACGACGGATGAATTGCACTGAACAACTTGTTTTGGGATACATGATAACAGCTAGATATTGTAAACACGGACATCAAAGACGCAGTGCCAGACGCCTGGCGCAAACGTCTTGACCAGCTCGACATGCTCAACCTCTGCCGCCCGCCCAGTGCCCTCGCCCCAGCCATCAAAGATGCGCTGTATCTCACTCCGCCTTGTCTCAGTGTCGTTGGCGCCCACGTTCTCATGGAGATGCAGCCGTGTCTCACTGGATGGGGCCGACATATCCCATGTATGCCTCCAAGTCAGCTCACTCGTGGGCAGAAAGCCGCAGTTGATGTGTCGGATATCCTGGGCTATGCCTTGAGCCTGTAGAGACTGGATCCGTCGAAGAGCTTCCTCGTTGCTCTCCAGGAACACGACGATCTGCTCCCCACCACTAAGGATCTCTTCTTCCGGAAGCGTCAGGTCGTCGCCCTGGACGATGCGTACGCTCCACCCGTTTGCTCTGGCGCCCCGTCGTAGACCTTCCACGCTCCAAGGGTTGATCTCCCAGCATAGGACTCTCATTCCGAGGCGGGCGTAGGAGAAGACAAAGTAGCCAATTCCTGCGTAGAGGTCGACTGCCCACTTCTCATCCCGAGTTCCGTCCTTCACAGTGTCTCCCATATCCAGAAGCCTCGCCTTTTCCTTGACGTTTCCTCGGCTGAACATGGTCCATCTGGGTGCCCAAGTCTGGAAGATGCCATTCTGCTTCGTCGATACCCAAAGCGTCCTGTCGAAATCCTGTTGAGATGGTCCCTCTGTCGATGTACTTGTTGGTCCAAAGTCTCCGTAAAAAGTGCGAAGCCCACTGGGACTTCTGAGCACATTCTCTTCTGCCTCATCCTCAGCCTTGTGCAGAGGAATACCCTCGTTCACCGCGAGATGAGTCAACGGTTCCTTGGCCTGTCTTGAAAGCTCTTGTAGGATCCTAGACCATAGCCGCTCACGGGCGCCTTGGCCGACACCTTGCAACATGGTTGTCCAGGGTATGTTTGTGAAGCTGCCCGTGGGCAGAAGCGCCATCGGTTCATAGATTGTGAAGCGCTTTGGCGCGCTGGTTAGAAGTTCATCTTGCCATGTTTGGTTCGTCTCTGTATTTTCGAATGTAGTTGAGTCAATCCAGTCACGGATGGCGACTTGGATTGGATTTCCCTTTGTCTTTTTTGGTTTTGCCATTTTCGTGGTAGATGTGGTTTTTATTAGGATAAAACCTGCCAAAAGTTCACTATCGCAGAAATAGCATATCCAATAATGGAACACAACACTACAAACTTATCATAAGTAACCAACACATCAAAATCAACGATAGATTCATATCAAATAACGTTGTTCAACATGATCATAGTTTAATATAACGACTCTACCCAGAAACCGTACCCATCCATTCCCACTGATGTCACCACAAGTCCATGGGTATCGTGACCCTATGCTATTCTACATGCAAGCCATCCATTGCCATTAATTTCCGTTACGCGTATACCGTCCCTTCATCACAGGAAGTAATCACCAGGGCCCCTCCTGTTCGCCGGGACGTGCCTCTGGTCGTCAGGAACAGCCGAGAAGATGCTAAATTTCGGGTTTAGATCCTTGTCCACGGCCATGATAGATGCAACGTTGCCGCAGCGGTAACAGTAGTTGGGTGCTGACCACACAGTCACCACCGAGTTCTCTGGAAAGTGATACTGTTCACGGTTAATAGGGTTCAGTCAGTAGAGAGGAGGAACATACCTTGTATCCTTCGTTGACGAGCTGATGGGCTCGAGCAATCAACTTCAAGCCGTTGACATGATTAAACTCCGTCGCTACCTTGTCTCCGAACAGCCAACCGGCGCCGCGAGGGCTAATGGCCCATGTTTCGACATCTTCGGGGTCTGACCACACAAGGTCACAGAACGCACCCTCGTGGGGGATCTCCTGGGCTCGAGCCACCACTCGGATCTGATCAATAGTCCTAATCTCGGGGCTCAGCCCTCCGTGGACGCAAAGAATCTCGCCATCGATAATGGCAGCGAGGACAAGAAAGTCAAACACATGGCAGCAGGCCTTCCAGACTGAGGCGTTGCCATACTTTTGCTGGCACTCCTCATAGAATCCGTAGACCTGGGTAATCTGCCGCGATTCGTGGTTACCGCGGACCAGGACTATTCTGTCTGGATACCTGTTGAAGATGTGAGCAGCGAAACATGAGAGGTGCATCTTGTGAAGCTCACTTGGCCTTCAAGCACATTAGTAATGTGAAGGTTTCCAAACTGAAGTATCCTCGATCCACAAAATCTCCCAGGAAGATATATCGGGTATCGGCGCTCTGACTTGAAGACGCAGTAACAGCAACTCCAGAGTCTAAGCGGTCTGCCACCGTCGCATCGGGGTCCTCTTCGGCGTCGTCTCCCTCGCCCTCCTCCCCTTCAGCTCCGCTCGTCGCCGCTCCATCGCCTGAAGCCTTTATCTTCTTCCTCAGCTTGGGGTTTGTGATCTCGGTAGGCGGCTCGATATCGTCCGAGGTGATGACTGTGGTTGCGGTCTTTGGCGCCTGCACGTTGGACTCGCCTGGCATACCGCCAGAAACACGGAAGAGCTCGAGGAGATCGTAGAACTGGCCGTGGATGTCGCCGCACACGGTGACAGGGGTGCATACCGGCTGGATGTTGGACTCTGGATTGCCGGGTCAGCCATAAGCGCTGGGCACACCCAAGCACCACTCCTCACCTTCCATCAAAATCTCCTTGACCTTCTCGCACAATTCCTTCATGGCCCTCTCAGGCAGATAGTGGCACTGCTTCGCCTCCTCCAACCACTCATCAAGGCCAGCATTGGGCCCCAGGTTCGCGGGGCCCGGTCGAGGTACACTTGCAGCCATATTCAGGCATGCCCCGTCGCGAAAAGGTCGGGGGGAGGATATGGAGGGGGGAATATATATCAGCCCAGCGCTGCAAGGCGATGTGGTGGTACCTTGAGGCGACACGGGAACGAATGGGGGTGGGGCTTAGATAATGGAGGGGTGCGATAGTGAAACGCCGGAGAATCTTCGGGCCTTGAGGAACGCCTGTTTCTAAGTCAGACGAATCGAGGTTGCTTTGAGTTACAGAGTGTTTTCTCCGAGTTCATGACACGGATCTTTTACGCTTGAGATCTTTAAAAATATTTGAAGCACATGCGACATCAAAGCATCTGCTGAATACATCGCTCCTCTGCCAACGCCAGCCCGCACGTGAGATCCCCTCTTTAATCGCATATCCTCCAAAACCGCCCCACTGGCTGCTTGGCGGGGCATCGCCCAAGGCCGCGACTCATCAAGCCTTACAAGTTTCCTGGCTGATTAGCCACTCGGCCTCCGTCAATATCAGCGCCCATCACCAGAACCAGAGACGGCCTGCGGCATGCGCAATGTCAACTCAGGCACCGCAAGTCCTGTCTCGGCGGGCAAACGGGGTTCTCCCGGCGCCGCCGAGTCAGACCTCGGAAACCACAAAGGTGAGTGATACATCCATGTCGCTCATTCAAGGAGTCGCTCGTATCTGACTTGTCTCAAAGGGAAAGGGTTCGCACGACAACAGCGGGCCCGGAAAATCCAGGGGAAGAGGCTCGAGTGCGAGATCTACTGAGGCAAACAAGGTGGGATTATTTCTACAGTGAGATATAAGAATTGATTGGGCTTGGGACTAATCATGACGAAGAAAGCGAATGAAGGCGACGCCCCTAAGCCAGCCAAAACCAAGGCTCACAATGAGGGCGAGAAGCTCGTCATTCGCCGTCTTCCTCCAGGGATGACGCAGGAAGAGTTTGTGTCGATTCTTGGAAACGCCTGGGAATTGGGTAAGGGAAGGGTTGACTGGTTTTCTTTTGCTCCAGGCAAGATTTCCACCGAGTATGCCACAGTTCCTCAATCGGCTGTTTTGTTCGCTAACAAGCTGTTCCAAGTCCTTCAAAGCCGTCTCGACCAGGTCGCGCTTATGTCCACGTGATGAGGAAAGACGACATCATGGCTTTGAACGATGCTGTTCGAACTGCTGTCTGGGAAGATGCCAAAGCTACTTTCACTAACCCATCGCTAATTGGACCTCCCTCGGTTGAATTTGCCATCTACAAAAAGATTCCAGGTAACAAGAAACGAACCGACGCACGTCAAGGAACCATTGATCAGGACCCCGAGTTTATGGCCTTTCTGGAGGATCTCGCAAACCCTGCGCCGCCAAAGGAGAACGCCGAGGGCGAAGAAGGCGATGATATCGGAAAAGCAGAGACAAAGGTCACAACCACACCACTTATCGAGTACCTGAAGGAGAAAAAGGCAAACAAGGCTAAAGACGGTGCCTCCTCTAAGAACGCCAAGCACGGACAAGGAGAATCCAAGAGCGGAAAGGGCAAGGGTACCTCGAAGGATGACGAGTCGGGCAAGAAGAAGGGCAAGGAGTCGAGGGAATCCAAGGCGGAAAAGACCCCCAAGGAGACGGTCAAGATCCTGACCAAGAAGGCCTCCACTGAACAGAGCGCGGAGGCTTCCAAGGCCACAACCGCAAAGCCAACCAGCGATGGCGCCGCTCAGGAATCGGCGCCCAAGAGTCGGCGTGCAGGCATCTTGGCCGCTGCTAGGATTCTTCAGCGCGACCTCGGCCTCAGTCCTGGCAGTGCTCATAGGAAGGCACGTCAGGATGCGGCCAAGGCTGAAGCAGATGCAAAGACAACGACGAAGGAGACCACGCCCCCTGCGACTGCAAGCACCACTACCGAGAGACCGGCTTCACCCGTCAAATCTACAGAGACACCCCCTCCAGCTGCGAAGGGCCGAGGTGCCTCTGGAGCTGCCTCTAAGTCTCAACCATCAGGTCGTAGGACTCGAGGTGGAAAGAACTCTGAGAAGAACAAGGAGAAGGAGAAGGAAAAAGACAAGGACAATGAAAAACAGAAGGGCAAGGACAAGGAGGGCGGGCCAAGCCAATCTCAGGCCACACCGAACCCGCCTGTCGTCCTTCTCAAGAAGAAGGGTACTGAAGTCGAGCCCCGACGACCAGCAACTCCAACGAGCACAGCATCCCAGCCAGCACCTGCACAGGCGCAGGCTGCTGGGTCAAAGGCAAACAATGCATCTGGCGGTTCTAAGGGTGGCTCTAACAAGTCTGGAAGCGCACAGAAGAAGCCCCCAACTGTTTCTGCAGACGCTACTCGTGGCTTTGTCAAGCACGCCAACCCCTCACAGGGCGTCACCGAAGCGCTTCTCAAGCAATCGCTCGAAGTGTTTGGTACCATCACGTTTGTGGAGATCGATAAGCGCAAGGGCTTCGCTTATGTGGACTTTGCCGAGCACGAGGGTCTCGTAAAGGCAGTCACGTCAAGCCCCATCACCGTTGCGCAGGGTACGGTGCAGGTTCTGGAACGCAAGGACAAGAAGCCGGCGAACACGGCTGCAGCATCGGGAGCTTCCGGGCCGGCCCCGTCGGAGAAGTCGTCCAGCCGGGGCCGACGCGCACGAGGTGGAGGCAACAAGGCAAAGGATTCGGGAGCCAGCAAGGAGGGTGGCGGTAGCGGTGGTGCTACTGCTACTGCTGCCACGACAGCAACAAACGGCGGCGGCTGAGGCCAAGAGGAGTCTATATGAACCTTTCTCGAACATCTCAGACAGATACTAGCGAGCAGCACGGCGAGGCGACGTCCGTCACGATCAGCGCCGCTAATCGTTGAGCTCACCGCCGACCACAGCCCGCGCTGTAGATCCAGCTCGTTCAGAGAAGATGGACAAGTTGCAGACTGAGCAGTCACTGGCCTTTGTTGAGCGAGAAGACGGCAAGCAACTCAATGTGCTGCGCCCGTTTCCCAGATGAAGCCGCCATTCATTGCAAGCAAGCATGATAGCTACGGGGATTCCGATGGAGAATCGATCTTCAACGACGGCAACTCCAAGCGGACCGCACCGGCACATATGCAGGCTGGTTTACTGGGGGTGTAGTAGCAGTAGTTAGAACACGCTAAGTAGGATCGAAGGAATCGAGCACAGGTATACAATGCTTTCCTCTGCACTACATGTGACATGTTATCTTGAACTATCGACTCATTACCATTGACAGCTCGGACAGCAACCATTATAGGGTCGTACATCGGACGACCATCCACAATACTGACAGTAGTACCGCCCTCGTTCCGCTCCTCCTGCAAGACAGGCACAGGCACACATGACTGCCAGACACGACACCACCAGCGAGATGAAGCCAAAGAGGAGGAATCCAATAAAGACGCCGGCGATGGCGAGAAACTTTACCAGAACCCCCGCCGCGAGCACATACATGCCCGGCCCTAGGAAGTCGCTTGGCTCGTTTTGCTTCTCCAGCCCGGCGTAACGCACGATTGCCCTTGGGCCTTCGTTCATGGCATATATAGCCAACACGGCCGATGCGAGTAAGAGTAGTCCATCGAACAAGGTACCAAGGTACAGCATCCACAGCCGCACCTTTCCTCGAAACCTAGCGTGTAGTGACGCCACGGCGACGACAAGAAGGCCAGCCGACGTGAACAGGGCGAGGACAGCCAACGCAGCAGAAGCACGTGAAAAGGAGAGAAACTTTGTGCGAGATGTGTGCAGACGAGGATTTACTGTCTTGGAGGAGCCGTCGATGGAGGAGCTGCGGATGAAACTCGCCCAAGGAGCAAGCGCTGAGGAGAGGGCCGTTTCGTTGGAGATCGAGGCACGAAGGGACGAGTCGACCATGGCACCGAGGGAGAGGGTCGGTGGGAATGATTTATGGCAATGATTGTTATCGTCACATACGCCTGAGAACTTATTAGCTTTACTTCTTAAAAAGACGGGGGTGTTGCTGACCTGACATGCCCCAATACCAAACTCGAGGTAGATGAGTGTTCTCGAGGGACTTGGTAGATTTCTGAGATACCATCTCGATCGACTTGAGGAGTTCATCCTGCTGGAGCTTGTATAGATGGATCGTCTGCGTCGCGGGGGAGAGACAGCCCAGAACAGCGATGAAGTTGACAATCAGGCCGACTGTCTCTAGTTAGTTCTCCGCATACATACTCTTCACCGCAGACAAGATACTCACGAAACACTGCAAAGATGAGCCATACCCTCCATCCCCTCGAGTTCTCCTCTATCCCCCACATCTGGGCGCAAGAAGCCCGTGAGACGCCCATGTTGAAGTTGTGTTTAACAAGAAGTCACTCAGTCGTGAGAGAAGAAGCCATCAAAACTCCCTCGTGTGAATATACCTCCCTCTATATATATCTATCCCCAAATCGCGCACCGCCGTTTCACACAGAAAAGACCCCAAGTCCCTGCAAGCCACCTCATGAACACCATCTCGTGCCAGACTAATTCCTGCGCGGCAGTCAACCCCCCTGCTCTCAGCTGGGCCGCTCGAGATGTGACCCTGAGGAGGGCCATTGGCCAAGACCTGTGACTGAGGTGTTTGGAGTGCAGACTGAAGAACCGATCAGCATGTCGCTTGTCTTTGATTAGCTGCTTCTTGTGAATAGCTCGTTGAGCTAAATTCAGCCTTGGATGAGGGCGGGTATTCTCCTTGCAGTGTGTTATTTGCATCTCAGTGTGGCTTGTCGGGTCAGCGTTTCACATATCACGAGGGCGCACTCCTGCATGTCAACCTCATTTGGACTGCAGCACACGGAATGATAGACACAAACATATAAAGAGACACAGAGATAAAGTAACGACAATGCTGAATGAAAAATCTGCACGGCTATCCTATCCTATCCTATCACTACTACTACTACTACTACTACTACTACTATCCTATCCTTTCCTATCCTATGCTAACATTGGGGAATCGTTTCTACTCGGGCTGTTGAACCCAAAACTTGTAGCAAACGCAAAAACAGCAAGTCTATCGAAACAAGATGAGTAAAAACAACATGATATCTTTGAACAATAACAAAAAAGGAAATCCCTCGGGAGCTTTTCCGCTCCAACAACACTGTACTTTTTGGTATCCAAACCCCATTGCGCCGTCCTATAGCCTTCAAAACTGACCAAGAGTCTTCGCTCCCACAACATTCATGACAACGTACAACAACACAGCAACAATGAACCCAACCGCAATCGCTTCACCCTGGGCGAGAACCCTCTTCGCGTGCGCCTTCGCGTCTGTCCACCACAACCTCTCTCCCACGCCTCGACGAGCAGCCTTGAGTCCCGGCAGACCATCCATGCTCAGCACGTTGGTCTCGTTGTGGTACTCTTGAAGCGTATTGCTGTCGACTCTCTTCTTGAGCCAAGCATCCATAGTGGGCCGCTCTTCAAACACGGCCAGTTCGTCCACTTTGCCGTCGACACCCTCTGGAAGCACCTGCTCTACAGGTTGCTCAGATGTCGAGTCGCGATCGTAGATGGCCCTCTTGACCCGGGGCACACCAAAGCCGCAGCTCGTCTGAACTTCAAACACGTCCGCCACAATGACGGCCCTGGCGCCATCGAATGCTGACCGCTTCCCTTGGGAGATGCGGCGGACGAGATCGGCAAAGGCCGGCTCATCCCATTCGACGACTCTGGACCGACAAAAGAATCGCAGAATCCGAGGGGCTGCGCCGAAACTCATAAACATCAAGCAGAGCCGACCATTGTCATATGAGTGCGCAATCGTCTCGCACCCCGAGCCGGTGCGATCGATGTAGGCACACTGGTTCGGCCCCAAGATGGCAAAGTGAGAGTCGGCCAGGCCCTTGGGCGAGACATTGATGTGAGAGCCAAGGGTTGGCGCCGAGCCGGTGAAGAAGACGGGTTGCCGCTGCACCCACTCGGCGAGCTCCTCGGTGATGGACGGATAAAGCTTCATGGCGAGTATGTAAAAACGTATAATGTGAAAAGCAGGTACCTCAAGTGTAATTGAGGTCTGTAATGTAACCGCAGAGCCAACAAAGCAAAACAATGCTGCAATTGAGTGGAATGCGGATGGATGTCCAGTTGTTTGAAACAGAGACAAATTTGTGTGCGGTAGAAAATGTCGACCGACGTTGGGGATGGATTGATATGCATTCCGTGCGGGGAACGGAATGGCGTTAACGCGGTGGACTCGGTCCGTATGCCCGCCTGCCCCATTGAGTATTAGAGTCAGTTTCTGGAATCAGAATCCGCTTGTCGGTGACGATTGGGAGAGAAGCATAGTGGGCCTTCAACTAAGCCCAACTTGCTAGGATTGTCCTCACCCCTTGGATGCATGTCTCATGGGGTGTGTCCAAGGTAATCTTGTTTGTGGGCAAGATCCTGATGGAGTCTTGCTCCGACTTACAACACGGGAAGGTTGGTAATTTCCCAGAGTGGCCGTCACTGGCATTTGGCCAGGACCGCCTGCCTTCCTTTGAGATGCAGGTCGATCAGAGAATAATGTGAGTGAGGTTAGTTCGGGATGGGATACGCGTGGTATGAGCCATCCTCGTAACGCTCGTCATCGTAGGTGCTGCTGTCGCTGCTAAAGTGACCATTGACGATGCTGGAAGTGCGAGGCACGTTGTAAGTAGCTTGGCTAGAGACGACGCTGGCAGCCTTGCGTCCTGTTGTCATTCGACCGTAAGCGTCAAGGTCATTGGAAGGGGCGTCATAGCGAGACCAACCTCCGGGTCCCCAGGGCTCGATGAAGCTGGTCTGGCGAGGTCCTGAAGCAGGACGCTCATCAAACCGCTTCGACAAGCGCTCCTTGTCCGCCTTGATATCGGGCCGGCTGTCCTTGTCCTTGGGCTTGTCGCTCCGTCGTCCCCGATCCTCACGGCGCTCTTCGCGGGTGCGCTCATCCCGGTGACGATGCTCGCGTGGGCGCTCCTCGCGGGAGCTCTCTTCGCGTTCAGACTGGTGTCGCTCCTCTCGTTCGCGGTGACGCTCCTCTCGGGCCTCGCGGGTCTCGCGCTTGCTACCAGTCTTGCTGCTGGGCTTGCTAGAGGCCTTGCTCGAGGCCTTGCTGGAAGGCCTGGATGGCTTGCGAGTGGCCTCGGGAAGAGGAGCGGGGAGAGGGCTAGGCATTGGGCTTGACATGGGGCTCGTCATGGTAGAGGTGGGCGTCTGGTTGTTAAGAGCGTTGAAGCGCATGGTCAGGTTCTCATGCTTGGCCGTGAGACCAATGAAGCGCTGCTCGAGATCATGGTGCTCAAACTTGACACGCTCGTTCTCTTCCTTGAGGGTCTCCTTCTCCTCCTTGAGCTCCTCGCACTCGCTGTTGAGGCGGCGCTTATCCTCCTTGAGCTCCTCAAAGTCAGTGTTGAGACGGCGGTTGTCCTCCTTGAGGACCTCGGCCTCGGAGCGGGCGCCCTCGAGCTGGGCCTTGACCTCGCGGTAGGAGACGTTGGATTCGGTAGCCTTGCGGTTAGCCTGCTCAAGAGAGGTCTTGGCCTCATTCAGCTTGCGGGTGAGTGTCTCGATGGTGTTCTTGAGCTTGTCATTTTCGGCGTTGGCCTTGTTGAGGTCGGTGTTGGCCTTCTGAAGATCGTCGCGCAAATCAGACTCGTAGTCATATTCGTATGAGTAGTCGTAGTCGTGAACTAGATTTCGGCGGTCAGTGGGTGGATGCGGGAAGAGCCGGGCGTTGTTGTGCGCACCAGTCAGGGCCTTGGAAGAAACGGTGGAGGAGGCCGAGGAAGAGCTCCTCTTGACCGGGCTAGCAGATGTCCTCTGGTGCAGCGGCATTGCGTCGGTTTGGGGCAGTTCACGATCGCCCACACGACAAGAGGAAGAAGAGGAAAGAGGAACGGAAAAAGTAACCGAAGCCGTCTTGAAGGTATTTTCTGGGGTGATTTGGAGATATCCTGTTCGCTGCGATGCAGCGCTGCCCAACGACGACTAGGTCTGGCAGGCGGTATAAGAGCGCGGGCAGGCGAATTGGCGGAGAAGCGCTGTAGCGGTAAATAGGGCCGTGGGAGGGGCGGGAGCGGGAGCGCGAGGGGCCACAAAGGCAAAAAGCTGGGTAGAGTGACGTCTTGGTATCGACTTGACAGGTCAACTCGAGTTAGTTTGTTACTGAAGAGGGCAGTAACAAGAGGATTTTCCAACACGGAATGAGGAAAAAGGTCGAGAATAAAAACCTGTGGGCGATAGAAAAAGGGAAATGAGTTCGGGTGCAGGCAGGGGAAAAGGGAAAAAAAAAAGTGTTCGGGTTGATATGGATTTTTATCAAACTCGGGTGTGGGAGGAAAAAATAAAAAAAAAGCCTGGTTGGAATGGGGGGTGGAGGGGGGCGGAAGATGAAGGGAATGCAAAGGGCAAGGCAAAGCAAGGCAGGGAAGGTGCAACTGGAAATGACTGTTGTTCCTTCTATTACTATGTACGCACACACCTTGCTACTCTAACAACACGGGCCAAAGACTGCCTTGTGCTTATTCCTTGCTTTCTCATCCATTTCCATCCATGGATGTCTATGTCTACATTCACGCTCTTGTCCTCTGTTACTTCCAGGGCCGACGGCACGGGTCACGACAAAAGGCGGGAGGGGAGTCATCGGTAAGTGCATTGCTAATAGGATAGGACAGTAGCTAGCTGCCTGCCTGCCTGCCTGCCTGCCTGCCTGCCCACATGCAGACTCGGTACATCATGGCGCGCAAAGGCGGAGAGGCGGAGAGGAAGAGGCACCTACCGGTAGCATTCTAGTGGCACCCTCAGATTCTCAGCGGTCTAGTCGGCCCCTCGATGGGCTGGACCCGAGGGAGTGGGCATTTTGTCTCTCTTTTTCTTCCACCGCCAGCTGCAGGTTGGGTCCGCCCCTGCCTGTCTGGACTGAAGGAGACTCCTCCTCTTCCCAACAAAGAATGGAACGGAGCAGAGGAGGGGTGAGGGAGTGAGAGAGAGGTGAGGCACATCTTGTCGTGATTGGGAGGCTCACAAGACACGGGAAATGGAAACTGGGCCGCACGCACACACTCTCACTCGCATTTGCGCTCTGAGCAACCTTTGTCAACACACAATCCCGCCGCTGCGGCCTGCGCAATGTCTAGAGAGGCGCCGTTGTGACGCCAACATCAGCACCAGAATCAGTGCCCAAGGGGCACTTGGCAAGAGCCCAATGCCCACTTCGCCCACACCTCTACCCTACCGGTACCCTTGCCAAACCGGGGTCCGCTTCCCAACCCTCATGCTTCTCCGCCGGCTCTCCTGGTCCTCAGTGCCTTTTGCATGCCCTCACAAGCCCTCGGCCTTTCCCTGGTTCCTGGATCCCCCGGAGCCGGCGCAAAGGGGCCTTGATTGGCTATGCCGGGGCTGTGCAACACCGTAACCACGCCCAGGCAGAAGAAAGGAAGGGCAGAGCAAAAGCAATGCGGGAGGGGAGTGGCACTACTGCTGCCATCACCACTTGCACAATCACCACCACCAGCATCCTGGTGCCAGACACACTCGTTGACTGACAGGGGTGCCAGGAAACAGGCCGTTTGGCCCCCCGTCTTTCATCACGATATCGATGGCCAGTTTACCCGGCAACGCGCCCTCCATCATCAGAGAATCAGAGGCACATCCGCATTGATCTGGTCCGCAACCGGTTCGCATACTTGAGAGGTTAAAATGCGAGGGCAAGATGCTGATCATTCAATGAGGGCCGACTCGGCTCCACGCCTCCTCGTGGCTCAAGTCCCGTAACCGTCACCGCCAGCTTACAACCCTGCGCCGCATCTTGCGCCGGCGCCGCAGAAAAGGCACCAAGAGTCTTGAACGAGAGATCTGAGTGACTCATAGGCTGACAAAAGAAGGGTTCAACTCGAACACGGGTTTGTCTCGTGGTGGCCGTTGGCTGTGTCTGATCTGATGCGCCTCATTCCTTGTCGTCAATGCGAGCCGTTCGGCACATGGGAGTTTCTTTGATTTCGCAGACGCCAGAAGCAGAAGCAACCAACTTCAACTCCCGTGGTGGGCGACTAGGGCCACATTCGCGCAGAGGCGAGTCCTGTAGTGCCTGACCCCCCTTGTTCGTCTACGGTTGCCTTTTGACCCCTCCTCTGCTCGTCTTTCTTGCATCCGGGAGTGGCCGAGAAGCAGCGAGATATTGTTGGCCAGCTATGACGAAAGCTGCAGGAGCTGGAGAGCACATGCGCATCACGAAGCAGAGCCAAAATGGTACTGCAATTTTGGAATCTGGACAAGATCGCGGGGGCACGCACTGCCCAAGTTGGGTAGGGCCTCAATGACTGACTGTGGAGAGGCGGAAGGTTGACAGGAAGTCCCGTCGGGTCTAACATCCCTAGGTACCCTAGCGACTTGAGAAGCCGCCCGCCGCCGGTCGCCGGTCGCTTGGGACCGGGGCCGGGGGAGCTTCCGCCCGGGGGGGGCCTCCCGCATCTGGGGCCTCACAACCTAAGTTAAACGCTTGGACTTGCCGCCTGTCAAAACAAAATTGGGGCACATCAGAAATTTCTGACACGGCGGGAATGGGTGGGAATGGAGCTGAAATGGATGGTTTTGGATTGCGTGTGGGTGTTTCGGTATCGCCCCCTTTGTTCTGGTGGCCTCGGCCTTGCTGGGTGCTCCCTGACTGGCTGGGCACTGCTGGGCTGAATCGGCCCTGGCTGGACAAGGAGGCCTCGACTGGAATGGAATGCTGGGTTGATTGATTGATTGAGATGAGATGAGTGCGTGTCCCTTGGTCCGCCGTCATGGCTCTCCCTGCATTCCCGCTCCCGCTGCCAAGCTTGCCCCGTCACCACGTTTCCAGCCCTAGGTCGGTTCCTCGTTTGTCGCCTGCGTCCCCTTCACGGGGTGACCTGGAGGATGCAGTCATTTTGGAGCAAATTTCGAGTATTCTTGTTTGTGGCCCCTGGACCCGACCTACCGAGCGACCTCACCGAAGCCAGCGCACGGCAAGTTTCCAGCCCCTACCCAGCGGATGGGGCGTCCCGTCCCCCCTCAACGGTCGCTAAACGCCATCGGGAAGCGCCCCCTCGGTGAACAGCCTTCGATGGCATTTCCCAACTGGGCAAGTAATTTAGACTTGACTCGATCCATGGCCACCTCAACCTCATCCCAGGCTTATCCGTCTCGCTAAGCCACGGATCTACCCGCTGGCGATTTCGATTTCCATGGGAAGCGTATCTATCGTGCACACGTTGACTGCCAGCTCATGCCAGAACTGGCGGGCACGTTGCAAAATAGAAACGGTTCGTCACTGCGTGGCTGGTCTCGACGAGCGGATTGGGTCAAGGCCAAGGTCCATGAGTCAAAGTGGAAAAAATAGGACTTTGTTGGTGTCGTTTTCATGGTCATGCGAATAGTCCTTTGGCAGGGTCTACAACCTCTTGGTAATGGTCATGCCCCCTCGAGATTCCCACTCTCTACACCCTCTCTTTTGGCCTTCCACACACCACTACAGATTATCTATCCCGTCTCCCTGGCATCCACTCAGGATATCGCCCATGAAACCTCGAGTGCCGCCATCCATCATGATGTCGGGTGTTTCACATTGCCCACCCACCACCACTATCCAACATCCACGATTATCATGATGATCCATTTTCAGGCCAGCACTCTCACTGTAAACCTGCCCTCGTATTCTCAAACCCGTTCTCCCCCTCCAGTTCCACACATCTCTGTGCAACAAACATGGGAGTGAATTATTATCGTCCATCCATCCTCATTGTCGTCACCAGCCAGCCTGGTTTCGTCGTCATGGCCCCCAAAAACTACACCCTTGGCGCCCTTGTCAGGCGACCAATCCCCATCACCCACAAAGTCCCTCTCCTGCCTGAAATAGGACTTTTTTCTATTTCAACTGCTGCACGCTGGGTGGTTGCCTTTTTTCTAGTTTTTCTACGGCATTCCCCCTCTATCGATCACTCGTGAAACACCCCCTTTCCCCTTTGCCACGCCCTCTTTGGTTTGCCTCGTCACCCCTCCCATCCCTTTCGCGTCGTCGTCGTCGTCAAGAGACCCCGCTGGTATTGTACAGATGCGCGATACCACGGGACATCGCGTTGCATCGCGCGCAACGCCTCCGCCCCCCTCCCTCCACCTCGGGCAGGCAGAATTTCAAATTTGATGGCTCATCTTGGATGACAAAGCCCGTTTTTCCCGTTACACTCTTCGGCGGGCGGGGTGACAAAGCATGGGGGAATTTGTCGTTGTTGTTTTGTTATTGTGATTGTGAATTTGTGCTGCAGTTTCGTGGTCCCACTTCACGTCATGGCCATGCTGAGATACCTTGCAGCAGGATGCCAAGTGGACTGACTGATGAGGGGTATAGAGCCGACGGGATGGTTTGTTTCTTTTTGTCACATATGGCCTGCAGAAGGGCAGAGTGTGTGCCTCAGACCTCGGTGTTTCAAGACATTGTGCTATTGACTGCTACCCTAAACCATCACGACTTGGACACCAGATGACCTTGAACTTTATAAGAACAAAGAAACTATCACGCGGAAATAAAGTGGACTAGCACTGGAAAGTTCACCAACGGCATTAATTACTTTGAGACACTTTCGTGGGGTTGTATAAGGTGATTTGGATAAATGTGGGAGGACCACCCTCCCTATCCTAGTTCATATAAGTTCCTTGTTTCCGAACACATCCTATCCATCATGCCGTGCCGTCGTCTACCCATTGGCCATAGCGCGTAAACGTAAAGTGAAGAAAGGAAGAATAAAAAGAAAGATATCATGGGGTGGTGAATGTTGATCCAGTCTGAATGAGATCCAAAGTCCCAATCCGGTACATAAAGGGGTATTTCCAACTATAAGCACAACTTGTTAGCCAACCAGCCATGGAAACAAGCATAGGCAGTGCTGCTCACCTCAAGATAAAGACATAGCATGTCCAAAAAAGAAAACCAAAGCCGGCATAAAGACATCGTGCAAGATGTCGTCAATCCCAACAAAGCCAGTCATGATCCAAACTGCCTGGCCACTCCATCGTGGCTGCTGTCCCGTAGATATCCAGATGTGCTGGTGAAAAAGGGAGAAGAAAGAGAAAAGAGAGAGGATCCATCAAATTAGCAGACGCGTCGCCGCTTGAGGATATCCTCGTAGACCTCAATCTTCTCCGTCTTGGACTCGACAACAGTGATGAGACCAATGTGGCGCTCCCGAAGCTCCTCGTAAGTCTTCTTCCAGAAGCCAGACTGGTTGGTCCAGTACTCGATCTGCTTGGTCAAGTCGGCGACACGCCGGCTGAGGCTCTGGTCGATCTGCTTGGACAGCTGGCATACGCGGTAGCGGAGGTCACCGTTCTCGTCCTTCAACGTCTTGTTCTCCTTTTCCAGACGGCAGACCTTGGCCCGCAGATTATCCAATTCGCGATGGCTACGGGATGTAGAGTCGCAAGAGTTGTCGATGGATCGACGGAGGCACTTGTTCTCGGTCGTGAGGTGCTCGACTTGGTCCCTGAGCTGAGGGATAACGACGTGGCATAGGCGATGAGTCTCGGCTTCTGCGTTATGGAGCCTCACCCTCAGGGTCTCGTTCTGAGCAGCAAAGTCCTGGTTGGCCTCTTCAAGCTGCTGGTTCTGCTTGACAAGAGTCTTCCACTCTTCACGGCTGACCTTGTAGTAGTCGCAGGAGTGACGGTGGTGATGGTAGGATCGGGATCGCTTGACAGTGACAAACTGAGGCCGCCCCTCGGGGCTGGTCTCAACGTAGAAGCGTCGAGATGTCATTTCGGGCATAGGTTGCGTCTCGGAGTTTCTCTGACTGATGTCTGATTGTGAAGCTTGAGTGACCTGAGATGGTAGAGTGGTACCGGTTTCTGATGATCAGTCACAGTCGGAGTTCCAGAGAGCTGGGTAGGCGATGGGAGATATAAAGACAGTCTATCCCTGAGACAACACGAGAGATGTTCAGGACTCGAGGCTAAAGAGGATCAAGTAGTGTCTGCCTTTAGAGCAGAGCAGTTGTGAAGCTAATGAATGACCCTAATGATTGTCTCGGAAGGGGTCCACCAAGGAGAGAATGACAGCTGAAAGGGACACTGGGCTAATGCAGGTGATCAAAGAAGGTCAGAAGTGTTGTTTATAGAGAACAAGGGAAACTGGGCTGCTGTAGGTCAGAGCACAAGCTGTCTTTTATAAACACCAGCCTCTGTATCAGGCACTTGCTCTGACTCTGCCACCAGTAGAAAGAATGACACATAAACCACGCGGCAGTCAAACACGGATTGAAAAATGGAAGAAAAGCGTCCTCAAGGCCATGCTATCGTGGCTTGTAGGGGCGGCTGATGAGTAGGAGTCAACAAGTGTAAATGTTCCTGAAGGTTCCGTCTTGGTCTTCGCTCTAGGACTTGAGCACAAGTGTGGCAGACTCGACGAGAAAAGCAAGAAAACAACTGTGGCAGAGCAACCAGCACTTTGGTTTGATGGGTGTCCGAGGGGGACTTTGGGAATTAGTCGGTCGGATGAGGCGCGCGTGGTCCATGTCTCAATGGTGATGGTGGTCATTCCCGGGCAGACAAAGACAAAGAAAAGAGTGGCTGACAGGGAGAGTTTAGAGCAGCTGCGACAAGATGGATTATACTTGGAAAGTATCCATAAAAAACAGAGTTGACCTGCGGGCTTGAAGGCTTGCATGAAAAGTCTTTGATGTCCGTTGTTTAGAGGCGCTTGCCTCGAGCAGCCCAGCCAGGGGCATCGATGATTTGACTTGCATGGGCCGAGTGGTGTCAAAGAAGCGGCTAACGAAAGGGCACCAAAGAGAAGAGAGCAACGGGGATAACAGCAGCAGCAATATCCATTCTAGCTTATTGTGTCGTGCATGCGTTTTGGCGGGAGATGAGAGTGACGTGCATGGTGCAGGAGTTCGTCCACGAGGGCGAGCGGGAGATGGACATGGTGACCTGCAAGGGCATACAGTGTGGATAGGAGCTATTTCAGAGAGTACCTAAAATTTGGCGATTTGTGGTGGGAAAGCAAGTATAATACAGTGTGTATATGTCTGACACACAGTCCCGCTACCGCATGACATGTACGCCTTGTGAGGCCTCATCGTCCATCCATCTTCTCCTCCTCCACACCATCAAAGGCCCAAACCAAACAAAAGAGGAATCGTCACCACGGGACCCCTTGCAGCAGCATCGACCCGAGATGCACCGCCCGATCACTCGGTTCCAGGCCCTGCAACATGCGACGCAGGGCAGTGCAAGCGCAGTAGTAGAGCATGGCTGTCTTTGAGCCTCTGCTTCCATCCAAGTTTTTTCTTTGTCTACGCACCAGGCTGTGATTAAGATGGCTTCCTGATCCTACTTATTTCATATTTCTCTTAACATTTTTCATTCGAATGGAAAGATATGTCCTATCAATTATCTCGAGAAGCAGGCCTCTCGGCTCAGCTGGAGCCAACCATTTGAAGCCTGCGCCACGAAGCTGAACCTGAAGATGCCCACCACCTCTCCCAACTCTCAACTAACAAACACATTCTCCTCTCAGCCGTCACTCCTGACATTCTCGGCCCCCAAACATCCCACAACTGGTGACGAACCAGCGTGGCTCGTTTCCTAGGCTGCAGCGAGGCACTCTGACAGCCTGCCTCATGGCTTGTTACACTTTCAGAGCCTTATCGTCACATCGCCATACCCCACGAGGCCCATGGGTTTTGACACCTTCTCTCGGCCCAGCCGAGATGCCTCTGGGGGCGACGATACCCAGCCTCGCCGTGCCCAGGAACCGGCTCTCCCAGCTCATCTTCTGCTTGGCCTATTTGCTGCCTGACGCCGACTATCCGATTCCTCCCGTGGTTCAAGCACCAGCCTGATCCCGCCGCAGCCTGGTTGTTGCAGCCAACTTGCCTGCAGCCGTGTCCGTCGCAGAAGAGTCCGTCAGCATTGCCCTGGGCAAGTCCGTGGATAGACGTTTGCCTGGGTCGGTGACATTCCGGCACAAGACACTTGTGACTAATGCAGGATTCGAACGGAGGGGCCTTTGAGTCCTGGCAGTCACGAACCTGGCAAAGATGGTGTTCACAGAATCGTGTGCCTCGTTCTGCTCGTCGACCACAGCCTCGTCTGTCGTTGTTGCCTGGACACACCCCGTATAGGTCTGCTTGCTTTCAGAGTTGCACTAAGAGAATCTGGGAGAAAGGCGAGCTTACGGTCTTCACATACGATGTGTGTCATCCCTTGAAAAGAAAACCTCCTATTCTCACAGCCGGCCTCGGAGCATTGTTGGTGTCCTTCACAATACCGACCCTCCATCGCCTCAGCTTCACAGCCGCCATATACGCACTCGTGATACGGGCAGTAGTATTTGCCAAGCCTTCTCAGCCGACAGTTGCGCGTCTTGCACGTGTGCTTTTTGCAGTAACCACTCCCAGGAGACTCCTGGCCTTCGAGGCAGCCTTGTTCAGCACATATGTGGTCGCGGCAGTGGGATCCCCCCTCACGCTCGGCTTCGCAGTCGGGTGCCTCGCAGTAGTGTGCGCCACAGAAGGGTGAGGGTTGGCCGTTATCACGGACGTGACAGAGACGCCGGCATTGTGGTTTCTGGCAGTGACGATGCCGCTCACAGAAGCTTTGAGGGTCATCTGGATCAACTCCTTGAGCAAAGGCTATGCAATGAGTGTCATCACATGTGTGGTCTTTGCAAAAGGGACCGGCATCTTTGTGGTTTCGACAGTCGTCGTACTCGCAGCGATGCTCGTGGCAAAACGCTAGATCTTGACCGTTATGCCACGTCCGTTGAGCCTCGCAGCCGGGTAGCGTACACAGGTCTGTTTCCTTGCTGTCAATTGCTAAAGTAAAGTCCCACTGTAGGCCAGGGATATCTCACGAAGCGGCGTACAGTACCTGTACAAGGCTGAGTTTCCGTCCTTGACGTCGAGATTGCATCTCGTTCCATTGTCAACAGCCTGACACCGGATATCTTGAGCATATTTGTTAGCAACCCTCCCGAGTTGTCGCCGTCGACTCACGCTGGCTGCACACTACAGCTCGGGGCAGCTTGGCATTCGGGCACGCCCGCCCTCCTTCAACTTGCCTGCAAGCGTGGAACTGACAATACTGCGATGCAATTCTTTGACCATCGAGCTTCAGTGCTGTAGGCGGGTTGCGACACACGGTTCCGGCTGCTGCGCATGTAGCCTCATAGCCAATTCCTTGACCGGGATATGCTCTCTGGAACATGTTGAATCTTTTGATGGTTTTTGGAGCGTGGTTATGAGCAAATGGGACGACACGTCTACTACTACAAGCACGATTGAAGCTAGCCTCGCCATGTTCCTTATACTACTCCGTGCCAATACACAGATGCATGCGTAGCACATGATGTTCTTGCTGTATATCCACGGATGGCACGTCTCACAAGCTTCATGGTTCAGGCTAGGTGCAGGCCACGGATAGTCGACATGTTGTCTCGGTTCGCTGCACCACAAATGGCATACTGCATCGAGAACAAACTCCCTGATTGGAAGTAGAGACATCGTTGTCGAGTCTCGTGATTATGCCGTTGCCGTTGGGCGCAAATATATATTAGGGCTACCCAAGAGTTTTCAACCCCCTGGCTAGAACTCTCCTCATTCCTATCGTATCACGACAACACAGAATCGCTATGGCCGTTGCACAGGAATCACGAGGACAATCCAGGCACCGAATTGTAATACTTTTGATGTGATAGTCTATCGCAACTATTCCCGCTTCCCCCTACCCAACAATCATGCTCCTAAGTCGTGGTATCATTGCAAGCAAAGACTGGTTCATTTCACCCCTTTTTGTTAAAATTCCGCCGTCGAGGCTTTTTCATCTATAGCTAGGCCCCCTCCCCAAGTAGTCAAATCAGGGCAATGCCTAGAACTCTAGGGGTAGCCGAGCGCACTTTTATCCATGGTGCTTGTGTTATAACAAATGGGAAACCGAAAAGAAAATTTTTTCAAAAAGAAACAACAAGATGAAGCGTGGATGAGCTCAGAGTGGCAGCAAAACTCTTCATGGCTTGGCATCAGCCGTTGTTACCGAGTTGGACTGCAGGCGTCCTTGTGTGACGTTGCATCACAGCGACTCTGCCACCGCCGCCTGAAGGCCCTGGAGTAGCGCCGCCTCTGCAGCGTTGTCGTGCATATCGTGTTGAGGCTCAGGGGCCGGCACATGGGGCATCTGCATGGTGTGAACGGGCGCTGTGGGTGGAGGCGACGGGAATGTGAGTTGCGAGTGCTGAGGGGGAGAGTATTGAGGCTGAGCGGGCTGCGCGGGTGCGGGTTGAGGAGTTGGGGTGTGGTGAGCCGGTGGCGAGTGATGCATCTGCCCGACAGGAGTCGACGTGTGGGATCGAGCCTGGGCGGGAGAGTGCATGGCGCTCTGGGGTTGTTGCGGTAGGTGTTGCTGTTGGGCTCGTGGAGTGTGAGGCGCCTGTGGCCGGGCGGGCTGCTGAGGTGTAGACTGATGAGACTGTTGTGTAGCAGTCATCATGCTCGGTCTGGCTTGCGGCAGCGAGGAGGGCGGATATCCCGAGGAGGTGGCAGAGTGGTAAGAGTGAGTAGGTGTTTGATGTTGGGCAGGCGAGCCGTGTTGCGTTGACGCGGCCTGTGCTGCACTCGCCGCTTGAGCGGGTGTCATGACAGCCTGGCCAACTGCTGAGGCTGGTGTTCCAGCTGCCCGTCCTTGTGGAGGGTTCTGCAGTCCCCCGGCCAGTGTCATTATGCCTTGTATCCTAGCCTGGTCCTCCTCCGAGTTCAACCTGGCGCGTTCCTCCGCCTCCTTCCTGGCTGCCTGTGTAGGGGCGCGAGTCTTGAGCTCGCCAGTCACAGCCTGTAGATAGTACGGCATCTCTGAGTTGGTCTTTAGGAAGAACAGCTTGAGGTTACGAGCCTTGTCCTTGAGTTGTACCTGTGTCCGATCTTTGAGTATATCGGATATGGTGCCGTTCTGCCCAAACAGAGTGAGTATTTGACTCCAGTGAGGACCCTTGACCATGTCAAGACCAGCCATGAGTGCCTTTTCCTCTTCTTGGGTCCAAGGGCGGCGTGTCGAGTGGAGACCCTCTCTCCTAGTGTGGGCGGATGACTTTGAGATTGCCGCTTGTCTCGCCTTGTCATACAACACAGCACTCGGGCAGGTTTGATTCGGCGGCAAGTTTTGACCAGGCTCCGGAGGAGGAGGAGGAGGCTCGGGTATGCTGTGTGTGTATGAGTAGTAAGGATGTTGAGCATGAGACTGCTGGAGTTGGCTGAGATACGATTGTGCTACCAGATTGTTGGCGAGTGTTCTCGGATAAAGTTTGAGATCCAGATTGGTTTCACACTTACTTGTACTTGTAGGTACGGTTGGCTGATATGGGACTGGAGATAGCCCGTGTAATGTGGTCTTGACGTAATTTGAAGTACTCTCGGCCACAAGAGCCTCCAACTCCTTATAGTCCGTCATAAAGTCCACCTTGCCATTTGTCTGAGGCGTCGAAGAAGGCTCTGCCTTCTCGGGGCTCTTTGTGGGTTCGGTTGCTGCCGGTTGTTCAACTGTTTCAGTTGCAGGTGTTGGTGTTGGCTCTGGGTTGGTCTCGGTCAAACCAGCTAGAGCGTCCTGGACAAGACCCGAGGTGGTCTTCTCAAAGAATGAAGATAGATCATCCAAGTCGAGGTCGGGATCGTCATTTCCGGCTGCGTCACCCAATAGGTCAACCGCGGTCTCCTCGCTGGATGGCATGGGATGGCCCAGCCTTGAACCGAGATCCGACATCAACGCCAGCCGAGTCTTGACACAAGTAGCAACTTGAGCCAGCAAGTCATCCACTTTGTACTTTTCCCTTAGAGATGCTGTTTTTCGTCAGCGAGAGCTCTCATGATGCGGCGCTTGTAAGACACTCACCAGTGTCGGGTTGCGCTTCGCCCTGAATCGCGTCTTTCCTTGACCGTACAGATGAGATGAACTCCTGATCTGCTGGTGTCAGATCCGAATTGTGATGAAGCCCACGTAGCTTATCCTCCATCCCGCTTATTATGGCGTCATCCAGTATCGGCCCAGACTGTTGTTCTGGAGTTTTCGTAGCAAGCGCGTCGATCGCAACTTGAGTCTTGAGGGACAGGTACAGATCGAGGGCATCAGAACCAAGGTCTGAGACTTGTCCTCGAAATATGGAGTGAAAGTTCTGATGAGCGTTGGAATACGATGGTGTGGTCTGGAGCAGCCAAATGGCGAATTGGGCGAGATTCGCGAGGTCGAGGATGGTGCGGGATTCATGGTCTTGGAGCTCCAGCTCATCAGCAGATAGGATGGCGCTGGCGGAGTAGATCTGCTTGGTCTGCTCAAAGGAGGTCTGCAGGTTCCGGAAAGCCTTGGCGTGTTGCGATTCCGCATCTCGGATCGGCTTTATTGAGTCGTCGAAGGATTGCGAGAACAAGAGGAGGATAGAGAGAGCCTATGCCAGTCGTGTAAGCACTCGGTCGCGGTACGTAGTCGCGCCAACCTACCATGTTGCCGAGCGCATGTCGACTGGCCTTGCGCAGGTATTTTTGAGGGTCAGAAAGGAAGGTTACGGGGGGTGGAGGGAGAGAGGCTTCGGGGATGGGTGCGGGATCAACATCCATCGGATCATTTGTCGTCTGAGCCATGTTTGCGTCCTGAGTGAACTGGGACACCAGATCGCCGACATTGTTGAGCGCATTCTGAACCAGAAGCGCAAGCCCATCTTCTAGTGATTCTTCGGCGCCTGGGTCTGGCTCGAACGCGTTATCGTGGGCAGGCTCGGTCTCGGTCTTGACCCTCTTGGAGGACTCGTCGCCATTGGTGTTTCCATCGAAGGGACGCTTGGTCGCGGCTTGCAGCATCGAGTCCAGGTCGAGGCCGTCGAGGATGTTTGTCTCTTGCTTGATGCCTACGGGCACAGCAGTCAGCATGGTTACGCAGCAGACCGGCGCGAGCTCGCAAGAGTTCTTCAGGTGGCGGGGGATCAAGCGGGACATTGGAAGCATGGATTTCTACGCACCCGTCGGGGACATGGCCGCGCTGAGATCGGGCTGGGCGGGCTCAGCCATCATGGTGACTTTATCGGTACATAAGCAACAGTCGCAATTAGAGGTATTTCTCGTCTGAGGAGCTCAGAGGGCAGCGCGGCAGCTGGCGACGGCTTCGTTCTGGCGTCGAGAGGCGGCGGGATGATGGTTGTCCGGAGAAAATTTGCTGAGTAAGTCCGATCGGTGCCCTTATTTCTGGCCCCAGAGCTCAGGTGAGGAGCGATACACAAACGGCACAGGATGAGAAGGGAAATTTATATTCCGCCGCAAAATTCAAAATTCTGGCCGTTTGGATGATTGAGGCTTTGGTTGAGGATCAATAGACAATAATATTAACTGGTTAACCATTTTTAACACTCCCCGTTTGCATTTGCGACGATAGTAAACAATTTGCTTTCACTCGTTGATGCTTCTGATAAGCGACTATCGGCGAATACAAGCACCGATTGACCGAGATAGAGGCTTATCAAGAAAGGCACCCAGTCTGAGGGCGGTGTTCAATCTTACCTAGTAGCCTCAACCACGATAACACCACTGCTGTGTAAGCTGCCCCTCCGATGACATCAATCCATAGTCTACTGGTGCCCATGAGAACGCCTGGCCAAGAAACGGTCTAATTATTTGCTTGTTCGTTGGTAAGAGCTTCTTACGCGCCACAAATGCAAGGCTTCTGATTGGCTGCGCATGTACATGCTCAAGTTGCGACTTGAACATTATCTTCGAGGTCATGCGAATTATTCCTCGAGACTTGATGAAATGTTGTAATCAAAGCATTGTGAAAGCCTCGAGATGAATTCTACTGACTCTCTGCGTCACTTGGCGTATTCATCAACAAGTCTTACCTGTTCTTGATCAGCCATGATACACTCAGTTGCGTCTTATTCACTTACCAAGTTAGGTGTTTGTTTTGTTTGTTTCAAGAAAAAGAATGTTTATCTGTCTCTAGACTAACCATGAGCTTATGATGCTGTTTATAAAACATCAATCCTTTGGAGTCTCAAGCATCCTCTCAGCCTGAGTGGGTCGTCCATGCCGTCAGAGGCCAAATACGGGAGCGATGATGATAGAGGCCATATTCAGTCCACGTTATGGTACAACTGGGCATTGCGCTTCTGGTACTGAGATGAGGTATCTTGTCCTTTACTGTGCTTTGGGACCAGTGTTCTTAGGTAGGCAATATGTCCCCGTGATGATTCACTTCTGCTATTAAAAGCAACAGAATATAGAAACTGCCATGTATCTGAACACCAATATGCTGACTGGGGATGGGGTCGACTTTACTGGCCCCATTGAATAAAGCCCACCCGGTGATTCTGCCAACAGGCACCTCTTAAACGTCATGAAACAAGGCCCCTGTGTGGCTCCTCAAACGGTTGCGCTAAACTCGGCCGAAGGCCATCTCAGGGCGAATTCTGTGGCGTCGTTGATGGGTATTTGTCAAAATGCATGGCTTAAGCCACGGCGATCTTCAGCTTCTTGCTCAACAAGAGGCGGAATGGTTATCAGTAGCTTTCCATCAATGCTGTGGCCCCGTGAGTATCTGGGAGCTGCCAACTGACTGGCTTCGGGCAACATCGTTGTCGAGTTTATACTGAATCACTTGTCTTTAGCCGAGGCTCCGTGAGCACCCTCAATGCCTGGGTTGAGTATATGGGAGGCCGATCTGGAGGTGCGTCATCCGCACTGGGCAGGTAGCCGTTGCTTCAAGTGTTGAGAGCTCGGAGAAGGAGTATCCCGCCACTTGGACTGTATCAATCGATCTTTTTCAACTCCCAAAGCCCCCAAAACTTCACTTCCATCATCTCGACCCTATAATCCACCTCGTATTCTATAATCCAAACCCTGCTATCCTAAGATTGCTCTAATCCAACCTCACCATCTTCCTAGAACTACCATGGTAGACAAATCGCAATGCCAGACGCACACCCGCACACCCTGGGGTAAACCCGCCCATCTCTACGACCGCCGCATTCGATACCTGTTTATGGGCATCCTCTTTGTCACCTTTCTCGCCGCCGTCGTGGTAGCTGTCCTTGTCGTCGTCGATCTCGCAAACGGTCACTAGAAGCAGCCAGAACCTGACCTGTCGAACCTGATGTCTACCGACTTTCTGGTGTCAAAGGTGTTACACGGCGATAAAGAGAAACATCCGTACCACCCGCCTTTTCAGATCTGTGGGAATCACCTTCACGACTGCCAGGCGTATTTTAAGCCCGTACGTTTCATCTTTGGGCCTTGGCTGCGCTTCCTTACTAACATGATGGCTCAGAACTTTTGTTGTCCTCCGCTCCAAGTCTGCCACGAGACAAAATGGTCTCCCTCGGGAATATACTGCTGCGCTATAACAGACGAGTGCATTGTTTCTGAGGGGCACCCTGCGACATGTCTGGCAAACACGACGCAGTGCGGACGAGAACTCGGTGGCGGATGCTGTCCCGAAGGCACTACATGTTCGCCGGATGGGTGTTTACAGCAGTTAGACTCGGGAACGGGTCTTCTCGACAGCCTGTTGTTGCCAAGAATGGAAATGGATCAAGAGACGGTGTCTGAGACATTCGGCATTGGACAAGACAAGGCGGAAAGCCACAAAGCGCTCTCGACCGGGTTCAAATTTGGCGAAGTTGGGATGGTCAAGCTAAGTACAAGCGAAATGCTTCAAATACCGTACATGGGCATGACATTGTCTGTGGGTATGGCCTTGTCATTTGTCGCCTTGTAGATTCATCTGGGCCCTGAGTGTGTCGTTTGCATAACTTGAGAAGCAAGTTGGTTAGCCTATGACCTCGACATAGCACAAATCCACGACCGATTATGAACAGTAGACATGAGTTTCAATGTGCTTGCTTCTATGTGCAGATCTATATCTGTATATTTGTTGAATATTCCGCCATCAGGAGACGCACGCGCTCTCCAGATGCGAAATGTATTGTCATTTACATTTCTGTCATTATTTATCCAGCCATTATCATTAGTCAAGACCACCAACCGGGATGCTCCCATTGCCGCCCAACAGCAACAGACCCGGTCCGAAAATCACCTCATGCCCGTCCACGGGATACATCTCCAGAGTATGAGTCAACATACACGTGGGATCATTCACACAAAAGTAAATGCACCCAAAACCGTCGCGGGGCGTAGCCAGCCCGATAAAACGCCAAACCGGGGGGGTATCATAATATGCATACGAAGTAGAAAAAGGTTCCAAAAAGAAGTAGATGAGCGTTGGTTGTTGCCGATTACATCCAGACGGCGAAAAAGAGCATGACGAGGACCAGGGCGATGCTCGTGTAGGCGACGTGCTTCCGTCCCGAAGCCGCGTTGCCCTCCTCGCTGGGCTCGGATCGTGAAAAGACGGAGTTGGTATTGTTGCCAATAAAGTCGAGGACGTCGTTGGACGAGGACGCCAAGTCGAGGAGCAGGCTCATGCCGCCGTGCGCAAACGACTTTACATTGACAGAGGCAGCTTCCAGGATGGACGCCTTGAATGCGCCAGGCGCCAGCTTCTGCGTCAGGGCGACCTGTCTCGAGCGGTCTTGAGCATGGACGAGGCGCTCATGGGGAGGTAATTGGGATGCCACGCCTAGAAGGGGACTGTTAGCTTGGGGGAAAGCTCGGTGACGCGGACTTGCGCAAAGAGACGTACCATGTGTCGCGAGCTGCGACGTGCCAGAAAGGTGGACAGAATCAGCTGCCAAAGCTATCGACACCAATGCCCATAGCAGAACCAAGAGTGAAGTCGGCGAACGCATCGTGATGCAAAAGCGATGAAAGGAGCCCTCTCTTTCCTCCCTTTTGGCGAAAACGTTTTAGATATAAGCGAATGAGCGAGTAATGACAAGCCAAGATACGAGTTGAAGCTCTTGCGCGTCGTTGTCGTCGTCGTGAGGTCGAAGCAGCCACCAGCAATTAACTTTGCCCCTCCAAATCCGGACCAGTAGGTAGGTAGGTAGCGACAGCGAAACAAAAAAGAGAGTTTTTCCCCGAAGGTTGTAGCGATGATCAGGAAAAGACTGTGAGGGTCCGAAAAATCCAAAATTCCTTCCAAGGCTCCAGCCCTTTCCACCACTCCTTAAACAAACAAATGACGATGGGGCCGCCCGTTCGAGGAGGGAGCTGAAGAATTCAGAGCAAAGGGGATTGGACGGGTTTTCGGGGCCACGCGTACGGGTGTGGTGTGTGTCTCGATCGTGGGGGCAGAAGCTTGGTCGAATGTCTTTCAGGCTTTCCTTTTCTTGTTGTTCCAGATGTTAAACGATTGATGGATGGAATGAGGCGTCGTCCTAATGTAAATAACAAAAAAACACCACTGCCTTGAGGATCTTGTTGGGAACTGGGTCGTGGTCCCTTATTAAAAAAAAAGAAGTCGCAGGTAAAAGAAAACAAGGCAAGGTAAAGCTCCTTAACCTTGCCTTGACCCTTGAGCTCATTTTTCCCGCTATTGCTGCACATCGTCGATGGTGGAGTGTGTGCGTCACGACGCTATTGGCTGTGCCAACCCTCCAACTTGGTGCTGGCAGAGTCTCACTAAAATAGAGCGTTGGCGCTAGAAAGGGTAAAGGGGGTGGGAAAAAAAGGCCCGCATCGACCATTGAGAGAGTCATTTTCTTTCCTTACTGGAGCCTTGCTCAGCTCATTATCATTCTGCTTTTCTCAGCCTGGGCAAAAAAAAAGAGGAGGAGTGTGAGATCTCTGTTCTCCGCGTCTGGGCAGCCTTGCAGGGGCTGAAGCAAGGCAGGGCTAGGATGCAACCTGCTGACGACACTGGTTCCCATACCTCCTACTTTCTAGAAGGAAGGAGGGGGGAGAAAATCGTCTCATGAGGACCTCTCTCGGCCTTTTCTCAAATGGGGGCAAGGCTGGCCCAGAAAATTTCAGCCTCAGGAGGCGGCCGGTGGGATAAACGACTCATGTGCAAAAGACATTCGTCCATTTATTTCTCAACAAAGCACAGGCTCTTTTTCGCCACTCAATAGTTAGCCCCTGAGCCATCCATCCAAAAGACTCAAGAAGGGAAAATGAAGAAAAATTGATGCTGTTGGCTTGAATGCTGCCCCGCGATTACCGCGCGTCCCTTCTCTTTCAAGTCACAGCCTCTCCACCAAAGATGGATCCTGATCCTGATCCTGCTTTCTCCCTCAGCTGCCTCCCATGCTCCCCCTCCCTCCCCCACACTCGCTCACTTTTCTCGGCGTCGATGACGTACGCCTCTCGGGAAAAGATAACGGGACGAGGCTTATTGGAGAGCAAGAACTCTACCGTAGAACCGATTGGTTCATCTTGCCCACGCGCCTCTGGCTCAGAGATATGGACCTTGATCTCGATACAGTTGGCAGCCAGAGCAAGAACCTTGAGATCAAGCTTGACATGTATCAAGGGACTCAATGACAGGGAACGCCAGGCTTGGCTAAACTGGCTTGTCCCGGGATCACGAAAAAGCATGGAAGCCACCCCATCCATGCCCCCCCTCTCCCCCCAGTGTGAAACGCTTCCTTTGCAAAGTCGGCATCGGCCGAGCTGCATCCACCTGCAAACTGGACCTCGTTGATCTTTTCCCCATGCCATGTCGCAATGCCTATGCCATGCGTTATAAAAGGATCGATCCTGTTTAGGCACACCAGTTACAACATCGTCGCCCAGCACGGGAAAAGCCTCACGTATGATGGCCTCTCCCGTGTTTCACATCCACGCCCACATCTGCAGCAGCATTGCCATTGCCCAAAGAAAGCAAAGAGGACCAACGCTCAAGAGCCCATGCCCATGCCTCACGTGGAAGTGCCCTCCAATCACAAGAATGTCAAATGTAAATTGCATGCCAAATGTCTCAAGCTCATGAATCGTAGTGCCTTATCCAATCCCCACTTTCTTCCATTGTCTCGGCCTTTTCTAGGCTCATGCTCTTTTTATATCCTACAATATCATCTTCCTTTTTCGTAAATATATGCTTCATCTACCTTGTCTTCAAGGTTGACACCATGGTAGAGATTCATTGTGTGTGAGATCCGCGCCTTGATGATGATTCAGCTACAAGTCAGCCTCGCATCCCAAGCCCCTCCCATGTGTCAGATATACGAAGCACAATTTGACACTGACAGGGTTGAGCTTACTCCAGGCAGACCGACAACGAGCCGTCACGTTTCAGATCAGCGGGAGTACGTATCTTGAGTAATAGCTCGAGTAATAACCCCAACCTCAATAAATGAGTTCGCTCCAAAGGAATCGCTCATCGCAATAAGATTAATAAAATGTTTGATGACAACGCAGCCAACGCGTCCTCGTATTCAACTCACGCTCGGAAGCTTCTTATGGACCTGCCGCATAGAGCTGACCCTGAGCATTGGTCATTCGCGACCATGTGCCCTGCGGCATCATCTGCGGTGGACTTGGATGTCCAGTCATGTAGAGACCGTCCACTTCGGCTTCGCTGCTGGTCGTCGTGCGGCTACCCTGTGAGTACTCGCCACTGCTGCTATTTCGGCTGTGCTGGTATGCCCGCATCGTCCCGTGACCGACGCTGGCTTGATACTGCGAACGACCCATCACGCTGCCAACGTTGGATTGGATCTGTAGTCCGCCAAACGAGGTTTCAAGGTCCTGCGAGTATTGGTGCACACAATGTGGCTCCGAGATGCCGCAGACCTCCGTCATGATCTGGTAGATGCGTTGCTGTACCTCAATGGCAGGAGGCCGGTCATATGGATTGGCCGACAACATACCCGTGACAACATGTAGTATGGGAGTGACTCCCCGGAAGAAGTTTGAGTCATCCTTGCCTGGCGATGCTTTCCGAGAGGCGTCTTTGGCGAGACCCGACATCCATGCTTCTACTTGGCCCAGGTTCTTGTGGAAAGACGTGTCCAATACCGCACCACCTCGCCCAGCCGTCTTGTGTTTCGCAGACCGGAAAGCCGCGAACTTGCTTGATGACTTTTTGACCAGCAATGATAGAATTTCTAGTATGATGCATCCTAGTGAGAATATATCGGCCTGCTGGGCGCTTAGATGCGCGTTTGAGGCTAGAAACATTGCTGTGGACGAGTTGGAGTTGTAGTGCTGCATCATGCTAAAGTGACTGTCCTCGGGAGGCGTGAATCGGTTTGGCGGACTCGACGCGCCCGCAGGCCGTGCCCATTGCTCTGGCGCTGCATAGTCATACCATTCGCGATCGAAAGATGACTTATCCGTATGAAGAATAACAGCGTCGGGGGTTAGTCGAGTGGAATCGGAAAAGAAGATGTGGTTCTGGTTGGTGAAGAAGATGGTTGATGGTTTGATGTAGCCGTGCGATCGATTCTTGCTGTGGAGATAGCAGAGCGTGTCGACTAGGCACAGAACCCAGTTCATTAGGAGCTCCCTACGGCGTGTCTTTGCCAGGTGCTTGAACTGGGATGGTGTCGTCGCCAGAAACGACTTGAGCGTAAGGTCGCTCGGCGGCGAGAAGAGAACGTATCCGAATCCATTGTGAGTGTAAGACGCCCAGTACGAGACCATGTGCTCGTTCTGCAGCCCCTTGATCCCTTGGATGGCGTCTAGAAACTCGGATATCGGTATGGCACCAGGCCCTGCGCCCAGGGAATATCGCCGGCGACAAAAGAACGCCCCCGAAACATTGGGGAGCCTCACCTTGTCGATGGCATGGGACTTGTGAGTGGCCAGGGGAGATCGCTCAACAACATCGAGGGGCACAACCTCGTGGTCGCCGTACACAAGGTGGCTCCCGCGCTGCAGAGGCTTGAGGAGGTAGTGGAATTGACGCTGGTAGAATTTCTTTTCGACCTTTTCGTCACGGACTGCAGTCAGCGCGAGTCGGTCCACGTCCTCGAGGGCAATGGGAAGCTCGGCGTCGTCCCAACCATCGTCAATAACTCCAAAGATCTGATCAGGCACGCCGAGGTCGACTAGGATGAGGAACATGCGGGGGGCATCGTTCCGGATGCTCTCCCAGTAGGTGCGCTCGGTGAGGTCCTCGCCGCCAAAGGCGACGGGACGGTCTAGGCGCTCAATCTCATCCGGGAGAAGCTGGCTCAGGACGAAGGGCCGGGTGACGGTGGCTTCGATGCGAGAGTCGACCCACCACTGTGGCATTGTCGACTTGGCGGACTATATGGGGGAGGTGAAGGATAAGGAGATGACCCCTCTAGGTGTACGATGCTGCGTCGCCTAGACCTGCATCTGTAGTTGGAGGGTTAGATCGCTGAACGTGGGCAATGCGGCAGCTGAGGCTGGGTCTACCGTATGGCGGTGCTCTTTTGAAACTCGCAGCGGCGGGACTGATGGGAGCGCGGTTAAGGTCCGTCTGACTCTTGACAGCACCGTCTTGGACGAGAAATCAAAGGTTTACTGCCGTGGCTGTCTGCTCAGGGGACATGGACGACTTTCATATGATGGATGCATGCAGAAGTAGCAGCAGCAGCAGTATCAACGGCAGCCGTGGAGAAGGTGACAGTGGATGGCGTCCAGGGTTCGGGGGCTCGCCTCATGGCTCGTGGCATGTGGATGGCATGGACATGGCTTGGGCCAGGATCCGTCAGAATGGAGGCGAGGGAGACGGACAGGTCGGGGTCGGGATCGGGTGCTGCAGGTGCAGAGTAAAAGGCGAATGGAGCAAGCAAGCAAGCAAGCGAAAGCGCACGAGTTAGAGGCTTATCTCGTTCAAGAGCGGAAAGCAAAACTGGAACTGGGGGGTGTGTGAGGTTGCCCGCGCGGTGGCTGCGGACTGTCGTGACGGCGTGATTGGCGAGGAGGGGCAGAGAGACAGTGGCCGGCGGGCGCAGATAAGAAGGGCTGAGAGTGACTCTGAAATGGGGACCGAGAGGAGAGGAACAAAACGTGAGTGAGACGATGGATGGGATCCGATTTCAAGAGGGGCCTGGGCCTGACTCGAGGCGATTCGCTCGCAGGTTAAAAGTCGTCAACTGCCCATTCCCGCTTTGTAGCTAGAGCGGGCGTTTTTATGTCGCAAAGGATGGAACCAGCGGGCGTATCGTAGCGCGTTTATTACCGGGAGGTACCGCTCCGTTCATTGCTTGCTTGCAGCCCTTGCAGGGGCGTTTTGAATATCCGTAATGTCGCGTGCTCTTGAAAGTCTCGTTCCTTGGCTTGCGTCTCTCTCGAGGCTGTCCAGATGTCGTCGACTCCGACTGTTTGCGTCGCTTCGATCGATTGGCATCACCACTTTAGCTTCCGCCATTGGGTGTTTGCGATCCCGGAACCAGCCCCTCCTCCGTCGTCAATGTCGGCGGATTCAAGGTGCAGGTTTGCGGGCGTAGAAGGCGCCCCAAGTGACATTTTATCCATTCGAGCCCTTGACGGTTCCCCCCCGCCATCTTTCATCACCAGCAGGGGTCCATGTTTGACCTCCCCACCCCAGTCCGAACTTGAAGCTCGCTCTTTAAACATCCATTCCCGGGCACGAACTTCCAAAAGGCTCTTTGTCTCCATTTGCGGCTCGGTGCAGTTCATAACGGGCGCAGTAGCGTCTGCTAATGCCTTTGCTAGATGAACCATCTTGCCGGTGTTCCGAACGGAACGGAAGCATCACCAATGTCCTAGAGGGGCTGCTGGCTGCTGCTTAACCTACCCTTACCTCTCCACCCTCACCACATGGTTGTCTCGTTCAACTGCTTCAACCATGCAAATTGGACTCCACGTGTAAGACCAGCGCAGGTACTCTTCCCTTGCTTATCCGCATGGTACTGTAGCTTTGTAATCCGCTCCCATTAGCACAAGCAAGGGGAGAGAGACCAGACGAACCCGTGGCTTGAAGCCATACGGGGTCATGACGTTCCACGGATCTTCTTGAAGCTCAAGTTCGCGGTTCTTTTAACTCTATCCCTAACCTTCCCAAGCCTGTCACTCTCGGTTCAGCCTCCGGTGACGTTGACGCCTGCAGAGTCCCCATGCCTTGGCACACCCACGGACCTCCTTTGATCGCGGCTCTCGTTTTACTCCCCACGGACGACTCAGACTCCCTGCAGCCCAACGGCCGTTCTGTATACCCTCGAGCGCCCGCAACTGCTGCAGATGCCTCCTCCCATGGCTCAAAGCGTGACCTCTTCCTGTCCGATCCCGCCCAGGATCATGCTTCCCCGAGCCAGTCACGGCATTAACAGAGGGGCAGGTTTCGTCACACCACCTGCTTTTTCTCAAAAGCCCAGTTGCACAACGCAGGCGTCGTGTGGTCTCGGACCAGGTTCAACGGTTCTTTGGCTTGACTATGTGGCACCAGTTGTCGTAGGGCGCGGTGTGTGTGTGTTGCAAGCCACGTTACACAGAGGCTCCAGCTAGGGCAGCAACTAGGCAACTCGTTGTTTTACCTTAATGAGTAGTTTTCGAGTCTTGCCGTAACAAGTAGTTGGATAGGTAAAAGCTCGACACCATCTCGCCGTCGTTGTCTTTCTAGCGGAAGATAGGGAAAGTTCTTTCGTCATACTACGTAGTAGTTCTTTGTTTGCTGTGCGGAACGGTTCTCTGGCAAACCAGGAACCAACTCACCCCCTGAAAAATGACCTGTTCTATCAGTTCGGCCATGGAGAAACTCTCGAAGCAATCCACTTTTAGAAGAATACGACATCGGATTCTAATCATCACCTTGTATTCCAAGGTTTAGTCCGAATGGCTGACTACCTTGTCGATGGAGACTCCAGGAACACACTGGCCAGGCAATTCACAACCCCTGAACGTCAATTACCCATCACGATTTGTTTTCATGTGGATATCTACAAGTACATGGACTTAAACGAAACTGATCCAGCAAATGCCACGTCTGTGGCCTTGCAACAGCCTTGTAGGGTCTAATACATTATCATTTCTATTCCGTGTATCCGTATCCTCTCTCTGTCCCCTGCTCCTTTGTCGTCACAGATCCCGGCGCCAGCGCCGATTTCACTCCAGCTTCTGGCCACGTCTTCCAACAAACGTCTTCATGCCACTGTCAACGCCTGCTACCCACCGCGCAATGACCTGCACTCCCACGGGCAGCACGTTGAACCAGTCGATCCATCTGGCGTAGAAGGGCATTCCAACGGTTGCGCCCCTTCCGTTGTCAATGGCCGCAATGATCTCCTTGGTGACGTCGACGGGTTCAACGACGGGCGCAATAAACGAGTTGGGGGTCTGAACACCGTAGAAGAGAGGCGTGCTCAACTGGCCGGGCGTCACGAGCACGGTACGGATCTCCGGGTGGCTTTCGCGAAGCTCGGCTGTCAGTGATCGGTGCATCGCCGTGATTCCCGCCTTTGCGGCCGCATAGTCTGTCAGTTGCGCGGCGCCCACGGTGCCAATGACGGATGAGATGTTGACGATTGTGCCACCGTTTCCGCCCCGAATGATGGCAGGTAGGAAGGCCTTGAGGCAGTAAAAAGGTCCAAGGAGGTTAGTGGTGAGGCTCTGGTCAATCTCGTCCAGTGACAGGTCCAGGAGAGTCTTTCCAACCACAATGGCAGCGTTGTTGATGAGCACAGTTGGGGTGCCGAGCTAAAGTCCGATTAGCAATGCATTGGATATATCGAGGCCTTGAACTTACATCCTTCTCGATTTCGAGGGCAACCTTGGCAACCTGCTCCTTGTCTCCAACATCACACTTGTAGTACGTAACACCCCTCGCCTCAGTGTTCTCCATCTCATTCACATCCAGCACAGCCACCGTCGCGCCGCGCATACCGTACACCTCAGCAACCAGAAGACCAAGCCCGCTGGCGCCTCCAGTGATGACGATAACCTCCTCACTCAAGTCTACCTCACGAGGGATGCCATGAGCAATACGCTGGTTGATGATGTTGGCCATCCAGCAGAGGGTGATGAAGGTGGCCCATGCGATGGAGGCGATCATGGGCGGGGCATCCCACTTGACCGTCTGAGCACGGAAGCAGAGAGGGATGATCCAGCAGATAAAGGGATGAAGGAATGTCGTGTTGAGGACCTTGAGGATGAGGTCAATCGACATGGGCGCAAACCATGATTCGCGCTGGGGAGGGCGCGGGTACTGAGCGTTGCCTGGCATGATGAGCTGAGGCGACGTGAGTCGTGACACGTCGGATGAGAGATGCTAAGAGAGGGAGGTATTACAAAGACACAGAGTACACCAGATCTGTGCAAAAGTGAGTGTGAAGGAGTTAAAAAGGGTCTCCCTGTCCAGAAGGAAAAAGGCCAAGATGTGAGACGAGGTTGGAGTTTGACTGCGTGTTAGCATGTGGCACTGAAACCGCCTGCGTCTCTAAGCGCGGAGCTCCGAGCACCCCCTGTCGTGTCGCCGCCCTGAGCCCACTTCAACCAAGAGCCTCCAAGCTGACAAGGAGGTAAAGTCAACAACATCCGATGAATTAAATGCTAGGCGCTTGGATCGATATTGAGGACCTATCAAGCTTGAAGGCGTCCTTCTGGCTACAACCAATGCCCAGCTGCCTCCTGGAATATGATGGATGAGTGGTTGCGTGCACCAGGAATGTTCAGACAACGGATGAAAACCATCTCGACTTTTTATTGTACAACATTGATAGATAGTAGGGTTAGTTTACAACTATGTTACAGAACCAGCGCCGGTCTATATGCAAAGGCTGGAAATCATGGTACTCATACACACATGTTCATGATCTACCCCTCCCGGTTCGAGGTCGATAGCCTCTATGAACCTCTCGATCGTCCTGCGCCTCATTCTCTCGGTTGCGCTGAATAGCATCTTGCCTCCAGGCGTGATAGCTAGGGTCTCGCGCAACACCCTCTCGGCGCCACTTCTGCGGCGGCTTGATGCCAAGGGCTGCCTTCTGCTCCCAGACATCTTTGCCACGGCGGAACCAGCGCTCCTGTCGCGATTCATCCTCCTTGACAGAGGGCTGCCACTTGCTCCTGAGGATTCGGCGGATCGCCTCGGGCGATACTTCAAACTTTATCGCCAGGGCGGCCGTCGTATAGACGTCGGGGAACTGAGCGTTCAACGCCCGGATACCGGCCAGCGCATCTGGGGAGAGACGCTTCCTCGGACGCCATCCTTCAGGGAACTTTTCCTTCAGCGCTGCCTTCTGAGCCTTCCACATATCCACCTTTGACTGCGGCTCCCCTGGTGGAGGTCCCTTGGGCCGCTCAGGTCGCTCAGGTCGCTCAGGTCGCTCAACAGAGGCACCCTTGAATTCTCTCCTATGCGGGGTGCTTGCTTCCCTCTTCACATTTTTGCTCCATTTTGCACCGTATGAGTCGACCTTCTTACGAGGCTGGTATTTGGGAGTTGCTGGCGTGGGCAAGGGCTCCGACGAGTCTGGTGTTTCGGTTGGATGCTCGGGCTGGGGAGCCTCGCTTCTCACGGCGGGAGATTCCTCCTTCGGAGAGGAATTGGTATCCGAATCTGAGCTGGCCAGAGCAAAACTTGCGCTGGAAGTATCCTGGCCTAGCTGCTTTGACACATGAATGGACCGAGCTTGTCGCGACAGGGCAAAGTGATTCTGATAGAGGGTAGGTCGTGTAGCGGACGTGGGAAGGCGGATGAAGGAGGGCGAGGCTTCAAGCTTGTGAACTTGGGATAGGCCTTGGACAAAGATCCTCAAGGGCGTGACACGGCATGAGCAGCCCATCATGACAGGCGGTGCCGGAGCGAGTGATCGAGACGGCAGCAAAAAAAGTCGGACCAAATCTGGAAAAGAGCACAAGACTCCATCATGAGCGAGCAAGGGTCTGACGGTGGGGCAGATCAGTCAATTGGAGCTAGCCTTATTGTAGAATCTCGGAATGAAGTAGCTCCGTCGTCCGGTGCCAAGCATGAGCAGCAACCAACTTGCATGTGAAGGGGGAATTCAGGTCTCATTGATTTGTCCACCCACCATGCCGGTGCAGACGCAAGACCACCGTTCGTCAAGCAGTGAGACGGAAATACAAGCCTTCCATGCTTCCGCGAACCCTGCCCGTATTCGGTCTGCGTTTCAAGATACGACAGACCTGGCATAAGGGCTCCAATTTCAGCCATGGAACGCATGTTGGAATGCCTCCCTTTGCTTCTTCAACCCGGGATGGTGATGCATCACCTGTATTCGTGGAATTGACCCGTTCAAGGACGAGGCATTGACAACTCTCACTGGCCTCTAGGATCTCCTCCATGCAGTTGCAGGAGACCAACTGGCCGGCCCGTCATGGATCCTCAGTGTTGGGTGGTGTCATCTCCACGCAACTAGTCGTTGAGGCATGGATGCAAATGCAGCTGCAAGAAGGAAATAACTTGGCAGGTACTTGGTTTATCCCGCATTCTAGTGGCCAGTTCCCGTTGCTTTTCTTGGGTCCTTTGGCGAGGGCTTGCAGTCTCTGGACCAACAACAATTGCAACCTCGACCGGACTAACACAATCCCTTCTGAAATCCATGGACAATATCATGGGCGTCATTATCACCCAGGAGAGTCATCGATCTTCTACGCTATTCGGAGATCTACTCCGGGCACACTAACTAACGGGCAGCCACCCGTGTCAATCGATTACCGTTAGTTCGCCCCGCAAACAGGTCCCTGCCCGAACCAAGAGGGAGGGAAACTGTCACCGGCTTATCCTTGGAGGGCTTGTCGGCGAGCTTCGCTTAAACAACCCGTTTATCCATGCCAACCACGTCAAGATGCTTGAACAAGATCAGGTCAAATCATCCCTGTCCCGGGCCAATTTCAATTGTCAACCTACGGTGCCGCTCCGAGGGCAAGGTCCACTTCAAATGCTGCGCGGCCTGTTGTGTGGACGTCTATGGGCCTAGGAGGGACTGTCTAGTTTATGCTGCAGCGGAATGACTGACGAGGCGGGCTTGGGAACTCTCTACGCTGAATGGTTACCTTTCCTCTGTAACGCACGTCTGAATCAAACAATGTCATCCATGCGCCCGGAGAGGGTCTTGTTTCTGCCAGTTCCCTCGCGGGAACAGAGGTGGACTCGATGGGGACTCTTGTCGCCGCCCTAATGCATCCGGTTGGCCCAGACTCGGACTCTTCGACTTTACAAGAAGGTGGGAGCACCGTCTTGGTTGCGGCATGTCTCTCCCGGAACTACGGCTGGCCTATAGGAGCTCTTCCTGACAACCTAGCACGAGGTGATGCCACTGTCTCGGGTCTCTCCTTAGCCCAAAGGACCTTGGTCGTCCCTTTAGATCCTGATAGGCATTGCCGCCTCCTGGCTTCTGACCTCCGGTGTGTCTCGTCATGGCCGGCTCCTGTTCTTCTATAGCCGAGCTTCCATGCCTATTCCTGGCCTCCCTCACATTGCAACCTCTCCACTCGCCTGCCATTTCGCCCTCGTTGTCCAGTGGGGATTGATTCAGTCGTTGTCCACCAGCTCCATCGAGAACATGCAGACCGACGGGAGCCAGGATGTTGAAGTTTTTGACGGTGATCCCGGCCCATCCAAGGGGTGGCCAGGCCACGACAAGTGTCCGCCGTCATGTGCCGAGTAGTCCTCGTCATCAGTTTGTGAAGATTCCCGGGTGTTGGTTCTGGGGGTTTAAAGTCTGTCAAGTCCCTTCCTGTTGCTGGTTCTGTCTGGTATCAGTCTCAATCCTCTTTCGAAATCATGTATCCCCACTCTCACATGTCTGAATTCGATGACTTTAGAACTGTCTGGGGTCATGACTTTTACTGGACTTCCAAACACAAGACGGCGCCTGAGATCGCTCACTTGCTCTACTCATACGACAAGTTGGCCACAGACGCATTGGACCGTCTAGACGAGTTCTCGCCGCCGACCTCGAAAGCATGGAGGTGTCCTCATGGTGCTGGAGATGGCCAGAGGGACCTCTATGTTCTCTTACAAAAGTACACTGACTCGGATGAGGTTCTGGGTCAGCTATGGGAAGAGGTTTCGACAGTCCCCGAGTGGGTTGACTGGGAGCAGATTGAGCGTGGCCAACGTTTGGTTTACCAGTACAGCGCACAAATTCTCCTTGGGGTGAGTAAAGGTTGCCATATAGGAGCAATTCTTACTGACTTTGTCATAGCTCTTATACAAGTCCCTATTGGGCGGAATGGGCGCATATCGTGTTGTCGAAACTCTCTCAAGGACAGGAGGATTCGGAGTTCGAGTTACTAGACGCCGTCTTTTGGAGACACTACAACATTTCATGGAAGTTGTCGAAGACATTGACGCTGTTAAGCCTGGTGGAAAGGGCTACGTCTCGTCAGTGCGGGTGCGATTACTACATGCGGCAGTTCGACGTCGGCTTATGCAACTGGAGCACGAACGGCCAGGCTATTTCGACATGGACAAGTGGGGAGTGCCGATCAATGATTTACACTCGATTGGCACTATTTCCGTTTATTCGGTAGCCATTATTTACATGGCGCTTCCACGGCAAGGCATCTACTTGACGGATCAACAGATAACCGACTATCTTGCACTATGGCGTTGGGTCGGATACTTGCTTGGCACGCCGGTGGAGTGGATGGCTACACCAGCGCAGGCCAAGGCCATGATGGAGTCTGTCATGACATCTGAAGTGGCACCGTCGGCCAACTCTCGCATCCTTGCCAACAACATCCTCACAGCCGAATCACGCATTCCACCACTACACGCACCCCGCGAACTTCTCGCTGCTCAAGCCTACCAACTCAACGGAGATGATCTAGCTGGTGCACTAGGCATTGAGAAGCCTCGATGGCATTACCGTGCAATTGTTTGGGTGCAATGCGTCGTGCTCTACTGGCTGAGCTATACTTACCCCTGGCTGCCGACTGACATGCAGAGGAGCCGGGACAGGGTACGTACATGATCAGCACAACATAGACGACAACACATCAGCAACCATTTCCCCACCCCCAGTTCTAATTTGACTTCTATCATTCGGATGTGTTGGCTCTTTACCCCTGGACCCCTGCATCTGGGGATAGGGAATACGAGACCAAAGGAGCAAATGTGGCTGACGCTGTGTAACAGAAATTCAAAAGCTTTGCGCATTTCATGATCCACAGCAAAAAGATTGGCGGCATCGGCGAATCCACCAAGTTCGAGTTCCAGTATCTCCCGCGCATTGGCATGCTTACGGAGCTAGGACATCCCGAGGAGCCGGACGAGAAGGAGACCGTGTCGAGTTCGGGCACGCTAAGGTTGATGACACGCCATTCCAAGATGCCCATCCGGGCTGTGCTCGTAGTCGGGACAATAGTCGGGGCCGTGGCCGTGGTCAGCCTCGCCCGGCTCGTGGGCTCATCGTCGGGCTGGCTGCGAGGCGTGCCGCGCCATCTGCTCTCGTCAGTCATGGCGCAGACACAATTGCTGCAAAGCCTCGCGTGACGGATCTTGTTTATTATCTCGGATTATTATCAAAAGGCACGAGGCGAACTGGAGTTTGGAAGCCACATTCATTCATTTAGGCATTTCGTTTTTATTGAGTCAAGAATGATGTGGAAGGCTGTGTGCTGACCTGCAGCAAGATATAGGCAGCAACAGTTGAACCCATCCAACAACCCAAGTATCTCAATATCAATCTTCATCATATGAATCTGAATCATAATGGATGTGTCCCGTGCCCTCGCATTGCACACATTCTTCCCTGACAACTCTCGTCCCGTAGCATTCATCACACTGCAAACTCTTCCTCCCGGTTCCATTGCACCACCCACAGTTGCGGTTCCGGCAGCATGGATACTCAATCTCGCCGACGCCGCCGCACTCGTGGCATTTGACCCTGATTTCGCTGCTGCCTCTGCAGTCGTCGCATCTGGTCATCTCGTCAAGAATTCAGCCTAGTCGGGCTTGGTGAGTTGACTTATCTCGAAGCGGCGTGGGAGAGCGCTCACTTGGAGTGACCGTTAGCCGAAAAAGGGTAGACTAGAAGTCTAGTTATTGGAGTTGGTCGTATAGATATAGATTTGTCTTGGCTAAGTAGGTAGACACCGACTGGGCTTTATAGTTGTCACTTTCTTGCCAAAGAGGCATCTGCCTGGCCTCAGTGATAGGAACATTTGGCAACATGACGCTGGAGGCTTTGAATGTACAACTTGGCGTTATGCCGGCATTCATTCATCAGCCCATCCGGCGTTGTGTGGGTTTCTGGATAGCTTGAACGACACAGAACTTTCGAGTCTCCAGACATGGACGGTCCGCTCCGACAAGGCACTGGTGCAATACTAAGGGAAATGAGGATAGCTGGCAAATTTACTCGATAGTTCTAGTCGAAGTAATTCCTCTCGAGCATCTTCTTCTTCAAAGTTGCCAGCTGAAGTAGTTTGTTACACGGAGCCTGATACGCTCAAGTCACAAGGCCCTCTGATGGAGGTCAGCAATCCTGCACAAGTCCTATCGGTCGAACGGCATCAAGTCGCCATTTGCACATTATTCAAATCACAAGCAGTAGACAAAGCAGGCAGAGTTTGGTTTCAGATATTAATATTTCCGAATAGTTATAGTACAGAGGCTCCTATCTGGGCCAACCAAGCAAAGACCGAATACGGTACAGTGCCGGTGTAGATAACCCGCCAAGTCTGCAATATGCAGACAAAAGATAATGCTTGTTTTTACCCAACTCCAGCGATACAAAGAACCAATGCTGAAAATGCTCCCGTACGAACCGTTATGAAAAAAAGACCCGCTCGATCCTGTCACCAGCCGAACCCTCCCGTGTGTCACCGATCCCCTGTGAAACGCCTTAAAGACTAGAAAGAATCTGTTGCATGATTCTTGATCTATAGATGCTCATCTCGCTGCTAGCCAAGCCACTTAGGCGTCGCTCATAAGCTCGACAGGTGGCCGGGCAGTGTGAGCCATGATGGGCTTGGTGGGCTCCACTGGGCTGTACTCGCAGGGCTCATCGGTCATGTCCTCGACAAAGACGGCGGGCATGCTGCTCTCCTCGTTGGGCTTGTAGATGAGCGTGGAGGAGCGCGAGCGCGTGCGGCCGGGAAGAGCAGAGTCGGGAGGTGTGATGGGCGAGCTGGCATCGTCGTCGACGGGACCGGCGCGGTGGTGCAGCTTAGCCAGAGCGTCGGCCAGGTCCTCGGCATGCACGAGCTTGTTGGGAGCGTCCTCGAGACGGTCCTCCCAGCCGTGGGGAGGGCTAGGAGGAGGAGAGATGAAGAAGAGCTTGCCGGCGTCGGGGAGAGCGAGGTGCTCATCTCGCTGATCGACAGGTGTAGGCTTGCCAAAGTAGACGCGGCACTGCTGACCCATGATGACCTCGTTGTCCCAGATCTGTCGGACGACGATGGCGGCCTGCTCGTCGTAGAAGGAGACGACGATGCGTCGGAACGATTTGAGCGGGGAGAAGGCGTGGATGGTGGCCGATTGGGAGATGAGGTCGCGGATGACGTCGAGGTTCTCGGGGAGGAAGATGGCCGGGTCGGCGAGGTTGGTGAGGAGGAGGGTGTTTGAGGGGGGCGTGGGTGGTGTCATGGGCGGGATGGACGAGAGGTCGAGGGTGAGGTTCGATCGCCGCGAGGCAGACGAGGAGGAGCGGGAGTGTCGAGGTGAGGGCTCCATTGTGGATGTGAGAGTTGAAGAAGTGGTGAAGTTCGTGGTGTTGGTTCTAGACTGTTGCGTCCGTGTGACTGTGACTTCAGCTGTAGTCTGTGATATTTCTTGGTGTAGTTGTAGTTGTAGTAGTTGTGATGTTGTTGGTGTTGTTGTTTGAGTTGAAGAAAGTGCAAGTGTGGTGATATGGGCGGCTATTATATCAAGCCGATTACTGACCTTGCATGTCCCGAAGACGGGGCAAAAAGAGAGGCTTAGCTTAGCGGGAAGAGGGTTCCATCTGGTGGCCACGTACAAGCAGGGGGCGCGCGTAGTGCTGCATGTGGGGGCACGGGCCATCGAAGGCTGTGCTCTCTTGGTCTCCACTCAAGCAACGGGTTGCCGCCCTTGGACATGGTCACGGCCACGGCGATGGCGATTTCTTCCCAGGGGTGGCCTAGAAACCTTGACTGCCCACTTCTCTACAGCAGTACATGGACACGGGTGAGTACGCCAGGCTTGCGATTCAGTTGACAGAGGCAGTGCTTCAACAAAAAATTTGCCAGATTCTAGAGCCGTCCAGAGCTCGCTCCTACGGGCCATCCCCTATGTCCATGGGATCACACGGGGGGGGGGGCAGTGAAGCAAGTGGAGAGATATTGGATCAAACCGAAAGCGAAAGAGGCCTAATAGCAAAAAGCAGCAGACAATTCACTGCCCCCATACCCCGTCTCGAGACTTCCTGTCCTGTCTCGAAAAGGCGCCATCTTCATCTCTACTACACACACAGACGCCCAACCAACCACCCCCTGGAGACGTGCATGAGGCTACTGCACTTTGCTCGTGCACGTCAACCCCAAACCGACGATTCGCTGCGCTACCTTTCTTCACTCCAAAGGTTTCAGCGCCTGTGAAACTCGAAAGACACTTGCTTCTTTTCTCACTCTTAGATAAGCGCTGAGCAATAGAAAGGATCAAACACGATAGTCTCAACAAGGGGCTGTTTTTCGTTTTGACTACGAATCTCCCAGTTTCACATCCGGCGCCTACAAAGCGCCAGACCAGGTTCTCACACCCCAGCCGCCCGTGTTCCGGGGATCCCCCACGAGTCAAAAAATCGGGCGTAGCCAGTCGTAGGCTCTCGATGATCGATGACCGTCCAAGAGTCTCTACTCGAAGGGGGCTGTGCAAGAGAGGGGTGAACAAAACATTTTATTTCCCTCTGAGGGGAAAAAAGATTGCTGAAGCATGTGTCTGGACCGAAGGTGCCGAGCACGATTACGCTCATGTCAACTTCGCCCAGCTTATTCAGACTATAGAACAGTCCATGCTCCCAACTCGTGGCTGAAGGGTTTATTAAACGAGATTGCGAACGTCGTGACAGCCTCAACCGCAGCAAGAATACGCTTCTCCGCAGTTCTGGGCTTGTACTCTCTTAGCTTTTTTGCCAAGACATTTGGCCTCTCTACACCAGCACAAGAGTTGTAGTGTCTCGGGATACATACCCCCCCGAGCGGGGTTCGAGGGACCGGATGTCCGCAGCCATCGTCAGTGCCGCCGATGCACCTTGGGGGGTTATTGATGGGCGGTGAAGGATACAGACCAGACGGTAGGTAGGCGAAACTCGGCCCATCGAATACTGCCGAGGCATGCTGCGCAGGAGTTGTGCCGCTCAGTCAAGTTCAGCCCAACTGCCCTTACTCAACGTCTAAGCCATGATGAATGGAGTTGGGTAATATCTGCCTTGACAACTGCTGAGAAGCCGCAGTACATGACTATGGAATCATGAAACTCCGCCTCGACACTTGCTATCGCTCTTCAACCCCCGCAATGTCGAGTTGCTAGCGTTATGCGCGTATCCACCGTCCAATACACGCTGAACCTGCCTGGATGGGATTTCAAATGGTTACAGTACGACCTGTAATCATGGCAGCACCTATTCCGCAATTGCGCCCAAGCACACAAGTCCCTCATCTTCTCATACCTTCCTATTGCGGAAGTCGGTTTATCTTCACAGCTCAGTCCGAGACAAGACGTGCAAATCGCCGATAGATGGGGTTTACGGGTAAAAGGAACTAGTTTATCAAGGAATGCCCTGAGATTTGTGCAGTCTATGAAACAGCTCTACCCTTTCATCGCCAGTAAAGCACTTTTGTCGATCGTTATCCTCATCTTGAATCAATCTAGGCTCTCATGACGAAGCCATGATTCAACGTGTATCAACCAACCTCCTAGATTTCGGACAATTACAAGATTCCGCTTTAACAAAACAACTCTAATCGTCAAACAATCCGAGTCTAATTCCAAAGACCAATAAACCGCCGAGGAATGCTCATCATCAAAGGTTGGAGACCTCCCTCCGAAACAGACGGGACAAGCCATGGCTGCAAAATCTCGAACGCCACAGCGCACGAGCCACCCGCCCCTGTCAAATTCATCCGCCCCGCCGGGAGGCAGCTCGACCATCTGCAAGGAACACGACCCAGACCCCGTTGTCGCGTGGCTCAGCTTGGCCTGACGACGTCACTCTCACAAAGCCATTGGAATCCTGCTCATTTGCAATTCGAACCTGCTTATCCACATCCCGAGACGGGCCTCGGGCTGGCTGGGGTCCTCCGCTGTCTAAGATTGCTGGGGAGTTGGCCACTGGCAGGGCGCAGCAGCAGCAGCAGCAGCAATAACAGCTCTGGGACCGCGTCGTCGTGAGCTGCGGCCATGGCCATGGCATTGAAAACACTAGCTCACGGGGCAGCGCTCCCTTTACGAGGAATCCGTCATGATACATACATACGTTGAATAGCTAAGATACTGTACAGATACTAGTACATCTCCGCAGCTGGATCCGCTTCCAGCCTACAGGTCTAGGTCTAGCCAAGGGTCTACCATGTCAAGCTGGATCTGGAGCAAGAGGCTCACGAGCCTCAGCTACTCCACAGGCCCAGCTCCGCATGATGCACTGCCGGCGCTCCCTATCCTAGCCTTGCGCGCGTGGGCCAGTCACGAGCCGAGTGGCTCAGCGAAGCTCAACACCCAGCTCCTTGACGAGAGCCTCGCGGACCCTCTCGTGGAAACCGTTGGCCTCCGTGTTGGTCAGCGTCCGCTCCAGGCTGCGATACACCATTCGGTACGCCATGCTCTTGCGCCCCGTCTTGGGATGCGTAAACTCGTCAATCAGCCGCACATCCTCTACCACGTCGCCTGCCACGTTGCGCACCAGCTCCATCACATCGTTCTCGTGGAAGCTGCCCTTGGTGTTGCCACCCGCCGCCGACGTTGAGCTCAGCCAGAAGGACACGTCCTTGGGGCAAGGAGGGTACTTGGAGAAGGGCACGAAACGCTTCAGCGTGTCGAGGTTGTCGGTAACGCCCTCAAACTGCGACAGGAATCGGTTGTCTTTCGACCAGAACAGGCGGATATCAGGGATCTTGAAGAGGAGCATGGCAATGCGGTCGATGCCGATGCCAAACGCCCAACCCAGACGGTTCGGCACGCCAGCGTTGATCAAGATGTCCTGCTTGACCACACCACATCCGAGTACCTCAAGCCAGTCACCTGCGTAGTAAACCTCAAGCTCCCACGAGGGGCTGGTGAAGGGGAAGTAGGCCTCAACCCATCGCATCTGCAGCGGTTCATCAACAAAGTCTGGGTCCTCCTTGATCGCCGCAGCCTTGGCACGGGAAAAGATGTCGACAACCATGGACTCAAGTGACCTCTTCAGGTGAGCACCAATAGCCTCAGCCTCTGCCGCCGTGTGATGGGGCTCCTGAAGAGGGTTGCGCTCGGGATGAATGGCAGGGTTTGGGTCGTCTACTTGGACTCCATGCACGGGAAGGTTCTCAAAGTCCTTCCACACAGCCGCAGCAATATCACCATTGGGAACTTCGTTACGGTCCCATGACATGGCACCCTCCATCTGATGGAAAACAGGATAGTGACTCCGGTCAATGGCATCTCGCCTATAGACGTCGGCAGAGATGAGGTAGCCAGCGCTCTGGTTGGCCCGGAAAGTGTCGGCTTGGTGGGCACTCGTATGCGTTCGCAGGAGAGTCTCCTTGTTCAGGTAGTAGGTATCTGAGAGAGCACGGCCGGGATGGTTCGCGGGGAAGCCGAGCGAGTCAAAGTTCTGGGCAGTGGACACAACGGGGCTGAACTCATTGTGGTACTTGAAAGTAGGCTCGGGGAAGTTGGACTGGATGATCTGGCGGGTGATGGAGACGGGGTGATCCTTTTGCAGGTGCAGGCTCCTCGAAGTAGCATCGAGGACGTTGGCCGGGGCGTTGAACCACTCGGGATCCGTCTTGATGGTCTGCCCACGGATAGTGACGGAGCCTTGTTTGGAGCTTGGGGAGCCCGTCGGAGGTACTGCAACACGGTCAAGCCAGTCAGCGAGACGTCTATGCAAGTATTCAGCTGCAGCTGGACCGACCCGACGAGTATGCCCTCACGGCGCAAGCTGTTCGGAGGATGATGGAGCTCCGGGAGAGGTGGGCGGCTCGCGGGGCAGAGGCCCGGAGGCAGCGCATGCCCTGGGCGTAGAATCTCATTTTGACGGCGTACGGAGCTCGATAATCACATTATAAGGCGACCGGACCACGCAGCAGACGCCAATGGCTCGTGGACGTAATCGCAAAGAGAGCTTTAGGTTGATTTACCTCGACTGTGAGTGGTTCCATCGCTCCGTCTTGCAGAAAAGTTCGGCTTTCGGCGTTACAGCTGCTCCGGAGGGACAGCTCCGAAGCCGGCCGGCCCGCAAAAAAAAAAAGACGGAATTTCCACGATTTGCCTTTTCAACGGCCGCCGTTGGCGCAACCAGAAGAAGAGAGTCCCACGATCCCTGCTCGGATGCACTCCCCCGATCCGAATCTCCGGCTGCCAGCCAAAGCTCGGTCAATTGGATTTCAGAGATAACTGAGGGTCAGGGATAACGAAGGGAGGAGAAAGGCACGAAAAAAATCCAACCCCATCCGTGCTTACGCTGGTTTACTCATCGAGTCCCCCAATTCAACCATTGCGCCCACTCCGCGCAACCTTGTCGCTCGTTCTCCGCGTGCTCGATCCAAGGGAATGTCGACGATAGTGTCTCGCAGCTCGTGAAGCTTTGTTCTCCCGTACGGCCGGATCCTATCTCCCCGCAACAACCACAACCATGGCCGCTGCGCGAGAATCTGTGGCCAACATGTCGACAAAGGCGGAGCCCGTCAAGAAGGAAGAGCCGACAAGGAAGAAGGCGTCGATACGGTATCCCTTCTGGTTCGGCGGAAGTGCTAGCAGCTTGGCCGCCTGCGTCACGCACCCATTGGATCTAGGTACGTGGTGTTGAACCTCTAGGAACATGTACATGGCTAACCAGAGAACACAGTCAAGGTAGATCTCGCCCCCGTCTCCACAGATCTCGCATACGTTCACATGCTCACCCCTTCTAGGTCCGTCTCCAGATGCGCACCGGCAATGCGCCCAAGAACATGGTCGGCACCTTTGTCCACATCCTGCGGCACGATGGACCCCTCGGGCTCTACAGCGGCATCTCGGCCTCGCTACTCCGCCAGATGACCTACTCGACCGTCCGCTTCGGCGTCTACGAGGAACTCAAGACCCGCCTCTCGGCCGGAGGCCGCGACCCTTCGTTTCCCGTGCTCATAGGTCTGGCTGCCGGCTCGGGCTTCCTGGGCGGTATCGCGGGCAACTTTGCTGATGTGCTCAACGTGCGCATGCAGCACGATGCTGCGCTTCCTCACGCCGAGCGTCGCAACTACCGTCACGCCTTTGACGGCATGGTGCGCATGGCCCGCGAGGAGGGTCCCAAGAGCATGTTCCGAGGATGGTGGCCCAACAGCACCCGCGCCATGTTCATGACGGCCGGACAACTCGCCAGCTACGACGTCTCGAAACGCCTGCTGCTCAAGTACACCCCCATGGAGGACAACCTCAAGACGCACTTCACGGCCTCGTTCCTCGCCGGTCTGGTCGCCGCCACCGTCACGAGCCCCATCGATGTCATCAAGACCCGCGTCATGTCTTCGTCGCACAACCACGGCGTTCTGCACCTCATTGGCGACATTTACCGCTCCGATGGTCTCATGTGGGTGTTTAAGGGATGGGTTCCCAGCTTTCTCAGACTTGGACCGTAAGTGACCGCCCCTGAATATGGTATACACAGCGACTAATATGGAATCAGGCAAACTATTTGTACATTTGTCTTCCTAGAGATGCACAGAAACACCTACCGCAAGGTCAAGGGCCTAGATGCGAACCTATAGATTGGGTGGGTACGGTAAAGAGGGGGGACGAAAAGAGATGGGCATAAAATCTTGGCGTTAACATTGTCTTGTCACCATATATACACGGTGCATTCTCGACGGCGTTTGTTTGTTGGGCAACTCGAGAGCTCTTGATGTAGCTCTATCGAGCAGGGAATAACTCACTTTGGATACCACACTAGAGGTAGAGAAAGAGAAAGAGATGTGCATTAGAAGTTGTAGCATTTGAGAGAGAGAGGGTTCTATCCAGGTTCATCCAGAAAACAAGAAAAGAATCCATTCTACGACCGTTGCTATGCTGTTTTTGTTTACCGTTTCAAGATTCAACCCCTGGACACCACCCTTGATTATCAAATTAAATAACCCATTTCAAACGCCCTCTTTGAGTCCTCACTGCCACGAGGACTGTCCATAAGGTGTCGTCCCGTAAGCCGTCATACCACCACCGTAGGCCGTGGCGTTGCCGCCGTACGGTGTGGTGTAGCCCCCGTCTTGCCAGGGCGTCGTGCCGCCGTCCATGTTCATATCAGGGCTCCGGGGCCCGTCGAACTCGGCCTCGTCGCCGCCGTACTTCCTAGGGTCCAGACCCTTGAGGAGACCACCAATCTTTTGCTGCAGTACTCGGATGCCGCTCTGCACGATCTGATCGGGCTCCATACTTCCTGATGTTTCCACCTCAAAGTAGAACCGGTTGGGGACTGCGTCGTAGTCAAAGGGCTCGCCTTCTTGCGGGGGGTCTTCCCACTGTGCGTATTTGCTCTTGGGCCTTATTATAGTCAGTAATGAGTAAGCCATTAAAGCCTAGAGATCTCACCATTCTACTTCGGGATCTGTGTCGTTCTCGAACCACATATCAAGATGGTGCAGCTTATTGTGAGGGTCGTACTCGAATCCGACGGCCGAGGTGGGCATCCACTTGGCGTGTTCCTTTGCGATACCCTTCTTCGCGATGCAAGTGATCTTGAGCTCCTGGTCCTTGCGCAGCTTGGCGATGAGGCATCCGTAGCCCTCGGGGTCGGTGATGACGGGGTTGCCGACCGAGTTTGCGTGCCTACCGTCAACGACAAGGTCGCGGGCGTACACCTTCATAATCTCGTCCGAGGTGCACTTGGCGTGCAGGTTGAGGGTGACGCTGCACTGCTCGCAGTACTGCTCGCAGTCGCAGTCGCGCGAGTTGTTGAGCTCGCCCACGCCCTTGGAGTCGAGTGGGATGAGGCCCAGGCGGTGGGCGATGAACTCGTCGGCCAGCACGGAGCTGTTGACCTCGATCTCGACTAGGTCGATGGCGATGGTGGGAACCTCTGCCTGGATGACGCGCCGCAGCGCGTTGGCGAAAGAGAGGTTGGTCTTGGAGAGCTCAAAGTCGACGTGGGTGTGGTCGGCCTGAGTCGCACACAATCAGCTCATGCCAGCGACTCTTGAAGGAAGGGGATCAATCCCATACCGCAGAGATCTTCACCTGAGGCTGCTCAGGCTCCCCGTCCATAACCATAGGATCATAGTCCATCCCGTCCATGCTTGCGGCGGCGCGCGCTCGCTCGATCTCGAGGTTCGTTTTGTGATAGCAAGTGTGAGCGCAGTGATCGCGCAAAAGCGATATTGTAATTCGTCTATCGGTTAATCGTGCTTCAGGTGCTGCTTCGTCGTCAACTCGTTCAATGGATAGGGCGTAAGAAGGGACAAAGAGCGAGGAGAGTTTTTGCCAAGCACCTTTGAGCGGATGTGCCTGGCATTACTACTATGCGATCGAGAACTCGCAGCTCACGGAATATTACCTAATCCGGGCCTTATCGGCCTGCATGGTTCGCATTATCGCGATAAGACTGGCAGAAAAAAAGTTATCCCCACCATTTGCATTGAACCAGCCTCGACAATAGGAAATATCTCCAGATTGAGAGCTTCAACTTTCCCAGTCCAATCGATTCATAGGGGCCTCTCAACCATGAAGATCAAGGCCATTAGCCGTTCCGTGTCGGCACAGCAGGCCGCCGGCTCGGACGTTTCCAAGCAGCCCCGCAACCTCGACTCGGCGCTGCACCCCTTCGAGCGCGCACGCGAGTACAAACGAGCCCTCAACGCTGTCAAGCTCGAGCGCATGCACGCCCAGCCCTTCGTTGGACAGCTTGGACGAGGTCACGTCGACGGTGTCTACTCGATCGCCAAGGACCCCAACTCTCTCGAGCACTTTGCCAGCGCGAGCGGTGACGGAGTTGTCAAAGTCTGGGATCTTGCGGATAGGGACGAGATATGGCATGCTACGGCGCACGAGAACATCGTCAAGGGCCTCGAGTGGACTCGCGATCAGAAGTTGTTGACCTGCGCCGCCGACCGGACCATCAAGCTGTTTGACCCCTACAACACACCCAGCGACGCCTCGCCTATATCATCCTGGCTAGGATCTGGAGCCTTTACAAGCCTGTCGCATCACCGCTCAAAGAACGCCTTCGCCGCTGCTTCAAGTGTTATATCCATCTACGACCTCGAGAGGCACACTGCCGCCCCCGAGGTTCTCCGCTGGCCAACCTCGGTCGATACCATCACTAACGTCTCGTTCAATTATGTCGAGACATCGATCCTGGCGTCATGCTCCAACGACCGCTCCATCGTCATCTACGACCTCCGTACCTCGACCCCAGTCACAAAGACGGTCCTCAAGTTTGCAAGCAACCGCATCGCCTGGTCCCCCATGGAGGCTTTCAACATGGCTGTTGCATCCGAGGACCACAACATCTACCTTTTCGACATGCGCAAGTTTGACCGCGCCCTCAACGTCCTCAAGGACCACGTCGCTGCCGTCATGGACGTCGAGTTCTCCCCCACGGGCGAGGAGCTCGTCTCTGCCTCATGGGACCGCACCATCCGCCTCTGGAACCGCGACCGCGGCCACTCACGAGACATCTACCACACCAAGCGCATGCAGCGCGTCATGGCGGCCGCCTGGACACCCGACGCCCGCTACGTCCTCTCAGGCTCCGACGACGGCAACGTGCGCCTCTGGCGTGCCAACGCCTCTCGCCGCGAGGGCGTCAAGTCGGCCCGACAGCGACAGGCCCTCGAGTACAACGACTCCCTTGTCCAGCGTTACCAGCACATGCCCGAGATCCGCCGTATCCACCGTCACCGCCACGTGCCCAAGGTGCTCAAGAAGGCGGGCGAGATCAAGGCTGAGGAGATCAAGAGCATCAAGCGACGTGAGGAGAACGAGCGTCGTCACACGAAGAAGCAGTTTGAGCGAAGAAGGAATGAGAGAGAGAAGATGGTTTTGGCAACGGAGAAGTAAAAAGACACCCAAAAAAGGAAATAGTTTCATCCGGTTTATTGTGGATGAAATGAGGAAAATGGGCTTGTTAAAAGGACATGATATCGCATTGCATGGCGTTCAGGTCGTCTATCTATGCGGAAAAGTAGATAGGTCCAGTTGTTTAAGAATAATACCACGAGCATTGAATGCTATATATATATCTGTATAGGTTTGTGAGTGCTGGATATATGTGCTGATCTATGCCACTTATCAGTTTACACATCTCATATGGTTGAACATAACATCTACGTCAGAATCAAGGTTGTCACATATTAAACACAATTGAGAAGCAGAGAAATATCATTCCCTTAGCTATCAAGTCTAAACATCAAAAGATCCCAGTTGATCAAACACTAAAAGCTTCATGTTTCCCGTGCATGAGCGGCATATCCGTCTGCTGTGAGCGTCGCGCTGAGTGTCTATTTTCATCCCATCCCAATTCCAAAACAAGAATCACTCATGTCAATCCTTTCGTCGCCCAGCGGCGAGGAGACAATGGGGATAAAAAAACACATCTCGCAACGCCACGGATCGAGAGTCTCAACTGTCAAACACCATGATACAGTTGTAACACGACTCTCAGACCAGAACCGCCCCAGACTCAATTTCAAATCATCATGTGAATCCCTGACAAAGTCAAACGCCCAAAAAAACAAAAATACCGATGCGGAGTGTGTCACGCTATCGGAGGTATCTCTATATCAATCGAACGGAAAACGCCAGCCCCGTCTTTGTTTTGTGTATGTGTCGTCGTTGCCATTCCGTTCCATTGATAGTGTGGATAGTTCCTCCTTGGCGCATCATCATCAAAATGCCAAGTCCGTTAAAACGCCGTAGGAAAGACGGGTTTCGACAAAGGAAAATCCCAGTAACCGTGTCCGAAATTAGTAGATGTTGTCGCTGTAATAGTAGTACACGCCGGACAGATCCGGCGAAATGGTAGGAAATGTCAATGTGTCGCCGACTTAGATGCTGTTGCGGGCAGTCTTCTGCGGCTTGTAGTTGGGCAGCTCGTCGAACCAGCCCAGTTCCTCGTTGTATCGGAAGGCATGGAAAGCAATGCCATAGGGCTTGGGCTCGATCGAGTAGAGCATGCCCAGAGGGACATCCATGTCCGTAATGTCCGCCAGGGACAGGTCCATAAAGTAGGCCATCAAGACCCTACAGACGGATCGGTGTCCAATGATGAGGAGATGATCCTCGATGCGCTCAACTTCTCGGACCATGTCACGCAGGCGGCTGACAACCTGAAGGTATCCCTCGCCGCCGACGCCAGGGTAGATGTAGTTGAGCTTGTCCTTCGCCCGTTTGGCGTACTCCTCGGGCTCCTTCTTGGCGATCTCGGCATACGTCATACCCTCAAATTGACCCGCGTTCATCTCGTTGAGCATCTCCCAGTTCTTGACATCATAATCGTCATCGGCCTCGAAGTATTCGGCCGTGTCCACGCTGCGCTCAAGCATTGATGTCCAGACGCAGAAGTTCTTGTCGTCCAATTCGCGGTTCATCTCGGGGTAGGGAGGAGTGTTGTCACCAGGCACAGGTGGGAAAGTAGCCTGAGCCATCTTGCTCTTCTGCTCGGTAAGCCACTGCTTGCGCTGGTAGGTAATAAACCTGTGAAGAGCCTGTCCATAGTAATGACCTCGCTCGGTAAGGGGCGAGTTTCCACCCAGTCTTCCAAGCTCGTTGTCAACGCTCTGTCCATGTCGAGTAATCCAGATTTGTCGAGGCGCAAGGTTGAAACTGGCAAGGTATGTGCTAATACCGTTGCTCAGGAAACCCTTCAGACGATGTTGCACCAGTTTCCGGCCGACATCAATCATCTAAGAGGCAATTAGCTACTAGTTCCGGGGTTTGTGCAGGGAATTGGGCATACCTGAATGTACTGCATGTCATGGGCCTCCTCGTACTCGCCAAGGGGCACATAAGCACTCTCATAGGCAGCGACTCGCTTCTTGAAGTCATCCAGAGACTTCTGGGGGTCCTTGTCACGGTAGTCAGGACCCGACAGCTTCAGACGCATGTTCGCCTCGAGCAAAAGAGGATCTTGGCAGATACTCTCAATGAAGAGAATACCCAGCTTGGGCTCCCGCCTCTTGATGCGGTTGACAATGTTTTGTCTCCGCTCAATGGTGCTGTTTGTGGCGTCGAGAATGCCAACAGCACCACCATGAAGGAGCAGCCAATCCAGCAGCTCATCCAGTGTGTCCATGGCACACTGCTCTCGCATAGCAGCGGCCTTCTCGTTCTTAGGGTCGAAGAATTGAGCTGATTGATCCATTTCAGCCTTTTCCTTGATCACGGAGTCGTTGAGGTCAAGCATCTCGGGCTCGGTCTGCTCGGGAGACAGCGGCGGGGGCGCGGGCACGCCATTGAGCAGGATCGAGGCGGCGTGGACGGGAGGGTCGAGGTGGCCGGGCTCCGGGAGCAGCTTGGGGTGCACAGGAACCTTGCGGCCAGCGGCCACACGTCTTCGGTTGCCAACATTGAAAATTCTTGAATCGTGCTGCTGCCAGGACAGATATCGCTGGAGCTTCTTTGTGATGTACGACTTTCCTCGAGCTGGCAGACCGACCATGACAATAACAAGCTTGGCGGCAACATCGCGGTGGGGGATTCTTCCGTCGGGCGAGACCCTCGACCGGGTCATGCCCGGGATGTTGAGGGTTGTGGCATGCGGTCGCACTCGAGGTGTTTGGCTGCCCGAATTCTGTCGCAGAGGTGGACTATTTCCATGTGTCAGCGCGGGGGAGTTCATCCAAAGCGGGATCGTCGGTGCTAAAAGGGCCGAAGTCGGTGGATTTGTGACTCGCGACTCCGAGGGCTTTTTTCCCAAAAATGACGGCACTTACATGCGTGGCGAGCTGGGCGCCGTCGATGTGACGCTACGCGCATATGTGGGGGTCTCGGTCAAATCGTTCATCGCTCGCAGAGCCACAGCCAGAGAGGAAGGCTGGTTGCTCGGAGGAGGTAGGTGATCATCATCGATGGTGGGAGGAGGCAGGACGGCGTAATTGTGCGAATGCGATGAGGGATCTGACGTGGGAGGAACAGAATCGGACTCAGGCGCTGATGTCGGCGCAGCTGACGAAGACGACAGAGCGGGCGAGGACGATGGTGAAAGGCCGAGCAGACTATGCATGACAAACTTGGCCAGTGCAGACTGTTTTGATTGTTTGCGACCCGCGTCTAAATGGATGAAATGGTGAGTATGGCTGTTCTGTGTTTCCGGATGATAGACGAGAGTAGAGTTCGTCTCGATGAGTGTGGGTGGTGGAGGAAACTCGATTGGAGAGACAGGGGGTGATGATGGAAACAAGGGTTGATGTGATGAAGGAAAAATGTTGCGTAGTATTCTTGGTTGATCGTTTGGAGAATGGCAATATATGAGAAGAAACAAAAGTCAGATGGAAGGGAAGGTGCAGAGTGGAAGGGTAATAAGGACGAAGCTTCCGCGGTGCAGCAAGAAACAAGGAGTGAACACAGCAACACACACGTCTGAAAGCTACATGGGTACGTACCTGCTGGGGTGACGGGAACCTGGACTGCTGAAGGCATCTTCTGGGTATCAAGGGAGACTCGGCGCTCAAAGCCAAGTCCAAGCACTGAGCGATGAGTCGTGCTCTCTGGGAGGGCAACCACTGAGAGTGGCTGGCTTGTCCAATCCAGCGGCAGGGATTACGGTCCCAGCGAACCTAGCCTGACTTGCTGGGAGGGAATGGGGAGGGCGTGGTGTTTAGGCGCAGCGCGCAGTGGGCCGCACCTCAGGGATCTCGTCCTGTCTGGTCTGGTCACAGTGGCCGCTCAAGGCTCCTCAGTGGGTATTTGCCGTGTGTTTCTTGGAGGCTGCGCTAGGCTGTGGGCAGTCTCACAGTGGATTCGATGAAATGGATGCGATGCAGCGCGGGGGGGAGCAGTAGGTGGCGTCTCTGTTCTGTCGGGGCGCTCGGGCGTCCTGTTTGGGTGCCGCTGCCGGAGGCCTAGCTGCGAGCTGACTGCAATGATGGAGCTGGAAGAGGCTTTGGTGCCTTTCGATAGTGGACTCGGTGGTGCCGTCCAGTGGAGAAGTTTGTAGGACCCTAAATGCGTAGCTAGACTCGCATGGGAAGTTGCGCTGTTGATAAAAGGTTTGAAGAGGTGCGAGGTGAAAAGTCGTCAACCGGAGGATTGGTTAGACGGACACTTTTCCACGTTGGGGAATTGTTGAGTCCAACTTCGATCGTCCAAGCCCTTGCCCTAGGTATTGTCGGTGTCGAGAGACAAGAAAAAAAAACTGTTGATGAGTCGATGGGTTGCTTGTTGCCTCAACGTGTACCAACCAAGTACGCAACGTTGCTGTGTATGTGTTGTTCGATGCGGTCTGCCTCGTTTCCCTCTTCTCTGGGCTGAGGTCCTATTCTTGTCGATTGATTTCTCGTACAGCTTGGCACACATATGATACCAGAGCGGTCGCGAGATGTCTCGTTTCTTTTGCTTTTGCTTTTCTCTTCCTCTTTTCTTGTTCCTTTCTTTGCTGGTCGTGTCTGAATGCGATACGTCACCACTTCAGACTGTGCTGCCCGTCAGAAGGGGATCCCCTTCTGCAGGTCAGGAAAGCAGAGGCAGATAATATAGTGGCGGCCTCGTAGGCGGTTGCTTGGGTATTCGGTTGCCCTGACGGGGGTCGCTGGGGTTGACCAGCGATATCAGGAGAGCGACGAGGCAATGTGAGGTGATGTGAGGTGGTCGATGGTCCGTGTCGGGCGGTTATGGATGACCAGGAGCCCAGGTAAAAATATGTATGGGTGCCAGCAAGCAAGCAAGGCAACGCCCAAGGCTGCTGTCAAGATGGAGGATGCGGGAGAAACATTGGTAATGGCTTCAAGGTTTCAGGCAAGGTCCTTGGACAAACTACCCTCCATCCATACCTCCCTCCGTTTGACCCTTTTCGGAGCGTGTGTGTGTCTGCTGCCATCCATAGCTGCCATTAGCTTTACAGGTGCCGCGCTGGGCTCTCGTGGACTCGCTGTGGCGCCGCATCCATTCAATGGATGGATCCTAGCACAGGTCGACTTACATCATTGTACGTTGGCAAATCTCATCCACTGCATCCCACATGCGTAGGTCCCATCCCTTTACTCAGGTACAGTTACGGCACTGCGGATTCCATCCAGATCTCAAGTCGCATCTACCTTGACCCCCTTATCGCTCGTATATGGTACCTATACCTCTTTGACCAGCGCACGTTCCGCACCGGCGATGGGTATAGGTTCATGCTATCAATGAGATGGGCTGCTTCAGGCTAAAGTGAAAAAGAAAATGGCAGAGACCCAGAGATATCGCCCCCCAAAGATCACCCCGGGTCCCAAGATCCACGGTGTTCCCGTCCGCCTGGGCCTCCCTTACCTCATGGCTCCAATTCAAAGGAAACATGTACCGAATATCCCACGACATGGCATGTTTGGTATCCATGGCATGGTGAGCTCGCTGGCAACACAGCTGCTTCACACATCTCACGGCATCACAATTCCGGCAAGATGCTGATGCTGGATGCTCCCCGCGCCCATCGGATTCGCCCCGTCAACTACGCCGTAAGGGACCCCCATCCTATCCCCCAGGCCGGCGGCCAAGTTTGGGAGTGACTCGGATTCTCTGGTCCGCGGGCTTCCCCCAACGGGAATCCCCATGAGTGAGAGTCTGTATGTGTCTGTCCCAGGAGAGCAGGAGCAAGACCCCCAAATTTCGCCAAGCGTCTGGATCAACCTGGCAAGAAACCCTTGGCCAAGACCTCAAGGGACACCATCCCCGGCTGGGTCACCACGGTGGCGCGGGTCCATGAGCCCATCCATCACAGCTAGCTCCCTCCACGCCGGCCATTAACTGGACGCCGAACCCCTGTTCTGCCCTAAACTCACCGAGACGCTGGGCCGCGCCAACATTTCGCCTGCCGCCTCACTCACCCTCCTTTCGCTTGCGAGTCGTTGTCCATGTCTTGTCTGGTCTGAAGCTGATGATGAGGAGGGGGGCTTGGGAATTGATCATCATCGCCCTCCTTTTCAAAGCCCCAAATGACATACGACATGGTGCGTCAGTCGGCACACTAGATGACAATCTTACGGGGGACACATGGACACGACAACTGCTTTATCGATTTCGGGGTAAAGAGGCAGTCCGAGGCGACGGTGGAGTTTGTTTGACTCGTTACAATTCCAACCGACGTTGGGGTCTTTTTTTTTTCTCTGCGACCGCCTATGCATTGGCCGAGCCTAATGAAGGTTTCAATCTGTTCGCAGCATGCAGAATGCAGCCAGGGCATCCTAGACCCATCTCCAGAATGAGTGGCATCCATCCTCCGCCTCCATCTTGACCGTGGTGCGCTGCCTCTAGGCTATATCGAGTCAAGCCTCGGTGGCTCTTCTGCCAAAAGTTACCGCGCTACTGCGGTCCAAGACCTTCCTTCCAGCAACTGGAAGCTCTAACCTGGCCTCAGCTCTAACAATCGCAAACTCCAGAAAGAGTCATTGCTGCTAGCCTCCGATCTCGCCAACCAGGTGCGGGGTGTATCCGCACAAGAGTGAGTAAAACCCAAAGGGGGAGAGAGGGGTTGGTTGCATGAGAGGAGGAAACAAAGCGACCTGAATCTCCACCGCTATCTTGTGTGCCATGTCTCTGCGGTTAAAATTACCTTTGAGGTATTCGTAACACCAAGATGAGGCGTCGTGCAGCGAGGCGCCTCTTTTTCTCCTGCAAGTGAGAGAGAGCTTCAAGGCTGAGTCACCCTCTCAGCTGCTCCTGTTGTAGTTGTTTCTGCTGTTGCATTTCAGGCTCATTGGATATTCTACCTCCAGCCTCAATGCCACATGCAAGGAATTGTCAGACTGCCGGAAGTATGTTTCCTTTGTCCGCCTTGCATTGATGGTGGTGCAGACAGGAGTACGGATAATGCCACAGTCATCTCGCATGCCCGCAGCCTGCTGTCCGCCCAATGCATGCATCCTCCTCGCATCCCTTTTTTGGCTTCTGCCATAGAGTACGAATCATTGCTACCATTGCTTCTCGTGGGCTCGCAAGCGTAATGAAGCCTCCTGCAAGGGCCCAGTCGCCTTAGTCTCCGTGGTGCACTGGCCCTGGAATATCGTTCGAGCAAAACTCCAAAGCATCGATATAGTACGAGTTTTGCTGCGTCCCGGAAGCCTGGTCGTTGTCCTTGCCCGCTTGGGTTTCAACACGAGTCTATGACTCCTAGGCTCACGGACTTTGTTGTTCGTCTGCCGGCCGTATTCCCCTTTTGCCCTTATTTGCTTTTTCCTGCGGGACGATGGGCGATGGCAGGTAAAGGGATCCTTGGCGAGCGTTTGCTGGACTTTGTTGTCAATTCGCATGTTCCGGCGGCACAGACCAAGGCCGAGACGCGGGGATCTTCCCGATAGGCCGTTCTATTGTTGCTCATCTTCCCCCTTGTTCGATTCTTTATTGACGGAGCTGGATATCATGTGATGCCGTCGCAACGTATCCGTCCGCTGTCCAGTCAGTCTTATTACTATTCCATGTCACGGTGAGCCTTGGTCAGCAATACGTGGTACCATGCCCAGCAACAAACCTGCAAGCTCTTTACAGCCAACGTCAGCGGTACTTGACAATTCCCCGGCGGCTGAGACCATGTCTTGGTAGGCCTCCAAATGATCAGGACTTGGGTCCTACAAGTCATGTGTCTCATGTTAAAGAGCGTGATCAACAGTATGGCCATTCTTACATCAATATTGAACATCTTCAATGCCATAGCAAACAACTGCCGTTTGAGGGTCGACGTTGGCGAGCATCAAAAGCGCGGATGCGGATGGCCTCCGGTGGACGTCCCATGCTAGGGTCAGAGATCCGTCCGTACCAGGAGCCTGGCGAACTGGCTACACTGGCACTAATCGCCGGGACCCAAAATCCGTGATGAAACAGCTTATTGCGTCGGGGCGTACCCAGCTAGGCTGTGTAGGCGATATCGACTGATATGATAGCGGATATCAATCGAGAGGGGCAACTGGTCTCATATGTTTCCACCAGGCTGAAGCCGCCTTGAAGCAACAGTCCATATCCCACGGACGGGGCGATTGGGGGCGCCTTACGGTTGGCCATTTGGAGACCTCGCTTGGGCGTCAATGCCCAAGAGTCCATTCATCTCCCCATCCGTTCTTCACAAGCTGGGCAACCCACACTCTGTCGGTTGGGATGGGACATGCACCGGCGCGGCGGAACCATGTGCTTTGTGCGGAGAATGTGTCATTCTCCGCACGATCAAGGACGGAGATGCCAGAAGGAGAATTACCACAAGAGGTAGAAGGATCATCTGCACCCCGCGATGGCAACCCTCTCCATCCCTTGATCGTGAGATTGGGGAATGTAGCTCAGCGAAAAGAGCCGGTCCAGGGTACGATGTCCGGTGGGGAGACGCGGGGTTGGTTATGACCTGTTCCATCTGTACGGAGTAGGCCGAGGCGGAACAGTCATCGCGGAGCCGTTGTCATATGTCCCACGTGGTGGTTAATATCAAAATCGAGTTCCGAGGTAAGGCTGATGACATTGTCGTCATGGTGTGCTTTCTGATGCAACTCTTGGTTGGGACTTGTCATGACATTAACCTGCTGTCACCTACCATTAGAGGATGACGATGCATTCAGATGGCTCGTTCTTTGTGTTCGTCCCTGGTACTACGTCAGTAATGTATATACAAGTCCCAAGAAGCAAGCAGGCCATCGTTTGTCAGAAACTCATGATGCATCTGAACAATACGTGGGTGTTGAAAGTTGAAAGCTCGAATATCCATTGTCCTTCCGGGTAAGCGTGTGTGCCTGTGTGGCTTGAACGCACAAGCTGAGCCACTCATGCAGGGTCTCCGCCACACCAAGGCCCACACGACAGAACTCATCCTCACAGACAACCGGGATACAAGACATCAAGAAACCATCGAGAGCCAGAGTCAAAAGCGATCAGGGCATGCTGGCAAAGGAATCTCACTAACTGCAGGAAGTGCTCGAAGGGCGAGGAACTGGGTGTCAATTCTTTACTGAAGCTGCTCGCGGTCGCAAAAAGGCTCTGTTTGTAGCAGGCCTTTTCAAGATTCTGCCTGCGCAGTGAAAGGTGAATTCTTACATGAGAAGTTGAGGTAGGTGATTGGCAAGTTTGCTTCTGAACCGAAGAAAACCGGCAGAGGAATATCTGCCAGCTTATCGATAAAGCGAGGCATTATTCGTTGGTGGTTATTACAGATATTTCCCCAACAATATCTGCCAGTTGCCGCCACTGTCAAGGTCAACTTGCCCACGATATCAACCCAAGCACCCATATTGGACCCAAACGATAACCCCGCACTAGCATCACTGGGATTGCCAAAGACTCATTATTACCTGGATCTAAACAAACCGAACCGGCCCCCTCGAACCTGCTCCTGCAAACCAAGACTGTCCTTGAAAGGCGCGGTGAAAGAGTGAGTGCAATCCATGAATGATCCTGCAATAAACGCAGTTACTGACTTTCTGACAAGCAAAGAATAAAGAGGGAGCTCCCGAAAGACCTAAGCGGAGGTGAGATATTGTGACGCGCACCTGCTTTGCAGCTCAAGAGCGCACCTTCTCTCGTTCGACAAGTCAACTAGCCAGAAGTCGTGGCCAGAACCACCATTTCTAAACACGCCTGGCTCTCCCCAAACACAAACCTTACAATCTGCTTTTGCTCGAGGAACGATTCTTCATCCAAGGATTCTGCCGCTCTCTTCGCCAGCATCTTCGCACCAGCTGCGCTAGCTGCTTCGCTGCATTCACTCGCCCCTCAAGGTGCTTCACAACATCCAAACGTAGCCATCGCACACGTAAGTTTCGAATGTGACCAGAGCCATCGTTGTCGTTAACTGGTTCTAGAACATAGCCCGTCTGCTCCAGAGCCGCCTTCTACCCTCACACAGAAAATGACCACCCCTGATCCAGCTGTCGAGGCGCCAGCCGTCGAGATTTCGCCTGCCCAAGAGGGAGTCGAAACATCCCAGCCCGCCAAGTCCGAGATTCGCGGGCCTTCTGAGATTGTTCCGAATGTTTTGATCGACGATCTCAGGGAGAGCCATACCAACCGCGGCGTTTTGATTCCCCTCAAAACAACTCAGGAAGTCCGACAAGACCACACCATCACTCATGCCTTCATTACACGAGCGCCAACCAAGCAGGCCAACGAGGTCATCACGTTCGTCCACCCTGACCTCCAACTACACCACCATGCGGCGGCTCAAGATGGCGGTTGCTGACAATTCCTAGGGCTTTGCGTAACATGCGACCTGATGATAGTGCTAACCCCCTACCTCATCTTCGCAGATGCGCCAAACCTGCAGACCTTCCCGCCCATCTCAAGACACAGTTCATGAACGACACCTCAGTCGGTCGTCAGATCCACACGGCCAAGTCAACATGGATATATATCATTGTCGGAGAGGTCAAGGACTTCACCCGAAAGGAGCTTTCTACCGTGTTATCTCCCATCGAAGGCATGGAGCAAGACCTCTTTATCGAAAAGATCCCTATCCCACTCCTCGCACCCACATCTCAGGTCCAGGCCGCTATGTGGTCTTCCCAGTTTTGGCCTACGGTCTACCGAAAGAACAATCCCCTTGGCCCGCACCCTAGCATGGTGGCCCGTGGAACTGAGGAGATCAAAGAAGATGCCTCTGTTTGGATGGCGCTGGCACACCGCGTCGCTCTGCAGGCCAAGGAAGCTGGAATCGGCGAAGCGATGGGTGCTGTGATCGTCCAGAGAGATGCGGGCAAGGTTGAACTTGTTGGACTTGCTGGAGACGCTCGCCGACACCAGGAATGCGGCCTGCTCGACGGCACAAGCAACCCCATGACACACTGTGTCGTCCGTGCTATTAGCATGGTGGCTCAGAAGCTAGTCAGGCATGAAAGAAGGGCTGCTGGTCTGCCCGTACAGACCCCCAATCTCGAATACGACGCCTTTCAGGACGGCCCGCTCCTCGAGATGGAGAAGCAATGCTTCGAACAGGAGCATCCGAACAAGGACGGGTATCTTTGCCACGGGCTAGAGCTCTATGTCACGCACGAGCCCTGTATTTCATGCTCAATGGGCATTCTTCATTCTCGAATGGGCAAGGTCGTGTTTGCCACGCACATGCCTCGCAGCGGAGGACTGAGCTCGGATGATCGTCCGGATGGAGGTGGACGAGGACTGGGGCTCTTCTGGAGAAGAGAGCTCAACTGGAGCTTGATGGCGTGGGAATGGGAACGTGACGGCGTTCCTGACCTGCCCTCTGTTGAACCCATCACTCATGTTTAGGATTACCACCTCCTCGGTCGATATGAGACTCGTCAGTTCCGTGGATTCAGGCACGATGCTGGACCAGTCACGAAACGAAAGAAGACAGAGCTCCCGAAGAGCATTGATAGAGTATTACGCATTACACGATGTTGGTCATGTACCATGGCTATGAAACTGGAGGGCATAATTACCCCCTGGTGGCTGGTGGGGTATGCTAGTTGGACCTGCCTGCAGCTGGTGCGTTGGCTGGAAAACAAACAAAGGATTTAGATAGTCCTTTATGTCCCAGGTGAGAAGTCGGATTACGGACGTTGGCGGCGGTATTGTAACTGTGTATGGATTTGGAATGGGTATGGCTGGGGGAGCCTTGAACGAGTTGGCCGCGGAATGCGGATGCGGAGAAGCACACTGGCAGATTTAATCAGATACGATGATGCATCAATTGACTTTTACTTTCTGACTATTCGGACAAGGAGACAATTTGAAAGGGACATCGGCATGTGGTCGATGGAAGAAGACGGCAATGGGTGCGGTGCGGGTTGAGACGGAGGGATACATAGCCCGTGTTAGTTGGGCGAACCCTTGTTCTCTGGTAGGTGCCCCTCTTTCTTTGACGGGGATCGCAAGGCGCCAGTCGCTCGCTCGCTGTACTCTCTGCACTGCACCTCTTTCTTCCCGTCCGTCTTTCTTTCGCAACCCCCCCCCTCCCTCTCGCTCTGCCTCTGCTTGCACCGCGCGGCTAGACGCACCACAAAGAAGCTCGTATCGGCGTGGGTCTTCCAGCTCAAGACAAGCAGAGGCGGCTCTTTGTTCTGGTTCTTTTTGGTCTGCCCTCTAGCGATCACGGTGCTGTGGACAACCCGCCATGCACTTCCTTTGACTCTGTCAACGCCGCCTTCAGCCTCGTGCGACGACCCTTTACCGCGGCACCTCTTGCACCACTCCCGCTGTTCCCGAGCACGGCTTCACGAGCACCATCAAAGGAGCCCGGCGCTATTGTGACCGACATATAAACGCCTCGTTGGCGCCGGCTGGGTCGCAGGAGCATGCAACAAAAAGAAGGCATATTGACCTGTCCATTTTCACCTTTCTCAGCGCCCCCACTATCACAACCGCCGATCAACGCCGCAGCAGCAGCAGCAGCGACAGCATTAGCCACGCGGCTTTCCAGTACCAAGAACTTGTCGAGATGAATAAGAAGCGCAGTGCCCCCGGGGCCGCAGTTGCCTCTGCAGGCTCCTCGTCCAAGAAGCGGAAGATGGACGGCGTGCAAAAGTACTACGCAGTCAGAGCTGGGTTCAACCCTGGCGTCTACTTGACCTATCCCGAGTGCCAACAGCAGACATCGGGATTCAGAGGTGCAGTCTGTGAGTATATCCGGTAATATCAGAGTCAGAGGACTATCCCGCTAACCCTTCATGTGTCCCAGTCAAGTCGTTCGTTTCGAAGCAGGACGCCCTGGACTTTGTTGCCGGCAAGAAGGTTGCCTCCACGTCTAATGAGCCCGACAAGTTCTACGCGGTCGCCGTGGGCAACCCTACGGGTATTTATACGGACTGGACCGAGGCCTCGGAAGCTATTAAGGGCATCAAGGGACCCAAGTATAAGCGGTTTGCGACACGGGCAGAGGCAGTTGGATATATCAAGCAGTTTGGCAACAAGGAAACTATTGATGCTCTAGGGGAGGAGGGACGATCGCACCCGGAGCCCGAACCGGAGCCAGTATTCGAACTTCAACCCGAGGAGCCACCGGCCAAGAAGACCAAGCGGGTACCGGATGAGGTTCCTGGTTCGGGGCCTGTGGAGGATGTGCTCAAGATCTACACCGACGGCAGCAGTCGCGCCAACGGCAGAACCAGCGCTCGCGCCGGACTGGGCGTCTACTTCGGAGACCATGACAAGCGTAACCTCTCGGAGCGGCTCCCCGGCCTGCCCCAGACGAACCAACGAGCTGAACTGATGGCCATATTGCGAGCACTCCAGATTGCACCCCTGGAGCAGGCGGTCCAAATCTTCACCGACAGCCAATACTCGATCAATTGCGTGACGCAGTGGGCGCGGAGCTGGGAGAACAAGGGCTGGAAGACAGCCAACGGCGCAGAAGTCAAGAACCAGGACATCATCCGGGAGGTCCTGGCCAAAAAGGCAGAGCGGGAAAGGGCTGGAGGCGCAACCTACTTTAAATGGGTTAAGGGGCACGCCAGCAGCCGAGGTAATATCGCGGCAGATCAGCTCGCCGTCGCTGGAGCCGATTTGAGTCCTGCCTAATGCCATAAGATGCTCTCCAGGGGGGAAATGGATGCCTCATGTATATGACAAGGGATTGGAGAAAAAAAATATGGGGAGTCGGACATGTGTTGTATGGAGCATATCGATGTCACGGTCTTGCGTCTGTTTTTCAGAATCGAGGAGTCTAGCGGTATACCTGTGGATATGGAGGCACTATTACTCCATGCCGTCTTGTTATTTTGCTTGTTCTTGGGGGTTTCTTTCGTCCAGATCGATCTCTGCTCTTGTTTGCTGACTTTGTTATCTTTCATGTCAAAATATCATGATACCTGCCTACTACATGCGTTATGCTGGTGGATTGGCTCCGTGGAAACAGAACTGAACTCGGGTAATTGCGTGAATGGTCTTTTAGCCAGTGCTGTCAACTACCTTGATGCTTTCTCTTTGTAATATTTTAGCACAAGTGGTGAGTGTATGTTATATCTCCATGAGGGGAACTGCGGAGAAGATAGCGGTTCCAGAGGCGTCTAATGCACGATAGCACAATAGCACAAGTTGGACAAGGGCGAGACCGTTGTAACTATCATATCTGATCGTCACTGGAGATTAACTAGGGGCTCATGAAACGGCACGACATGAGGCTACGGTGCTCCGGAACGAGGAGCCGGAAGCTGGTGACGCTTGGCCCGCGGGCGCGAGGCGTAGATCATGGATTGTGCTTTGACATTGACAGCGGATTAACGTGACAACGGGCGGCTAAGTGCAGTATCGAGATGGTCTTGGGGGGGGCCCATGACAAGCCCCGAGGGCATTTGGATTGGACTAGGATGATAAATGCACAGTCATGGAGTGGGCAAGGTAACTTGTGTTAGTCTCTATCTATTCTGGGGCATCGAACGAGGTGGCTGACCCGGCCGTGGGCTCGGGGAAGATGGGTAAGCTTCTCCTGGTGCCGTTCCGTCGAACTTGAAGGGAAAAATAGACTTTGGGCTAGGTTTGACACGCAAAGTCTGGACCAAGGGCTAGAATTGAGATATTTTCTTTCCCAGTTGCTGCTTTGCCTTGAATAGCAAAGTCGGAGACGATCAAGCAAAACGGTCAAGCACACGAAAATGTCCTCGGAAAGGTTCATGTCCCCCCTCCTCTCCCCGCCGTGGGGGAACAAGTTCGAGCTAGAGGCGGCCCGAGTTTTGTCTAGATCGGGCCGTTGACAAGATCGGAGGCGAGAGGGAAAAAATAAAGTAGGAAAGATAACGAACGAGCAAGTCGGTTTGAAACCCGAGACATTTCAAGGGACTTTTCAGTAACTGTAAGGGTAAGGATATGGCATCATGAAGCTAATAGGCTGGGGTGATGTCACAATGACTGTGAGGGAACGCCCCTTCGCTGCAGAACCGAGTCAATTGAGGAAAGTCTTGGTGAGGGTTTTCTTTGCTCGATTGAGGTTTCGCCGGGGGTGGACCGTTCATGGATGGAGGATTGATGAAACTTTGGTGGTGGTGGAGGACGACGAAGGAGGTCCGGTATCGAAGTTGACGTTGTTGTTAACTGCAGTTGTTAGTCAAGTCCAATGGATACGAATATGACCCGGTAAAATCGTGATCGAGGCGATAGAGATAGCCGACGTCGCATCCTCGCGTCCGGATCCGAGGCAATAGCAGAGTTGCAACGGACAGCTTTCTGGGCGGTGGCAACACCATGCTCTCACTCGTTCAACTCTCCTGGGCGTTGAGGCTGCGAAGACGCCCCGGGCTAGTGTCGTTCGGGAGGTTGGCGAGGTATGTGTGTAAGTGCGCCTCATGGGTAGGGATCATATCGCAATCTCTCGGATACGCAGAGAGCCCACGGAGATCTGCCGGGCGGGTTCCATTGTGGCTCACCGGTCAAGAGTGAGTTCCAAGGGACAAGTTGGTCTCTCGTCTCGTTTAAACGTCCATGATTCGATCTTGGCGATGGCGGTGTTGGCTGTTGGTGGTTCACTATCTAGATGTGTTCAGCGATCTGGACCCAAAGGCTGAGACATTGGTAGCATGTTTTTGTGTAATTAACCGGTCGTGTAATGGGAAAGGATAAAACGGCTCGTGTCTCAGACTAAAGGCATTTGCCGAGTGTCTCTGGAAGAAGAAAAGGGACGACATTGACAAGAGACATCTAGATAGCAACGCCAAAGAAGCGGTCTCGAGACGCAAGCTGGAGACATTCTCGTACGCCACAGACAACGGCTGCGAGCGATGAACGCTGACGGACCAATCTTTGTTGAGATGTTCAGCGTCTATCAAACATGGGCAACAAAGACGTCTCCGAAGCAAGGGCGCCAAGCCGCGCGCAGAGAAGAATCCCGAACCTGGGACGCCCGCACGTTGTGGCATGGCAGGATGGAAATGGATGGATGGGCTTTGATATGTGATTGGCTCCTCTTACGCCTTTGCACGACGTGAGAGGGACACACCATCTCTTTTGCTCCCGCTGCAGCTTGGCTATCAGGAATGGGGTTGTATCAGAAAAGGGACGCAATGAGGCTATACGCAAGGGGGGGAGGGGCCAGAGACAGCATGAGCGTGGTGGCGGTCCCGAGTGGCGGCCTGTGGCATTTGATATCCCGCACCAAGAGTAGAAGACAAAAGGGTCTCGTTTTCCCGAAAAGGAGAGAGTTTCGCCATGGCAGCCAATCTACCAAGGCAGAGAGATAAGAGAAGAGCAAAGAGGGCTTTTGGGCGCAGAGTGTGTCAGACTCTTGATTAGCCCTTGACAACCTAACACAACCCCCCTCCGGTGTGAAGCAAGCCATGGAACCTACGTAGCTGAACTGAACGTCAGAGAGGGTTCCAGTTCTGAGAGAAAACGTGGGATGGCAAATGGATATTGTGTCCTCATCGAATGAGATTCCCACCCTCGACAAGACAAGAAAACGTCACTGTCATCAATTCGTCCGGCGGATGACACGGAAGGCTGAGGGATTCATGACCAGGGCCAAGCTTGCAGTTTGTTGAGTTCTAGAGTTACGTCCCCGATTTCCTCTTTGGGACTCCTACTTAGGTGGGCGAAAAAGCCTGGGGAAAGCTGGAGAAGGCTCCCGGCTCGGCTGAAGAGTTGCGAGGGGGCTGGTGTTTGAACTGGGGCTGGTGAGATTGGAGAGAGGGGGGGGGGGGGCAGAAACGCCTCTCGACAGAGACACTCGCAATTGAGGCTTGAATCATGGTGATTCGCCCCGTGTTAGTCGGTGACTCCAGGGGAATGGGAAGGGGGAGTGAGAGGCGATCCATTGGATCTACAGGGTCTTTGGAGGGTGGAGGATGTCTCCAAACCCAGGACAAGTGTGTCTCAAACTCCACTTGCGCACAAAGATCTGTGTGTATGTGTGTGTGCGTCACGGAAGAGTTTCCTTGGGAAGAAGGAAGAAACAAGAAACAACACGGTGGCATTAGACGGGAGGCACGCTGATGTCTACGGGGATGCCCGGGTCCTCCTGATGGATGATGTTCCCGTGGGAAGCGCCTCGGCGGCGTCGCGTGCGTGCGAGGTGTGAATGGTAATGGCGCCGAGTGCACGGCAGCCTGCACTAACAGGGCTCTGGTAGTTAGGTACCATTCGACTCTGTCCGCACCACCTCCAGTGTCGTAGCGCTATACCATCCAAAAGCTAAGGTCCGGGTGAAAAGTAATCGACCAGGAGTCTTGACACGTCCATCCGTCGGTGGCCGGAGGCCGAGATACGCCGTGTCCTGGCCGTTGGGGAAGTAATCTTTGAATTGCTGCAGTTGTAAGAGTCACAGACAAAGCTTGCGTAATACGTGAGGCCTCGCTGGCTGTTGTGCTCGATACAGGGATTGATGAAGGAGCCCCCCGCTCTCAGCAATTTTGCAGAGCAGCAGCAGTTAATCTTGCTAGCAGAGATGAATGAGTGTCATCAATCAGGGCAGCGAAAAAAGAAGGCCAGATGAGATTGGCCACCCAATATCCCGTCGGAGCTGCCCAAGCAAGTACCGACCTCCTCCTATTGCTCGGGGATCCATCCAGATTGCGTGTTTTGAGTTGTGTTTATCAATGTCGGTCTGGCTCACATTTTGTCTTTCGCCAATGCTAGGGCATTATCAGTGTGCAGCGGCGACAGCAGGCAGTCGAATCCAAAATGGATGGATGTATGTACAGACACGCAGGTTAAGACGTGCATTGGTACCTGGCTGCATCGCATCCATCCTCCAGATTGCACCATGAAGTGGCCGGTCTGTCTCTGCGAGGGAGAAAAGACTCGACAGAGAGGGACCGGCGCACAGCCCCGATACGTGCGAGACCGGACTTTAGCACCGTGCACAGTGCCCTGTAGCGTACTAAACTCTCTGTGCGAGGAAAGCCTCAACCGCACTGTCAAGCGCCGAGAACGGACCCACTGCCAGGCCCTTTTATCTGCGCCTCCAAGTACCTCGTCCCCCCCGCCACTGGAGGGCCAAGCGAATCCACTCTCCTCCCAAGGCGTGGGATACACGCACGCACACTTCAAAACTCACACCAGGGGGAAGACGAGACGGGGAGACGAGACGACCACTCGACTCTCTTAAGAGCATTTTAGTACATTACCAGCACCCCGGCCCAGAAAGGTTTAGCCGCCCACCCGCGGAGCGCCCAGAGAACCAGCCAGAGAGACCGGACGTCTACCACCTCCACTCTCCTCAGCTAGTTACCTCTAGCCCTGTCTGTCGCATCGACCAAACCAAACCCAACCCATCTTCGCCTTTCCATCGCTGGACGACTTGTCCTCGCTCTCTCCGCCGCGAACTAGCCCTCACCTTCTCCTCCGAACAAACATCGCCATTTCGACATCGACTCACCTCGTCCCGTCCCCAAAACCTGCCGCCTTCGCCGCAGGGACGGACTTCGACCAGGGGGTGACGACAGCAGGCGACCCTGACCGTCTCTTTTTTCCACTGACCGACCTACCTAACCTACCGACCTGCCGACCGTGCCCGCCGTGTTCGCGTGCGTCTAGGGGCCCGTCCATATTGCACTGCACGTCTGCCCCCAACAGTCAGTCACGGACCTGTCTCGACAACGATCAACGCCGCTGCACCCGACACTTTTCCTTTTGGAGCCGGATCCTTTTCAGCAACTCTCAGCAGTCCCACATACATATCGCATACGGGCAATTATCGATACTACTACGACCCGTGTCGATGCCTTTGACCCTCCCATTAAACCCCACCGCGAGACACCGACTATAATTTGCGACGCCGAAATCAATTACCCTACCCAAACACCACGACCCTCACTTCTTGGGCTACGCCTCCAGGAAGCCCCAGCCTTCGTTCGCTGGTCATGACACCCGCTCCAACCGGCCCTGGCAGCCCTCTCATCGCAGGTGTTGCCATGTCGGGCGGCGAATTTGGCGATTTTTCCGATGACGACCTCGGCGCCAACAACCTCTTCGATTTCTCAAACAGCCCAGATACGCTCCAAACACTCGAGTCGCTCGGCGGCGACCCCAAGGCCTTCCTCTCGCCCCAGGATCTGACGAGGGGATCCTTTGCCGATTCACCAACCGGCGGTTATTATCAGGATTCCTCGTCCGAGTCTGCATCCTCCAAGCGCACCGGCAGCTCCACATCCTCAAAGACGGCCGTCAACGCGGCTATTACCTCGGCCGATGCCCAAATAGACGACCTGGATTGCAAGATGGAATGGGGTACGACGTTTACTGCTTTCCCCGACGATGACAGCCCTTTTGAGTTTGGCCGCGATCAGATTGATGGCATGTACAACTTCGAGCACGATGACCACTTTTTCGACCGGACAGCGCCGTTTGAGGCGTCTAGTAGCCCCGACCAGGTTACTGCTGCTCGAAATTCAATCACCTCACCAACTATGCCTACTGCAAAGGCTAAAAGTTCGAGCAAAGAAGCAACGCCCAAGAAGAAGTCCCAGAGCCACCACAAGGCTCTCTCAGTACGTACATCACTGGTTGTATCATCGTCGACTTTGGACGTTACTAACAGATTGAAGCAATACTCAGTATCTTCAGCTATGAACGGTCTGAAGACATCAACTTCTCGCGAAGTGTCACCCATGTCCATGTCCAATGGTGCTGTATTGAGCCAGGGCGGATCACCAGCAGCCATGTTCACTTCACCGTCCCCCCACGCAGTTGATTTTTCGAGGGCTGTCAATAGCTTGGGTGCGCAACCCTTGTGGCCAAACAAAATGGACGTGGCGGCACAAGCTGCACCCGATGTCTTGCCCACAACACTTCACTTTGGCGGTCAGATGGGCCAGACTGTACCAATACCGCAGCAGATGGCGATGGCCACGCATCAGAATTTTGGTGGACGATGCGAGTTGAAGATCATGCCCACACCCCTCAAGTCAAGGGTCGAGACTCAGATTCCCATCAAGATGTTGCTCAGCCCGGTTCCACCTGGCGTTAACAGGCTTCACCTCCCAGCACACACAATCTCAAAACCCAAGCTTCTCGCAAAGCCAAGTCCTGAGAAGTCCCCTGATATGCTCGAACTCTACGTCTCCTTGGTGTGCACTAGTGCCATGGAGGGACCTGGGATGAAGGAGAACGCCCTCCAGCGTGCTGCCTCTCATCCCCAAGGCTATTTACCTCCGTTGGATGACGAGGAGAACTCCCCGCAGAACGGCGGTGATGTGAGAATATGTCAAGGATGTATCACCAGAGAACGCAAGCGCGCAGCTCGGAAAAAGATCAAGAAACCTGACGAAGAGAAGCTCTGGAGCAAAGACGAGGAGCGCCGTGTGATTGTGTTTAACACGGCCGAGGTCAAGGAATGGCAGTCTGTCAGCGGAGTCATGATGGACGCTTCAGTCGTTCCCGCAGGCACTATGCAAATCGATGCCCCAATGCGAATTGCCTGCTATTGCCGACACCACGGCGAGAAGCAGGGGTTCAACGTCATCTTCACCATCAAGGATTACCAGGACCGTGTCATTGCCCAGGCCATGTCTGATCCTATTATGATCACAGACGACCACAAGACGCACCCGATGACGACACAGCTTACTGCCCACCAACAGCCCCTCCCGGATGCTCCTGTGACGACCGCAGCTCCTCAACAGGCCATCGACAACCTTGGCCTGATCCCCCCTGCCGCGAACAACTCGTTCCGCATGTCGCCATCGACTGGTGATCTCTCAAGCATGCACCGCAACGGCCAGGTTTCTTACCAAGCCTCATCGGGCAAGACAACACCGACTGGTCGGACACTCTCACGCCCTGCATCGCCAACGCTGGGAGCCCCCTTGGCTAAGAAGAGGAAGTCAAGCGCGTCAAGAGTGCCCAATGGGCTTGCCATGACTCGTATCGACGATACGACGCCCTCGCCCAGCTCTCAGGTGAACAACCAGATGGTTACTGCAACCTCTCCCTTCTCGTCGAATTTGAGTGCCTTTTCTCAGGGAGACTCTCTGTTCCAACAGAATGGTCTTGCGCCTTTTGCTACCAGCCCTCCCACCCCTAGCAGCAATGATCAACCTGGCTTCTTCCCTAGCAACCGCTCTGCTAGCATGGACAACATAGCCGCAGCACAGCTTTACTCAGCGCCTGCATCAGGACATCCAAGCCGCGCCCCTAGTCCGAACGGGCTTAGGAATGCCATCGCCCTTAACCCCCAGAACCAGTTTGCTCAAACATTGACTAGCAGCTTGTTTACCGTCCCTATGGGCATGAACCAGACGAGGGCGTCCCCTGTCATTCATAAGATCATCCCCAACGAGGGTCCCAAGACTGGTGGAATCGAGGTGACGGTTCTGGGTGCGGCCTTCTTCCAAGGGCTCGAGGTTTGGTTTGGTGACCAGAAGGCTACTACCACTACCTTCTGGGGCGAGTCATCACTGGTCTGCTTGCTGCCGCCATCACCTGTTGCTGGAGCTGTTGCCGTCACTTTCAAGCACCAGGCAGCGCAGGCTGCACAGGTTTACCCGACGGGCAAGCAGCCGGCAATCTTCAAGTACATCGATGACAATGAGGACAAGCTCATAAGGACGGCTCTCACAGTTCTGGGCCAGAAAATGTCGGGACAAATTGTCGACGTTAGCGACCTCGCGAGGAGGATCCTTAACGATGGCAACTCGGGCTGGTCCGGTGGTTCATCAGGTGGCTCGTCTTCTGGCGGCCAGATGATGGGCAACACGTTCAACCATGCTCCTAACACGCACCTCGAGTCACAGCTCCTGAAGTGCCTGGATCTAATTGACCTTGATGACAGCACGCACAGGACCCGCCTGGATCTCAAGAGGCCGACTGGCCATACTATGCTTCACCTCTCATGCTCCCTCGGCTACCATCGATTCGTTGCCGCTCTGCTCGCGCGTGGCGCCAACCCTGACGCTAGGGACAAGGGTGGCTTCACGCCTCTGCACCTTGCTGCAATCCACAACCATCCCGAGATTGTGCGAAGGCTGATGATCAACCGCGCGGACCCCACAATCAGAAGCTTGTCTGGCCTTACCGCCGCCGATGTTGCTCAGTCGCGTGCTGTGCTACGCGCTATTCGCCGTTCTGAGCGCCATGTCCGATCTCGCAGCAGCGGCGGCTCGCTTCATAGCAAGGCTAGCAGCGCCACATCTCTGCGGTCTCTGTGGGAGCCCATGACCCAGGTCCATACTCACGAGGAGCCTGTCTCGCCAGATTCGAGCGAGGAGAGCCCTGAGTACACATCAGGAGACTTTGAGGATGAAGACCCAGATGAGCACGTGTATCTGAGCATGAGAAGATCAAGTGGCTTCAGACAAGAGAACGAGCGGCCAAACCTCCGTCGGCGAAAGACTAACGAGCTGGAGCCAGAGATGGAGCCTCCCGCAACGGCCATGGCAGCTGCGTCGGCTGCCTTGAAGGAGCACTTCCAGCAGCAGCTCCATCAGTTCCAGCAGTCGATTGCTCTACAGTTCCAAAACCTGCCACACTTCCCTCAGATGCCCGCATTGCCCAACATGCCTGACTACCAGGCACCGTTCATGCGCCGGGTCCAGCAGTTTATGCCAGGAATTGCAGCACCTCGCACGGACAATGAAGACGAGCAGCCACAACGATGGTGGGACTCGTCGTCCAAGACCACAGCGACGGCACCCCCGGCGTACGATGAAATCTTCCCTCGGGAGGACCTGGACACGAAGCAGGCGTCTGCAGCACAGGCGGCCGTTGAAGCCGAGGCTGACATGAAGTGTGCTGCTCTATACGATCAGACGACCACAACAACTGAGGCGGTCGAGGTTCGTGAGACATGGACGGAAGAACCCGGAGTTCTCAAGATTGGCCGGAAGAACGCCATCACCAAGGAGCAGCAAGAGCAGTTCCTCAGGGCTCGTGAGGTGAAGCTCAAGAGACTCAGCAGTGATCGCAACCTATTCTTCATCTGGGTAAGTGCCGTGCAACGACACCCGATCCTGAACATGAAGCTAACCAGCGTCCAGATTCCTCTTCTGCTCGTAATGGTCTGTGCCATGGCGTACAGCTATTTCCCAGGCCTTTTTACCTTTATCTGGGCCTTTGTCCGGTCGTTCTACCAGAATGGACTCGACAGGACTCAGCAGCTGATTCAACAGAACCTGCCAGAGCGGGTGGTTGAAGTCTAGCAAGATTCATCATGACGGTGTTTGTCTTCATTCTTGACTAATAGATTTGAGGCGTACTCTTCGAAACGACTGGCTTATGGAGTCTGTTTTCCGCATACTTACTCTTTTTTACTCTGCTTTACTTGCCCGCCAAGGCCGATATATTGCTTCTCAACATTTCAAACTCGTCATTCGTTTAGGCCACGGAAACAAGCAACGGGTCTCTCAGCGCATGACTTTTTATGTGTTTACTACCTCCTTTTTTAACGACGGTCGGCGGGGCAAGTCAACGGGGAAATCAACTGGGTGTTGAAACTTTGATGGGTGAGGAGTCCATGCTCGGAAAGGTGTCGTGGATGGAGAATAGTCCCTAAGATTGGGGCTGATCGGGTCGAGCCTGTGATGACGAGCATGGAGGGATCTTTTTGAAACCAAGCTGGTGGGTTGTTCATACGGACGGCGGGAATAAATGGGTGGACAAGCAGGTATTGTTATGGGGGATCAGGGTGTGTTTTGTTTATTTCTGGTTATGGGTTCTTGAGAGGAGCAATGAACGGATGGATGGGAGAACGAGGTTGTTGATGTTGTTGATGTCGTTGTTGTTGTATAAGGATAAATGCCAGCGCAAAAGCAAACCAGAGGAGAAAAAGGGTGTACTAAGCAGAACACCCGTTGTTGGTTTGCAAGTCATGTATGTATGTCTTTGTCAGTATGTACATAGCAATCCTGTTTGTGGGAGGCATGGGAGGCATGCTTTGCAGATAGGTAGTTACTTGGGAATATCACAGGTATCAAGTAAGACTCGTCCAATCGTGATTCATCAGCCTAAGACTATTGATCGTGACCCGTCAAGTTAGCATCACAGTGGACATATCCAACAAGAGGCACTTACAACAGGGACAAGACGTCGTCAAGAGTAGATGTGTCATTCATTATTATCAACATGCCAGATTTGAACCCAACGCCCCTTATTCCCTTGCTTACCAGTCCCTTCCAAACCGAGCGTGTTCACGCGTACAAGGACAAAGGACTGTTGTACCCCATTTGCCCGAATATCAAATTGACATCCATGCCCTTTCCTGTCCTTTCCCTTCCTTGCCCATCCAAGCAAATCCCAGACCCAGATCCCATTCATTGTCCGAATAAAACAAAACCCAAAGATCAGAGCTTCGTCCAAACAGGTGAAGCAAAGAAAAAGAGACGTTCAAAAACCAAAAAGTGTCATGTCGCATGTCATCATGGATATCTCCAGCATGGATACAATTAACAACAACAAGCCGACGCTCAAAATTCCAAAAGCAACGTTGTTTTGTGTGTTTGTCGTCATCAAGAATGAGAAAAGAACAAAGTCGTGGCCGCATAAAAAATCGTCCATCCTCGGTTATCGAGACGAAGAGTCGAGACTCTAATCGTTGTCGTCTCACCATCACTCCTTTTCGTTGTCGTAAAGATCCAAGGCGCTTCCCATTCATCACAACTCGACAGGGTCGATATAACATGCCAGTGCTGTCAACTAGTAACTAATATGCACTGCTGGGGCAATGTTCTCGGCATCCTCGTCGTAAATGGTAAACTTTTCGGGAATGTTTGGCACCTTCGGGATGCCCCGGTTGGTGTTGGGTGCAATACGGAGCGCTTCGGCAGCACTCCTACGTGATCGTAGAACTCGCGAATGCTGAACTTCTTGTAGTGGCTGTCTAGGAACATCTGCACTGCGTCTAGAAGCAGCTTCAGTCCGACGGTCAGGTGAATCGAAGGAACTCCGACCATTGCCGCCAGGTAGGTGTCCGAGGACACGGCGGGCAAGGGTATTGCGCTCCTTGCTAGATCCATGAGGCCCCGAAACACTACGTCGAGATAGTATGGCTCGTCGAGATGCCACATTCCGTAGCTTGGGAATCGCAATGTCTCGAGATGCCGATTTGCGTAGTTTCTTGTTCGGGGTAGGCGGATCTCGAGCCGCATCGTCATCCTCGTCGTCAGAAGTCGAGTCAACTGCTGCTCTCTTGGTTCCCCTAGAAGAAGCACTTGCTGGCGACTGAATAGGGGAATGAGAGCGAGAGGCTGATGGCGTCACTGACCGAGAGCGAGAGGATTTCCGGGTCGGTTGAGGCAGCTGAAGATAGTCCCGCGAGTTTCTACCAGTGGGCACTGTAGGAGCTGGCGCAGCGCCCTTGGGAGTCGGTGGTGGGACAGCTGCAGGTGCTGGAGGGGAGAAGAAGCCACAGGCGACAAGCTCCTCATAGGTGGCAGCCTGGGGATCATGCTGAGGTGAGTGGTTTCTGTGAAAGTGTCGAGACCTGGAGGGCGAGGTAGGGTTGGTGGTTGGCGTAGGAGGCCGTGGAGTGCGAGCTCGAGGAGTTGGTACTCGGGATACTGGTGGGTGAGGGGCCAGGTTCTGAGGTGTAGGTGCTCGAGACAAAGCCTCGAGGATGCTTGCCGAGGAGGCCGGAGTAGGTGGCTGAACAGAGGAGTGAGAGGAAGATTGGGCGGAAGATTGAGAAGAGCCAGGAGGAGGTTGTCGAGTAGACTGAATAGCATGAGACGAAAAGAAGCCCGAGGCCATCAAGTGATGATAGTTGGCCAGGATCTCTTCCCGACTCGGCATCTCATCCCTCTGAGGCTCCTCAACAGGTTTCTCCTCTCTGGGCCTATCATCCCTGTCCCTCTGTCTTCCCCTCTGCTCCGAATGATCCCGCTTACGGCTTCTCTCTCGCCTCCTAGAGCCTCTCTCATCCTCCCCATCCTTCTTGAATCGCAGCCGGCCTCGCACGCCGTCCCAAACCTGACCCAGAAGCCTTTTTTGCTTCACCTGCTTGTCGGCCCAGTCGTCACTAACCGGCCGAGGCTGCGACCGAACGCTCGAGGAGACTGGACGCTCCAATGCAGCAATCTCATCGGGGCCCATGAACTGAGCTGGCGGTGCTGCTGAGGTGCGGTCGTTCATAGAACCTTCATGAAAGCGGCTCGCGCTGAGCGCGCGGCGGGTTTTCGGCCGACCCATGCGGTGCTGCTGCCGCCGTTATCTTCGTCGTCGTCGGTAGAGATGTAGTTGAATATGTGTAAGTTGTGCATGTACCCAGCGAGGGAAAAACGTTGCAGTCGCGCGAAGAGGACGAGCTGAATAAAAAACTCTCTTTTGGTCGACCTTCTCAAAACGGATTGAGAATCCACACACACAAGAAGTAGGAAAAGTGGCTGGCTAGATAACACAATCTGGGGGATGGGAGAGAGGTGAATCGTCAAGTAGCAACGGGGCATGCTTTGTTGATATCAACGGCGGGCACACGTGAGATTTCACCACGGCAACCAGCAGTAGCAGCGTAGCGTAGCGCAATACCAGCCAGCGAAAAATGCAGGAGCGGGGGACCCGCGACCCGCGACGTACCGACGTACCTGCAGCAGTAGCGAGCGAGACGAGTGGACTTGCTCCTGCTGGCACACAGACACACGGCCTGGAATGGGAAGGAGGTACCAGGTTACATGGCCGCCTTAGTAACCGTCGGGCTACCCAAACGGGAAATGCAGCTTTTGATGCTGCACAGCGACGGGGACAGCAATTTATCTGAGATGAAGAAGGGGCTCGTCTTTTATTTCGTTTCGCTGGAGCTTCTCGGGAAACATCGTAGCCGGACTCCTACTTCAATTAACATATGGGCCCAATGTACTTGAACCGATATACCTTGAGCCGGTTGCTGCATCGTCATCATATTCCGTCTGGCACTGACCGCGCCTGGGTGCATCAACCGATGATCCGATGAGACAGTCTCAGACATCTTGCAAATGACTTTCTGCAGGCTTATCACAACCCCAGAGGTTGCGACACATGACAGCACTCACCCGTAGTAAACCACGGCTCGGCATATCTCCAATGCACATCACATTTCTCACTCTGCATTGACGGCACACCAAGACGTTTTGAACCCTTGTCAATAAACTACCTAACCATCCATACCAGGCACGAAAATCCCATTTGTAAACTCGAGCATAATCTCCAGCTTCCGTAACAATAAATGACACTCGGCGGAGGCGGCACAGCATCTTCTACACAGAGAACCCTGCCCTGTGCTCCAACGTTGGAGAAACGTCTCTAGTTGTTCCAGTACCCATCCATCCATGGGCAAGTGGCCTCATAACCAGGAACAAGCCACCCAATGGTAATCAACGTATTTTGTAAAAAAGAGAAGTGTGTGAAATCGACAGTGTGAGGAGACGGAATGAAACAAGTAGATAGATAGATAGTCAATAGGAGATGAATAAATAGTGTGAAATTGTGTTTGCTGAAGAGGATGCCAAAAGTAAAGTAAATTGAGTGACGTAAAGAAATGACAGGTTTCGTCGTTGTTTGTTTTCAAGTGTGCGTCGTCGTCATAGAAAGATCGAGTCCTTCCTGCGATCCAACGTTAAAGAGGGTGGTGTTGTGAATGTGTGTGTGTGGCCAAAGATATTCATGAGTCCCAAACAGAACTCAAAGGTTTCCCTAGTCATCGTCCCATGGATGCATTGCCTGTTCCGAGGCCGAGAGAAACATCACTTGCGCCTGAACTCCTGAACCATACCGCTCATGCGTCCCATCTCTTCCAAGTGTCGCCCGGTGATTAGAAATACACAGCACCAGAACGCCAAAGCGGCGCCAACCAGCCAAAGCCGTCTGATCCCATCACCCCAAGTCGCGCGCATCTGGGTATTTACTGGTATTGGTTGAAAGTAACGACGCCGATCTTGCCATCAGCTCGAGAGTACATGCCCTGATCCGGTTCAGGTGTCATGCCGCGATGGCTGTTGCCATAGTGGGGATCAAGCTGTCTTTGACCGTTGTGCAGCGGCCTTGTACTTTGGGAGAAGACGCTGTCGTGCTTGCGCTTACCTCCAATCAATACTGACGGCAACTCGGGAGCAGGGTCGGTCTGTGCCTCGATGGGAGGCAGCGGCGAAACCAGCGCAGCAATCTTGAGCGAGGGCAGGGAGATCTGGCTGTGCATTGGCCGGGGAGGCTGGGCAGCAGCAGGCGTAGGAGGATATGATGGTTGTGAGTCTCTTCGGTTGTGGCCATCGGTAGAGTATACTGAAGGTGAGGGGGGAACGTAGGTGCTGTTGGATTGCCGCCGGTCATAGGCGTCATGCTTCATTGACGGCGCAGGTGAAGGGCATGCCGGGGGAAGGTTCCGGTTGGAGAAGGCGTATGAGTTCTCGGGCTTGGGGTACGGTGACTGGGCGGACGGGGGATACGGGCCAGTGGCCGAAACTGGGGTTAGCTGCAAGCCGGGCTGCGGCGCATACTGGCGAGGAGTTGGGTATTGCGGCGCAGAAGGGTCGCCGAAAGATAGGTGACGCGAGCCGGAAGAAGCGGGCTCGTATGAAGGCGGAGGTGGAGGCGGCGGCGGGTATGAGTCGGCGATCGAGGGCCGGCGTGATGCATCATGATACGGAGCACGGTGCTCACTCGAGTTGCTGAGAGATCGGGCTCGAATACTGTTGGGGTCCTCAGCTGCCGGTGTAACAGTCCTTCGGCGGCCATAATCCTCCTCTCGTCGGTCGTAGCCACCATTACCGCCGTTACCACCACCAGACTTTCCGTCACGCTTCCTCATACGGACGTCCCTGCGAATTCGGACTCTGCAACCCTGGTCGGCAACAGTCTTGCTGAGCTGAGTACTCTCCATCAATCCGGGAAACTTCTTGGCGCTATACACGCTAAAGGGCTCCGTCTTGATCTCCATTCGGAAGTCGACACCAGGAGGCAGGTCGCCATCAGTGGGCTCAAGATCGAAATCCTTCTCCTCCTTGGTCGTCTCAAACAGGCTAAAGGTCAAACGATATCGGCCCTCGTGGCGAACGGACAGGTCGGGGAAGATGAAGTATCCGGCTTCGGTGGGACGGTCGAGGTATGCCATACCAGAGGCGGGGACACCGGTCAAGATGGGTGGGTTGTTGGCGGCAGGAGTTTGAACACGGCCATGGGCAATCGGACGGGCATGCTCGAGACTGGCGTAGAGGAAGAAGTTGGCGTTGTAGTCGAAAGTGATATCCTTGCCCTCCTCAACTGTGGGACCCTCAATGATTCGGAGCTCGACAACGGGAGGAGGATCAACAGGCCGTCGGTCGCTGTTGGCTATTGGGAGTTAGCATGCAAGAGACCATATTCGAAAGGCGGACAGGGCTGATGAGAGCGTCAGCCATTGCCGCCCAATGTCATCTTACCCTTCATTCCAGAACCGCAAGCACGGGCACGCTCTGGTTGTTGCAGAACGGTCATCTGATACCAGAGGCTGCGGTTTCCTCTGGTGACACGGTGGAGGCGAGCGATGGTGTCGCGCCGGGCGTTGAGGGGGATTGCGGAGGGAGTCGCCATGGTGTCGGTTATCGGAGCGCGTATGTGCGCACGTAAAGGAACGGTTTTGGAGAATTCAATGTGAGAATGAAGCCTATCCCGAGGACTTGGTCAGTCACTCAAACGGTTGACGGTTTATGCGGGCGCCAGAGGAGAGCGGGTATGCATGCGAAGCCGAAGCCCAAGGTGTTGAAGAAGTTTAAAAAGCGTCGATATTATGCGAGCGGGACGAAGCGACTAGGTGGATTCATCCGTTGGGATGTTTGATCGAGACTCACCCTCAATGTGAGACGCCCGAGTTCAAGGGTCACGGGTCGACTCGAAAGCGTGGATATGGATATAGATATTGGAGGATCAATTCAAGTCAAGTCACGGGCGGAGGGCGACGACCGTGATTGAAGTGAAGAGGAATTCGTGCCGGCGGAGGGAAGAAAGAGAGAGGCCTCGACGCGACACGAAAGGACGTGCTAAAGGGGTGTGAAGGATTGGATTATGGAACCGGGGGGGAGGAGAGGGAGAAGAGAGGAAGAGAGAGGACGAAGTGAGAGGCCGGGGGCGGAGGCCGTTGAAGAGGCAGATGGAGCATACAAGGCCAGTAGTGTCTTCGGCTAGCAGGGAGTAGGAGTAGAGGAGCCAGGCCCAGGACCAGGACGGGCAAGACGAGCGCGAGCGAGAAAAAAGACAGGCTTTCTTGAACGGGAAAAAAGGTGGCTCTTTGTCGGCGCTGGGCTAGCAGTTCAGCAAGTGGAGCAGAGCAAGCCCAGTAACGCTATTCCCGTCGGTACTGTGCAGATGAAAGCGAGTACAGTGTGTTGTGTTGTCCTCTCCAGTCTAATCCAGTCCAGTCCAGTCCAGCTCAGTCCAGTCACAGGTGTCTCTTTGCCAGCAGTAATCGATTGCTGACGATGATGACAGCTTCAACTGCAAGGCCTGTTGGTTCGGGGAATGAGATTTCGCAGACCTTGACACAGAAGAGGGGCCCCCTCGGGTGGATAATTAATGAGACGAGGTGTGCTGTCGGGCTCTGGCAGGGATGTTGCCTACCAGCCAACCTACCTACCCATCGCGATGGATGGCTGAAGAGGCCCAGGAGCCTGGATTCGGTACACAGCTGACTCGAACGCCTGGGCAGGTCCGGGCGTGGCAGCTTCAGCGCCCGACCCTGCGATCCCATCCATTGGAGGAGGGCTCGGGGCCCCTACCTAGACCACTGAGACCGCCCGAGGGTGGGATCGCCCGGGGGGGCTGAACAAGCCCGCCAAGCAGCGAATGGGGTTCCATTGGCTGGCAGTTCGCAGGTCGGGGGTGCCCGCGGGGTGAAAAAGGCGAGGGACGGAGTCCACAGCCAGGGAGACGGGAATCGATCGATGCCCTCCCAACTGTTCTGTTGCGTTGTTGGTTGTTCTTCGATGCGTTGAAGCGAGCGAACGAGAGGCCCAGGTTCCCGGCGCCGCCTTCACCTACCACCCCTCCCCTTCCCCCTCCCGCGCCCCAGAGTTTTGCCATTAACTAGATTTGCTGCTTCTGGAATTCCAGTTTTCACCAATCTCCTGATGACGGTTTCGGTTGATTGTTCTTTAAGGTTTGGAATTACCAAGAAGTCCTAGTAAGCTATTCCATCTTGGCAGCTTTCAGCTGAAGGACGCCATCAACGTCTCTCGCACGTTTCGGACATACTGTGCTAGACGCTCAAGTAAAAAATACAACGGCAACGGTTGAGAAAAGGAGATGAGGTGAGGTGAGGATTGCGTGTAGATCCGGCCCGGCTACAAGGCACAGCACAAGAACCACAGCCATTCAATTCAACAGAGCCAGCAAAAGTGCAGATACCGTTGCAGCATCGGTAACGGCAAGTAGCCCAAAAGGCGAAATGCTCCGGGAGATGGAGAAACGAAGCGGATCATGTAACAGTGCGACAGGGACAGGGAAGGGCACGGTGGAAAGATGGCCAAGGGGACGAGAGAGTGGCAGCCACTCAGAAGCCGCTGGCAGCGCTCCGAAGAGACTTGATTGGCCTCGATGCTCTAACACGACCGAGGCTTGTCTCTCGAGATCCTGGCCCCAACAAGCCAACCAAAACCCTCCGATACCCCTGTCAAAGGCTGTTTCCCTCGTCTCCTCGTCTCGATATCCAACCTTGCAGCCGAGCACGCGACGGCGCCGCCAAGACCCGGTCTGACTGGCTCTCCCGCTCCCTCCCACCCCACGCCCACAGCCCATCACAACTCATCACAGGCCACCGCCTCCGTCCACCAGGCCACGGGAGGAGGCGCTAGCCGGGTACAGGGGCTGGCGGGTGCAGCACGGGTTGCAGAAGCGGCCGGGCCCTGGCTGGACGCCCCCTCGGTCATGCCAGCCAACAGGCATCGGCCGGGCGAGCACGACTTGAAAGCTGTGACTATCCATCGCAGAAAGAAGCAACGAGAGACGAGCACGTCCCAAAAGAAGCAACAAGAGCTGACAAGAAAGGCAGGGCAGGGCAGAACGAAAAAGAAAATCTAGAAACGGGATTCTGCGCAGGCATCTGGACGATATGCACATCATTTCATTATTTGACAACTATAGCCCCTCTCTGTCATCCATTCATCCATTCACCATCGGCCGGACGGACGTTGGATGTCTCATACGCAGAGGCAAGGAGAAAGAAGGTCTCTGTCTCGACTCTGTCTCTACCCTCGGCAACTAACCAAGCTTGATTCTCCATCAGAACATGACATGCCTACGTGCGCACCGTGCTATCTATCCTCAAGATTCCCCTTCTCTCCTTCCCGCCTGGCCCTGGTCCGGGTCCTGCTTCTAGTTATCCTCCGGGTCCGTCTTGGTCTCCGTCTCCGCCTCCGCGTCTGTATTCTTTATCTGGTGGACGTCATTTCATCAGAGAAACCCGACCACTGGACAACCCTGATCGTCTTGGGGACCTTTCCTGACCAGGCATAGCGCATAATCGTGTCCCCATAAAATCGTGCTAGCGAGTTGCTAGAGACGCGGGACGCAGGACCCGGTGCGCGGGAATCCTCGAGGCCTGTCTTGGGGCTAATCCGCATCCGTCCTTTTAGTCCATGGGCTAATGTCTTCTCTTTTCTCACTCGCTCCCGTCACTAGAATTCAAGCAGAAGCAGAATCTTGCTCAGACCTGTTCCTTCCTTCCCTTGATGATCATGCCCGCCCCGTACTGTGCTAAACTGGGTCTTATTTGCACTGTATTTCTCGACTTTCGAGATCGTGGGTCGTTGTTGAAACAGTCATTCGAGTAATATCCATGTCGCCATTTTCACTCTCACGACGTCAAGCTATCATCAGCAGCTCGACGTCTTTCCGATATTGTTTCAGTCAGAGTGCGCATTTGACAGCCCGCTTCTGCTGTTGCTTCTGCTGCTGCTGCTTGTTAATGACCTCCTTGACAGGACTGTGATTGATGCCTTCTGCAATGCACATGCAGCGATGCAACGAGCTAACGTGGGAGGTGTCAGGGATTAGCCTCCCTACATCCCTCTCACTGCCCTGCCCTCGACTAGGCCAACTCCATGTCATTGTTCCGTTCCAGCCACGCATCCATCGTCTCTCTCTGGCCACGCTTCGGTACCTGAGAGACCCTGCCCTGTCGCAACCCTACGCCTGGAGACGACAACCAGACATACTTTGTGGCTGCAGTCAACGCGCATCGTAATCCCGCTGCTTTCGGTTCTCGTTTTGCGAGATACGACAGGATGCCATGTTGGTTCGAGATGGTTGATGGCCATTCAGATCTGTCTGTACCTGTGCCACCGAGTTGAGTTGCCAGCCCATGAACACTGTGCAGCTGGTCGACTTCGTGATACTGCAGGTCAGCCATCTGCACTGGGTGGCTTGGATTGCAACGGGCTGGACTCAAGCAACAGCCTCCTATGAGCACTGGACAGCAGCTGAATACTACGTCGTCGGCATTCGGCCCTCAACATGTCTTGAATTCGGCCTGCAGAGGAAGCGCACTGTCGTTTCAGCTAGAGTCGGCTCGGGCCCTGTCTAATCTCGAGGTTCGCGGCTCCAATACCGCACTTGGAGCACGTTCATTCATAACGATCCCTCCATCCACCCATGGATGTACAAGCACTAATTATCCAGGCGATCTAAGGCGGGGCGGGCGTTGCATTACCCGAGCGAATTCTCCGGGCCATACGGGGCCTCGAATAAGACACTGGAATTCGCATTTACCCTACGTATTCACGACGACAGCTATGCTTTCTCTTTCGCTCTCCCTCCTCGAGACACTCGCAGCAGGGCAGAAAACGCTGATCGGCTGCCTCGTAAAAAGCCTATCTCGGGCAGGGTCCCGACTCCCTGGGCGCGGCGCCTGCGCGGACCCTTTGGCTGGGCTCCCTACGTTCCAGCAGGAATTCTCGTCGTCTCAGCCTCTCAGGGTCACGGCAGGCCCCTACCCTGCACTGTTGGGTTGGTCAGATCATGAGGTGGCCTCCAGTTTTCCTCATTCCACAGTATTGCCACTCCAGGCTCCCTGCAGTCCACCCAGGAAAGGGTCTCCTAGCTGCCCTTCTCCCGGGTCAAGGAGGGGGCTATCGATTTGCCTCTTCGGATCCGAGGGACGGGCCGGGTGGGACGAGAACAGACAGCTGGCTCTTTCTCTAGTTTGCCGGTCATCACCAACAGCCTGAGCAAACACCGCGGGACTCGTCTGGTGACCCGCAGAGCCCTCCCAGCTTGGCAGAGGCGAATCTTGATAACCTGTCAACGACCCTTGCCGGCAGAGATGACCGCAGATTTGAGCCTCCCCCTCCCCTCAGATCGTATTCATCAGCCCGCTGAGGCGACCGTTATGCCTCGAGATGCTGCTGCTGTGCGCCACCAACAAGTCACCCTCCCCCCCTCCCACTGCCGTCCATACCTCTGGAAGACGGAAAGTCAGGACTTACGGAATGCCGAATCGGGTAACCAGAACGTCATGCGGTCCAGCTGCCTGGCTTCCTGAATCATGTTCAAACAACAAGGTTTCCACAAGGCTGGGTGCTAAGCGTTGACCGCCGAACTCGCCCGGACAGCATTCCAGCTCGAGATGATTTCAACAAGATGGCGTTTTGGAGCGGTATATGGGTTTGTGTTCTTTTGTCACATTGCCAGGAAGAAGACGCTGCTGAAAAGTTCACCAAGTGTCGAGGATGCATTCGTCTGTCTTATTGGCTGCTCTGCAAGCCCGCCACCAACAACATCTCACCTGGTGGCTGCACTTTCAAATTGTTCACAGCCTTGGCCAACTCAGTTGTTGGTCCTCACATGGCGCAGCATGGCACGGCTTACCTCTCGATCGGATACTGTCCTTTCTTTGTTCCCGCACCCAGGACCAAGGCTCGAGTTGCGGGTGTAGATTCGTCAGATACCGCCCGCTACGCGCCACAATCCAGTTGCTTATGCTGGCATGTCCCATCATGGTCCCGATGATGACCGGTTGCGACACGTTCCCCTCCTTCAACCGCCAGTGTCTTTGCCTCTCATGGCATAGCCAAGTAAGAAGAGTGAAACCAGCCTCTGGTGTGATGGTGGGCGTGTCTAGACTCTCGGAACCTGACAAGACCAGCGCCATCGCTGCTGTGTCACCATTGACTTCCCATGCCCCAGGTTTAGTTCATCTTGGCGCATGCGACCACCGAGATCTGAATGGACCGGATGGGCAGCGATCTCTGCCGATAGGGCTCTGGACGGCACCTGTGTCGACTGACAGACTTGCGTTGACACACCCACAGATATCACATACAAGATGGGTAGCCGGCAGCACAAAGACTGACAATCATCAAACTGCTGTTGACTATCAACACTGAGACTTGCCTGGGCACACAAAAACTAAACTCACCGGCATCTTGTGCACTCGATACTGGCTCACCGAGTTCAACTGCCCCAAACTTGCCAAGAAACAAGCCATGGCTGGCAAGCAATGCTCATCACCACATGCTTTTCTTCTGCCGTGCGCCCCTCCCACCCTCACCCTCACCCTCACCCCCCGTTGGGCATCGCCGAGCACTTTTTGGCTCGAGGTTGGACGGCATCTCTTGTCGATCAGCAAACATGCAGCCGCATCCCGCGAGCTGCGGCCGTACCGCACACGGCTGTCTCGGCCTTGTGTGCCCTTATCCCCTACCTACATGATGCAGAGCGCGCGCAGCCCGTGTCTCATCATGCCAGGACGTTTGAACGGCCGTTGATGCTGTCCCCTCTTTCTCTGTGACCATCTTGTGTGGAGCTCCAAATTGGATTCGTAGAACCTGCCACACACACGTCTGCTATAGGAGTGAGGCTCAAAGCCCATGTGTGCATCCAAGTGGTACTTGCTGCAATTGCGTCTTAGACGTCTCTCCCAAGCTGCAGCCGATTCTCAGAAACACTTGGCAATTGTTGTCTCTTCCGCAGCCGTGGATTGTCGCCCTTCCTCTCCTACCATAACCCTAAGGAGACAATTACCCGTGCTCCTGGGCAGAAATGGTACTGATACCGTCCCCCTGGGAGAAAAAGCTCTGGTCGGGATGACGTCGGAGCTCTCCCGCGGCCTTCCCCGGAATCACCGCCCGGGGTAGATCTACCCTCTCTCTTGGCACGTCAACCTCCGCGCCTTGGTAGCCTCCGGGCTTCACCGTGTGATTCTTTTTTAGTGATCTTTTCTTGTTCACAGCGGATTTCACACGTTCGAGCCCACGTGGGCCATGATGCAGCTTCCTTCTTTCTCCTCACCTCTAATGCATGTCTCAACAGCCCGCGAACCTGTTTTCCCCCCCCTCGCGGCGGTAGCGTCAAAGCCACGAGTCGATATGTGACGAAGCTGGGGGGAGGGCTTGCTGAACAATACGGAGTAGGGCTTTATTGACACTCACCCTAGGTTAGCGCCGGAGCTCAACAAAAGAGCTTACGATACGCAGAGAGCTCTCGTCTCTCTGAGCGGGCTTGACATGGCGGCATGTTCTGGCCCGCCTCTCAAAGTGCTGCTTGGCAACAAGAGTGTCTCAGGTTAGAAGGAGGAGGCTAGCTGACCGGGGTTTGCATATTTCTTCCCTTGCCAGCGGCCGCGTGGTCAACGTTCGTGGGAGGGCCTCGATGTGCGCGGAGTGGGTTTGCGGCTTGCCTAGGCCTTGTCCATGGGACGATGGTGGCAGAGGCTGCAGGTGAGTGAGCTATTCTAGAACTGACAGAGCGAGGGATGGTGAGGTTGAGGGAAGGGAGGGTTACCGGGTGGACATGACGATGGGTGTCGATGGGTATCGATGGGTATGCGAGGAGACTGTTAATTGATCGAGTCAGAACAGTCACGAGCAGCCAGGGACTCTTCGAGTTGAGGATGTTTGTTTATTAGACATTATGGGTAACCAACTCAACAAGTAGCCAGCAACCAGCGGGTATCCTGCTCCCGTCCAAACGAGGGTATCTCAAAAGCAACAACTCAACGTCCATCAAAAGACAATTCCTTCCACCTAATATCTCCCCCTTCCATTACCAACATCCCCATCTAAGCGAGTGACGTCCATCCACATTATCCTAATTCGAACACCACGAGTGCTTCTCACTCTTCCCCCATTGCTATACCACTCTGGGTTCCAAGTGAAGCCAGTCGTCATAGGAGCCAGCTATTGTAGCATCGCTTTTTTTGTTTCGTCCTTAGACAGCAGGGGTAGCCGCAGGAGCAGCAGAGCCAGGAGCCGCAACGCCGGGAGCCCTCTTCTCGGGGAAGACGCCCTCGCCAGCGTTGACACGGCCGTACTGGGTAAAGTGCAGGTTGAGGGCGCTGTAGTCCCACTTGCGGGAGAGGAACAGGAAGGCGAAGGCGAGGCCGGGAATCATGAGGATATCGAGGATGCCGAAGAAGATGAAGCTCTTTGTCACGCTGATCTGGTTACCGCCGTCGGCCACACCGAAGGCGATGGGGTACAGCAACCAGAGGAGGTTGAGCCAGCCCGCGAGCATGAGGTAGTCCCGGGTCAGGTTCAGGCGACGGGCTGAGGTGCGGCCGACGTGGAGGGTCTGGAAGGCCAGGAGGAGGTAGGCGGCTGTGCCAAAGGCGAAGAATCCCCATTTGTACGAGGTGGCCGTGTAAGCGGAGCAGAGGTAGGAGATGACCCTATTCACGTCAGCTATATATCCTTTCCGTCAGGGGGGAGTGGACATACCAGATCCAGGCAAGGAAGATGTTGAAGACAATGGTAGCCCAGCTAACACCGCTCAGGAGACCCAGGGCCAGGATGACGACGGGGAATGCCACGACCCAGTTGATGTACTTTGCAAAGAAGATCTGGTACGAGACGGCGTGTCCGCGGTTGCGCTGCGTGGGGATGACCGAGTAGGCGAGGCCAGAGGCTATGGCGTAGTAGGTGATTGTTCCGACGAGGAGGCCAATGGTGAAGAGGTAGTGGAAGATCTTTTCACCATGCGGCGGCTTGAGGCTCAGGGCGAAGAAGATGAGCTATACGTGTTAGTGATGCTGTTGTAGTGTATGATGTCTGAGGGACTCACGAAGGATAGCAGGTAGACGGCTGTCACTGCCCAGAGCCAGTCTGATCCTCCCACCGAGAGGTGAGTGTCACCCGCCTGGGGGTTGATGTTGAGGGCGTCGTTACGTGTAAAGATGACGGCCATGGTTGACTTGAGGTTGATAGACGTTCACGATATGTTGTAATTGTCGATTTCAAGTTGAACTGCTTGATGATGATCGTATGTATATCTGTTTTGCCTCGAATAAGAGTGAAGAGAAAGGAGAAGGAGGCAAACAAACGACGTCCCATCCCCTTCCTCTTATACATCTTCTCTCATCTCACCATGACGCACCTTTCCAACATCTCCCCTCAGGAACTCTTCCCACCCCAACAAGCTGCAAACCCCTCCCCATCAGACAAGCTTGAAAGCATCCGTCTCATCCCATTGGATGAGTAGTCTTGTCCCATTGGGCAAAAAGCCATGCAGCATCTCGTGATGGCGGTGCGGGAAAACAGAGCTTTTGCAATTCTGGACTCTCGTCTCGACTGGGCAATGACGTGTGAGGGTAACAGACGAGGTAGAGGGTACATGAGGCAAGGCTGTCGATGCGGCTGGCCTCGCATGGGATCCATTAATCAGCCCTTAACTCGGCATTGGATAGGTTGATGTGACTGGAAGCCGAATATCCAAGATCAACCGAGTACCGCAGATTAACAGCAAGGTCCGGCACCACCGGGAAGCATCTTCTCGCCTGTTTTTTTCGGTTACCCTTGAAAATCTGGCGTTATTCTCGCTTGGCCAGAAAAGAGGAAGCAAAAAAATTGATCTGTCCAATGCAACACCTCAATTCCCACATGTCATGCCATGTTGAACAAAACCTCCGCGGGTTCCGAATGTGTCATGTGTCGAGCCCTACCGGGAGCTAAAGAAGAAGCATGGGCTCTAGCGGCTTCCATCGTTCGGGGAGAGACATTTCAATGTCGAGACATTGGATCAAAGTCGGCGGGTGGTTGACGTCAAGGTGATTACATGCCCAGGACTAGACGTTGAAGTTGTTTCGACTCATGGTGATATAGGGTAAGTCTTTGACGCAATACAGCTCCCAAAAACCTCATCGTCATGTAAACATCGAGTATAGCCCTTTCCGTGTACCTTGTACAGACAAATGCTCTATATCGAACAGATTCAAGGAGTGACCGCCATGTGCCGTCATCTTCCGCTCGCATTGTCAATCCATGTTGCATTGCATGCCAACCTCTGTCACATCTTGACTCGAACTCGTCTCGACATTGATCGATCGTCCAACCCTTGTCGTTGTCAGTGAGTCACGAGGAAATCCCCCCTTGTCGGCTTGGCTGCAGTAGAACTAGCACCGGCAGATGTACAAGAGACTGCATGGTACAATCTGCCGCCAATTCCATGATATCACGAGAGAAATGTGATGGAGAAGCGTACTCGTCTTCCAGCGTATCCCATCATGATATTCGACTGTGTGATGTGATGTGCAGAGTATAGGTGCTATAGGTTGCATGTACCAAATCTCCTCTACTTACAATGTTACACTCCAAAACAAGAATCGCTTTTTGTCACCGCTGCTCTTCCTTTGAAGGGTCAGTCCATAATACATCTACACAAAAGTACATTCCTCCCTCCCTCCCTCGCAGCACCACAATCAGTATGTGGCCTGTTCTATCTGATATGCTGCCGTCTTGGCTCGCTCGCGCACATCCAGGTCCCCATCCTGCTTGGTGAGCGCCTCCATCTTGGCGTGGAATCCGAGCTTCCGCAGCTCGTGCGCTCTCTGGGCGCATGCCTGAGCCTCGCCATCGTCCTCTTGCCAGGTGAGGTTGATGACCAGATGGCATAGTGCCACCCTGACCTCCCTGTCCTTGCTGCTCGCCTGCTGGGCCAGAAGCTTCAGGAGCTCAGTCTGGCTGATCACCATCTGCCGGTGCCGAGGGACGCTAGCCGCGATGTGCACCAGGATGTAGATGACGGCCACAATGATCTTGGCCTGTGGGTGGAGCAACCGAGTCTCCCGCCCCGTCACTGGAGCTCGGCGGGAGAAAGGTCGGAGCACCTTGGCCCGGAGCTTGGATGACAGGATTTCAAACAGTCGCTCCGTCCCGAGTTCGCGCAGAAGGTAGTCGATCATTTCTGTCGTCTCATTTGTCGTTTCCGACAGCCCAGCTCCCGGTCTTCCGATCAGGTTCCTGATGAAGTCCAGGCCCTGCTCCTGAATCGCCAAATCGTCATTCCGTGCCCTCCGCACCGGATTTAGCTCGGATTCTCGCACCGCTGCCAGTTTGTCTTCCACCTGACGCAGCCTTGTCGAGTTTGTTGCATCCAGCTCTCGAAGTATACCGTTGGTGCCGTACACCCAGCGGTGTGCCTCGTCTGATTGTTGCATGTCCACATCGTCATCCATGTCCAGTCCCGACGCTTCCCTCTCCCTAGCCATCTGCAAGGCCAAGTCTTCTGTGTCGTCGCAAATGAGCTGCTCCAACCATCCTGGATCAAGTTGCGCCAGGCATGCCTTTTTCAAATCAGGTCCAACAGCATCAATAAAGTGCTTGAGCGCCCACAAGGCATTGAGTCGAAGGGCAGGGTTCTCCGAGTGCGCATGCTCGCAGAGCACCTTCATAACTCCGTTTTCTGCAAGAAGCTGTTACTGTTAGCTACTAAGTTCGTTGCAGACAAAATATGCCATGGACTTACCTCGCGCACTGGGCTGACTTCGACCACCAGGTTGCAGATGGTTGCAGTGGCAGCAACTTGAACATTGACGTCCGAGTGTGTCATGAATCGAAAGATGGGAAGCGCAACTCCGTGGTCCACCAACGACGTACGCAAGATGTTGACCGACCGAGACAGCATCCTGACAACATGGCAGCCCGCGATGATCACTGACGCGGGGTTTGCGCCGTATCCTGCAGTTTCCCCCTTCCTGGTAGCATCGCCGCTTGACTTTTCTGCTGTTCGTTCCTTGGCTGTCTGTGGCTTTCTGGGATACTCCGAGAGGGACTCGACAACGTACGAGGTGATGTCCTCGGCCACAAACGCCTTCCTGTAGTCTTCCTTGCCCCCCGCAAGGGCGGCGATAGCCTTGAGTGTGCTTTCTCGCACCCTGAGCCGGTGGATCAAAAGTCCATTCTGGCCCTCTTGACCCAGCTGAGAAAGCGGAGAATTGCTCTCAACCTCCATATCCGTATCTGGTTGTGGCGACCAATAACGCGGCTGCGTAGTATCTCGAACAGGGGCATATGCATGCTTCAAAAGTCTGCTCAATACCGGCACGGCATCACATTCGTAAGCGGCCTTCTGGAGGTATTCGCTGTCCGTGATCATCCGGGCCAGCACCACTGGCGCTCGCTCCAGAATAATGCCCTTGCTCGCATCGTCCACCTCGTTCACATCGGAAGCGTCCTTGTCATTTTTACAGATCATGTCGACCAGTAGAGGAACAACAAGGAGCCCCAGGCTTGCTTCTCTCATACCCTTGCTTCCCACGCCACCCTTAATGAGCGCAGCAAGAATAGAGGAAGCAAGGAGGCGCTCATATTCCTCTGAGCACCTCACAAGGTGTACCAGCCAGGGAATGAAGGGGCTTTCAATCTCTTCCGTGTCATCGGCATTCGAGCCGACTGGCGGATATCGAGGTGAGTCCCAAATCGCGGATGAGCTGAATTTACTCAGTGATGAACGAGAAGAAGATTGTGAATCCGAAGATGCCCCCTGAGAAAACGAGCCATATGGAGATGTCGATAGACTTCGAGGCAGGCCGATTGGAAGCATGAACTCCATCGCAGTCAATGGCGGTTGACGTGACACATTGGGCCCTGGCTGCTCGGCATCGTAACGGGGATCCGTGGCCTCTGCAGGCTCAAACTTGATCGAGGGGAACACGGCGAGGATGGAGGGAGAGTCGATGAGCCTGTTGGCCCTGTATTTTGAATCCCCAAGAATAGCTGCAATAGCTTCAAGGATCGGCGCAAGCCTCAGACTCTTGGGTGCAGGTTCAGGGAAAGCGTCCAAAAGCCCATCATTCCTCGCAGCTTCATCAGCGCCGGGGACGACCTCTCCACGAAGTACGGCAACGCTGGCCAGGCGCGTGGCTAGTGCATCCAGAATTCCAGATGTCGTCAACGCTTGTTGATGGCGGTCTTCTCGACAAAGACGAGAAATCAGACCCGCTGCAAGCGGAACCTGAGATTGCAGAAGAGAGTTGGTGGAGGTAATGGAGAGCATAGCTCCGAACGAGTCGAGATATTGTGGCGAGAAGACAGTATCGGCTAGGGACTCGATATCGATGGGTGAGGATGGCGGCGCTAGGATCGAGGCTTCTGCAATATCTGTCAAGGCTCTGAGAGAAGCCACGACGAGCTGCGGTGCGTTCGTAAACGGAGATATGTTGGCCATGAGGGCGGGGATCGCTCGCGCGGCATAGAGGGGAGCAAGGAAAGCTGGACCACCTGTTCCTCTCCATCAGCAACTACAACAACAAAATTTCAACATGTATAATACCGTACCATTGGCGAAACTAGCTACCAGCTGCAGCGCCTGTAACCTCACGCTCTCATCCTCCGATAGCGGCCTCTGCGTGAGAGGGAATCGTGCATCCTTTCCATTTGGCTTGACCGGCGGCCTGGCTGAAGCCAAGGTCCTGACAATAGGATCAAGAACACCCAAGCTGATCCAAAGCTCCTTTCTTTGTACGTGACCAACAACCTCGTTCTTCAGAGCTCTCAGGGCAGCGGTCTGCTCGGACAAAGTTCTGGCGCTTCGCAGTTGCGCCAAGATCGGGGGACTCTGCGGTCGAGCCATCAAGACGAATTAATGAGACAAACGGGAAACCTTGGGTATGCAGTCGGAGTCGAAGAAGCGATAAACAGAGACGTTGCGGATGATACAAAATGTTGTTGCGATTGTCGTTCGAGGATGCTAAAATTCGAGGACACTGGCCACCTGATGGTCGCGTCTGTACACCCAATCTGCATGCGCCCACGAACTGGGGAGCTATGTTCCAGATGCAAAGAGAAGAGAAGAAGGAAAAGTCGAGAATCAAAGTACTGTGCCAAGGGGCTGATGCGATGGCTAGGCGATTGATGTGCTGTCGTGATGGAGCCTAGAGTGTCAAACCATTAAACATGCGAGTTGCGTTGCTACGAAGGTACAGCCTGGGGAACCCGGCGTCAGGTCAATCACGTCAAGACGGCATGGATGGATTTCCAGGCGGACTCCGAGTAGCGGGAGGCACGTGTTCCGCGCTTCTCCTGCCTTATCGGGGCCGATAAGAAGGGAATGAGCCTTGGACACTCGTGCAACCGTGGCTGACGGCTCATGAGCCCTCACGGTGGACTCACCTTTAAATCTGACGACAATTATCTGAAGCCATCATGACTGCGTTCTGCCTTGGCTAAGAAGGGCTTTTACCTTGTCTTGCCTGTTCTTGTGCACTGCTGACTACTCCTGCTCGCTTGCATAGGGCAATGCGTCCTCTTGTTGAACCGCCGGCGTGTAAGCGCCCGACAGCCGCTGATGCCGCTTACACGCAGATGACGGAGGCTCTGGGCAATATCACAAGATGAGAGACGAAAAAAGAAAGATTTGTGCACAGGTACGAGAGAGCAAGGCAAGGTGGAAGATGGAAAAAGACTCGTTCCACCTGCATTCGACGTCCCAGTGAGTTGGGAGATGTGTCAGTTTGATTGTGTCACGACGTCTTGCGTGTCGACGGCACGGCCAGCAGAAACTAAACCTTCCTCATTCATCATGGTCTAGCCGCGCTCTCGTCTTGATTGTGGACCGACTATCTCCATGATACCGCCATGCAGCAGCAATCAAGCTCAAAGCCCCACGATCCTGCGGTACTCCTCACCGAGCTCCCTTCCTGGACGACTCATCAGCCGGCGAAATGGGCGAGGGGTCGACGGGACCCCGGGGAGCTTCGCCCTCTGGCAGCCCGGCTTCCGTCCACGTTGCCCATCGAGTGGCTCACAAACGCCCAGACAAGCGCCTGCTTATGCGAGGCTCTTTCTGGGGGAGTGAGATGCGTCTGGGGTAACGCCAAAAGTCAGGGACCGTCTTCTCTGAGACAGAGCTAGCAGGTTGCTTGGCCTCCAGCTTGATGCTTGCAAGCCAGGCGGCAGTGTGAAGCCCTTGATCGAGTGCTGTCGTGATAGTGGTGTGCCGGCATTCATCTCGTGTTTTGCAGGCGAGAAGCAATAACTCGAACAAGACTGCCTCGTTAAGTCAATCACAAGAGCATCAGCCGGCCAACCACAGATCGCGACAGGCGCCTTGAGTCTGGGCATTCTTGTTGTTCGCACACACTGACGCCATCTTTAGAACCACCAGAATCACGCCCTCGACTTGGACTCACACTTTCTCGGCTCTCAACGGCCCCTGAAAAAATTGCTGCACATCCATTTCCGAAAGGAGTAGCCCAAGGCTCCCATCCTGAGGACACACACATCCCTCGAGTCCTAACAAGGCCTGCCAAGCTTGCGTTAGGTAACTAACGGCTTGGAAGAAGACCTCCTCCTGACTGAGGCAGCGCGGTCCGGTAGGTTCCATGCCGGGAAAAAGAGCACCAGCTGGAGACGGGGAGTTCAGCCAGAGGCTCCTAGAGGCTCGAGAACCACCTAGACTGCCCAAAAGGCACCTAGAAGGCCCGGAAAACCGTCCCAGGGACGCACCCTGTGGGAAGGGTTCCGGCCTGTCCGTTCCTGCTCAGCGCACGCACCCATTCGCAGCCCATCCGCCGGAGACCCAATATCCACACCCACTCCCTCACAGTCCACACAACCCATCCATCGCCCGGCTGCCATCCGGCACCATTCCACCAGCCAAACTCTTCGTGTGCGCGTGTCTGACAAACAGCCACCATTGCATCGGTGCACCACCATAACCCAGCCGCATTGGGGGCTTTGTTCTTGTTAGTCTGATATCCCTCGGTGAGCGTTCTCGTCGATAGCGCCAGTTCTTGGCAGCCAGTTTGCGCAGTGTCGCGTCCACATGGAATCGACCCCAACGCCATGATCTAATTCGCGATTCGATTCGACCCCATATCTACAACTTGGTGCTCCTTGGTCGCCACTTCAAATCTTCAAATCCCCTTTGTTCTCCTCCCTCCTTTCCAGCCGGCCCTCAGCCCTATCAACCACGCACTTTGAACTTTGACAGCCGAAAACCCCTCGACTGACATCCACGAACCGACGAACCGACGACAGACAACTCGACCATGCGCCGCAGATGATGCTCAAGACGTCTCCTGCCTTGTCCGCCTCCACCAATGCCTCGCCTACCGTCTTTCGATATGCGACGTCGTCTCCCCAGCACTCCTCAAAGCCTTCGCCAGCTCTCCGGCGACGGCATTCCACACGCTCTAGCGCCTCTTCCTCTGCCGACGCTATGAAGTCGTCTCCGATCCAGCGCCCGAGACAGTATGTCGCAAACGACTCGGGCGTCCAAGGGTCCCCCGCAGATGCTCAGCAACTCTCGTCGTCGCTCTCCCAGAAGCCTCCGGCGCAGCCCTTGCAGTCGCCTCGGCCGTCTCCCATGTCAAAGTCGTCCGTAACCCCCTCACGCCCTTCCCAGGAGCAGAGCGTGCAACAAGCCCAAGCGCTGAGCGGGGTGTCGCCAACCAAACGTCGAAGTTCGCCCGCCCTGGCCAACTCGCAAGCCACTGCCGCTGCCAAATCACCACCACCGTCGACTAAGCGACCAAAACCCGACGCGCCGCCGCCAAAGGTCTTGCCCGAGAGTTATCAATTCTGTCCGGTCGAGGACATGGTCGAGTTGATTGCCCACATGCTGGCAGAGTTAATAGCTACAAATGACGCCATCCGAATATCGAATGGCGGCCTGACACGATTTCACTCGAGGTATTTTGAGGCTCTTTTGCAGCTTTTACAATGGAGCCAACCAACTGACGTGGATTACAGGACTGCACCTGGTATTTCTGTTCGAGATTATCTACACCGCCTGGCCCGACATGCGACCCTGACACCGCCGCTTCTACTGGCCATGGTCTATTACATTGACCGATTGTGCGCCATGTACCCAGAATTTACCATCAATACGTTGACTGTACACCGATTTCTGATAACCGCGGCCACGGTAGCCGCAAAAGGATTGTCCGATTCCTTCTGGAACAACACTACGTACGCCAGGGTCGGTGGCGTTCGAGTAGCCGAGCTTAAACTGCTTGAACTCGAGTTTCTCTACCGTGTGGACTGGAAGATTGTGCCGAATCCAGAGGTCCTGGTGGCCTACTACAAAGGGTTGGTGGAACGAACTCCAGGTTACATTCTAGAATCAGACGGGTCCGAAGACGACGAAGACGACACCGAGGCCGATGGCATGGATGGAGAAGATAATGCTAGTTCGGACGATTAGAACGTCGTCAGCCTGGTGCTCATTCCAAGACGATATCGGGGCATATATTTCCACTTTACAGACCGACCGACCGACAGCTTAAAGACGCCATCTCGGTCGGCGGATTTGGACGGATACTACATGGCGAGTGGATGGATGCATGACCATGACGAAGGGACCGAGGGTGGACCCTGCATAACACGACATTTACTGGCGTTGGGGACCGGGGCGATTCGATTGATTCATTTTAAGACAGCATCACCGGGTTGGGCAATGAAGCATATGTACACACAGCTTGGGAGGCAGACGTTAGACTCGACCATTATGTCGAAAAAATTACATTGCATTTCACCAGAGACAAGTTTTCAGACTCGAGAGCAATTATCCATCAATCAAACGTGTTCCATGTCCAGGGTCATGAGGTGGTAGCCGTTGAGCTGGGACCTCCATGCCAATTCCCCATCTCCATGGGTAGACCTGGGCGTCCGGAGAATTCTACCGAGGATCAGCCGCCATGGGCATGACGCTGTCCAGGTGTCAATTCCGAGCATCGACAGCTACACGGTCTACACCCCCACGACAACCATCTCATCCCAAAAATACAGCCGTGTCCCACTGCGCTGCCCATAATGAGGATCACGACACTTCTATCAACTATCTGCGCTGCTGCGCTTGCTGCGGCTGAGCCGCGCACCGCCCAGATCTACGTCCAGCCTGTCCACTCCTCACCATCAGCTCCCCTACCGCTGGCCGAAGTAGCCTACGATGTCGCCGCCCTCGCCTCTACCGAAGTCATCTCCTACGAGGCACCCGAGCTGCCCGAGGGCGCATCGCTCGTCCGCATCGGCCTCTACGACACCAAGTCTTCGCAGTGGATCAGCGGCACCACCGCCGCGTCGGCCGACAACTTTGGCAAGGGCTACGCGCCTACGGTGATGCTCTCCGTGGACGGCGCCGGTGACGTGCGCAGCGTCGCGTTCAAGGGCGTGCGGATCGACGCCGGGCAGACGAGGGATTTTGGCCCCAAGGCTGTTGTGTTTGCGGACAAGAAGGGGAGCCAGCCGGAGCTGAACAAGCCGGTTGTGCTGTCGCCCAACGGCAAGAAGGTGGGCGAGGAGGAGGAGAAGACGTTTTTGCAAAAGTGAGTTCAAACTGGTTTCCCCTAGAAGTGCTAAAAGTGATGGAATGCTAACTGTTCGGTATAGGTACTGGTGGCTTATTGCTGTCGTGGTTGTCATGTCGATGGCTGGAGGAGGCGACAAATAGAGGATACAGCGCAATCAATACCCGCTCTAATTCAACCATTTTACGACGAATTCATTTGATGACGGTTTTTGTGTGTACGACCTGAGACCTCTATGTTCACCGTGTTTTCATGAACCCGGACGTCTGAACGGCGGCCGGGTACAGCGGGATGCCTTCACAACCGAGCACAACCCATTGTGATATGGCAGGAGCCTGCTCTTCCGCCCTAGGTCTCGAGTATCATGGCTTTCCGCCTGCTTCAGATTCGAATTGAGTGTCTCGGTACATGCTCTGGAGGGTGTCCTGGATGTTGCCAACTGACCATTTCTCCCATGATACGTTGTGATTTTGAGTATCCGGGAATCAACATGAATTGATACAAACTGACCGTACTCCCTTTCTCTTGGATTCCTTCCCTTTGCTTGTTTGTTCCTTTGCCTGGGCGCTGCATTCAGGGGAAGAATCAATGGCATCACGTGCAAGACCATGTGACACGGCAAACTATACCAAGCTCGCAGGCCGCTAAGACAAATCGGGCTTAGAGCGGTTGCTATGAGAAGATCTGGCTGGGCGTCGCATGCACCTGCTTTAAAACTGAAGCTCGTCGCAACCCGCTCGCGCCAGAACCAATTCACTTGGCTCGCTCACCTGCATTTCGCGTCGCATCTTTCGCTTTTGCATAAACTTCCAATTCTTCGCGAACTTCTACCAAAACACCACTTCTCCACTCCACATTACCACATATAACATCCTCCACCGCAACAATGGCCGAGAACAGCGCTACCATTCCCCAGGATCCCACCAAGATCCAGGAGGATGCTGTCTCCGAGTCCAAGGGCAAGGGTGCTGCTGCCCCTGAGGATATCCATGAGGACACTGCCATGGATGAGGATGATGATGATGATGACAGTGACGATGATGAGGAGGTATGTGCTGCCACGATTTGTTTATTTCCGTACGCATTACTAACATGGGGTTCCTAGGTCGTCGAAGCTGGTATGCGCCCACTCGCAACACTTAGACCCTGACTGAAGCTAACCATTCTGCGCAGATGAGGACGGCATGGAGGAGATTGATCTCAACAACATCGTCGAGGGTGGTCGCCGCACCCGAGGCGCCGTCATCGACTTTGCCAAGGCTGCCGAGCAACATCCCGCCGAGGACGAGGATGAGGAGGACGATGACGACTTCCAGCCCACCGAGGATGTCAAGATGTCTGACTAAGTTGACGCACGCCGAGAAGTCGCAAAACCTCCTTTTGACGACACGTTCGCGCGAGGATTTAACGGGTGGGAGAGGCATGATGTTATGATTTGGGACGTGAACAAATAAAAAACCGGGAACTGGCAGGCAACTCTTTAACTCGGGTCTGGATTTGGGATCTGGGCGGGATGGAGGGAGTCGTGGATAGCATCAGCCAAAACCCAGCATTATCTGCTTTGCATAGCTACTGTCCCCATTAGTTAGACATGGAGCAATATGGAAGCACCTTAATACGGTCAAACGCGGCTGTCTTGAATCTGCGAGAGGCCGTTGATGCGGATTCGATGGTTAGCTGCGTGAACTTGTGCACGTTTTTGACCAAGTCAGCATCCAATTTGAGCGCCTCTGAAGGAACAGTTCTCATCTGTCTTTGATCGACACCCAGGAATAATTATTTAATCTACCAATCGTGTCCAATCCTTTGTCGTTCTCACAATGTTGAGCTTAAACTCAAGTGGTGATGGCATTGGATCCATCATTGGACAGCCCCTCGGTCGGTACGTATCCATCCGTGTGTCCATCACCCCGTCCCCATAACCCCCCCGATTTCCGCCTCCCCTGATCATCAGACCAGGCCAGAGAGAACACGAACACCTAAAAAAAAAGTTGACCCAACCAGGATCATCGTAGGGGGCCAAGTCCGAGATTCGCGAGCCCCTCGATTTTTTCCCTCTTCCTCTTTTCTTCCTTCTTGAAATATAATTCTCTTTCCTCTTGGCTCAATCTTGAATCCCGCTCCTAGTTGTTCAAACCCTCTAACCATGGCGCAACGGTATGTCTCGTCTCAGGCATCTTTCTTGTCCTTAGCGGCAACCACGTCACCACTTCCGGAGTCACTGACAATCCCACGTCAAAAAAACAGATTCGGCGCCTCATCGCTCCACCAGCGCGACTCGCGCAGCGCGCTCTTCGAGGGATACACTGGGGATGCGGCCTCGCGGCGGCCCGTCAGCGCCAGCCCGAGCCGCGGGTACGGCTACGGCGGATACGGGGCTCCTTCGCCATCGCCTCTCGGGGCTGGAGGGTACGACGGCGGTGCGGCGGCCGCGAGGGGCGGGTTTAGGTCTGCGACGCCGAACCGGAGGGGACAGTACAGCGATGCTGTGTTGAATGAGCTGGAGAGCCAGAATGATGCGCAGGTGGAGGGTATCCTCGGCAAGGTCAAGGTGTTGAAGGATGTGAGTTTCTCTGGACACTCTCCCATGTTTTCCCCTTGGTTTCCCGAGGAGCCAAGGAAATGACAGGAAGGATACAGCCAGTTGAGTTGGGACAGACACTGACAACTGGCTTCTAGATGACGGTCGCCATCGGAGACGAGATCCGCGAGTCGTCGGCCCTGGCGGAGAAGATGAACGACACATTCGACTCGACACGAGTCCGCCTCCGCGGCACCATGAACCGCATGCTCCTCATGGCCGAGCGAACCGGCGTGGGCTGGAAGGTTTGGATCGCCTTCTTTGCTGCCGTCATTCTACTCTTTACCTACGTGTGGCTCTTTTAATGCCAAAAACAACACTCGATTCGGATTAACGAGATAAACGCCGAGTAATGGAGGGTACATAATTGACAGGGCTAAATGTTAATGTCCAGTCGACAACCACACTAGAGCTGGAGGGTTCACCATGAGGAAAAAGAGAAGGCAGTAAGGGATGCATTTTTCTGGATGGCGTTTGGGATGGCGTATTGGGATTTTTTTTTTCTGCATCATGATACGGGGGGAGTAAGTATTCGGGCAGACATGAGAAGCATCATCACGTCGAGCGTTGCCCATACAAAGTTTGTAATCTTCACCGTTCTTGACTTGTCTGGTAGCCAGCTATCCAGTGAGACCAAGAGCGAGTTCATTTTATCTTCTTCTCAATTCTTGATAACGAGGCCAAAAAAACAAAAGGTATATAAAAGCTGCTTCCCAAAAACCCTATTTCTATCCCGTATCCCATCTCGTTCGTGTCATGTCATCAAATGCTACCCTTGGCGGGCACGTCGTCCAGCTGGACTGCTCTCCATGAAGCTGCTGCCGTCCTGGGAGAGGAGGTTGCTGAGGTCCATGCTGACGCGTGGATGTGACATGCTAGAGCGGCCGTGGAATGTTGGTGATCGTGGAGGCGGGAGGGTCGTGGAGCGAGGTGCATAGCTGACATCGGCGTCATCATCCTCGTCCTCATCCTCCTCTTCCTCGTCAGGCTCTTCCTCGCTGCTAGTCAACTCGGCCTCGGAGTCGGTATGCTCATAGCCACCGCTCTCAGCCTCGGGGATGTCGTCATCGAGGTCGGCGTCCATGTCCACGCCGAGCCCGTCGTCCGTACCTTCCTGGGCGAAATCGTCTTCATCGAGGAGATGGCCATTGTCTTCGGCTTCGAGATCCTCGCCCTCGCCGTACATGTCGCCGGCGTCTGGCTCGCCGCGGACTAGAGCTTCTCGGAACGTGTCATCGTTCATCCTTATTTGTGAGGCCATGAGATCGTTCTGTCGCTCTTCCCTGAGTGCTGATTCGTCTGCTTCGGTCGCATCGTCATCCTCTTCTTCCTCCTCTTCATCATCTTCATCCTCATCATCATCGTCGTCGTCAAAACCAAATCCATCATCGGCATCGGGAATTTCGTCGTCCAGGTCTTGAGCACCATCAAGCTGCACGTCGTCCATTGTGCCGTCTTCGGGCATGCCTTCTGCCTCAGCTTCGGCCAACTCCTGAGCTAGCTGTTCCCGTCGCATTGCCTCTTGATGTTCTTCCTGCTCCCGCTTCTCCTCGCGCATCTGGTGCAGAGTTTTGGGCACACCTGGTGGTTTTAGCCAGCCACTGCCATAATTCTGGATATTCAGTCGTCGCCGCTGCATGTATTGCTCGTCCGAGGCGAGACGCGCGAGAGCCGAGCGCTCGATAATCTTGCCGCGCTGACGCGACTGGTTCCCGGCATTCTGAGGATTTTGCGATTCGCTGTTGAGTTCTTCGAGGGGCCCCGGCGGGGAGAAGGAGCTGCGAGACGATCTATACCACAGAAGATGTGACTGTTGGGTGTTAATAGATGTGATTGCAGAAGAATTGAAGAAACATACATCTCGTGGTGTAAAGTCTGGCAGTGTGGTAAACATGAGAGTTATCGACGACGTCGTCACCGTCGAATCTGATGGATGTATGTGTGGTGTTTTGAAGATAAGGTACGTATCGCCAACGTTGCTGAAGCGCATTCCAAAAATGGCGGGGCAATTCACGCGACAGACGCGACGCCGCGCTTAGTAGCCGCAGCCGCCGAAATGCCTTTACAGGCAGGCCAAGGATGAAACATCACCAACAAAAAATTCCACGACGACGATGAATCTTCAACTCGATCGACAGAGACCGAGACTACGAACTGGAAATTCCGCCCAAGAGAAGACGCCCCTCGGATTTCCAGGGTTTCGCTCAAGTAGGGCCCCCTAATTTTGCAGCGGCTGGATCGGTTGGGGGGATGCCAACTGGGTGTGGGCAGTTTCTGGCTCGACACTAGGTTCTAGGCTCGTGTTTCTGGGAAATGAAGGCCAGACAACGACTGCAACTCTGCCGTTGTGAAATTGCAACTCTGTAACTCACCGCCTGCGGCCAAGCTCAGAGGGTTGGTTCTCCTTTTCCCAGTCCTGCCCATCGTTCGTTCGGTCGCAAGGGGATGCGCCCGATGGGTTTATTCATTGTGTGAGGTAAAGGGAAAAAAAGACCATCGGGTGTGCCTCAACCCTTGCTCGGCGACAAACTCCTGCAGCGTCGCTTCCGCTCCTGCGCTAGGTCGTTCCCTTATGCACCGAAACAGACTATGCTGTTCGGAACTAAGACTTGGAATGGCATTCGAGTTGCATCTCGGGAGATGTCGGGTCGTTGCGGTCGGGGGAAGTAGGTCGAGCAGGACGCTGGGGGTGCCCGCCGAGGTCCGCCTTGATGAGATGAGAACCCCGGACTTGGACCGTGGAGGTCCGTCGGCATCCGCCCCGTCCTTCGCAAGGAGGGAGGTTCTTTGAGTCGTCGGGAATCGGGAACTGGCTCGTCCAGGCTGCGTGCGAGTGAGGCTGTGGGCGTAGGTACTGGCCATGACGGCTCCGCAAATCCGCGACACGCACTGCAAAAATGCAGGCCGACCGTTAGCACCGCCGAACTCGGCCCTCTTCGTGAGAGCTTACCCCCAAGTTTGCTGCCATCGTCTCGACCTCCACAGGACCACAGGCTCCGCCCGGTCAGTTGCTCGCTTTCATATTTATAATGCCTCGACTTGATTTGAGCTGCTCTCGGCATCCATTTGCCCGCCGTTTTAGCATCCCAGGCCCAGAGATAAGAAACTGTAGCACTCGCGCTAGGAGATACGGCGCCGACGTATGTGTGTGGTCCGCCGCCAGCATCCATCCTGCAATGCGTCCAAGCTGTTCAGGAGAAATCCCATTGTACACGTATTCGTCAAGGTGTCGGTCATGGTTGGCGGAGGACAAACACCGTGAGGCTCGGTAGGGCCATGTTTGCATGCGTCGGGGAAGATGGGGATGAGATCCGTGTGCTCGAGCCAGATGCCTGCTACGACTTTTAGACGTCGTCCGTTACACAAAGAACACGGACAATAAGCAGAGGCCTTGATTGATAATTGAATATCCGCCGCCGCTGACAGGCGCTCCTAGCAGCCATGGCTGATGGGACCTCTCCTTTGGCTGCCATGTAAGTCGTCGACCGGTTCAAATTACCAAAACTAGTGACGTCTTTCGCTGCAGGCGTCTGCAACACCTCGCAGAACCTCACAGGGCCCCTCGCACCTCGCAGGGACTCCCGAAGCGTGGCGAGACATGTGCGTCTGTGCGATGGCGTCGACTAAAGACGGCGCTAGGCGATCTCGCACCCTTGGCTGCCGTGTGGTGTGCGACTCTACGGCACGAGCTTCTTCCGTTTTAGTGTAGAGATGCCGCAGACGCGATGGTAGCAGTTGGTTGGTTCGAGATAAGAAACGGCACCGAAGACGGCTGGGTCCGTGATTGGCCGCCTCCCCCAATTTTCTGTTGTCCATTTTGTGACTGTGCGATATGGGGTGATGGCAGACCGTGAGACGACACTCAACGACAGGAGGCATGGAGATGGAGGGTCAGGGCCTCGGCCGCCTCTGCTGTGCGCTCGGCGAGTCTTGCAAACATCCCGAAGACCCCCAGGGCATAATCTCAGGGCCAACTCCGCTATGCTGTGTGGCCTGCTTCTCACGCCAGACCGAGAAGCCCATTCGGCTTGGTCGGTGGCCTTGACCAAGGTTCTCGCCAATGAAGATGACGGGGGATAGTTTTCATCTCATAAGCAGTAACGTCTGCTTCGTATGTCGATGACGCCGGGTGGAATTGCGGCGGCGTGGCAGAAGCACAGCACTGGCAGCCATGACATCCAATTGTGAAGATCATAGCCAAACCCAAACAGCTCTGCAGTTTGAGGACCCCAGTCCCTTCATCAGCCCTGGAAAGCCTCAATATCCAGCCTGGCGTGACAATCAATGTTGGGTTTGCCCAACTGCAGGCGAGAGGGACGGACATGCTACGTAGCAGCAAGCTGTGGTACTGGCGCATGTGCGTAGGGACGTCGGGGCGGATAGCTGTGACTCGCGGAATCACATCTCAAATCTCGCGCCCGTTGCGCAGCGCAGCAGATGCAACATCCAGCTCCTCGGAGAGGTCGCTCTACATGCGGACTGCGAGATGGCTCAAGTTGGGGGTCTCCCGACGAATCAGACCCGGCTTAGCTCCCCCGCGCGCAGCATCTGTACGTCAAAGGTCCCCCAGGCTCGCAAGCGTACGGGATGGCTCATCGCAGACCTTCTCTAGCCTCGTTTTGGAGGCGAGCAACGTGGGCGCGACATCGGCCAGCCTGGGCTTTGAAAATGGCGAGCCGTGATTGGTGTCGCAAGTTGAGAGGTCGAAGCTGATCCCTGCGGAGGTAGGTTTAACGTTCCAGGCGGCGTCGCACGGATTGGCAGCATCTTCCAGCCATTCGGCGCCATGTCCAGCCGGACCCTGGTTGCCTGGCACCCTAGCGCCCTCGACCCTGGCTCGAGGCGCCGCTGGACAGAGGGAAAAGGCTTGAAAGGGTGACGGAGGGAGCTGCAGCTCTGTGGGGTGCGCTCGTGCGTGGCTGGTCCTTAGCCTGCGGTAGAGTCTCGTCCCCTCGGCCGGATTTCTCTTACACGAACCATGTTGCAAACCCATTCACAGATTGACAAGAGATAGAGATGCGCCGTCAACGCCGAATCAGCCTGTAGGTGATTGGGCCGAGTGAGGGAAGATCTCTTTCATCCCCCTCGCGTCGGTTAAACAGATCGGGCTTGAGATGAATGCGGAGAGCGGAGAGGAGCGGAGAGAAGCGCAAAAGGAGAAACGGCCGGGGGAGGAGAGCAATCGAGGCTGTTTGGCCACTGCATGGATGGTTGCTTGTCTGTCTGTATCCACCGCGAGTAAGTTGACTGACTCCAACGGGCTGACGGACTGACCGCTTGGTGTTTTTCTGGGTTTGTCAACCGTGCCGTCAGGTCAGGACAACGGTAAGAGGATCAGAATCAGGCAACGAGAGTACATGGCTTGATTAATTCAGAAACACGGGGAGCATTGTCTGCTTGCCACGGTGTAAGCGAGTCGGTGAGCGCCCGCAACATGGAGAAGCAGACCAGGTATTTCGGTCAACGAATACATGGGGGAAACAACACCTTGGTAGACACCAGGATGTGCATTCTGCAGTGGACATCTCATCTCAATGAGGCGAGCGTACTGTAGTGGTATGTGGGCAATATGTCATCAATTCTCTGAGTGGGCTGGCCGGTATCAAAGACGTAGCTGGCAGCAGATCGCATCCCTTGAACGGTGCAGATCGGAAAGGAGGGGTTCTCTCGTCGGAGCTCCTCCATCCACGGCATCTCCTAGTGCCATCTCGCCCAGCAAAAGATGGGCGTTTTCGCCTCCTCTTGCCTGTGTTCGCCCAGAGGAAAGGGAATTTGCCGGGGAAGCAGGATCCCCTGGTCCGAAGACATGCCGACCCACGGAGGAGGGTGAATGGATGGATGGGATCAAGGATGGATGGAACAAGTGGAGGGCAAGACATGGAGCAGAGAACGGGACGGATGATGGAGAGGGATGGAGCGGAAGATTGGATTGACGGGTGGCGGGACGGCGGGATGGAGAAGACGGGCTAAGGCAGGTCATGGTCAAGGCGTTGAAGCCCTGCGAGGCTCCAAACTCGCATCTCCAGGTTGCTTCGGAGGACAGCCCGAAGGATGGAAGGGGAAGAGGCCGATATAGTATCACGACATACACATACCGAAGAAATAGGTAGGTAGACATGGATATGGTTACTTCAACTTGGCATGGGGGATGGGGAAAGCTGGGACCAAGAGGAGAGGCCAAACGTAAAGCTCTCTCAAGCGCGGCATTCCGTATGGATGAATGGGACGTGTCCAAGCTTCAATCAACCAACCCTGGACCTCGCGCATCGGCGGAACAGGCTCGAATCGCAAGGTCCAAATGCCCGAGATGCCCATGGGCAGCGGCACCTGGGGCGCGGGAGTGACGCCGAGGGGATGAGGGCTTGCCCACCCTAGGCTGGCAGTCCGTGGAATCCATGAATTTCTGACTGCTCTGATGCGCCCCGGATGGTGGCATGTCAATGACGGGAGCGTCGTGCAAATGCCTGGAACCTCATTTGCCTGCGCTGTTTTTGTTGGCATGTGCTTTCTCGTTCCCCCATTTCATAAGTTAACTAGTAAAAACGGTAGACAAATCGGTCCACGGTAGGGTGGTGTGCGCCCGCCTGCGTCGGGTTCGGGGTCTGCACGCCGAAGACGTAGTAGGAGTTCGTCTTGGTCTTAGACATGGAGTGGGCGTCCATGGTGTTTTGGGGGCGACGAGGTCGTTTTTTTTTTCTTCAGCACACAAAGAAGAAAGTTTGATAGATAACGCAAAAAGCTAGATATTATCGACCTATCCAAGCGGATTGTCTGGATTTCCCATGTGATATACATCTGCCATCCAACCTCTCAATAGACGCCAGCACAACACAATTGATGCACCCTTCCGCCATCCCATCCATTCTCGACTCCGTGTAGTGCACCCTTGCTCATCAAAACCCCCGCCAGCGTTCACTCGAGCGCCAGCCATCAACATCATCAGCATCATCGGTCCCCCACCCTGCTACGCATAACCCTGTGGGCTTGCTCCCTGGACCCTCCGTTTTTGACGCCGCCTGTGTCTCCTCGTCTTCGCAGTGCGACTGTGGGCTGGGCTGCTCTCCTCCGCTGTGCGTCCTGTCTGCTTCTCCTCTCCTCACTCAACCCGAGAGCTGGAGCCCTACACTACGTACCCCCCCTCTCCCCGTCTTCCCCTCACACACACCCCTCCCCCGGTACCTAGCCTGAACCATCTACGCACGCCGTAGCCGCTCCATTGGATTTTTTTTCTCTTTGCTCACCCATTTTCCTTTCGTGGGGCTTGGATCAAGCTGCTTGCTTTGGACCTAGCTGGACCCAGTCGATTGACTCGAACCGGGCAGACCCCCCCAGCAGACTGCCAGTGCTGGGTGAGCTGTGACTCGAGTTGGCTTTCTCTGAGCTGCCGAGAGACCGAGTTGGCACTGCTTTAGCATTGGTGACGGCTCCGGACATCTATTCCCATTCTCCCACCCTCAGGTTGCTCCCCATCTCTCCTCCTTCCATAAAAGCAGACCTGTTGCCCTCCCCCTCCAACTTTTCTTCCCTCTCGCCTTCCCTCTTCCTCCTACCTCTCTGCTCTGTCCTCTCGCGTTCGCCCTTCCCTAGTATCCAACGTGCCTATCCTGCCGCTGCAAGCCAGTCGCCTTTTGATACCCTTTCGCTTTACTGCCCTACTCTGGTAAAGAGGACCAAGCATCCCTGGTAAGTTGTGTGCTGAGTGCTGCCCACATTGCATCCCCCATTGCTTCAGCACCTTGTCTGGATACCCCGCCTTCTTTCCTACGACTATGGACGACATGACCCGTGCCTCCGACCTGAATTCAAGGAGAATCGACAAGCGGGCCATCGCTGCCAGGAGAAAACGACACGACCTGAACTGGCGACAGTCCCGAAATCACATGCCACCTTCTCAACCGATAGAAAACAACGACTCTTGTAGCGGAGCCAATGCAGCAACCATCTCTCCGGTTTCGCGGCTTCTCTGACTGGCGTGGCGCTTGTTCCCATGTTCAGCCAGTGGTGGCATCGCCGAGGTGACGTCCTCCCCAGGCGCCTCCTAGGGGCCCCTTGTCTTAGCCGCATGCATTGTTGGCATTGCGAGGGCTATTATTGGCTGTGCCGCCCTGCAACATCCCACTCTGCACACCGGGGCAAGGGGGCCCGCCCGGGAGACCACCGACTTGGCCACTCTGTGGGTCGATGGCCCAAACAAGATAGCTGTGAAAGCTTGGCTGATGCGGCTGCGTGAACCTCCTCTGGCACTGCATCGTCTTGTCTTGGAGTGGACAGTTGCCGTGATCCGTTGTCGGGAGCAATGTCCGCAATGGAATCAGCTCACCGGCGACTCATGGTGCGGCACAGAGTCAGTGTGGTGGGAGCCACCGGTGCTGTTTAGCGGGGCAACACGGCCGCATCTTGTGTGGTTGACGGATTGAGTTTATCGCAAGATACCCTTATCAGCGCCACTCCCGAAGCCGGAATGGGAATCAATGAAGGATCCATCTCGCACCAACCTCGGCACAGTTTGTGGGGATTGGCAGCCTGGAGGAATAACCTTGGATTTTTATTGCCCGACCACTGGATCTCGCTGCACAATCCATTCTACCTGTCGTATTCATCCTGTCCCCTTACCCATGCTAATTCCAAATGCTTAGATCTCCGCTAGAGTTGCTACTGCTGCTCTTCCACTGAGGAACCCCGCGATCCTCCACCCCACCAAACACCCCCACCAACCCCACCTAGACCCGGTCGACACCCTCGCCTAGCATGGGCTTTAACGAGGAATTCGACGACCGACAGATCCATATCGAATCCGAGCAACAACCATACATCCCCTATGAGTATCAGACTGATAACAATGACTCGTGGGCTGGTGCCTTGCCGGTGAAGCAGGGTCTCTATGACCCTTCTCTCGAGAAGGATGCCTGTGGTGTCGGCTTTGCTTGCCACATCAAGGGCAAGCCTAGCCACAAGATTGTCAGCGATGGTGAGTTTTTCGTCCCAAGTGTAGTTGCAACAAGACTGACCTCTTGCAGCCCGAAACCTGCTCTGCAACATGACCCATCGCGGTGCTGTGGGTTCAGATGCTCGAGATGGTGACGGTGCTGGTGTCATGACATCCATTCCCCACCGGTTCTTTATCAAGAACTTTGAGAAGGAGGAGGACATTAAGCTGCCTCCTCTGGGCCAGTACGCCGTGGGAAATCTGTTCTTCAAGCCCGACGAGGAGACTCTTGAGGAGTCCAAGAGGCAGCTGGAAGATGTTGCCGAGTCGTTGGGCCTTCGAGTCCTGGGATGGCGACGGCCCCCCGTTGACTCGACTCTTCTGGGTCCCGCTGCCAAGTCTCGCGAGCCCATTATTGCTCAGCCCTTTGTCGTCCTTGCCTCCGCCTATGGTGCTGGCGTTGCTCCGGAGATGACTGATCCTGAGCAGTTCGACGATCGCCTCTTCGAGCGACAGCTGTACATCCTCCGCAAGCGTGCTACTCAGAGCATTGGACTGCACAACTGGTTCTACATCTGCTCCCTTTCCAACAAGAACATTGTTTACAAGGGTCAGCTTGCTCCTGTACAGGTCTACTCTTACTACCACGATCTCGTCAACGCCGACTACGAGGCGCACTTCGCCCTGGTGCACTCTCGTTTCTCCACAAACACCTTCCCATCTTGGGACCGTGCTCAGCCTCTGCGATGGGCTGCCCACAATGGTGAAATCAACACTCTGCGAGGTAACAAGAACTGGATGCGCGCCCGTGAGGGTGTCATGCAGTCTGATATCTTCAAGGAGGAGCTTGAGCAGATGTACCCCGTCGTCGAGGATGGCGGCTCTGACTCTGCTGCCTTTGACAACGTTCTTGAGCTTCTGACCATCAACGGAGTTCTCTCTCTTCCCGAGGCTGTCATGCTCATGGTCCCCGAGGCTTGGCAGGGCAACCAGCACATGGACCCCAAGAAGGCCGCATTCTACGAATGGGCTGCCTGCCAGATGGAGCCTTGGGATGGTCCCGCTCTGTTCACCTTTGCTGATGGTCGATACTGTGGTGCTAACCTGGACCGAAATGGTCTTCGACCTTGCCGTTTCTACGTCATGGACGACGACCGTATCATCTGCGCTTCCGAAGTCGGTACCATCCCCGTCGAGCCTGAGACTGTCATCCAGAAGGGCCGTCTCCAGCCTGGTCGCATGTTGCTGGTTGATACTCAGGCTGGCCGTATCATTGACGACAAGGAGTTGAAGGAGGCTGTTGCTAGCAGACACGACTTCCGAGCGTGGCTTGATAGGGAATTGATTACCATGCCCAAGGTCCTCGAGACCATGGAGCAGGCCATGGACCTTGCGCCCAAGTTGGACGACAAGACTCTCCAGGCTGATCCCCTTCTGCTCTCCTTTGGATATACTCACGAGCAGGTTAGCTTGCTGCTTGCCCCCATGGCCGCCGATGAGAAGGAAGCCCTTGGTTCCATGGGTAACGATGCCCCTCTGGCTTGCCTGACCCAGGCTCCTCGTCTGCTCTATGACTACTTCCGACAGCTCTTTGCCCAGGTCACCAACCCTCCCATTGACCCCATCCGAGAGTCCATTGTCATGTCTCTGGAGTGCTATGTTGGCCCTCAGGGTAACCTGCTGGAGATGGACCCCTCCCAGTGCGGCCGTCTGCTGCTTCCCAGCCCCATCCTCTCCATCCCGGAGTTCAATGCCATCAACAACATGTCCTCCACCTACTCTGACTGGACTGTCAAGACTATTGACCTGACATTCCCCAAGAACCAGGGTGTCCAGGGCTACATCAGCCACCTCGACAAGATCTGCGAAGAGGCTACTGCTGCCATCGAGGCTCGGGACCGTGTCATTGTTCTCTCTGACCGTAACACTTCCCCTGACCGCATTCCCGTCTCTGCTGTTCTGGCTTCTGCCATGGTCCACCACCACCTGGTCAGCAACAAGTGGCGATCCATGGCTGCCCTGGTTGTTGAGACCGCCGAGGCTCGTGAAGTCCACCACATGTGTGTTCTCCTCGGTTATGGTGCGGACGCCATCAACCCTTACCTTGCTATGGAGTGCATCCTCAAGTTGAACCGTGAGGGTCTTATCAAGAAGAAGCTGAGCGATGATGCTCTTATCCGAAACTACAAGCACTCGTGCGACGGCGGTATCCTTAAGGTTATGAGCAAGATGGGTATCTCAACTCTTGCTTCTTACAAGGGTGCTCAGATCTTCGAGGCCCTCGGTCTTGACGAGTCCGTTGTCGAGCGATGCTTCAAGGGAACTGCTTCCCGTATCCAGGGCCTGACCTTCGAGCTCATTGCTGAAGACGCCTTCCGATTCCACGAGCGTGGTTTCCCCTCGCGATCCACCGTTGGACCTACTGGCCTTCCCGAGTCCGGCGAGTACCACTGGCGTGATGGCGGTGAGCCTCACGTCAACGACCCTACCTCGATTGCCAACATCCAGGACGCCGTTCGAACCAAGAACGACAAGTCCTACGAGGCTTACTCCCGCTCCGAGTATGAGCAGATCAAGAACTGTACTCTCCGAGGTCTCCTCGACTTCAAGTTTGAGGACTGCACCCCCGTCCCCATTGACCAGGTTGAACCCTGGACCGACATTGTCCGCCGCTTCTGCACTGGTGCCATGTCTTATGGTTCCATCTCCATGGAGTCTCACTCTACCCTCGCTGTCGCCATGAACCGACTTGGCGGCAAGTCCAACACTGGTGAGGGTGGCGAGGATCCTGAGCGATCTCAGCGTCTTCCCAATGGTGATACCATGCGCTCTGCCATCAAGCAGGTCGCCTCTGGTCGTTTCGGTGTCACCTCCGCCTACCTGGCTGACTCTGACGAGCTTCAAATCAAGATGGCTCAGGGTGCCAAGCCCGGTGAGGGTGGTGAGCTTCCTGGCCACAAGGTCTCTAAGTCGATTGCTCGCACTCGTCACTCGACTCCTGGTGTCGGTCTTATTTCGCCTCCTCCTCACCACGACATTTACTCCATCGAGGATCTGAAGCAGCTGATCTACGATCTGAAGTGCTCCAGCCCTCGATCCCGAGTTTCCGTCAAGCTTGTTTCTGAGGTTGGTGTTGGTATCGTCGCCTCTGGTGTCGCCAAGGCCAAGGCTGATCACATCCTGATCTCTGGCCACGACGGTGGTACTGGTGCTTCCCGATGGACTGGTATCAAGTACGCCGGTCTGCCCTGGGAGCTGGGTCTGGCTGAGACTCACCAGACTCTGGTCCTCAACGATCTCCGTGGTCGTGTCGTTGTGCAGACTGATGGTCAGCTCAAGACTGGTCGCGATGTCGCCCTGGCCTGCCTGCTTGGTGCCGAGGAATGGGGCTTCGCCACCGCTCCTCTCATCGCCATGGGATGTGTCTTCATGCGCAAGTGCCTGGAAGTTAGCACCCTTGTTAGGACTTCTAAAGGCCCCAAGCCTATCTCCGAGATCAACATAGGCGACACCCTATATGACCCCAACGATCATCCAGTCCTATGCATTGGTGCTGCCCCTATTCAGCAAGGCCCCTTGAAGGAGATACACTATCAGGAGTTTGATTCGCGGAAGAAGGTTTCTTTCAAATGCACCCCTGACCATATCCTCCCGCTCAGAACCTTTGCAACCAAGCCTTCGCTTAGCAGGGATAGTGTCACTTGGTTCACTCGCTGTGATAGGCGCCATATTGAACGACAAGGAGATAGGCTTCGCCTTGATGACCTTGTTGATACTATCTATCGAGACTTGATGGATACACATGAGGATGAATGCCCCGATCAAGCTACAGCTCATGGCTACATTGATACCATTTTGACACGACACTATCACCAAGGAGCCGATGACCGCTATTCGAACAAGATCAACGATGTTCTATCTCGAATGGCCAACAAAGAACTTGAGAACAATCCAGATCTTGTTCGTGAGGCTATTCATGGCGCATTGGACTTGTACCTGGAGAACCCCCCCTACATTTTTGATGATGCCCCCGACTATGATGATGCTCCGGTCATTGACCTTGGACCTGACTTCGTGGAACTTCGCGATGCAACCCTGGCAAGCACCACTGTTGGAAGCACCTATCGAGCCAGTGCTTCACTAAGTTTGCCAGGCTCCCAGGTGCAATCTCAGTCCCAGCACTCTCAAGCGGCATCTCAGAATTCGCAGCATCCTTCCCAGCACTCATCTCAGCGGTCCAGCGCCATGTCCAGACAGCCATCCCATGCTACTGAGTCAGGATCATCCACTTTCATGGATTCTTCAGCTATTTCCCTATCTGAAGAAGCTATCCAGCGTTTTGCCCGGGTCAAAACATCTATTGAGCGCAGGCCTTGCTCCTGTGGTGGTATTCGCAAGATCTTCCGTCAGTTCAGCTCAGAGGAGCAAGCCCAGCTTGTTCATTCATTGCTTCTTACTCAACATGCCCATATGGTTGATCCATATGTTGTTCGCGATGGTGAGGAGTTCAACGTTAGTGTTGAAACCTTTGAAAACTATTGCAACAAGGAGGCAAAGCGTATGCATCTGAAGCTGTATCGTGCCCCCTTGGCTTTCACCTCGGCTCCTGATGCTCAAGACGCAAGAGATGCTTCTCTACCTCTTGACCCATACTATCTCGGACTCTGGCTTGGTGATGGCGCAGCAGATGCCCCTATCATTTATGGTAGTGACCTTGAGACTCGAGTTTGGTTATCCAACTATGTTGATCGCCTCAATAACTCTAGACCAGCTGGTACTCGGCCTTTGAAACTTAGAGAGTATCGAACGCAGAAGGCTAGCGACAATCTGCGTAACTCTGAGTATACAGCTTGCGTCGATGTCTTTCGCTGGTCAATTACCTCAGACGCTGAGGGCGAAGGCCAACCATGGAGTCCCATTCGAGATGGATTGCGAACCCTTGGACTTCTCAACAACAAGAGCAAGGGTATTCCCAGCTGCTATCTTCAAGCCAGCAAGGAGGCCCGTCTTGCAGTCATTGCTGGCCTCATTGATTCTGATGGTTGCTATGTCAAGTCTCACAATACCTACAGATTCATCCAGCATACTGAAGGACACAAGAAGATCGTGGAAGATGCACGCACTCTGGCTATGAGTTGCGGGATTTCAGTGACCGGTGTTGACTTTGGGGTGCCACTCACTAAGTGGCAAAACAAGTATGGGCCGAGCTTCCAATATGTGATCTACTTAGGGAAGGGATCCCAGGACTTTCAGCATCATCTGCTGATCCCTCGCAAGCGGATGGACTTGAAAAAGGCCTTCTACACTCATGATGCTCGGCCTTTTACTATCACGGATATCCCTGAGGGTGAATACCGCGGTATTCAGGTTTCTGGAGGGCTATTTCAGCTCGAGAACCGCCTGATTACTCACAATTGTCATTGTAAGTCATTCTGCTGATTATGAAGGCTTCAAAAGCTTTATTCGGCTTTTCTGGTGCCGCTATAAGTCGTTATAAGTACTAATTAGAATGCTAGTGAACACTTGCCCTGTTGGTATTGCTACCCAGGATCCCGAGTTGCGCAAGAAGTTCAAGGGTACCCCTGAGCATGTCATCAACTTCTTCTACTATGTCGCCAACGAGCTCCGAGCCATCATGGCTCAGCTTGGTTTCCGCACTATCAACGAGATGGTTGGCCACGTCGAAGTCCTCAAGATGCGCGATGACCTGCGAACCAACAAGACGGCCAACATTGACCTGTCTCTCCTCCTGACCCCAGCCCACAAGCTCCGACCTGGTGTCGCCACCTTCAACGTCCGAAAGCAGGACCACAAGCTTTATGTCCGACTTGACAACAAGCTGATTTCTGAGGCCGAGTTGACCCTCGACAAGGGTCTGCCCTCAAGAATCGAGTGTGATATTGTCAACACTGACCGAGCGATGGGTACCTCCCTCTCCTACCACATCTCCAAGCGTTACGGAGAAGCTGGTCTGCCTCTGGACACTGTCCATGTTAATATCAAGGGTTCTGCCGGTCAGTCCTTCGGTGCTTTCCTTGCCCCTGGTGTAACACTTGAGCTGGAGGGTGATGCCAACGACTACGTCGGCAAGGGTCTGTCGGGTGGTCGCCTGATCATCTACCCTCCTCGCTCTGCCGTCTTCAAGGCTGAGGAGAATATCCTTATTGGAAACACTTGCTTGTATGGTGCTACCACTGGTACTTGCTTCTTCCGCGGTGTTGCAGCTGAGCGATTCGCCGTCCGAAACTCAGGTGCTACTGCAGTTGTTGAGGGTGTCGGTGACCACGGCTGTGAGTACATGACTGGTGGCCGCGTCGTCATTCTTGGATCTACTGGTCGCAACTTTGCGGCTGGTATGTCTGGTGGTATCGCCTACATCTTGGATGTTCACGGCGACTTCATGTCCAAGCTCAACGATGAGATGGTTGAGGCTGGCCCCATCGAGGACGCCACTGAGATTGCTTTCGTTCGCGGTCTCATTGAGGACCACCACCACTACACTGGATCCGAGCGTGCGGCTCGCATCCTGGTTGACTTCAACCGTGCTCTGCCTCGCTTCATCAAGGTCCTTCCCGTCGACTACAAGCGTGTTCTCGAGGAGGAGGCTGCCAAGGCGGCAGAGGCCAAGCGTGCTGAGTACAACCTGCCCGTCGTCTCGGGTGTTCACACCAAGAAGGCAGACAAGGCCGCCAAGCTCCAGGATCTCGAAGAGGCTGTTGGCGACAACGCCGCCGAGAAGAAGCGCGCCCTTGTGCTCGACAAGACTAAGGGTTTCATGAAGTACAAGCGCCGCGCTGAGAAGTATAGACCTGTGACCTCCCGTCTCAAGGACTGGGCTGAGCTCAGCTCTCGTCTGGACCAGGATGAGCTCAAGTATCAGTCAGCTCGATGCATGGACTGCGGTGTTCCTTTCTGTCAGTCCGAAACTGGTTGCCCCATCTCCAACATTATCCCCAAGTGGAATGAATTGGTCTTCCAAGGGCAATGGAAGGATGCTCTTAACCGTCTGCTGATGACCAACAACTTCCCCGAGTTCACTGGCCGTGTGTGCCCTGCTCCTTGCGAGGGTGCTTGCGTCCTGGGTATCAACGAGGACCCTGTCGGCATCAAGTCGATCGAGTGCGCCATCATTGACCGAGGTTTCGAGATGGGCTGGATGATTCCCCAACCCCCCGAGGTCCGCACTGGCAAGACTGTTGCCATCATTGGCTCTGGCCCCGCCGGTCTGGCCGCTGCTGATCAGCTCAACCGGGCTGGTCACCTCGTCACTGTCTACGAGCGTGCTGACCGTCTGGGAGGTCTGCTCATGTACGGTATCCCCAACATGAAGCTTGACAAGCGTATCGTTAAGCGCCGAACCGACTTCATGGCTTCTGAGGGCATCATCTTCAAGACTGGTGTTGCTGTTGGTGAAGAGGGTCATCCCTCTCTCAACGACCTTCGGGCTAGCCACAACGCTGTCATCATTGCTACCGGTGCCACTGTTGCTCGTGATCTGCCTATCAAGGGCCGTGAGCTCGACGGCATCCACTACGCTATGGAGTTCCTGCACAAGAACACCAAGTCTCTCCTCGACTCCGAGCTTGCCGACAACACCTACATCTCTGCCAAGGACAAGCACGTTATTGTCATTGGTGGTGGTGACACTGGTAACGATTGTATCGGAACCTCTCTCCGCCACGGTGCCAAGTCGGTCACCAACTTCGAGCTGCTGCCCCAGCCCCCGCCTGAGCGTGCCAACGACAACCCCTGGCCCCAGTGGCCTCGTATCTACCGTGTGGACTACGGTCACACCGAGGTCCGCCAGCACACTGGCAAGGATCCCCGTGAGTATTGCATTATGTCTGAGGAGTTCATGGGCGATGGTTCCGGCAAGGTCAAGGGCATCGTCACCGTTCGGGTGGAGTGGACCAAGTCTCCCAGCGGTGGATGGGACATGAAGAAGGTCGACGGTTCTCAGCAGTACTTCAATGCTGACCTTGTCCTGCTTGCTATGGGTTTCCTTGGCCCCGAGGCTCGCGTTCTCGGTGACGACATTGAGAAGGACGCTCGCAAGAACGTCAAGACGCCTCCTGGCAAGTACTGCACCAACATTGAGGGTGTCTTTGCTGCCGGTGACGCCCGCCGTGGCCAGTCTCTGATTGTCTGGTAAGTTACCACTTAACATCTGTTCTTTAGTGTGAACCAAAAGCTAACTGTTTCATCAGGGGTATCAACGAAGGTCGCCAGGCTGCTCGTGAGGTTGATCTGTACCTCGAGCAGTACACCAACCTGCCAGTTACCGGTGGTATCACCAAGCGCACCGCGCAGGAGATCTTCACCCAGATCCAGGTCGAGGCTTAGATAGATGACGCCATCATTCCGAGATGGTCTTTCTCTCGTGTTTTTTGTGGGCATGGGAGCAAATGGTTCAGCGATATACCCTGATTGTGGGACAATTGGAGCTCATGTAGGCTTGGGTTAACGGGGAACTGCGACTTTGTTGTTTTTCTATACCAATTTGTAGAATTGCGCGTTAGGCTGGATATATAAAATTATGATTTGGATTACCTACTTGTCTTGAATTATCTCTTAAGTGAAGTTGGCCGGCCACATAGGTAGTGGCATTGGTTCGATCATCTAGAGCTTATGCCCTTACCTAAACATTACCCTAACTTTGACCAGATTTATCTGGGCATTTAGATGACACTACGTAAATCCTATCCCTAAGCATTACCTCGCCTTTATACCCATCTCTTTATCTTACTTGGTGATGTCATGTCGACATTCCTCATCCAGGGGTCGTTGTAGTGCCGACCAGCCACTCCAGCGTCACCGCGCATACCGTATCCTTGGTCAATGGTGGTATTAGAACCTCTCATGCCAATCTTTCGATCATGTTTGATAATGTTGCAATTGTAGAATGGAGTATGTCAAGTCATCCAGCCCGACCGATATGCCCGTTATCTTAGAGTATCGAGAATCCAGCACGGGTTCCATCCCGTACTACCTCAACACTTGCCACTGGAAGCATGACGAGGAGAGAGCATAAGCAGCGCTCTTGTCGACATGGACGTGTCGCTATTAATTTTATCTTCAGAACTTTGTGATAGTTTATCTGCCGCACATTCTTATCTAGTAGCTCCCAAGGGGGCCCTCGATTACCACCCCGCCACAAACACCACCGAGTCAGTCGATAGGCAGGGTGAAGCTTACTCCGTTATGATCCATACTGGGTTGTTTGCCAGCAAAGCCGTCTTGATTTCTGGGACAAAACCCTTTCAGTGGCGCCCTCCTTGTCGCCTTTGGGCATTTCATTGACAAGATTTGGCTCCCTGTACTTGGCCATTGTCGCCCCCCCTTAACTCGTGAGCTAGAAACTATAAACATCGTTTGAAGATTTCCTAGCTGATCAACACAAGACAAATTCCGAGTTGACGGGACGACATAGTATATAATCATTTTTAAGGGGTATCTTGTGTCCTACATAGTGATCTCTGGAAGGTACTTACAACTTGAAAAAGCCCCTTTATCGACACACCCACTACACTTGTCCATACTGACGCAGTATCTGGACCGGCGCCATATTCAGAGGTGATGGGTCTTTCCGTAATTGTTTTTTGAGAACGGTTTCTCCCTCAGACATGAGTTCTTTGGATTTCTGGGTAGCATGTCTAATCGACAATTTGGTGAACACTCTTCAAAACCATGTGGAGAGGGATGGTTTAGGAAACCTTCGTCAATGGGGGCGCTGACCTATTTGCCTAGAAGAGCTATAGATTGACTTCATGGAGGGACTGGCTTCTTTTTCTTTTTGGGCTTGGTACTATGTCCGGGCCCTGTCCATCAGCCTTTGCAGCGTTCACTTTCTCACCAGACAGCATCGCGATCAACGACGTGTGCCAAAAGAGGTCCTTTAAGCGGACATTGAATATATCAGGACTGAAAATAGAAACATTGCTGGGGTGCTGTACATACCGGAAGATACTCAAAGGTCACTATGACCTCGTGATACTCATGAGATTCCGATTTCCATGAGACTCCAAGTTGATTCCACTGGCGTTACATAACAGGACCACGAGGACATAGGATAAAGCTGCTTGTTCCCATTTCTATGTAGTCTGCCGTTAGTGACGCTCGGGTTCGACTTCGTCCGCCAATTCGAGGCTGGCAGACTCGGGGTAGACTGGGTCTGGAATGCTGCAACTGATTTTGCCTCAGGTCTCGAGATGGATAGGACCCAGCTTTTACCACGAGCTGGCCTATCTGAAATATCAAAATGGGGCATTGCCTGCAGGTTCTTCTCGGCCAAGGGGGCTCTATGCAGCCAATTGTGTTCCTGCATGGATCAAAGACAACTGTCTCAGAGTTGGGGGACTACCCAATTTGAACCTAGGATAATACGAATGGCCCTGCAGAGTTTTCAAATCACAAGGCTCTCGATTGATTCTGTTACATTACTACGTGCATCTTCATGGGTTGGTTCAGTAGCTCAAGGGGAGGGTCGATGAGAACGTACCGGCGATTTGCCTGCTATCCGTAGGGAGTGTCCGAGGGAAGATGATGCTGCCATCAAACTATTGAAATATCTCGTGATTCTATATGAATTGGTTGGAATCAGAATGTCAACTTGGAAGAGCTCATCATCCGGGATACGGCTACATCTCAGATCGACACGTCGATGTCGATACACACTTCAAAGCTACACGGCTTTCTTGTCCACCAAGCACCTCCTTGCATCAGAATCAAAGACCGGAACCATCCACATCCAAAATACCTCATTGATGCAATGTTGAATGGGCTCAGTCTCCGCTGTGGCAAGGTAAACTGGGGCCCCGTCGTGCCCTCTTCCAGGGGCAGCTTAGCAACCGAGGACAGGCAGGTCGAAGATCTGGCACGCCAGTTCCGGCCCTCCGAATATTTTGAGCCTTCAATTACTCTACAGAGTGAACTATCTACGGCCGTAGAAGGCTGGTTGGGAGCTTGCTGAACCTGTTGTCTATTACCATCCTGAACCTGACGCGCCCAGACAGTCATTACCAACCGGAACCACGAGCCTGGGATGAAAGTGCGAGGCAACCATGTCCTAGCAAGTCATGGGCAGAACCGGGATTTGCGAATCTTCCGTGGCTACCTTGAGAGTATCAATTGTCACATTCAGCCGCCTCAGCCATTGGTTGCTCCAGGCTCTTCATCCTGGCGAATTCGCATATTCAGGTTTGTTCGCTAAGACGGCTGAGACTGAGGATAGCGACTTTGTACTTCTAAACAGAGACTATTGCCACCTGCTCCTTAAATTGGTCATTGCGGGTTGTGTTTGGTCCCTCTCCCTTGATCAACTACTGAGGACTGTGGGAACCGTTGCCCTGTGTCAGTCAAAGCTGATGAATTGTCGCACTGGATTCCTTCAGAAAACCAACTCGTCAATGGTTTGTCACTCGGAAACACGGTACACGGTTCAATACGGGGCACACCACACTGAGGCTAGCCGTGTTGACGCTAAAGCAACGGTACTCGGCAATCGTTTAGGTACGTAGTCGCTCTCGGTGGCAGATGTTCGTCTCAAGAAGCGCCGAGAAGGGATCGTGAGGTGCATTGGGTTCTCGCTTTGAAAAATCCTAGACGAAGGTGGCCTCGACAAGACATGTCGTGTGTGCCCTTGATATTTCGAGCTCAGTCTGGCGACAAGGAATAGGGGTCTCGTGGTCTAAGGAGGCAGGAATGCTGCCATCAAGAGACCATTTTCCTTCTCAGACAGGGTCAATATTGACGTCTTGAGCCGCTCACGTGCCCTTGAGATGGACGTCGCAATTGCGTTGCTTGGGAGATGGGCTATCGTCCCTTTAGGTCTAGTCCGTGGGCTCTAGCAGAAGCCAAGTTTCTCTCGACACGAGTGACATTTTGATGCCCGAGAGGTCAAGAACTGCGATGATTTTGCGAACCGAGGGGGTCACCGATGTAGACTAGCAACTGGATTTCCAAAATCTTCAAATGAAGCTATTCCCTCCCCTCTCCTTCACGTGCGTCAACCACAGCACCAGAATGCACGGAGCAGGAAGAATGAAAGCATGGGTCAGGTACCTGGAATCGGGGTGAATGCATGCCTACCCGTTGCGTCACTAACCCATTGGCGCCTTTGAGGTGCCGCACGTGTATAAGTCGGGGGATCTGATAGGGCAATCGGGGAGGGAAGAAGCAGCGGCACCAGCAAGCGACACCGGGACCCGCACTTCCCTCTGAGGACTAGCCCGACCCAGGGAGCTCAGCTAAGTTTGCAGCGGGCTGTCCGCTGCGAGACACCGAGGAGCCGCTGAGCTCGAGATGAATGAATTGGCTAATGCAAGTGGCTGGGCCGAGCTGCTAGAGCTGTTGAAAGGGAGCTACTGAGCAAGCCCCGGTGACACTTTGGGTACCTGCTGCAGGTGGTGGGCGCGGTGGCAGTGGGTGGGCTCCATTGTTGCGTCGTCTGTCAATGCTTGGTTTCACGTCGGTCGGCCTTTTTTCCTTCCATCGTGCCTACCTAAACAACCTGAACTTGCTCGAGTGGGTGCATTGCTCTTGCTCGTTCATTTTCCCTGTCTCGCGACAACGTGGGACCGTGGATCACGACTCTACTACTCCCTTGGGAATCCATCAATTTTTCTCTTTCTGCCCTCTCGTCCATCCTTCTCTCATCTCCATCATCTCGTCGCGCCTTCTTCGACTCGACACTCCTGCAGAACGACATCATCGTTGTGTCATGATCCTGTGACCCGACCCATCTCCCGGATCCCGTGTTACCTGCGCCTGCCATCCATTGATTGTCTCGCTCCGATCCTCCGATCCCGACGTGATAATCGCCCTACCCGGCCGTCCATTCTCCGCCGTCCGGCCGGCCTGCCTGCCTTGATAAGTGTAGTTGCTTCCTAGACCGTGGACGACCTGCCCCTCCTCGCCCACAATGCGCTTCGGTCGCACCCTGCGCGAGTCCATCTACGCGCCATGGAAGGACAAGTACATCGACTACGCAAAGCTCAAGAGCTTGCTGCGTGAGGACGTCGCCGACGACGACCGCCCGTGGACCGAGGACGACGAGACTCGCTTCTGCGAGGAGATCTTCAACAAGCAGCTCGAGAAGGTGGCCGAGTTCCAGGAGCAGCGCTTCAACGCCCTCAAGGAGCGCGTCGATTCCGCCTTTGAGAAGCTCAAGGAGCTTGCTCCCGTTGAGTCTACCGAGGATGATGGAACCATCCCCAAGGGCGAGATCTCGGCCTCCCGCTTGCGTGCTCTTGAGTCGGAGCTCGACGACATTACTAACGAGGTCCGCGAGCTCAAGAAGTACAGCAACATCAACTACACGGGCTTCCTCAAGATCATCAAGAAGCACGATCGAAAGCGGGGTGATCGCTACAAGGTCCGGCCCATGATGCAGCTGAGCCTCGCCCAGCGCCCCTTCAACTCGGAGACCGGCTACTCGCCCCTCCTCAACAAGCTGTCCATCATGTACTTTGCCATCAGGCAACAGCTCGAGGAGGGCGGAGACCAGCTCCCTCCTCTGGACCTCGAGTCCCAAGGCGAGACTCACAATGGCGAGCGTTACACCGCTCACAAGTGTAGGTTCCTTCCGAAGACGGGACGTTGCTTGGCAGTCGTACCGTGTCGTGAAACACAACAAAGTACTAACATGTCTCGGCAGTCTGGGTCCATCCCGACAACCTTCTCGAGGTCAAGACGGTCATTCTTCGACATCTTCCTGCCCTTGTTTACAGCGAGAAGTCTGCCAAGGAACTTGATGGTAGCGACTCGCCGTCTATCACTTCGCTTTACTTTGACAACAGGCAATTTGATCTCTATGGCGAAAAGGTCAACCGCCAAGCCGAGGCTACTTCCCTGCGCCTTCGCTGGTATGGACAGCTGACCACCCGCCCGGAGATCTTTGTCGAGGAGAAGACTGTGGATGACAAGGGCAGCAAGGAGCTCAAGTTCTCCATCAAAGACAAGTATGTCAAGTCGTTTGTGGACGGCGACTACAAGATGGACAAGGCGATCCAGAAGATGAAGAGGCAGAGTTTCACACCCGAGCAGGTGGACGCCTACAAGAAGACTGTGAATGCCATCCAGAACTTTGTCAAGGAGAAGGGTCTGAGTCCTGTTCTGCGGGCCAACTACGTGCGAACCGCGTTCCAAAAGCCTGCCGATGACCGCATCCGCATTGCCATTGACACTGATGTTGCCTTTATCCGCGAGGACACTCTCGATCGCGACCGCCCTTGCCGTGACCCCAACGAGTGGCACCGCCTGGACATTGACGATAGTGAGATGACCTATCCCTTCAAGAAGATGAACCAGAGTGAGGTCAACCGGTTCCCCTATGCTCTTCTGGAAATCAAGTTGAAGGAGGACGGCCTCCGGAAGCGCCCATCCTGGGTTGAGGATTTGATGTCTTCTCACTTGGTCCACCCCACGCCGCGCTTCTCCAAGTTTGTGCATGGCGTGGCAGTTCTATTTGAAGACTATGTCAACAACTTGCCTTTCTGGCTTAGTGACCTTGAGGGAGATATTCGAAAGGATCCTCAGAAGTCATTTGAGGAAGAGGAGCAGCGTCGTGCCCAACGACACGAGGACGTAATGGCGGTGGGCAGCTTGATTGGCGCGGGCGCAAAGTCGGGATCGTATAAGCCTACACAGAGCTCCCCGGTGAGCAAGTCATATCTGGCAGATCGCATGTCCAAGGACTCGATCGCTCAAGCCCTCAACGACCGATCATCTAGGGTCGCCAACGGGGAGGAGAATGGGGAGAGCAGCTCGCGACAGCAGGAGGAGCAGCAGGAGAGGTCTTATGGAACTCTCTCTTCGGTGATCCCGGGCTTTTCGCTGTCCAAGTACTCCAGAGCGAAGCGAGCATCGCAACAAGCCCTTCCCGAGGGCGTGGTGGCGCCAACTGAGTGGATCAAGAACGCTGGCGAGCTCAAGGTCGAACCCAAGGTTTGGCTCGCCAACGAGCGAACGTTCCTCAAGTGGCAGCACATCTGCATCCTTCAGGGCGGCCTGGCCGTTGGACTGTACACAGCAGCCGGCAAGGATACGGTTGCCTCTATCATGGGCCTTGTCTATGTTCTGATCGCCGTCTTTGCAGGAGCTTGGGGCTACGGCATGCTTAGGGTGCGCCGAACCATGATCTTGGAACGGAGTGGCAAGGACTTTGATAATATGATTGGACCCATGATCATTAGCGTCTCGCTGATGGCTGCCCTGATCCTGAACTTTTTCTTCCAGGTACGTATTGCTGGTACGGCAAGGGTCTATCAAGTGCTAACATCAGTCAACAGTATCGGGCAGCTTTTGGACGAATGAATGATGGTCAGGACGGAAGTGAGCCCCTGTCGGAAGACTTGAGGTAGGCGAGCATGAAAGAGACGGAGAGTGTAGTTTTGGTTCTGTAAGCATCGGATAGGATGGGCGTTGGATGATGCATTCTTTTGGTGTTTCGTTTTGACCGGTTTGAAGATGTTGGAGAGGGAGGCATCGGCCATTTTACTGCTAGACTCATATGTTTTCACCAGTTGTGATTGGTCTTGTGTTGAGTTTGAGTACCTAAATATGACTCTAGTTGTCATCGATAGGAGCCATCATGTCCATGATGTGAGCAGTGCTCTCGCCGTTGTTGAGCAGGGGACCTGCATCTATGGTCACATTTGCAAGACTGCCTGGAATCGGGCAAGTCCCAATCATGAGCCAAGGCTGTCCCCATCCAAATATAGCGTAGGATGATCAAGCCGAAGCATCCATCTTTGATAGAACCCCTGAAGCGCGCCATGCAGGCATGGGCTTGTTGATTGCAGCTCTTGCTCTCCACATTTATGAACTTGCATGTACCTCTATATGCAATGATTCATGGAGATGTGTAGGAGAATGTAGATGATACAGCTTGAACTTGTTCGCGGAGTAATTATTGCAATTGAACAATGAATCTTCTTTTGGTTTCAATACGGCAAAATGTCTTGCCCGGGGTGCCTCGGCGTTGAGGAACAATAGGCCTCCGGCGGCAAGGCGAGGCAAGGATGATGAGGCAGGCACGAAGGGCCTCTACGTGCATATGTGCTGCGCGTCCCCGTCCGTACCGTACCTGCCCTGTCTCTCTTTTTTCCCTGGCCCCCCATCCCATCCCATCCCTTCAATTATCCCGGACGGAAGAAAAGCCTCTTTCGCAACTTTACACTTTTTCTTCTCATCTGTCTTTTTCGAGTGTGACTTCGTGGTCTTTTAAACTTTCATCTTGAGGCGTGTCTACTACGGTGTTGCTGTGAGGTGACAACAACTCCAACTGGGTCTCCTCCCCCTCCGTCTCATATCCCTGTCACATCGGTCTCCAGAGAGCTTCCCGCTGCTTGGACGACAGCCTCGCCTCCACGATTGTCGACCTGCAAGTCGCGCCACAAAAAAACGCGGCTTCCCCTGCCCTGGCCGTCCATTTTGAGGCCTGCGTGCGCTGGGTGTGGGCAATTCTGGGCTGCGCATTTTCATCTCCCCTTCTCTTCCCGCTTTCACGAGCAATTCCCTAGCTCTCTCTCTCTTATCGCTTCTTCTCAGAGAAACAACCAAGACTTCACAGGAGCGGGGAGATCATGTGCAACGTCGAGTCCGTCTGCTGCTAACTGAGCTAACTCGGCGAGCTACGTACCGTACCCTGGGTTTCCGATTTCCCTTTCTACCTGAACCCAGTCCCGCGCGCCATCGGGCGTCGCGAACCGCACGACCTGCGACCAACACCTCTTTTCGCGACATCATCCTCCCTCCTCATGGGCTTTTCTCGATAACCCCATCCTCTTCGCCAGCTTCGCGAGTCGCCCTATAGCTGCGCTGTCGCTGCTCATGACATCATGACGGACCAAGGCGAAAAGAAGGGTCTCTGGAGCCTTTTCCGAAGAGCCAGTAGCAGGAGACAATCCACCAAACCACCGGTGCGTAGTGGCGTCTTCATTGTTCTCGAGCGCGCCGTACCTCGGCTTCTGCAGAGCTCTAGCTCTGAAATGCCAAGCCAAACTTAACTCGACAACCTCATCGCTCAAGAGTCTCTTTGCTGACTGTACGTCGTGGTTTCTAGACCAGGGAACACCTCGAGCCCAAGGAATATCACCGACCCCGCCGTGCTAGCAATGGCGATGCTATTCAACCCTTTCCTCAAAACTCTGGTTCTGCTCCCGATCTCAGCTACGAGAAGCGCCGCCCCGCGACCGCCGATGACGAATCTCGCGTCCGACGCCGGCCTAGAAGGCCGCGGCCCGAACCTGAGCCCGAACCTCGACAAGTGAGGTCTACTGGCTTCTTGAAGAAACCCCGTGGTGTAAACGGACGCACCACCACCACCACCACTGCCCGATCCCGTGAACCTCTTACCACCTCCTGGCCTCCCGAAGGTATCTCCATTGACGACGAGTTGCCGCCACAGCATGCCCTGGAACTTGTCGCCCGCGGCGCTCCCTCCCACAAGGGTCACAAACGTCCAATCCCCCATCACCCCGAAGAGTTCTTCTCGCTCTACACAACCTCTGGTGGTAATCGATCTAATGGCAAAGGCACCGATCATATGGATGTCTCCAACCTTCACGACTCGATGACCCAGCTGATGACCCTGCGACTGCTTGGTCACGGCCATGCCACTTATCCATGGGAAACACTCGAGCAGCCTAGCTACTCATTCTTCTTTGGTCACTTGCCGGGCACTATTACGCTCAACGAATGGGCCTCCATGTCGAGCGTCTTGCCTCCTGCTATCATGCTCCGCGACTCCGGCGTCGTGCCCCGGCCAATGGATCTTGAGAGCATCTTCGACCGATTACAGGAGCTGCGCTATGGCCTCGAGGATGATAACGAGGCTATGCTGTATCGCAACCTTTACAAACGCATTCTGAGGGACCCCGACAAGATCTTTAGTCCCCATCGGACCCTCGACAAGCAAATCACCGATCTCATCCTTGTCTTGTCGCGTCCAGAATGGATCGACTTTAGCAATCCGCGCAACCAAGTCGCGACCCGCTTCATCTTTGACAGGGGCGAAGAGAACCGCGAACAATACCAGAAGTTCTTCCATCAGCTTCTTCTCAGTCTCGAGCTGGAACTGCGCATTCAGTCGCAACAACATGGTGACTGGGCAAAAGAGAAGCTAACCTCTCAGATCCCTCCTACGATCCAGTGGAATCTGGCACTGGCTCGTCGGTGGCAGAATTTTGTGCGTGTTGACGACTTTGGCAAGACCCCTGAAGATAGTAAGTAGCCCGTGTTGGTAGCGACATGCTACGGAGCATGATATACTCCAAGACTTGGACTTTTCTGACACTGGTTGCAGTCCTTCTCCGTTACAAATTAAAGAAGCGCCAGATCAGGATGCTGAGGCGCTTTGCCCAGATGATGAGGTGGCCGAACCTGGATGAGACCCTTGATAATATGAAACAAAAAGACTCGGAGATGTCTTTGGATGAAGTCAGCTCCGATGCCTTTGCCTTTTTCAGCGGTCTCGTACTGCCTGGGGTGAGTTTTACCGTCCATGTCCCTGAAACTTATAAGCAGCGGTAGTTGTTGGCTTGTTTGATGCGTGAAGGCTGACTTGAGGAATAGCAAACGTTCCCCTTTCTTATCATGAACACACTCCTTGATCTCGACCCTGACAATGCCACCAATGAGCTGGCCCTCCTTTCACACATGCACCCTCAGTGCGGTTTCCAGTATCGAAACAGCTACACATACTGGTCCGCTACTTGCATTGTAGGCAAGGTTCTGGCGCCTACTTGCCACGGGGTCGCTGGGTGGGTCGGTCCCGCGCGGACGACGACAGATCTAGCTCCATCTCAGATTGCACGTATCCGCAGTAGAAAACCCAAGCAACGGATGAGTGACAAGGACGTGGAGTCGATGGGGGAGCGATCCGACCCGCTGGGTCCGCCGGCTGAGGTCTATCCCGTGGACGAATATCAGCCGGTAGCGCCGAAAGGTGGCCCTGATGATGCTGTTGACACGGTGCGGATAGAACTGCTGAGCCTCAAAGCTGCGGATCGGCCCGACGGTGCATCCCCCGCAAGTTCAGGCTCACGACTGTTTGATGCGACGGTGCAGTTCGCTATCGATGGGGTATCATGGCCGTTGCGGCTCATGTATGACGTATCTTTCGTGGCAGCATGGCCGTGCTCCGAGGGACCACATCCGCTCTTTTTCGACTACATATATACGGCCATCCGTGTTGACTCAATAGTTGGGGTACGGGACTGGGGAGGCCTTTACGGGGGACCACCGTCGCATAGTGTGCGATCGAGCCCCGGTCCAGGCATGATGCAGGGACCGTACCGGGATATGTTCAGCCATAGCTTTGGTCATAACCGTCTTCAGGGTCACCTATTCGACCATGGTGCCAACGAGGAAGAAGACGACGACGAGAAGGTGCTCGTGGTTGAAGCGTTCGGGGTGCGCGACAATGAGGTCCTCGCTCGAGCTTGGTGCTCGCATTGGGGCCTCAGCGCGATCGTAGCGGATGTTCAAAAGACATGGTGAGTTGGATACTGAGCTATGAAGCTATCATGACTTGAGCTGACAGACGTGCAGCATGGCGTGTGCCATCCGAGAAGCGTACGCGGCTACGCTTACAGTGGTGATCCTAGTAGAAGGACAGGAATACCCCAATGATGATTAATGACTGTTATGAAGTTATGTACTGTTCGCTTTTTCCCACCAGCGTTGCGTTGCGAGACTGGCTGGCGATGCGGGAACGGGTGCGAGGAGCGAATCTTGAGTCTCCAAGACCGAGAGGGACAAATAATGGGAAATCTGTCGAGGGTGGGCGGAGTTTAAAGGAAAGGGTTTGATTTGTGAATCAAGGGATAAGAGTAGGGCTCATCTGGCGGTGAGGGGGCCGTTGTATGAATGCTTGTATATTGATTGAGGGTTTCAGAGGCCACGCTCGGGCTCGGTGAAGGATCGGCCGACCTTGGACAAGGAACAAGGTTCAGCTGGGCCCCGAAAGTTAGTGGATAGTTTCACAACTCAAAAGAATAGTTGCTATAATGAGGTTGCCTGTAGCGGGAGTAGGTCATTCGCCGTGAAGGTCCATAGCTCTCAGGTGTTATGGGTTGAATCATGACCTGACTGAGTTATTCACCGCACCGGGCAGGTCCAGCAGGTGAGCATTCTCGGTGAGCGGCATGCAGCTTGCTATTGGCCAATTGGCTCTGTCAGCGCAATTGCTCAGTGGCCAGAGCCTACGGATAGTCCGGATCTGGAAGCCCGAGCCTCTGGGACCGTTCCATTGCCTGGATGCAGCACCCCGGCCAGAGATACCCGGAGGGGGCCTGAGCTGCATGATGTTAAATCAACCCCTCTGGAGATGGACGGAGAGATAGCAAGTGCATACTTAAGAGGACGGAGAAGAGAGCTAACCCGAGCCTCTAGGCAAGTCGGATAATAGCCGACCGGCTCGGCAGAGAGAGAAGCAGGACGGGGAACGCAGCCGGGTTTTTGTCTAATAGGAACAGACAATCCCGGCTCAGGTCATATTTTTTGCGAGGTCATCTGAACAAGAATGGTTTTTTTTTTTTTTTCCTGTACCCGCTGCGGTGCGCGCGGGATAAGGCAGGGGGAGACAACGACGAGCCGACGCCACATCACCCTCGTCTCACCATGGTTGCAGGCACAGAATGGAGGTTGACGGGATGTGTGAAGGAGAAGAGCGAAGACCGGAGGTGAGCGAAGCGGCAGCGGTGAGCGCCTACTGTGCGAGCGAGGAGGTGGAGAAGAGTGCTGCGTGTGTGGGTGCGCAGCGGCCGATCATGGCGAGCCGTGAGTCGCGCGGGTCGATAGACGTTGCTGCGAGGCTAGAGCAGTTATCGCATCGTGCTAACGGCTAGGCAATCGTTTGAGAGAGGAGGGAGTTGTTGTTGAGTAAAGCAGTCTAGTCAACAAAAATGTTTGATGCGAGTTTGTTTGAATGCATGACGGTTCAAAGGTGGGATGAAAGAGTGGTGTTTTCTGTGTGTAGCTCTTTCTTGGATCAGCTCTTTCCTTTGATCCCCACGGTCTCATGATTGGTCATCAGGCAGTTGAGGATCGCCAAAAGGAAGACGCAACAAGGAGGAGAAGAGGCATTGGAAAAGATCATCTGCTTCTTACCAAGCCAAGTCTCCTCCAATTCATCCAATTCGCCTTGTATCCTGTCACATTTTTGTTGTCCATCATGGGTTCTACAGCTGATCATGAAGTCTTCCCACTAGCTCCATCGGGCTGTGATGGACTGATGGCTCGTGTCGAGGGCCTTCGGCTCCGTGGAAACGATCCGCCCCCTCCCCCCAGGCAGCAGCTTTTCTTCACATGGGGGGATAGACGGCGATGCCGTCTTGGGCATTAGTCTTGGACTCGAAAAAGACCCTCTCTCTTGGCTGATGGTGGGGGAAATGTCGAGAGAGGAAAGAGAAAGACCTGAGCGACACACAAAGGGGCCGTCTATCAGAGAGTGCCGCAGGACAAGGACCGCCGCCACCTCACGCGCATGCATGTAGCATTCGGCGACAGCGTCAAGACTTGGCGGGAAGCCGAGAACAAGCTCCCGTGTGCAGGATTGGAGAGAGCTTTCTTTCCCAGACAGCCTCAACAAGCTTCTAGAGCTTCCCTTGGACGCTTGGCTAATGCCACACCCCCTTTTTCCCCTCGATTCGCTTCCTTGCCCCTGTCGCCTCTTCCCTGGTCTTGGACCCCGTGCCCCGAGCTCCAAGCATGAGGGCCCCGCCAAAAAGATGGCAAAATTTAGTGGGAATGGTGGGGGTTTTCGATGGGCGAGGGAGCTGTTTGCCATGATGGAGCTTTGGGCTCGCTGGCTCTCCCATCATGTCCCAAAGCTCGAGTCGCCTTTGGGCAAGGGGGTTTGTTGATTCATGGTCATCTGACGATCTCTAGCTAGGTAGGTATTAGAGCTCTTCCCTTCTTCTCTTGCTCTCTCCAACGTCACTCTTTCTCCTTACAAATCGTGTGTCTTGATCTCTTACAAAGAAACACCAAGAGAAGTCAACCACTCAACGTCCTCACGCGCACGCACACACCTCAGACATAACATCCTCTCATCACACACGCCTCCTCCTTCCCGAATCGAGACCTTCTTCGCGGGGTGACATCTCCGTTCAACGCCTCCTTCTCGGCTCCCCCTCCCCCTCTTCATCTTCCCCATTGGGAATCTTTGGCGCAGGCCTAGAGCTTATCCTTTCCGGTAACAAAAAGCATCGATTCGATTGCGCCCACCTCGATCGCACAATATGTATACCTACAACAAACCGATCACTGCCATGGAGTGAGTCCTCCTCGTCTTCCCTTTCTCCTCAGCTTTCAGATCTGCTCTCAGTCTTGCCCATCTCTGTGGAACGTATTTGGCTGACAGACACTCTTTTTGTCACAATGGATAGGCCTCCTCAAGTTCTTGTATGCGACTCCCGTCCTAATAACCTCAATTGGCCCGTTGCCAATGTCATGAGCCGTGACCGTTGATGGTGGCGGCGGCGTGCCAAGCTTTGAACCTTGGTTGACTGTTTGTGTAGGACCATTACATTGGTGTCGATGTTGGTACGGGCTCAGCTCGTGCCTGTATCATTGACGAGACGGGCGACATCAAGGCATTGGCCTCTGAGAACATCAAGCTGTGGCAGCCCGAGGTCGGCTACTACGTACGTTGGCCCGATCCTCGAGACATGACCTCTTCTAACCCTCTCCTAGGAGCAATCTACCACAGACATCTGGCAATGTATCTGCGAGTGTGTTCGCCGAGTCGTCAGCGAGTCGGCCGTCGACCCTACCAAGATCAAGGGCATTGGCTTCGACGCCACCTGCTCGCTTGCTGTTTTCACCCATGATACCGATGAGCCGCTGCCCGTCACAGGGCCTGACTTTGCCAATGATGGCAACGACCGGAACGTCATTCTGTGGCTCGACCATCGACCTGTTGAAGAGACCGAGAAGATCAACAACACCAAGCACAAGCTCCTCAAGTATGTTGGCGGCAAGATGAGCATCGAGATGGAGATGCCCAAGGTGCTCTGGCTCAAGAATCACATGCCACCCGAGGTCTTTGAGCGCGCCAAGTTTTATGATCTTGCTGATGCTCTCACACACTTGGCTACTGGCAACGAGACTCGCAGCTACTGCAGCGTTGTCTGTAAGCAGGGCTATGTCCCCGTCGGCGTCGACGGCAGCGTCAAGGGCTGGCAAGAGGACTTTTACCACGAGATTGGCCTCGGAGACCTTACCAAGGATGACTTCAAGCAGATGGGTGGTGTCAATGGGGTGGTGAGCCTTTTCCTTTTCTCATACGCCCTGCATTTTGAATCTATATACTCTCGCGCTGTTGTCGTAACCCAGACTAACGATTGAATTCACAGAACGGATCGTATGTCAGCGCTGGTGAGCCCGTTGGCACTCTGAGCCGACAAGCAGCCTACCAGCTTGGTCTCCCCATGGGCATCCCCGTTGGAAGCGGCGTCATTGACGCCTATGCTGGCTGGATCGGAACTGTCGGAGCCAAAGTCGAGCTTGGTGACGATGAACTCAACGCCGAGGTGCCCCACAACGATCTCTCTCAGGCCTTTACCCGTCTCGCCGCTGTTGCCGGTACTTCGACTTGCCACTTGGCTCTCTCCAAGGAGCCTGTGTTCGTGCCCGGTGTGTGGGGACCTTACCGTGATGTCCTCCTCCCCGAGTACTGGATGGCTGAGGGTGGTCAGTCTGCTACTGGCGAGCTGCTTCGACACATGCTCGACATTCACCCCGCTTACAATGAGACATGCGCCTTGGCCAAGGCTGAGGACAAGCACATCTACGACTTCCTCAACAACCACCTTGAGTTGATGGTTGAGAACACAAACGCACCCTCCGTGTCCTACCTGGGACGTCATCACTTCTTCTATGGTGATCTGTGGGGCAACCGATCCCCCATTGCCGATCCCAACATGAAGGGCTGCATGATCGGCCTGGACAGCGACAAGAGCACTGACAACATGGCGCTGTGGTACTATGCTACTATGGAGTTCATTGCCATGCAGACTCGCCAGATCATTGAGCAGATGAACAAGGCCGGTCACGAGATCTCGTCCATCTTCATGTCGGGATCTCAGTGCCAGAACCCCATTCTCATGTCTCTCCTGGCCACCACCTGCGGAATGCCTGTTCTGATCCCGCGATATGTCAACGCTGCCGTTGTCCACGGTGCTGCAATGCTTGGTGCGAAGGCTGCCAGTCACAGCAAGGAGGATGGCAGTGAGCCCGAGACGCTTTGGAGCATCATGGACCGCATGAGCAAGCGAGGCCGTCTGGTGGAGCCTCAGTCAGACCCTGGAGAGAAGGCTCTTCTCGATGCCAAGTATGAAGTCTTCTTGGACATGTGCAAAACTCAACAAGAGTACCGAAGCAAGGTCGACAAGGCCGTTGCCCAGTGGGGTGCTGAATTTGGTGCCTAAAACAAGAGAAGAGAGGACGATTGCAGTTTTGATGATAGAACAGTTGGGACACTCGGATTGGGCAAATGGCGTCGGATAATGGTATCTATATATGGTAGTAATGATTGATGGTATATATGTAGATGGATAGGGGAAGCTTTTAAAAAGGTGAAAGAGATAGAACAACGTTAATCAGTCTCATATTCATTCAAATTTGATATCAATGGCTTTGTTCTGGGTCTGTAGAAGCTGTAGCATGGAGCTGAAAACACAGTGACTTGTACCAGCTCTTTGAGGCCTGCAGCGCTAAGGGGTGCCTGGCGTTGCCTGGGAACGGCTCTCGTCGATGATTGGTCCAAGCTTCACTCCATCATCCCAGCCTTGCCTTGGTCCACCTCCAAATTTCTAGACAGACGCGCGCCGAAGAGCTCTTGTTGACCGATCTCTATTTTCCTTCAACCACGAACCCAGACGAATCGCCCACCTAAATCATCATCTTCGCCCCGTCTCCCCTCTCGCGGTCGTCGAACTCTACCTACATCCTGAGGCGCCATGTCTCTCTTTGGGCAGACTGGCAACACCGGCGGTGGCCTTGGAGGCTCACTGTTTGGTGGCGGCACGGGAGGAACTACGGGCGGCGGACTCTTTGGACAGACACAGCAGAACCAGCAGCAGGGAGGCACGACTGGTGGAGGTCTATTTGGGCAGTCGACTCAGAATCAGCAGCAGCAGACGGGTGCAACTGGAGCTGGAGGTCTATTTGGAGGAGGCCTTGGCGCAAACAAACCCGCGACTACGGGTGGTCTGTTCGGTCAGCCACAGCAGCAGCAAAACCAACAGCAGGCGGGAACCACCACCGGCGGCGGTCTGTTTGGCCAGGCGAACACACAGCAGCAGCAGCAAGGCGCGACTACAGGCACGGGGCTCTTTGGCCAGCCAGCGCAAAATGCCCAGACCGGCACCACGGGAGGCTTGTTCGGCAACGCGCAGCAGAACCAGCCGAAGCCATCGCTGTTTGGCTCTTCCCTCGCACAACCCGCTACGGCAGCGAAGCCCTCTCTCTTCGGAACCGGACAGCAGCAGCAGCAGCAGCAGCAGCCTCAGCAAAACATGGCGGGCTCCATCTTGGGCGGCAACGCCCTGGGCGCGAGCGCTTTGGGTGGTAGTCTTTTTGCCAGCCAGGCTGCCAATGGCCAGACTCAAGCTCAATCGCAACCCGCCGGCGCCTACTTTGACAGTCTCTTCGCAAAGAGCCAGAAGGCCGACGGCAAGTCGAATATGGAAGACCTCCCAAGCCTCGAGCTTGGTCTGGGTGACCTGCGCCACCGATTGAGAAAGCTCCAGTCCAAGCCAAACGAGAAGCCTTTGGATGGTAAGGCTCACTACCTGCTGGCGGCATCCGGTGTCGACCCCAGCGCTGCCGCCAAGGACCTCGGTCTTCTCGACATTCAGACTGGTCGCGCTGAGCGAGCGACTCATGGCCCCAACGAACTCGATGTCGAAACCTATCTCTCGAACCTCCAGACCAAGACGACTCTCAGCATGATTGCTGACGGACTCGAACGATCGGTTCGCGACTTTGATAACTTCCTCGAGGACAATGTGACGATGGAGTGGGAGGCGCAGAGGAAGCGCATCTACCAGCACTTTGGAATCGCACCCCGTGAGGACACTGCGACTGCTGGACGCGAATCTCAGAGCGCCTTTGGCCGATCTAGAAGAAAGAGCACCGCTCCCTCCCGAGCTGGCAAGAGCAGCGTGCTTGGCAAGTCGACACTTCACCGCTCTGTGATTGGAACTCCCAGCCGAATTGGAGCCCATCAGACAGATTTCGCAGACGTCGACCGCTCCTCCGAGGCTGGAGGTCTGGATGGCCGTGTGTCCTCCGACGATAGAGTGCTTCGCGAGAGGCAGACACGTCTATCTGAAAAGATTCGCCATCTCAACGCGGCTCGTATGCAGAAGCGCCCTTACCCCATCCTCTCCGAGTTGGCAGCTGCGGAACAAAAGTCTCATGAGCCTCACGCGCCCCATGTTGTGGAGGCGTATCTGGCTGTCATGGAGATTGTAGGCGAGAACCCCGAGGCTGAGACGACGCTGAACAACGCGACAGCCAAGGAGCGCGAGTTTGCAGACATGTATCTTAATGAGAACCCCAACTCGGCCAAGTCTGTGGAGATGAGGAAGCGCATTCTCAGCGGCGCAAACAGATTCCTCGAGAAGCAGTTCCTGCGTGAGGTTGAGTCGCTCATCGCCAAGCACCCTCACGAGGCGAAGCTCGGTGGTCTTCCCGACATTGTCAGCAAGATCAAGGCATACATTCGACTGCGATCTGCCCGCAAAGATCTTGTTCCCGATAACACTGATCTGCAGCAGGTTCAGGGCGAGTTTGTGTGGGCTATTGTGTTCTACCTGCTCCGCTCTGGACATGTGAATGAGGCAGCCAAGTATGTCAACGACAACACCAACCAGTTCCGAGGCATCGATCGGACATTTGCCACATACTTGAACAACTACGCAGCGAGCGAGGATCGACGTATCACCAACAGAAAGCTTCTGGACCGTTGCACGAATGAGTACATCCAACGATCACGCAACGCGCCTGAGAACTCGATAGACCCCTTCCGCATGGCCTGCTACAAGGTCATTGGACGCATCGAGCTTGGCAACCGCAACCTGGACGGACTCAACACGGATATCAATGACTGGATCTGGCTGCAGTTCAACCTGGCGCGAGAAGGAGACAAGACCATCGAAATGGCGGGAGAGTCGTACGGCTTGGCCGAGCTGCAGTCCAGCATCCGGGAGATTGGTCTGAAGCACTTCCCCAAGGCCACCTCGGAGGACAGCAACGGCAGCTTCGGCATGTTCTTCTATCTCCAGATTCTGTCGGGCATGTTCGAGGATGCCATCGCCTACCTGTACCCCTTCTCGTATGTGGATGCAGTTCACTTTGGCTTGGCCCTCGAGTTCTACGGTCTGCTACGGCCGAGTGACGCGCTGTCGTCGGCCAACGACCTTCGCAGCTACAGCACCAAGAACCTACCGCAAATCAACTTTGGTCGCATGATTGGATACTACACGCGAGACTTTAGGGCCGCGGATGTTGTGTCTGCTGTGGACTACCTGACACTGATCTGTCTCAACCGAGACCTTGGTGGTGAGGCTGGCCAGCGACACGGTAGCCTCTGCCACGAGGCGTTGCGAGAGCTGGTTCTGGAGACCCGTGAGTTTAGCAAGCTCATTGGCGATATTCGACCAGACGGACAGCGCATTCGTGGCATCATCGAGGAGCGCGGCCCGCTCATCGGCCTGGATGCCGAGGATGACTTTGTCAACACGGTCACACTCCAGGCTGCCAGCTTTGCGGACGAGAACGGACGCACCACAGACTCGGTGCTGCTGTACCATCTCGCCGGCGAATATGACACAGTTGTCGCCATTGTCAGCCGGGCGCTGAGCGAGGCCGTCTCCATCGAGATCGGAGAGGACCCCATGCGACTGATGCCTGTCAAGCCCCGTGCTGGTGAGCAAGAGGCGGAGGCAGGCAGCAGCCTCAGCTTGGCGTCCATCGATGACCCGGTGGAGCTTGCCAGGACTATGATGAGCATGTACGAGCGAGACGCCATGTTCTACAGGAGAATCCAGGATCAGAATAAGGTGGCCTGCCGGGTACTCCTGGAGATGAGCAGCATCAAGGGACTGGTGGAGGCCGGACAGTGGGCTCAATGCCTCGACGTAAGTTACTTAGTGGTGAAATGAATCGTCATATGTGCTAACGTGATAAATAGAAAATCCGAAGCCTCGAGATTCTGCCCCTGGACGCGGTGGGCGATGGCAGCACGATCCGAGCCTACGCCTCCAAGTTCTCGGGCCTGTCACAGCCTGTCTCGATCAACGTGCCCAACCTGCTGATGTGGACCATCATCTGCTGCGTCCGCCAGCGGGAGCAGCTGACGAGTGGACAGTTCAGCGGCAACGAGGGAACGCGACGGCTGATGGTGGAGCAGCTGAAGCAGATGACGCTGGACCTGACAACTTACACCAGCCAGCTGCGATACCGGTTCCCGCCGCACTTGCACGAAGCTCTTGCAAGGGCATCGGCCGAGTGATGTCTGGAGTTGCGAGATGTGTGATGGTTGGATATGGCTGATGCCGTGTGTGGCTTGAGCGCGGCGGGTGGGCGGAGGAGACCGGACGGGTGGAATCGATATCGGAGAGTGTCCGGACGGTCAAGGACAGGGCAAGATCAAGGGTGAATGCAACATTGGGCATTGTAGTACCTGGGTACGTAGCATACAACACTGCCTGGAAGAGATGACAGAGAGAAAGGGGCTATTTTTGCGCGCGGCCTCATAGTAATTGTACAGGCGTATATATGGATGTATTGATAGGGTCATATTTGAGGTCATGTTGAGTGCCATGATGAGTTTGTTTAGTTGTCGTAAAGGGTACCAACCAGGATGTAAGGACGGGGGGCTGGACCCTGGCTTAAGCCACCCTGTCCATCGCGCAAAACACTATCTTCAAGTGCTGACGGCATAAGGTAGTTAGCTGGCATTGCGAGAAATGTATTGATTGATTCTTACATACCTCGGTCTACGCAATATTTAACAATCGATGATGCGGCAACCCCCGTCCAACTCACTCCATCACAGAGCAGAGAGTTTCGGCGTAATTGCTGTAGAGGTGTTGGGATCCTTCTTGGCGAGGGTCACCTGACAGCCTGGACTCTGAGCCCGTGGGTCTACTGGATGCACGAACCGTCGAGTGTGGTCTGTGCAACCGCCCCCTTCGAGGCTCCAAGGGGTCCATGACTCGGTGCCAACCTGGACCTCCTGGGCTTTATGAGTCAACCTTCCCCCCTTCGGGACTGCGGCCCAACCTGCCTCTTTCTCCCCAGCTGCAAAATGTTCCCACGGACCCGGTAAAAAAAATCCTCTCTGTACACGGTCGGTCAGCTTTAGCCTTGGCTTGCTTTTTTTTTCTTATCCCCGGTTTCCCCTCTCTTATCTCAACAGCCTTGAGGGTAGACACGCGTGTCGTCGTGTCCGGGGGGCCCATAAGCACAACAATACCCGTGTTATTTCCCCTTTCCCCATCTGATCCTACTACCTACTATAGTTACTCGAGGTTCGTCTTTTTTTTGAGTCAAGAAATCAACGAACCAGGCCAAGGAAGGAAACAGCGCGGTCGTGGTTGACGATTGTTTCTTTGTTCCCTTTCCTTTCAACTCTCTGCGGTCGGGGGTGGATATCCCGCACCCCCCAAGCTGCGGGAGCCGCATCCCGCTTTTTTTTTTTCTCTGCCTCTCTCTCCACACACACGCGCATATCCCAACTACCGAGCCCCGAATCACAAGCTCTCAAGGGGAAGGGGGTCCCCCCTTTTTGGTCTCTCCTCTCCCGTCCCTTGTCCTGTCGTGCTCCAATGAGTCCCGGCCCCGATACGCCGGGGGCGGGAGCGGGACCGGTACAGAGTCCCGCCCCAGTGGGTGACGATGGGGCCGGCGTCAAACGGGATGCCGAGGCGGCCAACGTGGTGGGTTCTCCGGCTGCGGGGGACGACGGCAGTGCACGGAAGAAGAAGAAGACGGGGCCGGGGAGTCGTGGGGTTGCCAATCTGACCCCTGAGCAGTTGGCCAAGAAGAGAGCTAATGGTGAGTTTGCAGTCATGACATGTTGATTTCTTTCACACCCTGGTCGGTTATGGTTCCGGATCGACGAATCCCTTCCATCTTGGCTCTTGTTTCACTAGTTGCTCGACATGTCGCTAACATTCTCAAGATCGAGAGGCTCAGCGTGCCATCCGTGAGCGTACAAAGAATCAGATTGAGACGCTTGAGCGCCGCATCCAGGAGCTCACAAATCAGCAGCCCTATCAGGAACTCCAAGCCGTCCTCCGCGCAAAGGAGGTTGTCGAGCAGGAGAATGCCGATATCAAGCGTCGTCTGGCTGGTATAGTCGCCATGCTGCAGCCGCTCATCGGCCAGGGCAAGTTTATTTTCCCCATGGCCCCCAGTTCGAGTTTTGGGATTAACAGGCAGGACAGGTGCTGTTGAGCAGGCGTACATATCACCTGCTCAGACTTATGCCCCTCCGGCACATCATCAGCCTCCTTTGAGCGTTCACAGCAACCACAACAATAACAACACAAACGCTGCTTCGACACCTGGCAGTGCCGCCTCTCCTCCAAGTCATGAGCCACCCCCTGGCCAGAGTCATTCCCAGCACTGGCATCCTCAGCAGCCGCCACATCATCACTCTGCTGGCACTCCCACCAGCGAATCTCACGCTACCAGCCAGCTGAACCAACAACGACATGAGCTCCGGCACGGGCTTGAGCTTGGCCCTGAGCGTCTAGGACTAGACTTTCTCCTCGACCCGGCGCAACGGGTGAATCGTATTCAGAACGGCATCAACGGCGCTCAAGACACGCCTCAGTATCATCACGTGCCTATGAAGCATGACTGGACAGGCGTCTCACAGGAGCGCGCACTGCACAGCAGGTCTACAAGCTGGGGCTCGCAGGGGAGGCCGGGGCAGCCCCAGCAGGAGCAGCAATATCAGGGTCAGCACCCGCATGCCCTCTCGGCCGCCCATACCCCTGAAAGTACTCATAGTCCTGGTTATAGTCCTGCCATGAGCTCTGCCGCGGGCCACGCCCCTCCCCGGAGCGACCCCAGCCTCGTCGACTACTCGGCCCCCATCAAGAACTGCGCGCCGACGTGCCCTCTTGACTCTCTCCTCCTCGACTTTCTCAGCGAGCGCCGCCAGCGTGCCGCCGACGGTCTTCCCGCCCAAGACGTCGTTGGCCCTCGCTATCCGTCCGTCTCTTCGCTCCTCAACCCCTCCAACAGCGTATACAGCCACCCGCTGTCTAAAGTCTTTACCGATATACTCGCTACTTTTCCCGACATCTCTACGCTCCCCGAGCGCGTCGCGGTCCTCTACATAATGTTTCTTGTCATGCGCTGGCAAATCTCCCCCACTCAGGAGAACTACGACCGTCTCCCAGAGTGGATGACGCCTCGTCCCTCGCAGCTCGCAGTCCCCCACGCTGCCTGGCTCGATCACATCCCCTTCCCCAAGATGCGGGACCGCCTCGTGCGCGATCACAACCCCCTCCTGTACCCCTTTGACAACTTCTTCATTCCCTTCACGACCACTCTGTCGCTCTCCTGGCCCTACGAGGACACCGACACGCTGCTCCAGAGCCCGGACGGTGACGAGCTCATGATTAACCCCGTCTTTGAGCGACACCTGCGGAACCTGGACAACTGGAAGCTGGGGGACGCATTTGCCAAGGCGTTTCCCACCCTCGTGGGCTCGTTCAACCTGAGCTCACAGTCCCCAGCGCGGCCTTCTTCATCAGGCAGCCGCTAGGGGCCCGTAACCAGACTACTAAAATTGTAATGGGTTGGTGGTTTTTGTTTCGCTGGCGTTTTGGGGGAGGGTGTTTTTTGTGTGCATAGGTTAGCTGTTTGTCAAATCAGGCTTTCCAAGACCTGCTTTCTTTCACTGTGTCACTAGGGGGGGGAACGGCATGCATACAATAGGCTTGTATCATCATCACTTGTACTCTGGATTCTGGCAGGGGCTTCAACGCCATGGAGTTTGCGGTGAGGGTTTTGTTTTTGGTCATGATGTATGTAGGTATGCACGCATGTATGCACGCATTAGGTATGTAAGGTATCCAAAACTATTGATTCCAGGTTCTTGCTGTGGCACCATCATTAGGTGAGCGAATTTGGTACACCAACTGGCCATGTGACACTTGATAAATTCTCAGCAATCATTGCCTTTTATTATCTGGAGTTGAATCTTTGGGTAAGATAAACAGCCTGATCCAGGGTGGGCAAGGGGCCTTGTACGGAGTGTTTCCCACAAGACTCATAGCCTCGGCAGAAGTGTGGTTTATGATGTCACTTATGATAGGCATGGTACGCTTCTCATAGTGCTCTATGGTAAATCCATCCTCCGCTATCTAAAGTCTTTCCTAAGGTCAGTGATGACAGATGCCTAAGTCTCGTCACTGCTTCGTTTCGTTCATTGTTCGGTCAGTCGTTCGTATTTCGGGTAGAGGGGACATTAGGTACACTTGACCTTGAATAGAGGAAGGAGAAAACAAACCCCAAATGCAGGAGACTCTTTTTAGTGTTATCGTTACCAAGGAGGCAAATAGTCCCGCTGAAATGTGACATCCGCGGCCCAGCGCAACTAATACAGAGCTAGTCATGGCGCCCACGCAACTATCAAGGAGTTACGGGAAGTAATGCGAGGCCCCGATTTGTCAGGAATCTTGTTTCTTGATGCTATTTTTTTTTTCTTCTGGTCGCCCTCTCTCCTTTGTCGTCAGTCATCCCGCCGCAAACTATTGTTGGCTAGTTGGTTTACGTTACAGGCAACATACCTTGTTCAACTAGGTACGCAATGCCTTGCCTGATTTCCCGTCTGGCTGGAAACGTTACCATGCAGTATGCCGTTTAAACCTTCTTGATTGGTAACATTGACGGCGATTGTTTGTTGCCTTCTTGTCAGTCCTTACACTACAGGCCGGGAGGATGTTTTCGTAGCTCATGGTATATTTCCGAAGAGTTTTTTTCCTCTTTCATTCTAACTTATTGTCCCCTTTGCGTCCCCCGGGCCACCTGCCCCTGATGGAAACACTTGCGTCAAAACTGACGGACACCAGCCTTGTGATTTACGGCTGAGCTGCATCGAAGATGGCCCACGACTCATGAAATAATCTAGAAAATCAGTCGGCTTGATTGTCTAGGAATGGACGGCGGCGGCGGCCTCCCGGTTCCGAGCAGTCTCTCCGTGCAAAAACTGACAGAGCCGTCAAAAGTAGACATAGTATTGTGCAATCTTGATGTCCAACTTTATCAGTTTGACGAGGCTACCAAGCGTGGTTGTCTCTGACGGTGACCCTCCTCTTCTTCCGAAGAAAGTAGTACAACCAGAGTAAGAACAGTTCGAATACGTTTGATTTGGTCCTTTGCTAAGGTTACGTGGATTTGCAGCACCAAAGGGGAATGTCCACCGAGGAATCAATCACCTTCGTTTGACGCTGCCAGCCAGGTGGTTGCAGACAACAAACCATCGCCAGGGAAGAAGACCAAGATCTTTTATCGATCTAGTCTCCCCCTCCCCTTGATAAATTATCCTCTGCCCTTCCTTTCCCTATATTTTCTTTCTTTCCTCCTCCCAATATCTTCTACTCTCTTCATATCCTCGTCGCATCCTCTTCTATCTTCTTCCTACCCTCCCCCTAGGATCTTGCTATTCTTTCCCTAATCTCTTTAAACTAGATTCCTATTCTTTCCGTCTTCATCAGTAGCATCTCTAATGACATGCCTATCTAGATAGTGGACAGTGTTTTAGGGTGGGTCACTAACTCAGAACATAGATGGCGCCGGGGAACGGGCATCTCGTCGTCGACAACGATGACCGCACGGATATTGATATTCCCGGCGACAGCAACAGGGACCCCATGGATATCGTTAACAAGAGAAACGACAACAACAACAATACCAACAATACCAACAATACCAACAATACCAACAATACCAACAACAACAACAATACCAACAATACCAACAATACCAACAATACCAACAATACCAACAATACCAACAATGGTGGCGATGAGCCCGAGCACAAATTCTATAATTATATAGTCTACCAGCACCTGGCAGGAGAAGGGCGGATCAGGGAGACTGAGACGAGAGTCCAGATCGAAAACCAACCGGTGCGAAACCAAAAGCTTCTACGCAGCCCCCACGACGTTGGTCTCAGCACCTCAGTGGAAGTCGCGGACTGAGTTTGGGAAAGTGAAACGTTGAAACGCAGGGTTAGCAGCGTCATCTCCCGAGTTATCAGGGATCTCGAGCTTGCCAGTGTATCAATCACCTTCGTGTCGGTTCGCGGCAACGCCGTAGATATTATATTAGTATCTGCTAGCCATGGGAGTGAATACAACCAAATAATCGAGTATTTGGTTGTCAAGGCTATGCCCGGACATCAAGAGGTGCGTCGAGACTTATCGACAACACGTCCGCACTTTGATCAAGTCCTGGCGCAACTCATGTTCGCTGCTGTCAGTCGCGATGACTTGCCGCGGTTCATGCAGAGTTGGTTCCTATATATAGTGACCAACGCTACGGAAGAGTGTCGAGAAAGACTACTCAACTTACCAATGCACGCATATGTGCAGCTGCTCGCCTTACAGTATCGCCTTGGCCAGTCCGTATAGTGGCCCACTATGCTTGACCCAATGTGACCCAGGATCGATCTTGCCAGGACCAAGGAGGGCGGACGCATTATATATTGCGGCAGGGCAACATCTACGGACCCAATTGCTTCCTTGATTGGCGAAGCTGCCGCCAGCAGACCCATACGTCAGGGCCATGCGGTTGTTCTACGCCGACATTCTGGCCGAGCATGGTCTCGAGTACACGACCCAGCATCAAGACAAGACCTCCGGATTTACTCAAGGAGTTCCAAGACAAGGATTATTGCCAAAGGCTGTACAAATCCGGTGAGAGTCTCTTCTTCAACCGCAATGTGCTGATCCGGTCGAACTGGAACCCAACTCCCTTCCTGCAGATGACGATTTCAACGACGAGAATCTGCAGCTCCCACTGGATGGCCATGTGAGGCCAGCCGAGATCTTCCAGACCGAGTACAGGGTATCAGAGTACATATCTCAGGCCAAGGCTGACGCGGCTTCTGCCATCGAGAATGTCGGCGACGGCGATGTCCCGTTCGAGCTGTGGGATCGGGACTGCCAGCCCCTGAAAACGGGGCTGTTCACCGCGCCTCAGAAACGTCGCTTCTCGCGGCCCTTGCGATAGGTGCAAGGAGACTGAGGGGCTGGTCTGTGAAGGAAAATGGATACAACCTAGGATAAGGAAGAAGGAGTAGATCCTAATTGAGTGGCTCCTTAGCCTAGTTCCCTCAAGGTCCCTCCCTCCACCCCGTTTGACTTTTAGTGTGACTTTCTATGTAAAGTTTGGAGCAGCTCTTTGATGATTTAAGAGGAACCCTTCGACAATCGAGAGTAAATCTTCAAAGTCTTGGCCTAAGTCTTGTAGGTTTCAGAACATTTCTCCAAAGATTAGGTACAAATACCTCGTCTCGATCAAACTTCATCCTCCCACTTCACGGCCCCAAACGAAAACTTCCTCAGTGACGGCCCCTCGCCTACAAACAAGCTTGGCAACTTCTCTCTCGGCATCCGCTGAAACATGAGCGCCTTGATCGGTGAGTCGACGTTGATCGAGTCCACGCCGGGACATCGTAGATGCCGTCCAGACTTAAGTGAGAAAAGTTTCACGGTCCCGTTATCCTGTGCAGCAGCGACGACGTTGAGGTCCGGGCTAACATCCCATCCGATGTGAAAGTGCGCTTCATTATGGTGATCTTGGAACTTGAGCAGTGGCCTGGCCCCCCTGGGGTTCCGTGTCAGAAAGCGCACGTCGTAGAGAGACATTGAGCTCTGAAGGCCCGAGACGAGGACCTGGTGCGGGTTTACACTCTTCAGATGTGCTATCGAGCTCGTGTGTTTTGCAAATGACCATCGTGCCTCAGGGGCTCGGAGGTCAGTCATCCAGAGCCTCGGTTGACGCCCACCTGCAAACAACACGTTGTGATTCCCCTGCTGAAAATCCTGCGTAAATGTCTCCTGTGGAAGGTGCATGCCCTTGGGGGTGACACTAGGGGCAATGGCTGAGAGACTCTCGTTGGAGCGGACTTGGAGTAGGCCACTGTTTGAGCCAATGACACATATGAGGTCTGAGGAGGGAGGAGCGGGCGTGCTGCTGTGGACGACCCAGTCGTCATGGAGACCATGGCGGATCGAAAGTCTCTGGTAGTGATTCGCTACAGTCAAGTCAACCGATACCCGGATGTGCAGATGCTTCAATCAGACATACTCTCACCAAGCCGCCACTGAGGGCGCATCTTGTCTTCAGGATCAGAGAGGGGTGGTGAGAAGAAGTAGACCCCACAGCTATGATCGGGCTCGCGGGAAGTCAAGAGGATTCTGTGCGTAGGGCGATGATACTTGATCGAGGACATCTGAGGACACCGAATCATCTCCGTACGGAAGACTTGGGCTCTTCCAGAAGAGTTGGGTGCATCGCGTGAGAAGTGGATTCTGTGTTAAGTTAGCCTTCAAGCAAGGCAATAAGAAGTTTGCAATATACCTGTCGTTCCTGTCTGTGGGAATATGACTTCCCACCAGCGTCTCCTCATCTAAGGCTACACACTCGGTCAGTCGTCACCTAGCCAAATCTCATTCCGCTCAAGACTCACTCGCATATGCAACCCCCAATCCCGTCTTTTCATCCTCCGCCGCAACATAAAAGCACGGCATATTCGCATACCGCGTCCTCGTGGGTCCAGACGGAAACGGCACGCTTCCCTTGGCCACCACACCGTTCGCCCATGCTGCGGCCCCAAGATCACCGTCCTCCATCCTGCCGCGCCCACGCTCTGCAGAAAACGGGAGCCCAATCTCTCTGGCGATTAGGCCAGATGCAACGGCATCCTGGGTGAGGCGGTGCCTCTTGATATGGTTCCGCACGAGATGTGCTCTATGTCTTGCTGCCTGTTGGGCTTGACCCTCAACTTTACGCCTTTTGACAGCATTTGATGACCATGACGCTGATGAAGGCGCCGTCTGCGACTTTTCAATCTTGAAGTACTTCTTCTTCTCGGCATCTGTACACATGCGTGAGTAAACGTCGAGTAGCCCGCAAACTGGTAATGGTACCATAGTAATAACCCGGGATTTCGCGGTTCATCTTCACCGTCCCACTGACGCAAACCACACAATGATGATAGTTATGCAATTATCAGCGAAAGAGATGAGATGTTCATAAGATTTTGCGCAATGAACCAGACATGGTCGAACGCAGGGTTGGCCTGGGTTGATAGCATTGAAAATAGGAAGTAGGCGAAGGAAGTCAGGTGAAGTAAGGGATTGGATTGGAGGTTTGTCCTGACGTAACCACCCGGCAGGTCTAACATCCGATACACCACGTGATAACCTCCAAGGCTACTGAATGTCAGTTCTCACAGAAGCAACTCTTTCCAAATCTCTACAAGTAGACTGTGACTAAAAACTCGAGCATCCACCAAGATTACAACAAAACAAAACAAGACAAGACAAAAAAAAATCATGTCACGTAACAGGGGAGGCACCAGTTTTTTTATTTTACTTTTATTATTAGGTGTCTAAAAGACGATCTCTAGGGGTATGGAAGGTTTCGTGAACCACTCCAAAAGTCTCAGTACTCGGGTATGAGCAGTACAATTCAAATTTAGACAGGGCGAAAGTGAAAAGTCCGGCTGATGGTAGTCCGGGTATAAACCATCGTTATTTACTGAGACTTCTCGTGCTGAGTAGAGACACGCTGGAGGGAAACGACTGAGAAAAGAGTTAGCAACATGGATATGAATGTGCAAAGGGATAGATTCAAGCTTACCGAAATCCTCAAGGGAACGCTGCTTCTGGTTCTGCTTGGGGGACTTGCCGTGCATCAGGTTGTCGAAACCAGTGCTGCCCTGCATGAAGTAGTAGAGACCACCCATGACACAGAAGATACCGAAAGAGAAGATCCAGATACGGACCACGGCGACAATGCTGGTGCGGCCATCATCGACGAACCAACCGAAGATGGCGAAGAGAGTGGCAAGGATATCGACGATCAGGATGGCACCAGCGAGCTGCCAAGAGGGAATGGAGGACCAGAAGGGACCGTTGGCACGGGTAATGAAGATGAGCCAGTTCTCAGTGAGCGAGATCTCAAGGAAGAGGACCTCGTCGATGTTACCGAAGTTCTGGACGATACCACCATCGTGCGAGTTGGCGTACATGGTGGTGAGAGCAATCCAGGTGCCGATAGCCAGGACAACACCAAGAAGGACGGACATACCCCAGAGCTTGGGCAGGTTCCACTTGACGGGGGTAGGCGAGTAGGGGGCGTTGTCGTAAGCAATAGCCAGGGTGGCGATATCGGCGAAAATGGCAATGAAAACAACCAGCTCAATGTTAAGGGACTTGTTCAGGATAGCAATCCAAAGACCGAGGAAGATCTCCATGTGCAGGGACAGGGCGATACGGTAGACGACGTAGGCGTACATGCGGTGGAAAATCTGGCGGGAAGTCTTGAGGGCATCAATGATGGCACCGAGACCAGGGGCAAGGAAGACAATATCGGCGGCAGAACGAGCAGCATCGGAGGCACCCTCGACAGCAATACCAGTATCAGCCTTCTTCAAAGAGGGAGCGTCGTTGACACCATCACCAGTCATGGCAACAAGGTAACCACGCTGCTGAAGAATCTCGACGACATTGTACTTGTGCTGGGGGAAGACCTCGGCGAAACCATCGGCAGCCTCAACGAAATCGTAGACCTCAGAACCGGGCATGTCACCGCCACCACCGAGACCGAGACGCTCAGCGTTGTAGACGTTGGTACCGAGACCGAGCTGACGAGAAGTCTCACGGGCAATACCGACGGCGTCACCAGTAAGCATCTTGATGGAGAGACCCAGGCGCTTGGCTTCGTTGATGGTGCGGGCAGTGTCGTGACGGGGAGGGTCAGAGCAGGGCATGATACCGAGAATCTCCCAGGCACCCTCACCACGCTTGCGGGCAACACCAAGGGATCGGAAACCACGGGTAGCGAACTCGGCGACACAGTTCTTGTAGGCACGGTCAACCTCCTCAGGGATGGGGTGGTCCTCCTCCACGGTCTTGAGAACGAAAAGAGGGGCACCCTTGACACAGATGATGCGCTCGCCCTGAGGGGACTCGACAACGGCCTGAACCTTCTTGGAGACGGGGTCGAAAGGCTGGAAGTCAAGGACCTTGTACTTGGAGAGGACGCTCTTGGCACGGGGGTAGAACTTAAGCGACTTGAGGAAAGCCTTGTCGATGGCATCGATACCCTTCTTCTTGCGGGAAGCGGCCAAGCAGGCAGTAAGCATCAGGTCATCAGGCTCAACACCCTCGACAGTGAAGGGCTCGGCAAGAGAGAGCTTGTTCTTGGTCAGAGTACCGGTCTTGTCAGAGCAGAGAATCTCGACACCAGCGAGGGACTCGATGGCGGAAAGCTTCTGGACAATAGCTTGCTTCTTGGCGAGGTAGGCAGCACCGACGGCCATGGTGGTGGTAACGACGGCGGGAAGACCGACGGGGACACCGACAATGGTGATGGCCAGGGTGAAACGGAGGATATCGACAATGCTGTTGGAGCGGTAGAAGGAAGAAACCCAGACAATGAGGAGAGTAAGGACGACGAGAACAAGCAAGATCGTACCGATGCCGTTGAGAACCTCAGTGAAGTGACCGGTGCCACCAGCAGACTGGGAGACGAGGGCAGCGGCGCGACCAACGAAGGTGTTGTCACCAGTAGCGGTGATAACGACGAAAGCCTCACCACGCTTGACAGCGGACGAAGCATAGCAGTTGTCACCCTGGTGCTTGTCGACAGCCAGAGACTCGCCGGTGATGGCAGACTGATCAACCTGAACGAAGCAGCCCTCGGTAACGAAGCGACCGTCGGCGGGGATGATGGTACCCTCCTCAACCTGAAGGATATCACCGGGAACAACCTCGGGGGCCTCAATCTCCTTGAGGGTGCCGTCACGGAGGACGACAGCCTTAAGGGCCAGGGTCTTCTTGAGCTCCTCAACGATGGATCCCTAGACTTCATGTCAGTTTGAATCGTTCCAAAAGGGTTAGGGAGACCTACAGCCTGGAATTCCTGGATGAAACCAACAGCGGCGTTCAGAAGAAGCAGAGCGCAGATGACTCCGAAATCGATCCAATCCTCAAGACCAGCGGCGAGAACAGCGGCAGCTTCCTGTGCAGATTGTTAGTCAAATTGAACTCATACGAGAAAACGATATTAGAGATGAGAACAGCTCCATTTGGAGCACTTAAAATCATCCACAAGATTCACCAATGGCAGCTGGTCGACGTGTTTGCGACTCTTCTCGTTGGTGATAGCTTCACCTCTGAGGTCTGCCAAGAGGCACCTTCTGTGGGGGTGGGGGTTTGGGGTGGCAGATCAATTTGTCAACACGGACAAGACCAGCAAAAGACGACCAGGACCTCTTAATCGGGGAACCAGTGATCGCAATTGCCAGTCTGACAGATGTTGCCATTGGGATAGGATGAAAAATCCGATGCTGGGAAAGTGGGTCGGTGGGGCCAAGTTCACGATGTTGCGAATAGCTTCATCGACCACTTCACCCGGGACGCCACTTGGCTGTCCTGGGGTCAATTCGTTGTCTCTAGAGAGAGGAATGACGTCCAGTTGAAGCTTGAAACGCGAAGAATACGCTAGTTGGTCGCGTTTCGACATGTTTGCGATCTTGCGAATAGCTTCATCCCAGGCTTGGTGTATGTTTCCGGGGATATTGGGGGAAAATCGAGGCGTGTTTGGAAATAGGCTCATTTTGTAGAGAAAACCCACCATTACGAACTGAATCGGGCCAACGAAGACTATTTTTTCCGTCAGCCTTGGCTCTTCAAAGTGTGGTTGAATTTGGGGGACCCTTCGATCCGGGGGAGAGACTCACACATCAGGAACTTGAGGATCAGGTTTTCCTTCTCCTCCTTCATCTGGTTCAGACCGTACTTGCGTCGTCGTGCAATGACCTCGCTCTCAGTCAAACCAACTCGAGAGTCAGTCTGGAGCATGTCCTCGGGGACGACACGTCCACCGCCGGGTTGGGTCTCCTCCTCTTCCTCGAACTGGTGACCATCCTCGGACTCAAGGTCCTCGATCAGGGCGTCCATATCCTCATCGGGCTCCTCGTCGTCGGCGGGGCCCTTGGCAGGAGCGTGGGAGGGGGGAGGAACCTGTCCTCGCTTCTCATCGAAGCCGCCAGTCTCAATGTTGGTGTCCAGCGCCGGAGCGCCGGTGACCTTCTCTTCCGCCATTGCTGGGGAGTCGAAGCAGTAGGGCGCGGTAGCGTTGTTTGGTTGTTGTAGGTGAGTCTGTAGGGCGGCTGTAGGCAACAGCAGGCGAACGGGATGTAGAGATAAAGCTGAGGTTGCGCGCTGTTGGGCGTTTGGGGGAGAAGTTGAGGGACGAGGTTGAGTGGAGAGGGGGGAGAGAGAAAAAAGAAGTGTCTAGCACCGCACGAAGTTAGGGTCGCTTATATATGAAGCATTCGTGGGTGAAGAGGAAGGAAAGAAAAAAGAGACTCTGAAGGTGGGCGAGAGCTTCTATTTCAATGTGGCCGCGAGATGACCGAGCTCAACAGCTTTCTTTTACCGGCGAGGTTGCCGGCCCACGTCCCATGCCAGCAGTCTTTCGGCCCTGATCAAAACAATGGGTCCCGGTCGTCGCTGGTCTTTTCGGGTGGACCCACTCTTCTTGCTCAATGCCTGCATCTGCACCTTGACCCGCTCCTTCTGTGTCAAGGTGGGTCACCCTCCAAGAGACAACAGGACCGGGGTCTCATTGAAGCAAACGGGTCTCACGGAGACTCAAGTCCCCACCACGAAAGAATTGGATGGAGTCCCAAGCCGGGATGGGTGGATGTCATCAGCGACTTCCCACGAGTCTCGCGCAGGTCCTAGTCGGGTCCTCTGTGAATCTCCAAGTGCCCCAGGTTGTGAGGCCCTTGCCGTCTCCAGGTACAACCGGAAAGGCCTCGAGGTACCGACGATTGACAACAACACACACATCACGACCAATTGAGTTGGGCGAAGCCACGGCCCTGCCGGTCCCGTAGTCAGGACTCTGGCACACACCTCATTTTTTTTTTTTACACGCAGCGATTGCAGGACTCTACTGCCTCGCTCATGCGCCAGCGAATTCAACCTGTGAGAGGCCAGAGTCATTTGCCTTTTTCGTTTTTTCGCGCTCAATTTTTTTCCCTTCTTACTTTTTGGTAACAACGCATGTACTCGGGATTGACGACATTTGCCCGCACATACGGAAAAAGGGCAATTTGATCACACCCTTTTGTCCTGTTAGCTGCACCCTCCGCCACCGGAGTCTCTCCTCAATTCAAAGTAGAGTGCCAATGTCGCGAGTATCAATTGGACGTATCTAGCCTCGGGCAACATCAATGGGATGCTCAATGGCCAGAAATTGACTCGCCAGATCGTCAATGCAATCAATGGAAAAAGGACAGATTTTGCTCAATTCAGGGTAGCTCGCAATGGGAGCCATGAGCTGCGGGAGCAGTAATTACACCAGGTAGCCGCAACAACCAAATGAGACGCCAACAGTAAACACGAAAGATCAACAATGAACCCCATCCATCGAGCAATCAACACCTTCATTCTAAACAACGCAGTAGCATCCGCGCCCACATCCACACCAGCGTCCGTCGGCTGCACCAGCGAGCACGCCAGTGTTAGGAGCTACTGAGCTACCCGCACCCGGTAGCGTCGGCTGGACTCTGGTCCACGCAGGACAGGCGGCAGCTTTGATGCTGGTGCTGATATTCCCTCTCACTTGTCGCAATGTTTGCTCTGCCGGGGGGCGTGCCAGCCTGTGCCAGGGGGTGACCGTATGCTCTCCAAACGTCGGTCGCTGCATCTGCGCTGGGGCCGACGACCATCATGACCCATCGAAATCGCCCTTGCCCTTGCCCTTGCCCCAGTCTCTTGGTCAAACTTGTCCTCGGCCCAGGTCCTTCCATGCAGGTGCAGATGCTCAGTGCACAGTGCGTGGCGCTTCGCAGCGTGGGGAATGGAAACAAGACGGTAATCTCAGCAGGGTGGAGAGTTTTACCTCGAGAGACGTTGCCGCAGAGCATCTCCAAACAAAGGAGATTGCAGCAAGAGGCTTCAACCGGCCGACCGAGACATCAAACACGCAGAGTAAACACCAGGACCGACGGCGAAACCACATCCCCCCCATTGCGTCTGATGACGATGAACCAGGTGTCTCTCTCGTGTGTCTCGAGTCCCTGGTGGCTGATGCTCAATGGCTGATACTGGTGACCCGGATTGGACTGAATATGACTGATATGACACCAATCCATGTTTAGCCACCACCAGCCTTGCCTCGTAACCAACTACCTGCTTTCCTTGATCTTGATGCAATGCCGAATCCGATGGACAACCAACACCGAGCACGAGCGATAAAGCATGGGTAGGGGGAATTCCCGCTCCGGTCTGATCAGTCGGCAATACTTCGCTGGTCGCCCGGCCTTGGAGAAGCAAGAGGCAATCCACATCGAGACCAAGGCAATTTGAGGGTATCCATCCATTCATGCTCTCTCTATTGCCTCATGTTCCAGGCGATCCGAAAGCATCTCCACGGCAGCTCAATTCGACACTAGACTGTACGACACTGTGCATCTCCCGGATCCCGCTGGCTTCCGCCCTGGAGACCCTGTTGCACAGGATGCACATCAATCCATCCATCCCCAAGCTCGGTCCATTTTTTGCCTCACGATAGCTAGAAGCCCAGTACAACTCTCGACCGCGACGTCTGCCCGTGTTGGACCTGTTGAATACATGTGCCTGTCACCACCTCCACTGTCCTCGTGCGCGTGCTGCCGCCTGGGGCCCTGGTACCTCTGCTGTATGTCATTGCTGGCGCTGTTTGTACCAGGCGTCGAGGCTGCCCCCCCGTCGCGCTGAGGGATTTTCGACCATGGGACCCCCATCCCGGGCCCCCTTCCCCCATGCCCATGTGCACTGTGATCTCTTGGACGATACTCACGACCGTGGGAAGGATGACGACACTGGATGGCCCATCCCCCGGCGGTCAGCAAAATCGCGACTGGCGGCACTGGAGACTGACTCTCTGGCGATGGCTGCCAGGACTGAGTCGGAGCACGGCGGTTATGGGGGCCGCTCATGGGACAAGGCGGATTTGCCAATCTTGGCCCCAATCTCCATCCAGGGACGATCTCATCCTCTGCTGCTACCCACTGGAAACAGCGGTCCTCGTGGCTCGTGGAGCTCATGGCTCCAGCAGGCGTGCTGCGGGCTTGGAGCTTGACTGCGGAATGCTGCAGCGCAGCAACTTGGCAGACAATTACATGGACGGGTCCTTCCTCTGTCTATGCTTAACCCACTCGACGTGTTGTGCCTGGAGACGCGCAGTTCGCGGTCCTAGGTATTACCTATCTACGGATGCTCATCTCATCCACCTATCCAGTGCCCGGTTGCGATTTGCGCGCAAGCATCGAGGTTCAAATTTCCCAAATGCCCGCCCCACGGGACGGATCTGCCTCGGGACTGGGAACTGGCGTGACATTGGACGGAATCTGAGATGGACGACAGACAAACTCTAGGTTCACAGATCCCGCCCTCTCGATGACGACGACGCATGTGCTCTGTCTGCGTCAACAGCCTCAAAGTTCACGTGCAAAGCATAACCATAACTTGTCAATTGGTGTCGCCGCGTGCACGAGGGAGCATAAGGTTAATTCAATGTCGCTCTGCTTCGTATTCACGGATGGCAAGACCAAAACGGGATCGCCGTGTCTCGCCGCAAAAGACGACAATCGTCATTTTTGCGACAGGCGGCCGCGCGTATAGAGCAAGGTCTTTCTTTTTGTCTGCCTTGCCCTTCTCGTCCTGCCCTTCACGGGTTTCTTTCACCGGCGGCCACGCTCTGAGCGCAATGGTCTGCTATGACGGAACTGTTCCAGCTTGACCAAGGGAATTTGGCCGGCATCTGCTGTGGGGCCGCAGATTGCAAACTCTGACTGGCCGCGATTGTGCCTCATGAAACCTTGTCCAATCGCCTTATCGGCACCTATTGAACCATGCCAGCCTTGGCAAGGTGCCTCGTACGGTGCGCGGCACGGCCAGACCAGGCGCTGGATGGATGGGATGGCGCCCTCCAGAGATTGATCAAAGCTGTCTGCCAACCGGCGAATTGCCTCGTCGCTCGCTCTCCTCGGCTGGAAAGAGGAGCCCTGTCGGTCCCTGGGCCTCGCCTGGCCTGGATCGGCTTGGCTCTCTTAGGCTCGTTCTCCCTTCTCCGTGTCCGTGTGTTTTGAATGACCGAGGGATGGATGGATGGACGTCTAAAAATTCACCTGCTTCATTCGCTTGGCCTTCCACGCATGAGGCGCCACTAGCGGCTTCGATCCGGTCTGCGGGTGAACGCGGGAAAACTTGGGGCAGAGGGTGAGAACGCTGAAGCCATCTCCAAAACGGCATTCCGCCTGCAACGCCATGTGCAACGCTGGCCGCGCGCCAAGCTGAACCTGGGCAAAATCTTGCCTCAGCTGGTAGGAGGGGACATAATGGTCAGTGCTCTTGCGGTGCGAGAACTCTCGAAAGGTTGCCCCAATGATTATGTCGACCGCCATGGTCTGGGCTGTAATTCTGACGGCCGAGCTTCCAAGCCTCACGCGCAGCGTAGTCTTCAACGAACGGGAAAGCTCCAGTCCACTCATGATCGGTCTGTGGCTCGGGGAGCCCACTTGGAATTCTTCTGGAAGGTGACCGTTCCATGCTGACCACGACTTCTCGCCTCGTTCTCGCCAATGCCTTCTCATTGCCTCATGGCGCTGACTCGACCCGTGACTATGATGCTCGGTGCTTGGCCGCCGCTGGCCATGGTCATGATGGCAGTCATCGCCTCTCAGCCAGCCGCAGCCAAGCCGCTCCAGGCCGGTCCCGACCATGTCGCTGCTGCTGTCCCCGTCAGCTCCCAGGGCAGCCCTGTCGTGCCCCAGAGTCGTCAAAGGACACGCACCAACAGAGCTACGTCATTGGAATGGCGGTCGTGATCCTCCCCAACCTCCCTCTGGTTCCTCCAACGGGGAAAACGCGCAAAAAGAAGGTGAGACGAATGGTGGCCAATCGCGGCGCCTACTAGTCCGATCGACTAACCGGTCTCGCTCTCGCCTTTTCGCGCGTTTTTTTTTTTTTTTTTTTTTTTTCCCTGTCACATCCGCTCACCACATCTCGGCTTTGCCGTGGGGGGGACCTTGCCAAAACTGGGGTCGCTTTCTTCCGTCGGCCATCAAGAGGTTTTTGCTCGATCGGCGCTTGGCGGCCGCGAGCTCCGGTAGGCGAGTGGCTGTCCGTCGGTCGGCTCTTTGTTTGGCGCCGCTGCCTCGGTGTGTCAAAGGGCGATAGAAGAGAAAATCCGGGCTTTTCACGGTGAACCATGCTTCTCCGGCTAGGACTTTTTTCACTGGGGCTCTCGGGGGGGCAATAGAGATCGGAGTGCACGGCTACGGTAAACCCTTTCTTGCTCGCCGAGGCTCCAAGACGGAAGGGTCCTGAGTCGCTCACGGGTCGTGCAACGAGTCGAGTTGCTCACCGCAACCGGCACCGGCAGTCTGACTGACTCTCGACACCCTGACGCTTACTCGGCCGCGATGAATTGCCTCGCCCAGAATCCCCAAGACTTTGCCGCGCCTGTCGTTCATTGCCCAGAAATCCCTTAAGCCCCATCTACCCTGCTGACGCACCAAGACCACGCTGAAGCCCACTCACATCACTGCAAGCCTTCTGTCGCTGATCCTCCGCGTGTTTAACACCTTACGTTGACGCCTGTATTATTGTGAGACGCACGCCTATACCCTTATTCCAATCCATTGGGGACATGTCACTGGGGAAAAAACATCGTGATCCGATATCCGCCGCCGGCCGTTCTTGTCCCGTCAAAATACGTACGTATTACCCTACGTCTACTTTTAGCATCGAGCCATGTCGAACTGGGAAAGGCAGGGAATCCAAGAGATGAGATGAGAAGAAGCAGAATGAGAAGTTGCAGATTGTCGTGCCCACTCTCGCGCCGACGGAGCCGGGTCATATGAGCTTGAGGACATTTGCATCATGCACGTCTATTATCTTGGAGACATATTATCCCACGACAGCTCGCCCTGTCGCATCGCAATCGCATCGACAGGAACCTGGAGTACATGGTTCGTATGCGCGCATAGGGCCATTGGCAAAGTACACGTATAGGTAGCTCGCTGCTCATCTCGCCCAGCTCTAGCCCGCCCCATCCAATACCCCTTCACGATGCCCCAAGTGGACGAGGCATTTCTTCGCTCCATGCTCCTGCATCTTGCTTTCCCCATCCTCGACCTTGAGCGGATCCGGGGTCGCCCGGGAGGCGCCTGAGCTAGAAGCATGGGGGGTGGCGCCTCGAAACAAGAGCTCCAATTGTCGCACCAGGGGGAAGCTCTGTGAATTGGCCACTGCTATTGGCCGGCCGGGGTGGATGCGGGAATTGGAGACCATTGAAACGGTCCAAGCCCATGGACTCGACCTAGACTCTTGCCAATATCGCTCACTCACTCACTCTGCTTGATACGTGTGCTCTCGTTGATGGACTGCCAACCATTGACCATTAACGGGTAACATGTCCAGGATCAGCATCAGTCAGGCGGGTACTGTACCTTAATCAAGTGACAGCGACACAGTGCCGTGCGCTACGGTACGGAGATGTGTGAGCTTGTTTGAAGTCCTCCCGTCTCTCTGGAGTTGCCTGAACGGGAAATATCGCAGGCGACTGGTCGTGCCTTCCAACTCATTGACTTACACCAACCACCTTCCTCCCCACGGAACATGATACCCCAGGATACTTCCCTACTGCTCCAGGCTTCCTCGTCCCCATCTTACACTTTGCATCTCCGTCTTCTCTAGACCGCATCTACAAGTCCACCGCCTGCCTCACTCTGGACCTCCTTGGCAACAATGCACAATTGCGGGGGAGTTGAGGGACATTAACATGCGAGCTGGCTTCCATGTCCCTGGGGCCCTGGTCGCTTTACCATTTTCCCGCACTTCCTACAGTGCCAGCAGCCAAAGTCCGGGGGAGGACTGTTCGTCCGACAGGCGCCATCAAAGCATGGGCTTCCCACTACCTTGCGCCTTGGCTTCGCCTCAAGCTTTCATCGCCCCCGTGTCACCGACAAGGACCTCGCAATCCACGACAGAGAACATGAGGACATGATCAGGAGCATCTGGCCTCGCCTGAGCTGACGTTGCCCCTCGAGGCTGAGGTGTTACTCATACACAGCCGTTGTAAAGCCGACTACGAAAACGATGGCGAAGCGAGCGAGCATGGGATATATACGTCATACTTCAAGGGTCCCAGTCTCGAGTCACAGCACAGACAGAGGTGGAAAACCTGCATTCTCGACGTTGCCACAGCTCGAACCCTGACGATGGAAGTGATCAATGCTTCTTGATACAGGCAGGCTGTCGACTCGTTCTCGAGGCTCGTGAGGCTGCAAACTATAGCTCGAGCTCCAACTGCGAACCCCAAAAACCCCAACGGGGCAAACAAATGGAAATGCAGGGATTTGCAACACGCCCGCATAAGACCCGCTGGTACCGATCCAGGCGATTTTGGCTTCGCACGCGACCTCTCGGCATTCGTGGAGCCGCGGTCGTGTCCTTGGTTGGTACTGGTCACATCCACCGCCCGAGCCACAACTGCACGAAATCAGGGTCTCTCTGTCTGGACAGCTCGAGGCTGGGACCTCCTGAAAGCGTTCGGGTGTCAGTCATCGGCAGAATCGATACAGGCTTCTTGACAAAAGCCTCACCGGAGCCGGAAGTAAGACCAGGGCTTAGGGCCGATGAGCGAGGTCGAAAGCTGGTTGCAAACTGGCACGGTCGTCGTCTCGTTGACTTGCTCCACCTCAGGACCACCTGCAAGGGCTCCAGTTTAGTTTCCTGGTGCCCACTTGTTTGATTCGCCTTTTCTCCCCAGCTCACGAACTTGGTTGCCGCGGCTGGCCGTGCCCTGTTCTTGTGGTGCTGGGAGCTCGAGTGGACTGCATCGCATCGCATCGCTCCAGTCGAATGCCCAGGAAGTCCAGGCCCGGCCCTGTCACTTCGTCGGACATTACTTCCCCCAAGGCAGAGGCACTAGACGCACCAGGCTAGAGGGCCCCCAGGCGCGGCTTTTTTTTCTGTTGTTATTTTCTTTACGTGGCTCTTGGACTTTGATGACAACCCACCCGCTATCACTTGTCAATGTCAATCGGGGCTGCTGTTGGCTCTGTTAGCCCAGTCCTGCCGCATCCCATCTCCGCAGGCGGCAAATGAGGCTCTCTCCCCCATCCAAGATGCTATCTATCCGTGCCGTCATTCCCGAAACACACATGGTTGAATCAATCGCGAATCTGCAAGCCCACCGGGCGTCGCAGTATGATGTCAATGGATGCCAGGCGGGCGGAATCCTCGCCTGGAGCGCTGGAAATTGGACAAGAGATAATTTTTCTCTGTACGGAGGAAGCTTTCAAAAGTTCTCGGCCGCGCTAAATACGCCACTATCCCAAAAAAGGAAAAAAAGCAAGGAGAAGTACACATACATACAAATTACTATGAGACTATTCCCGGCCTTCCTTATATTCATTCCCTCCTTCAAGCTCAATGATTTTCTTCACATGCGTAGGGATTCTCTCTATCCAGGCTTGGATCTTCTCTTGCGGAAGTTCCTTCCAAGCTGCCTGCCAAGCCCGAATAGCTTCCCGCCGGCTCTTAGGGGCGCCTTTCTTCGTAGTTATTCTCTTTAAATAAGGCCAGGCTGGCTCAATCGCGTTCAAATCAGGCGAATTTCCACACCAAAGAAGCCGCCGTATGTTATGAAGGTCATAAACGCGTTGTTGAGCGTGGTGGTTATGTGCCGGCGCCTTATCTTCTTGAACGATCGTGCCGGGCCTCTCTTTCTGACATTCCTTTGCAAAAGGAAGCATCTTTGGAAGAAGAATCGTCTGTTGATAGCGCCACCAGTCAATACCTTTCCCTGATCCCCTCGTCAGCTTGCCATTTGCCTTCTTCCACTTCCACCGAGGCTTCTTGCCCGGCAGGGCTCGTAGCCCTAGCCTTCGCACACCCGTTGTGAGCTCCCACTCTTCCTTCATAATCGGCTCGAGCTCCTGATTGATCTCCTTAAGCCGTAGGTCTGACTCCTTCCTCTCTTTTGCAGTCTCTGGGCCCCAGCAATGACAAGGACCCTTCTTATCATAGGAAAAGGCGGCCCAGAACATAAACTCGCTGGCCCCCTTCCATCTCTCTCGAATACAGCTACGAAGGAAGCGTTCATCAGCCCGTCTCCACACACGATAGCCTCCTCGGCGATGGAGCAAGATAATAGAGGTTTCATCTGACCAGATGACATTCTTCCAATCTTCAAGGGTCCAATCTTGATGGGCAATACACCATTTATAACGTTCTTGCCTCATCTTCTTCGTCAACCCAGGCTTCCTCGTCGGCTTGGTCTTCTGGAAGCCGGCAGCCTTGAGGATCCTCCAGACTGTAATAGCTGAGAGGTTGTGGCCTTCTAAGCTAAGGTCCCCAGCAATATCAGCGCAGGTTTTTTCCCGGCCGTATCGATCGCGGCGTACCTTCGCGATAACTGCTTTCTTTGCTTCTTCTGTCTGCTTCGTCGGGCGGCCGGGCCGGGGGGCATCTTCAAGGAAGGAATTCCGAATAATAAGAGGTCGATGATTTGGGTCAAACCCTCGGGCAATCGCTCGGGCGTAGATATCGTTGATTGTGCTCTTTGAGAGCCCTGTGATCTCGATCACTTCGGCAGTAGTCTTCCCCCCGCAGGGGGACTTGAGGGAAACCACCAAGGCCCGGGTCGCGATATCTGTATTCGGGGCCATTGATAGGAAGGTCAGAAATTGAAAAGAAGCTCAAGAAACCCCTCTCTAGGTAATTTGTATGTGCGGGGTTTCAAACCTGCTTTCCTTGCTTTTTTGTGGCTGCTGCTAGCGCCTTGGCGGCCGAGAACTTTTGAAAGCTGCCTCCGTACCTGATACGAAGCACAAACAGGAGAGGCTACGGTGACGTCGGCATGTTGCGTTGGTCCTGAAACAGGTTCGTCGGATATTCAGCAACGGGGCGTCCGCCTTGACCCAATTGGCTTTGGCGGCAGAAAGACTGGACTGGTTTGATGACAGCCAGGCCTCGATCATGGTCTTGTCTCTCTGTGTCTGCCTCGTCTGTCGTCTCTGCCGAAGACGGGCGGCGCATCTCCTTCCCAAGCTAGCAAGTGAAAAAAGTGAGAGGTTTTTCTTTTACGTTTTGCATGACAACGGTGCGGAGAAGACATCGGGGCGCCAGAGGCTCTGTCCTGACTCGAGTGGTTGCGCGCCACGTCCCGGGCACTTAGAGACGGCGCCGGGACGTACCTGGGGCTTGGGATGCACTGTACGAGGTGCGTACTGTACGAGGCAGGCCAGGCGTGATCGACGAGGGACCGGCACTTTGGCGGTCAGCTCTCATTGGCACCTGTCCGCAGCTCGCAATCGAGCAAGAGGCTCCATCCATGGCAAGGCAAGGCTTCCAAACGTTGGATGGAGACTGTGATGGAGACGGACCCCGGCCGGCTTGGCTTGGCTTGGCTGGTCTGGTCGAGAGTGGAAAACCGGGGCGTTGCAAGCCAACCATGGATGGCTGGATCCGAGGCTGTCAGAGGACCCTGCATGCTATCTCGACAACTAATTCACTCATACAATTTGGAGCTGTTGATATGGGAGAATTGATATGGCGCAAGTCTCGCCGCTAACACGGGCCTGGTCGCCGAGTGCCGTACAGCACAGGACCATGCAGCACCCGGCTGGCAGAGGCTCACCAGCCAGCTGCTACCGTGGCGGTCAAAATGAGCAGCACTAATAACATGAATCAAAGCAAATCAAATCAACAAATCACTCAGCCGGCTATCTCGGGCTAGCACATCGGGAATGATTTGACGCGGCGGGCTAGCTGAAAGGATGCTGGTTCCTGAGCGGTAAGACAAGGCAAGGCAAGGCATGGCATCGGGAACTGGTCCCTTGAGCTGGGGCGAACGAAGACTTAAGCGCGGGTTGCGACTTGCAGATGAAGACACGGAGCCGAAGACGGGACTCTACATCAAAGATGTTGGTGATGCTCCTTTGATACGCACGACCTGCCTGTTGCTTTGCTTACACGGTCGACGCCTTGTCGTACCCCAGGTCTTGGCCCGCAGAGGCCAGGCCGATACCGTGGGATACCAAGAGATACCCAAGACACACGCTCGTCGTGCTAGTCCTGCGCCTGGCCGCCACGCTGAGATTTCGATGGACAATTGGCGACTTGGCGGCCGAATAACAGACAATGTGGTGAATGGCGGGCGATGGATTGGACGCCCGCGACGGTGCTTCCCGTGTGTCATGAGCCAATCTCGACCTCCATCGCTCCGGACACGCCAAGAGCTGTGAAGCGAGGAACGACCGGTTGATGAAACATCTTTGCCTCGGTCGTTGTACAAACAGGCAGAGTTTCTGGCTGACAAGAGGCGTTTCCAGGACGCACTCTCGGTCACACATGGAGGCAGATAGGCAGAGACAGAGGCACACTTACATGGGCTCTCGCATACACAGGCGCATAGCGGCGGGCCACGCCACGAGGGTGACCAGTCTCGTTCGTCCCCGACATCCCCCCTCGCTCTATCTAGGTCTTCCCCAGGAAAGGTTGCTTGCATCGCGCAGGCTGCCGGTCGACCGGCGGGCCGTGGTGCACCGTTCTGTGGGGTTTGCCGCGCTGGATATGGCTATCGAGGCGGGAGACAGCAGTCGAGGAGGACGAGGAGGCTGGGGAAACCTCGTCGTCGGGGAGAACAAGGCGGTAGGTTTGTTGGCGGGATACAATACTCCGTACATGGCATGGCGGCATGGCATAGAGGATGCAGGTGAGATGTTTATTCTCTGCTGCTGTCCTCGGACGATGGATGCACTCTACTTGATCCTTGTGTGATATTCGGGGTGCGGTGAATATCTTTTGTCTGGGGTTGCTTGTTTTTGTCTCGCGTGGTTACTTTCCTATTCTCCTTGTATGCCTCGCAGCTACAGAGTAGGCAGGTCACTGCCCAACTGGGGCAGGGCATGTTTCTGTGTTGCGTTCTACCATGACTGGACCAACGGTGTCATGAGTTGATCTATATTTACACATCAGTCTGATACCGGACGACGCGGCGCATTACTCTTTTGGGGAGGCTTGGTTGAGAAAAGCCTCAGCAGTTGACGACTACTATTCGTCATGCTAGTTTCAAGATTTACGCGTTTGTTCCATCCAAGCCTGTTTCAGCACGTCTCGACTGGATTGTCCCGTCTTGGCTCAGCTGTACAGAGTGTACAAGTTGATGAGGCGGAAAAGAAGGTTCATCCAGCAAGACTGAGCGAGGTTGATGTCTGCAGCCCTGTCCAACTCTGGGCCATCTTGGCAGCGTGGGATTGGCAAACTCCCAAGACGGATTCAACCGATGCCAATGTTTGGGCACGTTGCAGAGTGACTCTTGGCTTTGGCTCTTGGCTTTCTGCTCGGTTGTTGGTTGGCACAGAAAGAAAGGGCGTGAGGTGTTTTTCTCGGCTTGCCGTCTTGGCTTGCTTGTGGCCACCCATGCCATGCCATGCACCATCTCACTGTTTCTCTGGGTGGCGGCGCATCGTGTGCGCCGTGCCCGATGCCAAGTAGAGAGCTCTAGACGGCGATGGAGCATGGGCGTGATGGTGTTGAGGTGGTTTGATATGCGGGATAGACTACACTGCACTACCTGGTCGGCACACTTCACTCTTGCACAGCTGCACGACTCACGCAGACACGCAACCATACGCGCGGATAATCGTCTAGACTCTTGCAGGAGCAGCAGATGCACGTCAGGTTTCGAGCTATGCATTCCTCATCATCCAGACCGTTGCGACCCGGCCGAGTTGGAGGTAGGATTCCAGACCCCATCTCCATCAGCCCACTTTTTTTTTTTTTTTTTTTTTTTTCCCTCGTCGCCGTCCTCACAAGTCAACACCTCCCTCCCTTCAATGTCCTCGATGAGAGCGTGTCCCAATTGTTTGTTTGTTTGTTTTGTATGAGAGGGTCTAGTCTGGTCTGGCATTTGATCGTGGTCCGAGGCGACGGGCACTTCCGCTGTGCGTGATTGAAGATTGCTTATTCTTTTGATTGAGCGTGCTTTTGTTGCTCTTACGTATCCATCCATCTGTTATAGCATCCATCTGTTACAGCAATTGGAACCGCCTTTGTTACTTTCTTTTTACAGCTCATGCGAGTGCTTGATGAATATTTCCCACTCTCGATCCTCTTTTTTTCTTCTTTTTCCTCGTGTCATCGGACATGACCTACATAAGTAACATGCACGACCAAGGGGGGGTTCCTTTGGTTCGTGAATGGTTTGTGTCTTTGATGTCATGACCTTTGATAACCAGGGTGGGTATGCTAGTAAGATTGCTGCATGCTTTGGGCGTGGGACAACTGGAGCTTTGATTGGCATGCATTGGGATATTGCTCTGGATCCCCAAGTGGGAAAAGGAGGGATCCGCAAGTTGGCTCTCAGTTGGGGTCTTGTCTTTCAGGGGGTGTCATGTGTGGGCTTTTCCGTGAATAGTTGCATTCTCGACGTGTCCTCTAGTCTTACTCTGTAGAACTCGGCGTCTTGGCATCTCGTTTGCAATGCCTCGATGCTTGTTTTCTTTCTTTGGCGTCGTGTAATTATAGTCAAGCTTCGATAGCGTAGCTCCGGCCAGTAGCGTGTTTCTCCTGGCCGTATGCATGTCTGTAATGCTCGGATTAAATACAGGGGGCCCGTTCCGGCATCAATCCTCCATGGATCATGGATACTTGATCGTCGTGTAGGTAATAGTAATGACAACCACCGATAAGGTAACAGTCTGTCGCCCGACTATTGCACACCGCGTCTTCTCTAGCAAAGTGTTGATCGACAGAGACTCCTGAGATACGACCGAGATGGCTCCCGGCAAGTTTACGACGGCGCAGTCACGATCGACTCTTCCCCGTCAGTTCTAACGAGGAGACTGTCAAGTCTATAGCATGACTCTTAGTTTTTTAGAGTTAAATTGCGTCGTGCTGATCAAAATGGTTATTGTGACGAGATGTCTGTGGTGATGATTACTACCCTACACCTTGACATGGAAGCTGACTCGAAAGCTGCCATGACTGTATATCCCCCTTGAAAGCCTCATTGTATCCATTGACTAGTATTCTAACCGACGGTGTGGCTGTTCTAGGTGTTGTATTCTCACCGAGATTGTACAGAGCTTGTTGGCTTGGCGGTAGATCACAATGGTGATGGAATCAAGCTTAAGACACATCAAGACATTGATCCTCAGGTGATAGGGGTTCAACAGTTTCGACGATCAAGACATAGACTATCGATGCCAAGAGGAAAATCAATATCACACATGTAGAATTATCGATGTTCGGGCTGACGATCTATCATTATCAACGAGTGTCGGGTTGTTGTTAATTGTTGATCCCAACCATGTCTCCAAAGAAGGCATCGGGCACAATGACAAAGAACCAAGTAATCAATGCACGATGGCATTGAACCAAAATTGCAAAACACAGTGACGTAGACATTGCTAACCTTCTGGAGCGGCAGCTAGAGACGATGAGTGTTGAGTGTGCCTGCTAGGAGCGACAACACCATGCTCGGGTGATACAGGGTAAGTTATGGGAGACGAAGAGGTTCGAGGATAAAGACACATACAGTCAACTATGAATGAGTCACTGTGATTACCAGTGAGCTCCTCAACAGGAGCAGTGATGCCAACACCTAGTATCCAATGTATTTCCCAAAGTGACAACACCCTGAGGTTCAATCGCCACATCTATGACCACAGATAGACCAATTATTACATACACATACACACACACTCTCTCTCCCTCTCTCTCCCTCCCTCTCCCTCACGCACACACATCTATGCAATTATAAGGAAAGAGCTCATACAGGACCAATCGACAGGGTTGGCGGTGCATTGTTGTCGATATATGTTGAGTGTGTTTTCCAAAGTGACAACACCACGAAGGCCACAACGATAGGCCTCCACGACCAAAGATGGGTAAAATATCAACCATGAAGAGTTGGAGTGCCTGTATAGAATGAGACTGTACATGCCAAATTCACCAATCAGTTATCAATGGACAACTGTTGATGAGTGTCAAGTGCGTTAGTTCACCACCATGGCAACACCAGGAAGCTATCAAGACACGCACCTACGACCAATAATGAAAGCAGAACCATAGAAATAGGCTGAAGAGCTCCCTAAGAACTAGATTACATGTATTTAGTTTATGTGCCGGCTAACAATGGACAACAGTCGACGAGTGTCAAGTGTGCTCACCGGCACAATAACACCACCAAACCTCATCAATACATGTGCCTATGACCAATAATAGACAACACATAAAGGATCAGACCTAAGAACTCGACAAAAACGAGCTTATACATGGTCAGTTTGTCTATTGGCTGGAAATGCACAACTATCGACAAGTGTCAAGTGTGCTCACCATGATGATCATACCACCAAACTACATAATCTCTATCTGCATATACAATCAACAAGAGATTACACAGCTCAATGAAAGAGACCTAAGAATCTAGGCAAAGTAAGTCCATCCATTTATAGTGCATTGATTGGCCGACGGCAAATAACTGTCGATGAGCATCCACTGATATCACTCCAGTGACAACATCAACAACCCCCATCACCATGTATATAACTACGACTACCAGAAGACCACACATTGCATGCGTAGGCTTAGAGAGTCAATAAGAATGATTTTATTCATGCATAGACCCCAAGAGAGGTCAATGTCACATCGCCATCGACGAGTGTTGAGTGTGCTTGTCACAGAGACAGCACCATGAAGCATCACCGTATACATCCACGACTACAAATGGAACACAGAGAGCTAGATGATTGTGGCTACTGAGCACGAACGAACGAACGAGGCATGAGCTTATCACCGGAAATATAATGGGCTACAAATGACTATTCTGCCAGGCATCGCGTTCAAAAGACATCACATACTGAAGCACCTTACACAACCATTGAAATACCAAAGACTTTTTTTATACTGTAGCTTTCGCTGCTACCAATTCTACCGCGAGTTTCATCTCATCTCGTCTCATGAAGCCTAGATAGCTCCCTCTGTACCAATGGGCAAACTGCCGACTCGCCATCGATTGCTTGCTTGCTTGCTCAATGCAACAAGATGCCAGCCACGCCACCAACGCCAATCATCATCGTCTCCCTCCTTCAAGGATCAGGATAGACCAGAGAAACCAAGCCAAAAAAACACAAATGTCCTCCCGTTTTCCTTTTTTGCCCTTGGGGTATCACATAGGTAGGTAATTGCGCGCAACTCTCAAAACTCCCCTCCTCCGTTTACTTGCCGGAGTTGGGATCGGGGAATGCAAAGCCCGCCGGGAAGTTGGGCATGCCGTTGGGCAGGGTGCCGATGCCGAATGGGAATCCCGCCGACATGCCCTGGTGGTTGTCCCTAGGGCCGTCCCGACGATCGTCTCGTCGGTGGTGGGCTCCGTTCTGGTTGCCGCCGTTCTCTCGGCTCCGGCGCCATCGGGTAAGGTCATCATCCCGGTTGCGGGTCGACTTGGGTCCGTTGCTACCGCCCTTGTCGGTCTGCATGCGTCGGCTGATGGCCTTGGACGAAACACCAGCTCCTATCTCAATATCGGGCTCCTCCACGCACAGGCCTGTCTCGATGGGACGTCCGCCGCTGCCGCCGAAGGGGGCCGTCAGCATCCACTTGCGGTCGGCCTCGGTCAGCTTGTGGATGGGGATAATGCTAATACCCGTCGAGTAGTCGCTGCAGTCTCGGGGACCAAAACCAACACCCCAGCGAGTCTTGGGAACTGTTAGCTCGAGTCATAGCGTCGGGAACGGGTAGATACTTACACGAAGAAGCAGGGTCTGGTTTCTTGACTCCTCAGTTCCCTCCTTGGCACTCTCGGCATCACGCCGTGTGAGCATCTTGACAAAGGCATGTCGCTTCTCCTTGTTGACGATGCAGGTTTGCACGGTGCCATAGCGGCTAAAGATGCTGCGCAATTCGCTCTCGGGGCAGCTGATACATGGTTAGCAAACATAGTGTCCGACGCATCCAAGACTGGCACTGTACTCACTTTACTCCACCCACGAACAGGGTTCGACTGTACACCTTGATGTGTCCGGATGGAAGAGTCGGATCGTACTCAATCCACTTCTCGCCCTGGCTATGGTCGTGAGGCGGGCTTGGGCTTCGGCCACGGCGTCCGTGTGGGCTTCGCTGGCGGTAGTCGCCTCCGCGTCGGTCATCGTGACGGCCACGGTTGGGCGACTCACGTCCGTACTCTATCCGGTCACGTCCATTGCGAGGCGAGCCTCGGGCACTCCAGCCACGGTCCGGAGATCTTGATCGAGATCGTCCATGATATCTGGGAGGAGATCTTACATGGGCATAGTCTCGGTCACGTGATTCATCTGGCTTCCCCGATGGGCCACCCCATGCAGGCTGACCGGGAACATGAGAGTTCTGGGGCAGAGGGAGATGCTGCTGGCCTGGAGAGGCCGCTCCCGGTGCCGCTCCCGAGGTCATGCTCTGGATCAGAGCAGGAATCTTATCAAACGGAACGCCTTGATCAGCCAGCGCCTTGATCAAGAGAATCTGCTGCTGGGTGTTGGGATCAAGGCCTAGGCCAGGGGCAGAAGCACCGGGAATGGGCGCCCCGGGCACGGCCCCGCCAACTGGGTTGGGCGGATTACTCGCATTGTTGGGTAGAGCACCTGGAAGGGCACTGTGGCCCGGCATCTGCGGGAGGCCGAAAGGAAGAGACGGCACATTCACAGGCTGCGAGGTCGGGGGATACGACACGGGCGGCAGAGCCGATGATACTGGCTGCGGCGGCCCAGAAGCCGGCAGACTATACGATGCCGTAGGGGCGGGAAGGGGAGCGCTGGCCGGGGGAGCACTGGTGTTTTGTCGTGCAATATTGGCCAGAGCCTCCAGGATGGAAGAACCATTGGGGGCCGGGGGAGCTGGGGCGGCTGGAGGAGCAGTCGAGTGGCCCTGGAATGAGGCCAGCACACTTGGAGGTGGGCTACCGGGGGGAGTTGTCGATTCATCTGCAGCGTCACAATGGTTAGATGGGATATCCTATCCTCAAGCAGCACAGCAGCAGCGTCAAGGTGTAGACCCTGACGTAATGCTGTCCGAGGGACAACGTACTCTGTGGTGGTGCATTGAGCTTTTCCTTGAAAGACTCAATCATTGGCATGGGGAACGTCTGTCCCTTCTCCCAGATATCAAGAAGCTTCTTAATCTTTTCCTGCACGCCGCGCGATATGTGAGTTACGATCCAAACAAGACGAGACGATACGAGACCAAGTAGGTCATAAAACGAGACGGGCTCGTAGCAACGCCTTTGACGGCGCTCCACGGATTGCGGCACATGGTATTCGATGCCAGCTACAGAAGGGTAATGTTGCAATGCAAGTTTCAAAGATGCGTACCTTTTGTTCCTCCGGGGCGGTTTGCAGGATGTCATTCATCAAAACGGGCATGAGTTCCGTCACTCGATGGACGCCAGCGGCATAGGTTCCATCCTGGGCAGAGCTGTTTATTGCCTGTGCCTGAGCTTTGGCCTGTTCGAGCCATTTCCGGGTTACAGAGTCTACGACGTAGAGTACCCCCAACTTGTGTGTTCCTGGAGCCTTCTTGAAGTGTGTGTAGATCTTTTGGATGAGAACCGATTCGGACTGTGCAAGCAAGACGAGTCAGAGGCTGCGGAGCAAACACGAGAAGCAGCTTGGTGGAGAATCTTACCTGGATGTTGGACACGCAGAGCGATGTCAGGCTGGTGATGCGAGATCCGGAAACGCCTGGCGGCTTTAGGTTGAGCATTGCCTGGAGGCCGACCTCCAGATCCGCGACTGCGGACGCCATGTTGTCAGGAACTGTAGTCGCCGACGAGCTACGCGCGATGCCTCAATATGCACTCCAGGGAAGACGAGATCCGGGGCGGAGATGTCCAGATATGGGCGAAACCACGCTTTGGCGGAAGCCTGTAGCACGGGAGAGCAGAGACGAGAGGAGATTTCCCCAGTGCGGTGTTTCTTTTTTGGCCGCGTTGTTTGGTACGAAAGTTCAGAACCCTTTTACGCGATCGCGACTGGTGAAGTGTACGAGAGCAAAAGTCTGCGTTGCAGATACGATAGAAGGCAGACCTCAGGAGTACGGTACGGTACGACTTGCGCGAGAGAAAAGCTCTTCTACTGTTGCGTCAGGAGCGCGACGAGGTCACAAGATGCTGAGTGATCTGCAGCGGCGAAAGCCAACCAGACCGTCTAACAGATGGCCGTCAGTACTAGACAATGTCGAGAAAAGTGCACAAGAATAGAGCGCCGATGCTGGCTGCTGTTGCCTTGATGGGCGTCGTCGTCGTTGATGCTGTGTCTGATGGTCGTCGTGAGGTGACGATGATGGAGTGATGAAGAGGGAGGAAGAAAAGGTGATGCGAGGAGTATGACAGGTGGAGCACGTGTTGAGAGCCGCGGTTGGCCAGAGGCAGCCTTCGTTCTCCCACTTGCCGTGGTTTCTCCGAAACGGCACCTGAGGCAGCTCAAGTGTGAAAAATCTTGCGGTTTGTTCGAGGTGGGGGATGGTCACGTGAATTATAGACGGGCTGTTACTCAAAGGGTAGTTGCACCGTATATCCGCGTTGATGCCGAGAGACGCCTCTTTTGGCGATCGATCCAGCACTGACTAACAGATCAACAACAACGACAAACTACGGCCCTGCAAAGGGGAAGGCAATCCCGTCAAAGCGCGAATTTCGGCCGAGCCTGCCTACGAGGTAAAGACAAGAGAGAAGTGCGTTGTTTTAATAGCGCTCGGTCATCAGTCACCGAAGAGAAAAGAGCCAAGGATGTCCTGGACGGCCTGGGCGGCCTGGGCCACAAGGCGCCCCGTGAGACGCATGGCTGATAATTAATAATGGGAATCGCACAGGACAGGGCCCACGATACACGACGAGCGTCGCTGTTGGAGACTGGCAAGCGCGGAGGCAACAAGTAAAGGCCAATTGATTACCGAGTTCAGGGAGGTTGGAGGAATAGCCGACAATGACGACTTATCTGTGACTGCGAGACTGCCGAGCTGACCGGGTGATCGGAGACCCTGTCCTGGAACCAGTGCCTGTCGACAATCAGGGCACGACATTTTCAGATCGGATTGGGGGAACGTCTGTCTCTTTTAGACCACGGCAGCTAGGACAATCGGAGAACGTGAGGGGCAATCGAGAGCTCGCTTCTCCTCACGGTCAGCCAGCTACGCTGGATGCGATCGCTGTCCGGATGGAGGGGACTTCGGCACTCCGAGCCAGCGCCGCAGGGCCCTTCGGAGGCCCGGCGGCGGCAATGGGGTACGGGAGATCCGGACGCCCTCCACTCCAAGATTGTCCACACAGCGTGCTTGGCTGCTTGCTCTGGGCCCGCCGCTGGGGGCTATGGAGGGCGGGATTGGCCAGCCATTCGACGAGCTCCGTTACGTCCACGCTGCTTCCCTGCGACGTTAGCAGGAACCCATCTGACGTCAAAGCCAAACCGCGACGCTACGTCGCAGCAGGACGACATGTGGCCGAGGTCCCCCGAAGCATGAACGAAGAACATCTCCACTTCTTCGTTCGAAGGGGGCGGGCGGTGCTCTTATCAATTCTCGGTCTGCCAATGGAGCCCAGAGGCATAACCGAAAAATGATGGAGCAGCACGGGATGCCCTCCAGTGGTTGCTGCACCCCGGGCGCAAACAGGATGTACCGGTACGGCGCAGTTGGGTACTGTAGGTTGTCATGATGGAGTCGCGAGGGCAACGCAACGGGGGGACCTGGTTAGCAAGATCTTGAATGCACCGTCACGTTTCTTCTTCTGCCCCGGCCAGTCTCGCTACGGCAAGCTCCTGAGCTGCACTGCGTAGGATTACGTAGGATGAAATGCTCACTTTCTTTCTGGCAGAGCACACGAACACCCTCCTGTTCCTCAGGGCTGCAGCCGCAAGCCCTCAAGATCCAGCCCTCCTCCCTCTCTCCCTTTACCGACAGGCCAACACACACACAAACCCCAGACGGGAAACTGCTGGAAAGCTGTTGGGGCCGCGTCTCGGTCACTTGGGGGACGGCGTCGAATTGGAGGAGGCGTCGAGGGGCAGACCAGATGGATTGGACGGAAATTTTGGGGCTTGCAGGTTGGGGGTGGTGCAGCCGCGGCAATAATCCTTGACTGAGGACTGTGCAACCTCACTAAAAAAAAAAACAGAGACAGCAAGGAGGCCAGGTGGACATGTAGGTCCGGGACAGAGAGGTCAGGAAAAGTCGGTAGCAATTGATGACGGAATGGGGAGCTAGGCACGTCAGAGGAGGGAGGTCTGTATGGCTCGGTGACAACCTAGCGAGACGAGGGATTGGATGCCATCATGGATCGGATTGGATTGAACTGGGCTGGGCGCAAATTCTCCTACGTACAACGAAACGATACAAGATACATTTCCTCATCTGGTACTCTGTCAAGGTGTCCCCGCGAAGGCCAGTTCCGCAACCCATGCCCTGGATGGCCTTGGAGGGCACTCACTGGCTGTCCCCAGAAACCCCCCCTTGCAAATCTGCTGCAGCATGACCAAAGAAAAGAGGCAGCCCTGAGGCCCAGTGGCAGAGGGAGAAAAAAAATTGCCTAGACCCCTGTAGCATGCCCGTCCCTGGGAGAAACCTGCAATTCCCGCCCCGCAAGTCCCGTTACCTGGCGCTCCACGCTGCGCTGCTGAGCTCCGCTCCACGGGGCCTTGGCTGTCTCCATGCTTCACGGGCCCCGTCCCCCCGGCCCCCGAGGTAGGTTGAGAGGAGGAGGAGGCGTTGAGAGGGTCACGGGCAGCCAAGTACTGTACGTAGGTGTGCTGTAGGTGTAGGTGTATGGATCAATGGTAATGTCTTCGGCCGGGGCGGGACATGCCTGAACCAAAAAAGCAGGTATTTTTTTTCTCCTCGGGCTCCCGTCCAGCTCGAACCTGCGCCTTTTTATTAACCTCGTCCTCCCCTTAAACCTTTTCTCCCCTCCTCTCATATACCGTCCTCTTCCTCTCCCGGCACCTCCGCCACTTGATCTGTTCCTCTTCTTTGCATCATCACATCCTCTCACAATGGCTTCTGTTACCCGTCTCAGCAACGCTGCCCTGCGGGCTACCCTCCGCTCCTCTCCCGTCAATGGCTCTGCCTTCAACGCTGTGCGATGCTACTCTGCCAAGACCCAGGTAAGCTTGCTGTCCCCGAGCCCAATGGCTCTTTGTATGTGTGCGCAGCAGACGCTGACAGCGATCCCTCATAGACCCTGAAGGAGCGATTCGCCGAGCTGCTGCCTGAGAAGATTGAGCAGGTCAAGGCCCTCCGAAAGTCAGTCGCATTCCCCTCCCTCGGCTTATTGTTGGCCGACGTTCGGCCATGTTCGGAGCTTGAAGCACGGGCATGTGCTTTCAGCGCCGGCATAGCATGTGAGCAGCAAAAATATTGAGCACTCGAGCTGACATGCATGTACAGGGAGCATGGCTCTAAGGTCGTTGACAAGGTCACCCTCGACCAGGTCTACGGTGGTGCCCGTGGCATCAAGGCCCTCGTCTGGGAGGGTTCCGTCCTCGACGCTGAGGAGGGTATCCGATTCCGTGGCAAGACCATCCCCGAGTGCCAGGAGGTTCTCCCCAAGGCTCCCGGTGGCAAGGAGCCTCTTCCTGAGGGTGAGTAGACATGTGTTGCGTATGTGCGCGTGCCATTGTGTACTAACGTCGAACCCTTCAGGTCTCTTCTGGCTTCTCCTGACCGGCGAGGTCCCCACCGAGCAGCAGGTTCGCGACCTCTCCGCTGAGTGGGCTGCCCGCTCCGACCTCCCCAAGTTCGTCGAGGAGCTCATCGACCACTGCCCGACCGACCTCCACCCCATGGCCCAGTTCTCTCTGGCCGTGACCGCTCTCGAGCACACCTCCAGCTTCGCCAAGGCCTACGCCAAGGGTATCAACAAGAAGGAGTACTGGGGCTACACCTTTGAGGACTCCATGGACCTCATTGCTAAGCTCCCCAACATTGCTTCGCGCATCTACCAGAACGTCTTCAAGGGTGGCAAGGTCGCTCCCATCCAGAAGGACAAGGACTACTCTTTCAACTTTGCTAACCAGCTCGGCTTCGGCGACAACGCTGACTTTGTTGAGCTCATGCGTCTGTACCTGACCATCCACACTGACCACGAGGGTGGCAACGTCTCTGCCCACACCACCCACCTCGTCGGCAGCGCTCTCAGCTCTCCCTTCCTCTCCCTGGCTGCCGGTCTCAACGGTCTTGCCGGTCCCCTGCACGGCCTGGCCAACCAGGAGGTGCTCAACTGGCTTACCGAGATGAAGAAGTCGATTGGCGACGATCTCAGCGACAAGGCCATCACCGACTACCTCTGGTCCACCCTCAACGCCGGCCGCGTCGTCCCCGGCTACGGCCACGCCGTCCTCCGCAAGACTGACCCCCGCTACACCGCCCAGCGCACCTTTGCCCAGCAGAAGATGCCCGACGACCCCATGTTCAAGCTCGTCAGCCAGGTCTACAAGATCGCCCCCAAGGTCCTCACCGAGCACGGCAAGACCAAGAACCCCTACCCCAACGTCGACGCCCACTCTGGTGTCCTCCTCCAGTACTACGGTCTCACCGAGGCCAACTACTACACCGTCCTCTTCGGTGTGTCGCGCGCCATTGGTGTCCTTCCCCAGCTCATCATCGACCGCGCCTTCGGTGCTCCCATTGAGCGACCCAAGTCTTTCTCCACTGAGAAGTGGATCGAGCTCGTCAAGAAGCTGTAAGGGGATAAAAGCAAAAGGGGAAAAGGACGAGGACGGCATGTTGTGGAATACGAGGAGGACAGCCAGGAGATGGGCAGAATGGATTGCCAACTCGGTGGCACTTGTACAATACAACGGGACTGTTTTCGTTTGGTAATGAGAAGTCGTCGCAGGAGCGGCGATTGAAATGAAATGATTTCCAGCTTTACTCTTTGTCTACATTGTCATGACCGTGAAGAATGAATTACTGAATTCTAATTTACCATATCATGGCCTTTGATGCAGAACGGATTGTGTGCCGATCACTTACCATCCCGCGATGGCGTCCGCCATGTCTTTGAATTTTGACGCGTGCGCAGGCGTTGACCCCAAAGCTTCAATTCAACGGTACCTGAGCCATCGGTACTAGGATCAAGCCAAGCGCAAGTACCGTGAAGTGAGAGCTCGCGCACAGGCCTTTCTTTGGCCCCAAAAGCTTCCCCTCCAAAAAAGCGAAAAAGGGCCCTTGTCGCAAACAGAAACAAGAAAAAAAAAAAACAACGTGGGCTCGGTGAGAGATTGCACCGATGGAATCCGGGGGTGGTTCAGGGGGCTTGCTCAACACTCAGCAGTTGGGTACAGAAAGGTGGAGGGCGTTGAGGGGACGAGGGTCCTAATTCGACAGGATGGGCTCAGCTCCTGGCAGGGGGGATAGAGAGAAGCCGTTTGTTGTGTTGGATTTCGGAGGCGGTGGCTGAAGTTGATACCTAAAGAGGTAATTGAAGGATGGAAGAGGCTGGCTTCTCCTTATTTATTTTTTTTGGTGGTTTCGTAATGATTGAAGTGACTGACGTTGGATTGACAGAGGCTGAAGGTTTGTGTGTGTCTATTCCTGGCTGAGGTCAGGCTTAGAAGTAACTCGGATCAGCAACTGTCATCAAATGAACAGACAGTCACAAGTAAAAAGGAATAGCAAGTCTAGAACGGCCGTGAAGCCTCTGGGGAGCTGGAGAGAGCAAGACCTCCGCTGTCACAAGCCATTTTTCGCATCATGTCGGCATCTATCTAATCCCTCCTGTCGGTAACTGATGGATCTTGCCTTGCACCACGCGCACCCACCCCCGGATTTCACATGGGCTGATGATTCGAGATGGATCTTATCTCACCCGAAATTCTCGGCTTCCATCCATCTCAACCTACTGTACGCCAAATGTTTACTCAGATAGAGGTCAGCCAGTATTTGCCTCTTTGGGGTATAAGGTTCAACATCCCCTGAGATGGAAATCTACTCCCATTTTTATCCTGTAAACCAATCTATCTCGTGTTGAACAGCATCGACAAGTAAATCGTGCCAAGTTTTCCCCTGTGCAAAAGAACAGAGCAACAACACCAGCAAACAAAAAAGACACGTGCAAATCCCTTGAATCGTATCCCCCTCCCCCTTCGACCCGGGTTTTCGCGTGCCCTCCAACCTCGGTCTTCCCTCCGCAGTTCTGTCTCTGCGGCCCCCCTCCCCCTCGGATCCTCAACGCCTCCGTACTCGGGCACCCATCCCGATCGCAGTGTTCCCCCAAGCATTATTTTTTTAGTACTAGCTAGGTGTGTTGTACAGGTAGCTCATCACTTTTTGCTTCAACTTGCTTCTTTGCTTTGTATTGTCGCTGTCTGACTCAGCACATTTTATCCCTCCCACGGCCACTCACTGCCCATTGGCCTTCCCCCCCCACCCTGGCAAGTTTCCACGCACGCCTCTAGCTTCCCACCCTCCGCTTCTCTTTCTCCCTCCTACATACTTTTCCTCCTCCATCTAACACCTTTTTTTGCGAAGAAGCTCCCTTTTCCCTTGGTCAGGGCCCTCATTCTGCGACACATCCCAAAGTCATGGCTGCCATCCGTACCGACCTTCCCGGCCCCATTGGGGACAAGAAGCTGGAGAAGAAGCCCATCAAGTTCTCCAACTTGCTGCTGGGCGCCGGCCTCAACATGTTCGAGGTGACCACCCTGGGTCAGCCTCTCGAGGTCGTCAAGACTACCATGGCTGCCAACCGAGGTGACGGCATGGCCAAGGCTTTGGGACGCGTCTGGTCCCGCGGTGGTCCTCTGGGCTGTAAGTCGATCATCTCCTTTCTCCTGGCTGCTTGTTCGCTAACCCCCTCCGAGTCTACCAAGGTCTCATCCCCTGGGCCTGGATCGAAGCTTCCACCAAGGGCGCCGTCCTTCTCTTCGTCGCCTCCGAGGCCGAGTACTACGCCCGTGTCGCTGGCGCCTCCGAGTTTGGCGGTGGCATCATCGGTGGTATCACCGGTGGTGTCGCTCAGGCCTATGCCACCATGGGCTTCTGCACCTGCATGAAGACGGTCGAGATCACCAAGCACAAGATCGCCGCCACCGGTGTCAAGCCCCCCTCCACCTGGCAGACCTTTGGCGACATCTACCGCAAGGAGGGTATCCGTGGCATCAACAAGGGTGTCAACGCCGTCGCCATCCGCCAGATGACCAACTGGGGTAGCCGCTTCGGTCTGAGCCGTCTCGCCGAGGGCTGGATCCGCTCCGCCACTGGCAAGAAGGAGGGCGAGAAGCTCTCTGCTGGCGAAAAGGTCATTGCCAGCGCCGTCGGTGGTGGTCTCAGCGCCTGGAACCAGCCCATCGAGGTCATCCGCGTTGAGATGCAGAGCAAGAAGGAGGACCCCAACCGTCCCAAGAAGATGACGGTTGGCAACACTTTCAAGTACATCTACGAGACCAACGGTGTCCGCGGTCTCTACCGTGGCATCACCCCCCGTATCTCTCTGGGTATCTGGCAGACGGTCTGCATGGTTGCGTTTGGTGACATGTGAGTTTCCCCGCAGCCAATCAAGTCGGCTATATACTAATCCAACTCAACCACAGGGCCAAGGCTTATGTCGAGAAGCTGACCGGCGATGCGGTTACTGCTAAGCATTAGAAGGCGTTAGGGGAGCGTTATAACATGGCTCAAAGGGGGTTTATATATGGGTCGTCAGTTTTATATGGGTTTGGATTTGGGTTCATGTAACGAGTGATGCGGGTCGGTCATGTCCTGTATCAGGGAGACGCGCGTATGCTGTATGCTTTTACTGTGTGATCTCTAGCTGTAGACGAGCTCTCAGCCCTATGGGTTGGTCAAAATAGACGGAAAACGTGTGCGCATCTTGTCGATGGCGTTTCACTCGCAGTCAAATTGGGGTAGCTTCGGTAGCTCCCGACGTATGCAGGAGCTGTAGTGGTAGCATAACCGTCCGCGACGTGCATGCTCATGGCTGAAACAGCCATATTGTTACCATTGCCTTCATCCTCTCTCATTGAATGTGTCAACTAGAACCTAGGAGCCATCTTGAGCTCATTAAACACTGACTTCAGAAACAGAGGCTATTCTGGCCTCCGGAGCGAGTTCGGATGCTCAACCGCGGCTGTCGGGCCGTCCCGGGATGATCAAGGGCGAGGTCGGAGATCTATTGACGCAGGTTACCCGGTAGGCAGAGCTGATGGATCCAAGTTTCAAACATTCGTGGAAAAGGCCTGTGTGTGGGTTCGTTTCTCCATCCGGGGGTGGGGGTCATCTGTATCTCGCTATACTGTTGGCCAGCAATTCAGTTACAAACAGATCAACTGAAATTTATAGCAATGTGTGTTTATTAGCAAGAGATAGTCATCACTACAAGCGTTAACCGGCAACACTGTGCCGTGATATGTAATCCTAACATGAGGTGTCCTAAACACCAAGCGGCCTATCAGGCATCTCCTCATATCTAAACCCCCAATCCTCCTCGACAGTAAGCAACGCACCAGCCTTGACAAGCTCATCCATCTCCTCACTCGGCAGCTGGCCTATATCTAAATCTCGGCTTTGGTTCTGAGTGTGGACGGTTTGAAGGCGCTCGTTCGGGGGCCCTGGTTGCTTGACCCGGCGCACGGAGCGGCGCCGACCGCCGAGGCTAGCGGCTTCGCTGTCTTGCTGCTGGCGCTCAAAGTCGGCAAGGAGGGGTAGTGACGGGTCGCCGTCAAGGTGCGCATCGCGGCGAAAGAAGCCCGTCGAGGCATAATCAGGTCCCTGGACGGCGCCGATGACAGGGTTATTTGTGAGAGAAAGCTGTTTGGTGTCGAGGTATGTGCGGCGGGTGTAGGTGCCGATGTCGCAGTCGGAGAGGTCGGAGTCGGACACGGCGTCGTCGTCCGAGTCGGCGCCGGGTGGGTCCGGCTCGGAGTGCGGGATGAGGGGTTTCGGTCGGCGGATTCGCCGATCGGTCCCGGGGAGGGTCATGAAGTGCGACTCTGGCGTGTCGCGCTCGTCCACCGAGAGGACAAAGACGCGGCCCGTCGCGTCTCCGATGGCGAGCTTGGAGTTATCTGGGGAGGATCCGCCATAGGCGATCGGTCCGGGAGCCGTGAGGATGTCTCGCACAAAGGGCTTTTCCCCCTTGCGCACGTTCCAGACCTTGATGACGCCGTCACTGGATCCAGTGTAGAATCGATCCGGCGAGGAGCCCCATGCTGTGAACTTGACACCGGTGTCCTCCTTTTCTCGGTCTCCGCAGTATTCTTCTATCGGCTTCCCATGCCGGAGAGTATGAATCGGTTTGTCGCCCTGGGCTGTATCCCATACATATACCTTGCCATCTGTGCACGCAGCAGTGACATAGGCGTGAGCGACCGAGTTTGGCATGATTGTAAGCTCATTAATATCTGAGGCGTAGCAGTCTAGTGCCTGGAACTGGCCATATCCTCCATCCGCGCGCTCCCTATCACGCTGGAAGACATGCACCTGCGTCCGGATCTTGTGGCCAACCACATTCAGGCCCGTGGGCGTGGTGGCGATGATGAAGCGTTGCAGGTTCGGGTGCCATGCGACTTCAAAGACGTTTGCCGTTGAGGCTGTCATGACGGGGATCCGGCGACCTCCCTCGGCATTCCATAGTGTAATCTCTCCAGAGTTTCTCTTCTCTTCGGGAATATCGTGATCGTCGCCACTGCGGCTACGAGGGGAATATCCAACTAGAAGCAAATGCTGTGTCCCCGGTGCTCGTCCCCATTGCATGGTTGCTGGAAAGTAAGCCCACTTGTCGGAGCCATCAGCGTCAGTTCGTGAGCAAGAAAAGGTCTGGTAAGGGCTGTCGGCAATGTTGTTCTTGTTGACGGTGTAAACTCGCACAGCATCCGTGGGTGAGTCTGCGGCTGTGGCTACGCGGCCGGATCCATCCTTTGCGGCAGCTACAAAGTTGACGTTGCCTGTGTGCTGCCATGTTGCGATGGCTTCCATATTCTCGCCATTCGGGTCAACCTTCCACACCTTGACCGTCTTGTCAAAGCTCGAAGTGTAGGCCAGGTCATTAAGCTGGTCGTAATCTGATGACACGACTGACGAGTATAGCCATGGATCCTGACTTCGGCGCATCGCCTCTGTAGAATTCTCTCCCTTTTCCACATGCGGCCGCGGTATTCGGTGGTCGGGAAAGGCGCGCAATGTGCCCTTGCTCGTAGAACAGAGGAGCAAGTTGCCCGGCTTGTTGTATTGTTGGTTGTGTGTATCGGAATGCGCTGTGGTTCCGCAGAGGAAACTGTTGTTGGAAACCCATGCGCCAGTCGTGATGTCGCCCGCGCAGTTGGTAAATTCGGCCACCACCTCGAATTCGTCCTCGCGTAATGTCTTGAACTCGTTCTGAAAGTTGACGTATCTTCTCGTTCGGTGAAAGCCTTTGTTTCCGTACAACTCACGTGCTAGAAGGAGTGAGGAAAGTTGGCTGGTTCGTTTCGTTTGGGCCTGTTGTTTGCTAGGTCCTTCACTTAATGATAACACTCGGAGGTCGTTAGGGGATGTGGCCTGTCCCGCCAGCAAGTCCGAGCAGAAGTTGCGAATGTCCTCGATAGACCTCCCCTTGATGCTGTTTCCGACCAATGTTGGGATGTTGTATCTCATACATCGTTGCGCAAGCGCTTCGTATGTCGCCGGGACGGGTATTGTTTCGTACGCTGAAAGACATTTGGCGATTTCTGCAACTTCTTCGGCGGTAAAGTCGACATGATAGGCGGTGGGTTGTGAGACGACCGTTCTATTAACCCTCACCGGCTTCTTTGTTCCCTCCTCGATGGCCTTGCGATCTGATGCTGTTCGATATGGGCGCGCGTCGAGTTGGTAGAATCGGTTCTTGGGTTTTGGCTCGCGCCGCTCTCGGGACTTGTAGGGCGGCGGTTCGAGGTTCTCAAATGGTGTTGAGGGCTTCGTAGGGGGTGTAGGCACAGCAAGAGGCTTTGGTATTGTGGTGAGTATTGTTGCTGGTTTTGTATTCGAAAGTGTAGGTTGATGGTGGTATTCCTTTGACTCGTTAGTCACCCTCTCTGTAGCCTCAACCTTTGTCACACCTACTCCCGTTGCTGCGAGCCTCTTGACGCAGTCGCGCGCCTGCGCCCCCAGCCAGGCCTCATCCTGCGGAAGAAGATAACCGCCCGTCTCGTCCCATCGTGTGCGAAAGAAGTTGCTCCCTGTGAGCTCGGTGAGCGTCTAGATAGACCCTTTGTTAGCAAACTCTAACCCACATGCCTTGACCGCGGCCTCTCCGTACCCCTATCGCAATGTCATTGACGCGGTAAACACTCGCTGACAGTGTCCCGATGGCTCTGCTGACGTGCGGTACGACTTGTTGGTTTAGACAGTCCTTGACCGGTCTCCAACGCGTCTCGCTGTGATCGACGCGACGGCGCTTTTGGGGTGGTTCGTCGCGGGGCGGCGGAATAGTGGTTAACAGCGGGAGCGGCACCACAGGCGGACGGCCGCCACCGTCGTTGAATGGCCTGGCAACAGTTGCTGTCAGCCCGAAACTCATTGGGAAAAAGCCTGACAGCTTGGGTATGTAAAGAGGGCCAAGATAGAAGGCGATTCAACGCCTTCCAGGTGGTAATAGCGGAAGCTGGGGGAGTTCACTTACCACATCGCCCCGTTTAGCGGAGGTTGCGAGGTTACTAGGCAGCTAGAGGGCCTAGGCACGGGGATTAGTGGGTATAGAAGGCGGAAAATCCTTAACCCGGCTCATTAAGATACTAATACTTATAGGTTTTATCTAATACTAGCTTATAAGACCTTTTAAAGCTATTAGCAGTATATAGTTATATTATTAGTAAAATTTGCTATTAAGTAGTTATATAATAAAATCCGCCCCCTTTAACTATATTTATACCTCTTTATTAAAGGAATAGCTTCAGGTCTGGACTGTCTTTTAAACCTGAATTAATAAAAGAACCCCGGTTTCTCAGTAAGCAGTTATGCAGGTATTCCTCCAGGTGCGAAGCCTGGCATTCACATGCGGATTCGTTGTCAATTGGAATCAGTTCAATGTGGTGGTAGTATTTCAGTCATATACAAGGTCAAGTCGCTAACTACCTCCTAACATACACACTATATCTTCAATGGACCTCTGACGCCAAAATAAATGTTTAAGCCCTCTACAACTTCCTATCTTACAGCTTGCTCTTGCCAGTGGACTCCTGGGAGTTGAGCTCCTCGTACAGGCGGTCCAGGTGGTCCCGGAAGGCCTTGGCCGTCTGAGGGCGCTTCAGCTTCAGCCTATTTTTTACTTTGTTAGCCAACCAGTAAACGTCATTTTTGGGGTATAAAACTTACGTAGGAGTGAACAACCCGTTGTCGATAGTAAAGGGGTCAATCTCGAGGTGGACATTGCGCACTTTCTCAAAGCTATTAAACTTGTGCTTGCGACCAATGTCATCCAGGAGCTTGAGGAACTTGGCCTTCACCTTGGGGTTGTTGGCCGCCTCCCGGAGAGCTGCAACCTCGCTGGGGGCGATAGTCTCCTGCAGGATCTTGCTGGCGAATGGCGCAAAGTTCTCGACGTCAATGCCAAAGATTCCGACCAGCGACGACTGGGTGCCGTCGCCGTGGACGTAGGCCATGGTGATGAGGTTGGTGCTGCCCATGTAGACGTTTTCGATGCGCTCGGGGGAGATGTACTCGCCCTGGGCCAGCTTCAGCACGTTCTTCTTACGGTCGATGATCTTGAAGCGGCCCATCTTGTCGACCTCGGCGATATCACCACTGTGGAACCATCCGTCGGGGTCGAGCGTCTTGGTGGTCTCCTCCTCGTTCTTGTAATACTCGCGGAAGATGACGGGTCCGCGTAGCAGGAGCTCACCGCGAGGGTTGGGCTTGTCATCCACCGTGTAATCAAACTCTGGCACCGACTCGAGGCAAACTTCAACGCAGCACATGGGGCCACCAATGTTGCCGAGGGTGAAGTCGCCTCGTGCCTGGATGGTTCCGACGGCATACGTTTCCGTCATGCCGAATCCCTGGGCAAAGTGGTTGCCAAAGGCAGCGCGGAGGAACTCCTGAACATCCGGGTCGAGCTGGGCACTGCCACTGACCATGCTGTGAACCTTTTGGAGACCAACAGCGGCCTTGACCTTAGGCGTCCAGATTCTATCGTACAGGAAGTGTGAGTTGGAGGCCTTGCCGGGGGCTGCTCGCATGTTGGCCTTCTTGGTGTTGATGACACGCCGAGACAGGGCGCCTCGGACACCGTCCGCCTCAATGGTGGCGGTTCGAATAGCCGAGTTGAAGCGGTTGAAGAGTCGTGGTACAGAAATGAAGCCAGTGGGCTGGAGAATCTTCATATCGTCAACCAGACCGAGGATATCGCCTCGGAAAAAGCCAACAGCTGAGCCTTCAGCAAATGCGATCTGGTCGATGAGACGGCCGTAGATATGCGCAAGAGGCAGATACGACATGTGAACGTCCTTGGGACCTGGACCAACGTTTCCGTTGGTTCTTCCACCCGCAATAGCAGCCACAGCATTCTTGTGGGTGATCAAAACACCCTTGGGGTTGCCAGTGGTGCCAGAGGTGTAATTGATGGTGCACACGTCATCGGGGACCGGGCCTCGAGGCGCAAGTCCAGACCTCGCACCAATCTCCTCAACCTGAGCCATGGAGAAAATCTGGATACCATGATGAGAGGCGATTTCGTTGAGAACCGCAGCCTTGGTGTGGGAAGCCAGCTCGCCATGGTCCAGAGGGTCCAGAGACACGATGAGCTTCAGGCCGGGGAGGCGAGGCGACATCTTGAGGAGGACGGGGATATGAGGCAGAGAGCAGACAACACAGGCGACTTCGGCATGGTTGATGATGTACTCGGTTGTGTCAGGGCCGAGTGTCTCATAGAGGGAGACGGAGTAGAGAGACTGAGAAACAAGGCCAAGGTCTACCAAGACATGTCAGACTTCACACTTACACGCGCATGACGGCCCGTGTCGCGGAGCTCGAAGGGGGAGGTCTTACCAGTTATCTGCCACTCGGCGCGGTTCTGCGACCACAGTGCCACGCCGTACTTGTCGGCCGGGTAGTTGATGGCCTTGTGGATCTCGACAATGCCGGCGCCAAAGTTCTTCCTCCGGGCGTCAACCTGGGCGTAGCTGAGCCAGTCGTACTTGTCCTCCCACTTCTGAGAAGCTGGGTTCCAGTGACGGGTGCCGAGACAGTTGGCATTGGGCCACTTCCGGGCGCTCCTCTCAAAGACGTCGTGTGTCGAATGCACCTCGGGCTCTAGCGTGGTGATGAGAGGCCCGTCGCGGACGGCCCAGTGACGGTAGACGGGGGATCGGTTGGGCCGCTCGGAGCCGGGGATCGGAAGACCGTAGGGGGAGCCCGGGGGCGGAGGAGTCGAGAGCTTCTTGTACAAGGCGGCATAGTCCTTTTCTGTCTGAGGCGCCATGGTCGCGAGGGCGAGTCGTCAACGGTCGACGCTGGAGGATGGATCGGAGGAAGCGGCCCGGGAAGGCGAGGCGAGACAAGACAAGACACGGAGCCGATGGGAGAGTCTGGGGACGCGGGGAAGGAGTTTGGATCTTGGGTCTTGTACTTGGAGGAAGCAAAAAGGACAATGGCGATGGTGACTTAGGAGAAGGTTCTACTGTCGTGGACGACCCAGACAAGCAAAGCAAGGGATGAGGGAGAGACACGGGGAGAAATAACAAGAGAGAAACAGACGACGGCGACTGGATCGGAGGGGATTGGGTTTTTGAGCAGCTCTACTGTACGGTACTGGTACTAATGGACACCCAAGCCCCCGACGACGCCATCGGCTTCCAAGGTTCCAACGTCAAGCTTGGAGAGGAGGGACCGAGGCGCCGCACCTTTAAACCCCATGTGCCTCGGCAGCCCCAGATTTTTTTCTCCATCCATCTCTCGACTGGGGGACTGGGGCACCGCCGGGCCTCTGCATGGCCCCGAAGCATGGGGAAATTGGCCTCTCTGTGACTGGCTGGTTCGGTCTGGTTTGTCGCGAACAGGACAATAAATCGTCGTCGGCGTGGGCGGATGGTGCTGGTTCCGCAGAGAAAGAACTCGGGCATGACCTTATTCAGAGGTTTGAGCCGAGGCCATGACCTGGAGATGGCAAGATGGGCACCGGACTGAATCGCCCTAGACGACTTGGCGAGGGTCCATGTTATGGAGAGAATGCGGGGGTGGTCGCCATGAGATTGCCATCGCCATGACCATGACCGCAGAGCGCTGTATGTATCCCGTGTCAAGTCTCACTGCAGCCTGCTGTTGAGTCCCTCAACGACATTTGGAGCGCGCAGTATCACCCTTCTTTCAGCTTGTCAGCACTTGCGCACGCTGTGGACGCAGTGGCTTTTGCGCAGAAGAAAACACGGGCGACTGAGGATGCCCGTCAAGAGACAGAGATATTGGTGAATGAATTACATGGGGTCGTACAACACATGCTGTGGCACATGCGCACCGTCAGCACTCTGTTCCCCGTCCCCCGAGTCGGTCATAACGGACGCTAGAGAGGCTGCAAGACCATGAAAGTGGAGTTGATGCCTCCCGTCTTCTGTCCAAACAGAAGATGGTTCTTTGTCTTAAAGAGCCTGGCGCGTCCCCCCTTCTCTGACCCTTGAGTGAAGGCATGTCGGGTCTTGTTCGGTTTCATGTGAATTTCTTCCTTTCCCCAATATCTCTTGGTTATTCAATGTGGCTTAGCACTTCTTGTCAAGTTCATCTGATGGCTTGGCTTCCTCGTGATCCCATCCATCTCGACAATCTGTCTGGTTTTAACTGGCTGTCGCTACATGCCCTTGTCCATCTCCCCCAGCTTTCACGGCCTCGTCTCCTCTTTTTTCTTTTCTTGTCTGGTTCATGACATGATCCTTCGTCTCCCCAGAATCTTACCACAAGCCAATCGCGTATCCTTCGGCAACGAAATCCATGCCTCCTCTGTCTTGTTCAACATCATGACGGATTATGCGCTCAAGGAGCGAATCTTCCAGGACGGTCACGTTGTTCAATATCGTTGATTAACTCGAGACACGATATCGTTGGCTGACTACGGATATGCGGTTCACAAAGTTTGTGATTAGCCCGTCACCAGATGAAAGGGCCGTTGCTCATACTCAAGCTTTGAGACTACGACGTCACCTCTTCAACGCAGACGGGAGGCACAAAATCTGACCTGCCAGGTCACGCTTTTCTTTCTTCCCGTCCCGAGTCGAGTCGCGCGCTCAGGCACGTGAGATGCTGCCTGCACGTGCTGGCATTCCCGGCCCTCTCACGGACACTCACAGCATGCCAAGCGGCTGCTGATGCGGATCATCATCGCAATCTCGCCAGCTATGTATGTCTGTCTTCGAAGAACCAACAGCCGAAGACACGGCTGCCGATGTTACATCTCAACTTCCAACTCCCGTTCTTCACTCGAGAGGCCTGTAGGCATGTCGCAAACATTATTGGCCGAGTGGCCCGTCTCATTTGGCCAGCACGCAGCTAGGGCTGGATGATCAGCAACAGTAAAGAGTAGTGCCGGTCGCAAACCAGGCTCTAAGCCTGGCCCGGCCGCTGTGACTGCATTCCCGTCACATTCTGTTTGAGCCTCCGTCCGGTCATCTCCCAGCTCATATCACGGGCTCTCACGCCTTTCAACCACGGTACGGTATGCGAAGCCATAGAGGATCTACGAGATCTGCAGCAAACCGTCTCACAGCGCTGGCACGCCCGTCGACGGCCTGGCTGGTTGGTTGGGAAATCCTACGAATCCGACTGGGCCGCGCGAGGTAGGGATCCCCTTGTGGCCGGTCGCTCTACCTGAGTGAGTTGCTCAGCATTGACAGAAAAGGGTTGTTGATCCTGATGCGGGTTCGCATGAGCGCATTGATGATGCCCCTGGATGCCGTCTTGGTCCTGAGTACGGTTTTTGACATTTGCCGATGGGATGGGTGATGGGTCTGGGTGATGCCCAAGAGCGTCACCTCGATAAGGGACCCTCGCATTAAAAAGAGGACCTGCCCCTAGAAACAAGGTCGTTTCACATTGACGTGCCCCGTCTCAGCGTTGCCTCGGCGGGTCAGAAAACACGACTCAAGACGGCGCTGGTTGTCGTTGCAGTACTATGCGCCCCTCTGGTGATACCCGGAAAAGGACATTTTTAATGCCACCATCCTGCTTGTTTCCGATCGACGTTTCCTTCGGCACCTAAAAAAAGGTCTTTTTTTTTTTTTTTTCTCTCTCTCTCTCTCTCTCTTTTACTCCCTTTTCCCTTTTAGTGGCCCCTTGCGGTTCCCTGACGGGTCCACGGTCTCTCTCTCGGAGCATCTCCCTTGGATCGCCCGCGGACCCCACATCGCCCGAGAGATGTCTCGTCAGCCGGCCTGGTTTATATAGATTCCCACGTTGCCGTCGTTCTTGGGACCTTCTCCCTCCTTCTGGGCGAAAGTCTGTTCGATATTCTTGTCGAAAACTTGTCCATCTTTTTTTTTCTTTTCTTTCTTGGACAGAATCCCTCACGTGTCTTATTAGTCCTCGCCTCGTCTCGGCCATCCCGCCCCTGCGCTGCCGAGAGTTTATTTCATCATGGGTCGAGTCGTCCTCACATCTCTGCGGGTTTTGCAGCTGGCCTTGTCTTTAGCCAGCATCAGTCTGAGCAGCTATGGTGCGTTGAGAGAGTCAAATGGCCTCATTTGAGACCACGGCGTTTTTGACCAAGAGCTGGGCCGAGCTGAGTTCTTGGCGTCAAGACTCGATGGGCCCTTATCGAGCGAGATCTGGTGTGACTAACCTATTCCGTGTGCAGTTATCAACTGGTTTATGAGCAACAAGAAGTCCATACCATCGCCCTTCAACTACCTCCTCGTATCATCGATTCTCTCGGTATTCTCGCTCGTGTACCTGGAACTGGTGCCTCGTTTCGCACCTCGCTTCTCACAACAATACGTCGCCATCGGGGTCGAATCCGTCAACGCCGCTTTATACTTTGCTGGTTTCATTGCGATCGCCATCTACATCGGGTCGCTGATCTTTTGCGAGGGAGCCGTCTGCTCTTCCGGCCGGGCCGACGCAGTGGTTGCCGCGGGCCAGTTCACGACGTGGATCGCCACGACAATCCTCATGGCTAAGGACATGTTTAAAAGGGGCTTTGAGCAACCCAAGTACGCCGACAACAGCCGGGAAATGGGACAAGTTTGAAGAGGCCTAAAATATCAAAGTTAGGGCCAAATTACAACATCTAAGACGTGGAGCGATGTCCGACCTCGGCAGTTCAGCTGAATGCCAGCCGGTCACTCAGCCTCGGATGCTTTCGATACAGCATGGGAAATGCGTAAAGGACGGAAGATGGGATTCATGACAGGCGTTCAGGCATTGATTGGTTTGCAAGGAGATAGACGGCGCCATTCCGGTATGGCCTCTCCAAATTGTTAAAGGTGTATCGGCAAGGACAATACCTTCTGGAGTTCTTGTTTTTTTTCTCCCTCATGGAGGGGGCGGTGGTGGCGGCACCAGGCGTTTTTTGGTAGCTCGTAGCATGGCTGAATAGCTAGAATCGTCCGAGAGAGGAAGCTGGCAACCTTTTTGGGAGCTGAAGAGCAGCCGGGCTGTCTCGTTTTCAATGGACCTTGGATTATTGTCGAATTATCGCAATCACGACACATACATCATGTCGAGTTCCAGACCGAGGAGCGCCCGGGGGTGAGGTGAGGTGAGGCTCGTGCGTATGCCAGAATCGAAAGAGGACGAGGGTTCAGAGTCGTACGAGGGAGGTTCTCAATTTAAGAACTCACAGCCTATTGGGCTTAGTCGTGTTGTCGCCCAGGGTGGTGTCCCCGACGGCTCCGGTTCACGGTGTCGACGCCTCAATGTCTTGGAACGAGTTCTCTGTCTGTTGATGGTGGGGGACAAGAGCGGGATGGCAGCATGGAAGCCAATTGCACCATCCTGCGGTGGCATTGGGTAATGCTGCAGGTCGATGTAAGAGCTGGGGATGATGTCGTTGTGCCATGGGGGAGGTTTATTTGCCCATCCATCCATCCATCATGATCCATTCCATACCGAGATATTGGACGAGCCATGTACGTGCACTGAGTGAGAGTATCGTATCTGTACCTCTTGATTTCCTTGTAGAATGCAACCCTCGAGTTGCCGCTTTGGGAGCTTGCCATCCCGCTTCTGTGCCCCTCGTTCTTCAACTTTCAATGTTCCCTCGGCCAACTTGTCACTTGCCCCGCACTTGGATCGACATGATGGAGTTGAAAGCCCACATGCCACATGCCCGACAACGGAAGCACAAGAAGTGTCAATATTATTGAAACGTAAGATGTCCGATTAAACTCAAGTAGCCAAGCACACGGCGCAGCAAGTAAACGGCCCTCGGTCCGGCCGTCGGAATTGCACCATGGCTCCGGCAACCGGACAGTGAAAATGAAGCCATGAGAGCTCATGGGCAGTTGTTCGCGGGGGGCACAGCGAATGAGGCGACCTCGAGCTGGTGCCAGAATCGACGCGATGGGACTTGTCGTCGATGGCGTGCTCCGAGACCTTCCCCACAGGCCATGCCCGAAGGGGCTTGGATTGGATGGTGACACCGCGAGAGGTCGTGGGATTGTCTTGTCTGTTGTCAATTCTGCTTGTCCGAGGTAGGGGGAACGGGGGCAAGTAGGGGTCTACGAGGGGGACAGAACTGGGCTTGGTGGTTGAGCTGGATGCAAGACCATTGTTGAGCGCATAACTTGCTTGTTCCACGCAAGGGGACTTTCTTCTGAGGGGGTGTTGAGCAAAGTATAAAGAGCAATGACACGATCTGCAAAGCTGAACCTCTTCCCTTTCCCTCCTTCTCTCTTGTCCCCTCTTCTTGTTTAGACTTTTCTAGACTTGTCAACTATTCCCATTTCTTGTTGTTCTTCTCTCTTACACACATTCCTCCTCCCTCACCATGTCCGACTTGAGCAAGAACTTTGAGACGCTGCAGCTCCACGCGGGGTACGTTCCCAACTCGACCTCACCCTGATGGCGGGGTATTTACATCCCACCATTTTTCACCACCTACACGCAACTTGATTTCTACAATAACCATCTTGAATAGCTTCAGCTAACATCTCTCCTTTAGCGCTGAGCCCGATCCTACTACCCACTCTCGAGCCGTACCCATATACGCCACGACTGTACGTCTGTTATTGCTTTTGTGCCTCCCCCACAAATGACCCACCTCCCCGATTCATACAGCTTTCGGGTCGTCGGCATCCAAAGCTCTTAGCTCGGTAACTGGTACTGACAATGGCTTCGAATAGAGCTACGTCTTTGATGACTCGGCTCACGGCGCGAGGCTTTTCGGCCTCAAGGAGTTTGGCAACATCTACAGCCGTATCATGAACGTGAGTTACCTCGGCTTCACTATACAAGCTATTGGCTAACAAGCACAACAGCCCACGGTCGATGTCTTTGAAAAGAGAATAGCCGCTCTCGAGGGCGGCGCCGCTGCCCTCGCCGCCTCCTCCGGCCAGGCCGCCCAGTTCATCGCCATCAACACTCTGGCCCACGCCGGCGACAACATCGTCTCCACCTCCAACCTCTACGGCGGCACCTACAACCAGCTCAAGGTCTTCCTCCCCCGTCTGGGCATCGAGACCAAGTTTGTCAACGGCGACAAGCCCGAGGACATTGCTGCTGCTATCGATGACAAGACAAAGGCTGTCTACCTCGAGAGCATTGGTAACCCCAAGTACAACGTTCCTGACCTGGAGGCTATTGCCAAGGTTGCCCACGAGAAGGGTGTCCCCGTTGTTGTAAGTTGAACCCCCGAGTTACTTACTTGCCATTGGCTCACCTATTCCTCAGGTTGACAACACCTTCGGTGCTGGTGGTTACTACATCCGCCCCATCGACCACGGCGCCGATATTGTCGTCCACTCTGCCACCAAGTGGATCGGCGGCCACGGCACCACCATCGGCGGTATCGTCGTCGACTCTGGCAAGTTTGACTGGCTCAAGCACGCCGACCGCTTCCCCCAGTTCCACGAGCCCTCTGCCGGCTACCACGGCCTCAAGTTCTACGAGACTTTCGGCGCCGCCGCCTTCATCATCCGCGCCCGAGTTGAGATCCTCCGTGACCTCGGTGCTACCCTCAACCCCTTTGCTGCTCAGCAGCTCCTCCTCGGCACTGAGACCCTGAGCCTGCGCGCCGAGCGCCACGCCCAGAACGCCCTGGCCCTCGCAAAGTACCTCGAGGCCAGCCCCTACGTCAGCTGGGTCTCGTACCCCGGACTCGAGAGCCACCCCTACCACGAGACGGCCAAGAAGTACCTCAAGCGAGGCTTCGGTGGTGTCCTCAGCTTCGGCGTCAAGGGCGGCGGTGCTGGCAGCGAGGTTGTCGACGGCTTCAAGCTCATCTCCAACCTCGCCAACGTCGGTGATGCCAAGACCCTTGCCATCCACCCCTGGAGCACCACACACGAGCAGCTCTCTGATGAGGAGAAGCTCAGCTCTGGTGTCACCGAGGTAAGCATCCCTGGTCTATCTTCGCTTGTTCCTTGCTAATTAGTTGTCTTATAGGATCTGATCCGAATCTCGGTCGGCATCGAGCACATTGACGACATTATTGCCGACTTTGAGCAATCCTTCAAGGCTGCCGCCGACGCCACCACCAAGGGCGAGCAGCAAAAGGTTGTTGTTCCTGAGGGCAAGGAGGCCGAGGCCCCCACTGCTCCTTAGAGTAGAAGGGTCAGATAGAGTAGGGTTTGTTGTTTGGATAAAGAGCGACGGGATGATTTTGATGAAATACCCAATGAAGATAGTTGAATGAAGAAAGCGTCATCTTTTTATCAATTACATGATGTATAAACCAATTGAGTGACTGAAATGTAAAGATGGGATGAAAAAGTTGACGCCATAACGTTGCGTGCTTGAATTGAGGCTGACAGGAGCTCCAAGCCACATCCACCTAGACTCAATATGATTGGCCCACTTGGTCTCTAGCAACAACTCTCAGCACCACAAACGTCACTCTGTCCAACCTCCACACATCACCACCAATCCTCAACCTCAAACCCATAAAACCTCATCGCCAATCCCTCCCTTCAAGATGCGTCTCACGGTCCCCGAAACCGGCGCTCTCCTCAGCGCCTTCTTCTCTTTCGCTCTCGCCTCCGATCCTCTGACGCTGTACCTCCCCGCGAAGCCGAACCCCTTCACCCTCCCACCGTCCACCCACGCGACGCTCTCCTCCTCCGGCGTGCACTACTCTGCGCCGCTATCTTCAGCCAACACCTTTGTCTTCCGAAACGTCACTCCCGGATCGTACCTCGCTGATATCCACGCCCCGACCGACGCGTTTCACCCGCTGCGCATCGACATCCAGGTCGTCGAGGGCGCCGAGCACGACGTCGTCCAGGCGTGGGAGACTTTCCGTGGAAATGACTGGGGAAACAAGGGCGAGGTTGTCCCCGTGAAGGAGGGGAGCAAGGGGAGGGGTTTCGAGGTTAGGGCGATTGGCTCCAAGAACTACTTTATGGAGAGGCCGCAGTGTGAGTGATGGATAGCCGGCTGCTCGCGGTCTGAAAAAGATGCTGACCTTGTGACTCTAGTCTCCGTCTTTTCTATTCTCAAGAACCCCATGATTCTCATGGCTCTTGTCAGTTTGGTTCTGCTGGTCGGCATGCCCAAACTCATGGATAGCAGTACGTGGCCCCTTCACTACCTCAACACTTGATCAAAAGCTAACCAGATAATCAGTGGATCCCGAGCTGCGCGCCGAGTTTGAAGCTCAGCAGAAGAACAGCCCCATGAACGCCGTCATGAATGCACAGGCTTCGGGCGAGAACCCTCTCACCAACTTTGATATGGCTGCCTATCTCGCCGGCTCCAACAAGAAGGATGGCGGAAACAGCGGCAACAATGGCGGTGGCTCTTCAAAGAACCAGGGCGTGAGACGGTAATGCACATACAAAATCGGAATTGTAACCTGATCACCAAGATATAAGCCAAGAGGTGGCGTTGTCGAGAGGCTTACAGCATATGATATGATAGAGAGATTATGAAACAACGGGCGTTGAATGCCCTTGACAATGGATACCATTAATCAATTTGGCCATTCTACTTGAGTCAAGGGCTCTGCCCAATAGAGGCCAATTCTTCTGGAATTCTAGCCAAACCCTTTGGTGTGGTTCAGTCATATGCTCAATCCAATACCCAAATCCCTCCTACCCATCGTGCATTCATGAAGTAAAAAACCCAGCCAACCGCCAATCCGAGACTCCAGTGAACCATGTTCATAAGTAAATCGCATGAGGGTGACCGGATGAGAACATCTCAGCTGTTGCCTTAGTCACCAAAGTCACCACCGTCATCACCATAGTCGGCTCCATCTTCTATTCTCGAGTTAGCTCTGTCATGAGTATGCAAGACTTGATGTCATGACTTACCGAAACCTTCCTGGTATGCGTCTTGTTCATTGTCGTTGATGGCATCCGCAATCAGGGCACCACCCAGAATACCGGCACCGGCACCGAGAGCAGCACCACCAAGCATTCCCATACCACCACCTCCTGGCTTGCGACCACCACTCTGGCCGCCAAAGCCGCCGCCGTGACCACCTCCGTAACCACCGCCGTAGCCACCACCGTAGCCAGGAGCACCACCATAACCGCCATATCCACCAGGTGCGCCGTAGCCTTGTTGGCCGTAATGGGGTTGAGCACCGTAGCCCATGGGAGGACCCTGTCCAGGATATCCTTGGGGTTGTTGGCCGTAATACTGCTGTTGCTGGTAGCCGCCTCCATAGCCGCCAACAGGAGAACCGCTTTGATGGCCTCCGGCCATCTGCTTGCCCTTGCCCAGTAGTTTACCTAGGAAGCCACCACCGCTCTTACTCCTCTCCCTCGGGGGGAGTTCTGCAGGGTAGGGGCTGCCAGACTGCTGAGGATAAGGGCTGTTGCTCTGAGGGAAAGGGCTATTTGAGCCGCCATATCCAGCAGGGACGTCAGGGCCACCGGGGCCACCACGAGCGCGCGCATCCTCCTCAGCCTGGAGTCTGGCTGCAAGCTTAGCGTCATCTTCCTCGGTAGAAGAGGGACCGCCAACTGTCTGGTTGCGCTGGTCGTCATAGGGGTTCTTTTTTGTGTCTGTCGGTACAGGGCCGTCGCCGGGCTGGTATCCGGGAGGAGGGCCCTCGGGCGCATCCTCACCGACGGGGAAGACGGGAGCAGTGGGCTTGTCCCATTGGGACTTTTTGGTGTAGATGTTGACGTAGAACCTGTAGGAGACGCAAGTCAGGACATGGATGCGCGGCGAAGGATGCAGGTTGAGAACTCACCATTCCTTGTACTGGTCGTTCCATCGCACGGCCCATCCGGCAGGGACCTCGGGGGCCTTGGGCGGGGGCGGGCCAGTTGGAGGAGCAAAGTCGTCCATGGAAGAGATGATGCGAAGAGAGACTTTGGAGATGGATACTCGCGGCGATTGAAGTCGCGGATGAGGGAGAGTCGATGATGTAGGTAGGTACGAGAAGTAATAGGTACCCCTAGGATGAAGGTGAATGAGGGAAAAGTATTGTTTGACAATCTATGAATCAAACTGAATCACGGAATCGTTCGTGCAAGGAAGGAACCTAAAGGGACCGCTGGCTCCGCGGGCCTTTTAAAGCGATTGCCTCCCTCCCGTGCTGTCCTCTCCTCTTTCGTCGTCAGCGTTTCCCCTTGGCGTGATGGCACCTGCCACTGCCACTACCGCTACCACCTGTGACCTTTCTTGCTACAGCTTCGCGCCTTCCTGATACCCACCCCGCGCCACCTCGAAAGACGATGCGATGGGGGGGAAGGAGGGGCTGTCACCACCCGGACCCCGACCTGCCCGATCGCCCCCAGCGCACGCAACGCGAGCGGCGCAGGTGACGCCATTGGTTCGAGAACATCGGGCTGCAGTTAGGGAAAGTCGCACAGCCTCCTTTCGGGTCTCCGGCATCTACAGTGCCCAAGGTTTGCATGGGTCCCTCTATTGAAAGGGACGAGAAGAGTCCAAAGCCCCTTTTTGTGAGACCATGAGCAGTAGAGTTATCTTTATTCATTCAGCGGTAGAGACATTGGTCAGTTGATGCCAAGCTGTCGTCCCTGCATGTACTTGTTCTGCGCATTTCGCATGGTGACTGCATGTAAATGGGTCCAAAGGTACATGATTTATGATAAGGTCATCTGGGTGAATACCTTGAGGCCCAGGCTCTTCGCAAACACTGCCCTCTTTCTCTTGGCTTTAGCCGTCTACCACAGTACAACATTGGGCTGCCTCACAAACTTGACTTTTGGAATCACTCTTCTTCACAGCCATCGAATTTCTCTCCGCTAGCAATTTGGAATGATGCTCGATACAAAGCATGCGCCACAGATGACGACTAGTGGCGATGACGTTCAGCGATCGATGCCTCGGCCTCTTTCGTGGAAGCTTCCATCAGCCTTCAGCTCGAGCATAAGGTCTCGAGGTAGTTACTTATCGTGGCAGTGCATCCTCATGACTGCCAACGTCAAATGCGAGTCTGTACCCCAGTGCAGAATACGCCAGACTCTCATTGGGCCATGACCGAACTCTCAATTGCTTGATTCAACTACCTAGGTATATCTCGTGTTCGCGTTATTTTATGCATACTTTATTCTCAAAAGGCCAAGACCGCATCTACTGACAAACCCTGTACGTATCTCCCCGCTCATTAACAATCCCGTCTTGTCTTTTCTACCTCTAGTTCGCCAAGCTCTCTGTGTCCTCCTCCTCTTGCGGCGGGAACCTCTCATTCCAAGGCTCAAAGAGCTTGGACGTTTTGGACAATCCTCCAATGGTCTCCCAGATCAATAAGAAGCCGAACAAAGCCATGATGACAAACATAAAGTCCTCGGCGTTGAGATGATCGTGCGACTCGGGCAAGACGATGAGGATGATGGCCACAACCAATCTCATGCCGATACGCGGAACCTGGGTTAGGAAGAGCTCACACTCTCCTTCGACTCGATATAGCATCCCGTACACCCACAGGCAAAACATGCCGACTCCCAGTCCTCCTCCAAGAAGCCAGCGCTGTCCATCTTCAAACTCCTCCACCCCGGTGCTCGCTGCCGCAACGTGACCTCCGATGAGGAACGAAGCTGCGAGCGGCAAGTGAAGGAGGAAAAAGCCAAAAGCCGTCCAAGCGGATCGTCGGATTGGGTGGGTCGCCTGAATGCTGCCGTCGCCGCTCGAATAGATCCAGTTGAGCACAAAGGCAATGACCAAAGTGCAAACGGCCTTGGCATAGCCCGATGTCAAGCCAATACCCGTCTTGTTACCCACGATGATGCTGTACACAAACTCTCCGAGAATAATAATGAAAAAGGCGCCCATGCGATCGATTTCGTGGGCAATATCGACGGCGGTGCTGTAGGTCAGCTTCAGCTTGCGCTTGATCCAAGGACTCAATGTGAGGGCCCAAGTCGCCTCCTGGTAAAAGATGGACACGGCAACAACAGCAGCCTTGGCGCGGATGCTGATGCTCTCAAAGAATAGAGGAATGGTGATGAGCAAACCGACAAACATGAACCCAGCCATGATGCGAGCCTGGGTACGGTGCTGATAGGCAGCAATCGAAGTGAGGACGAAGACGCTCAGGGTGGTGAAGCGAGCGACGAGGTAGGCGCCTGCGGTGGTGCGCATGGCCGAGATGTCCTCGTCGGCGAAATTGGCGTTGTTGGCGTAGAGGACCAGGAGGGCCATTACCCAGAGGATGACGAGGCGCTGCAGAAGGTCGTCGGTGTAGTATGAGTTCATGATCTCGCGGAGATCGGCCCAGATGTGCCAGGCCGGGGCGAAGATGAGGATGTACTTGGCGAGGTGAGCGCCGTCTGGATGCTCTGCCAGCTCATCGCTAAAGTTGGCGACGATGGCGACGTCTGCGGTGAATTAGTCTTTGTTGTTGAAAGTCAAGGTTGGTGATACTCACAGAGCAGATCGAGGAAGAGCTCAAAGCGCCCCGCCTGACGCTCCTCCTCAGATGTCTTTTGCAGCTCTCCCTTGTAGAACCATTGCAGCGCCCTAGGCCTCTTGACGACGAAGCAATCAGCTTTGGCGTGACCCTGAAGCTCGTTGCAATTCATCTTGAAGCAATTATGATGATGCAAAGGGAGAGGCAAGGTGAGGAGGAAGAGGGGAGCTTTTTGTGCTACGGGCTTCTCATTGGAGCTTGCTTGTCTTGCATTTTACCTTTTTTAACCTTGTGTCTTTGTTCAGCTGAGACTAGGGGAGTTTAGTTTAGGTGGTTGATGTGGCTGACAGGGCCATTACCAACCCATGCAGGGGATTACACATGCAGATTGGATCCGTCTAGTTTAGTGGTTGGTGATGGTGATGATGTCTTGTGTAGCTACGGTTTGTATATGGGGGTTTCACAGCTCACTCTCATTCTCACATCCCAAGCACATCCATCGACTCCAAGATGCTCAATCCGTCACACAAATAATGACGGCCAATTGGGTTCAGACCAAGTTATGCTTGATTAGCTTAGACCCCAAGGGTCGGCCGCCTCCAACTAAAGTTTCCCCTCCTCACACCTCCACGCTTTCGGCAGTTTAACCGTGACCCTTGTCAGCATTACCAACCTCCTCTCCACTATCGTCAAACTTGCCATTACCGCAAACTGCAAAGCCATTGTTGGAATTCCCCATGTCGTTGCTTAGAATATCACATGCCCGCATGTCTCCTTCACTCGATCTGTGAGCTCTTTTAAGCTCACCTCGTCCTGTGCGCCTACTACCAAGTGACCTAGGCTGCATCCTGACTCATCTTCGTACCAGCTCAGGATACACATACGACCTTCCTGGAACTCACTCGAAAACATGTTAATAAACTCATCCCTACGCTTCTCCACGTCAACGGCGAATGACGAAGCACAATCGAGGCCTCTGCTCGTAAAGTGCGTCCTCAACAGCGGCAGAGAACACGACCCTGTAGTCCGCACATTGAGGTCAACAACATAGAGACTCCCATCGGCATCCTCGAGCACGTCTGCGCCCGCAGGCCCGACGTAGCCGTACGACTGCAGCCATTCCGAGATCTGGGCCACCAGCGAGGAGAACTTGAGACGGAGCTCGTTCTGCTGGCGGTAGTCTATAATGCTGCCGACCCATGCCGTGTCACCCTCGATGATCTGCTCCGAGACACCGAGAAAGATGGGCCGTCGTCCTTTTTCGTTGACGAAAAAGGTTATGCCGTAGTCGCCGATTGGGTCTTGGATAAGGTCCGAGAAGAGGAGGGTCGCTGGCTCGAGGTGCGAGTTGGTCTCGTTGACGGACGAGAGCAGACGACTAAGAAAGCCTTTTCCGAGGTCGTTGATGATCCCTTGACGATCTTTTTCGGTCCTCACGATGAACGTACCCGCTCCTCCAAACGTCATCTGGTTCTTGAGCACGAACGGCAGCGGGTACGACTCGATGGCCTGGTACAACCTCAAACTCTGCTCCCTCAACCAAGTCCCACGGGCTCCCACGCAATCCCTGGGTATGACGAAGCCATCCAGACAGTTCTCGATGCAGAGCGCACAGCATGACTCGGCGATTATGGGGAAGCCCTCGACAGTGACAGCCACGCTCTTGGGCGTCGGGAGGCCAGACTCGGCGAGGGCGCGCTTCGTGTTGAGGAACCAATGTGTCTCGAGGGGTACGACGTTTTCGTACCCCTCAAGGTAGTCACTAATAGCCTTGCAGGCTACAACATCGATGTTTGCCTCCTTGATGGGGATGTACTCGGGTCCGTCGCAGAAGACGAGGGGAGGTCGCTGTGCATCCGACAGTGTGGCTAGCGTCTTGACAACTTGCTTCTGGTCATGTCTCTTGCGCTGTGATGAGGAGCCCATGTGGAAAAACATGGCAGGTGACGTGCCACACATGAAAGCATCTCGCTGGTTTAGGAGGGAGAGATACTTGATGGTCGTTATAGCGTCGTCGGCGGGAGTAATATCATGGCTGCTAGTGAAGGGGCTATCTTGATAGATGTATTTGCGGTTGGGAGGCACCTTAGGACCGAGTGTTAGAGTAGCGCTAAAGGTACCCAGGACTTGGCCGATACGCTTGTCGGCAAAGGGGCTCCCAGACTGACGGTATAAATCCGTCAGCGTAGTGTCTAGCACCACGGTGGGCAGCTTCATAGTCGTGTCGGTGACGGTCATTGTGTGAGCATGTCATTGAAAGTAACTCGATAAGAGGGGATAGGGGAGAGGTACTCTTCTATATACCTCTCCTTCTCCTGAAGCGTCATGGTTGATACTTGACAAAGCACTAGAAACATGGCAGATCTTCCTCGGAACCCGTCTTGCGAATTCTGCCATGACGACACAACACCAAGAGATGGTGATCGGATAGATTGATGTGTGGCTGTAGCACGGAAGAACTGTCTCACTCGAGGACCTGCGTAGTGTTGTGCGTGAACGAGCATACATCGTCAGTGTCAGTCAGTATTGCATAGCCCGTACGACGAAGTGGGGAACATCCTGAGCCTGTAGACTTGACACGTTCTTGCTTTCAAGGTACTCGTCGAGAATCTGAGAAGATTCATGGTGTTATGATCGACAGCCTTGATGGGGGTTTAGCTTTTGAGTCCCTTGACGGTGTGTTGGACAAGGTGCGGAGCTCGATGGATTTGGATATATCGGCATGGTGGATGTCTCGCACGGCGTTTCTCATTTGATAATTGATAAAATAAGGCTATATATGATACAAGTATAGTGACTGCCTAAGAAGAGCCAATGGCTCCTTTGTCGCCTCCTCGGGAGAATATCTCAGCTCCAGTGTTTCAAGGAACTGACCGACAACGGATGGTGTCATAGAGAACTTCCATCTCGGCCTCTGAGCAACCACGCAACTCCTTTCGCTTCCTGGCCAGCAGCAAGATATACCCAATAATCCACATCTTCCGGTCTGTTGCAATCACAGGTCATCCGGCACCAAGACATCCTGATCTGGATCAACATCAAATGGAGAGTCACCGTGAGCACCCTTCTTCCTCCTCGCCTCCTCATCAAACCTACCCTCAACATACCGCTCCGACACACAAATCGTCTCCCCCGCCCTGAAAGAGAGGTTGTCGCACCTAGACTCTATATAAGGGTTCCAGTCCACCAGCTCGCCCCTCTCAATGCCCGCGGCGGCGGCGATCGAGTCGCACGTGTCACCCACTTCGATGGCGTGGAGGCGACACGGGCTGGGGATGCAGAGCAGGCCGAAGCGGTAGAGGTTCCCGGGGACAAAGTCGAGGCCGTTGTTCCTGCTCAGGTCGCGCGTCGTGACGCCGTGCTCCAGGGAAAGGCTGAGCCAGGTGTCTTCTGGTTTGGCGTGAATGAGCTTCTTGCATGTACAGTCCCCTCCTCCGCGCCAGCAGTCGGTCACCCTGTTTCTTGTTAGTGTTTTCGTCCAACATCAGAGAGGAGGGACGGACCTAAACGAGTTTCCTTCGGGTGGGCAGTATGAACGTTGAAAAGCGTAAAGTTGAGTAGCCCTTTCTGAGGCTCTTGGGTTGAGGGGGCATGTAGCCTCGAGATGGAGCCTCCTGGACCAGCACCCGTCGCATCGCAGGTCGGTCAAGACGCGGGGGAGGCCCTTCTCCCCCAAGACGCTGCAGTATTGGCCATCACTAGAAGACGGTTAGTCAGGAATGGGATGATGTAAATGAACGAGCGTTCAACTGACGGGTTCTTGAGACATCTGCGGTTGTACGCAAAGAGAGCCAACTCGGCGCGATGATGCGGCTTCCAAGGCCGCCCAACGCCAGGCTCCTTGTACACGGCATCCCCGCAGTTGCTCCCCACGGACTGCCGATACTCGAGCAGGCTCACATAACATGAGTCGGTGCAGAATGGGTCCAGGTCGTCATCGGTGGGGAGACGGCTTCCCTCACGGTACATGGAGCCGGTTTTTATGAACTTGTTCAATTCTGGCCCGCACGCGACTTCGGCGCTGAAGGCATCGCGGCATGCGTCGTCGCCAGTTTGTCCGTCGACGAGGCCGTCGGCGAGGTTGAAAGAGGGGTTTGCTCCGGCCGCGAAGACGGCGAGGTAGAGGATGGCGCCTAAAGTCCGTAGCGAGGACATGGTCGCGATGACACGAGAGTCTCTAAAGTTGGAAGGATATCGTCAACCTGCTCTCTCTCGACTTGGAAAGGAATTATCAAGGACTAGATGAGTTGGTCGACGACATGAGATCATGTTGAAGCCCCGAGCTGAAAAGATGGCTGTGATGTGATCCCTGCTCAGGCTTGCCTAGAACACGAGGAAGGATGCGATGAGGTGGCTTAGCGAGCATGAAACCGTAAGCAGCCAATTAATTGATCCCTAGCATCACCATCTCGAGTCTCGGCCATTGCCTATTCTGGACCCTTCAACTGTCTAGTGATAATACCAGTCTTATATATTGAGTACAGTATATACTCAAACCGTGATGGCTTCACCAATGGCAACTCAGCTCAGTCACAGTATAGAGACAGGGACAGTATAGAGACAAAGATGGCAGGTAAAAGAGTGGCATAGACGCTCATCTAAATTACGCTCTAAAAACTAATGTAAGGGTATCGAGTTCATCAAAGACGCATGTGTCCACTCCTTCGTTTCCCGTGATATGAATTAGACAGACATTTCAGTTCATCCAGCGTCATACATCGATCATATAAACTTTTTCTTCTCTTCTTCACCAAGAGATTCGTCAGGGGGCATCTCGTCCATCCATCACTTCACATCACCAACGTCACGTAGCCTTGGTTCATGCCTCGGCCGTTCCGTTGGTCTGCTTCTCCTTGAGCTCCTTGAGCTCCGCCTCCAATGCCTTGATCTTCTCGAGAGCCTCGGCAGTCGCCTTCTCGGACGCCTCGCTCTTCTCCACGGCCTCCTTCTTCTCAGCCTGGATGGTCTTGACCTTGTCAAGGGCGTTGGAGAAGGCAGACTGAGCAGCCTTGGTCTTCTCCTCGGCATTAGTCTTTTCCTTCTCGAGGGCAGTGGCCTTCTCCGCCGCAGAGGTCTTCTCAGCCTCCAGAGCCTTGACCTTCTCCGCCGCTTCAGCAGCCTCCTTGTCGGAAGCCTCAGCCTTGGCGAGAGCGTCGGCCTTCTCCTTCTCCAGAGCTTCAGCCTTCTCCGTCGCCTCGGAGGCCTGCTTCTCAGCCGCCTCTACCTTGGCAATGGCATCAGCCTTCTCCTTCTCGGCAGCCTCAGCCTTGGCGACGGCATCAGCAGCCTCCTTAGCAGAAGCCTCAGCCTTAGCAGCAGCCTCGGTCTTCTCCTTCTCGGCGGCTTCAACCTTCTCGGCAGCGTCAGAAGCCTGCTTCTCAGCGGCCTCGACCTTGCCGGTGGCCTCAGAAGCCTCCTTTTCAGAAGCCTCAACCTTGGCGATAGCATCAGCCTTCTCCTTCTCCGCGGCTTCGGCCTTCTCGACGGCAGCGGTCTTCTCAGCTTCGGCAGCCTTGACCTTCTCGAGAGCCTCCTCCTTCTCAGTCTGCGCGCTGGTCTGACCAGCCTGAGCCTCCTCAAGCTTGCTCTTCAGATCAGCCTCGGTGGCCTGGGCCTCCTCGAGCTTCGTCTTCAAGCCGGACTCGGCGTCGGCCGACTTTTGCGCATCCGCTTCCAGAGTGGCGATCTTGGCCTCGGCCTCCTCAACCTTGGTCTTGAGCTCAGCTTCGGCGTCCTTGGCCTTCTGCAGCTCCGACTCGAGGCTGGCGGCCTTGGCCTCAGCTTCCTCGACCTTGGTCTTCAAGGCGGCCTCGGCATCCTTGGCTTGTTGGACCTCAGCCTCGAGGCTGGTGACCTTGGCTTGGGCTGCCTCGACCTGGGCCTTGAGCTCAGATTCAGTCTCCTTGGCCTTGGTGGCATCAGCCTCAAGGCTGGTAACCTTGGCCTCGGCCTCCTCAAGCTTGGTCTTCAGACCGGACTCGGCCTCCTTGGAGTTTTGAGAGTCAGACTCGAGGCCAGCAATCTTGGCCTGGAGGGCTTCCTTCTCCTATTTACGCATTAGCTTCTGTGAGTGAAGTTGTCAAGAGAGATTGCTTACCGCCTGGGAGGCCTTGAGGTCCTCCTCAACCTTTGTAGCATTGGTCTTGGCCTCCTCCGCTTGCTTCTCGACATCGTTCAGCTTAGCCTCCTGCTCCTCGAGCTTCTTCTCGAGAGCGGCATGCTCCTCAGTCGTGGCGGTGAGCTTGGCCTGAACCTCGGCGGTCTCCTTCTTGGCGGCCTCCAATTGAGCGGCTTGCTCCTCGCTGGACTTCTTCTGGGTCTCCTCGGAGTCAGCGAGCTGCTTCTTGACGGCCTCAAGGTCGCTGGAGAGACCGTCGTGGGTGGTCTGCAGGGCACTGTGCTTCTCCTGCCACTCGGAAGCCTCCTTCTGGGCAGCCACCAGCCCGGCAGAGGAGTCACTCTTAAGTGCCTCGTTGTTCTTCTCCAGGGAAGCAACCTTCTCCTTGAGTTCAGCCAGCTCCTTCTCCAGGGTCTGGTTAGTCTGCTCGAGGGCGGCGTGCTTGGTCTGGAGCTCGGCAAGCTCAGCCAGCTGGGCCTTGAGTGATGAGAGCTCACTCTCGGAATCCGTCTTGAGCTTGTCGTGTGTTTGCTGAAGGGCAGCAGTCTTCTCCTCAGCCTGAGCCAGGTCGGTCTTGGCGGAGGAAAGCTGAGCGTCGGACTCCTCCTTGAGCTTGTCCAGAGACTGCTGAAGGGTGGCGTACTTCTCCTCGGATCCGGCCAAGGCCTTCTTCTGCTCATCCAGAGCGGAGACAGCGGCAGCCAGGTCGGTCTCGAGCTTGTCGTGAGTCTGTTGAAGAGTGATGTACTTTTCCTCGGTGCCTGTCAGGGCCTTCTTGCCCTCGTCGGCAGCGCTGGAGGCGGCGGTGAGGTCACCCTCGAGCTTGCTGTGGGCCTGCTGCAGGGTCTGGTTCTTCTCCTCAGCCTCGGTGATCTGAGCCTTGAGGGTGGCAATCTCCTTGTTGAGGGCAGACTCGAGGGCCTCGCGGGCCTCCTTGACCTCGGCGAGCTCGGCCTTGAGAGCGGCGAGCTGGTCGACGATGGACTGCTTCTCCTGCTCCAGAGTCTTGAACTTGTCCTCGAGGGCAACCAGCTCGGCCTTGGCGGCGTCGAGCTCCTGGGCGCTCTGGGAGGCGGCTTCCTTGGTGCTGCGAAGCTGCTCGGAAGATGTGTCACCGCCCTTCTTGAGCTCGTCCTGCAGGATGGCGATGCGAGCGTGGGTCTCGTCGAGAGCCGACGAGGACTGAGCCTCGAGCTCCTTGATCTTTTTCCTCAGGTCGTCGACATCCTGAGAAACTGTTGTGCACTCCCTCTCCTTCTTGCTGAGGTCCTCCTCGAGGACCGAGATGGTCTCTTCCCGGTCGGCGAGCTTCTTCTCGAGCGCCTGTCGCGCGGCGATGGAGTCTTCACCGCTACTGCCTGAGAAAGAAGATATGACACCGCCCATGTCGATCAGATTTTGATTATGGGTCCTGGGGGTATGATGATGAGGGGAGGAGAATGAATACGAAAGGAAAGAAGAGAGGAAGAGGAAAAAGCTATGAGAGGCTTAGGAATTTGCAAGAGGTGAGAGGTAGGTAGGTTGGGCTGCAGACGGGAAGCCTTTCTTTTTTTTTTTTCACTCAATGGGATGGAGGGCGGCTGCGTAGCTTTAGGTACCTTGTGGTTGGTGGTGCAGTGGAGGCGGCGGCGGGTAGGTAGCGTTAGGTCAGGTATGAGGTCGGGTGGTGGGCTGCCCGCCTGCTGTGCTGGCCTTGGCCTGGATATGGATGGATCAATGGCGGCTAGCTAGCCCAGGTCCCGTCCAAAAATCGTATCAGGCCTCTCCTTGGGTGATAAATTTCTCGGGCGGTCACCTCGGTGATAAAATGAATGGCTGGGCCGTGCTCGGTAAGGCAACATTGAATGCCAAGCGGGATTCACGGCCTTAGTTTGGCCCTTTTGGGTCTGAAATGTTCGACTTGTCCATATCAATGCATCTGTTGCGGTCCCTTGTGGGGGGTTTTGGTTGCTCGACATGTCACCGTCTGCCGCGTAGACAGCAGAGCTTTCTCGACACCACCACCCATGGCAGGGTAAGAGTCATGATGGAGGGGAACCACCAGCTTCTCCCAGCTTCTATCAAACACTCTCAAACCCCTCCTCGACCCTCGATTGCAAACATACGATAACCGAATTACCACCTCGCAGCCTTGCCCCGAAAGAATCCTTGGACAATCCCCCACGGTCCCGCTCCATGAACAGTCACATCTAGCTAGCACCGCTACATCACCCGACTCATAGCCCCGGTCTGCTCCTCTCCTTCTCCTCCTCCTCAACAACAACCCTGTGCAAAGGATGGCTGGCATTGCGAATCGTTGACTATTTCGTCATCATTGGACCTTCATCTAGCCCAGCCCGCCCTTTTCACATGTCGGGCTGGCCCTCGTCATTCCCTGCAGGTGCCCGAGGACAGGCGAGGCTGTCCGTCCGTGCCCGAGTCCATCCATGTCAAGGTCCAGAGAGGTGGAGTGAAACTTTTTGATAACCGAACACAAACAATCAGAGATGCTATGTATGCCTATATGCCATTATAACCCAACCAAATCAAACCAAACCCAACAAACCCAAGCCATGTTCTTCATTGTCCTGCCTTTCGGCCCTCTTTTCGCCTTTTCGCCAATCCCTCTGTCTTTCCGTCCGGCCGTCCGTTGTTCGGCCTGGTCCGGTCCGTCAAATAACCCCGGCACAGTTCCATATCCTGCCGGGTCCGTCACCCTCCCTTTTGCTTTTTGCCCGGTCCATCAGACTCCATGCGCTTTCATTTCATGGACTCGTCATTACATGTTGCAGATCAAATCATAGTGTGGTAAAAAACAATGCGAGCGTAACAAGAGGGGAGTGCGTGCTTGCTGCAAAGTCTTTGAGAGAGCCGTCCCCAGGACCACCGTTCATAGTGTCCTGGAGCAGGTCATCAACAGCATCCGACATCGTGGTCGAGGCTTCTTCCCATTTTCAGGGTAAACCAAACAGCAATCCTCTGTTTCTAGAGGATTCGGCCGCCTCTATTTCTAGAGGAGCACCAGTAGCTGACTGATGGTATGGTTTGAGCCGTTGAACGTATGTGAAGGGTACCATCCCAGAACCCTCAGCTACTCATCTAAAGGTAGCTCGAAAAGGGCCTTCAACCTTGATGTCCTTAATTCCCTCGGGCATCAGCCGCAGCCACTCGTTCCAGCTCTCGAGGTTGACATTGTCGTCGTCCAGACGAATCGACAGATGCAATTGCGGACTGTTCTCGTACGACGAGAAACTGCTGCGCATCGGGCTGTTTTGGTATACCGGCGACAAGAAGATTGACGGAAGTCTCGAGTTACCCGACATCATCATGTGCAGCGGCGAGGGGAAGCTAGTTACCACCTCTTGCTCTGGGTTCTTGTCCTGTACCATCTTGGCATAGTGGGAGAACAGGTTTGCGTGCAGCTCAGCGGCCGAAAGGGGGCTCAACCGTGCTGCCCTGACTCGAAGTTGCTCAGCCAGAGCTCGTGTGAAGGCGCACCGATCGAGGCCATAGAAGTGCTCCTCCGACACCGACGCTGCCAGCAGCTCCAGGACGCCTTGCTGTCGAACCATACGGGATGATGGATAGTACGCCGCATCCATGATGATGAGAGTATCGGCTCGAGCCTCCTCTAGGGTCTGCTGAATTCCACCCCATCGGATTGTCGAAGCCCGTTCTGGGTCTCTCGAACTACACTCATGTTAGCACCAAGTTGAAAGGATCACATGTGATATCCTTACCTCGCCAAGACCATCTCGCGATTGCCGTCTAGATATGTATGTCCGGCATAATAGACAATCTTCAGGACATCGCGTTCATCACGGTCCTCGGCAAACTCGTTGAGCTGTCGCGAAAGCCACCTCCAGGAGCTCTTGCAGCCGTCAGACGACGAGGGTATTGTCTGAACCTGGAAGCCATAATGGTAGTACTTGTCAAAGACCTCACCAAGCTCCCGAACAGCCGAGTGAATCGTAGACACGTCCTCATCGTCCTGCCAGAACAGAAACAGGACCTGGACCGAGGTGTACCGGTCTCGGCTTGGGGTGGAGAGCATGCGCCCCACGTTAGTCTGAAGGTCGTTCTTAAAGCTCTCAATACCTGGCAACGACAACGACTTCTCGAGGCGAGGACCCGATGGCAGCGGAGTGCGGATTCTAGCATCGCTCAACGGAGGCCGGCCGGGTTGATGAGAAGAGGGAGGGTTCGAATCAATATCCATCTCTTGAGGGTCGTGGGCGAACAGGGACTGGACGTTGGCGACGGCGGGGGCGGGGCTCAATGGCCGGCCAGCAGCGGCGAGGGAGGGCGCGATGTCCTGGATAGTCGGGCTGTGGGATCGATGAAACTTGGAGACTACGTCCTCCCATGTCATGTTGTGGTGACTGGGGTGGCACTATATTAAGAGGAAGCCAGTGTTGGCATGTAAGTCGACAATTGACACGGGAGAGATAATAACAAGGGTTCGGTCAAGCGCAAGTGCGCATCTTGCAGGGCAGGCAATGACTTACAGCAACTCTGCGCCTCCGGCAATCATTGCAAGCACCGAGCTTCCTGATGAGTGCGGCGCGCTCTCTAGACTGCTGGGAAAGGGGCCCGGTCCGTCTCCTGCTCGTGCGGCGGTTGTTAGAGACGTCGGAGCCATCCTTTACAGAGAAAATAGACTGGTGCAGGTTAGGAGAGGTGTCGGCACTGTACGATGTGTTGTTGGTCTCCGTGGAGGCCAAGGTAGCGGTAGTGGCCTGCGTCGAGATGGAGGAGCATGTGTCCTTTCTCAGAGGCGGAGTGACTGGGTGGAGGTGGTGGTGAGAGTGCTGCTGCTGATGCTGCTCAAACGTATAATGCGCCGGCGAGGTGGGCGACGGCTGGCGGAGCGGGGGAAGCTCATCGGGGTTTTGCGGGAGGCAGTGAGAGGGTGCAGAAGCGGCGGCGGCGGCGGCGAGAGCAGCAGGCAGCGAAACGGGAGGAGCAGACGGCGAGGAGATAGGCGGCAGCACGGGAGTTGGAGCGGTCTCGGAGACGGAGGTCGGCTGCGAGGGCGACGGTGATGGCGGAGGCTGCGGTTGCTGGTGCTGGTGTTGGTTGATGGGCGCGACAGCGGAAGCTGGGAGAGGAGCCTCGGCCAGGCTATGGGCGACGGTGTTCATGGCTAACAGTGCAGGGAGATAGGACAGGCGCGTTGAGAAATCAAACGCCCATTATCTCGGAGGGGAAGATGCTGAGGGGAGGAAGAAGAGTCGAGCGGGCGGGAGGCGGCTCGCAGGCGTCAAAATACCGTGCCAATCGATGAATTGGCTAAAGCCGAAGCCGTGATAGGTCGTAGCCGTTAGGTTTGTTGCGCGCGGGTGTGCGAATTGTGTAGGCGCAGGCGCAAGCGTACGGCGCAGGTAGGCCGTGAGCGATGCGTTGAAGTGTGCGTTGAAATAGATTTGACCCCACCAAGAGGCGCGTCCAAGTCGAGTAAAGAGGATCGCAGGCGGGACAGGGTATTGCTGCACTGTTCTGCAGGATATAGGGACCCGTCTCCGATGCGAGGTAGTATGAAAGAAGAGGATAGAGCGGGTGGTGAGCGTCGAGGTTAAACAAAGAGGGGCTTATTGGTGGATAGGTAAGGCAGGTCAGGTAGGCTGGATGACTTGTGACGGCAAGGCAGAACAACCTGAGTGAGGACAGGAATGGAGACGCAGTGTAAATGGGGCTTGTCGGGCGGCGGGCAGTTCAATTGAACGCAACGTAGCCCAGGGCAGCAGTAGAATTGGTAATTGGAACGGTAATGGCAAAGCCGGGGGCGGGCAGCTCAAGCAAACAAGGCGAACAAATTGCAGCCTCCTCGGGTGGGCGCGCAACGCACGATGGCGACTCAGTGGAGGAGGTGGATGACAATTCCGTCCCCGGGTCGGTCGCAGAAGAGGCGCGCGGATTCGGTTTTCGGGCGTGCTAGGTGCGTAGTAATTGGAGGGAGCCCCGGAGTCGGGTCAAGACAGCGAGCGGGCGGAGATGGTAGTCGTATATACGAGAGGGCCGGGCTCTGTGTGGTTGTATAACTGGCAGCTTACTCGGGTTGGATAGATATGCAGACTTCTCTGTTGCAGGTAGACGTCGACAACTCGTCAAGGTGAGTGAGGAGAGCAACGGTGAGAGGAAAGCAGCTCGAGGTCAGTCCGCTGAGTTGGCCGAGGAAATGGGTTGGTAAAGAGAAGGAAGAGAGAGGTTCATGGAAAGAGACCGAGAGAGTTCCGTCTTCGCGAAGACGACCTAGCAGTTGGGAGTGGCGTGTGATAACGGAGGTGGAAGGGCGTGGGATGGGAATACCTAGGGGGAGGAGTAGGGCGAGCGAGTGGGAAGGGGGTGGGCGGAACCTGGGCACTGGGCGGCAGAGAGGAGCCCAGTGCATGCGGTGACAGTGTCAGAGCAGAGGGGGAAGTGGACTTCCCCGGAGGCCTAGGCCCAAGTATCAGCACACGGCAATTGTATGGAGGTGGTACTTGCAGCCGAGAATAAGGGACCGGCCCGGGAATCAAATCAACTTTGGGGTAGAAACGAGCCACGGCGGGGGGACCTGAGTGTGGCCTGGGCTGCTGGCTGTAGTGGTCACTGGACTCTCAGGTGGGCTCAAGGTCAGTCGAGGTCAAGGCTGTCCGGCCGGGCTCACGGTGCCGGGGAGGAGGAATACCGACGGGAGATGCCAAGTTGACCGTACCGTGTTTGGTCCCAAGATTGGATGTCCAGGAGAGTGGTATTCCGTATCAGTCGGTGATGGCATCTGCCCAGGTGGTAAGTTCACAGAGAGACGATTGGCTCGGAAAGGCTCAGACCCAGGGCGACGGGCCAGGAAATACCGACAAGAGACCGCCGAAGTCCTGGGATGGATGAATGGATGAATGGAAAGATGGGGATGCAAAATGGGGGTCCTCCAAGGTGAGACGATTTAGGCTAGACCCGGCTACAGCATCCCGGCCGAGTACAGTACGTACCACAGTGAGATTTCTCAGCGACAGCGCCTCTTGATGTACCTCTGTACTGTACCTACGGGCGGGCTGTACCGCACCAACGGCCTGCGCCTGCACCTGCACATTGGGGCATCCATTCAGCCAGAGACATCAGTCGCAGAACCTGGTCTTTGTTTTTTTTCTCTTCCCTTTGAAAAGGAACATCCAGTCTCGCGTCTCAAGGCTAGGACCTTTTCAGTCCAATACGCTTCCCGCAAGGGTCACACCAGGTGGCGCCGCGATGGCGGCTCTGGCGGCAATCCTCAACTCCAGAATGTGGGCAGGTGGGCTTAATCTTTCTACTTTAGCTCTGCAACGCACCTACCAAACCTGCCGCTGATGGTGTTCCTCTGGCTCCAGCTCCAGCTCTGCACATCACTTGAACTGTCTCCATGGACTTTCCTCGGGTTTGCTTTCTTTTTTCTCTCTCTTAGACTTGCACCGCTTGTTCGTCTCAACCCGTCCCACTTTGACTTGCAGTCAATCGTCAACGGACCTCCTCCGAGACGGGATCCATATCTCACTGAGGGGTCTCCAAGAAGCGGTTCCAAGCCCAACTCCAGATATGTCGATATCAACCGGACAGCAGCCATTGGCACACAGCAGCAGCCCAGGTAAAGCAGTCAGGCGAGGCGATATCGGGGGCTCTTCCAAGGCCAGGATCTCGGTAGGGGTTGCCATGACCCGGCACGGGATTCCATCTTTCACTCCCGACCGAATACAACCCTCCTTCGACTATCGAATACCGTACCGGTCTGGCCGAGCCACATAATTCCTCCGAAAGGTCGTGATATGCCTGCCGTTGGAGGCTCATCTTGAGAAACCTTTCGGCTACAGAGCACCCCGGCTTGTCAGCAAACAGGCCTGGGGAGGAAGCCATGAACAATTGCACTTTGCCCGGTCGACATCCGTCTCCCCGTTGCACGCCTGCTGTACTCCAGATTCTGCAATGTAAGTACATATGTACCTGTGCCTTGAAGCCTGTCTGTTCTGTCATGGATGAGATGAATGTGAGGTAGGGCAGTCTGTGTGTGACCAGCACCACGGGTTGACCGAGGCCTGGTCCCTGCTCGCCGCATGGCCTGCCCATGGCACTTGATGCTCCCCCAAGGGGATCTGTGCAAGGGGCCCGTCTACGTTCCGTACAGGGCAGCTGTCTGGCATCTCGCCCAGGTCGCTCTATGTTGCCCGGAGGTGCAAGACCGAGCACAGACTCTCAAGCCCCAAATCTCACTCAACGTCACAGGCTCGCAGCGGACACGGCTCTATTCATCACGTTGTTATTATCTCTCTTGTTCCGCAAGCGAAGATGTGCTGTCCTATCTGCTCCCTTTCCGCCTTTTCAAACTCTCGGGTCATGGATCCATGCCGTTCAGTCATCAATCGTTAAAGCTCCGAAATCGCCGTTGCTCTCATGATGCTCTTGTCACCTCTTTGTCTTTGTCGAGCTCTTGACACCCACAGCGAGAGATAGCTGTGACCGGGTGCCTTCACCGGCCGGTGCTCTGCGGCCAGCCTCACCGGCGCCTGCAGCTCCGATAGGCCGAAGCGGGATGTGCTTGCATGAGTGCGCCTCTGAATCTGTGTCGACCGACAACCTAGAGACAGAACTTCTGCCGTCATTATCGTTCCTGTCCTCTGCCCGCATCCGCGCTATTTTTACTTCACCCACCCGTCCATTTACCGTTGCCACCCAACATCGACCTTCATCTCTCACCCCGTCCTCACCTTGTCCCCAATGCCTCGGTGCCTGGCTCTAGAACGCCCTAGGATGGCTGCTGGCAAGAGATCACCTGGCTGGCTCGATGGTGGTGACATCCCCAGATGTCTTGAGCTGGACCCTGGTTACCACAATGCATGAGGAATTCAGACACCATCATGACTCCCCTGGCCCCCACTCTCATCTTAGACACGATGCTCGGGCCCATTGACATGAAGACAGATCCCAGCGAAATACCCCATACGTCGACATCAGCCTCCGCTCCCGAAACCAAGACAGATTCATGTGCCATCAGCCTCGAGAACTTATCCGCGGCTAAGCATTGAGCTACCAAGGCCAAAGGCCGTCAGAGGGCCCTTCTCGACGCACCTACCACCACCCCTACTGCGCGTTCTAGCTTAGCTCCCCCAAGTGTCTCCATACCTCCACGCCTGTGCCCCACGCCCGCATGTTCCATAGGTGCGCCTCCATTGAAGGAGCTGGCCGTCTCCAGCCCATCTCCATCCCAACGTCCAAGGAAGAACCAAGCATCCAGAGAGAAAACCACTCAAAACGGGAACCGCACGAGGTTGTTGTCGTTCGCCGCCCTCCGCCGCCCCGTTTCGGGCTCGGTGAGAAGGGCGACGGTAGGGTCGAAGCTAACGTTGATATTCGGCTCTGACCTCGGGAAGCAGGCAGCCGAACCCAATTACAGTTAGGTAGTCATATAGACACCCTATCTGGCACTAATAAGGGAGGCTAGGCGAAGGGAGCAGGGCGATGCATCTTGAACGGCGGCGGGTTATTTGATGACGGTTGTTAGTGACGGGACGTTATTTCTTTGCAGAACTGGCAGACACATGGCTGGCCGTCCATCATCCGTCATCCCGTCCCTCCCTCTATCCCCCAATATCTCCCGAAGGAGCAAAACGAGCCCTCGACGCGCACACACACACTCACGCACGCACGCACACCCTCCCACAGTACGAGTATGCATGACAGACCTGCACGCCGCCTTGCCAGCCACCAACCGGGTCAAGACTCCTGTTGAGGAAGGGAAGGGAACCTGAGGCCACGGACGGGATATGTGTGACAGCAATCGGTGTCGTTCTGTTACCTAACAACTCAATGGCAGTTCTATCTTGTGTCAATTACACACGGGCAAAGGAGCCAACATGGCGCCCGTTCGCGGATGTTTGCGTGCGCGCATGGACGACGGGCGGCCGGTGGTCTAAGTCCGCAATGGACGACCGGACTCGTCAACAAGAGACGCTGGATCGGCTCACCTCACCCCAGGATTTGTTACCAGAAGGCGTCGGCAGCCAGGGGTGCTCTGCCAAGGAGCCAGGAGCTCATCATGACCAGGGGTTCTTACAGGCCAGGACAAGGGATGAATTCTCCGCCCCCGTGCCCGTGAGCAAGAGAAGGCCCAGTCTTTTGTTCTTTTTCTCTGTACTAAAGCAGCACCAGCAGCAGCCCCGGTCCCTTCCAGGACAGATTCACCGAGGTTAATACCTTGGGTCTTGGCGGCCATGTCTTGCACACCAGGCACTCTCATCTATCGCGTCCCCAGAACAACGAGACAAGAGAGGACAGGGCAGGGCAGGAAACCCCCCAGACAAGATACCTGGGATGCGCACAAAGCGAGCACGAGCTGCTGCGTAGATATCCGACCGCCACATGGTCGCACACATCGTCGGTGGCGGCATACCACATGGCCATGATGGCCTCATCTCATGCCCATGGCGGCATTTGCAGCAACTCCAAGCCCATGCATGATGCCATTATTTATGTACTCTTATTTCTTGGGCGTCTCAGGTCCCCAGGTCTAACACAGAAAAGAAGAATGTCAGCACACTCACCCGCCCGCACACACACACGGACACACACGCACAGTGAGAGAAACCCGAAATCTGGTCGGGTTTTCACCCCCCCAAGTCTGCCAGGTCCCGGGCCTTCACCGAGATCCCCTCGCGAGACATCACCAGATCTGACCCCACTTTTCTGGGCCTTTGGCTTCTGGTTGCCCAATGCTCGACAGCTTGATTCATTGACGCCGCATCCCCATGCCCGTGATGGACCGGGATAGCACCCGACTTGGACCTGGGCTGTCGGGGTCGGAGGGTGTGGTACGTACCTCCCGGACATGTACCTGCTCGACAGCCAATCGCCGCTCCGGCGACATCGGGGCCTTTCACCGACGCAACGCGATCCAAGCCGAAGGGACGAGTTCGGTATCCGTGCCTGACCTGTCTGTTTCTGGCTTCACCGTCTCACCACTTTTCGAATCACCTGGTACGCTTTTGTTGTCTAGCCTATTATTAAGCGTTGAGCCTCGGAGTTGCAACCTTTGACTGGACCCTTCACCTTGGCTTGGCCTGGCTTGACTCGCGTCATGGATGGATGGATGGACCGTTGTCTGTCTCCTTGACGTGCATCAGGAGTTGTCACATCTCAGGTTTCCGGTCGCCTGTCTCTGTTTTGCTTGCTTGCTTGCTTGCTTGTTTGTCTTGCCTCTCTGTCAAGCTTAAACCGTTCGGACCTTGATCCCGGGCTTATCTCCGGTCCTGACTCCCGAGGTCTATGGCCGGAGTGGATGAGGCTCGTCTCATCGGGCTAATTCAAGACCGAGAGAGATGCCGGGTCGTTGACATAGGTACGTACCGACATCCATCCCCGTCCATTTTATGCAGTATTTGCATTGCTGGTGTGTGCCTCGATGATCCCTCTCATTTGCAGGCTCTCTACATGTGTGTCTGCCTTTAGCTTCTGCAGAGCCGTCCTCGATGGTGTGCAGCACACGGTGGAAGCGGTTGAAGCAGTGTAGATCGGTGCCACTTGTTCCGCCACAATATGCTCTGAATCGAGTGCAAGCAGACACATCACTAACTGGTCTGCCAGCTTTGACGAATATCGTTGTGATACGTATCGTATCGGATCGGGCCAGGTCAACAACGGTGCCGTCTTACTGCTGGCTTTGTAAATTGCAAGTCCATATGCCCAACCAGCCTTACGTGGCACCCCGAGGTGCCTATTGTTCCCAACCATGACTCGTCTCTGTGCCTGACGAGGAGATATCAAACCAATTCCCAACACGATACATTAAGTTACAAGCATAACAGGAAGCTTCCTCAGTGAAGCACCAATCCGAGCCGAAGGAGTCAGACTCACCACGTCTGGTCCTTTGTCCAAGGAGAGCTCAGGAACTCGCCCCTGTCGTCCCTCGAGTACCCAATCTCATCCCGCTTGTCGTCTACAAGCCTCCCCCACTCGAGCAGCAGCCGGAACAGGTAGATGTCCATGTCCCTCTCGCCCAGCGCCTCGGCCGCCCACCGCGCCCCCTGCCGAGCGATCCACCGTGCGTCCTTGGCCCTCGCCTTCATGTCGGTGTCTCGCCCGTTGAGGTAGGCCCTCTTGTGCGTGCCTGCAAAGTACGACAGCGTCGTGTGCAGGCCTTGGTAGCGCGTGTCGATGGGGACAAAGTGCAACCACGGCATCAGCCGGTCCGTACACCACGTGCGGAAGAGCGTCGACACCATGGGCACGCTGCTGGACCGGAGAGTGCGGACAAGGTCGGGGGACGGCCCGCCGTCTTCGTCCAGGAGGAGGATGAAGCGGTACTCTAGCGGATCCTGGTCCTGAGCCTCGTCCACAATGCCATATGTTTGGTTAATGAGGACACAGTTTGGTCCGAGACAACCCGTGTAGTTGTTCATGCCCACGCTGAAGGGGGTCGCGAGGTTTGCTTCTGTGACGGGCACCCTTTCGTGTCGATACTTGGTGTCGTCTTTAGCGGTTGGCAAGATCATGGTGACCTTGTCATGAGGGTTCTGGTTTCCCAGAAGATGAAGCAGTCGAAATTTGTGGTTTCCGCGCAAGGCCTGGTCACTGATAGGACCTTGACCGGTCTGGCCTCGCCAGAACATGGCATCGTAGCGGCGGTCAAAATCCCACTTCATATCCGGCTTCGAATCGAGAGGCCGGGGAAGGGGGATGAGGATATCTTGGAACGGCTCCGTCTTGGAGCCTCCAAACAGGGGTAGCAGCTGCCGGATCGGCTCTGCGTGAGGGCTCGAGAGGGACATGCCGTGAAGGTACTTGAGGTCTGGCTGGGAACAGTACTCGAGAGATCGCTCCCAGTTCACCAAGATCTGCCCCTTGGAATGCCTTCGCACACAGGAAGAGCAAAACTCGCCAATATTCCAGTGGGGGGTTATCCGGGTCTTTGATCCAGGAGGGCAGGCCTCGACCTGCATCTGGCGATAGTCGGACGGGGAGATGAGAGAGTACGGTGAGTATCCCTTTCCAAATACCGGTTCTTGAGTTGATGCTCTAGAGTCGAGCACTTCTTCAGTTTCATTTCCACCATCTACAGATCTCTTGGAAATGAGGTTCACAATCGGTGTAAGGTCAGCTCGGCTCTGCCCCTTGGCATTCTCCCACGACGGAAGGATCCGTGGCGTAGGTTCCAGATTGACAGGAAAGAGAAGATCGGGAAGAAACTTGGCAAACTTGTTGATGGATTCCACGAGGTGATCCAATGCCTCAGCGTCAGGGCCCACAACATCAGGAGCTCGAGACGCCTTGCCCTCGTAGACAGTGATTGTGTGAACTCCTGGGAGTTTTGCCAGCATGACGGCCCTCTGGCGCAACTTGGCTGGCGGAACTGCCAGGAATGGCTTGAGATCTCTGTCGATCTGGTCGAATTGGTCAATGACGGTGGTGTTTTGAGCAAACTCGAACCAGTCGGCGAAGCCTGGGGGCGGATCACGGCCCTCGTGGCGTTCCTTGTAGATCCTGTGAGCGACGGGGAGACTACCGCTCATAGAAGCGTGCTGAAGCCATCGGTCATGTCTGATGTTTGCCCTAAAGACGAGATCGTCGATAGGATGGCGCTTGTTAAAGGTCTGCGGTTGTTGAATGGTGATGTAGATGCTGGTCCCCACAACTAGACCAACAAGTAAAGCAGTGAGCATGAAGCGCCGAACAAAGATGACGGAGCGAAGGTCATGGCAGTATGTAAAAATGATCATGCCAAATGCCACGAGCCAGAGCGGCATGATGGCAGGGAGCCGCGAGGGGTGCAGATAATCTCCATACGAGAAGATGTTCTCGCACGCCTTTGCCGTACCGACGAGAAAGGTGATGATACTGGATGGTGTAAGGGGCGATGTCTCACAGACCCAGAACGCGGCAGATATCATAAGCGTTGCAAAGGCGAAGCTGTCAACGATGATGTCGAAGCCGTACAAGAAGCCGAATCCTGTATGGAGAGATGAAGATCCCCTGAGAAGCCTGCTTCCAACCCAAACGCAACCCATTGACAGAGCCGATAGAACTAGAACCGTTCCCAAAGTCCTCAGACGAAGCTTGGCCGTCCGCGACCAAGCCAGTAGTCTCCATAGTAGGATGACGATTAGGGTATCCAGCATGAGCCCGACGCACTGAAGGAGCAGAGTGGTCCTCTTGCTCTCAATCAAGTCGAAGCAGTAGTACGTCGAGCGCGTCATCTGGCCGACAGCAAAGTACGTGCCCGTCGCAAACGTCAATACGCTTGACACGGCCATGGTGAGGACGACCCGAGGCCCGCTGAACCAGTCTATTAGGTCGTCAAAGCACGAGCGCCAGGGGTCATCCGGATCCTCTGGGGGAGGGAAGCCCCATTTCCGACGGGTGTTGAAGATTTCATATGCAAAGATGAGGACGCAGAGAAAGGACTGCGGATATGTCAGTCTTCAGGGGTGTTGTAGGAGTCAAGGGCAGCATACCTCGAGACCTGGAGTCGAGCATTGCTGCTGGTAGTTTACACGGTGAAAGATTTCCAGTCTGAGAACAATGCAAAGAACTAGGACAGGAAGTGAGAGACGTCGTGGCCGCTTTGGCTGATGGGCATTGGGGCCATTAAGAGCGGCATCTGCAGCACCATCCAGCAGAGACACCTCACGACGGTGTCTGGCAAAGCGTCCATCTGCACCAGGAAGCCACTTTGTAAAGCAGCTCGCACCGTAGCAAATGATGCCAGAGAGGAGAAACAAAAGGAATGACGATAGACGAGGGCTCTCTAAAGGGAGTTCACATGTGAGCCTCTCATGCCAAGACAAGGGTTGGTTGCAGACTAACCAGTTAGAGAATGCCGTTCCAGAGTCTGAGAGATGTAAAAGAATGACAAGGCGGCGCTGATTAATGAGAAATTAGTTTCAGATGTGGAAATTTTGACATTGGGGGGTATACCAGAGGCCGAATAGTTGAACGACCCAATTCTGAGCCATGATGCTGATGGGAGGGCCTCGGGCCGCGTTTTCAGGGCCGGGATATCGCGAAACAAAGACAGGAAAAGAAGGTGCCCTCTAGAGAAATATCGTCATGTCATTACGGTCGTGCCCGGGATTGCCTCGCCTCCTGCGATACTAAAAACATGAGGGGGGGAAACGAAACAAGTTCACGCCGTCGTAGATGAAGCTGTCATGATGAGGCCCCTGGTCATCTTTTTTTCCCCATTATCTCATATCAGGGGAAAGAGGCTGACGACACACATCGAAGCAGCCCCTGAGATATTACCTAAGCGGGCTATTTACAGCAAGTTTCAGCCACTAAAACGGGTTAATTGCCCCACTATTCCACCCAGCGGCAGGTAGCTCAAACTCCCCTGAGATCATCTCCAACTCCATGCCACCATCGCCAAAGAACATCCCCCGGCCTGTGATGTAATCATTGTTCTTTGTCTCTTTGCCATGGCCGGCTTCAACGATGCGCCCTTCATCAGGGGCCTAGCCGTGCCCTCCGTCTGCACCCTGATAATATTCCTCGGCTACTTTTCCCAGATCGTCTTCTCCTTCTCGACACTCGACCCGGGCCCGCCCTCGCGCTCCGAGACGATCCTCTTTAACAGCCTCCTCCTCGTCCTCTGGATAACATACTACCGCGCCGTTACCGTCGACCCGGGCCGCTATGTCTTCAAGGACCGTGTTATCGACGCAGATGGACAGCGCTGGTGCAACAAGTGCTCGGCGCCTAAGCCGCCGAGGTCTCACCACTGTCGCCATTGTGCGAGGTGCGTGCCCAAGATGGATCATCATTGTCCGTGGACACGTAACTGCGTGTCCATGACAACGTTTCCGCACTTCTTGCGCTTCCTCATCTACACGAACCTGTCGCTCTGGATGCTCGCATACCTCCTGTGGCAGCGCTTCGCTGTCCTCTGGGAACAGCGTCTCATGCCTGCCTACCTAGGTCCTAGCCTCCTTGGTCTCATATCTCTGTCCCTGATCACGCTCATCGACTTCTTCACCACTGTCGCGCTGGGCATCATGCTCATCAACACAGTCAGAGCTTGGATCTTCAACCAGACCATGATCGAGGGCTGGGAACAGGAGCGCCATGAGGCCCTCATCGACAGGGGCGTCAAGGACTGGTGGGACGTTACGGGGCCCGATGGTGAAAAGGTTCGCTTCGAGAAGCTCGAGTTTCCGTACGACATTGGCTTCTTTGCAAACATGTCCCAGGCCATGGGCACCCGCAATGTCATCTGGTGGTTCTGGCCCCTCGCGGGGAACCCGGTCATTGCCAAGGACGGTCGCGGATCCGGCTGGACATGGGAGGAGAACGGCTTCAACCGTGTCGAGGGTCTCTGGCCGCCGCCTGACCCGGATAAGATTCGCCGAGCAGGGCGGGGTTGGCCGGCCGCGAACCGCAACTACGCCGAGGAGCTCCGCCAGGCGAACCTGAACCCAGAGGAGTTCAAGGCCGAGTTTCAGCGACGGCAGAATGAAGATGCGAAGAGACGCAGGAGGCAGCTCATGGCCGAGCTGGAAGAGGTGGATGACTTTGACATGTACGACGATGAGGAGTATGACCGCGGCTTCGACGGGGGCATGGGCTGGACAAACTCGGACGGAGACCGTTTACGAGACTATGGAGTTGACGAGGAGGAGTCAGAGCCGGAACCCGAGTTTGAGGACGAAGATGTCCCGCTCGCAGAGCTCATACGAAGAAGAAAAGTCCTACAAAAGGACAACTACGACGATTAAAGGGACGTGAAATGAAAATAGAAAGAATAGAAATCTTTTTTCAGTTTAAAAGAAGCAATTTGACATTTCTAGAACAAGCAACAAAAAAACAGAGAAGCTAGTAGGTTTAAACATGTAGAAATCTCTCTTGATCCATGCTTTTCCTCCCACGTAAACCCTTCTCCCTTCCAAGCATACAGACGATGAATCCTCCCTGCCCCCTATACGCTTGCCCAAAAGCTTTCAAGAAAAACCCAACAAGCGGCCGTGACTCTTTCTCTTTTAGCCCAGCCCCCAAACAAACAAAGGGGCTTTCCCAGCAAGCAAATCAACTCGGTTGCCCAGCTCAGTCTTGTATACAACAAAAAATGCCCCCCCTCTTTCTCTTGCTCTTGCATGCTCTGTGTGCATGTGTATGTGTGGTGTGTGCGTGCAAGGTTGTAAATCGACATCTTTGTCATTATCTTTTTTGAACGGAAAGATTCGTGAAGCATATACTCGTGTCGACTACCAGTCATCATCATCCTCCTTCTCCCGCTGCATGGCGTTCTTGCGAGCCAGGAGAGCATCCGCCAGACTGCCTCCCAAGCTGGGCGTAGGAGTGCTGCTACGACTTCCGGTACTACCGTTCAGCGTGTTAAGGCTCATGCCCGAGTCGCGCTGCTGCAGCTCGGCAGGCTTGCGGTTAGCCGCAGGCCGTTTGGCCGGGGGCTGCGGAGGCGTCGGCTTGGCCCGTGGTGGGGCCGGCGGCGCACGCGGAGCCGGAGGAGCTTGTTCCTGAACATAGGCGGCAGGAACCCAGGCCTGCTGCTCCGTCTGCTGGTTCTTGGCTAGCCACCAACCTAGATGATAGTGTTAGTTGACATGTTCCATGGCTAGTATAAACAGGATGACTTACCATTGTTCTCCTTCTGGACAATCTCAACGATCTCATTGGCGTGGATCGAGAGCTCGTTCTCCCGCTGAGCCGCAAAGTCGTACAGAACCTTGGCCAGGATCTTGGGAGGGCTTGCTGGTCGTGCAGGGGCAGCAGGAGGGGGAGGAGGTGGTGGTGCACGTCCAGCACCGCTGGCATTGCGGGTATGGTTTGAGATGGAGTTTGCAACCGCAGCGTGTGCGTTTTGTGTCGACACAGGGCGATGGGGGACAGTGACGGGACCTTGGGAAGCGGCAGCGGGGATGGCGGCAGCAGCAGTGACAGCAGCTGGTGGTTGAGGAGTAGGTCGTGAGCCCGCACCAGGTCGAGGCTTGGCCGTTCGGTTGCCAGTGAGTCGAGATGGTCGGCCATTGGGACCTCCGGGCTTGATCAACTTGCCTCGAGTGATAGGTCGAGGGGGGACTGGCTTGCCCTTGGGAGTGGGCTTCGAGACCGAGTTTGGTGGCTCACCAGGTTGTGTGTGGATGCCACCACTCTTGTAATAGTCGACTGGAAGCTGGGAATCCTTGAGAACCTTGACCTGCTGCATCTTGCCTGGCTTCTTGGCGTATTCGATTGTGTCACCGATCTTGAGGTTAAAACCTCCAGGCATTACCCGCTGCATCTGGGTAAACAGTTCAGTCTTGAACACACAGTTCATCAGAGGATCCGGTTCCTGTGGAGAGCCAATGCCGAGTGAAAACCAGTCGTCGCGAGCCGTCGAGGCGCCAATGAACTTGATCGCGCCCAGAGGTACGGACTTTTCAGCCGAGATATGGGGCTGACCATTGACGAGGGCTTGGGCAATGATATAGAACTTGCTGTTTGTAACAACAATGATACGCGGGCTGGGCTTGCTGGAACGACCAAACTTGGCTTCCAGGATCTCAGCTCGGCAAGAGAAGATAGTCGTTTCGTTTGAGCCAATGCCGGCAGCATTGCGGATCTGCGCTCCAGGACCATTGGTAGCATTGATGCCCAGATAGTCGCCAAGGAATCTTCGGGAACCCAGAAGACTCATACGACGTCTCTCCTTGCGTCCTCCGAGAACCCGGTGGCCCTGGTCTCGAAGTTGCAAGTACTCGGCTCCAGTTCGCTTCTTCCTCCAGAATCTCTGGATTCGAGTGGCGGATTCGGCTCGGTAGGCAAGGTAGGCTCTCCACATGCGCTGGATTCGGGTGGCCATGTTGTGCCAGTATCTATCTCTCATGTGCTCAAGGGCGAAGAGAGTTTCAGGGGCCTTGATGAATGCCTTGGTGACTCCCATCTGCCACTCCTCCTTGGGGATGCTGGTATCCTTGAGAATCTGCTTGACAGCAGCCTCGGTGGTACCGTCCCAAGTGTATTCACCAGCATACGATGTAGCAGGTGACAAGAGGAAGAATCGGTCAACAAACTTGTCGAATGCTTGACGGTAAGCGAAGCCGGCTCGACGAATGCGAACGTTCTCCTGAAGACCAAGATACTTGATCTGATGAAGAACATTGGGGCCGTTGTACTCGGTGGGTGACTTGTTCTCGTTCGGCTTGATGGTTCGGATGTATGAAGGCTGGCACTTCATCAAAGTATCGACCAGGGCATTCGCAGACGTTCGGATACGGTCACCAGCCGAGGGAGGCTGCTTTCGGTTATCTTGATCAACCGGGCGAGGGAACAGGGTATGGACGAATTGGTTTCCGCTGTGCTGGAACAGGTTGAGCAGACCCTTGAGGAGCTGATCCTTGTTCTTATCCGTAATACCATCCACAGTATAGGTGACATCACCAGCGTAGTGCTTGATGATGAAGTTTCCTTGACGGGGGGTAAGATGAGCGTGCGACATTCCGTTGATGCTCTGCATAAAGGTTCGATCGCAAGCCGCCGGATCAGCGTGCGCAGTCTTGGTGGCATCCTTCATGGCGGAGAAGATACCCGGTGGTCGGATCTGCTCGATCAGGTCACACACAACCTTGTTGTCAAAGTACTTGATTGGCGTCCATTGAATTTGCTCCTTCGCGTACTCGTCTTGCTCAGCCTTGAGAGTGAGCTGGATAAAGATCTGCTGCAACTTCTCGTTGACGTAGTTGATGCAAAGCTGTTCGAAACTGTTCTTTTCGAAAATCTCGAAGCCGTAAATATCCAGGATACCAATCGTGTTGATAGTTGGTTGTCGGGCCTTGAGAGACTTGTTGATGCGCTCGACAATCCAGTCGAACAGGTTGCTGTAAATGGCCTTGGCCAACGCATCTCTTGTAGCCAGTGCCTGGGCCGGGTTCGCAGGTGATTCGATAACCTCGCCATTTCGAGGAGTCAGAATTCGGATCGTGATGGCGTTGATGAGCTGCTCGGGGGTGACCTCCATGAGGTAGGCGGCGAAATCCACCACGGACCTATCAATCACCTCGGCATAACCACCTTGATCCTCCTGGAACTGGATGTTTCCAATCCATAGAATGGCCGCAAGCATGCGGAAGATCTCGTCTTGCTCGGGCTGGCTGAGACCAATAATCTTCATGGCGTTGAGCGTGTCTTGGAATTCGGCGAGATCGTCGATGCCGTCAACGTCGAAGCATTTTGATCGGCTCGTGTAGACGTACGTTTCGGGTTTCTGGATGCCAAAGGTCTCTCGGTACTGCTGCGAAGCGCCCTTTGTGAATTGGTAAAAGATGTGGAAGTTGCGCTCGCTTGTAATCTGGCCCACCACTCGCGTCTTCTCTAACAAGTAGTTTGTGATGTCGGCGCCCACGGGTTCGCCCTGGGCGTTAAAGTGGATTTGTAGGTATTTGCCGAATCGCGACGAGTTGTTGTTTCGCAGTGTCTTTGCGTTTCCAAACGACTCGAGCAGGGGGTTGGTTGCCAGCACCATGTCCTTGATCTGCTTAATGTCTCCCGACTCTCCACCAGACACGCTGGCGATGTACTGCATGATGCGCTTGGCGGCCTCGGTCTTGCCAGCGCCCGACTCTCCCGAGATGATGACGCACTGGTTATCACTGTAGGCCTTCATGTTATAGTATGCGGATTCGGCGATGGCAAAGACGTGCGGCGGCATCTCGAGTCGGTTCTTGCCCTTGTAGGTATCGAGGACCTGGTCGGTATAGATGCCCAGATCCCGGAAGGGGTTGACCGAGACCAACACATGGCCGATATAGGTATAAATCTCGGCGCCCTCGAATCGCTTCTTCAAGTTTTCGTTGATGGCCTCGTTGGACACTTTGCTCAGCAGGGTCAGATCGGAGACACCGATCTCCTTCTTCTTGGTGGTCTCGAAGGTGGCCTTCTTGGGCTTTGCGCTGCCGCTTGCGCCAGCCGCGGCCCCGGCGCGGGCGTCCTTATTCTTGGGACGTCTTGATATTCCCTGCGCAGCGGGAGCAACGGTCAGCAAAAGAGGCGCCACCGGAGGGGTTGTTGGCACCTTACCATGATGTGCAGGGGAGAGGGGGGAGAGGGGGGAGGAGGAGGAGGAAAGGTAAACCAGATGGACGATAGATGGTTAGACGGGCATCAGAGGATCGATCCCGTGAGAAATAAGCGAAGGACTCCGGTAGGATGGGTCGGAGAGAAAGATGCGATGTTTTTTCCAAAGGAAACGCTGGAAGCTTTGATGTGGCTGGAGTCGAGATTGTGTTCAGCGATGATCTGGTGCCTGACGGGAGGTGACGAAAACGCCGACGATTTTCCGCCCAGCACAGCCCCCTACTGTCGCTATCTTACGCAACAAGTGGCGGGGGACAGGCAACGGTTATTGACTTTTTTTTCCGCAAGCTCCTTGATGAGCCTTGATATCCACGTATCCACGGGTTCTTCTCCGAATACGCGGCATTCAGTGTCCGAAACTTGAAATGAGTAATTATTCACAGAGATGCTTGATGGCCTAATATTGCTGTTGTTAGATGTTTACCTGCTGCGGTATTACTGTAATGCTGTCCCTATCATGCAGCAAAGCCTCACAACGAATAACATCGTTTTCGTTTCTACCAAGTCCAACTGGTGTGTCGTCATCATACGTGCCAGAACCGGCCTCGTCGGGAAGAAAGGGTCGTCTCAAGTCTCTGCCAGCCTCTAATGTCTGTGCCTAATAATAAACGACTCCACCTGTCTCCCTGACTGTTGGCCATCAATCTTGGTAGATCCTTCACAGGGATATATTGCTTATGTTAGTTAGCCTTCCAGAAAATCTGTTTCTGGATCCCAAGCTGTAAATCAACAATGGTTGATTGCGATTCAACTGATATGGTGATGGTTGGCTGCTTGCCGTATTAGGCAGGTAGAATAGTTCAAGCGAGAGTTGATTTCGATTGTGTCGAAGCAAAGCACCCAATTGTTGACCAAATCAACAATGCTTTACGCTCAATGAGAGGCATTCATCCCATTGCAACACACCTGCCAAATCCAGGACCCTTGATGACCTACGTTACCTACCAATTTATGATGACGTTGTTCACAGGGTATCCCTAGAGCAACCAGGTGGTGTCATGAAACCGCATGAATCTAGACACGGCTGAGTTGTAGGGTGACACATGGCTCCTCTGCTGGGACGACATCAATAACGCCAGGAAGTAACTCAATGCCATTTCTCTTTATGCAGCTCATCCATTGTTGATCAACCGGCCCACTCGCTTCCAGGAACAGCTCCATCGCCTTTGGCATCAAGCGCCTTGGCTTGCATCCCCATCCCCGCCAAACAAGCTCCAACCCGCCAAAAGCCTCGCTACAGCGCTCTTATCCAAGTTGTTAGGGCTCCTTACGGAGGAAAATACGCCCGTTCGAGTGGCTTCACAAGAGGGCTTGTCAATGACTGGTCGCCAATCCCTGCCCTGTGACGCAGGTCAGTCCCTTGGTTGCGGGGTAGCAACCACATGCCCACTGGCGTGCTGTGGTGATCGCGCGGGACATCCCATCCCAGCTCAGGTGATGATGAGCACCACAGACGGAACATGGCATTAAAAACATGGCCTGGCTGCCGTATCAACGGCCCATTCTGAGACCTTAGCTTAAACGTTGGATGAGATACATAACACCACTACATCCGCCGTCTGAGACTTGTTTACTCTCTTCTCTCCTCCATCTTCATTCAACTTACAACAACACTATCCACTGAATACTTCGCATCACCATTGAACTTATTCACCTCCGCAATGGCCGACACTACTGAGCAGCAGCCCCAACTGGTTGACGAGACTCCCATCTCGCCCATTCGCCCCAACCAGGAGCGGAGAAACTCCCTTGAGGACCACCTCAAGCACCGCCCCGATCGTACCGAGCTCGTTGAGAGTAAGAAGCCCAGACCTACCAATCCGGCATTGCCCACGTAGAGCCTTGCTGACACGGCCCCCAAACAGAAAACATCCTCCCAGCCTCGACCGCGGCGCCAGGCCTCCTAGCGCACCAGAAGGAAGTGAGTCATGACAAGACAATCCAAGCCCTCTTGCCCAGCCCAGTTGCCTTTCTTTGTTGAAGAGCCACCATCACTGACGTAGCCCCACCACGCGCAGCTCCAGAAGCACATGCTTGAGGACAAGCTCAACGACAAGATCTCGCACCGCCCAGACCCCGAGGCCCTCATCAAGAAGGACATTTTGCACGATGACCCTCGCACCACCGGGCAGGACGAGGCCGCCAAAAAGTACGAGGAGGCCATCGAGGACGAGTATGCCAAGCGCGAGGGTGGCGCCTGAGCATGATGTCATGCGACGGGGTCATGAGCCTCGGCGCTCATGATACCCAAACCCATGGGGACTCGGGACGAGTGAAATGATTTTTCAAACTTTTGGGCAGGCATGTTAACAATATGGTACGGGACTAAGTGGGCGCTTTTCGGCTGCAGCCGGTCATTTTGGCCGGTCTTGTAATCATCATGGGAAATCCTCGAATTATTCTAGCACTAAACACAGAAACCGACTTTGAGTGTGACGGACAGACCCTGGACTCAGCATTGTGATTGGGCCGTGACACTGATGCATGGAAAGTGGAATCACGACTATTAGAAGCCACTTCTCATCCATCCCCCTTGTGAAAATCACGGCGGGGAGAATGCGCATGCTCCGGAGATGGTGGAGGAGGAGTGCGGGCAAGACGGGATTGAGCATCAAAAAAGGCAGACCCCTGCCGACAGTTGGGCTGCAGGTACCGGACGGGAGGGAACCCAATGCCCCAGATATAGCAACGCCCAACCCTTCACACCATCATTCACGGGATACCCTTGAACCCTTTGAAGAGGAAGAAAAAAAATCAAGGAAGAAGCAATTTAGATCAAGGGGTACGGGGAGGGGTGAAACAAGACGGAGACGCGGTTGGCTTGCAAGAGCAAAAAATTGAAATTTGTTTCATGCTCGTCGGACCAGGCCGACGGGCTGAAAACCCAATCTGATCTCGTAGAAGACAAGACAGAGAGATTGAGGATGCCAGGGCTCCAGCCCTTCTAGAAGTAAGTCAGTGCAAACCCCGAGGGCTGCGTTGAAGAAGTGTACATGTGAGTGTATCCGTATACCCGTCCACCCATAACCAACAAAGTAAAAATCCTGTTCCGGTCCCAATATCCTGCCCAAAGCCCACAACTTGAAGGTGGCTGTCGAAAAATCCCCATGCCCAGTTGAGTTGTTCAAATCGCCAGTCGCTTAATGATACATCGCCACGCTGCGCATAATCCTGTTCGATGACCCCCTAAAACGCCGGTCCGTGCTGTATCCCATATCCTTTACATGTGTGTATCGCCAAAGAATCGCAGAGAACAAAGGAAAAGAAGAGTCGAGAACGCTCAAGATCGAGAGTAGCTGTTGGAGTAGGTCGGGCTGGGCGAGTACTGCTCGAAACCAACTTTGTGGTGGTTGATGACGGTGTTTCGTCCAGACTTGGCGACTTGAGTGGTGTGCTTGTCTGCGTTGATGGTTAGTGTGGGGCCGAGCGGCATTGAGCCCGGAGGCCCGGGGAGATGATGAAACTCACCAGCACCATACTCGCGGTACTCGCCAGGGGAAAGTGACCGAGGGGTCGAGTCTGTCGAGGAGACGTAGGATCCAGATGAGTAGCTGTAGGAGCTGTGGATGGAAGGCTCCTTGGAGCTCTGGTGGATCTGGACTGTATAGGGGGCGCTCATGATTGCGGTTTTGAGTATTGTTGTTGGTGTTGTTGTGTGAGCTGGAGAGTTTTGCACCGTGAGGCTTTGTTGCGTGTAAAACTTTGTCAAAATAGACCAAGAGTTGTCTGGATGCTGGAGGCTGGAGATTGGAAGTGTCTGGTGAGGATAGGGGGAAATTCCAGCTGTGACGAGGAAGGGGGTCTATATGTAGTTGAAGTCCATGGCGATGCAACCGACAGTACGTACTCTGCCATTCCCTCAGGACAAGTGGATTTAACCCAAGCCCTGACTGCCTGGGGAACAAGGATTGCCAGGCAAAGCGCAAGGCAACTCCTGGACGGTTGGTAGATGGAACTTGAGGGAGTGAGTCAAGCAGAGACCACACGAGGAACCGCGCGCTGGCAGGCTCCCGGGCCCGGCACGATAGCGGCCATCTACGATGAAGGACTGGGGGGGGAAGGGGACCAGGGGCGTGTAGTCGGGGTGCAGGACGACGGGGCGTAGGCAAATCATTGGGCATCGAGTGGCTGTCAAGGGCGATGAGAAACAAGGGACCAGAAAGAAGGATCCTGGCATTCAGAGCTTCCAAAGGCACGGGGACATGTCTCGGTGGCAAAAAAGCTGTCAAGTGAAGCTTGGGTGACGCTGGTCGCTGGGACGGGGCGGAGCCATTCACAGCGAATGAGCAACCCGGCGCAAGGCAGGGCAAGGCAAAGCCCCACGGCGTGTGCGAGCGAGTGAGCGGCAGCCAAAAGAAGCTGGAAAGGAAAATCAAAATAGACGAAACAGGACAAGGAGGAAAAGGGTCCGTTGTTGCCTGTAATTGGGGGCCACAGAGTTCGCCTGTCTCGGTCGAAGTTCTTGGTAAGGGCCTGTGAGACCCTTGGTAGGACAAAGGGCTTATTTTTTTCACAGTCATGATTGAGACACGTGAGAAAGCATCTTTGAAGTGACTGCATGAGATCCCTTGATGCCGCAGCAAGCCATCGCAGGCACAAGGCACCAGCGCAAGCCCAGCCGTGACACCAGCCTCTGCCTCGCATCAACCGGCAAATCCAGGTACCGTTGCCTTGGGTTCCATAGACCCATCCATCCATCGTCAGTTAATTAATATCGGCGGAGGATGGAGCGTGCAGGCTCGTGAATCTACTACGTACCTGCTCTATCTGTCATTCCAATCTCTGTCTCGCAAATCTATTGCGGACGGACTAATTTTTCCCCTATTTGCTTTTTCTTGCCCCTTTGGGCTCTTGCTCCCCTTTGAGGTTGGCCTCGACTCTTGTCGCAACTGGCATCGCCCTTGCTCAACGTCCCGGTTCGTTCCATTCAGATAGATTCGTCGATGCCCAAACCGAGGTGTGTGTGGGCGAGAGGGCCCGAGCCTATGGAGGACGCGAATACTTCCCAGCCGGGCGGAAAGGGGGGGAAGGGAGGCTGATTAATCGCTGTCTCATTGCTCCTAAGGGGAGGGGATATCATGATCAAGGCGAGACAGGGCCGTGAAGCGTTTGAAGCGCTTGGTCCAGGGCCTCTCTCGCTCAGGTGGATCTGACACATGCAGGCTCTCTCGGTGCCATCCCATCCCAGCCAAAAAAGGGTCAAAAGAGCCGTGGGCCCGGCTTGCTGCATCTCTGCTGCAGGAACTGATGCGACTACTCGGCTGCAAGAATGACGATTAGCTGGAGCCCTACACCCTCTCGCCCTACACGTCGTCACGCGCGGCGAGTCAACCGATAGTCCAGCGCCCCAGCCGCCCCAGGCTGTTGACGGTGTTGTGCTGCGCAGAGGGTGGATGGGCGGCTGGACCCGGCAGTGGACGCTGTCACATTGAACCTGTCAAACATCACCACCCAGTGACGTCGCGATATTTGACTCTATCACAGCCTTCCCGGTGACTAGTCGGACAAGGCCGGCTTGAGTATTTCCTTTTTACGCCTCACCTTGGACAGCGCTCGTGTCGGCTGCAGCCAATACAACGCAGCATCACAGCAAAGCGTCGTGTATTCGTCATGGGTCACATGGGAGAAGCAAAATGGTTTCGCCTCGTCGCCCTGCCAGACAACAAAGCTGTGCAAGGCAAGGCGTCAGATTGGAGACAGCAGTGGTGTTGACGCAGTCAACGTGACTACATACCCAAAGCGTGTTTGGCATCGCAACGTTGTCTTCATGGATGGGCCCTTGCAAAGATGGTGCTGCGTCCTGCGCCCTGCCCGCTCATAACGGGATCCAGTCCTGCAGCCCTCCCCAGGTTCCGAATAGAGATAAAGATACGGACGGGATGGGACAACCTAGCGCCAGATCAGGAGCTGCAACGGGGGGGCATCTGGCGGACCGTGGGCCATTGGCCAATGACTTGGCCAGCTGTCCCAGGCTGGGCTTGGACCCTGCTATGACGCTGTTGCTTGGCTGTTTATAGGGGCCAGCCCAGCGCAGAGGTCACGCTGTAGAGTTTAGGTTGGCTGTCCTTTGGACGAGCCACGTCGCCGCGACTGAGAGGCTCCCCTCTGGTCTCAAGGGGGAACCATCCATCCACCCAACAACCTCGCATCGCACCGCCTCCCCTCCAAACCAACCACACTCTTCGACGTCACAAGCCTCCAGATTCAGGCTTCTCAACGTCTTCCACGCCGACCTTCCACTTCTTCCATTGCCCCTCCCTCCCCGTCTCCATACCCGAAGTACTGTACGCATCAGTGCCCACCCCGCCCGAACCGCCACCATGAAGGCCGCCCTGATCCTGTCTGTCCTGGCTTCTGCCGCCGTTGGCGTTGTCGCCGAGGAGCTCAAGATTGACGTGACGCTGCCCGTCGTCTGCGAGCGCAAGACCAAGAATGGTGACAAGATCCATATGCACTACCGTGGCACCCTCGCCGCCGACGGATCACAGTTCGATGCCAGTAGGTCACCCTCCACCTTGCGTCGCCCGTTGCGACAGCTGCGCTACGCAAATCAAATGCTAACTCGGACACACAAGGCTACGACCGGGGTACTCCCCTCGTCTTCAAGCTTGGTAGCGGCCAGGTTATCAAGGGGTTCGTGTTTGCCTCACCGTGATGCATTCGAGCCCGACGCTGACAGATAATCAAAGATGGGATCAGGGTCTCTTGGACATGTGCATCGGCGAGAAGAGGTGGGTGAAGCCACAACACATTGTTGGCGATGCCCCCATTGTTGACCCCCTGACTTAGGACTCTGACCATTCCCCCCGAGTTCGGTTATGGCCAGCGAGCCATTGGCCCTATTCCCGCCGGCTCGACCCTGAGTACGTTGATCCCCCTCCTCTTTCTCGCCTCATCTTTGCCGCCTAACACTTTGTGAACCTATAGTCTTCGAGACGGAGCTCGTTGGCATCGATGGCGTCCCCAAGCCCGAGAAGATCGAGACCAAGGTTGTCGAGAAGGCCGAGCCTGCCGCCGAGAGCGCTGAGGAGGCAGCCGAGTCTGCTACCGAGAAGATTGCCGAGAAGGTCGCCAGCGTCGTCGCTGAGGCTGCCGACGCCGCCAAGACCATCCTCGCGGATACCGATGACGCCCCTGTTCACGAGGAGCTGTAATGACCATGTACACGACCACATCGCTCTTGCATACCCCATCTTAGATGTACAACTTGAAGAAAAAAAACGGAAAGCTCGTCACTGTCGACGTCGTTGTGCTTCTACTTCATAGGATGCCCCACGCTGGGCATCGTCAAGCAGGTGACTGTTGGCCGCAGCTACATGACCGTCCGGGGCATGTAGCGATGGTCTGCATGGATGACAGCAGGTTATGCCCGTAGATCGCGACAACTCGGTGATGTCATGTCATGATACCTTTGCTGCTACGGATAAGAGCGGTCAATGGGTCCGGATACGCAGTTGGAGCCACGACTTTCTAGTTTCTGAGGAATTGAATCTCTATCAGATACCGAGATACGCCGTGCGACCCCAGAGCCGGCACATGTATGTATGTGGTGCTGCCCGAGTCATGCTGTCGTAGCTTGCACATTGTCGGTCAGCCGGTGAGCCCCCACCACCGAGTCAGGTGGATGTGGGATATCGGTTAAGCGGAGCAGAGGAATACGTATTTCTCCCTTTGGATGGAAGAATAGTGCTTCCGCCCTTACAATTTCCTGGGCCATGAACCGAGATTGGTAGAGTGTACGATACGATGCCGGGTAGGGAGATCCATGCCCAGCAGCGAGCAAGCGATAAGCCAGGTGTTATCAACATGATAGCAAAGTCATGGAATGTATGGGTAGCATAGTATCGAGCTTCGTACCAGCCTGGGTGATGTATTATAGCTATCTCCCCTAGTTCGAGTTTGAGTTGGAGAATAGGGATATGTCTTAGGAGGCGGTTTTCAGTCGTGGAGATGTCGTATTCGTAGGCAGGGTTGTTTCAGGTGACATATGCATGAACAAGACGTGTTATGGGCATATACCGTCAGTATAATACGCAGTGTTCGTGGCAAGCTCTCAAGAGCACGGCGCATAAATGCAACTATCAGCTTACTTGTGCCGGGTAGGGACTGGTTGGACAGAAGAGTCACACAAGCGACAACCTACCCTGTCTCGATGAGCAGTAAAAGTGTGACTATTTGAAGCTTGTGCTGTGGAATACAATAGTTGTCTAGTGTGGCTGTTTTTGCTGTTTCTGGCATACCCTTTGCATTTGATCGTTAGATGGTTCGAATATCATAGATGTAGCCGTATTCGTTTCGGGATGTACTGAGCCGCACCGCCGTCATCCCGCTGTTACTCAAACAGGCGTCGTAGTGGCTTCCACGTGGCGACGGATCAATCGATGAAAGCTAACCGCCGACGGGAAGCTTGATTGATGACAGCGGCACCGTGGTTCTTAGCTGGAGCCTAAATTGACGGACAAGTACAGCGACAGCATATTGTGATGGTTTACGTTGCATATGTCTAGAGCACTATGTGCTGATGCTTGGTGTGGAGTGGACTAGCGACTGCCAAGAAATGCCAATACCGACGAGATCGGATCTAATCACTTGGCTAGAATTGATTGGAGAGCAAGACCTCACCAACAAAATTATCCCCATTATTGTGCAAAAGCAAGCACAGCAAGAGAAAAGCCAAGGTGGCCCAACTGAAGCACCCGTTGCTCCCTCCGACTGCTTTATGTTTGGTGAGTCGATACTGGGGAGGAAATAAGGCGAGAACTTGCGTATTGGTTTCTTCTCGCCTCGGCTGGAGGATCTCTTCGCTTCCATAAGTGCTGACGAGAGATAGGTACCGAGGCGGCTTGCACTATGAGCTTATTTGCCCAGTTGACGTCGTACCAGAACTTCTTTCAAATACATGGAGCTTGTTTAATCCGCCATTGCCCCGGATACAGGGACCAAACAGTCTGGTATACAACATGCAGTTAGCGATCCTGGAGCCCTGCTGAGCCACATCAAACATCAGCGATTTGCCGTTGAACAACCTCCTGACAGCTCTATGATGCCACAAACAAACCTCACTCTATTGGTTTATGCAAGGGTGGGGGTTGATTGGGATCCACGGAAGCTCATTTGAAGAGTTGCCAGTGCCCAGCTGCTCAGCCACCACCAATTCGGGGACCATTGACGAGCTACCATTATCGTGGGGACAAGAGAAATATTCAGTGATGAACGGCACTGGAGCTGTCAACGGTCAAGCCGCATTGCCGATGCGTGCTGACAGCCAGCGGCGACGGTGGCAAGCATTAAAGTTGCATCTAAAAGGATGGATGAAACGGCACAATCATCCACTCTCGGACTGAACGGTATATTGTGAGTCCGTGACGGGACAGTCAAACCTCCACTGATACCCGCCCGGACGCGCCCCCGGGCCCGCTGGCCATTTAGCACTCCCCGGGAACTAAAAAGGAGCTTCCGCTGGGAGTGGAGGGGCGGGAATTGGAGAAGAATGGCTAAAATCTTAACGGAACGACATTGGACATTTCGTATCGCGCTCGCCCACTTGTGGCTTCATGGGGAAAGGCAAAGAGGTTATTCGAGGCCAGCCTCTGTGCCGTCCTGCCCGAGCTGGCTCCCTCACAACGCTGGGTTATAGCATTGCTTGGGCCATTACACGATCCCTAACCCCCTGCCCTTCACTGTTGTCCCCATCGGCCTCACCTAATATTCACCGCGCTGTTAGCGGCCATTCGATAAAGCATCCATGTTCTAAGCTCCAGCGGGCGAGATGGAGCGCCCAGGCACCGCACGGCAGCCCAGGTACCACCACAGGCACAGGGGACGGGACCCGAGAGGCAGTGCACATTCGGGGCTACCGCTGTCGCGTCTCATCCATTCGATTTCTCCCTTTCCACGCCGTTTTATCCTTGGATGATGCATGGCCAGTTGTCAAGTCTCCTTTTCTTTGTCTGAGCTTTCCAGGTTTTCTGTTGCAGGAAGGACGGACCTGCTCTACCCTCCCCCATCGGCCCCTACCTCCGCTCCGCTGTGCGTGGCCCCCTTGGTAGTTTAGTGCTCCCGCGCTCTCTTTCACGTCGCTTCCCTTTGTCGTACCGACTTCGACTTCTTTCATCACCACTTGCATGCCGACATCGCCACCAGCATCACCCAATTCCGCCGCTCATTATCATATTTGATCGATATGTCTTTTCATTTCAAGTAAAGAATCTCTTGCTGAACCACTTACAAATCCCTGAGAGGCTCTGGGCACTCTATTTGGAAGCTGACCATTCCAACCGGGGTACACGTCTTGGCATATCGCCCCCAGGAACCGACGATGCTTTCCTCCATCAAGACTCGATGGAAGGAGCTCCTGGAGGAACATCCAAGACTCGAGGCCGTCAGCCGTTTTATCCCACCCATCAATTATATCACCATCCACTACGCCTACTTCATCTTCGGCTCTCTCTTCTTTTCTGTCATCTTCTGGGGGTCTAGCGAGCCAAGTCGCAGCATCCGCTACATCGATGCTTTGTTCCTCGTTGTGTCGTCCTTCTGCGACGTCGGCCTTAACACTGTTAATCTTAGCGAAATCACAACATGGCAGCAGGTTCTGCTATACCTTTTATTCATCCTCGGTAGTGCGCTTTGGGTCTCATTCTGGACAGTCATGGCACGAAAGCATGCCTTCGAGAAGCGATTCGAGGATATCGTCATGGCAGAGCGAGAAATGCGAAAGCGTCGTGCCGCTGCCAAACCAACTCCGGTCCTTAAGAAATTCTTTACCTTTGACAAATTCAAGTCGTCTCCCCCAGCCACGACTACCCTCCCTGGCTTGGGCACCCGCCAGCGTACCATGATGGAAAAGGGTGACCCCGACGAATTGATGGCGACAACTCTTCCCATGCGCCGCGCAAGGTCCGCGCCCGAGGAGTCTATTTCTTCTGACTCGGAGGACAACGCTAGTAATACGAGCACGGTAGCAGCCCATCCGACTCTTTCTCCTGGTGCCAACGATCACATCACGTTCGCTAGCAGCATGGCGCATCCCAATGGTCGCAGAGGAAGTGTCTCCATTTACCAACATATCGACGATAACAACGGCGGTTTGCCAGGGTCACGACGGCCCTCGACAGCGGAGTCGGCCAAAAGCGATGAATCGGAAGATTTCCTCTTACACTGGAAGAAGATCCTGGGTGCGCACAACACTAGCAAGAGAGGACAGTTTTACGACTTGAGTTCCGATGAGCGTGAAGCTTTGGGAGGTTGTGAGTACAGAGCGCTCAAGGTGCTCGCGGTCGCCGTCCCTCTGTACGGCTTCCTCTGGCAGTTCCTCAGCGCCCTTGCATTGGGTGCTTGGATCAACAATTATAGACCCGAGGCGGCGGCAGTCAATGCCGTGAACCCCTGGTGGTGCGGTATCTTCCTTTCATCCTCGGCCTTCAACAATGCTGGCATGTCTCTTCTCGACGCCAATATGTCAGCCTTTCAAGACGCCTACTTTGTTCAGATCGTTGTTGGCATCCTCATCCTGGCAGGAAACACAGCTTACCCTCTTCTTTTGCGTCTCTCTCTCTGGTGTTGTCTCCAGGTACTCAAACTGACGACTCCGGAGACCGCACATGGCCCCTGGAAAGAGACCATCGAGTTTATCCTTAAGTACCCTCGACGAGTCTACACCACCCTTTTCCCTTCTCGTGCAACATGGTGGCTTTTTGCTGTTATCGCCACCATCAACACCATCGACTGGGTCGCATTCGAAGTGCTCAACATTGGCAATCCTGTCGTTGAGGACATGCCTGTGTCTGATCGAGTAATTGCTGGATGGTTCCAGGCAGTTGGTGAGGAAAACTTGACTTCTTATCGTAACCCCTGCTAACATTAATCTAGCTGTGCGTGCCGCTGGCTTCGCTGTTGTTTCGATAGCTAAGCTGTACCCTGCTGTTCAGCTGTTGTACATGATTATGATGTACGTTTCAGTCTATCCTGTCTCCATCACCATGAGACACTCGAATGTGTATGAGGAGCGATCTCTCGGTATCTACGAGGATGATCCGCAGATGCTAGAGGAAGAGAATGGCAATAATCTCCCCACGATTGCGGAGGAACCTGAGAAGACACCCTTGCGACGCAGAGTCACGGCCGCGGTTCATAAAACCGCTCACAAAACCGTCAAGAGATCAATGACATTTCACGGTGTGGGTGTGGGCGCTCCGCCCAAAGGACCCGACGACAACTCTCGCGTCTCCTTCATTGGCCAGCAGATTCGCGGCCAGCTTGCCCACGATATGTGGTGGCTTATCCTCCCTGTCATTATCATCATGATCATTGAGACGGATAACTTCCTCGACAAGCCTCTTGAATACAGTGTCTTTAACATTCTGTTCGAGGTGGTGTCGGCATACGGCTGCGTTGGTCTTTCCATGGGAGTTGCCAACAACAGCTACAGCTTGGCGGGAGGTATGCACACCGGCAGCAAGCTCATCCTGTGCATGGTGATCATCAGAGGGCGTCACCGAGGTCTGCCTGTCGCCTTGGATAAAGCTGTCAGGCTGCCGGGCGAGAAGTTGCACAAGGAAGAGGAAGAGGACTCGCGGATCAGGAGAACGAAAACGATGGACAGAATCGCCAGTCGCGAGTCCAGGGTCATATAAAGGCCTATCTCAGATATATGTGTGAGCAAGGCGTTTAAGGATGTGTGTGATGTTTTAAGATCTGGTTCAGGCAACGAAAAAGAGAGTCCAAAATGGATATGTAAGAGACTAATCGTACAGAGTATCTATAGACTTATTTGATTGCATGTATCATCATCATAAACTTCATCTCATCTATCCAAAGAACAGCTGTTTCTGTTTGGGATCGACTGCTCGTGGCCGCCCTCTCTTCTTGTCTGCTATGCGCGGCTTTTTGGGCTCCGGCGTCGTGTCCCTCATCGACGGGCCATCTTCCTGCACAGCATCGCGTATTGTCTGCCGAGATAGACAAAGATCTATGTGCTCGTTGAACTGCCTTTCATCGGCAGTCTGCGGTCGACTGCATATCGGACAGTCCCACCATTCCTCGGCAGCTTGCTCCTTGACGGGGTTCGGGGCAATCTCCTTGCCGTGCCTTCGATATGGTGAGTCTCCGGGGCTGTCCTGGTTGCTTGACGAGCCTTCCAAGAGGCCGTCTGCATCGTCGATTTGCAAGTCGGCCTCTGGCCACTGTTCCCATTCTCCATCATCGTCGCTGGCCTTTCTCTTGAGGTTTCCCTCGGACTGGCGGTCTTCCGAGTCGTTTCTGCGCGGCCGGAAACCGAAAAAGGCCATGGTATCAGGCTTCTTGGTGCTGACGAGGTGTGTGCATCGTAAGCCCATCAGCCGTAGCTTCATACCTGGCATGTCCTGCTCCAATTTGGAAAGGATGGGGAGGGCATAGTTGTACAGGTCGTCTGCGAGCCAGATGGCGCGCGGCAGGACAACCTGGCGGGTAAGTACTTCAAAGGTGTGAAGCTTGACCTTGAGGCAGAGGGTGCGACCTTTGCATTCGGCGCGTTTCATGTCCTTTTCAAGCTCCTCGGCTGTCCACCGTAGCTTGTCTCGTAGCTGGGTTGGATCGGACATGTCGCGAAATGTGCTTTCTGTGCCGACACTTTTGCGTTCGTACTCTTCAGCTGGTTGAATCTTGGTGCGTCCCAGACCGAGATAGCACTTGAACAGGAACTCTGAGGTTTTGTCGCCGAAGAGAGGGTTGAGAAATTGTCTCTGAGCGTAGAGATCGCCACATGTCTTGATACCGATTTCGAGGAGTTCTCGTTCAAGAACACGACCGACACCATTGACCTTTCGTGTAGGGAGATCGCGCATAAAGGCCATGATGTTGGGCCGATCGCTCGGCAACACGTATTGACCGTTGGGTTTGTTCATGTTGGAGCAGATCTTGGCAAGTTTTGCGTTGGCGGCTATGCCAGCAGAAACGGTAATGTTGGTTCTTTGGTGGACTTCGCTTCTCATCTGTTCGACGGCTTCTGCTGGATCCATCTGGTGTTCCTGGCAGTATTCTGTAATGTTGAGATATGCTTCGTCGATGCTGGCACTTTCGAAACGTGGGTCGTAGTTTACAAGGACCTCCCGGACTTCCTGTGCCTTTGCATTATACTTTTCAAAGTTTGGCTTGAGAAGGATGAGACTTGGGCATAACTTCTTGGCCACGAAGCCAGCCATGCCTGATCGACAGCCAAACTTGCGGGCAATGTAATTGCACGTTGTCAATACGCCACCGCCGACAGCAAATGGTAGGTCGTTTAACTCGGGTCGATCCAACTGCTCCACAGCTGCATAAAAGGCATCGCAGTCCACATGAACGATGTGTTGCGTCAAGTCACGGGAAAGCTCGAGCTCGGCGATGAGACGGTCAGCGTTGCGTAGATCGCGGGTGAGGTCCTTCTTTTCGAGCTCGGTCTTGCGGGCGATGATTTGTTCGATTTTCTGGGTGAGGACTTTGTCGCGGACCTCTTCGCGGTTAAAGAACTTGGAGCCTTTGGAGGCATTGTAGATGATCTCAGAGACCTAGTTTGGTGTTAATGATGCCTAATAAAGAAGTTGAGTTGGGGCGCACCTTGCTCTGATCAACCTTGTCCTGACCTGCTTTTAGGAGCGAAGGACCGAGTAGGGAGTATTTGAGAGTCTTGAGAGCATCCTCGTCCAGATTTTCGGTGACATTTTCAGTCTCACCAGGAAGCTCTGGTGTCTCCTCTGTAGATGGTGACGGAGGTTTCTCCTCCGGCTGATCTGATGAGGTCATCTCAAGGAGTGAATAATGATAGGTCCATAGCAGTCGTCAGTGATATCGAAGGCATCATTAACAACGACCAAGATGCCGTCTCGATTTCCGTCGCGTGTCAGCACAAAGGAAGAAGTGAGACGTGACAAATGCCCCTCGATGACTGGACGCGTTGCAGGTTTGAACACGAAATCACGTGCCCATTCTTAGCGTCCGTCTTTGGGCAGCTTCGACGGTGGGGGCCGCTAATTTGGAGGTGGGACAGCTTTAACGGCACCAAGGGTCCTACTCTTCGGATTGGCTGGCACATGTGCCTCCCCTCCCCAAGAACAGGCGTTTAAGCGCCGACATCGACACCCTTTGCAGGGCCACACATGCATCATGTCGTCCGTTGGAAACAGAGGAGCAGATCAGTCGTCGTGCCGCCCGACGAGCCAAGTGGCGCACGAGGGCAGGAGGGTACAAAAGCCCAAGGAGCCCGCAAGTTGTGGGAGCTTGGCGATGTGACCCGCCTTTTCCTCCTTTTTCTCTCTTGCGACCAGTGTCTCGAGTCTTACTCTATCGTTGTCGGAGCTGCTGCTGTACTGAACCCCTCAAGAGCTTGAGCTTCAAGATGGCGGCGCGGCCAGGAGAGGAAAATGTTGCTACTCTGTGAGTTGCGACTTGTTGCGCCAGCCGTTCCAGATACTAACTCTGCTGGAAAGCTTCGGAGATGTTCATTACTTTTACAGCCCCGAGGATGTGAAGCCCAGGCATCACAGATTCGACAAGGGTTCCTACGTCTACCTCTTTGAGCATGCGGGCGAGCGCCGGTGTCGCATTGAGGTTGCCAACCAACCCGGCACTGAGGACCAGGACGCCTTTGAAGGATGTAAGGCCTAACATGGGGTACAGCAGCTGTTGGGCACACGCTGACATTGCGCAATCAGTCCTCGACCAGACCCACGTTCGATACTCGTACAAGCAGCACTGCATGGTCACTTTGACGGCACCTGAAGCCCCTGCCGACCAGAACGATTGGCATTTGCCAACTTATGATCCCCGAAATGAGAACAAATACCACTACAAGCTTCACTCGGTGGACATCTACTTCTGGACCCAGAAGGATGCGCTCCAGTTTCTCAATGGTGTCAGAAGGGTCGTCCCACCCTCTCTCGTGGAGGTTCTGGATGAGCCCGGTCCGCCCCCGCAGCCAGCACCCATGAGCTCTGTTGTTCAACAGCTGGAGAATGTAGCCATCTCGGATCCCCAGTATGCGTCATCAAAGCCTTCATCTGGCGCGCCGAGCTTTGCGCCTCCCCCGACCGCACCGGCCCCGTCGACGGAGGCCCCGACGGAACCTGCCGCCTTTGTGCCGATGGCCTACAACCCGGCCGCCCCCGCCGCTCCGGAGACGATACAGCACCGAGAGAAGACGCCGCCTCCGGATGAGGACCCGCTCAACCCGCTTGCCGTGGCTGTCGCCTACGATTATCAGAAGCAGCCCTTCACTCCCGGAATGCCCCCGCCTTCTCAATTCCCTCCCGGAGGGGTTACAAGCCCTGGACTACCTCCACCTCAGTTTGGCCAGCATCCCGGACTTCATAGAGCCGCAACAATGCCAGCTCAGGGCTTGGGAAGCCCATACTCTGCAAACTTCCCTGGCTCGCCCGGTTTCGCGCCTCCACCTCCACCTCCTCAGACACAACCACCGCCGCAGACGCAACCCCCACCGCAGCCGACGCCGCCAACAACTAACCCAGGCCTTCCTCCACCCCCGGGAGGCTTTGCGCAATACACCTACACTAACCAACAGGCGCCAGCTCCTCAGGGAGGAGCAGAGTATGGTGTCCACCAGCAGGTGTACCGCCCCACGCAGACTGAAATGGCCAACTCGGAGATCTATTCGTTCCAGCCACAGTCACAGCAGAAAGAGCCGCGAGGCAAGCTCGAAGAGAACGCCGGACGCCTGGAGCGTGGCGTGACGGGCATGCTGAAGAAGTTTGAGAAGAAGTTTGGATAAATTGGTTCCAGGTTGGGCATGTTGGGGGAGTTTGGGTGGTTGGATTGCAGGCGTTTCAACCGTCCTGGCGTCTATTTCTATATCCTTAATTCTTTAAGTATTAGTTCATACCGCATCATCTACGTTTATGTCTGTTGCGTGTGCTGGCAGCCCCTCATTCTTTAAGCCAGGCAAGGTATTATCATGAAGTGGCTGGGACTATTGGTTTGAAAGAAGTTGTGCTAGTTTCATGGGACAAGAATATTGCTGATGAAACAATATCCCCAAGCCCAGGAAGATGCCACGCCAGCTCGCTGCGTCGTTGGAAAGCTAAGGTATACAAGTGGTGCCGTTCAGTGTTGGGTCTGGGATGATGCCGGTGGCCTGAGACAGACCGCATTATGACGATGGTGCAACGCCTCCACTGTACAATCCACGTTGGACAAGCAAAAGAAGAACGTTGTGGAAGCCGTTGGGTCAGAACGGCGAGGCCGAGGGCTGCATCTGCATCTGCATCAACCTAGTTTCTTATGCCGTCGTGTGTAGGATCGATCGAGAGGGACGTTGCATTGCGAGACTATCTAAGGTAACGAAGCAACTATCCGGGTCTGATGCAGACAAGACGCAGGGAAGGACTTGCGATCTAAGACTCGAGATGCAGAGTGGTTACACTCATCGTGGTAGGGCAACTGCAGAGTGAGCCGCAAGGGGAAGAAGGGGTTGTCAATTGCGAGAATTCTGAAGCTGATCATTAGCTGTAAGTGCATCCATTGCGGAGAGGCTGACACGGCTGGCTGGAGCCACTAAGCGAGGGGCTCAGCCACCAGCCACCGGAAAGTCTCCAATGACATTCGAGGACTGATGTTGGCTTCATGCTGGTCATCAACGGGTGCATTGGAGGTATGGGGCTCGCAGGTTTGGAATCATCAGGGCGCAGTGTTGTGTCTTTTACCTGACACGGAAAACCTCCCAGGTTGGCTGAATAAACGGCCTCCCTTCTCGTGCCTGCCCTCCTCCGGGTCCCCGGAAACCCTTGCTCGGGGATTGGGCCCGTGGATCTGGGTGGTTGCGTAATGGTGGGCGGCCGGACACGAGCCGGGGACCCCGTTGACCCCGGCGGTAGGTTGACGCTTGTTTTGCTGGCAGAGGGGAAGCCCTCGAGAGGTCCATGCTGCGTTGATCTGTTAGCGTCACCGCTGAACATGGTGATGCTGGCTCTATGGCTGGGTGTCAAGTCAGGAGATGGGGTCCAGCGCGGTATCGTTCCATGTGAATAATAGTAGAGAGGGGGAAACTGATAACAGACTCGATGATCTTGTACTGTAGACTCCCTCGTTCATCATCCCGTCTCATCTAAGCCCTTTTTTTTTTCTGCCCAAAGAACGCCTAGATCGCGACCAAAGGGACGTTGGAGGAGTAAGCATGGCCACAGCCGCCTGCTGATGTCACCACCAATAGACCCTCACGCCTGCAAAAGACTGACAGCGGGCGATATCCCTGGATCTGACAGACAGCGGAGCTCTTGGCCATCCGCGATCCGGGTCGCAAACTTGATCAGGTCTACATCTTTTTCTCTCTTATTACTCTCTGTCCCTACACTCAGACTCAGCACCTTCTTTCGAAGCTGCTGTTCCTCTTGTCGATTGACAGTGGGACCGAGCGCGTAAAAGAACTACGTCCAGACCCAGACGCCCCGAAACATCCTTGTCAATCGTCAAAGCCAGCTCAGCCAGGGCCAAGCCAACCAACCAACCTCGCTCGCGCCTCCTCGCGAGCCCGCGCCCGACACACGGCGGCTGTGCCTGGAAGCAGAAACCCTCCGCCGAGCCCAGAAAGAGGCGAGGCCGTTTCGTGCCCGCGTTGCCGTTGTGGCAGGGAAAAAGCACAGGCACAAGCTTCATTGAATGCTCCGTGCTTCCGGCCCTCAACCCTCAAACTACCCCCTCCAATTAGTCGAGCCCGTCAATTAACCTTTCCGTCCCCTAAACGGCGCCGCCCTGAGGCTTTCTTCCATCTCTTCACCTTAACCTTTGCTCCCTCCTTCCGCGTCTACCGGCCTGTCAACTGAGGCATCCAATCGAGCTCGACGCCGCTGCACGATCCCGCCATCTCCGTCACCATCGCCTTTGCCGTCAATCGTCGTTGCAGCCGACGCTCGCTTGCTCTGCATGGTGCAGCCCAGCCAGGAATGTATCTGAACGCTCCAGTGCCACGGGGTTGGGATGCCCCCGATGGTCTACGGTCTCGGGCGCAAGACGTAAGGAAGAAGGCGGATGATGGAGGAAATAAGAATACTGTTGTGTTTATCGTGAGTTGCTTCAAGTGACGCGCTGGTAGACGATCGCTGACAATCACGTCCCTAATTATAGGTTATCGCGAGTGCTGTCGCCTTTACTGTCGCCGTGGCATTTTGGGTATTCATCTCCAAAAGGAAACGGAAACCAACGGCAACCGAGAACAAGAAGCCTGGTTTCTTTGCACGTATAACTAGAAGGTCAGGACAGGGCAACTACGAGCAGACAGCTGGCGATGATGGCGAGAGTGGAAGGAATTCGCACCAGCTCGACAACGCATCTTCAAACGGCCGACGCAACCGCGACAGTGCGTCCTCCCGCAACAGCCAGGCGAACCGCAACGGCAATGCTGGCGCGACTGTCGACCGTAACACCTCTGTCCGCTCCGTCCTCACATTGCCCGCGTACCGGCAAATGGCAAACCCCAACGAACAAGTTCTCGGACGAGAGGGTGAACGAGATGGAGTGGATGTTATTATTGATCTGCCTACGGCAGAGGAAGAGGAGGAAGCCCGAGACAACGAGATGGAGACGCTCTACCAGATTAGGTTGGCAAGACGGCAGATGCTAGCGGAACGCGAGGATAGGAGAGAGCGCCGCCGCGAGGCCCGAACCCGTAACGACTACCGCACACTCGAGCAGATCCGTGCCGAGACACGTCTAGCAAACGAGAACACAACCATCAGCGAGCTCCGATCAACCGTCGACCAAATCAAAGAGAGCCGACAGCGATCTGTGTCAAGTGTATCATACGCAGACGTGGGCATTGCGCGTCACGACGGAACGAGGATTCGAGCCAACAGCACGGAAAGCGAACGAGTAGGGTTGCTCTCTGATGCGGCCAGCTTGGGACATCAGCGGGGACGTAGTGGCAGTTCTGCGGTCAGCCATGATGACGACTTTTCGAGCCTAGCACCTGCGCGTTCACGCGGAAGCTCGCGAGTAGGCACACCGAACGACGACGGAAGAGCCGGCTCAAGTCCTGAGCTGGTTGAGGCTGATCTTGGAGATGAGACCATGCCTCCTCCCGAGTATGAAGACATTCCACTCAATGACGACATGCGGTCCACGACACCCATAAACGAACCTCCACCGGACTACCCCGGCCCATACCGGTCCTCTTCGCAACGGACGGCGGAGCGTGATCTGGGTTCGGGGCCGCAGAACGGTGAAGTGGGGCCGGCCGAACAAACCGGCGACGGGCACGATGGCAGTGACAACCACAGTACACCACGCGGACGCGACGGTGCACCTCAATTACCGAGCTTGAGAATATCACAGCTCCCCGAGATTGTCATCGAGCCATCGAGCGCGCACCCACGAGACGACGATCGACGATCACTCCGATGACGAAACGAACACGTTCCTTTTACTATTTCCGTTTCAACGCCATGATTTTCTTTTTCTTCAAAGGTTCTAAGCTTGGATTTGACAAGTTATTTAACGAAAGCATGGAGTTTGGATCTGGCCTGGTAATGTAATGGGGGTCGAGATGCTTTGACCTCGGTCCCGGTATGCTGTTTGGCATACTAATCATGTTTTTGGATACTGTTTTCAAACGGAGTTTTCGGTGGGATGAAGAAGAAGCTGTGACATAGAACATATGGATGTGAAGTCTTTTGTAGGCAGGTATGGAGGCAGGGGATATGGCCACCATAGCAACCCAGTCGTGGTTGTTATCCTGTAACTAAGCCAGAAATGTAATCACCATGGAACCCCGGCTATCATGTCTTACCGTCTGTTGGTTGTTTGCATGTCCCTTTGAGACAATCTCTTGTCCAAGTTTTTGCATTGGCATGAAAGAGGGTCCAGGCAGGAGATTTGTAGTAGGAATCGTTTCATGGCCTCGAGCGAGGTGGATGCTCGTTGGCGGCGGTGGACAAGGGGAACAATGTCGATTTGGACTAGCGGATGCTGAGCTGCCGATGGACGGAAGAGGGATGATCCACAACAAGCTACCGTGCCGAAGCTCGCATGCACGCACGCACGATACAGTTGATGTCGGTGAGAGCTGATGGGCTTGAAGTGGTTGGGAAGGACGAAGAGATTGGGAGGGCACGGGGCGAGGGGGGGGAAAGCAAGATATTGGGACCGGATATGGGTTGATCAATCAGGCAATCCCCACGGACAGGGAACATGGCGTGGCTATATCCGAGAAGAGCAGAGATTATTTAAAACTCAATGTCGATATGTAATCAATGGGACAAACAATGACGGCAGCGGGTCAGTGCAATGAACCGCGAAAGAGGCGATACTCCGCGCCAGAGATGGAGGACAGCTAGCTCTCACCCGGCACAGTAAAGTTCTGTTCTTGCTGCTGGCTTAGCAAATCGTGAATAAGCCTTACAGGCTTAACCGCGCGTGAGTCGGCCCTGAGACCCCGCACTAGCTGGGAGAATGAGACCCATCGGTTGTTTTGTCAGGCTCGTGTAATGGGCCGTTGTCCGCGGTGGGTTACCACGGCATCGTGCTTAGGAAGTCCTGCTCGCATCAGCTTGACTCAGCAGGAGGGAGGGGGGTGCGCGTTGGGGCATGATTAGAGCTTTTTCGGATCATGATCGAGGTTTTCGGGGGGCAGGCTAGCTTGATGGGAGGGGCTCGCTGAGGAACGCCTTGAAGAGTTGTATCCTTTGGAATGGAGGATCATGAACGAAGACGAAGCAATTGAGACATGGAGATTTCGTTAACCAGGTCAATGAACTCGGCGGGATTCAGGATAGAGTCCAAACGATACGGGAGCACCGTCCTGCCGAGCTGAAGCTGCTGAGAAGCCTGGAAGTTCCCCCCCCCGATCTTCCGGCTCAAGCTTTCCACAGGTTCCCGCTTGCATCCACATCCACGCGATATGGAGCTTCCGGACGGCAAGGGAACTGCACCAATGGCATCACCGCCCCCGCCGGTCTCGTTGTCCCATTCGACGGTTGGGTACGGGAGTACTCCGTGAATGGAAGGGGTGGATCTACCGGGCTGTGGGACCTCGAAAGCAGGAAGCTTGTAGAGACCTGCCCACCTTGAGAGAAGCTCGCCCAGGTATAAGACGACCTGGAGCTCTCCCCTTCTCTGACCCTTTTTTCTTTTGTTCCTCAGCAGTTCACTCTCAAGTCCTTTATCTATCCATCTATACTCCTTCTCAACTTTGATACCCCGAGTTCCAACTCAAATCAGTCACAATGGCTCCCAAGATCGCTATCGTCTACGTATGTGGTTACCCCTCCATCCTCACCCCGCCATCCTCATCATGATGAGCTTCATCACCGCCAATGCAGGCGATGCATTGCTGCCTGCCACCTGTAACGACGCATACAGTGGACGGCTCAGTGGCTTTTCTGCATTCAGCCATTCCCCTCACCCACAATGTCTCACTCATGACGACTCGCTAACATGCAACTCTCCTCCAGTACTCCATGTACGGCCACATCAAGCAGCTGGCCGAGGCTGAGAAGGCCGGTATCGAGAAGGCCGGCGGCTCTGCCGACATCTACCAGATCCCCGAGACCCTCCCCGAGGATGTGCTCGCCAAGATGCACGCTCCCCCCAAGCCCGCCGACGTGCCCGTCCTCGAGGACCCCTCCAAGCTCGAGGAGTACGACGCCTTCCTCCTCGGCATCCCCACCCGCTACGGCAACTTCCCCGCCCAGTGGAAGGCCTTCTGGGACAAGACCGGCAAGCAGTGGGCTTCCGGTGGCTTCTGGGGCAAGATGGCCGGTATCTTTGTCTCTACCGCCTCCCTCGGCGGTGGCCAGGAGACCACTGCTCAGAACGCCATCTCCACCCTCACCCACCACGGCATCATCTACGTTCCCTTCGGCTACGCCAAGGCCTTCGGTCTTCTGACTGACCTCACCGAGGTCCGTGGCGGCAGCGCCTGGGGTGCCGGTACCTTCGCTGGTGCTGACGGCTCCCGCCAGCCCTCTGCCAAGGAGATTGAGCTCGCCGAGATCCAGGGCCAGCACTTCTACGAGACCGTCGCCAAGTTCACCGGTTGACTGCATGGCAGCAGCCAGGCCAAGGCTGCGCCTGTGAGCGATAGCACCAAGCCTGCCGAGGCTCAAAAGGAGTCACCCAAGAAGGAGGGCAATGGAATCAAGGAGCAAAAGGAGCTCAAGGAGGGTCCCTGCGGACTCCCTGCAAAGTGCACTGTGCAATAGACAAGCGGATGATAATACGATACCTACAAATAAACACATTCATATGATCAGGACAATAAACGCTTCCAGTGACGCTAAGCAAGTGACAATCTGACTATGGTTTCTCGGTATAGGAACCCCTCATGCAGACTTGAACACCGTTCCAAGACTATTCATATCGCTTAGGCAGTCTTTCTCAGGACGCAAATCTCCGCCATGCAATCAACACTCTCCAATGAGCGACTGATGGAATGCTTGGTCCACCCGGCCATCATGTCGTCAAGAAGCCCATACACATACTTCATGGTTGTATGTTTCCTTGTGTCCCTCCCTGACGAATCGCCGCCCCAGTGCTCCCGGTAACTGGTCTGGAGGTCTTCAATCACATACAGCCCGCCTGGGTTGACAATCTTCCACAGTTGCTCCAGAGAGGTGATTTGCTCCACCATACCGTGACCACCATCATCGACGATTACATCGAATAAACCCTCCCGGGTGGACTCGTTGGCGAATTGGTTTAGAAACTGGAGGCTTGCTTGATCACCAATCGCGATGCGAGCATTCGGGTTGTTGTGCTTGAATGTCTCAGCGCATATACGATCGTTGTCGATGAAGTAGAGGTCAACGCCAGGGAGGAACTCGAGCCAGGTGTTGTAGGAAGCGCCAGGACCGTAGTCCTAAGAGATATTAAAGGACGCATCACAGTAGATACGACGACAGTTCTCACCATGTTGCACCCAAGTCCGATCTCAAGGAACTTGACAGGCTTACCCTGGAGGGGGCCGAGGTACTTTTCGTACATGGCCTGGTATCTGTGGGAGGTGACCTTGTTGGTGCCATGTTTTCGGGCAATGGCTTCGAAAGTTGTACTATTTGACTTGATTTCGGTGTTGGGTTTGTCGTGGTTGTTGCTTGAGCTGTTGGTTAATGCTATTGTGGAAGAGAGGCTTCAGCTTACTGTTTGTCGAGGGAGCTTGGATATCTGAAGACCCTCGCCTTGGCCTTCAATTCCTGTTTTCTATACGCGGCGATCAGAAAGAAAGTCAAGCAGAAGCAGAAGGCGACGCAGAGCCACCGCCTCTGCTTGACAGTCAGTGTGAGCGGCATGGCGAGGAGCCAATAGTGACAGTGAAGGTAGAGAAGCCGCAAAGGTTGTCATCCAGGTTTTGGTATCAGAGCAGAGGTAACTCGAGTGTTAGAGATGTATGTAAGAAATAGGAGATCATACTTTTGTAGAACTCAAGATTCGGCGAAGATTGATATCAACCTGCCTCATTGCCAATGAGGAGGAACATGCAGGGAAGGAAGAGAGAAACAGTATACTAGGTAGTCGCGGCCAGCGCAAATGCTCTTTCCAATTGGAGGATGACTCGAGTTTCTAAATGCTCATGAAAAACACATAAAAAAAGGGTATCTATCTTCTTGCACACTTTGGGCCGCTCCGATCTGGTCACACTTTTTGCGCCATTACCACGTTCATCATTATGACCATAGCTCGCGCGAACTGTCCAAACAATCTCCGAGTCCATCTCATCGTACTTTACTTCTGGAAGAGATTCGTTTGTGATCCTGAATGCGGATTTGCCTGGAGTTCGCCGTCGTATACCCGACTCCGGTCGTCACGAACAGGTCCTGCAACCTGGATCTCGCCTCGGTAGATCTCGATGACGGACACCAAGGGAAGAATGAGAAGCAGCATGGAGAGCAGTTGTCCAAAGCTCCAGATCTTCTCGCCCTCGTCCTTTAGCTCGATCGAAGGCTTGCCGAATGCCTGGGATAGAAGGATGATTCGGATCGCGGCGCCGATGGCGACGGCCGTCATGAGTACTAAGCCGCCAATCTGGACGGCCTTGTAGAACTTTTGGTTCTTGCTGTGTAGGTACCAGGTCGCCAGGATAAAGATGATGGCGTTACCTGCGATAACGACAATGGTGCCGACATATGACAAGCCTGCATTGGATGCAGCTCCGTTGCCGTCGACCTCCCACACGCAAGCGATTGGTAGGGTCTTGTCGTCCAAGCCCTTTGAGACGGCCTCCAGAACAAAGACTCCAGACACACATGATAGCGCCAGGTTGACGAACATGAGGAACTGTCTCATCCATCGAATCACCCAGTCGCGGCGGTAGTCGTGTACGAGAGCCAGCAGTGTCGCGTTGTGCGTCGCCATAGACAGAAGCGACAGCATCCATATGAGGAAGAAGTGATATGGCACAAGCGTGTTCATCTTGGCGAGCCCGACGCTCTGAATTCCAATGCCCTGCATGATCTGGGAGTCGCTGTAACCGTTGAGGAGTTTTCGTCGAATGACCGAGTCTCTACCGCGGAATTCGCCAAAGACGACGCTGCTGGACAAGATGATGGCTAGGCATGCCGTGATCATGAAGGACAGCAGGATCTGTTGAGCCGTGTCAGCGCTGAAGGACAAATTTCGCATTCCGTCAGATCCAATACTTACACCCGCGCCTGCGACGCCTGCATCGCTGGCTGTGGGAGCGGTCGCATTTCCGCTGCAGTTGGCCGGTTCGATCAGGGCCATGATGCAGATGCAGATACCAAGGGAACGAATGAATGAGCGGCTGAGAAAGGCAGAACAGAGTCTGAAGACATCACCAGAAGACGAATTTCCAAGGGTCCACGACCTGACTGGGGCCTGGATTATTATTATGACGTTTGTGCTAAGCGCGGACGGACCCTGGTCGCCACGGCATCTGAAACGACTCTTTGTCGGGATCTACGGCGTCAATTGCGGAGGCATTGGATGGCAGGCAATGCAAACTGGCATCGAGGCTGTGTCGAAACGTTTGGGTCGTATCTTGCCAGCGCATAACCAAGCGAGAGAGAGAAAGAGAGCGAAATCCTTCAGTATGCCTTGGGTTGCTGCCGGTCATCGCATCCCATGGCGCAGCAATCACTGTCACAATCAGGTCTGACTGCAGCAATCTGCCCCCAACCGTCAGCGCATGAGCGAACACACGATTGTATGCGGCACTCACCTCGTTTCTGTTAAAGTGGCATTCCATTTAGGGACGCAATCCAAGACATTGCTCTCTTTCGAGAAGAGTGTCTCAAACATTTCGATCCCCGCAAAGCATCCGCATGGTCGATTATCGCAATGACACTACGGAGCAATAATGGTGATCGTCCTATCCAACTTGGAGGGTCTTGATCATGTTTGCGACCATAAGCCGGCAGGCTGGCAGAAACCTCTGCAGTAGTCACTGCAGGGAGTCTCGGTCAATCACATCCCTCCATCTTGGAGATACTTCAACTAGCACCAAGTTTTGCCCAAGCAACAAGTCCTCACCCCTCACTCCTCACAGTTATAACATCAATGGTCATGCGAAGCGGAGGCTTGTGCCAACTGTTGGAATAAGCAAGTTGGGAACGATTCTCTGGACCCCAACATCAGCCATCCGGACAGACTGTAAGCATCACTTCCCCAGCTCTTTGTTCAAACTTCTTGGTCAGGACACAAACGTCCCTTGCATGAAGTCACCTTCTTTCACATTCTTGACACGGTCCATGAGCCGCATTTAATTTAGGTTATGTCCGAAATCCCCAACTTCCAAGATGCGAGTGAGAACTGTGCATCTCTCAACGAACGGTGATTTCAACTGAGTCAAACAAGAGACCCTGGAACCCAAACGATTGTTGGCTGTCTCTCATCAACAGAGGCATCTTATCCGAGGGCAATATCGACTCACCCACCTAAGCCGTGTTTGACCAGCCTGGGCCATATGGCCAACAGATAGGGGTGGTATCTTTTAGTCAGTTCAATAAGCTTGCTTTTTGATAAGATTTCTTACATGTCGTTTGCTTTGATGTTGTCCGTATTCAGCCGACATTAGCGGACGCCTCAAGCTGAACGAAGGAGTCTTGTTCGGCGGTTGCACCCTTGTCGATGCGAGCGACGCGATCTGCTAGAGGCATGGGGGCCGATGATTTGCTTTTTCTTGCCGAGACAACATGCTCCTGCGCTGCGGGTGCGGGTGAGGGTTGGAGAAGTGATACTGCGAGGTAAGATGGGTAGGATGGGGTTGACGCCTCCATCTGTGTGACCAGGCGCCGAGCAACCCATGGCCTGTGTCGAAGTTTGTGCTTTGGGATGGCTCTCGATGTCGCATGATTTGAGTCTGACAGCAGTCACACCGAGCAGCGCAATACACAATACGCGGCATCTCCGAGCAACAACTCTGTCGCTGATCAGAGCCAGAGGCTCAAGTTGAGAGCATCTTTAACGATGGAGACAAGCAGAGACTATCAAGCAAACACCCCCGAATGTCTGATCCTAGCTCATGGCAGAGAAGGAGACAAGACATGCCGATGAATGGAAGGATGCTGACGGTGGTACAGAACCAACGAAATAGGCGGCGGGCCCTTTTCCAATCATGAGTTCGCAAGGACACGACAGCCGCACCAAGACAGGGCGGCCGTCTTCCCAAAACTGCGGCTTGCAGCAACTGGAGTCGAGATAGACCCATGGGGTTGGTCCCTTGAGTGTTGGATCCAACACGGCCGCAGATGAGCTATTATGAGTCAGGGCTTGGTCCACCTGAAGCCAGGACCCGACAGTTTGGTTCACCATAGGTAATCATCGGGGGAGAGACCAAATCAGCCTCTTATTCACATGACAGGAAGCCGTCGGCCGGGGAGAGGTCCCGAAGCGCCTCTCGGGGGCCAGCAGAAGTGCCCGCCCAACCGCTGCCTCGTTTGGGGCCTCTCTCCGCCCTCGGCGTGGCCCCGGGCCGGCCGATGTTTGCTCTTCTCTTGCGTCGTCGACGAATCTTCGGCAGAGGGCCACCAGATCTCTCTGCATCAAGGATGCCAGGGTATGGTCGTGTGTTCATTCGTTGCTTCTCTGCGGCATGCAGCAGCGCATGCTGTTGGGCCGCCACCCACGCGGACCACTGAAGAAGAAGCGGAGGCAAGGTCTGCAGGACGAGGCTTGAATAGCAGAAGCAGAATGGGGGCGTTCTTGAGCAAGCAAACGGCATGGCGCTCGGTCTGCCTGGGGCGGCAGAGCACATAGTCCAATCCTATCGAATCGGCCTTGGATCGACCAATGTTGGACGACTCCATCCCCATCTTGTTTCCCGTGGTCAACGGATCACGGCCCACCTGGAAGCCGGCCGTGGGCCATTGATTGAATGCATCAATCGATTGCCCCAAGCGAAGAGAGCCTGACTGTCTCAGCCCCCCCGAAACACGACCAACGGCGACGTCCAAGGCATGCCCTCACGGCAGCACACCACACCTCGCCCTTGTCACTCACCCGCTCGTCCCATTTCCGCCGTGAAGAGCGTGGGCGTTGCTGCAGGCGGGCTTGTTATTGTTGTAGCCAGGAGTGTGTTTCCCTGCATGCCTAGTATGAAATGCTAACCCCTCCCTCCTCTTGACTTGTCACTTATAGAGGCCGCATCGCTCCGTCTTGCAGAAGAGTATCGAGATCGCCCACACTTTTCTAAGACCTTTGCAAGCCTAACCCCTCAGAAAGAATGATGCTCCTACCACGGCCGCACGCTGGCTTCATTGGCGAGCCTCCCGGGCACGAGTCTACACGCTCGCATACTATATATTCTCTCCCAAGTCCCCCCATGAGCCGTCCTAGCAGCCGTCCATGCTGGCTCCCAAAACCTCGCCTTCCCGCCATGCCATCGCTGCTGGAACGCCTCTCCCCGGAGCTTCAGCTGCTCATCATGTCCGAGCTGGACTATCAGTCACTCATCTTCCTCTCCACGGTGAACCGGCACTTTCACCGCCTGATCGACCCTGGGCGGATGGCAGACCCGGTAGACAAGTTTCAGTTTGTCATGAGAGCAGCAAAGGACTTTCCACAACATCGACCCAGCGAGAGGGGTCGAGACCACCAGCCGGGCAACCTGGAGTGCTACATCTGCTTCCGCGTGCGGACCCCGGAGCACTTTGACATACTCCAAGCCCCGACGGCCTGCCTTGACCCACACGGCCGCGTCGTATCGGATCGGGAACCGGGGCCCGGGGACCGAGTCGTCAACCTGCGCCGGTTTTGTATCGAATGCGGGGTCGGACACGGACTTCATGCACCGTTTGACTGCCTGACAACAAGGGCGGGCCAATTCCTTTGGGTCTGCCGGTGCCGGAGGGTGTTAAGCAAGCCGGACAGCCTGCAATGCTCGGACTGCGGATCGACCTGTCCTCTACGACCCAAGAAGGTTTGGTAGTCTCACTCGCTCCCAGAGACGAGATAAGAAGAGTCTTATTCAGACGTACACGAGAAAATCTAGGTGGTGCTAGCCCGGAAACGCATGGTCAGGTCAGATCAGCAAGCCCTGGCGACAAGGCCGGCCGGTACGGCGAGACAAGGGGATGAAAAGAACCTGGAGATCCGAGGTCGGGGCAAAGTGAAGTCATGGATGGAAAAGTGAAAAAAAGCATATGATACAGAGTCTCCGGCAGGCTCTGTCCGGGGCGAGCGGGACTGAGCATTGACGAGTCCTGTAAGGGGTTGTTTGATTTCTGGGATGATATTGGATGGCAATTTGGGGGTCAACGTATTGGGAATTAGGTCTGGCCTGGATGGGGTTTACATTACACCAAGGACCGGAACAGATTATGTTTATTTAATGGGTACAGATGGATGGAATAGGTAGTTATTCTAGAATGAAAAGATTCATGTTGTGGTTATTCTATTTCGTCTGCGTGTAAGTGAGTGGCGAGTCACATTATGAGCACATGGTAGAGGCCCCTCACCGCAGATCGATTCTCGACCCTCGAGCATCCCATTCACAATCAATAAATCCTCGGCTGGCCTCAGAAAAAGAAGATCCAGAGCCTTCTCTGGACCTTCTCGGCCTCCCGGCAGACCCGGAAGCGAAGCCGAACGGCACGTCCCATCACCTGACCTCACGCGGTTCCTGGGCATTTATCGTGCTACGTGGTGCGCATAGCCTTTTGACTACCTGACTGTATTCCTCCTGGCTGTGCGTTGAGCTGGAGGGCAGTTTATTTCCCGGGGGTCACATGGGCCATGGACTGACAATGAGGGAGTCCGTTTCGTTGGGTGAGGCCAGAGTGAGGGCCAATGTTTGAATTGGTTGGGCACACATTCGCCCTCTTTTATTTGTTCGCCTTGTCGTGGTCCCATTTCTTGACTTGCTCAAACAGGATGCTGATGGACATTCCTGACTCTTGCCTTTCTCTTCTCCATCTGGTTAATTACGACGCTTCCCCGGCTGATGCGTGGCACATGGTAAAGGGAGGGCGGGTTTGATGATATTATACTCCAACACATCGCATTCACACATCATCACGATCAAACACGAACGACACCTATTCACTTCCGATTGCATCGACTTGCCTGTTTAAAGCAACCTTAAGATCACTTGACACTTTCCCCGTAAATCTTCTCCATCTGCAGCTATCAAAGTCCAACTTGACGTCACCTGCGCTGCTTCACACCATTGCTCTCTCATCTTCACTACAACATCACGAGACAATAGCTCAAGACACTGCGAATGGCCAGCGAGTCCCTTCTACCTGATGAGCCTGTGCTCCACGCCGTCTTCACCTCCTTGTCTATCGATGACATTCCGGAGCTTGACCTTCAAGTGAAGGAGGAGTTGGGCGCGAAGGACGGAGGCCTTCTGCCATTGCTTACTGGAGGGTCAGAGGTGAGATGCTTTTTCATGATTCACTGTCCTCTAAAGATTGACATGTTTAAGGCTTCTGAGGAGGAACGTGACTACACGACTACTTCACAAGGCGAAAAGCCTCTTCTCTGCAGAAATGTCCTGGCGAGGGACCAGCTCTCCACGTCGCCCGATAGCATCGCGACGGAGTACGCTGCTACTTCTGGATCTGAGCCTGAATTCACCTCGGACTCAGACTTTTGGACCGACGACGAAGACGACGATACCACCAACGAGTAGGATACATGTTTTTATGGCGTCTTTCCCGCTGAGGCCCGGTATTGACCACTTTTCTCTTTGTGTAGATCCGTCCTCTGCCTGACGAGCCGAGGCGCAAGGTTTCTGGACTCGACAGACACTCTTCGTCCTCCTCTGCCCAGGCGCCTTTCCTTTAAACCCCTCGAGTCCGTCACTCCTCACCTCGGGTCACCTCCCAAGCTCCCTTCCCCCGAGCTCCTCCCCACACCGGCGGCAGACGGACCCCTGACGCCCTCACCCGACGGGCCGTCCCCGGGAATCGTCATCTTCCACAACGACTACTTTGCCGTGGCGCAGTCCAGGATCGCGGGCTGGGGCGCCTTTGCGGCTCGGGACCTCAAGTATGGAGACAGAATCCTTGTCGAAAGACCGTTGCTGGTGGCTGACACCAACTCGCTGTTCAAAGAGTTCGAGAGGCTGAGCCCGTGGCAGCGCGAGGTTGCGCTGGGGCTTCATGCGAATAGCTCGGTCAAGCCGGGGACGCCGCGGCTGCAGGCCGTGTGGATGGCCAACTGGTGAGTTTCTGTCACCCGTAAATGATGTGATGATGCTCAAGTAGGTGTAGTTTCTCTATTGGTGTCGACGGCAAGGCGGGACTCTTCCCCATCGCATCCCGCTTCAACCACTCATGCCGTCCTCGGGACAATATCGAATACACCTTCAACTCGGACAACGAAACACTCGAGATGGTGGTCAAGGCGGATACGATCCCCGCAGGCGAAGAGCTGACCATCTCCTACGGGACCAGACGGACCCCCATCGATCTCTACTACCGATTCGGCTTCAAGTGTTGCTGCGGAGCGTGCCCAGGACTGAAAAAGGGGGAGACGGACTACATTTGGTGATTTTTTCCCAACAAACAAACAAAAAACACAAAGCAAGTTTGGCGTTTAAAGGGGGTGACAAGCATTTTTGCAAATTTCAGCGTGATGGTCAAACAAAGGCACGGAAACAAAAACTCTGCTCAGAAAACATTTTTGACTCGATTGCATTTACACGAGCGGGCGTACAACAGCAAGGGCTTTTACCAGTCTGGACCAATTTGTCTGGACACAAAGCTCAACGGGGAGGTTGGATTCACTCGTTTGAGGTAGAGGAAAAATGAGCGTTTCCTCTACCCCCTGAAATGGAAGGGGAGAAAAAAAAAAGGTTGAGGGTTCGGGCGTTTTAGGGTTTCTTACTGTGTTCCTATATGATATCCCTTGAGGCGAGGTCGCCCAGATCAGGGGATTTTCCTACTTCTGAGGGGGGAAAAACAAGGCCTCTGGTGCAATATGGCAAGCAGAAGAGAGACGTATCATGGGGAATTTGTATACTACTAGGACATGAAAGCATTGGCGGCTAAGCCGTGGCTTGTTCCTTTGAACATGGTTAAAATACAGGTGGTGTAACTGGTCCACAAGGACTTGAGTTCTTGTATTGTTCTTTTTTGTAAGCCAAATTGTTACTCTAAGCTGTTATGCGTCATTTGACCATTGTGCTTGCTCTCATACTTCTGCATCTTTTGGATAGAGGTAACGTTCTTGGTTCCGGAACAACGACAACTAAGGGAACATGGAGGGACTTTTGCCTATCAGACCATTGGAGTGTGTTTTGGTTGTACCGAGCCTCAGATAGCTCGGATTGGTGTTTGCCTTGTATCGCCGTTGGTTGAAAGTCCTGGTCGGAAATGGTTTGTTGAGTGGTGCCTACCTCCCTATGGTTTGCAAACTCTTGACCTGCCATTAAACAGTTCTATTGGCCCTTTGATTGACCGCGTTGAAATGATGTTTTAAGCAATCTGGTAATCAAAAGGTACTATGGACTAGATGGCTCCAATGGTTATGAAAGCACAATTCAAGACTGACTGTAAATTGAGTGTGACCAGCAGTGAACTTGGACATAATACTGGAAAACGGATAAGCCCTGATGTGGTTGGGCTCTTCAGTTAATGTCATCTAGATCCGTATTTATTTCTGTGCTCTTGAGGCTCGTTGGCCTATGTGTAGCTCGAACTGACGAGATCGGTGGGTTGTACGATATATTCTCTCCCTTGACGCTGTTCGCTTTCGGATGAAGAAGCTCTGAAAATACTTTCTCCCTGCTTTCTCGCTTTTATGCCACTATTTAGATAGCTAGGCTACAGCTAATATAAACGGACAGATAGCTATGGTTTTTTAGCTATTGCATGGCAGTCAGTTGGGTATCCGTGGGCTTTTACAGAGGGTTATACTACATGAGGTCACACAAAGTATACTTGAGAATGGCTGAATAGGATTTGTAGGATTCGTACATTTTTACGCAGAATCCAAAGGAAGTCTTGGGTGAGACCTGGTGTTTGAAAGTGCGGCCCCTTGCGACACCGGCGCTCAGTGAAGTTGGGGATGGCTAGGAGAGTGCCTTGCCTCGGTCTTCCCATGTCACTCACTCTTCACTATTAGTGCCACCATATCAGACATTGGCCTATATTTTCTGTTTTATAGTATTTTAAGAGCAAGCGAAAGTACGAATACTAACAAATGTGGAGTGTGTAGGAACATAAAACACGCTCTTTGTTCTCTTTGTTTCGCAATGTACCTACACACATGTGCAGCTAGAAGCCACAACCCGCTAATATGACAAACCTCTTTGTCAGTTAGTCTTGAAGACTTAGTAAAGCTGACACTATATCCTCCGGAACTCTTCTCATTTATATTGCCCAGATCCTTCATAGTGGCTGCGTTCAACCCGCCCCTGTAAGCAGTGGCCAGCACTACCTAGACATTGGGAAGACCTGGGGTTTTCAGAATTGAAGGATGCTTGAGGCATAATAATTCTATTTCTCGCATACTATTTAGGTTTTTGGGTTAGCCAGATAACAAGCCGCCTGCTTACCTGCTAGATGCTATTGTTTTACACACGCCAACTATCATCGTTGTGACAGCGTCTCCCTCCCATGCTGTTGGGTATATCAAGAGAGCAGGCAATCATCTTGTTCAAACTTATGTACAAGAACAGTCCCAACTGTATGGCCACTTGATCCTCCAGTTGATACCGCCATGCAGGGGAAACACCCTCCCCTTTGGCATCATCAAATTCACCCCGAACTCCTGGCTCTCCCCTGGTCAACAACACATGCTAGCCTTTCTAATAATGAAAACAAGTGGCATGTTCTGTGGAGAGAAGATCCGACTTGTTATCAAGGAGGGTGGTCGTGTCTTGGAGAGCACTCTTGGTGGATGCTCCTTTCAAGTTTCAAGACCATACCTGGAAATTACTGTCTTGTAAACTCTCACGTTACGCTGTGAGCTTGGTCTTAAACTTGAATTGAGTTCAGCCTTAACAAATGTGTAAAAACACAGGCGATGAGCGATATTTGGGGTTGAGACGAGGCACTCGGCGATCCCCATGGCTTGGACTCTTCAACCACCCAGGGAGCGGCGTCCCAGCTCCCAGGGAAGGCATCTAGGTCGTTTGCGGCTGAGACCTGGAGCATTGGTCTAGGGGGCTGTATAGATCGAGTTCGTTCAGAAGGCTATCGTTCTTGAGAGATTCCGGGTGTAAGTGTGTGCGCTACCTTGGGACCTTGGTGCTGAGAGGTTGGAATTCCGCGACGGACTGCCATCCTCGTCGAAACTCAATGGCTACTTCAAAGCAGAACTCAGACCCTAGCCGGGATAGACAACCTGGCGACATCGCAAGCCATATACCTTGACACCACACTTTGGTCAGTTCCGTCCATCGTCCACCCGGGTGCAAACTCCCCCGGAACTTGGGCGGCAGTAAGAGGGATGCTACTCTTAGGACTAAGCACAAGACTAGTCCCACGTCATCTACCCCCATCCCCGCTTCGAAGCGGCCAGGTAGGCTCTTCAGGATGTCCAGTAAGATCTATGCGGCCTCGACTTAGCTAAAAGGAAGAAGCAGCACGGAGATGTGAGCAACGCCCCAACAGTTTGAGGGGGCGAGGGAGACTACTGTATGAGAATCGTGAGCGTGAAGTTATGAATGAGAGTCTGGCAACTTAGAACAGGTGGATAGGGGGCTTGTTGATGGACTAGTATCACGACGCTACACACAAGTTCTGATAAACAATGAGAATTATACCAGCTCAAACCTCTTCAAAAGCCATTCTCAAGTTGTATTTTATTACCATCTAGATTCCCAAACGCCATGCCATGCATTCCATGTCCTTTACGTCCACCCTCTTAATCCCAATACCTAATCTCGCCGTCTAGACCCGCTGTAACCACCTTGCTCGTCTCCTGAGGGTGCCACTTAACGCAAGTAATGGCCTGGTTGCCCGCCTTGAGCTTGTGGTACATCTTGCACGTCTTCCAGTCCCAGAAGCACACATAACCACCAGAGTCACCAGAGGCAAGGAACTGCCCATCGGGACTGCAGTCGAGGTCGATGCCCAGACCGGCGTTGTTGTGTCCTCGGTAGCTCTTCTTGCGGTTCTGGCGGAAGCGGTCGTTGGCGCCGTAGACTAGGATCTGGTTATCAGAGCTCTGGTAGGCCACGTACTTGCCGCTTGGGTGAGGCGCCGCGCGGGTCATAGGATACATGTCCGGCTCGGCGATGTACTTGATAGGTACAGGGATGTTGTAGTCCCATGCACGGAGTGACTTGTCGTCGGATGTCGTCATGAAACGACGGTTCTCGTCAACAAAGGTGATAGTGTTGATAGCCGCCAAGTGATGATCGTATTCCTGAACCACCTCGTTGGGTGTGCGGATATCGAACTGGACAATCTTCTTGTCCGACATACCCGCCAGGAACTCATTGGCGTGCTCGGGATCGGGGTTGAACTTGATGACATGAGGCGTCTTGCCAGTCGTGAACTTGCTGACGCAGACGCCCTTCTCAGTATCCCAGAGCTTGATCATGCGATCATAGGACGAGGACAAGAACTGAGTACCCGAAGTGTTGAAGCAGATGTCAGACAGAGCCTTGGAGTGTCCAGAATATGTCCGCAGCAGCTCCCGCTCGTGATACACGTCAAAGATTTTGACGGTGGTATCAGCACTGGCGGATAGCAGCAAGTGCCCCGAGACAGGGAGGAAGCGCAGTGCAGTGACTGCCTTGGAATGATTCTTCCAGGCGTGAATCTGCTTCTTGGGGATGTAATTGGTGATGCTTCCCACCTCTTTCCGAAGATCGATGTCCAGATCCTGGGGAACGTGCATGTATGTCCGGCCCTGGTAATCGTACTCGGCGGATCCGTGGAATGTCGTCGTCTCGTCGCCCATCTCCTCGGCCTCCTTTCTTCGCTCCAGCGCCTTGGTCGGCGCCTTGACCACTGTTCCACTCTCGACAACTTCTTCCTCCTCTTCCACAATCTCATACTCTTCGTCGCTCGCGAGCTCCTCGTCCTCTCCTACAACCTCGTACTCGGGTCGCTTGTACCTGGCCCATGGTCCAACGTAGGAGCCGGGCCCCTCAGCAATCGTCGCGCTACCCTTACTCTCTCGCGTCGCCCGTATCCTTGCAGCCTCTGCCTTCAGTTCTGCGTTGGTCTGGTACTCTCTCTCCGGGCCCCCTCGTCGCTCTACAGCGCGGTGCTTGCTTCGAAATGTGTGTTCGCTCAGAAAAGTCTCTTCTGCGTGGCCGGTCAAGACGTTCTTGCGTTTCAAGGCGTTCGCTTCATCCTTGAACGGGTTTGCAGGACCAGCTTTGGGGCGCGACAGGTCTTCGGCTGTATAAGGCACCACAGCGTGGTCGGGCTCGGCTTGTTCTCGAACAATGAGCGCATCTTGCGGCGCCATATTTGGCGGGTACTCGCCAAAGTCTGCCATGGTGAAAGACGCTCAAAGTTGTTGCTTGTTGGGATGTTGTCGCAAAGTTGGCGAATCGCACTGAGCGCGACTGTCTGGGTCGCGAAAAGTGGCAGGGTCACGTGACTATGATCGCATCACGCATGAGCCTCGAACAACCGTTGAAATACGAGGCTTATAAAATGTCCGTCATGGCTCTTACAGATCTAACTACCTGGATATCACATTTTTTGCTGGTGCTCGTAAGCTGGCCATTCGGTTCGGTCATTAATCAATTATCACACCAGGGCGGCCGATGCCGGATGACAAAAAGGCCAACAAAACGTGCGTGATGCCTCAGTCTCCAACAACCCATACCACCCACCGCTTTCATGAAGTAATCAACCAGAGCGCCAGCTGGCATGATACCAGGTTATATACGCCAAGCCCGCCTCTTTAAACCCGTCGTCAATCTATACCATCTTCCACTCGTTATGTACTGCCGTGGCAGGTTCATATCGTCTCATCGCGTGACTGGCCGACTCGACTCTGGAGGTAGTCGGTCGACCTTGGCTAGCAGGGTAACTCTTGCGGTCCGTCATGTCCGATACACATCATGTCTGATGCCGGGCATGGCTGGATCCCGTCTTAGTTGGACGGCCGTTTAGGACGACTCGTCGCGGATGAGAGCGACAATCATACTGTAGAGATAGAAGAAGAACATGACCAGATGGAAACCGAGCTTGAAGAAGGATTCCTATATCGAGTTAGAACCGGTTGCGCAATACCTTGCAAGTGTTGCCGCCTACCTTCTTGTGAACGTTGAGCTTGCGGAAAATCTCCGTCGCATCGAGCAGGTGGGTGTTGTCAACAATCCTAGAGTCCGGTCAGTGTCCCGTTACCAGATCAGAAACTCGGTAATCGTACTTCTTGACATTCCAGGCAAGGAGAGGCAGGTTGAGGATGAGAGGCACCCAGTAGCCGTTGATGAGGAAGAGGAAGGTCAGGAAACCGTGCACCGCGGCCTCGGGGATAATGTAGGTGTTGAGTCGGTTGCAGAGGTCAATGGGGTTGATGTAGTCACTGTAGTTGTATGCGATTAGCCTCAATCCGCATGTATAGTTGCCGAGGACGTGCATCCGAGGCGCAAAGGCTGACAGCCAAGGCAGCCGGACAGGGTGGTGGTGACATACCATTCCAAGTCGCTGTACATGATGGTGAAGAAAACCTGCAAAAAGAGGTTGACGGCGTTGATGAGTACCGACAAGAGGTACAACCAAGCTTCTCCGGACATCATGATGGGCTAGAGTCGTTGTGCGAGGACTAAAGGTGGTCGAGTCGGGGTGACGAAGGTCGAGTCGAGGACAGCTGTTTGTCAAGCTCTGTCACAAGCTGGAGGATGGAATTTGTGCGCGCGCGCGGAAGCAAGGGATAGCCTCGTCGTGGGAGCAGGCGGGTATCAAGAGTAGCTGAGGTTGATGAGCACAAAAAAGGACGTGGCCTGGTCGACGAGATCAAGGGCAAGATGTGGGGGGAAGAGGGAGAGTAGAGAGGAGAGAGAAATCTTGGTGGCGGGCGAAGGAGGATGGTGTGGTGGTAGCAGCGGTGGTGAGTTTTGGTGGAGGTGGAGGTGGAGGTGGAGAGGCAAGTGGAAGTGCTTCCCAGATTAAACTAGCGGCTATGATGGAAGCGGCTCGCGCTTGCTGCCCTGCCTGACCCGACGGGACACATGGACCTCGAGCTGCGCAAGCTGGGTTGCTTGTTTCTGCGCTGGCATTGATGTTGCGTGCGTTGCCTCTGGGCTGTCTGCAGCATAAGACCCCCCTGTAACTATGGCGGGCCATGCCCTGTTCCCCTGCGCTGGGAAACGCCCTGAGTGGCGGCATGGCGTGGCCGCTGGGCGCCTGCATGTGGCTGGGTGACCTTTGGAGTTCTGGAGCTCTGCGCTAGGCTGTCAGTGAGGGGGGGCTGGAGGGCAGGATGACGGACGGGCAGACGGCGGATGTGGCCGCGGCAAGGGTCGTGTGTCTTCCTTTGTTCTGTCTCTATCTCTGCGTGCGGAACTTGACAGCCTGAAGCCATCTGCGTCACTCCACAGCCCTGCCCTGCATCCGGGGATAAGCTCGACTCCTTGTCCATGATGGACGCAATGAAAATGACCTGACCAAACATGTCGGTCTGATATCCACCTGTCGAAACACCTCACTTAGACCTTAGGAATTCTTGTGATTCACATGCTTGTGGAAATTGGTATGGCATGGATGAACGTGCGGAAATAGAGATCAGTCTTGGATTTGGATGCCTGCTTAGATGTTGGTGATCACCCTTTCAACGCCCTCGAATCTTCACCACAATGCTTCCCCGGTATACATCTATCAATCAACTCGCTCCCCAAAACTCTACATACACCTAAACATTTGGCTCGACATTAACCCCAGCTCATCTCAAATTTATGCTGCCGCCTCCCCATTTTCTGTGCCAGGCATTGGGATGGGGCCACCAGGAGAGTCTGGCTTTCTCGCCGTCAACACCTCGACACCGTCTTCCGTCACAAGAAGAGTGTGCTCTGCACCACGTGTTAGCTAATGCCCAGCTTATACTTCTTGTAGATTGACTTACCAAACTGAGCCGTCAGCTTGCCGTCAATGGTTGTGCTGGTCCAGTTGTCCGGCCACGTAATGTCTCGGTACTTGCCCAGGGCAATCATGGGCTCGATAGTAAAGGTCATTCCAGGCTTGCATTCGCCGACAGTCTTGTTCTTGGCGTAGTGTGGGACGTTGGGAGGGCAGTGGAACAGCTTGCCGACTCCGTGGCCGCAGTAGGTTCGGATGACACTGCAGTTTCGCTTCTTGGCGTGCTTCTCGATGATGTTTCCAAACTCCCGGATCAGAGTACCGGGCTTCACGGCCTTGATGGACTCCTCCAAGCACTCTCGTGCCGTCTCGACGACACGAACGGTGTCGGGGTCCGCCTTAGCTCGGTCACCAATGTAGTATGTCTCGTTCAGATCGGCGTGGTAGCCTTCGTGGTAGAGGGAAATGTCGATGTTGAGAATATCGCCGTCGAGGAGAACACGCTGATCGGGGATACCGTGGCAGATGACTTCGTTGACGGATGTACAGCATGACTTGGGGAAGTGGTTGTAGTTCAAGGGAGAAGGATACGACTGTGTCTCTTGTTAGCATTCGTCGAAAGGCCCAATAGCCTTGGAGGCCATGGAATAGGCAATGCCTACGTTTCGCTCGATACAAGCCTTGTGAACTATCTCGTCGATGTAATCGGTCGTCACACCAGGCTTCGCGGCGGCGGCAGCAATGTCGAGGACCTCTCGCGCAAGCATGCAGCTCTTTCGCATAGCATCCTGTCCAGCCTTGTCGAGAATGTCGATCTTGTTGCGGCTGCTGAGGGAGCGGCTGTACTTGGGGTCGCCATCTTGCCACCACACGGGGTGAGGAATCGACTTGGGGAGGGTTCGATGCGGGGAGAGAGGATAGACGGGTCGCAGAGAGCCGGAGTAGGGGAAGTTGGGGAACGGGTTGTAGTAGCCGGTAGCTGGATCTGGTGAGATTGCTTTCGGAGCCATGAAGTGGTGGAGGATATTACTTTGCGACTTGTGGATGGTCTTGTGGATGCCCTACAGGATTGTCAGCTGTGAATCCTTTTGCGTAGTATGGGCACATACCCAGTTCTTCTTGAAGCAGTCCTGCGAGCAGAAGAAGCTGTCCTTGATGCCGAGCTTCAGGCAGGTCGGGCACTGCAGCGATCCAGCTTCATTCTCGCAGTCGGCGCCCATGCACTTCTTCTTGGCGGGGGGTTCGGACATGGTGTCGGTGTTGGTGGGCGGGTGTTTGGAGAAAGCAGGAAATGGAGAACAGAGTCCGAGTCGCTTCGGCGGTGAGAAAAGGATTTATAAAGGAAATTTAGTGAAGCCACGAGAATGTGTGCGTGCAACAAGTCTCGTTCCTCGTCTCAAATCTCGTGGTGTAACTTTTCGAGGGGGCAAAAGATCCTCCACGGACGGGGCGGGTATGGTCGGCCGAGAAAACGGTGCCCGCGCACGAACCTTGCATATGCTCAAAACGAATTTTATGCGCCCATGCGGTCAAACGAGTCGATTATGAGCTTTTCTTCTTTTGAAGCATTTTACGATTACATATGATGTCCAAGGAATCTGATCGATTGCTTCAGAAAAGAGGGCAAGCAAAATAGCAAGGTGTTGGGTCAAAGTACCAAGAGGCCTGAACCATAATGTCCGACAGTCACATTGACACAATGAGCACATCACAGCAAACTCTACTTAACAATAGGAATCTCAGGTCAACATCTCATCCAACCCTTTCATCATCCAAGCAGTTACTGCTTAATCTAGGTTCGATGTAAGGTCAAGTTCTTGCTGCCAGGTATAAGAAGTAGATATTAGACTGCCCGTTTAAGCAAACGGGAAGCCGTCCAGACGGTTTGAAACGGATCCCTTTTTGGAAGGTGGGGGACTGAGTCGACTCAGAGCTGGATCCATGGGTCTGTTGAAAGTGTAGCTCGCAACCAAGCCAAGACCAACTCCATGAGCTGCCCAAGTGCATCTTTCTAAGCCGCATTGCAATGTCCATATATACTATTTCTCATGACTCTCCCTTCACTGGTGAAAAGCCAAGGCAGATGGCCTCAACACCTAATAAGAGATTCGAGCATAACGAGGTTTGGAGCCCCTCTGAATTGCACAAGATCTAGGATTACAAATACAAGGATATTAAGAACTACCTTGACTTGGAATTGACCAACGTTGATATGCCAACTGCCGGTAACCACAGTTTCTGAATGCCATCAACATTAATTCGTCAGCCCCCAAGCGGTGCCGCCCTGTTGAAGGGTCGACGAGTTATAGACACAATCATTCCGTGCATCTGCCCGTGTTTGACCACGGTACCAGCAAGTCTGCGAACAGCGCCACGGGTAATTAGTACTAGCAGTCTGCGCCGCCAAACAAACGCCTACACAACGTGGCAAAGCAGGAGAGGGTTTGTCACAAAGACGGACGCCAAACCGCATGTCTGAGGTCCCGCATGAAAACAACCCTGCCTGGCATATGCGCACGTGCACTCGCGCAACCAGGAAGCAATAGATAGCGAAATAGTTGATCAAAATACAAACCGTCATGGGCAAAAATTGCGGATGCAACTCTACTACCTATCCAATGCGTGGGTCGCATGGGTTTATCACTGTAATACGCAAGACGGCCTTTATCGGGGCGCCTCTCGACTTACCGTTCAGCCGAAGTTTGTTTCTAGGTACTGACTAACGTTGTTGGCCAACTCTAAAAGGTTCCGTCCTCCGTTCGTCCTTTTCGAACAGCTTTCGATTTCTCAGCAGCAAAAGATGGGGAAGCCTCAGAAGATTGTCGTTGTCGGTGCTGGACCCGTGGGTTCGCTGGCGGCTTTGTATGCTGCTCAGAGGGGACACGAGGTTGAGGTTTATGAGTTGCGACCTGGTGAGTTGATGTTTCTCGTCTACTAGTTTCGGTTGGCTCGCGATAGAGTCATACTTGATCGGATGATTGAGCGGCCTTTTTGATGGCATCCAAAGAGCCAGGACATTTCCCTCTCATCCTAGGACTTGAGGGAAGACTTTTTTCTTATTTGCTCAACGAGGTTTTATTTCGCCGAGGCTCAATTACTGACTGGTCTAGACCTTCGAGATCCTGGTACTATCCCTCTCAACTTCACCAGGTCCATCAACCTCGCCATCTCGGAGCGCGGCATCAATGCCATGCGCCATGCCGGCCAGCCAGGCCTCCTCGATCATGTCATGGCGACTACGATTCCCATGAGAGGCCGCATGATCCACGGCAGAGGACCAACCGGGGCCTTGTTCGAGCAGTCTCAAGACTACGACGTCAAGGGACGGGTATGCATAATTGCCTCAACCTGAGAGAATTTAAAGCTGACGCCATCCCGATAGGCAATCCACGCCATTGACCGTGCGGGACTCAACAAGCGGCTTCTCGACATTCTCGAGAGCATGCCCAATGTCAAGCTCTTCTTCAACCACAAGCTCACGGGCGCAGACTATCGTGCGTGCAAGGCGTGGTTTGAGGTGCAAGACGGCAGCTCGGCCAAGGATTCTCGTCCCAAGGAGATCGACATCTCCTTCGATCTCATGATCGGTGCCGATGGTGCTCATTCCGCTGTGAGGTATCATCTCATGAAGTTTACTCGGATGAACTACCAGCAAGAGTACATCGACACCTTGTGGTGCGAGTTCCAACTCAAGCCCGTCCACACAGACGACACAGCCGATCCAATGGCCAAGTTCAAGATATCGCCCAACCACTTGCACATTTGGCCTGGCAAGGACTTTATGTTTATTGCTATTCCTAGTGATGTAAGCAGTGACTCTCATGCTCTTGATGCTCTGCGCTAACGCTTTGACCAAGGACGGCTCATTCACATGCACGCTCTTCATGCCAAGCCGAGAGTTTACAGAACTCGAAAACAACCCTTCCAGCTTGCCGAGCTTTTTCGACAAGCACTTCCCCGGAGTGACGGACTTGATACCCGGCGATGAGCTAATAGAGTCCTTCAAGACAAATCCTCACCTTCCACTCATCAGCCTCAAGTGCAAGCCGTATCACTATGGTTCTTCCTGCGTCATCGTCGGCGACGCAGCTCACGCCATGGTGCCCTTTTATGGCCAGGGCATGAACGCGGGAATGGAGGACGTGCGAATCTTGTTTTCGATTCTGGATAAGCATGCCCAGATTGAAGAGTCGAATGATCCTTCTAGCCAATCGACGACTTCAACTGCGGCCGCCTTTGAGAGATCTCTGGCTCTGGCCGAGTATTCGGCGGTTCGTCCCTTCGACGCGCACGCAATCAACGACCTCGCCCTTCAAAACTACGTCGAGATGAGATCCTCCGTTCTCTCGCGGCGGTACCGACTCCGCAAGTTCCTCGAAGAGTTTATGAGCGTCCACTTCCCCCGCATGGGATGGCAGACCAAGTACTCTCGCGTGAGCTTCAGCAACGAGGGCTACCTGGACGTTATCAAGAAGAGCGACTCCCAAGGCAAGGTCTTGGTCCGGAGTTTCTTTACACTCATTGCCAGCCCCTTCTTCGTCACGGCCGCTGTATTTGGCTACAAGTATCGCCGGTCGCTCGCCCACATCATCCACGGACTCCGGCACCTAGGCGATCACGCTTAAGAGTACCGTAACTTCTCTACTCATTCATAGCGTGCTTCCCCTTCCCATTCAGGCATTTGGAGCGGCCAGTCGGCCGCAAGGAAGCGTTTACCAGCATCTGAGAAAAACCTTGTACGATAGACATGATTGAGTCACGCAACCAATTGGTGACCGCACCAAAATGGTCAGCCACCTCGGGTTAACGGAACGGGGAGCACGTATTGTATAATCACAAAAGTTCATGCCCATTGTCTATTGTCCATGTTGGAGTATCTAGACTATTCCGTCTGTGTTCTCGACTCTGTATTCTGTGGCCACATTGGCTGAGGCTGCTTGATATCCAGAGTGAGGCAAAGTGTCAGAGTCTCACCACAGATTGATTCTTCCTGGTTATCCCAAAAGCTCTCCTAGAATACCAATTTCAATCCTAAAAACATCCTTTAAGTTTTCAATTAATATTCTCAAGGAATAGCTACCTTGTTTCTTGTCCACCACCATCTTAATCGCCATGCATCAATGAGAAATATGCACATATCGATCTCCCAGCTTAGTCATACTCGCAACTCTGAATTTTTGGACCGACTTGCAGACATACCACGCTCGACGGACCTCAACGTGATAGCCCGGCCCTTCGTCGCTTTGAACCCTTGACAGCTGGTGGCGGAAGACTTGTTGCTGGCCAATTGGTAATTTCTGATCTTGGAATTCTGGCCTAGGCTTGGAATATACGACGAGGTGGGTTGTCAACCCTCGGGGATAGCAATCACAACGAACATTCTTTAACAAGTCCTGTGTATATCCAGACGAACCGAACGACTCGCCGACTCAATCGAACCCCTCCGATTCTCTCAAACTCTTCTTCACATCATATCACCACCCCCGAACCTCGCCCACCATGCCCTCCATCCTCAACGTCGCGAACATGTGTTCGCACCTCCAAAACGCCTCCAAGGCCCGCCTCGGCATCACATCCGTCAAGAACTGCAAGTACAACCTGCAGCTCGCCCTGGCCCTGCACCGCTCCGGCTTCTTCTCCGCCGTCTACCGCGCGGGGCCCAACCCACCAACCCTTGAGCAGATGGTCTCGCAGGACCCCGTGCCCGTCACCAACGCAAACGTCGCCACCATGCGCCTGTGGCTCGGCCTCAAGTACTGGGACGGCAAGCCCGTGCTTGCCAAGGCGAATGCCATCAGCACCCCCAAGCGCATGATGACGGCCAACATCAAGGAGCTCGCCAGGTTGACGAGGGGGTTCCCGACAAAGGTGGATGGAGGCGTTGTGCCGGGGCTGAACTTGGGAGAGTGCATGTTTGTCTCAACATCGCGGGGTGTGCTCGAGGCCCGGGAGGCACTGGCTCGCAAACAAGGCGGCGTATTAATGTGCCGGGTGTCATGAGTGGTCGTGCTGGAGTTATGTCGAATATGGATGGCTGTATGTGAATGGGGCCAGAGAGCTTCGTGTGATACGATAAAGAGGGAAAGCATGTATAACTACAACTAGATGGAATGAAAGCCCTGGAAAGGGTGCTTGTGTATCAAAATCTCAACATCCGATGAGCAACCAACTATTGACCGCCAAATCTTGTTATTCCGCCATGTTATTTGCGTATGCTTTTTATAAGATGCGGTAAAATCACCATTCGCCTTCGCTTAAACAGGTATCTATACAACAGCTCAAAAAGTACATCCCCTTCTTCTCAATAATAATGACCAAAGTAACCGCTTTGCATCTTCCGCAATCTAGTAGGTATTCAGTTTAATCCGTCTTGGCAACGCCCTCCACCTCTTGCTTCTTCTCGTCGACTTGCTCTTCCGTGGTGGTATCCTTCTCTTTCACGGCAACATCAACCTTGGTCTCCTCCTTGGGGTCTTCCTTGACCTCGTCCTTAGCCTCTTCCTTGGCTTCTTCCTTGGTATCAATCTGGGTTGTTGTCTCGTTCTCGGCGGGCTGCTTCTCAACGGTTTCCGTCTCCGCGACGGGCTCGGACTCCTTCTCCAACAGAGGGATCATCTCCGTCTTGGCCTCAGTCTCGGTCTCCGCCTTGACCTCAACTTCAGGCTCGGGAGCCACGACAGTCTCTTGTGTTTCCTCTACAGGAGCCTGGACAGAGTCCTCCTCCAGCAAAGGAACAACATCAGAGTTCTCCTTCTTCTCAGCCTCCGGCTCAGGGACGGGAGCTGACTCTTCGGGCTCATCCTCGACGGCCTGTTCAGCGACCTCCTCGGTCTTCTCGGCGGCGGCCTCAGGAACCTCAACAGGAGCAGTCTCCTCCTTCTGTTGCTCAGGGGTGACGGGTCGAACCTCCTCTTTCGCCTCCTCATGAACAGGCTCCTCGGGAATCTCCTGCTGTTGAGTAGCCTCGGCCTCAGGCTGAGCAGGTTCAACAACTTCTTCAGGCTCAGTGGCGGCAGCCTCAAACTTGGCCTCCGGTTCTTCAACAACAGGCTCCACCTCGGGCTTCTTCACGTCATCCGTGGTGCTGGTTGCCTCAGGCTCCTTGGGGGCATCGACTGTGAGCTCGGGTGTCTCCGGCTTGGGAGGCTGAGAAGCTTCCTCCTCGGCAGGCGTGGGGGTAGTAGCTGTAGCAGACTTCTCTGAGCCCGCAGACTTGGCCACATCCTTCGGCTCGGGATGCTTCTTCAAAGGCTTCCTGGCGCTTCCTGGAGGCTTGCTGCTGCTCTCGCGTCGTGAGTTGTGTTCGGCGCCTGATGAAGGGCGCTTAGCAGTTCTTCTGGGAGGTGTAATGGGCACCTTTTCGGTCGTCTTTGATGACGAGGCTTGCGTGGGTCGCATCATACGGGCCAAGAAGCCTTCATCGACGGGAGCTTCCTTCTTCGTAACGGGATGGTCAGCGGCCTTCTTAGGAGGAGGTCCCAAGCTTGGTCGTGGACGGTTGATGGTCGAGCTTTGACGCTTGATCGTTTTGCCAGCGGTAGCGCTTGTTCCTGTGGCGCTCGCCCTGCTATGAGGGCGAGCAGGCACATGGAGGTTCTGGGAGCTGGCCGAGGGTCGGACCTGACGACCTGACTTGGCACCAGAGGATGCAGTTGGAGCCATCAGAGAAGCAGGCAAATGGACCGGTTTCGTAGGAGACTTGGGCTTCGGCTTGACAAAGACGGTCTCACTGGCCACAGGCTTCAGCGGCTGGGGCTTCTTGCTAGCACTGGCAGCGGTGGGCCGAGTCAGCGAAGAAGGGCCGGTCCTGGATGCCGGCCTCGTTTCCTTCCTCGGTGCGGGCCTCTCATGAGCCTTTGTTGCTGGCTTATGTTCAGGCTTGTGCTCGGGTTTGTGTTCTGGCTTGTGGGTAGCGCTCGTGGGAGTCTTCGTGGCAGCGGGAGATTTTGCTGGAGCTTTCGTGGCGGTGGAGGTTTTGGTCGAGATTGTGTTTGGTCGAGTAGCCGTCTTCCTGGGGGCATTGGCCTTTGCAGGGGCTGCAGAAGCTGGCTCCTTGGGCTTCTCAGCCTTGGACTTGCCATTGACAGCTGTAGCCGTAGGAGGCGGTGTCTGCCTCGTCTCTTTCGTTGGGGAAGCTGGCACAGGTTCCGCGGGTTGCGTTGGGGGCGCAGACACCTCTTCAGCTGCCTGCTTTTCAGGGGTGATGCTGGGCTGCTCTGGAACAACGGCGACCTCCTCGACGGGTGTCTTGGGGCCGTCCACAGGCTGGCGAGGCGATTCCGGGATTGTCTCGTGCAAGAATGGCTTGTTCACTCGCGTGACCTCCTCAGCAGCTACGGGGGCCTTGTCAGGGACAGTGGAAACGGATTCGGTGTCGGTCTCCATGCTTAATCGACGACGAGAAACGCTAGATTCGTGACTGGGGTCTCTTCGCAGACCTATCCTTCCGTCCTTTTCGACAGCAACAAAATTGGTTCTAACTTTTGAAAGCGGACGAGGGGACTCGACTCCGTTGGTTGCGCCTGTGGAGAAAAAAACAAGTTTTTTTGATCAGCAAGGGGTTCAAGGGGGAAAAAGAAGGACACGGTATGAAGTGTGCCCTGATGTTGGGGGGGAAGGCGGGAGACTAGTGCGGACAGCTCCAGGGCAAGAAGAGCCAAAAAGGCCGAAACAACTGGAACTGGGCGGGAACTAGAGCAACTTGAATAGCTTTCCTTCGCTTGAATGCAAGCAGCAAATTGCAGCGGTGCGCCCAAGAACAAAGCAAATCATCAAGTTCATGACATTGTCGTCAGGAAGCGGGTCGGGGTCGAGTAGTCGTACCTGGGACGGGAGTGGACGCGCCGGACGATCGGCCTCTGTCGGGCGGGCTCGTGTCGCCTTTGCCCTCGAACATGGCACGCAGGTTCTTAACCTGACTCATGGTTGCTTGCTTGCTGAGGGCTCTCTCTCGACGAGTTGGAGTTGGGAGGGTGAGAGCAGTGAAGGGCTCGGTCGGGGCGACCTCGAGGTCTTTGAAGGGGTCGTACAGTTCAGCAGGAGAGCGCAGGTCCGAGGGGATTGATGTGATAAGTTTAGGGATGGATGGGTTGGGATGGGATGAGGTGTTGTCTGGTTATGAGCGGCAGACCATCCGCCGTCGGTCGCACAGGCACCGCACCGTACACCACCTAACACACGGCACAGGCTGGATGGGTAGCTCGGGGGGGCTTGTTAGTGGATTGAGGGGCCTGGCCGACCGACAGGGGGTACCTCTCGGAGCTGGGCTAGCGAGGTACTCGTGCATGCGTTTCAGAGTCCACGCGGTACCTACCAGTCGATGTATCCGTCCAGTCCCACGGGGGACCTGGATTCGGGAGGTGAGGTGGAGGGCCAGGGACTGGCACCCGCCTGCTGGGAGTCCCGTCGGGTGGTGCTGGTTATGTTGCGCTGGGCTGTTGCAGAATAATAGGGGTCGAGATCAAAGGATGGAGTCGGGCATCGGCTTCAGGCGCGCTGCGCTGCACTACACGTTGCCCTAACCTGACGGACGTGCCTATCGTTGGTCGACGAGACGCCGAGGTCGAAGCAAACAACCTATCACCATTCCACAAAAGTCCTCGGTAAACACGTTGCTTCCAGGGAAACCGGTGCTTCCAGAGAAACAAGAGGCCGTCGTGGATCCCCCAATATCATTCTATCCGGCCAACCACCAAGGTTGCTCGGTGACATGTCGACGACTCGACAAGCTATGAGCTCGTACCCGCCGCATCATAATTCAATAGATGGCCACAGATGGGTTAGGTCTAAAGGGGACCCAGGTAAGGTATGCTACCTATGGTACCTATCTAGGTACAGGCAAGGGTCCAGTCGAAATGAGGCACCGGATGGATCTCGTTCACTTCAGGTTTAGCCGGGGACATTAAATTGCCCATGATGAGGAAATTCGAAATTCCCACCGATCATGGCTGGCTCGGCGTCGGCGTCGGCGGCCCAGCAACTCTGACAGCCTGTCCGGCCAACAAACCAGGTGTCCTCCCAGTTTGACGTTGTAATATCTGGGGTGCCATCGAGGGATGGACTGGCTTTGAAACATAGGGAGAGGAAGCGCCGTCTTGGAGTGACACGTTGAGGGAGGATTCATGCACCCCAAACAGCCTGCGTCTGCGTCTACAACACTAATAACTGATCCACCTGGGTGCGCTGGTGTGCTAAACAAAGCATACAAGGCCAGACAGGCATGCTGCAATGTGCACCGCAGTGCAGTCAATTCTATGTACCAACCGTACCTCACCGAACCAACCAGTCAGTCGAAATGACCCAAGATCAACTCGACAAGGGACGGACCGACCGTAAACTAGCAGGTTGTGAGCCAATGGCAGATGATCGGTTCCTGGGCCTCTCTCTCGCGCCGTACCCCTATTTCCCATTCCTCCGCTCCTCGTCTCCATCTCAGGTCCCCCTCCTCGGCCGCGCCTCGTGGAAATGACATATTTCCCCAAAGAGATTCCAGAAGCTCCATCGTTGACTCTTGACAAGCAAGCTACCCCCCCTTCTGTTGGCCAGGCAGGCGAGCTCATTTGCTGCTGAACATGACATTTGATGGCATGAGCTCATGTGGGGTCGCCTGTCTCTCATTGCTCTTCTTCCCCCACACTCACTGGCCTGTCTTGGGGTCAAGCTCTCTCTCGCACAAGGTTGAGGCCAAGGAATAAACGACAGCAGCTGACAAGATTCGATCGTTCGACAGTCCCTGCGTCTTTTGGTTGAAGCAAGTCGTAAGAGTGACGCCCAAGTCCGGAGCATACAGGAGTCGATCACTGAAGTGGCCTGTTATCAAGACTTGGCTACCTATTAACGATACTGGATGAATGAGTCTTGTGCGCCGTGATCGGAATACAGGTGCAGAAACGAAATAGATTCTATATCTACTTCAAAAGATGAAATGAAATATTAAGAAGCAATATTAATCAAGCTCTCGTGTTGTCATCACCAAAAGTCGCTGTAAGCCTTGCTCCCCCGGTCCGGCGCTATTCACAGCCGGCCAATTTTTCCCCGACACCACCAAAAATTGCCGTTGATTTTCTTATCCATCTCCGGTCCTCGGACGACGAAACTTTGACAACCTCTCCACCTTCAATTGCGCCCACCATGTCCCTCCGAACCCTCAGAATCGGTGCGCAATCTTGATACGAGCTCAGATAGATCACAGCCAAGCTGACAAATTATTTCAGGCCTCATCCCCGGTGACGGCATCGGCAAGGAAGTCATCCCCGCCGGCCGCCGCATCCTCGAGGCCCTCCCCGCCTCTCTCGGCCTCAAGTTTGACTTTGTCGACCTCAAGGCCGGCTTCGAGACCTTTGAGCAGACCGGCGCCGCCCTCCCCGACAAGACCGTCGAGGTCCTCAAGAATGAGTGCGATGGTGCCCTGTTCGGCGCCGTGAGCTCGCCCACCCAGGCCGTCAAGGGCTACTCGAGCCCCATCGTCGCCCTGCGCAAGAAGCTCGACCTCTACGCCAACGTCCGCCCCGTCAAGACCGTCCTGACCGCCGCCAAGCCCATCGACATGGTCATTGTCCGCGAGAACACTGAGGATCTGTACGTCAAGCAGGAGACCACCCACGAGACCCCCGAGGGCAAGGTTGCCGAGGCCATCAAGCGCATCTCGGAGAAGGCTTCGTTCCGCATTGCTGCCATGGCTGGTGACATTGCCCTCCGTCGCCAGAAGATCCGCGATACCGGTGCTGCCAGTATCCACAGGTCTCCCCTTGTCACCATCACCCACAAGTCCAACGTTCTGTCTCAGACCGATGGTCTCTTCCGCGCCACCTCCAAGAAGGCCCTCGCGGACCCCAAGTACTCCTCCATCACCGTTGAGGAGCAGATTGTCGACTCCATGGTCTACAAGCTCTTCCGTCAGCCCGAGGACTACGACGTTATCGTCGCCCCCAACCTGTACGGTGACATTCTCTCCGACGGCGCTGCTGCCCTTGTCGGCAGCCTGGGTCTCGTCCCCAGCGCCAACGTCGGTGAGGGCTTCGCCATTGGTGAGCCTTGCCACGGCAGCGCCCCTGACATCCAGGGCCAGGGCATTGCCAACCCCATTGCCACTCTCCGATCCACCGCTCTGATGCTCGAGTTCCTTAACGAGGAGGAGGCTGCTGCCAAGATCTACGCCGCTGTTGATGGCAACCTTGAGGACGGTAAGCTCCTGAGCCCTGACCTGGGTGGCAAGGCTACCACCGAGGAGGTCGTCGCCGATATTCTCCGACGTCTGTAAGAATACCCCAAAAGTTGGATAGCTGGGTTGGATCACAGTTGCTTTGCTCCAAGAAATGTGAGTAGCGGGCAATTGTATGTACCTAGTTTAGGAGTCCCAACACCAAAAAATAGACAATTACAAGAATCTGTCTAGAGGGGATTGTATATTCTATACTCCTTGGTTTTTGCCCATCGTTTCCCACTGCCTATCTACGGCAGTAATCCCTATCCAGCTTTTACCATTCGTCTAAGTGCGTGATAGACTTTTTCGTGTCCCAAATCAATAGCATCTCAGCATCCATGGTAATATGTTACAAGATCATACACACTCATCCACATGTATTTTACAACACGGCACAGCGTCCGTTGTGCCTCCCATAGCCGGTGCATTCCCAAATGCTCGGCCATCATATCTCTTACTCAAGAGCCACTTTACTTGGTTCGCTTGGCCTCAAGCTCGGCCTGGTACTTGGCAACCAACTCCTTCCTGTAGAGGTTGTTAGCATGATGTTACTAATTTCAATCATCAGGGGATACATACTGGAGATGAGGAGGAGCCGGGGCATAGTGGCTGAACTCCATGCTGAACTCGCCCTTGCCTTGAGTGGCAGCGCGAAGCTGGGAGCTGAAGCCAAACATGGCGTTCAGACTGCAGTCGCAGATGAGAGTGAAGTCCTCGCTGCCAATGTCGGTGTCGTGAATAGTGGCGTTACGCTTGTTCATGAGCATCAGAATGTTGCCCTGGAACTCGTTGGGGGCGGTGATGGTGGTCTTCATCAGGGGCTCGAGGACCTGGCCGCCGGCATCGTTGAAGGCCTTTCGGAAAGCCATCTGGGTAGCCAGGTTGAAGGCGTAATCGGAAGAATCAGTAACGTGGGTGGCACCATCGTTGACAATCATCTTGGCACCAATAACCTTGTGGCCCAGAAGAGGACCCTTCTCACAAGCAACATCGAAACCCTTGGCACAAGCAGACAGGAACTTGTCGGGGATGTGACCACCAACGACCTGAGACTCGTAGTGGTTCTCATCGGGCTTGTCGTTCGGCTCGATCCAACCAGCGACACGGGCAAAGTCACCAGGACCACCGCTCTGTCGCTTCAGCAGGAAATCGTAGTCAGCCTTGCGAGCAATGGTCTCGCGGTAGGCAACACGGGGCTGGCCAGTGATACACTCGGTCTTGTACTCTCGCTTGAGACGCTCGACGTAAACCTCAAGGTGCAGTTCACCCATACCAGAAATGATGGTCTCCTCACTCTCGGGGTCAACGTGGACTCGGAAGGTAGGATCCTCGCGCTGGAATCGGTTCATGGCCTTACTGAAGTTGTCGGCATCGCCAGTTCGCTTGGGCTTGATGGAGAGCGACATGACGGCATCAGGGACGAACATGGAAGACATGGTGTAGGGGAGACCGCCATCAGTGAAGGTGTCACCGGAAGCACAGTCGACACCAAAGACGGCGCAGATCTCACCGGCACCGACCTCGGAGACATCCTCCATCTCGTTGGAGTGCATACGGACAATACGGGGAATTCGGACCTTCTTGTCGGTTCGGGAGTTGAACAGGTAGGAGCCCTTGGTGAGCTTGCCCTGGTAGACTCGGATGTAGGTGAGCTGGCCGTAGTTGTTCTCCTCAAGCTTGAAGGCAAGACCGACAAAGGGCAGAGAGTTGTAGGGAACCAGCTTCACAGTCTTCTCCTCATTGGACTTGTCCAGACCAGTGTTCTCGACATCAGCGGGGTTGGGCAGGAAATCGCAGACAGCGTCGAGCATGGGTTGAACACCCTTATCGGCAAGGGCAGAGCCCATCATGACGGGGGTGAAAGTTCGGGCAATGGTGGCGCGACGGATGGCATCCTTGATCTGCTGGTTGGTGGGCTCCTGCTCGTCGAGGTACAGTTCGGCAATCTCATCGTCGACATCGGCAAGCTTCTCAACAAGGGCCTGGCGCTTCTCCTTAACAAGCTCCTGGAGGGGTCCAGGAATCTGGTCGGTGACGCGAACCTTGGTACCACGGGGACCCTCAAAGTAAATAGCCTGCATGTTGATAAGATCGACGACGCCTTGGAACTCGTCCTCAGCACCAATGGGAACCTGGATAGCAGCGGCAGGAATCTTGAGCTTGGTGTTGATCTGCTCGACGGCCTTCCAGGGGTTGGCACCCATTCGGTCCATCTTGTTGACGAAGGAGATTCGGGGGACATTGTAACGCTTCATTTGACGGTCGACAGTGATGGTCTGAGACTGGACGCCGCTAACAGCGCACAGAATCATGACAGCACCGTCGAGGACTCGGAGAGCTCGCTCGACCTCAATGGTGAAATCGATGTGACCAGGGGTATCAATCAGGTTGAAGTGGTAGGTTTCCTCTTTGCCGTTTTCCGTTTTCTTCCAGTCGGCGAAGGTGGCCGCAGACTGGATGGTGATGCCTTTTTCCCTCTCGAGTTCCATGGAGTCCATCTTGGCGCCGACGGCATCCTTGCCTCGCACCTCGTGGATCGCATTGATTCGGCCGGTGTAGAACAAAACTCGCTCACTGACGGTAGTTTTTCCACTGTCGATGTGCGCCTGTCGAATTGGGTCAGCGAGGGGGGCGATTCGGCGAGGGGCACCATGCTCATACAGCGATACCGATGTTACGGACTCGAGACAGGCGCTTAGCCTCCTCGGGGTCCATGTTGGCAGCGACATACTCGGGTGTCAAGCTCGCAGCGTCCTCCTGGGCCTTCTTGAGACTAATAAAGGGCATCAGCAATGTGTCAAGTACCAGAATGGGGTCAATTGGCTTCTCACGCTTCTTGCGCAGCACTGCAGGTGCGCTTGGTCTGGCTGAAGGCTCGTCGGCTCTCCCAGGCTGGGACAGCGGGGGAGACGTTGAAGAAGTGGCTACCACAGCTCGGCTGCTGTGTGCCGAATAGCAGACGGCAATTGAGCCATCTGGCGGCCCTCGTTGCCCTCATTTTGCAATATTTGGACTCCAACGAAGAAGTTGGGGAGAGGGTTGCTAATGATCTGCGGCCCATTGGGAAACTTTTTCTTCGGGATTAGCAGGCGCCGCACGTGCACGCGGCTTCCTGATTCGCCATGAGAGCTTAATTCCCGCCAACGGTCATGAGCCCTGTAAGTTAAAGTCGTGCCGACCGCCCGGTTCAGTTCAGTTCAGTTCAATAAAAGTCACAGTTGGGTCTAATTCTTTGGTTAAAACATTTTTATGCTAATTCTATTCTTTTCATCGTAGTTTCTGGTATCATTTGTAGGAGTTTTACCGCCCAATGCGCCTTGGTCCTTGATGAATCCCTCACTCCGTTGAGACGCCTAAAATCAGCCCATCTTTACAGTAACTCAATCAACCCTTGGTATGGAAACGCCAGCCAATGAACTTTTCGCCGTTTTGTGTTATGCAGCCAACCTCTCAGCATCTTCCCTATAGGAGATTCATTGAAAAGGTTCCTCCTCCAATGAGCATGAAGCTCACTGCCGCGGCGACCAGCGCTGTGTTGGTTCCAGAGGGAGTCAGGAGAGATGCAGCGTTGTCATCGTCGTCATCATCATCATCATCGCCCTCGGTTTTCTGGAATCCATCGGCGGCAGTGAACTTGTTCTCGGTGGCTTCAGGCGTCTCAGTCGCCCTTTGCTGATTGGGTGCTACCGTTGCAGACGGTATCGTAGCGCCGTAGCTTTTAAATTCGACGATTTCACTCTTGGTGGCATTGAAGTCGGTCGCCGCGATTCCGATCTCATTGTTGACCAGATCATAAACGACGTAAGCGGATCGAAGAAAGGTGTTTCCCAGAATGGAAATCGTGCTCGAATCATTCTGGATTCCAAAAAAGCAGATTAACTCGCCTTTGAATGCCCCTGATTCGAAGGTGGGTGTTTGCTGACCGTCATTCAGATCGAGGACCAACTCGTCCATGGCCACAGTGATGCGAGGGCCATCGGGCCCAGCGAACCCAAAGGTAAAGTTTCCTGAGTGCTTACCACGGGAGCATGGTAATACAGCTGCTTCATATGTGGATGAATACACGGCGCCGACCTCCTCCCAGATCTCATGCGTGATATCTTGGGGCAAATAGGTAAGGGTGGTTCCTGAATCGAGCACCGCCTTGATGGGGAAGCTATCTGATGTGAGAGTGTCGGTTCCACTAGGACTGCGAGCGACCACTGAGGTCAAGGCGACGAGGAAGTGGAGGTAATGGCCTTGTACTGGTAGAACATTGATGCGAGTCAGGTTTCCAGTGAACTTTGCCGTGTCAACACCCCCAAACAAAATGTTCCCAGAGCTAGCATCGAGGTCATTGAGCCATAAGCTGTAAGAGATGGTACTGATGTAGCCTCCTTGCCACATGGCGACAGGGAGGTTTGGATAAATAATATCCTCAGTATCCCTCACAGCCTCATTGCTGGCGTAACCCATGCCAATTAGTCCAAAATGGATGTCGGTATCGACCCCTAGTCCCATGGTCAGGTTCTTGATGACTGCGCCGCCAAACTCAAAGTGATCGACAAAATAGTCTCCCTTTGCGTAACTGTTGTCGATAAAGGTAATGTCGAACAAGCCGGGGCCGACATGCTTAAATGAACGCGACTTGTCAGGGTTAACTGTCGTCAACCGTCAGTAACGGAGCTGCAGGCTGCATGCGGAATAGTGAGGTTCTTACAGCTTCCAAAGGGGCATCCACCGTTGGAGCTGTCTTCGCAGATATCTGCAGAACTCCAAGGGAACCACACATCGCTACTACCAGTATCCAGCTGAAGGGTGATATTTTGAGGTGGGTTTCCAACTGCGATTTCCGAAAAATAGCCTCCCGCCGATCTCTTGTTCTCAACAACCTCTTCAAAAGTCGACTCTGAGCGGCGACTCAAGCCCCGGGGGATATGGCGATGGTTTTCAACGTTCCATTGTATGGTTTGTGCTTGCACGACACCCCATGTCGAAACTAAGCAAGCGCCCACAACCCACGGCTTCATCGCAGGTACAGGCAGCAATATGTCCGAGGGCAGGGCGGAATAGGTTTAGGAATGGCGCTGAGTGGACAAACGCCACCCTCCTCCATAGGGTAGTCAGATGGGCGTAGTGCCAGCCAGTCGAAACCAGAGGGGCCAATCCCTCAAGGATGCTTTCTCTCCTGCAGAGGGAAAGGGGTGTTGTCGAATCGCAGATAGTTGTCGAGTTGTGCAGAGAGGCGCAGAGCGAGTAGCAGCCTAGGACACAGCAGGATGTCTCAGAAAACACCACGCAAAGAAACACAGGGTAAAGGACCCGAGGATAGGACTGCTGCGGTGGAGCATGGGACAAGAAGGGACGGACGAGGAGGATAATGAAGAATAGAAATAACAGGGGGGCGAGAGATGATGGGCGAATCAAGGTCAACGACAGTCAGCAAAAAGAAGAATCGAGTTCACAGGAGGTGGATGAGATGGAAGAACGGCACGAGGGCCACGCAAGCAACCCTCTTGTTCGGCAACGAGCGACAGATGAAAGGTACTTTCTTCTCCGGACATTAGCGCCAAGATGCCTCGTGGACCCCTGGAAGGCGTGAGCGCGGAGGAGTCGTCATCGTCGTCTGGGCGGGCGGGTGCCAGGAATTACGAGGCCGGGGGTCACGTTCGTTTGTCTGGCATGGTCGGTGTAATGAGCCGTGAGATTTCTGCTTTTTCTTTTCTCGCTATCGAATCCACGTTATTCGGTGCGTCGTATCCGTACAGTACTTGCATCGGCGACCGCGCCTAATTACCATCCATCGACTGTCGGATGGTCCCGTTGCGCGCTTGATGCGAGCCTCGGGAGTGTCGATACGAAATTGGCACAGGCTGTTTTGACGCGGGTGAGACGGCCAAGAAATGATCTTCAGCGCCTTCACATTGGACGGCTGTCAGCCTCTGACCCAGTTTCCACAGACGATAGAGCCTCGATTAACTAATTGACGCCATTAGCCTTGTCCTCGCCTCTGTTCACCTCTCTCCCAGCAATTTGCACCCGCATACGCCCACATGCCGTGGATTAGTTGGACGAGCTAGAAGAGGCTGACGACGCCTCGGCCGCGAGCTTGCCGCTATCCGTTCAGCCCCACGCCTTTCCAAATCTCTTCGATGCTTTCCGGTGCCGGTATGGAAGTTGTTTCAACACGCGACATGCCCATAATCTGAAGCCTTTGATGGTGTCATTTCATGCTCTCTTATCTACGACAAGCTATTGTCAATGTAGTCGCCGAGCCTCTTCAGGCCTTCGACCAAAACCTCCGTCTCACAGACGTATCCCATTCTAACATAACCCTTGAAATCCTCATCACCTCCAAAACAACGCGAGCCCGCGCAGAACAGGATCTTAGTCTTGTCCAACAGGTCCAGGCAAAAGTCGACATCATTCACGGGTTCGCCGTTCTTAGTGAACCGGATAAAGGCCGTCGTTCCGGCTCTAGGTTCAACCCATGAGCACACTGACTTGTGGCGCTCGACAAACTCCTTCACCAGCTTTGCGTTGGTCCTTGCCAGTGTCATATTGCGTTCAACCAGTGACGGCCGAACAGCTGGCGAAAGAGCGTAGCTTGCAATCTGGTCGTCTATCTGAGAGACACTGATGGTGGTATAGTCGCGTGCCGACATGATGGCAGAGATGATGGACTTGTCTCTGCTAGCAACCCACCCCACTCGGATGCCGGCCAACGCATACCCCTTGGACATGGATCCAGTGACAACAGTCTTCTTGTATCCGAGTGTGGTTGCCGGAAGCGGTACTTCGATTTCTCCCAGGGCCCCGCCGTGGAAGAGCGGGCGGTAGACCTCATCGGAGAAGAGGATGATACCCTTTTCTTCCGCCACGCGTGCAATGCGCTGCACGATGTCGGTCGAGATCGGGGCTCCTGTGGGGTTGTTAGGGTTGTTGATGATGATCATCTAGTAGCTTCGTCAGCTTTGCCTCCAGGACTTTCCGGTGTTGTTCGCTCATACCTTGGTGTTCTCCTTGATCAGGCTGGTCAACTCATCGACATTGGGGACAAAGCCCTCCTCCGCACGCAGCTTCCACAGCGTAACTTCAGCACCGACACTCCGGGGAACATCGTAGAGTTGCTGGTAAGTTGGGTAGACACAGACCACGTGGTCTCCCGGTCCAACGAGGGTGTAAAGGGACAGAAAGTTGGCGCCGATCGCGCCTTGAGTGATGACAACGTCCTCGGCCGCCAGCTGCGTCTCCTCGGTGCTGCAGTGAGCAGCAATTCGCTCCCTCAGCGTCCGAGTTCCGGGGATAGGCCCGTAGGTGAGCTTGATGCTGGTATCGATAGGGCCTGGAGCCGCTGGGTCCTTTGACAGACCAACTAGGTCGTCAATGGATACAGAAGCGGCGCATGTCTCGGCAATGTTGAGGACGTCTGGCGTCGTCTCATACTTGTCCATCCATTGCTCGACGGCGAAGGGGGTAATGCGAACCATGATTGCTATGATGTTGTTGATCTTTGTCTGAATCTACAGCCTCAGTTCAACTTGATCTGGGCTTCGATATGAGTCTTGATATAGATATCCATCAGCAGATGTGTGGAGCAGATGCAAGCCCCGCCTTCAGACGCCTTTGGGCTTGTCATTCCATGAGTCCAGCGTCACTTAGACATGAAATTATCTCCAGAATGACAGAACTTGGGCTGAATCGTGTCAAACCAAACCCTCATCTCCTTACAAGGCGCGCCTTTGCGCGCCCTTCCTATTGTTGCAAACCAATGCTTGAAGGTGGATTGCTGACAGCTTCTCCACAACCATAATCACCCCTGCTGAATGGAGTATGGATCCGGGGATGGCGCTGCCAATCATGCCTCCACTCGTGGGGCTCTACTCGGAGTTTCTTGCCTCTGGTACGGTGACCTTTCTCGGGGTTGCTTTCCCAGGGGTTTCAGAGTCACTCGCCTTGTCTCATAGGCCCTACACACGCGTATGGAGTTTTCGCTGTGTTCAAGCCTTCCGCATATCTTTATTATCTCATCGTCTCAACCTTTCGTTATCAGGCGAGTCGAGGAAATCACCACCGCTCTCCACATACAATTGTAGTGCCAGCGCTCCGTCCCAGCCGTGTTTCTCCCGACCCGCCTGATTATTTATCTCCACAGTCTACCGCTTTACCCTCTAGAAGGACAAAGACCAACCAATGTTGCATGGAACGCATAGGTGGCCGTCATGAGTTTATGTTGAGTGGGCGTTATCTGTTGGTGCGCTTGAAATCGTTACTTTATGGTTGGTTGTTACTGTAAATGCGCACTTCCACCAATCCTGTATTGAGACACTTAAGTCTCACGAAGATAAACCCCCAGACCCAACCAATGTGATCCTACATAGCGAACACTATCGGCTAGACTCAAATATGTATGGCAATACTCTGATACGGGTTGCGACTAGAAAGACGCGGTAGAATAGGGCGTAATGACGAATATAGGGTAAGGAACCGGCGAGGATAACAAGCCAGCCACCCTGATTACTCACCGCTCCGTAGTAGAACAAGTGTGGATTTGGCACTGTATGCGCTACAGTTGCGGTTATCTATGACATGTCATGGGTTGGCAAAACTGGCGTCATGAGAATGCAAACGATTGTTCATTCGCTTGCTCCGAATCATCGATTGTGTTAGAGCTCCATGACGTCACGAGTTCTGCTTCCAGGCGTCTCAGGCATGAAACACCTTGACGTTTCGTCGCGTTCAAGCGACATTGTTGAACGAAAACAGACTCTTATCTATCATCTTGACTCCCATTCCTGATTGCGGGTTTATATCCATCACGGCTAAAAGCTTCAAACCCCATTGGCCACCCCCGCCTTTCAAAGGTCAGATGTTAACTGCCAAGTCTGTCCTCATGGTTCGTCTTCCTGGCTGAGTAGCTGGGGTTGGGGAAGGTGGATAGCTCCATTCGAGTCATGAGGCCCATAAATGTGTGGCTGTGTGAACCAGTCATGTCTCAACGCTTCGGCGGAAGGTCCCTCTTCGGAGGCTGGTTGGCTGGCTGACTGGCTGGTCATTGGTGCAAGCACGTTTGCCGTACCTGCCTCGGTCGGGTGCCTAACATGACGCGGGGGCCACCATCGGCCAAATAGCTTATCCCGGTCGCGGGTGCCCATCACCTTGATCGTCGTCACCTCAACACCTCGCATCGTTATCGCTCCATCATTGAACTGCATCGTATCGGCGTCGCTGCAGTCATGGCTCCCTCTGGATTGAGGAGCCTCCTCCTTGGGGTCGTGGCAATTCTGCCCGGCCTTGCGATGGGGTCTTATAACACGAGTTACTCGCAAACGGATCTACTGCGCGCCCAGATGGCCCTCATGGGAGATCGTCCAGATGGATGTCCTCCTTGGTACGTCGCGACGCTCTCTATCTCTGCAGCGTCAAATAGCTAACAGAGGCACTGTACAGCTTCAACTGCCTTCTCCCGGCCCATACGTGCGCGCAATATGCTGGCTGTAACGAATTCAACGGCAAATGCGACTGCCCAGAGGGATTTGGCGGCGACGACTGTCTCCAGCCCCGTACGACCCCTCTTCGGTTGCTGTCCCCATCCGAGAAATATCGCTAACTCCTGTATAGTTTGCGGCTCTCTTTCTCGAGGAAAAGACCGACCCATGCGCTCTGGCGGATCTTGCAAATGCGACGAAGGCTGGACCGGAATCAACTGCAACGTCTGTACCGACAACAAGGCCTGTGACGCATTGATGGAGAATGGCGAGGGTGGTGTCTGCTACCAGAACGGTGAAGTTGTCAACCACAACTATCAGATTTGCGATGTCACCAACGAGAAGATTACCTCGCTGCTTGGCAAGCAGCGTCCTGAGGTGACCTTCACCTGCAAGCAGGAAGACAAGACCTGTGACTTCCAATGTAGGCTACACCGCCACCCTTATCGTTTTCTACTAACTCTGTCATCTAGTCTGGGTTGACGCTGTCGAATCCTTCTATTGCCACCTCGAGGAGTGCGATTCAAGCGCCGACTGGCAAGAGGCCAAAAACACCACGTCGTACAAGTGCAACAAGATCAAGTGCAGTTGTGTTCCCGATCGAATGCTCTGCGGCAAGGATGGATCCATTGATCTCACCGATTTCCTCGACCAATCCATTAAAGGTCCCGGACGTTTCGAGTGCACCCAGAAGAATGGTGGTATTCACGACTGTGCCTTCAAGGAACCCGAGATGGATGCCTTGATTCTTGCACTTATCGGCGATTCTAGCATTTTCCTCGGCTGTCATGCTGGTGAATGTCTCTACAAGACAGAGGTACCGGGATACAAGCGTCCAGTGAAGAAGATCAACACACCTCTCATCGCTGGTGTGATTGCTGGCTGCTCACTGTTCCTCGTCGCAGTTATCATCCTCACCTGGTACCTGTCGAGGCGCAGGCTGAACTATGGTGCCATTCGTCTGGAGGATTCTGACGATGAGAGCACCAAGTTGATGGCCGACCACAAGCCTGCGTCACTTTACTTCGAAAACGTCGCCTACTCTCTCAACGGCAAGCAAATTCTCACTAGCATCCAAGGCATCTGCAAGCCAGGAGAAGTTACCGCTATTATGGGTGCCTCGGGAGCTGGCAAGACAACATTCCTCGATATTCTGGCACGAAAGAACAAGCGCGGACAAGTTCACGGAGACTTCTATGTCAATGGAGAAAAGGTTACTGATCACGACTTCAAGAATGTTGTCGGATTCGTCGACCAGGAGGATACAATGCTTCCCACTCTCACTGTTCACGAGACAATCCTCAACAGCGCCCTGCTTCGACTCCCCCGTGACATGGGCCGTGCTGCAAAGGAGCAGCGTGTGTTGGAGGTTGAGAAGGAGCTTGGCATCCACCACATTCGCGATTCTCTCATTGGTTCCGAAGAAGGCAAAGGACGTGGTATCTCGGGCGGTGAGAAAAGACGTGTCGGAATCGCTTGCGAGCTGGTCACCAGTCCTTCGATCTTGTTCCTCGACGAACCCACCAGCGGTCTTGATGCCTACAACGCCTACAACGTCATCGAGTGCCTCGTTACCCTGGCCAAGAACTACAAGCGAACCGTCATCTTTACCATCCATCAACCCCGATCCAACATTGTGGCTCTTTTCGACAGACTGATTCTGTTGGCTCAAGGACGAACCGTTTACTCGGGACCATTCAACCAGTGCCAAAACTACTTTGACGAGATTGGTTATGAATGCCCTCCTGGATTCAACATTGCGGACTATCTTGTGGACCTCACTATGCACGCCGGAAGCACCCAGTCTATTGATGACGGCACAGTTGGTCCCGATAACGGTAGCGTTGGACCCAGCAGCACCCGTGCAATCAAGTCCATTGCTAGTGTGTCTGGCACCAGTACCGGCGATGACGACGCAAGCTCGAGCCGGCCCAAGAACTCCCGCAGAGACTCGGTCAAGGTTCGCCAGGAGCGGGAGCTGTTTACGCGTAGAAAGACAGTTGATACGGCAGCGTCTTCTGACGCCGGCGTTGAGGAAACTGGCGCCTATCGTCTCCAGCAGAACCCCATCGACTCTGCCACCACGACTCTTCTCGAGGATCCTCATGACCTCCCTCCTGCAGCAGCCACTGGAACTGACCTGGATATCATGACTCGATCTTTTGCCCATTCTGAGATTGCTCGTTTGACCCACGAGGAGATTAAGCAGGCGATTAACACCGCAGAACACGCCAACGGCCCGAACTCGAATGGTTACACCGCCGAGGGACCTAATGTCAATGTTAGCGCTGTCGGCAAGGGATATGCCCGTGTTGGCTATCTGCGACAGTTCATCATCCTCTCCCAGAGAACCTGGAAGAACCTGTACCGAAACCCGATGCTGATGCTTACCCACTACGCCATTGCCATTATCCTGGCCGTCTTTTCGGGCTACCTTTTCTATGGACTCACCGATGATATTCCTGGCTTCCAGAACCGACTCGGTCTGTTCTTCTTCCTCCTTGCTCTCTTCGGTTTCAGCACTCTCACGAGTCTCAACGTCTTCGCCACTGAGCGTCTTCTGTTTGTTCGTGAGCGCGCCAATGGCTACTATTCACCTGCTACATACTTTGCCGCCAAGGTCCTCTTTGACATTCTCCCCCTGAGGATCATTCCCCCTATTCTGATGGGCTCAATCATCTACCCCATGACTGGGTTGGTGGCCGACTACACCCACTTCATGAACTTTATTCTTGTTCTTGTGCTGTTCAACATGGCCGCCGCCGCTGTGTGCCTCTTTATTGGTATCGTGTGCAAGGATGGAGGTGTGGCAAACCTCATCGGCAGCTTGGTTATGCTGTTCAGTCTTCTCTTCGCTGGATTCCTTCTCAATCACGATGCGACCCCCAAGGGCGCGCTCTGGCTCCAGACGCTCTCCATCTTCCACTACGGCTTTGAGTCACTCATCGTCAACGAGGTGCTCCAGCTCACTCTGGTCGACAGCAAGTACGGCCTCGACATCACCGTTCCTGGCGCGGCTATTCTGAGCTCTTTCGGTTTCAACAACGACGCGCTCTGGCCCGATATCAGGAACCTGGGCATCTTCGCTGCCGTTTTTATCGTCCTTTCCTACGTTGCCATGCACGTTCTGCTTATCGAAAGGCGATAGACGAACATAGAAGCACTTGCAAGTGCTCTGAACGACGGATTAGAACACACAAGACGGGAGCAGCACACTGTTGGATAGGCTGCTGTATATATGGACGTGTGCTTTCGCAACTCATACTCGGCGTTTGGATATGGACAGAGGCATCGTTGTTTTGGTATTGGCATAGTTGAATCGAGTTCTCGATGCTAGTAAGCATCAGATGTAGAACCAATTGCAGGATTTCTTTTCAAGAATATGGTGTCCTGAGCGAATGGGATCAACAGAGGAGAGTCATGGCCGCTTCAATATGTGAAATTTGGAATACATGGGTACAAATGTTTTACAGGCCAATTTGCATTGATTGGCTTTACTCCATCTTGCCACCAGTGAACTCCTCAGCGATCCTCTTCTGTCGCTTAACGGAGCGGTCGTACTCGGATTCATAAACGTCCATAATCTTGGTGGAAGCTCCCGTCGTGGTCTCCAACATGTTGGCAATAGACGTGGGCTTGCCATGTATGTCCCAGACGTTCTCTGAGCTGCCGTATCGGCCATAGGCAGTGCCCTGCTTCTTGAAGAAGTCTGCGTCGAAGACGCGCTCGATTTCCGCCTTGAGCTCGGTCTCAGTGACGATGAAGTTGGAGGCATTGATGTAGAGCTCCATCAGTGCATCGCGGCGAGCCCCGCGCTTAGCAGCCTCAATGGCCCAAACCTTGCGGCGCCCTTGCTCGGCACGCTCGAAGCGGTTGGGGTCTGGGTAGGTCTTGGTGTCCAGCACAGATTCCAGCACGGTGCTGCGAGTGAGGCGATCGTCTTCTCGCTCCGCTGCCTTGGCGGCAACGTTGTGTTCCCTGAATTTCTGGCTCACACGAGCGTTCCGGACGGCGTCACGACGATTCCTTCGGGCCCAGAGCTCCTTCAAGCCCAGCTCCAAGTTTTCTCGGCGGGTGCTGGCCATCTTTTGCTTCCATTCTTGGGTCTCGTTCTTAGGCGGTTGCGGGTGGGCGGGCTTAGGAACGGTCTGCTTGATGTAGTCGGCTTGAACCTTGCGGTCACCTTCCATGCGGGGGAAGACCTCGCGGGGAACCGGAAGGTGTCCTCGAACGCGGGCGGGCTTCTTCTCGTCGGATTGGGGGGGTGTAGGAAGGCGAATGTAGGAGGGAGACTCGGGAGGAACTTGGTTTTGGAGAGCGGCGGCTGTTGAAAAGCCCCGCGAGGCCACGAAGAGCTGGCGGGCAGCCGCCCTTGGGCAGGAGGTCGTGAGGTGGAACGACATGACTTGAGAAGCCCACGCCAATTTCAGCGCAGAATGGCGAGTTTTGAGATCGCAATTGGCGTCTTGAACCGTCGTCAGAGCCAATTCTGCACGAATCTGCGCCAGACAGAAAATCGAAGTCGGATCAAATTTACCGGATTATCTTGATCCGGCGGACGACCCCCCTGTCCACAGGCATTTTTAGCGGCCCCGCTGCCAACCACCGCTGAGGGAGGTAGTGGGGCCTTTTCTACTGCTCAAGAAAAAAAGTTCTGGAGATAAATTTCTGGACCGCCCAACTTTTTCCTTTGCCTTCCTCGTCGCCAGTACCTCGACCATTTTTCTTCATCATGGGTACTGGAAAGAAGGAGGCCACTCGGCGCGAGCGCCAGGGAAAGACTGGCGATGGCCTTGGAAATGTCAGGGTCAAGGGCGAGAACTTCTATCGGTAAGAACGCTGTCGCCAACGCTTACTGTCCATTCTTGCTGACCCAGGTACCGCAGCGATGCGAAGAAGGTCAAGCACCTGAACATGTACAAGGAGGGCAAGGCGCAGAGGAATGCGGAGGGAAAGATTGTCAAGGCTGCGTCGTTCCAGTCGCGCGACATCCCCAACGCCCGAATCGAGCCGAACCGCAAGTGGTTTACCAACACCCGAGTCGTCTCCCAGGATACCCTCAAGGCGTTCCGAGAGGCCATGGAGGAGAAGGCCAACGACCCGTACCAGGTCCTGCTCAAGTCCAACAAGCTGCCCATGAGCCTGATCCGCGATGGCAAGGACACCACCAACGGCATCAAGCAGCACAAGGCCAAGATGACTGTCGAGACATCACCGTTTGCAGAAGTCTTTGGACCTAGGGCGCAGAGGAAGCGAGTCAAGCTTAGTGTCAGCAACTTGGATGACCTGGCGGACGACACTGAGAAGAGTATGGACACCTACCAGGAGCGACTCGAACAGCAGAGGCTACTTAGCGGTGCCTCTGGAGACGCGGAGAACGTTGGCTTCGATGACAAGCCACTCACGATGGCGATCGAGCCTGTGTTTGACAAGGGTCAGAGCAAGCGAATCTGGAACGAACTGTACAAGGTCATCGACTCTTCCGATGTGGTCATCCATGTTCTCGACGCTCGAGATCCTGTGGGAACACGCTGTCGCAGCATTGAGAAGTATCTCAAGGAAGAGGCTCCTCACAAGCACTTGATCTTCGTCCTGAACAAGTGCGACCTGGTCCCTACCAGCGTTGCGGTAAGTTTCGCTACTCTCTTTTCTTTTCTCTTTTATCTCCCTTCCTCCTCGCACCCCAATGTTCTTTGTCAGGATTCATTCCTTTATTTCCCATGGAACGTGTCTGTTAAAACATTGGGAGAATATACACCATTCTCGACTGTCGACAACGTTTTGTTGTTAGGCTGATGTGTGCCGTTTTGGTTACCATCGTGAGAAAGGTCCCGTGTCCGATTGAGTTGAAGCCTGCCTATGTCATATCCAATTTCTGGGGCATCGATTTCAGGTTTCTTAGTGATGACACAAACATTTCTTCATCTTGATTCTGTATTGCTATACATGTCAGGTACGAATGCTAATTCGAACCAGGCTGGCTGGGTTCGCAGTCTATCCAAGGAGTACCCTACTTTGGCTTTCCACGCGAGCATCACCAACTCGTTTGGTAAGGGCTCGCTCATCCAACTCCTCCGACAATTCTCCTCCCTGCACTCGGACCGAAAACAGATCTCTGTTGGTTTGATTGGTGGCCCCAATACTGGAAAGTCCTCCATCATCAACACTCTTCTCAAGAAGAAGGTTTGCAATGTTGCGCCTATTCCCGGAGAGACCAAGGTCTGGCAATATGTCAGCTTGATGAAGCGCATCTACCTGATCGACTGTCCCGGTATCGTTCCTCCCTCCAGCACCGACTCTCCTACCGACCTAGTACTTCGAGGTGTGGTGCGTGTCGAGAAGGTGGAACATCCTGAGCAGTACATCCAGCCCCTCTTGAACAGAGTCAAGCAGCACCATATGGAGAAGACATATGAGCTGAAGGGCTGGACAAACTCGACCGAGTTCCTGGAGCTTCTGGCCCGCAAGGCAGGTCGACTCCTCCGTGGAGGCGAACCTGATCTGGATGGAGTTGCCAAGATGGTTCTGAACGACTTCATGCGAGGCAAGATTCCCTGGTTCACTCCTGCGCCAAAGGCCGAAGGTGAAACCGAGGACAAGGTTGGAGGCCGAGAGGGCAGACTGGGCGAGATGCCTCGGAAGCGAAAGCAGGAAGACTCGGCTGAGGATGAGGATGCCTCTGCCGAGGCACAGCTGCAACAGGAGCTTGATGCTGCCCTCGAGAAGGCTGAGGAGCAAGGATCAGATGATTCTGATTCGGAGTTTGAAGGATTTGGAAGTGACACCGAAGACGCGCGGTCAAGGAAGCCGTCTTTCGGAGCCACTGTGGACGAGGAGAGCGAAGGAGAGAGCGCCTCAGACGATGTGATATCGGTGGGCGGCTCCGAAGAAGAGGAGGAGGTGGAGGAAGAAGAGGAAGAGGAAAAGGCCCCTGCGCCAACAATCAAAAGCAAAAAGAAGGGAAAAGGCGGTCGACCTAACAAACGTCAAAGGACATGATCGGCCTGGAGTCGGTCAATCTCTCTACCTTCATCCGAGAGAGTTGCTCGCGCCTTTCTCGACACCTTAATGATACCCACGTTAATGCTTCCGCCCACTTGTCTCTGTCCATCATGCGAAGTAGTTTCCCGATTCTCTCACGATTTACAGGTCTCTCATATGCTTCCTCCTCGGCTCAGTCTCTTGATTCCGCCAATCAGTCGGGCTGCCATCCTTGCGGCTAACGCCCCGCCTGTTGGTCCAGCCTTCTTGCCTGCCACCGTGAACAACTCACTTCAGGCATCAGTTGACATGAGATGTCCGAGAAGAATAGTCTTATTTTACACATGTGAGAATATTTGTTTTTCCCCGGACGACTATCTTGGCCGAAATCAACATGACGACCCTAGACGAACCCCAATTGCAAGATCACGGGGTGACACTTACACAGCCGAGCAGGGAGCCTGCGATCACGAGATCGGACGCCACGCTGGACGAGATGCCCATAGAGATTCTCCGTGACATTGTCGATTATCTTTTTTTGCCTTTCGTGCAGGACTGTCGTCCTTGGGATAGCGAGTACGAAGACGAGTACCGCACCAGGCCATGGACCATCACGCCGCATATCTCTGAAGTTTGGGGAGACATGTCACGCTTAGCACGGACTTCTCGTCGACTGTACGATACCATCACGCCCTATCTTTACGGGCTGGACGCCAGGTACAACGGAGCATCTGCTCTTCTCATCTCTGCAAAGAGGAATATCCCATCTACCATCGCCAAGTCTTTGGAAGCTGGAGCCGATGTAAATTCTATCGATACGACGGAACCTGTATGCGAAAAGGCACAACCACGACCAAGACGATACCAGGCGCCAGATCCGGAAGAGCAGAGATGGGAACATGAACCTATCACACTGACAGCACTTCACTGGGCAGCCCTCCGAGGTCATGAACAAGTTGTCGATCTGCTTCTTGACTGGGGCGCTGATGTTGGGCACTCTGGGCAGACTTGTGTCGGGATCAACGCTTCATCGCCAATTGACTTTACCTGCAAGTCATTTATTCGCGCCATGATTCAGATCAAATGTCGATCTACCGGGAAAGCATACGCCAGCTGTGGTCTTTATCTCGAGTACAACACGAATGCCTTGTACTTTGCGCTTCTGGAGTCTCGCAGCGAGTCGCAACAAGCCAAGACAGCGGCCCGGGCTGCAATTGCAAAACGGCTCATTCAGGCTGGCTCACCTCTTATCACGCATACCGGGGTTGGGCTTCACGCATTGCATCAAGCGTGTGCGGACTGGAACACTGAGGTTGTCGGGTGGCTCCTAGAGGAGGTCGGTGTCGATCCGAATGTCCCTGACGCGATGGACAACACACCTCTTCACCATGTTGCTATGTGGCGCGACCATCCTGCAAGTCTTGATCCTGGACTGGTAATTCGACTGCTCCAGGAGCGAGGGGCCGATATCAACGCAAGGAATGCCGATGACGAGACACCACTTCAGGCTTGTTTCCGAAGGAAGAGCCGTTACAGCCAGGCTGCATACTGGGTCACTATTGAGCTTATTAAAGGAGGAGCGTACTTACCTGATGCCATCTCTAGGTATAAGAAGAGGCCCTACCTTGAACGGGACGAGATGGATCGGGTGCTGCAAGAAGCTAGAGCTGGGGGCTTGGCAAAGAAGTTGGATGAACCTGAGGATCTAGAGGAGAGGAAAGAGAGGGCCTTTAAGATGGCCAATCACTGGGTCTACAGCCGGGCGAATTTTGGCAAGTCGGTTCCTGAAGAGGTGGCTGCTTGGAGTCAAGCCCAGTGGCGGCGTTATTGGATAGATACGACGATGGGGTGGCATTGTCACAATGCGAATTGCAGGGACTATGGCGAAGAGCCGGTTGATCTTGTAGTTTTGTGAATGAGAAGTCAATTGAGGGTGACTACTCGTAGACAGCCTTGGCTGAGAAGAGTGCGCTGAGCTTTCTAGATCGTGGACGTCCATTGTCTCTTTGAAACCCTAGCATGTGAAAATTGACCGCAGATTCAATTTTTCGAAGCTTCTTTGTATATCTAGCCTGCATCTTATTACCTCCTGTGTTACATGCACTTCAATCACATCACATTGACCTCTTCACTAATTGAGATGCCCACGAGGTTTCAACTTGTATAATATTCCGTTTCTGTTTTACATATGTGTGATGAGTCAACAACTCGGTCTGAACTCCCCGATCTTAGATATGTGATAACAGTCATGATAACAAATTGTGAGCATCAATACCATGATACATCACCACCACATGCGGAAACAGCAAAAATAGAAGATACGGCCTCCCACCCTGGACTGAGGCACGAGAGAAATTTCCCTGGAGGGCAAAAGAATAAATAGCTGCCCCCACACAGGATTGAACTATGGACCTTTGCATTACAAGTGCAACGCTCTACCACTGAGCTATAAGGGCTGTTGTTGGAGGGCGAGCTTCTATGACACACCAAGACCTACGCAGAGAGGAATGCCCGAGAGGGCAAAAAATTAAACCGATGCCCCCACACAGGATTGAACTATGGACCTTTGCATTACAAGTGCAACGCTCTACCACTGAGCTATAAGGGCAGCTTTTGTTGAAGTGGCGACTCCATGTTAGGACCTATAGATGCAACTTGGAAATTATCGCATCCCTCCAGCACCTCTTGGACCTTGTAATTTGGTCCAATGCGTCTCGGAAAAAACAATAATTCCCAAACCTACATCTGTTTCTTTCCTAGACCCCAAATTCGTACCACAAGTTGAAGAAAGCACGTGGGTTGGTTCCGCCGGAGAACTGATGTATTCTCTCTTCCACCGGAATGGTCCCACCGGAGGCATCACACACTTACACCGCGCGGTGTTGATGCACCGTCATGTACGTCTCATGCAGCTTTGACCAAGAAAAGTTGGGGTATTTGTGAAATATGATTGTCTATATAAAGCATCATGGCCTTTCTATTAGGCATCTATCAAATTCACCAGTCGCATATACTCGAAACAACATCAATTCTTGATCATATTCCCCAGCAAACATGGCCGCCACAAACGAGATCACAGTCACCTTGCGCCGGCTGGCCAAGATGATTGACCACTCTCTGCTGCACCCCACCATGACCGACGCCGACATCCTCAGCGGCCTTGCCATCGCCAAGAAGTACAACGTGGCCACCGCCTGCGTGAAGCCATACCTCATTCCCCTTGCAAAGAAGGAGCTTGAGGGCTCTGAAGTTCTCGTCTGTCCTGTCATCGGCTTTCCCCACGGAAACAGCACCACCGAGGTCAAGGTCTTTGAGGCTGATGCTGCAGCGGCTGCTGGCGGGAAGGAGATTGACATGGTCATCAACATTGGCAAGGCTCTTGGAGGTGATTGGGAACATGTAGCCGACGAGATTCGGCAGATCAATGACGCCGTCGTCAAGCACGGCGCCATTCTAAAGGTCATTTTCGAAAACGACTACCTCGAAGAGAAGCACATCATCCAACTTTGCGAAATCTGCTCTGGCATTGGTGTTGGATTCGTAAAGACCTCGACGGGCTACGGCTTTGTGAAGCAGCCAAACGGCCTGTATTCGTACAAAGGCGCTACGGTGCCTCACCTGAAGCTCATGCGGGAAAAGTCAAAGCCTGAAGTTCAGGTCAAGGCTGCTGGAGGAGTGAGAACCCTGGATGATTTGCTGCACGTCATGTCGCTTGGTGTGACGCGGATTGGCGCCACGGCTACCGTTGCCATCATGGAGGAAGCTGTTAAGAGGGGAATCACGGATGAGCCTACGACTGTCAAGTTCAAGCCGATTGACAGTGGTTCTGCTGGTGGATATTAGGTGGATAAGGCAAAGATGGAGGAAAAAGCTATGGTAGTTGTGTGCATTAGGAGGGACAGAAATATCTCGTAATGAGACTTGTTGGGTCCCACCTTGATTTTCTGTCTTTGTTTCCTGATTGTGGGAATCAATATATTTGTCCTTTCACAACTCTCTGCCTTGATCAACTCCCACTCATGTTTGCCTTTCGATGATCACAGGACATAGGCAAGTACGGGAAAAGTCAGATACAAACGAAGGGAAGGCAAAGAACACAAATTTGATGTCAAACAAAACAAGGCGCTTTGCAGTTGTTTGGCCTCACAATAATTCTTCGATAAAAGGCCGATGCAGGTTACGGATCGGCCCGCGGTAGTTTGATGTGATCAAGTGTCATGATTGCCACAAAATAGTCCCTGCGGCTTCCAACAGGAATTGAGGTATTAAAGTCTCCTATAGTTACCATGCAGAGAGCTTAAGCTAAATTTATTGCAGAACTGATCGTGCGACCCCTCTTTGAGTTATGTAGACTCGCCGTGTTTTACATACTTCGAGAGCTACCACTTCTGTTACACCCACCCGCTTAAGGTGTAGCGTACCGTTGAAACAGCTATTCAACCCCCTATAGATACCAATCATGATGTAGACTACTTGTTGTAGAGGAAATGTTTAACATTGTTATTCACTGATTCGAAAGCTAGAGGAGCAAAGTCCCCTGAATCGACTAGTTGGGCGAAAGTTACCGGCGGAGGCCCTTCCACCGGATGGAGACATCACCCTTCAGTGAGATACCCCGCCTTGCATATGTAAACTATCGGTCGTTGAGACCCATTGGCTATGGATCGAGTGTCATGAAGGTATAAAAGGACATGGAAGTATCAAGATGCGAAATGAACACAGACTCATACCCTCCCCGCACTATTGCTGTTCCACCCCACGATCCCTAACGACATGGACCAAGCTGGCCCCCTTCCACTTACTTGCAAAGCAGGGGTCGTGATAAAGCATGGACCTGACTTCAAAGTAGAAATCCAAGACGTGCCTATCCCCGAGCCTGGTAAGTCGTCCGATGGCACTTCAGATGAACACTAGCGCAATACAAACTGAACACAGGCCCGGACGAGATCCTGATCCGACTCAACGCTACTGGTATATGTTACAGCGATATACACTACATGCTGGAGGATTTGCCACTGCCAAGAATGAGAGACTACGGAGTTCGGTCCCCAGGCCACGAGGGCGCGGGTGTCGTTATCAAGGTGGGCGTAATTGTTAAAAACTGGAAGCTCGGTGACCGTGCCGGGGTGAAGCCAACTTGGAATACGTGCATGTCTTGCCAGCTCTGTTGGTCAGGCCTTGAATGCCACTGTGCTGAGGCTGTGCCTACTGGTCTCAAGGTTCCAGGTAAGTTCTCAGTTATGAGAAACAGGTTTCCGTTATTCGGTCCCAGTGTTAGTTCTGAACTAATCTCTACGCCTGATGTTCTATGCAGGAACTTACCAGCAGTATATCTTAAGCCCAGCTAGATACGCTTCTAGAATCCCAGATGGGGTAGACGACTTCTCAGCCGGGCCTATCATGTGCAGCGGATCAACTATGCATCGGTCTGTATGTTGCCAGTAACCCTTGATTAGTTAACATTTGACCCAAGCTAAGTTGTCCAGCTTGTTGAGTCTCGACTTCGACCTGGAGATTGGGCCGCTTTTCTTGGAGCTGGTGGAGGTGTAGGCCACATGGGCGTACAACTTGCCAAGGCAATGGGCCTTCGGGTGATCGGTGTCGACGCTGGGGAAAAGAAACGCAAAATGTGCAAGGACCTTGGCTGCGAAGAGTTTGTTGACTTTTCTGACACAAAGGACGTCCCTGAAGAGATCAAGCGCATCACCTCTGACAAAGGAGTCGATGGGGTGTTTGTCACGGCATCTTCACCAGCGTCGTATACCATGGCTACCAAGATGGCCTGCATCGGCGGGAGGATTATGTGTGTTGGGATGCCCCCTTCTGGGACTGCCTTTGCCGGCGATGATCCCATGTTTCTGATGCTCCGCAACCTCAAGATCATTGGAACACTCACTGGATCCATGAAGGACACTGAAGATGCGCTGGAGTTTGCCGCACGGGGTTTGTTGAAACCCGTATACGAGCTATTTGGCATTGAGCGTTTACCGGAGGCTGTTGACTTATTGAGGCACGGAAAGGTTGCGGGCCGGTGTGTGATTGACTTCAACGCCTAACCAGCCGCACATAAGGGATCTCCAACAGTGGTCTACATATATGACGTTTAAGTTAAATTGTAGTTCGTTTAGACGAAATTGATCTACGGGTCCGAAGAGCAACTGTATTGTATGGATCCCTTCTCATCGCCCACTGTACCCAAGTAGCTTACAGAGTGTCTTCCAAGCATCCTCAACATCTTGAGGTATGTTCACATGGACGATGGAACCCTTGCCATTTGGTCCGTATCCATTCTCGTCGTCACGCATTCGTGGGATTTCGCCGACAAGCAGAGACATGAACCGATCCATACTCCAGAGGCCCTTTTTCCAGCTGTCCCCCATACCCAAGTCGGCAAAATCCAAGTATGACAATAGGCTGTTCGTGCCCCCTACTGAAGCCTCTTTGGTCATCACCTTCGGTCTGAATGTCGGCCAGCTGCTAAAAATTGGAGGCCCTTCGATCGCGTCGGCGTACACTTGCTCGAATGCAGCTACTGTACGCCTACACATGGTAGGATCTTGAGCCACTATAATCGATCTTGGTGACTTGAATCCATGAGCATCTAAAAGCTCTCTCGTCTTCTGGGCATTGAGGGCGCAATTCGTTGAAGCGTCTTCCACAAGAACGGTCAGGCCTTGCCGCTGTGTATCTCTTGGCCCCGGGTTGATGCTGTTGGCTTGCAGATCAAAGAAACTCTCCCAGATAGCTTCCAAGATGCGACCTTCGGGCTGTCCTTGTACTTGTTCAGCAAGAGTGTTGTATTGTGGGTGACGAAGGACAGCATCGTGCATCAACTGGGTTGAATGGCCAATCCCACCGCAAAGAACAAAAACTATGGATTTTTGATTTAGTGAAGATGCGCCTATTCACAAGGTTAGAATTATTCAACCCTATTGTAGTTGTAGGGAGTTTGGTGGCGAGTAAGTCTACAGACCAGTCGTTTTGGTTAGTTCCGTCACCGCAGACATGACAGTCTCCGCGGTGGACAGAACTGCAGATGCACACAGGACTATGACGCTTGTAGAATGCGAAGTAACTGTAGCATTCTGATTGTGCGTAGTCGTGGATGGCTGATAGAGGGCATGCTTGAGATCCGAGAAGGTCCGAACTTGTTCTTGGGCAACAAACGCCGAGATGGTATTGGCAGCTTCGGCAGCCAGCACCGCTTCCTTGAAAGAAGCCATAGCTATTCTGTAGGAACGGGAGTAGGACAATAGAGCTTGATGCTGTGAAAGTTTAGATACAAACAAGGTGGTGAAGCAAACAGACATTCACGAAGCGGAGCAGCCGAAAACGGAATCGGGTGTGGCCGCAGGCTCCAAAAAAGGAAATCGGTTCCGGTGGAACAACCTTGACTTGACTTCTTCCCGACCCGGTGGCATTCTTCATCTGGCTTCCTGAATGACCTGTATTGCCTTATCATTTCATTCTATCAGTTTGTTATCAGAGAGATACTTGGTCAATCCTAGGTATGAGAGGAAAGGTCCCTAGCGCATGTGAGAGATGTCGCAAACAGAAGCTCAAGGTGAGTATCCTCTCCTTGTTACACCAAAAACTGTAGCTGAGACAAGATCTAGTGCGATATTGAACGTCCGTGTACCCTATGCGTGCGGTCCAACGTAGAATGCATCACTCCCCCGGTCGAAAGATGGAGAGTACACCATCCACAGAAGGAAACCCCCGCCCCGCGTGGAGAGCCAGCAGCCAAACGGCGTCGGCTCCGTCGGACGAGAGATGGGTCCTCCGCGCCGGTATCTCAACCTGAAGGGGAAGGACCTGCCAGCCCTGAAGTCATCAGTTCAAGCCCAGCGAGAGCCCCCGACGATTCTACTGGAGACGCTCCCTGGAATGCAAGTTCCACGATCACACTCGTTGAAGAAGTACGACTTGAAGATGATCAAGATTCATGTTGACGGCGTCGCTAAGACTGATTTTTAGGCATTCCATCATCATGAAGCGCCTTCACCCGAGGAGGCAGAGACATCTGCTTTCCTGGCAAGCACATGGGCTCACCCGAGACCCAGAGTATCAGGGCAGCGACAACCACAGGGAGCACCGAGTCCGTTACAGCGAATGCTCTCTCAGCACCTCCAGAATACCCGACGCCGCCAGGTCCCAAGATCGTCCATATCCATCGCCACAGGGCAAGAACTGTTGATGCTGCTACCTGACTTGGAAGTGGCAACGACACTGGTCGAAAACTACTTCGATCGGATTCATTGGTTCATGCTGGTCTTTCATCAACGAGATTTTAGGAACAAGTTCCAAAATTTGTACGGTCCTGGCCCACGTCCTTCTAACGAGGCTAGCCAAACCAACGGCCGTGTTGGTTACATTGCTGTGCTCTTGGCTGTCTTTGCAACCAGCTTGCAATACACCAATGCTGAACAGAAGGACCTCCTATTCTCACACGGCATCGACACCGAAGCACTCAAAGACAAAATATTGGTAGGGCTCAAGCTCAGATTTCTCGACATCATATCATTGGGCTCTTTGGAGGTTGTCCAGATGTGTATTCTGCTGGGAAGTTACTACCTCTATCATGGAGAGCCCGAGATGGCATGGCCGCTGTGCGGCTCCGGTTTGCGCATAGCTCAAGCACTTAACCTCCATCGCAGGGTCCCAAACGACAAATCCGATGACGAGTCTCTTCGAAAGATGATTGAAGATCGAAAGCGCGCCTGGTGGGCCATCTATGAGATTGAAACTTTCTGTTCGATGCTATATGGCTTTCCTTCGAGTATATCCGACCGCGATTGCGACGTCGCTCCGCTTAACCCGTACGACGAACACTCGGGCTCCATGTCAGAGGAGCAGTACGCGACGAAACCGAACCTTTTGTTCTTCAAATGCGCCATGTCGAAACTATCAGCGATTGTCAAGTCCGCTCTGGACGATCTCTACGGGACTCGTTGTAACGGGGAGCGGCAAGGCCCGAGCCAAGCCGCCCGTTTGAAGAGTCTCGTCAACAAGGTGGCATCTCTAAATTCAAGACTACTTAGATGGAACGATACTCTCTCTCCGAAACTCAAGTATGACGAGTTGGCTGGTCAATCATTGCCTAGCGATCAAGTGGCTGGCCGTTCAACTCAATCCGAGGTGGAGTTTGAAGAACATCTCTTCAGACTCCAAGCACTTTCGCTCAAGCTGGCATACGAAAATGCAAGAATTCTTGTCCACAGGCCTTTACTATCCTTCAAAATGCGCCGACCTCCCTCTGAAGCCCGAGAAGAAACTCCTGGTTGCCAAGACCCCTTTCAGCTCGCAATGCGTACTTGCCGAGACGCAGCGCTACAAATATCCCAGGTCGGATCAACCACGTACCTACGAGAAGCCTCTGAAACATATGCGATTGCATTTGTCTCTCTACACCTTCTCACTGCTGGTGTGACCTTGTGTATATCAATATCACTCGATCCACTGAGCTTGAAAGCCTACGAATCGAGGATGGGGATTCGTAGGCTTATGCAGATACAAGCTTTGCTAAAAGAGAAATCTATTGTTGCTGCCCAAGGACTCGATATCACAACAAGACTGATGTCTCTGGTCATGGCTAAGGAAGTCGACGCCATGTTCGAAGTTGGCCCAGGGGGCCAAACAACAGGCAGACGGTTCGTAGACTCTGAACGAGGGGACGCCTCCACGGGAATTGCCATAGAAATATCCTCCGAGCAAGCTCCAGCGCAGGCGCTAGTGGAAGTACTAGCAGCCGCTGATGGGGATCTTTCCGAGTTATCACACATCGATCTGCCCAGCCAAGCAATCAATGGGACATTCGATGACCAACTCGTCGAGTTTTGCGAGAATACATTCCTGACGGAGGCAGTTTTGGAATATGAGCAAGGTACGTGGTATTTCACTCGGGAAAAAGAAAACCTTGATTTACTGACGGGTTGGATAGCCATCACAAATCCACTGAGTATAGCCAACCCGAACGAAGAGCCAGTGCTCTTTGAGAATCAACAAGACACCTTCTTAGGAGGTACTTCACTCGGTCAGGAGCAAGGTTGGATCTGGGGTTGGAATTTCTTGGATTAGGGCTTGATAGGCGTTCTTGCCCATTTGATGAGGCACGTGAATCTCACGGTTGATTGTTGGGGGAAAGGTGAGTCGCCAGGCTCGTGACATGTCTGCATTCTAAGGGGCAGGCGTCTCGTAAGTACGAACCTTGGACTCTCTTTACATAATAGAGATAAATCATCCCCAGAAGGTCTACAAACACGTGATTTGGGAGAAGATGACTCCTTTCAGGCACCCACGATCCATCGTGTGCTTTGAAATTGAAGGGTTCACAGCTTCCTGGGCAGGGGCCTGGCCTGCTCTCCCTGGTGGTTTGAGTCCAGGGCTACAATGCCTCGACAGAGAGGAGCCTTCAACAGAGGCAGAGTGCGGTCTTATTCGAGTGATGGCATCTGGTGCTGTGGTCTTTGGGAGATGCCATTCCCGCCTCCCAAACTCAACTGGAAGAGTCACCGGCGGTTTAGAAACTAAGGTTCAACAACAACCCGACCATGCTGATGAAGATAATCCGGGTTCCGAACATACATGAGGGAGAGCTCAAGCTCACGGATGTGAGAATTTTCTGTCATAAAAGGCCGAGTGCCCGCCAGCAGTCTGGCTAGCTCTGCACTGCCCGCCAGTTGTCAAGATTCCGTTCCTCCCCTAGCAACTGACATGCTCAGAGTTTCCTCCACCGACGACACATAGCAACGAACGAACACAAAAGGACGAAACTTTGATGGGAAGCAAAACAAGAATCAGTGTTGACTTTTGTTTTGTCTACCCATCCCGGGTTCGTTTGTTTATTCTCTTTGCTACACACTCGCTATCCTCTCTTCCACTCCGTCTTTTCTATCCCGCACATTCATCCCAGCAATAACAAAATGAATTTTTCTTCAATAATGAGTTCACCGGTAGCAGACCAGTACCAGACTGATGAGTTCAGCCATGGGCCGCCTCCGGCTTCATTTTTCACAGGTCCGGCTGCTCGTCAGATCCAAAATCCCCAGCATATTTTCATGAATTATCCTCCGCCGGTTCCATTGGTAAGAAACACATTCCCTAATCCCAAGGTCAAGATTCTAATAGGTTCAAAGCAGAGGTCCGGGTCGGCTTTTCAACCCCTTCAGGCGAGAGACGGGTGCCCAGATATCGACCTGATGGCACTCCAACCTGCACCTCAGGCGTCGACTCCCGGGATGCATTCTACTTCGAACTATTGCTTCCAAGCGGGGAATCAGGAGCCAAACTATGTGCAGAATATGCATAGCCTGCCTGACGGTGCAGGGTTCAGCGGCTACCATCAATCGCTCCCCAACGCCTGGTGCTCCCAGCCCTCGCCGAACGTTGCCGGGGCTGCTTTTCAAGGGATGCCAGCTGGCCAGGCCTCTCATCAGGTCTCTGCTCAGCTTCCCCAGGCCTATGGCAGCATTGTCGGGGGCCCTTCGCCGTGGATGCTAGGAAACCAGACCCCTCAACCCTTTGTTAATGCCAACGGGGCTGCTCCTTGGGGAACATTCGTTGGTCAGACTCCTCATGGGAGTTATCAACCCTCTGCCAACATGACTATGACCGCTCCTCAGAATTCACTTGCCAGTCAGCCCTTTGTTAATACCACTGGGGCTGCTCCTCAGGTCACTGCTCAGGCCTTTCGTCCCTCAGTCAATAATACCGGGGCCGCTTCTTGGGAAACACTAGTTGATCAGACCCCTAGCCAGAGTCATCAGCTCTCCACCAACATCCCCTCGGCCGCTCCTCAGGAGTCACTAGTCGATCAACCCTCCCAGCCCCCTGTTAACATCGTAAGGGCTACGCCTCGAGGGAGGTCAGTTAACCAGGCCGCTCACAAGGGCTCTCCCCAGGTTCCTCCTCAGGCCCTTCAGTCCTCTACCAACGTCACTGGGACAGCTCCTCGGGGAACACTCGGTAATCAGACTCCTCATGGGAGTCACCAGCCCTCTACCAACACTGCCGCGACTGGTCCTCAGAAGTCAACAGACTGTCAGCCCTCTAAGCCCACTGTTGAAAACACAGGGGCTGCTCATTGCGGAACACTCGGTAGCCAGAGTTCTCATGAGAGTCACCAGTCCTTTATCAACAGGGCAATCACTGCTCTTCAGCATATACTCGACAACCAGAGCCCTCGACGCTCTGTTAGCGCCACCGGGACTGTCCCTCAGGGGCAGTCAGCCAGCCAGGCCTCTCTTGGGAGCCATCAAGCCTCTACCAACGTTGCTGTGACTGTTCCTCAAAAATCACCAATCAGTCAGAAATCTCAACCCTCCGTTGGCACCACCGGGGCTGCTCCCCAGGGGGAGCCAGTCAGCCAGGCCTCTCATGGGAGCCATCAACCATCTACCAACACTGCGGTGACTGCTCCTCAAAAGTCACCAGTCAATCAGCCCTCCCGACCCGTTGCTGGCATCACCGGGGCTGCTTCTCAGGGGAGATCAGTTGGTCACAATGGCCTTGAGGTACACAGCAGGATACATGGCAGCCGGGTCAATGGCGTCAGAAAATCAACCACCACCCAGTCTCCAACCACATCTCGCGGCCGCAAGAAGTCCGAAAAGAAGAATCCGAGCCCAACAAAGACGCAGCCACAGAAATCCTGTCCCCCACCGCCCCCAGCTAAGGACATACTCAAGCAGAATGAATGCACCAGCTGGGAGGCCGACATGGCCCGTCACCTCCATAATAGCAATGTGATGGGTCTCTACAAGATTGGAGATTATCTGTGCGACGTGCACGCCCCCTCTGGCGACTTCGTCAAGCTCGCTAGGCGTAGTGTTACACCTGACGGGAAGTACTTCTGGTGCCACACCATCCTAGGGCAGCGTATTCACTCCGTTGGCACAGAGCATCTCAATGGCAAGATTGTTTGCTTGAGCAACGGCGCCTTTATTGGGATGGAGGACTCGCAGGGAAATATGATTGTTCCTAAGTGGCAATTCACCGACCCTGTGGACCTGGAGAGCAAGTCCAAGGAGCTGAAGGATCAGAGCGAATCCAAGGAGCCAAAGGATCAGAGTGAGTTCAAGAAGCTGAAGGAGGCGCTGAAGAATCGGAGAACCACACTCAAAAAGGAGACAGCAGCAATCTCAGGACTCAAATCTGGCTGCGATCCGATGTGGTTCTAATTCGACAACCCGTTTCAGGGATCCGATCGTGGACGAGATACCACAGAATATTGGACAGAGAGCATAATCAGCGTTGGAGGGATGCAAGCGCGTTGGAAAGGAGAGTCTTTGATACTCTTATCGGTTAGTGTATGAGGTTAAAATTGTATGACTAGGTCATGCTAGAATAGGGATGTATCAGAGTATAGGTATGCTTAGGAAGATGGAAGGATACTAGGAGTATACGATGTTTTGGACGATGGAAGGGGTACGAGGAGTATGGAGTTGGATGAGGCAAGGCTCGTCTTGGAGTGGGCTTTCAGGCCACAAGCGTCACCAGCGGCGTATTGTCTCTTGCGCTAAGGTTCGATTATATTCTGTTTGTTAGTCGGTTTGGTTTCTAGTTCTAGATAGTTGTAAAAGTAGGTAGATAGAATCGAAGCCAATTGATGGCAGCACTTGCTCCACTGGCTGGTGACTTGATTCGCAGTCCTTCCTCGATGAACTGTGGCATTTGTCCGTAACGAGGCATTTCTTTGTATTTGTGAGGGTCATATTGAGCCAGAATGGTATATTGGAATCGGCTTCTTTCATTTTAGTGAAATACTTGATTGAAATGTGCTTTTCGTCGTGATCTGGTCTCTATGATGGTAGGTTGAAGTTTTGACATCGGAAGAATTGCGCGCCGACATGGATAACATCATCAAAAAATGTCCAGGTCGTCGCCACTTTTGCTAGCAACTACAGCTTCAATTCGACCTCAACCCGCTCATGCGCCTGTACTACGAACGTTTCCTCTTCTTCTCTTGCTCCTAATCTTTAATCTTTACGCATAGAACACAATGGGCGCGTCTTCGTCCAAGGTTGCCCGCAGTGCACCGCGGAAATACCCTGCTCGAACTCCCGGAGGTGCTGTCCCTCGAGGACCTCCTCGCCCCAAGCCCGCAGCCAAGCCCAAGTCCAAGACATTGGGTGATGGTACCAAGGATGAAGGTACTCTACTGATGCGCAACATGTTTCACCGCTTGCGCTGACTCGCATTTGCCAGCTCTCCGTGCGGATTCCATGGATCCCGATTTCCCGACCGGCGACTTCTCTCGCCGTCTTCAGCAGATGGGCATTGCTCAGCCGAATCCGACATACTCTCCCTCGTCTACCGCCTCGTCGCAGCTTGGTCCTCAGGCTCCCCTAGGACCGTCGTTCGCCCCGAGCCGAAGCAACCCGACCCTCGCCGCCCTCGAAGCCCGACAGAGATTGCAAGATGAAGCGGAAGAGGATTTCGCAGCGATCGGCCGCGGCGTCGAGGGCAGACGGTTCCTCGACATGAGGACTGTGGTGGATGCTACGAAGCTACGCGATCGCGGTGTCCCCGACAAGGACATTGAGTTGAGGCTCAGGATACAACCGGGGCTTCTGGGGAGGCTCGGTCCGCAGGGCATAATATCACACGTCACGAGTCCCAATTAAAAAGCAAGACTCAAATGCGAGTTATAAAGTCGTTGTTCTTCTACCTGCAATTATGGCTAAAGGAGTGACACAACGAGTATCACGACTGTACAAAAACCTTTTCTCCTCGCTCCCAAAAAAAATGTTTCAGATACCCAAAGAAAAATGTTGACATCCAACCTGGCTATGCGCGAGCGTGCTTTTGTTCCCCGGTTCTCCCCTGGATGCTGTCTAGCTCTTACCAAGCAGCGTGACCGCCGTCGATGCGGAGATCGGCGCCAGTCATGAAGGTGCTTGCGTCGCTGAGAAGGAAGACGGCGGCGCCGCGGTACTCATTCGGCATGCTGATGCGGCCAAGCATGTTCTCTCCAGCCCATTTGGTTTTGCGCTCGGGGTAGTCGTCAAAGAGGTTCTGGAGCATCTGGGTCAGGATGTAGCCGGGGGAGAGGGTGTTGACCCGGATGCCGTATTGGCCCCATTCAGCAGCGAGGTTGCGGCCGAGCTGCACTACAGCAGCCTTGGATGGGTTGTACACCCTGGTGAATGCGTGAGCTGGTGAAGACTTGGTAGTTCATGCGTGTTACTTACGGTGCTATCATGCCCTTGTTGGCAATGGTGCCGCTCATGCTGGCGATCAAGCAGATGCTGCCCGGCTGCTTGAGGCGGACCATCTGGCGGGCAGCTGCTTGCGCCGTCATGAATGCGCCGGTGAAGTTGATGCTCATCATATTATCGGCATCCTCAGCCGTGTACTCGAGTGCTGGTGTCTCTTGGTTGATACCGGCGGCAGCAATGAGACCATCCAAGCGGCCAGTGGTGTCGGCGATGCCCTCAAAGATGCGATTGAGCTCGGGAACATTTCTCACGTCGGACTGGTGATATGTGAGGGAGGTGCCAAGCTCCTCTTGTGCCCGTTTGGCGACTCTGGAGAAGCCAGTGGAGGGGTCGTTGGCTGGCGAGGGCAACCTATCAATGGCATGGACTGACAAGCAGTTAGTGATGTGTGGTACAATACGCCATGCCACACGATCTCACCTGTTGCACCCGCCTCGAGTAGGGCCTCAGTCTGAACCAGACCTAAACCTCGCGCTCCACCCGAGACGACAATGACCTTATCGCGGAGGCTGAACTCGGGCAGGAGGTGAGGCTGACCAAGAGCAGCGTTGCGCTGGGGAGTGGTGTTGTGAAAGGCGCGGACGGCGACAGGAGCGTACCGAGCCGTCCGGAGAGGCAGAGCTTGTCTGAGCAGAGGCTGGCGGGCCAGCGACCTCAGGACGGGAGCGAACTTGGACATTGTGTGTCGGGGTGAGGTTGTGAGGATGGTGGGAGCTTGGATTGTCGTTCAATTGAGTTGACGGCTTCTTCTCGACTCTACCTCGACATGAGCGGGAGGTCGGGCCCTTTTGTACAGAAGCTCAAGACTCATGAGCCATACCCGTCATGGCCATGAGCTTCCCCTCGCCGGGACACACCCTCGAGTCCTCATGGTTTCTTAGACCGGATCGAGATTTCCCAGTGGCGTTTCGTCACCTTGACCACACCACGACAGGTGTCACGAGGGAGTATCTCTGCTCTGTGATGGAGGGGCAAAGCAAAGAGTCGTGGACACAGAGAGGAGCGACTCTGCGAGCGAGGGTGTGTGAGAGTTTGCGCCTCTGCCTGGCATGGCAGGGAGAGGGAAGCACGAGCGGCTGCTGTGAGAGGCGTGCGCGCGGGAAGGGTCAAGCACTAGGACGATATTGACGATGCCGAACGAGGCTCGGATTTCCTTCAACAGTTAACTCAGGTCCTAGCCGAGCTACGATCGACGTCAGCCACCCTTGACGCCCCGCGTCTTGGCCCTAACCTTGTGTATCCCTGGGGGGTGTTGCCTTTTCGCAAGAGCTCAACGGGCATCGTCTGCTGCTTCGTTGGAAAACCCCATGACCAGATGTCAGAATCCGAATACTCACCGAGGACCAGTCCATGTCGCAACGAGCCGATCAGTCCCATGGGTGAGGGCGCTATTGATTGATTGTCCTGTGGGCGGGTTGTGTGGGGAAGGTTCAAGCGGAGGCTACTCCGGCAATGGGACCTTTATCCCCAGCTTCCCCATCAAGCCGCAGGGAGCTTTCTCCAATAACGAGACACAGCCTCTCCCAATTCTTCTCTTTCCTCTCCCCGTAGCTCTGGATCTAACATTAGCATGGGCCGGGATTTCGAGTTTGGGGTAGTGGCGCGTCGGTTAGCGCTTGAGCCATTGCAGTCAAGTCATTTCGCTACATCAGTCCTGGAAAAGCATTTCGGGTCACATTATCGCGAACGCAATCTTAGCACACACATGAACTCCGGAAAGATAGCAGGCCGGCTTGGGTGACACGACGCTGCTCGTCAGCCTCAGTTTTGTTGAGAGAGGCCCGACTTCTTCCCCCGCACACCCAGCCGAGCCAGTCCAGGCCAAGCTCGCGGACTTCCCCGCCAGAAACATTGGCATTGATACCGGTCCCGCCGTCCACCCTGCCCTGGGACCTTCCATGATAGTTGCATTGGAAAGGATGGAGAAGCACATCATGAGATCTGGTAGAAAGAGGAATCCCGTCCCTCGCTCGGCGCCCTCGGGGTGGAGTCTGCCGAGACGTGTTCCTGAAACGGAGATAATCTCGAGGGTGGGATGCAGCGCAGTGTGCTTGCGCAATCTGGCTCATGAGGCCCAAAGGAACCCAATATGGGCACACCCAGGCTGTTCCATCACCTATGACCATCTGTACATGTAATCTGGAGGTCAGTAGATGGTCATCCAAACCAACACTCTACAATCCCTACGCCAAAACGTCACACCTCCGTTGGAGTAGATCGGGATCGTCTTCCCATCGCATATACATATCCGCAGATGGGAAAGGCAAACGTAGATGTGATGTATTGGAATCAAGGTTGAGATCCATGGGGCGCTCCCGACACGTTGGAAGCTTGGGGCGTCCCGGGCAAAGATCGGCAGTGTCAAGGCCGCCCAAGCATCACCATCAGAATTGAGATCATGCTTTCACTGCAAGAGACGGACACAACTCACGAGGTCAGGTGCATATCCTTCTGCCGTGCCGAATATAACCATCCGTTCTTCCATTGGCTACGCAGCTGCATTAAAAGCCTTCACGTGCGGAATACATCCCTGCCCCGCAGATCTCGGGGCCGACGAACGGGCGAGGAGAGTCAAGATGAAAGGGCGACAAGGGGGACGAGGTTCTAGATGGCAAAGGTGCATAGGTCCCCAAAGCCAAAAGAAGCTTCTCTTGCAGCTGGAGAGGCCCGATAGCCCTCCCTCAGGCCTTTGTCCGGCTGGCGGGCCGGCACAACATGCCGTTGTTCCATTTTAGGCAATCCCGGGGACGTTGGCTTTCGGATGACATGTCTCAGTGGCCACCGCCCACAAGGTGAAAATACCAAGAGTCTGGAAGCATCCAGCTCTCCTGAGCGCCATCCGCTTGCGGGAAGCCTCTGGGGCTCCCTTGTCGTGTTTTTCCTTCTCGTCCTGCCCCTGGGGCTGGCCATCTTCATGTGAGTAGCAGAATCTGTCTTGATCCACAATCTGTAAGGGTCCAGCGGTCAGAAAAGCCATACACGAGTTCTTGGTCTTGAACAGACATGGCCGGATACACGTTCCTGGATGAGATGCCGGCTCTGGCAGTAGTCGGCCATGCACATTGGAGCCGAGCGACAGCTCATGAGCTAGGCACACTGGATGGATGGACCCTTGACGGATGCCCTCATCTGTAAGTGAGTGCCGATGCTGCAGTCCAATCGCCTCGGACAAGTTAGCCGCCTTGGTATCAATCAGCAACAGTCAGCATGGATGGCACACCCCCAGGCCAACATTCGGTTCAGCCAGAATGGGACAGTGTAGCAGAAGCTGAGTTATCATGAGAAGCAATCTGTGTACAGCCTCAATGTGAAAAGATGCAGGAACAAATGCACACAGCCTCCTCTTCCTCCTCCCCCAGTCCGCTGTCGAGTCGAGAGCTAATATCCTCTGTATTGACCTTCGATAAGGCCTTAGTTAGCGCCAAACAAGCCAATGCAATAAACCGATAAAATAGACGCTATAAACCAGAACAATAAACCGCTGACGCCCTCCTTTTTAAAGTTGCCTTCTTTTCTCTTCGCTTTACCGTCCGTGCCGTATCCAATCACCTCCCCAGTCAAGTAGCATCGTCGATCCATTGGGAGACGGTGACCAGGGTGGTGTAGACCATGGCAATGAACCCAACTACCATGAGCGCCACATCCAGTGCCTTGACCCAAGCCTTTTCCGCAGCCCCCTTGTAATGCAGATACGCCGGATAGATGTAAACCAGAGGAACACAAGCAAAACTCCCAATCAATGCAACAAACTTGTCCAGATCACTGGCGCCAACGATACTGACCCCCGCGCACACTCCCACGATGAGCGTTCGGAGCGCGTTCTTCTTCCACTTGATCGCAATGCTCTTCTTTCCTGTTGCCCGCTCGCCAAACACAGACGTCTCGATGATACGAGCCGCCGGGAACAGCTGAACAGGGTCTCCCGCCAGGACTGCCAAGGAGTAGAGAAACTGAACTGCGTTGACGAGGGGCGAGTCCTGAGGAAAGTTGGAGATGACCTGGATCTTGGTGCGCTCGCCAAAGGTGGCGTAGCACATGGCTCCCACTGACGTGAAAATGATGGTGATGATGAACATGACAAGGTAGAGGAGGTTGCTGAACTGCTCAGGCTTCTTCATGCTTGACTGGATCGGAAGGATGAGACCAATTCCTTCAAACGTAAAGATAGCCGAGCCCACTGTCAAGGGAAAGTCAGAGGGGTTGAACAGTCTGACTGTTGGGTCCATGCCATTCCGAGAAAGAGCTGCAACGTCGTAGTACCAGATGTAGACAATGCCGATTAAAATGAATGCATCGGCGAGTAAAGCGACAGGTCCCAGCTTGGAGATATTTCGGATCAGGGCAAGCGGGATGAGTATGAGCAGCTGCAGGGCAATCAGAGTCGGAACACTCAGCATCAGGTTGTGGTCGCCTGCAGTAACCGCATCGAGGAAAGCCCAGAGGTTCTCTGCCGTGAAGATGAGTCCAGCGCAGACGAAGCCAAGCTGGGAAATGGCAATCGACGCAAGAATCAGACTTCGAAACCGTGGGCCAACGATGGCAGCGCCGAGCTCTCCGTAACCTCCTCCATACTTGTCACGGCAGTCAAGAAGAAGCCGAAAGCATCCACAATTGACGAGGGACAGAACAATGAGGGTGATTGACGAGAACAGGATGCCTCCGTTGCGGAAGGCCTTGGGAAGGAACATGATTCCAGTGCCAATAAAGGCCTTGATGAGCGTGAAAAAAGTCTTAGTCGTTGTAGCATCGCCCTTCTTGTGCAATCTCCTAGAGCTTTTTCTGCGACCAAGAAGTGGCCGGAGCTCAGGTGGTTGTTCCACATCGGCCTCATCTCGATCGTCGATGGCAGATTCGTCTTCACTATCAGCATCCTCGAGATCTTCGCCAGCAAAGCTGCCGTAGAGGTCGAGGAAATCGACAAAATTCTTCGCAACGACAGTGTAACTACTCATTCGCCTCTGTCGTGCTCGAAGTTGCAAGTGGTGTCGTCTGAAGCCACCAGGCTCACGCTGTTCGGGGTATGATAGTTCGTCGGCAGGGCCCAAGCGCGGAGAGGCGTGGTGGGAGAAGGTGTTGGCACGGCGAATCGAGTTTGCACGAGCCTTGATCTTGAACATGTCGCGATGCATGTCACCTCCCTGCAGAAGAAGGGATGATTCGACGGGGTCTGCTTGGGAGGTTCGGTCGAGGCTGACAGCGGAGGCCGAGGGAACAGGGCCTTGGGACGGGCCCAAGACAACGTCAGGGTCGGCAGAGTAGCCATCTGGGAGATGCCGATCAAGGATGGCCGCCTGCCGCTTGCTGGTTTGGCTGCCCAGGCTGCTCGGGGTTCCGTTGAAGTCGGCCATGTTTACGAATTCTCGAGTTGGACGTGGTGGTCAAGGTGACGTAGGTAGACTAAAAGAGCTAGAGCTGCAGCTGTGCTGTAAAGCTCGATGAAGAGTATGGTGATAGGACAGGTTCCAAGAAAACAATATCATTTAATACCCTCAGCTGCTTCAGCTGCCTCTGGAAGCTTCGGCTACCATCCGTGAGCGGAGGCGAGAATTTGTCGAAAGTAAATGGAGAACAGGAACTGCGAACGGCAGGATCACCAGATTCAGTCAGTTCTTGGACGACATTCGGGTCGGTGGAATGTCTCTCCCGTGACGCGGCTAGCTGTTTGAGGCTTGGAATGGTGGGGCGGAAGACACCACGTGCATGCGAGATTCGAGCAAGTACAAGTACCAGAGACACCCTTCCATTCCGCACAATCATGCACTTGTGAAGAGCGCCGGGAGGTACCAACTACACAACCTCTTCCTGTTTCGAGATCTTGTGGCGCGGTGCAACCGGCATGAACACCTAGCTCGGTAGTTGGCCTTCCTCATTCGACAAAAGCTGAGCTTCCGGGTAAGTGAATGGCTGAGACGTCTCAGCTCTTGCTGGCCATGCTTTGAATGTCTTGGGCTTCGGAAAGTTTGATCTAAGGTTGGATACATTGTGCCTCTATTGCATTTGTATTCAATTTGCTTCACAATGTTTTTATAGGTAGTCTGCTAGAGTTCTCCATAACGTCACTTACAACCAAGAAACGACTGCCAGTCTATCGCGTAGTTTCGTTTCCTACTTGAGTGTTCAGATATTAATCGACCGAGAAATACACGTGCCAGGCACCCTATAGTCACCATTCATTCCCTTGACAACTTGAGAATCCTCTTGTTATGTCTCAATGTCTTATTCCCAAAAGCCATAAATGAACCACATGGAGCTTCCTGCCGAAACAGCCGCTGGGATGTCGTGAATTGATGATTGAGAATGGGGGTGTTGATCAACAGAATTTTACCCGTAGACATTGTCTGTCTTACAGATTGTCAGGGGTGTGCAACTTTGGTCGAGATTCCAAATCTGGCTGGGAATGAAGAGGGTGTATCGTTGCATTTGGCAGAGTGATGTCTTAGAACAAAAGCTTCGTAGGAGGAGATTCGAAGAGACATGATCTTGGTTAATGCAGCGCAACCTGGGTTTCGTGCTGAAGTAGAGTCAACGTGAAATGAACTGTCCACCCCTAGAACAAACTACGATTCCATACTCGTCTTCCTGTTCAGCGAATAGCATCAATGGCCCTTATAGATATTCTTACGGGAGTACAAAAAATTGGGGACGGGATTATTAGTCCTGCCACATTGGTCAATATTCATCACATATTCCAAGAACCTCCAATGCAAGCATTGCGCCGAGCGCGAATGCCCTCTTTGATGATTAACGTGGTATAATATCGAAATACCCTGCTCTTAGTGGTGTCTACCACGGTGCATTGCGAAGGATTTGCTGAAACTTGAATCACATGTGTACCTGCTCCTACTTGATGATTTCACTTCCCCCACACAACCAACCCGAAGCAATTTGCGTGGAAACTGTCGATCTTGAATCTGAACTGTTGGAACTTTGTTACAATTTTACATCTGGTGTCTAGATCGAGAGGCTCATCGACATGCCCATTCATGAAGCCTGCTGCGTTGAAGTCTTCACATTAGTGGTTCCATGAATCAATGAGGTGGTATTCAATATTACGTCGCTGGCATTCTGCCGGTGTAAAGTCCTTGTGTGCCTGCTTCTCATTTTTTCTCTCTATCTTGTAAATTGCTGATCGCCGTGTTTTCACAAGAAGGATTTTGGGCCGCCGATCGTCAGCTTGCCGACCTGCAGCCCATGCATCTTGACGTAATTATAGCCAGGTGTCCAGCCCGAGCGCATTGTATATCAAATGACAAGGCGAGAGTTGAGTGACATGAGGGAAAACAGGCGGCAAAATTTTCTAGCGAAGTTGCAAGATAGCCTGTAATTCCTTCACGTGTATTATTCTCTTTCCACAATGAAGATAAGCAGCTCAAATAGCTCAAACTTTACTAGATAGAATTTAATGAATTGATGGAGTAGCAAGGGACCTGGAAGATTTCACCCAATAGCGGTGCCAAGTGAGTCGCTTCGACAATATGTTGGTAGTTAAGGCAGCGGACGCATGAGCTATATCATCCCGAGACAACAGCGAACAGGGGCTCAATCATCCGATTGCCACAACCATTACCAGGATTAGGCATATTAATCGTATAATCAAGTAATGGTTGAAACTCCTCTGGGGAATGGTGACCTCATACCCTGGAGTCTGAGAATTGTTGATCCTTAAATCTCCCAATGGGGGAAACGCCAAGGCAGACATCGTCTCCTCCCACGATGCCCGCTTCAGAGACTAGAAACGAGCTTGGAAACTATGGTGCGTTGTTGAGACAATCGTATGTCGATAGAATTGAGAATGCCCTGAATGTCACTGGAAGCTGGGAAAGCCCTGCAGATGAACCAGCTTTGGTCCTTTTTCATCCCCGGCTGGTTCGGGTACACCCATGATGGCACACAGAAGGAAAGAGTAGCTGGGTCCCACGATCATCATACTCTTTTACTCTGAATGGGCATATTGTTCGCTGGAGAGTGCCAGGGCTGGAGGTTTCTGCCCTGAATAGACCCTTGTGGATTTATCCGATGTAGTACATGGTGGATCAAGCGGTTGTGTTCCCCATAAACTTCCCACGTTGTGTAGTGATCCTCTACTGATGGTGTCTGTTTCAGCCCGGAAGGGCAGTGAGAATGGGCTGGGCCAGCCTTGGGCCCTGCCTTAGTATCTGTGTGATCCAGAAGCGTCGCCTTGATGTCCGGGGCTTTTCTTCTATATAAATAATATCAGCTCCTCTCGCCATTTCATCGCAATCCTTGTCAGGTCACCACCAACTCACCACCTAGAATAACACAACCTCCCTTAACTATACAAGCCCGAACTAGTAGCCGCATACCTCAGTTTTAGTCACCATATTATCCGGCAAGATGAAGTTTACCGGTTGCATTTCTGCTGCTCTTCTCGCTATTGGCGCTGCCGCCGAAGATGCATGGACAAACCCCGATGGTGGTAACACCCACGTCGACATTGGCAACAAGAAGGTTGTCTATGGCTACAACCCGCCCTGGTACGCCTTTGGCAAGATCAAGGAGGAATGCCCCTCGAATGGATGCAACAGCGAGAACAAGATCGAGTACGCGACCGGTGTCATCCAAAACGGAGAGATGAGGCCCGCCACAATTACTCTCGCTGTTGAGGGTAGCTTCAACGGTGTTGGAGAACAGGGAAGCAGAGATGACCTCGTTGAAATTGTCAAGGCTGTTTCTGGTGCCTCTCAATACGATTTCGAGCAAGGTGTTAGCTATTACGTCGGAAATGGCTGTGCTGTATCGGGATTTATTCCCTGTTCTCGTACCGCATGACTCTCGCGAACTTGGTAGAACTGTGCTCACATCTTTCTAGCTGGAAAAAAGGAATGCGCCGACCAATACACGGCGACTGATCTCATTGTTGTCCGAGTTGAGAACGATGACGGCAGCCTCCTTCCAGACATGTCCGTCAGCATCCAGATTGACATTGACGATGGAGGTGAGGGTGTCTGTGATACTATAACGTCAGTCGGCGGCGCCATTGACGGTGCTATCAATGGTCTGGCTGGCGGAGTCTTTCCCTGGCTGCGTTGGCTTGTGCTTAGAGCAAGACTCTGTCGTGCATGGCGTAGGCCAAAGGTTGCCGAGTTTGGCTGGACTTGATTCTCATCAGGCGAGGTGTATGGCATAGAGTACTCTTTTCTTGTGTATATTATCCGATTCCAAGTTAACAGATTATAACTATCATTGTACAAATACCTACCTATCTATGATGGAATAATCTGGTTTCTCCTGTGGTAGTGTGATAAACTCACCATGATAAAGTCACGCTTAATAGTAAAGGGAGATTTTTTTTTTTTTTTTTTTTTTGAAAAGATAGCTAAACTTTGATCCGTTCAATCCATAGCATTGTTATCTGTTAGTGTTTCTGTAGGGTCTGCGCTGGAAAAATGAGATTGTTCACATCATACACAACAGTGAAAGCGATGGCATGCCTGAGATGAAGCGAAAAGCGCATCCATTTCTTCTGAAGGCGACTGGTGATGGGCGTCTCATCTTCACTGTCAAGTGATTGCTTGCCCATCTTAATTTTCCATCTGCGCATTTGATGTGGTTGGTTGTGGTGATTATTTGACGTTGCTGCGTTGGACTCTCTGGGGTCACAGTTGTTTGCGGCCTCCCTGAGGATGGTACCAATTCCTGGATACAGCGAAGGTGTCATGCGTGTTTCTAATCTTCGGAGCTTGGACCAGCAAGCTGGCTGGTCACCACCCTCTGGGTACCTGTCAGGGGGGTCACTAACAGCTCAGGGCCATGAGCGTTCATCCGTATTAAAGGAAGGCTTGGTGTCAGTGACCCAACCGCGTCGCGTCGCGTCAAGTCGTGTTGGCTCTCCGCCAAGATTCCGCCCCGCCCCGCCCCGCCCCGCCTCCAGCTTACTGTGGGAATAGCCGCAGTAAAGCCGAGTCGGTCTGGCAAATTTTCTCCTCAGGCAGCGCTGTCACACTAAACCTAATGAGCATGGACGCGCCTGTCCTTTCGCAGCCACCTGAAAGCTCATTCACCAACCTCAACATCGTCGCTCACGCTCATCAACACCGCCAAGATGAGCTTCGCACCCCTCAACCCCCGTCCTATGCTACAGGACCTCGTCAGCAGGACCGTTCTTGTCCGCCTAAAATGGGGCGAGGTGGAATACAAGGGCACCCTCGTCTCTGTTGACAGCTACATGAACCTCCAGCTCTCTGGTACCGAGGAGTACATCGCCGACAAGCCCACTGGCTCTCTGGGCCAAGTGTTGATTCGGTATGATCTTCCCCCTTCTTTTTAGACGCGACGATGACAAGCTAATGGAGGACCACTGCAGGTGCAATAACGTCCTGTGGGTGCGCGGCGCCGACGAAGGCAAGGACACGGATGCTGCGATGACGGGCTAATCCACCATGGCAAAGGTGATGGGACTTTGTATGGGGAATGAAAAGGAGGACACGGCGCTCTCAACCTTTCAGAGTTTTGCTCTGACACGAACCCTACGTCTGGGGTCACACCACACACCTCTTAACCACCAACCGCCTGCTCAAGGCCAACTTCATGTATCCGTCTCCGGCATCTCGCAACGAGACAACGGCCTTGAACTCATTTCAGCCTAGAACAGAAATGGGCGAAGCGACAGAGAAAGCCTTGTCAGGCATGGCAATGTGCCGGGGGCTCTAATGTTTACTCTTCAATCCTCAAGATCACCACCCACTATTCTTACTCTTTTATGGCTCCTCGACGTTCAACCTGGGCGATTTTTCACGTGGTTGTATGGACAGTCATGGTTCTACCATGAGACATCTGTGACTGGGCTAGCTGATGAGGCAGAAACCCTCTTATCTGTGTATCAAGAGGCTTTGATTGCACTGAAATTGCGCATGCCTCCTTCGGGCGATGCTTGGAATCTCGCCAAACTATTTTGCAATTCTGATGACTTGGTCGTGTCACCATCTTCCCCCTAAAGCCTCTTTTTCTAGTGATCCCTGCCCTTTTTTTGCAATGAAATCCCCGCAAGATGAACTTCTCTGTAGCAGAACAATATTGGCATTGGTTTTTGAATCCGCCACTGTGCTAACGACTATGAGGTTCGTAGGCCCGAGTTCTGCGAATTGATGTGCCTGTTTACAGGCTTTGCCAAGTGTTTTCAAGTAGGCCTGTATGATCATTGATAATCTGAAACGAACCACTGGACAAGGATATACGTTATGAAAGCTCCGTTTGCTATATCGTACGTTGGCCTTCCTGGGTTCTCATAACTGATCGAAACCCCATTTTAGCTTGTTCAGAGGAGCCGTGTTCCTGTAGGGTTGGCCCGATACCAACGTAGTGGACGTTCAAAGACGTAATATCAACTAAAGCAGCCTTGCAGAAAGACAAGAGCTTCTGGGACTCCATGTATCTAATAGTTGAAGTGTATGATATGAGAAGGAGAATCATTTTGTGTGTCAGAACCCTACCAGAATTGCCGGAAGCTCTGTCGTTACCAGGGCTTCAGGAATCGCATGAGCTTGCGCTTTATCATGAATCGGACTCCCTGCCTTGAAAGCCATCTGATAAAAAACAAAGTTAGAGCATCTGCTTAAGAGCAGATAAAATAGGCCATTGATCCAGTAAACAATGCTCGCTCACGTACTTGGATTTGTTACAGTTTGAAAGGCGCAGTAGTAGAAACGGAATGCTGGACTGCTTTTCTTGGTCAGATCTGATAAAGTGGCCCGCTGGTAATGCTGTTCGAGGCCGAGGGGATGGTTATGTCACTGGATTTCGGAAAGAAGAGACATCTTGAAAGCTGTTCCAGGAGAATAGTGATCCAGAGACATCTATCATCATCACGAGTTTCGAGGACACATAACCCTATGGGATAGAGAAACGTGAGACTATTTGGGACTAGATGAGCCACCAAGGAGCGTGGGGGCACTTGAAGAGTTTCAAGTCTCTGGACTCAAGGCCGGAAAGTTCAAGGTTTGGAAAAATCTCAACGGGCATTCGTTGGATGGATTTGAAAAAAAGAATTAGAGGACATTTGAACGCATCCGGAGAATTGAATGCAAGGGACAACTCGTTGTAGCCCTCATCATCATCGAACCGGTTCTTGGCCCGGGTTGGGCATTCAGCTTTGAAGTGGCAAGGGGACGGCAGTCTGGACTCTCGATGAGTTGGCCCTTGCCCCAGCTCGCTTGAAGAGGTCAAATGGCTTGGCCAGTGCTGTCGAATGGCGTGCCCAGAACCGCCATTACTCACCCACTTGGCAGGCTGTAGGCCGCCCGTCGGATATGTGCCCAGGTATGGCCCGACCTCGCTTGCAGAGGAACATGCTGTGGAGAATGGTAGGCAGGTTGGTTCATCCATGGTGCCCACAATTTGTCGCTCCCCGGATCGGTGCCCTGCCAGACCGCCAACTCCCAGGCATCAATGCCTCCAGCTGTCTCCGTCTCCCATCAGAATTTCGCGAGTCTGGAGGTGCAAGATTGGTAGAATAAACGCGCGCCTTCGTCAGAATAGCTCTCGAGTTCAGAAGCAGAGCTCGGCCACTGATTCTCAGTGAAATGAGCACACTCAGTCGAATGCTGCGCCTCTGGAGAATGGCACTAGGCCTGATGCAACAGAATGGGCCGAGATGGTGCTGACAGTTTAGGTGTCTTGTGTGACACGGTGCGGCTGGGACGGAAGGGAGAGAGTGTCAAGAAAGATACATGTGGCCAAAGTATTCTGGGGCAGCGCACCATCTGAAGTGCAGCGCGACCAGCTGGAATCCGTCAGACGCCCGAGGGCCTTCGTGTAGTGAGTGAGTTGATGTTTATCTTGGGAGAGGACCATCAAGCCAATCCAGAGCTCAATCGTGCTTCAAAGTGATTTCTAATCATCGAGTCGAGGTTTCCCAGCTTCTATCGACTTTACGTTTTTACGTCTTCCGACGAAACCAGGTCGTCGCGGCAGCGGGCGTTCGGGGAGGGGCTTCCTCCCGCCTTTTCAGTTCCTCAGAGCCCCGTAATGCCCTTTATCCGGGCGTCGATTGGGGCAAGAGGTGGTGTGAGCAGGCCATGTTGGCTGACTTCAGTGGCTCTGGAGTGATAAGCACAGCGGTGGGTCTCGCTGAAGCGGGGAAACAGGATCGCGCCGTTTTAAGTGCCGTGAATCTGGGGTAAGCGGGTCTTTAGCGGGCTTAGTGGAGACGCTTCAGGGGGCTTGGGGACCCTCTGGTTGCTGGAGACTGTGATTGATGGACTGCGAAAGACCTTAGGATAGCGATGAGACGCTGAAATGTAGGGGATTAGGCGTTGAAATGAGTAGTAATTTGGGGGACGGTGGCTTCTGGCCCAAGACACTGAGCAAACACGGCAGAGTGGCACAGAGGAAGGTGCGGGCAGGGGCATTCTTCCCTCCTGCGTTGCACCTTCCTGCTTTGTCGATGCCATTGAATGCTACCAGAATAAAAAACAAACATGCTCACTCATTCCCGTAAGCATTGCCGTGCAACGGGCTTGGGACACCGTTTTATCTCCATCAATTGATCCCAATTCTGAGCTGAGTCTTGCATTTCCAACACAAGCCGAGTGAATCGTCGAACGACCCCAGGAAGGAGCGGCCTGCGACTGCGACTGTCGACGTAGAAAACACGCCACTGTGGACATCTGCCGGCGGGGTCGTTGTCGGCTCCAGACCAATTCATTTGTTCCCTGCAAGTCCCTGCCCTCCCCTGCCACGTACCTCGAACATGTGTGCCCTGACGTCTGGGGTTCTGAGACTGAGGCAGGCTGGGAGGCTTTCCTCGATGGTTTGCCCTGACGGAGAGCTGCCTCGCTTCAGGAACAACGGGATCGTAATGCAACACTCAACAGCTTGATCGCAGCCCAGCGCCAATCCTTTGAGACTCTTTTACCCAAGCCACCCACCCTCAGCACAGCACCTCAATCTCGACTGAGGGAGCAGATCCTCCTGCATCACCCCGGACCTCGCGTCAACAACAATGACTCTGAGGCGTCGCTGGCGTGGCCACTTTGCAGGAAATAGCGCCGTCCTCGACGGCCGCCTCCTGCTCGCTGCAGCCCTCCTCTCTGCTTGCGCCGCCTCATACTGTTTTCAGAACCATGCTGACCAACCGCAATGAGGATTTGAGCGACAGCCAAGTAAGTCACGAGGAGAGACACGACGTAATGGAGGGCACGAACAGGTCCGCGACGAATCACCATCTGTCTCGACCTGCCGGAGAGTTTGAGATTGGGCGAGATTACAAGCCATCCGCGCTGGATTGCAACCTTGTCCGCCAGCACAGTACGTACTTTACTATGTACCATCGTTCCCTGCACCGGATGCCCACAACTCGAGGTATCGTCCCCCCCAAGCCATGACCTGGCAAGTATACCCGTCTTGTTGTCTCTTCGCCTCGTCGCCGTTGTGTCTCTCCTTCGCAGGTACGCACCTCGAGGGCTCACGCGCCTTACCCCGCTCCATGTTTGTAAGAAGCCTACAACAGACCAGGTTGCACATATATAACGGAGGCAACTGCCCTTTTCTGTTTGACTTTGGACTTTGTAACTCTTCTTTCCATCATCACAGCCATCAAAGCCACCAAACAATCATCACCTTCAACGACAGCCAACACAGACCTACCTCTGACTCCTTGTTGCTGCCTTTTCTCTCCAAACAATCCCTTCATCAGATCCAGTCGACGCTCTTCGGTTGGATTTCCATTAACAACAGTGAGTGCCCATTTTGACTCCCTCATTCTCGCCGCATCCTCAATGCCTCTCCCCTCCAGCCAACCACACAATCCATTTCCGATGCCATCATCCATCAATAACAGGCTTACATGTCGCTGACCATTCACCTTAGAATACCAAGAGCCACCCTACCACCAACACACAACATGCCTCACCGCGTCCCACGACTTCCCGCAGCCCGCCCCTCAGAGATCTTCTGCATGGGCGCTGCCGGTGTTGGAGTCCTGACCCCTCTCTACCTCGTCATGCCCGGCGCTGAAGAGCGTCTATCCAACCAGACCAACAAGTGGGCTCCTCGATGGGAGCGCAACGTCAGCTACTTCATTCCTCCCGTCGAGCGAGGTGTCCAGCGCATTGAGCCTCCTGTGGCCAAGATGGTTCAGCGAGTGGAGGATCGTCTGCCTCTGGAGAAGATGGCCAAGTCTGTTGACAAGGGCATCCGAAGCGGTATTGCCCGGTTCAACGGCGAGCCCAAGCCCTAAGTACATCATGTCCTTTAGTCGAGCCGCTGAAAGGCTTTTTCCTTTTGTACATTACAATAGCATACCCGGGTAGATGACGCATTGTCCACAAGACCCATACGAATGAAATGATTTTCACATCTGTTTGTCTTGATGTTTGTGAACATGGTGCTCAAGTGATGCCTCGTGGGGTTAGTCTATGGTTTGGTGGCGGGTGAGATGGTCCAGACCATGAACCCCCACTGCCTGTCCCTCGTTGTTTTCATGCCGGGGTTGTTCAATTTCCATCCGGGTTGACGCATGATGTCGTCTCATTTCTATTCGTCCCCACCTTTCGCCGTCTGCCGTTCCCTTCTCATCATCGTCAACACGTCTGTGATGTTTGAATACCCGCTGGTTCACAGTCCAGCGGGTGTTGACCATTCCCATCATGCCACCCACATCTTGCCTGTCTGGTGCATTAAGGCATTCTGACTTGTTTAATAGAAACCTTTCCATCGCCGGCTTGAATATGAATCCATCTATAGTTCGTATTGATTCTCCCTTGCCGATATTCTCGATTCGCCATAAAAACACGACCTGGGTTTATTGAGCCTCTGGAACTCGACATGTTACGACATCAAATACCCGCCCACTCTCGTTGTTAGACCTTGTAGCCCGATTCACCTTCTCTCGACTTCTCGTCCATCCAATCCGGACGAACGGCTGGTGATGACCTTCGCCCATGTTGCCGCCAACCCGTTCCTCTACCTATTCATGGGTTATCAAGATTAGACTCGAGCCGTCCTGCTCGAGTCTTGTGTGTCCCCCAACTTGACCTATACATGCCTTCTTGGAACCAGTATGCAAGACCTATGAGGCTCAACTGATGTCGTGACGAGTGGATCCTTATCGCAACTGATCCTGGCCTGATAGCTTCTCTCTAACAAGGCACCCCGCTGGATCCTTGGTGGAGCCACCTTCGCCCAACAGATGGCCTCGGCGGCTCCTGTTGCTGTCCTGGCGCGTTTTGGGAATGGGCTGATGATTCTACTGCATTCAGGTGCAGCTATAGCAGGAGCTATCTTTTGAGAATGACGAACCTCCTCTGTGGATCCGCCTTCATCACCGGCGCCGCCTCCGGTAAGTCCCGCCGCTTTCGGATCACCGGGTCCAATCCATTGTCGCGTGTCTCTCGGGGAATGCGTCCCTGATCCCGCGCTGGTCTGGAGCCGTCACTCTTAGCGCCACTCACCTGCTGATCACGCCGCCCTAGGTATCGGGCAGCACACTGCTCTCGCCTTTGCGAAACACGGCATCACCAAGCTGGCCTTGGCGGACATAAACCTGGAGGCTTTGCGGACGTCTAACGCTGCCCTTAAGGGGCAGTTTCCTCGCGTTGAGATTTTGACTCTGCACCTTGATGTTCGTAGCCCATCCCAAGTCAAGGAAGGAATCGCAAAAGTCGTGGCTCAGTTTGGGCGTCTGGACATCGCCGTCAACAATGCCGGCATTAGCGGCAGCGGTCGACAGACCCACGAGATCGAGAATGACGAGTGGTTGGGGGTTCTTGACGTGAATCTGCAGGGTGTATATCGTTGCCAAAAGGAGGAGCTTGCAGTTATGGTCAAGCAGGAGTATGACAATGATGCAGCCAGAGCTTGTGATGATACTAAGAATCAGCAGGGACCTTGGGCCAAGAGACGGCCGCGGAAGGATCGTTAACGTTGCAAGCATGCTTGCCGTTGTTGCGCCCTGCAACCGTATGGCTCACACTGCTTACACAACTTCCAAGCATGGTACGGACTCGGAGAGACTCCAATTGGAAACCCAGTGTTTCTCCAGACTGACTCTCGTAGGAGTTATCGGGTTAACTAAAGCAGACGCCAATTCATACGGCGGCATGGGCATCCGGATCAACGCTATCTGTCCCGGATACGTCGAAACGCCTTTGCTCAGAAACACGATGGCCCAAGACCCCAACTCCCCTCTCGCGGCTGATCTTGCCAGAACCCCGTTGAAGCGGCTGGCGACGATGGAGGAGGTGGGTGATAGTATCGTTCTCATGGCCTCTCCCATGAATAGCTTTATGCAAGGTGCTAGCATTGTGTGTGATGGCGGCTTCACTACCAACTGATATGGGGACTTGATGGAGAGTTCTTGTCGATATTCGGTGGACTCTGAGCAGCTGGTCTCTGTTTCGTCTGATATCCACACATGAAGTTTGCAAGTTGAAGAAAATGCAGCACGCAGAAACACTTAGCACTCGTTTAAGATTATCTGCAAATAAACCATAGAAGAAGCAGGCTTTTTCACATCACTTGAGCTTTAAATGTGTTCCTGAATGGCGAGCTGAATTGGGCATTGGACACTGCCACTTTGATGAACACCATGACATGAAATGCACTACGAGTGTCAACTTTGTGAAATTGGCTTGCTCCATTGTTTGCAAGCCATCTTAATCTTACTGATGTTTCGTATGTGATCTCGTAGCAAATATAATTCCAAGTTCAAACCTGCTCACTTTGTTAGACCTGAACAATCCACCCCTAAACTCCAATCGACATGAGGGTATTCCCACACCAAGCCTCCCACTGACAAAAATCTATGAAAAGCTGAAAAAGTCCAAAGAGTGGTTCCTTTGGCTTCCATCATCACCTTGTGATGTCTTGTTTGCATTCTGGACCAAATTGCCCAAACCTGCAGGGCTTGCCGAACTCATATCACCACCACCCATCCAACTGGTATCTATGGTGGACATTTTCATTCCCATTGCATCCACGCCTTTCCTGTCACTGGCTGATCTACCTTCATCTTTAATTGAGCCAAATGCGGGAGCCCCCGACATGATGCCACTTGAGAGGGCTGCGCTTTGATTCAACACTGAACTGGCACTGAGCCCTGCTGTTCCTGAAGTCCAGTCGATTGGAGTATCGTAGGAAACCAAACCTTGAGCATTTTGCATCGTGCTCAAGTTCCAGCTATTCGAGGAAGGGATGCCAAGATCCATGGCTTCCGGTCTTCCCAACAAGCCACCCGAGGCATCACCATTGGGATCCATGTCGATTGCAGCGCCACCGACAAAGCCCAGATCCAACTGCCCAGATGGATCGTTCATGCCCATGGAGAATAGTAGTGAGTCGAACTGCGGTTGGTGCTGCTGAGTGGGACCATAGGAGAAACTCTGCACCTTGTCGGTGTTGGGTGGTGGCTGAGTTGAAACGGCGGAGCATGGTGGCCGCGGAGGAGCATACTCTGAAGATTCCCTACTATTTGTTGGTCGCCTCTTTTTGACTGGTTTGCCAAGCTCGGGGTCTGCAGCTTCCCGTCTCAACGGAATCGTAGAGGAGGGCAAGTCGCTCGGAATAGAGAAGCCACTTGTGCCACTATCAGCAACACTGCTGGCGCTTTTATAGCTTGTACTGTCCTTGGGAGATTGAGCTGACTCGGCCATGCTGTTTCTGATCTGATCAAGCACGGCTTTGAGAAGATTGTCCATCCTGCTGGCCGGATGGTATGCGTAACTCATGTCGCCAACTGCATCGGATAGAATCTCTAGATAGCCTACGTATGTCCGGCGGTCCGGCTCATTCCGCTGGTAGGTGAGGGCTGCAATCAACGCAATGGCTGCGGCTCCGGCATGCTGCATCCCTGTCACGAAGATCTTGCGCCCATCGAACCTCTGGCGGTGCTGCCAGAAGATGCGGGCCACACGGATTGCCTGCTGGGTACAGATGCTGCGAGACAACGAGGTACGACTCTCGTTGCCGAGCCTCTGAGTACAACCGATACCCAAGGGAGCATCAGCAACTATAGACCCCAGCTGATGCCCAAAATCGTCGGTGCTGGCCGTGTGGTCACTCTTTGGACTTGAATGGGATCCCGTGCTAGCACCATCCCCGGTGATGGAGCCGTACTTGGCCCATGGTTGATGAAGGAGAATCATAGTAACATGGTACTGCTGGTGAAGGAGGAAGAAGCTGTAAGGCGCTGTTTTGAGGTTGCTTGGTTTCCAAGAAAGGCGTTCCGGAAGTCTTCGGTACCAGTTTTGGAGTTGTCTATCAAGATTGACGACTTGCAGGTATCGATTCTCCTCCGCCTCGCCTGCACTTGAGTCTCGGTTTGAGCCTGTCAGGTCTCTTATCTCGACGATCCGTCCTGCTAGCTCCATCAACTCGATCAGTTGCTCGTAGATCTCCGAGGTCATGTCTTGCTTAGGCGGATCGAGGCCGATGGATATAAGCTGAGAAAAGCGGTTGGACAAGAGATCAACGTCTTGGCTCTTGATGGCCAAAGGCCTTCCAAGAAAGAGACCCCAGTATCTGTCATAGATAACGCAGGCTTGCATAGCCATGTTCCGAATCTTGGTATCCTGCTCAGACATCTTGCTTGTGCAGTCGAGATGTAGGCCAATATCAAACGCAAGGCGGTTTGCCATTCCTGAAAGCGAAATGAGCATATACTCATCGAAATTCTCTTCCCTGTTGATTTCTTACCTGAATACATCCAGCCGGTGTTATCCCTGCCAACACCACACTCTAGGTCGCCAAGAAGCAAAAGTGCTTGAACACTGGGGATACCTCCAGGCCGCTCCAACTCACTGTCAAGCATTGCCTTTGCCTCCCGGTGAAGGGTGCTCTCTCTTCGTCTCAAAGTAATCCTGCGCATGTCTTCTCGGTCCATATCGGCAGATCGGTAACCCATCGCCAGAATGGTAACATGAAGGAAGTGAGAGTAGAACTTGGGATACGGAGACTGGCGGTCAGCCTCGAAGGCTTCTCGGTCGATGACCTGGATCGCTGAATTATAGTATTGGAAGAAATTATCGACGAGGTAATCATGAGTTTCAGGATCCAGAGATCGGATGATGCATTCTGCTTGTCGGACCTGCTCTGGAGGCTCACGAGTATCGTAATGATCTGAGGACCCAGCATACACGTGGCTGTTGGCGGTGGGACCAAAGAAGCGTAGTCCTCCAGAAATTTGGTCGAAAGAGAGGTTCCCCTTGGTGGAGAGCAGACGGTGAATGATGTCTTCCTGCTGCGGGTCCAGAATCCGTATCGGTGACTCCTCTTTGATGATAGTCGATAGATTTCCATCATCGTGGTCACTTCCAGCAGCCATGTAGTCTTCATTGCGGGAGTCTGATGGTGAAGGAAGGCTGTGCCCTGGTGACGCCCTCTCTGGCTTTGGTAGCGAGCTTTGGTTGCTCGCCGCCGGGACAGTGTCTTCTGGTTGCCCACCTGAAGGCTCGTGCCTTGATTTGGGGGGATGAGACGCAGGAGGCGGCACAACCCCCTTTTCCAGCAGCATGCCCTCTAGCATGGAGATCCGGTCTGATAGAGAGGACATGTATGCCTTGGAGATAGGCCTAGGAGGGGGTATTGTCAGCAAAGGGCCTCTCGCAGTGAACCTTGGTCCGTACCGTCTCCTCTCGTCATCGTTCTTGATGATGCATTCGGCGCCCGTCTTCTGGCATGCTGTGCACGTGGTTTGGTCCTTGGGGACCACGCATCGGATTCTTCGGTCACGACATGAGGCACAGGCGACAGAAGCGCGATGGCGTACTTGCTGTTTGCTGGGTTGGCGGGCTGGCTGGCTCTTGGGGGCGACATTCTCTTGGCCTATGATGTCCCCCACATCTTTGCCGGCAGCCTTCTTTGCGTCGCCAGAAGGGGCCATGGCCAAGCGTGCGTGTTTCAGGCAACTGGCTTGGGTGGAAAATGATATGCGAGCCGTGCGTACCTATTGACGGGGTCGCAGACGTCGATTATCAAGACCCAAACCCGCTCGCTGGGTTGGCAGTTGGTTGTCGAGGAGAAGTTTGGGTCCGAGAAGCGGAGATGGGGGCAACAAGCTGACCCTGGAGCTTGGGCCTTTCCCCACGGGGGGTTGTGGAGCTGGAGCTCTCGGGATTCGGGGAAAGGTCATTGTGGCCTGCAATAGTCAAGCAGGCTTTGCCCTTTAAGGCCCGCTATCCTAGAGTCTTGAACCTAATTGTTGGAGACGAGGCAAACCGTCTTTTGCTAGCGGCGTGAAATGACAAGTGTCGACGGGAGCATGTCGCATCGCCCAAGCCTTAAGGTTTTTGGTGAATATGAGGAGGGGGAGGGATCAAGCATCAGAGTTTCTCCCAACTCTTATCTGTGTTATATCTGCGTAAACTCTACTAGATTAAACCTCCTGAGCCAGCTATCGCTCAACCCTCACGGACTGTCCTGGTCGTCTCCTCACCCCCGCAAGCGTTGGTAGAGTCTTGATAGCCAGACCTGTTCGCAGGGATCCGGGGAACATGGACAGAAGCCGGGGCTAAGCAGGCAATGCTGGTAGCTCATTGCCCCCTACGGAATGGTGCATCGGTGGTGCATTGGCGGCGTCAGCGTGTCAACCCCGTCAAGCTCCGTCCTCAAACCAAACGCCTCGAGCTTGTCTAGGAGGAGCCCATTCGAGTCATAGCTTGTCCTGGGGGTTTGATAGGCGATAAGATGGTCAAAGCTGACGCGATGATGGAAAAGGAGAGAATGTGAAAAGGGGAGCGAGCCAATGTCGGACTCCCAGCCAATAGAGGCCCCATATGCCTACCCCGCAGGCGAAATGATTCGGCAGCCCCCCTTAACTCATCTGGGAGCACAATGGCTGACTCACGCCAAAGATTAACCTGCGTTGGCTTCTTGGTCGACTCCTTCGAAACAAGGGACCCCTCTCACACCAACAGGAGCAAGGTTGGGCTAGCAAGGCGCTATCGTTTTCGCACGACGCGTCGTCACCCTTATCATTGGCCTCTAACCGAGAAGGCGGGCGTCCAGCATCAGCCAGTCAGCCAAGGCTTGGGAAAGGAGGGCACACAATAATGGTTGGTCTCTATGCCCCGGACAATTCCTCCAGCTTTCTTTCCCGCAGCAAGATACATATCAACGTGATCTCTGACTATGCTGTGCAACCGTCAATCGCGCATGACATTTCGCTTGGTACCTGGTCGAAAGTCCTATCTCCATGTGTCCCCGCCCTCAGCGCCAGGGCGATCATCCTCGGCACGTCCTTCGGCAATTCTTCGCTTTTCGCTTTGTCAGACTGTCCCCTCTCCTCTTTCGCGATAACGTTACGTTCTGGTTGTGGTTCACAATTTCACATATATTGACACCGTGGTATTTTTCCTACGTGTTTTCCGTCACGTCACCATTCCAGAGATGGAATCCCGCCACCTTTTAATCAGAGGAGCTCGAATTGTTTCGAGATGATGGCAGGTATCTTTTGTTGTCCAGATAAACTCTTGATGTCTGCCCGTTGTCGGCATTGTCTCGTGCTTAGCCGAAGATAGTTAGGATGTGTAGACTCATTGTTGCGTTGGCTCGATGACAGTTGACCTCAGACTCACTGGCTGGTCAACGTTGACTCGCTTACCCTTCGAAATCAACTGTATTCCAATGCCAAAACACACCACTGGGATGAATTAAATAGCTAGGAAATGGCTGCTTGGCAACGAGATGGAATAACAGTTCTCATGCATAGTTAATAGTCGATTGCGCCGGACCTTGAAAGGAGGGAATGTCTCGGTTCTATATGTACAGAATTGGCTAGGTAAACTGAATGTTCATAGGCTGAATACCCGCTGATGCCTATAGGGTTGGGCTCGAGCGGGAAACCCCTCGACCGGCTTGGCGGTGCTTACATAGACCTTTGGGTTTAAGTTGTAGTTTCCAGACGAAACTCTACCTTATGGGCTGCTTTACATCGCCTTCTGGCTGTTGGAGACCATCGGGGGGCATTGGAGAAATAGCGGTGATTGAATATGCCCAATTATCTGTACGGGTTGATCGTGACGCAGGGAGAACAGGTTCGACATGGTTGGCCATTGCTTACTTCCATTAGGGCTCAGGGGTAGAAGCAGTTCAGCCTGTCACAGGTTTAAATGCACGTGAGAGTTTACAAGCGATGAATGCAAGGCAAATTTAAAAGACAAGGTATACAAGAATGTGACGCTTTGTGTTTAGTATTGTTGCGTTGCTATTATTATGCAGCTCGCCTCCTCTCTTAACCCTTTTCCAAACTTATAATAATTGCAAGGACCAGCTGCCACCGACCAAGACTTCTTCATTTGATTTACAGCTATTAAGCAATATCAACCCAGCTGTTTACAGAGGCTGGCAAGATTGGTGACCAGTGATAACATAAGACTTGGATATCCTATTGCGTGCGTTGCTTAACACAGCTAATGCATCCCAACCAACCAATTTCCACAGCCGTATACTTTCACCTAAGTACATATGCCTTATCCACCAGTACATGGCACATATTATCTTATAAGCCATAGACAAGCTCCAGTATTGGACAGTATCTTTTGTGGCTAGTACTTCAAAGCTGCTGTTTTCTCCGCTGTGGAGGGCACTCCAAATGAAAGGGGTGGGGATGTTAGCAAACAGGCGACGAGTTCTCTTGTGGTTCAAGTTCTTAAATGCAGAGAGTTAAGAGAAAACAGAGAGAGCGGTTTGAATGTCTTCCAATTCAAAATCTACCTTTTTTTTCGTATTAGTCTAGCAATGGCGTAGACGTTTACGACAGGGCTCCAAAACTCGATGATTGCCTGAGAGTTCATGGAACCAAAGCCGGAGGCATATACCAAGTTGGTTCTTGTGCTCTGAAACATGAGTTATGGATAGTCCAATGCCTTGGTGCTCTAGCCTGGAGCCGCAATGCCACTGTGTTGTGCCCAAGGTCCATGCTAATGGTCAAGTGTGGTGAGTCAGCTTAGTGACTTTGCGTAAGGATCTAGAACAACCTATAAATTGGGGTGTGGCCATGCTTTTTCTCCGAGTAGTTTGCTGTGTCTGAAGAGAGCTCCGTTTCCATCTTTTAGACTCGAAGCTTCTTCCAAGCTGTTTGAAGAAATGAACATCATCTAATATCAGTACTGTTTCGTCGTGTTTTCTTGACGAGTTTCTCAAATTCCACAGAACAATACCTCCATTGAAACATCAATGATAGCCCTGTGTGACACTTTAGTTGGTATGCATCTTGTCATGCCCGGGTCCAAGATAGGAGCCCGATAGAATAGCTCACATGCACTCATAAACATGGCTTGCGGAAATAATGTTTCTTATTGTTCAGTGTTGACCCACTGATTCAATTCTTCTATGAGCTGGGGTTCCGCACATGGTGGCCCTTCAAATAAAAACAACATTGAACCTTCATAATCACTCTCCACGAGACGCCTGCCTGAGACAAACGCCCTAGTCTGTTCAGTTAGCTGGCGACTTCGGTAAGTGGCATTGCTAGACCTTACTCACAATGGAGCAACTTCCAGAGGCAGTGTTTGGTACCATGCGAACTGGCACCTAAATAAAACTTTACGCAAAGTATTGTGTTACGCAGACGAGTAGAGAATATTGAGGCGTAAGACGAGCACTGGAGGGAGCCTGTAGTGGATCATTAGGTGAAGGTCAAGTAACAAAGGTATCGAAGACAACAAGAGGCGGTGTTATGCACGCTTCATAACACTGACGGCATCGGCTTTTCTCTATAATAACGGCAAGCTCAGACTCGCGGCTCCCTCTACCCAATTTGCACACAGCCCTATAAGGGACCAACTGCCATGTCGCTCCTCATCGAGTAGTTACTGAGTGTACTTGCAACTAATGGGGTTCTTGATCTCTGCTGTTCTGGGCAGAAATTCCAAGCAGCCCTTGTTGCCTCCAGGTGTTTTGATTCCAGTTGAAACCCAAACACTCCATGCTCCATCGACACTGTGGGGGCATGCAACCAGGTTCTTGCCCTTGAAAGATAAATCGCCGTCCTTGTCGATGGCCCAACCCTTGCGTTCCGCATAGCGTGGAGCGGACTGGGTACCAGTGGTATATCCAAGCTTTCCCTGGCCTAAAAGAAGTTAATGTGAAGCTCGGTGCGAATGGAAATTTGGGAATAACATACCCATTCCTGATCGGTCAACGTAGATCTGCTGTCGTGTTTTGCCGTAAAGGAACAGCTCGCCATTGACGATCGAGAAAGTGGCAGAGTTATCTGTCTTCTTCTCACATGTCGCTTTCTGCTGGGGAAGCTTCAAAAAGATGCTGCTGTGGGCAGCCTGAACGACAGCAAAGTGGATGTCGGTGGCAGAGCGCAAAGCAAGTGCCTCAAAGCGATATGGCTTGCTGGGCGAGGGGGTCGCAGTAACTAGGCCGCTGGCGACGAGGGGCACAAGGAGGAGACTCTTAATTTGCATCTTGAAGACTTCCGATCAAGGTTTGAAAGGGGCTTCTGGTTGAGAGGTGAATGAATTCAGTTGGTTCTGGCAGGAAAAGGAAAGAGGGAATGAAAAGGCGCTTCTGTACTACACCAGCTCTTTTATATTTCTGCAGAAGCAATGGACGAGAGCCGACACTTATAGCCTGACAACCCTTGCATATTGTCGAGATTGGCCGGGAAGCTGAGGACCACTGGATGGAGCTCCTTTTCAGTGGTCTGGGTCAGGCTGGAATATCGTGGCGTTTTCTGCGTATTCTAGACTCTCGGTATTATTAGACTTCTGGCAGCCGCGGCACTCAGCAAGCCATCTTCCATTCTAGTGCGAATATACCGGTACTAGGTCTTATTAGAGCCAATATTTACTGCCGTGCTAACCGGACGTCATCAAGCGCAGGCTCACCAGTAAACTCGGCCCAGTCCGGCCCCTTTACAATTGAATCATTAGGGACATTTTGGAAAACATATCACTATTAGAGTATCTCTACCGCTAAATTGTCTTATACTCTCTGATGTGTCTTTATTAGTAGACGTGGAGAGTAACTTTTTTGTGCTACTAGCCTCTAAGTATATATTAAAGAAATATAATTTCTAGTTATATAATATAATAATTATATTATTAAAATTATTATTAAAAGTATTATTAGAATTATTATTATTACTTATAGATATAGGCTAAGATATGTATATTATATATTTAATTAAATATTTTTAATAAATTTAACTTATAAACTCCTTTTTATTATTAAATCTAGAGCTAATTAATTTTATTATAATTATTATAAAAATAAATAATATTTAATTTAAAAAACAACTTTATATATTATTTATATTATAATTAACTTAATACTTAGTTATTAAAAAGTAAAAGATATAACTTTTTAAATTAATTAAGTATTTTATATAATTTAACCTTATATTTAAAGCTTTTTAAGTTAAAAAGCTTTATTTTATTTTATAAAATAATAATTAAAAAAGTATATTAAGAATCTTTAGATATAAGAAGTTATTTATTTAATTTTCTTTAATTAAAAATAATTATAATAATTAATTTAACATACTTAATAAGTATGCCGATTAAAAATCCCTTAACCTATAACTATTCTACTTAATTAATTAATTCTTAACTACGTAAGATACTATAGTTGAATAAAGAGGCTAATATCTTTCTTACACTTCAAGCCTATTAAAATGACTTAAAATTAAGTCTCTAATGCGCCGCAAAGGTCTACTAGGTTAACTATAATACCCTCCACGTCTGATATAATAGCATATCTGCGCGTTGCGATTAGATTCCTAAATCACGCAAACTATTAGATCTAGAAGAATAAATTATTATTTAGTTCATTCCCGACCTAGATTTATAAGGATTTCCTCTATAATTATATAGCATTAAGGAAATAGCTAACTAATTACTTATTAACCGCGATATATTACTAGTCGGTAAGCGCTAGGCTAGAAACTTTATTAAGTGATATAAAGAGCTTAAGATATGGTTTTTTTTATAAATATAACTATTAAAGAGCTATATGCGAAGATCTAATAGTTATTTATAATTAGTTTTAGCTCCTTAAGAATATAATCGCAAAGTATAGTATCTAATTAAATAATATCTATAACTTTGACGAGACTAGCTTTATAATAGGTATAATTATAAGCGGAATAGTAGTTATAGGTATAAAAAAGCATAGATAATTAAAATTAATTTAGCCTAGAAACCAGGAATAGGCTATAATTATTTAAGCGATTAATACAGAAGGCTAGGCGATCTAGCTATTTATTATAGCTATAGGTTAATATTACCTCGCTAACTGGTACTAAGAAAGTAACCTCCCGGGCGATTGGGCTATTACTATGACTCAGAATGGCTAGACTAATAACGAGATGGGTCTTAAGTGGCTAAAGTACTTTAATTAATATATAATCAAGCGATTAAATAGTGCTTATTATCTTTTAATCCTTAATGGCTATAAAAGTTACTACTTAGCTGACTTTAAGATATATTACGAGGAAAATAATATTATTATGCTTTATATACCGCCTTATTTATCTTATCTATTTTAGCCCCTTAATATTAGGTGCTTAGAGCTACTTAAGAAGGCTTATAGTCGAGAAATAGAGTATTTAATTAGATGCTTTATAATATATAATTTAAAGACTAAGTTTTTTCTAGCTTTTTATGCTATATATTAAGTAATTATAATAAAAGTAAATATCTAGGGAGGTTTTAGAGGAGCTGGAATTATTCCTCTTGACCTAGAAAATATACTCTTAAAGCTTAATATATAGCTATGGACTCTAATGCCTGCCGAGGAGGAAGCTAGCCCCCTTACCCCTTGGGTCTTAAAGACCCCAAAGACTATTATTAAGGCTAAATCTTAATCTAAATACCTTAAAAGATAAATAAGAAGGCATTAAAGTAGCTCCCTAGAGTTAATTCTAGGAGCTCTTAAGTTACTTGCTAAGGGAACTATGGCAATAATACATAAGAATGCCTTATTAAGAGCTAAGAACTAAGACCTTTAATAGGCAAATGAGATATGAAGCCGGCGGCGGAGGGCAAAAAGGACTTAACTATAAAGAGGAGGGGTAATAATAGTAGAAGAAGGAAGGCAAGTAATTAATTAGAGGGATATTAATGCGTAGGTGGTGGCGAAATCGTTGAGAAGTGGTGGTCGAGGAAGGTTAGTTGGACCGGGGGTTTGGCGCTATGGAGTATGTGGTAAGCCCGGGCATAATATAAGAACGTGTTAGGTAGTGATTAAGGTGTCTAGGGAAGAGTATAGTGAGTGGTATTAATTAATTAATTAATTTATTATGCTTTTATATTAATTTCTAGTTATAAGCATAGTAAAAGCGCGTCGCTCGCTTATTTGCGTCGCTTGCTTATTATGTATGTTATATAATTATATTTATTTCCTTAGAAAAAGACTATATAGCTTTTAGAATTAACTCTAAGGAATTATTTTTATACCTTATAACTTATTTTTTAATATATTTAGACTAAGATTAAGCATTAAATATAATCTTTTAAGTCTTTAAGAGCTAAAAGATTAATAATTTAGCCTCTTTCTTAGCTAGTATTAAAGCCTATAGTTATATATTAAGTTTTAAGATTATACTTTCTAGGTTAAGAGGAAAAAGCTTAACTTTTCTAAAGGTAGACTTAGTATTTTTTAATATTATAATAGCTTAAAATATAATATAAAAGGCTAGAAAGAACTTAGTCTTTAAAATATAAATTGTAAAGTATTTAATTAGATATTTTACTTCTTAATTATAAGTATTTTTAAGTATATTAAAATACTTAATATTTAAGAGCTAAAATATATAAGATAAATAAAAAGGTATATAAAGCCTAATAATCTTCTTTTTTTTATAATATCTCTTAAATTTAATTAAGTAATACCTCTTATAGCTATTAAAGATTAAAAGATAATAATAATTATTTAATTACTTAGCTATAACATACATATATAGCTTGCGTGACAAACAAGTATGCGTGATATAGGTATTTATAGCTTATAAAAAGAAATTAAAAAAGCTCTTAAAATTTAAGATAAAGCTTAAAATAGATAAAAATTTAATATTAGACTTATTATATATTATATTATTTTATATATTTTTTAGAGAAATCTTATAATACTCCTTATAGGGTAGTATTAAAAAAAGTATATTCGCACTGTATATTTAACTATTTCTCTATAAAGGGCTTTTTTAAAAAATCTAAAAAAATTATTATAAGATTTCTTAAAAGATTAGATTTATAAAAATACTCTTTTTTTAGATCTGTGCTGGTGAGTGCGTTCTTCCAACGGCTCCAGTCAACGACTTCCAATCGCCCCTTGATGGCTTCAATTGCCCCTTCTCAGTGCAGCCAGACATCCTTTGTCTCAGACAAGGTGGTGATCAATAGATCCTCTCAGCCCAACGTCTTCACTCTTCTTGTGTGACGTTGCAATCTCAATCTACACCCCTGTATCTCGAGAAGCACAGCATCTACAACGCAGCCTGTGTAGCATATGAATCACCATATAACTGCCGACCACGCTGCCCTCGGGCAAAATCGCGACTCATGGTCGACAGCATCACACTGGAGTAGCAAGGTAACATCAATGTTTTGTAACGTAGGAGATGGCGGCCAGGGGGGTATCCATGGTAGCGGGGAGGTGACCACCAAGGAGGATAGAGAAGGGATATGCGTGACGACCCTTTCTAAGAGTGGTAGGGTGAGCGAGCAGTTGCCAGGCCTGGAGCTCAGTGTACTGGTTCTGGCAGTCGGTGCAGTGGCTCTGAAAGGGTCGCTTCTGGAAGACGTGAAGCTTCAGGGATGCCGAGAAGCTGCCAATTTCGACAGCTTCCTCCTTGACATCGAGGAACATCTGGCCCGTGATGAGGGCTCCGGTGCTGTCCTCGGCGTTGCCATGGAAGACAACCGGGGGGCTCTCGATGCTCCAGTCGATGGAAACGGCAGAAACCTGCTATATGAATTTTAGCTTTTTATATTTATATGTACTTAACGTATATGATAAGCATGCGTCGCAGGCAAGTATGCGTCGCACTTATATTTTTACCTTACAAGAATATAGTAAAAAAATTCTTTAAATTTTAACTTAGGCTTTTATAAGCTAAAACTAGAGATTTAGGCTTCTTATATAATATAAAAGCGATAAAACTTTTCTTAGATTTTTAAAAAATTATTACTAAGCTAGTATAGAAAAAACCTATTTATACTATATAAATTATTATTTATTTATAAAGGGTAATTTTTAAAAATATAAAGAAAATACTATATAGTTTTATTTTTAATTAAATAGCTAGAAATACTTTATTTAGGTTTTTAGATATTTTATACCTAGTTTTAGAAATTAAAGGTTTTGCTATTTTTACCTAAATAGTATAGTGCTATGCATACTTGCCTGCGATGCATGCTTATTATGTATGCTATAATAATTATTTTACTTTAAATTATACTTATTATAAAATTAATCTTTTTAAAATTATAAATATTATCTAATTAAATATTATACTTTATAATTATATTTATTATAAATATAAATTAATTATATATAATAATTAAGTCTTTATATTTAGCTCTTTAGTAATTATATCTCTAAAAACAATATATCTTAAGGTCTAGGTAATACTTAATAAAGTTTAAAGCCTAGTATATACTAACTAGTAATATATCGCGGTTAATAAGTAATTAATTAGCTATTTCTTTTATACTACGTAGCTAGGGGAGATATCCTTGTAAATCTAGGTTAAGAATAAACTAAATAATAATTTATTCCTCTGGATTAGATAGCTTACGTGACTTAGGGATCTAATTATAGTGCGTAGTAATGCTATTTTCTTAATTAAAGAGAATACTATAATAGACTTTATAGAGCTCTATAGCGCGTTAGAGACTTATTTCTGGGTTATTTTGATAGGCTTAAAGGGTAAGAAGGATTTTAGCCTTATTATTTACCTATGATATACTAGGTGGTTTAGAATTAATTAATTAAATAGAGAGGATATAGGTTAAGGGATTTTCATCTGCTATACTTGTCTGTCTGGCATACTTATTATATATGTTATTTAAAATCTTAACTTTTTAAATAAACATTATAATAAAAATATTATTAATTATTTAATTAATTAAAATCACTTAACATACTTGATAAGTGAGTTAATCAGACAAGCGAGTTAATCACTAAGGTATTTTTCAACGGAGGGTACATATAGAAAGTACCTAAAAAATGCTAAGCGACCTGAACAATTTCTAGGTATCGCACCCCGCCATGCACAGCTAAAAAGTACAAAAGTGATCAAGTCACTTATCTGATCAAGCCACTTATCAAGTACGTTATTATAATTTTTTTTAGATGTTTTAATTATTACTTAATAAATCTTTATATTATAATTATGCTTATTATAAATATCATAATATTAAATACTTAATTATATTAACTTCCTTTAATTATTATTTATATACTTATATCTATTCAATTAATTACTTATTTTTTTATTATTCTTTCTCTTTTTTATAATTTAATCTTATTTACCTTTGAATATTAACTTAATATTTTAATTATCTCTTAAAGGTCTTTAGTTTTAGCCCTTGATAATATAATCGTATACATATTCCCTTTTATTACCTTTATAAGAGACTTTATAGCCTCTATTATTAACTCTAAGGAGCTATAATAATATCTTTTAATTTATCTTTTAAGGTATTTAGACTAAGATCTAACCTTAAGTATAATCTTTAGGGTCCTTAAGACCTAAGGGGTAAAAAGCTTAGTCCCTTTCTTTATAAGTACTAAGGTCTATAGCTATATATTAAGCTTTAAGATTATAGCTTCGAGGTTAAGGGAAATAAAATTAGTTTTTTTAAATGCCCCTTTAATATTTCTTTTTATTATAATAGCTTTATATGTTATATAAAAAGCTGAATAATTAATAACTTTTGTAATTATGAAAAATTAAGAGATAATAAAAGTTAATTAAGTAATTGATTATATATTCATTAAAATATTTAAGTTATTTATAATTAATCTTACTATTAATTTAATTATTTTAAGTTATTATAATAACTTAATTATTTAATAGGTTATTTTGTTAGTATTAATTAGCAAGGTAATATTAACTTATATTAATAATAAATAACTAAATAATTTAACCTTTTATATTAATTATTTGAATAATTATAATTTATTTTTAATTTTTAAGTTATATTAATTTTAGCTTTAAAGACTTTTTAAGCTTATAATACTCATTTTATTTATAATTATAATTATAAAAACCTAATTTTATTAAAGTTATAAATATTATTTAATTAAATATTTTACTTTATAATGATATTTATTATAAGCTAAAACTAATTATGAATAATAATTAAATCTTTATATTTAGCTCTTTCATAATTATATTTATAAAAGAAATATATTTTAAGATCTAAGTATTACTTAATAAACTTATAAGCCTAATATATATTCATTAATACTATATTATAATTAATAAGTAATTAATTAATTATATCTTTGATAGTATATAACTAAGAGAGAAATCCTTATAAATCTAGGTTAAGAATAAAATAAATAAGGATCTCTTCCTCTAGATCTATTCGCTTATATAAATTTAGGATAAGATTATATCAAGATTAGCTTTATAATTACTAGATAATTTATTAGATAATTAGGAATTAATTAATTAAACAAAGAAGATGGAGGTTAAGAGATTTTTAGTATACTTACTTATCCGGTGCACTCGCTATATATATATATTATTTAATGAATTATTAATTAAAACAAATAAATAATAATTTTTAATAATAAGCTTATTTAAGCCCTTATAATTTATATAAGATCTTAAGCCTTTGTTTGTCTTAAAAATAAAAAGAATTAATATTATAGCTTGGCTTATAAAGTATTATCTCTAGCTATTAATTATATTCTTAGTAATATATTTTTATAAGGCTTAATATTATATCTTCTTTATAAAATCTAATAGATTATATAGAGATTTCTTACTTTTTATCAAGTTAATCTTATAAATTATTTTTGAAAATATTAATATTATTTTTATTACTTCTTTATTTAAGAATCCGTTAAGTTATTAAAGATTAATAAAAAAAAATTTTAACTTATTTATATCTTATTTTCTTTTAGGATTATATCTTCCTAAGTTATTTCTTATAAAGTTAAAAATATTACAATATAACCTAGTTGATAAGCATGCCGATCAGATAAGTATACCGATCACTTAGTTTTATACCTTATATCGCGACTTTAATAAAATTATTAAAAATCGAAATTAAGCCTAAAAAGGATAAAAATCTAGGATTTGGTTAATTAAGTAAGATATTATATAAAGGAATTTTGCTATATTTTATTAATTTTTATTTATATAGTTATTAATTAAAAGCCTATTTGCACTATGTATTTTTATAGTTTTTAAATATAATAAGCTTAATAAATTAGGTAAAAATCTATAAAAAATATTATCTCATAATTCTTTTTTTTGAAAAGCCTAAAATTAATTTTTAAAAAATTTTATCTATTATATAGATAGTTTTAGAAAATCTAATATTGCTACTTTTAGCTACATAGTATAAGTGATCGGCATACTTGTCTGATCGGCATGCTTATTAACTACGTTATAATATATATATTTTCCTGATATTTTTAATAAGCCCTTAGGTAAAGAATTAAGGTCTATAATAGGTATTATAATATAATATTACTTATTTATTCTATAATTTGTAATTTTATTTTATTTTATTAAATAATTAATTATAATAATATTATAATTTTTTATAATATATATAATGTATATGTATAGCAAGTGCAATAGACAAGCGAGTGCAACAGTCAGATTCCTACCTAATAATAAGAATTCTAAGAAATTCTTAAAAAGTCAAATTAAGCTTAATATAGCTATAAATCTTAGATTAGGGCTACTATATTATATAAATGCTTATACAATCTTCTTAGGCTTATATAGCTATATCTTATAAGGTAGTATAAATAAAAGTGACTTCGCACTATAAACTACTATTTTAATATAAAGGAAGTTTTTTAAAAATCTTAAAGAAGTATATATAGTTTATTTACTAGTTAAATACCTAGAAACTATCTTATTAAGTCTCTAGCTGTTTTATAGCTATTTTTAGAGACTTAAGATTTAGTGGTTTTAAGTTATATAGTATGCTATTGCACTTACTTATCTGTTATACTCGCTATATATGTATGTTAATAAGTAAATATATTAAATAAGTAAATATACCAAAAATCTTAGTTGTTTAAATAAAAATTATAATAAAAGTATTATAAATTATTTAATTAATTAAAATTATTTATTATATTCTTTTCTTAAATATTTTAATTATTACTTGATAAATCCTTATATTATAACTAACCTTATTATCATTATTATAATATTAAATACTTAATTATATCGATTTTTTTAATTATTTCTTTTTAATTATTTTATTATTATTTAAGCAACGTAGTTAATAAGCATACCGATTAGATAAATATACCGATCACTTAGTTTTATACCTTATATCGCGAATTTAATAAAATCATTAAAAATCGAAATTAAGCCTAAAATGGCTAAAGGTCTAGGATTTGGTTAATTAAGTAAGATATTATATGAAGGAATTTTATAATATTTTATTAAGCTTTATTTATATAGTTATTAATAAAAAGCCTATCTATATTATACATTTTTATAATTTTAAATGTAATAATCTTACTAAATTAGGTAAAAATCTATAAAAAATATTATCTCATAACCCTTTTTCCAAGAAGCTTAAAACTAATTTCTCGAAATTTTATTTATTATATAGATAGTTTTAGAAAATCTAATACTACTACTTTTAGCTATATAGTATAAGTGATTGGCATACTTGTTTGATTGGTATGCTTTTTAACTATGTTATTTATATTTAATTATTAATTAGTTTTTTTTATTATTATTTCTTTGTTTTATATTTTAATTTCTTATATTTTTAAATATTAATTTAATAGTTTATTTACCTCTTAAAGATGATAAGAGTATTTGGGTTTATATTCGTTATTATTAATAAATTAAGAAATACTTAAATAGTTATATAGGCCTTAGGCCATATTAAACTTTTCTCGCTAAACAATTAAAAAGCCGTTAATAAATTAAAATTAACCTAATAAATTAAACTTATCTTGTTTATATTAATTAAGGTTATATGTTTATAGTTCTTTAATTTTTATCCTTATAAGAGGTTAATATATTATTAAGATAAATAAGTTATATAAAAGTACTCTTATTAATTAATAGCTAATACCTTAGCGCTATATTACTAAAAATAATTAAATAAGGTTATAATAACGGAGATAGATGATAATATTACTTATTAACTTAGTTATAAGATTAAGGATCCTAGGTTACATAAATATAAAGGACCTTAAATAATTAATTTAAGAAAATAAGAGAAAATAAAAGACTTTTATCTTAGAGAATTTGTAATATCTCTAAATAAATATAAAGATTACTTATTAATATATTCAAAAGAGATTATTTATTTACTTTATAAGAAATAATATTAATAATAAGGTTATACCTTAGTTATATATATTATTATATTAAAAATAACTCCGCTAAGATAATTAAAAAAAATAGGGGTAATATTTTTTTAAGCTTTTTGTTTTTAAAAGAATTAAAAAAATTAAAAGAAAAAAAAAACTAATATATATAATAAGTAAACGGGATAAATAAGCGCGCAAGACACTCTTCCCTCTTATATTTAACTTTTGATTTAATTAATTCCTAATAACTAAATATATTAGACTCTATTATTAAGGCTAGAATCCTTCTTGCCCTTCAAGCCCATTAAAATAACCTAAAGCTAACCCTCTAACATACTATAAAGACTTATTAGGTCTCTATGCTAAGGCTATATTACTGCTAGTAAGGCATTTAATCTTTATGCAGTCTCATCTTAAATTGATATTAGCTGTTAGATCTAGAGGAATAAATTATAATTTAGTTTATTCTTAACTTGGATTTATAAGGATTTCCCTCTTAGCTATATAATATAAAAGAAATAACTAATTAATTAATTACTAATTATAATATATTATTTATTAGTACGCGCTAAGTTTTTAATTTTATTAAGTATTACTTAGAGCTTAAGATATATTTCTTGTAGAAATATGATTATTAAAAAGCTAAATATAAAAATTTAATTCGTATTTATAATAAATTTATATTTATAATAGATGTAATTATAAAATATAATATTTAATTAAAAAATATTTATAATTTTAGTAAAAATAACTTAATAATAGAGATAATATAAAATAATATAATTATTATTAATATAAATAAATATAAAAGGTGAAAACTTATATAACTTAGAAATTAAAGATAAACTGTAATTATTTAAATAATTAATATAAAAACTAAGTAATTTTATTATTTCTTATTAATATAAGTTAATAATAAAAAATTAACCTGTTAAGTAATTAACTTATTATACTACTTTAAAATAGTTAAATATATAATAAGATTAATTTAAAATAATTAAAATACGTTGATTAATATATAATTAATTAATTAATTAATTTTTAGTATTTTTTAATTCTTAATAATTATAAAACTAATACTTTATTAATTTTAAGAAATATTATTGAAATAATAATATTATTATATTTTATAACGTATATGCATAGCTTGCGTGACAAACAAGCATGCGTGACAGCATACTGTATTACTAAAATCCCACTTACCCTAGACCTCTTAGCTTTTTCTATAAAATAGTTAGAAACCTAAAAAGAGTATTTTTATAAACCTAATCTTTTAAGAAACCTTATAATAATTTTTTTAGATTTTTTAAAAAAGACCTTTATAGGGAAATAATTAAATATATAGTGCGAATATACTTTTTTTTATACTACCCTATAAGGAGTATTATAAGATTTTTCTAAAAAATATATAAAATAATATACTATATAATAAGTCTAATATTAAAACTTTATTTATTTTAAGATTTATTTTAAATTTTAAGAGCTGTTTTAATTTCTCTTTATAAGGTATAAATACCTATGTCACGCATGCTCGTTTGTCACGCAAGCTATATATGTACGTTGATGCAAATATAATTTTTTATATTACCTTTTAAGGAATTTAATTAGATTTTTTTAAAGATTAATACTAACGTTCTTGATAAGCGAGCGTCGCACCTAAACTGTGCACTAAAATCCAACATTCTTAACCTTAATAAAAACCGCATTAAAATAGCTAAAAACCGAAAAATTAGATTTTTAGCTATTTAACTTAAAAATAAATTATATAAAGTTTTTTTAGATTTTTAAAAAATTCCTTTCATAGAGAAAAAGCTATTTATACAGTGCGAATATTCTTTTTTCTAAACTACCCTATAAGAGATTTTTTTCAAAAATCCCGGAAAAATATATATAGTTCTTTACTCTATAAATAGCCTATACCTAATCTTATAGATTTATAGAAATTAAGCTGAATTTCCTAGAGTTTTTTAAAGGAATTTTTTATTTTAGTAGGATTTATATTATAGGGTAAAAGTGCGACGCTCGCTTGTCTGCGACGCTCGCTTATCAAGTACGTTAAGTCATATATTATATAATAAGTATAATATTAAATTTATATCTATTTTAAGCTATATTTAAATTTTAAGAGTTTTTTTTAACTTTCTCTATTTAGGTAGAAATGCCTTTATTTTACTTACTTGTCTGTTTTACTTACTTATTAAGTATATTAATTATATATTAAGCTTTAAAATTATAATTTCAGGTTTAGAGAAATAAGCCTAGCTTCTTTAAAGCCTAATTTTATATTTCTTTTTATTATAAAAGTTTAAAATATAATATAAAAAGCTAAGAAAAACTTAGTTTTTAAAATATAACTTATAAAATATTTAATTAAATAACATATATAATAAGTAATCGCCATAGACAAGCGAGCGCCGCACTTTTCTTAACCCTCTTTAGTAAGATTATAATAAAAACATAATAAATTAATTAATTAATTAAAATTACTTACTATACTCTTCCCCGGAGGTCTTAATTACTACTTAATATATTCTAGTATTATAACTAGACTTATCGCATACTCTATAGTGCCGAACTCCTAGTCGCATTGACCTTCCTTAACTACCATTTCTCGATGATTTAGCTACTACCTACGCATTAATGTCTATCTAATTAATTACTTACCTTCTTTCCTCTATTATTATTATCCCTCTCTTCTATAGCTAGGTTCTTTTTGCCCTCCGGCACCGGCTTAGTATTTTATTCGCCTATCGAAGATCCTATACCTTAGCCCTTAATAATACTATCTTATATATAATTGCCTTTATTCCCTTAGAAAGATACTTTAATGCCTTAAGAATTAACTCTAGGGAGCTACTTTAATATTTTTTAATTTATCTTTTAAGGTATTTAGACTAAGATTTAGCCTTAAGTATTATTCTTAGGGTCTTTAAAGCCTAAGGGGTTAAGGGCCTAGCCTCTTCCTTAATTAGCGTTAGAGTCTATAGCTATATATTAAGCTTTGAGACTATACTTTCTGGGTTAAGAGGGATAAGTCTAGCCCCTCTAAAAGTAGATTAAATATTTTATTTTATTATAATAGCTTAATAAGCGGCATAGAAGGCTAGGAAGAACTTAGTGTTAAAAACGTAGGTTATAAAGCATCTAATTAAATGCTCTATTTCTTAACTATAAGCCTTTTTAAGCAGGCTAAAATACCTGATATTAAGAGGCTAAAGTAGATGAGATAAATAAGGCGGCATATATAGCGTAATAATCTTATTCTCCTCGTAATATCTCTTAAGGTCGACGGAGTGGTGACTTTCGTGGCTATCGAGGATTAAAAGATGATAGCGATTATTTAATCGCTTGATTATATACTAGTTAAAGTGCTTTAGCCACTTAAGGCCTATTTTATTATTGGTCTAGCTATTTTAGGAGGTTGTAATAGTCTAATCGCCCGGGAGGTTGTTTTTTCTATACTAGTTGGCGAGGTAATATTAGCCTGCACTTATGATAAATAGCTGAATCGCTTGGCCCTCCGTATTGATTGCCTAAATTACTATAATCTATTCCTGGCTTCTAGGCTATATTGATTTTAGTCGACTATGCCTCTCTGCGCTGGTAATAACTATTCCGCTTATAATCATACCTATAAGAAAGCTAGTCTTATTAAAGTTTTAGATATTATCTAATTAGATATTATACTTCGTAATTATATTTGCTATAAGCTAAGACTACTTTTAGATTTCCTTTAGATCTTCTTACTTAGCCCTCTAGTAGTTATATTTATAAAAAAAACGCGTCTTTAGCTTTTCTTATCGCTTAATAAAGTTAGAAGCCTAGCGCTTGCCGATGAGTAGCGCGTTGCGGTTTATAAGTAGTTAATTAGCTATTACTTTAATAGCACATAGTCGCAGGGGAAAACCTCGCGTATCTAGGTCGAGAATAAATTAAACTATAATTTATTCCTCTAGATTAGATAGTTGGTATGAATTTAGGGTAATATCGCGTCGGGATTAAATGCCCTGCTAGCGGCGATGTAGCCGCTGCTTATTAATCTTATATATCCCTATAGCGCTTTAGATGCTTAGTTTTGGGTTATTTTAGAGGGCTTAAAGGGCAAGAAGCGTTCTAGCCTTAGTATTTGGGTCTGATATATTTGGTGGTTGATAATTAACTGATTAAATAAAAAGTTAGGTATAGGAGGGAAAAGTGCGGCGCTTGCTTGTCTGTGGCGCTCGCTTATTATATATGTTATTTTATTTTTTTTATAATATTTATTAAATTTAATAAAATAATAATTTTTATAATTATTAAAAATTAAAAAATAATTAACGTAAATGATAAGCGAGCGACGCGGATAAGCGAGCGATGCACCTATACTATGCACTAAAACTGTAAATTTTAAAGCTTAATAAAAACCGCAATAAAATAGGTATAAGCCCAAAAAAGCATTTTAAAAACCTAACTCTTTAAAAAACTATGTATGATTTTTTAGGATTTTTTAAAAAATTCCTTTATATAGAAAAAGCTATTTATATAATACAAATAGACTTTTTTTTAAACTACCTTATAAGAGATTTTTTTTTAAAATTTTTATAAAATTATCATAAGTTCCTTATAGCTGAATTAGCCTAATTCTAAGTTATTAATTCATTAAAAGTTAAGCTAGATTTTCTAGGATTTTTTTAAGTTATTTTAAATTTAGTATAAATCCCACTATAGGGTAAAATGCGTCGCTCGCTTGTCCGCGTCGCTCGCTTATTATGTACGTTATTATTATTTAATTAAATATTATATTTTATAATTATATTTATTATAAATATAAATTTATTATAAATAATAGCTCAATCTTTATACTTAGCTCTTTTATACTTATATTTTTTAAAAAAAAAACATATTTTAAGGTTTAGCTATTACTTAATAAAATTTAAAGTGTTATATGCACTAATTAATACTATATCGCGACTAATAAGTAATTAATTACTTATTTCTTTTATATTAAAAAGCTAAGAGAGAAATCCTTATAAATATAGGTTAAAAATAAAGTAAATAAGAATTTATTTCTTTAGATTAAATAGTTAGCGTAAATTAGGAATAATAGTAACTTAGGGTTAGATATTATTATATTATTTAAAGAGTATTAAATACTTAACTTAATAAAGCTTTATAGTACCTCTAAGACTTATTTTTAATATATTTTAATAAGCTTAAAGTATAAAAAGGATTCTAGTATTTATAGGAGATTATAATATATTATATTAATAAGAATTAATAAATTTAATAAAGAAGGTACAAATTAAGGGGTTTTTTATCTAGTTCGCTTAGTATCTGGCTCGCTATATATATATAATATAATAAAAAATATAGATATAATTTATTAGTATTTTTATTATTTTTCTTTTAAAATTAAAAAAAAACTTAAATAAATTAAATAGCCCTCAAAGAGAGCTAAAAAGATTATTAATAAGGTTAGATATATTTAAAATTAGTCTTTTATTAATACTAAAGCTAAATAAAAATATAAATTAAATATATTTAAGCTTTTAATAAAAAAATATTAATATATATAATAAGCGAGCGTTATAGACAAGTGAGCGTCGCACTTTTCCCTCTTATATCCAACTTTCTATTTAATTAATTAATTCCTAACTACTAAATATATTAGACTTAAATATTAAGGCTAGAATCCTTTTTGCCCTTTAGGCCCTTTAAAATAACCCTAAGCTAAGCATCCGATGCGCTGCAGGGACCTACTGGGTCTCTGAGCATAGGCTATGTCGGCGATAGAATGGCATTTAAGCTCGACTTAATACTATCCCTAAATCACGCAAACTATTAGATCTAGAGGAATATATCCTTATTTAGTTTATTCTTGACCTAACGTGTGACCCGGGAAGTCCGTGCACCCCCCATCTCCGCACATCGTGATGCCCTCACGGTCGGAAGAAGCGGTTAGCGACAGTCATTGATTTCTCGGCCAATATAACTTCAAATTACTAATTAAATAGCGAATTAACTAAAGAAAGCACTATCAATAATCTAGCTCTTTTTGCGCCTTTTTCTCGCCGGTTTGCGTGTGCCAGTTGCCTTCCTTTTCTTAACCTGATTTTCAGCCTCATCACGAGCATCTATTATTTTATGGATCTGAGGGAACGCCTTATTGGGGTCAAATTGGACGGGTTTTCTTTCTAAAGGCTTCTCAGCCGCTGCTTTCGCCTTCAGGAGAGCGACTTCTTGCCTCAGATAGATAATTTCATAATTATCACGATCTGCGCAGTCTTGTGCCTTTTTAAGGACCCTCTTTATGCCTTGAGTCGACTCATTTTCGCCCAGATTAAGCTGTTCAACTTGTCGTTCAATATCGCGGCCGCAATGAGGCGTATTCCACAGCCCGGGGGCATCGTCGATCTGGTTCTTTGGTGTTGAGGGCCCCGCCTTTTGTGCTTTGAAGACCTTTAGTTTCTTAACGCCGGTAAGAGCCTTCGTCACGTCAAGAGGATATATTCCAGAAGCCCGAAAACCAGCTCGGATATTCTTCTCGGTTATAGCTTTTATTAAAGCTCTTTTATAAGCTGATACAAAGAGTTGATTTTGGTGTGGCGATGTGATACTGTAGATGGCCCACCCACGAGTCTCCTCATAATAAAAGACCTTCAACGGTCTAAAAACCGCAATGTCAAGCGGCTGCGTAAGGTATGAAGAGTATGACGGGAGCCAGCTAAGCCAGACCTTATTCTTCCAAGCTATCTTCATAAGGTCTCCTGTTATATGCGTCTTATGTTGATCGAGGACTAAGATACGCCACTGGTCTAGCTTTTTTGGCTTTGTCTTAGGAAGAAAGACGAGTTCGAACCACTTGAGGAAGATATCTGCAGTTGACCAGCCGGAAGGGCTACAGTCATACTTCCAGTCCGGAATCTCCTTAGGAAACCACTGTCCTTGAAGGTTATGACCCGTAAAGATAACGCATGGCGTTAGGCGGCGACTATCAGCGCTCCCACACTCGAGAATCGTGATCCAAGCGGTTGAATCGCTCTCTATAGCTTTGGCCGCCGTCGTCAATGATATTCTGGCCACTTTCCCGGCTTAGGTTTCCCCTTCTTTGACACTAGTCTCGTCGACATTATATAGACGATCCTCCTCGATATCATAGTCATTAAAAAGGTCGCCAAGGCCGCGCTAATGCTCCCTAAGTCCTTCTTCTGTGATAGCCTTCTTACGAGCGGCATCAATAAGTCGAGATGGCTTTATTTTAACCTCCTCGTGGCGAGTAAAAAAGCGGTTAACTTAATGCTTACTGACGGGTTTATTATCGCCGCCCTCCTTCGCAATCGCCGAGGCAAAAGCTCATATCTCAGACTTATTGGCAGGCATATAAAAAGCCTCTCTTTAATATATCTATTTGACGATATCCTTCTCTTGCAAAAGACTTAACTTTTGAGTCTTTTCCTTAGCGGTGTGAATGTCGGTGGCTCCTTCCATCCGGTCTTTCAATGTCGAGGGCCCTAGGCTGTGCTTGCGCGCCGAGCCGCGAATTCCGATGCTTTTTACATCCTCGATGGCCATAGAGAGAGTTACCTCTCTATTAGTACTTTGAGAAGTCATATTGAAAATTTGGTATTAATTGAAGTAAAATTGCGCCTGTGAGAGTTATATTATATGATGTTGTGGTGATGCAATTGAGATATTCACGTGTGCGGAGATGGGGGGTGCACGGACTTCCCGGGTCACACGTTAGATTCGCGAGGATTTCCCCCTTGGCTTCGTAGTATAAAAGAAATAGCTGATTAATTGCTTACCAACCGCGACGCGTTACTAGTCGGTACGCGCTGGGCTTTAAACTTCGTCAAGCGATACCCAGAGCTTAAGACGTATTTTTTTAGGAAATATAACTACTAGAGAGCTAAATGCGAAGATCTAATAGTTATCTATAACTAGTTTCACCTCGTAGGGAATATAATCGCGAAGTATAGCATCTAATTAGATAATCTCTATAACTTTTATGAGACTGGCTTTCTTATGGGCATAATTATAAGCGGAATAGTTATCATAGGTTTAAAAAGGTATTCAAAGCCGAAATCAGTGTAGCCTAGAAACTAGGAATAGATTATAGTTATCTAGGTAATTAATGCGAAAGGCCAGGCGATCCAGCCATTTATCATTAGCGCGGGCTAATATCACCTCGCTAATTAGTACTAAGATAGCAACCTCCCGGGCTATTAGGCTATTATAATAACCCAAAATAGCTAGACTAATAACGAGACTAGTCTTGAGTGGCTTAAGCACTTTGACCGGTGCATAGCTAAGCGATCAAATAATCACTATTAACTTTTAATCCTTAATAGCTATAAAAGTCACCACTCTATTGAATTCGAGAGATATTACGAGGAGAAAAAAATTATCTGGCTTTGTATGCTACCTTATTTATCTCATCTACTCTAGCCCCTTAATATTAGGTGCTGTGGTATGCTAAAGAAGGCTTATAGTCGAGAAATAAAGTATTTAATTAGATGCTCTATTACCTATATTTCAAAGACTAAGTTCTTTCTGGCCTTCTACGTAGCATATAAGGCCACTATAACAGAAAGAAATATTAGGGGGGCTTTTAAAGGAGCTGGCCTTGTTCCCCTTGACCTAGAAACTATCGTCTCGAAGCTTGATATTTAGCTACGGACGCTAACGCCGGTTAAGGAGGGGGCTAAACCCTCTACCCATTAGGTCTTAAGGACCCCAAAGACCATGCTTAAGGCTCAATCTCAGTCAGATTACCTTAAGAGGCAAGTAAAAAGGCATAAAAGTAGCTCCCCAGAGTTAATTCTAGAAGCTCTATAGTCTCTTATAAAAGAAATAAAGGCTATTATGTATAAGGTTGCCTTATTGATGGCTAAGGTTAAAGATCTTCGAGAGGCAAATAAGATATTAAGCTAGCGCCGGAGGGCAAAAAGGACTAGGCTATAGAAAAGAGGGGTTATGATAATAGAGGAGGGAAGGCAAGTAATTAATCAGATGGATATTAATGCGCAGGTAATGGCGGAATTATCGAGAAGTGGTGGTCGAGGAAGGTCGGTTAGACTGGGCGTTCGGCGCTATGGTATTTGCGGCAAGCCCGGCCATAATGCAAGGACTTGTCAGATAGTGATTGAGACGTCTGGGGAAGAGTATAGTGAGTAGTTTTAATTAATTAAATAGGTTGTGGTGTTTTTATTGCGATTTCTAATCTTAAGGGTAAAGAAAAGTGCGATGCTTACTTGTCTGTGATGCTCGCTTATTATGTATGTTATTTATTTTATTAAAAGAAATATAAAAATACTTATAAAAAAAGCTTTATATTAAGATTGTCTTTAAAACTATGCTTAAAATATTATTAAATAACTTAGAGTTATTTAAATATATTTATAATAATAATATATTATAATATGCTTAATAAGTAAGCGCCGTAATTAAGCAAGTACTATACTTTTCTACCCCATACCTAACTTTTTAGTTTATTAGTTAATTCTTAATAACCTAATATATTAGCTACTACTATGAAAGCTAGAACCTTTCTTGCCCTTTAGGCCCTTTAAAATAACCTAAAACTTAAGTATCTAATGCGCCGTAAGCACCTATATAGTTAATAAGTAATAAGTATATCACCGCTAGTAAGGCATCTAATCTTAATGTAATACTATCTAGGAATTATATAAGTTATTTAATTTAAAAGAAGAGATCCTTATTTATTTTATTTTTAATCTAGATTTATAAATATTCCCTCCCTAGCTATATAATATAAAAGAAATAACTAATTAATTACTTATTAATTATAATATAATATATATAATAAGTATGCGTCGCATATAAGTATGCATTGCACTTTTCCCTCCTATACCTAACTTTTTATTTAATTAATTAATTCTTTAACTATTAAATATATTATACTTCATGATTATATTTGCTATAAGTATAAACTAGTTATGGATAATAGCTAGATCTTTGTATTTGGCTCTCTAGTAGTTATATTTCTAAAAAAAAACGCGTCTTAAGGTCTAGGTGTCGCTTAACGAAGTTTAAAGCCTAATGCGTGCTAATTAGTGGCGCGTCGCGGTTAATAAGTAATTAATTAGCTATTTCTTTTATACTATGTAGTCGGGGGGGGGAAATCCTCGTGAGTCTAAGTTAAGAATGAACTAAATAATGATTTATTCCTTAAGATTAGATAGTCGACGCGATTAAGGGATCTAATCGTGTCGCGATTAAATGCTATTTTGCCGGCGACGTAGCCTATGCTCAGAGATCCTATAGAGGTTTATAGCGCGTCGGATGCTTAGTTTTAGGTTATTCTAAAGTGCTTAAAGAGTAAGAAGAGTTTTAGCCTTAGTATTTAGGTCTAATATCTAATTAGATAATATCTATAATATTAATAAGACTAGCTTTATAATAGGCATGATTTAGAGCGGAATAGTTATCATAGGCACAGAAAGGCATAGAAAGCCAAAATCAGTACAGCCTAGAAACCAAGAATATATTACAGTCATCCAGGCGATTAATACAGATAGCCAAGCAATCCCGCCATTTATCATCGGTGCAGGCTAATATTACCTCGCCAACTAGTACCAAGAAAGTAACCTCCCGGGCGATTAGGCTATTATAATGACCCAAAATGGCTAGACCGATAATGAGACCGGGCTCAAGTGGCTTAAGCACTTTAATCGATATATAGCTAAGCGATTAAATAATCGCTATTATCTTCTAATCCTTGATAGCTATAAAAGTTACTACTCTATTAAATTTAAGAGATATTATAAGGAGAATAAGATTATTAGGCTTTATATACCACCTTATTTATCTTATTTACTTTAGCTACTTAACGTTAGGTGCTTTAGCGTACTTAAGAATGCTTATAATTAAGAAATAGAGCTTCTAATTAGATACTTTATAACCTATATTTTAAAGACTAAGTTCTTTCTAGCCTTTTATGCCGCATTTTAGGCTACTATGACGGAAGAAAATATTAAGTTAGCCTTTAGAGGAGCTAGGCTTATTCCTCTTAACCCGGAAAGTATAGTCTTGAAGCTTGATATATAGCTATGGACTCTAATGCCGCCTGAGGAGGTGGCTAAACCGTTGACCCCTTGGGTCTTAAAGACCCCAAAGACCGTGCTTAAGGCTCAATCTTAGTCAGATTACCTCGATAGGCGAGTAAAAAGGCATAAAAGTAGCTCCCTAGAGTCAATTCTAGAAGCTATATAGTCTTCTTCTAAGGGAATAAAGATAGTTATGTATAAGGTTGCCTTACTCGAGGCTAGGGTTAAAGAACTTGAATAGGCAAATGAGATACTAAGCCAGCGCCGGAGGGCAAAAAGGACCTGACTATAGAAAAGAGGGGTAATAATAATAGAGGAAGGAAGGTAAGTAATTGATTAAATAGATGTTGATGCGTAGGTAGTGGCTAAATCGTCGAGGAGTAGTGGTTAAGGGAGGTCAGCGCGACCGGGAGTTCGGCATTGTGGTATCTGCGGTAAGCCTAGTTATAATGTAAGAATATATTAGGTAGTGATTGAGATATCTGGGGAAGAGTATAGCGAGTAATTTTAATTAATGAAATAGTTTATAGTGTTTTTATTGCGATTTTTATTATAAAGGTATAAGAAAAGTGCGACGCATACTTGTATGCGACGCATGCTTATTATATATATTATTACTAATTAATATATATTAGGCTTATAACTATACTAAGTAATACTTAGACCTTTAGATATATTTCTTTTATAAAAATAATTACTAAAGAGGTAAATATAAAAACCTAATACTTATTTAGAATTAATTTAGCCTTATAAGAAATATAATCGCAAAGTATAATATCTAATTAAGTAATATTTATAACTTTAATAAGATTAGCATTTTTATAAATATATTTATAAATAAAATAATTATAAGTTTAAAAATGTATTTAAAGCTAAAATTAATATAATATAGAATTTAAAAATAAATTATAATTATTATAGTAATTAATATAAAAGGTTAGGTAATTTAATTATTTATTATTAATATAAGCTAATATTTATTATTAACTTCTTAATTAATACTAAGAAAATAACCTCTTAGGTAGTTAAGTTACTATAATAACTTAAAATAGCTATATTAATAATAAGATTAATTTAAAATAGCTAAAATACTTTATTTAATATATAATTATATAATTAAATAATTATTATTACTTTTTAGTTATTAATAGCTATAAAAATTATTATTTTATAAAATTTAAGAGATATTAGAAAGAAAAAATTATTTAGCTTTATATATTATCTTATTTATTTTATTTATTTTAACCCCTTAATATTAAATACTTTAATATATTAAGAAAAAACTTATAATTAAGAAATATAATATTTAATTATATATTTAATTATTTATATTTTAAAAACTAAGTTCTTTTTAGCCTTTTATATAATATATAAGGCTATTATAATAAAAAGAAATATTAAGAGGGCTTTTAAAAAAAGCTAGCTTTATCCCCCTTAACCTAGAAGCTATAAGCTTAAAGCTTAATATTTAGCTATAAATGCTAATACTAGTCAAAGAGGTAACTAAATTATTAACCCCTTAGGCTATAAGGACCTTAAAGAGTATAATTAAGGCTAAATCTTAGTTTCAATACCTTAAAAGGTAGATTAAAAGCCATTAAAGTAGCTCGCTAGAGTTAATCTTAGAGGCTTTATAGTCTCTTATAAAGGAGATAAAGGCTATTATATGTTAAGTTGCCTTATTAGTATCTAAGGTTAGAGACCTTTGAGAGGTAAATATGATATGAAGCTAGAGTTAGAGGGCAAAAAGGACTAAATTATGAAAAAGAAAGGTAATAATAATAAATGAAAATAAATAAATAATTAATTAAATAGATATAAATATATAAATAATAAGCAAATTACTAAGGAGTAAAAATTAATAAAGGTTGATATAACTAAGTATTTAGTATTATAATATTTATAATAAGGTTAATTATAATATAAGAATATATCAAGTAATACTTGAGATATTTAAGGAAGAGTATAATAAGTAGTTTTAAGTAATTAAATAGTTTATAGTATTTTTATTATAATAACTCTAGAGGGGGTTAAAAAAAAGTATAGTACGTACTTAACGATAGCGCTTAATTATTAAGTATATTATATAAAATAATAGATAATTATTAATACTTTATTATTATAATTATAACTAATTAAGTTATAAAATCTTATATAATTTATTAAAAAATATAATAATATAAATTAAGCTTTTTTAAAAACAAATTTTTTTAATTAAATTAAATATATTTAAGGTAGGAAATTAAATAATTTACAAAATTAAAAAAAAATTAAAAACCTGACTCTTTATTTACAATTCTTATTAAATGAATACTTATAAAGAAAATAAGTTGAATAAAAGGATTAGCTCTTTAAGGGCGTATTAAAAAAGAACCTGATATACTCTTAGATATAAGGTCTAAGATTAATTTAAGTATTATAAACCTTATTAAAAAATTTTAAATTTAAGTTTATAGTAATTTATATTACTTTAAGGCTAGAATTTTTAAAGAAAATAAAATAAACTTAAGAAATATTTATTAATTTGTATTCTTTTTAATAATACTAAAAAGTTATAAAAAGAAAAAAAATATTTATGGGTTCTAATATTAGCTTAAAGAGAAATAATATAATCTTATTTTATTATTTTATAAATTAAGAGAGTATTATCATTAGTTATATACTTAATTTATAATATTACTAAGATATTATCATTATAAATCTAAAATTCTTTTTTTAAGACATTATTAAAAACTAAAAGGCTATTTATATATTATATTTAATAAGTACTTCTATACCTTAAGAAAAAAATTTATTTATACTTAATAAGGTATTAAACATGAAAATAAAAATTATTAAGGGGCTTGTATTTAAACTTATAAATTTAAAAGCGTGTTTTAATTAAAAAGTAATTGAGGGAATATTGTTTTTATTAAAAATTACTTATAAAATTAATTTCATTTAAGAAAAGAAATTACCTTATATATTAACAGGGTTGTGATTTAGTCACTTTAGTCTTAGTCAAGGGTCTGATTTATTCACTTTAGTCTAGTCAGGCCTATGATTAATTCACTTTAGTCTAGTCAGGCCCTTGATTTAGTCAGACTATTTTAGTCTTAGTCAAAAAGGCACTTTAAATTAATCAGAAAAAAAAATGTTTAGTCAAAATTTCAAAGTGAATTAATCAGACTAAGACTAAAAAGTCACTGACTTTTTAGTCATGACTAAGGTTAGTCATTTAGTCAGTGAATTAATCACTGACTAAATCACAACCCTGTATATTTTTATACTTTATAAATAACATATAACATATTACCCCTTAGAAAGACCTCGCGGAAAATATGATAAATAAATATATTAAATAGTTAATAAATAAATATCTTGATACTTTTTATATCTAAGAAAGATAAAGAAATGTATTTGTATATAAGTTATTATAAATTAAATAAGATAATGATTAAAAATTAAATTTTTTATTAAAAACCTTGTAAATTAATATATTGATATAAAATAAATCTCTAAGATTAATATTTATAGTGTATATTATTAAATAAGAGTTATAAAAAAATTAATAAAAAATAGCTTTTTATATAAAATATAGAAATTTTTAATATATAATTATATTATTTAGGCTTATTAATACCTCTATTATATTTTAAATATATATTTCTTAATTACTTATTAATAACATACTTGATAAGCATGCGGATCAGACAAGCATGCGGATCAAAAATCCCTTATCCTACAACATTTCCATTTAATCAATTAATTCTCAACCACCTAATATGCTATAGTCAAATAGAGAGGCTAATATCCTTCTTGCGCTCTAGGCCTATTAAAATGACCTAAAATTAAGTCTCCGACGCGCCGCAAAGGTCTATGAAATCTCTTATATTACTCTCTATCGCCGATAGCATGGCATATCTGCGCGTTGCGATTGGATCCCTAAATCACGCAAACTATCTAATCTAGAGGAATAGATCATTATCTAATTTATTCTCGACCTAGATTCACGAGGATTTCCCCCGCGACTGCGTGGTATTGAAGAAATAGCTAACCGATTGCTCGCTGACCGCAATGCGCTACCCGTCGGTAAGCGCTAGGCTAGAAACTTCATTAAGCGACACCCAGAGCTTAAGACGCGTTTTTTTCGTAAATATGACTATCAGAGGGCCAAATGCGAAGATCCAACTATTATTCGCAATTAGTTTAGGCTCGTTGAGAACATAATCGCGAAGTACGGCATCCAATTAGAAGATATCTATAACTTTGACGAGACTGGCTTTATGATAGGCCTGATTTAGAGCGGGATGGTCGTCATAGGCGCAGAAAGGCGTGGAAGACCGAAATTAGTGCAGCCTGGAGACCGGAAATGGGTTACAGTCATTCAGGCGATCAATGCGGAAGGCCAGGCTATCCAGCCATTCATCGTGGTTACGGGCCAATATCACCTCGCCAATTAGTACCAAGAAAGCAACCTCCCGGGCGATTGGGCTATTGCGACGTCTCAAAATGGCTGGACCGATAACGAGATAGGTCTCGAGTGGCTAAAGCACTTCAATTAGCACATAACCAACCGATCAACTGGTCCCTATCGTCTTTTAATCCTCGATGGCCACGAAAGTTACCACTCGGCCGACTTTGAGATATATTACGAGGAGAATAATATTATCACGCTCTATATGCCGCCTCATTCATCTCATTTACTCTAGCCCCTTGACGTCGGTTACTTTGGGCTACTTAAGAAGGCTTATGGTCGAGAAATAGAGCATCTAATTAAATACTCTATAACCCACGTTTTAAAGACTGAATTCTTCCTAGCCTTCTACGCCGCATTTTAAGCCACTATGACGAAGAAAAATATCAAGGCAGCCTTCAAAGGGGCTAGGCTTATTCCTTTTGACCCAGAAAGTGTGGTCTCGAAGCTTAATGTGTAGCTACGGACTCCAACGCCTGCCGAGGAGGAGGCTGGCCCCTCTAACCCTTAGGTCTCAAAGACCCCAAAGACCATCCTTGAGGCCTAATCTTAGTCTAAATACCTTGAAAGAAGAATTAGAAGGCATAAAAGTAGCTCTCCTAAATCAATTCTAGAAGCATTAAAGTCTCTTTCTAAGGGAACAAAGGCGGTTATGCATAAGATGGCATTAATAAGGGCTAAGATCTAAGACCTTCGATAGGTAAATAAGGCATTAAGCCGGCGGCGGAGGGCAAAAAGGACCCGCCTATAAAAAAAAGGGAAGATGACTCTAGATGAAGGAAGGCAAGTAATTAATTAGATGGATATTAGTGCGCAAGTAGTGGCTAAATTGTCGAGAAGTAGTAGTTAAGGAAGGTTAGCGCGACCAGGGGTTCAGCGCTGTGGTGTATGCGGCAAGCCCGGTTATAATGTAAGAACGTGTCAGGTAGTGATTGAGATATCTAAGGAAGAATATAGTAAGTAGTTTTAATTAATTAAATAATTTATTATGTTTTTATTGCGATTTATATCTTAGAGGTTGAGATTTTTGATCTATATACTTGTCTGATCCGCATGCTTATTAAGTATGTTATATAAAATATATATTATATATATTATATAAATAATATCTTAATCTACTTATAACTAAAATAAAATATATTAAATACCTTAGAGAGGTCCTATAATAACTCGCTAAAACCTAGCTATATAATAAGCTATTTAAGTATAAGTTTTATTAATAAAATATTTAGTTTCTTAGGTATATTATAATTTAAAAAGAAATAAATTTTATTTAAGTTAAATTTATATTAAAGTAAGACGCCTTAATTAGCTTTAAGGATATGTATGTCTTTTTAGGCTTTTATAGTTTGTATCAAAAATTTATTATATATTACTTAGTAATTATAAGCTTAATTATACTTTTATTAAAAAGGAATAAATAAAAATAAAAATAATAGATATATTTAAATAATTAATAAAAAATAAGCCTTTTAATAACTTAAACAGGCCTTTTATTTTATAATAATTCTTTATTATTATAACTTATTTTTCTTAATTAAGGTAAAAATAAGTACCTTGATAAAAACTATCTTAGGTATTTTAATTTAATTAATTAATAATGTATATGATAAGCATACGACGCATCCAAGCATGCGACGCACCTATACTGTGCACTAAATCTTAATATTCTTAAGCTTAATAAAAGCCGCAATAAAATAGCTATAGGCTTAAAAAAGTATTTTAATAAACTTAACTCTTAAATAAACTATAGATAATTTTTTAGAATTTCTAAAAAAGTCTCTTAATAGAAAAAAAAGCTATTTATACAGTGCGAATAGTTTTTTTCTAAACTACCTTATAAGGGATTTTTTTAAAAAGTTTTAAAAAATCATAATAGGTTTTTTATAGCTTAATTAATCTAACTCTAAGTTATTAGCTAGTTAAATTCTAAGCTAAATTTCTTAGAATTTTTAAGGCTATTTTAAAATTTAGTATAAATCCCACTATAGGGTAAAATGCGTCGCATACTTGGATGCGTCGCATGCTTATCATGTACGTTACTTAATAATAATTACTTACTTACTAATTATAAAAATTATAAGACTAAGAGTAAAAATAAGCTATAAAATAATAAGAGTTAGTAATAATTATTAAAAGCTTAAAATATTAATTATATTACTTAAACTCTTAAGAAAGTTTTTTATCTTAATATATTATTAAGTACTCATAGGTATTGTTAAGATATTAGCTAAGGATTTATAAGGTAGATTTATTTATTAAGTCTATTAATTATTAGGCTTTAGCTTTAATATTAAATATAACTCAAGAATAAAAAACCTTATAACATGATTAATAAGCATGCCGATCAAACAAGTATGTCGATCACTTATACTATATAGCTAAAAATAGTAATATTAGATATTCTAAAACTATCTATATAATAGATAAAATTTTAAGATATTATTCTGAGCTTCTTAGAAAAATAATTATAAGATAATAGTTTTTATAGATTCTTACCTAATTTATTAAGCTTATTATATTTACAATTATAAAAATATATAATATAAATAGGCTTTTAATTAATAACTATATAAATAAATATCAATAAAGTATAGTAAAATTCCTTTATAGAATATCTTACTTAATCAACTGAATCCTAGATTTTTAGCTATTTTATGCTTAATTTCGATTTTTAATGATTTTATTAAATTCGCGATATAAGATATAAAACTAAGTGATCGGTATACTTGTCTGATCGGCATGCTTATTAACTATGTTAGATAATCTTTTAAGGAGACATCATTATATAAAGGGAGAAATCTCTTAGAAAGATATTTTATTGATATTAGGTAAGAAATTAAAGCTTATATATGAATTATTTAAACTTATTTAATAATATATTGTTATGCTTAAAGCTAAAATAAGTATTTTAATTATATATACTTATATAATATACGCTCTAATAAGAGATTTTTTCTTTTTTTATAAATATAAATTAAAAAATACTATTTATTATAACGTGTATAATAAGCTTATGTCCCAGACAAGCATATATCCTATGAATATTTATACCTTAAATCGCGATTTTAAAAAAGCCCTTATAAAGGCAAGCTAAGCCTAAAATAGCTATAGCTGTCAAAAAAGCTTAATTAAGTTATTATATATATAAATTTTACCATATTATATTAACGTCTTTTAAACCCTAGGATATAAAAAAGGTGTTTATACTATATATTTTTGAATTTTTAGCTAAATAAATTAGCTAAGAGTTTATAAAAAATATTACACTATTTTACTATGTAAAGAATGTAATACATTATTTTTCTTAAATTTTTACTTATTATAACGTATATGTATAGCGAGTGCACCGGACAAGCGAGTGCACCACTTTTATTTTTACCTAAAAAGAGAAAATTAAAAAATACCTTAAAATTTGATATCTTACTTAAATTTAGTAAGATTTTAGTAAAATACTATTTATATATTATATAATCTTATATAATTCTCTAAAAAAATTCTAAGGAAATCCTTTTCAAGGTAGTTTAGAAATAAGCTTATTCGCACTGTATACTTAGCTAGTTCTCTATAAAGGGACTTTTTTAAAAATCTAAAAAAATTATCCTAAGATTTCTTAAAATATTAGGTTTATAAAAATACTTTTTGTATATTTATAGCTATTTTATAGAAAAAGTTAGGAAGTCTAGGGTAGGCTATTTTTAGCAGTACAGTATAGTGGTGCACTCGCTTGTCCGGTGCACTCGCTTATCATGTACGTTATAGCTAATTTTATAAATACTAAACTTTAATATTTTTAGTTACACAGTGTCGTGGGACATTTAATCATCTAGGACATAAGCTTATTATATACGTTATTATATTTATTACCATAATTAAATATTAATAAATAAAAGTAAATATTTGATAAATTACTAAGTAAATAAAAAATTCTTAATAAGGCTTTAAAGACTTAATTATAACTAAGATTATTATTTTAAAGTAATATATCTTATACTTAGCTATAAAATAGTTATAAAAAGTAAAATAATGCTCTTTTCTTAGCTTTTTAAGAAACTTGAGGTATTAATTCAAGAACTATAAAGCTAAAATTAATAATATAAAGAATTTAAAGAAAAGACTTAAAGAGTTATTAATAAATATAAGAGATATACATTAGGGTTTTAAGATTTACTATATTATAAAGAACAAGTAATTACTTTAAATTAAGGTATTATAAAAATAAGGATTTTTTATTAATATTATAATAATTTTAGAGTAAGCTATATAAGACTATAAAATATATTTGTTTTTGGTTTTAAAAAGTTTTATTAATAATATATTATAAAAGATATTAAAAAATATATTAAGAATTACTTAGTTTGTTAAGGTATTAATATCCTTAGGCATAGGCCTTATAAAAAGCTTTAATTATTTTTGTTATTATTATATTTATATGAAGGGATTAATATTAATTATATTATTAAGTTATTATTAAGTATTTAACGTAATAATAATAATTATAATGTAATTCTTATTATTATATATAAATAACTAAGTTTATATTATTTATTTTACTTAAAACAAACTTCGAGCTCTAAAGCTTATAGCCTTTTTATATAAGTATATTTAAACTGCTTTTAAGATGTTAAAGGGGATTATTAAGAATTGAAATAAGCTACTTATTAATAAGCTTTAAATAAACCTTATAAAAACAAATAATTTATTATTAATTATTAATTATATATTACTCTTAAATAAATAATTAAATAAAATATATATATTAAATACTTAAGAAATATCTAAGAATATATATAAAAGAAATACTATAAAAAGAAATAATATAACTTTTAAATATTAGTTTTCACTATAAAAATACTATATATTATTAATTAATTTAAATTATCTATTATGTTCTTCCTTGAATATCTTAATTACTACCTAATAAGTCCTTATATGATAGCTAGACTTATTATAAATACTATAATATTAAACTCTTAGTCATATTAACCTCCCTTAATTACTACTCTATAATACTTTAGCTACTACTTATATATTGATATCTATTTAATTAATTACTTATTTTCTTTTCTTTATTATTATAACCTCTTTTTTTATATAACTAAGTTCTTTTTACCGTTTAGTATTAGCTTAATATCTTATTTACCTAGTTAAGTCCTTTAACGTTAGCCTTAAGTAAAATAACCTTATATATAATTGTTTTTCTTCTCTTAAAAAAGATTATATAGCTTTTAAAACTAATTCTAGGCAGTTGTTTTTATATCTTATAATTTATCTCTTAGGGGAATTTAATTAAAATTAAGTCTTAAGTATAATCTTTAAGGTCTTTAAGACTTAAGAGGTTAATAATTTAGCCTCTTCCTTAGGCGGCATTAAAGTCTATAATTATATATTAAGCTTTAAGAGTATAATTTCTAACTTAAAATAAATAAGCTCAGATCCTCTAAAGGCTAATTTAATAGTTTTCTTTATTATAATAGCTTAAAATATAATATAAAAAGCTAAAAAAAACTAACTTTTTAAAAGATATATTATAAAATATTTAATTAAATATTGTATTTTTTAATTATAAGTATTTTGAAGTATATTAAAGTATTTAATATTACGAGGCTAATATAATTGAAATGAATAAGGTAATATATATATATAATAAGCGTCGCAGTTAAATAAGCATTGCACTTTTCCCTCTTATACCTAACTTTATATTTAATTAATTAATTCTTAATTACCCAATATACCTATCTCTAATATTAAAGCTAGAACCATGCTTACCCTTTAGGCTCTTTAAAATAATCTAAAGCTATGTATCTAATGCACTATAGTAACTTATGAGATTTCTAAGGATCGCCTACGTCGCCGGCAATAAGGCATCTAATCTTGACGCGATACTATCTAGAAATCATATTAGTTATCTAATCAAACGGAATAATTCCTTATTTAGTTTATTCTTAACCTAGATGTATGAGGAATTCCCGCCTGATTATATAATTTAAGAAAAATAGATAATTAATTACTTCTTAACTGCGAGATATTACTAATAAGTGTATATTGAGCTTTAAACTTTATTAAGTAATATTAAAGGCTTAAGATATATTTCTTTTATAAATATAACTACTAGAGAACTAAGTATAAAGATCTAATTATTATTTATAATTAATTTTAGCTTATAATAAATATAATCACAAAGTATAATATCTAATTAAATAATATGTATAATTTTAATAAAACTACCTTTCTTATGAATATAATTGTAAGTAAAATAAATATTATAAGCGTAAAAAGGTATTTAAAGCTAAAATTAATATAGCCTAGAAACTAAGAATAAATTATAATTGTTTAAATAATTAATATAAAAGATTAAATAATCTAGCTATTTACTATGAGTGCGGGCTAATATTACCTTATTAATGAATACTAAAAAAATAACCTCTTAGGCAATTAAGGTATTATAATGACCTAAAATAACTAAATTAATAATAAAATTAATATTAGGTAGCTTAAGTATTTTAATTAATATCTAATTAGTACTTTTATCTTTGAGGCCTTATTAGTTTTTTATGAGCCGCTAGTAATTGGAAATATATTTATCCATTTAATAAAAATAAAAATAAAAATAAAAATAAAAATAAAAATAAAAATAAAAATAAAAATAAAAATAAAAATAAAAATAAAAATAAAAATAAAAATAAAAATAAAAATAAAAATAAAAATAAAAATAAAAGTAAAAATAGAATAAAAATAAGGACTTTTTAAATATTACTCAAAATAAGCATTATAAGGCTAAGAAGCCTAAGGCTGTTAAGGCTCTTAAGCCTAAGAATAGATATTATTTTCCCTATAATAATGCTTAAGTTATAATAAGACTTCTTTATCTTAGTGTTAAGGTCTTAGTTATTATTTTCTTTAGTTGTTTATTTTTTATACTTATATGCTTTTAGGCCTAGCCCTTATATTAATGTATTTTATATTTAAGTTCTAAGACTTTAATAAATAATCTTTAATTTTTTTAATATTTTAATAACAAGCTCAGATTAATATAACCTAAAAACCAAGAATAAATTATAATTATTTAAGTAGTTAATATAAATAACTAAGTAATCTTATTATTAATATTAATATAAATTAATATTACCTCGCTAATCAATATTAAGATAATAACGTTTTAAGTAATTAAGCTATTATAATAACTTAAAATAATTAAATTAATAATAAGATTAGTTTTAAGTAATTAAAATATTTTAATTAATATGTAATTAAATAATTAAATAAAAATTATTATTTTATTAAATTTAAGAGATATTATAAAAAAATAAAAGTATCAAGTTTTATATACTAATATATATATATAATAAGCGTCGCAGTTGGGTAGGTATGATACTTTTTTTAACCTTTGCTAAAGAAATTACACTAAAAATACTATAAATTAATTACTTAATTAAAACCAGTTATTATATTTTTCTCTAGATAACTTAACTATTACTTAATAGATATTTACATTATAATTAGGCTTATTATAGATAACGTACATGATAAGCATGCGTCGCAGGCAAGTATGCGTCGCACTTGTATTTTGACCTTAAAAGAATATAGTAAAAATTTTCTTTAAAATTTAACTTAAGCTTTCATAAACTAAAACTAGAGAGTTAGGCTTCTTATATAATATAAAAGCGATAAAACTTAGATTTTTAAGAGATCATTACTAAGGTAGTATGAAAAAACCTTATTCACACTATATAAATTATTATTTATTTATAAAGGGTAATTCTTAAAAATATAAAGAAAATACTATATAGTTGTATTTTTAATTAAATAGCTAGAAACGCTTTATTTAGGTTTTTAGATATTTTATACCTAGTTTTAGAAATTAAAGGTTTTGCTGTTTTTGCCTACACAGTATTGTGCAACGCATACTTGCCTGCGACGCATGCTTATTATGTATGTTATTATACTATTAAATAGTTAATTATATTAATCCTTTTTAATTATTATTTCTTAATATATTTATTATTATTATTCTTTATATTTATTTAATTAATTACTTATCTTCTTTTATTTATTATCATTATTTCCCTTTTCTATAATTTAATATTTTTTACCCTCTAGCATTAGCTTAATATCTTATTTATCTCTTAAAAGTCTTTCATCTTAGCCCTTAATAATATAATCTTATATATATTTCCTTGTATTACCTTTATAAGAGACTTTATGGCCTCTATAAATAACTTTAAGGAGCTATTATAATATCTTTTAATTTATTTTTTAGGTATTTAAACTAAGATCTAGCCATAACTATAATCTTTAGGGTCCTTAAGACCCAAGGGGTAAAAGATTTAATCCCCTCTACTATAGGCATTAAAGTCTATAGCTATATGTTAAGCTTTAAGATTATTGCTTCTCGGTTAAGGGGGATAAAGCTAGCTTCTTTAAAAGCCCTCTTAATATTTCTTTTTATTATAATAATCTTATATATGATATAAAAGGCTAAAAAGAATTTAGTTTTAAAACATAAGTTATAAAGAATTTAATGAGATATTTTATTTCTTGATTATAAGCCTTTTTAAGTAGCCTAAAATACTAATTACTAAGTAATTAAAATAAATAAAATAAATAAGGTAATATATAAAGCTAGATAATTTTCTGTCTTTTATAACATCTCTTGAATTTAATAAATTAATAATTTTTATAATTATCAAAAATTAAGAGATAATAAGAATTTATTAATTAATTAATTAATTAATAAAAGAGATAAAATAAATACGACCTGAGTTATAATGAAAAAAGGCCTGGTTAATATAATTATATAAGGCACTAAGAAGAATTATAATCTTATAAGTATTACTCTTAGCCTTGATATTAATTTATAATATATTCTTAGAATCCTGAAGGTAATTAATTGCCTTGAATAATAACTAAGTAGAAATATTATTATAAATATAAAAAAAAAATAATAAAGTTAATTATTTTAAGTAAAGGTATTTTAGCTCTAGCGTATATATAAAAGGTTAATTAATACCTATTTAAAATAGAATAAAAACAGATATATATTTGAAAGGTAAAAAAAAAGAATATCTCTTAGTTAGATATACTCTTATATATCTAGATACAAGATATCTGAAGAGGTATTATAATCCTTTTTAATATAAATTTATTGAGATAATTAATAAGCTTTTATTATATATATTGTATATTATTAGTAATATAATTAATATATTAAATCTAGGAATAGATATAAAAATAAAAAAATTAAAAACCTTATTAATAAAGGAAGATATTTTATTTTTTAGAATCCTAAGTAGTACCTTAAGGCTTTATAGGGAATTCATAAAATATAAATATTAACTTTAAACAAAATAAATAAAAAAAGGAAAATAATTTATAAAGGTATGTTTCTTTTTATTTTAAGTGTAAAAGAAATAATAATTTAATATGTTATTAGGAATGTAATGGATTTAAGGATTTTTTTAATATACCCTAAGTTATATATATAAGGACTCTCATTAATATTTATATTTTAGAAATATGTATTAAGATTATATTTAAACCTTTAGAATAATAAAATAAATAAATAAAGTGTTAAAAAAAGCATTAAAAGATTTTATATAATATATAAAAATAGAAGAAAGAATAATTATAAAAATTACAATAATATTATTATTATAAATTAAATAATTACTATTATAATAAAAAAGATTAATTATAAAAAATAAAGCTTAAATTATAATAAGAATAATTATATTTAAGCTATTAATATTAGGTAATTAATAATATAAAGTAATTATTTATTTAATAATAATTAATTAACTATAAAAAAATAATTTATTTTATAAGTAAAATTATATATATTATAATAAAAAATATAAATATTATAATAGAAAAAATATAAATATTATAATAAGAAAAATGTAAATATCATAATAAAAAAATATAAATATTATAATAAAAACAATAAAATAAATTAATTAAATTTAAATATATTTTAATATTAAATAAAAAAAGAATATAATTAATTAGATAGGCTTATAATACTAAGCTCCTTAGAGAGGGGGTAATTATAAGAGTATTTAGGTTTATATTAGCTATTTTTAATATATTAGGAAATCCTGAGATAATAATATAGGCCTTAGGCTATATTAAATTCTTTTTACTAAAGCATTATAAAGGCTTTAATAAGTTAAAATTAATTAATAAATTAAATATTCCTTGTATTTCTAATATTGCCTTAACTATGTTAATTAGGCCTATACATTTATTAAGGTCTTTAGTCTTAGCCCTTAATAATATAATCTTATATATAATTTATTTTATTAACTTAATAGAAGACTTTATAGCCTTTATATTTAACTCTAAGGAGCTATTATGATTCCTTTTAATATATTTTTAAGGTATTTAAGCTAAGATATAGCCTTAAGTATAATCTTTAAGGTCTTTAAAGCCTAAAAAGTAAAATATTAAATTTTTTCCTTAGTAAATATTAGAGTTTATAATTATATATTAAGGTTTAAGATTATAATTTCTAAGTTAAAAAAATGAAATTAAATTCTTTAAAAACCTTTTTAATATTTCTTTTATTTATAATAATCTTATATATAATATATAAAACTAAAAAAATTAAATTTCTAAAATATAAATTATAAAATATTTAGTTATATATTTTATTTTTAATTATAAGCTTTTTTTTTTTTAAAAAAATTTAAAAACTTAATATTATATAATATATATATATAGCGAGTGCACTACTTGTATTTTTACCTAAAAAGAGAAAATTATAAAATACCCTAAAATTTAAGATCTTATTTAAAATTAATAACATTTTAGTAAAATACTATTTATATATTATATAATCCTATATAGTTTTTTAAAAAATTCTAAAGAAATCTTTTATAAGGTAGTATAAAAATAAGCTTATTTATACTATATACTTAGCTATTTCTCTATAAAGGATTTATTAAGAAATCTAAAAAAATTACTTTAAGATTTTTTGAAATATTAGGTTTGTAAAACTACTTTTTTTATATTCATAGCTATTTTATAAAAAAAGTTAGAAAGTTTAGGGTAGGCTATTTTTTGCTGTATAATATAATAGTATACGCACTTATCTGATACACTCGCTATATATATATATTACTTAAAATAAATAAAAAAAGTAACTTAATATATAAAATTAAAATTCTTTTTATAATATTTTTTTAAAAATTAATAAATTATTTATTTAAATAATTATTAAAAATTAAAAAAATAATAAAAAATAATTAATTAAAATATATAAATTATTTAATATTAATATACTTAATAAGCGAGTTTATTAAATAAGTAAGTTAATTAAAAATCTTAACTATTAAAGTAAAAATTATTATAAAAATATAATAGATTATCTAATTAATTAAAACTACTTATTATACTCTTTCCTAGATATCTTAATTATTACCTAATATATTCTTATATTATAACCAGGCTTACTATAGACACCATAGCGCTAAACCCCTAGTCACGCTAACCTTCCTTAATTACCACTTTTCAATAATTTAACCACTACCTATGCATTAATATCTATCTAATTAATTACTTACCTTCCTTTATTTAAAGTTATTTTTCCTCTTTTCTATAAGTAGGTCCTTTTTGCCCTTTAGCGCTAGCTTAAGATCTTATTTGCCTATTAAAGGTCTTAAATCTTAGCCCTTATTAATACTATCTTATATATAATCACTTTTATTCCCTTAAAAAGAGACTTTAATACTTCTAGAATTAATTTAAGAGAGCTACTTTTATACCTTTTAATTTTTCTTTTAAGGTATTTAGACTAAGATTAGGCCTTAAAAATAGTCTTTAAGGTCTTTAAGACCTAACGGTTAAAGGGGCTAGCCTCCTCCTCGGTAGGCATTAAAGTCTATAACTATATATTAAGCTTTAAGACTATACTTTCCGGGTTAAGAAAAATAAGCCTAGCTCCTTTAAAACCTCCCTTAATATTTCTTATTATTATAATAACTTAATATATAATATAAAAAGCTAGAAAAAACTTAGTCTTTAAAATATAAGTTATAAAGTATCTAATTAAATACTTTATTTTATAATTATAAGCCTTCTTTAATAGCTTAAAGCACTTAATATTAAGAGGCTAAAATAAATAAAATAAATAAGGTAATATATAATATATAATAATATTATTCTCCTTATAATATATCTTAAAGTTAACTAAGTAGTAACTTTTATACCTATTAAGAATTAAAAAATAATAAATACTATTTAATTAATTAGTTATATATTAATTAAAGTGCTTTAATATATATAATAAGCGATTATCATAGATAAGCGAGTATTATAAAAATCCTAACTCTCCTTAGGAATACTATAATAAAAATACTATAAATTATCTAATCAATTAAAACTACTTACTATACTCTTCCCTAGACGTCTTAATCACTACCTAATAGGTCCTTATATTATGCCCGGGCTTGCCGCAAACACCATAGCGCCGAACACCCGGTCCGACTGACCTCCCTCGACCACCACTCCTCGACGATTCGGCCGCTACCTACGCATCCACATCCATTTGATTAATTGCTTGCCTTCCTTCCCCTACCGTCATTACTCCTCTTTTCTGCAATCTAGTCCTTTTTGCCCTCCGGCGCCGGCTTAGTATCTCATTTGCCTATCGAAGGTCTTAGACCTCTGCCCTCACGAGAGCCATCTCATGTATAACTACCTTTGTTCCCTTTGCAAGAGACTTTAATGCTTTAAGAATTGACTCTAGAGAGCTACTTTGGTGCCTTCTAATCCATCTTTCAAGGTATTCAGACTAAGATTGGGCCTCAAGCATAGTCTTTGGGGTCTTTAAAGCCCAAGGGGTCGACGGTTCAGCTGCCTCCTCAACCGGCGTTGGCGTCCATAGCTACACATCAAGCTTTAAGACCACAGTTTCTGGGTCAAGAGGAATAAGGCCAGCTCCTTTGAATGCCCCCCTGATGTTTCTTTCTGTCATAGTAGCCTTATATGCGGCGTAGAAGGCCGGAAAGAACTTAGTCTTCGAAACGTAGGTAATAGAGCATCTAATCAAATGCTCTATTTCTCGACCATAAGCCTTCTTAAGCAGCCCAAAGCACCCAATATCAAGGGGCTAGAGTAGATAAGAGGAATAAGGTGGCATACAAAGCCGGATAATCTTCTTTTCCTCATAATATCTCTCCAACTCAATAGAGTGGTGACTTTCGTGGCCATCAAGGATCAAGAGACGATAGGAACTAATTGATCGATTAGTTATGCATCGGTCAAAGTGCTTAAGCCATTTGAGACCGGTCTCATTATCAGTCTAGCCATTTTAGGTCGTCGCAATAGCTTAATCGCCCGGGAGGTTGCTTTCTCGGTACTAGTTGGCGAGGTGATATTAGCCCGCGCCGATGATAAACGGCTAGATCGCCCAGCCTTCCGCATTAATCGCTTAAATAACCATAATCTATTCCCGGTTTCTAGGCTATACTGCTTTTAGCTTTGAACGCCTTTCTGAGCCTATAACAACCATTCCGCTTACAATTATACCCATAAGAAAGCCAGTCTCATCAAAGTGATAGATATTATCTAATCGGATACTATACTTCGTGATTATATTCGCTATAAGCCGAAACCAATCGCGGATAATAATTAGATCTTCGCACTTAGCTCTCTGGTAGTCATATTTACGAAAAAAACACGTCTTAAGGTTTAGGTGCCGCTTAACGAAGTTATGAGCCCAACGCGTGCCAACTAGTAGCGCGTCGCGGTTAGCAAGCAATTAATTAGCTATTTCTTTCATACTACGTAGCCATGGGGGGAATCCTCGCGAATCTAAGTTAAGAATAAAGTAAATAAGGATATCTTCTTCTAGATTAGATAGCTTGCTTGAATTAGGGATAGTATCGCGTCGAGACTGGATGCCTTGCTGCCGGCGATGTAAGGTACGATAGTGAACTGTGTATATCGTTGCGGCGCGTCGGATACTTAGTTTTGGGTTATTTTGGAGGGCTTAAAGAGCTAGAAGGATTTTAGCCTCAGTATTAGGCCCTAATATACTTGGTGGTTGAGAATCAATTAATCAAATGAAGAAGATGTAAGGTGAGGGATTTTTGTGATACTCGCTTGTCTGTGACACTCGCTTATCATATACATTAATATATATAATAAATAAGTAAACTATCTAAATAAGTAAACTACTTTTCCCTTTTATATCTAACCCTCTATTTAATTAATTAATTTATCTACTACTAGATATATCTAACCTAAATTATAAGGCTAAAATACTTCTTATACTTTAAGCCCTTCAAAATAATCATAGATTAAGCCTCTAATGCGCTATAGATATATATAAGGTTAATCACATAACCTTACATCACTAAAAAAATAGCATTTAATTAAGACGCGATTCTATACTAAAGTCACGCCGATTATCTAATCTAGAGCAATATATTATTATTTAGTTTATTCTCAACCTAGATTCGCAAGGATTTCCCCCGTAATAGCATTTTATTAAAGAAATAACTAACTAATTGCTCGCTAACCGCGACGCGCTACCTATTAATAAGCGCTAGGCTTATAACCTTATTACGTAATACTATAAGCTTAAGATATATTTTTTTTATAAATATAACTACTAGAGAGCTAAATATAAAAATCTAATATATATAATAAGCGAGCGTCGCAGACAAGTGAGCGTCGCACTTAGATTTTAACCTATAAAGTATATTTTAAAAACTTCTTAAAAAACTAGTTTAGTCTTAAAATAGCTATAATTTAAAAGTTTAATTAGTAATATAATTAGCTATTATTTAAAATTCTCTTTTATTTTTTAAAAACTTCTTAATAAGCTAGTTTTTAAAAAACCTATTTATACTATATAATTAGTAATTTATATATAACGTACATAATAAGCGAGTAAAACAGATAAGCGAGTGGAACACTTTCCTTAACCTTTAAAATAAAAATCGCTATAAAAATATAATAAACTATCTAATTAATTAAAACTTATCGCTATACTCTTCCCCAGACGTCTCAATCACTACCTGACAGGTCCTTGCATTATGGCCGGGCTTGCCGCAGACACCACAATGCCGAACCCCCGGTCGCGCCGACCTCCCTTGACCACCACTCCGCGACGATTCGGCCATAACCTGCGCATTAATATCCATTTGATCAATTGCCTGCCTTCCTTCATCCAGAGTCATCTTACCTCTTTTCTATAGGCGGGTCCTTTTTGCCCTCCGCCGCCGGCTTAGTATCTCATTCGCCTGTCGAAGGTCTTGGACCTCAGACCTTAATAAGGCATTCTCATGCATTATTGCCTTTGTTCCTTTCGAAAGAGACTTTAGGGCTTCTAGAATTGACTCAGGGGAGCTGCTTTGATGCCTTCTGATTCGTCTTTCAAGGTATTCAGACTGAGACCCGGCCTCAAGGATGGTCTTTGGGGTCTTTGAGACCCAAGGGTTAGAGGGGCCAGCCTCCTCCTCAACCGGCGTTGGAGTCCGTAGCTGCACATCAAGCTTTGAGACCACACTTTCCGGGTCAAGAGGAATAAGCCCGGCTCCTTTAAAACCTCCCTTGATATTTCTTTTTGTCATAGTGGCTTGATATGCGGCATAAAAGGCCGGAAAGAACTCAGTCTTCGAAACGTGGGTTATAGAGCATCTGATTAGATGCTCTATTTCTCGACCGTAAGCCTTTTTGAGTAGCCCAAAGCACCTAACGTCAAGAGGCTGAAGTAGATGAGATGAATGAGGCGGCATATAAAGCGTGATGATATTGTTCTCCTCGCAATATATCTCAAAGTCGGCCGAGTGGTGGCTTTTATGCCCATCGAGGATCAGAAGACGATAGGGACCAGTTGATCGGTTGGTTGTGTGCCGATTGAAGTGCTTTAGCCACTCGAGACCTATCTCGTTATCGGTCCAGCCATTTTTAGACGTCGCAATAGCCCAATCGCCCGGGAGGTTGCTTTCTTGGTACCAATTGGCGAGGTGATATTGGCCCGTAACCACGATGAACGGCTGGATAGCCTGGCCTTCCGCATTGATCGCCTGAATGACTGTAACCCATTCCCGGTCTCCAGGCTGCACTAATTTCGGTCTTCCACGCCTTTCTGAGCCTGTGACGACCATTCCGCTCTGAATCAGGCCTATCATAAAGCCGGTCTCATCAAAGTTATAGATATTACCCAGGGTAATACCATATTTCGCGATTGTATTCTCCACGAGCCTAAACCAATCGCGAATAATAGCTGGATCTTCGCATTTGGCTCTCTGATAGTCGTATTTACGAAAAAAACGCGTCTTAAGCTCTTGGTGTCGCTTAATGAAGTTAGAAGCCCAGCGCTTGCCGATGGGTGGCGCGTCGCGGTCGGCGAGCAATCGATTAGCCATTTCTTCAACACCACGCAGTCGCGGGGGAAATCCTCGCGAATCTAGGTCGAGAATGAACTGAATAATGATCTGTTCCTCTAGATCAGATAGTTTCCGTGACTTTGGTATAGTATCGCGTGGAGAAAGAATGCCCTGCTGCCGGCGCCATAGCATCGTAGGACCAACTTTATAGATCTTTGCGGCGCATCGGAGAGATAATTTTGGGTCATTTTGAAGGGCTTGAAGAGCAAGAAGGATATTAGCTTCTTTATTTGACTGTGACATACTGGGTGGTTAGGAATCAATTGATTAAATAGAGATGATGTTAGTTGAGGGATTTTTGTTCCACTCGCTTGTCTGTTCCACTCGCTTATCATGTACGTTAAAGGAATTTTATTAAAATTCTATAGAAAATATAATATACTTTCCTTATTAATTAAATAATAATAAATATTTTTTTTAGAATTTTATATATTTTATAGCGCGTTTTAGAAAAATAAAAATTAGCTATTTATTACTATATAATATAGTGCGACGCTTGGTTAACTGCGACGCTCGCTTATCATATATATTAACTATTATCTATAATTAATTTTAACTTATAGTAAATATAATTATAAAGTATAGCATTTAATTAAATAATATTTAAAACTTTAATAAGACTAGCTTTCTTATAGGTATAATTATAGCTAAAATAGTTATTATAGGCTCAGAAAGGCATTTAAAGCTAAAATCAGTACAGCTTAGAAACCGGGAATGGATTATAGTCATTTAAGCAATTAATGCAGAAGGCTAGGCAATCCAGCTATTTATCATCAGTGCGGGCTAATATTACCTCGCTAATTAGTACTAAGAAAGCAACCTCCCCGGCGATTGGGCTATTGCAACGAGCCAAAATGGTTAGACTAATAATAATATCAGTCTTAAGTAGCTAAAGCACTTTAAATAGTATATAAGTAACCAATCAGTTAGTTCTTATTATCTTCTAATCCTTAATTGCTATAAAAGTTACTACTTTATTAACTTTAAGAGATATTATAAAGAAAAAAAGATTATTATACTTTATATGCCGCCTTATTTATCTTATTTACTTTAGCCTCTTAATATTAGATACTTTAACCTACTTCAGTAGGCTTATAGTCAAGAAGTAAAGTATTTAATTAGATACTCTATAACCTATATTTCTAAGACTAAGTTCTTTCTAGCCTTTTACGCCGCATATTAGGTACAACGATCGTGTAGGTCCGAAGGAGATACACAGGTCGTGCGGGTTTATGTTGGCAGTGAATCAGGTCGCGTACTCTAAGAGTAAGTGCGTAAGTCACGTCTGGTAATATGCTCAAGGGTATTAAGTATAACCAAGTTATATTAATAGCTGAGGTAGCTAGTATATAAGAAAGTGCTAATAAGTGTGTTCTATATACTCCAAGATGGCTTAGGACCGAAGCTATTAGACTTCGGTCCAGGGTAGGACCGAGTATTTATATATTCGGTCCCAGGACTGATAGGAACGAAGTTCAGTCCCTTCAGTCCCTTACTTAGTCAGTCCCTTCTGCCAGGTTTCCCCGCCTGGCGTATGTCATAGCCGTGACATTAGGCTACTATAATAAAAAGAAATATTTAGTTAGCCTTTAGAGGAGCTAAGCTTATTCCTCTTAACCTAGAAAGTATAGTCTCAAAGCTTAATATATAGCTATAGACTCTAATGCCTACTAAAGAGGTAGTTAGCCCTATGACCCCTTAGGTATTAAAGACCTTAAAGACTGTGCTTAAGGCTAATTCTTAGTCTAAATACCTTAAAAGATAAATTAAGAGGTATTATAATAGCTCTCTAGAGTTAATTATTATAGCTATTATTAAAGACTTATATAAAAAAGGTCTTTTATATAAATAATTCTAAGAAATTTAACTTATAAAATATAAGTCTAATTACTAACACTATTTAATAATATGCTTACCTAAGCTATAACTACTTAAATAAGCGAGATATTACGGAGTTATATAAACTTCCCTCCTAGGTCATTCCAGACATATAGGGTAAGTCACGTAACCCAGACTTAGGGCTTTATTTAAAGCCCGATAACGCCATTAAAGCCGCTCTTCTTATATAAGTATTTTCTATCCGGTTTCTAATACCTTAAATATAAAACCCTATAAGTTTTATTATTCTTATACAATAGCCCGGCTATTAGCTATCTAATTAATATATACTATATATAGTTAAAAGGCCTCAAAAAGGAGCTATCCAACAGTATAACTTTTATCCAAATCAGGCTAATAGATTCCAAACTATTAGTTATAAAAAAATAGCTTTCTCTTAAAATAGTTTTTCCTTCCTTAGATCTTTATACACAAAAGCAATATAAGCATAAAGACAACTAATCAGGAGCTAGCCTTCTACCCTATACTCTTATCTATCTTATAACCCACTTTTATTAGCCTATAATCTCTTATCTAGCTAATCAGCTTTTTATAAAGACTAAATCCTCTGCCTATTCTCCTCCTATTTTAATTACCTACCCTACACCTTATTCAGACCTTATAGTCTATATTTTTCAGTCTTTTACAATTATATATAAGGTTACCTTATTAATTACTAAGAACTAAGACCTTTAATAGGCAAATAAGATATTAAGCCAGCGCCATAGGGCAAAAAGAATAAGACTATAAAAAGGAGAGGTAATAATAGTAAATTAGGCAAGGTAAGTAATTAATTAAATAAATATAAATATATAGGTAGTTATAGAATTATTAAAAAGTAATAGTCAGGGAAGGTTAGTTAGGCTAGGTATTTAGCAATATAATATATATAATAAGCCTAGGCATAATATAAGAATATATTAAATAGTAATTAAGATATCTAGGAAAGAGTATAATAAGTAATTTTAATTAATTAGATACTTTATAGTTTTTTTTTACTTATTTATAATAATAAGAGTTAAGTAAAGTAATTTACTTATTTAGATAATTTACTTACTTATTATATATATTAGATATAATATATATAATAAGTATACATCACAGGTAAGTATATATTATACTATATTATATAGGCAAAAATAATAAAACCTTTAATTTCTAAAACTAAGTATAAAATATTTAAAAACTTAAATAAAGTATTTCTAGCTATTTAATTAAAAATAAAACTATATAATATTTTCTTTATATTTTTAAAAATTACTTTTTATAAATAAATAATAATTTATATAATATAAATAGGTTTTTTTATATTAGCTTAATAATAATTTTTTAAAAATCTAAGAAAAGTTTTATTATTTTTATATTATATAAAAAGCCTAACTCTTTAGTTTTAGCTTATAAAAGTTTAAATTAAATTTTAAAATTTTTTTAAATATATTCTTTTAATATAAAAATATAATTATAATATATATTAACTTATAATATATACTTACTTATAATATATACTTATTATATATATTATAAGTAATAATAAAAGTTTAAATTAAATTATAAAAATTTTTTTAATATATTCTTTTAATATAAAAATATAATTATAATATATATTAACCTATAATATATACTTACCTATAATATATACTTATTATATATATTATAAGTAATAATAAAATTTTTAAGGAGTAATAATTAAAAAGATTAATATAATTAAGGGTTTAATACTATAATATATATAATAAGCCTAACGTACTTGATAAGCATGTGTCTCAGATAAGTATGTGTCTCAAGTATACTGTGCACTAAAAGTACAGATTTCTAAGCTTAATAAAAATAGCTTTAAGATAGCTACAAACTTAAAAAAAGCTGTTTTAGGTATTTAACTATTATATTAACTATATATAATTTTAATAGACTTTTAGAAAAGCTTCTTTATAGAGAAATAGCTTATTACACAGTGTAAATAGACTTTTTAAATACTAGCTTACTAAGATTTTTCTAAAAATATATAAAAATTATTATAAGTAGCTTATTATATAAAATAACTAAAGTTTTAATTCTAGCTATTTTAGGCTTAGCTTGGTTTTATAAGAGCTTTTTTAAAATTGCGATTTAAGGTGTAAATGTTAATGGGACATATGCTTGTCTGGGACATAAGCTTATCATGCACGTTAATTATAATATAAAAATATATTAAATAATAATTAAAATATTTAATAAAGAGTATAATAAGTAGTTTTAATTAATTAAATAATTTATATTATTTTTATTATAATTTCTATCTTAAGAACTAAGATTTTTAATTATTTTACTTATTTAATTATTTTACTTATTAAATATATTAATATAAAGTTATAAAATAATATATTAATTAATAATATATTATAATTAATTAATACTTAATTAATTATTTTTTTTAATATAATATACTTAATAAGCGAGTTAATTAAACAAGTGAGTTAATTAAAAATCTCTTAACCTATATCCTCTCCATTTAATCAATTAATTCTCAACCACCCAATACATCACAGTCAAATAAAGAGGCTAAAATTCTTCTTACACTTCAGGCCTATCAAAATAACCTAAAACTAAGTCTCCGACGCACCACAAAGGTCTATTAAGTTAACTATAGCACTCTCTTCTACCAATATAATAGCATATAAGCCCGAGCTAATATTATCCCTAATTCACGCAAATTATCTAATCTAGAAGAATAGATTATTATCTAGTTTATTCTTAACCTAGACTCATAAGGATTTCCCCTGCGACTATATAGTATTAAAGAAATAGCTAACTAATTACTTACTAACCGCGACGCATTACTAGTTAGTAAGCGCTAAGCTAAGAACTTTATTAAGCGATATATAAAACTTAAGATATATTTCTTTTATAAATATAACTACTAGAGAGCTAAGTATAAAAATCTAATTATTATTTATAATTAGTTTAGGCTCATAAAAAATATAATCACAAAGTATAGCATCTAATTAAAAAATATTTATAACTTTAATAAAACTAACATATATAATAAGCAAGTGGATTAGACAAGCAAGTGGATCAATTTGCCTCATAGAGGGATTTATACCTAATATAAAATTAGTTTAAAAAATTCTAAGAAAATCAGGCTAAGCCTAAAATAGCTAATATTAAAAGTTTAAGCATATTATCTACTAAGATATTAATATTAATTTTTATATATTTTTAAAAAAATCTTAGTAAACTAGTATTTAAAAAGTCTATTTATACTATATAAATAGCTATTTCTCTATAAAGAAACTTTTCTAAAAATCTAGCAAAGTTATATATAGCTAATATAGTAATAAAATACTTAAATCGCTTTTTTTTAAATTTATAGCTATTTTATAGCTATTTTTATTAAGCTTAGAAATCTCTACTTTCAGTGCACAGTATGCTTAATCTACTTGCTTGTCTAATCCACTTGCTTATTATATATATTAGCTTTATGATAGGCATAATTATAAGTAAAATAGTCATCATAAGCATAAAATAGCATAAAAGACTAAAATTAATATAGCCTAAAAGCCAGAAATGGGTTATAGTCATCTAGGCGATTAATATAGAAAGCTAAGCAATCCAGCTATTTATCATAATTACAAGCCAATATCATCTCACTAACTAATACTAAAATAATAACCTCCTAGGCAATTAAGCTATCACTATAACCTAAAATAGCTAGACTAATAATAAGATAAGCCTTAAGTAGCTAAAACACTTTAATTAATATATAACTAACTAATTAAATAATACCTATTACCTTTTAATTCTTAATACGCATAAAAGTCACTACTTAGCTAACTTTAAGATATATTATAAAAAAAATAATATTATCACGCTTTATATACTACCTTATTTATCTTATCTACTTTAGCCTCCTAATATTAAGTACTTTAAGCTATTAAAAAAAGCTTATAATTATAAAATATAATATCTAATTAACTACTTTATAACTTATATTTTAAAAACTAAGTTTTTTCTAGCTTTTTATACTATATATTAAGCTATTATAATAATAAAAAATATTAAAAGAGGTTTTAAAAAAGCTAGGCTTATTCCTCTTAACCTAAAAGATATAATCTTAAAGCTTAATATATAGCTATAAACTCCAATACCTACCGAGGAGGAGGCTATCCCCTTTAACCCTTAGGTCTTAAAAATCCTAAAGATTATCCTTAAGGCCTAATCTTAGTCTAAATACATTAAAAAAAAATTTAAAAGGCATAAAAATAGCTCTCTTAAATTAATTCTAAAAGCATTAAAGTCTCTTTCTAAGGAAATAAAGGCAATTATATATAAAATAGCATTAATAAGGGCTAAGATCTAAGACCTTCGATAAATAAATAAGATATTAAGCTAGCGCCAAAGGGCAAAAAGGACCCACCTATAAAAAAATAACTTTAAATAAAGAAAAATAAGTAATTAATTAAATAGATATTCATATATAGGTAATAGCTAAATCATCGAGAAGTAGTAATTAAGAAAGGTTAGCATAACTAGGTATTTAGCGCTATAGTATCTATAGTAAGCCTAGTTATAATATAAGAATATATTAAGTAGTAATTAAGATATCTAGGGAAAAATATAATAAGTAGTTTTAATTAATTAAATAATTTATTATATTTTTATAATAATTTTTATTTTAATAATTAAAATTTTTAATTAACTTATTTATCTAATTAACTTACTTATTAAGTATATTATATAATTAAAATATTTTTTTATAAATTTATATTAAAAATAAATTAAATAAAATTATATTTTTTAATTAATTAATTATTATAAATAATAAGTAATATTATATTAAAATTAAATATATTTTTATTAATAATATAAGATTTAATAATAAACCTTATAAATAATAATAATTTATTAAAAACTTAATTTTAAAATATTTTAAATAATTTATAAAATAAAAAATATATTATTTTTATTATTAAAATTTATTATATTAATATATATAATAAATATATATTATAAGTAAATATATATTATATTTATATTTTTACTTTTAAAAATATATTAAAAAGTTTTTTAATATTTAATTTAAGCTTTTATAAACTAAAACTAAAGAGTTAAGCTTTTTATAAAATATAAAAATAATAAAACTTTTCTTAGATTTTTAAAAATTATTACTAAGTTAATATAAAAAAACCTATTTATATTATATAAATTATTATTTATTTATAAAAAGTAATTTTTAAAAAATTAAAGAAAATATTATATAATTTTATTTTTAATTAAATAACTAAAAATACTTTATTTAAGTTTTTAAATATTTTATACCTAGTTTTAAAAATTAAAGGTTTTACTATTTATACCTATATAATATAGTGCGACGCATACTTACCTATAATATATACTTATTAAATAATATTTATAATAAGCAAGTGGATTAGATAAGTAAGTAGATTAAGTATATTATATATTAAAAGTAGAGATTTCTAAGCTTAATAAAAATAGCTATAAAATAGTTATAAATTTAAAAAAAGCTATTTTAAGTATTTTACTATTATATTAATTATATATAATTTTATTAGATTTTTAGAAAAGTTTCTTTATAAAGAAATAACTATTTATATAATATAAATAAACTTTTTAAATACTAGCTTATTAAGATTTTTTAAAAATATATAAAAATTAATATTAATATCTTAGTATATAATATACTTAAACTTTTAATATTAGCTATTTTAGGCTTAGCCTGATTTTCTTAGAATTTTTTAAACTAATTTTATATTAGGTATAAATCCCTCTATGAGGCAAATTGATCCACTTGCTTGTCTGATCCACTTGCTTATTATGTATATTATATTATATAATTAAAAATTAATTAATTAATTAAAAATTTTTAAAATAAAAAAAAAATTTATATTTACTTATTTACTATACTCGCTTATTATATATATTATATATTTTTATATATTTAATATACTTTTATAAAGAGCCCTCCTTTATAATAATATTATCCCTGGCTTTAAGCATTGCCTCACTCTCAAGTATGCATTTACCCGCTATTCCCACCGCTCCTCCCTTAACCATCACGCTCTCTGCCATTATTAACAAGCCAGGTCAATCAACGCCCATTCATTTCGTGGGCGCTCCATATATCACCATGTCTATCCCGAATGAGGCCCTGCAAAAGGTATGAATTCCCTTCCCTTCTTCTGCGCAATGCCGTCCTTCTCCAGACCGGGAGTCAGCCTCCAGTGTCACCTTTTTGCTAATGCTCGAACAGCTGGTCCGGGAGATCGAGAGCCAGGCTATTGCAGCTCAGCAACAGATCGGCCTGGCCCGTACCCAGATGACTGCTAAGCAGCGAGAGCAGCGCCTCGTTAAGCTGACTCTGAGCGAGATGGCCAGCTTGCCTGAGGACGCCGTTGTCTACGAAGGTGTCGGGAAAATGTATGTACCCTGCCCCAAACCCCCGCGATATCACCCATCATCCATTCCCAACCCCGCACCAGCATTTTTCCGTGGCCTAACGTCGGTGGTGTTTGTTTGCGCCTGTTAGGTTCGTTTCGCTTCCCGTAGACTCCCTACGACAGAAGCTTGAGGGTCAGACACAAGGTCTGGAGAGTGAGGTGGACAAGCTGAGCCAACGCTTGCTGTATCTGGAGACAACACACAAGAACAGCCGCGAGCACATCGAGCAGATGCTCCGCGCCAAATAACTTGAGCGCCAGGATGCTCGCCACAGGTTTGGGTGTTCCATATCTACCTTGGCTGCCTCTTGGCTACTTCTTGGTTCCATCCTAGCCGCTGCTTCTCCACGTCGAGTCACGTTGGGTGCCGAGCCGCCGACGCCTTCAAATGCAGAAAAAACTGTTTCAATTGCCGCCCACCTTCTCGGTGCCGCCATGACTCTTGCGTCCCCAGCCCTACCGCTGCGCCGCACGCTCTGAGCCCACTTGATACCGACGTGACCACCTCGACCCGGGTGGTTTTGCAGTGTGGCTTTCTTGGACGGCCTCCCCTTCACTCGGAATCACCTGGATGGCTGTGCAATATGCAAGACGCACGACAGGCAGCCAATGCGACTATGCAGATTTGGCCCCCAATGCTCCTCTCATCACAATGACCACAATGACTTCATGCTTGTTACACTCGGCCTCCAGCTTCCAGCTCCTCAGCGGCCTTCGACATGTACATAGTTTCTCTTATCATCTCATGAATTAAGCAATCGTGGTCATTCTCTGAAGCTTGTTGACTTCACTTCAGTCTTGCTCACCGCCGGTTTCATCGTCCGCTATGAACACCCAGATCGTTCCCTCGGCCCAACCATGCTCGATAAGCTAAAAGACATTTGATCGACTAGCGCTGCGCCTTTTTGCATCTCGCACTTCTTCGAGGGACCAGGGACCATGCGTTCAAGCCGGATTTCAGCCCCCACCTGAGTTTCAGCCCCGCCTTCGCATGTCCAGCCCTACCACGGTCCCATGCCGCGACGGAGGACGCCCTGTGTCGGATGTCTGCTTACGCCCTCCTACTTACTTCTTTACTCTTCTCCTCCCCTCCTCTTGTTATCCTTCCTCATATTTCTACTCTTGCCATACCTTGAAAGTCTCATCCCAAGCTCTTCACCAAAGCAACAAGTCTCTTTCCAAACACAGAGACATCGTCGCCTTAGTCCTCTCATCTGCTTGCTTATCTACCTCTCACCAACTTCACCTCACTCTCGGTGTTGGTTGCCTGGAACAATGAGTAGAAGCAGCTACAGTTACACTGACTCCGACGACGAAGACTACGACATCCACGTCCGTCGACGCGGCCCATCACCAGGTGGTGTCCGCTATGTCTCGGGTGGGCAGCGCCCTCACAGCTACTACGATGCACCTGCCGGCCCTAGTCGCCTCGGACCTGATCGCCTCACCACTGTCATATCCCGATCCAAGTCCCGTGAGCGCTCTCGGTCCCGTGACCGTCGCACCAGTAGCCCTCCACTACCAGCTCCCGTCATCATCAACAACCGAATCTACAACGACTTCTCATCTGACGACGATGACGACGATCGCCGAAAGCAGGTTGTGCGACGATCTTCCCGTCGGCGTCGCTCGCACTCTCGGTCTCGATCGGGTTCCTCATCATACGTGGCGCAGAAGGAATGGGAAGTAGAGCGAGCCCGCAAGGAGCTCGAGGATATGCGCCTCGCTAGTGCCCGCGAGAAGGATGAACAGAGAATGGTCAAAGGCTACCGCGAGGAGTGGGAGGCTGAACAGTCTCGCAAGGAACTGGAGAAAATACGTCTTGCCAGCGCTCGAGAGAGAGATGAGCAGCAATTGATCAAGGGCCACCGAGAGGCATGGGAGGCCGAACGATCCCGCAAAGAGCTGGAAAAGACGCGCCTTGCAAGCGAACGTGAGAAGGATGAGCAACGACTTGTCAAGGGCTATCGTGAGGAATGGGAGGCTGAGCAATCTCGCAAACAGCTTGAGAAAGTCCAACTTGCCAATGCCCGCGACGATGATGAGCGTCGCATCGTGGAGAAATACCGCAAAGAGGAAGAGTTAAAACAGTCCAGACGTGAGTTGGACGCGATGAAGAAAAAGGAAGCCCGAGAAGCAGAGGAGGAACGCATCATGAAGGCGATTGATCTGAAGCGACTTCGAGCAAAGGATGCCGCCAAGGCGGAGAGCGACCGCCGCGAGAAGGAGGCTAACGACGCAGTTGAGGAGTACAAGAGAAAGGAGCTACAGCGCGCCATGGATGAGAAGAAACTCAAAGACCAGAAGGAACGAGAGGCAGCCGAAGCCGTTGAGAGGTACAAGCGAGAAGAGAAGGAACGCATCGCCAAGGAAAAGGCTGAGAAGGAGGCCAAGGAGAAAGAGTATCAGAAGCGACTGCGGGAAGATCTCGTCAAGTCTGGGCTCGACGATGAGGCAATAGACGCCATCATGAAGAAGGAAAAGATCAAGAAAGAACCTTCGCCCCAGCCACCCTATCGTCCCCTACCACATCATGGGATGGTTCCCAACATGGGTCAGATTAGCCATGTCCCTCATGGCGCTCCTGTCCCTCATACTGGACTCGTCGGTCCCATCGCCCACCCCAACCACGTCGTCCACACCAACCAGGCTGCCCCTATGGCCGTCGCCCAAGGTCCCCGACCGACCTACACTCGCATGGCTCGTCGACATCTGTCGATCGAGTCATTGCGAGCCTACGGGGTTGAGTTTGATCTCGATGACGTACGTGTCCCTTGCCCGTCCCAGTTTATGCCAGATCTCGAACTAACATTACCTCAAGGATCCCGAGTACGTCTTGATCAAGCGTTGGGTGCCCGAGTGGGAACAAGACCAGCTGTGGAAGCACACCAAGTACATCCGCCAGAAACGCGGCAAGATGCTGATGATCGAGGAGAAGAAGCATGGCAGAGATGACCCTGAGTTTGAGTGGGTGCGGAAAAAGAGTGACAAGAAGGAGCGTCGCAGAAGCAAGTCGCCGTCGCTCTTGATGTATTTGGCTGGGGCACGCCCGGCTTAGACCTGAAAGGTCGGATTAGGTATGAGATGTGAAGCTTGTTTTTTTTCTTTTTTTTTTTTTTTTGTATATGCAGTTCCTGAGCGCTAGCCATCTATTTTATATGAGATGAGTTGTTGTTACAGTTGTTGTACAAATACCAATTCACCTGGCCCGACGAATCAATTCCTCATAGACAGTCCACGCCAACGCCGAACTCATCGCCTTTCGGCTCATACGCAGTGCAAGACCATCCCAAAGTGAACGAACGCCTTCTTGCGTCACCATTCTATACCAAGCATGCCAAATGTTCCTATACTCCTGTGGCTGCAACTGGATTCGTGTCTTAACTGCATCGAAGGGATTGGAAACAACCGAGCATGCTCCGCCGGCGAGCATGGCTGAGGTGAAGTTGACAGAACTAGCAAGAGTGGCCTGCATCTTGGTCGGGCCGTCATCAGACGAAGCCCGAGGCTTTGCTGCCAGAGAGCCCAGCTGTGACTTCAGCATCTCGTAAAAAAGCACATACATTCCAGCGTAAGGTGCATCTCGGAGTGCTGTGGCGCCAAATCCTGAAAAGAAACCACGCCACCCATCTGTCCGCCGAATATCGAGAGCTGCAGATGCGAGGGACGGATACGAGTAGAGGCTAGATTCGAACCGAACCTTGATGACGGTCAAAGGCATCAATACAAATCCAGCAAATGTCCTCGCAATGGCGCCTGATACCAGGTTGCCAGAGTTGGTGAGTGAGGGCAGGACGGAGGAGCCACCCTGAGTCTGGAGCCGACGTCCCAGGATGCCCGTCCGCTGGGCGTGTTGGCGAATAGCATTAAGTGAAGTGAAGTAAAGGGCTGAGCCAAAGCCCGTTCGTAGGGCAGATGGAACAGTGCCTCTCCAGAGAGACTGCACCAGGCTTGAAGACTGCCTGATGTCACGTAGCGTGGCGGTGAGTGATGAGCCTCCAGACTGCTGAACCCGGGTCTTGAGTAGGTCTAGAGGCTGAAGAATGACCGCAGAGGCAACTCCGGAGCCGAGGCCGGAAACAAAATGGCGAGCTGGGTGGTCATGTCAGGGAAAAAATTGACCAGGCAGATCGAGGCCGATGAGCGCCGGGTGTGCCGGTCGCCATTGGGCCTCGTTGGAAGGCATACCTGGGTTTGCTGGCCGTGAGGCTCGTTGCTCAGTCATTGGTGGGGATGCAACGGCATCATTATGCTGCGCTGGGGAACTGGCAATTGTGAGGCCCATGGCTAGTCGCAGACTCCGGCCACATGTCGGGGAACTGATTGAGTGACGTGACAGGATGAAATCGGACCAAGAGTGTCAGACCCCGTTTCGTGACGTTGCCCCACTTTGTTGCATCGGGCACGTGTGGATTGCATTCAGAGGTTGGCCCAAAAGACCATCTCAACTCGCGACGCTAGCATGACTGCCTCGATAGTCGCCTATGACTGATTCAAGGCGTCCAGCAAGAAGGCGATGTCGCTTGACCAGCTCAACCCACTCATCGACGCCAATGGAGGCGAGAAGCATTCCGAAATCAGCCCCCAGTCTGCCAAGACTACCCGCACAGTAGAGGACCTGCGTCAAAATGCTCTCCCTTGACGTCTGGTCTTTGACTGTAGGCAGATAAATGCGTAGAGTCTCGACGAGCATCTCAACGAGGTGTAGGGGAAATGTGGCCATTGGCGACGGCAACAATCGCAAGGGGTCGGCATCGTGCTCAGCTGGTGGAGCAAAGCTCGAGCTTATACTCTTGAAGACAGAGACTATGCTGAAGCTATGCTCACGGAAGATCTCAATGAACCGTTTGAGATAGCGCTCGGTCTGTTGCCCACCAGACCATGAGCTAGCTGACTTGTCCTGTCGAAGGCGTTCCTCGTCGGCAAGATCTCTGAGGGGTTCCAACGCTTCCAGTGTCGTCAAAAGCGTGGCCAAGCGACAGACCAAGAAAACGGCAGGGAGGGCATCCTCAGTTGGTGTGTCCGTAACCAGGTCTGGGACGATGCGCTTCAGCCAGCCGATCGTCCTAACAGCGGCAGCCAGCTTCAGATTGGGCGCCTTCAACGTGCCAACGAGATCAGCTGCCATCTGTCGAATGGCAGCGTCCGCCTCCTCCAGGACCGATGTGACGAGGGGTGAATCTGGGTAAAGGGATGCCAGGCGACGGACGTGGGCATAGAGCTCGAGAGTGGACGAATGGTTGACAGGGATGGCCGAGACAGCAGATGAAAGAAGCAGGGGCATCTCCATCACATCGACAAGGCGCTCCGAGTTTCGAAGGAGTAGCAGGGCCTGTTTTCTTCGAGCCAGCAACTTGCTCTCGCTCGCCTTTCCAAAGGCAGACGAGAAGTGCTCTGCCTGCGCATCAAGGCGAGGTACTGCTTGGACAAGATCGGAAGCTCGCTGGGCCAGTGTTGGCAGCGACTGCCGTAACGTGGCATGGCTGGCTGCCGACTCGACGACGGGTTTATGTGACCGCTTCGAAAGTGCCTGGACAGCCAGGAGGAGTGAGTGGGACGTCTGGGAAAGGACCTGAGGCTCGGAGGTTTGTAAGAAGTCGGACTGCTGTTCTGCAAGGTACGTCAGATACTCCAATGCGCCAGGGTCAGCCTGCTGGTCGGGAGCGAGCAGGTCTCGCAGTGCCTCAGCCATGATGACCAAAGGGGTATGATCGTAGAACTGAGACGAGCTCGGGTGGCCTGCAAGAGTGGGCGGATCAGGAAGCCGAACGACGCGGCCACGTGGAGTCGATCTCTGTCCGATATATGCGTGCCAGGTCCGTTTAGCCGCGGGGAGTCGATGAACTAGTGTAGCGAATGTGTGTTGCGTCCGTCGTGATTGTATCTGGTGCTCTTAACGAGTGAGGTGGCAGCTGGCAGCTGGCTGACAGGAGCTGGTGGGGTGGTAAGGAAGACGGTTGACATACTGCCACATCAGGTAGGTCCCCTGATTACCTAAGGCTGGAGCTGCTTCCCCAACATTGATACATTGCGTAGTTCAAGCCTATTGAGGACTAGAGGAACGGCCGCTAATGCCCAGAACGGTTGGGGAAAGGTACGAAAACTGAAATAAGCTCCGTGATGGCTTGCGGCACACACCTGTACCCGTGCCTTCCCCACGTGAGGTTCCCCAACAGACGTGACCTGGATCTTTTTATACAGGCAGGCTGCCCGTTTTGTTCCCTGAGGCGCATTGCCTCGTCGCATTGTCTGCCTTTTTCTCTCTTTATCCCAGGCTTTCCCTCTTTCCTCGACCTACACCTTGCAACTCTAACCGCGACCGCTTCTGTGCCCCCGATCGCGACCAAACGTCAGCATGAAAGACCCATTCTTCCTCCCGCCCGTACCTTGGCTCGCCGAGAAAGCACAGCCCTGGGCTGACTTGCTCGATCTCCCCTCGCTACCGCTCCATATTCACGAGGTTCTGGCTGCTGCTCTTCTATACTCGGTCGTCTTCTGGCCAATTTCGCCATGGATATCGAATTTGCTGGCCCCGGAGCACTACTCGAAGCTCCCGCGAAAGCGACGACTGAACTGGGATGCCCACGTTGTTTCCATGGTACAGAGCTGCCTCATCAACGGCCTTGCTATTTGGGTCATGTTCGCCGATAACGAGATCAAGAACATGACTTGGGAGGAGCGAATTTGGGGTTATACTGGTGCGGCTGGCTTCATCCAGGCCCTTGCAGCCGGCTACTTCCTTTGGGACTTGGTCGTAACCAGCCTTAATCTCGATGTCTTTGGACTGGGAACGCTGGCGCATGCTATCGCTGCCCTGCTGGTGTACTCTCTGGGCTTTGTATGTCTTTCAAAACTTCCTGTGTTCTTTGCCTTCTGTACTAACCAGAATTCACTTCAGCGCCCATTCCTCAACTACTATGCCTGCGTGTTCATTCTCTGGGAATTGTCAACCCCCTTCCTCAACGTTCACTGGTTCATGGACAAGGTGGGCATGACGGGCACACGCGCTCAGCTCTACAACGGCCTCATGCTCCTCTTCACCTTTTTCACCTGCCGGCTTGTGTACGGAACGTATATGTCCTTCAGTGTCTTCAAAGACGTGTGGGCCGGCATTAACACGCACCCCAACGTCGAGGCGCTCACAACACCAGTCATGGCATTCGCACACGAGGACTCAACGGTGCCTATGTGGCTGGGTGCGGCATACCTCGCCAGTAACATCACGCTCAACAGTCTCAATTTCTACTGGTTCTTCATGATGATCCGGGCTGTTCGCAAGCGATTCGAGCCCTCATCAGACTCGCAGGACAAAACCCCAGACGCCCCAGTGACCGAGGCCGAGATCGATCTTTCTTCTATGGGAACGGGAGCGGCCAAACTTTCTGGTGGACGGCGTCGCAAGGCTTGAGTTTGTCCTTCACGGCGATTCCAATCTTCATAGATCGCCTAGTCTTATTGCAATCACGCGCGTTTCTGGTTACTCTCTTTGCTTGGTCGCTTAGATTCCTGAAGGCATGGTGCTTTGATTGCTTGGCACGGTCAATCGAGTTGCGGGGTTGCTTACTGATCTACCTACATCGTTGGCACTTGGTTAAATGCCATGAGCTGTATTATCCTTTCTTCGAGGATATGCATGTTCAGTTCTAGAGCCAGGTGCTGTTTTCTATCCCTGTCTACTATGAGTTGCGTCGTGAAAGTCAAGGGGTGGAGGGAGGTGCATCTGGTCGTCCTCGACACGATCATGCGCCGAATCTTTCGTGGGGCGCCAGTCGCCTTGTCAGCAGACTCGCGCCTTTACATTCGCTCACAGCATTGCTTAGACACATAGATTAGTATAATTAGAAGAGACCGAGTCAGGCTGCTCTGAGCCGGTCATTGATTTAGTATTACCATCGTCATACACACAACTTCTAGTAGGGTTGCCTGACAAAGACTAGATATGCATACAAGATGTGAAGAAACATGTCCAAAGCAATCGCCAACCATGACCAATAACGCGCCGCCAACAACTAGATGCTATGTATAGGCTTGCACGAGATCAGAATCCGAACGGGTTCTGGGGGGCTACAGGCGATGTTAGCAGAGAATAGGGCCAGCCAAGGATTTAACTTACTCGCTTGTGCCAAGTTTGCTCTTCGTCCGGTTGGCTGAGGAGCAAGCTTCTTGGGCTCATTTGATACACCAAAGCGGACTGGGGGTGGTGGGCCGGTCTGCTGCGGCACCAGGGGCTGGGGGGTCATCGTGTTGTTCATCGTGTTGTTCATACCGCCCATACCAGTAACCTGGGGCGGCAGACCAGGCATACCCGTTCGCTGGGGCTCGAGGGCTGGTGGCAGGTAGCTGTTGATGCCTCCAGGAGGGGCTCCGTACATAGACTGTGTGGCCGAAAACGATGGCTGGAAGCCTGTGGGCTGAGGCTGCATCGGTTGGAATTGGTTTGGCGCCTGCATTCCGGTCATCATTGGCTGCATGAATTGGCCGGCACCGGTAGGGAACGGCATCATGGGCTGAGGGCCCTGTGGTCCAGGGAATCCGGTCATGGCAGGCTGCATCTGAGCAGTGTATTGCTGCTGCAGACGAGCTTGGGTTATCTCATTCAAGCTCTGGCCAGGGAGTGCCACCTGCCCCTGCAACGCACCCGTCATCTGGGGTACCATCGGTGGGGGAGCAAATCCGCTCGGTTGAGCTGTTTGCGGAGCCGACAGAGGCCTTTGAGGTGGTGGAGGCACAAGGGATGCCTGGTTCACTGATGCCTGTGGTGGAGCAGGACGTTGTCGTGCTTGCGCGACTGACGTGAAGAAGGACGGGGTGGCGCCGCCGAGGGGTTGCGTCGTAGGCACCGACGCTGCTGTTTGCTCAGGAGCAACTTCGACCTTGGGGGCTGGAGGGGTGGGCTCAGTCTTTGTAGGCTCAAGCGGTGCTGACAAGAGCGACAACTCCTTCATGGATCCCGTCAAAGCCTGGGTTGGAGGAGGCGAGGCTGACGATGGTTCCGGGGCAGGCTTCGGCGCGGACTCGGCTGGGGGTTGCGGCTGTGATTGTGGTGGTGGCTGTTGCTTGCTGGGCTTGACGTCCCAAGCATCATCGTCAAATCCTGAAGAAGCCGCCTGGCGAGGTTCGGGGCTCTTGTTCGCTGGGCTAGTCTGTACTGGCGACTTCGCATCCTCGTCAGCAGCCTTGGAGCCGTCTGACTTGGAGAAAGCGCTAGCATCAACGACATCGCTTGTCTGAACCGCCGGCGCAGGTCGACCCTTGCGAGTGTTGTTTCGGAGTGCACCACCAGGTCCAGAGAACAAACCCCCAGAAGCACCTTCGCCATCTCCCTCCGCAAAACTAACACCTCTCTTCCCGCCACGCGTACGGCCATACTTGGAGTCCAAGTGGCGCATGACCTTGATGATATCGCCTTCGCGGAGGCCAAGAGCTCGGAGGGTGCTTGCATCGACATCGGACAAAACGCTCTCATCCATTGAATCCTTGATGAATGCCTGAGCGTAGCGCTCACACAATCCCACCGCAACCTCGCAGGACAAGAAAAACTGGAACCAGTCGTAGTCGGACTTGTTCTTCTCGATGGTCACACCGGCTGTGGTGCTAGACTCGGAGGACTTCTTCTCGGCGGTCCTAGCTCGCTTGACATCTGCCAGTGGCTTATCGTCTTCCAAAGAGATGCCTGTCAAGTTTTCAACGTACTCGAGGTCTTCACGAGACATCTTGCTGATGGGAACAGCAATCTTGACACCGTTCATCTTGTGCAGGTGAATTTTGCCGTCCTTGAGGCCCAGGAACTGGGCTTCAACGCTGAAGGATCGGGATCGATCTGTCCAGGTCCGCACCTTGGACGAGTCTGGTTCTAGGAGGTCTAGAGTCAGTATTTGATGGAATCCATAGTGCGCAAATAAGGGCGGGCAAAGGGGCGGCAGAGAGGACACTCACTAGGCTTGGACCGTGGCTGGCTGCTGCCATCGCTTCGTCCATTTTCTCGACGGCTCCGCTGTTGTCCCGAATTACTACCATTCTCTCTCGCCATGAGGCTACTACCTCGTTTGGGAAGAGGCATTCCCGGTCCTACCTGCTGAGGTTCTTTGCCCGCCTTGATGGCCTCCTTAGTCAATCGAATTTCCTCGAGGCGATTTTGCTCGACTAGCGACTTGGCAGAGTTGATGCCGGCGGACGATGACGAGATAGTACCGGTAATCTCGATGTAGCTGCTTGGGACGACGCCTTCCTTGCCGTTCTTCAGTCGGCGAACTTGCCACCACTCTTCGCTCTTGGTGTTGTCGAGGATAATAACCTCATCGCCTACGGCGACAGTTACCTCATCGTCTCCTTGGGCCATGAAGTCGTAGAGAACCTGACCCTTCTTTTGGCCACCACCACTGCTGCCCTGCGTGCCCGCCATGATCACCTCCCGGAGTCCTTCGGCACGTACAGCTCCGGCCAACTCACCCAATGCGCTGACAATTTCCTCGGCAGTGTCCTTGGCTCCTGCGTGGAAATCGACGCTCTTGCTTGGGCGGACGAGCTCCATGAAGACATGCTTCCCCTCCCGTGAATAATGCGTCATCCGGTCCGCAGTCCACTCCTGTGAAGGTCCATCTGAAGCATGCTCGGGTGCAACCAAAATCACTCCAGTCAGGAGGTTAATTCCCAGAGTGGTAGGCATCTTCTTTTTCTTGCCCATAATTGAGATCATCTCATTGATATTGTACAAGTGGAAACCGCCAGGGGTACGCTCGACATCCTGACGTCGATTAGGATCTTGGTGGAAGTGCATATTAACTGGAGAAGCCGGATGCTCATATGTCGGAGACGGCGAAGCAGGCACGCGCGGTCGAGCAGGGAGAGCAGGGGATCGGATAGGCTCGTCGTCGGATTCTGGGGGCTCGCTGAACGTAACGGAAGCGCGAGGAGGTTTCGGGGGGGCTGCAGACTGTTGAGAGGCTGCACGGGCATGCATAACACCCGCGAGAGCAGCAGCAGGACCCGCCAGAGCGGGTGCAGCGCTGCTCGGTAGGTCCGGAGATGCCGTCTCGGGCTCGGGTTCGGGGGCTGGAGCAGGTTGCGGCCTCGAAGGTAGAGCTGGGGGAGCGGGAGGCAACGACGGTGCTGGAGGTTCTTCAGAGCCACCGATCTCGATGTAATTAGACGGAACGAAGCCATATTCGCCGTCGAGGCCGGTGAGGATCCAGTCGGGGTCTGACGTATCGTACACCTCGAGCTGGGCGTCTTCGGGAAATGAGAGCTCCTCGTCGGTCTGACGCGTATAATCGTAAAGGGCGCGGGCGTGCTCTACAGGTTTGGCCTTTGGGAAAGGAAGAAAGGAGATCAGTATCATCGTGATGGCACATGAATGTGAGGCCCAGTCAAGGCCAACTCACCTGTTCAACATAGTTGTTAGGCACGAGGCCTGTCGGCTCGTCCTCATCATCAGCGCCGGCCTTCTTCTTTGCCTTCCACCAGCCATCGTCGCCATTCTTGTCGAGGACGTAGAGCAGATCACCGTCGTTGATTGCGAGCTCGCCCTCGGCCTGAGGCGCGTAGTCGTAGACGGCCCGGTACACCCCCAGAAACCCCATGTCGGAGAGTCGTGAGTCGGCTCAGTAAGCTGCACCGCGGGCGGATGTGCTTCGAGAAGGAATCCGCTGGGAATTTGCTAACGAGCAGGGCGAAGGGGAGAGGGGGGACGAGTAGAAGCGGAACGATGCGATGCGATGCGATGCGAAGTGACGCAGTGCGTCGTTTGTCTGAGGAGCGAGCAACAGCTAGGTATGGACCGACCCGACGCACCTTCCCCCTACCAAGTTCGAGAACCTGAGCCTCCTGGACAAGTCGTTAGGTAGGTGCCTACCTGTTTAGGCATAGCGCCAGCGTGGTTAAGTTGGTGTCGAATTGACGCTGTTCGCGCACACAGTGATATACCTAATTCGCTACTATCACGGTGCGAATTTTGCGTCACCCCTTACTTTGGCAGCATTTTCTTCATTGCTTCGGTGACGAGGTGGTTGGGCTTCCATCCAAGGTCGAACCCTGGAACTCCACTGGATCCCCCGCAAGCAGGTCCAACGTCAGCTCCCTTCCATAGGCCCTTTCCAGAAGATGGATTTGTACACAGCATGCCTCAGCCACATGCTTTCGTCAACATCGCCGCCGTCTCACCGGCCTACTTGCTCACCTGCGCTGCGTTCTAGGCACCTAACGTCATGCAAAGCAACCGAAATAAGTGCCGTGGCCGAGAAAATAGACATATGGAGTACCAGGTTGCTCAGATAAGTTTATCCGGCTGTCGCGGATGAGCAAGGAGCAGGACAACCTTACACAACTGCATATGCATCTGTTTGCAGGTATTCCAAGTTCCCCACTACGCAACTTGCAGTAAGCAACAAGGCTTTTGCACCACTGTTCAATATCGTATTTGAAGCAGAAGTCACCATTGGGTCAATCACGGTGGGCGATGTTCTTCAAACTTCATATACCGTTGTCCAAAATCCCGGAGCCACTCTCTAGCACAGCCCAGCACCTCAAAAGCCCATATCGCTGAGGTACAATATGTCTAGAGCACAAACCCACATGTGGTGTGCTCATCTTCTACGCACATACTTCACCTATGCATCCATGAGAGCTGAAAGACTATCAGTTTCGAAAGCCAGGCCTGGGGGCCGATTAACCAAGAAAAGACCCATTCTACAGTTCCCAACCGTACCTATTTGATCAGAGTCTTGAAAACGTTACTGTCTATATAGTCCCGCCGTGTCAACCCAACCTATACCAAACTCACATGACTCTACGAACCTATCCAGTGTGCCTTGCGCAAGACATTTCGCTGCCTAGTGATATCCAATCAGGATGTATCGGGCCCAAAAACATCGTCAGATGTCGTCCGGCCTTCAGCAGCTTGGCCCAAGTTGCGGAGGCTACCAGTGCGATGTCCTCGTGTGAAGATTCCTGGGAACATCCTCGGATCACTTCCCGACAGGTGAAGATCTGCCATGGCATCGCTAGTCCAGGTCTGGTCTCGGCCAGTCGATAATCCAGTAGGTGATCCTACGGTTGCGGCATGATAGCTAGCCGACGGGGACGCTTCCACATTCGAGGGCTCATCGCCAGAGGGAAGACCCGCGCCGGTAGACTGCCCAGCCATGTAGACTGCTGACTCTGACATCTTACTATCAGTGCCACCAGGTTGGGCTGAGAGCTCGCTGTTAGCATTGTAGTGGACATATTTTGCTAGCCTGTGAGGTAAAGGGTTAGCGCCAGGAAGAGCATCAAGAGACCAAGGTTGTGACTTACACCTCCCTCTCCTGCATCAGTGTGAAGTGCCGGAACTCTTCACGCCGGTCAGGAACATTTGTCTTGACCATGGTGTTTCCTTCTCGGCCCGGCTTGTCACAGCCTGGTCCCAGCCACTGCTCCTTGACAGACAACTCGTAGCCACTCTGCTTGACCGAGTTCTTCGCCAGCTCGCACATGTCGACGGGACTCAGCTTGTAGATCTGCGCAGCCACTGCATATTCCTCAATGAGAGGCTCCTTTGTGAAGGCAAACTGCAAAGGATCATCCGTAGAAAGTGACACGTTCAAGCCTCGCTTGAAATACTGGTGGAAGGGGTTCCGTTCATATGCCAAGAACAAAGCATTGTTACTGAGCGGCGACATGGCGATGCCAATCTGTTCCAGATAAAACATGTACTGTAAAAGAGGCACCTTACGAAGGAGCAATCCGTGGCTGATGCTGTGACAGCAAAGGGCGGCAACAGCCAGATGCTCACTGTCGCCAGCCTCTCCACAATGTGGCCGTAGGACAAGAGTATTGAAGCCACGCTTCTTGCGCCAGTAGTTCAGAGATACCAGGTTAGAGTAGAGGTAGTAGATCCAATAGCTGTAGGGCGGGTTCTGCTTAGTGTCCCAGACCTTGGGCACAGGGAACTTTTTGAAGAGGCGTCGTTCAACCTTGCTCTCGTCGTCGACGCTATCAAAGCCAATGACCCTTTGGAGGAAGATGTGTAGCTTTGGGTGGCTTGAAGGGTCCTTAGTAACCTCAAAAAGGGGCTGGAAAACGTTCTTAACCACCTGCTCAAACGTCTCCATCAAGCCACTAGCTTTGTAGACGTCGTAGAGACGGGGGATCTGGATCAACCAGCGAACGTTGTGCGAGAAGAGCTTGTTGTCAACTACCCAAGCAGCGAGCTTGTCCCACTCGTCAATGGACTTGCCATAGATTGAGATTCGCCACTCAACCATCTGGTACTTGCTCGACTCAAGGTCAGAAATGACCTCCTTGGTGATCTCGGCCAAGTAGCGGCCGTGAATAAAATTGTCCGTCTTGAGAAAGATGGTACGGAGACGAGACTCGCCGATAGGGTTATACTTGAGGTTGAACTTGTCAAATCGATGGAATGAATCGGTATGAGCCTGTGAAAGTCAGCCGCGTATCTCGAAACAGCTGGATCCGGAGAACGCTAAACTTACGTGCATATCAAGAGTGTCGATGCTGAGGTCATAGGCGGTCAAGTTGATACTGGCAAAGACCTCGGCCAGGGTGAGGTGCTTTCCATCACGGAATAGAACCACCTCGTTGGGAAACTTCTTCATCTTACTCTTGATGAAGCGCAACAGATGCTTCTGATTCATGCATGCCGAGTGGTGAACGTGAGTATCAACCTTTCGAACATTGTAAAAATCTCGATGGGGCACCTTCTTGCTGTCCGCAGTTTCTTGATACTCGTTGAGAAGGACATAGAGGTTGAACTTGCCTTCAAGATACTGGAGACGTCTGAATGCGAAACTCTTGCTGGGTCCATCGGAGGAGACATCCAAGATGTCGTCCAGGTCCATGTAGAACTCCCTGATTGTGGGAACTCGGATCGAAGGCTCCTCAGCATCGCGCTCAAACACCTGGTAGACTCCACTATCATCCAGCTTGTATGTGCGCCCGTCGTTGCTGGGAAGGGGTAGCAAATCGGCAATATCAAAGTCCTCGCCGATGTCTTCGCCCGGCCTCCGCTTTCGCACTGGTCGCTTGCTCTCCCGAGTCTCTGATCGTGATTGATCACCGGATGCCTCTTTGTTGCCATTCAATCCTGCGTTCTCTTGACCAGGAATATGCTCTGCAGCACCAGCTTGATGGTGCGAACGTTGCCGCCATGCAGGCTCAGGTGGGGGAGGATAAATGTCCCATTCAGGGTCATCTTTTGGGTTATCTTCCGGCCCTTGCAGCGAAAGCGCAATGTATTTGCGTCGAAGATCCAAAATCCTTTGGATGTTCTTGGAAATGGCACTGAGCTCAGCAGTGATGTGGGGTTCAGTGTCGAAGAGACCCCCAGCAGGCAACCCAGCAGCAGGGCCGTCGCCTACTCGTGGCTCCTGCGCGATAGTTCCAGCTCGAGTAGGAGGCACTGAAGGGTGGCTAGGAGCATAAAGCGCAGGATGGGGCTCAATCCTTGTGGGCGACTGTGTGATCGCTGCAGGGTCGATAGCGGGGCCTGGCATCTCCAATCCAGGCGCAAAGGAATCAACGCGACGGCCATTGGAGTCTAGAACCATAGAATCTGCGCCATACTCGGTCGCAGGGCGAGAGCTCGAGGCCAGAAAGGGACTCTGAGGTATCGACTGGTGGCCAGCACCACCGCCACTTCGCAGATCGGCCTTGTTTCGGTGATAAAAGAACTTCGCGTCTGTCTGGCTCATCTGACGCTCAGCGACGGGATCGTAGAAGGTTGTTCTCTTTGGAAGGTCCCGCAACAACATTCCATCTTCGAGATCGTCGTCACTGTGGTCGGGGTGGGAGCCAGCGTCGGACGCTGCTTGCTCGTCGGAGGCGCCATGGCCGGTCGCTCCAGAGTCCCGGGCCTCCTCGCCTTCTTCATCCGACTCGCGAGTTCGTACGTCGAGAGCTACGGATTCGCTCTCTTCAAAAATGGCGTTGCCTGGAGCAATTATTTGGTCAGAACAGCTGTCAATTGCTGCGAGTTTGAGTCGAAGGGAGACCAAAGCATCGAGTGTAGTCGTGTTGAAGAGGGGCAGAGGAGCTACGTACCAGGCATAATGATCTTGTACACTGATCAAATCCAAGCTTATGGATAGGAAATGGAGCACTTTTGGCGCATGAATTGTCTCGCGAAAGAGAATAAATACTCCTCGAACAGTCCGGGTTTGATTGACAGAGGCGGGACGGCACGAAAGAGGAGGTCTTTGAGGAGGCGTGCAAGTAAGAAGTAAGGCAGTGAGACAAGGTATGACGGTGTGACACACCCAGAACAAGGCGGGATGTGGATGAGGGACAGGGTCTGAGGGCGTCGGTGCAATGCCCGCCGCGGGTGGGGCTGGGAGCTCCAGCGCACTAGGCCTTTTGAGGCATGTGCTTCGGTACTGGAGAGACTTATTGTACTTTGCAGCCCAAGGAGGTGGCGCTCAACGGTTGGAGGTCTCTACATCCATTATCGTAGATATTTTGTTGACACTATATCGTCTTTGGTTCTGACAGGAGTCCTTAATCTTATTCGTTTATGGGTCGGCATTGTTGAATCAGCATTAACTCAAGTCAACGAGTTGGTAGAACACTGTTTACTCAGGCAATTCGCCTGCATTCACAGTATTCAACCTCCGAGGCACCCAATGAAAGCCTCACTCTCGGTAGCTACAATACGGAACAGGGCTTTTACTCCGACTGGACAATGGTTACCACATAGGTCAGGAGGTAGTGTAACTCTTCCGCTTCTTCCAAAATGAGGCCCAAACTCGCCAGCAATGACGGGGCTCCCGGGTATGTCACGCGTTACACACGAACCCTCGATATGCCGGGCTCGAGCGTTCTAAACGATCACATGGTCCCACGCCCTCCCTAGGACATGCGACACGTTGTCGGAAATCCTTCTAGTCTTCCAAAACAACGTTATTAGTGCTACCGTGATCGACAGTTCGGTGATACGGGGTCTCATCCGGGAACCAGGACTATCCCGGACGGGAGACTACATCATCACACAGCCTCTAGGTCTCTCGACTGATTCGGAATCCGGCTACTGGTTACCGTGGGGGTACTCCGGATCAGGTTCCCCGGAATAAGGCAGGGCCCAAGGCCTGGGTAATCAGATCTCATGCGAACTATGCTCTGACTTGAAGCGAGACAGGGCTATTAAGTTGAGTCAAAGGTGATCACGAGATTCAGGGGAAAACCCAAGCTTCCTAATACGTACCCAATTGCCCAGATGAAATGTTGTTTAAGGAGAACGTAGTCATAGACATCTGACCTCCGCTCAGAATGTCGTCTCGAAGACTGCCAAGATCGTCGACCTCTGGCCGCCACTCTAATCTCACGCTCATCACCTTCCAACCACAGGGCCGTCTTTCATTATTAATTTGCAGAAAATGCATATTCGCCGTCGAAGATAGGATACCATGTGGCTTCCCCATAAGTGTACGGCAAACTGAGCTTATCAAGGACAGATATGTTGGAGTCATGAATAGATGGGTACCCAGTGGTCACCTACTTCATAAATAATTTGACGAGTTATTGTCGAAACTACCGTTGAGACTACTGTCGTTGCTCATTCAAGAACTGAGATGTCCGCATCATGCCTATCAATGATGAAGCACAAAACCTTATGGATTTGAGCACATTGAGCCCCTAGGCTTTGAGTATGAAGTATTTACTGTTAAAGTTACTAAGACATTGATTGTGATACTTCGGTCCCCGTTTTGGGTGGCATAAAGTCAACATATAATACTTTGACAAGAGTTCCATGTTTATACCAGACGCATTTGTATTCAATCTCAAGCCTCAATGCCCAGTTATCGAGTCACTCTGCACATGTTGCTACAGTCTCTCAGGGAATATAACACCTGACTCAATACCTCCATTCATCAACCCAACCCTCATCTGTCCCTTCCCTCCCCTATTGGCCCTGAAATAGTAAGGAACAAATACCAGGTCCCGTGGTGCGGCAGAGTCTCCATCAACTTTGAGGGAAGCATGAGTGGAAATAGATTGCTTCCAGCATTTGCTCTGCAAAGACACGTACTCTTCTCCAGTCTTTTCATCAGTCACCATCTTCTCAGTGACTTTCGAGTCTGTTCGGAGAAAGATATCCTTGAAGTGGTTTGTCTCCCATGGATTGTCGGCATCCTCAATACAGTATACAATTGGTCCACGAGCGAGTGTTAGAGTCCGCTGATTCGTGTATGGGTGAGGTGAGAGGTATCGAGGCTCGAAGCCGAGGACTTGAAGAGAGAATGAAGGGTTCTCAGAAACATAGGCAGGGTCCAGGCAGATGTACCCCTTTTCGACCTTGACTGTGCCTGGCTGCGGAGATGGGGTCAAGATGTACGCTCGCTTAGACCATGCTGGAAGACGCAGTCGGATGACGACTCGCAGAGAAGATGGAGCAGAGAGCTGAAAGTCTACTTTGCCCTCCCATGGCCAGTTAGACCTCTGCTGGAGGGTCACAGGCAACCCATTGGCATCGAAGGTAAGCTCAGCACCAGTGTACAAGTGTACATTGATGAAGGCATTGCTCTCTTCGTGACCATAATCCCATAGATAACCACCCAGACTACCAAAGAGTCTAGTTAGGTTAGGAGGGCAGCAAGCACACCAAAACCACTCCTCACGTATGCTCTTGTCAGCTTCGGTACTAGCCAGCTGATTGACGTATGTAAAGGCCTTTCCGTCAAGGCTCATCGCAGTCATGACGGTGTTATACAGGCACAGCTCCATGATGTCGGCATAGTGGGCGTCCAGGTCAAGATGCAAGATCCGCTCAGCAAGCATCATGACGGCGATGGAAACGCAAGTCTCGTTGTAGCAGCCTCCCTCATCTGTTCCTTGAGGGAGAAAATAGTCGATGCCGAATCCTTCCCATTGCTTGATGGCGCCGACGCCTCCTGTCATGTACATCTTCTTGTCGACCATGTTGTCCCAGAGCCTGTGCACGGCTTCAGACCAACCTTCTGCATTAGGGATGGGCCGGCCGTCCTCTTTCGAGAGGTAAAGCATATCGGCAACAGCAGTGAGCAGGTAGTTAGCCCGGACAGCATGTCCCTCAATGGTCTTTTGCTCCACGATTGGAGAGTCCGCCTGGCAGTACCAAAGTGTGCCATGCTCAGGGTAAGCATCAGGTCGTTGCCATGAGATCTCCCCTCTCTTCTCCATTTCCCAGTCATAATAATGCTTGCCATCCTGTCCCGTTGGATTTCCCCGCTCTGTCAAAAAGTACTGTGCCAACTCAAAGGCGTCGGTACTCCCAGTTGCTTTGTAGAGACGAAACAGAGCAAGTTCAATCTCAGGGTGGCCGGGGTATCCCCTTAACTGGCCCTCACCAGGGCCAAATCGCTTCCGAATGTGGGCCACATACTTTTCAATTGGCTCGATGAGTAGGTTGTTGTGATAGTAACCTTCGTGGGCGACAGCGGCCTCAATGAGGTGACCAGCGTTGTACCTATTGCCTTCAGTAAGGAGTAAGCATGGAGGGAGATGTTGCTCAACAACTTACAGCTCATGCATGTCTCTGAGGTTAGACCATCGCTTATCAGGCTCGACTACGGTATAATGAACGTTCAAGTAACCGTCTTCCTGCTGAGCTCCTCTGATCATCTGCACAAGCTCACGGATTGTCTTGTCAATCTCGGCGTCATAGTCGTCAGCGAGAAAATAGCAGGCCCCTTCGATCCATTTGGCAATATCGCTATCCCAGAAGAGATGAAAAGGCACCGGCCACATGGACTTGTCTGCGTAGATAGGATGCCACTTGAGCTTGAAGCAATCATATCGGCCAGTTGACCGCAACTGCTCCAGCTGGGCGTGGACCGTGGTACGAGAAACAGTCTTTCGTCTCCTTGAGAGGACCGAGTCCCCCTTGAAGGTTGTCTGGCGAAAGGTGGTTTGTGGATGAGACATGCTGGGTCAGGTCAGAGGTTTCTAGACTGGAAGTGAAGAGAAAGGTGATGAACAAACGTGTTGTCGGCTGCTCAACGCTCTCCTCATATACCTCCAGAACATGTGCTTTAGTAACACCAATGCATCATGCCTCATGCCCCAAGATGGAATTACCCTACCATGTTGCCCAATGTCATGATCAAGCCTTCCGGCGTTCGGGTTAGATGTCGGGGACGGTCCCGATAAGCGCTCGAATGGCATCGTCCATACTTCGACTTTCGTATCAGAAGGATCACAAATCTCTAGCCCCGCATACTGCAGCTGAACTTGAACGGTGTTGGGGGCCTCGAAAATACCCATTCCCCAACCGAAGAGTGCAAGGTTGGGGGAAATGGGTGATCTTCCGCCTCCGGAGTATTCTTTAAAACCGGGCCAAGGATTACTATCTTAAGCCCGACCCTATCATCACTCTTGTTTTGGGTACAGTGTAAACTCACCCCATCTTGTTGTGCTGACTGTTAGCATAACGAGACATGCATGTTATGGTATCTTTTGTTCCAATCTAATGGGTATCATAATGCCATAGATACTCTATCTATCCCACTTCCCTATCACCTCTCTAGTCCTCTGCCTCCCTCTAACATACTTCTATTGAACCAAAAACACCACCTCTACACCTTAATTGTGATTGGCCATGCAGATATACAAATACACTGGTGCAAGTTACTCAACTCGCCTTTTCTGGCCGCTCCTGGGGCGTCTTTTCCACCTCCGGCTTCTTTCGTGAGCCCACAGAGTAAAGGCCGCCAGCACTAAACACGATGATGGCACCAACCAGTGTGCCCGGGGCAAGCGTGTTGCCGAAGAGCCAGATGCTCAGAAGGAGACTCACAAGCTTCCGGATGTTGAGGACGATGGTGACAGTTAGGGCGGTGGAGACCGCTGCCAGTAGGTTGACTCCGCGAATACAGGCATACTGAGTCAAGACATTGGTGATGAGGTAGAAAACCTGGCTGGGAACTGGGAACGACGTGGTGGCAATGCTCAGGAGGCTAGGCAGTTGCATCGGAGTGCTTGACATGAGATGCGCAAAGGTGCGTACCATCGAGGGAGCAAAGGGCAGGAACAGCGGCAGAGACAGGGCGTGAGAGTAGAAAAGGTTCTCTCTCCACTGCGGGCCATACTTGGCATAGGTTGCTTCCGTGTAAAGCCCCATGATGGCTGAGAGCACCTGAGCGACGAAGAGGATCACGAGGCCAGTGCTGAAAGCTGGGCGTCCGGAACTCTCTTCCACCCCCTTTCCCTAAAATCAGATAATGTTAGGATCGTAAGGGGCAAGATAGTGAATGTTGAAGGTACTCACCTTGGCTTGAGCATCCGACCAAGCCGCCAGGATGACACCCAATGTCAACAAGACGACAGCGACGACCTGCGTGCGTGAGTATCTCTTGCCATAGAGATAGCCCGCAGCCATGGTTGTGATACTACCGCCAGACCTGAGGATGATGTGGACTGGCACCGAGATATCATAGCTGAATGCATGGTTGTTGAGGACGTTGATGGTGAAGAACAGCACAATATTGACCATCCAGCGGCTCAAGGGGACCTTGTTGGGCGCAATGAAGAAACGACTGTTCTTATCAAACTGAGCGATAAATCCTGTCACGGCGACAAAGATGAATTGGACAAAAGTCAATAGTGTCCCTAAGTCAAATGTGTCAGCAAAGGAGACATTGCAGTCACTTCTCGTATGAGACAATATGAGGTTGTGCGGAAATGCTCGTACCACTCGAAGGTTCAAAACTACATCGGGTCAGCAATAGTTTCTCATATTAAAGTTTTACAACTCACTTAACAATTGCCTCGAGCGCATAAACCTAGAAAGAATAAGATGTAGGTCAGTTTCTGGTGTGTTAAGGGAGGCAGGGGTTCAACGGTGAAGGCTGCATGATGAGCTGGCCAGACAGGGACGGGATGGACATACGTTGGAGCAACAACCTCCAAAGATCAGACACAGCATCACAGCGACCGTCAGCAACGACGGGCCAACCTCGCTGGCCATCATACTGGCAAAGCGATGGGCGACCGACGACGCTGTCGCCTTCTCCGAGTCGCTGGGCTCGCGCGAGGCGGTGCCGCGACGGCTCGAGCCTTGGAGGGCCGTCATGTCGGGCGTCCTCTTGCGAAGAATGTGTGAAGACATGAGGCTCGTTTTCTGGTCCATTGGCATCGGGAGGGGGGTCAGATAAAAGTACAGATCGGGTTTCCTTCGGGGGTGTTGGCTGCAGGCAGGGAGAGACTCAGTCGATTGTCGATGTTGCCCTTGTGTCTTCATGCAAGAAAGCCGTACGGGAAGATGGCATGGGGGCGTCAGCCTCCGTGTATCGGTACCACACCACTCGTCGATTTGAGGGCGCTGGCAGGGGTCTCTCTGTACCCTGTACTCGCTAGCGCGTCTCGCCCCAGTCCAACTCTATGAATAGTGCCAGGGACGGCTCTTTGGCGCATTCTTGGAAGCTGACAGTTCCCGAGCCTCCGGAGCTGGTTGATGGCCAGGACTCGTGTCCAAGGCGCAGATCCAGGATTGGTCCAGCATCAGTCCCATCGCCCCGATAATCACACAGGAACCTGCTTTCAAGAATAAGCTTACAACAGACACACTCCCGGGGTACCTGAGTATTACATCAAGCACCGTCCAGCTCGTATTATCCCTTGATGCTCCTCATGACATGACAATGATCCTCTATTTCAACTTTGAGTGGCATTTCTTTGATTCTCAAATGATCTCTTTGCGCTTTCTGCTACACCTGGCGACCAAACGCCGACTCATGCACCCATGCATTCGTTCACCTCCATCCCAAGTGGCTCTTCCCACGTCCATCTGCCCCATGCCATGCTCTCAGTAGGTTCCTTTGCCTACATCTCTGCATCCTCCGCTTTAGGGCCACATCCAAGGGGCCTCTTCAGCGTTCTTTGCGCGTGGCTTCGCTCCAAGCAGTGCTGGCGCTGTGCTTTAGCTTCTAAGTATAGTAGGCTGCATTGATCCGTATCACCCTGCCCTGAATCGACGAGATGCCATGTCGTGCCCAAGCAGAACTAGGTCAGTCCCATCACGAAGGTGGCGGAGGCGCCCATATCCTTACTACTTTGTCTTCCGCTCCCCCGCCACGCCAACTTCCTCACTTAATTGCCCTTGCGAGATGAACGCCGCTGTCATGGTCTAGAGTGCCGAGAAGACAAAGAGCTGTGCCACCGTGTTAGTCACCGTTCGTCCTCTCCGGTCTGTATCTCAGCCCATGTACTCACATTGTTCGTAGCTGCAATCGCAATACTGTCCTCAAACGGATGCCAGCTCATGTGCAGAATCTTCTTGTTGAAATCGATCTGGTCCGCGTCTGTCTCCTTACGCATCCGCTGACCTTGACCGCCTGGGCTACCCGCCCTGGAGCCGCCCTTCTTTCCGTTGGTCGCAGTCGGGCTTGTCGATGAATTGATGGGTGTAGGCACTCCAACCTTCTTAGCCTTGAAAGCCGACTTATCCGCCTGGAGGACAACCTCGACTTCCTTGTCAGGGTCTGAAGGATAGATCATGAAGTTATTGTTGTAGCTGCCCGTCATGACATTCTTGGCATCTCCTGAGAAGACCACCTCGAACTTGTCGAATATGCTGTCATTCTCGTAGGTGTCACACAACCGTGGACGAAGATGCTCGTGAATCGGTATCGTCTTGACTGGCTGCCGCTCCATGTTGATGTCCCAGATCTTGACGGTGAGGTAGTCTCGGGACAGGATGTATCGGCCATCGTACGAGAATCGCACATCGGAGATGGAAGAGATGATTTCGGAGAAGAATGAGCGTGATGAAGGGTCTTCCTCTTGCTCGAATACTAGGGCTAGGAGTCAGCACATCGCCGGGTCGCAGATGCAGACGTCACAGATGGGGGGCACAAACACTTCGCGTGCTGGTCGCACAGAGCACTCTGCCGCATGTCGGCGAGCTTGATAGTGCCCTTTGAGCTAGCATACATGAACCAGTTGCAGCTCATGGGGTGAAACTCGGCAGCCGTGATGACTTCGGTGAGCTCCTCCATGTTTGCTGGCTTGATATCAACAATGTTGAAGCTCTGCTCCTGGATGTTAAGGTTCCACAGGTTGATACGCAAATCGTCGCTGCTGATGAACGTCTCTCCATCGCTGTTCACCGAGATGCTGTTGATGTGGTAGGCGTGTGCGTTGGCGTATGTTCGGCGTGGCACGGCGGCAACAACCGTATCGTGATGTGTGAGGCGAGGAAGCTTGAGGTCGGCAGCATCCCTGAACCGGTGGGCAGGAAGCGGCCTGGGAGCGCCGCCTCCTCCCGCCAGACTACCAGGCGTGACATCGTGAGAGAGGTTGTTCTCGGCGACAACCTTGAGCGACTTCTCAAAGACTTTCCACAGCTTGATCGTCTTGTCGTTGGTGGACAGCAAGTAGTGGGAAGCATTTTGTCGCCGGCACCACTTAATCTTGTTGATCTTCTCTTCAATCTCTAGGGACTTCAAATAGTCGAATTCGGGCTCGTGCGACTGAAACTCGGTGTGGAATTTGTACTCGCAGGTTTTTTTCTGCGTCGAGAGTTAGCGACGGCAAAAGGATGCGCAACACCAAGCGCTGGAGGCTCGCAAGTGCGTCGACTGATGGATGGTGACATACCGTCTCGTTGCGTTCGAAGAGCACCACTCTACCTCCCTTGTCGCCCGTAGCGAGATAATTTCCGGTATGGTCGAACTCAACCGTCGAGATGATATCAGCTGGAGCAGGGGGGAACAGCGGTCAGCACGTCAAGGTCGAGGGCAGGATTGTGGGGAGCAAGGAGATGACATACCTTCGGTGATGTCTTCAACATCGCCCTTGTCACCAAAGCACCTGCAAGCGAGAGCTCAGCATTAATAAACACGGGCGCGGAACGCGGGTAAAGGCCAGAAAGAAGACTACGTACTGCGTGAACTTCCACGTGGGCGAATTCGCTTCGCTATCAACCATTTTGGTGAGCAGCGAGGGCGGGGATTAGGAGGGGTTGCGGACGAAGATCGAGGGAGGGCAAGGTAAGAACCGAGAGAGCTGTGGGAATGGCGGGCCAGGGAGGAGGTGAAGATGAACCGCAACCGGTAATTTGGATATGATGGGAGCTCCTGGCGCGGGCGATGCGAAGGGAGATGGATGGATGCAAGCTGTGGTGGCACACGCCAGGTCTTGCGGTGGGCGGATGATGGATGGGCGGTGGTGTCGTTTTCGATATCGTCTTTTTGTCGGCGCCGGAGTGGGGTCCAGCTAGATATCGCCGCCGTGGGAATGCCGTCGTCCAAAAGATATTTCGTCAAGCGGCGGGGGGGTTGATCGGGGTTCGGTCGGAGGAGGACGACGGTGGATGATGTTGACAGGTCGGCCGGCGTCCGAGGCTGGAGGCTGAAGGTGGTGGTGGTAGCAGGAGCAGGCAGTGGTGGTGGTGGAGGAGGTGGGTTGGTGTGGGCGCGGCAGACGACAGCAGAAGCAGAGGCGGCGGACGAGCGACGGACGGGAGGTGAGGGGAGGAGACAGCGAGTGGAGGGAGCAAGGCTCGAGTCTGTGCTGAGCTGCGCTGGCTGTGGCTAAGTACAGTCACTGCCGTTATAGGCTTGTAACGGCGAGGTCAAACGGCTGGGAGCTGAGGAGCAGATGCCACAAGCAGAGGATGGAGTTCTTTGGTGAGGAGGGGATATGGAGGAAGTGACGCAGCAGAACCCAAGGTCTTGCAGTTTGGTTCGCTTTTGGTTTTGGGTTGGCCTGGCCTGGTTTGGCTAAGTTGGTTTGGCCTGGGCTGGCTTGCACTGGAGGGGACGGGACAGGTGATGGATGGTGGATGGGATCGGGATGGGTGGGTTGGGTGCGGACGTGAGCCACAATGAGGAGCTTCGAGCTGAGAGATGAGCCACAGTTACAGGGAGCTTCCAGTGCTGTGCTTGCCTTTAACAGGTCCAGGGCCCGGCGCCACCAAATCGATGACTTAACCTCGACTGAGTCCGGCGAGGTGACGACTTGGCTGTATGGTATTGTCTGCCTTGTTGCCCAATGTTTACGAACTATGAGCCCAAGCTATCGTTTGTTTCTGCCGTACCTGTGAGCTTGCAACTCTGTGCTGGCCCGGCATACCCAGCCAAGCTTCTCATTGCTCCCCACGCATGCGTTGTTCCTGTGGTGAAGTGAGGCGGAACAGCAAGGTAGATCGTTACGTTCAAGCTTGTTTCCAGCGTCCCCGGCGACGCTTAAAGTGGGGGAATGCTCTCAAGTGCTTCTCAACAACCCAGTGTCATGGCGGGGGTTCCCTCTGTTCACCTGAGCTTTCAGGTCTACGTCGCCTCACCTTGATCTGACATGGCGTGGCCTCATTTGGGCTCTGGCGCCGGAAACAGTGGAACCTCGACATTTTGGACTTGTTCAGGGTAGGCGAGACTCGTCGATAAGCTGGAAGCTAGCAGGCACGCAGGTCAAGAAATCAATGAGACACTAGAATATCAAGAAGGATGTTGCTGACTTCCCAAACATCGTAGATGAATTTTAGATAAAATATAATAAAATGATCTAAGATATGTTACAATAATAGTGATATTTTAGAACTCTTTCGTGTATTCCTACTATGCTTAATTGACAATCGTTAGGGAAGGATAAGCTATTGAGTTTGTAGTGGTGCCTCTTTTTTTTTCCTTGACCCAGGTAGCAGCTGCTGGTTTTGGAGAGTGCCCACGAGGGCATACATGGATGTTTCCTCGGTCGCATCCGATGCCAAGGTCCAAGTCCGATCCGCACCCGCTCGTCCGTCCGGACCGGCCTGACATGTGCTCCGGAACGACCTCATATCCATGTGCTTCCAATCAATGACATACATACACACCCATCCTCCAAAACCTTCATCTAAACTGCCTAAAATCACAGGAACTTGGATCCAAGCCAGCCCAGTTTATGCCAACACCGCCCACTCCCTCAATCACTCAATGTCGCATCTTTTTATTCAGGTTTCCATTCACGTCAACTGAATATCCAGTCATCTATAACCTCACCTGAACCGCAAAGCATGAGCCAAGATCAGCAATACACGGGAAACTCCCCACCCAAGGATAACGGGGCATCCAACAACCCTAAGGGTAAGGGAAAGGCCGCAGAAGGAGAGGGGTCTGGTTCTATGGTCGACCGCATTCAGGCTTCTGGAAGGCTCGCCCTCAATGCCTTTGGCACAGGGCCAGATTTGACTGGCCAGCAACCTGCGGGAAAGGGCAGCTCGGGTACCAGCAGTATCGACAGAGTTTCATCAGGCGCAGGGGAAGCATCGTCACACAGATTGCGCTCGGCGGCCCCGGGCGAGTCGTTGCGCTCACAGGCACATTCCGATTCCACGGCTTCGGCGCAAGCGTTCAACGACTTTGTCAGCGCCGACTCAACACTGGAAGTTGAGGACCTGGACCATCCTCACCACCTCCAACACCAGAACTTGCATGACACATTCTCCTCAAGAGGCGCGGCAGTGGCCGAGCAGGAAAGGTTAGACGGTGCAGCCGTTGTCAGTCTCCTTGACGGCCCATCCGATGAGCTTGACGCTGTTCTCCTGGGCGCCGAAGACCCCGAAGCTGAAGATGACGCTTTAACACCAGAAGCTGCTGCCAAGCTTCGAGAAGCATTATTCCCCGCAAACTCGTCTTCTTCTGGCCCCCACTGGGACGACCTGCTCAACTTCAACCCCAATTTCTTGACAGAGCCAGGACCTCTGGCAGAGGCCGAGATGCAACTCCACCTCGGAACCACAGACAGCGCTGAAGCGAGAAGCAACTGGCTTCAGCTGTGGGGTAACGTACTGACGGGTTACACGGATCACGTCTGGGGGGATCTGGAGCCCTTGGCAGCTGAGGCTCGAAGAGAGATTGAGCAGTTGAAGGCTCGTGATCCTGAAGTCCCTGGTCCGCCACCAGAGACGAAGGCGCTGGATCGCTTGCGGCAGATCCTTGGTCATGTGCGAGGATTCTAAGAAGCCGAGGTCGGAATATTCATATCTACATAGTGAGTGTAATTCAGACCCTTGTGCCAAGATCTGAGCCAGTCCCTCTTTTCATATCGATTCGAAGCCTTGCCTTCATTAAAGCCGTCCCTGGCATGGCCCTGACGGGCCAGTTCCTAGCTCCCACTGTGGAGTCGTCGCATGGTTGGAGGTGGACGCGGGGTTGCTCAGCAACTGTGTCAACCACCAATGACATCATTCCACGCTCTCTCCCTGCCCCGGCTCTCAGCCCGACGCTCAGTCGAGCCGTGTTGCCAGAGCCAAAAATGGTGACCTGCGGTGTGCATAACCTTGCATTTACGACAGGATGGGACAAGCATCTTGAGGATACCCCACCGACATCATCCCAGATCCCCTACCGGGAGCCCGGTCGTCCGCTAGGGAACAGAGAGAAGGAAAAAAACGAAAGAAACTGACTGGAACCCTTCCATTTCTTGCATGCTTGAACCACCTGCAGTAGAACGGAGAACCTCCCAGCCCATCCCGTCGAGCGCCCGCTATCTGTCGTCCTCCCCAAGCGAGCCAATCTCAAAGTTGAACCATCCCGTCTCACTTCCACCACCATCATGTTGAGTCGGAGTTGGATGTGGCTCGGCCTCGTTGCAGGCTCAACATCTGCCCTGCACTTGGCAACAGCGACAGCGCCGCCAGCAACAATAGCGACATATATCCCGGCTGCGTCCTTGATCTTCAGGCGAGACGACTCCTGCCCTGCCAACACATTCCGATGCTCGGAGGAGCTCGGCCAGCGTTTCAGCGACGTCTGCTGCCAGAACGGACAGACGTGTGCTCTCGACGCCGATGATCAACCAGCTTGCTGTCCCTCTGGGTAAGTACAGATATCCAGATCTGGAACAAACAAACAAGCGAGCACAAGACTGACTGACCTCGATTCCAGCGCGGTGTGTACTGGAACGGCCCCATCCGAGGCGCCTACTGGCGACGCAACCGCTCCCGTGTCCTACGTCCCGAACTCCTACTTTGCCTTCCCGTACGCCGCGACGACATTCTCGAATGATGGTTCTTGCACTTCGGCCGTCGACGCTTGCGAAGAGAACTACGACAGATGTGTCAGTTACCTCGAAGATGGTGGCCAATATGGCGTGACCATTGTTGTGCCCGGCGGCGGAGGTACTACAGTTGAGGGCGGCGGACAGGCCCTAGGCCCATCGGCAACCGAGGTGTGCTCAAGCCTGAGCTCTCGTGCCTGTGGTAAACTCGAGAAGAGCGACTGTCGCGACTATGGGAATGCTGCTTCGTCCAACAACCTCGAGTCGTGGCTCGCAGGCATTGGCGCGGCCATTGCCATGCTCAATGTGTTGGCTTAATGGGCCAGGATGCAAATATTACGACAGCGCATGGTCGTTGTGACCAGTCATTTGGACTCAATTGTCCAAAAGCTTGTTGCCATAGACGTTTTAGCATCCATTTGGCTATACTCGTGCTGCTAAGTCTCGGTCATGCGATGGCCTACTCTTCGCATGGTCATCAAACACATAACGGGCATCTTGCTCATCTGTGAGACCAAATTCAGCACGAGGGAACAACATTCGTCTCCCGGCAACGAGCCCCTGATGAACAGGATGAGGAATAGCTCCCTCGTCACGACGCATATCATTAACGCTCTCGGTCGATGCAATCCGGAGTTTGGGGCGTGTTATTCACTTCGGTTTTTAACGATTTTACTTGGACAGGACGATTGACGGACGTGTTGGAAGAACGACGACTGCTCAAGTTTTGAGCCATTTGTATATAGGTAGACCAACTTCCCGTGTAGTCCAAACGAAGCAATTTATTCTGGGCTTGGATACAATGACGAAACTGCGCAGACTCAATCACTATATGTGAGATTGAATTGCTTGTTGAGTGCAACACAACTGACGTCCATTGGATCCTCTCTTACAGCGGGTGAACGGGATCCTGCGGAATAAGCACCCGCTCCACTCCACTGAGAATCTGCACCACGAAGAGGTCTTGACAGGAAAAAAAAAAAAGTCGCGGGGTAGGAAACTCACTCGCAAAAGGAAAAACTTAAACAACGCCCACGACGAGGAATTCGCTCACTCCTATCACTCACATTTCGCAAGAACAACATCAACTCGAGAGGGAAGACCATCGGCAACTCATTCATCATGTCTCAAACCCAACTCCTTGTCATGGCCTCTGGCAATGGCTCGAACTTTCAGGCAATCTTGGACGCTTGTGCAGACGGCCGCATCCCCAACACGCGTGTCTCCAAGCTCATCGTCAACAGAAAGACGGCATACTCACTTCAGCGCGCCGAGAAGGCGGGCGTTCCGTCTGAGTACTTCAACCTTGTCGCTCACGGCTATCAAGCAAAGGGGGAGAAGGATGCTGCCCGCATCAAGGAGGCTCGCTCCCGCTACGACGCCGACCTGGCCGCCAAGGTTATTGAGGAGAAGCCTGATATGGTAGTCCTTGCTGGATGGATGCATGTCTTTGCGCAATCCTTCCTCACTCCCCTTGAGGCCGCTGGTATTCCGGTTATAAACCTGCACCCGTAAGTCCTATAACCCTTCTCGTTACCCGTCTTGGACTGATATTCACATAAACTCATCATAGGGCTCTTCCTGGTATGCGCCCTCCAATCTTGTCACCTCCCCTTGTCTGATACTCACATGAACTCATCACAGGCCGATACAATGGATCCAATGCAATCGAGCGAGCCTATGCTGACTGCCAGGCTGGTACTCTCGAAAGAGGGGTCACAGGCATCATGGTGCATTATGTGATTGCTGAGGTTGATATGGGAGAGCCCATCTTGACCCAAGAGGTTCCTTGCTCCAAGTCTGATACCCTTGAGGATCTTGAGACACGGATGCACGCCGTCGAGCATCAGCTCCTTGTGAAAGCCATCGCTCAGCTAGTTCCTAAGATTGCCGCCAAAAAGACATCATGAACATCAGATTCCACCACCGGGCAGAGAGGACCCTGGGCAAACTAAAGCAGTCTATCAGTCTTTCAAGATTTCTCAATGTTTGCAGCCACGTTCAAGGGTGCTAGCTTGATCATTCCCCCATTGAAAGCATGTCGTACAACAGTTGCTTCATGGAACGACGGCCCTCTTGCCCATTATTGTCCTGGCCAGCCTCATCCCTCTCAAATGATTCACTCAGAAAGAGTCGTGCGGCTGTTTCTGCCTTCTCCAACTGCTCTTCTTCTGCCCGAGACAACCGAGTACAGAGTTCCCCAAGGTCTTCGTTTCGTGCAAGAAGCTGGGCAATACTTTCAGCGCGCTCGACAACTGCACTAGGCACCCCATTCAACGCTGCACACCTGCCGCCAAAACTCGAGGTACTGTGACCGAACGCGAGGGTAAAGAGGTACGTCACTTGATCTTCTGTCTGGGCTGCATCCCAGTCCACTCTCACGTCCATGTGTGCCAGACGGAATCCCCCTTCATGGCGAGAAAGGTAGCCTCCCTCAAAGATCTCGTGAAAATGCGTCGCAACTAGCAGACGTGGGCAGTCCTGGTTCAGCAATAGGAAGTGGTCTAGTAATGCAGCCAGCAAGCCGGAGCCATCGTCACCGTTAGTTCCCTTGCCGAATTCGTCCACCAACACCAGGCTTCTCGATGTCGAAGTTCTTGTCGATAATGCAGCTTGCTTCATGTCCCTGGCGAATGCGCTCTCGCCGCCAGACATGCTCTCTCTTGGTGAAATGCAGGTCAGGATCTTGTCCGTGAGGCCAATGGTGGCCTGGGATGCTGGAACAAAGCTGCCAATATGAGCAAGGTAGACAATGATTGCCACCTGCTTGAGATACACACTCTTGCCCGAGTGATTCGGCCCCGTTAAGATCAAGGCGCGGGATGAATCCTCCTCGAGGTGTGCCTGATCAACCGGCCCTGAAGCAAGATGGCAGTCGTTTGGTACAAAAGCCGGGACAACAAGCTCTTGCAAGGGATGTCGACCGCCCTTGATGTGAATCACATTGTCATCGACCACGGTGGGCGCTCGCCAGTTGTACTTCTCAGCGCCTAAAGCGAGTGCGTGAATAGCATCAAACTCGCCACACCTATCTGAGGCCGAAATCAAGATTTCCTCATGCTCAAGAATCCTGTTAGCAAGGTCGTGGATAACCTCGACCTCTCGGTCTACTCCATGTTAGTCCATATCTTTATCGCAATTTCAGCCGCTTACCTGCAAGTTGACCATGCAAATCCCCGTACTCTTGATCAAGCTCACACATATGCGTGTTCTTGTAGCATGCGCCCATTTCGCCCGTAAACACCTTTTCCCACCCACCCTCAGGCGTTCCCTCTCCTCCATACATTGAGCTACCGGTCACAGGGTCTAATTCAACCGAAGTGACAAAACCAAGCTGAGGCAAGAAGAGACACGAATTGACATGGCTGTGCGCCCACTCCGGTATGTCGGCTTTCATTCGATCCTTTGTCTCGAATAAGATATTGTCTAGTCCAGCATAACTTCTCTTGAGCTCATCTAGCTGAAGATCTGCTCCCTGTTTGACAGAAGATCGCTGACGGATCTTTGTTTGTTGAAAGTCAATTGTCTTGTCGATTATGTCTCCAACCGCCACCAGGACGACTGGGTGAAGACTGTCAACGAGCTGCATGGAAAGTCTTCAGCGTTCATTCTCGTCACTGCAGCCATATTCGCGACTTTCTCACCTTTCTAAATAAAGCAAGCTCCGTGCCGCCGTTGAGGTTTCCCAGTACTTCCCTCAATACCAGACCTTGGGTCGTGAAATGTTGGATTGTTGCCCATACGCCTTTGTTGAAAGATTGGCCTGCTGATAGAAACTCGATACCCTTCCTCAAAAGGGTTAAAGCTGGACGCAAGTTTTGAATCTTTCGTAGGATAGAGGTCATGTGTGCCATCATTTCGGCGTTGTTTGGCTGTAGTAATACGGAGAGGGTTATCTGTCTCTCCCGAATCAAGCCCAAGTCCAGAATAGGGCGTAGGAATAGTTGACGCAACTGTGTTCGACCTTGAGGGGTGCAAGCCAAGTTATAGAAAAGCCCATACACAGAGAGGCTTTCCTTTGAGCTACTTTTGCTGAGATTTGGTCCCCAAGCCTGGCTATTGGGGTGGAGTTCGGTCTGAACAATTTGAAGAGCAAGGAGGGCATCGGCGCTGACAAACATGTAGGACGACAGTGAGAACATGCGGGCATCACGGACCCGAAATAGTACTCCTGAAACCTGCCCATCAGGGAGAAAACCAACAGATCTGCGACGTTGGAGATCACCAAGAACGGCCCCAGCGCACCCAATCTGTCAAGCATCAGCCGTCAACCTAAGCCATGAGGGTGGCACAAAACTAACTGAGACTTGGTTGCTCATGTTAAGACAACCTCCGCAACGTAGGGATCTAAATGCAGGCGCTTCTGGCTGGTCAAGCCCCGCAATCGTCCCTGAGAGGTCGTCACTTGCGCTTGTTGAGAATATGATGCCCGTGGGTGACAGTGAATCGGACTGGAGACTAATGAGCCTATCCCTGGCGGATTCAGGAGAGAACTCAGAAGACTGTAAGCCGCGAAAGATGATTCCCCCAGAAGCATCTAGTAGCCAACAAAGTTAATATAGCCGAATCGACCAGGAACTAACTGGTGTTTTGCGAGTGGCATACCTGCAGGGATGGTCGCTTTCTCGACATATTGCTGGAACTCCTCGGGGCCTCTCACCGATATGAGGACTGTGGTAGGTTCGACGTGGAAAAGGAATTGCTCCGCAACATCCAGCGTCGCCATGGGGATATCCTCCGAAAGGTGAAGGACACCATCTGTTGTTGAAAAGTAGGCACACCCCATTGTCGAACTGTTCTTCATATCAATAGCCATGACAATTTCATGCTGTATCGGCTCGCTACTGCTTCGGGCTTGGGCGTTGTCCTCACTGGGAAGAGATGGCAAAGTAACCGAGGAAGTGGCTGCATGGGCAGCAGACCCAAGATTGTGGCGGGGTGAAAAATGTGTTTGGGACGAAGAACCTGGTGTTCGTCGACTAGCTATTGAACGTCTCGATAGAGTCTGCTGCCGCGTCGTTGTGGCTCTAGAAGACGAGCTCGAGCTGGCACCTCGGGCGGAAGTACGTGCTCGGCTGGCTCTCCCACCTCGGCCGCGATGGCTCGAACCAGATGAGCTCGATGCTCGCACTCGAGGCATGGTAATAATAAGCCCAGCTCAAGAGACGGGCCTTTAGGGGGTTCAATCATAGAACTTCCAGGTTTGAAGTAACTAGTGAGGAAAAGAGGAGTTGGTTTCTCTCTCTATGCCAGACGTGTGCTCTTTCTTTTCCTAAGAGACCTACCTTGTTGCGTAGCTTCCCGCTGGCCTGGGCCTTCCATTAACTTAGGAAGGAGTGGCCTTGTCCGGCAAAAGAGGAAGGCGCGATGTGTGGTTCTGAGACCCAAGATATCCATGCCACTTACTGCATAGATAGCTCGTCAATTGCTTGGATACTAGCTCGAATACTTAGTCAGTCTAATTGTACTGCCCTAGAACTCCCTTGATGCGGCTAGCAGTGTTCACAAGTCAGGATTTGCCATCTTGCAAGGAGAGGAGTCGTAGTTCATCGCGTTAGAGCACAAAGGGGCAAAAGCGGAAGGCTCGCGAATGATTCAATAACGCCTCAAGAGCGCTACAGAGCTCTAGGAAACGCCGGAAATATAGATGTCATGATTACATCCGAACTGAGGCATATGGTTGTATGCTATCATGCCCCAAGCTCCCGCCTTTACTTCTGCTCGGCCTTGACCCAGCTTGCAAACTCGCGACGCTGCTTGCGAATATCCACGAATCCAGGGCGCGTCTCAAGCACGCTGAATGGGTTCCCGCGGTAGTCCTTCTCCACCTCGCCGCTGCCCGTCCGGAAGCCAGCCTCTCCCTCGCGCTCAATCTTTCCAGCCCACTCGTGCCACTTGACTGGACGGAGCTTCGGGGAGCCCAGGACCAGCCCAAGGACGACCACCAGTGTTGCCACCAAAGCTTCTATGGAGATATCAATCGGGAGCGAGCTCGTCGCGAGCTGTTGCGGAAGGCCGTGCTGCGCTGTCGTTGACGAGATGGCGGAGTGCTCTTGCGCGGAGTAACACCTATGAAGAAATTGTTAGCTTCCCGTGGGTGCAAAAGGGTGAACAAAGACATACGCGTGCGCTAGAAGCACTATACCAGCCACGGTCACTGTTCGGGAGATCCAGGTCATTTTGCGTTGAAGTTGGGGAGCTTGGTTTGCGATCAATGCGGACGTCTTGGGGACAAGTCGCAGTTCTCACAAGCTCCAGTGCGACATGAGAGTTGAGATGACATGGATCATGACTAAGCATGGAACTGACCAACTTGGGTCTTCCAAGCAATCTCAACCTAACCTACACGACAAAGAGACTCATTCGTCATTTCGGGTCTGTACTATATTTAATTTTAGGTAGGCCAATGGGCCCGATTTTATTCTTTTAAATACACGTAATTGTCAACGCCGTCTAAAACAGCCCGCTCCCAATGCTGTATCATGTCCAGAACCCCCCAAGCTCCAAAAACTATCGGTAAATCACGAACCAGAGGTATCAACAATCAAAACCCATTTACAAAAGACCCTGCTCGGTCTGCGTGATCCAGTGCTCGAACTGGCTGGAATCGTCGATCTCCTCGACTTTCCAGTCCTCTTGTTTGCCTCTCAGGTAGGCATCCTGGGCAGTGGTATCCTCGTAGCCCACCATCATGAAGCCGATGTCTTGTTCGGCTGCTCCCATGTGTGGGACCCAGTTGTCATGACTGAACGAAGCTTCTCCAGGAAGCCCGTTGTACATGTCGTAGCCGGCTTCTCCAAACATGGGCGGGGGCCCAGCGCTCTCAAAGACGGGCTCGGGAGGAGTGTAGTAGCTGCCAGCGAACCCATCCAGGCCGTGGAGAGCGTAATCGTTGCCCGGAGAAGGGGTTCGGCTCACCATGCCGTGGGCAGGACCCAGTCCGCCATACTGACGCATGTTCAGATCGTAGGGGTTTGGCTCAGCAGTCCCATAGGGAAGGGCGTGAGTTTGCCCAGGGGTCGGATAAGCGTGTATGCCATGGTAGGCCGCTATGGAGGGCTCATCCGCAACGTTGCCGACGGTATCGTAGCTGATCGAAGGGGTCTCGCTCAGGCGGGACACATGCCGAGTTCTGGACTTTCGCGCTCCGCCGTAGTCCGAGTCGTTATCGGAGAACCCGTCGACGTCATCCTCGTCGCGTCTGGTCTTTCGCGGCTTAGAGGGAGTGAACTTGTACCCAGGGTGTGCCTGCTGGTGGTTGATCCGCTCGACCTTGGCCCATTCATCGAACATCTGTCTCACTTGAGGAGGCTCCAAAGGCCAGCCTGCGCCGCAGACCTTGGAGACGTGCTGGTGATTGTTCTGGGCGCACTGAGTCTTGGCCACATCTTGATAGGCTTTTCGGTACAGCATGAATGCATTCATAGGGCGCTTGATCTGACCAGGCTTCTTGTTGCGTGAAGTTTCCGACAGTCTCTCCTCGGTGGAGCGGGCGACGAAGGTTGCAATATCGGCCACTGGGACATGAGGGAGGTCTTTGGCGATTTCGGACAGGGGCTTCGAGAGGATGCTGGAGGCATTCTTAACTTTGTCAACCTTGCTTCTCTTCTGGATGCGGCCGGTCTTAACGGCCTGCGATTTGCCCATCGGATAAGACTTCTTGGGAATGCTCAACCCACTGCGGGTGGTGATCGAATCGCCAGTAGGGCACGGGGTAGGGGGAGATGCTTCAGGTGTATACGGGACATGGGCCTGTAGGCACTGGTTAGAGGGGACTGTCACATCCAAGTTGTTGCGACAACTCACATTATAACCAGCCTCATCAGGCAAAGGCCCGTACGGATGGCTAGTGTGGTTGTGCCCACCTGCATAACCCGTCTATGATTATGATCAGTATATTTAAACTTGTTCTCGGGAATATGAGGAGTACTTACGAAGGAGATGTCGCTCTTCCGAGAGTAGATGGTTGTTGGTTCATAGACCGTGACCGAAAGATCCTCCTCACGAATGGGAGTAGAATATCGAGAGGGGTACGGGTAGCCGACGAAACCCTGTTCAGGGCTCATAGCACCTCGCGGGTGCGAAGTGATTCTGGCTGGACTCATGAAGGTTACTGATTGAAGGAAGCCGTCTGAAGATTGAGGCGGCGATGGTGGTGCCGACTGTGGCATATCGCAAAGGACGCTGTCACTCTGCAACTTCCGCCTCGGATCGAAGGCAAGACCAGGGTGCCGAAATGATATCGGACAGTTGTTGTTGGTGGTCAAGATGAGAGGAAGATGTCAAGGGTAGAAGGACGTTGAAAAGCGCACGGTGGATGGAGAGACTCTTTCTGATGTTTTGACAGTAACTAAGTTGGTCTCACTTTAGATGATATAGTTGATAGGTGTCAAGTCTTTGTTGAGTTTCTTTCAACTCCCACATGGGGTTTTGTATCGGTTCCGGGACATTTGGACGTTCTGAACTTGTCCGCAAGGCCATGCCCACGCCCACAGATAGACAAGCAACTTCCTGCCGCATTTGGGATCAAAGAGACTGCAGGGCAGAACATTGTCCTGGGGAACAGACCACCATGCGGACCGTTACGAAAGAGGACATCCCTTCTCCAAGCTGCATCTCATGTGTCGTTGGCCGAGCCCTCCACCCTCCAAAGCCCGGGCCACGTCAAAAGAGTAAACGCAGTTCAAGCACTGAGCCGCGAGGCGTCCAGCCGCATTGCCTTCAATAGAAACGGAACCAGGCTTTCGATTGTGCTGCCCTGCACCGCCTTATTGGGCATGCGCTAGTTCAGCCGTGGCGCATTCCTTTGACATTCTCATCCCATCACACCCTCGTCTCCCCACCCTCCATCATCTCAACTCCAAACGTTGCACTGGTTTGCCATGTCAGCCCAAGTCTTGACACTTCCGAGAGGTAAAAAGCACGTCAAGTGCTCAGAGATTTTGACATGTCGTTTGGCCTGCCTGTCTTTCGTGATTTCGTCGTCGGCCGCCCGGCCTGCTGAATTGAGTGGATTTTGCAGTCCGTGTTTGCTCAGTCCTTTCAACATTGGTACCGCTCGACGGCGACTCGCAGCTTTGCTGGCTGGTAAGATCCGTTTGGTGTGGCTACCATCCTACCGACCGACCAACCTGACAACCAACACTCACCCGCCCTGATTCAACCTTGTTGCACCCTACCTAGCTTGTTAGTCCTGTCTTGGCAACCTTCTCTTCCGCGCGGACTCTTCTGTCCTGTTTCTAAAATCTCTCTGACGCATCGTGCTTGGGAGCTCGGGCCATTTGTTCTTATCCGCTGCACTTAGATCCGGCCCCCATGGGCACATCGCTTTCCATGTGTTGTGGCAGGGGCTGTCAGCCACACACGCTGTTGGCTGTTCACTTGACCCTTGCGGCTTGCCCACCTTAATTGACTGGGAAGGTTGCCGGAGTCTAGAAGTGAGGGGAAGTATTGTGTTGTGACGCGCTGGCTGGCCTATTGAAACCTGCGATAAGTGATTGCCGGACTCTGGCATGCTAGTCTGTCAAGAGCAGGCTAATATCCTGCATTCATGATGCGGAGCTAAGCATCAGTGTTGATCCCGAGAAGAGCTCGCAAATCATTCCCGAAGGGGGTGCCAAAGAGCCTCTGGAGTAGAGTCAGGTGGCGTTGCTGATGGCCTAAGCCCTACAGTCCCAAGCCCCTGCATCGGGAGTTTCACCGGCCTTCTAGAGGCCTTGGTGGCTCTGACGATTTGGTTGGAGGAGTCAAGACCTGGCGCTGGGGTGATGGGGACAGTACCACCGGTGGTAGTATTGGTGTTGAGACGCTGAACTTGCTCGAGCTGGCTGAATCTACCAGGCGTGGTGGTGAATGTTTAATTGGAGAGTATCCCGCTTCCGAAGGTAGAGTCCCATTTTGCTCGTGAGCCGCACGGTATTTATCCCGGCTGATCTGAGGCGTACTCAATGCCGACTCAATCGTCTTGTCCCCCTGCAGGCCCTGGATGCCGTTGGATGGGCTCGGCGTCTTGACAGTCGTCATGGGAGTCGATGTGACCGCGTTGCCCGGTGGACTGTCTGCCGGAGAGGGTCGCACTGCATCCAGCTTGACGGGTGCTGGGATCACAGAAGTGGTTTTGGGTGTATGGACAAGCCCAGGCACTCCCTTGCTTGGCCCTGAACGGGCGTCCAGCGAAGGGTCGGAAGAAGCAGCGCCATTCACGCTAGGACCATGGGAGGGGTTGGGAGTTGAAGTCATAAGTGACAAGCCATGTTCGGCGGCGCCGTTCGATGTGTAACGCTGCTTCCCATCCTCGGTGCTGGAAGCTGTGGGGAACGCTCTGCCAGGTGTAGGCGATGCGTCTTGAGCCGTGGGGTGAGATGACTGAGGTTGTTCGCCTGAGCTTGGCGGACGATTGACTTTCAGTTTGATCGTCGGTCTAGGGCGGTTGCCCTCTTGTTCTCGGCGGGTGCAAGAGGCGCAGATGAACTGGAATTCGGGTCGATCAGCATCTGCCTCGCGAATCCCCAGGCACTTGCTGTGTTGCCAGACATTGCACTTTTCGCATGCCACGCTGTGCGATCCATCGTCGACCTGGCCATAGAGACCGCATATACAGTCAAATACCCAGTCTTCCTCCTCTTCCTCCAGGTCTTTAAGAGCTTGTTTGTTCCTCTCAATCTCCGCCTGAAGCCGTCGCTCAGAAACACGTCCGCTCCCACTGGACAAATTCTTGCTGTCTTCAGAGAGTTGCGCAAGCTCTTCTTCGTGCTGGAGACGTCGGGCTTCGCGTTCCCGTAGCCGCTGTTCTCTAGAAACCATTCTGTTGTCCCGCTCTTTCTCCAGTTTGAGATGTGACCGTTCTTCGCGTCGTTTCGCCGTTTCTGCTTCTCTGCGCTGCCGTTCCTCTTCTCGAGCCTTCTCTTCTTGCTTCTGCTGCTCAATCTTTCCAGCAATTCGGCTCGACCGCTTTGCATTGGCCATCTTGGCGAGGTTGGCCAATTCGCGCTCTCGTTGCAGCTCTCTTCGCTTGCGCGATTGCTCCTGCTTTTCCAAGATGGGGACAAGATGCTCTTCCAGTTGGTTCCGGAGTATCTTTTCATTCTCGTCGCGTGTTTTGCGGAAACCGTCCAAGATGGATCGTACGTCGTCGAGTGTGACTGCCAAGCATTCCCACTTCATCCCACCAAGCCCATCATCTTCTTGTTTCTCGTCGTCCCTCGTCTCGGTTTCCGTATCGGGGTTATCATCGTCAATGCTCAAGGTCGTGCGCCGTCGTTTGCTTGCGCGACGGCCCCCACGCCATGTCTTGGCCTTTTTCGGTTTGGGGGTTGTCACAGGTGGTGGTTCTGTAAGCCGATACACCCGGTTGTCATCGAGTACGAAGTAGGTTCGGTCCTCAGCATCCCATCCGTACGGCTCGATGCGCTTCCGAATATTAGCAACTCGTCGCTGTTTCATGTCATGTGATTGATGCATGCTTACCCAACTGGTCTGCTCGGTATCTTTCTGCTCTTCCATCTTGTCTCGAATGCGCTCTGGGTGAATCATGATCCATTCAGTCAATTGTTGTAAAACTCGAATCTGTCGGATGCACAGTCGTCAGCTTCTGTATGTGTGGGTGACATTGGGTAAGCACTGAGGTGTACCTTTGTGAAGATGTCGAAATCGTTGAACTTGATCGGTGTTTCATTGTCGCCGAAGGGGTTGTACCCGGGCGATTTGGAGAGGAACTGCTTCCGAGTTTGATCATCCAAGATCTCGTGCCTTTGAGTTGTCATCAGCGGGTCGAAGTCTTGCGCCAAGTCGTGGGAACGTACGTTAAACCGCGATGCGACGAAACGAGTTTTAGGAGCGCCAGGGCGATGTCTGCGAGGACGGTCGAATTCGGCTTCAGACATTCCGTCTCGATTTCCTGTAGAAAGACACAGCAGGTAAGCATGTGCCTCGTGTGAAGGAGCTGATTCAGAGTAGTACCTCGATGTCGAGAGATTCGGAGATTTTGGCAGCCTTGCCAAAGATATAAATCCACTGGCACAAGTTCGCGAACTGCCACATGTTGCGGATGCGCTGCAGTAATGAAGGCTCCGTCTCACCATCATCGTCATCGACGGCTCGGAACGAGCGCTTGCGCGACGGCATGTTGGTGAAGTGTTGCTGTCGATGGGTGGATAAATGATGAACAGTCGCGTCACGGATAGTTAAAGTCGTGTCTGGGCGCTTCAAGGAGTTTCGAGGTCGCGAGAAGGCTGCAGCGTGGCGCGGTGTGCCGCAGTCAGCCACAGGCACATGCCACAGAACGCCAGTCATCCAATAGCGCGGAATGAGAGCTGACGCTGCAGCTTCCAGGGGAGATGCAAGTTGTCGCACTGTGAAAGGACCCTGATCTAAAATAAGCAACGTGGCATTTAGGTAGGTCCCGGCGATGAAACAGCTGTTGCGTATAGTGCGAATGCTTAGAAGCACTGTCGCATCAAGAATCCCAGCATTCAAGGACTCCTAGATCTCGATGGCTGGCTCCCTCTTTAGAACTTCCAGAATACGAAGTGCTAAACGCCTTTCTCAAGTCCAAGAAGCATCTACAATGCTTCATCTTGGCGAACCTACCTACGAGCTTTTCTTTTCCTAACATTGGGCCGCGCTGGCGGTCAGTAGGCTTTCGTTCGCTCCCCGTTCCTTATCTACTGAACCAGGTCCATGTCTTCACACTCTTGGGATCAGGACGGTCGTCCTGCACGCCGCCAGTCGATTCCTTTGCAGAATTTAGATGGATCTCATCACGATAGCCACCCCCCTCAGGGTGCTGGGCTCTCGGGTCAGCACCGAGGCCTGTCTGCTTCTCCCAACACTGGTCAAACGGCAGGCAACTTGCCTGGCATCTCGACCTATTGGGATCAGCCCTACGATCGATTCGACGACGATGTTAGTCCAGCGTCGCCGATTGACCCGATGGCCTTACAGGCCGCTCTCCCTCCGGGGATGGATGACCATGCACCATCCGCGCCGATAATACCATCTACTCCAGTTCGCACCTACCCTCCCGCTCCATACGTCGAAGATGCGCCGAGCGCTGAGTACGCCGAATCTGACCGAATTCCTCTTACCTCTGGTGCCGAACCCATATCTGGCTCTTTGTCCGCCAATAACTTCGATGCAAGACCACGGGATAGCTTCCAGACGGTGTCGAGCATCGAGAACAGCCCGGCACGGGGTCGGGATACAAGAAGCCTTGGGCAAGAGCTGAGCGCCAGCTTTGGATCTCCTCGACACCGAAGCTATGGCGTTTCTTTGAACCCAAACGAATACCGGCGGTCTAGATCTCCGTCCACATCGGGAGCTCTGTCGCGCGCTGGATCTATTGTTCGCGCGATGTCACAGCGAGTTGTCAACATCAGTGGAGAAAGTGAAGTGATTGATCATCGAGCCTCGAGGCATCGCTCACGGTCCCCCAATGGACTCGAACGCAATAGTCACCGAGACACTGCGACTTCAATGCTTGTCGACACCTCATACCAGCCACAACTACATCGTTCTCCGAGTGAGAAGTCGAGTAATTCTCACTTCGATATATCTGAAGCCGCTGCGGCAGACCTCCCGAGGCAACCACCTCCCAATCCCCTCAAGGGAAAGTCATTGGGGATTTTCTCGCCGGATAATCCGTTGAGACTTCGACTCTGTGATCTTTTGGTTAACCCATTTACCGAACCTTTCCTGCTGCTCTTGATCGTTCTGCAGGCTATCCTGCTTGCCGTTGAAGCTGCTCCGGACGTATTCGCCGACGGGAATGGACGTCCAGATAGATGGGGCAAGCATGGTATCGACTGGGCCATGCTCGCGCTATTCATCATCTTCACCCTCGAGATCATTTCACGTATCATCGTGTCTGGTTTTGTTCTAAACGCCGCCGAGTACAGCACGATTGATCGTAAACGCGGAGTCAGGGCAGCTATTGCAGACCAGTATCGTGCTGTCTTTCAGCCCGAGCGACAGAAGTCGGTCAAGAAGACATCACAACTCCATTTTGAACCTTCTGCAATTTCACGATCCTTTACAACCTTCATGCAGGGACCGCAATCTTTGCCCCAGACTCTGGAGGACCAGCAACGGCAACAACTCGCTCGCCGAGCGTTTCTTCGTCATTCCTTCAACCGATTCGACTTTGTTGCTGTTGTCTCGTATTGGATCACTTTTTTCTTAAGCATTACTGGTCTTGAGACTAAGCACAACCTCTACGCTTTCAGAATGCTCAGTTGTCTCCGAATCTTGAGACTATTGGCCCTGACAAATGGCACTGCTGTAAGTAACTTGTTGGTCCCAAAGGCTGGAGTAAAGCTCATGTTCCCTAGATCATCCTTAAAAGTCTCAAGAAAGCAACACCGCTACTTGTTCGTGTGGCGTTTCTGCTCACCTTCTTTTGGCTGCTCTTTGCTATCATTGGAGTGCAGAGTTTCAAGGCAAGCTTGAGCCGCCAGTGCGTCTGGATTGACCCCCTCGACCCTACCAACCTGACGGCTTCGTATACCAACGAAGAAACTTTCTGCGGTGGCTTTCTAGACAACAGAACTGGTGAACCTTGGCCGTGGCAAAAGTTCAATCAATCCGAGTCGTTAACAGATCTCATGAACGGGACCAATGAGGGGAAAGGGTTTCTATGTCCTCGTGGCTCTATATGTCTTCAGCAAAGCAACCCGTTCAACGGCACAGTCAACTTTGACAATATCTTCAACTCCCTGGAACTTGTCTTTGTTATCATGAGCGCCAACACCTTCTCTGATCTCATGTATTACACCATGGGCTCGGATTACTTTCAAGCTGCCCTGTTCTTCGGCGCGGGCATCATGATCATGATGCTTTGGCTTACAAACCTGTTAATTGCTGTTATCACCTCTTCCTTTCAGGTCATTCGTGAAGAGAGCAAGGCGAGCGCCTTTACAGTTGATCGAGAGCCATCTGGACAGTCTCGTTCTGACGAAAGACTTCGGCGCACATCTTCACTGCAGCGCATGTACGACAAAACACGGGCAATCTGGATTCTCATCATTACTTTTGGATTGATATGTCAAGCCTGCCGCAGTGCGGACATGTCAAGAAACAGAGAACGCTTTATCAACAACGCTGAAATCGCTGTCACCATATTCCTCGATATCGAGATGATCATTCGCTTCGCAGCTGATTGGAATTACTTTCACAAAAGCTGGCGCAATCTCTTCGACCTTGGCCTTGCAATTATTACCTCCATCATTTTGATCCCACCCATTCGTCATACAAGAGCGTACGCTTGGCTAACGGTTTTCCAAATCCTGCGGGTCTACCGGATCGTCATGGTCATCCCCGTAACTCGAGAGCTCATTTTGCTCGTTCTGGGCAACGCAGCCGGTATCGGCAACCTCATGTTCTTTGTCTTCCTTATGACGTTCTTGGTCGCAATCTTCGCTGCCCAGCTGTTCAGAGGCGAAATTCCCGTTTACGAAGATGGCGACCTGAATCGCATTTCGTTCTACACCATGTTCAACTCCTTCTTGGGCATGTACCAAGTCTTGACGAGTGAAAACTGGACGGACATTCTCTACACAGTCACTTCCTACACAAGATGGAAGAACACCTCGTGGATCGGGGCTATCCTACTCGTCGGCTGGTTCATCGTTGCATTCTTCATTCTCGTCAACATGTTCATTGCTGTCATCCAGGAAAACTTTGATGTGTCTGAGGATGAGAAGCGCCTACAACAGGTCAAGGCCTTCCTTCAAAGGAGAGACCTTGGCACTTCGTCCAGTAACTTGGCACTTTCTACTATCTTTGGGTTTTCAAGATCGCGCAGGAACAAAGATCCCCTTGATTATGGGCCGGCGACCGTGGAAATGCTCCTCAAAGATGCCGTGGTCCGCGAATTTCTGGACGATCAGATGAATCCTCAGCGAGCCCGAGCTCAAACGGGCCCCATAAGAAGCGCTACGACTTTGTTGGGTGGCGAAATCAAGCCGGGGCGTCTCTCCGCCATCTGGACAAAGGTAAAGGGACTGTTCACCAACGATGAACCGAATCCATTCTACTCAAACCTGCGTTTTGATGGCGAGAACGAAACGTCAGACCCTCGACAGATGGCTGAACAAGCCATGTCTGCCACGATGACTCGAAGGAGAGCTCAGCGGGAGTACCTTGCCAAGTATCCCAGCTACAACACCTCACTCTACTTGTTCGCGCCCACAAACCGCCTGCGCCGCCTTTGCCAACGAGTTGTTGGACCTGCTCGAGGCCCTGAGCGCATAGATGGAGTTGTGCCTGATACCTTTCTATGGTACACTTTCACCATATTCATCTACGCAGCAATCGTGGCAATGGTGGTCCTGGCATGTGTCACTACTCCCCTTTATCAGAAGGAGTACCAAGAACAGCACGCTTTTAGCTTCAGGAATTGGTACATTTGGACAGACATGGCATTTGCCATTGTCTTCACTGTTGAAGCTGCTATCAAGATCATTGCGGATGGGCTGCTATGGACACCAAACGCATACCTGCGTAGCTCCTGGGGATTTATGGACGCCGTGGTGCTGATCACTCTCTGGATCAACGTCGTCACACTACTCATCAACGACGGCGCGATTTCCAGAGCCATCGGAGCATTCAAAGCTCTCCGAGCACTTCGGCTCTTGAACGTCAGTAACAGTGCCCGAAACACTTTCCACGATCTCATTATTGTTGGCTGGTGGAAAATTCTAGGTGTAAGTCTCTTAACTTGTAGGAGAGTATTTATCGTGATGGGTGTACTGACACACTGATAGGCTGCCGCTGTGTCTCTGTCCCTGCTTATCCCGTTCGCCATCTACGGACTCAACCTGTTCAACGGCCTCTTGGTGACCTGTAACGATGACGGCGATGGAATCGAGACCATGGCTGATTGTTATGGCGAGTACGCAAGCGCGCCGTTCAGCGATGACTGGGAAATGCTCGCCCCCCGAGTTGCTGCAAACCCTTTCTTCAACTTTGACGACTTTGGCTCATCGCTGTTTATCCTCTTCCAGATTGTCAGCCAGGAGGGATGGACGGATGTATCCTTTGCGGCCCAGGCGATCACTGGTCTGAACAACCAGCCTCAGCAGCTGGCCTCACAGGGCAATGCCATTTTCTTTGTGGTGTTCAACCTGTTGGCAACTGTCTTCGTGCTTACACTGTTCATCTCCGTCTTCATGCGTAATTACACGGAGCAGACAGGCGTGGCTTACTTGACGGCTGATCAACGATCCTGGCTTGAGTTGCGGAAGATCTTGCGGCAGATATCGCCATCCAAGAGTTCATACGATGACTCGGAGGCAAGCTGGAAGAAGTGGTGCCACAAGAGAGCTATTGAGAAGAAGGGCAAGTGGTATCAGACCATCACAATCACCCTCGTCCTGCACTTGATCGTGCTGGTATCAGAGTTCGCCTCGGAGCCCGAGTGGTGGACGAGAGCTCGTGACTTTGTCTTCTTTGCCTTCATTCTCGCATACACGGCCAACATCACAATCCGTATAATTGGACTGGGCTGGGCCCGATTCCGCCGAAGTTCTTGGGATCTATATTCTCTGATGATTGTGTTTGGAGCCTTCGTTTCGACTCTTGCGCTCCTCATCTCAGACACCAGAGTTGAAGCTTACGTCCAGCTGCATAAGGTGTTCTTGGTCGCAATTGTCTTGCTCCTGATCCCTCGCAACGATGCCCTCGACCAGCTGTTCAAGACAGCGGCGGCTAGTTTGACGGTGATAGGTAACCTGCTGGCGACCTGGCTTGTGTTCTTCCTCGTCTTTGCGATTGCAATGACCCAAGCTTTCAGTCTGACGCGGTTTGGCGAAGACGGAACCAATAACATCAACTTCCGAACCGTGCCCAAAGCCTTGATCCTGCTCTTCAGGATGAGTCTCGGTGAGGGATGGAACCAAGTTATGGAAGACTACGCCAACATTGAGCCGCCACTCTGCGTTGACGAGGATAGATTCTTCGACAGCGACTGTGGCAGCAAATCATGGGCCAGAATTCTCTTCATCCTCTGGAACATTGTCAGCATGTATATCTTTGTCAACCTCTTTGTGTCTCTCATCTATGAGAGTTTCAGTTACGTGTACCAGCGCTCGAGCGGTATGTCGGCGGTTGACCGAGACGAAATCCGGCGATTCAAGGAGGCATGGCGCAGCGTCGACCCGGCGGGTACGGGATACATCACGAAGGCGGCTTTCCCTCGCTTACTGGGCGAGCTCTCTGGAGTCTTTCAAATGCGCATCTACGATCCCGAGGACAGCGTTGGCTCAATCCTTGAAGATATCCGGAATGAAACAAAACTGACGCACCACTCATCCATCGCAACAACGAGTGCGTTCAGTGGAATTGACCTGGACAAGCTCAACCAGCGCCTAGCGCGTCTAGATGTCGAAAAGATTCGCCATAAGCGCCGCCAGTTCAAGACGTTTTACGAGGAAGTTCTGGTGACTGCAGATCCAGACCGTGGCATTTCGTTCACAAGCGTACTTATGATACTGGCTCATTACAACATCATTAGCGACAATAAGAGCTTGAGGTGAGAGAGACTATGCTCATTCGTCGAATTATACATGCTAACTTTTTCTAGACTGGAAGAATTCTTGCGACGTCGGGCACGACTTCAACGTGTAGACGACCAGGTCCGACGAGGTGTAGTTTTGGGCTTCTTTGATACTCTGTAAGTGTGATGGATCAGTCTCCAGGCAGATCGAAGAGCTAACAGTGCCCCAGGTACTATTCAAGGCAGTTCAAGAAACACATGCAGCGTAAGCACTCGGCACGCATGACGGCAATTCCGCGACTGGATATCCCCGAGATTCTGGTCGAGAATGACTTGAGCGACGATGAGGGAGCTGGAAGAGCACCACGTTCTCCTCTGTCGCCAGGGTCGCGCAGGTCAAGCGTTGACGCAGGGGAGCCGCGCAACTGGCTGGGATCTGTGGATCTATCATTACACGACATGTCGTGGAGTCACCCTCTCAGCTTCCCCAGAGCGGCACCGCCATCGCCGACTGCTCCAACAGCTCAACCAACAGCGTTTAGCTTTGAGATTGAGGAGGATGATCCTCACGACCAACCGGCAGCACCAGCACCGGCTTCGATGCCATCGGCACGTGAAAGCCAACACAACAACCCCCCACAAGTCTCGGGAATGCTAGACGGATCAGTCTGGGGCGACAGCATGCTGCGTAGAGCGACAGTCCGTCGAGCAGAGAACCGGGGATCACGCTAGGATCCATGGCATGGAGACGGGGGATGAGTGAGCATGAGGTCCGGCTATGTAGTCAGGAAGTTTTACTTTGAATGAAACAGGCAAGGACGGAGGCATTTCAGGGACAATGTGTCAAAGGCATAGCCACAGCAGGCACGGCGTTACAGGTTTGTTAAAAAAGGGGGTGTGTAAGAGGAAGGGGACTATTGTTTTGGGTCGATCAAAATAGAGGCGCATGTGGGTGTACTGTACAGTAAGAGAAAGTAATATAGCGTCCGTCTATCTGTCAGTCATTGCCTTGACGGGTAGTCAGGTGCAACTCCGTCGAGAATGGATTGTCTGTGTGGAATCTCCACCTGAGCCTTTGTCTGTCTGATCAACCGTTGCCTGCGACAGCCAGAGGGTGACGAGGATCCTTGCCCCCTGCCCCCGATCCTGCAGCAGCAGGTCTTGCGTTCCTGAAGATGGAGGTTGGGTCCATGGTGCGAGTGTTTCAGTTGCTGGAGCCGGGGGGTCGCAGAGACCAGCTTGAAACAACCCGTGCGCCCACATTCCATGGCCCCCTGTCGAGCCCTGACGCAAAGGGTTTGTCTTGTTCATGCTTCAGTCTTTGTCGTCTGTGCTGGTGCTATTAATATTAAAGAATAAAGAGGGCGACAGCTGCTGCCATTCTGTTCTGTCGCTTTTGTTTCGTTGTCGTTGTCGTTGCTTGCCTCTTTGTATTCTCACAAAGACAAACCTCACTCGTTTTTACTTGTGTACGCACATACACACTAGAGACCAAGACAGATTACACGACAGGCTGCGCCTCTCCGTTCTGTCTTTGACTCGTTCGCTCTTTGAAAAGACTCAACGACAACTGCTGGACAAGTTGTCATTTATATCCACCCACCTTGAGACGGGAACTCATTAATCAGCGAAGTGCTGCCACCTTCAACGCCGAAATAATCTCACACAAACACCACGCCTCTTCCACACCAACACACCACATCACACCACATACTCTCAGAAAACATCTCACACAATCAACATGGCTCACAACTCCCGCTTCGAAACCATGGCCTCTCGCTTCTCCCCCTCGCGTCTTCGCAGCTCTCTCCGCCGCAGCTCCTCTGCGTCAACAGCCACGCGAGACTCTTACTCGTCGACGAGCACCACGCTCTCGGCCTCTGCCGCCACCATCAACAATATCATCCTCCGCCAGCCATCCCTGGTGAACATGGAGGAGGAGCGCAGGAGCTTTGGCAGCGAGCTGAGCCTCCTCGAGCCCAGACCCATCGTCTACTGGGGCAGCGTTGAGGAGCGCATCGGATCTCTACACTTTTGACGGGTTTTATGGGAACAAGATGATATGGATGATTGCTTGACGATGGCTTCTTTCGAGAACAACGGTTTCTAGGGTTTAATGGGGTGTTATGTGCTTCTCGGGCTTGCCAATTTGGATCTCTGGCAGGTCGGCTTGGAATATGGATAGCTACGAGCATGAGGCGTTGTTGTTTTACATTATTTGTCCTGTCTGCATTTTGGGTGTGTATTCTTCACTTCTCGCCGAGCTTAAGCGCTCGACATCCATTGACAACTTGATGATTTAACAAGAGCTGTCATTTTTAACCCTTGAACCCTTCCAAGGCCAAAAATACATTATCATCATCATCACTTCATTCAAACATCCCATGCTTTCTCGACTGACTCGCCCAGGATCCGAAACACGGATAACGACCCACCCAGACCCCTGAGAATTTGTCCCGCGTCCCGTGAGCTAACATGATGCCGCTTTTTGATCGACGCTTGATCGGTAAGAGCAGCCGTGACATGAGAGAATAGACCAACTTTGTGTCCTTGCTGCTATTGTTGGCGGGGGAGCGATCCCGACCATGATGATGCCGTCGTCGTTGCTCTCAATGTGAGACAATCCTGATCGCCGAGATGATCGCCCAGGGCAGTAATTAAAGCGAACAGGGAGACGTCGAATCTCCTGCAGGCGTGAGATTGTACGACATGGTTGCATCGAGTGGAGGAGGATCTGAGGCCATTCCTGCCCTTCAGAGTCAAATCACCCATCCGGCCCATCTCCGAGCTGCGTCATGTTGACAACCCCGGCTGCGGCATCGTAATGTTGTCCGAAGAGGCCGCCGCCAGGGAAACGACACCGTGATATAGACGGCTTGTGAGATACCAGACTGCGCTCGTGCCCAGGGCCACCATGACGGCCAGCAGCACGAGCACGGTGCTCCGCATCTGAAAGGCCTCGTCGGCCTCCATCTTCATCAGCTTCTTCTGCTTGCTGTGATAGTGCCAGCTGCCGTGGGCATCGTGATCAGTGTGCCCAATGTGCTGATACGGCTGGGTGAACCACCGGGGAATCCACCGAGAGCTCCGACTACCGTTGTCGCCGTCGCCATAACGGTTGATGCGGCCCTGGGTATAGCGGAGATCGACCAGGAACAGCGACAGGAGGAATACCGTGATGTTGATGGGTGTCATGATGAGCTGGGATCCATGTTAGCAAGCCAGCCCATAAAACCTCCGTTAACCCATTATCGTGAGGCCTGCATTCAGACGTCTCTTTTTCCTTGTCTGTACGATGACCTCAAGTGAAGTTGATGTCTCAACGGGGAGACCCACTGAGTAGAGAGTTGATGGCTGCTCGCCAGAATTGGCATCTCGCGGCGGACCTATCTTGACCATGATGATAGATTGAAAACAGCAGAAATATCGACGAGTGTGTTGCATGTAGATTGAGTAGTCAACTCAAGGAGGAATGGCCGTCCCTTGATAAAATACAAGACAAAGGAACGGATGATGAGGCGGTTGTGGCTCCCGGGGGCTCGTCACTTACGTACCTTTTCCAGCCCTGGTGAGGTCATCGCGTGGTTGGAGGAGCGCCCAAAGCCCACACACCAAAGATTCCCGACGCTCCCGATCGATCCCTGTACCTGGCCTGGTTAGAGGAAGAAGTCGTGGGGAAGCCTCATCGAAGCCCAAAAGGAAGCATCCAAGTTGCCAATGTCTAATGGTTGATACTGCGCAGCTGAGATTGCGACGACTTGCTCCGCCACGACTCTCAGCAGCACCCTTGCATTATCATCTCATCAGCTTCGCAGAGCCACGCGATCACTGCCCCTCGATGAGGCGTCCCACGATGAGACGCCTCACAACGCAGGTATGCACCGCCGATCCTTCGTATCCAGTTCCGCATGCGTTCCTCTTCGGTTTCGGTTTCGGTTTAAGAATGAAGTTCAAACGGGATATCTCATTATATCGACGGTAGACGCAACCTGCTTGTTACCAACCGCCATCTCCCCTACTCACTTCCTTCTTTTGTCTGTATATACCTATTCAATTTGCCCTTTATCCCAGCGCCGTTGATCAAATCCGCCTATACCTCTACCCCAACGCCAACCATCCAATGGATACTCTAGCGCGCGTTGTGAATGTCGAGCACCAGGATGTCCTGGGCTCCGATCCGGGTCAACTCGTCCATGACCAGAGCAATCTTCTTGCTCTCAACCATGGAACTCACAGCAACCCAACCCTCCTCGTCGAGGGCAGTGACGGTTGCTGAGCGCTTGCCGGGGGTGACTTTGGTCGCCTCGATCAATCGGCTTCGCTCGACGTTGTACTGGCAGAGCACATAACGCTGCGCAGTGATGACGCCTCGGATGCGCGAAGTGATGAGGTCGATCAGCTCGGGGTTGGAGGGCGATTTCGACTTGATGAGAACGGCAGTGGAATCGACGACAGTGTCAATGGCCTTGAGACCAGCAGCTCGCATGGTCTCTCCGGACTCTGAAAAGGTTTGTTAGCAACAAGGTGCCTCGCAAGATGGATATATACCATCACTTACCAACAAGATCAACAATACCCTCGGCGACACCAAGGGCACAGGCAGCCTCCACACTGCCGCTGAGCTCGACAATCTTGGTGCGCATCTTGCGAGGAGAGATGCCACCCTCGGTATCGTCACCCTGCTCAAGCTTCAGGAAGTAATCGGCGGCGAGATTGACGAAGCTGGTGCCAATCGTCTTACCAATGAGATCCTGGGGGGTCTTGTACTGGCCCTTCTCGGGCACCTGGACCTGGAGCTTGCAGCTTCCAAAGCCCAGCTCCATAACCATGTCGGAGCCGGCCACCTTGTCGTCGGTGTTGGAGAGGTCGACCGAACTGCGTCGCATGTGGTTGTAGGCGCGGACTGAGGCATCGTGCTCCTGGACCTGGTCCCATCCGGTGATGCCCAGGTCGACTCGGCCTTCACCGACAAAGGTGGGGATATCGGCAGCGGGGAGGAAGATAAGGGCAATTGGGAGGTTCTTGACGAGAGCGATGTCGAGGCGGTTCTCGCGGCGGAACTGGATATCGGCACCCTCAAGGAGGTTGAGTGTGGCTGAATTGAGCCGGCCCTCTAGATACAGGTCAGTCAGCAGAGTTCTAGAGAACCTTTGGGTAGTGTAAAAAGTAGACTCACTCTTGGGCACGGCAAAGAGAAGGCGGCCTTCGAGACTGGAGGGGATTCAACATCAGCGTCTGCAGGTCGATGATAGCGGTTCTAGGAGGCATTGCTCGAGCCCTCCAGAGCCCAGAGCAGTATAGGGCCTGACCAACCTGTTGACGAGATCCATGGCTTCGTGATTGAAGGGTTTGACGTCTGTTCCCCTCTGTTCTTGTCAAGTCGTAGGCGCAAGTCGTCGACTCACTCGTAGTGGGGGAATTTATTCTGTGGTGACTTTAATGACTCCGATTGCGGGGCTGTCCAACATGATGGCGGGGCATGCATGCTGTGTGTGGCGCCAGCATCGCTCGCCGGAGCGTCCTAATTGGGGGTTACCACCCAGGAGCCGTCCAGGTACCACCAAAACCACCACGCTATCGGGATCAGAAGGGCCGCCAATGGGATGGCGAGCAAGTAACACGCATTTGAGTGGTCAACTACCCAGCAGTTCGAGAGGAACTTGCAAGGGAAGTACTGCAGTACTGTATCATACGAATATGATAGACGATAGAGGGATCAATTGTGAAAAGAGGGCACAATGCTGTATGGATGCCACACTGCACCAGACAACAACAATCTGCTGTACAACCACGACTCAATTGGCCCAGGTTGTTGAGGAGGCACTCTCGGGTGGCACAGCCTGAGGTTTGGCTTTGTCCTTGCTTACGCCGCGCCGATTCCTGGCGGAAGGTGGTTGGTTTCTTGATCCGTTGACAATTCGCGGGTGTCGGGATCGAGGTCGATCGGGTGCGGCTTGGGTTGCAGACAGAGACAAAGGGGATCCATTGTGGATGGGGGTGCCCGAGTATCGACAATAGGTAGCCCACACAAAGACATACATGTCTTCGTACATACACGAAGGGCCCAGACAAAGGCATCTGAAATGAAAGGGCTGTTGAAGATGAGCTCTTTCTCCGCAATCAGTGAGTGTGAAATGTCGCAGCGAGGTGCCAACTCAGACATTGAACAAGGCTCCCGTCATCACATCACAGCGAAATGACTTAGACATGGACCAGAGACAAACTCGAACATGGCGAGCTGCTGGGGTAGCACTCTATGGGCTCTATGGAGGGGGCCGGTGACTCGCATCTCTTCAATTGGTCTCTTTGCTCGGGGGTGGTGTGTGCTTGCCGTGCGTGTGCCGGTGCGTGCGCACGAGCTGTACTGTATCATGTCGCTTGCTTTCTTTTACAGGATGCAACCTTTCTTTTCCTGTGCGATAATTGCCTGTCGCCGCCCTCCCATTTCCCCACTGCCCATTTCCCATTCATTACATGATATTCCTTTTTGGACAATACACTAGAGTACCCGCCCTCTCGCGTCCTTGTTAAACCCCGAGACCACACGGCGACAGAACCTTCTTCTCGAGGCTCTGCCCAGCTCTGCCCAGCTCTGGCCCAGTGTCTTTTCCTGTCCTGTCCCGTCCCGTCCCAAAGAACAAGTTGACTTTTTCAGCTCCGATCTTAGCCTCGCCATCTCCTTAGCTCTGGCTTCCCTCTAACCTGGTTGTCGGACTGGTCTCTAACCTTGTGTCGGTTTCTGGTAATCTGGGCTTGGGCCTGAGTTTTTCTCGGACCCTGCCCTGCAGTTAGGCTTTGCTTCTCCTCCAGTTGAACTGGGCTGCCGCACTTGAAGCCCTGCCCTGGGCCAAAGGTACCGACCGGCAGGGGAGACGAGACTTTTAGCGCTCCCGGCCCGCGCCACTTGCGAGCTACCATCACTCCAACTTTACCTTCAGCCGGGCCTCTGGTTCTCCACCTGCCGCCGCCCGCGCGACGACGACATACCTACATATCGTCGGCCTCTCCTGGTGGCTTCGCGTCTTTGGGCCATAGGTTTCTTGTTGTTCTGCTTCGATTTCTTGGCTGTTCGCACTTTGGAGGGAGGAGCATCGGAGCTCTCTGCTCTTATATCCCCTCCCCGTCCATCCATCCATCCATCCATCCTTTCATCTCTTCCTCGTCCGCCAGCCAGCTCCAACTCCTCCTCTCGAATCCTCCGACCGCACATCTTCCATCCCGCTCGCGCACAGCATCACAGCAGTTACTCTACCGCATACCTACCTTGCGTATATATATACTCGGAGCTTGTTAGCTGCACCTCTCGGCAGCCTTCTCCTCGCCCATACCGACCAGCATGAACTCAGCATACCACCCGTCCGACATGTCGCAGCGGATGCCCGTACCAGGCGGCGCCGCCCCGGTCTACTCGTCCAACGCTCCCCCCATGCACGGCTACCAACAACACCATCCCCCGCCGTCGTTGCCGCCTCCGACTCAGCATCACCATCCCTCGACGCTCCCTCCTCCTCAACACCAACAGCACCCGCATCACGGACATCCGCACCAGCACCAGCATCAGCCTCCACATCACCAGCCGCTTCCTCCGCACCAGCCACCCCATCACCAAGCCCAGCTCCCGCCATACCCTCCACCTCCAGCTTCATACCAGCAGCCTCCTCACCCAAGCCAACACCCGCTTCCGCACCCTCACCAGCAGCAACACGCCCCTCCTCGAGCCGACGAAGCTCCCCCACCCCCTGCGGGACCTTCTCCAACCGATCAACATGCACACTCTCAGTCGATGGCCACATCATTCTCCAAAGTTGAAGAAGGGTCGGGCCGAAAGTACAGGTTCGTTGCGATCCAAAACCGGCCTCCTTGTACGGACCTCTTCCGCTAACACTCTTGTATAGTCTCGATGTAGTACAGCAACCTCGGCGTGCGCGTATGTGCGGTTTCGGTGATAAGGTGAGCCTGCTTCACCTAGCTCGACCCCCATTCTCTTGACTAACAACCTGACACAGGATCGTCGACCCATTACACCACCGCCATGTGTTCGTCTTGTCATCATTGACCCCGCGACAGGGAAGGAGGTAGACTACAAGTATGTGTTTTGGAAAGCTCTCGGCTCCTGTTGTGTCCAGCTAACAGTATGTGCGCAGTGACATTGATCACACCATGTTTGTGCTGTCTGTCGACCTCTGGAACGAGGATGGCACACAAGAAGTCAATCTTGTCCGATCATCGACGGGAACTGGTTCCATCTCGTCCTCGAACACCTACTCCTACTCGACTCTCGTCAATTCCGATCCGGGTATCTCTTCATACCAACAACAAGGACTTCCTCCTAGTCGTGACTCGGGATATGGTCAATCACAGGGCATGGGCTACGTGCAGGACTACCCGGTTCAGCAAGGCTATGGGCAAGGCGGGTTCGCCCAGAACAAATACCCGCGTCAACGGGACCTGCTAACACAAGAATAGCCCCGTCATACCCCTCCAGCGGTTCATACGGACCACCCCAGCAGTACTTCCCACGACACAGCGGCGGCTATGGTAACGATGCTCCTGTTCCACCTCCCCCAGGTCAAGCAAACATGGCGCCATTCCGCAACGGCTACGGGCAGGAGCCGAATGCGCTCACCCGTATGGCGGTTGTGGGAGGCCAACCTCAAGGGATGTTCACGAGAAATCTGATTGGCAGCCTGGCTGCGAGCGCATTCCGCCTCTGCGACACCGAGGAACGACTGGGCATTTGGTTCGTCCTCCAGGATCTAAGTGTGCGGACAGAAGGGCCCTTCAGGTAAGAAATGCAACCGGATACGGCATGCGATCCAAATATGCTGACATGAAAATTCTAGGCTGAGATTCTCGTTTGTGAATGTTGGACGGCCCGGTGGACAAGGTGGGCCAGGATCCAATGTCAATCAGGGTCGGGCACCGATACTATCCTCGTGCTTCAGCGAGGTTTTCAATGTGTATTCGGCCAAGAAGTTCCCCGGTGTGTGCGAGAGCACGTCACTGAGCAAGACATTTGCGGCCCAGGGAATCAAGATTCCCATTCGCAAGGACACCAATGTCAAGGGCGGCGATGGAGGAGACGACGACTACGATTAGGTATCAGCGTCTGGAGTCGATATTGAAGAGGAGGAGTATGATGTGAGCTATTGGCACCCCCTTCGGCGACAAGGTTGGCCGATGAGGGGCATGAGAAACGACGACTTAGGAAAGCTTATTGATCGGAGGAACGGGCAGGTGCGAGTGCGTCCCGGCCTCGAGCAAAGGCTGCCAAGGAGGTGGTCAAACGACAGTCGTGTGTGCAGTATCGCACGATGACATCTTGTTAGAAGATGTTCTAAATAGTAAGTTCGGCCCTGGGTAGATTGGGGTCTGTTTGGTGAATTGCAAGGCAGAAATGCCGGCGTTGGAGTTGGTTAGGTAGTTAATTGATGGGTATTTCTACCATTGCTCAAGGTTTCGTCTTCATGATCTCGCAACGAGGTGAGCAAGGAAGCGCCCACGAATTAACTTTACTGAGAAAGAGTGTGTGACGGCAAAGTTTCTTGAGGAGAAGAGGATCGACAGGGCGTTGAAAAGCAGCAAAAGGCAATCGAATTGTCGGGAACCAGGGGTCCCGGAATGCAACGTCATAGCAAGCTAAGGGCAAGCAGGGTCTGTCATGTCAGCCATGGTCATGAGCCACCGTGATCGGGGTGTCGGGGTTTAGCATGTGAGCAACTCATTAGAGTCAGAGATGGCGGTGATGAGGCTGACGGGAGGCACGGCAGCACATTAGGCCATCGATTGCCCGGGCCACCAGGACACAAACGGCCACGGACAGGCAAAAGTAAATCGAACGTGAGGGACGCCGCAAAAGCGGGAGCGAGCGCCGCTGGGATTCGGATGGGATTTCGGAGCCCGGCGAAGGCGAAGCTGGGGGATTCTTGGCATTGAGCCTTGGCGAGCAATTAAAACTTGGTAAACGTGATGCATTCCATGGCTGTAGTTTCGTTGGGCTGGAAAATGAAGCTGCTACTGCTGCTGCTGCTCATGTGGGCGTAAAGAGGAGAGAGCTAGATGCCCTGAATTGCCCTTTGCGGTACTCATTCCGGAGGGGAAAAGGACGACAAAACAGCTCAGCTCCCCAAGAGGGCAACCAGCTTGGCATACCAGCCGGCGTTATTGGCCAATTTCACAAGGTCCCCCTGAGAGCTAACAGTGGAGGGAGATGAGGAGGCGGTGATATCTGACGGACGGGTGACTCTGAATCGATCAAGTGACCAACAACCCCTCATCGCTCGAGACCCAGCTGAGGCGACTGACGCTCAGGCAGGCTCTGGCTCTGGCTCTGGCTCTGGCTCTGGCAGGTCCCCTCAAAAAGCTTGTATGGACTTCGTACCCTTGGGTACCGCGCCAAGAGTCTGGGGCACCACGAGGACATGAAAAACCATTACGTACCCAGATCCCAACGACTGGCGGGCGTGCCAGCGCGGCCTTTTAGGCCTGGGGCCGGTGGCACAAACCAAGCCCTTGGCGCCGGGTACATGCATATACTTGCCATCGACTTATCGCTTAGAAGGAGCCTCAAGAGTCTTTTTTTGCTTCTCATTCCGGGCAACAGCCAGCTGAAGACGAGCAAAAGTGCGAAAGAGAGAGAAAAAGAAAGACGAGGCTGTGGCGAGTTAATAATCAATGTCGTGAATAAGCTCAATAATCAAGGCGAAAATGCTGGAAAATCGGGCAATTGTGTCGAACACTTCCACGGGACGGGTGCCCAGTTTCGGAGTTGGCCTAGACTCGCTAGACCGCACGTAGAAGCTCCATGGCACACACACTGACTGGGCGGTGGGTAAAAGCCCGCAGTAGCAGGAGACACTGCTGGGGCCTTGCCTGGTTCTATTTTTTTTCTGGTTGATCATGGGAACACCCTAGAAAAGCCCAGGACCGAAAAAAAATTGCAAAAAATAACGACATCACCAAGACTTGGCATTGCGTTAAAAGGCTTGTCCGTCCTCTTCGGTTTCGGTCTCACTCAGCTCACACTCTACACTCCATCTTCTCCCAAGAACACTTTCTTGTCTCTTGCTTTGACTCAACAATTTCGTTGTTCACATACAACCCCTCTTACAACCCCTCAGTGCCTCCACCCCTGAACACTCAGCACTCGAGTCCCTGAAAGAAACCACCTACAGCACAGATTTCAGCTGTAGACCTACCCATCACCACCACATTTTTCTCATCACCTCTATCCATCACAATGATCGCCTCTCACGGACGCGGTGGTGCCGGCAACATGGCCGACGCTGCTCACACTCCCAAGACGAACCCCGCCGATCTCCAGACTCCTGTCCTCAGGGGCTCTGTTGTGACCACTGGTCGTGGCGGTACTGGCAACATGGCCAAGAACGACGACCCCCGCGAGACTCGCAAGCGCCAGGACGTTGAGGCGTAAGTTCTCTCCACCCCGCACTATTTCAACAACACAGATGCTAACTGAATACAAAGTGTCCCCCGACGCCCTTCTGCTGGTGCTCAGCACTCTGGCCGCGGCGGTGCTGGCAACGTCTTCAAGGACACTGATGAGGAGCTGACTCGCCGACCAAGCAACGAGGAGGCCATTGCCGAGGAGGACGAGCCCGCCAAGCCAGCTCCCGCCACTGAGTCGCTCGCCCAAAAGGGCAAGAACTGGCTCTTTGGCAAGAAGGCTTAGAAAACGCCCCCTTTTTTCCACCACCACACACATTTGAATTTTTTATTCTGTGGGCATCTCTCTTGCATGAGAGGGTTTTTAAGAGGGCGTAATCATTTTCGAGCTCGGTGTTCTAGGCGCCTTTGACAATGGGGATAATACATGGTCAGGCCATTTATGAGTACGGACGAACGGACAGGAAAGGACAGGCATGAATGAATAAACTTGACGGGAGGAAAAGCTAAGATACCCATCTGCGGGTTGCGATGAATTGGAAAGAGATGAATTTTTTTCTTTTTTAATATCATGATCGCCGTTTTCTGCTATATTACATGTGTTTTTTGGTCTATCCCTTTTTTGCTTCCTCTTGGTGATTTGATCATTGATACATCCGTTTACATGACTCTTTGGCGTCCGAGGATTCACTCATGATGCGACTCATGATGCGAGATTTCTTGGTGCTTCGATATCGCGCCATATTCCTGACACAGCTAGGGCTCCCTTGCTACCTAATCAGTTCTTCTTGGTCAGACGATGAACCTCCTCAAAGAAGTGCTTGAGGTTGTCGGGGTTCACGCCAGGGGTGATTCCTAGTTAGTCCTGTCAGCTCCAACTCCTCATGTTCAAGGCCGAACGGAAAACATACCATGACCGAGGTTGGCGATCCAGCCCTTGTTGCCAACCCAGAACCCGTCAACCATCTCCTGCACGGCCGTCGTGATGCCCTCCTTGGTGCCGTACAGAACTCCGGGATCGGCGTTGCCCTGGAACACAATGTTGCGATCTCCTCGGATCTTGACAGCCTCTTTAGGGTCGTGCAGCCAGTCCATTCCCACCACGTTGTAGCCCAGGTTGCACGCCGAGTCGAGCGCATACCATGCACCCTTGGGGAACACAGTCATGGGCACCTTGTCCAGACCGAGGGCCTTGAGCTTCTCGGGCAGCTTCTCCGCAATGCGCTTGAGGTAGGGCTCCGAGAACTGACGGTAGGATGCAGGGCCGAGCTCTCCCGCCCATGAGTCAAACACCATGACCAACTATACAGCATTCGAGTTAGCAACGCGAGAATATGACTACACTCGTTTCTCTTACCTGAGCACCAGCCTTGACCTGCAGAGCCAAGTGGTCCACACAGATATCAGCAATCTTTGCCAGCAGCTTCTTCGACTCCTCGGGGTATCTGTAGATCCACGTCTTAACCTGCGCAAACAGCTTGGTGCCACCACCCTCAACCATGTAGCAGAACAGAGTCCAAGGAGCACCGCAGAAGCCGATCAGCGGCACCTGTCCCTGGAGCCTCTGGCGCGTCAGCGTGACGGCCTTGTACACATAGTCGAGCTCGGCGGCGACATCGACGTTCTTGGCGAGAACCTGGCCGTACTGCTCGTCGTCGGGGGTCTTGAGCGGGCTCGGGAAGTGCGGGCCCTTCTTGTCGACCATCTCGACCACCATGCCCATGGCCTGGGGGATCACAAGGATGTCGGAGAAGATGATGGCCGCATCGATAAGGCCGGCGTAGCGCTGGACAGGCTGCAGTGTAATCGTCGTAGCAACCTCGGGGTCGCGACAGCACTCGAAGAAGTCCCGGTTGCCCTTGGCCTCGTGATACTCGGGGAGGTAACGGCCGGCTGCCCAATTGAGTCAGTCAAACTCCATACATGCCCAATTCAACGGCGGCAGTGCATCTCTCTCTCACCTTGTCTCATCACCCACATGGGCGGGCGCTCAACGGTCTGGCCTAGTTCGCAACACGGCAGTTCTCAGCACAAGCTCTCCCATGGTCGGCGTGCGCCGGGTTCACGCAGGTAACCCACCCCATGCTGCGCGAAGCAGCAGGTCGTTCTTGAGAGGCTCAAAAGAGTGTTCCATTGTCGTTTTGTATATCTCGGTGGACGAATTGACAGAATGATCCGAGAAATACAGCGAGATGTCAAGACTTCTTAAGTCCAAATAGGCATTCGAAGGGACCCCGCCGAGAAACTGGATCATCGCAGCTTTCCGTGGAGGGGTTCTTTCCGGTACGTACTCCACTCCGTGCAACTCCGGGGTTGGCCTGTCCGTGCATTGATTCCAAATGGAAGCTCCACCCCGGGCCTCGGAAACACGGTCGGACCGACACGCTGTCATCAATCAATCAAGCAACCAAGCTCCAGCGCGTTGGATAGCTTCATCTGAGACGCAGAGTGACCGACTGCATCAGCCTTGCCTGCTTTCAGCCACAGCCTCGCATACGTCCAACGTAATCGCCCTCTCTCTGCGACTCACGAAGCCCAACTCGTCTTGTCCCATCTACATCCGCGACAATGCCGTCCGAACGCGAGCTCCAGATCAACCCCATCGTCCCCGAGTCTGTGGTCCACAACTCCAAGGTGCGTTCTCACCTCCTGTCGCTTGACCTAAGCTTCCCATGACATAATTCGGGATTCATCTTGCTAACTCCTTCCCTACAGGCCCTCTCCAACCTCCACAGTCTCACTGCCTCCCTTTTCGGCGTCAGCGCTGGCATCCTTGGCCTCGAATCATACTACGGCTTCCTCATCTACTTCGTCTTCTCCTTCATCACCACTCTCCTCTTCTACTTCCTCAAGGTCGCCCCCGAGTCCATCCCCAAGGGCCACGCTCCCCTCGACCCATCTCGCTTCTACCGCGGCTTCTTTGACTTTTGGATCAGCGGCATGTTCAACGGCATCTCCGGCTTCGTCTTGACATGGACGTTATTCTATGGTTTGGTCCGAGCCTAGGGCGGTTCGTTATGGAGTTAAGCATATACATGGCGTCTTAGGAGTTATAATGAGAAACCTTTTAAGCGAATGATTCTAGACCATCCTCCGTCGAACAAATGACATTGCGTGTTAGCAGCTAAACAAAAGACAAATATACTAGAATACAACCGCTCAGAACAACAATACTAACTAAACAATTCCGCTCAAGAACTTAATCAATGATCTCGACAACCTTTCCCACAAAACCCTCAAGCCCAGATTTATCCTGAGATCCACCTTCCATCAGTATCACACGCGACCCCATCTCGATCCATTCTCGGTGATTCAACAGTTCCAAAGCAACCTCGGTACCACTCGTCGACTGGTCAGACTCTGACTTGTTATTCTCGGGTTCGACATCTTCGTTGAGATTGAAAATGTCATCCATGTCGTCTGTGGCCACGTTGCCAGCTTCCCAGTCTTTATCCTGGCGAGTTACTCGACGGATACGGGCAACCGTCCTAACGCTCGCAATGTAGATATTTACAAACGAGCCAACGGCCAACATCCGGGCGTCTGGGTCACCGAAGACTGCTGTAAATCCGCTTGCCGCTTGAAGCTTCAGCCCAGTGTCTGCCATGTGCTTGGAAGGGATTGCTAGAATCATGCCGCGGCGGATGCGAGGAACTTCGGCTGGTGAGCAGGACCCAGAGTTGCCGTTTAGGTGTCCATTCGACAATGAATGGATCACAAGCCCGATCGATCCAGCTTGTCCGGCCTCAAGGGTCAAAACAGGCAACCGAAGATTGCGGATGCTCACAATTTGTGCATCATGCCACTCACCAGCAATGGCTGAAGCGGAAACGGCATTCTTCATGGCGATGCGTGCCAGCTCTGCCGAAGATGGGTGCGATATTGATAGTCCATAGCTACCAGGCGATGGCCTATCCTCTGGAGTTGAGCCACGGGGGTCGTCCTCTTCAGATGGGAACGGTCCAATGACGATCTTGTCCCCAACAGAGAGTCGGCCAAATCGAAGGTGCCCAGAGACCACAATGCCTGGCTCGGGTTGCTTTCCAGAGCTTCCTGTCAACACGCTGTAAGAAGCCGGCAGCGTGAAGGTGTCGTCGATGTGGAAGAGGCACTTAGGCTGCTCTGGGTTCAACACCATGCCAACAAAGTCACGAGCCGTAGGAGCAGGCGGCAGAGGCAGGTTTTCCAGTAGAGCATGCATGAGACCAATGCCGCTCCCTTTGACTGCGCTTGTAAGCACAATGGGAATGATCTCGGTATGCTTTCCACTCTCCGAGATACCTCTCAACACCTCCTTAACCTTGTTGTGATCTTCTTCAGGGACGCTCTCCAACTCTCGATGCTGCTTTTGGTCGGGCGGCAAGATCTTGGGTACACGCCCGGCCTCCTTGATGGCAGTTAGAACCTTATTCATGGTCCTCGCCAGGCTTGGTTTGGAAGCAAGGTCCATCTTGGTGATAACAACGGCCATGGGAACACCAAGTTTGAGAGACAGGGTCAGATGGGCTTTGACTAGGTCAACACCCGCTGCAGCAGCCCCAAGGACATCTTGTGCCGACGACGTCGCGCCGGGACCCTTGGAAGCGGACTCCGTGTCATCTGCAGCAAGACAGAGAATGATCCAATGTGGCGCCCAGTTCATGAGACCGCGAAGGACAATGCGACGATACCTTGGATGGCCGGCCGAATCAGAAACAAAGACAAGGCGGCCATTCTCGGAGCAATCGTGAATATCAACCCACGACTCGATATTCCCATGAGCATAGTTGAGGATGGAATGGTCCTTGTACCCGATGAGCTCCTGGGCTATGGAGCTGGTTAGTCCAGAGACAACTTCATGCCTATGCTTGAGCAAGCTGAGACGGCTCTTTCCACGGCCGTTATCGAGAGTCCCGGTTGATAGCGTGCCCAACAAGCTTGATTTTCCAGATGTCGTGGGACCGGTGAATGTGACCCTTAACTGAGGTGTAGTTGAGCTGCCGCGGCTAGGGACAGTAAGGGCCTCCCCTGTTGATCTCCCTGACTGGGAAGTCGAAGAGTCATTCTCATCAACAAAACCAAAGTTGGGCATGACAAGTGCCTCGGCAACCCACAACTTTCCACTTCGGGTGACAGTGGCAGGCTCAGTTGCGGAGTTGTCAACCAGCTCTGCTGACTCGTCCCATTCGCAATCTCCTACAATGACCATGCGGACAACCTCAACAGAGCATCCCAAGCTTGCGGCCATGACTCTCAAGGTTGTGATGCTTTCGTCCATCTCGTCTTTCGTAAGTCCAATGAGTGTACCATCATCAGCAACGCCAATTTCGTACAGGGCACCCCTTGATTCCTCAAGCCCTGGGATGAGGCTATTCAGCTTGACGGGAGCGGTGAGGTCGACATTGTCATCTGGTAGCCTTGGAAGGGCCAGTTCCTTGGAACTCGATGCGTGATACGGAGAGGACTGCTGCAGCCTCCATAGGAGTTGGGTTGTCAGATGCTGAAGCCTCTCCTGTCGGGGCTGGCTTGAGGCAGCTGGAGATGGCGTCGATGGCTTCGCAGGCCGAGGGTTGCGGGATTGGCCAGCTGTGCTCATGTTCTTGAACACCCTTCGAGGTCGAAGAAGTAGGTGAAGCTTATACTCAGTTGGTCCTTCTTGGGGCTCTGCTTCAAGTTTAGTGACCCCATACTCCGACAACAAGCCTGGCTGAACGTCCTGAGTTGAGCCAGGGGTCGTTGATCCAAGACTATTCTCATTGTCGTCCTTCCCGGGATCGTTTGGGAGCAGCCAGGGGGATGAGACCCTCGGAGGGTCCGGATCGTAAGTGAACACGGAGGCCATGGCCACAACGGAATGGGTAGATGAGGCTCAGGGGTTGAGTGAGAAGGGGACAGATAAGTTCAAGATATTGATATTGAGGTACGCTGTAAGAGTAATAACTGCAGGGCGAGATATCCAATGACGTGAGAATAGAGGTTGTGCTGTATTCGGACTATCATCTTGTTGACTCCTTAGGAGATATATCGGTGTGTGAGGAGGCGGCCGTGATGGATGCGTTGATCACGACTCCAAAGAATGTTGGAGGGATGTGGTCAGTCAGTTGCCAGGTCAGAAGGAAGGCATGACGCCGACTGTGAATGCTGAAGAGGTTGGAAGGTGCAGCTCAAGCAAAGTCACGGTGTTAAGTGTCGAATTCGAAAACAATATCCAAAGGTTACACCGCGACCTTGCGTGTTAATGTAGGAAATTCTAGATCGTGTTTCCCGGCTGGCCGAGTCGGAAGGAAGCGAGTCAGAGGTGACGCATCGGCCAGGCAGCCAATCACGGGAGCTTCGCAAGAACCTGGGGTGCCGTGATTGCCTCAATGGTCCTTCATCACTGGGAACTCTTAGAAGGCTCCCGGGTGGGTCTCTGGCGGGGCCCTCAGTGGGTTCAGCCACTGCCGAGCGACTGAGGCAACCCCCCACTGAGTGGGCAGACCGGAGCTGGGTGCGATTAAACTCCTTCCATTTTCGCAGTGCTGACACGTGATATCATTTCGTTAATAGAGTTTGCAATTCAGGCCATTGGGTGTTGTTCGATTGGTATAACGATATTCAAGTTGCACAAATGCCTGGGAGTATCCGTGGTAGAAGATTCATCTTGAGCTCATTCTGAGCTTACTGGTGGTATTTCTGCAGCCCGGGCTTCTGCATAAGTTGACTCCCCCGTAATACACCTCGATTCTCCAAAGTACCTTTCATCTGAATCTAGGAAGGCTAGGAAGGTACTCAGACTGACTTCGTGGGAGACAACGAAACAACAATTTGAACAGCTTCACTTTCTCTCTCCAATATCTCTATTCTAAAATCTATGCTTCTTCAAACTCACGCAGAGGAATGCATATCCACTCCCCCTCCATAGGTGAAACTGTGTCGGAACATGAGCACTGTCTCATACCAACCCTAAACTCCAGGTTGGGAACTGCTCGGCTCGGTTTTTCACTTTTCATCAAGCCACCCAATAAATCAAAATGGCTTACCCGAGCTGAATCCAAAGTCCTTCCCTGTCAGCCTGACTGGGCCAGAGCAGCGATAAAAATACCACCCTCAAGCTGACTGGCATACGTGGGCGCCGCCACTGGCTGACGCAGTGAAAGCGCTGAGCCACCCTCTTTGGGCGGCCACTCGCAAGCCTGAATCACGTCGACTAGTGTGCAGAATATCAATCTAGAATCCTGAGGGCAAGTTCCTTGCCAGGAGGTCTAAACATTCTTAGAAAAGCCACGAAAAGACCAGTGCCCGCATGGAATTAAGGATCCATAAACTGCATGGAGGGGTTCCAGGTTGCGGCTGTAGGACCAGGGGGCCGGAATTGAAGGGTCCATCTAGGTTCCAGTTTAACGGTGGCTTCCATTTCGCCTTCGGGCGCTTGTTGGGCGCCTACTAAGATGCCAGGCCGGCCTGTAACTTGGAGCCTGCTGGCATGCTGAATCCCGTCACTGCAGGCCTGGGACGCCTGACTGGCGCCTGATCCATCCCCGAAACGAAAGGCCGCGCCGCTAACATGTACATGCATGACAGACAACCTGGAACCCAGGAAGGCCGATTTGTACCAGCCCGAGTGGAGGAGGGGGGACACCGCCCGCCAGGCCAGGGTCCGCTCTCCCGTCCATCGGTCAGTCCTCTCATAAGGCAGCGCTGCCATCCATCTCCTTTCAGCCCTTCACTGTCCTTTTGATTTCTCCTTTTCAACGACCCTATCTCTTACGACCAACACATCAATCACGATCCATACCCGCCCGTTTCTCACCACCCCGCCATGAAGAAGTTCGGCTTTGGAAAGAAGGGCGATGACGGCGACGACGCCAACCGTCATGCCCTCTTTGGTCGCAAGAAGTCGTCTCAGTCCGTCTCCTCCAACTCCTCCAACCCCTACGCCAAGCAAGGAGGCAAAGATCCCTACGCCGACGAAGCGAAATATGCCAACATGACTCCTTATCAACAAGCCCGCGCAGGCCTTGGTGGCCCCGGCGGCCCTAGCCCTGCCCCTCAGGCTGCCAACCCCTACGGTGCTCCTTCGCCCGGACCCGGAGGTCCCCCCTCGCAACCCCCGAGCGGCTACGGTGCGGATCGATACGGATCTGGTGGTGGTTACGGCGGAAACCGATATGGCGATGCGCCCAGCCAGAACCGATACAACAGTCCTGCCCCAGCCGCCGGTGCTAGAGGCCCTGGTGGCTATGGCGGATTTGGTCCCAGCGAGCCTGATGACAACCGCGACGCTCTGTTTGCCGGTGCCCAGGAGCGCCAGGCTCAGAAGCAGACACCTAGCCAGGGCGGAGCTTATGGGCAGTCGGGAGCAGACGGTGGTTCATATGGTGGCTATGGAGAGGAGCGCCAGTTGACCGCCGAGGAGCAGGAAGAGGCAGAGTACCAGGCTATCCTGCAAGAGAAGCGACAACTTCAGCAGGAGAGTGCTTCTTCCGTCAACCGCTCAGTCCAGATGGCTCGACAAGCGAACGAGGTTGGTCGCGCTACGCTAGCTCGTCTCGGTGCTCAGGGTGAACGATTGAACAACACCGAGAAGCATCTCGATCTCGCTGCCAACCAGAACAAGATCGCCCAGGACCGCGCTGCAGAGCTCAAGACTTTGAACGGAAGCATGTTTGCTGTCCATGTCAGCAACCCATTCACATCCAAGCAGCGCCAGTTGAAGGCCGATGAGGAGGTCATGTCACGTCACCGGTCTGAGCGAGACGCCCGAGAAGCCACCCGTCGTGACGGTTTCCAAGCCAACCAGCGCATGGAGTCCAACTTCAGGGATATGGGCGCTGCGGGCCGAGCACGAGGGGCAGCCCGCAAGAAGGATTATGGAAAGTTCAACCTCGACGACGAGGAGGGTGCAGATGAGCTTGAAGACCAGATCGACGATGGCATTAACGAGCTGGAAAGCCAAGTGTCGATGATGAACATGGTTGGCAGAGCCATTGGCAAGGAGGTTGACGCGCAGAACAAGCAGATCGATCGTATTATGAACAAGGCAAGTGGATTTCTCTCTCATGTCACTCGCGAAACCAGATCTAACCTCACAAATAGAGCGATGCTGTTGATGACGCCACGAGGATGAACAGAGAGCGCCTAGCCCGCATCAAGTAAGGGGCTACCAATAATGCTCACGATAGAAATGGTTTTCAGAGCCGCGGAGGACGGGCACGACTCGACTTAATGTGCCCATTGTGGTGGGTTTTATCTGGGCTATTGGACGACTACAGAGTTGATACAGTCAAGACGTGCACTTTGGCATACGTTCAGACAAAAAGAAAACAGACTATGGCCAACTGTAAGAACGAATTTGCGATTAAACCGAAGGATCTTGGGCTTTGACCTATCTCAAGGCTGGCGTCTGCTTTGCCAACCGCCTCGCCAAGTTCCACTGGCAATCATTCCAATGGAACGAGACTGAAGGAGGAGGGTAAATGGAAAGTTCCCGGAGGCTTTTTCGGCCAGGTATTGGCAGTTTTCAAGTTACATTACGATTTAGAGAGCATGTGTTTTGTACTTTGACGAATAAATGAGGCGCATGGGATTCTCCGTTTACTGAAGCCATCAAGAGATTGGGCACATCGAGGTAATACACAAGAAAGCTCATTTTTGTACACCATGTTGCGCAAACAATACATAATTGAGGATCGTTTAGGTTCTTAGACCTATGGAGAACATCGAGCCAGTTTGCTGCCAAAATGTAGAAAGCTCTCCATTCCTTGTAAGTGTACATATCCGTAGAGGCGACGGCCTTGTGGTGGTGAGGTGCACAGTGCCGCTGACTTGGCACTGTACCAGGGTCTCTCAAAGCCCAACTAAAAATTTCCCAACTCAAAGACAAACACCAAGTGTACTCTGAGAACACACCAACAACTGGCAAAATGACATCAGAAACCACGTCTGCGCGCCCATCCAAGAGGAGAAAGACCAAGACTGATCCAAATGCTGTAACGATAGGAGGAAAGGCCATTTCTCTCGAAGGATATCTCACAGCGCCAGCCCCAAAGCCAGCCAAGATCACACCTCCAACTTCAACTTCAACCTCAACACCAGAAGATTCAACTCCCAAGACAACAAGCAACACCGAATCCGCTGACACCAAGGACAACAAATTTTCCAAGCCTAAGAAACATTTCAAAGAGCGCAACAATGACAAGTTTCGAAGCCGGGAAGATCCAAAGCTGCTCAAGACACGCAAAGAGCTTCCTATCTGGCAGTACCGCGAGGAGATTCAAAAAGCCCTGCGGAAATCAGGCAGCGATGTGCTTGTACTAGTTGGTGAGACAGGTTCGGGTCAAAGTACCCAGGTTCCTCAGTTCCTCTACCAGGAGTCCTGGTGCAGACGTCAGAGGGTCAAGCTTCCAGGCTCCAACGACGAACTCTCGGTGGGAGGGATGATTGCCATCACGCAGCCTCGACGAGTCGCTGCAACAACCTTGGCCCATCGAGTATCCCAAGAAGCCGGCACGCCTCTTGGGAAAGGAAGGCCAGACGGCCTGGTGGGTTATTCGGTTCGATTCGATCATCAGGTTCCGAAAGGCTCCAGGATCAAGTTCCTGACGGAAGGAATGTTGCTCCAGGAACTCCTGCGCGACCCTAATCTTCGGAGCTACAGCGCCATTGTTGTTGATGAAATTCACGAGCGGAGTTTGGATGTCGATCTTCTCGTCGGATTCCTAAAGCAGATTCTTTCTGGAGACCTATCCGGCCGCGGCGGTATTCCTTTGAAAGTGGTCATCATGAGTGCAACAGCGGATGTGGAGGGGATTCAAGAGTTCTTTAAGGATATACGACCCAAGATCCAGGACACAAATCCTCTCCAGGTTCTCAAGATCAAAGGACGACAGTACCCCGTTGAGGTCACCCACGAGCCACGACCGGTGGCCGACCTTCAGGACGCTCTTCTCAAGACTGCGTTCAAGATACATCTGCAGGAGCAGCTCCCCGGAGACATCCTGGCTTTCTTGACGGGACAAGAAGAGATCGAGTCGGCCCAGAAACTGATCGAGGAATACGCGGGCACATTGGCTTCCAATGTCCCCAAGGTCAAGGTATTTCCTCTCTACGGCCAGCTGTCCATGGATGCCCAACGCGAGGCCTTCTTGCCCGTCAAAGCTTCCTTCACTCGAAAGATTGTTCTGGCGACAAATATTGCCGAGACCTCGGTTACTGTGCCTGGAGTCAGATATGTGGTGGATTGCGGCAAGGCCAAGGTGAAGCAGTATCGAGCACGACTGGGCATGGAGTCTCTTCTCGCCAAGCCAATTTCTAAATCATCCGCTGTGCAGCGAACTGGTCGAGCAGGCCGTGAAGGTCCAGGAAAGTCTTTCCGGCTGTATACAGAAGAGGCATTCAAGTCACTTCAAGAGTCGGACCTCCCTGAGATTCTTCGAAACGATGTGCTTGGGGCTGTGCTGACCATGAAAGCGCGAGGTATCCAGGATGTCCTTGCTTTTCCTCTCATGGACCCCCCGGAAACCGAGGCCATCGAGAAGGCCTTGGTTCATCTACACTTCCTCGGAGCGTTGAACGACGATGGAACCATCACGAGTGTTGGTGAAACCATGGCCCGTTTCCCTATTTCAGCGCCAATGGGTGCGGTCCTTCTCGCTGCTGCAAAGCCCGAGTTTGACTGCGTTACCGAGGCTATCGACATAATATCCTGCATCACCTCCGGTGAAGACATCTTCCTAAGTGTGCAATCCGAAGAAGCTCAGGAGGAGGTCGAGGCGTCGAGGAAAGAGCTTCAGCGCCGCGAAGGAGACATCATCACGTATCTCACAACGATGCAACAGTACACGGCTGAGAACGCGGACAGGGTGAACTGGTGCAAGCAACGAAAGATCAATATGCGCAACATGAGACAGGCCTTGAACATTCGGAGGCAACTCCGTGGCATGTGCCTCAGGGAGAAGCTTCTGGACGAAGCTCCTCCACAGGACCCTCAACCCTTTGTCCCCATTTCTCCAGAGCGGGCTGAGCAGGTGCTCAAGTGCTTCCTTCGGGGGTTTGCTTTGAAGACGGCAATGTTGGCACCAGATGGCAGCTTCGTCACCGTTCACGGTAAACATGTTGTCGCCATCCATCCTGCGAGTGTGCTGCACGGTCAGAAGAAAGAGGCCATCATGTTCCTCGAGCACGTATATACCAACAAGAATTATGCAAAGAAGGTCAGCGCCATCCAGGCGACCTGGATTGCGGAGGCGTTGGAGGGTAAATAGATGGATGATACAGTAAAGATAGAAGACATGGATACTAGAAGGTTAATAGATGTACAATGGTTCATGTCCAGTTTGGATATAATGCAATAGATGTCTATGAATCTGACTCGCCGCCCTCCTTGGACCTAGCCTGAATCGCCTGCATCAACTCGTACAGCTGATGTATTTGCTCATCTATAGCACACGGTCAGCACCAAATCGTTGAAGATGGATCATGAGACTTACCACTCATCTTTGCGAGCTTCTGCTCATCCAGCTTATCACCCACCCAAGAGTCACCCTCAATCTTTTGAGCATACAGCTGCCACTCTGTCAAGAAGCCAATCTACAAGAGAATTAGTCAAGGTGCCCAATATATTCCAAGCTTAATAATGTGTTGGCTTACCAGATGGGCTGGGTTGTCCACCTTCCGGTGCGCCCTAAACTCAGCCTTGATATACTCGTCTCCGAGAATCCTCATCTCAGCCGGTAGATGCTTGCGGTGAGCACGGAGGAGACGGCGGTAGAGGTGGATGGGAGGAAGCAGGGCCATTGGATTCGGCCTCAGCCCACGCTGGGTGTTGGCAGCAGATGCTAGCCTCAAGACTGACGGACGCATTGTGGTTCGGCTTTCTGTGTATGTAGAAGAAATCAGATATACGAATTGACCCCAGAAACTTATATTTGGAAGTTGCTCGAGGGTGTTGTTGGCCTTCAAATAACCAGTCGAGAATTGCTAGGACGGTAAAGATGGCAGCGTTGACGAGATTCTCAAGCACAGTGCCCGGTACGTCCAAACGCCATTTTTTCTGCCCCACTGCACAGTGCACACACTCACGACTTTTCCTGTTTGTCAAACGGCTTCAAGTGAAGCAACCCTCAAATTTCAACCACAAACGACGTCCATCATGTCTTTTTCCTTTGGATTCGCCGGCGACGACATCTCAGATGATGAGACGGCACCCGTTGCCCCCAAGCCAGCCCCGGCTCCGGCTGCAAGCGCATTCCCAGTCCCGGGAAAACCTCAACTCCCGCCGACTCACCACCAGCTCGCTGATCTGCTGGCTCAGCTACCGTCCAAGATCGCCTACGGCTTACTAGACGTAACGCTAGATGATGGAACTACGATCCAGCTGCCGCGGAGAGAGCTGTGGGATGTCAGAGTGCAGCTGATGGCTGAGGAGGAGGATGTCGCAGGTGCGCAGTCGGAGGGGTTGGGCAACCATGATGTGAAGACGGGCGTCTATGAGGGCGGCTTCAAGAGTTGGGAAAGCAGTGTCGATCTCGTCAAGGTCTTGGCGGCCAAGAACGCCATCTCGACGTTGGAGCAAATGCCCTTGCGGGTGATGGAGGTATGTCTGAGTTGAGAAGCGAAGTACATGATCACTAACGATATTACACAGCTGGGATGCGGCACTGCCTTGCCATCACTAGCCCTCTTTCAATGGGCCATGGGTTCCAAGTCTGAGAAGAAGCCACTATCTCTCATTCTGGCAGACTACAACCCCTCAGTCCTCCAACTCGTCACCCTTCCCAACTTTGTCCTCTCCTGGGCACTCAACAACACACAGCTACCAGCTCTTCAAGAAGCCTTCTCTATCGAAGGCGAAGTTGAGTTAGGCCCTGAAGTCCTAGCGGCATTCCAGCAGTCTCTCCTCGAATCGAATGTGTCTCTATCCTTCATCTCAGGAGCCTGGTCGCAGGAGTTTGTGGACTTGCTCTACGCTCTGCCCACAGGAAATGCCCAACCCAGTAGTACACTTATCCTTGGTGCGGAAACAATCTACTCTCCCTTCGCACTTCAAGCGTTCCTCGAGACTATCTTTGTCATCCTCGAGAAGGAGCGTGACACTGCTGGCAGCCAAGCTGGCGCATTTATTGCTGCCAAGCGGTTGTACTTTGGCGTTGGTGGCTCGCTCGACGACTTTGTTGACAAGGCTCGAGAGAAGGGGGCTCAAGTAGATCAACTCCGAGAGGAAACACAGGGGGTAAGGCGTGGCGTCGTCGAGTGTGTTCTTGGGCCTTCATAGAGCAAATCAAATTCAACATCTGAATAAGGTCGGTTCGCCGAGCCTAAGAGTGAAGCATGTGTGTATTCATATCCCAGTTCAAGAATCGTGCTACTCGAATCAATGTTGGGGGTATAACCGTCTCCGAAACGCCAAAGCCGAGGCATCCAATTTTCCCAAGACAACGCCAGCCATGACAATTCAAGCACCCAATCATTTTCTCCATCCTCACCTTTCCCAGTGGTCGCGTCGCGCCGCCTACTTGCTCTTCTTCTGGAACTTTTCGGTACACACTGGACAGTACCAAGTCCCGTTAGGCTCACTCTTCAGTCCAACGCAGGACCAGTGAAACCATTCGTAGGGACAGTTGTCGTTGTCACAAGCAACCATGTCACCATAGCTCACGTTATGGCACAGGCAATACTTTTTGTCGTCGCCACCCTCCTCGTCATCATCGTCCGCGTCGCCCAGTACTTCGTCTCCATCTCCGTCCTTACCATCGATAACAGGCGTCCCCCTCGATCGACCATCAGCGCCATCCTCGTCATCTCCACTCCCACTATCAACATCCGACAACTCGCTATCAACAGTCGGCGCAGGCGAATTCCTGCTCGACGCCTTTTTAACCCGGGACAGTGATGATTTGTTGGCAATCTTCTTTCGGCCTCCCGCCGTAGGTGTGCCCCGACGAGCACTCGCTGTTCCTGTCGACTTGACCGAACTAGCCCTCGGGCCTGCACTCCCAGCTCTAGCAAGAGACGCAGGTCCACCAGCAGCACCGCCCTTAGGGGTCCCTGGTCCCAATGAAGAATGTCTTGCAAGCCCGCTTGACGTGACTGGTATACTTCCCAACGAAGGATTAATCCTGGGGCCGCGCTTCGTTGCCGGCCCTGCCGAGCCTTCTCTTTGTCTGTTCAATATCATGCTCGCAGCTGGGGTAGCGGGTGCAGATGCGGCATGCTGTTGAGCCTGTGCGTGTCGTACGTTGGGATGGTTCGGGAGTCGGGCAAGCGTGGGGTTGGACGACGTCTGCGCAGCGGTAAGAGGGGTGGCAGGGCCGGTCGCCGCCATATGGCTCGCAGGGTTGATGGCGCGGATCGAAGGAGCTGTGTGGTTCGCGGCGCTGGGTCGAAGCAGCGAGGGCACTTCGTCGGGATCGGTAAAGCCAGGTTCGGCTCGGTCGTAGAGGAGCTTGATCTGCGCATCCAAGCTTCGAAGATGCTTGTCCATTATGAGTTGCATCTTCTGGTGCAGGGCGATCTTCTCTTGCGACAGTTGATCGGCTCGCGCATAGTTCTCGCGTACTTGGGCGCGAAGGAGTTCCTCCTTAGGGTTGGGCTCATGGCTCCCGTTCGTCTTGATCCATTTCTGTATCTTCCCGTCGCGGTCCTCGATAACGCGGATGCATTCATTGTACTGGCGGTCCTTGTCGGCGATCTCCTCCTGGATGAAACGAATCTCTTCGGGGAGGTTCTGGACACGATTGATCCAGTCGTCGAGGATCAAGCCGGGATCGAGGGGCTCGGCTTGAGGCATCCTCTTGACGAAGTCGATCGACAAGTCGTCTCTAGGCATGATTGTTAACGATGGGGGAGCCCCGCAACAAAAGCTGTTGGAAGAAAGCGATGACGTCGAAGCCTCAAAGACCCCATGCGATGTGCCAAAGCGATGTGCCAAAGCGATGTAGCACGAGGAAAGATGCAGGCAAAGAAACAGAACGAACAGACAGGCCTTTGATGGTTGGTCAGGCGAGACAAGGGCAAGCAGGGACCGGAGAAAGAAGTGGTCCCAGAGGGGTCAACGCCAGACGGCAGACGGAGCGAGGAGCAGGGGGAGGGAGTGGTTGTCACGAGCAACGCGCAACACAGTGATAGGCTCGCTTTGATTCAGAGAAGGCGCTGAGAGCAAATCGACATGAATGACTCGGCTCGGCTCACCTCGGTACCCGCTGGCTCCTGCTTTGGTGCACGAACGAAGTCTTGTTCTCCAGGGAGTTGATGCGGGTGTGCTCTTGCAGTCGCGATACTCCGGTAGATGGCGAACAGCGACCACGAACGTGTCTTTGATGGTTAAGGTTCTCTGAGCGATGTCGCGATCAGTGGAAGCACGATGAAGGTTAGGTTTTGGAGAACAGCCTGCGGAAGAAAAGTCGAGCCGGGGACCTGTGACGTTGATCAGCCAGCCTCGGCGCGCCACTTTTCGACGCCACAGCTAGGCAATAACATCGAGTTGCTAGACCTAATCAGGCTTAGGCTTATCCAATGCACGCTAAAGATGGGAGAAGCTGCAGGTTGGTTCCTGTCGATTTCAGACCAAAGAAAGTATTTCAAAGTCTCCCATGTACCGGAATCGCTGCTTCTCCTCTGTGATTTCCCCTCAAGGTACCCAACTCTACTTTCTGCCGAAGGCCAGATCCAGCCGTCGCCATCCTGCACACTCTTTCCCATTTTCGAGTCTCAGCATTTGAGGCGAGCCAACTTACCAAATACACCAACCTCCCCCCAAACTTTACAACAGATTTTCGCAGAGCATCGCCTTTTGAGAGATCGTCTCCCGCTCACACATTTCAAAACAGCTTACAGTATCTCATCTTCTATCGCTCAGTTGGGCAGGAGCCGGAAGCGCGGGTGTCGCGGACCTGCTTACTCATTCACTCAACGACCCGTCGCGCCACGCAAGAGCATCTGAGATATCGACAACGCAGCCTTCATTTTCGCCATCATGGATATAGACTCTTACAGATACAGGGTTCCCAAACCCAACTACCTACCCCATATTCCAGATGAGGACCGTGATAACACCGTCGTTGAGGAGTACACGCCCCTCGGGCTGGCGAGCGAGATGGACAACGCCAAGTTCTACAACAAGTGCAAACGCCTCGCCGAAGAATCAGGCATCACCCGGCCAAAGGGCTACAAGGTGTCGTTCCACTGTAACCCAGACATTGAGAGTCACCACTTTGGAGTCACACATCCCATGAAGCCCTGGCGTCTGACGCTGTCCAAGAGCCTCATCTATTCTTACGGCATGTCATTCGCCATGGATAATTACATCGCCCGAGCAGCCACATACGAGGAGCTGGCCGACTTTCACTCGACAGATTACCTCGACTTTCTCGGCACAGTCCTGCCTGAGCCGGTACCTCGCGACCTTGAGAACCAGGGTATTGACCTGAAGTTCAACCTGGGCGGCTCTGACTGTCCACTCTTTGACGGTCTATTCAACTACTGTTCCCTCTCAGCTGGTGGCTCCTTGGATGCTGCCAGGAAGATCTGCAGTGGGCAGTCCGACATTGCTATTTCCTGGGGCGGTGGACTGCATCACGCCAAGAAGTCTGAAGCTTCTGGCTTTTGCTACATCAACGACATTGTGCTGGCTGTCCTCCAGCTCTTACGTTATTACCCCCGGGTCCTATATATCGACATTGACGTACACCATGGCGACGGTGTCGAGGAGGCTTTCTTCTCAACTGACCGTGTCATGACCGTGTCCTTCCACAAGTATGACCCGCAAAACTTCTTCCCGGGCACTGGAGCTCTCGACGACAACGGTCCCAAGAGTGAGCACAACCCAGGCGCTCATCACGCTTTCAACGTACCATTGATGGACGGTATCACGGATGAGCAGTATGACAACCTGTTCAACACTGTCATCGGCAAGATTGTGGAGAAGTTCCGCCCTGGAGCCATTGCCTTACAATGTGGTGCCGATTCTCTGGCGGGCGATCGCCTTGGTCGCTTCAACCTTCAAGTCCAAGGCCACGGTGCCTGTGTCAAATTCTGCAAGGAGATGCGCATCCCCATGATCCTCTTCGGTGGTGGTGGATACACTCCTCGGAACGTGGCCAGGGCATGGACTTACGAGACTAGTATTGCCACCAACTGCGATGACAAGATTAGCTCCATCTTACCAGAGCATGCTCCATGGCGTGACCACTTTAGGCAAGACACGCTTTTCCCGACACTGGAGCAGATTCTTGGAGAGCCACGACAAAATCGCAATTCCCAGAAACGGTTGACAGAGATTGTTCAACACATTACAGAGCAGCTCCGCTTTGTGCAGGCAGCACCGAGTGTTCAGCTTCAGACCATACCACCTGATCTTGGTGCCATTAGAGATGAAGTTGAGGAGCGACTCAAGGAGGAAAACGAGGAGAGACGAGACGAAGTCCGCAGAGCGCGAGAAGCCGCTGTGGGGACAGCTATGGAACTTTAGAAGTGAGGATGACTTGATCCATGCCCTTGGGTCCGTCCTCTCTGACAAGTTGGTCCTATAGGGCTAGAGTGGGCCTCGGTCCCTGTCAATCAAAACGGTGCCGTTGTAACGCCTCACATAAAGCAGAATCATGGATCCACCTGGAGCTTGCACCGCCCGCTTTGGGGAAACGAGAAGGATTTGAGAAGGCCATCATCACCCGAGTACTATGCCCTATACAGATGGTGCGAAACCTCATCCTCATGGTTCTCCAAATCCCACGGTACTAAGTCGGTTCCGAGACAAACAAGGTCTCCGAGTTGCGGGAGGTCGGCTCCCTCTCCCAGGTCCATGGCCCCATCTATCAAGCCCAACAGCTGGGGACCAACAGCTGGGACCAGGTCTGTACGTTATGTACATGGCATTACGCAGGACGAGTGCTTGATCATAGACCCTTGCTAATGTTTCATCCCAACAGAGGTGACCATTCCAAAATCGTCTAGGCGTCTTACACAGCTTACATGTTGGATGAGCTAGGGCAGGCATTGACAGGATCAACTTGTTCGCCAACGGGGCTCATAACGATCCTTTTGAAGTCGATATAATGAAGACGGAGCCCAGGGAAACTAATTGGGTAGTTGAATTGATCATCAGACCAAGAGTCAACCTTGGATTCCCCATCACGCTCCCACCTCCTTTAAGAGTTGTTCCAAGCTTCAACTACTATCTCGTTGTTGTTCTGTGAACAACTACTACCTCTATACTCTCCACCTCCTTGACGCCCTTTCTTATACATTATCCACAACCATGGTAGCTTTCAGCCGTATTGCTGTCGCCACCCTCGCCCTTGGCGGTTCCGTAAGCGCTCATCGTAGAGGCGAATGTCCTGCTGCTGACGCTGTCAAGACCGCACAAGCCAAGCCTGCCGCGACGGTGAAGGCTACTGGGCTCGCCGACTTCAAGCCAGGCGTGCAGTGGGATATATGTATTCATCATCCCATCAAGCATGACAGTGCTGCAGACTTGATCCCGACCAAGGCTAAGGTCTGGGATATCGACATGGGCCACGCCCAGGAGTTCCCCAATATGATCCCCATGCTCAAGGTAAGCAAGCGTTCTGCAACATGTTGGTATGGATAAGCCATGTACTGACCCGACGGCCCAACAGAGCGCCGGCAAATTCGTTATCTGCTACTTCAACGCCGGAGCCCTTCAGGATTGGGATGACGACAAGAGCGAGTTCCCCAAGGAGGTCATCGGTCACTCCCTATCCTACCCCTACGACGACGAAGAATGGTATCTCGACATCCGGGACTCTCATGTCCTCGAGCTCCAAAAGGCACGGCTAGACATTGCTGCCAAGATCGGCTGCGATGCTGTCGATCCGGACAACGTCGACGCCTGGCAACAAGATGACGGGGACCCTACTGGCTTCAAGCTCAAGTCTTCCGACTACACCAACTACCTCAAGAACCTCGCCAAGTACGCCCACTCGATCAAGACCAAGGCCGGCCAGCCCCTCCTCATCGGTCAGAAGAACGCCCCCGAGATCGCCGAAGACCTCGTCTCGACCCTTGACTTTGCCGTGCTCGAGTCCTGCCGCGGCGACAGCAACCCCAACGAAGAGAGCTGGCCCTTTTGCGAGGACTTCCAGACATATATCGACGCCGGCAAGCCCGTCCTCCAGATCGAGTACCCCCCCTCGGTGGAGAAGACGAGCAAGCTCAGTGCCTCGGATAACAGGTACTACTGTACTGCTGAGGACGAGGACAAGGGCTTCAGCAAGATCATCAAGTGGGCTTCTGCTCAGCTTGACGGCTGGGGCCAGTACTGTGGCGAGGAGCCCTTCCGCACTCCTGCGGCCAAGTTTGAATAAACACAGACAGATTCTCAAGACATTCTCCCTCAGGGGGCTTGAAAAGGGCTGTTGGTCTTGGACTTGTTGGGTATCCCCTTTGGATATTGCATATAAACCCATCTCAACCTCTACGCCAGCAGCCCTTTCACGCATTTCACTTCTATTGGCATGTAAATATTGACAAGTGTTATGACATATTCAGATCTTCAGTTGATCTGGAAGTAGATAGTCATTTATATCTCACATTCTGATGAGCCAAACGACATTATCATATACGACAGAGTGGCTTCAGTTTCGAGTAGCAACATGGTGATAGGCGTTGAGAAATTCCCCGTATTCTCCGTACCCTTCTCTCCGTATTCTCCGTATACCTTTCCTTCGTCTCTTCCGTGTCCTCCGTATCTTCCGTATCCTCGGTGGTCTCCGTAGTCATCTTATCCGTTTCTCCGTATTCCCCGTAACCTATCTCCGTGTTCCCCGTAGTCTCCGTATTTTCCGTATCGTTTTCTTCGTCTCTTCCGTATCCTTCGTAGTCTCATAGTTCTTTTCTCCGTGTTCTCCGTATCTCCCGTATCTCCCGTATCTCCCGTGTCTGTTTCTCCGTAGTCTCCGTAGGCTCTGTGTACCTTTTCTTCGTCTCTTCCGTATTTGCCGTACCCCCAGTAATCTCCATGCTCTTTTCTCCGTATTGCCCGTATTTTATGTATCTTCCGTATCCTCGGTACTCTTTTCTCCGTATTCTCCGTAATCTGTAAAGTCTTTTTTATCCTCTATGTTCGTAGATATGTCGGCTTTTGTAATTCTTAAGAGTGCGTTGAGCGAGTTGATTACTACAAGTTAGCTACTAACAAGTGCAGGGTCAGAAGAGGAATTATAATCCAGCCCTCAACTGTCGCCAATGTTGGCCAGGTCAGCATGGTAGCACGGCTGCTGAACATTGAACTTTCTAACAATGTGAATATAGGTAGGCATTTTAATAATTTGATCATCTAAATCACATCAACTCAGTATATACCAAGCACCAAACGTCATATAAACTCATAATCGCATAACTCAACCACACAACGGGTATATTCGAATCATAGATGCTCAGGTGTCACCCGTTTTCACCACCTCGGCAAGATCATTGCGAGATCCGGGCCCTGTCCTTGAGATTCATGTTTCGCAGCTGTATCGCCACAAATGCCACGAGAGAAGCGCCAATGACAAGTCCCAAGAGCAGAAGCATAATATCCACGGGTACGGGGTTCCCGTTGAAAGTCTCGTGAAACAAGACGTCAAGGCCCGACTGGGAAAAATTCAAGAGGCCTGACAGACAGATGATCAGACCGTACACTGTGCCAAAGGTCCGGAAGCCAAAGACCTTGGCGCTGTAGTCCGATACGGCAGTATAGTAGAAGGGACGGTACAGGACGAAGAGGACAACGCCAGAGTATGCTGCCCAGTCGGATGGTATAACACCAAGAATTCCTATGAGTGTGCCGCAAGTGACAAGCGTCGCTAGGACAAGAACGGTGCTAACATGATCGAGAGCCGTGCCGATAAAAGGGATCGAGACGAGTCCACCCACTGGAAGAGCAACGTCAAAGAAGGTATTGATCCTTACGGCACGTTCATGGTCGCCGAAGATAGCTTCGTACTGCGGACGAATCGTCGCGACAAAGAAGTTGATGCGAGTCATCTGCACCACAGTGAAGAGACAAATCAGTATGAACCAGGGCGACCGAATCTGCTCAAGGACGGTGCGGTCGTGCAGTACGCCCCAGACGCCAGACGCAACATGCTGTCTCTCCTTGGCTTCGACTTGACGGTCTCCAGTTGCCGAGCCCAGGAGGTTCTCAATATCGTGCACCACTGCCTTGTGCCTCTCTCTCTCCTCACGCCGCTCCTCACGGAGAAGCGCTGTGTGCTCGTCGACTTGATCATCTGCAATCTGCGTGCCCATGTCTTCGTCGTTGAGTGAGTCCTCATCTGCCTCGGCAGCCTGGCCAACGAGTTCGCCGACGGTCTTGTAAGATTGAGCAGGCATGAGAAGCAGTTGGCTGACAAATATGACAGCTGGGACAACCAAATAGACGAGGAAGAAACGATGTAGCGTGAAGCCGCCGTTGGTGGCGTTGTATACAAGCCTATACATGAGAAACAATGCGCTCGACGAGTCAAAGGCACCCGTCATGAGTGCCAAGATAAGACCAGAGTGCCGAGGAAACGCATTGGATAGCTGGAAGGACGAGATATACGTGAACGGGCCTCCGAGAGCCAGGAAGAGATATCCTGGGAGCAATGCATCAAACGGGAGTTGTTTAGCGTTCGCCATGAGTAATGCGCCCACTGCGAGGAAGAAACATCCCAGAAGGCCACACACGCGGGGACCGAAATGATCGAGGATGGCACCGACGGGAAGAGCAGCAACGTTGGTGCCGACGGCGGCGACGGTGAACATGAGGTTCAGCCGGATCTCGACGCACGTGTCATGAGGATCGTCGGCAAGGGTATTTGTATCACCATTGAGGCTTTGGTGATCTCCATAGTGGCTGAGCTTGCAAATGTCGGAATATGCGCCCTCGAGCTTGAGAACGGGCTTGATCGCAGCGTAGCCAAAGACTGATAGTCTGTCAATTGACCATTCTGAAGAGCAGAAGGGTGTATACTAACCTATTCCCGCTGCGAAGAGGCAGTGTATAACCGCAGCAGCAATCTGAACTGTGTGATACAATCAGCACCGATTAACCGTTCAAATGATCACGTTGGACAACATACGCAACCGCTTCCACTCAGGAACCTCGAATGCTCCGACCGTCTCCGCATGCTGATCGTCCGGTCTTAACGACGCAGTCTCGTAGTCCTGCGGCACAGGGTTAAACGTCAACCGGCGGACCCTCAGACTCGCATCGCTCGCCCTCCTATCGCGGCCCTCGTGGTGGTGGCCCGGCGGGACCGAGAGCGTCTCGATGCTCTGGACGCGGTTCAGCGACATTGTTCCGGACGCCTGTGTACGGTCGAGAATTGGCAAATAATGTCAATCCTGGAGAAAACAAGCTTAAAAAGCTGAAAGCGGGCAGGGCTTGTCTGGATTTAAAGCAGCTCGGGGTGAAGGGTGTGGTCATGCAGTCGATGACGAAGGCGGGACGGGATCACGATGCGCCACCAGACGGCATCGCATATGAATGTCTCTGGAGGAGAGTCAATTGCATAGACTTTAGCCGGGAAGTCGAGGTTGAAATAGGCGCAATTGACGTTGGTTGACTCTTATCATTGGGTGTGAGGAGAAACAACTCTTATCACAATCTATCCCCTCCCTCCTCCTCGGCCTTCTCCCAAGATCAACCTAGTGTCGGCATTTAAACACCGATCACAGAGGTCATTGCCATCCTTGATTTGATTTGAGAATCAGAACACACAAGACATGCAGAGAGATACAACAGGGAAGCTTGCCGCTGTCACCTCAAGTCTTCCCATGCTTCCCTCCATCCGACTAATGACGCATGCAAGAGCACATCAGAAGCAGCACCGAATGCGGGGATTGGTCGACAGGGAACTTGACTCCGATAAAAGGTCACAGGTTCGCGAGAAGAGAGCTAAGCGCTTATTAGCCACAGCACCATCCATGGTTCATGCTGAAGCTGCGCCCGTCAGGCCGTGGCGTCTGGGGAACCTGAAGCCAGTCAGCTCAACCCGGATTGACTTGCACCTTCCATTCGGCGTCCCGGGCGGGTCACCTCCGTCGCCGATGAACCACCACCGGAGACCGACTACAAGACCAAACACAAGCATACAGCAAGCATAAGCAAGATCACCATCACCACCACCGAGACCAGCAGAATAAAAACAGAATTACCAGATTCAAGACACTATACAGTACAAGGTTCAGACATTACATGGACAAGCCTAGATGAGCGCCTATTGCTGGACCAGTCGACGCCGACCCCGAACGATTCTTCTATCTTTCCTTCTTTGTTCATCCTCCGAAAAGAGATTCTCGCGCCGCCCTCTCCCCGGGGAAAGTAAACAAAAACGCCGCGGGCTCCTCCCAATGCGTGATTGATAATTCGCAGTCGTCGGTTGCATCCATCCGTCGCCATCCATACAACGTGTCTGTGCATGGGGGAATCTTGTCAAGCATGTATGAGAAAACGACAAAAATGCATATATGGAGTACGTGCCGACAAAGAAAAGCGAGGGAAAAAATACTGCTGGGAAAAAGACACAGAGAAAAGAGACTGGCACCTAGATCAGCCGTCGAAACGTTCTTCAATCCCTTTCGAGTCATCCAAGTCCATATCCACAAGAAATCTAGCCCCAGCTTGACAAACAAAGGGAGGAATCCCGCTCTTTTCAGCCGCGGTACAGGTCGGCAGATTCAACTTGTGCCCCGCTGCTTGTCCTCGTCCGTGGCCTGCGGCCGAAGGGTCCCAAGCTCTGCCGCTCAGAATATTCACAAGAAGGTCCAAAAATAACAACGCACATCCTACTCAAAAATCTTGCGACTTTTTAACTAAAAGTATCGGACGATGGCCTTGCCACCAGACTTCATGCCAGTCTGTCAATTTGTCAGCATGTATTCTCTCAGATCAAGTTCATATCAACTTACAGTGCAGCCGCTGGCGCCGCCAGTCCACTTGCCGTTGATGTACGAGCACTCGGAGTTGACGTCTCCAGTGATCTCGATGTTGAAGTCAAGCGGAGCATCGCTTGTGGGCAGGTTCTGGAAGATGGAGATGTAGGTGATGCCGTCGGCGGCCTGGCCAACACCGAGGACAACGGGAGCCCAGTTACCGGCGTCCTTGCCCTTGGGGCTGTCCCAGACACAAGCGTCCTCAACGCTGTATCCCTTCTTGTTAACGTAGTACTGAGCCGAGGTGCCAGAGCCGTTCCAGATGTAGTACTTGTCCTGCTCAGGGTTGCAGATGTCGACGCTGCCACCAGCAGAGGCAAGGGCGGGAATGACCATGTTCTCGGTTCCGGGGTAATCGGTTCGGCAGGTAACGATGTCCTCGTCGCAGTCGTTCTGGATGGAGACACCGCCAACACCGGGCTCGCAGAGGGTGTCATAGCCGTCGCGGGTAAGCTCAAGGAAGCCCTCATCGTTGCAGTAAAGACCACCAACGGACTCCTTGGTGGAGCCCTGGGCCTTGGGCCACTGAGTCTTCTGGTATCCAGCAGGGCAGGCATAAGAGCACATGGCACCCTTCTTACACTTGTCGCCCTTGATAGCAGTGTGGATCGTGGTGATGGTCAACGAGCCCAGGGTGAAGTCGGGAACGTACTGAATACCAGACCAGCCACCAAGCTTGAGCCAGTCGAGAGCCTCAGCACCATACTCCGAGGGGAAGGTGCTGCAGGGAACCTTGCCGCTCTCGAACTTCTTGCTAACACCCGAGCCACTGCTGCTGCCGCCATAGGAGGAGCCAGAGTTGGAGTTGGAGGGAGTCTTGGCCTTAGGCTTCTCAGCAGCAACCGAGGAGACAACCTCGGCAACAGTGGTGGGAGCCGCCGCAGCAGGGGCGGAGGTGACCTCCTTGGACTGGTAGAACTGAGCGCCAATCTCAGCCTTCTGCTTCTGGGGCTCGGGCTGGGTGGTCTCGGCAGGAGGGGGAGGCTGGTAGGTAGGGTTGGATTCGCCAACGATGATCAGGTTGCCGCCATCGAGACCGGCCTTGGCCTCTTCTTGACCAAGCTTCTTTCCGGCGAGCTCGTAGACGGTCTCAGTGGCAGCAACGACGTACTCGGTGACAACGCTAGCACCGCGCTTCTGGACCTTGGAGCCGGCATGGCGACGGTTGTGGACGTGCTGGTGCTGGTGAGCAGTGGCGCCAGCGGCCAATGTCGCGGCGAGTGTGTAAGTGATGAGGTTCTTCATCGTAACGGTCTGTGGCGCTGTGGCGATCCAACTATAATATCTATACAAGGTTTGCGGTTAGCTTTAGAGCTTCAACGGCTGCCACTGCAGTATGGTTTTGGACTACTGTCTAAGTTAGACAGTGTAAGAGACGAAGAGAGAGGAGAGGTTGCAGGATATGGATCGGTTGTCGACATCGTTTGTTAATGTTGATTCGTTTTCGTCGTGTCGCCAAGCCTGTCCACGTCGTCGTTTCCGTTGCCATCGACGACAAGATCAACACTTTTAGTTTCCCCCTCGAGTGATTCTCGACTCCATGACTCTCCTCGCAGTGCCACATCAACCCAATCGCAGGCTCCTTGTGATATTGGTCGATTTTTGTTCCTCCTCGTCTCGATCATGTTGGTGGTCGTTTCCATGGTTCGTCTCCTGTCTCTTGTCTCTCCCTTCGTCTCTCATCTACCAGCTCCTCTCCGGTTTCTGTGTCCCCCCCTTCCGCTCTCAATGTCGTTCCGCAGATCAACTAACCTGTTTTTCTAATGGGTTGTGTTTGTGGAAGGCAAAGTCCGGTCCCCAAATCGTAGCGAGCGACAGCTGTAGAAGCGAATGTAGTGAGGAACCAAAATAACAAAATAAAGGAGCGTGGGAGAGAGTGGAAGAAAGATGAAACTCTCAGTTGGCAAGGAAGGAGCAGCACGATGAAAGCAAAAGGAACAAAGCGCCTGGGGCGGCGGAGACGAAAGGGGATAGAAAGAGAGGAAGGCCGAGCGTCTTGACTGGGGACCAGGACTGGGACTGGGGTGACTCTGCGCTTGGAAGGGGGAAGCTAGCTAAGGTAGGAACCTGAGGAGGAGACTACGTAGAAGAACGGGGGCGAGGAACAAGACGGGAGCGTTTGGAGAGATTGGCAGACCCAGCACCAGCTCCGGGCCTTGGTGCGAACGCGCACAGGGTGCCCTCGAGACCAAGACGCAACCGGGGGCTTCATCACGTATCAGACACCGAGACATGCACCAAGAGGAGAAGGAGAGACATCTGCTACTGCTTCTAAAGGACTAGCGCGAGTTCCAGAAGCAAGATGCTCACTCCGAGCCTTACCAAATCTGGGTGATCCGCCCAATTCAGGGGTGACCGCTGCCCACGTCCAGGGCATGCCGGGAAATTCCCAGGGGAGGACCGGCCACAGTCCAGGGGGCCGCTACTCGATACAGAAGCCCAATGCCTGGTCTGCTCTCTCAGGACGGGAAATTAACTCTATCGTTTCAGTGGGTTCGACCGACAGTGTCCCATTCTCGTGCCCCTTGTTGGCTCTCGTTCAGCCCGGGCCCCCCTTGTGTTGACCCATCGGATGCCCCGCCATCGGCTAGCGACCCTGGCCGGTGTTGGACAAAGATTCTCAGGCACCAGGCACAATGCACACAGATTGCACACACACACGCATATGCACACGCAGCCGCGGGCAAGAGGCACCTGGCCACTCACACCTGAACCAGCGCCTACCGACTAAAATAAACCACGCCATCAACACCCCCTGCACACAAAAGAAAGCCAGCCCAGACCTCCAGCCCAGCTGCTAATGCAACTCGCAAGGACGACACACTGGCCACCAATGCTGCGGATCCTGAATGGGTCCCCCAGAATGAGATCGACGTCCTGTCGTTTCGCAATGAGACGCGGGCCCTCGTCCGTCTGTCACTTTCGGCCTCTTGGTCCGTCGCTGGTTGCAGCTGTTGACCTGTTTGCTAGCATCGCCATTCACCCAACCGTATGTCCACCACCACCGTCGTCGTCATGGCATAAATTAGGATGGGCAGATCCCCGTCTCCTGGGCATCTTGGCTCGGGATCAACAAGTAACCAGCTCCATGCGAAAATAGGAGCCAAGCTTTTTTGGCACCGACCGCCCTAGCTACGTTACGAGGCCAGAACCGCCACTCCCACAGCAACGGTCTCTCTCCAACCACCAGCCCCCTTTTTCGCGTCGTCAACAACCTGTTGGTCAACGCTTGGCTTCGACCAGGTTTTCTCTCAGCTGGCGCGTCTTGGCCTTGGCTCGGGCTTTTCCTTGATCGGGACGCTAACCAGTCGGTGAGCTATGTTTGTGTCTGTGGTTGTGAGCAGATCAAGCTGTCAATTCCCGGCAGCAGGGCCACGGACTGTCGCAGTTTGGTTGCGTCTCGACCGTTCCTCTTGTGGGCGAGATGCTCAAAATCGAAGCCATCGCGAATATTCGAAACCCATCTCGTAAGTTGATGGAGCGCTATTTTCTTCTGAGCCAGGCACCTGCCTGAAGGGGTCAGTCCATTTTCCACTGGGCCGTCCATGGATCACCATCCGCCATACGCGCAAGAAGGCGGGTAAACCGGTACGTATCTTCCAGGGGGAAGCCGGGCTCACAGCTTCCATCGGTTCTGTGCCGCTCGTGGCGGAATCATGCTCGCAGCAGTTTGACCTTCGGGTACCTGGCGCTAGCTCCTGGCTGCCTGCCCTTGCCAGACGACCCCTTTGGCTGGCCGTTGGACGTTTGATCAGATCAGGCCGATGAGGCCAATCAAAGCCATAGTCGCGGCAAACCCAATCATGGCAGGCGGAACAATGCAAGCAGATCAAGCCTCATCTCGATTGACAACCCCCAGCGTCAAGGCATGATGCTCAGGGTCCGGATAAGAGTTGCCATTTGCCAGCATTCATAAATTAACTTAATATCATTGCCCATATCTCTGGGTCGGCCTCGTGGCCAGGTCAGCCTTTGTCGACTGATTGGTTGATCCGTACGTCATGAGCATGACAACAACCTCTCTCTTGAGCAAGGCGAAAGTCCAGCACAGCAGACATTCATGTGGAAGATTGCAATTTGCCCTCCTATTTTCGCTCTTGGATGATCAGATGGATGCGAATGCACCGTGCCGCAGGCTCGCGCTCGTTGCCGGAAACAACTCTGGTTGCATTCATCCCTGAATATCAAAATCAGATCGGCAATGCCCGTCCATGCAATGGCAATGCAGCAACCCCTCCCCAACATGTGCCTCGGTCTCATTCAAAACTGCCATGTCACTCGCTCACAAGATCAAGGTGCCATCTTCATCTTCGCTTGACAACTCGGTAATCCAACACAACAAATGATGAATTATTGGAGTCATGGTCTTTTTTGTCTGGTGATTCTTCCCCAACCCGAAACCAACATCATCAGCCCCTGTCAAGGTTCCAGGTTCAAGGAGACAAAGGGCCGGCACACGCCGAGACCTGTCAGCGACAAAGGCAGACGGATGAACTCCACAGGTAAATGTCACTTTTTCTTTTTCGCTTGTTTACTTTCGTTGAGTCTCTGAAACTTCCTTTTCACAAGCGAGCGCTCTGTTGGTCCGGCCTGACAGATATTCTGCCCCTCTTCTCCTCTCACTCCTCCATGCTCGGGTCATCCTTCTAACTTACACCGTCTGTCGACATGATCCTTCGGTCGTCATCCTCCCGCACATCAGCCTAGCTGGGCCTCCATCCTTCCGCTGCCTTTGGCCCCATGTGGCGGCCGCCGCAGCACACGTCAGCACCTAATTTCATCGGCCCCCCAGCTTGTGACTTGTGCCAGTGGACAATTTCATTCGTACCCCAGTTTGATGCCGTTGTTTCGTTTCTTTCCATGGGTCTCGTGCCGCGTGGGCCGATCCTTCAAACAACCGCCACGCAGCTTGACCCGCGAGGCTTTCGGTGAATATAATTGTGATAATCTCCCTCAGCCGTGTTGGATGGCTTTGTCTGCCTCGTGCTGCCCACATCGGCATGAAACAGGTGACCAATCAACTCGCCATGACTCGAGTGTTGCGCAGCATGTAATTGCGATGCTTACAAGATCTCGGCTGCTCGGTTGGCCAAACGCGTCACCCGATACCCAGCAAATAATGTTCGATCCGCGCTTGTTGCGGGATGTTGTGCCACAGCCCGATACTCCCCCTGTTGTTGTTTCACGGCCTTGACTCTGGCCGAATTGCAGGGTCTCCTCCACCTTTAGAACAATGCCCTCCCTTCTTTCCTCTGGAGCTGTCCTCTCTCTGTCACAAACACGTTTAACCTACCCGGCCGAAGGCGATATGCCAAATTGAAACAGTATGCGTATCTGTCGGCAAGTCGAGTCATTGAGGGTCAGAAAGGCGGTCAATTCGAGTACGAGGGATCTTGCATGTAAATGTGTGCGACCAGGATGGTTGCTTCTGCAAGCGGTTCTAAAAATGAATACATCGCCAGCTTGTCACCAGGTACCGGCTCTTCCATAGGTACCACGTCGGCTTCTACTCATGTCTCTGTTTCGTAGTTTTCCGGCAATGGTGAATCCACACGCCACTGATAGTATCACGTCTGACTGGTAAAAATACGTGGAACGTGGTTTACATGACACAAGTCTGCATTCCAGTCACCATTTCGACACTCGCGTTTAGCTTCCAGGCACTGGCCCGACCCTACGATATGGTATGTCAACGGTGTCTTCCCGTTGGATAGGCATGCATTGGGCTGATTCCGTCTCTTCGGCTCACTTGCCTAACATATCGTAATGTTGTGGACATGTAGCAATCATCACCAACCAACTGTCCATGTGGTCCAGGGTAGGTAAGATGTGCGGATGCCTTCATGGAGTTGTCCTCAACATCCTCTGCGCAATGCAAACTGTTTCCAAAAGATGTCATATGGCAGCAGAATAATACACAAAAAACCACTTATTCTATACAGAGCAATTAACTGTAATAAAGTTTAAGCTTCCTGGTGGGCCATCATCCGTCCCTCTTTGCCCACATCAAGACGACCAGCTACCCTAGACTCCCACAGCACGATGCCTCGATCATTCAGACTATGTGTACAGTCGAGCATTCTGTGCTGACACTCCTGTGCGAAGAGACGACGACTCATTGACGCCTGGAATTCTGCTATGTGGTCGGATCGTCGAGCCTGGGCGACGGACCGAAGTCGCGGTGTAACACATTGGCATCAAATGTCATACGCCAAACATTCACGTGAAGTATGCATTCGACACCACCGCGAGGAGACAGCCAAGAGGGCAGCGAGAACCTGGAGGAACGTAAAATTGGGCATTGCCCGGGGACGAAATGGATGTTGAGATTGCTCTGGCATTCGAGCAACCCACACAGGCACCCAAAGGCCAACATGAACCTCTACACCCACCCACGATAGCATCATATCATGTAGCGGAAGCTAGGCACGAAGTGCACAAGAGAACGAATGAGTCGATGACATGAGTTGGAATGCTAGCAGAATAGGCATGCGCATGTAGACACTGAGCATAGAACTTGGCCCCGCCTTGGTTCATCTCGACCTCTGGGGAATGAAGCTCAAGGGCTAGACCGTGTGGCATGGCATCAATTTCGTGCACCATAACTTCCACGTCGACAAGGACGTGAGGCTTGAATGTCTTCGATTGCCGTGTCACGCGACATCATATCCGCTAACAGATTCTAGAACGAGGCTAATGGTTGTGGCCGGCAGGCTTGAAGATGGTGGACTCGGACGGCGTTCCCAAGACATTAACTGCAGATATTACCAAGCCGAGGCACCGACTACAACACACCAATAAACAATGCCCAAGAATGTCACCAATTGCCAGGTGTGAACAGCAGTCACATAATACGGACGTGTCCGATCGGCTGTTCTTATGCCAGCTGAAAGCTGAGATGACAGCTGGACAACCAAAAGCCCGATTGGCCAGGAGGATATGGAAATAGAATACAGCATCTTCAACGGAGTCTTGCGATTTGACAGTTCCCACATGATGTAACGTCTTGCGGGTGCGGCACACCTTTCGAGCTTGACAACTGCGGAAGCGAGACAAGAGACAGATTGTTGAAGACATCCATCCACGGATCCATCCACAGCTTGAACTCGATCGGTTATGGCTTTCGACAGGACCCAACACTCCACAGCTTCCACCAAGAACGCCACGACCGCACTCACGCAGTTGAAGGCTTTCCACTGGACCCCTTCCCAGCTGAAGTGGACATTAACAGCGGCCAATCAGCCCCAGGTTTTCTCTATCGCCATTTCCTGGCTGGCGTGATCGGGCGGCTAGAGTAACGGTGAGCCGGGGGCCGATAGAAGCAAATAGCTCTCAGCCTGACGACACGGATAATGATGAGAAGTGACAGGATGGGGGATTGCCGAGTGACAGAATGGCCAATGATATTCGCCAAACCTGCCAAAAGACGATGCCCAGCCGAATCGGTGATCAGTGGAACCGGTCCGAGGTTGAAGAAGTTGACGGCCTGCAGGCTTAGGGCACCGCGTTCAGGTCCTCCCGCTTGAGCCATATGTAGATCATGGAGATAACGGCGTTGGTATACACAGGTAACCGGGGTATATCGAGACCCATCACCATATCATGACAAACGTCTGGCTTGAAGCTTCATAGTTCCCAATGCTCACGATTCAGCAACAGCGGCAGAACAAGCAAGTCCGGAGCTCTTAGTGGGTGAAGCAACCTGGTTGTCTCACAGCCACAGCAACGAGTGGGCTGGGTTGATGTGATCACTGTGACGCTGACGGTGAATCTAGACGCTAGAGCCTCTCACGTTGAAGGACGTTGCAGATCAGAGCATCCGCCTGCGGCCTTCCAAGGCACACGGGTACTATTGGATAGCTAAAACCACATCGGAACAGGTCGTCAGCGGCTTGGGCTCAGCCATTCGCTCGATTCTGACTGAAGACGCGACCGAAGCTGACCGTACCGTAATACTGTCCATACCTACCTGCAAGGTATTTGTCAGTCAGCGAGCAGTGATGGGCGAGACAAGGCAAGCCAAGTGTTATCGGACAAGACGGCGATGGATCTCGAGGGTGCCGCGGTTTGTTGGGCCCCCGTGGCTTCGCTTCGCTGACGGAGCCAACCTGAACGTGGCGCGCTGTGGCGCATCACTCAAGCATCCGGTCCCTAAAAAGGTTTCATTCTTGCAGGTTTTTTGCATCTTTATGGGTCGGTCCTCACTCAACACGAGCTTGATGGGGGCTGGGGGAGCACATGAAAAGGAGGGAGAGAAAGCAAACAACACCAGAGCAGCAACAAGAAACAACCAGGCGTGGCGGAGCAGGGGGCTGGGATGGTGAGCAGCTAGGATCAGCCACACCAATAAACCCAAAGGGATCCAGCGAGTCACAAGACTCGCCAGGCTCTCACACACCTGAACCACAGAACCACAGGGGTGCCACAGTCGGGCTTGAGTGAGCCGCCAGCCCACATCGCATCGTCCATCCCATCCACGGGTTTGAGGCCCGGGCTCCATTCCGGGGGCTTTGCCTTGGTGCACCGCCACTTGCTGGCTCACCTGAGGGAAGCCAAGCAAGGATTGGGTGAGCCTAGCTGCGCCCGGCCCTGGAGGAGAGAGCCTTCAGCTCAGGAGCTGAGCATGACGCTGTACATATCCGTTAGTACTTGCTAGCTAGCCGTTCGATAGATCGGGGATTGTCGATTCAACCATGCCGAGTTGTCTCGACTCTAGACGACAGGGAGATGCGATCCTTTTGTGTTGACGACGAGTTCTCGAGTATTTCCAAGACTGAAACTCTGCAAGATCTAGCCATCAGCAAGTGGGTGACGGAGAAGCCTTATGCTTCTTGAAGGTTTCTTGTTTCTCTTCTTTTTCTGTCATGGCCCTATCAACTTGCGATAGGGCAGTGACATGCCGCCTCGTCTGTGGAACCGGTTTGCCTTGTCGACCTTGGAGAAGCAGTGGGCCTTCCGACGGGATACCTGGAGGACATGTACCTTGACCGAGGTGCATGGGATGGCATGGGGTGGCCAGAGGCTCTGACAGCAGCAGTCTGTCGTCATCTCTCGTGTCGGGATGGATCATTGCTTGCTCTCCTCCCGTCTCCCGCTCTCACTTCTTGCTCGCGCAATGTGCCCTATCAGAGGACAGAGAGCTGCCGTAACCTGGACGCCCATGGTCTGAAGAAGCCGGGATCACACCGAGCAGCCCAGCCTTGGAGGAGATGAACAGGCGGAAGGAAGAGGTCTCGCTAGTAAACCATGGTCGATGATCGCTTGATCGTGATTGTGAGATGCACGCGAATCTACACAATCGGACCCTTCGGGCTTTGGTTGGCAGCATGTTTGGCCGGATGGCTGACCCAATGTTTCCTACCTACCAGGGGAAGAGATACACCCGTTCCAAGTACCGTGAAACGAAGTCACTTTAGAGCCTTCCCCAGCACGTTTCCAGCCCGCCGCTCATCCCAAAAACGTATCGGTACCGCCCACTCCTGTCCGCTTTCGCGCTGTTCGGCTTTTTTTGGGCCATGGCCTTGTCCCCAACCAAGCGCGCGTTTCCCTTTTCCCTCTTCTCTCACCACATCTACCACGTACGTGCTCACTGGTGTTTGGTTTGCGTGTGTCTTTCTAGTAGCTTGTTTCTTCTGTCGCCCGCGATCCAAAGCCAGGTTTCACGCGTGCCCCTTTTCACATCGTCCAGTTCCATTTCCACTTCAGTCCAGTTCACGAGACGCGGTACGTACCCGCCGACCAGGTTTCCAGGTTCAGCGCTGCACGATCCCACCTGAAAGCCAAGCCCTCTCTGAAGGAACCAGCCCGGCAGCTGTCAACAATCCACTGACACACGCCCACACACACTTGCTCTTTCCCTCTTACGTACCCCACTCACTCAACCCGTCCACCCAGGCCGGCCAATCACGTCCCCTCTCGCCCACTTGCCCACTTTGACTCGCCCTCTCTATCGCCCGTCGTCGTTGCCTCGCAGCCCATCTCTCCGGCCGCCTCGTTCACTTACTTACCTACCTACCCTTACCTCTTTACTTACCTACCTCTACCTTGCACAACTCTTTCGGCGCGACACCGTCATTATCATCGACCGCCATCACGGGTACCTCTGCGCCTCTATCCTTTTCCAGCTGTCTCCATGCTTTAAACCGTTGCTTCCTGCACGCTACGTACTGCCGGATTCGAGCCTCAATTCCACCTCTTGCCTCGTCGCCTGAGCCACTCACTGCCCACAGCGCATCGCCCACCCGCTCCTCACTCGCCTCCTCTGCCTTCCTGCCTGGGGAAAAAATATCAGCTCTCGCCACGTCTCCAGCCACACATCCATCTATCACGCCCCGACATGTGCCTTTGACCAAAGGCTTTGGCGTCTTCGAATCTCGAAACTGACTGCATGCTGCATTTCATCTTTTTTCAAGTTTGTCAATTCTACGGCTAGCAGCTGCGTCTATGGCCTCGGACGCCTCCGCCTTCACCGCGACCGACGCCCCGCCCGCAACGCGCTCAGAAGCGACCCCTCCCGCCGTCATCCCTTCAGACGACGCAGTCAGGTTGCTCAAGCGGCCTCGCTCACCTTCTCCTGCATCGCCGCGATCCCTCGCCCTCCAGTCCCAGGGCCTTTTGGCCCTTGGCTCCCCGACAAAGTCGGCTCGGCTGGCCCTCGCGTCCAGCATCTCCCCGACGCCCTTGACAGCCGCAGCTGCTCTCGAGGACGAGCGCCGGCGACGCGAAGGCACCGATCACGACGACGGGTCTCGAATTCCTGCCCCGACGAGCGACAACCCTAGCCATAAGGCTCTCGCTTCCCTAATGTCCGGTGCTGTTCAAGCCATGAGCCGCCCTGTTGACGCGCCCCCGGCTGCGCCAACAGCGGCCATGGATGCTTCTCCAAAGGCTCCAAATCCCGTGTCGCTGGCGCAAAACGCGACTAGCCAGGTTGAAGAGCGTAGTGCGACAAGTCCGCAGAGCGCTGCTAGTGTTGTCGGTGTTCCAGTGACTGAAAGTCCCACTCCAATGGACGTTGACGCACCGAAGCTTGAGCAACATCACCAACAGTCGTCGCAACAGGTTGTTGGCCAAGAAGAGAGACACCAGCCAGGCTCGTTATCATATCCAGGGTCGCTCCAGGCCACGGGTAACTTGGCGGAATCTCCTGCTAGAGGAATGAGCTTTCCCATGCCGGGGCAGGGCCAGACATCACCCACGTCATCTACTTCCAAGAAGCATAAATGCCCCTACTGCAACACCGAGTTTACGCGCCACCACAACCTCAAAAGTCACCTCTTGACACACAGCCAGGAGAAACCGTACGTTTGTACCGAGTGTCAGATGCGATTTCGCCGGCTTCATGACTTGAAGCGCCACGGGAAGCTGCATACGGGTGAGAAGCCTCACGTCTGTCCCAAGTGTGACCGCAAGTTTGCTCGTGGTGATGCTCTGGCTCGTCACTCCAAGGGTGCTGGTGGTTGTGCTGGACGACGGTCAAGCATGGGCAGCTTTGTTGATGATAATGATCTGGAGAACAGCATTGCCGAAGCTGATGAGTCGGCCATGTCTGGCCTCGCTTACGATAATGCAGAGGATGATGAACTGAGGCGACAAAGTCTGCCTAGCATCACGACCCAGCACGTCGCTGGAGCTCAAGGTGACGGCTATGGTGCGCATGCCCGGACTTACCCGCCGCCTGGCGCGCGACCGGGCTCGGGAGGGCTCTTCCCTCCGAACGTGAGCCAGCAGCAAAACCAAGCGAGCTCCAATGCCTCACAGAATGTGGCCAACAATTTGGCCGCCCATACAGCCAGCACCAACATCTCGCCGTTGCCCGTCACGGCGGCCAACGCAAACATGTATTCACAGACGGGGATTACAGAGAGTCCCAAGCCTTTGAGCCCCGGAGTTCAAGGTCACGATGGCAACAACCTGGTGCGGCAGCGCTCGCCCAGCTTGACGCAGCAGCTTCAGCAACAGCAATTTGGACGCCGGACATCGGACCTACAATCACCTCACAGCACGCAGCCTCGGCCCAAGCTTCCCGGGCTGTCGCATCCTGAATTTGCCGCGCCCGGCTCCGCCGGCTTCTCCCACACCCGGAGCGGGAGCGGCGCCGCGCCCACCAACGAGAGCAACATGTTCGCACAGAGCGACCCTAGTGTCTGGGCTTACATCCAAACACTGGAGGAGAGGGTTAAGACTCTGACCGATAAAGTTACTACTCTGGATCATGTGGTGGCAGACTTGAAGCAACAGATGGAGACACGCGACGCCGCGGCAGCAGCAGCGGCGGTCAAGGCGTAGCGTGAGGTGACTTCAAAGCGTTGACGCATCTTCTTTTCCTTGTTGCAGGGCATACTAAGACGACCTTCGTTTTCTACCCTTGAGATTATTCGGCATGGTGCTCAGGGAGGCGTTATAGGTTTTGGGAATTTGGTTCAGTGGATGGTAGGGGCCTCCACTTCAAAAGAAAGGACTTGGGATGTTTATGAACTGGCTGTCGTATTGTTACTGTACCATACATGCATTGTTGTTGTTGCTGTTGAAGTTATTGATTGCTCTCAGATAGTGTGCCTCGTGGCTGCACCCAACTGGGATGGTAGGAGAAAGGTGTGCAAAGTCATGATGCTTTGTATATAGAGAATCCACCAAGCGTTGGCTGACCCCATGGATACAAAGGCGGGATGGTATAACAGGGCCGAATCAGGGGCTAAGGGAATGGATGGATCCCATGGCAGGGTCCGGGAGGGAGAGCTGAGATAAGAAGTTCTCGGCATGCATGGCAGGCTCGGTCCGATGTTGTCTATAATGTTCTAATATAGGTTCACTTCTTTGCAGGTGCTTCTGTTTGTGTTGAAGAGCGAGTGACACGAGTGAATGAGTTGAGCATGTACCGAGGCTGGTGGGAATGACTGGGTTGACACGGACCAGCGACACTGTATACAAGGCGAGGGCTGCGGAACCCGTACCGTACCGTAATGTACCATGCCGGATGGGGATGGAAGCTTCTGACTTCACGTGTCGAAGCCCACGAGTGCGACGTCATCGTCCAAAAGGAAGCTGTGCGTATTCGGCATGTTTGACGGATGAAGCATCCATGAAACCAACTACCTGGCCCACCTTCATCCATCCAAACCGTGGTATAATGGTGCCTGATGCTCGTGCCATTGTCGCTGCATCTGGACTTTGACTTTGCTTTCATCTTCTCTCGTCGCTTCCGTTGCCGTGACGTGGCCGTGCTGTGTTTTTGACGCAGTCCGCACCGACTTTATCTAGGACCTCGACCCCCCCACCTAAGAAACCATCTATCTCGACGCGCAGGCAACAGACATCATGGCGAGTCCCGAGGTCGACGGCGGTATTTCTATCGAGAATGGTGAGTTTTGCGATTGTCCCGCGTACGAGGTGATCTCTGTGAGCCATGCGCTCGTCCAGCTGCAGGCGGATGGAGCAGATGTATCATAGGCCCAAGGCGTCTGCAAGCTAGCATCGAACATGAGCCTCAACGCCATGCCTTTGAATTGACCATTGGATATACGAAATCGAGACGCTAACGGCTCTACAGGCGCGCAGCCATCCGAGACGAACGAGAAGGTTACAACCATTCCCAACCCAGAGTCAAACGAACCGACCGAGCCGGAGCAACCAGAAACCCGGGAGGAAGATACCACCGCAGATAACGTATACGCCACCTGCAACACGACAGCTGAAGTGCTTAGACTGACTAGTCGGCGATAGGGGACCCTAGCAAGACCCGAGATAGAGGACGGCGGCGACCTTCAGTCGACCATATCCACCAGCAACGGCGATTTCGACGACGTGACACTTTCACCATCCAATGGGGCAACCAAGAGCTACGCCGCCGTCGCTGGCGGGAAGAACGAGAAGGATACCAGATATGACGAAGACTGGTCTTACCCAAAGTTGCCCATCATCGCTGAGTCGCAGCAACGTGAGCGGGCAAGCTGGCGCGCTGGAGGAATTCGATTTGCTCCCCTGCGCGTGCCTATGGCACGGCGATTACAAACGGCAGCAGTGCTCTTCCACTGCATGTCTATCATCCTTTTGGTGTCAATCTTCTGGCTGATCTGCGCCAACCCTTTGACCTGGCCTATTCTTGTCCCGTACCTCATCCACCTCACTCTCTCGACAGCAGCAAGCAATGGGCGTCTGTCGTACCGCTCCGAATGGTTCCGCAGCCTGCGACTGTGGAAGCTCTTTACTGGATACTTCCCCATGAAGTTGCACAAGACGTTTGACCTGCCCGCCGACAGGAAATACATCTTTGGCTACCACCCCCATGGCATTATTTCTCATGGAGCGTGGGGAGCTTTTGCTACCAATGCCCTCGGGTTCAGAGAGCTATTCCCTGGCATTACCAACACTCTACTTACTCTCGACTCCAACTTCCGTCTTCCCTTCAACCGTGACTGGATTCTGTGGATGGGTCTGCAGTCTGTTTCCAAGGAATCGATCTGGAACATGTTGACCAAGGGTGGCCCCAATAACGACGGCCAAGGACGTGCGGTTACTATTGTCGTAGGAGGTGCCCGAGAGTCGCTCGAAGCTCAGCCGGGGACTCTTCGTCTGATTCTCAAGGGACGCAAGGGCTTTGTCAAGATGGCGCTTCGCACAGGAGCTGACCTTGTCCCCGTCATTGGATTCGGTGAGAACGATCTTTACGACCAGCTCAGCCCCAAGACGCACCCGATTGTGCACCAGATGCAGATGATCTTCCTCAAGGTCTTCAAGTTCACCGTGCCGGCTCTCCACGGACGAGGCGTGCTCAACTATGACGTTGGACTCATGCCGTATCGACGACCGGTCAATATTGTCATTGGGCGCCCGCTCCGGGTTGAGAGGCCTCATGGCCCTCAGCCGGCACAGGAGGACATTGATGAGCTTCACGAGCGCTACATTCGAGAGGTTGAGAAGTTGTGGGAGGCATATAAGGATCAGTTTTCTCCTGATCGAAAGGCTGAGATGGAGATTTTTGCCTAAGTTTCATGGTGTACTTGTCTGAACGGCGGTTTTATATGTCTGATGCTGGGATAGGTAAGGAAGGAAAATGGAGGCTTGGATTCTGGACGTGGGACTATTCCCGTATTTCATATGTACTGGCTGAATTAGGCGTTTCTGTACGAAAGGCGAGGCCCCCTCACGGTCTCTTTTGGATCTTGAATGGTCAGGAATACGATAGAAATTGATACTCTTGAAATTCAACATGAGTCTGACAATTGGATGTGAGGTCACATGATTTCGTGCTTGGTAATTCAGGAGGCATCGCGTCAATCGCGTCACACAGTATGGGCACTATCGATTGCCCTTTCCATCAACCTCGAAAAACAAACCTTGATCAATTGCTTCATCAGCGCTGAAAAACCGCTCAGAGTCTTTCTCCGGGACTGTGACGACCTTGTAACCTACAATGGCCCGTACATCTCTGCGCAAAAGACAGGCAGTCAGCTACAACGAAGACGACAACGACGACGAGATGCCCAAGGTGACCAAGGCCGTCGCGGCCGCGGGCAAGGCGATTGAGAAGACAAAGGGGGCCGTCGCGAAGGCTGCGACCAAGCGAAAGGCCGAGCCGGAACCAGAGATTGACGCGCCGGCGCCGGCGACAAAGGTGACCAAGAAGCGCAAGACCAAGAAGGAGGAAGACTCTACGCCGCTCGCGGATCGGACGGCTATCTCTTCGCTCAAGCCGGCTATGCACATTGGTGCTCACGTCAGTGCCGCAGGAGGTTCGCAATCTGACTCTGTTTCTGCTCGATTCACACGCTAATCAAATATCGTCTATAGGTGTGCAAAACTCTGTCACCAACGCCATCCACATCGGCGCCAACGCCTTCGCCCTCTTCCTCAAGTCGCAGCGCAAATGGACCAACCCTCCCCTCGACCCCTCAGCCAAGAGCCAGTTCATCTCGCAATGCAAGCACCACGGCTACAGCGCTGCCGAGCACGCCCTCCCTCACGGCTCGTATCTGGTCAACCTGGCACAGGCCGACGAGGAAAAGGCCAACCAGGCGTACACCAGCTTCCTCGATGACCTCAACCGATGCGAGCAGCTGGGCATTCGGCTGTACAACTTCCATCCCGGGTCGACGGGCGGTGACAGTCGGGCTGCTGCGATTGGACGGATCGCGGCGCAGCTGAACAAATCTCACAAGGCCACCAAGACGGTTGTAACCGTGCTCGAGAACATGGCAGGAAGTGGCAATGTTATTGGGTCGACCTGGGAGGATTTGAGAGACATTATCGCCTTGGTCGAGGACAAGGAGCGAGTGGGTGTCTGTATCGATACTTGCCATGCCTTTGCTGCTGGGCATGACTTGCGGACACCCGAGGCTTTCAAGGAGACTATTGACTCTTTCAACGACATCGTCGGCCACAAGTACCTCAAGGCTTTCCACCGTAAGCGTCCCCTTGCCCCTCTCTGCTGGAACCAACTAACAACTTCCAGTCAACGACAGCAAAGCCCCCTTCAACTCCAACCGTGACCTCCACGCCAACATCGGCACCGGCTTCCTCGGCCTGCGTGCCTTCCACAGTATAATGAACCACGCCCCCTTCGCCGGCATGCCCATGGTACTCGAGACGCCCATCGACCGGCCAGGGTCCGACGGCAAGCCCGTTGAGGATAAGAAGGTCTGGGCCGATGAGATCAAGCTCCTTGAATCGCTCGTGGGCATGGACGCCGAGAGCGAAGAGTTCAAGCAGCTGGAGGAGGAGCTGCAGGCAAAGGGGGAGGCGGAGAGGAATAAGATACAGGACCAGGTTGATCGTAAGGCCGTCAAGGATGCGAAGAAGGGGACGAGGGGGAAGAAGGGGGCAAAGAAGAAGAAGGACGAGTCCGATGAGAGCGAGTAGAGGAATGAGTGCTGATGGTTGACCGGGAGGATTATAGATATGGATGAAGCTATCCTGACATACAAGTAGAAACTTGTATCATAATGTAATACACTGGACTATCTCTTACCTGAACTCACCTCACGGCGCGTGGTTAATTCCATGGTACTCACTGTTGGGAAACAGTGACGAGTGGTCATGTCCAAGGAGAACTATGAAATGTGACCACATTATTGGAAAGGTAAAACACGACCCTGCTGTCACTGCCATACTACTATCAAGTTAGATAGCTAGCAGAAAGGTATGGCATACATCGCCCTGACGTCCACTGTCTTTGGGCTTGATATTATGAATCGTCAGAATGGCTTCAAGTGGGGCAGATGGCAAAAACCTATTTGCACTCACGAACAAACCACCATGATTATCAAACAATGGAATATACTCATAACAATGCATTTTCAAATAAACGGGTATTCTCATCACGCATACAAAACTCCCAAGCAAAACTCAAGCCAAAGGTCTAGAACCATCAATGCCTCCCTTCATCACTCCGGCTTTAATCCTAGGGGATGCCAGACAACATGATCCAACGCCAGGCCATGAATCGTAACAAGACAAAGTCACACGCAAGTCAAAAATCTACTTGCGGTTCTTGGAAAACGAAGCCTCCAACCTCCCCATCAGACTCTTCAGCCCGACGCCCCTCTCGCAGTTGGCCTCTAGCCACTTCTCCATGCGCTCCCTCACGCCCTTCATCGACTTGAGAACAGGCATCTTGCTGCCCTCCTCGCCTCCCGCCTCGGCAGCTGCACCGGGGTTGAGCAGAAGCTCGAAGCAGTCGGACCAGAGATCCGTCTGCCAGTATCGCTTGAGGCTCTCGCGAACCTTGTACCGCCTGCCAGACTTGCCCAGCCCGCCCTGGTCACAGCGCATCGTCTCGATGTACTTGCCAAAGAGCAGAGTGTGGATGATGCCAGCGAGACCGTGGTAGTCAATCTGCCATGTCCATGGACGGCCCTCTCGCATCTCGGCGCAGTCTTGAGCACTCGTCTTCCAGTCGGCGATGAACTCGACGTTAGGCACGAAAGCACGCATATCGATGCCTCGTCCAAAGTCGATGAGGACTACACCCCGCGAAGACCAACCGCCACTGCCATCGGCCTTCCACTGGCTTGATAGGGGCTCTTCGCTCATGAGAGCGTCCAAACGCAAAAGACAGTTGTCAGCCTTGAGGTCGCCATGTAGGAGGCTCTTGGAGTGGAGAGCCTCTACCGTTCGGAGGAGTTCGATGGTGAAGAACATGGCCAACTGCTCGTCCATAACGGCAGAAGGCTCAGCTCGGAAGAAGTTGACCACGTCGAGTAGTGTACCATGAGGGTGGTATGGCAGGAAGAGGAATCCCTCGTCTTGGTACAGATGCATCTCATGTGCGTACGACATGGAAGCTGAGGCGCGATGCTGAGGGCCCAAGCGAGTGTGAGCTAGACGCATAATATGGAACTCCCATGGTGAAGGCGGCGTCTCCATCTTGAGTGCTTCAACCTCGTTGCGGTGGTTGACAGCAAAAGCGCCCTTGCCCATCGTGGGAATGGCATTCTCATCATTCTCGTCCCCTTCAGGAGCTGAGTTCTCTACCAGGTAGACAGGTGCGAAAGCTCCAGCTCCGAGTTCCTTCTTGACCGTGTACGTAGCGTGAGTGTCGGGGAATTCGATCACGACTGGGCTGGTAATAGGCCCAGTCCTGTCGCCCGACTTGTTGGCTTTAGCGAGGGCCTTGGCAAACTTGCGAATTTCGTTGCCCCTTTCGTACCTCTCCTGCCGGTGGTCGTAGAATCCAGAGTAGGCGCTCAACGGCGGCAGCATCTTGGCGATGATTTCGGCCCGGATAGATTCATCGACAGGGTTGCACTGGATATCCTTGATGATGGGACCCTTGGGAGGAAGGGGCTTCGAGGGAATCGACTTTCCCAAAGGCCCAATGGACTTGGGAGCCAGAGGAGCCGACATCTTGGGAGCAGGGCGAGCCTCGTGCACTATCTCGCGCAGTGGGCTGCTCAGGGGCTCAAGGTCTGAGCCCTCCTCATCATCCACCAACATCGAGTTGTCCTTCTTGCAAGGCGTCTTGTACTCGTTGCGTTCCACCGTCACGTCAAGAGATGCCTCGGTCCTCTCTGTGATGGGTGTCATGAACGGCAATCGGTTGTTGGCCACCTCAGCCGGGTCCCTATACGGCCGAGTTGGTGGCTCGTAGTCTTCAGGGGGGATAGGGATGAAGCTCGTCCGTGTCATGGGAGGGAACTCTTCTGTCACTGGAGTCTCGAGCTCCTCAACATCTTCTCCTTCCTCAGCATCCTCAGTTCGGTCCTGTCGATCAGAGTTGTCGAAAGCATCAGATGGTTCTTGCTCTGTCACTGGTGCACTTGTATCGATGAGATCAGAGACCTGAGTGTCGTTTCGTTCACCATCACGCTCTTCCTCGTCATCGTCCCCATCCTCATTGAGGTTGGGAATGTGTCTTCTTGTTGAAAAGTCAGACCACTCGCTGACACTCTTCGCATCAGACGTCTCATCGTCACCGGCTTCACTAGGCTCGATCTGCCTGGTTGTTCCGGTGCTCTCCACGTCAGTCGTGTAGTTGTCGTCACTTTCGTAATCATCATCATCGTAGGCGCTCTCTTCATCATCCTGACCGGCAGGCTTCAACGGGGCATTGAAAATATCGTAGATCTCATCAGTGGCGGCTTTGGTATGGATCGTCATGGTGGGCTCCGAGGTGTTCTTCTTCTTTAGCTTGGGTCTTGACGGGGAATCAAGCTTTGCCTTGACTGTTGAATGGTTAGATGATAGAAAGGGAGGCTAATGTGAGAACACTTACTGATCTGAGTCTCGTTGACTTCAATCACCTTCTTCTTCTTGCCCCCTCGTGGTACTCGAGGCTGCTCCATGGCCCTGCCGTTCTCGTCATACTGCACAGTGTCTTTATGAATCACCAGCTTGTCGGAACGGTCTTGATGAATGACTAGCTTGCCAGCAGGAGGATCTTTATGGATCCTCAGCCTGTCGCCAGAATCCTGGTGGATCATCAGCTTGTCGGCAGGATCTTGGTGAATCACCAATTTCTCTCCAACTCCCTTGCTGATCTCTTCAATCTCAACAAGAGGAGCAATAGGATCATGAACCAGGTTCTCGTCAACAGACTCCTCCTCCCAGCTGTGATCAAGCCAGCCTCGATTAGCAGCCATGATCTCCTCGAAGCTTAGCTCGGTACCAAGCTCCTCTGGAGTTGGGTAAATTGCTGCAAGGTCAACAAACACGCGCTCCTTTTTGCCTGTATGGGGATGAACTGAGACTTGATGTTGTGAAGGAACAACAACAATATTCTGTATTTGTGAAAGAGACTATTGAACCAACACCGAATGAAACCATTTATTAGTTCTATGACTATCAATATTTTGGGCGGTTTGAGGAAAGAGAGAGGAACTTACCGGATCCCTAAAGATCGACATCTTGGGAGCAGCGCTCTTCTTTCCCCCTGCTTGGAGAGTCTCGCCAGCCCAGGGCTTGGCCTCCACAGCATTCTCCTTCTTACGATCCGCGAGCGAACCGATAGTGTCCCAACCCTTGGAACCAGCCGCTCTTGTGGACATGGCAGATGGCTTGGCATCAGCATCCGAGAAGATGGCTAGCTTGGACTTATTAGGCTTCGATCCTCCACCGCTTGTTGGCCGAGGGGCTTGGGGATCTGCTGCCCGCGCAGCTGCGAATGGATCGACCTTGGCAGCAAGGGCTGGTCGGACAGTGGGCAGAGCCGGCGATGAGGGCTCGTCCATGACGTCTGGCTGCTGGGCAACTCGCTCCTCAAACTCCTTGAACTTGCGCAAGAGTCGCTGAACCGGCCGGGCCTCGCGCTCGATACCCAGCTTGTACACTTCTTCAGCCTGAGCCCACCGTCCTGCACCCTCGAGCCACGCCGCGTACTCTTCGTAGAAGAGAGCAAGGGACTCTCCGATACCGTGTCGGGACAGGAACATGTATGTCTCGCGCGGGGCATCAGAGAAAAAGTGGATGTAGTGAACCCAGAGCTTGAGGTATCTAGGGTCGTTCTTGTACTGCGCTGAGCCAATAAAGGCCTTTGTCGCGCGCTCAAGAAGAGTGTGAAGCTGTGACTGTGGTGTTGCTTGCGCCGAGGGGTAGGCATCTAGGGTCCATCGAACGTAACGCTCGAAGACGTCGAGGGGGTCGTCCGACTCGGCGAGGTTCTCAACCTCGGCCTCGAACTCGGCTCGGATGCAGTCGTGCACATTGCGTGTGTCGGAAGGTGTTGGTGTCGAGAGTTTGTGAAGTGGTGAGGGCGAGTAGAGTTGAGCCAGTTTCTTTGCTGAACGACCGCCAGGCAAGGACTGAATGTTCTCCTTTTGCCCTTCGATTAGGTTAAAGTCGATAAGATCTTCTGAGGCTGACATGATGGGTTAGTATTTCCTCAGATGAGGTTCGCTTTTGGATGGGCGGCTCTCAAAATCGGCGATGTTGTTATGGATAAAGTGAATCTCTAACAATCCCACTTGGCGGTGTTGATGTTATCTGTTATCGTAATGCGCCAAAGACAGCGTTGCCCGGGAAACCGCCACATGTGGCTCAACAGCCCTATCTCTTCTGCAGATCCAATGGCAGCCACAGTAAAGGTACGTACATTCCCTGCTCAGCCCCGTCACTTTCACTCAGAGAAACCCCAATCCAGGAACCCAATTCTCAGGCGATCACCAGAAATCATCACAAGAAACAAGACGCCCAATGTTTGAACTTCAATCAATGTCTTTATTGTTGAACCTTATTTTACGGTTTTTTTAGCCTATATTACTTCAATTTTGCCGACCTGGTATCTGGTCCCATGCGCTCCTGGCGAAGGACTCAAAGGCATCATCATCATCCCAAGGCTTTTAGGTGCACATCTGCCTCTCCATTTACAGGTTGACAGAGGTGCGGAAGTTGGCACCGGCGTAGATGGCGCCCTCACCGAGCTCCTCCTCAATTCGGAGGATCTGGTTGAGCTTGGCGAGACGCTCAGATCGGGCAGGGGCACCGGTCTTGATCTCACCGGCACGGAGACCAACAGCAATGTCAGCAATGGTGACATCCTCAGTCTCACCAGATCGGTGGGAGACCATGACACCCCAGCCGTCGGCGTAGGAGTCCTTGGCGGCCTGGATGGACTCGGTCAGGGTACCGATCTGGTTGACCTTGAGGAGGAGGGCGTTGCAAGACTTGAGCTCAATGGCCTTCTTGATGCGGAGAGGGTTGGTGACAGTCAGATCATCACCGACAATCTGGATGTCCTGGGTCTTGGAGAAGTAGCTCCAGGCCTCCCAGTCGTCCTCGGCGAAGGGGTCCTCGATGGAGACGATGGGGTACTTCTTGCTGAGCTCAGCGTAGAGGTTGGCGAGCTCCTCGTAGGTGAGCCACTTGGTGGGGTCGCTCTCGGGGTTCTTGAAGTCAAGATCGTACTTCTTCTCCTCCACCTTGTAGAACTCGCTGGAGGCAACGTCCATGGCGATCTTGATCTGGCCAGTGTAGCCGACCTGCTCAATGGCATCGGTGATGAGCTCGAGAGCCTCCTCAGCAGTCTGGATATCGGGGGCGACACCACCCTCGTCACCGACGTTGCCGGCGGACTGGCCGTATCGCTTCTTGGCCAGACCCTTGAGGGCCTGGTAGACCTCAGCACCCTGGCGCATGGCCTCGGTGAAAGAGGGAGCGTCACTAAGGCTGCGTTAGCAAGGCTTGGGTTGTATGACTCAGGTGAAGCACTTACGTAGGGACAATCATGAACTCCTGGAAGGCGAGACGGCCACCAGCGTGGGAACTGACATCAAGGTTAGCTGACAGCACTAGGCATCGAGCCAATTGACACTTACCCGCCGTTGAGGACGTTCATGAAGGGAACGGGGAGGACATAGGGCTTCTTGGTTCCGGCAAGGTCGGAAACGTGAGCGTACAGAGGAACGCCCTGCAGGAGAGATCAGCATGTGAACGAAACACGGCAGAGAGAATCCAATTGAAACACACCTTCTCAGCAGCACCGGCCTTGGCAACGGCCAGAGAGACACCGAGGATGGCGTTGGCACCGAGCTTGGTCTTGTTGGGGGTACCATCGAGCTCGTTGAGGAAGGCATCGACAGCGGACTGGTCCTTGACATCAATGTTCTTCTCAATCAGAGCGGGAGCAATGACGGTGTTGACGTTCTCGACGGCCTTGGTGACACCCTTGCCGCCCCACTTGGACTTGTCGCCATCTCGGAGCTCGCAAGCCTCGTGCTGGCCTATATTACGGAAACTTAGCGAGACAGTTATGTGAAGCCGAGGAGGATCGGGACGTACCGGTAGAGGCACCGGAGGGAACGATGGCCCGGTGGAGGCCGGTCTCGGTAACGACGTCAACCTCGACGGTGGGGTTGCCACGGGAGTCGTAGACGGAGCGGGCGAAGACCTTGGTGATGGCCATGTTGGTGATGTGATGTTCTGAATGGGCTGATGTATTAGCTGGTAGTTCAATGGGTGGGTAGCTCGGCTGCTGTCGTGTTGTGAGGTGGAAGGAGAGGAAAGAGAGAAGAGTGCGAGGGAAGAGGGAGAAATTATAAGCTCTCTGGTAGGCGGAGCTTTCTGGTGAGCGGCACCAAACGAGAAACGGCCCGTGTGAAAATGACGAGTGGTTGGAATATGCCTCAACAGTCTTTGGTGTTGCTCATCACAACCAAGCCAGCCAGCTCCCGTTTGGTGGGGGGTTCCAATCGGTGAGGGAGGGGTGGAATGGAGGGGTGGACTGGATGGAGGGGTCCAGTGAGGGGAACAACAGCAACAGAGCTCAAAGGAGCTGGAGGATAGGAGGGGCAACAGCAAGCGAACAGTGGGTAGTCAAATGAAGCTCACCTTAGTGGAGAGAAGGTTTTTTGTACAAGACGCAATGAAGCCCAGAACCACGTCAAGAGGTACTCTGGTCTGTATGTGAGATGGATGTGAAGAAGAGGAATGAAGAGGAGGAAGAGAGAAGGGAGAAAGCGAAGATGGAGGGGAGGGCAGGGTGTTTTATGAAGGAATTGGAAGCATGAGGAAGGCAGTCGAGCCCAGTAAACAGTCGACACGAAAGCTGTTAGGAAGGTACCGTACGTAGCCCCCATCCACCTCCCTCCATGCCATGCCATGCCCATCCATGGCGTACGCACGCACGCAGGCTGGTGGTGGACGGCACGTCCAGACAACACCTCTCACCAAGCAAGGTGGGGCAATAGGTTCGATGGAGGGCCGTGGAGGGGTGAAAATGATCTCACAATCTCACACTGGGGCCCTTGAGAGGTGCATGGTTAGAGGTGAAGTGGAGGGGTGCCCCCTGGTTGGTCCACCGACCGACTTGAGAGGCAAGGCAAAAAAAAAAAATGGAAAACTGAGGTGGATGGCTTCACATCGCCCAGATCAGGGTACCCCGCTAAAATTATCCTCATCCCGCCTCGCGAAGGCTGCTACTCGGCCAATGGTTCGCGGCTCACCTCTGGGAGATGGATAACCGACGTTGACAGGGCCCTGGCTCGAGGGGGACAGCATGGATCATCATGAGCATATCGCTGCGGTACCGTTGTTTGGACATGGAAATCACCTCTTTTTCCCGCCTCAGACACACGGTGCCTCCATTACATGCCATTCTACCGGCCGACGCAGCGCCGCACTGAGACCGAGAGGAGAATCCATCTGTCACTTCATGAGATTTGATTACTACTGCTCTTAGCTAGCCTACCTAGCCCAATCTACCGCAGGATAATATCCGTCATGGCTCCCAAGTTGGATCATGTCCACTCTCGCCATGCATCCCCACGTAGCACGTCGTCGATTACCTACATCCCGTCGTTCCGCCATGCCTTTGCCTCGCTCGCCAACAGCAAGATGCCAACCATCAGCCCTCCTCCTCCCGTTGATTCCCGGCGCCGCGGGCACGCGCGGGCTTCGCCTTGCCCGTCGTCCGCCGCATCGTTGCCCAGGCCTCTCCGTGCCGGCTCAAGGACGGCTTTCGGTTGGACAATGCCCGTCCCGATCGGAAGCCAAAGTCAACAAGGTGTAGGTGCGACGAGGCGCGCCTCCGCAGTCCCGGGAGGCTGCATGGCGAGCGCAGGCACCATCCATCCCATCTGCCAGGCCCAACCATGGATGCCATGCAGTGCTTCCGCATCTCCTTCGTCTACATGGAAGACAAGCTCCAGCAGAAAGCCGCCATCCTCAAATTGTCGGTCAGGGCTCGAAAGTCGGTCGATGTTTTTCATGTTCTGATAGACATGGATGTGAATGGAGTGATGTGAGTCCGTGCCTATCAGCTCTCATGAGGAGCTGCAGCCAACAAGAGACCCGAGCCCTCCCACCCCCCTCGTGTTTGTGTGGGCGTCTACGTCTGGATGCGTGCAGGCCGACAACATGGGTTGATATTTGAAAGCGGTATTACTGCTGAGTATCAAACATGAACTGACAACGTCTCGCCCGGCACAATCATGCGTCGCGGGCCCATGTGCATCCGTCCGTATGTCGGCACGTAGAGCATGGAAGTCAAGGTAGTGTAAGAGTACGCGCGCGCCTTTCTGCTGCCTCGCTGCATCCTTCCATGTGGGTATCCACGAAACATCAAATCAGATTCATCTCAAACTCGATCGTTATCGACATGCCATGTCATGCCAGCCTCTTGCTTTGCCTTGCTTTGCTTTGCTGTGCTTCGAGTCCGTAACCCCTGTCCGACATAACCCAATATCATAATGCTGCCCACCCGAAACGCCGTATGTAGCAACCCAAGTCTATCGTAGCTTCGTCTAGAAGCGCTCCTTCATCCTCGCCGCGACCGTTCGGAGATTGCCGTACACCTTGCCAGGTGGCTTTCCGAGAATCAGGCTGACGACCGACTCACGGGCGAGGTGGATGTTCTTAAACCCGCCGAGAATGTGAATCTTGGAGTCGGCCAGCACGATTCGGGTCCGGCTCGCGTTCTCGATGGCGAACTTTGTCTTTCCGTCCTTGCCAGCAATCCGACCGATAGCGCGAGCCTGGCTGTCGCCGTGCATCGTTCGCACGTCCTTGATCTCGAATGTCTCGATGTAAAGGTCGTCAAGTCGTAGCAGTGCGATGGCGTCGTCCACGTCAAAGCCCAGCGTAAAGGCCTTGACAAAGTCTTCTCCCTTTTGCAGCGCTCCCGAGTCGGTGGTATGCTTCGACGTCCTCAACTCGACCGTCTTTCGCTTAATGTTCATTCGGCACTGGAGCTTCAGATGCTCGACGAGTGGCGGGTAGATGGAGGTCCAGGCCTGTTTTAGAGGTGTCATTCGGTGAGGAGGGATAGGGACCTTGCGAGTCTCGACTCTGGTGATGGGGTCCTGGGAAGGTTAGAGGAATGTTCTCTCAGCATGAACGGTAAAGGGACAATCTCACAATGTCTCTGGCCGGCGCAAATCGAGGGCGTCCCTCCTCATCGATAGCCATTCCATCCTCATTGTCCTCCACAGGCACGACGGCATTCGCATCAGCGGGGAGAGCGTCGGGAGCGTCTAATAGAAACTCTTCGTCATTTTCTAGCTAGATGTCAGACCCTGGCCTCTGCGATTTTCTCGACTCTGTGAAATTTTTCCTACCTGCGACTGGAAGAGGAATATCTGTGGCGAGCGGGGCATCCTCGGCCTTCTTCAACGCTGTGGGCGCAGGCATTTTGGGCAGAACTTGGAGATATCTTGCGGTGAAGAATCGAGACGGAATCCAGCACACTCTTTCGGCTCCTAGAAATATTCTTCAATATCGGGATCGCACGAAAATCTTCAAGTCAAGCTCGTCGAAAGGGTATTGAGGATTTGGTGGGGACGCCGTTGGACTTTCGAACCACACCGATCAAAAATTTGTGTGGCTTATCGCGGCTTATCGATTGGCTCGGCGACTCCAACCTGGAGGGCGCGTCATGGAGTGACTTTCGGCTGCCCAAAAATCAAGGTGCATTAGTTAGCACACTCAGGTTAGAGGGCACTCGCCTGGGCGTGACGGAATCAGAGGTTGCTAACACCGACTCCATCTTCCGTTGCAACCTCGATCTCTCACTCTCACTCCAACCAAACCCTTTCACCTCCATCCTGCCTTGCCCAGTCCACGTTCCCCGTGCCCTATTGTCCTCGAGGCAGGCACAATGTGTTGGAATGATGGCTAAGGGCTTTCCCTCGTTTCGGATCGGCCGCTGCTTTGGGATCTCCATCAACTCTTCTCCAGCCACATGCTGCTCCATACCCATACCCGCAGCTCTGCGTGCCTCTGCAGAATCTGGTCCGAGATGGCCACTATCACCGACCTCCCTCGCGTCCTCGAGTTTTCGTTCTGCTCGCAGCCAGCGAGAATGGCAACCCTTCGGTCGAATCGCATACAATAATGCAACCAATGCCCCGACATGTGCCTGGCGCCATCCTTTGCCGCTTCGGAACTCTTGCGCCGATCGCATAAACACCCCGCTGACCCCTCGCATTGCTATTCGCAATGCAAAATGCACACCGACATGGCCGGCAAGGTCATGGCAGCATAGATTCTACAGTGGGAGCAGTGATGGCAATGCGTCGAGGTGTTCCTGTGGCAAGGAAATCGCTGTCTCCCCCACCAGGCAATCCAAGACTACCCAAGACCTACAGAAGGTCAAGGCTTCCACATTAAACGAAACGGCCAAAGATGCTTCGAAACAATCCCCCGACCAACCGAAGCAAGATGCTTCTGCCTCGGACTCCGAGTCAATCGCATCCTACATGTCATATCTACATCTACCGAGGATGCCCCACCGGCCTACCAAGGAGGAGTTGCTTGAGGCTGCTAATGGCTTTTGGGAGCGCCTCAAGGTCCGGTTGAAGTGGGTGTCTATTAGAAGCATGAGGCCATGGAACATCGATGAATGGGGGGCCTTTGTTTCATGGTTCTTGTTTGGCCACCTTGTCTGGATTCTCTTGGGAACAACAACCTTTTTCTCTCTCGTCATCCTCTCTATCAACACCGTCTTTGCTCAAGGTATGGATGATCCTATCATGGGTGGTCTAACGATCACTAACAGGCTGCAGAAACATTGGCTCAATGGGTGGGCGATTACCTCACACAGTCTGCCGGTGTCACCGTCGTCTTCGAGTCCGCCATTGTTCCCAAATGGCGCGATGGCGTCATCTCGTTCCGAAATGTGTTTGTTTCTCGACGTCCTGGTCAGGGCAGCGTCTCGTCCGTGAGCAAGGGTTCATCAGACGCTGCTGCTGAGGCGGCTGCTGGTCGACAAGCCAATCTGGAGAAGGTGTCTGAGTCCGAGGACGAGGAGGACGACGGGAACTACACCCAATTCGACGTCACGTTTTCGACCGTCAACGTCACGCTCTCCTTCTTAAACTGGTGGAACGGCAAAGGCCTATTAAAGGATGTTGAGATCAAGGGTGTGCGGGGTGTCATTGACCGTACGTCAGTGACCTGGCCGATCGAGGAGCTTGATCCCTTGTCATACCGCCACAAGCACCAGCCAGGGGACTTTGAGATTGAAAAGTTCAAGATGGAGGATCTTCTCCTTACCGTCCACCAGCCGGGTGGTTTCAGGCCCTTCTCGGTCAGCATCTTTTCATGCGAGCTGCCTCAGCTCCGGAAGCAGTGGCTCTTCTACGACTTCCTCTCAGCAAACCACATGTCGGGATCTTTTGATGGTTCCCTATTCACGATCCACCCGCGACAAGTCCACGGTGTCATTCCCAGTGGCAACGGCGATCCGGACGCTACACTTGGCTTTGGTGATCCCAAGGCATGGAAGAAGTTCAGCAGGCTCCGAATCGATGGCTTGAAGATCGACCACCTTAACCGCGGAGTTGAGGGACCTTTTGGCTGGATCTATGAAGGAAATGTCGACATTGTCGCTGATGTCATGTTCCCAGCGGACACTGATGAGAGCATTACTAAGGTCATGACCGACTTTTACGACCAGCTGGAGGAGGTTGTCATCTCGAACCGTCACCGCTTTATGCGCAACATTCAAGAGCAGGGCCCTGCTCTCCTCACAAGCGGACATCTCTCAGATTCGGCCGGCGATATCCATGGTGATATCGCGACCGAGGAATCACAGACAGGCGAGGACGAGCGCCGTTACTTGATCATGGATCTCCGCATCCATCTCAACGACGTCAAGGCTGCAGTGCCTCTCTTCACCAAGGACATGTCGTACGTGAACCAGGCCCTCGTCCGGCCCATCGTTGCCTACATCAACGCAAAGAAGACGTACATCCCCATCAGCTGCCGCATCGTCAAGCGCGCCAGCGACTTTGATGGCAGCTGGTCCATCTTTGACTGCGGCCTTATGAACGACATGTCAGCCGAGACCTACGACGCCTTTGCTAGGGACGTTGAGAACCAGCAGAGCCGTGTCCGCCGGTTCAAGAAGGTTGGCTTCTGGACCCTGTCCCTTGCCGTCCACGCGCTCTTCATGGGCATGGCGGGCAACGTGGTCTGAGCCTTTGGATCACTGGCTCACTCACTCTACTCTTTTTTGCCATTATCATTTTTCCAATTTACGGAGCATTGCGTCGACGATGGATACATGTGCGGCGCTGTATATCTTAAAGTGGGTGGTTTATCGGGATGGATGACGACGCATGTATAGGAAAGACAACGGTCGGCGTTTGGGGTCCTACAATGGACAGGCCTGGGAATTTTTCGGCGTTGCTGGTCTGTTGCAATGAATGACAGGAATGAATACACACCCACGATTCTACTCTCTCTAATCATTCTGGGGAGAAGATCATGGGCGGTTGATGAGATACCCCTGCCATGCTGGTACGTTGGTTTATCACATAACAACGAAAGCAGCTTAGCCAGGCAATTGTATACGAACAGACATGATAATGTACGAGTTCTATATGAAGTTCAACATGTTCAGGTGTAATGTAATGCACAACTATCCTCTAGCTTTTGTCTTAAACTTTTTCTAGACCAGGGCAACCCGGGCTTGAGTCTCACACAACTCCCATCTAATGGAGTATATGCAACGGACTCGTCTACTGTGAGGACAAGTGCCAATCTCCGAGCGTGTTCGCTTTCATTCCAAAATACCCCGACGCCCTCGCGTCCGTCCGTTAAACGACCGCCTTTTGCTACCCTCTCCTTGCGCCACCCTCACCCTGCTGCCCCTGTCCTATCCGAGCACCCGGAACGGATTCGAGGCGAAGCCATGAAACGCCGGCATGCAGACAGACGTAGGCTCCAACGGCACGCCGCAACTACACCACGGCAAGTGTAGAGGCAGGCTCGCTGGGCAGGGCCAGGAATGCGCAGCCCGGAGTTGGAGCCACGGACTGGGGCGCGAGATGGGAGCTCCCCTCATTATTTCGTCAAGAACCGCTTCACATGAAGTCATCACTAGAGCAGGGTCAGCTTGGTCAAGTTCCTCACATAGGAATCCAGATACTCACTCTCCAAAGTCGCCATCGTCATCGTAATGGCTAGTGTCCGCAACGTTAGCACGGCCAGTAACCAGGGACGTCTTGGTCTTGGCAGCCTTGGTCTTCTTGCCGCCCTTGTCGGCAGCCTTCTCCTCCCTCATCTTCTCGTTGCCCAGGGCGGTGATAGTACTAGCAAGCTTCTTGATCTGCTCGCTGGGCATCTCCTTGGCGAGTGCCTTGGTGAAGTCCTGAAGGAAGAGGCTGTACTGGGCGTTCTTTGCGTTGGCCGAAAGGATGGGGCCCAGAACTGTGCGGAGGTTGTCGAACTGAGCCTTGGTCTTGGGCTGGAAAAGGGGCAGCTTGGAGATGTCGACAGTGTTGGTAGGATCGCTGGAGTCGACGACGACGGCAGCAGTTCGAGTCTTGGCCCGACCAGCGCTGATTCCGATATCTCCAAACATGTCGGCGGCGTGAGCGAGATCGGCCTCCTGCTCGGTACGTCGGAGTCGCTCACGCTTCTCGGCCTCGGTCTCCTCGATCACCTGAACGTTGGCGGCGTCGGCCTTCTGCTTGGCTCGGTCGGCCTGGTGCTCAGCAATACGCTGGCCCTTGGGCTTCTTGGCAGCGGCGGCAGCTTCAGCAGCCTTGGCCTTGGCCTCGGCGGCCTTGCGCTCCTTCTCGCGCTCTACCTCGGAGTCTTCGGCGGCATCCCACGAATCGAGGACCTGGTGAAGAGGGTCGGGTTAGTCTTGCAAGGCGCCAGAGAGCGCGGGGCACCATGTCGAGACTTACATCGCTATCGTCTTCCTCATCGTCAAACTTGCGGCGAGCAGCACCGGCACCGGTAGCCTGGGGAGAGCTGGAAGAGGAGCTGTCGTCGCTCTCCTCGTCGTCTATGAAAACTTCTGTTAGCCAAGAGGTCCTTCACGGTTTCGAGGCAGGGATCGAGTCTACGACCCCGCAAAGCCCATCTCGCGATAAGACACGATAAATCTAGATGTCCCAGTGCTTGGAGGGGCTACTTACCCCACTTCTTAGGAGGCATGATGTCAAGTGTTTTCTTTTCTGGTGGTAGAAAGAAGGCGGTTGTCGAAGATGTTTTGAGGCGTGCGAGGTGTGTCAAGGAGGAAAGTTTTGTGTGCGCCTTATGTGCGTGTGTGTGTGGGTGGGTGTTTGATGCCGGTCGCGAGTCGGTCGAAAACGGGTCGAGGATGGATCTGGTTTTTAGGGAGAATAAAACAAGCTGGCGAGGGAAAAGGCTAGGAAAGTTTTGCCTTGTTTAATATTGTATATTATATGAATAACAAGAGTTGATGCCTTGAACGATAATGAATAGTATCAAACAAAACTAACTTTTGATCAAGGTACATCGACTCGTAGTGGTCGGGCACAAAGACTTGGACCCAAACAGGGGGGATGGAGGGGCAGAAGGAGGGGCAACTTTTGGAGGAACTTGATTTTTTTCCCTCGACTTTTTTTAGACGCTTTCTTTTCCTCGGCCATGGCGCGGAAACGTTAATACGATTAGATCTTGACGTCAATCATGGCTGCTACTAAAAATTTGGGGGTTGCATCGATGTTTGTTCCTGCTGTTCCGATATTTCCCTTATTCTTCAAGTTGGCTCATACTCGAAGACTTTGCCCGTCAACGCTGGTCCACGGTTGGATTCATACCTGGGAACCCGAGTTGCCTATTTACACGGTAGGGGGCTCTGACTGCCTGTCCGAGGTATCCATATACTCATGTGACTCATATTAAACTTGGTGATCTCTTAATAAATACCTCGAAATCTGGGCTCGGGTCTTGGCATCCATCATGTCTCGTGGGGCTGCATTTGTGACATCCCTACCTACCCGGAAGCCACCCGCGTCTGACAAGTTCAGGGCTCGGATTGACGGGGATGATGGATCATTTGAACATGATTCGGGTGAATGCACGCCTTGATTTATGAATTCTTTGACTTTCATCATGGGCACTTTCTCTGGTTTGTATCTTGGTTACACTTTAATTGTGTAGAGAGTGCAGGTTAAGCATGAAGCCCATGAACGTTGATTACCTGTGTTAGTCGCCTCATTAAACTCAAGGCGCAGACAAAGGCAACAATTTCATCATGCTCCCGTTTGAGAAACTTCTTATTTTCTCACCCACGAGCTGAATCTCCCTATAAACCAACGTCTTCATAACGGATACAAACTGCATGTAGGTTCGTTGTAAAATCTTGCAAGTGGCTGATGTCCTCCGTCCTCCTCGGAGTTGACCATCACATGATGACGCAGATTTTCACAGACAAAGGAGGCATAATGATTTCAAATTCCAGCCCTGCCAATGCTACGCAGAAAATAATTAGACTCGTCCCCAAATTCGGATCCCTGAATTTGTGGCACGTGGTTCATAGAGGCGTGCGTCTAAGTAAAAAGATGCCTTTCGTCGCCGATTGCCCATGTTTGTCCCCGAACTGAGGCCCATATTCCCGTCAACAATTCACCGAGTCACCAATCAAAAACCCGCCGGCATGGATCTCGTTCGCGGTTTTTAGGCCAAAGCGCGAGCGCGAGGCCAAGCTGAATAGATATCGACGCCTTCCGACTGGTGAAGCTGAGCTTGGGGTCCCCGACATGAGGGAATACGGGAATGAGCATCAGTAAAATTTGATAGAAACCTGCGCAACCGCAGAGATTACGCCTACAGGCCATGTACCTCGCCTTGCCTTGAGGTGGTTTAGTCTCCGCGAGAGGTAATACTGTAGTCATCCAGAGAGCAGAGCCCCATCTTCCGAGTCCTCCCGATGGAACTCTCTCACGTGGTATCCAGCAACTCCAAGACGGCCGCCGGTGAACCTTGTGTATCCCATCCACACACATGGCCGCGTTCTCGATTTGGGTCTTGAAAGAGCTTTCCTAGCGCCTCTCAGCGCTTGTCTGAACCACTCTGCGGGCCGTCATCACCATGACAAAACCCAGCATTGGCCCGATTTTTGCGGCAAAGATACCGCAGCGCCGCACACGCCGCTCACCTTGAACACATGGACCTTGAGCCTTCCGGTCTGTCTTCGTGGCTTTCGTATCGTCTATTGTAAGCAACACCCAGCTGGGTGCACAGGCATCCTGCTCATACCTGCTCCCTCGCGAGGGAACTCCGACTCTGCTTTGCCATGGACCCTAGGGGGTATGGATGGGAATGATGCCCATCCTCCGGGGCAACCTCCCCGACAGCTGTTATCTATCTGCAAATATATAAGGTCCTGTCATGCCTTGTCAGGCAGAAGGCTTTTGTATGCTGTGCCCTGTATCAAACAATATCATCACTGGTCTCTACCACCTCTTTGCTATACTTTCTTATACATTCAAGACCTTGCAAGTCTTGTCCATCCCAATGCTTTCGACTCAGATCCAGCACACCCACGCCTCAAGACAAGCTGCACAGCTTGGAAAGGCAGCAGCTCTAAGCTTCGTCCGTACTGCATCCTCTTCTTCCTCCCTTCTCGGATGTCCGGCTGTCCTTAGAGTCGACTACGCAGCGAGCCAACAACATCGACTCTTCTCGTCAACACCCGCCACCCAACTCCGTGACTTCTTCCCCGTGAAGGAGACTGCCCATATCCAAAAGACCAAGCCAGCATGGCCTCACCACGCCCAGACATACGAGGAGATGGCTGCTGTCGTACCTGCCCACCGAGAGCCCCGAACCAAAGGTGACTGGGTGGCCTGGAAGATTGTGCGCCTTGCCCGGTGGTGCATGGACAAGGCCACAGGCATGGATCGTGAACAGCAAGTTGACAAGAAGCACCCAACAACTTCTGTTGTGGCACAGAAGCCTCTTACCGAGGCGCAATGGGTATGTATCACCTCCCTCCCCTGATCCGAAGAAAACGCAGGCTGACAAGCCCAAGTTGGTGCGTTTCATCTTCTTGGAGAGCATCGCCGGAGTCCCAGGCATGGTCGGCGGTATGTTGCGCCACCTCGGAAGTCTTCGACGCATGAAGCGAGACAACGGTTGGATCGAGACACTCCTTGAGGAGAGCTACAACGAGCGGATGCACCTCCTGACATTCATGAAGATGTGCGAGCCTGGCTGGTTCATGAAGATGATGATCATTGGAGCTCAGGGCGTCTTCTTCAACAGCCTTTTCGTCTCGTACCTCATTTCCCCCAAGATTGTTCACCGATTTGTCGGATATCTTGAGGAGGAGGCCGTCCATACCTACACCCGCTGCATCAAGGAGATCGAGGACGGTAACCTGCCCAAGTGGAACGACCCCAAGTTTGGCATTCCCGATATTGCTGTCCAGGTGAGCAACACCAACAACTCTTACACAGGTCTTGGAATGAAACCTTGCTGACTCAGTGTGTGGCTAGTACTGGCAAATGCCCAAGGAGCACCGCACGATGAAGGACCTGATCCTTTACATCAGGGCTGACGAAGCCGTCCACCGAGGTGTCAACCACACACTCGGTAACCTCAACCAATCCGAAGATCCAAACCCCTTTGTCAGCGAGTTCAAGGACCGAGAGGTTCCCAGGCCTGCCCTGAAGCCCGCTGGATACGAACGAGCCGATGTCATCTAATAGGGAGCGAAAACTAAACGACTCGACGACGAGGAAATAACCTTGAAAGCCAAACACGACCTTGTACCAAAAGCCATTTCTTTTGTTGGGAGAAGAGCATTAAAAGATGTCTGTACATTTAAAGAGCTGTTACATATGATACCACTGGGAACCGGCGTTCTGGAAGGCCCCGAGGTGGAGCTTTGTGGAATTATGCAGTTTGTTGCTGTTTTTGGAGGCGTTTGGGGCCGGACAATCCCAACTCATGACGGATACATAAAAGAATTTGGTAGATGATGGATAATTTCCAGTGGTAATACAATCAAAATTTACACAAATTCCTTGCTTCGATGCAGTGAGAAGAGCAGTAAGAACCCGAGGGCCCCGGCGAGGACTCGAAATAGTGACAAACGAGGCCCTTCACGCAGACCAACCCTTGTTGTCCCTTGTTGCACATTGCCTCCCAAGAACACGTAATTCTTATGTAGGCGCTCCGTATCACCTCGTTTGCCCGTAGTCTCTAGATGGTCCAATCTCGCATGTGAATTTCCTGCCTATTTCGGCAAGGGGAACGTCGTTAAGCTTCTTTGAACCCGGACCGGACCGCGTCACCAAGAGGTCGAATATGCCTTGCGAGGATCATTTGGGGAGATGTGCGCTGTCATCGAGGGTCGTAGTTGGCTGAAACTGATGTCATGCTTTGAAGCACATCACCTTTTTTTTTCATGCCCATTGTTTCGCTCATCGCTCTCTCTGTGTGTGACCCCCCGGTCACGCAAGCACTCAACTCATCCAGCACGAGCAGCACAGCCTTGGATTGTGGGGAAGGTTACGGATCGTGGGCCGCGTGTAAGGCTGGGGCGGTGTAAGTTGGAGATAGAGTGACTGACTGCTAGGAACAATTTGCGCGAATAATGAACTGAAACGTGAGTGACTTGTGGTTCAATTTCGTCTCATGCCCGCTGGAATCTTTGATGATCTTGTTTTAGATGCTTCCCCACCGACCAACCTCCTCCTCCTCCTCTTTTCTGTGCCCGCACATGTTCGCGGTGGCAGTGTTGACAGGGTTTAGGGTGACGATCCAGGGGAGCGAGCGTAAATCTATTCTTGTTGCCCCTTGGCTGCGATGCTTGTCTTCGGAAGGATTGCCATGTATGTATGTACCGTACCTACGCACGCAGCAACCTACTTAGACGCGGTGGCATGGACGAGAGAGACGCTCTGTGGGGCAGGACACGCCGGATCTGGAGCGTTATCGCGTCTAAAGATGGATGGATGGGCGCTGCTGTCCTTGGGGGCCGAGTGTGAGATGTGCTGGCTGCGGCTAAGTCCTCGACTTGAAACACAGAGACTACTCTACTTCACTCGAGGCGAGCATCACTCTTCGAAATGCAATGCTCGGTTGTTTGGACGAGTGGAGAGTGACAAGGCCCATTTCATTTCTCGGGCCCTGCCTGGCCTGGACCATGTGCTGATTTGACAACAAGCGCGCACCCGAGATGATGAGAGGAGAGACATGATTGACATTAATACTCCGTAGTGATGAAAGGCCGGAGCTCTAGTGAACCAGGAGCATCCACATCGGTGATAACACGCTACTCGGGCCGTCTTGACAGCCCGGTAGGTATGGATCTATTGACTGACCCGACCCGACTGTTGTGGTCGTCTTGGACATCCATGGATGATAACCTGAATGTTCGGACCCCTGCAGATACGATTAACCTTCACATGGATGCGTACAGCGCAGCGAGCCTCGCCCGCTCAGTGAAACTCTCTACTAGCCTCTCCCAGGACACAACCGCTTGTGGCTTGACCTCGATTTCATTGCTCCAGCGCATTGAGCTTCTTGCGCAAAGGTACCTCTAGTGCTGATATGATGACTGGAGAAAGCAGAGCCGCCAATCCTGACTGGGGAAGCAAGCCACGGGGCCACGGGATCAAGACCCACAGACCCCATTCTCGATTGGATCCAGTCTTGCCCGTCCGTCTGTCACTTGCCGCCTTTCTTCGAAGCTCGTCCAATCCCTCTGCAGAGGACGTGTTTGTACTTGGTGATGTGAAGCAGTGACGGGTGCTGGGAAAAGGACTTTGGGGCACATCACATCACACACATCACAACGTATCTGCAACGGCCTGCAGTATCGTTATCGTAAACGGGATAGGATATCAAATGTGAGAATGAATGAATGAATGAATGAATGCCGAAGAAAGAGAGATCTAAGCAGAGACGAGACCGAGCCTGGGCACATGCGATTGACAGTGGCACAGACAGGCATCAACATCTTTACCTGGGTAGGTAATTGCCGACGTCTGTTGCACCTGCCCTTTGCTGTTCCTTTTGCTCTTGCCTCACCTTCCATTGCCTCACCGTTTGCCTCATTCTCAGTTCCTCTTTCTTTTCAACCCGAATATTCCCCTGCATCTCCCGTGTTTCTTCACCACTATCCCCCCCTCATCTCTCCTCTTTCTTCTTCTTCCCATCTCCACCATCACCAATATCACTCAACAGTGGTTCAACAACATCGTCATCCTCAAGCTAACTTAACCGACTATCAAAAGATCCCAGACACCCCCGGACACTGTTAAAATTAGCAAGATTTTCTGTCACAGCAACTAGCTCCAGGCCGTTGTTGTCTCGTCGGGAACTTGTCTCGCACCACCGTCTTGCCTTGTCTTTGCTCAGGCTCAGGTACCCAGTCGCTCTGGCTTGGGATCGGCCCCGTTCGCTCGACGTGTCTCTTCCAGGGCTTGCACAGCCTCGCTCGCTCGCCGCACCACTTGCTTTTCGCTCCCAGGCTCTGACCATCGCATATCGGGGGGTTTTTCGCTGTTACGCATTAGACGCCTGTGGGCACGCCCCGCTTCTCGCCGTCTTGGGTTGCTGGCTGGCCTTCGACGGGAATTCTGGACCCAAGAAGACTGTGGACCAGCCACAGAGTGTCCCCCTCCAAGCGTCCGTTCCAGTGGCGGTAGGTAGCCGCCCAGCTCTCCCGTCTGAGAAGAGTCTCACAAATACCAAGGTGCATGACCTTACTCGCTGCTCCAGCTGCTACCTTAATTTTACCGCCCTGCTGCCGTTTCGCTTGCATTGCTGAGTTGTGCTGCCCGCCGCCCGCACTGCACCCGCAGCCTAATAACTCACCTCCACCATCATCATCTCGTCCTCGTCCACGGCGCACCCAACTCGACAAGATCGAGCGCTGCTGTCTCCGTCCTTCATCATCATCACACAGCGCTTGCGATCCTACTACCGACGTCGCATTTCTCACCTTGAAACATCCCGCTCCACTGCGCGCCTCGCTACCCCCTCCACGCGTCCGGCTGCCGTGATAGGACGGTCCCCCGCTCATTGCATCACCCTGTGAGCGCACAGCCCCCGGCATCGCCACGGTGCCTGAAGGCTGACTCGGGAGTCTGCCTCGTCTGCTTCGTCTGCTTCTAAACTCGGCAACATCATGGATCAACAAGCTCAGCGCGGCCGGTCGCCGTCGGCCGGTCATCAACAGCCTCATATAAACCAATCCCACTCCCCGTCGCCGACGCCTTATCAGTCAAACGACACATCCGTCGGCCTTGGCCTCACTCTGGAACAGTCAGCTCAGCCATCCTATGATTCCTTCAACAACTCGGGTTTCTTGAGCCCTCAGCAATCGCCATCTTTCCCGCCTCCTGCGCAGCAGCAGCAGACTTCGTTTGCTCAGGCCAACCTCTCCGACCCCGCCGTTCTCGACCCCAATAACACCGCCTCTTTTGGCCAGCAGCCAACCGGCTCCGACACTTCGCTGCCCTTCAACAACCAGGCGCAGACCGCATACTTGTCGCCTAACCTCAACGACGACTTTTCTCTTTTCCCGACTACCAGTGGTCAGGGCGACCAATTCAACGCCCCCTTGTTCGACCAGGCCACGCTCAACCCTAGCGATATGAACAATATGGCATCCCCGCAGGGCCACCACTCCCCGACCCCTCCTCACCTCTTCCAGCCAGACGGCCAACAGCCTGGTTCGGCCCATCAGTCGCCCGCCTTCAACCAGCACCAGTTCTCCTCCCCGCCTAGCCACTCGCGACATGCGTCTCTTGGCCCCGCGGACGCTTTGCTCCCGAACCAGATGGCCGATTGGAGCCAACCTCAGTTCCAGGGCCACCGCCGCACCCCCTCCGAGTACTCGGACGTGTCGTCCGTTGCGCCGTCGCCGAATCTCGTCAGCGCCGATGACTTCGACACCGGCGTTGGTGGGCATTCGCCTGCTCATCGCCCTTCGGATGGCAGCCTTTACCAAGAAGTACTGGGAATTGGGAACTTTAGCATTTCAGACCCTCAGGTCGGCAGCCCTGGGCATCAGGGCAGAAGCCCGTCGCATAGCCCTGCGATTAGTCCTCGCATTGTCCCACAGCAGATGCCCGACCTTAACCAGCCTGCTTTTGGTCTGGCACACCCGACCAACGCATACGGTGCTCCAGCCACATACCCCGAACTCCAAGGGGCTGTTGAGGCCTTCCCAAGTCTCCAAGCACCAGGCCATGATCTGTCGTCCCAGATGGCACCTCCTGCTATCAATATTGACTTTGCTCCTAATAACATGAAGCAAGGCGGCTTTGATACGCCCAAATCGCGTATGGATCAGGACTCTTTGACTCCCCCAGACCGAGGTATGTATCCAATTCGCTGTTACAAGTGAGCTATCTAACTCTTCATAGGCCGCCCCAGATCTCGTCCTCGTGCGGTTACGGACCCATTCCACCCTGGCGGCATGATGCTCAATCGCCCTGGCAATGCCGCTAGCCTTTCTCCATCATTGGGCTCTGATTTGTCTTCGCGGTCAGACTCTAGGTCATTGTCGCCCCTCGACAGACAAGCCGGCACGTCCCCTTCTCGGAGAAGGCAGTCGACTTCGGCAGTTCCTAATAATGTTATTGCGCTGCGCCTGGCCGACCCCGAGTACCAGAACAACCAGGACAGTGGCGCGGCCAAGCGCGTACAAAAGCACCCTGCCACATTCCAGTGCACTCTCTGCCCTAAGCGATTCACTCGCGCCTATAACCTGCGCTCTCACTTGCGAACACACACTGACGAGCGACCGTTTGTGTGTACCGTCTGCGGCAAAGCTTTTGCCCGTCAGCACGATCGCAAGCGACACGAGAGTCTGCACTCGGGCGAGAAGAAGTTTGTATGCAAGGGTGATCTCAAGGTTGGAGGCCAATGGGGTTGCGGCAGGAGGTTCGCCCGTGCGGATGCTCTTGGCCGGCATTTCCGATCTGAGGCGGGCCGCATCTGCATCAAGCCTCTACTGGATGAGGAAATGATGGAGCGGCAACGACTTTGGCAAGAGCAGCGTATGCAACAGAACATTGCTCAAAACATGGTGGTTGCATCCAACATGGGTATGGAACCCCCTGTTTATCCCATGGACTCTGGTGGCAACCCAATGCTCCCGGCAGCTCTCCTTGCCCAGTATCCAGCTCTGGCACAGATGAACTGGGGTGGCTCTGATGTGAGCGGCGGTGATGATGTGAGTGGCCGTTCATCATTCGATGCTAGCGACTATGACGAGAATGAAGACGGTGGCTATGTCAGCGGCCCCGGAACAGGCTTTGGTGAAGGAGGGATGAACCAGGGCTTTGGTGAGATGGGATACGCGAGTGATTTCGGCGGTCGATAATCAGCGCCAGCCCAGCGACGCGAGGGAGAATCTCTCTCGCCATGTTTGATGCCTTGCTTCTTCTTCTTTTCTTGGCCCTTCCACGTCCTTTTGAGGGGCCTTGGCTTTCATTTGTCAGCAGCGATTTGTTTCTCTTCTTCTATGCCCCTTGCTGAGGGGCGATTCACGTTTGAATCTACTGGGACGGGCTAGGCGCCAGTGACGGCGATTTTGTTTGCCACACCACCATGGTAGGATATGCGGGTGTGCTTGTGGAACATTTCTGGGAGCGGTTGGGTATAGACGGTACTGCGCATAGATACCAAACTGAGTCTGCTTGTTGTTTTTCTTCAACTTGGACGAGCTGCCTCGTTTCTTTTATTACTTCTTTTTCTCTGCTTCCTGTCTTTGAGGATGTGTGAGTGGATTGTTTACAAGTGTGTTTGTGATACTGGGCTCCTTTTCTTTGAGGATACATAAACTTGGATCTTGTCTTGACTTCCATGATAGAGACGACTATGGATAAAGCAGCATTACGGTTAAAGGGACTCTGGAGTGTGCACTGAGGCGAGGGATGTTGGATATCATGAATGTTTAATAGGCTCCATAACAAGGTAGTCACCAGATGCTCACATTGACCAATTATGAGAGCCCGAGCCGGTAGAGCAGCTGGGAAGATGTAATTACATACGATATTAACAAGATAAAGTCAGACCCCGGGACAGGCTATCCATCCGAGGAGTTATCCGCCGCCGTCCGTCCATCCGAAATGACAAGTAAAGATATGAAATGTCCTCCCAATCCAGTCCCAATCCTTTATGTGTGCCCCTAGGATATCTTTACATGCAAGGAAAGTAATGAAACGAAACGAAACGAAACGACCACTCTAAACCCAAGATGATTTTGCCCAACGCCATGTGGTATCCAAGATTACATTCACCCCATTCCTTGCTATCCTGCCCCTTCCAATTTGATGACTGAGATGATGGCCGTTTATATGACCATTGCATCTCCGGTGCCGAAGTAGTTCTTGACAATCTCGGCCATGACTTTCTCACATATCTTGCGGTGCACAGTGGCAAGCGCCTCGGTGATGAAAGGCATCAAGAGTGAGTTGGCCTCGACGACAATGTCCTCGCGCAGCTCATACTCGTCTCCTTCAACCGTGGCCGTGCTGCCCGAGGCGGTGCTATCGGACCCGGCTGGAGATATCGGCATCGTCGCCGCGCGGCGCTGTCGGACCGCAAACTCCGCTCGGACGACAATGCCGGCCGGGGCAGTAGCCCGAGACCGGACACCCTCCGGCACATCCTGGAAGATGGTCTGGTAGGCAATCTCCCTGTTGAGGCCCGGCGCGAGAGTGACGAGCTCACGGAGGCGGAAGGCGCGGACGGATTCGTCCCAAGGGCCGAAGAAAGGGTCATCAGCGATGGCGTCCGGGCCTGTTGAGACCTCGTCGAAGCTGATCAGAGTGGTGTGATGCCTGATGAGGGGGGTATATGTTTGAATGGTTGCTATCACGGCACCGGGAGGGAGGTTGCCCGGCACTGGGATGACGATGCTGAGATGATGTTGTTTGCGCATTGTAGGATAGTTGTGGTAAAGAAGAAGGTGGTGATGATGTGAGTTGCAGTCTTTGAAGTTGTTTGATTCCCGTGATCACACAGACCAGTTATAAGTACGGGCGTGAGTAAAGATATAAAGGTGGTCGAAGCCGTCTTGATAGTATGTTCTTAGCATCGACAACTCCAGGCCGGTGGCATGGGCAGCGACGATGGTATCAATGGAGATAATTCTATCCTGGCAGAGAATCCAAAGGGGGACATGATGATTATCAATGTCGACCTGATACTGAGAGACGGCGCCTATTCCTCCAAAGAGAGCAAAGGGTGGTTAGGGCGCGGAGGTGATGGACGAGAGCCGGCCAGGTTGTTGTTCAGCTTTGCTGCAGATGCAAGATATGACGGCAGACGAGATGAGGCAGTGAACCAGGGAACTTCGGCAGTCAAGAAGGAGAAAATAAAGGGTAGCAGTGACCGCGCCTCACAAAAGATCGTGTCGTGAGTCGTCGACTCTGGTCCTCGCTCGTCTTCATGAGCCGGAAGCTTCAAGACCCGACGATTGCGGGCTCCAGCTGCTGCAGGTAGGTTCGTAGATTGACAAGACCCCTGCGTTTCTCTGAAGTCCTCGAATATGCGCGTCGAACCGTGGAGAGGCAGAGCCCGATGACCGACTGGGGTTGACTGACTCTCTTGGTTGGGGGACCCGCGATGAGACAAGGGAAGCGAGGCCAGAGAGACGGGAACGGGCACGGTCTGGCGGCTAACCGAAGGGAAGGGTTACGGTACAGTAGCAGCAGCAGTAGTGGTGGTGGCTGATGAAGGGAGATGGATAAAAATACACCGGAACCGCTGATACAGCGTGGTTGAGAGGCGGGGCGTGGGTGGCTGAGAGAGCTTGGGACGGGGGGACGAAGGAGGCGATGCTGTACTAATTAATCCATTGAGCGATTGAGTGATTGATGCTGTCTAATCCATGAAATCCCCCTTTTTTCACGATGCTACCTTGTCAACAATTTTTTGGTGCTTTACGGCACGTGAAAGTGATTTGTCTAGTTTCTACGGGAGTCGCGGGATGGATGGATGGATGGCGAATCTGCGATGGATGGATATCTTGATCTGACCTCAAAGAGGGCGAGATTAGATGCTATGCTATGATGGCCCCGGAGATAACTAGGCAATGACTGTTGCGTAAATTTGAGGCGCCTGCTTTGTTTTTTTCCATGCTTCGTCAGCCACCATCCAGCCGAAAAGCCTCCAATTGAGAATCTTCAACCCCGGCAACACTGAGCCCGGTGAGCACGGCATCAAACGCTGCCGCTGTCGCTATCACGGGTAAGACGGGGAGGAGAAACGATGCGATGGATGTGAGGAATGGTGGCCTATGACGCATCCGGGGGTAAGAATGAGCCAGGAAATGAAGACTGACTGCGTATTCCCATGGGGAATCTCAGTGTGGGAAACCTTGAGCATGGGAATAGCGGCCCCGTCTCACTCGGCCCTCCGAAGCCGCAATGCCGTTTTCCGTCGCCGGACGTCTTCCGATCACCTCCGTAAAGACGGAGGACCCCTGGTTTCACTCGCTGCACCTTCACGGGCCAGAGCAATGCCCCGTTGCCCGTGTCTTTCTCTAGTCACCTCTGATATTCTGCACCATGGTAGATAAGGTCTGCAAGTAGAAAACTTCGCAGTCGTTAAGCTTGTCCAGTTGGACATCCCAGTCGCGTGAGGCTATCCGTTGCAGGAGCATTGCATTGGCAGACCAAATATGGAAGCATGTATGTACGTATGTATGTATGTAGTAGTAGTATCTGCATCTGGCGCCTTTGGTAGCCGTTATGGCAGAGTCAGTGACAGCCCGTGGTTAAAGGCGGGAGATGGGACCACGGCCCGACTCGCAGGCCTAAGAATAACCTCATGCCTCTGCCGGCAGAACTAGACCGCGAAGAAGGAAGGCCAAAACAAAAGACAGCCTTCCAGGATGGGAAGGGCCCCCGTCAACAGGGCAGGTTAGGTAGCCAGGAACACGCGCGCCTTTGAGAGCAGCCAATGCCGTTGTTTTCCAACGGACCCGGGTGGGTGGGCATCACTCCATCCGTCCTGTGACGAGCAGCATGAACTTGAACGACGTGTTCGTCCTCCATACCAACGCGAGCTTCCTTTTGGGTGCCAGCGCCAGCAGCTGAGGGGGCTGAGCTGGAGCTCTGACTGCCGGACAGTGGAGGAGCCGGCAGTGTAGTCAAGAACTGGAGGAGAGAGAGGAGGCACGCGCAGACGGTTGGCACTTACAGTGAAGCCTTATCGTGATGGTCTCGATGTCCGCGTTGCGTCCTGGGGCGAGTACTACCTTGCCGGCTGCATTGTAATTGAGGGGCATAAGAGTCATGCGAGGAATTGAGACGTCCATTCATCCATGGAAGGATGGATGTCTTGCCGCGTCCACTCTCGATGCTTCGCTTAACAGAGGCGAACAAGAGTGCACCTCAACCTTCACAACAAACAAACCGTGCTGTGCTGCTACATACGCATCAGCAGCAACAGTACAAATGGATGTCTGTATGGTCCACCGATGACGAGTGCCTACATCTTCGGGTCTGACCGCCTTGACGACGTTGGGCGGGCGAGCGGCTCTTTCAGATTCTCCTGTTTTCTGTTTATCCTCACTCGTGCGGAGACGAGAACGAAACAACGCATGAGATGGTGGCCACGTCGTCGTCGCCGCTGTGGTCGATCCAGGTCCAAGGGACGACGAGACGAGACGGCATTGATCAGAGCACACTCACACACAGACCAGACCAGACCAGACAACCCGCGACTTGCGGGCTTTTCTGGACCCAGACCAGCCCAGATTCCGGCGCATCGCACGGGAAGCGGTGAAGGGTTTGGCGATGCCTATTCGGGCTAACGTCTGTGGGATGATGCACAGAGCTAAGGACTCGCAGGAAAGGTGCAGGGACTTGGAGGGGGGACGCTCGTCCCAAAGGCTCCATCCATCATGGATCCAAGGCCATTTGTCTTCCCTTCAATTGCGGGTAGTTCCCGACGGGCCTGCATGCCACCCGCAGAGTAAACACAGAGTGACACACCAAAATTCTCCCATCCCGCGCGGTACAACACACGACGCGATAGGTCCTCGTCGTAGGAAATACCTCAGGATTCGGTGCACCCACACCTGCTTCAGCTGGTACCCGGTACCTCGGACCAGGTTATACCCACAGCACCTTTTCACGCTTCCTCGACGTGTGTTGCCATGAATGACTCTTGCGCAGAGTAGGTTGCTGCTACATACCATTTCTTCTCTAGCCTCCCCCTCGGGCCCTGCCCTACCCGCTCCTCCTTACTGTTAGCCTATTGCCGTGGACAGCTTCGTCTGTTGTTGGAGTGACGATAGGCGCGCCATCGCGCGAAGCCTGATCTCCACAGCAGGCCCTTTCCGGCAACGAGCAGGTCGTCGTGGGAACCAGGCTGGACAGCGTGTTCCACAAATGGGTTTTCTCGCTGACAGGGAAAAGGAAAGACGCGGGGAACTGGGACGGGATGATGTCTGTCTTTCTGTCTGTCTTTCGTAGTAATAGTCTCAGACCTGAACTTGCCTTACCCTCTCTGCAAGTGCTGGCCAGCCCGCAAGGGACGGGAATCAGTCTGTCTGTCATGATAGGGCCTCAGACATGGTATTCGACCTGTAGGAAGTATGCAAGCAAGACAAGTTGTGCGTGCAAAGACCTTACCCCTCTTTAACCGAGACTTCGAGGCGAGCAAAAAGCCACAGCTTTGTTTCGTAGCAAAATGTCGATATTCGATATCCGTGGACATTTTCCACTCGCTACCTATGTCAGAGAATATGAGACAGAGCCAAGCCTGATACTATGTATCGAATGCCTGCAAAATGTTTAAATAATTCCTTTTTCCTGCCATCAAAGTACCGAATTAGTCGGCTCCTGCTTTGCCATGAATTCCAGTCAGTTTAGGGCAAAGCAATCTTGGACCTCGTGCCCCCCCGAATGACCGCCTGGGCCCCGCGTGATGTCACCGAGATCGAACGAGGGGCCCAGGGGACCCTTGGGTTGTCTGGATCAGGTCGCGGAGCCTGATGCGTAGCATTTCCTTGTCGATCCAAGGCGGATTTGACAGAGTTATTCATGCCCGCAGAAGGCGGAGAGAAGGAGAGCAAATGCACCACATCCCGTCCGCCCTATGAGTCGATATTGCCCTTGGGGTACCTCCCTGCCTGGTCTCGACGTGCAGCCTTCAGACGTTGCTGGCCAGGTTACTAGGTATCCAAGATCGAGGGGACACCCCAGTCGCGGGAAGCTTGTTGGGCGCTCAAGGCTAGGCGGGCTGTTGTTTTAGGCACCTTGCGGACGGGACCCTTTTTCGATTCCCCTCCTCTAATTAGTGGAATGCACATGTGAGATTGGGGGGCTGGGAAGAGATGGGCTCAACGTGTTATTGGGCCCCATCAGAGGCAATGAACACGTCCATCAAGGGGAATCTGGTCCAACCACGCGTTTGCTCTGCGGCCTGGCCCTGCAGGCCTGCAGAGGTATCAACGGGCCTTGCTTTGGTTGGCTGGCCTGAATCGAGTGGATCGTGCATACATGAGGGAGAGGTGTGTGTGTGTGGTGGTGGTGTTGCAGCGGCGACAGAAAGTGCATCGTGATTTTTTCGACTGCACGGCTTGACGTCGCCTGTGCTCGGGGCCGAGGAGGAAGTGACTGAGGACGACGCCCAGACCCGAAAAGATTTTCTCTTAATGGTGGTACACGGGGTTATGTATGGTTAAAGCGAGTGGGTGTGTAGAGCCCTGTACGGAGGGCGTTTTCGAATATCATGGGTCTGGTGATAATGGTTGCCGGCTTGCGAGGATGCGGCCAATGTCCGTTGACGACGGGAAACCAAGGATCCATGACCTCCATGGATTCCATGGCTTCTGTGGACTCGAGGAATGACTCTTACTATCCCCAGATTTCCGATCCCCTATCCAACACTGCATCATCGTTATTGATGTACTTGTCGGCCCATATAGTCCCGGGTATAGAGCAAGGTACCTCAAACGACGTCCAATCCGCTGAACCTGTATGGATGGGACCTACTGCCGTCCTCTATTCGCCCTTCTCCGAAAAAGCTGCCCATCTCATTTCTCTCTCCTCCTGCCTGAGGTGATGGGTGTTGCCACATGCTGAGGAAAGACAACGGGAAGGAGGAAAGAGCCAACGAAAGGAAAGGGGCTCAAACCGCCTTCACACTTTTCCTATCCACCTCCCATCGACGACTTCTAGATATCAGTCATTCTACTGCACCTCACCTTATCTCAATCTCATCTCACCTTGTCCTCCTAGACTGACTAGGGTCTTCCACGTTTCTACCCGGTGGCGGCGTGTTTATTACGGACTAGAACACGGAGCCAGCCAGCAGTTAACCCAGCAAGGCCCAGCTTGACAAGCAGAGCCACTGCGCGCAAGACGGACGTCGCAACAGATCTAGTCCTAGGGACAACAGAAGAGACCTTGGCTGCACAAAAGGATCCCTTCCCTTCTCCTTGCTCGCCCACGCCCACGCTGCCCGCCTTTTCGCTTGACGCTTGTTAATGGGGCGCCGCCCTGTCGATTCTGCCACTTACCAGCCAGTCCCCTTGTTGCATTGCGCTGGACATACCCCCAAAGTACAACATCTGAGCATTCGCCTGCCCGACGATCCAAACAAGCAACGCCGGCGTCATTGGCCCGCGGCACTACCGCTTGTCTTGGGTCATTTTTTCGGCCTTGCCCAAAGGTACCACAACCTGCCCTTACACTGCAACTCACTCACTCACTCACTCCCTTTGAATCCCCTCCCCTTCTCTCATTTTTCGCATTGCGCTTTTTGAGAGATATCACCCCGGGAGAACTGACCCTGCCCAGCGTGGCCCGAGGTCTTATGAGTTGAAGCTTACCCAGCAAGCAGGGAATCGACCCCGTCCGTTACCGATAGTCGAGACAAGGCGATCCGACGACTGGGGGGTTGGTAAAAGCGACGGCGGCTGCGTTAAGTGTGGTCGTCTGTCGCCCAGGATATTGATAATTACCCTGGGAGCTATCTTTTTGACAACGCTCCTTTGAATCCGACCCATCGCACTACTTTTCCCGAGGCGTCATTTCGCTGCACCGCGTCGACCATTCTTCGACAACTCCGGGTAGATTCACACCACGATACCCCTTCTCTGCACGACGTCGCATTCGATATACCCAAACAATCGACGACCTTGTCTCCCTCGCACCGCATTTAGTCGCCCTAAACGTTTCCTCTGCGACTTACACGAAAATCTTCTACCGTCGGCGACGACATCTTTGGCATCGAACCTCAGCTCCAGCACCATATTGCTCTTGTGTGCTGGCTCTCTATTCGATACCTCTCCGCCTCCCATTCGCACACTCCAACGCGCAGCTTCCATGTTTGTGACGTCGCTCCGTCTTCGCACGAGCTCCATCCCTCACAATGGCCGCGGCCGATGTTTTGGCGTTCACAGAAACCTGGATAGGAAGCAGAGATGGCTGGCCAACGACCCGGCCTTCGCCGAATGCGTGGGATGAGACCTTGCGTCTGCGCTTGAGTCTCATTGCCCGCGCCTGGCTCATTGAGAGGTCTTGTAAACAGGTAAGGGCGCCTTTACCTATGTCGGTTCCAGTTCACATTACTGCTGTCACTTGGAATCATTTCGCACGGAGAAAGCTTAAAGAGCCTTATGGGTGGCGCATAACGGCCGGTCCCTTGATCGACGGCCCGAAGCATGAGGGGAACCGGCGCCACACATTCCTGGCAGAGCTATCTGCTCCGGAACTGTAACCTCCTGAAAGTCTGTCTCATCTAACCTCATGTCATCCTAGGACCTTTCTACGTCATCACATCGAACCGAGTCCGTCGCGAGACCTCTAACGATCCCAAGTTGCTCCCCACGATGGTCTCGACGAATACCTAAGACCTGCGACTCATCCGTTGCCACCGAAAGCACCATGGATGCCAATCGCGCCGATAAATTCGCTCGCAGACGTATCCCAAAATGGCTCGATGCCTTCCCTCTCCCTCCCTCCGACGCTCCACGAGAACCCCGTCGACCCCAAGACAACATTCTGAACGACCCCGCATCCGATCTCCTCCTCGACTTCAATTCTCAAGAAGGCTTCTACCAAACGGCCAAGAAGAAGAAGGGCAAGGCAGCACAACCCCCTCCACCGCCGCCCCCGCCTTCCGCGCCACCGGCCGACAACGGTCAGCAAGATGACAATGGTGGAGGTGATGGCGGAGCCAACGGCGGCGATGCTGCAGGTGGTGCCGGCGGTGGCAATGGCGATGGGAACAACGGGCTGCCTGCCATCTCGACGAACGATTTCGGTACCGATTCATTCCAGGATATCAAATTGGGGGACGACAAACTGGACCTAGGCTTGAAGCCTCCAGAAGGGAAGGGGTTTGATCAATGGGGAACGAAATGGAACTCGGGGGGGACGGGTTGGGACTGGTCTGGAGGAGGAGGAGGAGGAAATGATATCGCGGGCGATGGCAAGGACGACGAAAACCCCTGGGGTAAATCGAAAGGCCTGGAAGGACCCCCCGAGGGTGGCAAGCAAGAAAAGGAGGACCCTTGGGGATTTGGCGTCAAAAAGGAGAAGAAAAAGAGTCCCCTTTGGGGTGCGGAACCTGAAGAAGAGGTCAAGTCTGGTGATGGCTGGGGCTGGGCCGGCTCCAAGAAAAAGGACAAGGGCTTGGAAGAGGTTCATATGGCCTCTGAAGCTGCTGCCACCGAGAAGAAGGACATCTGGGATACATGGGGAATATCCAAAAAGGACCGGACAAAAAAGAAAGGCATACTCGAAGACGCTGGATCGTCACACGCGGAACCACCACCAGATCTCCAAGATGATTTATGGGGTGGTGGTTGGTCAAGTAAGAAGCCTGGTGGAGTGCCGGCGCCAGCGCCAGACCCCCCTTCGTTCGAGGACAAGAACGAAGGAGATGACTTTTGGGCAACGTTCGGCTCAGGGAAGTCGAAACCCGTGGAGGAGAAATCGGCTGTGGATGGTTGGTCAAGCTGGGGTTTGACAAAGAAGGGTAAGCAAATGAGTTCAATTGGATGTGCGCATTTTACGGTGACTAATGGCGTGCAGCTGAGCCGGTCAAGACAGCGGACGATGGCTGGGACTTATGGGGGGCAGGTAAGAAGATAAAGAAGAAGGCCGGTGATCTAATCCAGCTCGGTGACGATATTCCACCCCCGGTTCCGGACCCGGTCGAGGCCGTGGAGAGTGAAGGCGGCTTCCTCGAATCCTGGGGTTTCGGTAGGAAAAAGAAGGCCCCAACTGTCGATCCCTTTGCTTTTAGGACACCCGCCGCCGAGGACCCTGATGATGGTTTCTGGGGGTCACTCATAAAGAAGCCTAACCCACATGATTATCTAGATGAACCTAACGGTGAGATTGTCCAATATGACGATGTGGAGAGAGGCAAGGGAAGCAAGGTTATCAACCAGGAACACGACGACTGGGATTGGAGATCATCCAAAACGAAGAAGTCTGAACATCGGATGGGCGCCTTGACTGACCTACCTCCTCCAGCGCCAACGCCCCCCTCTATGAATTTTACTGAACACGAGGACCAAGCAGGAGAACCCGAAGTACCACAGCAAAACCCCGAAGAGGTTGAGGCGGCTCTCGAGGAGGAGGAGATTGCTGCTCTCCTGGAGAAGAAGGCGAAGAGGGGAGGGCGACTTCTCAAGGCTGACCGAGAACGCTTGGTCGTCCTGGAAGCGAACGCTGCCAACAGAGCCGTAGCTAAAGCAACACGCGAAGCGGAAGAACAAGCTGCGAGGGAAGCAGAAGAAGCCGCTGCTGCAGAAGCAGCCGCTGCAGCCGAGGCAGCAGCCGCGGAGGAAGCAGCAGCGGCAGCAGCAGCAGCCGAGGCCGAGGCTGTCGCTCTACGAGAAGCAGAAGCAGCAGAAGCAGCTCGCGACGAACAAGAAATTGCATCCCTACTTTCGAAAAAGAAGAAGCGAGGCAAGCTGCTCAAGAAGGAACAGGAACGACTTACGCTACTCGAAGGGAATGCCGCCAGGAGAGCTGAAGCTCAAGCAGCCCGTGAGTCTGAGGAACAAGCAGCTCAGGAGGCTGAGGCCGCGGCCGCAGCAGCAGCAGAGGAAGCAGCCGCCCAAGAAGCAGCGGAGGCCGAAGCAGCTGCTCAAGCAGCTGCAGAAGCAGAGGCAGCGGCTGCTGCCGCCGCCGAGATCGCCAAGGAAGAGGAGGAAATGGAAATGCTCATGGTTAAGAAGGACAAGCGAGGAGGAAAGCTCCTTAAAAGGGAACAAGAACGGCTTAATACCCTTTTTGAAAACGCCGCGAAGCGAGCAAACGAGCAAGCTGCCGCTAAAGCTGAGGAGCAGGCCGCGGCAGAGGCCGAAGAAGCTGCTGTCGCCGAAGCTGCCGCCGCCGAAGAGGCCGCCGCGGCAGAGGCAGCAGCGGCAGCAGAGGCAGAGGCAGAGGCAGAAGCAGCCGCTCAAGCAGCGGCAGAGGCTGAAGCCGCAGCGCAAGAAGCAGCACAGGCAGAAGCTGCCGCAAAAGCAGCAGCAGAGGCCGAGGCGGAAGAAGCTGCCAAGGAAGAGGAGGAACTGGACGCTCTCAAAGCCAAGAAGGCGAAGAAGGGAAAGCTGAGCAAGGGCGACACTGTCCGGTTCACCACCTTGGTTGGCAATTCCGTCAAACGTGCTCAAGCCAAAGCTGCCAAAGAAGCTGAGGAGGCTGCCGCGCAAGAAGCAGAAGCCCAGGCAGCCAAGGAAGCTGAAGAGGCCGCAGCTCGTGAGGCTGAGGAGCAAGCCGCCCGGGAAGCTGAAGAGGCTGCTGCTAAGGAAGCCGAGGCTGCCGCCATCGCAGCAGAGGAGCAGGAACTTGCCGATTTGACCGCGAAGAAAGTCAAGCGCAATGGCAAGCTGACAAAGAAAGACACCGAGCGTTTCAATTACCTTACACAGCGGGCTCTCGAACGCGCTGAACAAGCAGCAAAGGAGGCAGAAGAGGCTGCCGTAGAGGAAGCTGCTGCGGCGGAGGCGGCTGCTGAGGAACCCCCCGAGGAATCAGTCGAAGAAGCCCCTGAGGAAGCTCCCGAGGAAGCTTTCGAGGAAGCCCCCGAGGAAGCATCCGAAGAAGCACCCGAGGCCGAAGATACGGCTGCACAGGAAGCTGCAGATGCTGAAGCCACAGCAGCAAGGGAGGCAGAGGCGGCAGCAATCGTAGAAGAAGAGGCAGAGCTTGCAGCCCTTACTGCAAAGAAGGCAAAGAAGGGCAAACTCACCAAGAAGGATACGGAGAGGTTCAACATTCTCACAGAGAATGCTGCACAACGACAAGCTGCTAAGGAAGCTGAGGAGGCTGCCGCCGCTACTGCCGCTGAGGAGCAAGCAGCAAAGGAGGCAGAAGAAGCAGCAGCCGCTGCAGCAGAAGCCGAAGCTGCCGCTGCGAAAGAGGCCGAGGCGGCTGCTATTGCAGAGGAGGAGGCAGAGCTCGCAGCGCTTGCTGCTAAGAAGGCAAAGAAGGGTAAACTCACCAAGAAGGATACGGAGAGGTTCAACATTCTCACAGAGAACGCTGCACAACGACAAGCTGCCAGAGAAGCCGAGGAGGCTGCCGCCGCCGCCGCTGCCGCCGCTGCCGAGGAGCAAGCAGCACAGGAGGCAGAAGAGGCAGCTGCAGCGGAGGCAGCAGAGGCTGAAGCAGTGGCTGCCCGTGAAGCTGAGGCGGCTGTTATTGCTGAAGAAGAAGCTGAATTGGCTGCATTGGCTGCCAAGAAGGCTAAGAAAGGCAAACTGGGCAAGAAAGATACCGAACGATTTACTGTCTTGACCGAGAATGCGGAAAAACGAGCCCAGGAAGCTGCCGAAGCACAAGCTGCTCAGGAAGCCGAAGATGCTGCAGCAGCTGAGCCCGAAGCCGAAGAACCACCCCCCGAAGAGGCACCCGAAGAACCTCCCGCCGAAGAGCCGCCTGCCGAGGAACCCCCAGTCGAGGAGCCCGACGACACTGCTGCTGCTGAAGCTGATGAAGCCGCTGCTCAGGAAGCAGCCGAAGCAGCGGAGGCTGCAGCTCGTGAGGCTGCAGAGGCTGCAGAAGAGGAAGCTGAGTTGGCTGCCTTGATAGCTAAGAAAGATAGGAGGGGCAAACTTGGCAAGAAGGATACAGACCGGTTCAACGCTCTCACTGAAAGCGCGGCCAAACGGGCGGAAAAGGCGGCAGAGGAAGAAGCCGCTGCACAAGCCGCTGCAGAGGCTGAAGAGCAAGCGGCCCGAGAAGCTGAGGAGCAAGCAGCTAAGGAGGCCGAAGAAGCTGCTGCCGCTGAAGCTGCCGCTGAAGCTGCCGCTGCAGAAGAAGCCGCTGCTCAAGAAGCCGCTGAAGCTGAAGCTGCTGCAATTGCTGTAGAAGAAGCAGAACTTGCTTCCCTGACAGCTAAGAAGGAAAGGAAGGGCAAGCTTACAAAGAAGGATACTGAAAGATTCAATATCCTTACTGAAAATGCTGCTCAACGGGCAGAGAAGGCTGCAGAAGAGGCTGCAGCGCTCGCCGAAGCTGAAGAGGCTGCCGCGGCCGAGGCTGCTGCTGCAGAAGCTGCCGCTGCAGAAGAGGCCGCCGCCGCAGAGGCTGCAGAAGCTGAAGCAGCGGAAATTGCGCAAGAAGAAGCCGAGCTGGCTGCTCTAGCCGCAAAGAAAGCTAAGAAGGGGAAGCTAGGGAAAAAGGATACCGAACGATTTAATCTTCTTACCGAGAGCGCGAATCAAAGGGCTGAAAAGGCAGCTGAAGATCAAGCTGCCAGGGAAGCCGAAGAAGCTGTAGCTGCCGCCGAGGCCGATGAGGCGGAAGAAGCTGCGGAGCCATCCCCAGAAGAGCCTCCAGAACTAGAGCCAGAGCCAGAGGAAGAGCCAGAGGAAGAGGAGGCTGCAGAGCCGGAACCAGACGAAGCCCCTGCCCCAGAAGATGCTGAGGCAGAAGATGCTGCCGCTGCTGAGGAGGCTGCAGCTCTCGAAGCTGCGGAAGCCGAAGCCGCTGCTGCGATTGCGGCAGAAGAGCAAGAGCTAGCAGACCTGGAGGCAAAGAAGGCCAGGAAAGGCAAGCTGGGCAAAAAGGATACCGAGCGTTTCAATACCCTTACTGAAAACGCTGCCAAACGAGCCGAAGAGGCGGCCGAGAAGCAGGCGGCCGAAGAAGCTGCAGAAGCAGAGGCTGCCGAAGCCGCTGCAGCTGCCGAAGCCGCCGCCGCTGAAGCTGCCGAGGCCGAGGCTGCTGCCGCCGCCGAAGCTGCTGCAAAAGAGGCTGCCGAGGCCGAAGAAGCTGCCGTGATTGCACAGGAAGAAGAGGAGTTGGCTTCACTGGAAGCCAAAAGGGAGAGGAAAGGCAAACTTGGGAAAAAGGACACAGCACGCTTTACACTGCTCACAGAGAACAAGGCTGCTAGGGAGGCCAAGGCCGCTGAAGAGCAGGCTGCCAAAGAAGCTGAAGAAGCTGCCGCTGCGGAGGCCGAAGCCGCAGCTGCTGCAGCAGCTGAAGAGGAAGCAGCCAGAGAAGCCGAAGCGCAAGCAGCCAGAGAAGCTGAAGAAGCTGCAATCGCCGCTGAGGAAGAAGAATTAGCTACCCTTTCAGCTAAGAAGGCTAGGAAGGGTAAGCTAGGGCGAAAGGATACTGAACGCTTCGCTGTTCTAACCGAGAATGCTGCAAAACGAGCGGAGGAACAAGCAGCTCGTGAAGCTGAAGCCGCTGCCGAGGACCCAGCGGCCGAGGAAGCTACTCCGGAGGAAGAAGACGCTCCAGCTGAGGAGGCTGAGGAAGCTGAAGAACCAGCTCTGGAGACGGAAGAGCCAATAGAGGACACCCCTGAAGAGCCGACAGAAGAATCCCCTGAAGAACCCATCCCAGATGTCGACGAAACCGAAGAGGCGGCAAAACAAGCTGAGGAGCAAGCTGCTAAAGAAGCCGCTGAGGCCGAGGCTGCTGCTATTGCTGCCGAAGAGGAAGCAGAGCTTGCGGCGCTCGAGGCGAAGAAGGCTCGAAAAGGGAAATTAGGGAGGAAGGATACTGAACGCTTTGTCCTCCTCACCGACAACATCGCCAAGCGCGCCGAAGAGCAAGCAGCCCGAGAAGCCGAGGAGCAAGCAGCTAAGGAGGCCGAAGAAACCGCTGCCGCTGAAGCTGCTGCGAGAGCTGCCGCTGAGGCTGAAGGTGCTGCCATTGCTGCTGCTGAAGAAGATGAACTTGCGAAACTGGAGGCAAAGAAAGCTCGGAAGGGAAAACTAGGGAAGAAAGATACTGAAAGGCATGCTCTTCTCACTGAGAATATCGCCAAGCGTGCTGAAGAGCAAGCTGCCAGAGAAGCAGAGGAAGCTGCTGCCGCTGAAGCTGCTGAAGAGGAAGCCCCTGCTGAAGACGAGCCTGTTGAAGAAGAGGCCGGTGAAGAAGAGGCTGCTGAGGGGGAGGCTCCTACAGAAGAAGTTGCCGATGAGGTTGCTGATGAAGCTGCTGCCGAGGAAGCCGCCGCCGCCGCCGAAGCTGCTGCTGCCGAAGCTGTCGCCGCCGAAGAAGCTGCTGCCGCCGAAGAAGCTGCTGCAAGAGAAGCTGCCGAAGCCGAAGCCGCTGCAATTGCTGCTGAAGAAGAAGATGAGCTTGCGAAACTAGAGGCAAAGAAAGCTCGGAAAGGCAAATTAGGGAGGAAAGATACGGAGAGGTATAACGTCCTTACCGAGAATATCACGAAGCGTGCCGAAGAGCAAGCTGCAAAGGAGGCTGAAGAGGCAGCAGCTAGAGAAGCTGAAGAGCAAGCAGCCAGAGAAGCCGAAGAGGCTGCGGCTGCGGCTGCCGAAGCTGCTGCAATTGCTGCCGCGGAAGACGAAGAACTCGCAAACCTGTCAGCAAAATGGGAAAGGCGAGGCAAGCTTGGCAGAAAAGACACAGAACGCTTCAAGCACTTGACCGAGAATGCAGCAAAGCGTGCTGAAGAGCAGGCTGCTAGGGAAGCCGAGGAAGCTGCCGCTGCCGGTGGCGCTGAGGAGCCAGCCCCTGATGACGCCGAAGAAGCCCCCGAAGCTGAGCCTGAGCCCGAAGAGATACCGGACGAGGAGGCTGAAGCCGAGCCTGCAGATGCCCCAGCTGAAGAGGTAGAGGACCCGGCCGCAGAGGAGGCCGCAGCCGCAGCTGCAGAGGAGGCTGCCGCAAGAGAGGCTGCTGAAGCTGAAGCGAATGCCCTCATCGCGGAAGAGGAAGCAGAGCTTGCTGCATTAGTAAAGAAAAAGGCCAAGAAGGGAAAGTTGGGCCGCAAGGATACCGAACGCTTTAACCTCTTAACCGACAATGCAGAAAAGCGAGCTGAAGCTCAAGCAGCGAAGGAGGCAGAAGAAGCTGCTGCTGCCGCTGAAGCTGAAGCTCAAGCAGCGGAAGAAGCAGCCCCAGCAGCAGAAGAAGAAGACGATGACGATGAGTTTGTGGATGCTGAAGAAGGGGAAGAGGAAGATGCTGGGGAAGATGCTGATCCTGAGGGAGTGGCCGAGGAAGAGGCAGTCGAGGAAGAGGCGGAACCAGAAGCCGACGACGATGCTGCTGAGCCCGAGCCCGAGCCCGAGTCCGAAGAAGAAGATGCCGAAGCTGCTGCTGCCGCTGCCGAAGAAGAAGCTGCTGCCGCTGCGGAGGCTGAAGCAAAGGCTGCCGCAATCGCTGAAGAAGAAGCTGAGCTCGTAGCTTTAACTAAGAAGAAGGCGAAAAAGGGCAAGCTAGGTCGCAAGGATACAGAAAGGTTCAACATCTTGACTGAAAACGCCACTGCGCGCGCCGAAGAGCAAGCCGCAAAGGAGGCCGAGGAAGCTGCAGCCGCCGCCGCCGAAGCTGAAGAAGCCGCTGCGAAAGAGGCTGAGGAAGCGGAAGCCGCTGCTGCTGAAGCAGCCGCCGAGGCTGAAGCCAAAGCTATTGCCATCGCTGAAGAAGAAGCCGAGCTCGCAGCTTTAACTAAGAAGAAGGCGAAAAAGGGCAAGCTGGGTCGTAAGGATACTGAAAGATTCGCCATCCTGACCGAAAACGCCGCTGTCCGCGCTGAAGAGCAAGCCGCAAAGGAGGCTGAGGAAGCTGCTGCTGAGGCTGAGGCTGAAGCTGAGGCTGAAGCTGAGGAGGACGCCGAGGAAGCTGCCGAAGAGGTGGCCGAAGACGCCGCCGAGGAAGCCCCTGAGGAAGCTGCTGAGGAAGTTGAAGAGGAGGAAGCCGAGGACGTCGAAGCAGCTGAAGCAGATGCAAAGGAAGCTGAGGAGCAAGCTGCGAAGGAGGCCGAGGAACAAGCTGCCAGGGAGGCTGCAGAAGCAGAAGCTGCGGCCATCGCTGAAGAGGAAGAAGCCGAGCTCGCAAAGCTGATAAGGAAAAAGGAAAAGAAGGGCAGACTAGGCCGTAAGGACACTGAACGGTTTGACCTCCTGACTGAAAATATCGCCAAGCGCGCGGAGGAACAAGCTGCGAAGGAGGCCGAAGCTGCTGCTGAAGAAGCTATCGAGGAACCAGAGGAGGCGGCTGAAGAAGCTGAAGAAGAAGGCGAGGATGTCGAAGAGGCTGAGGAGGAGGTTGAGGAAGCGGCCGAGGAAGCAGCCGAGGAGGCCGGGGAAGATGAAGCTGAAGCGGCTGCGGCTGCAGCTGCTGAGGCTGAAGAAGCGGCTGCAAGAGCTGAGGCAGAAGCTGCGGCGATTGCTGAAGAAGAGGCCGAACTCGCAAAATTGGTAAGGAAAAAGGAGAAGAAGGGTAGGCTTGGCCGCAAGGATACTGAGCGATTTGACCTTCTGACTGCGAATGCAGCCAAGCGTGCAGAGGAAGCTGCTGCTGCCGCTGCTGCTGCTGAAGCCGAAGCTGAGGAAGCTGAGGAGGAGGGAGAGGCGGATGAGGAACCGGCCGAAGAGGCGACTGAAGAGGATGAAGAGGCAGCTGGGGAAGCTGGAGAGGTTGCAGAAGAGGCAGCCGAAGCCGAAGCCGACGCAGAGGCAGAGGCAGCAGCTGCTGCGGAAGCTGCTGCTAAAGCGGAAGCAGAAGCTGCGGCAATCGCCGAAGAAGAGGCTGAGCTTGCAAAATTGACAAGGAAAAAGGAGAAAAAGGGTAGACTTGGCCGCAAGGATACCGAAAGATTTGACTTCCTTACTGCGAATGCAGCCAAGCGTGCGGAGGAAGCTGCTGCTGCTGCCGAAGCCGAGGCCGCTGCTGCGGCTGAAGCTGAGGAGGCCGCAGCAAGGGAGGCTGCTGAAGCTGAAGAGGCTGCCGCCGCCGAGGCCGCTGCAGCAGAAGAAGTCGCTGCGAGGGAAGCCGCTGAGGCCGAAGCCGCTGCAGTTGCTGAAGCTGAAGCAGCAGAGCTCGAGGCCCTGAATGCAAAGAAGGCCAGAAGGGGTAGACTGGGTAGGAAGGATACAGAGAGGTTCAGGGTCTTGGAAGAGAGAGCAGCTGAAAGAGCCGAAGAACTAGCTGCAAAGGAGGCTGCGGCTGCTGCAGAAGCTGCTGCCCAGGCCGCTGACGCTGAGCCTGAGGAAGAAGAGGAAGAAGAAGAGGAGGAAGAGGAAGAAGAGGAGGAAGAGGAGGAAGAGGAGGAAGAGGAGGCAGAGGCAGAAGCTGGAGCAGAAGCTGAACCAGTGGCTGAACCAGAAGCTGAGGCTGAAGCTGGAGAAGCTACCGAAGACGAATCGGAAGCAGAATCGAAGGCAGAAGCTGGCGAAGCCGCTGAGGACGAATCGGAAGATGAATCAGAGGCGGAGGCGGAAGAGGAAGCAGAGGCAGTTGTAGAAGCAGCTGCAGAAGCACCACCAGCAGAGGCGGAAGAACCGGCGACGAAAGAGGTAGCGGAAGCAGAGGGGGAGGAGGATGAGGATGAAGACGACGAAGATGAAGACGAGGATGAAGATGAGGACTCGGATGAAGATGAGGACGCCGAAGAAAAGGAAGCCGACGAGGAAGCCGCTGAGGCTGCCAAGGGAGAGGCTGGTGAAGAACCCGCGGAAGAAGAAGCTGTGGAAGAAGTCCCTGCTGCGGAGCAAGCCGCTGAAGAAGAGCCCGTCGAAGAGGTCTCTGGGGAGGCTGCTAGAGAAGTCGATGAAGCAGTCGACGAAGAGCCAAAGGAACCCGAACCCGAACCCGAGGCGGCGGCTCCCGAGGTCATTGAAGTGGTCGACATGACGCCGAAGAAGCCCAGGAGGAGTCGGAAGAAGACGCGAGGCGAGGGACCGCCGCCGCCGCCTGTCCCCGATCCGCCGATTACACCTCCCCCCGAGATCAAGCATTCCCGAAGGGAACGACCCAAGCTCCACCGTGAAGGCACATCGTGGGGAAAGCGGACCTCGATGCCAAGAGAAGAAAAGGAGAGATCGTCCAAGTCTAGGTCGAGCAAGCCCAGACGTGAAGAGAAGTCGTCCTCGAAGGGATCATCCTCCGACAAAGTTGAGAAGACTCCAGCACGGTCCCGAACGACAGGTCTCTTTAGTACGCCGCCAATTACTCGTTCATCGACCATGTACGAGAAGAGACCCAGCGTTATGAGCAACCGCCGTCACTCTACAGGGGCCCGTGGCCTTGCATCGCCACCTCCCGACGAGGCAAGCAAGGTCGCGGACGAATCCACCAGACGTCGCAGGTCGCACAAGTCACGATCGCGAGAGGATGATGATGTCGTCATGGTCGACGCCGAGGCAGAAAGGCGTGAGCGTCGCCGACGATCCAAGCGCGCCCGTGAAGAAGACGTGGTCATGGTCGAGTCGGGTGGTCCTTCAGACACACCTCTCCAGCGAAGTGCTTCGAGCGCGAAGAAGCCCTCAGGCTTTTCCAGCCTGTTCACTGGCCTAATGACACCCAAAACCGAGCGTCCTGACCCTCTCCGTCGCCGTAGTACTTACGCAACAACTGACGATGAGGCCTTGCGCAGTGCCAAGATGGATGGAGATGCTGTGGTGATCGATGCTGACCGCGAAGCTAGGCGGGCGGCTCGGAGGGCTAGACGGGCTGACCGCGAAGCTGCAGGTGACCCTGAGCGCGGGGACGAAGAGGCACGTCGTGCTCGGGATGAAGCACGGCGTGAGCGACACCGTCGACGTGATGACGACGATGAAATACGGAGACATGAGGAAAGAGAGGCACGTCGGGCTGAGAGGCGAGCTGCTCGTCAACAGCGTGAGGAGGAGGAAAGACGAGTCGAAGAAGAGCGGCGAATGGAAGAGGATCGGGAAGCTCGAAGGGTGGAACGTCGACGTCTACGCAAAGAACAAGAAGCTGCTGCTGCAGCCGCTGCTGCAGAGCAGGAAGAAGAAGAGATGCGACGAGCCGCAAGACGAGAGCGGCGACGTGAACGCCAAGTTTACGCATCGGAAGACGACTCTGAACGACGCCGACGACGAGAAGCTAGAAGAGCGGCTCGTGCTGCTGAGGTAGCCGAGGCACCCGAGGCAGCTGAGGAAGAAGAAGTATATCGTCGAAGAAGCCACAGGCACGCCGAGCAGTCAGCCGATGAGTATGGACAACGGAGATCTCGACGTCGTGAGGAAAGACGGGGTTCGGCCTGGCCACATTCAGGAACGTCGTCCTGGGTCAAGGATCACACGGATGCGCCTCCTCCACCCGAAACACCTGTTGAAGAGGCGGCGCCCGAACCCGAGCCCGAGCCCGAGCCCGAGCCGGTGGACGATGAACAAGCACGACGCGAAGCGCGCCGAGCCCGTCACCGAGCCAAGTACGGAGGCGGGACGCCAGATGACACAGATGACCAACGTCGACGGCGGGCAAGGCGAGAAGATCGCGATAGGGGCGGCGACAGAGATAGAGATCGCGACAGGGACCGAGACCGGTACCGCGACAGGCGGCTACAGGGCTCAGAAGGGAGCGACGAGCGTCACCACAGCCGACGCAACTCGGGATTCGTGGAGGCAACACCACGAACACCGTGGTGGAAGAAGATTGCAGGATGAGGGATGAACGATGCATGAGTGTCCTTTCGAGCGAGCGTGTTTCTGAGTGTCCTTTTTGATTACGACAAGCACGATTGACTACTACCTATTACCTACCCCCCTACCTACCTACCTATCTACCTACATCACGACACGACGACCAACTCAACATGGATGGCAGCCTAGCCTAGCATCAGGATTATATCACAACGGGAGAGCGGTGGAGATTCCCTCTTTGCATTTCCTGGGTTTCTTGGGTTTGTTTTGGAACGGAGCATTGCAGGATGTGTGTGTTTGACTTGGTTAATTTGGATTTTGCGCATATGGATGGACATATGGATACCTATGTACTTGGTCCATGTATGCTTGAGTAGGCACTTGTTCCCCTGACGGCCCAGGGGACAAGGTGACTGCCGGGTAACATGTATACCTATACCCGTTTGTGAAGTAGTGTGTGATTTAGAATGTATCTATGCATTGTACAGCCGCGGGATGGCTGAGAACCATTGTGTTTGGATTGTATGAGCGAGTGATGGTGATGATTTGGGAGCTGCAATGATAGCAGCGGGCAGAAGTGAAGTGTTGGTTCGACTTTAATAGCAATAAATGAATAACAACTTTATGAACCACCTATGAATAGGCAATCATTTTCATGCAATTAGCCCGTCCGTGTCCTCCCTTGAGAGAGAATCACAATGGTCAGCCACATGGATTCATTGTAGGCAGGGTACGGTGTCACCTTGGCACACCTCATCCCGAGGGAGGGACTCGATAGCTACCAGCTGAATCATTGAAAACTTCTCTCTGGACAGCAGTCCAAATGTTTTCCATTTACAAAGAAACCAGACAATCTTTCCTTATTTTCTATCTTTTTTTTCATAGTCGGCCGCTTAGATAATTCAAGTCGACGTGGACGCAAGGGCGCCTCCATTTATAGCACGAGGTAGATCCCTACACGTTGCCGTTGCTGGTCTCACTCCACTACCTACCTACCCACGCAATCCCCAGTCGCACGCTGACGACACCTCAACACCAACATCCACTACTTGTGCTTCTGCCTACCCACCATCACAACGACAGCCACGATCGCCTCGATACGACCACGACGCTCGCTACCGCCGCAGCAGACACGACCGATGAGGTGACCATCAGCACCAGCGTCAACCAGTTGACGATCCACGAGCTACAGCAACTGGCCGCTTCTTCAACATGACTGCGCCGGGCAAGGGGTCGCGATGGGGGGCCTTCCTCTCCTCGGCCTTTGAGGGCGTAGAGAATCGCCTCGATAACTTGCTTGATGAGGAGGAGCATCAAAAGTCCCAGGGACAGCCGTACCATCAGCAGCAGGGAATGACGGTGCCGCAGCCATCACCGAGCCCCAAGCCTGCCATCACTGGTACGTCGCTCTCTTTGTCTACTCCTGCTCTTCTGTCCTAGCGAGACCTTGTTCGTTCTCATTGCTGTGATCACTCGCTGATTCCTGATTCCACGACAGCTCCTGCCCACAAACCAAACCGCGCCAATGATCGTCTACAAGCCAGGCTGGCCAAGGCCATGGCTTCGAGAACCTCACAATCCTCCCCCCGAAGCTCCATCGACACTGCCCGTGGCTCGGTGGATAAGGAGCGCCCTGCCAGTACAGAACCGGTGATCACCAAACCTCCCCCCGAAATACCAGAGCCCAAGCCTGCTGAGTCTCAACCTCAGCCGTCCGAGCCCTCGTCCGTTGCCGAAACTCCTCCCGTTCCTGCAGAAGATTACGCAGTCACCTCGAAGGAGGACGAAAAAGACCAAGAAGTTCCGAAGCCAGCTACCTCCGAGCAGGCCACTGTCGACTCCGTTCCCAAAATTCATACACCAGACGACCCAGCACCAGATGAGCCTGCAGCTCAGCCCGAACACGCCATTCAGGAGCAGCATGACGAGAAACCCGCCGAGACGCCGAAGCCCGACACAGAAACCCCGACGGAGACTGCGCAAAGTGACCAAGACGCGAACCAAGCCAGTGCCCATCGAGAGGAGATTCAGGAATACATTGAACAAATAGACTCGCTACAGGCCAAGATACAATATCTATCAAAGAACGCTGCAGAAGCCGCCAAGAAGGCAGCTAATGATGCTCCTGCAGGGAGCGAAGAACGCAAACTCGCCGTAAAAGACGAGAAGATTGCTCTACTGCTGGAAGAAGGACGAAAGCTCTCTACTTCGGAGCAAAAATACCGAACCACAATCCGAAAGTTGCGGTCGCAAATCGTAGAAAACGAGAAGCAAGTCGCTGAGCTCAAGAAGGGCAAGGAGAAAGCCTTGTCTGAGGCTGAGTCGCTACGTAACCGTGTTAACAGCAAAGAGGAGCAAGAGAAGCGGAATGAGGAAGTGCGAAAAGCGAGTGCTGCTCTCCAAAAGGAGATTGACACACTCAAGAAGGAAAAGGCGGCCAAGGACGAGGCCTACCGGCGCCTAGAGCAGGATTCCAAGGCCAAGGCGGAGCAGGCACAGATCGCTCATACCGAGGCTCTCAACAAGGCATTGGCTGCTGAAAAGAAGCGACAGACGGAGCTTGAGGAGACAATTGCAACATTACGAGCAGAAAAGGAGGCATTGGCCGAGAAGGCGCGTCTAGATGAGATAGATTGGCAGGCTAAGCTTGATCGAGCCGTTGAACGCGGCCGCAACGTCGAGGAAGAGCTTAAACTGGAGCTGAGGGCGGCCGAGAGCAAGCTCGAGGCCATGCGAGTAGCTGCTGAGGAAGCGTCCTCGGGCTCAGGAGGAGACATCAAGTTGATACGACACATTGAGACCCTCCAGTCACAGTACGCCTCGGCCAGCGAGAACTGGCAAGGCATCGAAGCGTCACTCCTGACAAAGGCAGCCAACCTTGAGAAGGAGAGAGATGAGGCGCAACGGCGAGAGTCAGAGATGCGGAAGAAGGCTCGAGACTCGGTAAGTAAACTCATATCCTTGAAACCCATTGAAACCATGGCGCATCGTCTGACATGTCATTAGGCCAGCCGATGCAAGCGCCTCGAGGATGAGCTGCAAGACGTCAGCCCTGCCCTCACGACCGCTCAACAGGAGTTGGAGACATGCCGCGAGCAACTGGCTACGCTCAGGACCCAGCACAAGACAACCGAGACGGCACTTGAACAAGCCCGGGCCGATCTCGAGAAGCAGCAGCGGGCTGCGAGCAGGGAGATTTCTGTCGAAGTCGAGCGACGACAATGGGCAGACGAGGTTACTACGCCCAGGACTCAGAGCCGCCCTGACTCGCCACTGCTCTCTGTTCCTCGAACCTTTAGCTCTGACCTCATTGGCCTGCCTGTGCCAGGGAGAGCGCCTCGCCGAGTTCCAACGCCTGGAAGCCAGCCCGATAGTGCCGGCGAAGGTTTCTTTTTCGGTCGAAGAATGTCGAGCCAGCCCCCGATCCGGCCGAGTGCGCTGTCGACTGGCGGACCTATGATGCCACCGCTGTCCCCCTTTGAACCGCCCAGCGAATCGCCACGAGCAGCCTCTCCCCCACCAGAGAGGGATTTCGGTCTTGAAGATGGCGACCCATCCTCCCCTCGTAATGTGGCTCAAGACATGATTTCGGTATCAACTGTTGGAGCTGGCCCATCGGTACAGCTTGTTGAGAGAATGAGCGCCGCGATCCGGCGGCTGGAGGCTGAAAAGGTGGCTGCTAAGGAAGAGATGGCTCGAGTGTGCAGCCAGCGAGATGAGGCGCGGTCTGACATGGTTGGCCTGATGAAAGAGTTGGAAACTGGCAAGAGTGCTACGGCGCGAGTGACTCAGCTCGAGGCCGAAGTGGAAGACCTCAACTCGCGATACCAGACAACGTTGGAGATGCTGGGCGAGAAGAGCGAGCTCGTCGAGGAGCTCAAGGCCGACGTGCAAGACGTCAAGGAGATGTACAGAGAGCTAGTAGAGCGGACGGTGAAATAAGCAGCTAGCCAGCTGCTGCGCGCTTGAATGGATAGACGACGGGTGGTTGTAATGTCTGGCGATTCTTTCTGACATCTATGTATTCCTAGGTACCTAGCTACCCCGACAGCTCAATACCCTCGCGCTCAGCACCCTGCAAGATATAATTGCGTACCTGTTGAAAAGTTAGACGGAGGGCGTCTGTATGACGGGTCATTTCTCTAATTATACATACTTCCTTGTCTGGGGCAAGATCCAGAGCCAGCTCTTCTGCGCTGCTCTTGATGGTGAAGTCGGCGCCTTCCTTGAGGAGGGCGACAGCGGTGTCTCCTTGACTTGAGTTAGCGGGGGTTGAGAGTGAAGGCTGCGTGATGGTCTGCGTACCGTGGCCCTCTGCGACGGCGTGGTGTAGAGGAGTGTATCCTTCATTGTCGGTAGGATTCAGGGGGCTCCGGTTCTTGAGAAGGAGCGTGACCATGGGGACGGAACCGACTGCGGCAGCACGATGGATGGGATACTGGCCCCGGCGGTCGCGGAAGCGTGTCGAGGCGCTATTGTCGATGAGGATGCGGGCGATGTCGAGGTTCTTCTTTGAGGCTACAAAGTGAAGAGCAGTCTGCAGGCAAGACCAGTCAGATGGGGCATTACAACATCTGGTGACGGATTTTTACCTGTCCACTAGTATCTGTTGGTCGTGTTAGCTTCTGAAGATCCCAGGGTGTGTGGAAGGGTCTTACTCTTGAGGTTGACGTCGGCGTCCTTGGCGATGAGGAGCTTCACAACAGCCTCGCTGTCGGGGACACTAGCCGAGATCATGAGAGGAGACCACCCACTCTCATCCTATCCTCGAAATCAGCTTAGCCACTTTTATCATACAGGCCATCATATGTGAACCAACCTGAACATCTGCGTCAAAGCTGCGCTGGTTGGCCAGAAGCTGGACAATGTCCAAGTTGTTGGAAGAGGCCGCCCAGTGAATGGGATATCGACCATCGTCATCCTTTCGCTGCGAGAGTTTCGGATCCGACTTATGAATTTGTTAATATATGAGATATCGTACATGGGAAATTATTACCAACCTTGAGCAATCCCTCAGCGACAGATACTGTCGGGTACATATTAGATCGCTGATCCAACGGGCGCACAGATGTACATGATACTGACCCTGTCCCTCGCGAGCAGCCGTGTGCAGAGGAAACTTGTCTTCACTGGCCATTTTGGCTTTGCAATAAAGGCGACAAAGTGAAATATAGCAGTAGATTCAATATTTAAGATGATTCAACAGAAAAATCATGAAAGAAGAGATCATGCTCTTGGGGAGGTCGACACACATTCATAGGCTGTAGCTCACCTTACGTACAACAAGCTGTTAGCCACACAGATTCAACTGTGGCGCTTGGACGCCACACGCGGCTGCCCAGCCTTTCAACATTGACAACTCCCAGTCGCAACTTTTGCCATCAACTTTTCCATCCTCCATTCTCTTCAACATAAAAACCACCACGACAAAAATCATGGAGACGCCTCAGATACCTCAAGACGCGCTACAGCTCAGCGCGCTCGCCGCACAAAATGCCACAGTATCAAGAACGCTCTTTGCGCACGCCCAAGCCCCCGAGCCGCCGTCCGCGAAGCGACAAAAGACCGACGACGCGTCCGAGGATCCCATCACGAAGAGACGCTTCCGTGCCGAGTACGCCCACGTCGAGACGCTCCCACCATCAATTACCGCCAAGCTTCCTACAAAGCAGCCCGGGAAGAAGGTCGCCAAGCCCGGCGCGCCAGCAAGGCCAGCCATGAAGCTTCTTGAAGGTGCGCCTGGCTCCAAGAGTGGTGCATCGTCGGCAGCTAGGGCAGAGAGCACGCCGCAGAATATGAGCCTCACGACGAGGGGAGCGACAGCCTTCCAGCAGCCCAAACCTGAATGGCACGCGCCGTGGAAGTTGATGAGGGTCATTTCTGGTCATCTGGGTTGGGTGCGCAGTTTGGCTGTTGAGCCTAACAACAAGTGGTTCGCCAGTGGTGCTGGTGACCGAACCATCAAGATCTGGGACTTGGCCACGGGCTCTCTGAGGTTGACACTCACTGGTCACATCAGCACCGTTCGCGGCCTCGCCGTGTCCCCACGCCACCCATACCTCTTCTCTTGTGGCGAGGACAAGATGGTCAAGTGCTGGGATCTCGAGACAAATAAGGTCATTCGTCACTACCACGGCCACCTCAGCGGCGTCTACACCCTCGCTCTGCACCCGACGCTCGACGTGCTCGTAACAGGTGGTCGCGACGGTGTCGCCCGTGTCTGGGATATGCGCACCCGAAGCAACATCCACGTCCTCTCAGGCCATACCCAGACCGTCGCCGACCTCGTCTGCCAGGAGGCCGACCCCCAGGTCATCACCGGCTCCCTCGACTCGACCGTGCGCCTCTGGGATCTCGCTGCCGGAAAGACAATGGGTGTGCTCACCCACCACAAGAAGGGCGTCCGCGCCCTGGCGACGCACCCTTCAGAGTTTACCTTTGCTAGTGGTAGCACGGGGAGCATCAAGCAGTGGAAGTGCCCCGAGGGTGCGTTCATGCAGAATTTCGAGGGTCATAATGCCATTATCAACACCATGAGCGTCAATGAGCAAAATGTCTTTTTCACAGGAGGTGAGCAGCAAGCGCACAGCTTTATGTGTCCTCCCAATAGCTAATGGTTTGATTACAGGTGACAATGGCTCAATGAGCTTCTGGGACTGGAAGACTGGCCACAGATTCCAGTCACTCGATACAACAGCCCAGCCCGGCTCCCTAGATGCCGAGGCGGGTATCATGAGTTCGACATTTGATAGATCAGGATTACGTCTGATCTGTGGTGAGGCCGATAAAACTAGTAAGTTGCAACAACTCATCAAATTATTGAATATAACTAACAGGTATAGTCAAAATATGGAAGCAGGATGAGACTGCGACAGAGGAGACACATCCCCTAGACTGGAAGCCAAGCTTGGCCAGAAGGAAGTATTAAGACAGACAGACGCAGAGAAAGGTGGAACATCTAATACAAGGACCGTATGTGTGTGTCCTGGGACGGGACGCCCTCGCTGGGCTCTATTATTACATCTATTATACGCCGATACCCAATGCTTTCAGATCCCCGTCATCGCGAAGGGCCATCTTCACTTCGTCGTCTGCAATTGACAGGCGTAGCTTACTCGACCGCTCCGCGCGCTGCGCCTCGAGGTTGATCAGACCAGCTGCTACCAGCTCGAGCGCCGCCGTGTGGATGTGGCCAGGCCTGGTCATGGGGCGCATAGTCCCTGTCTGCGTGCCCTTGAGGCCGTTGTTGAGAACCGCCGCCACGCCTGGGAGCGCAGACGGAGCTCGGAGGCTTGCTCTGTGTATCTCATCCAGAGTCTCGCCAAACGTCGTCTCGGCGAGACCTGTTCTTCGGATGCGCATCATAAGAGCGGCCATGAGGAGTTTGGACATGAGTGGGAGACTGCGGAGGTGTTGCTGGACGGGATTCGTGGTGGCCTCGTTGATGGCCTTTTTAATAGTGGCGATAGTGACACGCCCAACGCCCCTTGGCTGGCCCTGGGACTCTGCCAATCGCTCTCGCTTGCTGGGGGTGGTTGGATCGCCAGGGGCATCTGCCTCGGCAAGCTCGACTGCCCGACGGCAGATATCGAGAGCTCTTCGGGCGTCACCGCTGACTGCAGCAACCTTGCGACTAGCAAATTGAATGGCGTCGGGGTCTACAATGTTTCCAGGGACTCCTTCTAATCGTGATTGAATAATTTTCATGAGTTGTTCGTGGTTGTAACCGGGGAACGTGATTCGTGTGAGACCTGGATCATGTCAGTGAATAGCCTCAAAGGATGTAGCAAGTAGATGATATACCTAGACGACTGCTGATCTTGTTGCTCAGAGTTCGCTCTGGCAGATCCATGGTGTTGGCAACTGCAAGGACAATAAGACGACTGTGTCGCAAGGTTGGCCAGTTGAAAAAGTTATACATGACAGCCTGGTTCTTGGTCACCAGCTGATCAAGCTCGTCCATGAGTACCACGCAAGGGATACGACGTGGGCTGGGGTTGCTGAACTCTCGTTCCAAGAGATCCAGAGACTGAGCCGGACTGGCTCGCTGACCCTTGAGGGCCTCCCAAAGAAGGGTATATGACTGATGAGGATCCGTGATCTTCATGCCGTTGATCTCGACGAAGATAAAGTCATCGAGCTCGTCTGCGCCAACAGCTTCCTCCAGTCGAGAGATGACCTCGCGTACTGTTGCCGTCTTGCCTGTTCCTGGTGTGCCTGAGATGTAGATACAGTTACCAGTGCCGTCTGAGATGGCGGCTTCGAGGTGAGAGTACACAAGTGAAAACTCTCCCTCTCGACAGGGGAGACTTGTAGGAACAGAGGAAACGTGCAGACGTGAGCGGGCTATTTGAAATGGCGAGTTTTCAACTTGGCTTGGCGACAGCCTCCGAGTTGCTAGCGGCGTGAACTCGAGTCTCTTGCTTGTACTCCTATTCTCAATCAGTAAAAAGGACGGTTATAAGTGGATATTTTCTTATTAACGAACCTTTTGGTACGGGAGCCGGGTTCAATTTGGCTTCTCCGAGAAGTTGGCGTGGCCACTGTCGAACCTCGTCCCGTCTTGGTTGGAGTCTGTGGTGGGTGATACGTAGTATCCGCCGGCGAAGGACTTCTCGCCTTTCTACGACGACGAGTAGCCTTGGTGCCGTTCTTGATCATGTCCATCATGGTGAACAAGTCATCCTCGCCGCGGTAAACCTCCTCCCAGATAAACTCGTCCGTGTATGTCGCCGTTCGGGTGTTGCAGCCTCGCCGGCAGACAAACGTCTTGCCATACTCGGGGTTGTTTCGAGGAATACGGCCTTGGGGGTACTTGGAGAGGAAGGAGTCGAGGGATGTAACTTTGGCTTTGCCGTTAATCGAGGCCAGGGGGTTGATATCCCATGATGGAGAGATGTAGAGTTCGTTCTGGGCCATGTTAGAGAGTTCTCAATGCAAAAAATGCCATCAAGAATTACCCAGTAGTAGTCGGACCGCTTCTTATCCTTATTCCGAATCTCCTTTTCGCTGGAAAACCACATAAAGTTGGCCGCCTTCTCTCCCTCACCATCATCCTCAACAAACTCGCAGATCAAGGCGACCCAAGCCTCATTGGACCCGTCAGCCTTGAGCATGACGATATCACCGATCCGACACTCGAACCTGCCAATCTTGGCCCCGACAATCCTGTCCCCCGTGACTTTCCTTCGCTTTCGGTCGCTCTGGGGTTCGTCGCTCCTCTCGGCCGTCGGGCTGGTGTTGTAGATCCATTCCCACGAGGGTTCGTCACCGGCGAGTTCATCTTCAAAGTCGTTTTGGGATGCGCCCGGTAATTGGCGTTTGGCTGAACTGACGGGGGCCATTTTTGTGTCCTTGCTGGTGATGAGCGCAGTCGAGACGATTTACGCGTCGTGGGAGACGCGACGAGATAGAGAAGGTGGTTGCTATAGGATATGCACGTACCGGGGGTTTGCAGTTATGCAATGGCCGTCGATAACTTCAGTCGACTTCTCCCCTTTCTCGATCCAAGCTATCAAGCACGTCCCATGTCCTTGAAATTCCGCTCAACAATGTCTCTTGACCTCTATGTATCAGTTTATGCTTCTTGTGCCCTTGTACAATTGCAATTACCACATCGAAGCCAGCTGAACCCAATTCCAACTCCAACGCCTCTGCCAAGCCCAAGCCATTTACATGCAGTGCAGCCAGACTTTACGCAACGCATCAAAGGTACTTGAATGCAAGGCACAAAAAGTCACTCCCAGAGCCTGCTTCATCGGATCTGCTGCCATCTCAGGAACTGCATACCGTACCTGCAGCCAAGCGTGACTATTGCCATTCTAGACCCATCTCCCCATTAATACCAATGACGGCCCGTCCCCCGCATCAGGCCTATATCCACCACAGGTCTCAGCCATCTGGGCCGTATAGGGCAGATACCCGTCTATATCACTCCCAAGAGGTCAAGAGTGGCTGGCCTGCCGCAGCTGAGGGGAGCAAGTCCCCCACGGTGCCACAAGGCAGCGTTGCTGTAGGGTTAGACACGCCTCGAGACATGATCTCTCAGAACGCATGGCTACGGGGATACAGCTGGAACAGGTACCGGGTAACTTTTGCTGCAGAATCGGTTGCTGCGTGTTGATGGATATGACATCGACCATGGCTTAGACGGTTACTTCTGTGACAGCCTGGTCTCATGTTATTCAGCTGCTCCAGGTGTAGTTTATTTGACGCCTCGGGGCTGTATCTGGATGCCTCCATGAACGCAATCATAGCCTGCCGCCCAATACGCACAATGGCTGAATCAATTACAAGTGACCGGTAACTAATTCGAGACGGAGCCTTCTCGGAGTTGATCCGAATTGGTTATCATTACAAACAGATTCATCAAGTGTGCCACTCCCGCTTCATCTATCTCCCTCTTCAACCACCTACTTACACCGAGATAGGATAAAACTGTGGAGATGGCAACCATCTTGGCCTCTTTGGGCTGTCACTGGAGAGCTGAAGCCTTACTGACTGTGACTCGCGATCCTTCACTGCATGACAAGCCCGACTAGCAACTCATGTCTCTCCACCTGCACTTTGCCGCCCATTGAGGCAGGCACCCCTATACACCAAGAATCACCTCAACGAGATCGACGAGAAACTATTGACTTTCAACTGGCCATGTCTTACTCAGAACCCGTCAGCTGCTCAAGAACAAGAGTCTCGGTCTTCAAAGATGCTCGTTGAATTGCCGCCAGCCCCCCTCCTTCAGCCCAGATGATGACACTTTTGCCGGAAGAAGCTCCTTGTTCGGAATAGCTTTTCATGCTGTCTCGCCAAAAGAAGAATGAGGAAACAGTGGCTAGCTGATGTGATGCCATTCACAGTTTGCCGCCGGCTCGATCTGAGCTGGGGTTGGCTTTCAGAAAACCACTCGTGCGTATGAGGCTTCGGAGCATCTTTGCCCGGTTTGTGAGCCCTGGAGGCCTGTAGGGACCCAACAGGAAGATGGTGAAAGAAAGAGTGTTGAAGGGGAAAACATTGCGCGGATAAGAGGAAATCGCAAGATATAAAGGGGCGAGCTGCCCTCCTCAACATTGTCCCTTTCCTCAACACAAACGCAAACACAAATTCCCAAGCAAACACAACTTGTGAACACTTTCCAAAGACACTTCAGTCTCAAACCCATTTTCATCTTTTCAACATGTCTTCCAGCTTTGGTACTGCTTCCCCCAGCCGTGCTGCGGCCTGGAAGCTTGATCTTCCCACCTCGTCTCATCCCGCAGAGTCGGTCAAGCTCCCTGATGATGGAAGCAAGGACGCTGAATCCATCATCGGAGAGGATGAGCGTGTCCTGGTTGATCATGGCGATCTCCAAGAGGGTGGCAAGTACCGCTGTAAGTGCCCCTGAGTCGAGTTCATTCCTCGCTTGAAGACGCACCTTTGCTGACAGCCAACAACAGCCATCGTCAAGATCCAGTCCAGGTTCAATGACAGAACTACTGGCCGCGCCGTTTGGATGATCGGCACTGGTTGGCTGATTCGCCCGGATCTTCTTGTCACTGCTGGACACGTCGTCTACGACCATGGATACCGATATGGTCCCGCCGACCAGATCAAGTGCTACATCGGCTACAACGGCCGTGACTCTGTCAAGACCTCGGCTGTCCAGGCTCGATATGGCCTCAATGTTGTCTCTACGGCCGAGTGGATCGAGTCGCCCAACAACCGAAGCCGCGACGTTGCTTTCATCCAGGTCGACCGCCCATTCACTGGAAACCTCCACACCTTCAACTTCACCAAGACGCCCCCTTCAGGCCAGGGCATCGTCCTCGGCGTTGTTGGCTATCCTGGTGACAAGTCCCTCAGGGATGCCGATGGCGAAGATGAGAAGGGTGCCCAGATGTACGAGGAGTTCGCAAAGACCGACTTCGACTTGGCTGCCAGCCCTGGTAACATGGTCGAGTATCGAGTCTCTACCTTCGGAGGTAGGTCCCTGTTCCCCCTTGAATATGTATCCACCTGGTTCTAATCTCGCAACTAGGACAATCGGGCGCCCCGATCCTGCGCAAGGCTCGTGGGCAGTTTACCAGCATCGGTACACACTGCTATGGTGGTGGTGGCCAGAAGAGCAACTCGGGCAACGCCATCGGTGGCGTGTACGGAAACAACTATGATGCCTTCATTGCCCTGTTCAACATCGGTCAGCAAGCGTTCGGAACTGCTGCCAATATCAAGTCGATTGACTGCCAGGCCAACGGCAACTCTTCCTCGGCCACGGGTCTGAAAGGCAGTCTCGCCAGCGGCCTCGACAAGGGCGGCTATGCCAATGCTGGGTTGAACGGTAATGGCTTCAACAACAAAGGCTTCACTAGCACTGGCTTCAACAACACCGGTTTCAACAGTAGCGGCTTCGACAACATCAGCTCCAGCAAAGACTTGAACGGGAGAGTGACCAGTGGCCAGAACCGAAGCAGTGTTCCCTCTGGTGACCAAGCCGAGTTCATGCAGACCCTCAGGACAGTAGCGGGAGTGGGCTCTGCAGTTCTTCCCATCGCCTCCTCTCTGCTTGGGCCCATGGGTTCGCTCGCCGGCATGGCAGCTGGGCATTTCCTCGGAAAACTCACCAGAGAGAGTATGCAGTCTGAGAGTGGCATGTCTGGAATGCCTGGCGATGATGATGCCATTGCTGCTCGGGCATTGGTTGCCGAAGCAGCCCTTGAGGCGATCCTGTCGGCCAACGAGTCCCCTGAGCATGAGGAAGTCATCAAGAAGATGAAGGATATCTGGTCGACCAGTGCTCTCAACGTTGATGCCTTGGCTCCTGTGCTTACCCCAGGCCTCATAGAGTGTGCTCTGGACATTGCCTCTCATCGACTGGGAAGGACCACCACTGGTACCACTCGCCAGGGCCAGGAAAGCACTCTGCTTCCCGAGCGCCGCGACCTTGGCATTTCGATCCATGAGGCTGGTGGTGCCGAAGCTGCCTTTGTCCAGGCTATGTATGGACCAACCCGCCCGCTCGCCGACGCAGAGGGAGGCTGGGGCTGGCTTGGATCTGTCATCAGCACCGTGGGCAAGGCTGCGGTCCCCATTGTTGGTAAAGTGGCCAGTGGTGCCCTTTCAGGTGTTGTCGGATCGCTGGGGGGACTGCTCCGCAGCGAGTCCATGTCAGACAGCGTCAGTCCCAACGAAGAGGCGACCCGTATTCTCCTCAAGCGCGCCTTGATGGCAGACACGGCGCTCCAGGCCTTGATGACCCTTCCCCGCGAGAAGCTGGAGCGCCTGCAGGTCACGCACAACAACAGTGGCGAGACCGAGGGCATCATCGACTTCATCAAGACTGGCGTGCAGAAGCTTGGCCCCACGGTTCTGAACGCTGCCAAGAACATGGCCAACAAGTACGTGCCCATTGCAATCAACTATGGCGCAAAGAAGATCTCGACCCATCTTGGTCTTCCTGCCGAAGCCCTCCCCAACCGTACCGTCCGCAAGCAGCCTTCTTTCCGGGACTCGCTCAATGCTGGAAACATTGTCAAGGTGAGCCATGTTCAGAATACGCCCGAAACACCGGCCAGCGTTGATCTTACTGCCCTTCTCCTGGCTCGTCAGGAGGTCTGGAAGCCGTCCAACGTGTGGCGAAAGGACTGGGATGACAACGATGATGGCCCTGTCATCATGACTCGACCGCCCCCCGACTTTTGAGTCGAGCAGCTAACGATGTACAGGTCAACTAGTCGACAAAGTTGCCCTAGGGCGATATCATGGATCGATCGAGGAGTGTCGTGCGAGCGCACTCGCGAGAAACCGCCAATTCCTTTCTTTGGGGACGTGAGAATGCCTGGCGACGAAGGCTGGGTTCTTGAGAGGAGGTCAGAAGGTTGAGATGTTTGTTGCCTGGTTCTTGTTCGATTCTTTGCATGATAAATGTTATTGTCGTTGTGGAAGGTGGAAGTCGTGGGAGGTTGTACAAGGCCCCGGTTTGTGCGAACGCACTCATGCACCAATCGAGTGTTACCCCTGACCTCGAACTCCCCCGGAACGAACAAACGATGGTATTTGATTGCACATAGTAATTTTCAACATGATATTTTATTGCTTTTTCAATGTTTGTATTCTTTTGAGCTCTTCTCACTCAGGGATTTGAGGCCCAAGACGGGAAGCTGCAGGTACCCGACTATTGACACGACGCGGGGGGATGGATGCGAACTTGCCTACACAGGCGCTGAACTGCAAACAGGAAGCAGCTATGGGCCTCCCTATTTTTCTTGCCTGCCTTCCTAAACATGCGGACCTTCAATTATTCAGTGACCAACATTTTAGGAAAATGTTTGCCTAAGGATTCGACCTTATCCCCCCGGGACTTCTCCCCCTCTCTCGTACTCACTGTCAACATAACTCAACACAACAACAACACTACAAGCCTTTGAGGTCCCCCCACCGGTTTCTCTTCGCCTCTTCCCACTCGCCTCTCTCATTCGACATTGTTCAACTTGGCGAAAGGAAGCACCATGCCAGGCGAGATCGGAAAGGGGAAAGGAGGCTTCAGGCCGGGCATGGCTCCCGCTCCTAGGGCTGCAAAGCATAATTCTTTCGCAAACACCAAGGGCGACCATATGCCCACTGCCAAGTCCATCTTCCAAACTTGGGGAAATCAAGCCCGCCAGGCTGAGTATGATGAATTTCTGGGCCCCGCGCCCGCCGACAAGCACCTCATCCAGGTAAGCATGATAACCCATTCTGGCACATAGCACTGACCTGGACACCAAGTTGACACAAGTTATCCCTGGGAAACATTTGCTCCCCCCGGAACTGGATGAACCGGGAGCCCTCGACGGTATTCGCAGGCAGTATGGGGTCTACATTACCCGTGTGAAGCCCAACGTGCTTGACCTTCGTTGCGAATCCATCGGTCGCCTCCAAGAGGCGCTTCGGGCTATCAACTGGGCCCTTCGAGATATGCGCCTCTCCAATGAACATGCTTCTGTTCGCTTCTTGGTCCAAAGACCAACCAACGCTATCATCAGTGACATGATATCAGTCGAGCTTGGGAAACGACCAGCCTTTCTCTCCCCTAGCCCATCTTTGGTCAGCAACATGTCGTCCATGAATGACCATCTACCCCAGCTTGCCTCTGATATGGCAATCTCAGCCGAGGGCTTGATGGGGGTCAGCAAGAATATGACATTTCGTATCAACTTTGGCCACCTGATCATCGGAAAGAAGAAGAAAGGATCTGAAGACGAAGTTAGCATTGGCAATTTTACCAAGCTCATGGACATGTACTCTGTCCGTGGCGGTGCCAGTTTCGAGCCCAGGTATGCAATCTACCAACTCTTTCCATCTAACAATCATATCTAACCTCGGCAAGACTGCCAAACGCTGAGAAGGCGGAGAAGATTCTCCAGTTCCTCGTCAAACCAGAGCAGCATGTTTGCAGAGCCCTTAAGGATGTTGAGCGAACCTGCGAGTTCACTGTTGTCACTGAGGACCAGGAAATCAAGGCAAACGCAAACTGCATCCCCGGGCAGAACATGAAGCTTTCCATGGTCCGAGCAACTAGACCCGAGACCTGGGGGCGTCTGAACTGGACGGTAGTTGCTCCTGACATGTAAGTTCTCTACATCTGAGACGTACGTATGATCTGACGCGCCTTGCTATGTAGGATATACGACTGGAACTTTAGAGTCGATGCCTGGGACAAGGTGGACGTTGCAACTGGTTTCAAGGACCTCGCCCAGAAAGTTTGTTTGACCGCAAATGTCAACAAAGAAACTCTTCTCGCAGTCCCAACTGTCAACACGGCCAAACTTGCGGCCCTTGAAGATGAAATCAAACAGATCCGGGTCAAATCTTCGGCGAGATTTCCATACAAGGACAGTTCGTATGTGCTTGAGATCAGTGTCACCAAGACTGTGAATGGGTTTCGCGCAGCAGGAGGCCCTGAGGTTACATGGAGTGTTGCATTGTACGCGCCTCATTGGGAGGAGAGTGTCAACCACATGAGCGGAGGACGGAAGGTTTGGGGTGAAGGATTGGAGAACATTTGGACGGATGAGGGCCATGATCTCAAGTCGAGGCTCGGAGGTTTCTGCCGGGTCATCCTGGAGGTCCAGGCTCTTCTAAGCAGAGCAGATGCCAGTGCCGCTTCGCAGTAGCGTGCATCAAAAGGCATCGACTGGCCTTGCTGGCTGTGTCGTCTCCACGAGCTCCTCGTTCCCCGAGATCCTATCTATTTTCTACTGCGTCACAAAGGATTGGCTAGCCTTGTTGTGAGCTTCATGCCTGCTGTTGGTCACCTTGCCCTTGAGCAGCCATGATCTTTTGCCTCAGAACTAGTTCACCGTATTAGCAATGAGCAAACAACTTGTCAGTAGTGAGACATACCTTCCTCAATCGTCCGTGCATTGGTTTGCTTTCGTTGCACAATGACTTCCAGATCCTTCAAGTTGTTGCCGAGCTCCTCAACCTTGCCCTCATAAAACTTTTCGGCGGACTTGAGTTTCTACATGGCCGTCAGTCAGCGATTCGGCCTGATAGTGGGCTCTAGGCCACCCACCTTTTCCACCAAGAAGCCAGTTCCGACATCTACCAGAACAGTCTCGGCATCAGAAAGTTCTCCACGGACGTATAGCGAGTTGGTCAAGGGGACCAGGACAGAGTTGGACCCTGCAATATGTTAGATTATATGTTTGTTGGCGGATCGCGGGGACTCGAGCGATGGGGGCGGTGGCGCGAAAGGCAGCGGCTAGGAGGAATGAAATCGCACCTTTGGGGGCGGCAGCTCGGGCCTGCACGCATCGCAGGCACTCCTTGAACTTGTTCTGGGCGCCGTGGAGCTGGGCGAAGGACGTCGTCAGGTGCTCGAGCTCCTCGTCCAACTGCTTCTTAACCTGGGCGAGCTGCTGGGGCTCGAGCGTGTCGAGGTTGACTGTGCGCGCAGAGGTCAGCGGTGGTATCCACGGGGGATCGCAAATGCTTCAGGAAAACGTACTTGTCTCTTGTTTTCCCGACATGGTGCCTCGTCGCTGGATAGTTCGTGGTAGGTGGTCGCCGGAGGAGGAGAGTGAGTTGCTTGTCGTGATGCCCCTCCAGTTTTCGCCTTCATGAATATTGTGACGTGGGGTTGCCAATTCTACTAACGGGGATGTCTTCACCACCATCACAACTTTGTGATACTCGACGAATAGTGCAACAAGAAATTGAAATACGAGTTATGACTAGGTAGATGACACGCTTCATTTCATTTGTTTTGATACAATAAATACTATACATGGACTTTACAATGTGCTCTAATTCCTCTTCTCGCTATAGTTGATCCAGCAAACCAGAGATGAAACGAGGCAGCTCTTCAAGCTTGACATTCTCCTTGACCGAGAGTTGTCTACACTGGACCTCGCAAAGACCACCCTTCTTAAATGCCTTGCCAAGGATCACGACGACGGGATAGCCAACCATGTCAGCATCGTTCATCTTCCAGCCAAATGACTGCTTCCTGTCATCGAGGACAACGTCAAGGCCAGGCTGTGAGCTGCTTCCAGCCACAAGATTATCATAAATCTCTACCGACTCCTTGTCGAGTCCAGGTGTTGGGATGACAGCCACCTCGAACGGGGCAATGGCTCGTGGCCAGTTTAGTCCTCGCTCATCGGCGAGAATCTCAGCCACGGCGCCAAAGATCCTTGATACTCCAACGCCGTGGCATCCCATTTGAACAGGCACACGACTTCCCGGGGTGAGGCCTTCCTCTTTGGCAACCTTGGGGAGTTCTGATTGCGGAAGAGACACGCATGCGTCGAGCGGTACCGAGTAGCGAGTTCCAAGGTGGAATGTATGGCCACACTCCAAGGCACGATGGATCTTCAGAGTCCCCTCCTCACATCGAGGGCAGCCATCACCATCAGTGATGCGGACCAGGTTCAGTGCTTCAGCCGAGCCTGCGCCACCAACCGTGGAATGCTCAACCTCATGAGACTCGAGGGTCTTGGGCAAAAGAGGGAGTTGTCCCCGAAGGCTTTCAAACATTGGCGTGAGCCTGGCATCGACAACATTAATAACCCTTGGCTTCCCACTCTCGAGCGCCTCGCTCCAGAATGGGAGAGGGTCATCAATGCTGGTGTCGAGCTCGCTAACCGCTGACTTGACCGCATGTAGGTTCAGACCGCTCTCCGAGAATGCCTCAGAAGACTGCGGGTACCAAGCGTTGATAAGAACCTTTCGGTCCTTGGAGATGCCCCGCCAGACACGAATATCAGAGGCCGAAATCGCAACCGTATCTTTGCTCGCAGAGGGCGCTCGTGCCGTCGCAACCTCATCGTTGGCAGTGTATCCGCAAGACTCGCAGCTTACAACTGTGTCCTCGCCGACAGCACTAGGAAGATGGTACTCATGGCTAAGGTCACCTCCCATGTCGCCTGAGCTGGCCTCGGCGATAAGATACGGTAGCTTGAGCTCTGAGAAGAAGGCACGGTACGCCGCAGATACTAGGCCGTATGTTTCAATAGCAGCAGCTGTTGTTAGGTCGAAAGTGTACAGATCCTTCATTAGAAATTCTCGGGAACGTAGCAGACCGTGGCGGGGGCGACGCTCATCTCGATACTTCCGAGCTGGAACTTGGTTAGCTGGGAAGTTGAAGAGTAATGAAGGCTGTCGAACTAATTTGGTACAGCCGGATGGGCAAGTCTTTATATGACTTGAGAGTTCTGGCTACGAGGGTGGTGATTTCCTCCTCGTGTGTAGGGGAGAGAATAAGAGGCACCTCTTTGCGATCGGCGAGTCGAAAGAGCTTGCTAAATTAGCCAACGCTACTTGATAAAACCTCATATTCTCACCTCTGGTGCAACGCGATCTAGCCTATCGCTCTTTCTCCATAGCTCTTCTGAAGAAATGGTTGACAGAGATAACCGTGAGGCCCCTTGAGAGAATCATGTGAGTAATGGGCGGGACTCAACCAGCAAAGGTCACAAACCAACTGAATGCATATGCTTGTCAAGTAGTTTCTCTATCTTGTCCTGAACGCGAAGACCCATAGGAAGTAGTTGAAAGATACCAGAATGAGCCTATGAGGCAGAATTAGTAACTGGTTACTCTTCATAGGCCAGGTAGACTGGGACATACCTGACGGAGAAAGCCACCTCGAATGAGTTTTCCATGGCCAACTACAACCCAATTAGCTCAGATATCACTCCCAAGCTAGAGATGAACCACTGACACTCCTCATCACTGGCCGTCATACCACCAGTGGGCACCCATGTCGTCGATAGGGTGGAGCGAGGGAGGTTAGCTCTGGCTACGCTCGAGACCGAGAGAGCTCTCAGTTGAAGGTTCAGTTGGCTTCTGCGAGCGACAGTGCCACTGAGGCGGAACAACCTCGGGGCAATCATGACTTGTAGACTTCCTCGCCCTCAAAGTCAACCTATGCTACCATTGCCAGGTCGAAGCGGCCGGTGAATCGCTATTTAGGCTTGATGGATCGGAAGAGCTTCCGTCTACCGGAGACTAGTGGGCTCTGCCGCTGGAAGCCGTAGCTCGCATTAGCGCGATTAGACGCGCTAAGCGCAGTGACGTGGGTCGCGACTGGAAAAACTGCACCGCTAAAAAAAAAAGTTCGAGCTCTGGTCGCATTCTCACTGAGAATTTCCATTTGAGATTTTCAGACCTTCACCCAACTTTGACACCATGGCCAAACCCTCCAAGAAGGGCAAAGGCCATAGACGCTCGCTGAATGGCTCAGGCCTGGACGAGAAGAGCCTGGACAAGCTGACGTCTTCAATTGACAAGAAGCTGACTTCCAACGATCACAAGCGCAAGCAGCCCCCAACGAAGGCCGCAGGCGACCAGCACCAAAAGAGGCAGCGCAACTCCGAGGGTTCAGCCTCCGACAAGAAGGGCTCCAAGATCGACAACAAGACTCTCCTGGAGGAAATCAAGTCTCTGGGCGGTGATGAGCGTGATCTGGAGCTCATCCAGGACATTGATTCGGAAGATGAAGCTTTCGTCCAGGATTCCAAGGCCGTCGACAAGAGCTTGAAGGATGAGCTCGCCGCGTTTTCCAAACAGCTCGGCTTCGAAGAGGTTGAAGTGAGCGAAGCAAGCGACGATGAGGAAGAGGCTGAGGAGGCCGAGGACGATGATGAAGAGGAGGGTGATGAGGACGAGGACGAGTTTGAGGAGGACGAAGAGGAGGAGGAGAAGGAGGAGACGAAAGATGTCATCCCTAAAAAAGTTGGCAACCTAGTAAGTTGACTCGCCAGGTTAGTGATGTCTCTGACGACTAACAGTAACGCAGGCTTTTGAGCCCAGGGCAGACTGGCACGCCGCCGAGCTGCGAAAGCTGCCAGGACCGAGCGCCGATGGGCCCAGCTCATTCAAGGGATCTGTTGAGGCTCTGAAGCAGTATGCACAGCAGCTTTTGGAGGAGGATGCCGCCAAGTACAGGACCAGCGTCTTTGCCTCGTCCTCTCACAAGTTCTTGTCGACAATCATGTCTTCGGGTACGCTTACCGACAAGGTCTCGGCTCTCACCCTCGCTGTCCAAGAATCCCCTATTCACAACATCCGAGCCTTCGATGCTCTCATGAGTCTGGCCTCCAAGAAGAGCAGAGGTCAAGCTCTTGGTGCCATCGGTGCGCTTGTTGATTTGCTTGGTCCCGGTACTTTGTTGCCTGCGGACCGTCGTCTTCGTACCTTTCAAACTCAGCCTGGCTTGCTCGGCACTCTGCAGCGAACTCCTGCGGCGACTTGGACCAGCGACAAGCCTTTGCCCGGCAAGATCACATCTGCTCACCTAATTGCTTGGATCTACGAGGATTGGCTGAAGGAGACATATTTCCGCATCATTCAACTGCTTGAGTCTTGGTGCTCGGATGAGATTGATTATTCCCGTACTCGCGCCCTCGATTTTGTCTATGGTCTTCTCAAGGAAAAGCCTGAGCAGGAGGCCAACCTTCTCCGATTGCTGGTTAATAAGCTTGGTGATCGAGATCGCAAGATCTCTTCTCGAGCATCATATCTCTTGCTTCAGATGCAGAACTCCCATCCTGGCATGAAGCCAATCATTGTGCGAACAATCGAACAGGAGATTCTTCTCCATCCTTCCCAGGACCACCGATCCAAGTACTACGCCATCAACACTCTCAACCAGACCATTTTGGGCACCAAGGAGCCTGCGCTCGCCGAAACATTGATGCGCATCTACTTCGAGCTCTTCACCGTTATCCTCAAGACCGGAAGCCTGGGCATTGCTCCTCCTACCGAATCGAAGCCGGCCGAGGAGCCAGAGGATGAGGAAGCGATTAAGAAGAAGTTGGCCAGGAGACCTCGCAAGAGGGGTGGCAAGCCCAATAAGCCCGTGGCCACGGAGCCCGAGACAGAGGCAGCTGATAAGCTTGTGTCGGCCGTTTTGACTGGTGTCAACCGTGCAGCCCCCTTCATGGTTGGCAACGAAGCTGCGTACGTCCCTCTGAACTAATACGCCCGTAACATGGAAATATAGCTAACAGTGCAACAGCATGGAGTCACACCTTGACACACTTTTCAAGATTGCCCACTCGGCCAACTTCAACACAGGCATCCAGGCCCTTCTCCTGATCCAGCAGATCTCATCTTCAAAAAACCTCGCCAACGACAGATTCTACAAGACTCTTTACGAGTCTCTTCTGGACCCAAGACTGGTTACCTCGTCGAAGCAGGCTCTCTACCTGAACCTGCTCCTCCGTGCGCTCAAGAACGACGTCGACAGCCGCCGAGTCAAGGCCTTTGCCAAGCGCATGGTTCAGATTGCGGGCGTGCACCAGCCTGCCTTCACATGTGGCCTCCTCTATGTTGTTAGTCACCTGCGAGAGACATTCCCTGACCTCTCTACTTTGTTGGATGAGCCAGAGGAGTCCAGCTTGGATGACAAGCCTGGAAGCGAGCGACCCGTGTACGATGGCCGAAAGCGAGACCCTGAGTATAGTAACGCCAACCAGAGTTGCTTGTGGGAGGTGATCCCTCTCCAAGGTCACTACCACCCTTCGGTCACACTCTATGCATCATCTATAGTATCACCAAATGAGAAGGCGCAGAAGCCTGATCTGGACAGCCACTCGCTCATCCGATTCCTAGACAAGTTTGTCTACCGCAACCCCAAGGCAGCCGATGCTTCCAAGGGTGTGTCCATCATGCAGCCTCTGCGGGCTGCCAAGGATCTTGGCGATATTTGGCTGGGAAGTCGAGGACCTGCGGCAGCTACACCTTCTGTCAACTCTGCCGCGTTCTGGAAGAAGAAGGCGGAAGACGTTGCTGCCGAGGATATCTTCTTCCACGAGTACTTCCAGCAGGTTGACAGGGAGTCTAGGGAGACCAAGAAGAAGGCGCAGGCAGAGGGTGATGGTGAGGAGAATGACGAGCAAGAAGACGAGATCTGGAAGGCCCTGGTGTCGACACAGCCTGGTGTTGATCCTGATGACGAGGGCTCGGATGTTGGTTTCGACTTGGACGACTCGGATATGGCTTCTGACGCAGGATCTTCACCGGCTCTTTCTCTGGATAGCGACATGGGTGAGGACGATGACGACATGAGTGTCGACATTGAGGGCTCTGACGACGAGATGGGTGGAGCCATACTCAGCGAGGACGAGGACGGATTCGAGGTCAAGGAGGCCAAGAGCGAGAAGCCCAAGTCGAGACGCAGGCAGCTCAAGGATCTCCCCATGTTCGCGTCGGTGGACGATTACGCCGAGCTCCTGGCGGGAGAGGAGGACATGTAAGAGGCACATACAAAGTTGGATATGGCAAAAGCAAGGCGATTATTTTTCATTCAGCAGCTATAGATTCGGGCTCAGGAGTAAAAAGAGGCAGATGCGCCGTGGCATACCCACGCTGCTACAAAGACAAGACCAATTCTCATTTCTTAGGTATCAAACCACTCGAGCTCATCGTCCTTTGTGAATATGGCGCGGAACGTCTTGCCGCCGTTGGGGTCGTCGCGCTCTTCGGTGTGGATGCTGTGAAGCTTGGCGGGCTCGTCGCCGCCGCCGATGAAGGCGCGGAAGTGAAGATAGGCGGGGCCGTCTTCGGACAGGGCGGGGATGCGGAGCTTGCCGAAGAGGTGGATACCGTAGGCCGACGTAGCGACGCGGACCGACTCGAAATTGTCGGGGCCGAAGCCAGCGAGGTCATGATCGGAGAGGTGTTTCTTGTCTAATCAGCTATGTTCATGTTTTGTGACTCTCTAGACTCACGGCGGCTTCAAAGTACTCTGTCTCGTGCTCTAGAGACGGTCAGAGTGTGTTTTCAACTACAAAGCTCATCAACTCACTCGAGTACTCATGGCGAAGGTGAATGAGGCTCTTCTTGAGCTCTGGGAGAATCTGCTCAAAGGCAGAAATGGCGTCCTCCTTGGGAGGATGGGCAGGGCCCAGATCAACGGTCTCAGCGGTAGCCTGCACTTGGTCAATACCTAGCTTCCTAGGATAAAACGGCGCATTCACACAATTCATACCATTGTAAGTGTTCAGGTAGGCAAAAGTTGAGTGTATTGGAGGGGAAACTTTTGCAGCTCAATCAGGGGAAGCTCAATGCTTTTTAACATATCACATCTCCAAGCCTTGTTACAAATTAACAGGGAAAAAAGACAAACAAACGCAAGCACGCATGTCGTCAGCGGCCGTGATCATCTCTAACAGACAAGGTCTCACAAGCTCGTGCAGCGAATCTGGTTGGGCGGAACCCACGTCACCTGGGACCTGGAGTGACCGGGATAGGTACCTGCCCGTGCCTGCCTCTCCTTGCTTTACCCCGGGTGACCGTTTGGGGCAAGCGTCACTCGCTCGCTCCTTTTCCTTGCGACGTTACAAAGAGGAACGAACTGTACCGCTTAAATGCATGCCGAGGTCATGCGCCTTTATCCGTACCCGCCTCGGCAGGGGCGAAGACCGATAAATCTTATCAAAGGCCGAGGGCGGCGAAGCAATTCTTTGCCGCTCTTTTTCGCAATTTCTCCTTTTGCAACCGCCAGACCAGGCAAAGAAAATCATTAAAAAAAAATAAAAAGAAGTCGACATGTTTTCTCAGCAGTTTGCTCGCAATGGTCGTCTCGCAGGCCAGGCGGCTAGGCGGTTCGCCCGTGCTGGTCAACAGACACGGAGTTATGCGACACCAGGTAAGTTTGCCAGGGCACTTACACGGCGCAAAAAAAAAAAAATCTACGACATATGGATACTGACCGAACACGTCAATCACAGCAGCGGCAGCAGTAGCCGGAGGCGCATTCAAGAGAGCAGCAGCCATGCTGGTGGCCGGCCTGGGAGCTAGCACGGCTGGAGGTTTTGGAACATGGTACACGATGCACTCCAACGGCATGGGCTTCCACTCAGACGAGGAGAGCCTGCGACGGTTCGTCGCTGACGCCGAGGAGGCGCGCATGGTGGAGGAGACCATCAACAAGCACCCGCTCATCGCAGAGCTCCGAGCCGACCCCAACCTCACCGAGTCACGACCACACATGAAGATGCCCGGTTCGTATCGGAGCCGGAGCCTGACAGGCGGGGCACTCATCGGCGAAGGCAAGATGCCCGTGCCGCCGTACGCATGGATCGCACCCGAGGGAAAGAAGCTCGTGTCGGTGGCATACGTGGGAGAGGACCTCTGTGGCCACCCTGGCATCGTCCACGGTGGCTTCCTGGCTACGATGCTGGATGAGGGTCTAGGACGATGCTCGTTTGGCGCGCTGCCTCACAACATCGCCGTAACGGCCAACCTCAACGTCGACTACCGCAAGCCGACGCCTGCGGGGAGCTTCCTGGTCTTGAGAGCAGAAACATACAAGGTGGAGGGCCGTAAGGCCTGGGTCAGGGGCCATATCGAACTGCTGGCAGAGCCGGGCGAGAAGCCAACCATCCTGGCCGAGGCCGAGGGACTGTTCATTTCGCCCAAGTACGCTGCGGTATGTGGATGATATTCTCTTGCTTGACACACGACATATTTACTGACAGATGTACAGGTGATGCCCAAGATTGGTTAGAAACCGCGACATGATCATGTGATGACGATTGAGCGAGCGAGCGACAGACATTGGGAATTATACAATGGCGCATATAGCCATGAATGGATACCAACTAACGTTAGAACCCTGGACAAGGAAGGGAACGACCATGATAGAAGCAAGAGGCGGAACATTTACAAATACGTCTTGTAATTATAGAGCGAAGGATCTCTTGAGTCGTCACTCAATAGAGGAGTGAGACATTATTAAATGAGACTTTTAACTTGCCATTTATTCTCAGTTGTCTTGTCCGTCGTCAAGTGGGAGTCGCCCCCTCTATCCATTCCACGTCGTTCTGCGGGGCCGAGTTCCGGGCGCGTGGAATAAGGGACAAGCCGTCCATGGACAAGAGCCCCCCGCGCAGCCACTCAGGGCCCGTCACGCGCTGGAGCTTGTACGCAATAAGCGTGGGAGGAGTGAAAATGCCATGCGAGCCATCGAAGACGCCATCCTGAAGCCCGCTCTCTCATAGGTTGGACGCTCGCCGACGATGCGCAACGGGGGACCGATGGCCCGATCACGACATTGCGTAGTCGCCGTACGAGTTTTATTGTCCGACGCAAGACGGCGCGTAGATCCTTGGTGGGAGGTGTCGATAGGGAAAGAATAAAGCCGGCATCGGAACTGTTGAAGATAATTTTCTCAAGTACAAGTCTCCATCTCTTTCCTCTGAAACAAACACTCCCGTCCTTCTCTCCATTCTTCTCATTGTAGATTCATTCCTCTTCCTCTTCGTCTTCCTCTTCTTCTGCTTGTCGTTCTATACCCTCAATTCCCTACATTCACAATGGCTACGTAAGTGATTCCCCCCGTCCCCTGCTCATCTCAGTTTTGTTTACTTGCCCCTCCAAAAACTCTCCTTTACCCCGCCATCACCAACTTCAATGACATTAACATCCTCCAGCAACATCACCTGGCACCCTTCTCTCTCCCGCCGTGAGCGCAACCAGTTCCGCGGCCAGCGAGGTCTCACCATATGGTTGACCGGTCTCTCTGCCTCGGGCAAGTCGACCGTCGCCACCGCCCTCGAGCAGCACCTCCTCCACCTGGGCGTCGCCGCCTACCGTCTCGACGGCGACAACGTCCGCTTCGGCCTCAACAAGGACCTTGGCTTCTCCGAGGCTGACCGCAACGAGAACATCCGCCGCATCTCCGAGGTCGCCAAGCTCTTCGCTGACGCCTCCACCATCGCCATCACCTCCTTCATCTCCCCCTACAAGGCCGATCGCCAGGTCGCCCGTGAGCTGCACGCCCAGGCCACCCAGGGCGGCGACGAGGCCATCCCCTTTGTCGAGGTCTACGTCGACGTGCCTCTCGAGGTCGCTGAGCAGCGTGACCCCAAGGGTCTCTACAAGAAGGCCCGCGCCGGTGAGATCAAGGAGTTTACTGGCATCTCTGCCCCTTACGAGGCCCCCGAGAACCCCGAGATCACCATCAAGACCCACGAGAAGTCGGTCGAGGAGTGTGTTGCCCAGATTGTTGACTGGCTCAACGAGAAGGGCTACCTCACCAAGCACTAGATCCCTAGCGAGCGGTCGTGCTTTTTGCATTTCAAAATATAGATCGGATATTACTGCCATGGCGACCACAATTGTCGTCACTCCTGGGCATGATGATAGGGTAGAATACAGGCGTTCTTGCATGCATGCGACTCGTTCTATTGTCCCCCCGTGCTCTTCTCGTTCCTTCTCATCCTAGTCGTTGCCGTCATCAAGGAAACTCGACTTCGTAGTAGACGTACGCCGTGTACTCGTGGCCCTCTCCGGTCTGGAATCCCGCCGCTGCCATCTCCGAGCTCAACGCAGCGTCGTCCTTGGTGATCTTACCACGCTTATCCCTGCCGAATGCGTTACCTCCAAGGTATGAGTAGTTGGAGTCCAGCGCCGTCTTGACCTTGGGCGCAAGCTTGGTTGTCGTCTAAAACTCATATTAGCCAAAGCTAGCAACCTCCAGATTGGGTAACCCACCTTGACCAGGGCGGTCACGTAATCCAGGGGAAGTCCATAGCGGAGAACAGCCTCGACAAAGACGCGCAATGTCAGGACGTGAACCCAGATCATGACGCTCTCGCTCCACCCCGTGCGTCCCATGCGCAGAGCCTCTCCACACACCTTGCGCTCCTCGTTAGTGACTCGGTCGAGCTCTCGCTGCTCCTCTTCTCGGCCACCCTGAACGTGCTTGTACTGGCGTGGCGTCCACTTCTGCTCTCGACACTTTGCCAGGAACTCGGCGCTGTGCTTCTTGAAAGTTGCGACGGCAAACAGGACGAATTCCTCGTCCTGGGCGACTTGAACCGACGATCGAGGGACCACCATGGGGGCTAGTGTTTCGTAACTCTTGATGAAATCCTTCTTCGAGTTGGCCGGCACGACGATGAGGTGCGTCTCGATGTACTCGGAGTCCTGGATTAGGAGAGACGGGTCGACGATGGGGGTCAAGGACTTGGTCGACAGGTTACCACTATTTTGCCATTTATTAGCTAGAGCAAGATGAAAGCCAGGCTGCAGGTCCACTCACGTCTGGCGACGCTGCAGGGTCGCGAGATTTGTCTTGACCGAGTTATACTGATTGAACTTTGTTTTCACGTCGTTGTCAACGGTCGCAAGCTCCTAAGAGTATCGGTTAGCTAGTTGAGTGCCAGATAATAGCGAGTACAAGCCTGCCTTCTGTAGCGTGCTGATGAGCTCGCCCAGGGACTTGTCAGCTCGGTATCGGATCCTGTTCCAGCTAAAAGTACCGAGATACTGATCGGTGGGCTCTGCCAGCAAGAATTAGCGATGGGCCAGCGGAATAGACACGGGCGCATCTCACTATCATTGACCATCTTGTACTGAGCGATGCGGTCTTCGTCACCCTCGAGGACGTTCTTTAGTGAGTCGCCAACCTTGGCCACGACAGCTTGGCATGAAGCCTCGAGCTTGGCCAAGTCATCCGCCTGCTGGACGAGAGCGTCGAGGGTACCGATCTTGAAGTCGGGGATGCTGAACGGCAGAACGGAGCCATTGTCGGAGGAGATGGTGCCGCGCAGGGACGAAATGGCTTCCTCTCTATCGCTGGAGTCGAAGACGCCGAGGGGAAGCGACAAGAGCGCGTACTTTGTCGACATGATGTTGGACTTGGGCGGTGAATGGATGGATGATCGGGTACGTCAGGTCGAGGATATGAAGAAGGCGGACTGCGGAGTAGGTCGGAGTGACGCCGATGGAGAGGGACTCGATCAGCCCCAAGAGCTGTGTCCTTTGATGGCAGGATTGAAATCACGAGCTCATCGATGAGCAACTCGAAGAAAAGAGGACGAGTCAGTCGAGGCTACGTCGTGAATGGATATGGATGCTGATGCTGATGTCCAAGTCCAAGTCCAAGTCTAGCTCCAACAGCAGCAGGAGCTCAAGCCTCATTCATGCTGGCTGGGCACCAGCAGCAGCGTTGAACTTACTTGGCATGAGGTGGCTGTGGCTGATGACATGTGGCTGGGGAAAATGACGAACGCGTGGCTGCTCCCCTCCGAGAAAAAGGAAGAGGAAGCCACACCCTCAACAATGGTTTCCACTTCTGGAGATCAGCCCCACCCCTCACGGAGCGGTACGAGGCTAGGAAGGAGCTTGTCACGGGGAGGGGGTCCCTTGCCCACTGCACTGGCCGCCATCCACTAACTCAACTCACTAACACGGATCGGATTCAACTGTCATCCACCAACATCGAGGTTTGCTCGAGGCGACTGCTCCTTCAACCACCCGCGAGCCATTGGATCGCCCGATTCCGACGTCGCATGACTCTTGCGCGCTTGCCCTCGAGCTGTACGACTCGTCGCGGGCTCGACTTTAGGGCATGTTCTTCGTAGCCTCTTCGGCGCATCGGGACCCGGACTCTTCCCGACGCCATCGCCATGGCCTCGACGGCGCGTACGTGTTTTCCCTCGCCGGCATGACCATGATGCCGTCAGATATGAGCAAGGGCGGATGGTTAACTCGGGTGATATTATAGCAGCCGCCGCGACGACCCCGACGAGTCCTCCAGCGCCCAGTGGTTCTCAGCCCACGACGACTAATACCTCCTCTGCTCCGCCGTCAACCACCACGGCAGCGGCGTCGCCGTCGATGCGCAGCCTGAAAGACGGCACGCGAATGTTCGATATTCGAATGAATCCATATCATCTCAAATATACCTCCCTGCCACCAGAAACGAACCCCCAGGTCATACCAGCGCAACTTCCCATGCCTACTCTCACCCCAAATGCCGGACTTAGTCCATATCATGATGGGCGCATCAGGAACCCAGTCCCAAGCAAGCTCAAGGGCAAAACCGACGGACGACAAGGAAATTTTAGTGTCATGCAGATCGACGTTCCGAGGCCAGAGATGACGGAGCGAGACCTTGCTGCGAAGCGCACAAGTGAGGGAACCGCCGCCGCTGCCCGACTTGCGAACAGCCAGGGATACCGCCACCCCAAGAGACCTCGACCGAATGTTATTGCACCGGCGCCTCCCGTCCGATTCCGTCCTTATCCTACTCCTGTGCTTCCAGCACCTCCTCGGCCGATTCCTCAACCACCTCCGCTTGCTCCAGCCGTACCTACTGAAAAGACACCTGTCGAGAGAGCACCGGTAGACAAGGCACCGGCAGAAAGGACACCCGCTTCAAATCCTCCTACGCAGGCCACGAGCCCCTCTATCCAGGAGATCAGCCCTCCTCCGCAGGCACAGGAAATCGACCCTCCACCTACAGGTCCTTCTGGGCTATCTTCACACGATACCAAGACTGAGCAGGCTCGTCTCCTCACGCTTCTAAGAAGCCTTCATCCTATCTTGGTTGTGGATCAGCTGTGTAAAGCCTTGGCTTACTTTGGTGGTATTCCAGGCGCGCCTCCTCCCGCGGACGGCGTCTTCCCACAAAGCGCTGGAACAAATGGGCCAGGCTCCTTGTTTGTTGCCTGGATTTCTGAGATCTTCCCACACCTAGACAATGTCGACAAAGTTTCTGTCACCCAAACTCCGCCCGCTATCCCCCCAGTCGGTGCCCCAGGGGCAGCGTCTATCGCAAACTCTTCTGCCGCAAACGCCGCTCCCGTCACGGTTAAGCGCTCCAGGGGGCGGCCAAAGGGTAGCAAGAGTAGCAAGGTCCGGAAGGACAAGGGGATCAAGAAGAAGGTTGTTACTGGCTCGGAAACTACCCAGACGACCGACGCCACGGCTACGCAGTCGACGCCAGCGGAGCAAGAACCAGAAGCATCTCAGCCGTCCGCCACGGGTGACCAGGGACAAGCGGCAACAACAGCAGTCACACAGGCGAATTCCAACTCAACAGTGCAACCCACGACACCTCATGTCGGAAAGAAACGAGGTCGCCCAAAGGGATCCAAGAACAAGCCCAAGCATCAGCCGGGAACACAGGATGTTGGCGCCGATCCCTCGAATGCCACGACTGCAAACCCTGTGGTTGATTCCCCTCTTGCTCACAAAACAGCATCAAACCAACAAGATATGAACCCGTCCGCCAATGTAGGAAACACGGGTGCAGACCTAAACGGCATGACGACCAATTCTGTGCATCCAGAGCCCAATGGTTCGGTTCTTGTCCAGGAGCCTACCGTGGCATCAGATGCAGACAATAATGTCGACCAACCAACACTACCAACTCCAATCAGTACCCAAAACACTCCCACTGTTGCTTCGAGGAAGCGAAAGCCTTCACAACAAACCCCTCAAGCGAGTGTACAGGCCATGGCTACGCCAAATACTCTTCAGGTCCCTGATGCCGTGTCCCGGTCAGGAAACTCACCTCGAACACAAAACGCAAAGCGTCGCCGAGTTTCTGAAGAGATGGGACAGAATGTGGTCTTGAGCGGAACCGAGTCTCACTCAACCGGCGCGGATGCGTCAGCCTCGCCGACAATCGTACCCAACGGGCAGCCTTCGTCTGCCTCGAGCAGTTTCGACTCTCAGGGGCAGACCAGCCAGCTTGGAGGTGGCGTAAACCATCAACCACAACAGCTTCTGCCTCATCAGCGTCAGCAGTTGCAGCAGCAGCAGCAACAACAGCAACAGCAACAACATCAGAACTTGAATCTTCATCAGTTCGACCAAAATCAACAACCACCACCGCAACCGCAACCGCAACAATCTCCCGATATGGGCTCGGAACAGTCCAATCAGACCCAACAAATGGCTCCTGCTGCTGTCAACAGGTCGCGGAATCGTCTGCCCGGAACACAAACTCACATGTCTAACATGGCAGCCCAGGCTGTGTACAAGCAGCATTACCAACAAAGACAGCAGCAGCAGCAGCAGCAGCAGCAGCAGCAGCAACGACAGATGGCCAATCACTTTGGCCAAGCTACTGGCGCACCCTTCTCGCGCACCATGGGGTCAAACTCTCCGACACAGTTCCAACAGCAACAACACCCGACAAACGCAGCTCTCGGCTACAGCGGTCGCCCATCTCTCTCTCAACACCAACACCCCCAACAACAGCAGCCACATCAACAACATCCGCAGACTCAGCCCGATGAGTCCCCAGGCGCGCCCAACATGGCGCAGTTCCAGGACTTTAACGGTCAGAGTTACCTCGACATGGACTATTCCATGAACGCCGGCACGGCTGTTGGGTTTGATGGCCATACCCAGCTCGAGGCTGCGCTTGCTGAGCCCGACATGCGCGACCGGATATACCACGCCATTGGCAGGTAGGCGGATATCAGACCGACACTATCACAAGATCCGGGGAAAGGGTGTTGTCGTTACTTTCTACATTCGGTCCAATTAGATTCTGGGAAACAACAGGTTCGGTACGATATGTGATACAATTCGCAGCGGGGAAACAGGACGTCTGCTTCATATGATGATGGGCGGACACGGCACAAAAAGAGGGTCTGACAGGCACATCTTGACCTTGGCATGGATGAATGGATGGACGTATGGATAATAAGGCGTTAAAACGGCACATGGGATCTCTTTCTTATTGCTAGTATAGTATAGTATACCTGACGACAAGGGATGGATGGATGTAATATCATGACAACCTATGCAGCGAATGACACGGAAAGGTAGATGGAACTCGACACAAAACTTTAGATACCCAGAATAATTATATCCGTTCTCTTTTTTGACTCGTCGGTACCTAGGTAGATAGATGTTGATGGTCCTCATGCCTTTGGATATAAAATGCATGGGATGATAGGTAGGAAGGATATTTGTTCCCAGTGCCATTCATCATCAGAGGAATGGGATGGGGGGAAGATACAAAGGAAACCAAGAATGCACTGCACGCCCGCAATATCTATCCGCGCGAGGCTGTTCGAGATGAATGCCAAACAACGACAAAACGTAATCCCCGTCCCTTGCCTTTTTACCCGCCCACATACAGAAGAAGCCCACCTCCTGTCCATCCAATACGGAGCTCGCTCCAAACATGACATGAGTTGAAATAGATAACAGATAGGAAAGACTCGCGTAGAGACGATGAGTGTAAAAAAGAGAATAAAAACCCTGGCCAGTGCTCCTGTCCGGTGTTACGCGAGACAACGCGGTAACCCTTTTCTCCGCTGCCCATCAAAAACGCCGTGTAAATGCTCATGATCCCGTTCTTGACACACACATACACCCAGGCACCAGTAGTAGTAGTTGTTGCGTACTTTCAACCAAGTACGCCCGTAGCAAACAAAGAAGAATCAGCCAAGGAAAACGTCGACACACGTCTGGTCGAGCAAACGCCCTCTAGTCCGCATCGTCATCGGTTACACCCATGGGAGGCCGCACGGAATCGGGGATGCTGCGGCCGTACCACCACTCGTCCTCGTCGTCCATTCCGTCCTCTTGGATCAAATCAAGCATCACCTGCTGGTTGCGCTTGATGTCCTGTGGTCGGTCGACGACCCGGCGTTGGAGGATGATGGCCTCAGCCGTCGGAAGCCATATTTGCTGTAGCACTGGCAGGTCGCTGAGCATAGCCTGCGCCTGCTCTGAGCTGAGGGGTGACATGGGGGCGCCGGCGGCAAGGCTTGTGTTGAAGATGTAGTTGACGTCGATGTCCATGGCGTCGTCCATCGAACCGGAGCTCCGGACCCTATTTAGGCCAGTACCCGAAGATCGAGCGTCGTGACTCAAAGACTTCTTGCGCCCGAACAATCCTCGTTTCCCCTTTGATCCGCCTTCTGACCGGGGCTGCTCCTTGACCAGACCGTTAACCCATGTGTCGACGGCGCCGCGGCGTGAATTGTATCCCTTGATCTCCCACAGCCTCTCCACTTGTCGTAGTCCACCAATACATAATATGGCGGCGTGAATTTCATCAGACGGCTTCTCTCGGATGTAACCACGTAGTGATCGCTCGACCCTTCCCACGTACGTCGGAGGTCGTAGTCGTCGGCAAAACGAGGATATAACCAGCGGAAATACTTCGTGGACCCGTAATAGCGTCTTGTCGTCGTACATGCTCATGATTTCGGCCTCGATGGGGTTGATGGTGTAGGGCTCCAGCTTCATTCCCTGGCCGCCGTTCTCAGCCAGGCGCTCCAGGTGCAGTTTTCGGTAGGCTTCGAAAAAGTGGAAAATGGTAAATAGTAGGGGTATCAATCGTCGGCGCATGCGCTCATGCTGGGGAGCAAAGGCGAGTCGTTGAGCTTCGGTTTGACGGAGGAAAATATCTTTGGTGACCCATTCGCAAATGAGGAAGGCAAGCTTGGCGGCAACATGTAGTCGATGCCAGATGCCGCACAAATGGTGAAAGTTGATTTCGTTGATATCTGTCACGGGGTAGAGGCGAGATGCGTAGGCGGGGATGTGGTGTTCAAGGTGGTATCGGGCGATGGTGGTTTCGTTAAGGGTGATGAGAGTATGCCAGGATTTAGAGGCAAGTCGGAGGTTAAGAACATCGGTCAAGGGAAGAGAGGATATGATTTGAATCTGCAACTCGTTTGGTAATGCGAGAAAGAGCTGATCAAAGCCGGCACTAGATATTCAAGTCAGTATGTGAAGAGAGTTCGGTGGCGTCGAGAATCTAATTAGCTACCTCTTTTGTGGCTCGACCGAGGAACGAGGAGCGAAGGGGGATGCATAAGACCCAGCATGTGTGGATTTGGAATGCAGAATCGAAACCTTATGACGGAGTTTGTGAAATCGACTCTTATTATCGCGTCTCTGGTTTGGTTGGATAGCCTCGACTTCGGCAGCTCTTGAATCTCGCAGAGGGAGGATGAATCTTGAGGGCTGCGCAGCAGAGGTCGAGGCGTCGAGAGAGTCGTGGGTCGGGGGTACATGATGATGATGCTGATGTTGTTGCTGAGCGTTGAGCTGGTTAAGCTTCTCGAAATAACGCTCCGAAGCAAACTCGGTTATGTGAGGCGGGTCCATCGCCATGGCATGCGGCGGAGAGTTGGCCATGATGACGGGTGCTGAGGCAAAAACGAGCGACAGACGATGCTGTGGTGTATGTAGGTGCGTATGTTATGGCAAGACAGGACGAAGAGAGCCTCCTTCGGGCCAGCCCAGATGGCTATAGACGTCCGTCTCTATTGTGCAGCGAACGAGGGCATGCTCGGCATGGCGAGGAGGCAGGCGACGAGAAGACAAGGCGGAGGAATCGGGATTGGCGAGGACTGGGAGAAGTATGTATGTAGTCAGATGCTTGCGAAGTTGACGCGAGTGGCGATGACGATCGACAGAACAAGAGCGCGCGCTTCGCTTAGACGGATGGATGGATAAGAAAGAAAAGAACAAGACGTCGGGTCGCGGTCGGTCGATATCGTGAGAAGCGAAGCCGTGGTGTTTCGAGTTGGTTTGGATTGGACGGGGACAGAATGGGATGAGGATGGGTGAAGTAAGGTAAGGTAAGGTAACGGAACGGGAGAGTGGGAAGGATGGATAGGATGATGGTACAAGGCCAAGGCGAAGAAGAAGGGAAAGAGCGAGAGAGGGAGTGATGACTGGCTGGGCGACTAGAGGACTTTCAGGTACTAACAAGGGTACGGAGGTACATGCGGTACGAATCCGGGGGAGGGAAGGGAAGGCGCGGAGGGGGCGTGGAGGGGCGCGAGACCAGGGTCATGTTCTTCAGTGAGTGGAGGGTGGAAGGAAGGAGTGAGCGTAGCGTCCCCACAAGAAGGCAGAGAAGGAAGCCAGGCGATAATTCCGTCAGCGAACAGAACAGTTCAGAAATCAGACACAGACATGCAGACAACATCAAGACATTGAGAGACAGCAGCAAGCTCTCATTCTCCTGCATTAGGACAAACACCCGCGAGTTGACTCAGACACTGAACACAGCACAGTCAAGCATTACGATGGATGTACATACATTCCGCAAGACCGCAACAGAACCGATGATCAAGGTGCAAGTGGAGGATGGAGATCCCTCAACAAGACGCCGGGCCCTTCCCTTGGGACGACAGAACGAACGAACGAAAGAAAGAAAGAAAAGAAACCGTGGATGGGGGACGGACCGACCGACATGGGGGGAACATGGCGTGGCCTAGCGCCGCAGCGGACAAAACCACAAGGCCGAGCAGCGCAAACGTTGGTTCGCTCTAGGCGGCGTTTGACCGGCCGAACTGTGGAGAGGCCCTGGGAAAGGCGCTGTCGCTGTGGGGAGGGTGGACGACCCAGGGGAGAGACTCACAGGATTGAGACCTTGAGATAGATCCCATGGATCCATCTTTCACCCATGACGAGACGGGGTGGCCTGGAGAAGATTTGGGGGGACAGTCCCCCTCGTGGAAGACTGTTATTCCTCGAGAGGAAACTCCGGCTTCGAGAACCCCAAAGACGAGCAGCTGATGAAGCCGCTTCTCGTCGAATCTCCCCACAACTTCAAGGAAATATGCCCCGAGGAAAGGGACTGCCCGGGTACATCGAGTGACCACCTGACTTTGGTGGTGCCCTCCACTGCACTCATCAAGCACAGAATGCACCGGGGGCCTGCTGCTCTGCCACGCGATTGTAGATGGCCCGCCGCGCCGTACAGTGCGAAACCCCATGCCGGACTCGGCCCAATTGGCCGGCCTTATTCGAATTGATCATCCAGCGGAGCCTACCGGCCCTGCAGCGCGGGCGACGCTCTCCCGTTTATTCACAGCACACCAGAAGCTTATCAACGACGTTGCAGCAGCAGTGAAGCACGCACCCATCCCTCTTACAGGAAGCTTTCCTTGCGCCGGGACATCATGACACAGTAGGCCCGGGTGTGGCGCCGCACGGTAGCTGGGGTGTGTGCGTGTGCGCGCGTGTGTGTGTGTCCCGTCGCCCCAGCCCAGCTCTGGCCCTCTCTGGGGAGTCAGGTTATCTTTCCAGAGAGAGGACCCCTGGAACTGGGGGCTCTTCTCTTTGAGGCTTGGGGCTGGAGCGTTCTTGTCCTTGGCTTCCTTTTGACTCCTGCTCCTTTCTGGATATCCTCCGGAGCTTGGCCGGCTCAGCCGTCCGTATCTCGGTGTCTCTCTCACCTCAAGATTTTTATTTAGCCGAGAAGAAGGTCTAGCCGATTCTTTACTGCTCGTTGGAATAATACCGACAGTTCAGTAACTAGTAAGAAAGGCAAGTCAAATGATTGCGGTGAAATGACAAGAAAATCCTTCGGGACCAACAGCCACCCGGGCAGCCCCGGCCGAGTCTTTGACCGAGCAAGAGGCCGACAATGGGATGGGAGATGGACTCTGACGATGACACTGGGCGATGACGACAATCACGGCAGCGATGATGGCTCTGGGGATGGACGGACAGGCACCAGCACCAGGCAAAGGTGTAACAGAAAAAGCTTTGTAGGTTTATGATCTATCACCAGGGAGAAGACCTCAACCTCGCTCGATCTGCCCCTGCTCGGCCGATGAATGGTCCTCTGCTCCGGGCTCAGACACACATCCAGACATACATGCTGAAGTTACAGTAGTTACGTGGTGGATAGCCAATGCAGGTCAGGGCTCGCATCTGAAAAAACGACGGCTACATCTGGACGGGGGCAACGGATGGGATGAGGATAAAGAGGGGACCCGACCGTATGGAGTATCTCCGATCGCATGCTTACTCGGAACATGGATCGACTCACGAGACCAACGCGGGTTTTCTATTTGGTGCCCTGACCCGACCCCGTCGTTATCACAAAACAAGAACCGCCGCCCCATCATCATCTCATCTACTGTACCAGACCTGACCTGACCTGACCTGGCTTCCCCTTCTCGGCTCCCCGGCTAAGATGGGGGCCGGACCCCCATCCCGTCGAGTGAGGCCGAAACCCTGCCCGGCCGAGAAGGTCGTGATGGCGCACGGGGGTCATGCTGGACCAAGTGCAAGGTGTAAGGTGAGGGACCAGCAGGGCAGGGAACAGAGGCGGGATCGTACCCGCGGCGCTTCTAAAAGAGTAGGTTTCCAGGCCTCTCGGGCACGAAGCCGTAACCATGCCATGAATGCCATGCCATGCCATGCCACTCGGGCTCGACGTGTTGCATGCCCGAACCATGTAATATTCCCTTTGTGATGTGCCAGACACAGGCCAGTGTGGCGTGCGGTTTGATGCTCACATCCGCCGATACTTTGACTTTGTTTGAATACAGCAAGCAAAACCGAGACGAGACTGGAACAGAACCATATCTCAAATCCCTTTTGTGAATGCAACATTGGCCCTAAAGAAAGAACCGAGTCCCTCGAGGATCCCATTTCCGCCTACTCGCTAATACCTACCAGGCAGAGTCTAGCACCGTCTCTGCTCGATCAATGTCTCTGACTGACGAGACGAGGGGTTCATGGGCCCTGATCCCAAGACCCGTTTCTTTTCTGGAAGCCGTAGGCACTCTCGGCACTACAGTGACTTACACGTGGGCCATACAAACAACAGACGAAGCGCTACAAAAGAAACAAAGTTGATAACAAGCCTTCTTGAACATGAGTAAGGAAAGGTCCGAAAACTGGGGACTTCTGACGGGGGGCAAAAGGTTTTGGGCAAAGCTGAAGAGTTGGTGGTGAGAGAAGGGGGGGCGTCTCCGTAGTGGTCCCCGGCCTTACTGCGGTGGCTCTTGAGTCCATCCGCGACAGGCCAATGTCCAATGTCTCGTCGACGCCGATCCGAAATTCTGGATCTCTGGTTGGTCAGAAGAGGGAAATCATACTGTAGAATAGAATGGGATTGGAAGTGAGGATAGGATGGATGGTGATAGATAACGGAGTTGGAGTTGGTTGTTTCTATGGTATAGTCTGCTTGATACTGAGGCCTACATTATACATAGACAGTATCTACATAAGACACAGACAACTCCACTACTCCATCTCTACTGTCCGAGTCCGTTAGCCCCGTGGCCTTCCACAGTGATCTGCAAAGTACGTATTCCTGACTGTTAGCACCCAACATGCACGCAGGCTGGTACAGTACAGTAGGTAGAGTAGCAATGAATGTCTGGAAATTCCCCGGCCGTAATATTACGTAGCCTTCCAGGCTCAAACTCCGGCTCCGGGGCGGTCCCTTTTTTATTACACGGATCCTGACTTGGATGCCAGACCAAAAAACCCAAAATAAAAAAAAAAGAAAGAAAGATACGGCCGGGCCGTTACATCACATTCACCCACTGCGAATAACGTCAACACATTTTTTTTTTTTCACTCTCGCATGCATCAACGTTGCAGTGCTTGAAAGCAAGTCTCGACGACCATGATATTCTTGGTCAAAAGGACATCGATCGATCGACAAACAGAAACTCTTCCGATGATACCGAAGCACTGCCTCTGGAGTCGCGTCATGTTGTTATCCACGTGTCTATTCATGACTTTTTGTCGTTATCGTCCCTAGGTATTGTCCACTGAATGACCTCAAATGATTGGGTCATTTCCTCGTCGGGTCCTTGAAACGCTCCCCTCCCCTCCCCTCGTCCCGCGCAATCCGCGAACCTACTGTACAGTACCGTACAGAACCCATCATCTCCCGAACCCGAGCCTGAGCTTGTATGGATTGGATGGATGGATGGAGGTATCCGGGACCCGGGCATCCATCGACGATTTGCTTTGCAGCCCGTACAGGACAGTACTTTACTCTCTGTAACCGGCTGCCGTATCTCTTCTATTGGACCTTGACCAAGCAGATGCCGGGATCCAATTCGGGACTGGAGACGCGTAGTTACTGTACTGACTGTACCTGCCCACTCTAAATTCTATTCTAGCTCCGACTCCATCTCTCGCGTACGAGTGCCCATCCTAGCTTTCCCCAGCTCCAGGCTCCATCCATCACATCAATCCACCATCCGTTCCCCTCCTCGCTCTCATCATCCGTCCTCTCCATCTCCACTTTGTATCTACTATGTAGACAATGTCCCTCACTTGTTGTTGCTTGTGCTGTCTTTAACGCACTGTCTTTTCGTTTCATCAGTCAGTAGTCACCTTCCTGATACCGGCCCCTCCACCTTCTTCTCTGCTGCTGCAGCAGCAGCATCGTCGTCGTCGTCACCCTCCTCCGGCTTCGCATCCGCTCCTCAACCGAGCAAGTGCCGTCCAATTCGCTATCCCAGCCGGACGTGACTTGACCTGTCCTTTTTCCTTTCATTTTGGCTTATCGTTTCAAACCATCGAGACTACTCGGCCCGACAAGGAGCGAGCGGGACCCTCTAGCTCTTGGGCTTGGGAGCACAAGCCCACGACGACAAGAAACGGCGACAACGGGACAGCAGGCAATCCCCACGACCTGAGCTTGGCTTGAGCTGAGCTGAGCTGGCTGAGCTTGGAGGCCTAGACTTTCAGGTCCCCGCGCCCATCCCATCACCATACGCTCCGCGTCAGCAGAGCCTCATCTCAGCCCTGGTCTGTCCTGTTCTGTTCTGGTCAGGTCTGGTCTTCTTTGTGTGACACCACCGAACAGCCATCCCACCCGGACGGGTAACGGAACGGTGACGATAACGACAACAAGCCATCATCTCTCTTATCTCTCACCCTGACCATGACCACCGACCTAGAGCCGGAATCTCCTCGGCCTGACGACGGGGCCCCCGTCGTCCCTACCACGGCCGCCCAGCATCTGGCCAGGTTTGAGTTCAGTGATGCTGGCACAAAGGTGCTCATGGTTGAGTGGTATCCCGACGCCGTCCATGCCCCCGCTCCCTCCGATGATCCTACCGCCGATCTCGCCGACCCTCCCTCCGCTCCGAGCACCGATGACGTCTCCGCTGCGGAACCGGCCTCGGCCGCTACCAACACTGGTGCTGGTGCAGAGGCGGATGCTGTCAACAGCAGCACCTACTGGCAGGTGTCGTGGCCTGGCAAGTCAACAAACCTACCCGCCGCCGAGCCTGACTCGGATCCAGAATCAGCCTCGAGCACCTCATCCCGCCGACGCCGAGTCTACTTCCTCCTTCCCGCAGATGCCACCGTCCCTGCCACCATCACCATCACGCCTCCCGGAGCGTCGAGCTTGACCCTCAAGCCTCTCCCGGCCATCTTCCCTCCTGGCCTAGCTGCAGACCCGGGACCTCGGGGCGTGCTGCACACGTTATGGGCACGGCAACGCCTTGCCGCGATAGACCGTGAGGTTGCAGCTGAGCTACGCAATAATGCAGAGGGCGTGGGCGTCGAGATGGCTCTCGCCGAGCGGAAATGGATCCTCGATACCTTCATCCGCCCACCTTCCTTACCCACGGAGCCGTCCGCCCGCCCTGCAGCCCCTAGGTCTCCTACGGGCCGGCTGGGAGATAAGCTCAAGGGCCTCAAGCTGGCTACGTCGCCTGCAGACCTGACGCCCAACACACCCGGTACCTCGAAGTCACTCTTTTACGTGTATGCTCAAGGCTAACCACTCGGCAGCAAACACCTTCACAAGCCCAATCAGCCAGTCCCGGCCCTTCCACCCGCTGGGCGCCGACATTGCCGTTTCGTCCCACGAAGCCATGGCCTCCAACACTCGCGCAGCTCCGATGTCCCTCAATGCCGCGCTGCATGGAGACGTCACTGGCGCCGCCTCGGCGCCAGTCAGGTTCCAGGCACGGGACGAAGAGGATGACTTGTTCGCGCTGCCCATGAGCCCGCGTAGCCCAGACATGAAGAAGAGTCCCTTTAGCGCGCTGTGAGCGAGGGGGGACCATGGGAATGAAAAGAGGAAGACATATTTTGTATTGTTTTGGTCCCGCCGGTTCTAAGAAGAAGAAAAAGAGACATTCAAAACCTGGGCGGCCTTTGAGTTTAAGAGATACCCGTGTTGTAGAGAGCAAGCGTCGGTTCATGGCTGTGGCGTGGCATGGCATATTCATTTCGACAGCACCTAGCGTGAAAGTTGGGGGCTGTTGATTGAGAAACCAACTGTATTCTTACCTGACCTTTAAAAGGGGCAGTCTTTGTACTAGTTGAACGACCATTATAGAAGACATTTCAAGACGTGATTCGTATTGTTTCAGGGGATGATGTCTATCATGAGTCGTAAATCTTTACGTGTAGGTAGCCGATATATAGCAACTACACAAACTCAACCAAAGCAAGAACATTGTACTCGCCAACAAATAACTTATTCTATAACTCATCCCCTGTTCATCGCCATCCTCCAACCCGTCCCTCATCCCATCTCTGTTTCCTCTCCTGCCGTAGATAAGACTGCACCTTGGCTTCCCTATACCTCCTCACCCAGTCCGTAACCTCCCTCTCCGTGGCCGGCGCCCCCTCCCCTTCGCCCTCGAGGAAGCTCTCCTCCATTGCCTGGCACACAAGCGCCTGCTCCTGCACCCCTTGTCCAAGCTGCTGGTACAGCGCCGCCGGCGAAAAGGGTGCCAGCGCGTGGTCCATGTCTGACTGCTTCTGCCGCCACTGTCTCTCTAGCGCGTGTGTCGCAAGTAACTGCGCCTGTGTGGACGCGCGCTGATGTGCTAGCCGGGCCTCCATATCGGTCAGCTGGCCAGCTAGTTCTATGTTCTCGTTGAGCGCTGATGAAAGCGCTTGGTGGGAAGCTAGGAGGGATGGGTGGATGGAATCGGGTGAGTGGGCGAGGGCGTTAAGAAGTGCCGGGTTGGCGAGTATTTCTGCAAGATCTTGTTTTCTGCGCAAGAGCACGTCAGCGCGGGATGCGATACAAGGAAAGCCGGGTGATGACGTACGACTTATCCTGGAGGATCTGAGGAAGCCATTGGTCTCCCGGGTCCGGTATCGACGCCGGAGCAGCGTTCACGGAGCTCGACACGCGGTTGCTGCCCGGTTCAAAAGGTGCAGGGCCGGCTATCGACGTCGGTGTCGCGATGCGACTGGTCTCATGGCTGCCGGGTTTCGGGGGCAGGACTGGAGGAGTTGCTCCTTGGAGCTCGGGTGTGAAGCTTGCCATATCCCTAGAGTGTTAAAGGAATACGTCTGATATATAAAACTGCGACTTAATAGTCACAGGCGCGGCGTGTAAGGAGATGACGACTTGGTTGGAGTTGCAAGATGCAGGTTGGAAGTGGGGGAGGAGCTTAGTTGGAGCCGCCCAAATGGGATGTCGTCGACGGAACGTGGGGGGGAGACGCTAGAGCCGCATGCCACATCTGGGGGAGGCTGAGGGGGAGGATCAACGTCAGAATAGCTTCACTCAGGGACAAATAATTCAATAAACAAAAACAGGGAATAGTTCATTAAGTCAGTTGTTCCCGTCCCGGTCTTCTAAACGAGACCAAATGCCGTAGATATGTTATGTTACAGTCCACAACCATACACTTTTTAAGAGAGATATCAACATTCAACGCCCAAAGCCACCACCACACAGCAGTTCGGATAAGCAGTGATTCAAGAAAGGAAACAGTCTTGATGATGGATATCAATGCTTCACCGACCACAGATCCCGTGACCATCCCATCTCGCGGAGCTTCTTGCTGCTCGCGCCAGTGGCCCTCTTCTCCCCGGTGCTGATGGCCAAGGCCTTGCTGACTGCCGCAAAAGCCTCGACTAGTTCCTTCATACGTCCCGCATCCATGAAGCTTGTCGACAGATCAGAGCTGCGCTCTGCAATGATGGCAGCCAGCTCCATACACTCCAGCAGGTTGTCTCGCGACAAACCGGTGCCTGCAAAGTGCAGCGAGCTGATATAGGCCAGGATCGTCTCGGGGAGATACGCCTTGCGGAGATCCCGGAGTTCCTCATCACCTTCTGTTTCGATATTAGTACAGAGCACTTCCAATCCAATACCATCCAAGACTCACCCTCGATGCCCACCAGGAGCCAGTTGTTGAGCAGTGGCTGCATCATCTCCTTTGAATTCTTGACCTCCTCCCCAATCGAAGCCCAGAACTCACGGGACTTGACACTCTCCCTGCTTGTTCTGTTAGTCTTGATTTCCAAGGCTCATCTGGGGGGTTCAACATACTCATTCGTGAGCTCAGAGAAAGAGGCGACCGTCTCCAAGCTATCAAGAGCTCGTACCAGAGCCTCCAGCTCTCTAAACTTTCGGGCATCTGAAGCCACTTGATCAGGCGTCACATCGAGAATACCTCTCCGGTCCAGATGCTTAGCCCAGAACTCGGGGGTGTCCTCGAACCAGCCTGCTTCCGCACTATCATCTTCAGTGGCGGCTTGCAAGACATCTGCAAAAGATACTCTCCTCATCAACTGGCGAGCAGCGTTGAGGTGAAGATTGCCTGTGACAGGGTCAGCATTCGTCATTAAAAAAAGCATAAAACGGACTTACGTAAAAAGTACTTGTAGACCTTGGTTCCCATGGAGAACACATTGGGCCACGTCTCTTGGACCAGCAGAAGCCATTCGATGGAGCGAATCAAATTCTCGTGTGTCGCCTCGATCTGGGTCTCATCCTCGCCGAAAAAGTCCGGCTTGATAGGTCGGCCTCGTCGCGAAGTAGGCGGCCCAGGGGCAATAATGCTGAAAGACTCCTTGGCAGGGAACGTGCTCTTGGGTGGGCCAAGATCGTCATACATGAGCCATGCTTGCGTCTTGACAAACTTGAACACATCAATGCCTGCCTTCTTGATGAGCCGGAGCTGCATCAGACGCTGCTTAGTGTCCTTTTCGGGGATGAGGTTGTAACTGAGCACCTCGTAAGACCGAGGCTCCTCGAGAATCGAGCAGTAAAGGGGTATTAATTCTTGCAACTGAGCCAGGCGCAAGTAGTGGGCATAGCCGGCGATGAGATTTTCCTGGGAGCGTCTGCAGTCTGGGGGTGAAGACAGGGGAGCCAGAGAGTCATCCCTGGAGCTCAGCTTGTCGAGCAGAGTAATGAGAAGATAGACGTGCGCCACGATGCGCAGTCCATAGTGCTGTGTTGTCTGGAAGAACCTGTTCTTGTTCAAGTCAAGGCCATTGGGCTCTGAACGGTAAAGCTTCGACTCGTGGTGGTCTGCGCTGGACGAGATCACCAGTCCTTGCTCATACAGATAGTTCCCAATCTCCTTCGAAATCAGGGATGCTTGAAGCGCTTTGCTGGGTTCGTGTGCTTCATCACGGATCTGCGGGTTGGACTCGAGAGAGCGGATGAGGCGCTTGTCGACGGTTTCCGGATCACCGTGGTACTGAACAGCGTCAAACGAAGGGAATGACTGTGTCATACCTGCAGCCACGCTGGCCGGGCATAAACCAAGCACGTACGTGTCCAACTGGGTGCGTAGCAAGGCGTTGTAGTTGGCAAAGAGGAAGTCATCCCAGGTGAGTGCCACCTTTTCCACGCTGGCAATATCTCCAGAGAGAACACCATATACTGCACGCTCATAGTCGTCACAGCCGCCTGATCGAGCCAAGCTGAAGCACATGCGTCGCCACAGGGCTAAGGATGCTGGGTTGGTAATAGGTAGCTGCTGGTTATCATCGGTAGATAGGAGAACGGCAGAGGTAGAGATAGCCCGCCACATCTCTGTCCTCTCCTGACACCACTCGCGGATAGTCTCCAGGTTAGATCCACGGCGGAGGTGCTCAAAGCAGCCGAGCCAGATGGCACGTTCAAAGTATTCGTCCTGTGGCTCAAGTTTCCGTCCCTGGCGAGTCGCAGCATCGGGATCAAGTTGGGTGACGAGGGGTGAACCATCTGCATTGAGGAATGATGTCGCAACGGCTGGCGACTGACGGTCGAGCAGATGTGGCCAGGCAGTGACGCTTTTTCTGAGCTTGATGGAAGATCGTGTGTGAAGCCAGCCGTGAGCGATGATATCTCCTCTATCGGCGTTCTGTTGAAGTTCGCGAGCAAGCTCATCGATATCGGGGCCAGAAGCAGCGTTAGTCTGGAGCCATTGTATAACTGCTTGTCGTTCTCGCGCCGACGGATCTGTGGCCAGGAAATCGCGGAGTAGGTCCTTTCGTGGGGTCTTGGTGCTCTGGTCGAAATCCATCTGATTCGCATCAGAACTTGAATATCTCAGCGGAAGCAGCCGGCGCAAAAGGTCCCATGTCTGTGCCTCCCGTTCGAGGCGCTTGATCAGCTCTGCTGAGGCGGGATTGCTGGTGGCAGCATCGACTTCATCCGCGTCCATGTCAACATCGTCCTGGGCGCCATCGCGCATCATGCGCGGCCTTACTTGTGCCAGTCGCCGCAATGCACTCTCATAGTATCGTCGTGGGAGGTCAAGGATTCGTTCTCGTCTGTCCGCGGGTTCGAGAGGAGGAGCGAGGCAGTCGTCGAGGGCGTTGGCGAACTCTTCAACTTCGGGCCCAGCCTCGTAGGATAGGATTCTCTCGATCTCTGGTGCGTCCATGGTGATGTCTCGAGTGGGTTCCATGTCGATTCTGTATCAATAGTCGTGTCGTCGGCGAGAGCGAGGCAACGCAACGAGGTGAGAGGCTTGAGTCGTCGACCCTACTCGGCTTGGTTGGCCGCAGGGGTCACAGAAGGTGCCCGTTCAAGATCGCATACCCAGACCCGGGTGCAAGAGATGGTATCGCGCGTTTTCGGGGTCGCCAAGGTCGAATCAGAGGCGCAATCGCGGTAGGTTTCTACAGAAGCTCGCGCTGGTTGATGCTCCAGGTCAAAACTAGAGAAATGCTGGGTCTGTTTTGGTTGCTGCTTCACTGGCGCGCCTGGAGCTTTTCCATGCTTGGCTCCATCGGTACGTACCTTGGTGCCTGGATCCAATGCAGGCTGTTGGCAGGCGTAGACGCTGCCGCGTTTAGGCGCGAGGCGCGTGGGCACCGTGTGCCACAGTGCTTCTCGTGACTCTCAAACACTGTATTATTTGATGTTCGACTCCACTCGAAAATCTTTTCTCTCTTTTTTCTCTTCTTCTATCATAATGTCATCGGCATTCGTATTAGAGTCTCGGAACAGGACATTCAATGCTTGTTCAGGTCCATGAGACCTCCTGCGTGCTCAACGATCGCCTAGAAGAAGTTCGCTTTTCACACCAGTTGCCAGAGTTTCCCAGACCGGTTGACGCACCATAAGACGAGCGCTACATATCACTTTCCTTCCTCCCGGAGTTGCTCCATCTTGAGCTTGAGCAGATAGGGCTTTGGACAGCTCACGGTTGAGGCTTCTTCGCCATATCTTTCGTAGAATACTTCGCAGCACTCGTAGAGCTGCCTGATGACGGCTTGGCATTTGTCCTCGTTATAACCATTGCGTGTGAGGCAGTCTGGCTGCATGTTAGCAACCACGTTATTGTGCCCAGGTGAGATGCTTGCTTTGAATTGCGCACTGGGCAACAAACAGTCAGTCAGTTCTTTGTAACCGGGATTGGATCGGTTGTCTAGGGTATCAACTCACTGCGCGAGGATGACAGGCAGGCTTAGCCTCAACGTCGTCTTTGGGAGCCTTCATTGTGAATTGTCAGTACAATTGAAGATTGCTCGTGAGTAGCATGAATCGGGACAAACCATTGCTGCTTGTCTTGGTATGCAATGTGATATTTCGCGTGTGAATTGGGATGGAAATGCAAATGTTGTTGCAGCATCTACCCGGTGGCAGAATTGGTTCTTTGGTCGTGTCTCGAATACTTTCACCTCCGAGCAGAGTTATCAATGAAGGTCTGATAATGGCAGCTTAATGCAAGAGATGAGAAGGCGACAAGAGGTTGGAGGAGGCTGATGTCATGGGTACCCCGTACCTGTGTCTCTCTCGCCCTCTTCACCAAACCAGAACATAAATCTCCGAACTCCAGGTGATGAGGTCAGCACTTCACTTGTACTGGGTACTGGCACCATTATCGGCATCCCAATCCTCCGTGCACCGGCCGTTTGTCCGCCCGGGTTTCCACAGTCTTCGGTGAGGGCCTGGGACCAATAGGAGGCGTCGCTCCCCACCTCCCGGGGCGCCTTCAGCGCTGCCTCTGACCTGAGGTTATGGGTGTCTCAGGCGCTGGGGGGATGGACATGGAGCCTGGGTCGCCTTCACTCCGGTCGAGGCTCATCACGCACCCTTCGTCTTTTCCACCTCCCACCAACACCACCTTTTTTCTTCTCTCCTTCTCACCCTCCGCTCTTACTTCTCTTCTTCAACCTCCCATACGAACCGTTGAAAACCACTCTCTCCATCTGCCCACACTTTTACGCGCTGCCCCTCTGCGCAAACGAGACGCCATCGTCTACTCCCCCACCTTCAGACACACCATCATCCACCCTACAGGTAAAAGCCGATACCTTGCCACGTCCTCCATCCGCCGTCGCGCGCTGACTCCCATCCCCGGCGCAGCACTGTAATCCCGACGACCATGTCTGGCGAGAACGAGAACGGCACCCCAGGCGGCGAGCGGGCCGAGGCCCCCGCCAACACGGAGCACCTCAACATCAAGGTCACCGACAACAACAACGAGGTCTTCTTCAAGATCAAGCGCACCACCAAGCTCGAGAAGCTCATGGGCGCCTTTTGCGAGCGACAGGGCAAGGCCCTCAGCTCGGTGCGGTTCCTCTTTGACGGCACGCGTGTCCAGCCCACAGATACCCCCGACGCGGTATGTATTTCCCACCGCCCGTGTCTCGTACTACCTGCTGCCAGGCAGAGGACAGACCGTACTTTAGAGATCGGAGGTGCTGACCATGTACTTCCCATAGCTTGAGATGCAAGACGGCGACACGCTCGAGGTGCACCAGGAGCAGGTGGGCGGATGTTCACTGTAGCCTTGGAGGAGCATGAAGGAAAACAAAGGAAACAACGTAGGAAGGGCCCCCGGGCTGGATTTGAACACTGGCTGGCATCGCTTTGTGTACATCAGATGAAAGGGATACGGAAGCAGATTCGCCCATAATTTACGAAAGATACGCACCATTACCTTGAACTGGTTGTCTGACTGCGCCTCTGTGAATGGCTTCACGATTGATATCAGATCAGATCAGACCATAACTGGGCAGAGCCGAAACAGATCGTATTAAGATGACACCTCAACCAAGACGGAAACTGAACCATGCCGGACCAAACCATGTGTGTTTTTGCCATTCTAGAATCCATCAAGTCAAATGACTTGTGCGAAACCTAATTACAACGCAAACAACGCCTCAATTCTCCTTTGCCAAACCGAATGAACGGACAACCAACAACCCAGACAATCTACACGATTGAATTATCTTTACACCCCGTTTTCCCTCCCGAACGACCAAATAAATTACAAGACTCGCGTGCTAAACTATAAAACAGTCAATGCCAGTGAAAACAACAACAAAAACAATGCCTAGACACAAAAGCGCCGAGACCAAATTACATTACGCTTTGAGTTCCTTTGCTCGGCATCCAGTGCAGAGCACGATGGTGCCCTCGGGCACGTGCTTGGTGAAGATCTGGCCATCGTCGAAGCCGTTTTGACACTCTGCACAACGGAAGCAGTGCTCGTGCCACTCGCCGCCGAGGGCCTGGATGTACTGCCCGATGACGGCGATGTTGCACTTCCTGCACTTGGGAGCTCGTCGCTCGGTGCGCTTCGTCTGGCAGTTGATGCACCATGCGTACCCGTCCTTTTCGATGTGCGTCATGCCGTGCTCGAATGGGTCGCCGCATTCAGCGCAGAAGAAGTGGCCGTAGTGCCAGTGGGCACCGAGAGCTACAATGTGCTCTCCCAGGATGGGAGTCTTGCAGTGCTTGCAGCGTGGCGCGAACAGCTCGTGCCAGTCTAGGTGGCAGAAAAACCGGAGGCGCTCATCTCCATCCTCTGCCATGGTCTCACCAGGTTCCTCTGGCAAGATCTCGCCAGCCGCGCGACGGTGGATGCGGTCAAGCCGCTGCTCGCGTACGTGGTCAGGCTCTGGGCTGATCTCCATGGCCTGCAGGTTGGTGCCACATGAGTAGCAGCTGAAGCAGTAGGGATGAAATCGCTCGTTGGACCCCGCCAACGCCACAAATCGCCCTTCGATGGGAAAACCACACTCATGGCAGATGGTAGCTGCTCGTCTGGCACTCCCAGGAGCTGCAGACCAGTGGCCACGGGGCCGCTGGGCATGTCGGGGCGCTCCTCTGGGGACCGGGTTCGGCAACGGACGACTGCGTGAGGTCGGTTGGTCATCGGGCGTCACGATGGCGGGGATGCCATTGCTGCGGCTGTTGCTTGGAGCTTCGTCGACCGCGATGCTGGGAACGTTGATTGAAGGCACTGGGCCTCTCGGGCTGTCGTCTGCCCCAGCTACGCAGATCGACGGGATGTTCGCGTTGGACGACGGCCGGGACATCGACGTACTTTCCTCCGCCACAACGATACTAGGTATCTCCATGGGTTTTGCCTCCGGTTTGAAGGAGGAGGATGCGGAGGAGGTGCTGCTGCTGAGGGCTGCCGGGATCGACCGGTCTGGGTTGGTATCAGTGGACTCGTCCGGGGCTTTCCAATTGGCGTCGAAGCTTACAATGGGCCGTCCCGGACTGTCACTGACGGCTGTGGGTTCCGGGAGGTTGGGGCTGCGATCCTTCAATCGCATGCTCGTGGCCGCACGGATATCTTGGCTGCGAACCTCCATGCCATTCTTTCTCTCCACACTGTCATCAACAGGGGCAGAATTCTCCCCGGCAGGGTTGCTTGTGTACAGCGGGTTGCGGGAACGCGTTGGGGGATTGCGATAAATCTCAACGGGGTCGTGGGCCTTGCCCTTGCCCGTGTCTTGCTTGGGCGACTCGAAGCGCACGCGGTTCAGGGGGTTCTGGGGCTTGTTGCTGAGCTTCTCGGGTGATGCGCGACCTGATGTGGTGACATTCTTTGCGGTTGATGACTCTGGTTCCTCCCAGATCTGGTCCCCAGAGAAGGGTCGCTCGACCTCGCCGCTGATGTTCCTCTTTAGACTCGCTTGCCGGCGCTGCTCGGAGAACTTTCCAGAACGGCCAATGCTACCGTACGACTTGTTCTTGCGACTTGAAGAAGACTCCCCTGTGTGGTTGTGCTCCAGAGAGGGGCGACCACCAGGGGCGTTACCCTCACTATCAGTTGAACTGCCCGAGAACGATCTGGTACCCCCGACGCTAGCGGTGCGCGCATGCGCATAGCTATTCTTTCTCAAGTGTGATCGGTAACGGTAAGGGCCGTCAGGGCGAGGCGACGGTGTGCCATGTTGATGTTGCCAGACGAGCTCGGCAGCCTCGTCGAGGGCGGCGTTGTAGATGCGCGTTTCGTCATCGGGCGTCTCTGGCACAGGTTGCACAGGTTTCACAGGTGGTGACTTGTTGCCCTTTCGGATGTCCATCTCCTCCATCGCATCGCGCAACGAGCTCGCCTCCTCCTTTTCCATCCATCTTTGGCCTCGCTCAATGTAGGTGGCTGAGGGGACGACCTCGGACGGTCTCAGAGGCTTGGAGGCCGATATCGCATAGGACCCACGGCTCACGGTGGAATACTTGGAGGCAACGCTGCCAGCAGCAATGCTGGGGTTCTTTGAGGGAACGCGCTCAACACCAGGCAAGCTGTCGGTCTGGGAGGCGGCGTCGGGGCTGAATCGACCGGTGCTTGAACGGTGCAAGCTTGAACGGGTGGCGGGAGCTGGACGAGCCCCCGCAGGCTGAGGGCGTGCACCTCCAGGTCTAGCAACACGGTTGGATCGAAGCTCTGCTAGATAATTTGCTATTTTATACAAGCAAGATTAGCCAGGAATCACCACAGATCCCAGTGAACTGGTCGTACCAAATTGATCATTGGTCATATACGAGGGCGACGGCGGAGTCACCTTTCGCGACTTGTTCAGAGTCGGGGTGGACCTCCCCGTGCCTGGCATCTTTGCCGGAAGACGTGGTATTGAATTAAGGGATGCTGAAGAAGAAGAGGATTCTGTCCGGCAGAGAGGTAAGCACTGGCGAGGGAGAGAGAGGGCGAACGCTATAGGAGACTAGGTAGTTGTGGTGTGAGTGAGGGAGTCACTTTTGTACCGCCGTCCAGGCCAGGCGATCGCAAGGGCGAGCTCGATTGTGGGGTTGACCAGGCAACGCACCATTGCGGTAGATGGCTTGCGTCAGAGGATCACCAGCAGCAACAAGGGCATCTTTTGAGCTTGTGAAAGAGGCTTTCATGGATATCAAATGGGATAAAGGTCATTATATCGTTATGCTAAGGGGAGCTCTTCTGCCCAAAGGTATTCTCTTTATCGTACATGAACACGGCCTGCTTTTCGGCCTCTTTTTTTTTCTGCCTCTACTGTCACAGCTGCTTGAGCGGGGGTGAGGGCAGCGCTGTCTTTATGTGTCTGCCTCTCATTTGCCCGGTTGGTCGTCTTTCATGCCATTCCACATGTCTTTATGTATTCCACATGCGAGAGCTGCCGCGCACTTGCAGTGCCGTCCGCCACTAGCACAGGCAGCATTAGTTACCACCGCAGCTCGCCCTTGACGCCCTTTTCCGGCTCCTTTGCTGGAGCTGGAGGCGGTGGAGGTTCTGCAAAGCCCAGGTTTTTGAACTCGTCCCTGGCCATGAGGTTTCTAGAAGTTTCAGACGCATGAGCCCGCGATGTTCCGACAGCGGCGCCGAGTTGCGTCATTGAGTTGAGTCAGTCTCTCTCACCTGTCCATTCTGCACGAGAGGTAGGCCTTTGCCAGGTCGCGGCATTCGTCTTCATTGACGCCTCGCACTTTTTTCATGCATGCTAGGTACTTTGTCATGACGGTCTTGCACTCGCCTATTTTGGTCAATTTCTCGTCTTCTGGGGACAACGCGATAAGGTTACCGACCATCGTGGTCAAGGGGAAAGCTCCCACGCTGGGGTCTAGCAGACAACAAGTCTAGTCAGGCATATAGCACCCGACGTAACGCAGGGAACTTACTTACGGTGTAGGCTTCGTGGCCGGCAGGGCACCGGGGCTACCGAATGTGCTCATGTCTTTTGAATTGGGCTTCTGTCAGGCTCCCAGGTCATCCGGCAGCTGCTTCGTGGACATGCCTTTCGTCCAGACCACACACAATCAGTGGAAAAGTCAGCCGACCCGTGGCGACGGTGATGCCCCGATACAGCACTGTTTATGCATAACGGCACCCCAAGGATTGCAATTGCATCGACTGTGGCCAGTGACAACAGGCCTGTGCTCAAGGGCCGAGAACCTTGGAAGCCAGGCTCCAGTGGAGCTCGGAGCCAGGCACCCAGGCCTAACCCGGGTCTCTAGTGTAGAAGAGGTAGCGCTTTATTGCCATCCATTATGCAAATACACGTGAACCCGACTCGACGCCTGCATCAATCCGCATGAATTCTTGGAATTGATTGATAGCGACGACGACGCGCGCAATCTCACAGCCTCTCGTCCGTGTTGTGTCGTGTCCTGGCCTGCTGGACTCCTGACGATCTCAGCTCCAGCTTCAAGTCTTTGCTGCTTCTGTCGTCTGCGTCTGCTTGTCTCGGTTTTCTCTCTCTCTCTCTCCGTCACCATGGCTGCCCTCGGCGAGGATCTGCTCAGCACCGTCAACAAGCTGCAGGATCTGGTCTTCAACACCATCGGCAGCGATTCACTGGACCTTCCTCAGATTGTATGCATTTTTCATGCGACGAATTGACTCTTGTCGCCCCAGGCTAACCCGTATTATCCAGGTTGTCGTCGGCTCCCAGTCCGCGGGCAAATCCTCCGTCCTTGAAAACATTGTCGGCCGCGACTTTCTACCGCGAGGAAGCGGCATCGTCACCCGTCGGCCCCTGATCCTCCAGCTCATCAACGTCCCCGATGACGAGGGCGCCCCCGACCCCTCTCTCGATCCTTATCGATCTCCCGGTGCTGCCCGCCGTTCCGAGTGGGCAGAGTTCCATCACATCCCTAACCGAAGATTCAACGACTTCACCGACGTCAAGCGCGAGATCGAGAACGAGACATCCCGCGTCGCCGGCAACAACAAGGGCATCAACCGACAACCCATTAACCTCAAGATCTACTCCCCCCACGTTCTCAACCTGACCCTGGTTGATCTTCCCGGTCTTACCAAGGTGAGAAGCCTTTCCCGACTTTTCTTGATGCCCTCATGCGCTGTCACCGAGCCCCACTGACATTTTTGTCTTCAGGTCCCCATCGGTGACCAACCTACCGATATCGAGAAGCAGACCCGAAACCTAATTTCAGAATACATCGCCAAGCCCAACAGTATCATCCTTGCCGTCTCTCCTGCCAACGTCGATATCGTCAACTCGGAGGCTCTCAAGCTTGCCCGCCATGTTGACCCTCTTGGCCGGAGGACTATCGGTGTCCTGACCAAGGTCGACCTTATGGACCACGGCACCAATGCCCTGGACATCCTCTCGGGTCGTGTCTACCCTCTGAAGTTGGGATTCATTGGTGTCGTCAACCGCTCACAGCAGGACATCCAAGGAAACAAGCCCATGGAGGAGGCTCTTCATGCCGAGGCCGAATTCTTCAAGCATCACCCTGCCTACCGCAACATTTCCAACCGATGCGGCACCCACTACCTAGCAAAGACGCTCAACACCACTCTTATGGGCCACATCCGTGAGCGATTGCCCGACATCAAGGCCCGTCTCAACACCCTCATGGGCCAGACCCAGCAGGAGCTGGCTAGCTACGGTGACATGCACTTCAGCGGAAAGGAGCACCGCGGCTCTCTCATTTTGCAGCAGATGACTCGCTTCGCCACCTCTTTCATTTCCTCCATCGATGGAACTTCTACCGAGATCTCAACCAAGGAGCTCTGTGGCGGTGCCCGCATCTACTACATCTTCAACTCGGTCTTCGGTAGCTCTCTCGAATCCATCGATCCCACCTCTAACCTGTCCGCCCTTGACATCCGGACGGCCATCCGAAACTCTACCGGTCCCCGGCCCAGTCTTTTTGTTCCAGAGATGGCTTTCGACCTCCTTGTGAAGCCTCAGATCAAGCTCCTTGAGATTCCTAGCCAGCGCTGCGTGGAGCTTGTCTATGAGGAGCTGATCAAGATCTGCCACACCTGCGGCTCTACCGAGCTTTCCCGATACCCCAGACTCCAGGCCAAGCTCATCGAGACGGTATCAGACCTGCTCCGCGAGCGGCTAGGACCTGCTTCTTCGTATGTTGAGTCTCTCATTTCTATCCAGCGCGCCTACATCAACACCAACCACCCCAACTTTTTGGGCGCTGCTGCTGCCATGAGCAATGTTGTTACCGCTAAGCAGGAACGAGAACGGAAAAAGTTGATCCAGGAGGAGCGTGAGCGTCGGGAAAGACGACGACTGCAGGAGATTGAGGCCGACGGCGATGGCCCCGAGAACGAGGACGGTGTTACGGCTCCCAACGAGAAGGCCGAGAAGACCAAGTCGAGCCGAAGCAAGGTGTCTAAGCCCCCTCGCAGCCTCTCGCCTCCGGTCCTCGAGAACGGAAACCACCCCAGTATCGCTGCCGCTATGAACGCGTCAAATCTCAACGGTATCCGGTCTGCATCGCCTTCTCGACTTAACCAGCAGGGCCTTGGAGGCGCGCGGGACTCCTTCTTGAACTACTTCTTCGGCAAGGACGGTGCCAACATGGGTGCTACCGGGCCTCTACCCAGCCCTACGTTGTCCAACGGACGGCATATTAGCCAGCACTCCGAGACCAGCTTCCCTATTGTGCGCCGGGAAAAAGAGATCCCCCACCGTCCATCCACGGCCACACCCCAGCCTCTGGAGGACGAATTTGACCGGACAGGCAAGAACTACGGCTTGGCGTCCCAGATGGTGAGTTCCGAGGACCAGATACACGGCCTACTCTTCTCCCACGAAACTAACCCCCACCGACAGGGAGAATCCGCGGAACCGGCCATGACGGAGCGGGAGGCCATGGAGACGGAGCTCATCCGGGCTCTCATCTCTTCCTACTTCAACATTGTGCGGGAGTCCATCGCCGACCAGGTCCCCAAGGCCGTCATGCACCTCCTCGTCAACCACTGCAAGGACGTTGTCCAGAACCGCCTCGTCAGCGAGCTCTACAAGGAGTCCCTCTTTGAGGAGCTGCTGTACGAGGACGACGGCGTCAAGAAGGAGCGCGAGAAGTGCGAGCGCCTGCTGCAGACGTACCGCGAGGCCGCCAAGATTATTGGTGAGGTGCTGTAGAAGGATCATCCCCCCTTGGGGTACAGGACTCCCCCCAACCCCTGGAGAGAATGCCCTTGGAGAGAGAAGGCGTCGACTTAGAGAAATGACAGTAATGAGGAGAAAAAAACGCCATGTGCGGATAGACTTGGGAGGCGAATTCTTATCGGGGACGGACAAGATCGATCGTTTTGCAGGGCTAGGCTCATCATTCAGCTGCCTCTTCAGCTGTCTGTCTTTGGGCCGTTTACCTGAAAGGCTCTTGATCGACTTTCCATCCAAAGCAAAGCAACGCAGAGCAAAGCAAAGAGAGGAGAGAGAAGTCTTGTACACTTTTTGTTGTCTATTTTGTACACCACCGCTGGCATTCGGATTTGTTGTCACTCAACTTACTTTCCAAGGCGCGAGCAGAAAGAAGAGGAGGAAGACTTACTTGTATCTATGTAAAACAAATTCGGCTCGTCGTCCTCTCAGAATACAATCAACTTACCACTTTAACTTGATTATCTTGTACACCAAATAATCATGATAGTCATGTTGCATTTGCTAGTTATACAGGGTGGCTGGGTTATTGTACGTAGTTGCGATCCTCATTTTCCTTCCTTGAGTAATTCATTTCCCCACACAAGCAAGCTCATCATCTCTGATTCCCTTGATACGCATCCTCTTCCTTGCCCAGCGAAGAATATCGTGGATCGTAGTCGTCAAACTCGGGCCTGGCCGCAGCACGACCTGGAGCAACGGATGCTCGAGGATCAGCAGCGTAACGGCTGTTCAAGTGCCCTTCCGCAGCTCGGGGAGCTGGATAGGCGCTCTGCTCCCTCATGGGAGGTCGAGTGTCGTAGGTATAGAAGTCTCTCTCGTCATGTTGAACTGGTCGTCTGATGAAGTAGTCGCCGTATTGACTTCGGACCTCGACGTATTCATAGGCCCCTGGGCCTAATGTTGCACGGTGGTCATCATAGTCGTAGTAGACGCGATGAGGTGCAGGCTCTGCCTCATAATGATGCACAGGTTGCCCATATCGGGGGAGAGGACTGCGCGTTCGAAAACGTGCTGGATCATGGTCCTCATACCAGACAGAGGGAGCGTAGCGATGATCCTCAAAGACACGACCATCAGGCACGCCGTATCTGGTCTCCTGAGGCAGGGTGTCTCGGGCTCTCATCCCTCGGCCTATTTCGCGTCCCGATTCGTCGACGTAGACAACTTCCTCCTCAATCGCATGGCCATGATTCTCGAGGGCAGGCCGATCCTGTCTGCTGCCCCTACGAGCCTCAATGAATCCAGATGCTGCGTCCACCGGAGCGTCAATAGGAGGCCGATATTCCTGAGGTCGGTTTCCAACTGAAGCGCTCCTATCGCGTGGCCCAGATGGCTCAGCGACAGAATAGCGCTGCTCCCGAGCATCGCGATAGTCGTGCGAACGCTCATCGCGCCAATGCGTCGGGTTTCGGGGTTGGGCGGATGTAGATGGTGTGTTGTTTGACTCATCTTCTGTCTCGACTTTGACTTCTCTTCGCTCGGTTCGCTTGGCAGATTCAGATTCCGAAGCTGGTTGACGATCAGATCGAGGCCTCTCTTGTGCGGAGGTGCCAGTTGTAGGTTGCTCCTGAACCGCAACAGCACGTCTTTTCTTGTGGCCACCGTAAACTTCGCTGGCAGGCCGAAGACGTGGTATGTCTTCTGTGGCCTTGTCGTACGCTTGTGCCTGGGGTTGAGCCCGGGGTTGGGGTTGAGCCCGGGGTTGGGGTTGACTGGTGCCTGGTGCTTTCTCCGCGGAAGACTGAGGCCCTGGATGATGCTCGAGTTGTTGTTGAGGCCGATCATTGGCCTCGGGAGCTTTGTGCGTTTGACGCTGCTGTGTACCATGCCCCCCTGATGCCCCAGCTGGATTCTTGTCTGGCTTACCGCCCGGCTTCACGACTGGGGTGGTCTCCAGCTCCTCCTCCGAAGAGCCTTGCTGGAGGAATCTGTCTATAAACGACTTCTCGAATGCCCATGGAATCGCATCCTCCACAACGGCATGCGCGGCTTGGTTATTCTGTAGCTTACGCTTCACCTTGGCCAAGCAGGCTTCGTCCGGAAGCGAGACCATGTCCGCTCGCCAGTCCATGGGTGCCAGTCCCTGAGCTTCAGGGCCTTCAACGTGCTGATTCATGAAATGCGTGACCAGGTTGACCAAGGTGAATGCGCGCCTGCTGGTGCACGCCTTGCACGAGATGTCGTTGGCAACCCGAACTGCGCGCATGTCCTTGTGACTCGACAATGCCTCTGCGAACATTGATAGAGATGCTGCTTCATCGTAATCTTTCTGGAACTTCTTGGCTACACGATGAATAATTGTAGAGACCTTGATGGAGGGGTGTAGCTTCTTCACACCCCCCAGTTTGAACCAAGTATCCTTAGCAATCTTCGCCATGGCATTAAGTCGTGTCTTATACGGAACCTTTGCTCGTCCAGAATCAAAGGCGCCTTGGAGGTTGGGGTATGACCCGTAGTCATACGAACCGGGCCCCGATGTGCGTGGTTCGACGTAGGCATTTGTTTGGTCATGGGAGCCATATGCCGCCCCTGAAGAGAACTGTGGAGGATAGGAAGAATATGCCATACTGTCCGGATAGGCTGCAGACGAGTAGGGTGCTCCATAAGCATGAGGCCCAACACCGCCATAGTCTGTTGGTGGCACAGTGATAGGCGGACCAGAGCTGTAATGCAGCGGTGGTGCTGGGAACGGTGCACTGTAGCCAGGGGGACCATATCCCGCTGGCGGAGCTGGTTGATAGCCAGCAAATCCTTGTTGGGCCGTGGCACCTGTCTGCGGGAGCGAGTGTGATGAAGACTTCCCGTACTGACCAAGCTCTATGGCTCGTGGATCAGGACTGAATGGAGGCACCGCTGGCCATTCCGCCCTCCAATGCACGACAACATTGCCCAGACTAAGGACACCGGTGTGTTTGGCTGCGTAATGCTGGATCACACCCTCGAAACCAAAGAACTTGAGGTTGCCGCTGGGGTTGCAGCCGTTGCAAAGGAATAGCTCCTTTCGAAATTGCTCAGTGCGCGGCTTGACCTTGATGTCGAATACCCACTTCATGTTCTCCAGCGTCAGCTTCTGGGTCCATGGCCCTTCTGGCGGCTCTACGATCGGCTCCTTTCCTGCAGCAACAGCCGCAGCTGTATCCTTGGCAACTTCGGCATAGAACCTCTTGCGAACGTAGAGCAGAACGTCTGCCGCAAACTGCGGGGTGTTCTTCCTCTTAACCTTTTCACCATTGTTCCACCCCTTGATGATTTCGTCCGCATATGCTGATATGCGAGCCCTCACCGGTCCCTGGATGTCGTCCCACTCCTGGTCAGGGACTTCCCTCGGTTCTCTGGCAGGCTTGCTTCCATTTTGTGTCACGAGCTTGTCTTGGAGTGCTCGAGCATTCGCCGTGTTTTCCCTCTCTCTGACTTCGGCGTCTGACCGTTGAGCAAGAAGACGCGGCTTTAGTAGTTCCCATGCATTATCATCGAGTGGTGTGATGAGTTGCAGAGCCGCCTGGAAGGACGGAATATGGGCCAGAACACTGGCAGTTAGCGGAGGATCAAGAAGCATCGCACGACGTTCAATGTCGGCACGTCTCTGCGCCTTGAGCTGAGCCACTTCTTCCTTGGTTCTTTTCTGTTGTCCCGGGGGACGAGGTTGTTGAAGGGGTGCGTCCGACTTCCCTGCGAGGCTGGGTATTTCGTTCGGGTTGGAAGCTTTGTCTTGGCGCTCTTCATGACTGCGAGTCAAGTTGGATAGATGATGGCCAGGAAGAGGCTTGGGTGAAAATGTAACTGATACTAGGTTCTCTGCTTTGGGAGGATCAGGCTTTGTAGCACTCAGAGACACTCGCACCTGGTTGAGCCCTCCAGCCAGCTCCCACTTCTCCCAGCGCGAGGCGTCGGCCAAAGCCTGCTTGCCCCGAATCTCTAAGCCCTTGACCCATTCTTCAGTGGCTGCGGAACCCAGTACTTTGACCTGTTCAAACTCATTCCTGATCTGATTAATGTGTTCTGACCAGTAGAACTTTGTCACCTGCGTGTTCGGGGGGAGAACTCCGGTTTGCATGACACGAGGACGTAGAACGTGCATTTGGTCAGTCACGAATATCGGAGGAAGAGCTGGAAGCAGAAGTGAGGGGGTTGTAGAAGACAGGAGGACGTCGAGTTCCTATCAAGGCTGTTAGATAGAAGCATACCATGATATGGGAAGACTGACCTTTGTGCTTCTCTTCACTAAGCAAGTTCCACAGGCACAGACAGAAAACGGAAAAATCGGGGAGACGCCCTTGGCGCCTGGCCCGCGATGCCACTCATCGGCTGCATCGAAAGATTGCAAATCGCCCTTTGAACCACAAAACTGGCACGTTGTAGAGCAGATGAGACGCCACATGTGCAGCTCTGACTTGCTTTTCAACGGAGCAGGCATACGAGGGCAAAACAAGCGTCTCGAGGCCTGCCATATTGCTTCAGGCTTCATGTACGGGAGAGCAGAGGGCAAATCATTGCGATGCGGAAGGGGAGCTGTGGAGGAAGAAGGACTGAGAAAAGAGTGGAAAAGTTTGTTGACAGACAACAAACGGCCCAGAGTCTTGGGCGAAACAAGAGTGAAGATATGCTGCCATATCCCTGCTGGGAGCTGCTTTGCTCGGTCCGTCGTAGAGCTTGGGAGCTCTCTCGAATGGCCTGGTCCGTCTTCCTGAAGCCTTACCCTCTTCACGTTGTCGGGCTGGGTTGGATCCTTGGAGCCTGGTGATTTGCGCTTGTTGCCAGAAGTGCCACTGGACTGGGTGATCTTGTCGAAGAGAGCAGCTGCAGGATCGTAGCTGGAGGCGTCAGAATCCTCGTTGTCGGGCTGGTCAGTCATGTCAACATCCGCGCGGTTGGTGTGATCGACGCCTGAGGCTGCTTGAGTGAGCGTCACATCTAAGGCATTGGCCCCGATGTTTTCCAATCCAGAAGACATTTCTATCCAGAAGCTCCAGACGAAAGAAACAGGATGGCGGAGAACAGAAGAAGGAAAAAATTGCTTGGGAAAACCTCAAGCATGTGAGAGTGGCAGTTAACACTTGTCAGAGGGGTGGCGCGTAGCAACGAAGGAGATACGTTCGTTGCAGTCTAATGAAATGGAGAAATAGCCGGAGTTGCATAGAAAATGCCTCCTCTATCTCTGCACTCCATTAGCTTGCGGTGGGCACTGAACAATGGAGGTGATGGTGATTATGTGTCATGTGTTGGTGTTTGGGGATGCAAGAGAAGAACGCGCTGATGCGTGATGATGCTTGATGGCGGCAAACCTTTGAAAAGCTTCGTTTCTGAGGAAGGACCCACCCCCCACACGGCTTCCTGCATGACGTAAGCAGGCATTATACAACTCCAGCTGCATCAAGCCGTTGACAACGGGAGGCAGCATTTAATCAATCACATGTGGTGCAAAACATCTTGTTTAGAAATGGAGTGTTTGCTTTTTTATTCCTTTGTCCAACGTCAGGTCATACACATACACAACATGAGGTGCGAGTCCCAATTACTATACAAGAATCCTCGCTCTATCATTGCATGTTCAAATCCCCTCCCCCTCCACCTCCACCCCCTCCATGTCCTTGAGAAGCGCTACCACTACGCCCGCCTGTCGAGGAGGACTGTTCAGGGGACGATTGATCCCCTGTTGCACCGTATATTTGGAAGCTCTGATCTGCTCCCCAGTTGGCCATCTGCGTGTAGTTCTCGAAGGCGTTCTGCAACAGTTAGTTACATTCGTGCAAGGGACTGGTCACAAGTCCAACTTACCCAGTCAAAGTTGGCAGCCATATCAATCCCAGAAGTCGTTTGCCCCGTTCCCATGTTGGCAAACATGGAAGAAAATGGAGAAGCTGGGGCTGCGGCGCCAAACCCATCGGTCTGGAAATCAATGCCCTCGGGGGCAGTCATACCAAAGTCCATGCCCATGAACGGAGCCTGGTTTGGTGTCGAGAAGGGGTTGATTCCGGTATTGAAGTCAGGTAGAGTGTTGGGGGATATAAGACCCGGGGCAATAGCCGGTGACGTATCGGCGCCGATGCTCGCAGTCAAGCCCGCCATCGGCTCTGATTGCATGATGGGCTGCTCAGTGCCGCACGTCGAGGGATCCTTTATCTTGGCCAACATGATCTCGATGATCTTGCTTGCCTTGAATGCTTCCATAGACGTATCCGCAAGCGTCTTCCAGATGTCTTTTGCTGTTTCCAAGCTTCCGATCATCCTAGACCGCTGCTCCGAGTTCCACATGGAAGCTCCCTCGTTATCCTGTGGCGTCCCAGACTGTGCCGCCATGTTGTCAAAGTGCAAGTCCAAGATGACGAGCATCGCGGGGAGTGTGAAGTCCTTGGTGGCAATCGACTTAACGAACCAACTAACTGACCGCAGCCTTCCACGGGACTGCGACTCGCGGTACAGGACCGCAAGATGATCCAGAGCTGTCAAGGAGGCCTCGATGGCGGCCCTTCGAGAGTGGGCGTATCTCGCGCTTTGCCTAGCCCGCGGAAGGTATTTTCGGTGGAGTAGACAAAGAATCTTTTGATAAAGAATGTCCACGTTGAACCGCGCGATTATTAGTGTCACTGGGTCATGAGAGCCCTCCAGCGTAGTTAGTTTTAGGTGTGGCGGTAATTCGTGCATGATCTGCCGCAGCTTCGCGTCGAAGCGAATAATCTCATCGTATGGGACATGCTTGCCCACTTGATTCGTAGCCTGAAGGATGTTTCCCAGCTCGTTGCATAGCCGTGACTTGGCAATCATGTAGGCTATAGGGGTCGGTTCTGTGGATGGTCGTGATGGCGGTAGTTGTTTCGTGTCTGGGCCAAACTCCTCGTCACGGATGTTATTGGGCAACTGCGTATCGCAGTCATGCTCATAGATCATGCTGGGCAAGGAGACCTGGTGTGAGAAGACAACATCAGACATTCGAACGAGTGCCCATGTCCGCCGCCTCATTTCCTGGCAAATTGTCAGTCAAAGAACGCCAGATTACCAATATTAAAGAGGAGAAACTTACAGCTTGGAAAGGAGACAGAGACGGGAACCATTTTGCATCTCGATGATAGCCCATGCGGAAGGCAATTCGAGTGATCAACGACACAATCAGCCACAAACCCAGGTCAGCATCCCAGCGAGAGGAATACTCTCCAAAGACGTAGAGAATCATGGTCTCGACTGTGTACTCGACAGGCTTGGTGTAGTCCGACTTGATCAGACATTGTACCGTCCGCAGCCGATATTCAGCTGCCAACTCCAGCGTCCGGCCCTTCCACTCCGGGGGCTCGTCGCCAACTTTGTGAAAACTTAGCATGGCGAGGCAGAGAACCGAGTAGAGCAACCCAAGCCACATGATTGGCGTCTTGGAAGGATCCTGCCAGTGCCTCAACATCTGCTCCTTGAACGTTGGCTCGTGGATGATGTTGACGGCGTTGTCCATAGAGTTGAAGTATCGGTCGCACAGCGCCAAGACGGCTGACTTGGGTGGTAGTTCAGCACGAATCTCCATCTCTGATGCTGGAACGGCTCCCAGTAGGAGCGTTGGTCCTTCGCGCGCAGCCATGGGTTTTGACTGCTTGACTCGCTCATAACTAGACTCCAGCTCCTTTTTATGGGAGTTGAAGTAGTTTTTCACCTCGGAAATGTCTGCGAGGATGGTGTGCCAGTGTTGTTGCCCGACGTATAATGACTTCCCCTTATCTGTGTCCACCTTTAAGAAGCCCAAGGATGTCGCCAATCCTTCTTCTTCGTCGCTATTCTCGTCATCGTCGGCCATGACGGCCTCGTCTCCCTGACCGACCTTGGCAGAGGATGCGCTGTCCGTGACAGATCGTGATGTCGCCGCTGCAGCGGCGGCAGATGCAGCATCTACATTGGCACCTCCGTGCATTAGAGAGAGAACTAGGCCTTCTAAACGGTCAATACGATTCTGCATGTCATCTGGACTTGAGTCTCCTTGACTTTGATTCTTCTTGCGAGTAACTGGGGTCGCATAGGAACATGATGTTGTTCCCATACCTTCACGCTTGGTACAGTTACTGCAAGGTTGATTTCTGTCACATTTTCTGCCAAAATTGTTAGTAAGAGTTGATGTTGTCATCTCTGGCTTGGGCTTACAATCTGTCAGCAAGGTTAGCATGCGCACAACAGACTCGTGAGGGACAACATACTTGCGTGTCCTGCAAGGATAACAGCTAAGAGGTACACGATTCCTCTTCCTCACAACGCGGAACTGTTCCTCGGGAGAGCGACCTCCCTGGGAGGAGTTGGTCGAGGGGGGTGTTGGGGTCATTGTGGAGAAGGGAAGCGAGATGGTATATCTCGACAGATGAGGTGGTGAGATCCGGCGTTAAGGCAGGAAACAGGTCGAGAATGAAGCTGACCAGCTTCAGGGAACCGGCATGAATATATTGAAGCTCCGGGCTTCCGGCTTAGAGAGCACCGGACCTCCGTGCAGGAAGTCAATAGGGCGCACCACCTTGAATGCACCGGTCCGGGAGTCGGTTGCAAGCACGGCGACCTTCTGATGGGTCGGGGATTGGAACACAAGCGCCTAATGCCGAGTCACAACCAGGCAGCCGCTTCGCCTCCAATGGCCCAGGGAAGAGATGAGTGGCGTCTGTCTGCTCCGAGATGTCCGCGCGCCCTTACAACTACAGTACAGGTAGCGTGTACAGCACAGTCCTCCTCCTAGTCCGCAGCAGAGCGCAGCGCGAATCGCCGATGGGCGGGCAGTTCTAGAGATTGGTCGGACAATGGGATTGGTGAGCTCGGCGTCGCGGGCGTGTGCTAGAGGCAGCGAGAAGAGCTACAGACGCCGCGGCATCGACCGACTCGGACGGGGTGAAGAAAAGGGCGAGGCGATAGGCGCGAAGGCGAAGAGAACGCAAAAGTAGCTACTGTACGGGGCGGAAAAGGTCGGTTTGCGATGGATGGATGGATGGATGGATGGTCGCTCGCTCGCTCACTCAGCAAAAATACCGAAAACGTTGTGGGAGCGCCGGTCTGAGGGATGACGAAGCGAAAGCAGTGAGAGAGCCCAACCACCAAAGAGACGAGATGGTCGATGGATCAAAAAGGATAAGGTATGGATGGATGGAGGAGGGTAAGGAGGGGTCGTGGCTTCCGATCGTCCCCTGTTCTTTCCCTCTCTTTCACATGAGCGTGAGCTTGAGCTTCTTCAAGGAGAAGGAGGGGGCAAACAAGAAAGAGCCCAAGAGAAGCAAAGGATTCTCGGATCTTGTCAAGGACGTCAGCGTCAGCCTTATTAAATGCGACGGGCTAGAGCGGAGGCAACATTTTTTAGCTGGATCATGCTAGCACCCCTACAGTAGAGGCTACGCGCGTATCGAGTAGCATCCTCACGCATCCCAAATGGTGGGGTTGATACGCCAAAGGGGGCTGCCGCATCGATCCTGGTTACATTGGCTCCCCAAGAGCAGTGGAAGCGGGAAATTCTCCTTGTCGAACCCTTGCTGAAGCCAAGTTTCTTTCGGTGGCTTCCAGGCCTTGACCGGGAATCGGACGGGAATCCCGCCGTCGTCCGTCGAGGTCAGGCCGTGAACACCGGCTTGGCATGGGAACTTATAAGCCTACGTATGCCTCGCGGTGCCTGCGACGACGTCTTCAGGGTTTAACTCGACAGGTGGTGCTATGAATTGCTCCAACTCGGCCGAATAGACCGACGTGGCTTGCTTCGGTTGCTTGCTTGCTTGATCAGTCATGGCTTTCAGAATCACAAGTTACATCTCGCCAAGGTATCAGGTACCAACAGACTCTTTGCTCAGGTCGAGGTCGAGGTCGAGTCTCGATGGAATCACAACACCTGTTGAAGGGCGCGTTGTGCTCTGCAAGCGAACGCCATGCCATGCCATGCATGGGCTTAGGTGAGCCATACTCACGATACCTGCAAAGGGAACCACGAAGACCATCAACAGCTGGCACCCGTCGGATCCTAGACAAGCCCGACCACTTCTCACTCACTAGCTCCTCTCGCTGTGAGTCATTCCTAAAAGCTCCATCGCCCTAAAACCAAGAGAGAAACGGATTTCGGAGGACGGGCGTCGATTATCACCGGGATTTGTCAGCGCTTGTCACTCCACACGGCCCCGGTTGACGCCAGGTCGATCATTGCCATTCCACAGCTTCAACACGGGCGCATCAAGCAACATGAACAAGATTAACAAGATTATGCTTTTATGTTGCTGCTGCTGACTCAAAAGATATATCATTAACTCATCCTCTCCTTGCTTTCATAACTAATCTGGATTCTTGGGCCAAAACAACGGTTAATATCGGCTCCGTCATGACCAACTCAACCCTCCCTGCCCAACGCGACGACCCGTGAAGCCTTTGGACACGACTTGATACCATCCAAAGGAAGATTTACACGGCTGGCCGAAGAAACATGCGCTCAGTAATGTTCCACGGTCACATAATCCCCATGATTATCCTTCCAACTTGGCTTGACAACCCTTCCCATTGTCCCTTGAATGCATAGTTTCGCATCATCCTCACATGCCATCACTTCGTCATCGTAGGGCCTGACGATATCTTACCGCCGGAACCTCTCACTTGTAAGAGAAGAGATTCTACTCAAACCTCAGCAGGATAGTATCCGGCAGACTCGCTAGGGCCACATTCACGTCGTGGAAATAAGATGCGCATAAATGTTCTCGCAATATGTTCCATTTTCAGGCCGCTGCGCCAGCGGTGGTGCTCACGCTGTACTTGCCGAGAAACTCGGGGTCGTTGCCAATCTCTTCCTTGACCTGTAGAGCTGTTAGTCTGGTCAAACAGAGGATACTTTGTGTGAGTGACTTACAATGTCCAATCCGCCGACGAGTTCACCATCGATCCAGAGCTGGGGGTATGTTGGCCAGTCGGCAAACTCCTTGAGTCCCTGTCGAACCTCATCGTCGGCCAGAATGTTGAAGAAACCGTACTTGACTGAGTTGTCGCGCAGAAGACCAACCATCTGGCGCGAAAAGCCGCATTGAGGCGAACTGGGAGTACCCTTCATGAAGAGCATCACGGGCGCAGCCTTGACAAGGTCGCCAAGACGCTTAAAGAGCTCCTCCTTCTTCTTTTCGGGATCCTCCTCCTCTGCAGCGGCGGTGTTGTCGACGTCCATACCGTTGGGGGCATCAGCAGCCGCTGCGCCCTCTCCCGACTGCTTCGCTTGCGTCTCGATGGCGGTCCGGACCTTGACGGCGCTGCTGCCGCTAACAGTCTCGACGACCTGACCGTTTCTCAGCAGGACGAGGAATGGGACGGCGGTAACATCGTAGGTCTCGCTGAGGTCGCTCAGCTCTTCGGCATTGATAGACACCCACTTTGTGGCAGGAGGCTCGGTGACGGGATATTCGGAGGCGAGTGTCGACAGGACGGTGGCCATCTGGGCGCAGGGCGCGGCCCAAGGAGCGTGGAACGAGACGATAACCAGAGTAGTGGGGGGGACAGAGGCGAGCAGCTGCTCCCACTGAGGGATGCTGGTGACTTCGGTGATGGTGGACATGGCGGCGGTTGAGGACTATGGAATTAGATGGTGTATCAGGGTTTAGATCTGATAAGGAAAAATGGACGGAATGTGGTTGGAAGTTGGAGTTTTGGCGTCGATCCACGCCCGAGTCAAGCGGCGTCAAAAGGGCAGGCAGGTTTGTAAGGTACTGTAGAATTTTGGCGGGGTACCGACTCGAGTGGCGCCGAGGGGCAATTCCTCACCCAGCAGAAGAGGTGCGAATTCTCATGCTGCACTTGCGTCATTTCGTTTGGCTGGCCGTCTTCCCCTGCGACCGACCGAGTGCCGGCCCAGAGTGCGAACTCGGCACGCGGTTCAAGGAAAAAGTAAGACACCAATACCAAGGCCGCCTTATATGAGCCTTATTAAAAATTCTAAAATAATCTATAAAATATTTATAGAGCATTAATTATTATTATCATATATTTTCTTAATTCTTTTTATATTTTAGGTAGATTATTTCCTCATAGAATTAGAGTCTTCCCTCAGAGTTAGAGGTACTTTGCCCTTTTGGTGCCTCATCTTTTTCTTGGACCGTATGCCCGGTTAGATGCATCAGACCGCATATCCCGCCTACATGAATATCCCTCTCAGCTCACCGCGTAGGTACCTGCCCTGTACTCGGCCAAGCCCCTCCACCAGCTGTCCAGCTGTTGGGCGCCAAAAGGAACCTGGCAGATGGAGCTACCTACATCATCAGCCACACGCTGCACTCCACGAGTTGGCAGTAACCCACTTCTCTCTGAGTGACTCTCTCCCACCGAGTTCCAGTTCCAGCTTCGAAACTCTGTCCCGACTCCTGGCATACCTTCAGCGATTCCCCCACCGCTGTATGACTTCAGGTATCTAGGGGCGCTCTTCCTTGAAGCTTCATCCTCCATCTCCGGTTGCTCCGTGTCCGGAATCCCACCGCCTCTTTCCCGCCCGCTTTGTCCAGCTCTCGCCGTGTGGAGTTGCTCGCCGCAGCAACGGTGTCAACGTCACCCCCAACCCCCGTCATCCAAACTCGTCCGTCAGCTCGCGGCTTCAACCTTCTCTCATCACCTAACCCTCAACCCTCACAACCATGGCTTCCTTAAACCTCTCGATAAATGGCCCGTCCATAAAGAGCAGCTACAATGGCGTCGTCAACGGACCCCCGCCTTCATCCGATTCTCCCACCTATGCTCACTGGGCCCTGTTCTCCGTCCAAGCCCCTCTCCTGAATGCCTTCCAGGACAGTGGCGCCAAGGAGAGCATCCTCAAGGTCCAAGGCACCGGCGGTACGGCACACTTCACAGACACCTCCCCGAGCCCCCGTTCGCTAACACAACTACAGACGGTGAGCTCGCTGACCTGATTGAGGACTTCAGCGAGGGTCGCATCCAGTTCGCATTCGCCAAGGTCAAGGACCCCAACAGCGGTCTACCCAAGAGCATCCTGATCGCCTGGTGTGGAGGAGGTGTCCCCGAACGAACCAAGGGCTACTTCACCAGCCACCTGGCCGCCGTCTCCAAGGTCCTCCACGGATACCACGTCCAGATCACAGCTCGCTCCGAGAGCGATCTCGAAATCGACTCAATCATGCAAAAGGTGGCCGATGCATCCGGCGCCAAGTACTCGGCAGGAAGCTCTGGTGCCCCTCGTGCCGTTGCTCCCCCGCCCGTCAAGTCGAAGCCCGTGTTCACCCCAACTACATCGAGCCGTGTCAACCCCCTCGTCGCTGCTCGGTCCAGGAAGGATGAGAACGTCGATGCCGATGGCTGGGGCGCTGATGCTCCCCCTGTCACCAGGACTCAGCTTGAGAAGGTCGAGTCGGCTTATAAGCCCACCAAGGTCAACATGGCCCACCTCAGCCAGCAGCCTACAGCAACGACCAGTGGCGACGCCCCCGTGAAGAGGAATGAGGCTCCCGCCGATGTGGTCAAGGGCGGTTACCAACCGATTGGCAAGGTCGATATCGCCGCTATTCGTGCCCAAGCTCAAAAACAGGAGGACGACCGCCCGACTCCTGTGAAGGGAGCCTATGAGCCCATTGGAAAGGTTGACATTGCCGCCATCCGAGCCAAGGCGCAAAAGCCTGCTGCTGGAGATGCAGAGGCCGAGGAACAAGAGTCGCGGCCGGTCTCTGAGCGCATGACTGCCTTTTCCCAGCCTGCCCAGTCTGAGCGTCTTACATCGCTTCCCAAGCCCAAGGTCGCCAACAAGTTCGGAGGTGCCTCGAGCTTCTCGGGAACCAAGGCTCCCGCACCTGGTGGACTGGGCTTTGGAGCACCCGCTGCCCCCAAGGCTGCCCCTGTCGGTGCTGCCAGCCGTACATTTGCGGACCAGGGAGGCAAGACCCCCGCTCAGCTTTGGGCCGAGCGAAAGGCCAAGGAGAGGGGAACTGATGTCGCCAGCGTAACCGCCGCCACCGTCAGCACCCCACCCGTCCAGCCTCAGAAGAGTGGAAGCGAGTGGAAGAGCGGCTACAGTGGAAAGAGCTGGGCCCCCGTCCAGACTGGAGATTACGGCCGTGGCATCCCTGGACAAGTGAGCCAGGACAACACTGGTGAGGATCAAGGCCAGGATGCGCCAGGATCTCCTTCAGGCGGTGTGTCTGCTCTACGAGATCGATTCAAGGACACGGCTCCTATCAGCGCCGGCACTCCTCCCGTGCACCGTGCTGCAGAGGAAGAGGCCGCGCCGCCACCTGTCCCCGATAACTCTCGACCATCTGGCGGCTTTGCCCTTCCAGGTCTGCCCAGCCGACCTGCTCCTGCAGACGAGCAAGAAGACGAGCGAGAGGATCCTTCGGCGTATCAGACAGCTGCTGAGCGAGAACGATCTCCCTCACCTCCTCGTGTCGCTGTTCCTGTCAGCCGTGGACCAGTGCCTCCCGTTGGAACTCCTCCTGAGCAACGTGCGCCTCCACCTATCCCTCCCAGCCAGATTGATGTGCCCAAGGAGGAGGATCTGGCCAGTGACAAGGAGGTTTCTTCCACAGCCCGGATTGCTGGCGGTGTGGCAGGTGGCATTGCCGTTGGGGCTGTAGCCGGTGCCGGCGCCGTGGCTGCCGCGCACGCATTGGAGCGGGAGCCCTCACCAGAACCCGAGCCTGAGCCCGAGTCCGTTCGTGCTCCCGCTCCTGCTCCTGTGGCCCCTGCACAGCCCGCTGAGGAGGCTCAGGGCGGTTACCGTGCTGTGATCCAGTACGACTACGAGAAGGCCGAGGACAACGAAATCGATCTGGTTGAGGGAGAGTATGTGACAAACATCGAGATGGTGGATGATGATTGGTGGATGGGCACCAACTCGCGAGGCGAGAGCGGTCTCTTCCCTAGCAATTACGTCGAGGTGGTCGAAGATGACGAGCCGGCTGCTGCCGCACCACCTCCTCCCCCCGCCCCGGCGGCTGAGCCCGAGCCCGAGCCTCCGGCGCCTGCTGCCGCTCCGGCTGCCGCCGGACCCACGGCCACTGCGCTGTATGATTACGAGGCCGCGGAAGATAACGGTACGTGGTCTTATTCTTTACTTTTGACACAAACTAACACTATGAATAGAGCTGAGCTTCCCCGAGGACGCCACTATTACCAACCTGGAGTTCCCCGACGAGGACTGGTGGTTCGGACACTATGGTGGACAGGCAGGGCTCTTCCCCGCCAACTACGTGCAGCTTGACCAGTAAATTTGTGATGTGGGCGGTATAGCAGTCATCAAACACAATGGGGGGAGAACATTCAGGAGAGGGAAAAGCATGTGGTGATGACATGGTAAAAATAAGCAAGCAAATCAGTTCTCATGCAAAAGGCATTTTCCAGAGCAGTCTTCTCATGGCAAGTTCAGATGCAGTGAATGAACATTGTTCGCAAGGTAACGGACAGGTATGAACTGAACAATTGGTATTTAAATGAGCTTGCTTCCATAAGCTCTACAGTGATGGATACGTTTCTCAGGATTGACTCCTAGTTTCATTAACCAAGCAAGGATTGATTGTGCGTCGCATCTTGCATATCTCCCGTGGTTCTCTCCTCCCTTCTCTTCACCATCCAATCCACCATTGTCGCAAAAGGTATATACCAAGAAGGAAAGCGGGTATTCGTGACGGCATTTCCAAGACGAGTCGCGCGTGTTGCGTACGTAAAACGGAGTTATTGGCATTGTATAATAGCAAATCCTTGGGTAATTGGTTTGACTTGTACTCGTGGGCAGGTTGTATTTAAAAGAGACAATCGCAACATTCAAAACTAGACGAAGGCGACAAGGGTCAGCGAGGCCTATGCGTTGGGGCAATGGGGTTGAGAGGCGCAGCCGCACAGCACACACAGTTGGGCAGCCTGCGCGCTGTTACTGCAAACCCCCCGGGTACAACTCACCAGCATTCACAGCCTTCTTCGCACACGCAGCAACAGCAGAGCGCCGCGAGACAGGCTGTCAAGCAATTACCGCCGCCCTTCCCACCGCCTTGCTGCTGGGGAGGAGGTGCTTGCTGGTACTGCATGGGAGGCTGGCCCTGGGGCGGGCCATAGTATTGACCTTGAGGGGGACCATACTGGCCCTGGGGAGGACCGTACTGGCCTTGCGGGGGACCGTAGGACTGCGAGGGAACAAGTCAGCGTGATGCGACTCGATGGTTTGTGTTTGTCGTCGGGCCGCTTACGGGATTGGGCTGTTGAGGATAACCACCGCCACCACCACCACCGCCGCCATAGTATTCTTGGGCAGACATGATGAATGCGATTTACTGAGGATAATTTAGATGAATGCGCCAGAGGGAGGTGCGAGATTGTCGCGATGCTGATGCGCAAAGAAGCGATAAGTACAAAGAGCACAAGAAGAGGCTAAGAAAGAAAGCAAGGGCGCGTAGCCGGATCTAAAAAGCTTCGAATCGAGGTCACGGGCAAACCTCAGCTTGCGCAAAAGAAGGAAGGCATTGGCCACTCATCGAGCGGAGATAAATCCGGCCACACCCAGACCCCGGAGAGGGAAGCTCCCCCCCGATGACGGGGCCTGGAGCTAGCATCGGCCAATCCGGAGCTGATGCTCTAGCGGGGCTGTGACCCATGATGGGTAAGACGGCAGGAGGGAGGAGAATGCTGTGGCTTGGGTCTCAGTTGGCATGATGATGATATTCCTGTCGATTCTGGATACCACACTCTCAGAACAGGAGTGCAGAAACGGACAATTCTTTTTCGCTATTATTACGAAAAATCGTATACTCTACCTACACGCTGCCAAGTGCATTGGAATATGCAGCCTCTGACACATTCCTAACTTTTGTCATGACGCCGCTGTTCCACATTCACAGCCACAGTCGACCAGCTGGTCCAGTATAGAAAGCTTGGCTGGCCCATGACGAATCTGTTTTGCCTCTCTCGTCAGGCGTGTAACTTCAACAAAAGAGTAAAAATCCTGAGAGACAGTCGGGCTGACCGTGCCGTTCTTACCGAACAGCCCACTTGACTACCCCAACCCATTTTCCCTTCCCCCTTGTTAGCCGATCTTTCTCCCCAGAGCCGCCATTCGCCAGGTTTATGATGAGGCCGGGGGGAGATGCAAGGTTCGAGGTCAGCCAATGATTGGTCTATGGTACACAGATGCGACAAAGTGAATGACTTAAAAACGCCGGCACCTTGGGCTGTCTCTTTGGGGGGCCATGCGCATAATTAAGTCACCCAGGTACACAATACATGTTCCAAGGAATTGACTGGGTTAGATCCTCACTCTTTCTATTGTCTTCCGTGTTGGGGAATAACGTGTCGTGTTGTCACGTGACTACCCTGAGCCTCAACACAGACCCTCCATCCAGCAGTAGGCACGAGAATCAAGATGAATCAAGATCAGTATAATCACGAATCCAGGTAGTTGTGTTCAAGATGGCCGCAGTAACGGGCACGAACACTGGCAATCCACCGAATGGTGCCAACTTTGGATGTATCTCTATACCTCTCACGTACTCAAATTCAATCAAGATTCCATCCACTCAGCCTCTTCTCCCAGCCTCAGGGTCTCGACATCAACACCGAGGTACCCGGAAGCTCATTTACGCCACGAGTACAGGTTGTACTTTCATTCATCAGTAGAAGAATCTGGGCGTTCTCTCCTGGGCGTACTCTCCTCTAAACAGGCGCTCTCTTTTGAACGAGCACCCCCCTCGTCCCTCCGACACCAACCGAGGGGCTTCTCGAGTGCCGAGTCTCGTTGGTATTTCTTTTCGTCGCTCCCTCTCTCCCTCCTACAATCACAGCATAGTCACTGAATCACCCAAACCCCCGTCAACTAATCACAATACTCCCCGCTTGCTTCCATTCACCTGCATTGCTCCCTTGCGTTTTCAGCAGTGGTTGCTCTCACAAACAGTCCCCCGCAAGGGGACCTGTTTATCGTTCCCGGTCGCTTTCTTCCTCTGTGAGGATCGAGCATCTCCTCTTTCCCTCCTCCACTTCATCGCTTCTACCGGTGGGCAGCCTCTTGCTCCATCGCCCTTTCCAAATTTGCTACGCCTATCAGGCTCTTCTTCTTCTATCCTATTTCTCTCCCACTATACTTTGGTGTTTCTACCGTCCCAGATTCATTCTATTCTATTCTCTCCGTTGTCAACATCTCTACCTAGTATTGATCGCCTCTCGCTACCCATGGCTCCCTCACGAACCATGGGGGAGGACACTTCCGAGGTCGTCAACTCCCCTGCTGACACAATCATCATGGACATGGAGCTCGACCGACAATCGTCGCACATCGTAGAAGCTGCCACTGATGGCCCCTTGGATCCAGAGTGGGGGGAGTTGGTATCTCCTATGCTGCATGCTACTTGGACCTCGACCACGACCGCCATGGCCAAGTGCGACTTCTGCCAGCGTGGCAGCCGAGGAACTCTTCAGCAGTGTCGCGATTGTGGTCTTTCCATTTGCCAAGAGTGCTTTGACGCCGGGCGACTGGATCATCGTCACCAACTCGATGCCGACCGTGTTGATTGGAATCAGCACAACAAGAGTGGTCGACCGTTGAAGAATAGGGCCTCCAGAGCGAGACCAAGATTCGCCAGTTCTTCGGCAGCTGTCTCAGCGGGAACCTCAGCAGCGACACAGTCTCAAGAGAGAGGACAGTTCGGGGGAGTTGCTCCTCGCGATACAGCATCGCCATCGAACTCCGCATCCTCATCCTCTACCCCCGAAAGATCCAGTATTGGAGAGAGGTTTGATCACACTCCTCGGGGTGAGCGTGGTGGGTCTGTCACCATTAGGGACTACCAGGGGAGCAATGGATACGCCCATATCCAGCCTCATGTTTCGTCTGCTATCGAACAGGTACTGCCAGAGATGCGTCGAGTCTTCGTGTGGCATTCAACTAACCACCATCTAGACAGAGACAGAGAATAATTGGAATTATCAATTCAGCCAACTACCGGGTCAACACCGAGCGTATCTTAATGGTTCTTCCAGTTATCACGACGTTGCTCTCGCAAGCAGCAAGGTACTTGCAGTGGTACCTTGACTTGTATTCAGAATCTATTCAACTAACAACGCACCAGGACCCATCCTCATGGAACAATGCTTTCAGCCAACCTCCGGGTCAACATCAACAGGATCATCGGGGTTCTTCTGCCTACCATGGCTCCGCTCCCGCAACTGCTGAGGTACTTGCAGAGATACCTTGACTTGCATACGACATTCTCAACTGACATTTTCCCAGAACCCAAACTCGTGGAACGACATGTTTGACCAGCCCCAAACTGGACACCAGTATGATCAAATGCAGTCTTCCCAGAATGGCGTTGCTTCCTCGGCGTATCCTGTCAACCAGCCTGCGTATCATGACCACCAGCAGTCCACGGCCAACCTTCCGGTGCCCTCGCACCAGACTTCGTCCAGCAGCTGGCAACCACATGGCTCCCCATACACGCCTGCCTCGGGATCTGGCCTGTATTACCCGGACCTCTCCAACTATGCTCTTGTTTCTATAGCTGTGGCCCCAGCATCGTTTCCACAGTCCCCCAGTCAGGTACGCTCTACTCCAAGAGTCTTGTCTGACATGAGCCCTGACATGAGCCTTGACATGAGCATGCCATTTTTCATGTCCCCTTACGCTCTGCAGCACGAGCCAGCAGGACCTCCACGGCGATATGAGGACTATTTTGATCTCCATTAATCCGGGGTGGCATTATCTCAAGGCCCGGGCGCGGACCAGCCCGTCACGAACCATCTAGCCTATCGCCTGCCTTTGGTTCATACACTCGAGGGGAGTGAGGACGATGGCCGTGATACTGGCTCCTCGAGGCTCTTTCTATGAGTGTCGCCAAACTAGGAAGGACGGAAATGAGTGGATGGGTTGCTAATAACGACTCTGAGGGCAGGATACCTCAGACCAGGATACTCTTGGTCAAGGCAGCTGATTATCAGCATCATCACATGTATTCTACCTCTCTAGTTTACTTTCCATCTCTCTGTCTCTGATTGGGTCTCCAAGAGTCAACCTTAACTCTCACTCGAATAGACTCAATTTCAACCAACTCACATGCTACACCAGCAAATGTCGTCACGTAAAAAGTAAAATCACGTATTCTTTTGATACCGCGCTGCAACTGCAGCCCAAAAAAAAGAAAACCTTATACAGGACATGATGGAGATGGCATCCGCTGCTTCAAATCATTAAGAGCATGGGGACTAGCTGCAATCTCATCCCTTTTGGTTCCCAGTTCCATCCCGACCATGATCATCATCGTTGTCATGAAGCAATAACCCACAAACCCAACTCCACGGTTTCACTTTCTTCCCCCCCCCTTACTCGTCGTCGCCCTGAGGCTCCTCCACCTCTTCCTCATCGTCCTCGTCGAAGCTGCCGGCAGGCACCTCGTACAGGCGGAGGATGGACTTGTTGGGGTCCTTGACCAGGACGAACTTGGCCTCCTGGTCGGGGCTGCTGAGGCACATGTCGACAATGGTGCGCACGATACCCCAACCGTTGTTGAGGGACAGGTTCATCTGGTTGGCAAAGTCGCGGGGCTTCCAGCCGACAACGCCCAGGACGACGTGCTTGTCGTTGGAGCGGGGGTTCAGACGAGAGACGAAACTGTCATCAATGTCAGTAAAGGGTGTTTCAAGAAAAGGGCCAGAGTAACATACCCAAGCTTCATAAAGTCGGCCTTGGCCAGGATGCTCTGCACCGTCCATCGGGCGAGCTTGCAGCTGTTGTTCTTCATCTCGGTGGCCACGACGGCACCGCGCTGGGTCACGAGCTTGCTTCGCCAGTCGAGGGCGCCGCCGCTGCCCTGGGCCTTGCTGTCGAACTCGTTGAGGGCGTGGATGCTGACGAGCTGGTCGTCGCCGCTGATGGCGTTCTTCTGCACCGCGTCCACCTCGGTTCGCACGATCAGGTGGACGGGCTCCTCCTCGTTGGTCGACAGGTCGAACCGCCTGTACTTGTAGGCCTTGCTGGCAGGGGGGTCGGTGTCCTCGGAGGAGTTGTAGAAGGGGTTGGCGTGGGCCATGGTGGCCTTGGACGAGTCGCTCTCGTGGACGACCTGGTTGGCAAAGTTGTGGTTGATGTAGGTGGCCTCCTCGGCGAGGGCGTTGGGCTGGTTGATGGTGTCCTTGCTGCCGTCGGCGGCATCCAGGGGAGCGTCGATGGCGTTCTCGTTGACCGTCACCATGTCGAGAGCGGCATTATCGCGCTTGTCCAGGAAGACCTTGTTGCCGTGTCGAGAAATGACAATATCCCAGGGGTACACGGAGCGGGTCGCGCACATGAGCATGGAGAGGATGCTGTCGGTGGCAAAGATGGTGGCCTCGTCCTTCTCGGCGAGCTCCTGGATAACGGGATCGGAAGAGGTGGTGACGTTGTAGGCGGCTCGGTCGATAGGTGTGAGCTTCCTCTCGGCACCCTTGACGGGCTGCTTGTCGTAGGAGCGGTCGTAGTAGTAGAGGAAACCGTAGTCGTCGATATCCTCGCCGTCGTCGGTGTCGAGGTTCAGCTTGGCCAGGCGGTTAAAGTCAATCTCCTCAAGCAGCTTCCATTCGGCCTTGACGTTGATGCTGGCATCGCGGTTGCGAGCAGGCTTGTCATAATCCTTCCAGCCGAAGCGGCGACCACGAGCGCCAGTGTTGGACCGGCCGCCCCGGTCGTAGCCTCCGTAGCCCTGTCGGCCACCGGCGCCGGTCCTCTGGAGCTGGGTCCGTCCGCCTCGGGCGCCGCCGGCCTGGCCTTGGCCACGGCCACGGCCGCGGGTGAAGACAGCGCCGCGGCCGTATCTTGTCTTGGTCGAGTCTCGGACGTTGCTGACGACGGAGAAGGTGGATTCGTCCTCGGCGGGAGGAGCATTGAAGGTGATGGCGTGGCTGGAGCCGTAAACTTGCTGATCTGTATGACATATAAGCCATGATTCCATCCAAGACTGAGAATAACAGCCTACCTCTAAAGTTCCTGTTGTACTGCGCTCGTCCACCACGCTCACGGTCCTTGCCCTCGGCAGTCCAGTCAGCCATGCGGCCCAGCTTGTCACCCTTGGAGAAGGGCGCATAGGGCACGCCATTGAGGGTGGTCTCGGTGGTGACCGAGGGACCCCATCCGTCGCCGGGGGGGCAGCTTTCGGAGATCTTGACGTAGTCGAGAGAGTCGCCCATCTTGAATGATTATTTTCGATGGAGGTCGAGAACGGAGGGTGGGGGAGGGGAGTTGGGTCGCTCGGTTCGAGGCGATGCTTGAATTTGGACTTTGACGATGAATTTGTGGTGGGGTGGAGGGCCTTCAGTGTGGGGCACGAAAAAAAATCACAAGCCCCGCGTTGTGTGCGCTTCAGCCACATCAAGCCACAGTTGGCTTCGAGAATAGCATCAGAAGAGTCGAGTATATATATCTTTGAACACCAATCTCCTCCATCTCATCCCATCCTCAGGCAAATTAACATGGTATCACCGCACCTTAGCACCGCCATAAAACATATCAAGAATATAACCCGATTATCAACAACCAACCAACACATCTATCCGCACATCACCGTGTCCTTACCTCCGAGCACACTATCCATAGCATCTCGCACCTCAAACTCCTCCATCACGGCTCCAAAACTATGCCATCGGGTCAGCATCTTCCAAGGAGTCACCACACTAGAATCGACTTACCCGTAGCACCTCACCTTTCGGACAAGCTCCTCTCCGAGCTTCCGAAAGTCCTCCGCCGAGAGCTCCATCACCTTGGGGTGGGACATGACCATAACCCACGCCATGATGGGAGTCACTTCACCATCCAGATCCAATCTCTTGCTGAGATTTAGTAGAGTTGCAAGGTCGGCCCTCGGCACCTCCCATGTCTTTTGGTTTAGCTCGCTGCCTAACGGAACGTGAGTTTTCCCAAATGGACAGCCAAGCATCGAGTCTGGGGACGGGCCGGGGGGGCACGATGCCATAAGTGCATGGCCACATGGTTCTCCGTCATGCTCGGCGGATCTCTCGACCATGTACTGGATATGTGTCATGCAAGGTCTCTCGAGGCTGCAGACTGTTAGCCAGCTGGTCTTATATCGTGACTTGCCAAAGTACACGAAACTCGCATGGGTTCATACGGGAGTATCATTGGGAAGTCTTCGAAGAGGACTTATCGTACGTTAAAACGAAATCAATGCCTGCCTGCTCCATGTCAGCACCTCCCCGATTTAGGGTGTGATGCGTGTCATGCTGTTGCTGGCCAGACGTATTGCCTTGGTTGACGGCCAAAGGCAGCTGGATCGGTGAAGAAACCGACGGTGCAGTTGACCGCGAGGTCAGGGGAGTAGACGAACCAGGGCCTTGGCTCGTAGAGCTCCCTGCAGCGTATGGGCTGCCATAGTGAAGTCCAGCCTGGGTCAAGAGGTCCCGCAGACGCTTGTTCTCGTCGGCTAGCCTCTCTCGGTCCAGAGACACGTTGCTAAAGACCTCTTTGAGCCTGAGCACTTCATCCTCTAGTGCCTTGATGTAGAGCTCTTTTCTCTCTCGGTGAGTTCTAGAAGGTGAGATACAAAGTTAGGTGTGGGTTTTACACTGGGCTCGGTCAACATACCGCTGAGCCTGCCTGTTTAGTTCTTGGCGTCTTGTGAGAGCAGGTTTACTATTCGGCTTAGGTCCACGCTTCTTGGGCGGGTTCCCCTCTAAGAGCGCGTGCTATTAGACTCGGGAAGGATCACGTCAGATGAAATCACTCAGATGCTTACCACGCGTTGTCCTCTTGTCGGTAAGGTTCTTGTAAAAGTCTGGATCTAGAGTAGAGCCCCCAGTCCTGTCATCCTCTGAGCTCGGGGCCGCTCGCTCCGGTGACAAGGATGAGGAAAGGTCGCGCTCCGTTACTCCAAGATGGGAGTTGAAGGTCGCCATGCTTGGTCACGTCTGAGTGATGAGACTCGTAATCCTTTGAGATGGCTGAGGAATTGGTCAGTTTTGAAGAGCTGATGGAAGCCAGCGGCTGACGAAAGAGCCGTGGCTTGGTCATCTATGGTCAGAGCCGGAGATACTGACTGTGTCGTCACTGGTGACTAATTCCAATTCCCGAAATGCGGTATGCCCCGAGGGCACAGCCCGGTGCGGAGGAAGCTAAGAAGTCAACCCTGAAGTATGTGCTGCAAGAGTTGACAGATGCAAGGTACTGGAAGCGATGGCTCAATGGTATATGGCTGGGTTGATGCGATGATTTGAGAAAGATGCTGGTTGCTCGGGAGAACCGATGATTGTGTCGGGAGTTCTAGAACCTCAGGCAGACGCTTGGGAATGGGGAGGCCGTCGATGGCTTAGTAAGGTCGAGTCTGATTCGCCAAGGAGGAGCTTCCGCCCAAAGTAAGCCGGAGTTGGCTGAGATGGGCGTGCCTGAGGCGTTGATGATGGTGCACAACCAGCCAAATGTGCTTATCGGATGGATGTAGACGGGATAAAGGGACACTGCATCACACAGGTCGGTCCCTTCACAAGCAGTTTACGATAATATTGTTCAAGTTGTAAGGGTTGAGCGAGTTCTGTGGCTCGTCTCAGATGATCAATGCAAATCCCCGCATTCTCCGCCCTTAAACTCCGACAGGTGCAACTTGTACTTCTCTATCACGCCTAAACCTGATGCGGAAAACAGATATTGGCATCCGCCTTCACATAAACTAATCATGGGTTTCACCGAAAAAATCACTGGGCGTCGAAAGAAATGCATCGGGTTCAAGAAACAGGGTTCCAAAAAGCCATACCTGCGTACAAGCCCCGTTGCCGAATTCCTGGGCGATAGGGTAGGCCTCACTCGCCTCCCGGGTATTTATGGGGACGCTGCGCCAGGGGGGCTTCAGGAACGTGTTGTGACGTTGCCACCTCGACCTGGGCTGGCGAGATAAGACAGTCAACTGCTGTGCAAGACACGGATGAGACAGGTCTGAGGCTGTATCGGGTGTTGAGTTGACATGTGCCTGTCAGTATCAGTGTCAATCAGAGAGACGTCTCGCCCTTCAGCTGAGGCCATCAACCAGCCAATGATACACTCCGCGAGACGGCTTCTTCGGGAATGAATGTCGTCATCCATTTACACTTGCAAGACAAGTAGAACCTCTAAAAGATTCAGGCGCCGTCGAGTCACTACACTACAATCAATGATTCTTCCCACGACGATGCGTGAATAGAAGGCTCCGGCTGGATTGCTGTAATGGCCCAAAGCAGCAGCACCTTACGCAACCACATGCGAGGCATCGTCCTGACAGCCCCATGGGTTCTGTATCTCTTCTTGGCCGATACCGTTCTCTCACTTTTGCTGCCGCTGAAACTCTTCTCCCCTCGATTCGTCTACGACGCCTCGTCCCAGGTTGCCCGGTCTGTATGGGCATGCATACAGCTCATCTTCACACGCGCCAACGGAGCGCACATTTCAATCTCTGGTGATGCCCTACCTCGCGGAGAGTCAGCCATTGTTGTGTCCAACCATGTCGCCTGGTCCGACTTCTATCTTATCCAGGCCCTGGCTATGAAGGCAGGCATGCTTGGCCGGTGTCGCTACTTTGCCAAGGCTCAGCTGCGCTTTGTTCCCTTTCTTGGATGGGGCCTCTGGGCCATGGGTATGCCGCTGGTGAGCCGCAACTGGCTCCGAGACAAGAGCGAGCTTGATCACGTCTTTTCCAATATGATCCAGAAGGCCTTTCCGACATGTAAGCCCATCGAATCGAGTGTTGGCTCGTCGATCGTCGTAGATGAAACTAACTCCATAACCCAGGGCTGATCAGTTTCAGCGAGGGCACCCGCTTCACTCCGGCCAAGTACCAGGAGTCGATCGACTTTTGCAAACTGGCAAATCGGCGGCAGCCCAGGAATCTGCTCTACCCACGCACCAAGGGCTTCATTGCTACGGTCCAGCACCTCCGACAGGCGCCACACGTCAAAGCCGTCTACGACTTGACCATTGCTTATCAGCATCAAGGGACCTTCCAGAGGGCGCCCTCCATGTGGGAGACGTTGAGCACACCAGGACTCAGCGAACAGGGTGGGTACAAGTTCCACGTGCATGTTCGACGTTTCCCCATTGAGTCGCTGCCGGCAAAGGATGAGGAGCTGGCGGCATGGCTCGAGGAGCTGTGGATGGAGAAGGGGAAGATCCTCGAGGCGCAGGAGGAGCAATGGCTGGACCGGTAAATCAATACGAACAACATGAACAATATCATCACCTCAATCGTCTGTTGTCATGCCACATGCAAGCAAGAGCTTGTTTCCAAACACCAGAGCAGAGTGGACGTGATCTGGAATGACAGGGATCATGACTTAGCTACCCGGGAGACGGACAGAGCGGTTCTCTCTTTTGTCATCATTGCTGCATGAATGTCTCGAGCGGATGGTGGGAGGGAATGGAATGGCTGACCGCAAAGAGGCGTCGATTCGCTACAGGGTGCAGACGGGCGTCATTGGGGGCGCCATAAGAGACGGGCGTTATAGTCGGAAGTGGCCAGAGCTGCAGGGCATGTGACGGAGGCAATCCCTCCAGAAAGCCGGTGATGAGGCGCATTGTTTGGAGACGACCGGCAGTTGATGTGGATGGATGCATGGAAGTCAAGGTGGGCAAGGTACAGCAGACCAAAGACAAGGCAAGGGACTCTCTCTGCTACCCTGCAACCCTGGAGACGGGCCCCAAGGTCCCGAGCGCGGCCTGGGATAGATGGGAGATGGTGGAGAGTGGTGCAATGTTGGTGATGGTTGCGCATCTGGGCTGGTCAGGGCGACAGGCGACAGGCGGGAGGGCTAGACAAGTGCGCGCCTGAGTAAGCAAGCCAGTCAAGAAACAGTCAAAGTCTGGGGGCGGGAGGGGAAACAGCACCCAGATCAGCTCATTGCTGCAGTAAACCCATCACTCTGATCCGAGCGTATAGTCCAGATCGGGAGTCTGAGCAGCTGGTGACCACCAGAGGGGAGAAGCACGACCAAAGGCAAGACGGCGGTGAGTCTGGAGAGGAATAACAGCGTGACTCACGAAGCCATCCATGTCCGTGATCTCAAGAGGTACTATGTAGGTACCCAATAACAAGACAGGTCAGGCCAACCAGTCGTTCGACCGGGAACGGGGACGGAGACGGAGACGGCATAAACAACTTATGCAGCAACCACTTGGGGGAGGAGGGGGAGGGGGGAAACAAAACAATACCTACCCATGGTTGCGTTGCGTTGTATTGACCGGCACCTGGAACCTGGCACATCCATTGCACCACCACGCGTAGATGGAAGGGAGGGAGGCAGCAAGAACCCGCGGAGGCCAAAAGCAAGCAATGAGGCAAGCAACACCAGACATAGAGGGGGTTTCAATGCGAAGGGGGCAATGGGAATTGCATGAGAGAAGAGGGACCCGGCTGATGAGCGGGTTCAATGTCTTCTTCCAATTGGTAGCTGAAGGTTGACGTCGTTATGGCATGAAGAACTCATTTGGAGCTCGCTAGCATTAGAGTATCACGGAATCTCCATTACCTACATCCAGCACACCCAAAAGCCACCGGCAGCGAGCTAGGGATAAATCAAATGCGGCTTGACGAAAGATGCCTGTCTCGCCATGTCCGGGCCGTCTCCGCGAGACGCCCGCTCGTCGGCCGGTGGCTCAACCCATGGTCCCAAGTTCGGGGCAACGGTCATTGGAGGCGGTCGGCGACGGAGGGTAAACTTGGGGGTTGAGGACTGCTGTAGCTTGGTTATCTACCCAGACCCAGCAGCAGCAGCAGCCCCAAGGTACAAGCACCAAGTAGGGTGAGACTGTTGCAGTATTGGTGACATTGGGTCGTCGATTGGTGGGGGAGAGTGCAGATGCGGCCACAGAAGGCGGAGAGGGGGAGAAACCAGAAGGGATCATCAGTTTTTTGCACTCCCTCGTGTTTCCGTCCTGCAGCCCCGACGAGGCACCTGATGGCAAAACCTTTTCCTGTCAGGTCCTTTGACGGAGCAGATCGTGGCTGCGCTTCCTTCCCGTGGTGTATGTAATGTACTGTACTGTATGCTGTGGCACATTGCACATGAGATGGTTCCATCCACGGGTTAGGGAGTCTAGGCGTGGACCATTTGGGCATGGAATCTCGATCGTCACGGACAAAGGAGTCCTCTTACAGTGCGTGAGGCACGTGGGGGTGAAGCAATGCCTCGTCCATCTGCGCTGTCTTTTCTCTTCTGATGGAACCTCTCTTGCATTGGATGATAGAATCAAGAAGAATCCTCAGGGTTGCGAGCAAGTATTGAGGTTAATAACAGAAAAGACAAAAACAAACATGGGAAGGGGGAGGGGGTTGGGTAAACATCGGGGTCCTGCCTGTCGTGTCCTGGGCCCATTCTCTTGTTGTCTGAAACGTTGACACAATGGAGAAACACTGCCGCAGAAACCAGCGTTGGCGAAAATAGCGACCGAAAAAAAAAATCAAAAAAAAAAAAAAAATCTCAACTGGCTGATGGAGATTCCTTGGGTGCAGTGCTAACGGATCCATGGCCTGGAACGATAAGTGACAAAGCACGCATCTTACACAGCCTGGGCAAGCGCTGCAACAAGGTGCCCGCAACACTGCAGCTCAGCACAACTAGGAGCTAGCCCCCCGGTGGTGGTGGGCGGTGATTGGCCTATGCGCCTTCCTTCCCCGCTTATTGTATCATGAGAGGAAGGAACGCGAGCATCGTGAGGCGCCTTGGTCTGAACTTTGTCTCTCTCCCCCTTCGAAGGCTTAAACGGCGACTTTGACCCAGGCTCTTGAGCGTCTCGGACAAACAAATACTCGAACCGAATCGTGCGGATTCCACCATAGTCGACAAGTCCATCCCGAACGATCCCCATCCCCGTCCCGTCGAGTAACGAGGCCAATTCGTCCTGGCTGTGCCCGAGCAAGGTACCCACGTCGTCCGTTTGGTCGTCGCTCGTTCTCGGGTCCCATTCTACGCACACAAGACTCTCCTCGGCTCCAAAGACTGCCGCCAGCGAGCTCGATCGATTTTTCCACGGCCCAGGCCAAAAGCCTTTCCACAGCGTCAGCCCGAGTTCCCCCTCGCTGCCGGCCCTCAGTCATGTCTTCGAGTCTCGCGGGTCTGTAGTTCTGGCGCCCTTGCCAGACCCCGAGTCTCTCCCCACTTGTGCTTCTTGCTGGCTCACCAGCTGCCCTCACGCCGGGCACCCGGCCGAATATCCCACGGCCGACGACAACCACGAAACGCCCAACACTGCCTCCTCCTCCGAATCGAGCAGTTACCAACTTTGAGACGCCATGGACTCTCCGTCGGGCGCCTCGCTGGCGCCCCCGGCCGTCGCCTCTCTGAGAGCACAACAAGCCACTGCTATGGAGAGATCTTTGAGCCAGGACATCCGGGAAGAACGCGAGGAGCTCCGTGAAGCCGCCGAGCAGACCCTAAACACCATCGTCGACCTCAATCTCGATGGCACCATCAAATGGGTCAGCCCGTCATGGACCGACGTTGTGGGGACACAGTTCGAGACCGTTAACGGCCTCCCCATCTCCGACTTGATAGTCAGCGACAACAAGAACGTCTTCACTGAGGTTGTCGAGTCTATGAAGAAGGATGATTCTCGAAGCCACCGAGTCCGTTTTGCCGTTCAGCTTGGACCCCTCTCTAAGCTGCTCACAATCGACGACCTCCAAGATGACCCCGAGAACCAGCAACCACAAATTGTCGACCTTGAAGCCCAGGGAATCATGGTCTACGACAGTGTTTCGGGTGGTGAGAGCCACGTAAGACGGACCTGGCCTTGCACTACCTATCATGCATACTAACAATCCCTCACAGATTATGTGGATGCTGCGTCCTTGGATCGCTCCTCGAGAGATCAAGATTGACCTTCCCAGTGTCATTGTCAACTCGCTAGGCTCTGGGGCTGAGGTTTTGGCAAGCTATCTGACTCAGCTTGCTGAGAGTGGCCTTGATGAGCCCGAGCAACAAGACCCCCCACCCCCGGTCCTCTGCCGCATTTGCGAGCGTCAGATTCCCCGTTGGTGGTTTGAGAAGCATACCGATCTCTGTCTGCAGGAGCATCGAGCTGAGATGGATGTACAGATGGCCCAGGAGAATTTGACTGAGCATCGACACTCTATCGTTAAAGTCCTCGACGCCTTGGAGGCTCGTAAGAGTCGATCATTGGCTGGTGACCAATCCTCGCTCCCCATTGCCGAGTACAAGGGCCTGCCTATCGGGCCACCGCCTTCGACACAATCGTCACCTGGCAGCTCCTTGCCTCGATCAAGGGAGCGTTCTGGTGGACTCGGGCACACTAGGGCACGCTCGTTCGCCGTTCGCCGACCCCAGGCCCGAATTGTCGAGCTCCTCATGGATCTCTGCGATACTGCCATTGAGATCAGCACTCCTGCCATCAAGGAGTCTTCGACACAGCACAACAACGGCGAGTTCCGGACCCAGTCGCCGCAGTCCGAATCACGAATATCACAGGTTCTGCAATGGCAATCCCCAAGTACAAACACGTTGGAGCAGGAGCAGGGCCTGGCTCTTTTGTGTGCTGATACGGAAAAGGTCGCTCGAAACAAGGTCGATGCCGTCTTTCGCCACAGGAAGATCATCGAATATGCGGAGCGTATTCGAATCGAGCTGGCGTGTCTCGTCCAGGACTGCATTGACGAAGCACTGAGGAAGGCAGCTCGTATTGCCGCCGGTGACCTGACAGATTCCACAGAGGAGGGAGAAGAACTGGGTCCAGAAGAGTACGACCAATGCGAAGTGTGTGATGAAGACGTCGTCGTCGAGAACGACGAGGAGATTTTACCCGAGACTCTACCCCCTCAGTCTAACCCTCCCCAGTCTGTTGCATCCGAGCCTCGCGAGAATGAGAACTTTGCCGAGCCGTTGAATAGCCCGTCTGCACTGGCTACAGCCCTCCGCCAGATGGACATTTCCGACAGGAAGAATCGTTCACGGCCGACTTCGTTCGTTGCCTCCACCAGATCCAGCAGCCCGAAGGAGTGCCCTACCCCAAGGTCCCATCTCGGTGGCTTAAGCAACCTAGGGGCTCAGGCGCGAGACACACGCAGAGACTCTCTTTACTTAGAAGGCGAACTTGTTGATAGCGAAGGGAGTTTCCGATCGTCATCGGTTGCATCTCGTAACGCCCCCAGGACCGAGTCCCCCATCTCCGAGTTTGGGGACCTTAGGCGTGCAGCAAGCACACGGAGACGTCACCGGAGAAGTCTCATTCTACCTGGCACTTCGTCTCCTCACCGCCAGGAATCCCCCTCCAGACCAGCTCAACCATCCTCCCCCTTGCGGATCAAGGCCCGGGGATTCCCCACGTCTCAAGAAGGAATGGTATCACCAGAGGCTTCACCCATGCTTCCTGGAAGCGATTTCAGTTCCCCTGCCACGCACCCTCATAGGCATCACAGAAGACAGTCTTCAGCAGCCATATCTGACTTTGTCATGAAACCACCACCTTCACCCCGTTTGGGCGCCGGTGCCCCTCCCCAGCCTCGTCCAACGCAGCCCTCAATCAAAGACTTTGAGATTATTAAGCCCATCAGCAAGGGCGCTTTCGGCAGCGTCTACCTTTCCAAGAAGAAGTCTACAGGGGAGTACTTTGCAATCAAGGTTCTCAAGAAGGCCGACATGGTTGCCAAGAACCAGGTGGGCAACGTCAAAGCCGAGCGTGCCATCATGATGTGGCAAGGAGAGAGTGACTTTGTTGCCAAGCTCTACTGGACATTCTCAAGCAAGGATTATCTCTATCTTGTGATGGAATATCTGAACGGCGGCGACTGCGCCTCGCTCATCAAAGTTCTTGGCGGGCTCCCTGAAGAATGGGTGAAGAAATATCTTGGCGAGGTGGTCTTGGGTGTCGAGCACCTCCATAGTCGCGGCATTATTCATCGTGACTTGAAGCCCGATAACCTCCTCATTGACCAGAAGGGCCACCTCAAGCTCACAGACTTTGGCCTTTCTCGTATGGGTTTGGTTGGCCGACAGAAGCGGGCGTTGAATAGTGAGAACTCGGACGGGACACCAGACTTGCTGAAGCAGGGGCCCTTTGCTCGATCTACGTCTATTGCATCCTCAAGATCTACTTCGCTTGACTTGCATGGGCCTGCTCATTCGCCCAGCGCAACACCCCAGATGACACCAGAAGTTGGCAGTTTAGGGCAGCCGTCCTATTTCAACCTCACCCAGGAGCCACGTCGAGTATCGGGCACCCATCGAAGTGATAGTGGCGGCAGCGAGACACTCGCACACATGGTTACCAACTTCTCCTTGAACGATTCCGAGACCGCCTCTCAGCCCAACAGCATAAAATCACCTCTGGATGAGGAAGTCATTGCCCAAGGATCACCGGATTTGCCACCGAGCGTAAATGCCAGAATCAGCATGGACAGCCATACCAGAAATTCCCTTCCACCATCCAACATGATGCCCCCTCCAATGGCCTTATTCAACCCCGAAGATACCAACCGACGCTTCGTGGGCACGCCGGACTACCTGGCCCCCGAAACCATCAAAGGTGACAAGCAGGACGAAACTAGTGATTGGTGGTCTGTTGGTTGTATTCTCTTTGAGTTTCTCTACGGTTTTCCCCCCTTCCATGCTAGCGAGGCTGAGGAAGTCTTTGAGAACATCCTGGCGCGAAAGATTCAATGGCCAGACGAGGACGAGTGTGAGCTGGTGTCTGAGGAGGCCAAGGATCTTATCAACAAGCTGTTGTGTATGGAACCCCACCAGCGGTTGGGCTCTAATCGCGAGGACAAGTTTCAGTCTGGTGGCGAAGAAATCCGGAAGCATCCCTGGTTCGATGAAGTGAACTGGGACACGCTCCTTGAGGATGAGGCTCAGTTTGTGCCTCAGCCAGAGAACCCTGAGGATACGGAGTACTTTGATGCCAGAGGTGCAGTCTTGCAGTCTTTTGCGGAGGAGATGGAGGACCAGACATCACCACCATCTTCAACTGCCGGCTCCGAGTATGCTGAGCGCCCTCATGACGCATTGTCACGAGTTCGGTCGCAGGTCAACTCGATCAGTCGGAAGCTCATGCCGCTGCACATCCCTCCTCATGTACGCGACCTCAAGTCGAGGCGCCTGAGTGAACCAGTAGCGATGGACGACTTTGGATCATTTTCATTCAAGAATCTTCCTGTGCTAGAGAAGGCCAACAAGGATGTCATCCAAAAGCTGCGAGCCGAAGCTCTCGCCGCACAGAGCAAGCAAACCTCCGTTAGCCCCGGAGCTGCAAGCAGCGTGATATCTCCTGCACCTTCACTCGAAGGCAGCCCCGTGATGTCGAACCCTATTTCGAGGACCATTTCCAATGCCAAGGCGACAACCCGAGCACAGTCGCCATCTGGCTTCACAAACGCCTCTCCAAGCCGGGCCTCTCAGCCATCATCTCCCTTGCTCGTCTCATTTGTGGCTGGACAAGGGACGGATGGGCGACGAAAGGCGTCAAGCAACTCCTCAAGCCTCTCTCACCAATCGACAGCCGCATCTCTGCAGGCCAGCTCGGCATTTGAGGTTCCTAAGGTGCCTCCGAGCTTGCAGAAGGCTGCCACCACGGTTGCAGCAACAACCTCGTCCCCTGCCAAGGGCCGTGGAACGGCACCACCTCCCCTATCCCTATCGCCCCAGAAGTCCATCTCAACGCCACGACAGTCAAGCAATTCGTCGGCAGGACGATCGAGGTCACTTACAGTGGGCTCACAGTCCCAAGACGGCAGTCCCGTTGCGACAGACATTCTGCATCATCATCGCAATCGCAGAAGCCAGGTGTTCGACATGTCTCCGTCTTCGTCAGACAATGAAGGCGAGAAGCACAACGCCCTGCTTAGGGTACAGCGACGCAGACAGAGCTCAAGGCGACTATCTCAGATTGCTTTTGACGCTGGACCTACCTTCCGGCCATTGGATGTCTTGATCTGCGAGGATCATCCAGTGTCACGTATGGTCATGGAGAAGCTACTGGAGAAGCTTCGATGCCGAACCATATCCGTACCAAACGGGTCCGAGGCAGTCCGTTACTCGATGAGCGAGATCAAGTTCGATGTGATCTTCCTTGAGTATCAGTTGCCACAGATCAACGGAGCCGACGTGGCACGGATGATCCGGGAGACAAAGAATGCCAACTCACACACGCCAATCGTTGCCATCACGGCATATCTCAAGGAGCTTCAGGCGCCTCACTACTTTGACTCACTGATTGAGAAGCCCATCAGCTCATCGAAGCTGACGGAAGTGCTTCGAGGGTTATGCCAATGGCGACCTGAATCCCCAGGACAAGGTTCATCTCTTGGCATGGTCCGACCGGTGCCCATGGGGATCAGGAAAGCCAATGCGCGTGTAGAGGACAGCCCGACGTCGGGCTCATCCATCTTCGCGGGACGCCTTGGGACAGCGATGATGTCGAGCCGTGAAGATTCGATCAGCTCGTCCCTGTTTGGCGACTCGGAATCAGTGACGACAGACGAAGTGCCAGTCGTCATCAGCCGCAAGGCAACGAACGACTGGGACGAAGGGGGTCTGAACATCACAACGGATGGCGACATGATTGAGGTATCGAGGAAGGCAATGCCCCAACTTCTAGCGCAGCAGTCAGCACCGGCACAAATGGAGCACCGACCACGAGCTAGCGATAAGCTTAAGGGAAAGAGGGACGGATCGGAGCAAAGAGCGCTAGATGGTACCGAGTCCGCCGATGATGAGGACGAGGAACTCGGGAGCGGAAGGGAGAAGTCGCTCGCACGCAACAGCCAGCAGATCCTGGGAAAGACAAACCTCCCCAGTTCAAAGCTAGGGATCGAGATGATGCGGGCAAATAGCCACGATAGCTTGACGATGGGATCAGAGAGCACTCCCGAGGCTGTGACACAAGTTGTGACGACGCCATCCAAGGAGATGGAGATGGGACTACTCGACGGTGGAGTCCTTGCGCCAGAAGCGACAGCACAGACACCACCTGAGGGGGGATCCAAGAAGAAGGAAGGGGAGACAGGCGGAAGCGACAAGGACGGGGCTGACAGCGTGGACGCTACACCCCGGCCGTTGACGACGACGCGGGTGGATGGCGGCGGCGGTGAAGACGATGAGGCAACACCAAGGCCGGCTGGGAGATGACGATCTCTCAGCAAGGTCGGGCAAGGCAAGGCGACGCAGCAGCTGTAACATGTTAGAAACGGGACATGTTGCAGTATTTTGGCATGGAAGATGACGGATGTTTCTGTTGTTGCCCATTATTTCTTGAAATTTCCTTTGTATCTACGAAATGCAGCGTGGCGTTTGAGCGGAGACAACTGAGCCAAGTTGAAGAAGAGCTGAGTGGACGGATGGACATGGAGGCTGTCTCATTTGAGCGCACGAAATTGTGCGGGGAAGCAAGAGGAGAAGATGAGATGAGAGAGCTAGGGCATGGATGCAGGCGAACAGACTGAACTCGCACAAGACATTCAAAGAGTGAGTGATTGCATCCGGCGGTAAAGGGAAGGGCATTGGAGTTTCTTGACTTTAGTTGTCTCGTCATTGCTGGTGAGAGTTGAAGATGATGCATGCATGGGCAGGAGACTTGGACAATCAAACTCACAAAACAAAAAAGGGACAAAAAAAAAGAAAAAGGCACGTCATTGGGACACAGATATGTCTCATCAAGAGTGATTGCAAGGAATATGGGAGTTGTCGTGGTAGGGGTTTGATGGGTCTTTTGATGGCGATGGTGGCTCAGAGTGACGAGGAGGGAGTCGGCGGATCAGCACGACGTCAGGGTTTCCTTGACGGCGACCTTGTTCGTTGCTGTATCACTGCTGTTACTTCTCATTCACGTCTCGTTGGGCCGCCTCGCTCTGCCCAAGGTACATGCGATGGATTACATGCTGTGTTGTACTAGAGATTCCAAACAAGCAAGATACAAACCTCGATGCATGATCCCTACCGGGTGTCGTAACCTAAGTGAGCCTGATACAGAGACACGACGCATGTTTGGCTGGCGTCGTGTAAGCATAAACCTGAGCCAATCTATCTCTAAATCTGGATGTGGAGGTGAAGAGTGTAGCCGGAAGGATCCGGTCGGACGAGGCCGGCGAGGGGAGGGGGCCGAGTCTGGGTCTGATGCTGACGAAACAAGGACATGTTGGAGGAGAGTAGTACTGTATATGGGATGGATTATCAAACAAAACATGTCGAGAGAAATTGGCATGGATCTTCTTGTTGGAGCGGACGTACGAGATCGGCCGAGAGAGAGAGAGGTCAGAGCAGATACGAGAGTAGCCAAGTTGGCGGTAGCAGCAACCGGCAAGCCTTGTACAAGCCTAGACTTGGTGATAGACTAACAAGCTACTGTAGGTAGCGTAGCAAGCGAGCTCAAGAGCCGAGGGACGAAAAAAATATCCACGCATCCAATGTCACTGTTGCTGCTGTCGAACCGGGCCGGACTTGAAGGAGGTGGGTGATGGTGACTAAATTTCGACTCAAACCCCGGGTGGAAAAAGAGGCTGGCAGCAAGGACAAGCAAGTGTGGAGAGAATCAGGCGGGCTTCATTCGCTGGATGGAGCATGCATGGTGTTATGGTTATTCCAAAGCAGCAGGGTCCGCCGTCGGAGCGGGGAGGAGAGGAGAGGAGAGGGGGGGACCTTTTGATGGTCTCAAAGGTTGATTCGTGAGAGGGAGTGAGGGGATAAGCAAGCGAGCATCCAGCTGGGGGATCCCATGAGTTGAAGTAGCAGCGGGGGGGGGGGGGAACCTTGGATGAATGGGCTAGTTGGCTGATATCCAAGGCCACAGAGTCATTACCCGCTCGCTGGTGGTGTGTGTATTATCTGACGTGAATTGCTGTGTGTTGCAACCAACAAAGACAATTGACAGAAACGGACACCGAGCTCAAGCATGATCAAGCTGAATACTGTCCCTCATGCGAGCCAATTCCGCGCGTGTCGCATGGCGCGTCTTGCGTGTGAGTGTGAGTGCGAGGCTTGCGAGGCTTGCATCGGCGACGGGTACGTAATGGGTTTTACAGGGTAGTAGGCATCTGTAGGCAGGCAAGCAAGCGCTGCGGGATTACTTGTATTGCCGTGTCTAGATGAGCTGTACGAGTGGGACACGGAGGTTGACCGTTCACGGGGGAGGCCATCGTGAGGCGGACTTGACGGTGAGGACAAGCTTTTCTACAACGGTTGCTTCAGGATGAGCTATTGTTCACGTTAGGGCAAGATCTACTACGCAGCTGATTTAAAGTAGCAGTTTAGCACCAAGAATTGGGTTGTGTGTGTGAGAGACCAAAAAAAGTGTGGTGCCGTCGTCGCAGGGTCCTCGCGTCGTGTCCTGTCGTTAAGTCGAGGTCTCGGGCAAGGAAAAGTGTCACACGACAAGTTTCCGCTTTGGGCCAAATGTCGTTGCAGCACGTGCATGAAGGATCCACCAGGAAGAAGCCTTGCAGAGGGAACCCCCGTTTTTTTTCTCTTCAGCCAAAAATTCTTCCCCCTGGACCAGCCAATGCAGCGCAAGCAAGAGAGGGGGCGTTGCGGCTCCTAGAGGCGCCGAGACGGGAGATGGCGGTGGTCGACCTTGGCGTTCTGGGCAAAAACCGTCGTTAACCAGAGGGCGGACGTGGGTGACATGAGAAATCGCGATCCCGAAGATCCGAGATAATGGGGTGCATAGGCCTCGATGCAAGAAACCATGGGCGTTCCTGTGCGTGTGCGTGTCCCGGTGTCTGAATTAGGACACCGAAGGTGGGAAAAGAAAAAGAGAGGGAAAATGGAAGGTTTATGTATGTATGGATGAAACAAAAACCAGAGGGAGACGGGCCGTGATGGTGTGTGAGCGTCTTGCCATTTCAATGCAGACTCGGCCTCCGAATGGTTACCTCGAGCAGTAAAGAGGGTCCTCCTGGTCTGTGGGCGACGGATCTCAATGCCCATGGTATGTTTTTCGAGCAATGATCTTCCAGGAAACGGAGTCGGCCGAATGGTTCCTGCGGGTCTTGACTGTCGAGATGTGCCGTCCTACCCGAGTCTCGCAGTCGCGTGCCCAATTGCCCGGCCTGGACGCCAAGACTTCCAGCCTGTTAGCCATCCCCGTAGCCACACGTGCTGGTGGCTTAACAGCTCCGACGTCATTACTTGTACTTTTGCAGCCTCTTGCCTTTTGGTCGTCATGACTCTAAAAAACTCTACTTACCTACGTACCTGGCAGACCGAGGCAACTGCCCGTGGTGGATAATAACGTTAGAATCTGACATGTAAATGAGAAACACGGCATCTTCTTCCCGTGAAGGTTTCCATCATCCCGCTCCTCGGTCTGTCTTTTTGGGACTCTCGTCGCCCATCACGTCGCTCATTGCCGTGGGGCTGTCTTGTCCTGTCAGGATCTGGCCTGGATCTCTCGGCGTTCGATGGAGGGAGGAGCGAGGGACTAGGGTGGGAAGGACCCATCCGCCAATCCCTTCCTGTCCATCAAATCACCTTCTCAATACCAACCATCCATCCCATCCCACTCTGTGTCTCTCTTTTTTCTGTCACTCTCGTGCAGCAACCCACGTCCGTCCCTCCATCATCCCTGGCTCGTCCTTTTTTTTTTTTTTTTTTCTTCCGCTCTCTTTTAGTCAGATCCGCTTTTTCTCCCGCCGTCCAAGCTTCAACTCGGTCCCTGAAGGCGAGGCGGCGATGTGCGCGGCCACGGCCATGGAAACACGGGAATCTTCCCACACGCCCCCCCTTCCTTTCCATCTTCTCACCCCCAAGCTTTTGACCCCAGAGATCGACTTTCGTCCACACGTTCTCCCACGAGGTTAATTTACGCATTCTTACTGGCTCACACTCTCTCACCATGTTTGACCGACGTCTGGAGCATCTCCATGCTCCAGGCGCACTCGACGCCGCCCATGGTTCTGCTTCAAATACTGCCCGTCCTCGCTCCAATTCACGGCTTGTTTCTCGCTTCTTCTCCAGAGCACAAGACATGATCAGCAGAGGCATCGAGACCTTGATTTGACCTTGATCCGCCGTGAATTGCTTCTTCCAATTCGCCTCTCACACACTTCCTCTTTTGGTGTTTCCGTTTTCGGACTCCAACACCTCTCACTTATACATTCGTATATAAACAGCCACAATCCACCACCGCCAAGAGATCACTCTCATTGAGCTTCGCCAATCGCCTACACACTCTGTCATAGGCACATCAAGCCTTTTACCACAATGGTTCACACCCGCCACGAAGCCGCCACCATCCCTGGCGAGATTCCTGTGCCCCACGGTCCTCCAGACAGCGACGACCCGGACGAGCCCATTGCTTATGCTACCGCCGATGAGCGCCGCATCTTTAGCCATGTTACCCGCCCTGACGACTCATACAATGAGGACGGTGTCTACTGGGCCGATCTGCCTCTGTCCCAGCGCATGAGCTTCGTCCACAAGATTGACAAGCAAGCTGCCAGCGAGGAGGCTAGATCCGCCTGGAGCATGTTCAAGGAGGATCCTCTCTCTCCTCTCTCTTGGTATTTCCGCCATGCAGTCATTCCTGGTGCTGGTCTCGGTCTCGAGGGTTACGTCCTCTTCTCCATTGGTAACCTTGAGCCTCTCTTCAAGGCTGCCTGGCCTCAGTGCTGGAACAAGGACAAGGCCACCGAGTGCTCTCACAACTGGATTGCCAGTGTCACCTACCTCGAGATTATCGGTATCATGGTTGGCCAGGCTGTTGTTGGTGTAAGTCGCCTAAACTCACTCATATTTACACTTCCCATTGATACTAACTCTCTTACAGGTCATGGGTGATTGGGTCGGCCGACGCTGGGGTCTCATCCAGGATGCTGCCATCATGTTCATCGGTCTTCTCATGCTCACTGCCAGCTGGGGTCTCACCCTTCAGGGCTGGGTCATCTGCTACGCCTGGTCTCTCTTCTTCTACGGCTTCGGTGTCGGTGGCGAGTATCCCATCACTGCTACATCGTCTCTTGAGGGTGCCTCTACCGACGGCAAGCTCTCTACTCGCGAGGATCGTCTGCACCGTGGTCGCCGTGTCACCACTGCCTTCCTGATGCAGGGTTGGGGTCAATTCGTCAACCAGGTCGTCCTCATTGTCCTCCTCGCCATCTTCAACAAGGGTCAGAGCTCGCCCCCTTACACGACCTCTGCTGCTCAGTACACTTTCCGTCTCTCCTTCGCCTTCCCCGCCATCGGCACTCTCTGGCTTCTCTACTACCGTACCTACCGCATGCCCAACGCCTCCAAGCAGCTCGCTGAGGCCAAGAAGCGATCCAACGTTACCGGCTACGACCTGAACGCCCTCCGATACTGCTTCACCCACTTCGGTGGCCGTCTCCTTGCCACTGCCGGCACTTGGTTCTGCAACGATGTCTTCTTCTACGGCAACAAGCTCTTCCAGTCTCAGTTCATCAACGTCATCTCTGGCTCCAACCACACCATCTTCACCACCTGGACTTGGAACCTGGTCAACATCACTGTCTCTATGTGCGGATACTACCTTGCCTCGCTCCTCATTGACAACAAGATGTACGGCCGCAAGAACATGCAGCAGGTTGGCTTCCTCATGTGCTTCCTCATGTTCGTCATCCCCGCCTTCAAGTACGACTACTACACGAGCCCTGCCGGTATCCACGGCTTCCAGGCCATGTACTTCATCTCGTCCTTCTTCAACCAGTTCGGCCCCAACTCGGTCACCTTCCTCGTCGCCGGTGAGGTCTTCCCCACTCCCATCCGTGCCACCGCCCACGGCTTCTCCGCCTGCATCGGCAAGTCTGGTGCTCTCCTCGCCTCGGTCCTCTACAACTACATCGATGACCAGACCAAGTTCTACGTCGTCCCCTGGTTTGGTCTCGCTGGTATGCTCCTCACCTGGCTCTTCCTCCCCGACACTACCGGCCTCGACCTCAAGGAGCAGGAGCGCCGCTGGCACTACATCATTGAGGGCAAGGAGAGCGAGTACCATGGTGTTGCCGTCAACCCCGCCCACCTGTCCCTCTGGGAGCGCATGCGTGGTCTTGCTAAGTCCTACGACCCCGAGGCTGACTGGCGTGCCAAAATCGCCGACATGCGCGCCGAGTGGGAGCTTGTTCAGGCCAACCGTGGTCCCAAGGACACTGAGGGTGCTGAGATGCCCGACGATGGCGAGTTCTCCCCCGAGATCCACGAATTCTTCAAGCGTTCCGCCCCCAAGAACCTTGGCCGCCGCGACAACACCCTCATGGTCGACGAGTCCATCAACGAGAAGACGGCCCTGCCTTCTGAGGACTCTAGCTCCAAATAAATCCTCTCCTCTTCCCTCTAGTGATACCATTCATCCTCCACAAAACATCAAATCTCACACATACATATACGCATATTTGGGGTAGCGAGTGGTCTTTAGCATGGCATTGGCGTTGATTGCGATTAACATTGTTTCCTTGTTTTTCCTTTTCTGCCCATAAAGGGCTTGGCATACATGTTAGTAGTACGTTGCAGGTGGTGTTAGGGCTGAAAAAGATACCACGAGTATAGATACTATGGTTGACATCGAGTTAATACATCAAAACTGAAATTACACATGTCACTTGCTTTGGTTCCAGTAATGTTCAAGTGATATGCTCTGAAAGAGCCTTGATTCGTTAAATTCAAACACACTCAATGCCCAACTATGGATGGATATACATATGTAAAATAATCTTACAACTGAAGAAGAAAGAAGAAGTAATCAAGAGCGGCCGTTGGCCAAAGTTTCCATGGTATCTAGAATCCAAATCCCGTTGTTCGGTGCGCCAGGCACTTTGTCTTTATGATCCTCATGTGTGTGTGTGTGTATAATCAAATAAACAAAAAAAAAAAAAGTAAAATCGTCGTCCACTCCGTTCACTGACTGTCCCGTTTCCTTAAAGAGTAGGTGGCCAAAACCGTGGCCTTGAATCCCAGTGCCTCTCTATTCCTCAACGGGTTGCCTTTTTTTAGTCTGTAACTTATTTTTCGTATTTGGTACTGTTATTGTTGTCGTGACTTCGGTCGACCCTGCTGACCCGATGTACTAGAGGATGGCACAATGACGCTCAAGACACAGTCGTCAAGATGCTCGTAAAAGTCTTGTGCCGTTCCGAAGCCAATCTTGCAAATCGAACACCTCGCTTTCGTCCCGGCCGGATCCTCGCCGCTGGGTAATCGATGACCACTACTGTGACCCGTCTGGTCAACTTGGTGAGCAGCAGTCAGGTGTCGTTTGAAGACATCGGCGCGCGTAAAGACCTTTTCGAAGGGGCTTCCGACACCGGGGCAAAAGGGGCAGACCATCGAACCGCGGTAGTGCGTCAGCGCATGCCGATTCTTGTCGTACTTGCGCGCAAATCCTTTTGTATGGTATTCGCATGTTACGATAGGGCACTTCTCGGGTCGTTCCTCCTGATGCGTGAGCATGTGGGAGGCGAGATCACGAAACTCGCGCCCACAGTCTGGATGAGGACACTTGGTCCTGTTTTCGGTAGGTCGGCGAGACGGGCTGGCTCGTTCGATCGGCATCGATGGTTCAACAGATGTCGAGACGCGTGGTCCTAAAACTGCGGCCGTCTGTAGCGGCGCTTCGGGGGCGAGTGATGCCCGTTGAGAGACAGAGTCTCTATAGTCAATGGGGGTCTGGAACTCCTCCATGTCATCCTCCCCACTAGATATATGCTCCTCGGTAACGTCGACAGATTGGCGTACTTCGCGCATCCAGTCCTTCAAGACACTCATGGATGGCCAATCACCACTAGCTTTACCAACTCGATGCGGTCGAAAGTGGGCACGACGGAGATGCGCTGCCGCGTTGTAGTATGCGCCGTAGCGCTTTTGTGCCAGACATGCTTTGCAACGCGACAAGGGAATGATTGGCTGCGGCGAAGAAGGTATAGGGTTTTTGGGTTCTCTGCAAACCCATCGCTTGACCGTGGCCGAATGTTTGGCGTCCATGTGCCGTCGAAGCTCGTGATCACCTCGGAAACCGTCTGGATGTTCGTTGCATTTGTCGCAGTACACGCGCCGCAAAGATGTTCGACGAGAAGAGGATCTGAGCCTCGACGGTGATATTGGCTCTCCAGACGGTCGTCGCGATTCGGTAGTTGGTGATATATCGTCCCCTACTGTGTGTCTGCGTGTTCGCCCTGGCACTTCAACTGGCGGCACAAACTGCCCCGGAGGATGCAACTCCGGTCTCGAACCAAGCGGTACGTAGTGTAGGCCCGAGCCTGAGGGACCTATAAACGGCGTCGAGGTTGGGAAGACTTGTCTGGACGGGGGCTCCAGTTGAGCCGGGGGTAAAAGACCAGATCCTGAAGGCCCTGAGTATCGTCTGGCTGGCATAACAAATCCGTTGAACCCATATCTCGGAACCTCGCCGGTTCCAAGCTTGAGGAGAAAGTCGAAACTCGAGAAGATGTGCTTTGGCAGCCAGGTTTCGCGGCGAACAACACGTGCTATATGGTGGATGAGTGGTTCTTCTAGCTTCGCGTTGCTCGATAAAGCGTCGCTCGAGTTCGAGAATAGCGATACTAGAACCTGGTAAACAGTTCGAGCAACTTCATCAGAGGGCTCTGCTGGTCTTTGACCGTTAACTTTAGAGGAGCGCGCAATATCAACCAAGGTTCTCTCCACGGCGCTGAATATGCAAAGCGAGATGAAAACTCCAAGCCATTGTTTTATGCCCATGGCTGCCGGGTTTGAGGTAGCAAAGTCAAACGAGACCAGAAAGCGTCGCGTGCATTCCCTGAGAAGCTGATTTCGTTCCGCAGAAGGACCACTTTCGATCGGAGGTCGGGGAGGAAGGTTGTCTCCCTGGATAGTTGGGTTCGGTTGGGATGCATCGTAGAACAAGACTTCTCGAAGTAGCTGTTTTGCCCGAAAGAGTGCCGAGTGCTTCACCTTTTCCTCCTCTCGCGACGTAGAGAGTTGACCGCTGATCGCCAGGAGCTCGAGAAGATCGAAGGCAGCCCCGCGGAAACTTGAACTGGATTCGATGAGGCGCAAAACGGGAGGCATGGATGTTGGATCATGGATATTCGGTTGTATGGCTCGTGTAGGACGTTCGTCCAGGTCCAACTCGCCATCCTGCCACCAAAACGTGTCCTGAAAGTCACATCTCCAAGAAACAGTTCTTGGTGCCGTAACCAGAGTCGGATTCTGAGCTAGAATAAGGTCGTTGATGCTCCCTCGTCGTGGATTAGATGGTGTTATAGGCGTTTGAGGCTGCGTCCAAGCAAAAGAACCTGCAAGTGACCAGTCAAAAATAGATAACTTTGCCTCGTCCAGGAACCCCATACCTTGGAGTAGAACATCGGTCAGTGAAGTGACTGGCCCTCGGTAACAGCCCAAAACACGCCAGTGTGCCTCTGATTCGGATGATGGCGCTCCCACGCACCGTGAGCAGGGGTGGTTCGCATCGCACTAGAGATGAGATGAGCTTGCAAAACTAGCAAAGTAGTCAAGAGAACCTACTTGGCTATTGGCAGCTCGGCATCGTAGACAAGGTTCGTTGTTCCGTAAAAGGTTGAGTTCCCCAATTGATTGTAGGCGATGATGTCCAACACGAGCTCGTTTCAACGGAGGCAGCTGAGGGTCAGGAACGGATTCCCCGCCGGTTCGCGGTAATGTAGGTTTAGGATCCGGAAATGTGAAGCCCAGGCCAGATTCTCTCCTTGTCGAAGCCGTAGAAGGGGTTGGAAAGGGAAGAGGAGGTAGGTTAGTCGTTACGAGAGTCGTCGGTGGTTGAATAGGTGGTAATCGGTCCCGCGGCAAGGGGACACTGCTGTTCTCTGGTCGTCGCTCATTGGGTTGCAAAGAACCCCCAGGCTTTCTAAACAGTTCCGAGTCGCCCAGAGTTGTGTTTGAGTGGAGTCGAAGGTGGTTGTCACGGTCCTGCTGAGTTGAGAAGCCATAGACATAGTGTATGCACTGATCGTGCCAGCATTTAAACGGCGCTGGCTTCAACCTGTCGAGGGCTGACGCAGAGCCTTGTGAAACCGAGGTGTGAGTTACTCGGTCATTGTGTGTAAAGTGATGTTCAAGCCATGAAGGGTATCCAGGTGGCAAAGGGACTGGCGGTGAGTTTGTCAAGATACTAGCGATGTCCATGTCTATGCTGTTAGTCTCACCCGCACTCGGAACTAGCCTCGAACGAGGGCTCGAGAACCAAACTCCAGTTGCCAACTCACTTTGTTGTATGCAGGCGGCCTCGAGGCACTCGCAACGATACTGGAGCGCCCGCGCCTCTTCAGCTTCAGAGAGACAGGGAATGCGTGACGTGATGCCTACGCGGAGAAACCATGATTAGGATATGCGCCAAAGGATTTGCCGGAGCAGGAGAGGAGATGCCGAGGAAAAGCGCCAATGCTGACGGTAGATAGGTAGGCAGGTAGGTAGGTAGACAGCTAGGCACAGGGAGGCGGGACGAAACACACCGTGACGTTCGACAATAGTCTCGAGAGCGCGAAGTTTGTGCCGCAGCATGTCGACCTCGAGAGCGGCATTGAGAGTGACATGTTGACCTTGGTGTGCTGAAGTTGGTGCGACTGTCCTCGGACCGGCGTCAAGGTCGACCTGAGCCTGAGGTTGCTGGCGACGGGCGGCGGCAAGATCAAGATGGGACTCCGGGTCGGATAGGCCCCGCGGAGTGCAGTCATCCCGGCTCATCTCTGGACCAGATCATCTCATCTCGTCCCGACTCGACTTTTCAATGCTGTCCTGTTGGGTTGTCCTGAACTGGTGAGCATGGCTGGTCGTGTCGTTTCGTTTCCCCCCCTTCGTTCGGCGACGAGTTCGCTGGCTGGTTACTGCGAGAGTCTGCCAGTAGCCATTTGTCGCCGGTCTGGTACACAACAGAAGGCGGGCAGCCGTCGGCCGATCAAGGAGACGGGAGGAGGAGGTGTATGTACTGCAAGTACAGACAGGTCAGTACTGTACTGGCCAGCACAGCACTGCGAGGGTGAGTGAGGAAGAGAATCGACTCGAATCGACGGCCCCCCGGACGAGCAATATCAGGATTGAATCCGGAGGCTCTCTCTCGTGGAGATGCTAAAAATCAAGGCGAATGAACGAGCCAAGATTTATCAGAGGGCACGAGCGCACGACATTGTGCTGGGCCCCCCGTGGCCCCGGCCATGTGTGAGAGAATCAGCGAGGGAGTGAGGGCAAAGAGTGAGCAAGGTGGGGCAGAGCTCCCCCGTCGCGGCAGATTTGGAGATAGTGCCGACAACGATGCGGTGCGGTCTCTGGGCCTGGATCCGTCTGGAGGCCCCCGTCCGACCAGGTATAAACCGCAGAGTTGCAAGGGGACCGCAGGGTACAGCACATTGGCATTGGCATTGGATTCGCGCGCAGGAGGTGTCCAGTCCTGTCCAGTCCTGTCTGTTCTCGTCTGTCTGGCCATCCATCCATCGGCCATCAGCGGCAGGGCAGGCAGGGCAGGGTGAGCATAGCATAAGAAAGTGAGAGGCCGTGTTTCTTGGCCGACGTTGACACAGTATGTTGCCCGCCGCTGACTGCGTTCACAGGCAGTGCGGATCCCAAGCCATGTCATCCTCTGTCGAGGTCTCCAAGGGCCTTAATCCCAATGACAGACAGCGGGGAGCCACCCACCAACCGGGTCCTGGTCAGAGCCACGAGTCCAGTCCAGTCAAGCCAGGCATGAGCACGATTCCAGCAACCATCCATGGAGCACTGCACTGCACCAACAGCAACCCTGCCTGCGCGAGCTGTTCGTCCCGTTCGCCCTGCTTGCCCAGCTAGCAAGCCCCCTCGCCCGCAGGCTCCGTCACAAGAGACCCTGTCATGGTAGCCTCGTCGGGGTATTAGCCCCGTCTCGGCCGTAACCCTGTCACGGAAGGTGGCCAAGGTAGCCGGGAGGAGTGTGAGAGCTGAGCGCCGTTTGGCACCGCCGTGCCGTCTCGTCTGCTACATTTGCCTGGGTTGCCTTGTTAGAGCCTGCAGGAACGGTAACTGGACCGACAAGGCGGAGCTTGGTGGTGCTGGGCTGGTGGTAGCTCGAGCCGTTGCCGTGGCTTGGGGTTCATGTTTCTTTTCCCGGTGTATTGTTGGTCCCTAGTGCGTGCTGCTGGGCCGGTGTTTGATATTGCTTCTTTTTTCCCTTCCTGCCTGTCAAGTCTCGCCGCCATGTCTCGCCGCAACGTGGACAGCTTCAGCACGCGCTCGGCCCTCAATCTCTCTCTCGACTTGCTGAGGGTTTTCCCAGTGGGGCCCGGTCTGGCGGTAAGAGATGGAACCCTTTGGCAAGGAGCCGGCAATGACCTCTGGGCGTAAGATTGGATTGTCCTCAAGGGAAGGGGAGAGAGGTTAGTTAGTTGGCTGGCGGCTGGGACAATGTGGGATCAGAAGGAAAAAGAGGACTCGAAAAGTTCCGGCCGAAACCTTCGGGGTCATCTAGTCTGGTCTGTCACTGCAGACGCGTCTAAGCAAACCCAGATTCAGAAGCCGGAGCAACAGCGCGTGAACAGTGACAGCAAAGGGCCGCGCCAGCAGCAACGGCGGCGTCTGACCGGTGCCACCAGCACCAGCACCAGGTCATGTCCTGTCTTGCCTTGTCTCGCCTTGCTTGCCCCTGCCATGGGCGCTACTGCAACTTGGAGCTCGTAGCGTGCTTCTGTCTGTATCCGTCTTCCAACGACACGGTCTTTCCCTGCATGTGGATGATCGGCTGCGACGTTGCGAGATCAGCGGAAATTTGGTTGGATTATGTATGGGATAATAGGATCCTGGGGGGTGTGATTTTTGCCGAGATGAGGCAAAAAGAGTGAAAGAGGTACTGTACCAGCCGCCGGGACAATCAAACCCAAGTCCATGGTTGAGCCCGGGAAGGAGCTGGAGGTGAGGGAAAAAGGTAACCCTTCCCTGCCCTGGTCGTTCTCTCCCATGCTCATGGATCAATATGGAGCTTGGATGGAGGTTGTCAGAACGGGAGGGGGCCACCGAGCTTGGACTTGGGATGGAAGGAGCGTGGATGGGGACGAAAAAGGACCGTGCTCCTTCCCTGCTGGAACAGAGAGTTTGAAACCGGCGCCCTCAGCCAATGGGAGGGGCGGGAGCGACGGAACCCTTGACAGAGCACGTAGTGGGCAGCCGCTACCCTCGTGGCCCTGCACTCCGCCGGCCCTGGCACCTGCCTCAGAACCGTTGCGCTTTGGCCATCCCCGCTTCTTCACCGCGCGGTCGAAAGCCACCGAAATCCCGGTCGACCCTTCCTCATCTCGTTTTGTTCGAGGTGCAAGGCTAAAGAGGCCAGCCCTTGCGCAACACTGCCTGCATCTAGCATCTAGCACCTACATCAGTACATGCGTAAACCATGTACGTGTCTTTGGCTATAATATCCCGATTCTTTTCGGAGCAAACAGCGCAATCTCGATGACCACCACGATTCAGAGGAAGCAAGGGAGAAGAGAAAAATCCTGCATCGCCCATCCCCAAACAGGAAGATGAATGGTCCCGTCTTCCCAGCCCGGCGGGCTGCATTACGTCGGCCGGGTGCCCCAGCTTGATGCAACACCAACCTACGGACCGAGCCAGCCACGTCCCTCGCCCTCCCACAAGCCACAGACACGTCCTTCTGTAGAAGCTCTAGCCAACCTCGGACCAAGCCCCGGTTGGTCGTGTGGGTGTGATGGACGCAGGCTGCTTGCTTCTCTTGCTTGCAATTGAGAGTGATACAAGTCGTGGTTGGCCAATTCTGCTGTGGTTGATGAATCCATGCAAACCGAGGAACCTATGTAGTAGCCATGCAGCAAGCTGGCACTCGTCAGGCGACTTGTCGTGCTTTCGGCTCGTCAACCGGCCACCATCAAATCCACTTGACTCCCCTCGTCTCAGCAATCAAATCAATATGTATTAGGGATAATGGGTAGTTTATATACCCGAGTCTACTTTCTTTCCATGGTACTTGGTGTTTGCGTAGACAAGACAACTCGTTCATGGCATGCCCGCATGTTTGCATGTCGTAGCTGTAGCTCATGTTGAATGGCTTTCCCCCTCAGTGTGCCATTCCATAACCTGCTGTTGAGCTTTCTTTTTTTGTATCATCATGACCCAATAGACGCAAACATGAACAGAAAAGAAAAGAAACGAAAAAAGAACTGACCCAGACCAAACAAGGGCAGAAGGGGTGGTAGGGCTGTTGCTTGTCACCACACCGGGGACGAAGGCATGGAGGGAGGGAGGTATGAGGCGGAGGAGATGAGGAAAGGGTTGATAAGAAAGGGAACAACGAGGCCGCCTGCTGAAGAAATGAGAAACCCGAGCCGAGTAAAAGGAAGAAACGCCCTCCCTGTAACCGTTTCCCATTGTATCCTGTTTCCACACTCCCGCTCGCTCACCCTGTCACCCATATTGACCGCTCTATTACCCTCTCGCTTACTGAATTACAGTAGCGAATTTCCATCACTTGCTTGGTCCCTGTGGTCATCTCGCGACCACGTCGTCTCTCGCGAGTCCTCGTCCATCGTCTTATTCGTTGTTGCTCCACCACGTCTTCTCCCTTAGTGGCATCTCTTCACCCGCAGCCTTCCGGCTGCCGTCATCCTCCGCCTTGTACGCCCAGTACTCACTCAACCGGAGCTCGGCATACTGAGCGTAATCAAAGTCAATCTTGGAAATGACAGACTGGATCTGGGACCAGATGCCCCAGTAGAAGCCCGGCACTCCTCGGTATGCGTCGACCTCGTCCATGAGCTTGCGAACCTCAGCCTCCTCGTCGACGTCCTCGCCGGTCAAGGAAAAGTACGTCTTGATGTACTCCTTCACAAATGCTAGCCGCTGGTCTTGTCTGGGCACTGCCGAGTAGTCACAGTCATATCCGGCCCACTCGGCAAAGTGGTTGGCCACATCAAAGGCTGCGGGCGAAGGAGTGGCATACTCATAGTCGATAAAGTCGACAGTAGGCGCCGCATCCCCGTCTCGGTGGATGATGACGTTTGCGCATAGCAAATCGCAATGCGCAAAGACGAGCTGCATTTTCGCTTTAATTAGCCAATCTGTTAACCCCTGGGATCAGGCGCTTCGCAACATACCCCGTTCTTGCCAAGGCCAGGCCGTTTGCTCAACTTCTTGATCATGCCCTCCAGCTCCTGCTGAAGCAAGGCTTGCCTCTCGCGCTGAGCATCCGTGTCGGTCGGCAGGGCAAAGATCCACTTTTGCATGATCGTCCACATGTTAGGCGGGGGCTTCCCCGGAGCGGCGTTGTCAATCATGTCCTGCCGGGCCTTGGTTCCGTTGCCGTTTACGTGGCCGTTAACATGGTCAAGGCCGTTGCCGTTGCCGTTGACATGGCCGTTGGAGGTTCCGTTGGTGCTGGCGGTGCCGTTGACGTGCCTGTCATCGCGGGCGTGGTTGGGGTCTGGCAGGCACGGCACCGTGGCATGCCACTGGGCAAGGCGTCGGGCAATGGCAGTCAGGATGAGAGGGTCACTGAGGTCCTGGGCACGGGCAGCTGTGCCCAGGATGTAGCGGTACAGCATGCCATTCTTGAAGCGGGCGAGCAGCTGTGTGGCGAGGCCGTGCCTCATGAGCAGCTCATGGTTCTCAGCCTCGCGCTCACGGTCGATGAGGATGGCAGTCCCATGACCATAGGCGCGGAGCAGGATGGAGTCCTTGTCAACGTCGAGCTTAGAGAGTCCGGGACGGCGGTTGACAGCCTTGAGCAGGGTGTTTGTGATGCCGTCAGTGAAGCGCACAAAGTCAACGTTGGAGTCCTCGCTTGCCCAGTCGGGCATGAGGGTCAGGATGAGTTTTCGTGCCGAGTTATCAGAGTCATTATTGTCGTAGGCCAGGTCAAGGAAAGGCACATGGCCAAACTCGACGTTGGGCGGTGAGGCCGTCATGGTCACGCGAGAGCAAAGACAAGCGTCGACGAGCGAGAAGAAAAGAGATGAAGCTAAGCAACAACAGGTCGCGAGATGAAGATGCGACCAGAAGTGACGATCAAGATGAAGGGGAGGTTAGAGGCGATGAGAATTGATACTCTGATGATGAGAGTTGCTCAGGTCGTTGGCGTATGGATGTCCCAGGGGCTCAGTTCAGGGGCGGGATCCGGGGACGGGACAAGACCAGGACAGGACGGCCGGCGACGGTGGTGACAGACGGTGGAGAAAGGGGGCGCCGGAAGGAAACCAAGACTCAACAACGGAGCTGGAGGGAGGGGAGGGGGGGGGAGAACGGGAGGGGTGGCAGCGGCCGGGGAGCGGAGAATTCGGGGAGGGCCGAGATGCGGATGTCGATATGCGATGGTGACAACGACGGCGATGGCGGAGGCCGAGATGGAGATGGAGACAGCGGAAGGTGAACGGGGGGGCGTGGGATGAAGTTAGGGAGAAGCACACGACCTGTTACCCTTCCAGTCGGGAGATGGACGAAAGCGCGAAACGGGATCGGGAACAGGGAAAACGGGCGGTGGTTTTGTGGGCGAAGAAGAGAGCGGGTGGGCCAGTGAAATGGGCGGCCTGGACCATGTGAAGAAGGAGACGAGAGGCCGGTCCGCCACAAGTCGGATTTCGGATTTGGCAAATTTTTATCCAACGTAGTTAGATGAATGGGTCAGAGGTCGCGTGTCACTTGGGGGGACCCTTTGTTAGGTTGGACGTTGTTGAACGTTGTGCCGCTGCTGTTGGAAGAGTCAAGTTTCTCGTATCCTTCTGGTGCGCAGGCAGGCAGGTTGTTGTACTACTTGAAACTCTCCTTGCCAAGGCACACGTCGGTTGATGTTTTGCAACCCTCAGTTGATGGAGGGAAAGAGAAGAGATGGTCTTATTGTGCTCTCTTCCGTGGGGGACGACGTCTGATGGATAAAAATAGCCGGGGATGAAGATGGAGGGAATGTGTGGAAATGGGATGGATAAACGGGCATTAATAGGGGTTTGATTCTTGACTTGATGGACTCGACTCCAATGGCTCCTTCTATTAGTGCCTGCCTGTGTCTGCCTACCTCCATACTTCTTGGCCTCCTGCCCACAATCACATGTCCTCGATTCGATTAGTGGCTGCCTTTTAAGAGGACACCTGTATTTTGCGCGTATGGATTCGTATGCGCGGGCACTCATGCGCATGCCGTCTAGGTGGTAAATGGACCCTGATTTACGAGCTGGGCCCTCTTCTGAGTGAAATTAACGACGGTGCACCTGCACCTCGCGACCCCGGCCTGTAAGACGACGAATATCCAGCATGGACCGAGGAAAACAAATTGTGTTGGGAACGATTCTGTTGGGCTTCTTCAGCTGTCAGAAATATCCAATTACTCGCAATCCCTTGCCACTGACGAGAGCAAGCATTGCCCCTTATTAGAAAAAGTCACGGCACAAAGAAATTGGCTGAGGAAAATGACACGCCTACCAATCTAACTTTTTTTTTATTGTTGATTGCCTATTCTACACACCGACTTTACTGATGATTGTCTCGCTATCGTGCTCCCTAAAACTCTGTGCGTGACAACAAGACGCCCCCCGCCAGACGATCAGTCCAGCGAGGGATCAAGACTCCAAAAGATCTCGTACTTTTTCCCCTTGACCGCCTGCCGCTAGGATCAAAGGACCCTCTGTTGGCCCTACGGATACAAGTGCGCACCGACTTTTGTGTGCACTGACTGATCTGGGCCCCTACAAAGAAAGGAATGCCATGCCTCGACTCGACTAACCCATGACGCCACATTCTAGCCTCCCCCCACCCTCACGAGAGTGGCGCTCTTGAGGCTCAGGTCTCAATCTCACTCATCTCAATCTCCACAGGAGCCATCATTGGACGAGCCATCGCGACCAACCTCATGAGATTTGAGGGGGCCTGCCCAGTCAGTATACAGCATCGCAAACAAAGGCAGACGGCACATGTTTTTGTTCTTATCAGCCCTGCCCCTCTAAACCAGCGGTATACTGTGTCCAATCCATTGGGCCCTATCATGTGACCGCGCCAGCCATGGCCGTGCCCAGCGTCACCAGCGACAACTTTCTCGCCGTCGCCCTCGTCGTCAACCGCTCCCGCGACGGCCCGGCCTTTGTCTTCCACTACCCTGCCCATGTCCAGCCCGCCTCCGGATCCGGCCCCGCCCCCGGCGCTGAGCTCGAGGACATCATCCTCGAGCGCCTCTCTCAGCAGGGCTACCAGGACGTCGCCGACGACGCCTCTCTGCCCAAGCAGGCCCGCAACCCGGATGACCACTTTGTCACCGAGTCTGGCACCCAGATTGTCCCCTGGGAGCGTGTTGCTGGCTTCCCCGCCCGTGATCTCGCCGGCATCTTGACACCCGCCCGCCCCTATCACAAGCGCCTCTTCCAGCTGTCCCTGGATCCCCTCTACTGCGTCTCCTATCCCATCCACGTCCCTGAGAATGGAAAGTGGAAGAAGCCCAAGAAGACGGCTCGCTCCAAGAAGCTCTCCACCTATACCGATGACCCTGCTGGCCCTCACGAAATTGACCCCTTGGCTCCTGGAAAAGCACCAGAGCAGCCTGTTGAGGAGAAGGAGGTTAAGAAGGAGGAGGGCAAAGACAAGGACGATGAGAAGCGCAGTTCCATGACCATGTTTAACCTCGTCTTTATCCTCAACCCCAGCAGTAATGAGGTCAAAGACGTTGTTGAGACCCTCTACGACCACATCATCAAAAAAGTCAGCAAGGTTTTTAAGTATAGCCAGCAGCATAGCGAGTTCGTCTGGAAGGAATCAAAGCGAATTCTCGTTGCCAAGGATAAGGCACGGGAAGAGCGTAAGTCTGCCATGGCCTCAACCCCAAACATATGTGAATTAACATGGCTTCTAGGGAAAAAGATGAGTGTGTTATGGAGGGAAATCATACAGAGCTCATCTCTAGCTGCTGCCATGCACGACATCTATGAGGCAGTATCGCAGAACAAGATCGCAGCTCTCCATCTGGACACTGCAGCTGGCGCCCTCACCCCTTCAGTTCAGATCCCTGTTCCGTTCTACATCGATGATCTTCCCCAAGGCGAAGAAGGGACACAGCGTGGCCTATGGCTCACCACAGCAAACACATTTATCAGTCAGGATGCTCTCGAGGAGCCCGGTTTCCTAGACCGCAATTTTGCGCTATTACTTACCGATGACGAGAAGAAGATCATTTCTGAGCTTCAGGCCGACCCAGATCCGACAACGGCTTCTGTCGTCGAGTTTGTGCGGTTATCTAAACCTACACAATCGTGAGTGCTCACCTATCCCTAAACACGTTCTCACCTCTTACACTGGATCGCAGTTTCTATCAAGTCGGCCAAAGCAACATCCTTACTTTGGGCCAAGTTCGTAAATATGCACAGCACTTTATATTCTGGCGTCGAGCCATTGCTATCCCCCCTCTACACGCCAAGGACCAATACATCCTCTCCCCAAATTGTGATCTCTCCCGCCTCTCTCTCGACACCCTCGAGTGGCAGCGAGCATTCCCTCTTGCTCCGCCCCTCCCCAATTTCCTCGCCGAGCTCTCCCAAACCCCTCGTCCTTATAAACAGTTCTCCCCCAGCAAGGCCCACCGGCCCACCTACCTCCTCATGCTGGCCTGGCTCATGCGCCGTGGCTGGGTCACCCAGCTCTGCACCTTTGCCTACGTCGTAGTCTGGCCAGAGATCCTCTATGAGGTTGAGTATGAGATGGAGGCTGAGGAGATCCGCGCCGCCGCCGATATCGATTCTAAATCCGGCTCCTCCACTGCCGCTCCAGGGGCGCCCCGCACTTCCGAGTCTTCCGAAGACCACTCCGGAACCGACGGCTCCCATGTCCCCACCGTCGCCGAGCAGGCCGCCGAGAAAGCCCGGCTCGAGCGTATCGCATCCAAGGCCCAGCGGGATGCTGCAGAAAAAGCTACTGCCCACGCCCGAAAGGTCGTGCCTATCGTCACGGCTCACCCCTCAGTCAACGACCACCCTCATCTTGCCGGCCTCACACCGCACATCATCCTTGATGCCAAAAAGGCCACCGGCAAGGAGTCGCGCTATCTTTCTGCCATTGCGCGACGTTTCAATGACGAGAAGCTGGCAAACAGCTGGCAAGTCATGTGCAAGTATTTTGATGGCCGTTGCGCCCTCGAGCGCATAGCTCTGCAGGAGGACATGAAGCGCAAGCTGGTCTGGAACACCCTGACAGCCATGAGCGAGTATCTCCTCTGCACCCGTCACTGGTGATATGGCCAGCGTGATTTGTCATTTGGCGGCAGCCACGAATGGGACGTAGGTATATAATGATAGGTATCTCGCTTGTGGTATCTAGGCATAAAGAGCAATAAAACAAGTATAGTACTGCGAAAATACAGTAACCCAGAGGTGCCAAGTATTCTCCCATCCAAAAAGCTCGCTCAGACGAGTACCAGGCCTTACTTTCCCATCGCCTCTCAGTAGATCCTGGAGGGAGAACCACAAATGGCGCATTAAATCGCAAGCAGATGAAGCAGAAGAAAAGATAGGAGTAGAGAGAAGTGAAGATTCCTAACCCAAAGACATGACAGGCCTTGCGTTGCCTCCCCTTCACCACCCATCCTAGAACTAGTCCCTAAGGTATCGCGACAGAAAAGAAATGAACAGAACCCATAAAGCACGACCCATAAAACACATAACCCAGTAAGCAACTAACCCCGCGAGCACAACTAGAAACACGATCCGGATATGCCCCTGCGCTGTATAAGCCTATATACCTTAGCCCACGCCTTGACACGCCGAGGCCGCTCCTCAAAGAGTGAGAAACGCACCAACAAGTAACCCAGAAACAATCCCACTGCCCAAACACCAAGTGAATGTCGCATATCCTTGAAGCGAGTTCCGCCACGCGAAACCAAGCTTTGAGAGAGTGCGAAATGCCAGTGCAAAAGATGATGACAGTGATGATGATAATTCTCAAACGCCGAAACCATGATGTAAAGCCAAAAGGGACAGACCACCTTCTTGGTCTCTTACACTCCAAGCCAAGATAACGAGTCCTTGAGGACCGAGCAAGACAATGGATCAAACGTATTCAACTCATCCGTCCTACCATCTACTGCGTGAGATCCATGTCGTACTCATCTTCCTCCTTGAAGTTGATCGAGGCTTGACCGCTGCCGTTGTCATCAGGGTCATGCCAGAATTGGTTGGTATCGTTCAGGTCGGCGTTGTCGTCTGGGCTGAGGCTCACGGGGTCGACACCTCCGCCCAAGCCAGTGAGAGACTCGCCTCGGTAATCAGTGTGATGAGGCACACGCAGACCAGATCCCGCTGTCCGCGAGTAAGAAAAGGTACCATTCTCACTCTTGGAGATGGCATCCATCAGTTCAGTCTGCATACGTCGCTCATCCTCGGTCAACTCGAAAGGGAAATGACCGCCAAGCTCGGCGATTGTGTTCATCATCTCCTCCTGCTGTTGAAGCTTGAGATGAAGCATCCACATAAGATCTCGGGTCCAGCTGACGGCGCCGTTGAGGATGTCACCCTTGTTGGGGCCCTTGTCCTTCTCCTCGATGGGCAGGCCCGTTGTGATATTACCAGCCGTGCTTCCAGTGGCCCTCCGTGCGCCCGGTCCAGCGAGCCCCGAAGTAGCTTGGGTTGGGCTGGAAATGCCGGTGAGCGTGGGTGAAAGGGGAGTACCATTCTGGATGAGCTTTCGGATCTTCTCATCCTCAAGACGATGTGTGGGAACCAGTCTGCTGAGGTCCTGTATCCTCTCATTGATGTTGTCTCGTCGGCGACGCTCCACGAGGTTGTGAGACTCTCGGCGTCGTTTCCGCTTCATCTCTTGCGATGAGACTGCGTTCGGAGCCACACCGAGCTTGGCGGGCATCGAGGTTCCGCCCTTCATCATGACCTCGTTGATCTGGTTCATGCCCGGCTGCATGGGAGAGGAGAAGCCGGAGTTGTAGGAGGCCGGAATGCTTCCAGTCGGGGTATTGATCCACTGGCCATTGGGCGACTTCATGGCCTGACCTCCGAAACCTGGCGACTCTTGCGATCCGATTGTCATGCCGTGGAGAGTAGCGGTCTTGGGGGTCATCGGAGACATGGGGCTGCGGCTGGTGGATGTCTTTCGCTGCATTTGCTGGCTCATCCGGGCCCTGGCCTTGGCATTCAGGTAGTTGGGATCATTGGCGTCAGCGTTCATGTCGCCAGTCAGAGGGGATCCTGAGTAGGACAAGGGCGAGTGCAGCGAGGTGCCCAGGGAGTGACCTTGCATTTGACGGTACTGGGTGAAGCCTGTGTTGAAGGGGCTTTGAATGGGATCTCCGTCGGGGGTATTTGAGTAGCCGTTCATGTGCGACTGGTCCATTCCGGAGTTGCGGTGGGAAAAGGCACTCTGGGAGAAGCCCATGTTGAGTCCTGAAAAGTCCTGGCCTTGGCCAGACATTCCAGACTGGTTATCGGGAGGGCCGGTGAGACCATCAAGAAGTTCGTCATCGCCAAACAAGGCGGAACCGCTCGAGTAGCCGTTGGCACCGCTGCCCGAGTTTGAGTTGAAGTTGTTGTTGAAGGAGGGAGAGTAGCCACCCGACATGGCGAGGTCGTTAGGGTCGATGCTACCCCCGTTGGGGTTGTTCCCAAATTGATTGAAGCCGTGCTGGGCCATCGTGGGCAACGGCAATAGTGCTGCCTTTGGATGTGTCGCTGTTGTAGAATCGGATGTTGTGCCCTAGCTTGAGGAGGGGGGAAGTGGGTGAAATATTGTGGGCGTGCGCCGGTTCGGTTAAGGGCGACAGCTGGGAGTAAATGCGAAGGGTTGAAACAGGCCTACTCAAAGACTCGAGTCAGCATCTGGCAAAGGCAGCGCGGAGCGCAAAGCGGGGGGAGAAGGTGAAGGAGGCCGGTTCGGTGGCTCGGCGAAGGGAAGTGGACAGATGGAATGCCCGCTGCCGCGGAGGTCGCAGCAAGGAGAGTGGCGGGCGGGAGGCCGGGGGTTCAGACGTGCGAGTCCTGACTCACCTCACAGGCAGAAGAGTATCAGAGTGAAACTGGTAGGAGTGTCTAGAGGCCGCAGTCCATAAGAGGACACAGAGGTCGAAGCAGTTCAAAGGTAAAAAAGTTCAAGAAGAAGGCGAAAGCGACGGCGACGACGGAATGCGACGTCGGAGGACGTGGGAAGGGAAGCACAGAAAGATTGTGGGCGAGTTGTCGTGAGTCGGAGGGAGCTGTCGGGGTCGGAGGGGGATGAAATGGCGGGACAGCGCAACGCAGCGCAGCACAGGGCCTCAAGCGTCCACCCACTCAGTGGGCTGGGGGCTGCGAGGAGGGCTTGAGGCGTAGTAACTGGGTGCGTGTTGGTACCTCGAGCCAAGGTACCGAATAAGGTGTTGGCTTGGCCGCTTGGGCTTTGGGGTACTTCGTAACGCACGGGCGAAAAGGTCCACGATACTTCTGGCGGGTGCTAGCCCCAGTCCAGTGCTATTAGTAGCAATCTGGAGACGCTGTCCTTTGCAGCAGCTGTCGGCGCGGGGACAACGGCGGTCGGAGCAGCGGTCGAGGGACTCTCTGGCTGAGTCGTATTGAGGGCAGCCGAGAGCGCAGACAAGGCAGGCGGTGTCAACCGTGTGTTCAGGGTTGTAGTAGTAGCAGTAGCTGTTCTTGGAATGGTGAGGTGACCAGTCAGCGACGGAGCGAGAATGGGATGTGTGAGAATGATGCTCTTTTGGGGGGAGAGGGTGTGAGAGTGTGGGTTGGTGGTGGTCCCCGAATGTTAATAGAAGCCCGCGTTGGGAGGCAGCAACGGGATCTAGGTTTGTGCCGTGCAGCCAACAAAGCAGTTTGCAGACAAGGAGCTCGGGGTTTTAAGAGATAAGTGACAGAAACAGTGAGGTTATTGTTGCTGATGACGATAGTGGGCAGAAGGTTGGTGATGGAGGTAGGAAAATGACAGAGGTAAAACAAAAGAGAAGGAGTGAGTGGAGGGGGGGTAGACGGGTAGGGAAAGGGAAGTAGGTATGATGCGTGCTTGCTTGGGTAGGCACCAAGGTCCAAAGGCGATTCGTGCCTTGACGATGAACGGTTGGTCGGGGATTATCTGGGCAAATGCGACTAGAGGGCGGGAGGAGAGGAGAAGATGGATCCAGCTGCACACTGCAGATGGAACAGCGGGATGCAGGCCGACGAGACGGAGGAGATATCTCACTCACCACGAGTTCCAAGGGCACCGAGATGCGCAGGCGGCATGGAAACAGTCGCTTTAGTTCGGATGCGTAGACGGGGACGACCTAGATAGCGGGGTTGCACGACCGAGAATAGAAGAGGAGGATTATGACGATCAAGGTGCAGGCAGGCTGCTGCTGAGTCGAGACGCGATGGATGAGATGATGAGAAGAATATGGCGCCTGTAAGAGCTATCCTGATGCTCAACAGCGTCGTCGAGAGGCAGGTACCTGTCCTGGGCTGCGTCCTATGTAGTTGGGACCTGGGTATGATGTCGCTAGATGGCGGGGCACCAAGAGATGCAGGGTTCAGGTCCGTGATGTGATATTGGTCCGCCCTTGAGATTAGGTGAGGCGGCGCAGACAGAGCCAGAGACAGAAGTAGAAGCAGATGCGTCGGGTAAAAGTCCAAGAGCAAACGTCGTGCGTTTTGCCGGGAAGCGTCGCTATTTATTCGACCGCACAGACGAAACAAAACGAAACGTTCAGGTTTCTCGTGTGTCCAGAGGTGAGGTCCAGACCAGGGCCGTTGGTGGGTTAGGTAGGGTGGTGGTTGAGATGGTAAACACCCGATGGAGGGATGTGATGGGATAGGACAAGATGGGCGTCTGTCTGTGATTGCTGAGCCAGAACACCTCAGGCGGTCTGACGTTTTATTGCGATCCTGGCGCCGCGCGACGCGGTTGGAGGGGGTCTAGAGATGAGGGGAGGTATTGATAGCGCGAGATGGTGGTGGTATGGAGGAGCGACTCGAAGAGAGGGAGAGGGAGAGAGAGGGTGGTGTAAGTGTAGGTGTTGTGTTGGTGTAGGTGGTGATAGTCAAGGGTCCAACGCTCGAGCGTCGTGTTTGAAGGCTGAGGGGGAGGACACTTTAACCACGTAAGGGGGTCTCTTCTCTCACTCGAACGACGATCAAAGTTAGGCAGTGCGTATTCGGAAATGGTAAAGTAGGTTGATTAGGTTGTCTTATTCTTTTCTGTTCTTAGCCTCGCTCTTGCACGTCTCTCTCCTGGTTCTCGTCTCCTCTGCGGCTTGCTTACTCCTTTGCAGGTCGACCGATGTCTTCTCCGTCCGTGATGATGATGTTATCGCTCGCGGCTGCAAGAGGCCAGGTAGAGATACGCCTGTCTGTCACAGCTGCAAGATGAGATCTGGCTTCGGCTCTTGGCCCGCATGCCAAAAGGGCACCAGCGTCGTCCGTTTTATACTCGCCGCAGCTGGCTAAAAATACTAGCCATGCCTCCTCAAGTCATCTGTACAGCTCCCCGCCGTCTCCTGACCTGCCTGGTCCCAGGTATTCCGGACCCAAGTGTGATGGACCTTGGAGGCGGTGGTCACTGGCCCCTCGCAGTGGTAATTCTGTTGGGCCTGGAGTTGGTCCTGGAGCTGGAAAGTTGGCGGTAATGGTGGCCGCGACTCTCTGCTCCCTCTGGCGGTTTACACGGGCTCCCATGAGACGGACGACTCCCAGGGAGGGTGTGGGTGAGAATGGATGTGTGTGTGGGTGGGCGCCAGGCTGAACGTGACTCGGGATTTAAGACACCAAGGCCAACCTGCTGCTAGACTCTTGGGGCTCATCGGGAATTGCTACATGGAATCGTAACCCCTCCCTGAGCTTCCTCTGTCTCGTTCTCGGTCATGCGCTGGAAGCTTCCCCCATCCCTCTCCCATCTCCCTGGCCACGCGCCCCCATGCGAAGACACTGCCACTCAAGACTCGTTGCAGAATCAAATCAAGGCGAACGGCTCTCAAGACTCTTGATCGGTGTAAGACTCAACTCTGTCAGCCTCTCCCACTTGATTCTGAAACTGGAGGGAGAGGCTGGGCGCCAGGCTACCTCTGCCTTTCTGTAGTTCTCATCATGGAGGGTGTCAGTCGAGGCTGTCCTTCGTGTTAGTTCCCTACGGATAGCGTTGCGGTCCGCTCCTCGGGCTCGCATGGGAAGGTAGCTCGCTGGACCCCGTCCGTCCGCTCCTCTCCCGCTTGGGCTACCCTTATCGTCGTCTCCAACATGATGACGATGCTGCCAGAGTTGACTGTTGCAAGTTGCTGCGCGTCGTTCGTTGCGCAACATGGCCAGCATCCATGGATGGGTCGGTCCCGCGCCTATGAGAGAGAGCCTTGGGTGTCTGAAACCACCAGCAACCGTCTCAGGCTCTCCCTCTCCACTCTTTTGCTGCAAGGCTCTCTCGCATCAGGACCAGGCTCTGGCTCTGAAGCTTCCCCCCCTCTTTTAGGCCATATGCCTCTCTCTCTGTCATGCATGATCCATCCCGTCCCCTCCCGGTGGGTGTCATGGCCCGGGGGCTCTCGACGCTTGGTTGATGGACGGGCCGTGCAAGGGCCGTGCAAGAAACTCGGAGCCTACCCCAAGATAGCCCCGTTTAAAGCCGGCCAATCATATGACCCCGACGCACTACATGGCAAGGCTCCGGAATGGGTGGAATTCAGGGAAGGGACCACACCAACCCCAACCCATCGACTTCTCGGCCTAGTGCCGCCCTCCACAACCGCTACCGCCTCCAAGAACCAACTTCAAGTCTCGTCCCAAGCTTCACCCCCTTCTGTCCCTCTGTCGACCTCGCGCAAAACGCTCCGCTTGCCGCCTATTGCTTGTCGCCCATTGCTGCTGTCGCTTGACAACTCGCGTTGGGTCGCGCCCTTATCGGCCTTTTCGAGCGGTACGCGCGGTCGCCTGTAACCCCCCTTCCACTCAGGCCCCCAGGGACTCGTAGCCTTTCCATCACATCGCCGCTTTGCGCACACGGCTTCGTCAGCCAAAGACTAGGTGTTGGAACCAGGTAGGCAGCCGTTTTGCCCATCCGTTCCGGATCGCCCGTATATCATGGACGTTTGTCGACTGACCATGACCAAAATACCACAGCTCCAAGGAAGTGGACCTTGGTCTCTGCAACTGTATCAACTGTTATCAGTCTAATACGAAGCCGCCGTTGTCGCGCGCCTTGCGCTTCTCCCACCCTCCATCACGATCACGAACCTGAGCCCGAACCTGCGCCGCACGATCGACGTTGCCGTTCCGTACCCGCCCCGTCGCTATCGAGCCCGTCCCTTGCGAATCCGCCCCCCTGGTTCCCGGCGCCATGGCTTCTAATTCTTTCCGAGACTCCATCAACTCCCTCGGCTGGAGCCGTCGCGATGAACCCGTAAACACGTCCCAGCAGAGCGGTCTGCTCTCTTCTCTCCAGAGCCTCAACCCCTTCCAGGGCGGCCGTGGCTATGTGAGGCTCCCCACCACCGAGAGCGCCGGTGCGCCTCTGCCTGCGCCCAGTCGACGCGAAGAGGAGGAAGGCTGGTTTGTTCGTGAGTCAACCTGATGGCCCTCAACCCATCGCCCTCCGGCACCCCTGCAGCGGAACACGCGCATTGCATCTGAGCCATGCCTTAGATCATGCATGTGATGCGGATGACATGCCTCGTGGTTACAAGACACTAACCCGACTGGCAGTTAGTCGATGGGATCGGTTACTGATCTTTGGGGCTTGCAACCTTGCTGCCCTGGCATGCTTCTTTGTGTGCTTCACCTTTACTCTCTTCCCGCTGTTTAACCCCCGCAAGTTTGTCACCTTGTAAGTCGAGATGCTGTCTCTGTCCTGTCCAAACTGCACTTCCTTCACCGCCCCCCTCCCCCCCTCTTCTCCCCTCCCCTTGCCGATCACAGTCACGGGTTCTCGTATGGTGTGAGGCCAGCTTAATGCCGTGGCTGTGATTGCCGATGTCATGATGTCGTAGAGTTGAGATGGAGGAATCTGAAAATCCATGTTGAAGCTGACTCGCAGTTGCACAGGTGGTCGGTTGGATCGCTGATGTTTTTGGCCTCGTTTGCGGCGGTTATGGGACCTATGGCCTATGTCTACCATCTTCTCTCAACTCCCCGGTTGCCGTTTACTGTAGCCTACTTTGGTTCTATCATCCTGACACTTGTGTTTGCCTTGAAGGTGAGTGGGATGTTTGTCAGATGAGCTCCCTCGTATTTACTAACTATCTTTATCAGCTTCACAGCACCATCCTGACCCTCTTTTCGGCCATCATCCAGATCGCATGTCTTCTCTGGTATCTTATCAGCTATTTCCCCATGGGAGGTACTGGTCTTCGCCTGGCGGCCTCGTACGGCACAAGACAAGCGGCATCTTGGATGACTGGTTAAGTGGGCTCACGGTGAGAGTATTATGCTTCTACCAGAGCAGTCTTTCTTGTTTACTCAAGTCACATAAAACTACTTGTAATGCTCTTATGAGAGTACCTGTTTTTCTGTATACTAGGTGTCTGCGTTGGTCTGCATCGAAAACGGGTCAAAATTTGTCAAGATAATGATGGTCAGAATAGATTGTTTTAGGGTATCTATCCCTTTGGTTCATGAGTTTTGGCTTTTGGGGTGGTGTTTGTATCAAGTAGTAGAGCCTCTGCGTGATAGTCATCCACGTTTTACAGTATATAAGCCACATGGCGCTCCTCTTAAACAAAATGTGCGCCCTAGCACATCAGTGAGAAGCCATGTTGTAGTTATTGCCTCTTTCTCTACTGGGTCGGTTCTAGCGTGATTCTGTGAGAATGAGAGGGGAGATCTAGATCTGTTGGAAAGTTAGGTTCAACGTTAATATGAAGGGGATAGAAGCAGGCACTTGTGATAGGATAGACAAATGAATCATGCTTGAACCTCGCGTGTTTGTGCTTCTTGAGCGTTTAACCTGTGTGATGGTGAACAGACCACGTAAGCATGTGCAGTTTTTGATCAAAGAGAGGCGACAAATCTCGAGTTACTCAAACCCTCATGAATCATGTTTGCAAGTATTCTTCGGGGTTTCACGCCAACTCCGATATCCGGGAATCTTCAACGCGATTCATCCCAAGTTCCTACAGTACTTCCGGTCGCCTGGAGGATCTAGCCCCAAACAGGCAGTTTCTCAGGCTCGCGTCCAATGGGCGTCCACCGGCTGAGCGGCCTCGGCTTGCAAGGGCCCTGGCCATCTCGCATCGGATGGAAGTGATCGATGGAATAAAAAACATGCCCGTCATGGCTTTCTCGTTTGCCTTTCCCCTCTGGACCGGAAATGTTCTTCCCACCGAATGCAATGCACATGGCGGACTCGGGGACTGATGGACGCTTCGGCTGTCAGCCCATCTTTAAATGCCGTCCCGTCCCGCCGCCTTGTGCGACGTCCCCGACGGGTAGAGGCAGGCTTTGTCTTGGGAGGTCGCGATATGAAAGTGCCGAGGAATGTTCGGTCCAGTCATGCTGTCTACAACAATTGCTGATGCTCAAGAGTCGTACTCTGTCGGACAAATTGTTCAACAGCTACACCTATCGGCCTACGGCATAATCTGCAGTATTGGGTTTTCGGCCGTATCTGCCGTTGTGGTTATTGTCTCACTGCAAATGCATGTTGTGCCCTCTTTCCGGGGCACATGAGGAGGTGCATTTCACAGCCCACGTCGACAACTTCCTGAGGATCCGGTATCGCTTTTTGACCATTTGCTTGGCGAGGTGACGACCCGGGACAGTTACTCTATTACCTAATGTTGAGCAGACATGGTCTTGTTCACCTGGAGAGTAAGGCAGATGTGTATCATGAACAAAAGCTCTGTGCTCTGCTGGGCAGCAACATATCACATCACATGGATGGATACGACTCATCAAGGCTGGAGGAATGCGTCGACCTCCAAGGTCCTAACCTACCTGCCCGTCCAGGCTCTTCTCCCCGGGCAAGGACCAGGCCTCCTCGGAGAGATGATATGTTCCGCCGCCTTGGGAACTGTGCCTCCATGTGAATTTGATTGCTTGCACTACACACACGAGCAGCCCCGGTCAGCGAGTAGCTGCCTGGGAGCCTAGGTTAGGTATCATCCATGGAGCTGTCTCGTCAACTTGCGGCCAGGCCATGACAGGGCCGTGACGCCTGCACACCATATCTGTACTGTAATGTTTCCCCCGCGCGCGTGTGAATGGCCCAAGAACGCAGCCGGTCAATCAGGTCGAGCGTAATCACACAAGAACCGGCCGCACGACAAAGCAAAACCGCGCAAGGGTAACAGTGACATTGGATGGAGTCTAGCAGGTCGGCATGCCCTGGGGCTGGCGGCCAGAGCCGATTTATATTCGCGCATCTCCACCCCATCACGGCCGCCCGGGGTCTCGGGTTTCCCATGACGGACGGGGTCCTCCAGGGGTGGAGTCCGCTACTGGTCGGTTCGGCGCTGGGCCATGACGAGCTGTAGGTGAATTGCCCTGAATCCCACTGGAGGACGCCTCCACTACAGCAGCTGGGCGACCCCCGAGTCAGCGCCGCCCGAGGCCGCGGTGCTGTGCCTTCAGCGGCGGCAGCCGCAACAGACCAAGGTCGGGTCGCCGATTCAGTTCAGTGAATGACTTGCTTGACTTGGACCAGGATCATGGGTTTCAACATTGACCATGTCTGGCCTCAGAGGAGTCACAAAAGAGCCTATAAAAACGTTCAAGAGGAAAGAAAAATGAGGCAGAAGAGAGAGAGGGGGAAAAAAAAAAAAGCAGTGCTACTCTTGTCTGGGTCTTGCTCTGCCCGTATCCGCTCCTCGGCGTTCCGTGTAAGAGTTGAGTGGGAGAAAGAGGTCCCCCCTCCCTCCATCCATCCTTCCATCCATCCCCATCTCCTGCGCCTGCGCCTGCTCCAGGGATTCCCGCTCGGCGCGCCGGTACGGCAGGTACCTGCTCGATCAGTTAGTCGCGGTACAAGGCGCTGGTACCTCCCGCGGCGCCGTCGCTGGCACTGGACTGATTGTCTGTTGCGGTGCGGATCTGGTAGAGAGGGGAAAAACGCAGGAAAAAAAATTTAATTGTTCACACAACGCAAAAAATAACCTCCGACCTTCATTTTCACTTTCCCTGGTCCCGTGCTGTGCCCTCTCTCCCCGTACCGTTTACCCTTCCTTCAACCACAACTCCCCTTCGCCAGCCCAATTCCTGCAGAATTGCTGCTGCCGTTGACAGACTCCTCCTCCTGGTTTCTTCTTTCCCTTTACCCCTCCCCCGCTTCACCTTGAACTTTGCATTTGCAGTTGCCTCGATTGCTATAACCTCTTCCGTTACCCTGTCTAGGCTTTGCGCCGCTTCTCCCCGTCTCCCTCGACAAGAAGCATCAAGCAACGCCTGACACTCCGGCTCTGGTTTTACGGTTCAGGCCTCCCGGTCCCGTCCCCTGCAAAACGACTCGCCACCTCAATCCGTGCTGCCTGCCGTTCTCACCTAAAGCACAGCAGAGCAGAGCAGAGCAGAGCGCTTCAAGTTGCTGCCTCGATACCCTGGCCAGCTTGACCTCTCTCTTTCCCCGTCCTCCCTTCGTCGAAATTTCGCCGCCTGCTTACCCCAGGTAGCACTTTTCCGATCGAGCAGGCGCTTTCTGACGTAGCAGAGCCGTTCCACTCCTTCCGTTTGGAATCTCTGTCTCGATTCGTACCCGACGTTGACGCACAATCCGACTGTTTTTTTCTTTTTAACCCAAAGCCCTCGGCTCAGCGGACACCCCCCCTCTCACTTTAACCACCACCTCCCGCTCGAATCCTTCTCCGCGATTTTCGACTCTTTGCGCAGAACCTACGACTGTCGACGCCCTCATTAGTTGGGGGTCTCCGAATAGCGACTACCTTGCACATTGGGTGCTCTGCGCCTCTCTCCGTGTGCGGAGGGGGTAGAGACATCTTCGGGCTTCTTTTCCCGAAGACATCATTTGCCTCAGTTGGTGGCCCTAGGTGAAAAGGCACCTCCGGCTCACCATTTACCGTCCTGTCAGAAGACCGTCAGCCTGTGCTCTACGGCTCACCTTGACATGACTCCCTCAGCGATCGTTGAGTCCAACGAGATGGCCACTCCTTCGACTTTTTCTTACGCACAAGCTGCGAAGGGACAGGGCGCGGCCCCCGTCTCGAATACCAGCGCTCCTACAAACGCTATCGCTCCTACTCAGGACACCCAGGCGCCTGCTGCTGTCCCGGTGTCAGACCTGAAGACGGCCACGCCTGCCCCCGAGCAGGGCACCACCGCCGAGGTCTCGGAGGCCACCGAAAGCCTCGAGCCCCGTGCAGTTGCTTCCGAGAAGCAGGACCTCGAAAGCGTTCCCAGCTCTGAGAGCGATGCCCGATCCGAGTCCACACAAGAAAGGCGGCCCGAGTCGAGGCGTGACGACGATGCTGGAAGGTTAGATCGGCCATGGCGACGAAATGAAAAGACGCCAAGGTCATCGAGCAACACCACCCGTTCCACCGAAGAGCAGGACTCGCGAAAGGCTCGGAGGGGCAAGAAGAGCAAGACTGCTGAGAAGCAGCCCAGCGAGCAGGCGGCAGATAAGGAGCAGGAAGCGGCTCCCGAGCCGCCAAAGGTTGAACTTGCCGAGGCGCCCATCCCCAGCGTCAACATCTGGCATCAGCGCAAGGAAGCTCAGCTGGCAAAGGCTAAGCCCGCGCCCACTCCCGCCGAAGCTGCGGTAAATGGCACATCCGCCCAGAAGGACGACGATAAGTCAGTGGCCAAGGCTGAGGAGTCTACTCCTGCTCCCTATACAAATGGCGTCAAGCCGCAGCAGAAGGCTGCCAGCGTCAGCCGACCCGAGCGAAACGGCCCTCGAGGTTCGCGGATATCAGACAAGGAAGGCAAGGTCGAAGTGCCCCCATCTGTGCAGGATTCAACTCACTGGCCTACCCCCGAGACTGCCATCACTGCTATTAAGGAGGACAAGAAGAAGACGGTCGACAAGGCATCTGACCGATCGGATCGCTCCGACAAGGATGCTCAGGAGAACGACAGCCAGGCCAAGCCCCGACAGAAGTGGGTGACTTATGACTACGTCCCCACAGTCAGCTTTGAGACTCAGCTGCCTCAAATGCGTGGCTCCAAACCCCGTGGAGGAGCCCGAAGCGGTCGCGATACTTCTACCCGAGCTACTACAAATGGTGTCACAGATAAGGCATCGTCTGCTCCTGTGAATAAGTCCAACGACGCCAAGCCTCGAGATGGACCCAATGGTGCTACATCTCAACCCGCTGCGGCCAAGCGAGGATCACTCGATGCCGCCAACGGCCAGAAGAAGGCCTCGGCAAATGCTGGTGCCGACAAGGCCAAGGATTCTGCCGCTCAGTCTAGTGTAAGTTGAGCTTATTGAGCGTGAGAAGAGCAAATAGTCTAACTTGTTCCTCAGGATACTACTCAGACTCCTCGCGATCGCCCTGAGGGCCGTGGTGAGAGGGGCCGAGGTGGCTACCGCGGGCGTGGTGCTCATGGCAATGGCCAAAGCCAGCACCAACATTCGGCTTCGGCCACTTCAGGATTCCACGGCCAAGGCGCTGGCGCTGGTCGAGCTCAGGGCCACTACAGCCCACCTCTGCGACAGGGCTCGCACGGCGGCATGTTTGCACCGCCAACTCAGCGAGGCCGCGGAGGCCGCAACGGAGCGGGTAACTACCACCGCTTGTCTCTGCCCAACGGCAGCTCTCGCATGCCTGCCGTGCAGGCTCAGTTCGCGGCATACGACTACTCGATGGCGCCGATGGCCGGTATGCCTTTGCAGCCTCATCCTTACTGGGACAACATGGTGATGCCGATGCTCAAGAGCCAAATCGAGTACTACTTCTCCATTGAGAACCTTTGCAAGGATATGTACCTGCGACAGCGCATGGACTCTCAGGGCTTTGTGCCGCTGCATTTCATCACTGCATTCAAGCGCATGCGGGATCTCTCGGCCGATATGAACCTCATCCGTGCTGTGTGCGAGGATTCGGTCGATGTTGACTACGTTGTCGGCGAGGATGACTGCGAGCGACTGCGTCGCCGGGAAGATTGGCAGAAGTTTGTCCTGCCCATGGAGGACCGAGACGAGCTGGCTCGCAATGACGGTCCCATGCACTTGACTTTCAAGAACCGATCTTATAACTATGCCAACGGCCATTTCAATGGCTTCCACGGTCTGCCTTATGGCCAGCATGGCTATCCCGTGAACGCCCACGACCCCTCGTTCCAACACTTTGTTGACAACACACAAGCGGCACAGGGCGTCAACGGAGCTATAAACACCAACGGCGTGAGCCAGCTCTCGGCCGAGGTGCCCGACTTTTCTCCCTCGGGCACTATCCCTCTGGCCGGGCTCGATGGCGATGTCTCGCCGACAAGCAAGGCTGAGGCCTCGACACCGTTGCAAAATGGCCAGGTCGAGGCTGCCGCGCCCCTCACGAACGGCGTGCATGCCGAGCAAGCTCAGACGGCGCAGTCGTAAACGGGCCCTTCCAGAAATGGAGGGGGTCCTTACGGCGGTGAGGCTTGGTCAAGTGGTGGATCTATGTCTCGCATCTTGAGGCGTAGACGAGAGTGAGATGTTGTCATGCCCTATATCTGGGTCGATATGATTTTACGCGTCCCAGAATTCGAAACATGTTTATGATAAGGGCCAAGTTGAGAATTGGCCACCAAAAAACGTCATGAGCGGTGGCGTTGTATCAGTTGCGGTCACATTTCTTGGTTCGCAGATCTTGCTTTCGTCAGGACGAATGTATGAAAATCTCGAGGATTAACGACTTTGCAATGGTTGTTTTGAGCACGACGGAGCGGGAGCGTTGCGATGCTTTCAAGCCGGCTTGAATCTGACAAGGCACGGGTATGAAAGCGTTGACATTCGACGCGAAGTCAACATCCCGGGAGTCTGACGAAGTGGAAAGGGGGTGAAAAGAGCGGAGGGACGATGCAAACACGATCAGCAAAAATTCTTCTATACCCTGTCCCATGAATCAAGGATGGACAACTAAGGCGGACTGGTAATGGGGATCGGGGTGACGATGTGATGGGTTTAAGGCCCAGTCTATTGATTTCCAGAGGGAGGTCTTTTGGCGAGGACGGAACTGCGAAAGCTATCGGCGACAGGTTGGAAAGATGTGCAGTGGAGCCTTTGAGCTCGGGCTAACTGGTCTTTTGACAGTTGCGTGAGGTGCTCCAGAGAGCGACCAAGAACGCAAGGGGGCTGAAGCTGGCAGGTCTGGTCAGCTGTTACCACGGGTTGAGTGTTACGGGTGGCAGGGAAGCCAAGGAAGGGATCTAGGGCGTCTTCGGAACAGGGGAGAGAAAGAAAAAGACAAGACAAGTGAGGGCAGAAAAGCAAATGCATGCATGGTATTCAGCCACAGCAAAGCACAGCACAGCACAGGGATTTCTCAACTGCATTCGGAAGGGGTTACAAAGGTGGTTTGGTTTTTGGTCTTCTGGTCTTTGGTCTGTGGTCATTTTTGTTATGGACTTTTTTTCCCCGCCATGGATTTTGATGTTAGATGGGACTCTCCAAACTTTGCTACACGAGGGATTTGCACACTGTACTATAGTTTTCAAAAACACACACAAGAAAAAATAATAAAAGGTTGATAAACTGGTTGCGCTCTCGGTTAGTTGTGCAGGAGGATCCTGAGTTGGTTGGCTAGGTTTCACGATGCTTTTGTTAGGGCTAGCTAATGCAGGGCAAGATTAGATGAATGGATGGAATGCTTGGGGAAGGAGATCACAAGGGCACATGAAGTGAATTTTAGTCTTGGCAGGGTGTTCTTTGAGTAGTGATTATCTGTTGTGGGTGTCTTGACGATTTGTAAGCTGAGCGAGAGTTGTGTTACTTGACTTTAGCATCCGTTGGCCGTTGAGATTTTCAGAAGAAAATGAAGCGTGGAGTAGAGGGTGTGGTTCATGCCATCCATCATGAGGGGCAATTCCATCATGCTTGCGGGGTTGAGTTGGGCGAGGTGGGCTGGGCTGGGCTGGTCGGCCGGCAGTTTTGGCCTAGGGTAGCTCTCGACCCAATTGGGAAATACACTGACCATGATGGCAATGACGACGGCAATCTCGATCCGGTTCAAGGCATCGGTGGGTTGTTGAATATGGGAGATAGTCTTTTTATTGACTAGCATTGGTTTTGGGGCTAGGTTTCATAAAAGATGGTAGTATTGCTGGTGAAATAACCCAGCGTTACCCATGTAAACTAGAAGATTAGTACCAAGCTGTCACCACACCCTAGCCCACATGTAACTACCGTTTACACGATGCCGGCACTAGGTACCTTGATGTTTGTGTTGCTCCGCAGCAAAGATTGTATACGCATTCCATCACCTAGAGATGACAGGATAGCCAAGTAGAAATACCTGGGCAATGGCAAGGTTGAGTGGCTGGATTGTTACCTCGTATTGGCCTTCTACGTCATTGAATGCGGGGCACTACTACGATGATGATGACTGCGCAAACACCAATGGTACTCTATAAGTTGAACCTCACCCGCTTCACTTATACATTCAACCATTGACAGAAACATTCATCTTCCAAGGAGCGCAATCAAATCACTCCTACGGAACTCAAAACCCGTGTTTTCAATATGCCTACCACAAGATCTGGGCGCGAGTCCAACCCTGAGGTGCCCTCAGCGTCCAAGACCAAGTCTGCACGTCCACGGCGACTCTCAAGTCCCCACAAGGCAAAGAAGGCTTCTGGGGGGGCATTGGCTGCATCGAATAGACGCCGTAGCCGCATAATGAGCACCGAGGCAAAGCACGAATGGACGCACCAGTACTACCAAGGCCTGGATGTCAACGACTTTCCCGAGCTTGACTCCGAGGCTGTCCCGTCCAGCGCCGTCAAAGCCGACTTCATCTCCCCGTTTGAAGGAGAGGGCACCTTTGAAGTTGTAGCTGGGAAAGAGGGGCCTGGCAGCGGAGTTGTCCGACTTTCTAGAGTTAAAGATGGCCACTCGGATACTTTTATTGTGCCTATTCGACATATCGGTGAGCATATTGCTTCCCATAGTACCAAGTTAAAACCCGTGCTCATCCACGGTAGAACAAGCCATCGTCGTCGCCAGAAGAACCGAAGACGGCCCGTTCACAATGATAGTAGTTCCCACTGCAGCCGTCGGTGCCTCTAGCGTCACCAAGAAATATCCCAAGATCATTCGACTCCACTGGCCTTGCTCAGAGCCTGGGAAACCTCTTCCAAAGGCCCCTGAAGGACAAACGCCTGTCCTCAAGACCATCGAGGCCATATTGAACGAACAACTGGCTCCGCAAAGTAAAAAGGTAATTGTGCATATAGACAAGACGCCAGCTCCAGCCGACCAGCCGGTGTTCAAATGTTCCGCCCAACTCAAATCAGTCCCGGACAGCTACATAGAGAGAGGTGAAGGTAAGGACAGCATCCCTTCGACTTGATCCCAGTTAACCAGGACACAGGTTCCCTCTTCTTCCTCCCGACAGGAATACTTTGGCTGGGAGAAAGCACAATCTATCTCTCGATCAAATCTCTCTCCAGAGGCCTTCTCACCTTTGCCAGGGACGCAGCCTCTAAAACAGCCCCGAACCCCCCATGGCCTATTGTGGCAATGGGGTTGTTTCTGCCGGTGTCGGCGCCCTTCTACAATGCGACGGACGAGGATGATGATGGGACGATCCTCGAGTTCAAGGATATCGAGAACTACAGCTCAGTCAAGGACAAGATTATATCATACTTTGAGGAGCACAATGTCCAGCTTGACCAGGTGGAGCAGAATTTCTACAACTACAAGGAAGACGAACCAATGAGTGGATTTGGCCCTCTTATGGAGGACTGAGAAGAGAAATTGAGATGTTAAAACTATTGGGGAGGCGATCACCAGGAGGAGAAGCAAATTGATGCGAGGAATGTATTCGCAACTTTGAATAGGTGAATCATGACCTTATGACCAGAATATGCTTAGTCTCCTTTCACATACGACCATACCCACTGGAGAACTCGGGATCCCGTCCGCTCTCCCATAGATAAGCCAGTGAGGGGCGGATTAGTAGTTGGGTCGGTGACGACCAGCGAATCCCCGCTGTTGTATGTTTTTTGCTCTCTTTTGCCATTGTCTTTTTTGTTCTCATGGGAAGGTGTAGTTATGTAGGTGCCACGGCGTCGAGTGTGTTGACTGGAGACTTGGGGCCTAACAGCAGGCCACCCTAGGCAGAGAGGGATCTCATTTTACATGCAGATGATATAGCATCTACGAATAACCAATCGTGATGTAATCGAGATGAAGAGCCTGAAAAATTACATACGTGCTCCAGAATCAAGAAGGTAGGTCGGCATTCAGCTTGAAACCCAAGTGAAGCCGTCGACGGGATCGTCACCGTCGACCAACCACTGGCTGAGCATAAACCGCTGGGACCTTTTAGGACTTTAAGGTCCGGCAAAGACCCTGAGCTTCCATAATTGGAAATGTCAGGGCAAGACTTGCAGCGTCGATGATCTAGCCATTACGTCAATCGCCCCTTGAAGAGAAGAGATTTCAGCGGTGGCCCGGCGGACGGCGTGCTCCTGTCACAAATAGAGCTAATGTACTTTGGTTAGCGATTGGAGTTGGGCAAAACGAGAGCGTTTGTCAGAATGTTTGTGGGATATGCATGGTGGTCAGCATGGAAACCTGGGTTTTTAGTTCTACTGCTGTTTAGTCCGACAAGAACACTGAAATAATACAGCAACTTGTTGAGAATTGACAGTAAAACTTCTATGTACTCCATTGCCTGGGCAATAGTAGACAATGGAAATGGCGTTGTATGTAGCCCCGTTGAAGTGGCCACTCCACCACCACTCTCACTTCTACAATTGGTAACTGGAAACAAGACTCAAATTAAAACCCTAATATGCCGCGCTTGACTCGCCATCGCTCTTCGACTCCGTGCCATGGCCACGTGGGTCCTAGTGTGAAGATCTTGATACAAGGTTGTATCGCATGCTCCCTCTGACGATCAACTCATCTGCTACCAGACAGCCTTGACTGACACACCGCGGCAATTGGACTGGAACTTTGGAAGAACTCTTGGCTTTGGACTTTTAATGGCTTATAATAATCTACAATATATTCCTGTCAACGAAATCTCCGCATTAATACTGGTTTTCTGCCAGCAAGACTGTCAATCAGGATAGAAAATGGCAAACGAGCGTTCTAGCATCATCTTTTACATCAAAAATACCAACATGGCGAACCCCCGGAGTTCACCTCCGTCTGGAGATGGATCCAGCTACGGAGCTGACCTCCGGAGAGAGTCAGATAGTGGAGGAGAGATCAAGGCCTTTTCCAAGTCGGGTATATAGGAATACTATTCCATGGAGCACTTGACGTCAACTCCTACCAAGCATGGTCGTGAATGCATGGGAGAGGACGATATCGCCTGGTTGAACTCGATGATGGCGAGGAAATGTTTTCATCATAATTATACGTGAGAGGCAGCCATTGCCTCATTGTAGATATATATACGAGTTGACGTCTCCCTCACCAGAGAACTATACATGCCAGACAGCAACACCTCAAGACAACCCAATTCATCTATATCGAAAATTTTAAAATGCCTTCGCTGGGGCAGACATTGTCCGCCCTCACTCTCAAGCCTGATATTGGTAACAAAAAGTACGAGTCTCCCTACATCAACGAACGGGGCTACGTCGACTTCAAGTCAGGAGACGCCGAGAACCCACGGAACTGGTCCCGCACGCGGCGGTGGATCATTACCTCGATTGCCGTCCTCCTCGCCTTGAACGGTAACTTTTCTTCGAGCATATTTGCAGCCAGCCTTGACTCTGTTGTGGATGAGTTCAATGTCTCCGAGGTTACCGCAGCCCTTGCTACGACCCTCTTCCTCCTGGGCTTCTGCGCAGGTCCCTTCATCTTTGCGCCGCTGTCCGAGTTCTATGGTCGTCGATGGATCTTTTACATTACCTTTGCCGCCTACATGGCCTTTACCTTTCTCTGCGCCTTTCCACCTGGCTTTGGTGGGCTGCTGGTTGGGAGATTTCTGGCTGGCACCTTCATCTCGGCGCCCCTGAGCACAACCCCCGGTGTTCTAGTCGATTTATGGGATCCTATCGAGCGAGGCAACGCGACAGCCATATTTAGTCTCGCATCCTGGGTTGGACCCTCTCTCGGCTCTGTCATCTCAGGGTTTGTACAACTTGAGAGAGACTGGAGATGGGGTGTGTACTCAGCCCTCTGGCTCGGCGCCCCAACCATGGCCCTCATGTTTCTTATTCCAGAGACTCACAGTCCGACTATCCTCGCGCAAAAGTCTCAGCGTGCGCGGCGGTCCGGTATCACTGGCGCCCAAACTGAGGGAGAAGAGAACAAGCCCAAGTTGCATCAGCTGTACAATATGGCCCTCACGCGACCGTGGATTCTCATGTTTGACTTAATCTCTCTCCTCTGCTCCGTTTACGCCTGCATAGTCTTTACACTGCAGTTCATGCTCTTCAGCACCTACTCCATCGTGTTCCGTGAGATGCGGGGATGGAACGCAGGGGTTTCGCAGCTGCCCCTGATCGGACAGGTCGTCGGCGCCGTCCTTGGTGCAATTGTAATCTTTGTCGACAGCGAGCGGAGGAGAAGAAGCGATGCTTCCGGGAAGAAGCTGCTGCCTGAGGACCGGCTTCTGATGGCCATGTTTGGAGGAGTTGGATTTCCCATCACTATGTTCTGGCTCGCGTGGTCAGCGCAATACAAGTAAGGCTTTACCCTCACTCAAGCTGTGCAAGAAACTAACTTCCAAAAGCCAAGTTCCGTGGATCGTGCCGACTCTGGCCGGGACATTCCTCTCTACCTCCCTGATGCTCATCTATGTCGCCATCATCAACTACCTCACGGACACATACACCGACTATACAGCCTCCGTCATCGCCGCCAACACGGTGACCAGGTCGGCTGGTAGCGCTGCAGCTCCCCTATTCACGAACCAGATGTTTTCTGCACTTGGCGTTGGAGGAGGCGGCTCACTCATTGGAGGAATAGCAACGTTGCTGGCACTCATCCCCTTTGTTTTCTACAAATCCGGCTCTCGCATCCGAAGAAAGAGCAAGTATGCCCTAGTTGATGGCGACCAGCTAGAGAAGGTGGACGAGGAGGCGGATCCTACAGACTATGGGGTCCAGCCTGACGAGACTCAGCACGCTGGAGAACTGTCCAAGGCCGCAGCAGGCAATCGACCCGAGGAATGATGGGCCCTCGAAGTCGTCACGATCGTCTCATGGAGTATTTATAGGGTGGTTATTTCTACTATGAACTGTATTAAAAAAGTGTTGGAGTTGGACTTTCTTGAACTACCCATTGAAAGGGGGTGGAGAATGATCAGATTGATGCGAGTTGACTTGTACTGATACAAGATAGGGGAACGATGGGCTTAGAAACGAGACCTATTATGTATCGCTTTGACCTAGATTAAAACATTTGCATTGCTTAATCTTAGGCCTGGCTACTCTGGATGTGGGCACTGGGACTCATTCGTCGGTGTTTGAAGTTGACTCATCGAGCAGTTTCTACAAAACTACTACGTATATCCTGCAATGAAAAGGGGTCATTCTCAAGGTAAAAAGACAAAGGGCAAAGCCTGGATGCTGGATGTGTTGGTCAAATCAGCCTCTCAGTCTGCCTAGTTTTCAACTTGGTCCATAGAGATTATATTTCTTCTTCAAGCGCAAGTGGCATTTGATATAGTTCAGCTTAGTTCGCTGACAGGCTTGCAAGTGCTGCTCACTGCCTCAAATCTTGCCACTGGACCCTCGTTTGGTTGCTTCTGATATGTGCGCCAAGAAGTCCCAAGGCCAGAAATGTGTACCCTGACCAGTGTCTGCGTCCTTCTTGGACCGATGACGAATACAATAGAGGGTCTGGAAACGTGTTGGAACTTGACTGAACTGGAATATTTAGAATCTCCACAATATGTTAATTGATACCTGATGTCGATAAAGGAAATATGTCTCCTATTGTGTGTCTGCCATTTTGAGGTTTGCATGCATGTGCTGGTTCGCAACGGCGACCTAGGCTTATAGTGCCAAAGTCTATCACAACCAGAGTAAGGCAGAATTTACAGAAATACCCTAGGCACTTTCCTAGGGCGAGAAACTTTGAAATGGTCTTCATAGCACGTCATTACAGAAAGCTAGTCAACATGTTGAAACCGATATCCTGGGGTGCAGACAGTGGGTGGTCTGGAGAAACGGCGTGGCTGAGGCGAATTCGATGTGTGGCTTGGTAGGGCAGGCGGTCATGAACTTCAGTCAGCGGACCTGTGTCACATGTTGAGACACGAGCATGGATGGATGGATCGGATTAGCCACCTGCCAGGCAGGCATTGAATGAATTGGCCACTCTTTGGACACACGTTCTTTACTGTTTTCAAGTGACAACTCATCAAGTGGCGGTTCGTGTTGTGCGGGAGAGAAGCAAGGGATGGTCCATGTGCCAGTCGAGACGACACGGGCCCGTTTCCGAGCCTCACCTTGATGTATAGTACAGTACCGAGATGATCGTTGCTGAAGCGAGATCCGGAGGAAGAATAAGCCCCTGGCCTATGACGAAGGGGGATGTGTCAAGAGCCTCACTCGGGACTGTGCCCACTAGAGCCTTGCCCGATCTCACAGGGGACACCCAGCTCGGAGGAGAGACACGGAGGGTTCCGACCATGTTTGGGCCCTGGAAGGAAATCTCGTGCGAACTAGTAGCCTGACTAGGATGCAGAGAACATCACGATGTCGGTTTCTGGTAGATAGTCGTTCGTAAAGAATATTCTGTTCGGGGTTACCGGCGTCGTTAGTTTATATTCCAGTTAATAGAGATGCTTAAGAGCTGTGGCGCAGCTGTCGTCGAACTGTGGGCTGTGCTTGATGCCCAGATGCCCCCGGAGACTCGACTGCCGTTCGGGAGGCTGGGCATTGGCCCTGGTGGGTACTGACCCCTGTCGGATAGCGTCAGCGCTGTGCCCACCTTACTAAGGACCCCTCACCATTACGTCGTTGGCCTTGCCCCGCTACTCGCCCTGTCTTGCAGCAAGCAGCAGCTCCAGCGTTTGTACCTCTCGACGTCGTACGTCGTAGAGAGAAGCGTAGCGTAGCGCCCGAGCCTAGTAAAGTGACGGCTACCGTTACGGCCTCTGCCTCGCGTTAGGTAGTCACCAGGCAGGGAAGGCGGTGCTTCCATTGCTGCCTTCCACTTTTCGTTGATGCCCATCCACCACACACACACTCACGCAAACGCGCACAACACGGGCACACACCACTGACCACCTGCACTTTCACTGCACCTGCCATCAGAGCCAAGCAGGTTCGCCGCCCTCTACCCACTTTCCCTCTCTTGTTCCCGTTCCTTCCATCTTTCCATCCCTTCCTTCCTTCACCCCTGTTGTTCACTTCACAAAGGACCCTGTTTTGCAAGCTGTGGCTGGTCGGTTGCTCCTGCATCTCTTCTTTTCTTTTCATCATCTGCCTCTCCCCTCCCCTCCCCTCCCCTCCCCTTCCCCTTCTTCCTTCTTGCATCATCAACTTGACTCACAATTATACACAATACCCAATTTGCCTTTTGTTCTCTACTAGACAGGCATAACGCAATCTTCAGCTTGACACACAACGCTACACTATATACCCGCTCCTCACTTGTTGGAAGCAAACAGAAACCACGCAGATTTCTCCCATGGCAAACTACGACCCGTATGACCGGGACTACTCTCGCCGCTACGTGCGAGAGGAACGCCGAGATGATCCCCGCTATCTTGATCCCCGAGACTCCTTCAACTCAAAGTCGCACTCTACTCGCGAGCTCGTCCCCCGTGCTCGAGAGGACAGCGATTTGTCAGTAGAAGAGGTTCGCCGCGATTTCCCCCCTCCCAGCGGCCGCGACATCCGCCGTGCTAGATCCGCCGGTCCTGACTATTATGAGGAGGAGTACGAGTATCGTCGCGGATATGATCCTCGCTACGACCGCGACCATGACCGACGCTCCCGTCGCGGCCCCACCAGCTCCTACTATGACGATGATGACCGCAAGCACAAATCCAAGGGCATGTCCAAGAACGAAAAGATCATTGCCGCTGTTGCCGGCGCCGCTCTCGCTGTCACTGGTAAGGAGCTCTACGATCGCCGAGAGGCCAAGGAAGATGGCACCGAGGTCCAACGCAACGCCCTCTCTACTGCTGCCCTCGCCGGAGTTGGCGCTCTGGCCGCCTACCAGGGCGCACAGTTCTACAACAAACAGCAAGCCAAGAAGGACCAAAAGGCCAACATGATCCTTCATCATGGCCGAGACGGCTACTACAACGATTACTACTCAGACGACGACATTGGCCCTAAGGAGAAGAAGGGCCACAAGAATTTCCTCGAGAACGCCATTGCTGCCACTGGCCTCGGCGCTGCCGTCAAGGCCCTTACTGGCGGAAGTGGAGATGACCACCGATCCGACACTAGAAGCCGTCGGGGAGGCAGTCCTTCCAGCGAGCGATCTCGTTCTCACGGTGGCCATGGTGGCGGTACCAACAAGATCCAAAAGGCTGCCATGGCCTCGCTTCTCGCCGGTGCCACTGAAGCCTTCCGCGTTGCTAAGGAGCCTGGTGGTTGGAAGGGCGAGAAGACGAAGCGCATTCTCACCGCAGCTGCTGGTGCCGCTGCCGTTGATACAGCGACCGATGACAAGGGAGGAAAGCTCGGCCTGGCAGAGTCGGTGATTGGCGGTTTGGTCGGCAACCGCCTGCTCCGAGGTTCAAGGAACGACATTGAGGAGGACCGCAAGACGGGCCGCAGCCGCTCTCGTTCTCGCGCTCGATCAAAGTCTCGAAGCGGCGGCGGTGGTGGAGCAAGCGGTCTTGCGGCTCTTGCAACTGCCGGTCTGGGTGCACTCGGCGCCAAGAAGGCTTTCGACCGTTCGCGATCCAGGAGCCGCAGCCGACGGGGAAGGAGTGAATCCTATAGTCCTTCCCCAGATCGGCGCCGTCACCGCAGCCGAAGCCGCAGCGTTGTCGACAAGGCCCGTAACAGCCTAGCCAAGCTCGGTCTCGGAGCCGGTGCCGGTGCCGGCGCTGCCGCTGCCGATGACTACCGCCGTCGGGAACAAGACGACTTCAGCGACCGTGGCGGACATCGATCTCGCCGATACTCGGACGACATGTCGGAGGACGACCGCCGATATGGCAGCAACCGAGACTACTACGAGGATGACCGCTCCCACCGGAGCAAGCCAAGAGAACGCCGACGAGGCGGCCGATCTGATTACTCTTCATCCGAGTCCGATTTGGGCGACTCGGATGAAGACGAGAGGAGGGCTAAAAAGATGAGAGGTAAGCAACTTGTCACCACGGGCCTTGCAGCCGTGGCCACCATCCATGCAGCGCACGAGGTCTATTCTAGTATGGAGAAGAGGAAGGCAAGACGCAAGGCAGTCAACGAGGGACGCCTCAGCGAGAGTGAAGCGAAGAAGCTCAAGAGCAAGGCAATCGTGCAAGATGCCGCGTCAGTGGGAATCGCCGCCCTGGGAATTAAGGGTGCCATCTCGGAGATGAAGGAAGCCAAGCACTTGACGCACGAGTGCAAAGAGTTCAAGCAAGAGAAGGCCCGCCGCCACGAAAAGCGTGTGCAGAGACGCATGCGAGCACAGAGCGTTGGCGGGCAGAGGAGGGCAGACAGCTGGGCACCATCATCTCGAGGACGAAGTGACGGGTATGACTCGGACACGGAGGATGAAGAGTATGATCATCGAGTCTATGGGGGTGATCCTTACAGAGGGAATGCCTATCCGGCAAGCCCGTATGGGACAGATTCCTACAGGAGAGACCCCTATGGCGGTGCCCCGTTGCCAGCCCCTTCAAACTGAGACCCAGGGCGGCAAGCACTCTTGAACTTGGATACGGCGCATCTGTCGAGGCTAGTGCTTTGATGTGCCTGTTCGAGAATGTCCCACTACACTCATTTCACGAAATGTGTTGGGGACACGGAAGCTCATGAATTATGATGACACGACGATTTAGCTCTTGAGAATCTTGAGCACGATGCACGGCAACACTGTTGGATAAAGAGGAGGACGAATGAAAGGCAAAGATTCTGGAAGAAGAAGAAAAGACCTCGTGATGATGTGGCTTACTGCGCTGCGCGGCTTGTTTCTTTTGCTGCTTTAACCCCCCTGCACCACACCAGATAGATGGAGCACATGCCATGCATGTGCTTTCTCCCTAATCATTTTCAGATACGTTTCCATGGGTGTATTCAGAAGAGAGACTAATAAGCATGATTACACTAGACCATCGCCGACACTGAGCAAGTGGCTCGATACTCGCAGGAACAGGTGTGAACCCATCCACCTGCACCGAAGCAGGCCAAGCTTCCCGGCAGAACGGCACGTCGTGATGCAGCTGGCAAGGACGAACTGGTTTTACCTCGCTCGGGGCGATCTCACGATGGGATGATGAGTGGAGCACGATCTGGAACAACATTTCGGACGGGAAGAGGACGGGAAGTAAGAGCCGGGAGGAGGAGGGTGGTATGCGCGTGTGTGGTGATGGCATGCACGATGATGACGGGTGGGAGCAGAGAAAAGCCAGGCTCGGGAAGCACGGCTTGCGAGATGGATGGGGGCCTGCAGATCGATACACGACGATTGGGCAGACTTGGCGGGAAACGGGAATGGGCACGGATATGAACGAGTCAGCGGGGAGAAAGAGGTAAGATAACCCTCGAGGTTTACGATTTGGATTTTCTTTATCCTTGATTTTGTTCTGGATATGATATGAGGTGGGATATTGAATGAAGGGTTGGATCTTGCTAGAACAAGGTAACGAATCACGACTTATTACGGCCCTTTCTTTACAATGATATTATCTCTGCCATGTTTTGCGTATGTGTGTGTGCGTGTGCGCTGTGAGACGGGCGTCGTCATCAACCATCTTGGCTATGCGCAGTACACAAAGAAAGACAGTGGTGATGCGAGGGCTGGGCTAAAACAGACGATGGAACTAAAGAATTTCGTCCTCACCGAGCCAAGCCAGGGCAGCCCCTGCACTTGGTGGTCGCCCACAGAGAAACACATCCAATCGAAAGGGGCCCCATCCATGCCATGCCGTGTCCTTGGACTTGGATCTTGTTCTTTCACCCCTGGAGCCACCAAACTATGTCATGGGCGCCATGACGTCATGTCGGCGTATCCACTTCCCAACGCCCTGACGTCGTTGGAAGCGCTGACGATTCAGCCTCAAAAGCAACCGTTTGAGATGATTGATCATGTGGGATGAAAGCTGCAGGTTAACTTTCTTTTTGTGAAAAGTGCATGGAGGCGGGATGAAAATGACAGTCAAGTGTCGGCCAGAATATTGGTATATTGACAAAAAAGGCGCATAACCCGCCTTGAATATCCTCCACAACGCCGGCAGCCCAGTATGTAGTGTCGTCTGGTCCGTTTTATGCGCCCTCTCCTGACTGCTGCTGCTTCCACTTTTGCGCCATGGCCATGATATTCGATAGGTTAGCTGCCTGCTGGTCGTCGGCAGGGAAAACATAGTCGATGTACTCCTCCCACGAGTCGTCGTCGAGCTTCCTCCGGCGCTTCGTCTTGCGAGGCATCTGTTTCTGTACAGCTTCGATGTCCTCGGTCGATCCGTGCGTTCGCTCGAACGACAACCAGGCGTTGAGGAGCGATACGCGTTCTTCTTTGAGGTCCTGCTCGCGCATGCTCTTGTGCGCACGCTCAAACACCTTGCGAGCCCTCGCCTTGGCCTCTTCGCTGACGGGCTGCTCCTCGTCGCCCTCTTCCTCCTCGTCTTCGGGGATGTTGATCTCAAAGTGCGCGTAGCTGATCCAAACCTTGACATGGTCCGTCTTCTCCAGCAGTCGTTCGTACAGCTCTCTTGTGCGCTCGTACTCGCCCTCCTCCTCCTCAAAGTCGATGTACGCCTTCCACAGAAGCTCCGGCATATCCAGCTGCGGCTGCTGCACCGCGAGCTCAAAGATGGCGCGCGTGCGGTCCAAGTCGTCCAGGCCACGCTCCAGCTCGGCAAACTTGATCCATGTCTGGCAGTTGGCCGGGTTGTACTCGATGTGCTTCTCATACAGCGTGCGGCATCTCACAAACTCAAACAGCTTGCGCTCCAGGTCCACGTAGCCGTCAAAGATCTTGTCCTTGGGGCACATGCCGATGGCGTTGCCAAGCAGCTTCCTCGCCGCCGTGAGCTCGCCCTGTCGGATCTCAAACTGCGCCGCCAGTAGCCATATCTTGGCAAATGTGAACTTCTTGTGCGGGATCAGCTTCAGACAGGTCTTGTAGATCTGCCGCGTCCGCTCGATATCTTGGCCTTCCATCTCTTCCCATATGGCGTAAAAGATCCATAGGTAAATGTATCGTCTCCAATGTCGCTTCTCCTGTGTTGGCGGCACCTGAGCCACGGCCCTTTCGTAAACATCCCGGATCCGGTCCACGTCCTGCGAAGACTCCTCCAGTTTTGCGTAGTCGAACCAAGCGTCGTAGTTCTTGGGGTTCTCCTTGATGAGCTCCTCGTAGTGCACCCTCCGCTTTGACAAGACAACATCTTCCACGCCGTCCTTGTCGCCAAATTGCTTCTCAAAAGTTGTGTATGCCTTGTGAAGGATTGCCGACTTGGATCGTGGTAGGCGGTCGAGAGCATACTTGTAGATGGCACGAGCGCGCTCGTACTCCTTCAGCTTGGCCTCGAATCGAGCATACGCAATGAATAGCTTCTCATCAACGAACTCGTCGCCCAGTGACTCGACTGCCTCTCCAAACACCTCGCGCACCTGGTCACTGGTGCCAAACTCCTCCTCAAACTTGGCCCACTTGATCCAGTTCCGGGGCTCGGGATGGACAATGGTGAAGATCTTGAAGATCTCGCGCGCCCGGTCGAACTCTCCGTACCGCTTCTCCAGCTTGATGTATGCGCTCCACGCCGCCTCGTCCGGCCGCCACTGCATCCAGCGATCAAAGACCTGGCGTGTTCCGGGGACGTTTCCCAGCATCTCCTCCATGTAGACGTACTTGTACCAGAGCTTGTCGACTCGCGGCAGCCGCGACACGGCACGGTCGAGCAGGTTCCGGGCATGGTTGATGTTCCTCGACTTCATCTCGGCCTCGACGTATCGGGTCCAGAGCTGGACATTGTTGGGGTGGGCGTCGAGGGCGCGCTCAAAGATGGAGCGCGCGCGCGCAAACTCCTTCTGCTCGAGCTCCCACTGCGCATATCGCATCCAGTTGTTGAGGTTGAGCCGATTGCGCCGCACATAGTCCTCAAACTCCTTGCGTTTCCTGCCCTGGAACTCGTGGAGCTCTTCTAGGTCAGCGAACCGCTGCGTCGGCGCCTGAATCCCGACTTCTTGTCGGTCGACAGCTTCTCGGAGGAGCTGCTCGGCGCTGATCTGGACAGGCGCGGCCGCCTTGTTTTTGACCCTCGGGGGTCCTCTTGATGACTCCATCGTAGGCGACGCGTATCTGTGATGAGCTGATGAGAAGGGTCACACGATGCAGTCGGCGCGAGATAGAATCAAGTAGGGAAGAAGAAAAGAGCGTGATGGATGATTCAAGTGAAGACGACAACGACGCGACATGGAGCAAGGCTCAAAAAATGGACTGTGGCTGAGGGTCAAAAAGGCAGTTGTGCACGGACCATTTATCTGTGGCGTCTACAGCCTTGAAGCCTAATTCAGGCAAATATTTATAGCCAGCCACAACTCATCAACTTGCAGCGCAGCTCCACGACCTGGACTCTTTGTCGCGACAATCACCCCAATCCATCCGCATCATCCAACTGTAACGCGCCGCCATCATGTCGACCGTCGCAGAAGACTTGCTCAACGATTTCGGCAGCTCTGGAGATGAGGCTGACGAGTTTGAGAACGATGGCCTCGTCAAAGACGAAGAGACAAATGGCGATCGCGACGCTATGGACGTCGACGGCGACGCCGCGACCAAGGACGACGAGGGATCCGAAAACGACCCATCCAACGATAGAGACGATGCCGAGGCGACAAAGGTAAAGGTCGAAAAGATGCAGCTCGGCGCCGTCAAAGACGTCCGCAGCGTCGCCAGCCTGATGCAGACCCTGGAGCCAATCCTCGAGGTTAGTACCACTCCCCGCGGCCAGTTCAACAACGGCCGCGTCTTGAAGATGGACGATTCGTTTACATCGGTTACTTTGACGAACAGCCCTGACGTGTTGCCTCGGATCCTACAGAAAATCGCACATTATCGATCGCAAGCTGCCACCCAGAGCACGAGCCTGGGCAACATTGAGGACCACCCCGAGTATCACCTCCTGACCCAGTCAAACAGCCTCTCCACCCAGATCGACGGCGAGGTGGTGCTAGTTCACAAGTTCATTCGCGATCACTACTCGACTCGATTCCCCGAGCTGGAGCGACTGGTCACGACGCCTCTCGAGTATGCTAAGGTGGTGGCCATCCTGGGAAACGGTCCCATGGACTCGGAGAGCATCAAGGCCCTCCAGACTTCGACCGACAACCCCCTTGGCATAACCCTCAAGTCAGTTCTCGATGGACCATCGCTCATGATTGTGACCGTGGAGGCCACCACATCAAAGGGCCACGAGATGACACCGGAGGAGCTGCAGCGCGTCTTCAAGGCCTGCGAGATGGTTATTGCTCTTAACAAAGCCAAACAAACCTTGACAGAATACGTCCAGTCACGCATGAATATATTTGCGCCCAACCTAACGGCCCTCATCGGCTCCCTTACAGCAGCACAGCTTCTCAATGCCGCAGGTGGATTGACAGGCCTATCCAAGACCCCGGCATGCAACATCGCTTCATGGGGTTCCAAAAAGAAGCAGGCCGGTCTGGCTACGAACATTGGTATCCGTCAGCAGGGCTATCTTTTCAACTCGGAAATGATTCGCGGTATCCCCAACGACCTAAGGAAGCAGGCCATGAGGATCGTTTCGGCCAAGCTGGTGCTGGCCGCTCGAGTAGATCGCATCCACTCAAGTCCTGACGGGTCTACGGGAGAGGAACTCAAGTCGGCATGCCTCGAGCGTCTAGAAAAGCTTACAGAACCACCGCCCAACAAGGGCCAGCGCGCACTTCCTGTACCGGATGACAAGCCAGCTCGCAAGCGAGGAGGACGACGCGCCCGCAAGGCCAAGGAGGCACTCGCCATGACAGATCTGCGCAAGGCCCAGAACCGCATGGCCTTTGGCAAGGAAGAGAAGGAAGTTGGATATGGTACCGGTGAGACGACGGTCGGTATGGGCATGATCGGACAGGCCAACGATGGACGCATCCGAGGCATCCAGGTCGACCAGCGCACGCGTGCAAAGCTCAGCGCCAAGAACAAGGGCTGGGGAGGAAACAGTACCGTGGGAGGCGCGGCCTCGTCCATTGGCGGCTTTGGCCAGGCTTCCAGCATCGACCTGCGCGGTCGCGGTCTGCGCGCCTCGGGCGTAGGAAGCACAGTCGGCTTGGCGGCCGGCACAGCGTCATCGCTCGCCTTTACGCCCGTGCAAGGACTGGAGCTCGTGGATCCCAAGATGCAGGCCGAGCTCAGCAAGAAACGCAAGGCCGAGGAGGACCGGTGGTTCAAAGGCGGAACCTTTACCCAGGTCGGCGGGGCGCCGAGCGGTGGTGGTTTCAAGGTGCCGGACCTACCGGCCGCCAAGCGGGTCGACACGGGGGCCAGCAAGATGGGCCCTCCGCCGACGCGCAAGTCATGAGGTTTCCGGAATTAATCAGGAAAAAACAGGCAAGGATGGGATTGATGTGACTCTGTGGTAGACGGGGAGAGGGGCTCGCATGGGAATGTGCAAAATCCCCATCAGACAGATACCATCATTGGCATCATGATGATGTATCGGACTGTCATCCATGGATCATGGTTTCTTAGAATACTGTACTGTACTGGAGAGAGGCGGTGCAGCACAGGGTTGTACTGCCTGCACTGTACTCCATGTACAGTGACGCCGCGCCGCATGCTGTGGGCACGATAATACAGCTACACCAAGCAAAGGGGCCTCAAATCAAGCCAGAGAGAGAAGCAGGCATGCGGCGGGGGAACTGTCGGCGAACAAGGCGTTTCGGGGGACGATCTGCGATCTCCAAGGGCGGAGAAATCAACTGTTTACTCCCGGTTGGGTAGTTCAAATTTGATCATCGAGTTATCGCACCAAAGAGCGATCCTGAGCCTGGAATGCTGAGCAGAAATGTGAGCCTCGTACCGCAATCCCCGGGAACATGGAAAACTTGGTTCTGTTCCTCCGAGTCGACAAAACGGCGTAGCAAGAGGTTGGCAGTCCTGTTGGTTGCTGCGCCCGGGGTGTTGCGCCGAAATCGATAGACAAAAGAATGGGAAAAAGAACTTCACCAATCTCGATCGATCGACGCAGATCGACAACTGTTTCGCGAACGTGACCTGTCAGACAGACATGGCCGCAGGATATTGGTTCCTCTTCTCTCACTCCCTAGAAGAAGGATTCATCAAGCGCCCTTTTGATCACGAGAGGTGCATCGCATTGTGTTGCCAGCTACGCTAGGCACAGAGTCCCTAGATTCCGCGGCACGACGGTATGCGAGACCGTGGCATTGCTGGTTGCAGCGTATTCTATGGCTCGTCCAGGGTAGGTAGGCAGTTAGCAGATCTCTGTCGTGAATCCCAGCTTGTTGGATCATGCCGTCTGTTTGTTCCTGGTCCATGGATAATCTGCACCCATACATGCTTGCCCATTGCACCCCATTCATCCATCGTCCGAGCAAGGGTGGTGCCTGTGACATGAGATGCTTGGTGTGCCTCACCGCCAGAAGACGGCTGTTTCAGAGCATCGAGATGCGTAGAATGCCGTTGTCTGCGAACACGAGACAGGAGCCGTCCTGGTGGATGAGCCACTTCATCCAGATGACAAGCCCGAGAGAGCAAGGATATCCATGGCCAGACACACTTTCAGCGGGAACGGGACGAGCAATCCCATACCTCAACCCCAAGCCCGACCATTGGACCCATCTGTCACTCTCCCGTCGCCATGTGACATGGTCAGAGTTTGCAATGGAGGGTTGCTTCTGATCCCCTGGGCCGTGGATTGTGGGAAAGGGGAGATTGGGGACGCTTGCGGGGATGCTGTACTGTACTGTATCGCGACAAGGCCGATGGAAAAGAAAAGGGTCCTCTGCCCCGAGATCGACAACCTCACATCAAAACAGCCGCCAGTCATACGCGCGGTATTTTGGTCTCCATGGAGAGAAACCAGTAGACAAAGACGCATGACATGTCCCCTACATGACATTGCTCAATCAAGCCAAAACGACGCCGCCAACAGACGAAGACGAGGAGCGAAGGCTGAGCTAAGAGGACGCGGCTGCGGGACGAAAAAGCAATCAAAAAATAAAACAGAATAGACAAGACGCTATGACGTCGCGCCATCTAGGGGCTGTCATCAGTCAGGGGAACACGGCCTCAAGCTAGGACCTCACTGTAGCGTAGGTGAGATCGGTAGACATATTCCGAGAGTGTTAAAGAATGAAAGGAATCGTCGATGAAGCATGGAATAATAATCGAAGTAGCGGAGCAAAGATCCCGGGGACCAAGACCAAGACCAAGACCAACTGACTCGACTTCTGGACTGTACCCAAAGGACCGGCCATGGAGGGTCCTAGTGACAGTGACAATTCACCTGCAGCTTCTTCAACAGCAATAGCCCACACGCCCACGAGGCCGGGACTTGGTGGAGGTAAATCAAAAAAGAAAAAGAATACGCACGTAGCGAGATTTGGCGAAGCCCATTCCCTGGAGATGTCAGGGGACAGGGAGCCAATGACGTATGACATCATGTCAAAAGGGACCGATCTGGCTCGAGTTCTAGACTCAGGGCATCCGAGTAGAAAGGCGGTGATGAGAAAAAAGAATAGTCAGTTGCCCAGGAGACAGCTGCTCTCTCTTGTCCCTGGACGCCGCGATACACCACATGGTGTTTTGTCTCATCCAAAAGGCACACAAGGAAACCGATACGACACCGACTCGCCCGGGTCTGATGCCAACCCGCTCCGGGCGCCGGGCGACTGGTTTGGCGCGCGGCTGGATTTCCGGTGCCTGACAATCTATGCTAAAAGGAAGAGGGAGGTCTTGGAACATGTCTCGAGGAAGGGGGGGGAGGCGAGATGAAGCGACAGAGGCATCCATGGCATCATCACTCACCGTCGAGGGACGTTGCCCCTCCTCTCCCCCCACCACTGAGGCGTGTGGTTTGGTTGTTGGTGGTGATGGTGTAGTCCCTGCTTGCCATGTGTGCCATGTGTAGGTCATGTCTTTCTTGTTCGAGGTCGCTTGAGCATCCTTGATCCGCAATGATCGCCGGCTTCTGGGAGGCCAGGCCAGGCGGGTCCCCTCCCCTTGGTAACTGCGTGTACTTCCGGGCCCTCTCCTCCGAGCCCTACGATGCCTTCACTCCCTCCCACTCCCCCTTCCCACCTGGAACCCCAAAACCCTGGCTTGACCTTTCGCATCCCTCCTTGCCTCACCCTTCCTCGCAGTCCCAGCCCCAGGTCGGGCTGCGGGACCCTCACGAGCCACACGGGCGGGACCGATGAGGCTGGCCTGCCAGGGCGGGACAACCCAAAGTGCCCAAAACTAGCCGATCCCCCGCCAAAGTTGAGATCTGAACTGAACTTCGTTGACTCGATCCCTTTCGATGCCTCGATCACCCTTAATACCCTCCGATGCCCTTCCCGTTGCCGCCAGAATTCGGCCCCGCTGACCGGTATAGAGGACCCTGGCTGGCGTTCTTGTTCGTCCAAGGAACTTGACGTAGAGCATTGGCCGTTTGCGTTTTTTTTCTCTTGCCGGACCTCAGATCGGCTGCCGTCCGTCAGTCTGCGCACGCCCATGCTCCTGGAATCCAGTCCCGTCGTGTTGGCTACTCTGTCCAGCGACCCAGTTTTGAAACGCCTTCGTGGCCGTGCAGAAGGAGAAACCAAGAATTTGTCCCAAGCCGGTTGAGACGGTGTTTCCAAGGCAGGGCGGCCATTGCTCAGAGAGGCCAATCTTGCGAGGAACGGTCACGCCGAAGACTTACACCCCCGGGCCTTATGACCTTGCATCTCCAATGCCAGGTTTTGTACCACTGTCCCAGATCTGAGTGCCCTGGCGACTAGACAGCACAGTAAGACGAACCATGGCAGAAGCTCTCCGGGGAAACCACACTCACTTGGCTGCTATTACCCGCCATGGCACGCGCTCGGAGAGTTCACATATTGGGAAACCGATAGCTCATTATCCGCTCCCAGATTTGGAAGGACCCTGTGCAGCCTCATTCCTTGCCGCATTCTCGGGACGATTAGTCGCAAAGGCCTAAGGGTTGAGACTCCAGAGGTACATAGACACCCCCGCGACGATGGCCTTCATGGGGACCCCAGAGACGGCCTTGAACATGAGGATATGGCCGACAGAGTGACGCATCCAGCACCAGCCATGCGCGAGATTTGATGACGTCGACGGCTAGAGGTATCTGCACACCATACACTATCCCACGGTCCCTTCACCATGGTCTGCTTGGTGGGGGGACCCTGAATGCCCGCCTCAGGGTTCAGCGGGAATCTCGTGGAACCTGGCTGGCAATCCGGAGCAAAACGACCGAGAGATTGTTGGGAGGAGACCAGATCAGGCCCGCGTTTACTGAAAGGGTCACCATGATGCCTCTCGAGTGCACGAGGTCTGCGTCTGCAGCCGCAGCCGCATCCGCCATCACCTTGAACCCTGGCAGACGCAGGTTGCAAGAGAAAGTCAATTTGACGCGATGGGAGGGGCGTAGAGAAAAAAAGCAAGCCCAGGGTCCGAGGATGGATGGGCCCTTGAACAGGAAGAGGGCAAAAGCCCACCCCGCCAAATTGCAAATGACCATGGTTTCGTGTCATTGGATGCAGCCAACTTTGAACGTCGACAGCGCTCTTGATGGGAGCAGCTTTAGACGAGAAAACCTAGTGACCGTTTCTGGGAGATAAAAGGGTTTGGTGGCAGCCATCTGCGACGCCCTTCGGGCCCGGGGGTCTCCTCCGCGCCGAAGCCAGCATGGGCAGGCGTACGGAGCTCTGCAGATAGAGTTTCTGAGCCGACCCTCCGGAGGCCCCCCGGAACTTTGTCATTGGTTCTCGGCGTCTTTAACAGCTTTGGCGAGACGTCCAAGGCACGCCATTCTGATGACTGGCGCACGCGGAAATTCAGTAAGCTGGTTGTCATAGTGGTGGAACTTCTTGAAAGCAGCACTGTCATGGCTTACTGCCACCACCCCTAACCAAGGGGAACGGGCGGTGTTGTCTCAAACGTCCAAGTTTCTGTCCGTTGCAAGTCGATCATCTCTGGACAATGGCTGGACACTCCCCTGGCTGGACTGAACTGGACTGCGTAAAGCCGGGCGATGGGGCTGGTGATGCCGGTCAGAAGCAGGTGCAAGAGTTGGCGTTGGCCCTGCTCCACAGCTCTTCCACATTTTCGCTCCCTTGATCGCATTTTTCTCGATCTGCCCGATTATTGGTCGAAGCTCATCCCCTGCCTTGATGGGGACCCTTGGGGAACGACCCTGGAAGCGTTAGCGCCCAGGGGATTGTCGTCCGCCTCCGTCCGCCTCCACTCGCCGAGATTTTGCTGCTGGCGAAGAGAAGCTAGGCCAAACGAGATGTAGGGTGTTTGTGAGCTGCCCTGGTCCAACCGCACCCTGGCCCACTTGCTCCTCTCGGCGCCCGCAACCGGCGACGGGCCATGGGTTGAGACAAGGATAGGCCCGAGTGGATTGCGACGGGGGTACGTTCCCCAGGGCCAAGGCTAGGAAGACGCGATTTGACTCCCCCCGAGGTCCTTGACTTGACAGTATGGATGGATGGATGCCTTCCAACATCGCAGTCCAGGGCGCTGTCAGAATGACGGAGCTCTTTGCTCAACGCTGTGCCCCTCTCATGTCCTGCGTATGTTTGGCCATGTTGGCATCGCCATTGGCGCTGCATAAGCCCATCGTAGGCGAAGAGAGGGGAGAAACATTTCGTATTGTTCTGCGATCGCCTTAGCTTCCCTTGCTGCCTTCCCTTTGCGTCTCCCCAAGAGAGCCTCACAGCCATGTTATTCCCCCGCCTCGAGGAAGCCATTCAGCGTTAGCTGGAACAATAGGAGGAGACATTGGGGTTTCAATTGGGGATGTGCAGGGTCCTCCCCAACGCTCACCGAGATCCTGGAGGCGACGGGATTGCCCTGCATGAGCAACGGAAGAGAGTTTATGTTGTGCTCCCTAGCCCTGCGTTTTCTCGTCTGGTGTTAAGCGACTGGCACCGTCTCGAACCCAGAGATACAGTAGTCGGGGTCGACGGTACCTGAACATGGAGTCGCGAGGATAGCTGAAGATTGGACAGTTTGCCGTAAGCGCGGTTCTCAACCTTCTTTGACGAACGCACAGTCTCGAACGTCTAGCTGACGACTTGCTGCTCTGAGCTTGACGTCACCATGGTGCGATTCTAGGTGTACAGGGTCTCGGGGTCCTGGGTACCTCCTGTGCTAGCTTCTTTTATCCCACTATCCGTCATGGTGACGCTGAAGGCACCGGGGATCGAGGTTATGGTTGGGAAATCAGGGTCCAGGATCCGGAGTACCGTTCCGTGGGAGAGGTTCTCTGTATGTACGTATGTACCTTATCAGCTGCGCTGTGGGTGTTGGCCAACGGGTCTGGTGTTGAGATTACAACGCGTCGTTGCGCCGCGGCAGACTGGATGCGGCCGAGTAAGCAAATCTCGCACGAGTTGCAGAGCGCACGTGTTTGATAAGGGCAGGATGGAGGCGGCTGCTGGTAGGGCGGAGCGTTGTCAAAGCCATTGTGATGCCAGTAGGGGGACAGTAGCTTTGGTTTGGGTTGAGGGGATGATGGACATCCAGGGTCAACAACAATTGCGGCGCGCGCGTTGGGTTGTGCAGCTGGTCGAGTGTGCGTGCATGTGTGTTACACACAGCGCTTCAGAGAGCGCCAGACCAGGCAGGCCAGGGCAGGCCTTGCCATGGATGGATGCCATGCGGAGAAGTTGAAGTCGCGAAGAGTGAGTGATCGACATTGCCGGACTCATTCGCGTGAAGGATGGAGTCGACAGTCGCAAGGCCGTTCTTTGTGAGAAGGTGCTCCTTTGGGCATAGCGTCCCGGGTGTGATGGTGATGGCGATGGCTTGCGTTGGGTAGTCAGTCAGTATCAAAAGCCCCTGCCCTTCTTTTTTTTTCCTTCTTTCTTCTGCTTGCTCTTTCCCGGACCCCCTGCTTGCCTTGCCTTGCCTTGCCTTGCCCTGGCAAGGTTGGCAAGCGCAAGGTAAGCCTGGTGCGCCCTGGCACCTTCTCTGCCACGACCCTGGCAGCATCTCAGAACAAGCCCCGCTTTCCGAAATCCCTGTCACTCACATTTTCCTGGTGGCCCATCACCCATGCGTCTTGTCCCCCTTGTCCCTGGGCAAGCGACCCCACACCACCAGTTTCCGGCCCACTTGGATGCTCTGCTTTTGTTATGCAACCCCGGCCAAAACCGTCTGGCAGCACTCGCTGATGGCCGATGGGCGTGGTGAGGGGGAGCGGGAGCTTACTGATGACCCTCAGGGCAGGTGCCTCTTTGGAGGAGAGATGTGAGATGTGAGTTGTGCTTGCACTCAAAGCCTCAAGCAACTCAAGTGTACGTACCTACCGTGCTGCGTCGGGCTAGAGGCACGCCATGCGCCACACCCCACACCCCCTCCTAAGACCCGGACTGACCTTAGGTTTCCTTCTTGGAACCGCACGCCACTGCTATCGGTAGGGACGGACCCATCCCCGTGGCTCATGCCCCAGCTACGGACCTACAGTGCATGCCCGGGGCCCGACCACAGGCTGCGCTGTACATCGTAACTGCGGCCTCTCTCTGCGCTCACTCGACTTTTTCTCGATCCCATCGATCGATGGGGTTGCGCAAAAATTCCCATGCTGGCCTTCACCCTATCCCATCCCCTCTATCCCTTCTTTTCATCCCCACCTCTCCACTCCCCATCTGAGGACTCAGGACTGAGGAGGCGTGTACCGACCATTGCTGTCTGTGTGCTTGTTGTGCTCACTCCCCATGTTCCCGTTGCTTCCCACTCACCTCTCGCTCACTGCGACTGACTGCTCTTCTCCTCTCTCCGCTTTGTGCAGGTTATAAACTTAAAGCTCCAGCCATCCGTCCAGCCTCGTTTTGCTTGATGTTTGACTTCTTACTCCTCTTCTCCTCTTGCTATCTATCTTCAACAAGGTTCCTCCCCTCTGGCTGACTGATATTGCTTCTTGAATCAAGTCTTCTTGATCAGTCCTTCGCTGTAACATACCTATATACAAACAAGCAAAGCCATTCGTCTTCTTTGGCTGCCTTCTTCTGTGCCTGGCTTGGCTTACTGGGAGCTCTTACACCTTCGACGCCTCGACACATCCGTCTCGCCTCGTCCCCTCTCACCACTTCTCGGCTCGCCGCCGTTGACAGCAGCACAGCGACCAACTACAACACCACCGCGACAGCTTCTCACACCACCGACATTTACGCGTCTCGTCGCTTCATGATTTCGACATCCGACGCTCTCCTTGCTCTCCCCACCAGAACCTGCAGAGCCGTCACCGCTATCACCAGCGCCTCCATCTCCACCTTCAGCTCGTCTCTCATCCCTACCTTACGCCAATAACGCCTCCGAACAAACCCCTGTCGTCTTTCAGGCGCAAGCAAACACCCGCGATAAATCAATCGGTCCCGTGTCCTGAAAAAAGCGGAGGCCATCCATCGCATCGTCGCCCCCTCGGCCTCTCGAGTCTAGACAAGCTCCGTGGCTAGACATCCCGCCCTTTAGCTCCGCTTCGGCTCCCGGACGACTCCACCACCCTCGCTGTCACCGATTCAGGCACCTTTTGGTGTACTACGTATCCGTGAGACGCTTTGATCTGATCTGCAATCGCTTTGGATCCCAATTCAACGTGAATCTTCAAAATCGTTCAGCCTGAGCCGCTGCCTCTCATGACAATGCACGCTGTCAATTCCGCCGGCCGGGTCGTATCCCTCCTCAACGACGAGAGCGCTGCTCCTCAACAACCGCGACCCGTCAGCTTCCACTCCAGCTATGTCCTCGCTCAGTCGTACCCCACCCCTGGCAGCAACGCTTCCTCACTCAACACACCTGAGCTGCTGCGCTCCGACTCCTACGACTCTCAGATGAGCAATGATCCAGTGTCGCCTCTGACCCCCAGCGTCGACTACTACTCGCGACATCAATCCGTGTATACTATTCCCCATGACTATAGCCTCGACCCCAAGCAGGCTGCCTACGCCGACAGCAGCCGCTCGGCCTCCTACGACGCTGAGATGGTTAGCCAGCCTCGGTCGTCGCCCATGCCCGAGCGACCCGGAAAGCGGTACCCCTGCCGGTACCGCGACACTCACGGCTGCGAAAAGACATTCACCACCTCTGGCCACGCCTCGCGCCATTCCAAGATCCACACCGCCGAGAAGGCTGTCCAATGCACCTTTGCGGGCTGCCAGAAGAAGTTCACCCGTGCCGACAACATGAAGCAGCACCTCGAGACTCATTACAAGGACAAGAGCCGCTCCTCGGGCTCTCAACGTGGTCACCGGGCTTCTCTGGCCGATGGGCGACGCAATTCGACCTCGGGACGCCCTTCCGCGAGCCGCGCGTCTTCGTCCCGGGATTCTAGAAGCCGTCGCGACGCTGACCCTTATCCTCTTCCTTCGCCCCCACTGGCCTCACCGAGTGTTGGCAGTGGATCTTGGGACGTTCGAGGCCGCAACCTCTCGCTTCTCGGCCGCCCTGTTGCTGACAGAACACCAAGCGGTCTTGATGCTCTGGCCATGGCGGTGGCCTGCCAAGAGGACTCTGGTGTTTGAATGTCTGTCGCCCTGGCATCCTTGACATTTTTCAAACCACCACCGTCACATATGCTCTATTGATAATCCTAATCGTTTCCAATCTTGCACGCACGCACGCCCAAACACCACCAACCAACACCAGCACCCACACCCCGCCACCGCTCTTCATCCTCTTCAACGCAAAAATTCTCGACACTATTTTATGAACGGCCCCCCACACAAAGGGCGTATTTTTTCAAACCCACTCGGACATGTTTCAACCTGCGGGATTGTATATGAGTACAAGAGGAACAACCCGAACGGAGAACGGCGTTTTATCACGGTGATTTCTTTTTGACATGTTTTAAAAAAGGTTCTCAGGGACATGGACAGTGTCGCAAGTACACGACATGGCGTCACGGCATGGTTATTCTCCCACACTACTACGGATTAGATAAACGACAGGAAGCGCCCCATTGGAGCCTCGAAGTTCGGGGGGCGGAAAACAAACGCACGGCGTTGACAGGATTTTTTTGGTTGATGATATGATTTTTCTGTTGTCTCTTAGCAACGTATACGAGGAGGGGAGGGGCGGCAGCGGCCTCAAGGTCGAGAGCCGTTTCGGGCATCTCCGGGGCTCGGGCTTGGAGAGGGGGGGCGCAAAAAGGATTGACAAAGGATTGACAGCGGTACAGTACACGGCTGCTGGGCGCCGTGACTAGACGGCCATTGTTGGATTGGACTGGATTATTCACATACCTGTATATTCACTCTCGAGTTGTCGATCAGGGCGCTGATTCGGCGCAATGCAGAGTTAGAGGGGGGAACGCCCGAGCTGTGCGCAATTGATACCACTTTGCTCTTCATTACAGTTTATACCAATGCAGTGATTCGAGTGATCCGAGCTGAGTGACTTGATTTGCTTATGGCGTGAGAATAGAGTTGCTCGGTTGCTTATCTCCAAAGGTTGTGGTTGTGACAATGGATGGATACTCTCTCAACCAACCTACCAATTCCCTTGTCACAACCACATGCAACTTTGTATTTATCTTGATATGAACCCGGGTATTTCGGCCCTTGTCATTTACTACCTGCATTCGTCTAGTCATTTGATAATTTTCGTTTATTCATCTATTCCCAAGTCTATCATTCATTCAATCGCTAGAGTTGCTCCGTTCGTTTCCGTCATCATTACTCCAGCCATGTCACATCATACCCGCGTCAAGCGGGCGTCGTCGTTACTGTAGTTAGTTAGTTACCACAGGTCTTCCTTTTCCGCGCATAGTCTGGCCATCTCAAGTTGCTCGTCCGTCTGGCAGACAAGCACCCGTTGAGAGGCGTCGGGACTGCCAAGCTCCTGGACCACGTCCTTGAGGGGCTCCTGGTTACGAGTCCCATCAATCGCAAAACCTAGACAAGCGACTCGCTCAACCACGGCAGCCCGGAGCTTGGCGCTGTGCTCGCCGATGCCACCGGCAAAGACGAGAGCATCAACGCGGCCTTCCAGAGAGACAAAGTAGGATCCAATAAAGGCCGAGACGCGGTCAACAAAGATGTCAAAAGCGAGGCGGTGTGTGGGGTCATCCGACTCGGCAACAACACCAAAGTTGGTGGTGCCCGTCATGGATTTCCATCCGCTCTCCTTGTTGAGAATCTCCTCCGCGCGCGAGATGTGAAGGTGTTTGGTGGAGGCAGGGGACAGCTTCCCCACATCGCTGGCGTAGTGGAAGACAAGACTGTAAGGTTGACAAGGGGTTAGCATGCAAGGGACTTTATTTAGAAGGGAATCCTCATCGGGTCCGGATCTCTTGGATGATCTGATGAATGTAGGATTCCGCTTCATCCGGTGGGGCTGGGGTGCCTGGCTGGGCTGTCTCACCTTGGATCAACACTGCCGCTTCGGGTTGCACCTGGGAGGCCGGCCAGAGGCGTCAGTCCCATGCTCGTATCCCAGCTCTTGCCTCCCTTGATGGCGCAGGCACTGGCACCGCTGCCCAGATGGAGGGCGATTATGTTCAGCTCGCCGACGTCCTTGTTGAGGTATTCGGCTACCGATCGCGTAATGAAGGCGTAGCTGATGCCGTGGAAGCCATACTTCCGCAAGCGATTGCTCTTTGCGATCTTGGGGTTAATGGGATATGTGTAGATGTGGGGTGGTATAGTTGTGTGGAACTGTGAATCGAAGCAGGCGACATTGACGGTTTCGGGGAGCGCCTTGATGCATGTGTCGACAATGCTCAAGGCAACACCATTATGAAGCGGCGCGAGGTCGCTGAGTTCTTCGAGGTGGTGATACGTGTCTGATGTGATGATCTGAGAGCAGTCGTAGTCGCCGCCGTGGACGATGCGATGGCTGGCAATTGCAATGTCCTTCTTGGACGAGATCTCCTTCAGCTCCGTATCGTCGACGAAGGTATCGAGAAGCAGATCGAAGGCGTCCTCCTGGTTCTTGACAGCATCGCCGACCTCTTTGGCCTTGATGACCTTTTCGCCCAGACGTTTGTAAGTGAGCTGTGCTGGTGGGGCAGTGAGGCCGCTGATCTGAGCTTCTGCGATCTCGCGGGGCACCGCGCTCTTCTCCGATGTGTAGACTGAGATTTTGACCGAGCTGGACCCGGCATTGATGGCGAGAATAACCTTCATGACGACAATATCAAGCTGAAAAAGGCCAATGGATGGATGTCGAGGGGGGAGCACCGCAACGAGCCAAGGGAGCTTCTGTTTTATGACCCCCCCTCGTGGCTGGGCTGTCCCCCTCCTGCCTGGGCTTGCCTTACCCTTTGCAATGACGACACAAGGGCCGTGGTCTGATACTAGGTATCGCGGGGTTTGTAGGCTCGGGGTGGGGCTTGAGTACGCCCGAGCAGTCTGCCCACGGAGGACAACATGTGGCATATGCAAACGGCTGTCCGCCGCCGCGCCGCTCCCAGTCCATGCTAGCAAAGCCGCTGTCTCTGCCGTCAGCCAACCTGACATGACCCCCCACGACCGCCGAAAATCACTCCGTCCCCGGCACTTTCAGGTCCTTGGGTCAAGCGAAACTGCGATCTATCGCCTTTTGGGACCCTGCAAACGGTTGTCACCCCACCCGCATGCTGCGCCGTAGGCATGTGGTTCGGCCTAGTGGTGCAACTGGTTGGCTACCGCTGCTGCATCTGGCACTTGACACTTTGATACTGCCCGTACCAAGCCTCAAGGCGTAGCTTCGGCCGCATCCGAGGGTTCGGGCACCGAGTCTAGAGTGTGGTTCTGCCAACCAGATAGCGGTAAATCGGGAGAATGTCCCGGCAAAATCTGCGGTGAGGGCAACTCAAAGTGGTTCGGCGGAAATGGGATCCCATTGAATTCGCGGTCCGAACTGTGGCAATAGAGCCACGTCTCGAGGAATCGTCGATATGCTGGGCTGACCGTTAGCTGATGCTTCGAAACCGGTTTGGAACCTCGAGATACGATTAATCACCTTGACGCTCGGTAAACTGGATGGCCAAGTATCGTATGTCCAGCGTCGGCTGCATCGACCTTGGCTCCGATGAGTCGCTCGTTCTGGTTCGAGGTCGCATGCGATGCGCCAGGGAGAAGCGCCGATGCGAATGATGATCGTCACCCGTGTTGTGACGCCGACCAGAGGCATTTAGTCGAAGCTGCTTTGCCCTGTCATCCCGTCCTCGAATCTCACCGTCGAAACAGTGGATATCGTATTCACGGTATTGCCCATCCGTCTTGTTCGCCCACACGCTGAGCGAGTGGAATGTCGTATAGCGATCTCTCCACAGCTTGAGCCTCTGGATAGCTCCGATGCCCTTTACTTTCCCAAAGCTATCCGTGCGACCATGCACATTGGTCCAGACAACGTCGACGTCATAAAAGTCAACAAGGTCCTTCCGGCGCAAGTCGCCCTGAAATTGGATCGAGCTCTCGATTGTCGTGAATTCGTATCTGATCTTGATGAATTGGTCGTGGATGCACACGCCCTCATCCGTTGTGTATCGAACTCGATGGGGTTCCTGAAACGTAATGTATCGCTCCATGTCCGCGGGGTCATAATACGGGCGATGGCGCGAGTGGAGGGTATGAGGATGGATGTCTGAAGGTGTGTCTGAAGGCACTGCGATGCGACGAGTTAGCTGACAATGAATTGGCACAGCGCCGACGACGAGACGCACGAAAATGCTCGAGAAGCTCGTTCTGGTAGCTTCCCTGCCAGAGCACACGGCGTTGCTCAGATCCCACCACCTCCCATGGTCCTAGGTAGACGACTCGCTCGTCCGGTGTATCTTGAAAGAGTATTCTGCAAGGCCGAAGTCAGCGTCATGCAGCGGCAGAGGCATCGTCGGGCTTCGTGGGAGCGTACATCGTTGCCTGGAAGCCCGGAGGCCCCAGATCAAGCGCCGAGGTTTCAGTGGTCGACCCCTCGGTGGTCGGAGCGGAAATGGTCGATATGCCGGAGGTCGGGGTCCACGTCGAGTCAACGGGACTGACGTAGGTTCGTCCGTATGTTGGTGGGCGGCCGAGCGACGAAGATGTGAAGGATGAGCCCGAGGACGACATGCTGTCGCTGGTGGCAGTCGAGGGCGATCAGACTGACCGAGCTGTGGGGACATGTCATGACACGGTCACAACGGCAAAGAAGGTGCGAGTGGTCTCTGCCGGCGCCGTCTCGAAGATCCCAGTTGCCAGCCCCAAGAACGTCTTGTCCAGATTGATGCCGTACTACTTCTTGGCTCTCGAGCTCTCGGTGACGGGAAAGAGTTGAGTGTGTGTGTGTGAGAATTTGTGCGCGTGGTGGAAGCTTGTGTGAATAAGAAGGAAGAGCGATTAGGCGTGCTCTTGGCTGCTGCTGCTGAGGCTGGGCTCGTGGATGCCCAGGCTGGCGCAAGTAACGGACTCTCAACAAGTCGATATACGTAGAGGCACCGCATACACTCAGACAAGCAAGGGCGGACTCAGGCACTTGACGGCATGGGTAGCTCGGATGCTGCTGGTGCATTAACCTACCCCTCCGATACGGCCGGTGGCAGACAGATGGACTTGGACGGAGTCTCAGTCACGTATGCGCAGACACACAGGCAGGCAGATCGCAGACTTGGGACGGCGCAACGTGCTGATGGTCTCCAACTTTACAGACGAGGCAGAGTTGGGAGCTGCACGGCGCAGAACGACACCTGACGTAGAGATGGGTACTGTAGGCGTGGGCGCAGTCGGAGCAGCCAGCCCAAACCGGAGATGCAACAGCTGGAATCCAGAGTAGAGTACTGTAGCAGTTCCAGCGCAGAGAGTCCAAGGTCAGATCCTAGAAGAAGTCTTTCGTTTGTTCCTAGACCAGCTGCGGGCCAGCATCATCCATCGCAAATCGTTGGGAAGCAGACAGACGCGGTCGGTTTCCACGGTCGACGAGGGGCTCTTCCGTCTCGCTCTGTCCCGAGAGTTGGGTCCCACGTCGTCGGCAGCCAAGACCACAAGGCTAGCCACACACAGACAGGCACGCCGCACGCTGCCCGTCGCAAAGCCGCAGGAGGGCCAGTTGTTTGCCAACAGAGAGAAGCGCATCGACAGAGGTCGTCGTCCGGAGACGGGGAGAATCATAGTTCGGCAACGGAGAGCCAAGGGCCAGCGCCACATGGACAGAAGCTTGTCGTCGATTGGTGGTCCACTGACGACGGGAGCATCGCGCACGGGGGTCGATGCGGCATCCTGATGGGCTGGGTGCAAGGGGTGCATCCGTCTTGGAGCCGTTTTGGGGCTTGTCTTTCTGGAGCCATCTTGGTCTTTGGTGGCCTTTGGTTGGAAGAATCTTGGCTTGCTCACACTAAGCGATCCTGGTCCCGTGGGGCTCTTGTTCGCGGGGCCTCGTTTTTTTTCTTCCTCTTACCCTTCTTGCTTGCTTTTGCTTCGCTCAAGGGACTTGGGTACCTCGCTTTGGAGCGCACTAGGCTGTCGGGTCGCTGTTCCGCTGACAATTCCCGACTGTCTGGACAGCCGGCTCACCGTTTTCGCCAGCACTCGCATCACATCGCGTGTTGTAGACAGGGGAAAGTCGATATTTAGTCCCAAAGTCACTTGACATGGCGACGACGTGTTCCGCTGGGGCGCGACAAAAAGAGTAAAGATGAAAGCGCGTGTTCGGAACCGTGGATGGATCCAACTGTTGTGTCACCCACGTTTCTATGTATGTGGTACGTACAGCCGACAGTGCTGCGCTGTAAGTAATTTCCATTGGAGCCTCGAACACCCCCTGGTTCAGGAATGGTCGGGTCCAGCACCATCCTCTATCCGAGTAATGCCATTGGTGCGGCGAGTCTTGTCTCTGGTGTGAATCGAGTGAAAGTTGGGGATGTAATCATGGAGGAGGAAGAGGAGGGTAGCATCTTTCGATGATGGATGGTTGTGGACGACTAAGTAAAGAAAAGCAAATAAATGGAAGGCGCCTGTACTGAGTAGGTACCGAGCATCCCAAGGAAGGAGCGAAGGAACAGGGAAGGCGACCCGGGATTGGGCCAAGTACCTTGAACACCCTGACACCTTTGATACCCAAGCACAAGACTCAGACTCAAGGTTGCCATCCATCCATCCACTTGGATCTCGACGGATCACGTCGATCTGGGATTTCATCGTTCGGTCTTGGGAGTGCCTAGCCCAATACGGTAGAGACCCAAGAGTTTCGATGGTTGCTCCCGTTAATTTCAGAAACTCTGGGCAAAGGAGTCTGACTAGGAGATAGGTAGTGTTGGCGCATAGTCAGCTAGCACTGACTTACACAGGTGGGTTCATCAAAAAGTTGCTACACAAGATTCTACAATTGCACGCCTTGCTCTGCAAATACAAAGTCTTTACTTCTTCAATAGGCAACCATGGCATTTATTAACCAGTCTTAAAAACGGAGTGGGTGGTACAGCTTCCCCAGATTGCAGAATTGTATATCCCCAGTTGTGAAGTGCCATGTCTTGGGCCTAGACGCCTCGTGCGCTTATGTAACCTCTCCCCCCACGTCTCCGTTCATGACAACCAAGCTTCAACACCACGTGCCCTCGCCGAGATATTGGCACTGTCTCATTAGCACGCCTCTCCCCCCCCCGGAGCTCGCAGCACGCATTATTAGCCCCCATCCCGCTGTCTGTCTAGGGAATTTTCTCAACGGGCTGAACGGCCGATTCCCTGCAAGAACTGCAAGCCACAATCGCTCCAGACTCGGGCAACAATACCCTCCCCGGTTTCTTGAGTGCTCAAGTCACAGGCAAGTCTCACAATTTCCTGCCGACACGGACGACGAGGACCCAGCCGACAAGGGGACGAGGACGGGGAACCGACCCAACAGTGCAGCGGTCGTTCCGCCCTGGCTGGATTCTAACCTACTCTGTTCGACTTGACTCGACTCGATTCGACCCTTTTTTTCAAAGGTCAACCACCCCAGGGGACGACGCCCTGGACGCCCTGTTCAGTTTACTTTCACCTGTCATTTCCTACCCGCAACAGCCAAGCTCCGACCAAATTCGAGCAAGGGTATCGAGGGACTCAGCCAAGCGCAGCCAAGTCGAGCCAAGGGTCAGCTAAAGGAACCAGCTGCTTTTTTCGTACGGCGCCATCCATTGCGGCGTTTGCTTGGCGCACAGTCCTCACGCAACTGCCGCACAGTCCTGCGATGCCCTCCCACACCATGCTGCGCAGCCTGCTTCAACCTGGCAGTAACATATCTCTTCCATTCCATCACTGCTGAACGAGGCACGGCCATGAGAATCTCTGTCGTTCTGTCTCCTGTTCTGGGCATTTCTTGTCCGCCAACTTCTGTCCGATTTTTCGGCCTCCTGGCTGCCAGCTCCAGCTGAGTCTGCCTCATTTGAATTCGCGGCGCAGCTCAGGCCATTCATTCGTCCTCCTTGGAGCTGCTGCGACGCGTCGCTATCCCGTCGCAAGCCATGCCTCTCTTCTCCAGATATTCTATGCGCCAGAACCGCGGTTTCCTAGGTTCCGACAGCTCTGCATTGCCTTCACAAGATGCCCAAGTAAGTTCAGCCAATGCTTTGTCTTTGTCGCATTGAGTGCCCATCTTTGCTGTCAAGTCCGCTCTCGGTGACCATCGCCTATGGATCCCCTGTCATGAAAACCCAGACCTCCCGGCTAATGAGCACTTCCTGGAAATAGGATCGTCAACAACTGCGTTACGAGCTCGACTTGAACACATGGAACTTTCGCATTTGGGGCGTTTGCGCATCGGGCTTTTTAACAGATTCGTAAGCTCTCCCACTGCATCCATTACTAACATCTACATGCTTCTGCACGCCTTCATCGCCAACTTTGGATTTAACAACTTGTAGATATAACCTCTTTTCCACAAACGTCATTCTCGCATCCATCGCATTTGTCTACTGGCCCAATGGTCCAGAGTGGTCCGGACTTCTCATCAACTTCTTTACTCTCCTTGGCTCCGTCATCGGCCAACTACTCTTCGGCTACCTCGCGGACCGGTATGGTCGAACCCGCCTCTACGGCATCGAACTAGTTCTTGTAATTGTTTCTACGATCGGTGTAGCCACTAGCAGTCACGGCTACAATGATCTCTCTTTCTTGGGTCTCTTCATCTGGTGGCGCTTTGTCATGGGGATTGGTGCGTCACCCAAATTAACCAAGGCTCAACGACATCACCAAGGATGGGATGCTGACAAACATGACAGGAATCGGAGCCGAATATCCCCTCAGCGCGGTAATTACATCGGAATGGTCCAGCACTCAGTCTCGAGCTACCATGTTGTCTTCGGTTTTCATGATGCAGCCGATCGGCCAGGCCCTGGCCCAGTTGGTTGGTCTCTTTGTGCTTCTTGGCTTCCAAAGGAGCCATGACCTTCAAGGAATGCGCTGTGGTCTCGATAGACTGCACGAAGAGGAGTGCAAGAAGGCCTTGGACGGCATCTGGCGCATCGTTATTGGTTCCGGCGCGGTGCCTGCGTTGTTGGCCATCATCTTCCGTTTCTTCCTATTCGACTGCGGCATCTACAGTCTCGAAGTCCGGAACAAACCAGCAATTGCTCTAATGAACACACAGAGGATTTACGGAGCACCTCAAGGAGGTGGCACCGAGGCCTTTCCCGGTGGCGGTGTCAACGGCCGCCCCCCGATAAACGGCTCGTTCCCGATGAGCCAGCTCAACCACCCTCCGCCATCGACGACATACCAGATGAACCCGCCCAATGGAAATCACACGGCACCTTCTTACCGAACAAACGCGCCGCCTAATAATATGCATCTCACGAGCACCTCGCAGCAGGCCATGCCCATCCAGTTTTCCAAGGAGGACATGCACAACTACTTTATCCGAGATGGCAACTGGGCCTACCTCTTGGGAACAGCAGCAACATGGTTTTTCTTGGATGTATCATTTTATGGGATGAGCCTTGATAACAGAGGAACGCTGTCGACAATGTGGGCGACGACAAAACCGACGCCGATCAACGACAGACTCGAGTGTTGGAACTCGTCCCTCCAAGGGGGCAACTCTACAGTGCCACAATGGGCCATCGACGGACTTCCGGTTTGGTCGACCGACGCGACACACCCCTGCAACACCATCTACGACGTGCTGATCGAGCAGACTAAGCAATATTTGCTGACCGTGTCGCTTGCGTCTATCGCTGGAAGTGCTTGCTTTGTCTTGTTTTCGAGCCGGATCCCCCGGCGACAGTGGCTCACGGCCTCGTTTCTTGTCCTCGCCGGCTTCTTTGTGGTTACCGGCTGTGTCTATTATGGTGTCCATCAGAAGGATGGTGCACCTGCTACAGTGGTGTTTGTGGCCATCTGCCACTTTATGTTCAACTTTGGTAAGTTGGGCACCTGAAACCTGGTCTGATTCACGCTAACAAGGAGTGTTTCTAGGCGCCAACACACTGACGTTCATGATTCCCGCCGAGATCTTTCCAACCTGTTATCGATGTATGTGCCACGGTATCTCTGCGGCAGCGGGCAAGCTCGGCAGTCTCGTAGCAGTGCTCGTGGTATACGGCATCAACCAGTCATACGACGCCGACACTCGGCAAGGTCTCATCTTCCTCCTATTCGGATCAGTGGCGGCGGTCGGAGCCATCTTTTCGTGGGCATATCTACCCAACTCGCAACGCTGGGTCGAGTACGACGGCAAGAAGTACCTCGAGTCAAAGACGCTCGAGGAGTTGGGCGAGGGCAGGGTCAAGGCGCGGCTCACTGGCGAGCTGGTTACTATTGAGGAGAAGTGGGATGAGATCAAGAGGAGGAAAAGGGGCTCACAAAGGAGCGACCCTTCTATACCCGATGGGGCTACATAATTGCATATGTTGTTTTGGATTGACGATATAGGATGGGCGGATAGATCACTGTTTGTATTATGAGCCCCCGACGGGCCTTTTTTGTAATCTATACACAAGTAACGGATACCCTATAAACATGATGATTTGATATTTTGGGCATTATGTAGTATCGATTACTATTGTACTCATCGCTATGAATGATGTTCCTGTTCATAATCCTCCCCCACGTTGAGGTTGATATTCCAATGCCATTCATTCAACCCCTTATTTCCTCTTTACCCGCCAAGTCCATTCCGCCGGACCAGTAAATCAACAGTGTCAGCATACAACTCATGATCACTCGTCGTTGCCCTTATACTCTCGTCAGTCTCGATGGCGTCCAACCACCTTGCCCAACGTGACCCAGGTGGAGGAGGCGACCAGCCACGCAGTGAGGTGAGAATACGGGGGAGGCGGAGAGCAAAGGGGGCAAGATGGATATCGACGAGACTGAGGTTCGGGCCGAGGAAGAAGGGGCCCTAGGAGTCTGTGTTAGCTTTTCATGTCTTGTGTTGTATAGAGCACAGTGGAAAACGTACCTGCTCGTCGGCGGCCTGGATGAGGCTATCGATGCTGGTTTGGAGTCGTGCAGAGGCGTCGTGCTGAAGGGCTATTTCCTGTGTTTGAAGGAGAGTGAACAAAGGTGGTACTATGCGGTTATTGATCTGAGCCTTGGTTAGATTCCACTGCTCGTTAGACATGGGAGACATACTTACATGATCCATCCATAGTCGGCAAGTAGCCTTGGACTGCGGGTCTGTGGGAAGAAGAGGCATGCCCTGGCCTAGATCCTCAAGCTACCAGAGTGTTAGACATTGTGTCCCTTCCAAGGCGTTGACGACATACATATTCTAATATCACACCGCTCTCTGCGCAAGTCCATTCACCCTGTCTTATTGCAGGCACACAACCACGCGGGTTCGCCTCGAAGAGGTGTGCCGGAGCCGGATGTCGAAAGGGGTCCGTCTCGCAGTACTGGTAGGCCATGCCCTTTGCCTCGAGGGCTATCCAGACGCGCTGGGAGAAAGGACTGAAGGGTGTGTCAGTACAGTGAAGTAGTTGCAGGGAACGTTGAGTTACCAGAAACATGCCCCGTACAGCTTCAGAGTGCTCTCTTTGGCGTGTTTCCTGGCTGTTAGCAGTGCGGCACCTGTAGTTTTTCTACTTGGAGGCTTCTTGAATATAGTCAGTCATCGTTCTCGATCATCCAAGTGTTCATGCCTCACCTGGACCTTTTTGGTCTCCCTCTCTTGCTTAGCCAAGTACCGCTGCACGCTATTCTTCTTGATCTCGTCACTCTTCTCCAGAGTGTGCTTATGAGGGCCAGCAACACCATCCCCCTTTCCGTTACCTCCGTTACCATTGACCCTCTGGACCGTCCAGAAACGTTGTTGCCCAGCAACACCTGCAAACCCGCCGAGTATTGCAGGCCCAGACTGCCCCTGGTCCGAAGGTTCAAGCTGCAGCTGCGCACCCGGCAGATACTCGGTGATTTTTATCTTTACGTCACATAGATCGCGCTCGCGGGCGTTTCGCTTGCGCTTCTTCTTGTTGGGGTCATCTGACTTGGGCGTACCTGGAGGCCTGCCCTTCATGCGACAGTCCCAATAGTGCGATACAAAGGGTTTCCGCTTATAACGCTGCGTCGAGCGGTGCGAGTAGACATTGTCCACGTGGGGAAAGTATGTCTCAAATCTGCAAAAGAATCAGCAGCGTGCTCTTATAGAAAAAGCATCCCAGGGCAAGTGGAAGAGCTACTGTTCATGAGTGAGGACAATCATTTCGTCAACGTTAAACAGCTTGTCCCGCCAAGCCTCCAAGTCCGGAGGATCAACCACAATCTTGCTACTCAACTGCCCATTCGATCTTTCAACCGGCTGCGGTGGAGGCGGCGGTTGTGCACCGAAGACGCCCTGTATTTGCTGCGTCTCGACAACAGGCACAGGCACAGGCACCGCCGTCGGTGCAAGTATACCAAACTGACCTGGCGCATGATGCGGAGCTGGGGCCGTGACTGCAGCACCGCTCTGCGCAGCGTGCAGCCGGTACGCCTCATCAAGATCCGGCGCAACATAACCGTCGAGCCCAATGCCGAGGGCGACCCGGTGATACTGCGCAACGGCGGGCGCGAACGGCCCGGAGCCGGGACCCGGAGCTGAAGGCGCGGCCATGTGGGGCCGGTATTTTCAGGTGCGACGGGGGACGAAAAAAAGGGCAGGGATGTTTCGGAGCTTGTTCGTTTGTTTTTTTTTACTTTTATTTTTACGTTGCTGCTTTAACACTTAATATCTCTCTCAAATTTTGGCGTGAGAAAGAGGGGCTTTGTTTTGGTCGTTGGGTGACATTTTTTTTTTTCAGCCGCATGTCACGAATAGGCAGGTACGACAAGGCGGCAACGCGATGCACGGGCCACCCACCTAGCGTCAACACCATAGGAGATCCACTTTTACCAACTGACACATAAAAACATCAAAAAAAAAAAAAAAAAAAAAAAGATGAAAAAGAGGCAAAAAAGAAAGCCTCGCAGTTTTGCTCGCAATCGAATCATAGGAACAGCCCGATGCGGGGGTCGAACCCGCAACCTTGAGATCGCGTACTCATTTTGAAATATAAGAGTCTCACGCTCTACCGATTGAGCTAACCGGGCGTGGCTCGAGTTGATGCTTCGAGACAAGCCCAGTCGCATTGTGAGGAAGGGCGTGACGATGGCTTCACTCGACAGACGGCGTTAACTGCTCTCCTCACCTCACTCCAGCACATTATCGTCAATTCCCCAAGTACAAGTAGTGATGTCTCATTGTCGTTAGAGCCCGGGTATTTCTCCAGTTGCTTAATGCACTCATCCCGCCCACCTACCCATCCATTCATTGAGAGTCCCAGCCCATATCGTACAAAGATGGTCAACATATTCGCCTTCCTCGTGAAAAAACGCCTGCCCTGTTGTGCCCCTTGTCGGGTTCCATCTCTTTCCTTCTCTTTATTTTCATTACTGGGCTCCATAAAGCCCTGTCGTTGAGTCCCTTATAAGAGTCACTCAGCCCCTTTCAGTTGTTTCTCGTTTCCCATGATCCCAAATCCATGGCATCCATTGGTCCCATGTTCATCAAAGCCCTTAAAACGCCCTCGCCCACTTGCGGTACCCCGGTCTGTCCTTGAATATCCCATCCGTCTGGCATCGTAAACGCTCCGTTCTGATCTAGACCAGCCGGTATCGTGAAGCCAGACGGGTCTGCAAAGAATCCTTGTGTGTTTCCGTCAAGCACACCAGTGTTCATCATTGTCTGGTTCGGTGATATTGGGCTCGTGTTGAAAGAGTTGGGGTTCGATCCGTTCATCTGTCCGGGAGCCAAGTGTCCTCGTTGGTCAGATCCTGTGCTCGAGTTCGGTGTCGGTCGGTTCGATTGTACTCCATCTGGCGATCCTGATGCGTCCTGGCCGTCTCCTCCAAGATCCCCAAAGCCTGACATTGGTCCGCTTCCAGTCCCGTTCTTGTCAAAGGTTGCTCCGGAGCTTGGCGTGAGAATGGGCAACTGTTGATCAGATGAAATCCATGTCTGGCCACTGAAGCTCCCATCGCCAGCTGTCCCCATGTTCTGTGCATCTCCACCAACGTTGGGTTCCACGATGTCGGGGGCTGCTGCTGGATTTCCATCGTCGCCGGCCATCTTCATGAAGTGGCATTCATTGCGGTACGCGAGAATGCCCTGAACGCCTTCGGGGTTGTCGCACCTAGGCACACTGGGGGATCCTGGGTTCTTCGCCGAGGGCTACTAAATGTTAGCAAGTCGTCCTCCATCACACTCGATTTCAACCTACGCTATCGCTATTGCGTGGGAACGCAGTCTTGAGCTTGGGGATCCTCAAAGCAAGGGCCTCCAAATCGACATCGAGCTGTACGAGGAACGATTCGGTCAGGGGGTTCCGTCGTTTCAACGCATTCATGGCTGAAAGGAGGAATCGGAGCGAGTCGGCCGTTTGGCTATCATCAGGTCGGCTCTTGAGGTACTGCACAAACACTCGTGCCGACACGTAGAGGCAGAAGGAGATAAAGGGATTCACCTAATTCGTTAGTCTCCAGAACAAAGCCCATGGTCGTCTAAACTCACTGTTGAGAGGTCCATGTGAGAAATCATTCGCATGATGCTGGCAATTTCGTTTGCCGCTGTAATACATCGAACCTTGCTCTCTGCGCTAACTGACGCAGGAAGCTTATTCTTTTCCGCCTTGAAGATGGCGGCTTGGTGCAGGCAGATGGTCGAAGTGTGGATGCTCATGTTTGTAAAGACAATATTGGGGTTCGATAAACCCGCAGGGAGTTTGAGTTGAGGGGGTAGACAGAGGGATGTGTTGAGAAGGATGTTGTCCATCTGGCGATGGCGCTTCCAGAATGGGCCGTTGAGGTCGTGATCGAGATCGTCAACATCAGGACGATGCAGATGTACCAAGTTTCGTCCGAACAAGCAGGCCATGAGCACGATGCCTCCATAAGGGGACAGTTTACCCGCTCCCATCGGACTGGTGCATTCGCTCAACGACTGTGTCTGCTCGGGCCTGCTCATGTTGAAAGCCTCTTCTGAAGAGGGGAGGTTGGTCATGATGTCGCGCTCGTCGATTGTCATGGGCCAGCCGGTGCCGATACTGGCATATCGATCTTGGCAGAATGCCATCCAAAATGTTCGACGACGTTCTTCTCTCTCAGTCCAATCTTTCGGGGGTGCAAGACATTGCTTGACGTCGAGGCCAGTGCCGTCTAGTCTATGAAGACCGGTCCTATCATTTATTAGCATATCTAGACGATATCAAAAGCAGCCGAAACCTACATCTGAGCGAGACGAATAGCAGAGCCCGTGTTCACCCAGGCTCGGGGAAAGTACATCATCTTCATCTCATATGATGACAGAAGGATATGCGTCTGGCAATGAGCGATGGAGATCATGTGCTCTCCGTAGCCTTTGACGTAATCCGCCTCGACATACTTGCGTGCTCTCCGGTAAAACAGATCTTTCAGATCTGCATACTTGTCTGTGATGGTGCATGCCAGGGTCCACATGGCATACCGCAGACAAACGGGTGGGCGCTGGTTCGGCGCGCTGCACATGCAAGGTCAGTAAGCCTCAACGTGTTGAGGGGGGGCAACGCAACGGTCAACGTACAGGTTCATGGCGGCGAGGTATCGGTACTTGTGGATCATGGGGATAGATGGGTGAACCTTTTCAAAGTAGATCTGGTGAAGCTCGTCAATCGTCTCCTGGGGCGGCAGAGGCTCCTCAAGGCCCAGACCGATCATCTCCCAGGTAAAGGTACCGCCGACATTGTTCATACCGCCCATGTTCATGCTGGCATTAAAGTTGAAGTCCTCGATGGCGCCTGTCTGCGGCGACTCTCCATTGAAGTTCCATCGATCCATATCGCGATCACCCGTCAAGCCCATGGTCGCATTCGGAATGTTGAGGTTAGCGGGCGACGTCGTCTGAGGCGGCGCGGGCATGGGGACGTTGAGGGTCTTTGGCACATTGGTGGGTGGCTCTTGGGTCTTTAGCAGCGTCTCGACTTGCTCTACAGATCGCGGCAGGTCAGCGGGTGAACAGATCGGCATCAGGACGGGAGAAGGGCTCACTCAGTCGCTCCTCGAGGGCCTTGACATAGCCGCGCTTGGGACCGCTCTTTCTCCTCTGCTCATCGTAGGCGCAGGCGTGTCCCAGGCGAGAACAGGTGCTGCAGCTGGGACGGACGCCGTCGCACTTGAGCTTGCGCTTCCGGCATATCATGCATGCCAATCGCTTTGGCTTGGGGACGCTCGAGTTGTCGGGGACGGGCTCTCGGGGAGGCGCGGTGTCGTCTTGGTCAGTGTTGGGGCTCCGGGGACGCTTCTGGCCGGCGCCAGTGCTGGTGCCGTTGTCGGGCGAATCCGTCATGACGATGGGTAGGCTTCCTTCAACAGACGGGACTCGAGGGGCGGCGGATGGTGGAGGGGCTATGAAGGAGAAGCCTTGCAAGGCCCGTGGGGGCGGGTAGCCAGGAGGAGGACTCGACGGGAGACGGGGACGGGAGTCGCAGGGCGTGCACGACGAGGGTCCCGCTCCTTCCGGAGGAGGTCGGGAAAAGCGAAGACGGCGAGAAAAGAGTCGGATGTGGTTCAGGCCCGGCCGGACGGGGAGGGGACAGGTTGAAATGGGGGAAGCCGAGAAAGACCGGCGATGCGGATCACGGAGTATGAATGTTTAAAAGGAATGGGGGGAACAAGACGAAACAATGCGACCAAACTTGAGACTGAAGTCGCATGTGGAGCTGATAACTAAAAGCCGGTTAACCCCAACTGTAGCTAGCGGAGTAGAGTATGATTTCTCAGTGGGGATTCATGGATCCATATGTGATGAGGGGGGAATTTTCAGAGGGTGCGGTGCCGCGATGCGCTGGCTGCCTGGCCTGCTGCTGTCGACTTGGGCTCGAGCAGCCCTACCGGAAGGCTATCACAGCACCTGCAGGGGTCTAGGGGTCCTTTTGACGGGCTACTCTCCTGCGCTCTAAGGGGATGTGTAGGTCGTATGGAGTGGGATGAAGCAATTATTAATCATCCATGGCCAGTGCAGATGAAAAGTACACCGTTTACAGCGGCACCATCCCCCCCTCAACAATGCCTTGAATAAGTCAAGTGCACGATTCTTAGTGCTCAACAATCCGGCATCCGAATTTTCATCATGTCTACCCGCGAATAGATCCAAGTTATCAATCAATCATCCCGAGTACGATCCCATACATACCCTACATTTCCCCAGCATAGCCACACGCGTCGCTTGCTTCCGAAGCTCCCAGCTAGCTAGCGGCGCCCAGGGATGCAACCGGGCGGCCGACTCGCAGCTTCAATTAACCTTTGACCTAGCCAAATGACGCCAATGGCTGCTCGAGACCTTGCGCCGTGACGAGGACCCGGTACAAGAAGGTCACTGCCGAGGCTGTCTGAGACAGAAGACAGCGACGAGTTCTTGCCGTTTCAATCAAGTAATAATCGTCATACTGTTCTGCTTCCTCGCACTGAGGCGCGACATAACAGACGTCGTGTCTAGGTTATGCTTAACGGGTCCTTGGTAGACTCCGACTTGCCGGAAGCCCGGCATCTCGACTACTACAACTCACATCAGGCACTCAGCCTTGTTGACGCGTCCTTGATACCACCTACAATTAATTCCGCCCGTTAAACGAAAACCCCTCATCGATACTTATTTGCTGCTCGACTAGGTAGCCCTTTGTTGTCGTCATGATATGTGCTCGTTGTTGATTATTGTTTGTTAATTTTTACATGGCCGCATGTTCGAGGCCATAACAAACATTGCTCAAATCACAAGGCCTTGCATGTTTTCCCCTCTCTTGTTTATTTTTCTCTCCTATAGAATAAAAAACTTGGAATGAAGAGAAATGCGGTCAACGTTCTCATGTGTTCACCTTCAGCTCGGACATGATCACGATCCTCCCCCCTCATGGATCTCTACCAACCCTGCCAACTCGTTGCTGGAGTGAGAGTGCCCATCTACCAATCACTATTCTTGCACTGCCTCTTCCAAGTCGAGTAAAGCCCATCTTGCCTATTCCAGTAACATGGCCTTGTCCCCCTCAAAGAGGCCACCTTGACAGATGGAAGAACCCCCCTATAGCAGCTTCATAATGAAATGACCCAACACGACTGGAGAAATGGGTTGAGCATGAATTCCGCCTTGTTAATTTCTCGTTGAGAGGCAGAATGCTAATTGTTTGAGGCGGCGCCGTCGTCTAAATATAGGCACATTCCAGAGCACCCAATATCAACCTCACGGCCAATAACTCTCTGGCATTCACTCTAAGCTGTCTCACGCGTACAAGGTAGGAAATATATGAGAGTAAGCTCATCATAACCATTTTAGATAATTCAGACATCAACCAGAGGAGAGCGGCTGATTTCTCGTTTATCTCGCTTTCAAGGTGGCGATGCACATACTGCTCACCCTCCAATGCCGTCGCTCGGTGTCCCTTTACCCCGTCTGACACCAGAAAAGTGCCTGTATTGACCAGTCATGGACGAGATCCAGCTCAGCTCTGTTTCGAGTATTCACCTCAAAAAGACATACACCGTCGGCCTCGCACGACGCCGCCATGTTTGCCCCAGCCGTGACACTCCCGAGATCGACAAGTTCGTGGTCCCTTGGAAATCTTACTCAGATGTATTTGAATCAGCCTCGAGAAGCAAGAGCACAGGCTCCTTATTTCCTGTCAACGTCAACCCCCACAATCCGGAGAATCCCCAGATCACTGTAAGCAAGGCAATATCGCGTCGGTGCCCAAGCCACCACAGGGCAAGCCCCTGCTGTCTTGAACGTGTGGACATGCTCCCCAGTTTCAACGTGAGAGATCTCGAGGCCCGAACCTGGGTCGATCGTGCAACGTTAGCATGAGTCCTCGTCCTCCGCGTTATCAGAGGGTAAATGCTCCTTACCTTCGTCACTTCCTCCCACCACGAAGCTGCCATCAAACGTGAAACCTAAGAGTCGACTGGTTAGATAGATGCGACGCTCGGTGTTAACAGGATAGACCTACTGAGGCTTCGAACTGGCCCAACCATCCTCGTGATAGTCCTCTGACAGATCCAATCCGTCGTATCCCACAGCGCAATGATCGAATCCGAGCCACCGGTGGCAAGATAACGTCCTGTCGGCTGCAACTCAGCTGTCAAACATGACGACGTGTGCCCATTGAGCTGGAATTCCTCAGACTCATCTCCATGGTTGGTATGGAGAATGGGCTCGAAACCTGGATACGAGAGGACTCGGATACGTCCCTCTGCTGTCGTCGCGAATATCTTCTCACCGCTCCAGCAGAAGGCAATCTGGTTGGTTTGCACATGTTGCTGGTGGGAGCTGATGGGCGTAGCTTGAGTAGGAGACAAGACATAGATGGTGTCGGCCTGATAGCATTATTAGTATCCGCTGCAGCTTGCTCAAATGTCTCGCACAGACCTTGTTTCCAACTAGGAGCGTCTGTCCGTCAGGAGCCCAGACGAGCGTGAATGCATCTCCAAGACCCTTTACTTCGTTGAAGCACGCCTTTGTCCGCACATCCCAGAACTTGACCACGCCGTCGCTGCTCACGCTGCACAGCTCTGCATCCTTGGTCGGGTTGAAAGCAACCTTTTCGATAGAGGCTGAGTGGCCTTTGAGCTCTGTTGAGAACTTGACATGAGGCTTCTCAGGGTTCCCTGCATCATTTAGTCTTGATCCTGACCCTGGGTCTGGGCAAAAAGCATCAATTTGGCCAACTCACACACTCTCAGGACCCTTTCTGACGACCCTGTAGCCACCAGTGTTCCGAGCGGATTCCACGCGATACACCGTAGACTACCATCAACGTCAGCAGATACGCAAAGGAAAGGGAGCCTAGCGCAAAGTCATCCATCTGGCAACGCACCTGTTTGCACTCGCGCCTCGCGAGGTGTTCGGGTCGTTGTATGGCTGACTCCGGAGGTTACCAAAGTAACTAGAAAACTTGTCCTTGGACAGACTCTGTCTGGCCCGGAGGACAGGCGCCATCTTGGAGGACCGGGTCAACCACTGGCTTTCTGAGCTAAGCTGGGTTTCGCGTTTAGCCTGTAGATTGCACTGGATTGTTGTCAAATATACGGGAGCAACGTCTATCCGAACGGAATTAATTCATCGGCCCCGCAGACATGTTCGGGTATGATGTCTTAGAAGCTCTGTTGTGTGTAGGATGCCGTAGAACTGTGGTTGGAGTTGGCCCAGAGCTACTGGCTGGCAGTCATTCCGCTTGTGGGTGGTGCCCGTCGCACAGGCCAGTACCCGAAACAGGCCATAATTAGGTGGGGCTTGCACGGCATTGGGAAGCCTTGACGTGTGATGTTTACATGACGCACGTGCGTATTTTGGTGTATCCAACGGCAACCACTTCATTGAACCTCAAGTCTAGACCCAACAACATCCTCACTTTGCCTGAAGCGGCCAGCACGAGTCAAAACATTCTTCGTAATAGAGCAAGGTATCGCTCAAATGTAAACTTCATTCCGACTGTGTCGGCTCTTCCGTCTTTCGGTCATGGTATATGTACAATTTTCATTCACGGGTACTTCCCAAGACAACAAACAGCCAAGATGCAACGAGAGCCATCCAGAGACGTCCCACAGCTGAGCCATTGACAAGACAATCTTCCTCCAACCACCAGGCGCAAAGCGTAGCGCAGCTCAGCTCAGCTCGTCAACGGTCCAGTCGCGGACAGATAGCTTCCATTACTCCAGGGCAGGTGCCGTAAGAAGGCGTAGCCCAACTCCAACCTGCCAAATCATGCCCTGAACTTCCTTCGCCCGTGACTCCGTGCGCCATGTATGAAGCCGAATTCCTTACAACAGCAGTGTTCAATAACCAGACAATCGAAAAATGCAATGCTGCCCATGTAGCAGACAGCGAGAATGTGAATCCAGAGGCAGTAGGAGCTCTTCAGCGCCCCTCATCGCCCTATTGGTAGGTGTCGAGGTATCGTGATGGCCCGTGACCAAGCGGGCGTTGGGTGTGTATTAACGTCATAAGCCGCCCATGAGACATAATCCAGACAGAGGTGTGTATCCTAACTTCCAGGTTGCCCGAGGGGGAGGGGGCGATCGAGGTTGCCAAGTGTGGATGTTCATGATATTTGATCAAGAGTCAGCTCAATGTCGTCGATACCGAAGAGAACAGCGTTCTTCTTGGCCCATTGGCGAGAGAGGATGGACGCTGTAAGACCATGTCAGTAAGCTTCATGGGGAGGGATATATGAAGACATACACTTCAAGAACTTCTTGCTAGCATACTTTTTAAAGAATGCTTCGTGGACGACGGGACGGGCAAGGTAGTCAACCATGAGGTTGACAACAGGCTCAATCTCGTCCTCCGTGTAGCCAGCGTAGTATGAAAGGGTCTCGTCCTGGAAAGGAGTTAATCTCAATTGCATGCATCAGGGTGGGTCAATGTTTGTTTACGTACCCATTCACCACGGTCAAGGAGCAGTCGCGCCAGGTACATAGCACCAGCGGCAACGTGGCTTGGTCGGTAACGCATGAATCGGTGGTCCAGAAGGCTGATCTCCATGAGGTACTTGCCGATGGTGCGAGATTGGATGTCATAGTTGTCCGCCTTCGAGACTCGTCGCAGGAAGTTCATTGGGTTGGGGTAGCTGAGGTCATAGTTGAGGGTGCTCAGAACAAATCGCTCGGCGCTCAGAATCTCAGCCTCGCTAAAACCATCGTCCGCGATGCGCTTAAAGTTCTCGACGTGGGGGGAAAGAACCTCCTCGTACTTGGAGGCGATGAACATGGCCGTGATTCCGACAAGCTGAAGACGGTCAAGCTGGACAACCTTGGCGGACAGGAAGCGGTCGATGATGTTGACAGCCAGGAAGAGAGTTTCGGGGAGAAGGTGGAAGCGGGTGTGGACTTCGACGAGCCAGTCGACCAAGATGCCACGCGTCTTCCATTCGAGGTCGTCTTGGTGGTCCATGTAGTCGGGGTTGGGGATGGACTTGACCTCGAGGTCTCTCAGGTACTCGAAAATTTCGTTGGCGTACTCGGCAACCATCAGAGGGTCCTCAAGATCCTCACTGTCCAAGTCCTTGACACCAGGTGGGTACACCGGCCCATCCTTGACCTCGGGCTCAGCCTGAGCAACAGGCTCGGCCTTAACGACCTCAGGCTCTTGGGGAGTCTCTGATCTCTCACGCTCGGGAACTGAAGGCTGCTTGTTCTCGTCGACGGGAGCCTTGGGCTTTGTGGCGGGGGCCTTGGGCTTCGCAACAGCCTTGATAGTACCATGACCAGATCGCTCCGTCTTGCCGTTGGTAGGCTTGGAGTTAAGAGCAGTTCGAGTGGGTCGCGAGGTCTTCTTCTCGATACCGGTAGGCTGAGCAGCCTTGGAGACCAACCCCGCCTTGGCCTTCTTTCCAGCAACACCATCTGCCTTTCCAACATTGCTGACATCGCCTAATGCGGCGCGTTTCCGTGTGTTGGTGGTGCCAGCACCGTTAATTGTGGACTTTTTCGTTTGGAGAGTGCCCTTGGAGGCATTGGCTAGCTCATCGACTTTGAGAGCGGCGGCCTGCGCCCGTGTAAGACGCGTCGTACCACTGTTCTCGTCGTTCTCGGTGCCGGCGAGGCGCGTACGAGCAACACGACTCTGCTGAGGAAGTTGGGTTAGAACCATTGAAGACAGACCAGACCCTTCTGGTCGCGTTCCACCACATACCGGAGGCATCTTGAAGGTCTAGCTGTTGTTGACTGATGAAATAATAGCAGAAGTGGGTGCTGTGAAAAGCTGTCAGTTTGACGCGTCGACAAGAGAATGTGAAGAAAAAGATGGCTGAATTGTCGACAGTAAATATGGAAACAGGCGTCCAGTTACTGAGACAGTCGAGTCAGAAGAGGAATTCGGCCACTGACCTTCCTCTATGAATGGCCGATGCAGCACCGTGAAAGGAATGGTGTGCCCGGTGTGATGGCAGATATGGGTGTAGGGCTGATGCAAGCTGTGAGATGTGTGAGTCGAGCCGCGACGCAAGGCTTGTATGGTCAAGCAAAGATGATGCAAGGAGGGTGCAAAAACAAACGGGCGAGGGGAGATGTTTATGTTGAAAAAGACAAAGGAAGGTTGGATGTGAAGGATGATGTTGTTTTGGAGCGGACGGGAGCGGAGCAGCCAGGGAAGTGGGCCACCTTCGCGCGGGCAGGCGCGATGCGTGGGTAGGTACGTACCTGCTAGTCGCGTTGCGTTGCCGGTTGCTGGTTGCTCCAAGGCCAAGGACCCACACCTTGCACTGGATGCAGAGGGATAGGTCAAGGCTTTTCGAGGACGAGACGAGACGTAGGTCGATAGACGCGCGAGGAATTTGCTTGCTGGTGCCCAATATGCAGATGGGAAAGGGCGATGAGGACTGGTTTGATTGATGGGCGGAGGCCGTGAATGTTAACTGCGTGGCAGACTGGGAGAAAGAAGAAGGAACAACAGGCCAGGGTGATGCGAAACGAAAAGAGTTGTAGAGACGGATGGATATGGACAGATACAAACCACAAGCGACGGACAGGAAGCGGCCTTGATTTTATTAGGCGGGCTGGAGGCTGGTTGAGCAAGAAAGAATAGCGCGACTGCCCCGGGCGCGGCGCGGAGCACCAGAAAACGGACGTGCCTGCTGGGGCTAGCGACAGTCTCTGTGGTAACCGCCGGGCAACTCTTCTGTCATTGGCAGGAGCCTCCTCGCGGTGCGCACGGGCCATGGTGGCTAGTCGCGAGGTCGACGCCACAGACACGTCTAGCGAGTAGTGGCGGTGCACGTCGGCCGGAGACAGACGACAGCCCTCGGATCAAAGTTGTTGGTGATCCGAAGAAATTTCCATGTCTGGACCTTGCTGGTTGGACGACAGACAACAGCACCTGGTGAGCCTGACGTCTGCCCGTGTGCCCCAATCTCGTCTCGACATTGCTCTGAAGGACGTTGGCCGTTCGGGAGAGTCTTTTCGTTAGCCAATGCCTCCGGGCTGCTCTTTGAACGAGCTCCATCACCCAATTCAAGGTAGCTAGTTCCCTTTCTCCGCCGAGCAAAACTCAAAGCCACCCCTCACAAACCACTCAACTCGGCGCCAATGGGGTCATATTATTTGGATTTTCTAATAACCTGTTAGACCGAGACTGAAGATGCTTCAATCCGGCCTTTCCCTCGCCGCTGCGAGGCAGAGCGCTCTGCGCCTGGCCCTCAATCGGTCCCTACCTCGATCTTATGCGACTATCAAGCGCTCAAACGAGACCACCGCGGCCGCCACTACCGATGCTGCGGAGCGACCTACCGGCCAGTCTGCTATTCTACGGACCTATAAACCCCGAACACCTGGTGTGCGACATTTGAAGCGGCCAATCAACGACCATCTCTGGAAGGGACGTCCTTTTCTGCCATTGACTTTCCCCAAGAAGGGCCAGTCCAAGGGTGGACGAAATGTGTCTGGAAGAATCACCGTACGACATCGTGGTGGCGGTGCTAAGAGGAGAATAAGAACGGTCGACTTCATCCGGAACCGGCCAGGACCTCATTTGGTGGAGCGCATCGAGTATGACCCTGGACGAAGTGCGCACATTGCTCTTGTGACTGAGCAGGCCACTAAGCGCCACACTTATATCCTCGCCGCCGAAGGTCTGAGATCTGGAGACATTGTTCACAGCTACCGCGCCGGTATCCCTCAGGACCTCCTCGACAGCATGGGCGGTATCATCGATCCTGGTATTCTCGCAGCCAAGACAGCCTTCCGTGGCAACTGTCTCCCTATGCACATGATTCCAGTTGGTACCACCGTCTTCGCCGTTGGCTCAGCCGCCAAGCGGGGTGCTGTCTTCTGCCGCAGTGCTGGAACATCAGCCGTCGTCGTCAACAAGAACGAAGAGACAAAGGATGATGGAACCAGGGTCATGACTGGCAAGTACGTCGAGGTCCGGCTCCAGAGTGGCGAAGTGCGCCGGGTCAGCAAGGATGCCTGTGCGACCATTGGTGTTGCCAGCAACATCCACCACCATTACCGACAGCTGGGTAAGGCTGGACGAAGCCGATGGCTGAACATCCGCCCCACGGTTCGTGGTGTTGCCATGAACAAAGGTAAGGAACATGCATCACCGATTGTGGCATAGAGGCTAACGTATGTGTAGTCGACCATCCTCACGGAGGTGGTCGAGGTAAGTCCAAGGGTAACCGTCATCCCGTCAGCCCTTGGGGTGTACCGGTAAGATCACCATCTGATAGCGAGACGTTTCATGCGTTACTGACACGGCCCTATAGACCAAGAGTGGTTACAAGACCAGACGCAAGCACAACATCAACAAGTGGGTTGTGGTACCTCGACCTCGAAACCACGGCAAGCGACGCGACAAGGCCAACTAAGTATAAGCACCAGAGAGGCGCAGAGCGGCGAGGAGAGCAAGAGAGAGCAGAGCACACGCAGAGTTGTGGATGAGATGAGCGCCGGTGCTTTGTATATTATGACGCTGCATTGTACCATATGTGACATTATAGACGAAGGCGCAATGTGCGTTTGATGAATGAGCATGCCAGACCTCTCCATTTGATGCTATCGACGGTACGGCGATGAGATACTGGCTCCGAGGCACGCAAGTCATAACATAGCTTGTGGCCATACACCTGGGGTGAGTTAAGCTGTCCTGGGGATACTATCACACTGGGTGAGAGGATGGTGTTTCCGAGGCGAGCACTGCTCTGTGGTTCAGATCGAGGTGTTTCTAGTTGAGTGAGGTTCTTAAGGCCCTGGTGAGGGATTCATGGTCTCCCGAAGGACACCTCTTACTCTTCCAATCGCAAAGGCAAGAGCTACCGAGATTTGAAGATATACGCATGTTGAGTCTAGAACGAAGACCATGTTTAGGGCATATGATTTGACTGATGTCAGTGTTCACCAACGGGGACATTCGTGCTCTCAAGGCAGGATGGGTCGTCTCCGCCTTGTTGCACACTTGCATTTATCAAGATGAGAATTGCGACTGGAACACAAATTTAGAACCGACTTGATTCAAGATGTTGAGGCTGAGCTCCTCGCAAAGCCTCCTAGAGAAGGTCCTGGAGTGCCACAGTATGTGCATAGGCTGAGCAGTCCGCAAGGCTAGGCTGTGTGATGTCTAGTGTGATGTCTAGTGTGAACATCGAGGTTAAAGATTAGACGAAGAATGGAAAATAAATTATGAGGAGGAGAGCCTAGCAAGAGATATGATAGCAACCTTGGCTGTGCCTCGAAAGATATCCATTAAAGTCATCCCAATTAGGCTGAAGACGGCAGATCAACCGAGTCCAAAAGTCGTATTTGCGACATTGTCGGCAGATATTCGAACAGCAAAACCGAATTCATGCCGACCCCTGACACGACAAAGACCTTTTCACCGTGGTTACAGCGTTTCAGCAGTCAAGGACCACCGTCGGTGAGCAATCAGGACAAGGAGTTTGGGCTAGTCAGGGGTGTGGGCTTGTTGGTCTGAAACAACACTCGAGGGTTTCTGAACGCCAAACCATCATGCACCAATGCATCAGATAGTACCGAGAAGTTGCACATGTGCCGTTTTATCCTTACGAAAGGACGAATAGTTGGCTAAGGAGAGCTTCATGATTCGAGCAGATGCCGCCTTTGCCGTCGAGGTCCTCGTTAAGTATCCGAATCGCTCCACACATAAAAAAAAAAAACATCAGCATAGCGGACCTGGCTGTATCCGTACTCCGTATTGGCAATTAAAAATCGGCACACGAGGTAGCGAATGACAGAAGATACTGGCGGGGTAGGGGCGAGCATGCGCCGAAAAGCCCTTTGAGATGGATGTTTGCACAGCCTCGCTAGGCCACGTAACGCTTACCTCTCCACAGCCCATTAACAACCCCTGACAACCTGAACAGAGACACAGATAGTCGGCTGATGGGAGCGAAAAAGGCTGACAGAGGATATCGTGGCGTAGACGAGGCAGAGCCTTCTCAAGCTGAGTAGTCGCGAGGTCATCATAAACATTTATGATTTGCCGCCTCGTAGAGGATAGCCGCTGGCGCAAGATGGATGGATGGATGTCTGAATTGGGTGTCGCTGACGTAGCCTAGGCGGGCAGCAAAATTAAGGTTATTAGTCATTTCCGGCACATCACTGGATGAAGCACCTCGGCCTCGGAAGCCCTGGGAACTGAGAGATGAGCGCAGATCTTGGGCATCTTGGCATTAGAGTGAGAGAGACGGAGATGACGGATCGGCACGGCAGAGACGAGTAACGTCAGTCAGCATTGAGTAGTTTTCCATGGTTCTGTGGTAGATTGTTGCTCTTCCTGGGATAATGGGGCGCTGGTGACGGGGGTGAGCTACAAGCGCCTGCAGTGCACCTCGGGCGGGGGAGTGTGATGGGCTAGGACACGTGCGGTAAAATATCATCGCTGGCATTGCCAATCCATTCCTCGATGGTCTCAATGTTGGGCGAGAGTGAGGCCGACGAGCATCGCGATTTCTCCTGTCATCGCAAAACTACACAACCTCATGGATGAGGTGAGCTGGACTAGTGCTAGTGATTGCTGGCGCGTGTTGAGGCGTCGTTCAGGTGCCAAAACGGGCTCTGCCTCAGTAAAAAAATAGCACTGACAGCACTAGGAGAGTTGTACCGGGCCTACCTGACCTAGCCCGGCAGGGGCTGCACCACGCGATCAATTCCCCAATAAAGGCTGAGTTGCGCCACTCACAGCGCTTGGTTGGTGCTCCACACCACAGCGTCATAGCCTCCCCCCCGGGAGGAGCGGTACTTGCGAGGGCCTGACCTCATGCGAGACCCTTTGACGACACAAGCGCGCGCATGTTCAAACAAAAGAGGGACAAGTCGAGGAGAAAAGGGGTGTTTAAATAGAGAAAAAGAGGACAATATCCAATGATATGAAACATAAGTTTACACAAGGCAAAAATGTAGTCCCTCGTACAAAAAAGCCAAGCATAAGATCCTGCCTCCCTTTTTCTTGGCATCCTTAGTCCGAGCCTGAGCCATGTACCTTTTCTCTCTGTCTGACAGACCCCCCGGTTCCAAGTCCACGTAACCGCCCAATTGCAGCCCCATCTTTAACTTCCCCAAGTTTCCAATCCCTCCACCGACTGGCTCCCGCTGGAGCGACCGCGAAAACGAAGACCTGAAAAGAGAGACCGATCCCCGACCCGCGAGGCGACAGCACGCGCGCGACACTCTGAGTTTGGTAGATCGGCCGCCGAGAGCCCCGTACTCCGTTTCCCGTCCCCGTCCCCGATACCATCTCTACCCCTGGCAGCCAGCTCCCAAACGCCCTACTATCGCACACCCCCCGGACCAGTCCAGACCAGACGCACCGTTGGAGACGTTAATTGCCCTGAGGGCCGATAGAAACGGGGAGTGCGTGTGACGAGGCCAAGACGGTGTGAAGCGAAAGAAGCAACAACGAGAAGTCCAAGCTTTCAAATAACCTTAACACGCCCCCCCTCCTCCGATCCGATCTCCTTCTTCTTCTCAACCATGCACTCGTACGTCAAGATGGCAGACACGGGTATAGGGAACATCTCGCAGAGCTTCAGAGGCCGTCGCCTCCCGTTAAGGCTCATCTTTTCATATCTCTTCGACTGGATCGTCTGCTTGGTCTTTGCTGGAATCGGTGGTGTCTTCGATCGTCTATCACCCGCCAAACGACCATTTTCTCTTGTTGACCCTAGTATCTCGTGAGTACTCGAGTTATACTGTCAACATCCCGCATCCCAAGCTAACATGGTACAATAGCTACCCATTCGAGGAACATGAACTCGTCCCCGCCTACCTCCTCTTCACCCTCGCCATCGGCGTCCCCATCGTCATCGTCGCCGTCGTCTCCTTGATCTTCGTCCCCGGTCCGACCGTCCCCAAGGGCACGCCCGCCGCCCTCATCTGGCAGCGCAAGCTCTGGGAGCTTCATGTTGGTCTGTTGGGTCTCGTCCTCTCCCTCACTCTGTCATGGTTCTTCACCAGCACCATGAAGAACCTCTTTGGAAAGCCCCGCCCCGACATGCTTGCCCGCTGCGAGCCAGACTGGGACAACCTTAAGAATCACATTGTCGGTGGCTTCAGTTGGGGCAGCATGACTGGCCAGCTCGTCGATGCCGGTATTTGCCAACAGAAGGACGAATACAAGCTCAACGACGGCTTCCGTTCATATCCCAGCGGCCACGCCTCCACAGCCGCGGGTGGTCTCATCTACGCTTCGCTCTTCCTCGCCAGCAAGTTCTCCGTCACCGTCCCCTTCGTCATGCCGTCGGCTGCTTCAGCCGCTGGAGCTTCTGGGGCTGCTTCACACGCCGCCTTCCCCTCGCGCCTTGTTCGCCCCGAAATCGACCCCTTCGAGCCGACTCGCGCCCGCGGTTTCGACGACGGATCTACCTCCACCTCACCTACCAAGGGCTCCCCCTTTGCTGACAGTGCCGGTCAGCACAACGCCAAGGTTCAATCCCTGCGCCGCCAAGCCGCTGCTCCCCCGGTCTACCTCCTCGTCTTAGGGCTCGTGCCCTTTGCCGTTTCCATCTTCATCGCTGGTTCGCGTTGGCACGATCGCCGTCACCACGGCTTCGATATCCTCTTCGGTTATCTTATGGGACTGATCGCCTCCATCTTTGCTTTCCGCTACTACCATCTCCCCATCCGAGCTGGTGCAGGTTGGGCCTGGGGTCCCCGTAGCGACGAGCGCGCCTTCTGGGCTGGCGTTGGTCGTCTGGGCTATGCTGGAACTGACGAGGAGCTGGCTATGCCATCCCGACGGCCGACTCAGGGTGTCTCAGCTGATACTTCATATCCCATGACGTCTGCTCTCGCACAGCGCAATGTGCGCCCTCGCGATGAATCGGCAGACGAGCCTCGACCCAGCCAGAACTTCCAGGACGTTGAGCTCCAGCAAATGGATGACAGGGGCCGGCCAGATAACAGGTTCCCTGAGCCTCTCGACAACCGCGTGTAAAGGGGCATATGTCTAGAGCATGCGAATTTTTTTCCTTTATTGCATGGAGGTTTATACCATGAGCGTCGTGCGCATGTGTGATTCATTCCAAGGTATATCTACGTACGGTTGACTTTTCCCTCCCTAGGATAAAGGGGCAAAAAGTGGAAATCTTTATTAGATTCAGGGGCAAACAAACTCTTGTGTGTATGTGTGTATTGGGTGTGTGGTACGGAAAGCGATAAGCTTTGGGTAGTTTAGAATCTTTTGCTTTTTTGGTACGACAGGCATGATACGAACAATGAAATGACCGATTAATCAATTCGAGGCTTGTGTTGATGTACATTGTGTTTACTTGTGTTGTAACCCCTGAACAACGATTATGCCTGTACCCCTATCCCCTGAAAGAGTTGAGTTGAAATGGTCTCACTATGGAAACAAGTTATTCTTGTTTTTCAGTCACGTCTCCGTCGTTCAAAAGGTCAAAGAACACACTAATAAAGACATAGCAGCATTAAACCTCAATGCTATGAAACATGTTATAAAACAGGCTGAAGAAATCAACATCGCTTCTTATTTAACAGCTATAATTCAAAAACCTATGTCGTACTCTGGTTTATACCAGCCAGCCCAGCCCAGCCCCCCATGTCTTGCCGCTAAACGCCGATCCAGAACCAACCAACAGCATAACAAGACGGAACCGAAGAGTCTTGAGTAGGGAGATCTGTCCACGCGGATGTCGGGGGGAGGAAAGTGGACGAGGCTCTCTTAGGTCAGCCTGGCTCGTCTTGCGCCGCGGCCCACTACCGCCAGCAGACGCTTGAGACAAGCCCTCGCTGCGAGACGTGCTATATTCCGGCTTGCCATGCGTTGCCTTCTCCTCCTGGCCCTCAGTAAGCACCATCGTTCCTAGAGGCGCCTCACGAGGGTCATGCGAGCATCCATGGCCTCAGAGTCGTCCGAGTACTACTTCTCGTCTTCCTGCTAAGTGCGTCTGAGGTACCCCGCGGTGCGCGGTCGCTCCTATAGGCCTTCCACAACAGCCATCCGGCCATCTATGCCTTCAAACTCGACATCCTCATCCTCATCTTCTTCTTCCTCTTCCATCTCATCACGGAACCCCGTGTCGATCTCGAGCTTGCGGAGGCGGCGGCGCATGTCGTCGCGCTTGACGCTCTGCCAGCGGATCAGGGCGGCCGAGGCGTGGACCTTGAAGCCGTAGACGCGGGGGACGTAGCGGACGACGCTCTTGGTGGGGATGAGGGCCGGGTAGACCTGGAAGAGGATGTTGTGGAACGAGGTGCCGAAGTAGGCGCCGTCGATAGCAGCGTGCCGCGACGACTTGGGGTTGTAGATATCCTCGCAACGCGCGCAGTAGAGCTTGACTGGTTTGAGGTTGGACACGTCCGAGAGACCCATGGGGAGTAGAGGATGCGAGTGGCACATGACGCGAGGACATTTTCCAAACTCGGCCTTCTTATACTTGTCGAGCTGTTTTAAACGTCAGCAGTCGGTCTTATAGAAAGGTCGTTGGGTATGTAGTACCATTTTTGTCAAGCCTCTTGTGGTGACAATGTACCGGGCATGCACGAGGCCGTAGAGGTGCCTCGCCGACTTCTCGATGGCCTCGCGCATCTCATCGTCGCACTCGAGATCAAAGACATCGGTGACAAGATCCAAGGCATACTGGTAATACTGGACTTCCGTGTTAAGGCCCGTCAAGTTGAACCTGTCGGTGAGGTAGTCTTCGTCGATTTCGCAAAAGTACTCGTTGCCCCTCGAAGAGATGAACTGCGCACAAACAACATCCTGGTTAGCCCGTGGACCAAAGAAAAAAGAAGCCGTGCGTCGTGTATTTTCCCCCGACCCCGCCATCCTCGACGACATTTCTTCCATCAAACAAATCCTTTGTCGCCGAGGATCACGGCTAGTGGCGTCGAGAAAGCGCGTGAGACCGCACAATCGGTAACGACGGCCATTGACTATCCCATCCCATCACTCACCCAGTCTCGCCAATAGCTCGTGTAGTCGCTATCGGACTCGCTAACGTAGTCATCCATCATGTTGGGCTCGAGAGAGGAAGAGCAGAAGAGAGAGGAGGTTGATCAAAGGAGGCTCAAAAACGAGCGACCATCGCTCGGCGGCGAGCGAAACAACAGAACAGGCTGGGACGTCGGAGGCGTGGGCAAGATTCGGCGGGCAGAGGGCGCAAGGCGATGTATGCGGCGACGACAAAAACAAGGGCAAACGAGAGGCGTCGTAGGCAAGTCAAAGCAAGATCAAGAGGCGTTATCTATTCCCTGCTGGTTTTGGCTTTGGCTGGGGCTGGGTCACCGTCGTCGCTCGTGGTCTGGGTCTGGGCTTGGTGGGGTCGCTCTGCTTCACCACCGAGACTTAACCTTGACGGAAAGGTGAGGTAACGTGACTGGGAGGGGTACGTACCTCAACACCATAGAATTATCACCACTTACAAGCACGACACCAAAGAAGGTCTTTCGCCAATACCTAAGCAGAATCGTCATCTATAAATAACCCATCTACCTCTTTTGTAGCATCTACTCAAAGCAGTGGCAGTAGTAACATCACATATCGCAATATGCAAGTCATGCCTAACCTCCCAGATACAAACCTACCCAGCCTGCTCCCAACATGACAAACTCCCATGGCTGAAAAACATTCCCGAAATATAATCCAAAGGCCGTTCCATCATCTACGGCGCGCTGATTGTTGAAGCAATACTGCCTCCGTCGCTGGCTGAGCGTCTATCCGACTCCGAGGTGCCGTCCTCATCGCCACTCGTCATTCCGCTGCCTCCACCGTTCACTGTCCGTGTCGAAGGAATCTGTAGCCGACTTCCTATGCTGTCCTGGCCCGAATCTTGTCGTAGCACCACCTCCACCATCCTCATGGCCTCTTGCAACGTCTCACCCGTCTCGTCCATGGCTGCCAAAAACCGGGCGAGCTCCTTGCATAGTTCCCAGTCTCCCTCCCGCATCGCCCGAGACAATAGTCGCACAGATTGTTCGGTTGACGAACCCAGTTCGTCCAATGTATGTAACACAATGAGATATCCTCCAGCCGTCTTCAGCGAGCCCCTTTGAAGGGATTCTTCGAAGAGTTCCTGTGCTGGAGGTAGGTACGCAAAGAGCGTCTTCCACTGCCGCACTTCGGTCTTGCGTGTGCACTGTAACACAATGTCAAGATACTCTTTGAAGGACGACAGGAGTGATAGTACACGAGGTAAGACAGCATCCGCAGGCTTCGGCGATGTGTCCACCTCTTCGTCCAACACGCGATGTAGCAGAATCTCGAGACCGTGTGCAAAGTACTCGAGTTCTTGATACTGCTGGGCAAGATATGCCGCCTCAACTGATCTACTTTGGCGGAGATAGAAGCGAAGCAAGTCTGGGAGTACGAGGTGTGTCTGTGAATGATTAGTTGTGGCTCAACAATAGTGAATGGTTAAACATACCCTGATTGTGAAGTGGAAATAGGAAAAGTTCACATCACGACGCTGGACCAGATCTGACTCGACTCCCAGCACGATGCCCTTCTCGAGAAGAACCGAGAGCGGATAAAAATCAACCGGTACCGACACTGGAGTCGGCGGCTCCCTGTTGTTATCCCCTGCGGCTTCAAGCACGTCATTAATGTTCGGCCACGCCTTGAGCTCCATCCCATCAAACACCCAGAGAGAATCTCGCAGAACTGACGGTCCGTTCCGCGGAGGAGTGTCCTCCAGCTGGCGATTGGCGTTTCGCAACGGTTGGTCTCGCATGCTGGCATGGTATTCCACATTCTGTGCAATCACCCGCATGTCATACTTCAACTGGCCCTCGTCGTTTAATGAGGGCCGCAGCAGCACGAGCTTCCCGTCAACCAGGAAAATCACCGACGCCACTGCCACGTCTTGGGAAGGATCCCCGTCTGTCAACTGGGTATCCGGTAGTATCCAGCTCAAACCTCGGACTCGAGCTGGAGATCTAACAATGCCATGGAAGGCAATCTGGCCCACTTGAATGAGTCGTACCGAACCACCATGGGGTGTGAAGATAAAGTGGTATAATAGGTTCTCGTAGGTGTAGACGAGGAGCGAGTCCTCTCCAGAGGTGGTCACGAGCACCACCGGAGCCGGGATTGTTTGCTTATGAAGAATTTGGGACGAATCGAGTCCCGTCTCTCTCGAGAAAAGCCGCAGTTCAAATGTTCTGTTAGCCTCAACTGCGGCCACGAGGATGTGTTGATGCCAGCACATGCCTCCTCTGACCTGAAACTCATTTTCCATCGCCTCGTTGGCAAACGTCTTCCATCGGCCACTGTTGACGCTGTAATGAGCAAGTCCACGACGACCGGCCACGGCAACGTATCGACCATCCGACGAGATGACGGTTTGTCGGATTGGCCACTGATTCAGGAGATAAGTTGCAGGGATTTTTGCTGTATGCCACAGGAAAGGCTCGGCCGAGATACTGGTAAGATCCGGCACGTCGTAACCTCTGTAGACCATGACGCTTGACGGCGTCTGTAGTACTGTCCGGAAAACGTTGGCCTCGTTGTAACACCCAGTGACGGCATTTTTGGCCATCTCGAGTGACCAGATGGCTTCATGCCGGTGACCTATCATTAGAATCTCGGAGCCTCCCCCTACCCATGTGGCTCCAGAAACTCCAGAAAGCCACTCTTCTCCGTTGGCTCGGGACGCCGTCTCTTCTGAGCTGAAGCTATGGCTCCCAAGCTTGCCAAACATGCTCCAGGTTGACCACCCCTTTTTGAAACCTGCGAACAGACAGTAACCATCGGGGGAGTAACTCAAGCTGGTAAACGGGCCCGAGGAGGATGGTGACACAGGGATCTTGTGGGTATGCGAGTGAGGAATGTTGCCAGAATAGTCTCGGACGGAATAGACTTGCACTGTGCCATCACAACATCCCACGGCGATGAGGGAAAACCGTGCGTTTATGACGGCTGCAACAGCACGGTCGTGATGACCTTTCGGGACATGGAAACAGTGGCCTTTGAACAACCGTTTAGCATCCGCGTCGTCTGCCTGATTAGAGTCTCCGTGGTGATTGTAGCGCTGAACAGCATAAGCTCGCCCGCTGCTAGTGATCCAGGTGAGCAGATTCATAGGGCGATCATGCGTCATCTCGACAATGGTGGCCTTCTTCTCAATCCAACCCATCCGGCTGATGATCTCGGTCCTCGTCTGGCTTCCGGTACTATCAGGTGTCCAGCGAATGCATTGAACTGCGGCTGGTTTTCTCGTGGCTACCACCAACTCATCGTCGAGGGCCAGTGCACTTTCGATGCCAGCATCGACCTTGATAACCATCCTAAAGCGGACGCTCAGGTCGCGGACCCCTGGTCCTTCGCCAGCGCCCCATAAGATCTGCTCAGGAGGCAGCCCAGCGAGGCCTCCGATGAGACTCTGTCTCCGTCGCTGAACATTATGATAGTTTGCGAAATGAGGTTTGTATACGCGCGAATCAGAATCGGTGGCTAGAGAATAGGTAATGAGGTAGCCCTGGTCGGTGTGTATGACGAGAATGGCCGAGTCGGGTCGGAGCAAGAGGTCGACATTCTTGCCGTATGTTTCGAGGGAATAATCGGATCGCACGACGACAGCGAGAATAACAGCGGGCTACACGGGTCAGTCATGCCGGCTTAGAGAAAATGCCCTCGCGGTCGCACCTTTGTCTGCCAGATGGTGATGGAGGTGGTTGTGATGACGGCAAACAAGTGCCCGGAGCGAGAGACGCGAAGGGCCAGAATAGGATCTTTTATCGGTATCCCGTCGGCGTCGGCGCCTTCCAGAGACGGCTGCGGTCGGCTCGTCGTGTAATCATCGTGCTCGACAGGTCGGACTCCTGGTGTCACAGGCGTTACTGGCGTCGGCGGGGGGAGGGAATCGAGATCATCGAGGGTGTGGCCGCGGGGCTGGGCGCTGGCAAGGCCGGGTGAAGCGGTCAAGCTGGACTCGGAAGGGCTCGTGAGGCCATCATTGGAGACGACTAGCTTGAAGGCGGGAGCTCGACTGCTGCTGGTAGCATGGATACGAGGAGTTCCAATGGGCCAATACATGGCGGCAGCTAGCTCCTCAGCTGGGTGTAGATGCGCAACGCTTCAAGGGCGTAGCGCTTCGATTTGAAATGTCGTGCAGCAGCAGGGACTCAAACATGACCCTGTACGCTGGCTCGAGAATAGTCCCCCGGGGCCATTGGCTTGAGGTTTGCGCGGGAAAGGATACGAGGGAGGTTCCGTAGGTATGGATGGAGGTTAGTAGGTTATCTCAGTGTCGCGGGCCAGCTCCTGGGGGTGCTGTCATTGTACAGCCTCATTGGCGGTGGTATGTCTCCGGTGGATTACATAAGTCGCTTGGCTTGATCCTTGCTTGATCCTTGCACCTTGTTCCTGGGTGTCAGTTCCTTCCTTCTTATCCTGGTCCATCAATCAATCCATCTAGGTTGCTCCAGACAAAACAAAAACGCATCAAACTTTACTCCGTGAATGTCAAAATTCTAGATTCATCACTGCAGCGTGGCATCAAACTTTGCTTTCTCATCATCGAGATTATTCGTCATCAATCAACAGTTATTGCTACATTGGCTCGTCTATCCCTCAAGATGCTTGCCCTTCTCTTATTAATGACCGTCCTTCATCTCCCATACCCGCGGATACAATGAGAAACTCCCTCCTGTGCTACCATCTTTTGTCGTCCCCCAAAGATCCTGCAAGATTAACAATGCGACAAAATGAAATGTTCAAATGCAACAAATGCAGTTCCTCTGGCAGGCCAGTTTCCCTTTCATCTGGTAACTTTTGGTTCAAACAGGAAGCAGTGAGAACAATAGGAGAAAACCAACATGCCTTTTCCGTGTATACTTCTTTCCAGGTATGTTGCTGCACAAATGACAGAGACCACCCCGAAACCGTATTCCAAGTTCAAGCTTCGAGCCGCGACAGTCTAATGTGGAGAAAAAAAAGGGTCCAGCCAAGGGCAAAAAGGTGACATACTTGGCCAAATGGTATGTCATCACAAAATATTCAGAGATGTCCAGGGGTAGAAAATCGTGGGCCAAAGAATCCTGAGGGCACCGGAGTGGCTCTCACTTGCGCGACTCGTCCCGATGCTGAGCTGGAGCTCAAGACTGTCCATGGTTACAGAACCTCATCCCACTTGGGCTGGCCCTGTTCGACTTATACTTGAGGTCTGGTTATCGCCTCATCTTCTTGGCCAGAACTTGCCTCAACCACGGTTTCGACCCATCCAATAATCTCCAAGATCCGCACCGCATCAACCCCAGAATCCGGAGAGAGGGTGGGAGTTGAGACCTCGCTGCCTGCGGAGCCTGGAGGTTGCAACTTTTGTCCTTCCATGTGCCCGAATAGGAGGAAATCAAGGTTTGACTTCGTTTCAGGAGGATCACTAACACTCGACTCGGAAGTGCCCGGCTGTGACCTGACACCTGGTGTCAGGGAGTTCATCTCCTCATTGGCAATGTCCTCAGTTTGCTGTGTTCGCGGAATCGCATTTGGTCTTCCCCTGGCAACTGCATAGGTGATGATGATCACACACAATGCAAGGTATTGAATATACGAGATTGCCTCGTCCACCAACGATAGAGACTTCAATAGGGGCGGCGAACGAGAGGCAATGAAGGCGAAGGCAACCACAGGGGCGACACGACCGAGTCGAACTCTGCAGCGGTCCTAGTCAGCTCCCAACACCAACTCTAGCCAGGAGACCACGCTCACTGTTGAAACGTATTCCTGTACAGGAGCACAGAGACTGCTCCAGAGACAAACAGGAGTATGACGGTGCTAACACGGTCAGTTCTAGGAGTCACCATGAAGCTTGCGTTTACTCACACTGCACTGAGATCGTTCTGCCGGGGTAGACTCAGGGCGATTGCAGCACCCAAGAGTGTCCCGGCAGGGAGAATCACAGACACATGCTGCAAGGTATTCCGAAGGCCACCGCCCATCCTTTCGGTGAGGCCTGGCATTGTGTCAAGTGGTTCGAAGCGTGGGGGAGGTTGGCGAAGAGGGCGACCAAGGAACCGTTGTCGACATGCCTATATTGACATGTCGGCCCGGGAGAAACTGATGAGCTGCGTGTGTGGCAAGACTCAGGTCGCTGATAAGGGCCTAAGGCGTCTTTTATGGCACAAAGTACAGCCAGAATTGGATGGAGGCTGACCGGCGAGTTCTGGCGAATCTATCTAACTGCTTTACTAAACAAGACGGCAGACCTTTCAACTTGGTTCCAAGCAACAGCATCACCAGATTGACTGGGTGGAGAGCACCTGAGACCGCCACCCATGGTCTGCAGACCAGAGGTGTGAGTGCGTTGGACACGCATAGCGAGGCAATTGGGCCTGGACGCTATCAGTACCCAACGTAGGTATGTACCGATTATGAGGCTGTCGGGGCTCATTCGGGACAGGCACAGTTGGAGTTGAGTTGCAACTGGGCTAATGTCGCCGAGGCGGAAACGGTTGGCTTATGAGTTACCAGCAAAGTCGAGATCTAGTACGCCTGACCGTCTATTTTCAACCCCGTCGGGCTGACGGCTTAGGCACACATGCATCAAACGAATCGCCAGGGATCTCGACGGTGAGGCGGATAGATTATGCTGTTCACAGTGTCTCAGTCACACCAAGGCCCGTTCGGGAAAGGTTTTTGCCTTCACGCTGTTAATCCTTCTCCCTAGTTACGAATCGACCAGGGCTGTGCAGACGTGTTGAGGCCTGCCATCTTACTCGGTGTGTTATCCGATTCACGGGGCAATTAAGTCAGCCGAACTCGAAACCTCGGACGAGCATTGGAAGATATAAACGTTTTATATCGGCTCGAAAATGGAGACTTTTCAATTTACTGCGGTAAAAAGCAAATCGAGATATCTTGTCTGGCAATTCTCTACTGTCACTTGTGCTCGACGTCAGCTGACGCAACAAGTCCGAATTCATGACCATTCAGCCAAACGACCAGCCTGCGTTCCACAACAAAGAGACCAGCCAGCATGTTTCAGTCTACCAGCTCGTTACCGAGTTGGTCGAACTGGTGCCGGCGACTCTCAGTTCCTGGATCATGTCTGCCTATATGCGGCAGTTCCACCCAACATATATAGTGAGTTGCGCTGGGGAATGGCATGGTTATTGGTCATGGCTACCCTAGCAGCTTGCCTCGAAGCATAGGGCATTAGCCATACACGTCTATCTGTTCCCAGAAGTGCCATCTGACTAACGTCGATATTGCCAGGCCTGGCCTCAAGCAGCACGAGTCAATGTTCTTGCTCAGCCATCACAGTGGTTGGCGCTTACAGCTTGTCTCGTTTATGGTTGTTCGATCGCCTCATTTCTTCACAGGCGACGGTTTCTAGACCCCTACCAGCCCTTCATCTTCGCAGCCTGCGTATCTCTAGGGGCTGTGCTGGGGAAATGCACCGGGGCAAGTGCCGATTACATCCTACTAGTTCATGTATCGTGGGCGACGTGTCTGGCCATGTTTGCCAGTGTCATTTGTCTCCGTATTCAATATGTGCTTCCATGAGAAACGGGTTGAGTCGCTCTAGGCTCTCACAACTCCATGGCCATGTAGAGCGGGGTTTTCTTTGTTCTTGTTTTCTTGCATACATTCATCACGGTTTTCATCGGAGACTTCATGTAGGTCAGAAACTGGCAAAAACCTGGGCAAAAGGGAAAAAACATAGGGTCTTGATGAGATACGAGCAACGACTAAACTAGCTACCCCTCACAGAGATAATCCAACATAGGATTTCGCAAGTGGCAGTATCAGTATCTCTGGAACATCAGTGAGTATCCATCCACCTGCATGTCCTCATATCTCCACCAGTTCTCGTTATCTCTCTGTGCGATGCCGGACAGCTCAGCGCTTCCGGGTGGATCGTTGTATTCTGCGGGGAAAGCTCTCCTTGTCAGACATTGGCTCTTGTCGTTGTGGAATGGGGACGTTAGTTGTGACATATGTCATGGGGCGTAGCTTGACAAGGTATAAGGCGCGCCCAATCCCAAGACGATAGACAAGGGCTCTCGCAACCAACGGCACAACGACAACTTGACTGTCTGAGCGAGCGGGTGGTCGACGGAAGTTGTACGTAATAATTAAACAACGATAAAGCATCAGCTGCTCATGTGGTGAAGCCCAGTGACCTTGAAACCCCGCTCGGGTCCGTGGTCCCGGTGTAGGGTAGGCGAATTCCAGAGGATCGGGGGCCCCACAGCCGGGGAAATCGACAAGGATACAGCCGGCTAAGAGCGGTCGGAGGTCGCGTCCGGCACCGGCCTGTTATCAAGGTGCGTCCGGGTCCGGCAGATGGGCGATTATTAAGACGACCCTCTTTGTAGGACGCTATCTTTGTAGGTGACCTTGACTGACTGTCTACAACAACTCAACTCGTTAGTTATTGAAAACGATATTTAGTTTCTTCAATACTTGGTCAAGATATCTACCTAGACGTGACAAGACCCTCTCCACTTATACGCTACACGAGCCCCTCCCTTCGCTTCAACTACTTATCACCTCCGCCGGACTCGAGACTCGGCGCAATGCTCCTGGCCACGAGAGCGGCGAGGCTTCGGTCTGTAGCTGGTTACAGTCGCCTGTTCCACGCCAAGTCCCGGCATCTGTCGAGTGCCGAGGCCGCACCGGCTGCTCGCCCGGCTCACTATGACAACTCGCAGCAGCTCTCAGCCATTGATGAGGTCAAAGCGAGGCGGGCCAAGGCAGGGAAGCTGGTTGCTGGAGTTGCGGCTGCTTCGGATAGTGACATGTTTAAGGGGCCGGTGAGTTGCCATGAGTGTCACCGAGCTGAGCATCGGAGGCTTATCCCGATATCATAGACAACCGGGTTGCCCAAGTCTAAGCGATGGGATAGTATGTATAAACTTAAACAACCCCTGAGGCGGTGGCTTACATTGGATCATAGGTCATTTAAGCCACGAGAGTAGCATACGAGGGCCTTGTACTCTCAAGCAAGCTGCTCGCCACATGAAGAAGCCCGGTCTCATCTCACTCGGTGGCGGTCTTCCCTCAAGTGAGGTATTCCCCTTTGCAGAGCTCGGGTTCAAAGTGCCTGTGGCTCCCAATTTCTCTGAAAAGGAAACACAAGAGTCGGGACAGACGGTTACTATTGGAAAATACGACGTTAGAGACCGCGACGGCACTTACGACCTGTCCATTGCATGCAATTACGGCCAGGCTACAGGATCCCCTCAGATGATGCGGTACCTGACGGAGCATACTGAGATTGTGTATAAGCCCCCGTATGCGGACTGGCAGGTCTGCCAGACTATCGGTAGCACTGGAGCCTTGGAGGAGGCGCTTCGCATGTTCTGCGACAAGGACCGAGGCGACTCTATTCTGACCGAAGACTTTAGCTTCTCAACAGCTCTCGAGACAGTTGGACCCCTGGGTGTAAAGGCCTTTGGAGTTGCAATTGACGAAGAGGGTCTCATTCCTGAGCGCATGGATGAGCTCCTGTCTAACTGGGATGCCAAGGAGCGAGGAGCACGGAAACCTCATTTGCTCTACACAGTTCCTTCGGGACAGAACCCTACAGGAGCGACTCAGGGAACAGAACGACGAAAAGCCATCTATGCCGTGGCGCAAAAGCACGACCTATACATCATTGAGGACGAGCCGTACTACTTCCTTCAGATGCAGCCGTACACGGGACGCGACCAGCCCGACGTGCCACCGCCCAAGACTGTCGAGGAGTTTGTCTCATCGCTCATCCCCTCGCTGCTGAGCATCGACGTCGACGGGCGTGTCATGCGCATGGACTCATTCTCCAAGGTTCTTGTGCCAGGATCACGACTCGGATGGATCACGGCGTCGGCGCAGATCGTTGAGCGATACGTCCGGCACGCAGAGGTCGCCAGCCAAGGACCTAGCGGTTTCTCCCAGGTTATTTTGTATAAGCTGCTGGACGAGACGTGGGGACATGAGGGCTATCTGCGGTGGTTGATGAACTTGCGGCTGGAGTATACCAAGAGGCGAAATGCTCTGCTTGCTGCTTGTGAGGATCATCTTCCGAGTGACCTCGTGAGCTGGACTCCTCCTGCGGCTGGCATGTTTGTAAGTGCCCCTCAATACACGTACACTCACTTCGACCGACACTCGACTAACAGGACATGCAGATGTGGTTAAAGGTTGATCATACTAAGCACCCTCAAGCTGGAGAACGCAGCATCATAGATATCGAGGAGGAAATCTTCAACTCTTGCATCGAGAGCGGCGTCCTCGTCGCCAGAGGCTCTTGGTTCCTGACCGAGAAGGATAAGCCGCCCCCTGGACTGTACTTCCGAGCTACCTACGCCTCAGCGACACCCGAGAACATGAACAAGGCTATCGAGAGATTCGGCAAGGCCGTGAAAGATAGCTTTGGAAGAAAGTAGAATGGGCTTGGTGAGAGATGAGTGGAAATGTGTTGGGGGAGTTATTGAGCTCAATATTGAATAGGGGTTAACAGTGGCGACGCATTTAGCAAGTTTACATGGTGAAAAAAAAAACTGAAGCTTCCCAAAACACTCTCGCTCTGAACCATTCCAATAATCAATTCGATGAATTCGAACCTCACGCGCGAGCCGCCTCCCAGAAAGCCACCTTGACACCCTGCCCCGGCGACAACACAATATCAGCCTTGAGCAGCGGCTTTCCACCATCGACTTCCTTCATGTAGCTCACAACGCGCTCGTACCTCTGAAACATGCGGCAGAGAGTGTAGCTCATCTCGGTCAGGGCGAACTGCTGGCCGATGCAGATGCGCGGGCCCGCGTTGAAGGGGATGTAGTCATGAGGCTTGGGGAACCAGTGCGCCCACCGCTCCGGGCTGAATATCTGAGGATCGGCAAACTTCTCCGACACGGGGGGATACAGATCGGAGCGGCGCTGCATTACGAGCGTCGAGTATGCCACGGGCGAGTCTTTGAGGACGGGCAGGGGTTCGGAGCCGTCAGGGCCTCCACCTCGGGGGAGGGTTGTGTCTTTGAGAGCTATGCGGACGTTGAAAGGAACGGATGGATATAGACGAAGAGTCTCGTTGAGGATTGATTTGAGGTAGGGCATATTCTTAAGATGCTCATACGTCGGAGTCTCGTTCGGGCCCACGGTAGACAGGATCTCAGCACGCAGCTTGGCGACAGCATGAGGATAACGACCAAGCTCATAGAGAGCCCACGACAATGTCGAAGCGGTAGTATCACGACCAGCAAGTAGCACAGCGATGATCTGATCACGGAGAACCTTGCGGTCTCGCGTGAAGCCGGCCAGGGCGTGCAGAAACGTGTACCCGTGGTCGTCCTTGGACTTGGAGGCGAGCTCCTCGGGGCTCAGGCGAAGCGCCCGGTCAATGTACTTGTTGATGAAGTTGTCGACGACGCCGAGACAGTGCCAGAAGCGGGGCTTGGGGTAGAAGTGGCGGAGCTTGCCGGTGCGAGCGACAATGTTTTGGATGTGCTGGATCTCGTTGAAGGCCTCTGCGAACTCTTGCCTTGGGTTTCTGCATGTGTTAGTGGTTGACTGTATCCTTGATAGTTGTATACTTACGTTAGAGACTTGATGTCTGAGCCCAGGAGAAACTCGGTCGTCACATCAAGAGTGAAGCGAAAGAAGAGATCACTGATATCCAGCTCCTTTCCATCCACACTATCCATGTCCACAACCTGAGCCTCACCTAGTAACGGACCACCATTGGCAATGGCTTTGAACAGCGTCTGAACGTGCGACTCGAAGCAGTGCAGGTCGCTAACGCGGTCCCTGGTGAACTGTGGTCGGATGAGATGCCGGCTGGCATGCCATTTGGCACCATCAGTGGTGAAGATACTGTCACCTAGAAAGTCGCTCCACTCGCGATGAAAGGGTTCACCCTTGCCATAGTCGCCGAACTGAGTCGCAAGGATTGCCTTGACGTTTGCAGGGTCGACAGTGAAGATGGTGCGAACGCCCAGGAACCGCGACTCGACGGTCCATGAGTTGTGAGCGCCAAAGATGGTGTCACGCCAGACCTCCATGTTTCGGTGCTTCGCCGTCGCGTAGACGAACTTGACAATGCGGTCTAGGCCTGGGAGGAGAGGTTAGGAGAGATAAACGTGTAGAGAGATTCACTCACCCCATGGAGCGTAAGTTCTGAGATACGGTCCATAGCGCCCGAGACGACGGATCCGTATGTGCTCGTCGATGCGACATCCAATGTAGTAGATGGTATAGAAGGCGACAGCGATGAGTAAGATGGCCTTGAAGGAGGCCTGCTCTAGAAAGGCTTCAACCAGGCCCATGATGATATGATGTTACTTGACAAGGCCACTTAAGAACAAGATGACAGCTCAATTAAGCTAAGAGCTAATTGATGTATAACAAGCTTTGAGAAAAGAACGAGAGTAAACCTAGACCGTGGGAACCAGGCCTGTACATAAATATCATGACCTGACCCCAATAATCCGGGGAAGAGTAAAAAGCAGTGTAACAGGATCTGCAGCTGCCCCAGCCTATCTCCACGAGACGCCACCCTCCATCGGATACGTCGAGATGAACCGAGTCACCGCAAACGCTGCAAATAGACATTGAGCAAAGACGTCACTTTTTTCAGATGTTCTTGGCTATGGACACCAAGTTGCGGGGGAAAAGGCTGGCTTTTGCCGAGGCGCTTTTTGGCTGAGGGGGAGGGGTCTCGGTTGGGGATGCATATGGCCATGGGTGTGCAGTAGGGTTTGAGATCAGATCAGATGGCGGGGTAAACGGCTTCTCTACCTTGAGGTTAGAATGGGATTTGATGGCATTGATTGATCTTGTCCAAAGTGTAGTCGTTGTGGGCTGTATTGTTATCATCTACTGTTTATATCACAGTAAGAACTAACGTGATGGTTAGCCAACAACCTGCCCAGCGTCTTCTTTCACAGCTCAAGACTCACAGCAAACAAACAATAGCACGTGAACCTGTTCCTGTGGCTGAATGCCGAGCCCACGATCAGGATGCCCGATGCGGAAATTTGACCTCCTCCCAATCCCATTCCACCCATTACGAAAGAGAGCCATCCCGATGCCAAGCGAACTAGAGGACCCAAATCAGGATGCATAACGCGCCTCTAGATGTGAGGTAGGTCCCTTGTCACATGTTAGCATTGTCACCCTAAAACGTCCGGGAACTTGTATGATCCCGGTAGTCCGTCCATAAGAGACGACCGGTGCAACATCGCCCCGGACTTACCCCACAAGATTCGGCGCCGCGGACCCCGCTCCGTATCGACGCTCCGGCCCCGCTCCGGATCACTACATATAGATATGTTATACACCAATACTTATAGTCGTCAAATTCCAGGTAGCCTATTCGCGTGGTTGAAACGTTAAAATGTTGAATCTGTTGAAATAGAATAAAACTGGTATGTACAAAATCTCTCGTCACCGCATCTAGGGCTCGAAATAAGCACACTCCTCCGGGCCGCCCTGTGTGCAGAATGGCATCTGCACCGGCGAAGCACCCACACCACGGGCAACCATGCGCTCTCGCATCTCGGCCAGCCGTGGTGCGGCATCATACTGTGTCCGGTTCTTGCCAGAGGCGTCGGTACGGCCCGACCAGAGCACCTCGCCTGCAACGCCTGCACGTGGCCACACCAGGGAGTCGAGGTTGACGCTGTCAATGGTCTCGGACCAAACCGCTACCTCGCCGCCGAGCACAAGCTTGGCTTCCTCCTCAGACAGGCCTGCTCGGGGGTCGTGCGAGTAGATGAGGCGCCAGTTCTTGCTGGGGCCGCACCAGTCGTTAAAGGGGTAGAATGTCTGGAAGGATTGGCCATTGTCAAAGTTGAGCCACTGGCCTCGGCCGCAGTCGAGGTACTGTTGGATACTGTCAGTAACTCATACCTTCTTTCATCTCGAGTTGACTTACCCAGAAGTTGTAGTCGCTGTCAATGACCTTGTGGCCAGCCGCAACCAGGTCCTTGACAGCGGTGCCACCCAGCCAGGACTGAACAACTACGTCCTTGCCTAGGGTCATGTTCCACTCAGTGATCATCTCCTCCCACACCAGGGGTGTGAGGCCAGCGTCGCGGACCTTTCCGTGCGCGTAGTCGAGGAACTTTTGCAGCAGAGGAGCCAGTACTTCGGTCTCGTTGGATCGAACGCCCGGGTCGAGCATCGAGTCGTTGTGGTTAAGCTCATCTCCACCAGTGTGGAAGTAGGCCGTGTAGGGCGAGATGCGGGGGAAGAGATCACCAAATAGTGTGTCGAGGAAGTCGTACACATCGCTGCTGTTCATGCGGAACGCGCCGCAAGGAGGCTCCTTGCACCACCACTGGTAGGGCTTCTCGTTGTACGCAACAGTAAGGTCCTTGTACGCTAGCTCGACGACGCCAATGTGGCCGGGCATGTCAATCTCCATGACCACCTCGACTCCACGGTGAATACCGTATTCGTAAATGTCAGCAATATCCTTGGGCGAGTAGGAAAGACCCTTGCGGTAGGCACCCTCCTCGGCCAGCTTGGGCAGAGCAGGGATCTCAAGGGGCCAGGACTGCGAATCCGTGATGTGGAGGTGCAGGCGGTTCAGCTTGTTCCAGGCCATGGCGTCAATGGTGCGCTTGATGTGCTCGACCTCGAAGAAGCAACGGGCGGTATCGAGAAGGATACCTCGATGGGGATAGACGGGCTCATCCTTGATGGTGACGGGAGCATGTGGAGTGTACCAAGAGGTGCCGGAGCTGTGCTTGAAGAAGAGCTGGACAAAGGTCTCGAGGCCGTGCAGGCAACCAGTGGAAGACTTGGCCTTGATGACAGCCTCGCCGTTCTCAGAGAGGGTGAGCGAGTAGGACTCGTCGACCTCGCCGGCCAGCGGCTTGAAAGTGGCCTTGTCGTCTTCCTCAGTCTGGGTGATCTCGAGCGACTTGACCCACTTCTTGTCATTCAGGGCAGGTTCAAAGTCAGAGTTGCGCGGACGGAGCTTCCAGGGAACAAAGTTGTCCTTGAAGATGGCCTGTAGGGCGCGTGAGACACCGGCCTGGACGATCTGCTTGCTGCTAAAATCTGAGCCAGCGGCTGGGGAGTACTGGTAAGTATAGGGCATCTGCGCGTCAAACATGGTCTTAGTGTCCGGCTGCGCAACAAGTCCAGGGAGAGGAGAAGTCCAGCGTACAAAGTCCCCATTGTAGGTGATCTCGATGCTCTGGTCAATGAAGAGAGCTTTCTCTCCCGTAGAGATTTCTCTGGGGATGGGCCATATAGCGTTGACGGGGGTGAGGGCGAGGGCCGCCACGGCGACGAGGGCCTTGGACCACATCGCGAAAGACAATGAAGGATGCAGAATACAAGATGCTATTCAAGAGATGGTCGCAGAGGTGGTCGCAGAGGTGGTCGCAGAGATATAAGAACCAAGCTCGGTAGGTGAGATCTAAGTGCCGAGTGCCGTCCAAAGGAATACGGGGACGTCAGTTAAATAGGGACGTCGATCCTCCGCTAGGGGCCCCTGGCCTGGAGACGCGGGAGAGGCTTGTCACTCGTTTCTATGGGCGTTTGCAGGATGGCAACAGGGCAGAAGGATTGGCGCTAGTTTCTCCCCGGCACCCTGCAGGGCAGAGCAAGGGCATAAGCGTGAAGCAATCGTGCCGAGCCTGATTTGGAGGCAGATTGTGATGTGATGGGCGGCCAGGCTGCGATGTCCCGGGGCGACCATGTGGCACAGCCGCAACGTTACACGACCACCCGAGAGGTTGCGATTGCCGTTTTCGAGATGGAAAATAGAGAACTTTTGGTAGTAATGGATAGTAGAGTATCAAGTGATGATGCCTGTTGCTGCTGTTGATTTCGATGACAGATGACGGCGTCGTCTGAGCTGAGATTGGACGTAGAGGTAGGATTCACTGGAGACAAGGAAGGGGGCGGGGATTGACAGGACCAGCCAGGACCTCGCAGTGACCCGTGATGCCGGAAAATAGCTTGGACGTAAAGAGGCTTGCGGCAGATAGAGAGACCAGACGAATCCTAGGGGCCGATGTGTGCGCCCATTGCTATATTTGCGACAGATGTGCTCGAGGTAGATGCACGACGGACGGGAGATGAGCTGAGACGAGACCCGACCTACCTTTACTCAGTGGAAAAGAGGCCCAGACAGCGCCAAAAATGGGCTGAGCCACGGCGCCAAAGTCAGCGGTGTCAGCGCCCGTCGGCGACTCGCAGCGGCTGGACCCAGCGAGGACGAGGCTGGCGTTGGACTGCATCTGCTATGCTGGTGCTGATGCCATTCATTGGACGTGATGCCCTCTCGACGTGTTTCGACTGTGCAGTTTCCAGGCGATTTCTCACGTTACTTTTACACTTGGCATTCGGATGCTTCAAAAGACTGGTCGGGACGACTTCATTGCATCGTCTCTTCGCAGCAAGGAACCGACTTGGTACGTTCCATTGTATCTTGCTGCAGCTCAGAGTCGTTGTCTCGGTGGCTTCTCCCAGTCCCAGCCCCCCAATCTTGCTGCATGCACCCAGATGGAGCCACTGGCCTCATGGATATTGATCGTCTGGTAAATGAGGAGAATGCAGCCCTAGACAGACAAACAAGATGGATGGCAGCATGATGGATTGCAAGGAGGAGGAGAAATGTAACATGTAAACACCCATGGATGCTGTTGGCCGTCCCCCGCACTGGAACATGAAAGGTAGGCCCAGGTCCCTTGGTTCGAGCATCAATCTGGAAAAGTTGCGGGGGAGATGGAAAGAGGGTGGGACAAAGGAACGCCGTCTCGGGATGCCGTCTTGGGACTTGATCTTGTGAGAGAGCAAAGCGCTCTTTGATTAAAAGATCAGTGGATGCCATAAATAGCTTCACGGCAACCTCCTGTCGCTAGCTCGCGTTGTGTTGAGGCTGCATAAAAGTACGTACAGGATAAAGAGGCTTGAAAAGGATACATGAGCCACATTCCTGACTAATCACACCTCCGACAGCTATTCGTTGCTCACCGAATCTTCTGGTCCGTGGTGGCAACATCACAGTGTGCCTGTTCACTGACAAACACATCTTTGAACTGGTTGGGCTTTGTGGGATAGAAATTATCAATTGTAAAAGAAACCTTTGAGATAGTCGAATCAAAGGGCTTGATTCTGTGGCTTTTCCCTCTACCATAAAACGTTTATTACCAACCAAACGGCTACCTACTCGACAAGGTAAACAATGACTGATCGACGCATCACGTGACAGACAGACCCATTTCCCGACGACTTCTCCGTCACTCTGGCAGAGCTTTTGCCAACTCCAACACAAACCAACCTCAAAGCCTGCTTCATCGCCGCTCGGTGTGACGACGCAGCATCACCAACTCGACAAACACAACTTTGCGCAAGCGCCCACGCATATTCTGTAGCCTTGCGACCCGTTTCCCTTTTACGCGACGCGAATTGCCAAAGCCCATCGAAAAAAACGCGTCGCTCAAAGACTGCCCAAGTCTCGATTAGACTCTGCGGCGAAACTACCCGCCACCCGCACCCGCACCCGCCTTTCACAATCCCCTACTCCCCTCCCGTGACGGCGCATTCACTCAATATGCCTGTCGAAGTCAGCCTCAACACGCCCCTGGCGGAGGCTCTCAATGCCGCTATCCAGCCCAAGCTTGTCGAGGTTGGGTGGGGAACCGGTGGCGCTGATGATTCCGCCCTGGCCGAGTACATCATCCTGATGCTGGTCAACGGAAAGACCCAGGACGAGATCGCCTCTGAGCTTTCCGGCGATCTCCTGAACCTTGGACCCGACGACCCCAGCACTCGCGACTTCTCCCAGTGGCTATTCCAACAGATCGATGCCCTGAGCTCTCCAGCCAACGGCGGTAGCTCAATGCCTGACGCTTCCCAAGAAGGCGCAGGTGCCGGCGACATGGATACCGACATGAATGCCGGAGATGTATCAGGGTTGAATGCGTATGTTCCCCTTATTTCCTCGTGTTTGACGTTAGATGTACTGACTCTTCTTAGACCAACCGGCCCCCGCTCAATGCGAAACGGAAACCAACGAGGTGGACGGGATAAGCGCATGTTTGGCCAGATTAACAAGGCTATGGACCGTACTGGCGACGCTGCTCTTCATCGTGTTAGAGGCCAGACGGGCGGTGAACGCATCAACACCCACGGCCGCAACCCCCCGACCGGTCCCAGGACAGGCCGAGGTGGTATGGCCCGTAACAACAACAACCGCGCCGCCAACCTCCAAGCAGGCTTGAACGCCATGGCCGCTGGCGGACCCCAGGGTCAGTGGATGATGCAGGGCAACGCGCCCAACGGGCCCAACGCGATGGAGCTCGTGGCCATGCTTGAGCAGCAGAACCAGGTGATGTTCCAGCTCTCGCAACAAATCATGGCCAACGGTGGAAACCCAGGCGCATTCGGGCAACATCGTCGAGGAGGAAAGGGTGGCTTCGAGCGAGGACAGAACTCGAACAGGGGCAACTTCCGCAGGGGCCAGAACCACCATCACGATAGGCAAGGCAGCAACAAGCCTGAGGGCGAGGGTGAGGGTGAGGATGTGGACATGTCTGGAGAGAAGCGCGAGCCCCCGAACCCCGACGACACTGTGTGCAAGTACAACCTGAACTGCACCAACAAGGACTGCAAGTTTGCCCACCAGTCACCGGCAGCGCCCCACGGTGTCTCGGTCGACGTTAACGACATTTGCACCTTCGGAGCCGCATGCAAGAACCGAAAATGCGTTGCTCGACACCCCTCACCAGCGGCTCGTCTTGCGCACCAGAGCGAGCAGGACTGCAAGTTCTTCCCCAACTGCCAGAACCCGCGATGCCCGTTCAAGCACCCATCGATGCCTCTGTGCCGCAACGGAGCTGATTGCACAACGGCCAACTGCAAGTTCACGCACGTCAAGACAAAATGCAAGTTCAACCCGTGCCTGAACCCTCACTGCGCCTTTGCGCACGAGGAGGGTCAGCAGGGAGGATTCAAGGATAAGGTCTGGACTGCAGACGGCAAGGAGGAGCACGTCAGCGAGAGGAAGTTTGTGGACGAGCAAGCTGGCGAAGAGCTAATCAAGGCTGAGGAGAACCCTAAGGAGGATACCGACATCATTGGTTAGATGAAAACAAAAAGGGGTGATTTGGAGGGATGAGATGATCGACAAGCCGATCAGATCACAAGATACCCAGGGTTAAAGGTTCAGTCCCAGGACTGGGACCAGCAGAACAACGGCTGATGAACAGAGGAGGACGAGACGATATGGTGAATGAAGCATATGTACTACTACGGTCTGCTTTCTAATGTCGTTGGCCGGGGTGGCAAGAGCATGGAAGGGAGTTTGGAGTTTGGTTTCTTTTGCGAATTTGCCATGAGCATGAGGCAGGGCCATATCTTGTTTATTCCTATATAGGTACATAGAGGCCAGAGAATGAGGGCCAAAGGTCGCGCATCATGGAGATGCTTCAAAGCAGATGCGCGAGGGGGGGAGAATGCAAACAAGGGCCCATGGCCATGCCTCGGAGTTTTGTCTATTTTCATGATTAACGTGCATGAACCACTTGAGATGAAATGAACCATGTCTATCATCCGATCTATGTTAATCTATCTATATTAATCCGAATATATCATCATCTTGTGATGTCAACGACGCACGGATGAATACCGGCTCATGCCACCGGGACCTAGCTTCAACTGCCTGCCTCCCCGCCAAAAACCCCATCCCACTGTAAGCTCGCAACACTCCACCATCTCGTGACGGGACCAACACCTTGGCCATGACCAATTGAGCTCTCGTCATGAGTCTCTGCCGTGCAGGATCCCTCCCGGCTGCTCTCCTGAGCTCCGGCGCCGCCTCCCACCGCCTCAATGGCTGTTGCCATCGCAGCCTCTACGCCATCGCCGCTCGACGCCGTCACCATCTCCGGAGCATCAGCGGCCGACGGGCCTACACCACCGAGCCCAAGGACGCCGACATTGCTGTCCTCGGGGGCGGATTGACCGGTCTCTCCGCTGCTTACTACCTCGCAAAGAAGCTCCCCTCGACCGCCAACATCACATTGTACGAGTCTAGCGACCGCCTTGGAGGATGGATCAAGACGGATAGAGTGCCTGTCGACGTTGGGGGCAAACAGGGCGTTGTCTTGTTCGAACGCGGCGCACGATCTCTGACCTCGCTGGCTGGAAACACCTTCCGATACGATGACCTCGTTCTCTACGATCTTGTGCGCATCTTGAAGCTCTCTAGCACGCCATTGCTCTGCTAACCTTCCTGCCAGGCTCTCGATCTCGGCCTCAAGATCAGCTCACCGGGTTCCAAGCCGCGATACATCTACTATCCCGACCACCTAGTCGCCATGCCACCCTTCGCCACGTTCGCCGACTACATCCGCGAGCCCCTCTTCCTCCAGAACTTCGGCGCAGGCCTCGCCCTCGCCCTCAACACGTTTCGCCGGCGGCAGCTCCCCACCGAGGACTACTCGGTCGCCGAGTGGCTCTACAAGATCACAAACAGCCGCAAGGCGGTCGGTACCTTGGCCTCGGCCATGATGCACGGCATCTACGGCGGCGACATCAACAAGCTGAGCGCTCGTTCCGTCCTCGACCGCATCTACTGGGGCTGGTACCTGCCGAACCCGGGCCTGCACGCGCGTCCCATGCCCATGCCCGAAGAGAAGATCCTCGAGGCGTTGGGCAAGGACAAGGAGATTCAGAAGCTGGCGCTGAGTCCAAAGAACGCTCTAATCGACTTTGGCGAGTCGGGAATGGAGACGCTGCCTCGAGCCATGGCTGACGCCCTGCGGAGTCAGCCAAATGTCACTATCAAGATGGGCGAGTATGCGAAGAGTCTGACTTATGATGAGGAGAACAAGAAGATCGAGGTAACAAGACTTGTATCCCAAGCCAGGAGAACGTGCTGACATAGAACACCACTTAGATCGCCACCTCCAAATCCAGTGAGCAGCCTCAGAGGTTCGACAGGGTCATCTCAACCCTCTCGAGCCAGGACACGGCTCGTCTCGCCCCCGACAAGCTCCAGGCCTTCTCAAACACTCATTCAGTCTCCATCATGAGGGTCAACCTCTGGTTCCCCCAGGAGAACATCAAGCCCCCAGGCCTGGGCTACCTCATCCCCAACACGGTGGCCCCCGAGACGAACCTGGAGCACGCCCTCGGCGTCTTCTTCGACTCGGATGTCCAAGTCCGCTCCGCCGACGAGCCCGCCGGCACCAAGCTCTTCGTCCTCATGGGCGGCCACTACTACGACGAACCCGGCGTCAAGATCCCTTCAGAGGACGAGGCCATCGTCCAAGCCCGCAACCTCCTCGAGCGCCATCTCGGCATCCCCCGCGACGCACCATGCCACGCTGTGGCAGGCTTCGCCAAGGACTGCATCCCGCAGCACAACGTCGGCCACCAGGACCTCCTCCGCCAGGCGCACAAGGAACTCGACAGCCACTTTGAAGGCCGCCTCGCCGTCGCGGGAGGCTCATACAGCCGCATCGGCGCCATCGCCAGTCTCCGCGCCGGCTACGACGCTGCCATCTCGACCAAGTCCGGGCTCGAAAACACCGGGCTCGAGTACCTGAACGAGCTGCAGGATTTCGCTGTTGTCCCTATCGAGAAGATTCCCGTGCGGCACTTGAAGTGAGCGGGGCGTGTATCGTGTGAGATGAAGAAAAAACACTAGTATTATAAAAAGGGGGTTGCTATGATGAGAAGAGTTGGCTTGAGTAGGCAAAGCTGTATATTATTATAGATGAATAGAAGGACAAAACTGGACTATACAGCAGTGTTGCTTGTGTGGACGTATCTGTGAAGGCTTCAGAAAATCGGGTTGTAGGGACCATCGAGATGAATGCTCTAGTCAGGGGTCACCACACCAAGCCAGGTGACGGCACAGGTAGAACATGTTTGAACCACCAAGATCGAACGTTCCTAGCCTTGTCCTCCATCAAGTCTTGATTATCCACCTCCTTCCTCTTGCTTATGATCCCCGAGAAAACCATCAAAACCATGCCCAAGTCTACCCAACATGTAACGCAGCCCATGCAAGTAACATTCCATTGGTTTCATTTGGAGGTATCATTAAGTTATCACAAAAACACAACCACCCGCTTTGTTTGATCCTTTTTCGCCGCTGTTCTAAACCCTCCCCCCAAACGTCCAGAGTGTAAAAACCCATCACCCAGCGCTATAGACACCGTTCTCTTCTTATTCTTGTTCTTCTACTCCAGGACAACCACCTCCGAGCTGCCCTGGCCCGCCATAGGTCGGATGGCGTCGTCGATGGCCTTCAAGATGCCCACGACGCCCCTGCTCGGTCCGCCTACCGCGCTCGTCACCAGACCAGTCCAGTCATCGCCTTTGCCCTCCCACACGTGCTTGAGAGCCGTGGTGAGATCATCGTTGGGTACCGATGTGTCGTTGGCCACGGGCACACGCCATATGTGCCACCAAGGCTCGCCTCGACGACTCTTGATCCGGCCCTCGAATGCAACTCGGCGCTGCATTTGTCCTGGCCCAGAGATAAAGTAATCGAGTGTCATCCACTCGAGCGAGTTCATCGAGAACTGGAATCGTCCCTGGTTCCGGGCCTTGATATCTGCCCAGAGTTCTTCCGTCTTCTGAATCGCCTCCAGGGCTGGTAGCGACGTAGGCAGCCAGGCCATGAGAGCCTCGATTCCGCCATCGCTGTTAACGAGGTTCTGCATCAGGTCGACCACTCGAAGATGAGGGTTGCCCTTCTCCATCTTGATGTCGATAACATCCTTGGACAGATTAAGCGCCACCCTCCATCTGCGCCCTGTCGCTGTAGTGTCATTGAGCGAGTCATTGGTCTGGTCCCTGTAAGAGAACACGACCTCTTGAAGGCTCACTGTTTCGCTCTGGATAGACCCCTTAGCCTTATCCATAGACTCAACGAAGCTGACAAAGCGATCGACTGCCTTGACTCGCGACTTCAAACTCTCCAGTATCGATTGCCCAAGACTGTGGCGCATCCGCAACCGAAACTCGCCCTTGAGAAGGTTGTACGAGACATCTTGACCAACCAGAGCACCCTTGATCGAGGTAAACTTGGCCGGTCTGCGGACCTTGATGATGGCGTCCGATATACACACCAAGGGAGCATCTGACTTGGCATCCTGGGGGTTGGCACCCTCTGTAGCTGCGACTTCCGTCTCAGGGAGCTGCGCCCCCTTGAAACTGATCGACACAATGTCATTCGCCCACGGTTCTATCGTTGAGAGCTTCAGTCCAGTCGCAGACTGTGTAATCGAGGCAAGTCCTAGTTGCTCCAAGTCCCTATTGCTCGAGGCTTTGCTGCTCTCCTTCTCGGAGCTGTCGAACACCATCGAGGGGAAAATGCCCGAGAGAGCAATCTCGATCGAGGGAAGCCGAACTTGTCGCGGGAGAGACCAGCTCTTGGTCTCGTTGGGCTTGAACTTGATCTGTTGCTTGTGGAGCTCACGCATGTCTATTGCCTGGGCGATCATACCCGTGGCAAAGACTGTCATGTTGTTCCAGAAAGTGTTGTGGAGGCTAGGATAGCCCTTGTTGAACGGAAGTTTTGCTGTTAGTTTCACCACTGGCCCAGGAGTATTGCGGTCCCTGTTGTCCGTGTTAGCAAGGTTCTATTTGACGCAGCTCAAGTTCAACTCACACTTCAAGCAGCCACCATTCATCACCGCTTAGACTCAGTACGACCATGATGAACCATGTAGGCCTCCATCCAGCTCTTTGGAGCCAGATGGTCTTTGTCCATTCGCGGTTCTTGGTAGCAGACCTCAACTCCTCGTTGTTGAGTGGGCACTTCTTAACGCTCCATCCCATTGTGCTTCCTCGGCGGTTGAGCTCTTCTTCCATGATCGCGCACCTCACGTTTTCCAGGCATGCTACGCCATCGTCTGCAGGACTTTTCCCGTTGTTGAGTTGAAGCTCGTGCTGATAAATGAACTTTGAATGTGGCTTGACAGCAAAGACACCAGTCGTCGGTTCGATCAGTAGTGAGATGCTATCCTTGTATCCAACTTGCATGGACAGGGAGGATGCAGCCGGGTCTTCCTGAGAGCTGCGCAGAACCATGGCGGCTTCGCGGTTGCGGAAACGAGGCGTCGCCATGAGCTTGTCGTGGATGCTGCTGAGGAGGAAATCAATGTGAAGGCCGATAACTGTCTTCAAAAGTGCCTCCGCCGAGAGATTGTCGGCATCGAAAGGTACTTCCACATCCTTGACTTCCTTGTTGTCCCGGTACCACTTTGCTTGCAGGAAACTCGATGACTTGGGATTTGCCTCGCCATTTGCCTTTCGGCCACTGTTGACAGCAACCAGCACCCAGCTCTTGGGGCTAGTTGGCGGTGCCCGAGACGTCCAGTACTGAATTGCCAAGGCTCGGTTGAGTGGCTCAACCTTTAGAGTGCCGGTCCAGGAACCTTTGCTCAGTTGGTTGGCTTGGCGTCTTAGTTCGTTGAGCTTGTGAGTGAGCACCAACTCATGCAAGAACTGGTAGCAGCCGAGCAACCCTTCTGTGCTGAGGACCCCGTTCACGTGCCTCTCCAAGTAGTCCTTAAGGGATTCGGGAATCGCTGCTGCTGATGGCTTGAAGGTGAACCTCAGGTCGATGAACCAAAACTGCTTCTCGAAATCCTCATCCGCGATTGTGAGATCGACCTCAAATTCGCCAGGAACTTTAAAGGTGACTCGTCCTGACTTGATATCGTAGTTCCTGAAGTGGTACGGGATCTTGTCAAAGTCTTCCAGGTTCAGCCTGAGTGATAGCAGGGTGTTGACATCACTCATCCACTGGGACTGCTCCTGCAAGGTCAAAGGCGGTGGTTCAATGTATTGAAGCTGGTCATCAGGTCAGTTTGTAGTCTTTCCCTAGGTACCAAGGACGGCACTTACATCAGGCATCCAGGCAGCCTTCCCTGTTGACAGAACCTGGAGGGCTGTTTTCAAATCAGGGCTTGGCATTCTCGCAAATGTCAGGTCCCTCTTGACATTAACCATAGTGTCAAAGGCCGTGTCGGTGAGAACCTGCTGCTTCATGATGTGGGCTCTCAGGTCAATCAGTTTGCTGACCATCTCTGCCTTACGGCTCCATTCCGTGATGACGAGGGCCTTGACCCATCTTTGATGCTCCTTGTATGCAAAGTCCAAGATCGACTTCTTCTTAATAATGTTCTCGTTCGACACGTCGTCCATGTCGTTGTTCGGTATTGAAGAGTTCCCATTCATGGCGGCTACAGGAAGGGGCATCTTGGCCATTTTGGTGATCTGATCTTCGAGGTTGTTGTGCGTGGATTGCGCTAGTCGTGTGAGAAATGTCGACAGAGAGATGTATCCCTGGGTAATGTGGACGATCTCGTCGGGGAGGTCGTTCATTCTCGGGACTTGGTCTGATGCCGGCGCATTTGGTCGAGAGCCGTTCACCAGAGGACCGCCGGTGGCGTTCCCATTGACCATGGCACTGCTGGCATCGCCGCCAGATACGGCCTTTCCCTTGTCCAAGGCATTTTGATGTCCGTCAGCGCCCGCGCCGTTCACGCCATTGAGCGTTGAATCTATGTCGTGGTTAGAGCGCGCGCCATTCGGGCCGCCATTCTCCATGCTGATGACGCCCGGCATCCACTATCTCGTCGCTGGTCCAGGTGCTCCCCGAGCCAGACTGAAAAGAGTTCGGTGTCTCTAGATGGTGTAGCAAATCTTTCTCGTCGTGTCGTTTATCTGCTCCAATGTGGCATGAGAGGCAGGCGGGATCTCTTTATCGGCGATCCCGGTGCTGCATGACAGTCGCAATCGTCTGCACCGAGCAGCGAACTCTGCGCGCGAGGGAGATTCGTATCAATTAGAGGCTCTAGGTGTTGAGGTGATGTGTCGCTGTCCTCTTCGCTGGTTGCTCGTCGGGTTAGGCAGTCTCGCGAGAGGGTCAAGAGGCGAGGAGCGGCGAAAAAGTCGTCGATTTAGGAAGCGAGCGTAACGCGATTCAGGAGTCGTCAAGAATAGGTCGATATTTCAATATTCGCGATGGTCTTGAGGGGTTCAAGCGAGAGGGCGTTCGAGTAGGAGACGACGCGATCGAGAAGGGTGATGAAAGAAGGATATGGTAAAGGACTGTGATTGATGCGCAGGGCAGCCTCTCGATTTTCCCCGGTTACCACGCCTTGCCTGACTGACCAAAAGACGGAGGGCGCTGGGGTAACAGGCCAGGTCATGTGAGATGGAGACCGTGCATAATTTGAGGCGAGCACAAGGGCCACCTGTACAAACTGTGCATAACGTGCGCCAACCGGGGATATGCACGTTATCGCCGTCAAAGTCACTCCACGGCGGGCACATTCACTCCGTCACTCGATTCCTTTTGGTGACGGTTGTGGCGTTCAGGGTCCAGATTATCTCCAACTTCTGGAAACCTCCCCCGCCGAGATACGTAAGAATTGCATGATGCCTGATAGTCGAGATCTCGCCTGCTTGTACTGCACTGTACTGTCGTCGGTTCAAGGATGAGATTGGAAATCTTCTTTGATCTACCCTTTCATAACGCAAAGCCTGAGCCAAGCCCCACGTAGTTGCATCTAATAAACCCAACAAGCATGTGTCCATTATCTCGCCAGAACCCCTCCCGTTCTCGCCAATTTTATAGAGATCATCATCCGTTGGTTTTTGCTTGCCTTTTAAGGCTCGGGATATCATAGTCCGAAGACGGTCGCGACTCTTGTCGCACGGGAGGCGTCATTAACTACGAGCCAAATTAGTCCAATTGATTTCTTGCCTTCAACTTGGATCGAGCATACAGGATGCTGGTCCATCACTTACAACTTGTTGGGGGTGGCAGTGGTCGTGGGCCACTGGTAACCGGCAGCGTCACTGAACTTGTAGCCATACGAGGCCGTGAAGTCGTCGAGGACAGCAGGGCCGCGAGATCCTAGAGTGAATTGTGAGTTACGTTCCAATGCTGGCTATGCATGTCACCTACCATAGGGATACTCCATGGGGATAATCTCCTTGTTCTCGTCCAGGTAGTGGAGGAGAGGAGTGAAGATTCGCCAACTGGCATCAAGCTCGTCGTCACGGACAAAGTTGGACTGGTCGCCCTTCAGGCAGTCGAGCACAAGAGACTCGTAGGCCTCAGGGATCTTGAGGTCAGAGAATCGTCGGCGGTAGGTCAAATCGAGCTCGGTAACAACGGTCTGCATGCTCAGACCAGGAAGCTTAGAGTTCATCTTGATGTAGACACTCTCGTTGGGCTGGATGCGCATGACAAGCTCGTTTCGGGGAATGTCCTTAAAGATACCCGAGGTGACGTCCTTGAACTGAATTCGAATCTCTGTCTTTTGCTCGTTGAGTGCCTTGCCGGCCTTGATGATGAAGGGGACACCGTCCCATCGCTCGTTCTTGATGTACGCAACCATGGCGCAGAAGGTAGGGCATCGAGAGTCCTTGGGGACAGTGTCATCCTCGCGGTAGGCGGGCTTGCTGCCGTCGAGGGACTTGCCGTACTGGCCAATGATGACGTTCTTGGGCTCAATGGCGGGAATGGCGCGGAGGACGCGGACCTTTTCGTCACGGATATCCTCAGCGTTGAAGGAGATGGGTCGCTCCATGGCCAGGAGAGTAAGGACCTGGAGAAGATGGTTCTGCATGACATCGCGAATGATGCCGAACTCGTCAAAGTAGCCGCCGCGGCCCTCGGTGCCGAAGGGCTCCTTGAAGGAAATCTGAACGTTGTCGATGTGGTGACGGTTCCAAGTAGCGCCCAGGAATGAGTTACCAAATCGGAGGATCAGGATGTTCTTGACCATTTCCTTGCCCAGGTAGTGGTCAATTCGGAACAGTTCTTGCTCGTTCCAGTCAGGCTCCAGGGACTTTTGAAGCTCGCGGGAGCTGGCAAGATCCTTGCCAAAGGGCTTCTCAACCTAACCAAGATATCAGCGAGCTGTCCAAAGGCGGAGAGGGAAAATCACATACAATAACGCGCGCAATGCCCTTCGTGGGATAGCACACCTTCTTCAGGTGCTGCGAAACAATGGTGAAGACACTGGGAGGCAGGGCCATGTAGAAGAGTCGATGGGTCTCGGTGCGACCCTTCTCGATGTCCTGGAGATGCTGCTCGAGAACCTGGAACGACTCATCCTTGTCGTACTGGCCGGAGACATAGGTGCAGAGCGCGCAGAACTCCTCGAGTTGTTGCTCAGACTCCTTTGTGGGGGTCTTCATGTATGACTTGATACGTCGAATGTACTCCTCGTGGTCCATCTTGGTGCGGGCATATCCGACGATCTTGACATCTTGAGGGAGGAACTGGTTTCGGTACTGGAGACAATGTTAGCAAAGGAATCATCTTACCGAGAGTCCAAAAGTGCAGCTTACCAGACCGAAGAGCGCAGGGTACTGTCATGAAGCAAAGACAAGCATGTTAGCGCAAGGCACAAATGAGGGGCGAGGATGGGAGAGCTCCCCACCGTCTTCTTTTTCGCAAGATCACCAGAAGCGCCGAGGACGACGATGGTGGTGTTTTGCTTGAGCTCCATGCACCTGAGAGAAAAAACGTAGTCAGTGATACTGTTCCGACACGGCCGAAGGACCGAGGGCGCAAACTCGCACCCAAGGGCGAGCTGCTGCTGGCGAGGGAGCAAGCTAGAATCATGGTGGGGGTTTAGATAGCACCTACGGATCCATGATTGCGGTTGGAAATGTTGAGGGATTGGGGGAGGGGAAGCAACACGAGAAGCAAGAGGAGAAAAAGTCGGGTGAAATGGACCACGGAGGACCAAGCCGAGTAGTCGCAGATGGAGGGAAACTCGGAGGACAGCAGAGGAGGATCTGAGGAAGAGGTGACGCTGAGGTTTGCGGGCAGCAGGCCTGGAAGGTTTTATGACGAGCATGCAGAGACGGGGAGCTAATGGCTGCGTGAGCGACGGGGCTATGATGCAGTCCCTAAGGTGGGTGGGTAAGGCCTGGGGCTGTCCTGTCCTGGTCGCTGCTGGGCAGGTACCTTAGGTACCAGCACCCACTGGACGGACTGTCACACTGGCTGAAGCTCCCCTTCGAGGTGCTTGACCTGGCTCCATGCGGTAAGGCCGTGATGCCCGCCCCATGTCCATGCCTCCCCCTCCCGCTCCGAAAAATCCAAATCCCACGCCCATCCAAGCGCCAAGTTTAAAGATACAGGCCCAGCGCTGGCTCGGTGACTTGATTCCCGGATCCTCGCAACCATATTTTGTTTTTGGTCTGCGTATTTCCTTTCTGCCTGTTTTGACCGGACGGATTATTAAATACGGCACAGTACCTCCATCATCCCCCTTGCTGGTCAGTCACGGGCATGCAGGCGGTCGAATGGTCTCCGTGGGTTTGGGGGCAACGAATGGATGGCATGGACCCATCTCGAGGTCTTACTGGATGTCGTGGAGTTGACGTATGGTGTTTCCACATCTTCAAGCCAGGAGCTTGTCTCATCTCATCCATTGCCATCATGAACATGTATCATCAGCTCTCCTCCTCCTTCCCTCCCCATCTCCTCTTTTCCTCTCGTGATTGTCCAAGACGGCACATGTTGGTAGGTACTTGTGCAGTGTGCTGTGTGCCGTGAGCATTACGAAGCAGGTTGCTTTTGCAACTAAACATCACTGCATCCATCCAACTTCTTTGTCAGCCAGCCCGGCTTGCCCGGACATTGATCCCTCACCGAGTCCTGCGCTTCGGCGAGCGAGGGTGAGAGGGGCATAGGCCGCCCGCCACCGCCCAAGAGGTGTCTGGCGCGCAGTTCACCCCAACGCGGAACAGTCCTGGTCCACCCCAAGTCGCACTGGGGGTCGATTATCAAGCTGTCTCCCTCTTGTTCGTTTTGGTCGGTATTGTTGCCGTTGCCCAGCGGACAGTCTTCCGTTGGACGGGACGGCCGATCCTGGACTGTCCCTGTCTCGCTATTTGCCAGCCTGAGACGCATCTGAGTCTTTGGAGGTTGCGCCCACTCTTGGAACAGCCACCTCCGCCGCTGGAACAGAGCCCAAACAAACCGTTGGCCTCGGTGCCGGTATATCTGCATATGAGCATCTGCCTCGGCGGCCCAACCGCGGTCTCTCATGGATGCTTCTCTCCATAGGTACCGAGTCTTGTACAAGGGGTCCTCGGAGTGACACGCAGCGGTTCGACTTGCCCGTCGAGGCCCACAGCCGCCCCTGATCCCTACCTTGGCGCACCGTCTGGCTGGCGGCGACGTCTCAACAACCCCAACCTCTGCCATGGATGAGACCCTGGGACGGCACGGGGCCTGGCTATCTGATAGGCACATAAAGGCACGCTTCCCTCTCCGTCTTTTAGGTTCTCGAGACGTGAATGAATCGCCCAATCCGGCGGACTTTGATGTCCGACTCGGCCCAGGATCGTGTTGTGTTATCCGCACCAACCCCTCCCCTCCCCGGTGTCGGCTTGATCTTCACGAAGAAGCTATTGGGGCGGAAAAGCAGACACTACTCCATCCAGTCGTTCAAGACAAACCGCTTGATCAGGGTCCAGCATTCAACGAATTGAGGGAATTTCCCTTTACGGTAGTTGGGAACTTTGCGCCTCCACAGAAGCGGGTTTGCTGAGCCTGTACTTTGGCAAGATATCAAATCAATTAACTACAAACATGCCTGAGATTGCCCATTGCTGGCATGATGTTCACCGTAGACTCTCAACGAGCTCGTATTTAACAAAGTTCCAGCCTAAAAGCACAATGGCCACGTATTGATATCAAGGCAGCATGAGCATGGTTCATGAACCCATTTCAAGATATTCCCCCAAGGTATTCTTGATTTGTCAACATCATAGCTCTCCACGCTCGGGATAATTACCCAGCGAGGCCGCATTTATCCAGCAGGTTCAACCGCCCAGGCGGATGGGGCAGCTCCGCTCGGCAGTCGGACGCCGGACGGACGTGGTGCAGGCAAGCTACGGCGTTAAGCCGGAGACAGCCTCATCTGGCTCTCAGCCGCGCGCGGGGCCGACAGTTTGGGGTTGTGGCTGACAGTGGGTGTGGCTGCTCCCAGATTGTGGCGTTTCCAAAAATTCATGCGGCTGGCACAAATTCCAACCCTAAGCCCACACGTGACCCAAGGGCACAAAGTTTTCGGGCTAGGGACGGCGCACACCACATCGCATCCACTCCTCCTCAGCCCGACCACAAGATCACCAACGACGCGCACCAGCAACACGGAACGGTCTTTTTGTTAAGACAATTCCCTACTAACCCCCAGGTTGCGGAAGCCAGAACACAGTCACGATGCCTTCGGAAGCCGGTCACCGACGTGAGTCTTTCCCGCCCGCCCACGAGGAGCCGACGCGGCTCTGAAATCTGGGAATTCAATATTGTCTCGGGGACTTTGCTAACTCGCTCTATAGTATACGTCAAGTGAGTACTCCTTCATCCGCCTGCTGGCACGCGCGAGATGAGATTCCGTGCTCGAACCGCCGAGCACACCGATCTCGAAATTCCGATATCGAAATTTAGCGAAGCCACGGCACTACACCGATACGATGGAATTTTGGACTGACGATGATGGTATAGGGGACGTCACCTGAGCTACCAGCGCTCTCGTCACACTACCCGCCCTGCCACCAGCCTGATCAAGATCGAGGGTGTTGACGACACCCAGGGCGCCAAGTATGTTGCTTCATGAGGGGAGGGGTTCTCGAGTCAGCTTGGATACTGACCATCTATCCAGCTTCTACCTTGGCAAGAAGGTCGCTTTCGTCTACCGGGGCCAGAAGGAGATCCGGGGCACCAAGATCCGTGTCATCTGGGGCAAGGTCACCCGGCCACACGGTAAATCCATTTCGACTTGTCACGATGAACGCTGGCTAACTCTCTACACCAGGCAACTCCGGCGTCGTCCGCGCCAAGTTCACCTCCCCTCTCCCCACCAAGTCCTTCGGTGCTTCTGTTCGCGTCATGCTGTACCCATCTTCGATATAAAAAAAGGGCTTCGGGCTGGAGTTGGTAGTGAGGGCGGTTCTCATTTGGCTGCATTGGTCGAGGCAAGGATAAAGCAAATTGCCTTGCTTTGAGGCATTGAATTCAAAAAGACGTCAAATCCCAACCCCGAAGGCTCTGTACACCTGGGCTTCTCGTTTGATGATATTTCTTATTCCCCCACCCATTCATGCAGCGGTTGGCGAAATCGATCTCGACCAGGGCAAGTCCACAGAGGACCAGCGATGGAACACTGTTTTATGGATGGGATTCGAGACCGGAACTTCGGCGGCGGCAGCGGCGAGTGACTAGGGTACAAGCGATTCATCGATGAATGCCAGGTTCAGGGCTATTATTACGGCAGCACAAGCGTCCCTGAATGCTGGATTGTGATTTGACTCGTATGGGAGATTTTGAGCCATGGTCGGCGTCTTATGATGAATCGGAATGTCTTTTGAACCACACACACGACCACTACCTACCTATTGACGGCGATCCAGACCCGGTGTTTGCTTCGAGTTGCCTATATGTGCTCCATATGTTCCATCAGTGTGTGATAGTCTTGCCATGATACCTCCGACATGCGTCATCTTGGCAGTGGTCAACTGCTCAACAAACCCCATGTTTCGTAATACGCCTCGTATCCTAACGCACAAAACGCTTCCACAATACTCGTTCAATATTCAGGTTGTCTAGGTAACCGTGGCGGAGCTCGTGATTGCGACTAGAGACACACATATCGCACAAGACATGATGCCTCCCTCTTTGTTGTCTTTGTGTCTGGGCCAAAGGAGAATGCAACGAGGTTGGTGACCACATGCTGCGCCTCTGTTGGATCATGTGCCCTTGCTGTTGTCAACATAAGTTGGTGATAGACTTCCCAGGCAGGATGGTAACACAGGGCTGGGCATCAAACGCAAGACCTGCCAACATCCACAATCGATGTTGATGATCATTATTTGGGTGCGTAAGGGTGATTTCTAGAAGCAGAATCCAATTACCTTCTTCAGCATGGGGCTTCAAAGCCACATCATGGATGCATCTCTTATACCTTGTTCCATGAGCATACGATAGAGGCCATTGACTATGTCGGCTCTATAAACTCCCAAGAGCTTTCATCGCTGCCGTCATATCCGATTGCTTTAAGCTATTGCGTCTACAACGTCAGCGGTCTCAATGACCCGGTTTCTATCCGGCTCCCTCTTTGTGTGCGGTATTATGGCTACCAAAGATGGAAGTTGTACCAAGTGAAACGGGGGACAACTTGTACGCCGCCACGATATCTCCAGGTTCCTTCCATCCAGATATTTAGTATCAGCTGAGATAATCTTGAAATCCACATGTAGCTCGAAAGTAGGGCCATGTTTACGATGTTGTCGCAACCCCGTGGGGAACTTGGCGTTGGAGGGTTGAACTGATAAGATACTGAGGATCTACTCACCAACAGCATCCAGTCTTTAAGATGGCCTTATATACTAGATCATGCAGGAGGAGTCTAGTCAAAGTGGTATATGCAAGTTAATTGTCACATGGATCTTGACTCTTGGCTCTTGGCTCTTGGCTCTTGACCTGAAGCCAGTTAACTCCGGGGGAACTGGCTCACAAGTTCCGACAACCAAGAGTCACGAACTAAGATGCACCGCGGCAGCTACTACAAGGCCCTTCAAGGGATACCAAGCTTAGGATTCGCTCAATAATTCAATAGCTGAGATGTCTGAGTGAAGACGGAGTAGCTATCTCTCATGAGCTGCTTCGAGACCGAGGGTTGGAGAGAGACTAGGTTTCCTAGGAACAGGCAATGCTCAGCCAGGAGTTTACGATATTTACAAAACATCGCAAGGTATCAAGGGGGAATGCGGTTCACTAGAGCAACACACCAAATTGTTATCTCGTATCTTGCTTGATAGGCACCCATTCGGGACGAACAAGCTCACGGCATATTTCTGCCGCTAGTAAACTTTCAGGTCCCGAGTCGACGAAGGCATAGTGGCACCAGGGCAATAAATGGTCTGATAACACCATTCTCTTCATCTTCTAGGGCCATACTAGTCCTGTTGTGGCTTTCCCACTGCGACAGTAACCAAGTTTATTCGTGCTACCGAGCATGGCTCCAGAGCTACCGTTGCCGCCGGTGCCTTGAAGAGATCCAAGTACTGTAGACTTGGTAATGGGCAAGGTTAGTCAAACCAGCAGACATGTTCGAGATGTGTAGTAGGGCGTGAAATGAGGGTTCGCTTGGGCCACCATGATCTGAGAAGTCACCGCCGTTGCTCGACGTCTGCTCAGACGGCTCGGCTCTGAACAAGAAAAAGTTGGCTGGCAAGCCATGCAGCATGCAGCTTGGGGAGGCTAGGCGAGGCAAAGCCGTGTCGTCTCACATGGAGGCATCTATCCCATGTCGTCTTCCTCCTGCTCATGCCTCTCTCTGCATGGGTGACGCCGCATTACGCTGCAGCCGGCCGGAAGACCCGGGTGTTGCTGGATTCCATGTGGTCATTTGAGTTCATCCGGTTCAATCAACGAACCAATGTCTCGGCCTTGGACACTGGCAGTGAACATTGGAGGCACATATCCAGTCCCGCCCTCGTGGTAAGGGTGTTTCAGCAGGTGGAGAGCTCGACACCATCACCCAAGCTCTACCCGCGCAGTCTTGAACCCAAAGACGCGCTGAGCCAGCTGAAAATTGCCTGCCAGCCAGCTCAGCCCAGCAACAGGAGCTATCTGGGTGGAGAGCTTCAAGAGAAATGCAGGGAGAGAGGATCGTTCGGAAAGTCTTTTGCTAGTCCGAAAAGACATGGGCTTCCTGCAGGCCGGGGGCTTTGATCGTCGGGCTTACCGGGGCAACCAGCCAATTCAACGTTGGCAGACGGGAAATTCGATGATCGAGGAATAGCTCTGGAAAGTAGGTGAGAGCCATTACTCCGTCGAATTGGTGGTATTTGGGCAACAAGCTTGTCAATGTTTGGTTCTTGGGTGGTTGGTACCCAGCATTGACACCCAGCTTCATCTCATGTATGCAAAGGAGCGAGTCGAGACAACAATTCCAAGGAACAGAGACCATCCAAAGATGCGTGCGTGCATTGATGGGACAATGGGCAAGAGTGATGGGACGGCCAAGAGGCCAAGATCTCGCCAAGGTGCCTTATTAACCGGGGCCTCTCCCGCTCGTAGGGCCTCAGCGCCTGAGAGGAGGTGGTGCAGTGTTGGAGAAAGGGCCGATCGAAGGAGCATCGAGATTCGACTGTGGCCCTCATCGTGGCTGAGCTCCTCTCTGAGTTTCGTTTTTCCTGTGCAGCGCAGTGCAGTGCATCCAGCGGGAGGAGACATCTCAAGGGCCCATCCTGTCCTCTCACACGAAGAGGTTGCGAGAGGTTGCGAGAAAAGATGGTGTGTGGGAGCCACCCAACACGAGATAAAAACAGGGGCGAGGTAACCGATCAGCCCCCGCGGTCAAAGTCAACGTCAAGATGACCTCTGTTGGGGGATTGTTCCTCTAGCGGACCTTGATTAGCTGCCTCCAGCTGGACCAGCCCTGGACCGACGGCCTCTGCCCTGACTTGACCGACCACCGGGCTCTACTTGCACCACTTAACGCGCGCCCGTGTGCTGTACGGAAGACCGCCGCGGCAGGGCAAGGCGTGAGACTGCAGCAACCAACCCAGCCCAACGCACGATTTGATGCATGAGCATGGAGCCGAGGACGTGGCAGACAGAGACTAGACCTGCCGAGAAGGAAGCCATTGCCGTGTTGTTTTTCTCTAGACGAGGATCGATTTTTTAAACATTTTTTCCAGCCCCCGAGAGTGCCATGGGCAGAGTGGGATGGTCGGTAGCGATGGTGTTTTCATGGGTAGTAAAAGTTGACTTTATGGCGCTGACGGGCGGCCACTACTCCATACAGTCCACTACAAGGCGCAGCAGCTATCAGCGCTGACTGATGCGAGAGCAAACAAGACTATCTTTATCTTGGATGCAACTGGATTCTTCGTTTTAGGTTTCCTTCTGGTCCACTGGCCCGGGTACAAGGTGCGAGCCCTGGTTGCATTTTTGCAGCTATTCCCTCCTTCTATTGGATCCCCGTGGGAATCCTCGTAGCTCTTGTTCGGCAACGACGCACGTCGTGGCTGTCACCGCAGTAGCGGGGGGGAGAAAAGACGCGTCATGGTCAGATGGATGGTCTGGTGTGTCTCGATGCTCCCGAATCTCGTTCCGTTCACTCGCTCCCCTGGCCGCTCTTCGTCTGGCCTGGCTGCTGCTGCTGTGCCGGAGCCATCCATGGCCATCGATCTCGAGAGGCTCGTTTACTAGCTGAATGCGCTGCGCTTCGCTGTAGCCCTCCCTGGACGCGCATGTGTCGCCTCCAAAGGACCCATTTCAACTGTCCATCCGTTGCCCATATTGGATGCTCAGGAAGCTGATTGCTACTGAATCCGCGTAAACCCAAGTCACAAGCAAGGCAAGAACACGAGGATGGAAGGTACCTTACATACCGACCCAGCACATCACCTCACTTAAAATATCCATATGTCGACTGTCCCCCTCACACTCCCCGAGTGATCTTATTTTTTGTTTGGAAAAGAAGAAGGCTTCCCTCTCTCTCGCTCAATTCCTGCGGCTGCGTCGTCTTTCGTTATTGTAATTATTTCCTCTCACGCGCTCGAGCCGTCAGTCAGTCAGTCATCCTTCTCCAATCCATCCATCTATCGGTACGGATACTGCACCTCCTCTGGATCCTGGTCGAGTGATTCGGAGCAATCAATCCCACGAGCAAGGCATTCTCACCCGTTATTGGGCCAGTCTCATCGACCAAAGCGCTCTATCCACGACACGACATTACCGGCATACTCCAGGTTTTCAACTAATTACCCTTAATTGCGGTGGCACCTTGCTTGAAGGTGAATACCATACCACGTCTGCCGCCATCAATCAAATCCCATCGTGGCGCCAGCCCATCTCGAGATAACGACATTCGCTCAAGTATCCCTGCCTGGCCTCCCCGAGCACCACGGAACACTCGAAACCCGATCTCCAGCCCCCCGCCGCCCGCCACACTCACGCAAGTGGTTGCAGCGCCTGTCCAGACCCATCAAAACCATCCGCGCCCACGAGGCCCTGGCAGGTTTGAGCGTCCCCCTGTGTTCCAGCAATCAAAGGCAGCCAGAGCAGCAAGCCACTCTGGACGACCGACTTACTGAACGTGGCACGGCTCAGTTCCCCCTGTTATTAGTCGCGCCGGCCGAGATTGGAGACCGTCCTAGTCGATAGTGACGTCAGGACTAGGCGCCAGAGACAGAAGGAGAAAAAAAGGTTGACCGGGTCTGACGCAAGCACTTGCGAAGTGCTGTTTCGAGAACGATCACCAAAGAAAGGTGGGCTTCAAACAGCATCGCCGACAAAAAGGATATTCAACCCGAATTACGGGAAGACAAGCAGAGACGGAAAGGGAAGATACAAGGAGACATCCTTGCGAGTACCAAGAAAAGAACCGCCTCCACCTCCACCTCGAGCTGTCTACCTGCCTACCGTAGGTACGGAGTACATACAGCAACGGCAGCCCATTTCCGGTGCAGATCTCACATCACTATCACGCAGCTGCCGCTAGAGCAACAAGAAATTCAGCATTGCAACCCAACTGGAAGTCTACTCTTATCCACGCTCGCTCTTCGCCCACATCCCGGTCAGGTTTATTGGCCTGTTTCACAACCGCGATAAGGACAAGATTTCAGTACCTGGTTGCCCAGCCGCTCAACCTACAGCGTCTACCCAGAGGTGCTAATCCCGGCCGACCACGGCATCAACGAATGATCACGTCGTCCAGCGTCCGGAGCTAAACACACTTGCAGCTGTATTACAGTACCTACAGCACAGCTCACAAAGAAAGTACCGAGTTACCTTGCTGGAATCTGGAGCGGCTTGTCGAGCCACTCGCAACCCCTACTGCGACACCCAGACGTGCCTAGCTCTCTCGGCGCCGGCGCCTGTCCACGAGTCGGATCCACCCTCTGTCGTCTCTGACCAGGTTCATCTTTGATAGCCCCCCCAAGCTCCGCCGGAAGCAGCCCACTCTGCCGCTTCCACGCCCCAACCTCTCCCAGAGTCATCCTGCGCCAGCTACTCTTCAAGGCCCCAAATCTCCACTCACAAAAATATCCATCTCCCAGGCCCACGACGCTTCCTCATCTTCCTTGCTAGTAGCCGTTTGGCTTTGTTTCGGCCTCTCTCCCCGACCGCGTTGCTCCTTGCTCCTTGCAACCTCTTGTCCACAATCTCCATCTCATCGGTCGATTGCCTGCGTCTCTCCGCTCGACTTATCACCCTGAGACCCTAGTCGCAAGCGCAAGGGCCGTCTTCGAGATCCATCCAGTCCCAGCAACCATATCAAATAAAACAGTCGTCTCCCCAAGCGCCCGCAACCATGACGACCTCCACGGACCAGTATCGCCAATACCCACCGCCGTCGAATTATCCGGCCCAGCAATATCAGCAGCAGCCCTATCAGCAGCAGCAGCAACAACGGCAGCCGTACTCTCAAAACTCCCAGTCCCAGCCCCAGTCTCAGTCCCAGTCCCAGCCGCGCCCGACTTCACAGAACCCACGCGCCGATCATCGAACCTTCAGTTTCCATTCTCAACGATCGCATAAGAGCTCTGGGAGCAAGGATTTGCAGGAAACACACGCAGAGAAGGAAGCAAAACGTCTACACAGCAAAGCCGACCCCACCTTGGCTATCAGCGAAGCAGAGCCATGTATGTCATGCCATTCACTCCGTGTGAGGGTGATCAGGAGTCAACTAACACGGAATCAGCTGTTGTCGCCGCCATGATGACCGAGTCGACTTTTGCGCCTCTGCGCTCAGTACAACACAAAGATACATACGGAAACGCCATCGGTTTGTCGCCTCATTCACCATCGCACCAACATCACTAACATTAAACTCACAGCCGATCCCGACAAGTCGAACCCTACTCGAAACAGATGGGAACGCCCGCTAGACACAATTCGAAGTTTCGAGGCAGCGATTGACGGTGGTTACTCACGCAAGTCGCTCTATCGAGCGGGTGAGTCAAGATTCGACCTCCGACTAGGTCAGACCACTAACACCATGACAGAGACAGACTCACAAGCCAATTGGAACCGACGCAACAGTTCTTTTACCAACCAATCTCGTTATCCCCACGACAGCTACTATGGTCGACCTGCGTCTCTCAGGCCCGAAAACTCCCATTACGAGTCGGGACCTCCCCGAAGCAGCTACTTTGATGGGCAGGCTTACAACAACGGTTATGGGACCGGGCCGTCGCGGCAACGAATGTCTAGGTTACAGTCGGAGCCACAGTTCCAAAACCACGGACGTGACCAGAACATTTACCCTCTGCCTCACAAGGATCGATCATATGAGACCGTGACATCTGCAGCGGGCAGCGGCAACTCGGATCAGGCAGGATACCAGACGGACCCCACGAGCAGCGACAACAGCTCGATCGATCGGACAATGCCGGCTAAGCGCCGCGAACCTTTCAACGAGCACGGCTCCGCTCCCAACATGGCACAGCAACCGTATCAGCCCCGACCCTGGCCGGGCTCCGGCGCTAATGGAAACGGAAAACAACCACAAGGACCGCCGCCTCCACAGGCGCGACCTGCTGCAGCACAACAGCCACCGGCTGCGGCTCAGAAACCGAAGCACGCGCTTCTGAGGCGGACATCGACGCAACAGTCGCAACAGTTGCAACGGCCCGAGTCTGCCGGTGGCGAAAAGCGTAAGAGCTGGTTCGCTCGCCGGTTCAGCAAAAACACTTGAGAAAATCGATGGCTCGATTGATAATAACGACTACACACACCTCCGCACGTACATGTACACGTGCATGCACGCGCATACGCATACGCACATTCTTATGCTCTTACTCTCCTTTGTTGATACCCGTTTTCTTGATCTTGAAGATCAACTGTGCTCCAAGCGCAGCATTTGACTTCAAGCAATCCGCTTTCCACTTCTCTGGTGGACGTGGAGTATTCTGTGCGATGAACTGCGATTGTCTGTGTGGGGGAGCAAGGACAGCAACTTTTTGGGCTAATTTGGACGGGGTCGCGTTGATGAGTTTCAAGACCTTGACTGAGGAATGGAAGCAAGGCATACGAACGGATCTGGCTGAGGAGATGGTACATAGGCACACGAAACTGTACGAGGCGTTGGCGGGTTCAAGTTTGCGCAACTCATTCCTTGAGGATATCCAGTGGAGGAGGGGAGAGCAGATGACGGATCTATCCGCCACGGCCAAGACTAATCATGCTCAGGCTCTGGAACGTACATATAGCATATACACGTGGCTGCAGGCAGAGGTCGCTCAGGCATGGCTCGTCGAGATGACGGGTTCATGGAAGCGACGAGAGAAAATAATTTTGATGGCGACCCGATATCTATGAGTGTACCAAATCCGCGAGTGATCAAGGTGAAAAGATTGTGACATGGGGTGAGCAGAATGGGCAATATGCGAACGACCATGGTTCCAACTATTGATCCTTTTTACTGTCAGACTTTGGTTTACCTGGCTGCTCGGTGTTCTCCTCCTTCATTGCGACGATGATATATGCAACAAGCACGACATTGGCCATGACAGCAGCAAAGCCACCAGCGAAGGATGAGTTGCCTGGTAGTGAATGGTTAGCTGAGACGTGATGATGACGACACCTAGCAGAGGGGAGGAGAGCCATACCCCGGAAGATGGTATTAACAGTGAGAAAGTAGGATCCGATGGGAAGGACAATCATGCCAATAGTAAAGGCCAAGAGCTTGTAGATGACATCCCTGTTGGGTTTGGTTAGTTTTGTTTTCATCCAGACGCGGCGGGATGAGTTGTGATGGGGATAATGTGAAGATGAGGACACAGAGGACAGTACTCACTTTGGCACAGCAGGAGCAATATCGGACTTTTCCTCAATAGGGTCATCCTTATCGAGGATGGTCTTTTCAGTCGCAATGATACGTCGGGTCGCCATTTTTGTGAGATGGCAGATGAATGTGAAGTGATTTGGGGAGGGGGTATCGGATTGAACGGAGTCGAGCTGGATGAGTTTCAGTGAGAGCCAAGCAAGACACGGGAGGCTTGAGGCTCACACGTCCCACCTGCACGTGCAAGCCAGCACTGAGGGTTGGTTTTAGTGAAAGCACTTGCCAGGCGATGGCCAACGCCCAAGATGTGAATTGAAATAAAGAAATACTCTTTGTCCTCACAAACAGTCCGATATCATTCAAGTGTGTGCTATTAATAACAGTATCTGGCAATGATTCTTGACCTTCTCTTTATCCCATCCTACTCCCATTCTCCTCCCTTCAACAGCACGTGACTTCGCGATGCCGATCGTGTGCTAGTCGGGTGTGTAATGTGGCGGAAGCGCGTCTCGTCTTGAACAAACGGGCTCGAAAAATCTCCACCCTCTCTCGGGGTCAGCCACCAACGAAACCGAGCCCTCTCACGCTCGTCGACACTGCAGGAGTTTCCATTGTCAATAACGAGCACTGACAACACAGTGCCCGCCCTGGCGCTTCCTCACTTTCTCGTCAAATGGCCCCTCTTGTTCTCGTTCTCTGACTTTCATCCCACTTTGGGGCATAATCACTAATTCAAACAAACGCTCTCTTCCCAAAACGAACCAATTCTCTCGCCCCCGCCTCACCTCGCCCTCAAACAAACCAACCCGTTCTCTGTCTATTGTCATTTTTCCCTTTTGGGAACTATTCAGCATGGCGCGAAGCTCCTCGCCGTTACCAATCCGGCATTCAAACGCCGTACCACGAACGCCCTCTCTTGCTCGCAACACGATCCTCATCGACGATGCCGACGAACTAGGAGCGGAAACCATACCTTGCTCACCGTCCGCCTTTCTTCGCGATCGTGAAACAACACAACCAACTCAGATTCTTCAAAAGCCCATGCTTGCATCTATGAGATCGTCTTCTCCTGCAAGCAGCATCATTGAAGTTCCTGCGTCCTCGCCTTTTCAACAACCCAAGAAGTCCACACCCCTAGCAACCACCCGACTCGCCCCTGTTGGCACGATATTCCGTCCGCCCCAGCGGCCACCTACCACCATGACCAACAAGCGTCCAGCAATGGACCCCATCAACCTCATCTCTGACGACGAAGATGACCTCACTCCTCCCCGCGGAGATATTCGGCCGACGACGTTTAAGGCACAGATCTCGGCCTTTGCATACGACCCTGAGGCGGATGAGAGACAGGTTAGAAGCAGACTCCGTCAAATCTTTGACGTTTTTGGGGACAGAGTGCCCTCAGAAAAGGCCAGAAGTGCTCTGAAAGCATGCCACAACGATATCGATGACACAATCCTTCTCCTAGAGCGACAAATGGCACAGGAACGACAAAAGCCTACACCCAAGCCCAAAAGGCGTCTTATCAGCAAGGGTGCTCTGCAGTCAGTTGCTATTAGCAGCCGAGATACATCCCGTTCTCAATCTCGCACGGCATCCCCAAGCCCTCAGAAACCTCGACGACGATTGATACAAGGCCGACGAAATCAGCCCCATCCCTCCTCACAAGTTTCTCTCCCTGAGCTTCCCTCCAGCGATGATCCACTAGTTATCAACCTCGTTGACGATGACAAGGAGGATACATACCAGGCAGAGGCTTCACCAGAGCCGAGCGACGATGCTGAAGACAAGGTGCTAAACTACATCAACACGAGCACAATTCAGGAATTAGCAGCCATGACGGGCATGAAGGAGTCTCAGCTCGAGTGCATGATTGAGAAACGACCATTCGACGATCTTGACAAGGCCAGAAGGGTAACCATAGGAAAGAAGCCAGGTGCTCGGAAGGCATCCAAGATCAGCATTGGTGACAACGTCGTCGACGCAGTTGGGGTCTTCCTTGACGCAGTTTCCGCAATTGACCAGGTCGTTGCCAAGTGCGAGGCCGATGCCAAAGCCATCAAGGGTCAGGTCGACACATGGGATGTCGACACTTTTGGTCATGACAAGCGGGCACGACGCCAGACCTCGGAAGAGAACCTTCCTCCCACCCCGACAAGTTTCAGCACTGTCAAGTATGTTCGTCCTCCCATCCCTCATCAGCCTCGGTTCATGGATGGCCACTGCGAGATGAAGCCATTCCAGCTTGTCGGTCTCAACTGGATGTCTCTGCTGTACAACTTCAACATTGGGTGTATCCTGGCCGATGAGATGGGTCTGGGCAAGACCTGCCAGGTCATCTCACTCATCTGCCACCTCGTCGAGGAGTACAACAATAACCCCAGCCGGAAGCGACCCTGGCCGAATCTCATCGTCGTTCCTCCTAGCACATACAACAACTGGCTCGGCGAGTTTGAAAGGTTCGCTCCTGATCTGTCGGTGATCGGATATCGTGGCTCCCAGACCGAGCGAGCTGAGATCGCCTATGAGATTGAACAGGAACCGGAGGCGTTCCACGTCGTCCTTGCGACCTACTCTCAGATTAACAACATTGCCGACATCGAGGCCATGCAATCATTCGAACTCAACGCTGCCATCTTCGATGAGGGCCACAAGATGAAGAATCCCGAGACCAAGATCTACAAGGACCTCCGCCGCATCACGGCGCAATGGAAGATGCTACTTACAGGTATGTCACTCAATCACTCAATCGACTTAACCGTTGCTAACAATTCGTAGGAACTCCTGTTCAAAACAACCTCTTAGAGATGACATCTCTCCTCAACTTCATCAATCCCGAAATGTTCAACAGCTGTATGGAACATATCCAGTACATCTTTAGCCAAAAGGTCACGGTCAGGGACGTCTCAAACGGCGCTTTCCTATACAGCGAGCGTGTCAAGCGAGCCCGCACCATCCTGGAACCCTTCATTCTGCAGCGCCGCAAGGATCAAGTCCTGTCGGACATGCCCCCCAAGATCTGCAATGTCGTTCATTGCGAGATGAGCGAGAGTCAGAAAGCAGTATATGCCGAGTACGAGGAGGTGTTCCGACAAGAGCCATCTCAACGTGCTAAGAAGGCTCGCGGTCGCCAGAACGACCAGAACAACGTCTGGATCCAGCTTCGCAAGGCTGCGCTTCACCCTCTCCTATTCAGACGCCACTTTGACGACGCCAAGGTGGAGAAGATGGCTCAGATCCTGATGGATCATGTGTCGCAGGACGAGCTGCACCAGCCCGATATCAAGCACCTCATCCAAGAGCTCAAGAACGCTTCCGACTTTGAACTACACCTTTGGTGCCGTGACTACCCCAAGCTTCTCGGACGCTTCGATGTTCCCGAGGAGACGGAGATGGATAGTGGCAAGGTCAAGAAGCTGCTTGAGCTGATCCAACAGTACCAGGAGAATGGCGACCGGGTCTTGGTGTTTAGCAAGTTCTCGCGCGTCATTGAGCTCCTGCAGGAAGTCCTCTCTCTGCAGGGAATCCAGCACCGCATCCTGATGGGCAACACCAACGTCTCTGACCGCCAGACGCTCATCGACGAATTCAACGATGACCCCGAGATCCCAGTGTTCCTCCTGACTACTGGAGCCGGCGGCACAGGCATCAACCTCACAGCCGCCAACAAGGTCATCATCTTTGACCAGTCGGATAACCCTCAGGACGACATCCAGGCCGAGAACCGCGCCCATCGTCTCGGTCAGAAGCGCGACGTCGAGATCATCCGGCTCATCGCATCGCACACTATCGAAGAGCTCATCTACAAGGCCTGCCAGAAGAAGATTGAGCTCGCCAACAAGGTCACAGGCGCCGTCGAAGACGAAGATGCCGCCGTGGCCGAGCAGAACCTTGAGAGCGAGGTTCGCAAGATGCTCATGGAGGAGCAGATGACGCCGCCATAGGACGAGGCGTCGGATCCCTTCTAAGCAAGTATCATCGACGACGAGGCATTGCGTCTCGCATTTTCAATGTCCTTTCACACATTTCTACATGATTCACCCTTTGTCAGAAGCATTTACATTTCTCTGCACGGCATGGCAGAGCGGTTGGTTGTGTCAAATTCCATCAACTTGCATCCCAAGACCCTTGGACGGTTCTCATTCCCCGTCTTTTATTATCATGACCAATGTCGTCTTCACACGAGATGAGTCGGTCTCCCGCCCGAGTCTCGTCTCCAAAATTCATCTGCATCGGGAAAAGCTACAGGCTCTTGCGCGTCGCATGGAGGGGAACCGCTTTGTATGGATGTTTGGTTTGTCTTTCTCAATGAACATACACGGCTAGGCGAGGGACAGGGGGCAATGGACATGGACAGGAAAGGTTATGATTTGCTATAGGTATTTTTTTTCTCACTTTTTTTTTGGAGCCCATGATTTATAGAAGATAAGGAAACTGAGCACGAAGCATCAAATCAGTTTATCATGATATGAAAAAGGGTACCTTTATGAACTCGAATGTTGACGGTTGCACCCGTAGTGTCTCTTCCTTATCACCATCAAGGTTAGAGGCAGTTCAAAAAACTAGGGTCCATTCCATTTCATCAAGGTCACGCACCAACCTCCTAACTTTCCTCTAGCACCGGCCCGTCACTGAACCGTCCGTCCGTCGTCCCCCCGCGCAACGCTAGACCCTGACCAAAGTCCAAGCGCAATAACACAAATAAAAGGGAAAAAAGATACACAAAAAGCGACCAGCAGCGGTGAGAGGAGCCTCCAGCCAGACCGTGCGCCTCCCGTCCTTTTGACCACGGGAACGGGGATATCGGAGGGGGTGACAAGGTTTGACGCGGAAGCCCGGGTCGAGGGTCACATTGCGTTGAGAGCTCGAGAGTATTGGATCTTTTTGAACCGTTATGGCTTCTCATTGCCCTGTGGTTGGTTACAGGGAATTTACACTTTAGCCATCGCCCGTCAGCCAGAGACGGGCAGCCGTTGAGGTTATCGGCGGTGAATGGAATGTGACCATGAAACATGTTAGACATTGGATGAATAGATTTCTCCATTGAAGATTCCCCGACCTCTATAGTAACCGCTACCTGTCAGGCAGCAAAAAACCCCATGTCCAATGATCGACCGACCTATTCTCGATCCCAAAAAATCAAACACGAAACTTAAAGATGCGCGTTGCTTGTGCGCGAGGATATCACTATTACAAAACCAGATAAATAATAGCCAAAAACTCCGAGGACATCCCATGACCATGCCTGTAAATCCTGTTCTTTTGATGTGAAGGAGGTTCCCTTCGTGGCCACCGCGATGGGTTGCCCGAGACTTGCGCTGATAGAGAAATGGAAATCAAAGATGGGAAGATGATGTACAAGAGAAGGTGCAAGAACGTGATCTCAAATACCTGGTCGCCATTACCAGGTTGAGTGTAGCCTGCTTCGGCGACCAGGTCGCGTCTTGAGGCCGACGTCGCCGTTCATTATTAGACTCTTCCAGCGACGGTTTACGGCATGGCGATCGCGGCCGAGGTTTCGGGCGCAATCTTGCCATTCAGTCTTGGATAGCTTGAGCTTCTCGAGTACGAGTTCGATGAGGATGCGATCATCCTCGGCGGTCCACTCTTCTTCTCCCACTTCGGCGCTGTTGTTTTCTGTGTTGTTTTCGGTGGTGTTGTTGCCCTGCATTCTGTGGAAGTCGGAGCGCTCGAGACCAAGAGGGAGTTGTTCAGGAGCGATGCGCGTGCGCTTAGGCGTTGAGGGTGCAACTGGTTCGGCGGACTGGCATGGCGACGATGGCGCCTCACTAGCCGAGTCACTTTCGGAACCATAGCGGTCTGCATCGTCCTCGGGGGTGCGGCGTCTCTTGTTGGCGCCACGCGGCGGAGCGCGCTTGGTGATCTTCTTGGGTCCGACCGGCTCACGGCGATTGTCGCGCGACCGCAGGCGCAGCTTCAGCGGAGGAGGCGCGTGGGCGAGCGGCGGCGTGGGTAGTTGAGCGAGCGATGGCATGGCACGTGAGTCGGTGGTGATGGGCGCGGGATTGGCGAGCAGAGACTGGAGGGAGCGGCAGGTTGTCATGATGTTGGCGAATGGAGCGTGCGACGGGGGGCTGGCGGGAGGAGAGAACAGAGAGGGTTGAAGTCGAGGCTGAGAGGAGTGCGACGAGTGCGACGCATCGCACGACAGAGCGGACGGGAGGAGCATAGTGGCGATTGTTGACTTTCGAGAGGTGGGAGTGAGGAAGACGACGAATACTGGAGTTGTTGTGTTTTTTAATATAAAATCGAGCCGGGTGGTTGGCGAGTGGTGCGATTGCGACCAGGATAGAGCAGGCGACAGCGCGCAAAACCAACAGAGGTAGCGACTTGATCTGGAGTATGCGCGCGCGCGTCGGATGGAGTGCAGATTGATATGAAGACGACGATGATGCGACGCGATGCAATGCGATGCGAATGGAGTCGTGGTTATCCCTCGAGAGAAAGAGTATGTTTGTGTTTGTTGTAGGGGGAAGTGTTGGTGTCTGGTTGTCGGAGTGAAGAGCAGGCGAAATGCGGTGGTGGTGGTGGTGGGAATTGGAATGAACGGGGGGTTGGTCACCTCAGGCAAGTGCGAGTGAGTGCAAGTAGGTGGGATTGGATTGGATTGGAATGGGATGGGGCAGGGCAGGGGATGCACTGGCCTAATATGGATTGATGGACCCTCAGATGGAAGGCAGGCACAGTACACAGTACGCACAGTCGGGCTCTCCAAGGCAGGCGCCAGTGCAGCCCACAGTGAGTGACCTGCACGCCTAGCGTGCGCGGCTGCACCGTCCAGAGACAGTGCAGACAGCGAGGTACGTGAACCCGCCATGGCCGTTGGCGTTTTAGCGGGCACGACTGGGGTGAGACCCCGTGCACCACCTGATCGCCCGACCCTGCCCTTGGGACCCGACATGTCTGATGGACCCAGTCCAGTCCCAGTCCAGCGCTCGGGGTTGCTTCTGTCCATGCTGCTGTCGGTGCCTCGAGCGTTGGGGTGGATGAATGACCTGCCTAAGGATCCATCCATTTACAGGGGATCTATCAGTGCAAGTGCAGGGGGTGGACCACAAGAGGGCGTACTCGTGTACGTACCCCAGTGACAAGCGCTCTCGAGACATGGGCACCAAAGACAGCCGCTTGCGGGTATCAAGTTTCTCATGGACAGTCTACGGCCCTGGATTTGATCTTGTTCACACGGGCCCGGGGTGTGAGATACATCTCTTCGTGGCGAGAAAATGCACGTCTGGCAGGTCACTCCCTGTGGCAGCCGGACACTGTACCAAGCACACCTGCTGCCCTTCTCCGTCATGGCCAATCAGGCAGGCACGCTTGAGACATTATTTTCTTCGTCTCAGTCCTTTCTTCCTCAACAACATACATCCATGAGGAATTACCCGCAACCGGCGAGACAAAATGCAAAGCAGAGCCTTTGTTTTTCCTTTCTTCTTTTTCAGGTCTTGTGTGCATGATTTCCCGTCTCTCCATCTTTGGTGCAACACGACAAATGCCCCGGTTATTTTGATTTGTTTTCTTTTTCCTGGTACTTTCTAGACTCTCTCCCGTCAGTTCCATCTTACCCACCTCCACTGATGTCCTCAGCACAAGTGCTTGCTCTCCCTCTTCATATTATCTCCCTCTTTGTGCCCTCCCCCTCTTTTCATGTCTAACAAGCTTTATTGCCTTGTTCAACGTCTTCATCTGCGTCATCCATCGCCCTCTTTGCTTCTCCCTCGCCGAAAAGAAACGAACCCTTTAATTAACCCCCTTACCTGACCATGCAAGAAAGAACCAGGCCTCCAGGCAGGTCCCAGACAAGCAGATGCAGATCCGATCTGAGTCCCTCTGCCCGATTATGTGCAGCTGCGATGCGACGCTTGTGCCCGTGTCTGGGGCCGCCGCTTCTCATCTTCAACGCAAGCCAGCGAGCGTCAGGAACCCGAGGTGGAAATAAGGAAAAAGAAACGACCAAATCTAGCAGACATCCACCATCATACGACTTGCTGCCGCCTCTTCTCGTCCCGGTCGGAATACATCGTAGATTACCCTTCCCCATGTATCTTTCTTTTTTTCTGACCTGTCGATATGCCATATTCCAAAAGGTCGGCCTTGATGCCATCGCCAGGCTCCGGCCGGTGGTAGTAGCAACAGCCGAACCGCCCGGCTGAGCAAACAGCCGCACTTGACCTTTTGTTGGGAATAACAAACGAGACGAGGTGTCGATGATGGATCAAGCCGCTTTCTCCCAAGTGCCGAAACGGAGGGGTTCGTCCTCCCTCTCTGCCTTCCATCCCTCCATCCATCTCATAGTGTTTCTGGGCCTATTCCACCATCGCCCTCCCTGGCAAAGACTGCGCCGTTTTGGGCTCGATTCTGCCCCTCACTGACTCAAGAAACCAGGCTACTCCTGCGACCATCACACGCAGACAAGGGTTTGAAGCACAGCCAGGCACACCAGTTACGGGCTTTTGTGTGCGACTAGCGCAGAGAGGTCTGCATCCGTCTTGTTTCTAGCTGATCTCAGACTCCCATGCTCAAGTCTAAGACCTTGACCGCCGGCTTGGGTCGTCTAATCCGTCACTATCAGCGTCTCAATCTGTTGCGCCTGTCCCTCCACTCGGGAAAGGACCTGGATCGATATTGTTCAAGGCTCACGTAACGAGGCACAGCCAATTTATTATTTCCTGATCAAAGACATCAGCTCACAGATCGAGCAGACAGAGCAGCCAGTGTGCGACAAACTGTTCATGATGAATTCTCCGCCGACGCACGTTCCACATCTGGATGCTACCGCAACACTCGCCTACGGGGCTACGGAGTGGGAGTGGGAGCGTCCCGTCGCGAAGCGGACGAGCTACGGCCGCTCCCACGTTGATACGCTGCAGGGACTGGGTCTGCCGAGTGACGACAGCGACTGGCGGACGGCTGCGGCGTCAATTCATGCCTTGATCGAACCTCCCTCACCGTCACTCGATCCAAAGATGGATGGTACAGATACTGTATCGGCACAAGTGTGTTCGGCGTGTGACCTCTAGTTGAGACCTCCATTACAACTGAGTCGGTGAGGTCATGGTGCCCCCCATCTCGTTCTCATCATCTCCCACACACACCCTTCACGTCGGAAGAAGGCCCGCGTGATTCGCCGACCAGACGGGCCGGAAGCGTCCAAGGTGACGCCTCCATCAAGGTGAGCACTTGTAGCTTTCATCGAGAGCTGAAGAGTGCATCTTATTACGAGATGGATGATGCAGAGTAATTTCAGCGTGGCGAACATTTTCAGCATGTCAAGCTTGGTTGTGCCTCGATTCACATGGCGAGTGTTCCCCTCGTCATTCAACGCCCGCCAACCTGCACGTCGCTCGCTCTAGGTCTTCTCGTTGCAAAAGGAAAGAGCGTCGCGGTCATGCCTCTGCTCTGCAAGTCATCGCTCACGCATGGCACAGCGCATGCGGGCTCAACTGGATGCCATTGGCTCCTCTGCGCAGTCATGCTCCTCTTTTTTGCGCGATTACCGCTCAAGATCGCGAAAAGGACGCGCATGAGGTTGAGAAAAACGCGTGTGAGACGCGTGCGACGCGTTAATGAAAAGCTGCATCACTTTGGCTCTAGCCAATAGAAGAACACCAAATGCTGGGTATAAGTGGGGAGGTCTGCAACCACTTCCGAGCATGGCCTGTGCGTGCATCAAGTGCCTGTCGCTCCGGCCGTGACAGGTCGATACAGTGTGTCGAGTTCTTGTTCTCACAGTCCAAAGTTGGAACAAGACGGCGGTTATCGGACTGGAGCCCTAGGTTGGCTAAGCCTGATCCCATGTTACAGAGGGCATGGATCCATTCGTCGACTATCCAGGTGAATGGGATCGTGTCGTGTCCTTGCTTCACCGATAGAATTGCGTCATCAGAACCACGCTGGCAGCTTGAGGAGTCATCATGAGCGTACACGTACACACGAACTGGACGGCATAATCTCGTCTTACAACCAGCTCCCTCGGTGTGTTGTCACTCCCTCAAGATGATGCAACACACTCCAATATGACCAATATTTCACTCACTCCCTCTTGACCAAGGCAAAACTACCGAGTTTTAGCCATAAATAGACTCGCTACGACTATCAACCCCTCCGAGACCCCTCAAGCCAGATGGATCCCTCCCCCGCCCTTCAGCAGGAATGCCACCTCTTGCACCACGGACCGCTCCCTTGCCCTTGACGGCTCACCCACATCAAGAGAAAAAAAAGCACATATTGAGAAACATAAACACAAAGACGCGCCTGAAACGGTGGCATGATAAATAACATGCCCCTCTTTTCAGCTCTTTGTCTCGATGTCTTCTCCCTGCTTTCGGCCGACTCCAGGCGTGGGGTCGGTCACTTTGTTCGCCTCCCTCTCTCCTTCAGGTCCCTCCCTCGGGTATTGGGTCTGGTTGTGCGTGCTATCTTGGGATCGATCTACGCTTAGTAGCGCCTTTCCCGCTGCGGGAAGCTTGATGAGGGAATCCAGGTCCACTTGTGGCCGAGCCCTTTGTTCGGCGGTCAAGGGTAAGCCCTGGGTTCTTTGACGATGCTGTTTCGACGGCGGTTCCGTAGAGTTATGTTGAATGACGACTGGCTTTTCTCGGCGCTTCTATACTTGGAAAATACAGCCAAGCTTCGACTTTGTATTAACTGATGAATGAACAAGACCATCCCACCTACGTAATGGTGTAGACTCAACTCGGATGGCTTGGTCTGGGCAGGGGCAGAAGGGCCGCCCTTGGTGTAAGCTCTTAGTAGAAGTTATGGATCCTGGTCTTTGAGTACATTGAGTCTTTTTTGTGTCTCGTGACCAACTCTTGTGTGTGTGGTTCCTTTGGTCTCGATCCTTGGGCATAGTCTGACTATTTGCATTGGCAGCTCTACTCCTTGGAACACCCCCTTGCATGACGAGTCTGTGTGTGTCTGCCAATCTAACCATCGTGATTACTGTGGCGGTTTCATTGCCAGACCATGTGTAGCTGACTGCACCTACTTCACAAGGCTTTCATGAACCAAGTTTCACATCGACTTACACGTAGGGTCAGTCCTCTTCACACTCTCGCTCTGATCCTTACCCTATACACGGCCCGCTTGAAGTTGGGGCCAATGTCGTAGATCTGACCAATACGCGGGGCTGGACTTCGCTGGAGACCACAATTTGTAGGTGGGGGGTAACGGGCGGTGAATTGAGAGGCGGGTATAGGATCGTTGCTGAAGGATGGAGGTCAATAGGTGAGCCTCCTTTATGTGGAAGCCATCGTAGTTCCTGCAAGGCGGGTTTAGTGCCAACGATGACCACATTGATACACAGTGGGTTTAACAAGGAGTGAAGGAGGGATACCAGCTTCAGCTATGTCCACACTTATAAGATCACGTTGAATGATGCTTCAACCATACATATACGTAGGATGTATATAGATATATATGTTCAGAGTCCCAAGATCCCATTCATCCTTGAGTCGAGATAGAGGCCCCAACAACCACCTCTCCTTCAACCCAGCGGACCTCCAACTGCACCCATCCATTGTTATCATACACCACCTTGGTCCTCAGAGTCCCCATGCAGTAGATGATACCTCACTCCAAGCATCACCAGCTGCAGACCATACACCCAATCTTCTCCCATTCATGACAGGCACTATATTATTACGTCGTGATTACATCCAAGCCGCGTCCCTCCCATAAACGCCAAACGCAAGAGCTTCATCATCCTTCGCCCTGTCAAAACTCTCCCGTTCCCATCATCACACGCCATGCAGAAAATGCCAGTCGCACCAGGGTCCCCTCATCGACACCTGGCTCCCCTCAACAGCCTCTCACCCCCAATCAGATTAGAATTCCCTGCTATACCACCTCTCAAAGTATCCAGAATTCCCAAGTTCCCCCCCTTTTTTAGTCTAAAAGCGGTATTTCCAACAAGACAAGGAGAGTAATGGGGGACAAGAAGTTGCGCCAGAAATGACAACTCCTGGAATCCAACCCTACACAAAAGCTCCCCCAGATGCAGTGATGCAGTGTATGAAAAGATATAACAGCGTCGTCGTCGAATGAACATGCCTTTGCTGCTGCTGATGCAAGGACGGACAGGAAAGAAAGAAAATGTAGGCCGATATGTGTCGTAAAGCCCGGCTTCCCAAGAATCAGAGTTGTTTTTGTTGTGAATTAGTCGTTTCCGCCATATCATGCATGGCCACGCCCCCTTTGAGCGGGCTCGGTTCCGTCCGGCTTCCCTCCCTCTACATCACCACACAGTCCTTGTCGTCCTTGTTGTTTTTCTGTATCTTGCCATTCCGTGGTGGAACAACATCCATCGGGGTTCCCTGGCCGCTTACAGCTGCCTGGATAATCGCCAGTCGCTGTCTGGCTCGCTCGTCTCCGGCATCAGCAGCCTTGACGTACCAAACGTTGGCTTCCAGGGCGTCGCGTCGACATCCAATGCCCATCTCGGTAAAGTATCCAACAGCGTATTGAGCCTTGACGTAGCCTAGGACCTTGTTAGTGACTGCAGCAACTCCATCTACGATTTCATGACATACCCAAATCTGCGGATCGACGCGCCCACTCGTAGGCCTCCTCCTCGTCCTTCTCCAAAATCGGAGGAGCACCAACCATGTACCAGGCGCACAATCCCATCATAGCACCAGCATGTCCTCGCTCAGCCGCGCCAGTGTAGAAGTGCACACTGAGTGCAGGATCGCGAGGGCAGTTGAGCAAACCGTGCTCATAGGCATCACCGAGACGGAAGTTGGCCTCGGGATGCCCCAGATCCGCAGCCTGTGTGAAGAGCTCCGCAGCGTGATTATCGTCCTTGAAGATATCTGCACCATAGCCGTTCTCGTACAAGCAACCGAGTTGATAGGGCGCCGAATTGTACTGCATGTCCGCAGCCTCACTGGCAAGCTTCATCCACTTGATACCCTCTCGATATCTCTTCTCTCCGAGGTCGCCGGATAGACAGGCCTTCCCCAGTCGTGTCATGGCACCAGGGTGACGCTTCGAAGCAGCCGAGCGTAAGAACTGCACAGCCTTGGCTGGATCTTTGCGGCAGCCCCAGCCAAACTCGTAACACAGCGCTGTTCGATATCCAGATTCGGCATGGCCGTGCTTCGCAGCCAGGACGAAGAGAGGGAAAGCTGAGTTGTAATCCTCCTTGCCCTTGTTGAAGAGTCCAGAGGCATAGCCGTCAGCCAGATAATACTGAGCAAAAGGATAACCAGCACTGGACAGGCGCTGGAGGATCTGCCGAGCCTCGCGAACCAGCTCATAAGGGGTTGAGACCGAGCCTTCGGCAGTCGGGCTATCGCGGCCCTTTTGCGGTTTCGGGCTGTTTTTGCGCATCTTGGGATCCGAGACATCCAGGCCTTGCTCCTGAGCGGTGGAGATCAGGAAGACGGCAAACGAGTATTGGATGGACAGGTCGTTGGTCTTTTTGACATTGGCACGGTACATGTCTAGAGTCTTTTGTGTGCTCAGGAGAGAGGCGTTGTTGCCAATGACTGTTCGGAGGTTCGAGTTGTCAGGAGTCAGGGGCGCCGGGCCTTGCTGGGGATATGGCGCATTGAGCAGCTCTGCATACGTTGACAGCCTTACATCAGGGGATTTACGTGCCTGCGAGCCACCCGGCATCAAACCAGGGGACCGGCCGCGACCGTCCGAGTAGATGGAGTAGGATGATTGCGGTCGAGGCATCGAAGTCCTCCTCAGGTTACTCGAACTTGGGGTCAAGTGGCGTCCAAGGTTGGAAGCACTCTCAGCCAGATCGGGAGTGGAATAGCTCCTCGACTCCTCATTGGGAACGCTCGATACACGCGGCGGAAAATCCTTCTGGTGGTGGTACTGAAACTGGGGGACAGACTGGTTCCCAGGCAGATTTCCTTCAATGATGGAGCTTTCTGGAGAGTCACCTATTGTTCGGGCTTCGGCATTCTCGTTGATGCCTGACAGGGAACTTGCACTCGTTGTTGCAGACGACTCGATCGAAGTTTGCTGCGGGTTTGTGCTTGCTGTCTCATCAGACTCGCGGCTGTTGCGGAACTGGTCTTGGTTGCGCACTCTGTCCGCAGGACTTATCTTGTTGTGCTCGTAACGCTCATGACTCGCCGTGTAAGTGGGAGACAGGTTCGACACGGCATTGGGACTCCTGGTTGGGCTAGACACGGCGGGTTGAGACTGGCGAGCAAAGGATGTATCAAGTGGCAGGGCCGGAGTCCTGTCGGCTCGTGGGGTTCCCTGAGCACCATCGTAGAAGTCCTGGGGGTCCTCCAACTCGGTCCTGAAGCCATGGGGCGGAGGTGGAGGAGCGGCATCTGGGGGAGAGGGGAGGGGATGGCGGGTGCGGTCGGCCAGCTCTAGCCGCGAGGCCTGTCGCTGAGCATGTTCGATGTCAGCGTTCGAGGGCTGTGCCCAGTTCTCGTCTTGAAAATTAACACGAACGGGGGAGACTGGGGCCTGGCGCAGTTGGGGGCCGTTGGCGAGGTTGAGATTTGGGACGCGAACGGGGCTTCGGGGTGCGTCGTCGCTTTGCCTCGAGTCCTGGTAGTTGGAAGTGGGCGACGCTGCAGTTGGGGGCGGTGAGGTGGTGACTGCAGCCATGGTTGCGTGTGAGAGTGAGGCTTTGGCAGTGCCAGGGCAGCCAAGCGTGAGGGTGAGAGCTTTTCGTCAAAACGAGTATCGAGGTGAAGGGGGTGGTTCGACAGCCTTGCGACGAAGCAGCGCTTGACGATGGTGGAGCACCCAGAATTACGGCGTCGAGACGGGGCGGGTGTTATTGCAGTGTCAACGGTCGTCGAAGCATCAGTCGCAGGGGGTCCAAGGCGCAAAGATTCGTGTCGGCGACGGACAGCAAAAGAGCAAAGACAAGAGCGAGCGTGGAGGAGAGGGTGGCCAGTGACACTTTAGTAGCCTAACAGCGATGGATGCTGGTGGAGGATATTTGGGTGGTTTGTCGGGGCCGGGCACCCGAAACGCGGCGACACAGCGGGGACAAGGGGGCGGGAGCTGCCTTTGGGAGGATGGATGGAGATGGGTATGAACGAGCGACAGGGGGTGGTTGAAGACGGGAGAAAACGACTGGACTGAACGGGAGGCTGAAATAAGGGTTGCCGCGTGGAGACGGAATGGGATACTCGATAGAAGAGTTTCTCTTGGTGTGTGAAGGAGGAGAGAAGAGAGGCAAGACAAGCCTAGAGTCGGACGAGAGTAAAAAAAAAAAAAATTCCAACTAATGGATGGGCTTGGGTCGAGGTGTGGTTGGGTGACGGCCGACGTCTTTTTTTGGGCGCTGCACTGTACCGTATCGAGGCCGTGGTGGTGGTGATGATGGCTCAGGACGGGATGGAGCCCACTGAAAGAATGGACGAGAGGGGACCTGGGGCCACCCGCTGCACGCCCGGTTCAGCGGTTATAGGTACCCAGGCTGTTATTGAGCCGTTCGTTTCTCAAAGACCCAATAAGCCGCCGTGGGATGCGGTTACTTTACCGTTGCAGACGTTCAGGCGCCAGACGGTGCAGGACGATGGACATGATTTAGTGGGGTTTGCTACTGGGCTTGCACCGCCATGACTCCAGCTCCGTCAACTAATGGAAGCTTTAAATCTCCGCAAGAAGCTACGGATACCTACGGTGCAATTCCATCATCGCCGACCCATGGACGGTCTGTGACAGGATACCAAGTTATTACTGGCAGTTCGATAGATATCCCTCACCGCGTCCAATCGTTCAATTGACGACACTCAGGGGGGCCCTCATGTCCATCACCAGGAACCTGCCTGCCTCCTCAGGTTCCTCCTACCTGGACCTGGAGCTGAACTCGCGAAATGGAAGGAGCAGGCAGGGATCCTGCAAAGTCACCGCCCCAACCCCACGAGGCAGATTCTCCTTGCAATGGACCCCAATGCCACCAACAGTCATGATCCTGGTCCTTCGCCATCATTCACTTCGGCTGCGAGTCTGTGCTCATTGAGAGTATATTCTCGCCCTCTTCTCAGCATTACAATGACAGGTATCTACAAAGCGAACCCGAGCCCTTCTACAAGTCAAAGAGGGCAGGCGACATGCGCATATGTGCCCACCCCCCTTTTTCCCTTCGGCATACGCGTCGAAACAGCAACCACCAGACAAGGGGCGGTAGAATAACAGAGGGCTCGGCATGACGAAATCTTGGTGCGGGAATGGCGCTGTCAATACTGGTCCGCTTATTTCTCCAGAAGCTCAAAGGAGAGGCGGAGAGGAAACGGCACTGAAACGACGACAACCACTGCGGCACACAACGTGCGAGCTTGTTCAGGCTGGAGAGGCGGCCAAACTCTTCTTGATGGTACGTTGCCCCCGTCATAGCCTGCTGGGATTAGCGCATTAGGCCAAGGGTCCAGGCCTAGTCCAGGCCACTGGGACGCTCTGCAAGAAACTGGCTGAGTTGCTTTCTGGGCTGCGCTAGTGCTTGTCCTGACCGCCAGGGCCTTCCATGAGGCCCGTCAGAGTTGACGACATCTTGCCCGCTCGCCATTCAGCATGGCGCCAAGCCCTCGATGTTTCATTTGCTTCAGACAGCCGCCATCACTTCAGCGCTTTGAGGAACCAGGCGTCCAGTCATTGCCCTCGAGTACCAATACACTGAGCCCCTATCAACGAAGCATGTGTCAACTCTAGCCGGGAAGCTCCGCATGTCTTTTGTCCATCAGCGGCAGATGTGGGATTAGAGAGATCAGCTAAGACCATACAACACAGCAACAGGCACGTTACACCACCAATGCATCACATCAGTCATCGTGATCGTCGACAAACTCCGACGATACAAGGGCCAGCTCCCTTCCATCTAGCGTTAGATCTCTCGACAACTCTCGCTTGTTGACGATCCCCAAAGCCTGTTTGACTACAAGTGTTACCCGTGCTGAATGGGACACCGCCAACTTTCATTCAGGCTTCTGATCAAGATGCAAGTCCATGCATGAAAAAGAGCAGATCCCTTGCCGAGCAGGGCTGAGCAACCTCCATGCCGTGGTCATTGTCGTAACCACAAACAACCTTCGGCTTCCCGGCCTCAGATCTAATAAATCGACAGCAGGCTACGCATGGGGCCAACCCCAAGTGGACTTGGCGCATCCAACTCTCGCCCGCATAATAAGACAGAATTGCTCGGGGGTTTCCATAATTGGCGTCGTTCGTCGGCTTCCTCGGCGGGTCGCATCTCATCTCGTCTGATGAGCCCGCGCCTCTTTGATGACCATACCGACGGAGTACCTGTCTGCTCACTTTATTGGGGGCCCCGCATTGTGTTGCTGGCGTCCAGCCGTGCTAATTAACAGTCACCATAGGTGGGCATCTCTTTTGACCCAGGACAAAAAGCAATAACGCCATCCAGGTGTGCATACGTGTGTGCTGGCGTTGCTTCCATTCTCTTTCAGCGTCCATATCGGACTCTTCGGCTCGCTTTCAAGCAGCCATCCTCGTATTACACAACCTAATGGCAAACTACAGAATCTGGAGTGCCTGTCGTCAACCACTCTTCTTTTAGCTCTAAAGACCCTGCATCTCTTAGCGAGCTCGCGCGTTCATCCTTGTAGTTGCTACGCGCCGTTGGCCGCTCGTCGGCTCTGGCGCCAAGTAACAATTTGAAACTGCCCCTCCAGGCCAGAGTGTTGAATTCGTACTCTGGAGGAAGTACTTGGTTAGCACTTGGTTAGAGTTGTCTTCATCCGGGAGCTTTTGATGTTCATCTTGTCAAGCCACCTGGACGGTAGCCTTTACACGTCACAGTCCCTGCCACGCCACAAACCCCATGAAGTATCAATTGTTTCGGCTGAGGATATTTTCAGCCTTGGGCTACCGAGTACATTAGCTCGGCTGGCCAGGGTTCCGAATGGTCAACCCTTCCCTCAGCTGAATTGGGGAAGGCTGCTCGGAGAGTTAACGGATTCCGAGTGTCCCTGTTGGGGCTCCAAGGCTCTGCGCTCACTTGCTCCGCTACGAGGGAGATTCCTTAATGACGGTTGACCCTAGGCAAGGCTGGCAGGGCGGCTATATTGATTTGGCCCAGTGGTCCCTCTCTGCTAATATGGGCTAGTGGAGCACACAACGCTGGGCGAGGGGGAGAAGAAGAATGGTCAAAGAAGCAACCAGTCGACTCTCTGATGCGACAGATGACGGAACTTCTAGCGCGAGTGGTTTCGCTCATGGCGGGCCGTCGACCGATCGGCCCCGCTGTTCATGACCAGGCTCCGGACTCTACTCCGGCGCCTCGATCGTCTCCACACCGGACTAACCGCTGCCCCAACTGGTAATGGCGTTTCTACCGTGTTGAATCAGGGGCATCTGCCGTCCTGTTTTGTTTGATTCTCGCCTTGCGCCGTCTTGGTTGATCCCAGGTTTGTATCACACTTGCACTAGAAAGTTGCCATGAGGTTTTAACTGTATTCTATCAGCCTGTGTCATCCCATCATATGTGGTCCCACTCTTGCTAGGATCATGCACTCTGAACACTGGGGAACCCCGCGGGATTCAAAGGTCTGACAGCGTCTGTTAACTAAGCTTTCGAGGTGGGCAGTCGCAGTGACCATATTGAGGCTGTGTGGGTGCTTGTTTGGCTGGCGTCACCGCCAATTTCTGACGTGTTGTTCTAGCTGGCGATCCCGCTCGTATCTGTCTCGGTTGGAGTTGCGAGACGATGCTCTTTGGTATGGCGGTGTCTTGCAGGTGCCCGTTATCCCTTTTATTATCTCTGACGGCGTCTTTATGTATTGCATATCCTCGCCGCGTGTAACCCATATTTGCTATAATTGGGTGAAAGTATAGACACAGGGTTCGGACTCTCATCAGGTGTTACTATCGTGTCTTCCGTTCAGTCCGATGGCTCAAGTACTCCCTTCAGAGTACCACCAACTCGCGGTCTGTCACCCCACCGAAAATCCCCGGACGTGTGGCACCTACAGTAATTGCACCGGCGGCTCGGACCTCCTCAATCTTGTCTCATCGCCAACCATGTGTACCTAGGTGTTGCAAATGATATATCAAACCCGAGCTACCCTGGACCACGATGTCACATCTTCCTGCCTTTTCTCTCTCCCTCTGTTTGTCATACCACTATAATGAAGTGGCTCATCCGGAGGTATGATAGTCTGTTCGTTGTTGATGAATAGACGGTCGGTCCTGGGGCAGGCCAGACAATTCGCAGAAGGCATCATTCGTCACTGTGGCCCTGTAACCCGCGGATCCTATTCAGATACTTTAATCTGAACTGCCTGTGAACAGTTCCCTACGCACAATAGCTTATCTGATTGCAAGGACAAGGTGGACTGGTTGCAGCCGCCATCTACCCTGACACAACGATGGTGGCATCATCGAGGTGTACTGGACTGGGTTGGTGTCTCGTACCTTTGACATGACATTGGCGGGTATGCGATTGGGCGGCCCTGCAAGAGACAGGTGAGAGTACAGAATTCAAGATCAACCCCTGGGCACACGCTGGGAGAAGCTGGCCACAAGATCAACGAAAACCAAGAGTCAATCGGCATCTCCGTGGATAAGATTGAAGGCCGGCCCCATCCCACCGCCTGAAGTATCCCTGGCCATCTCGAACCATGGTCTCGCGTGTAAATGAGAAGGGTTTACCGGCCGAGAACTGAGTACGTCATGAACAGAAAGACAACAGGCTCAGGCCCCAACACCGCTCAGTTCGAACATGGCTGGAGAGAGGCATCAGGGCAGCTGGAATGCAACGACACATGGAGATGAAAAAGTATCAACATGGGTTATCATCGTCCCTTGGTTGGTGGCCCTGGCTCACTTTGTCTGGTTAACCAGGGGAGAGTGGAGCAGCTAGGAGGGAATGGAGTCGACAAGCGAGATGGGAGCAGCAGGTTTACCCCTGTCCTCTGCACGACGACCTGTTCCTGCGGATGATGAGAAGCAGTTCGCATTCATGGCCAGGACAGATTTTGGCAGATGGCAATCAGTCATGAACATGTTGACCTCGTCAGGACTGGAAGCAAACTTGGCTGGACAAGCACGCACTACCGGTTTCCATCACACATCAACAAGACCAGACGTTGACGGTGGCGCGCTGAAAATAGCACTCGCTCCCGTCCGGATGAAAAGAGATGAAAAGGTACTGCACGAGTACTGGGCACAGCGATCTAATGATTCCAAAACCAATGAGGGCTTCCTCTTTTCAGAAAAGCCTGTCGCCATTGACCGCGTCTAGCCCCTTTGGTAGGGTATCCGGGGGGCAAACGACATGAGGGCGACTTGGATGGTACGAGCTCATGCACAAATTCCTTGGAATTTGATTGAGCTGCCGGGGCAACCGCATGCCACGCACCCACCCAAAAGATGCTGTAGCCCCTCGCTCCAGGCGAATTTCCAGGTCTTGTGCTTCCTCCGGTGCTGGACGGGGTTACAGACTCGGGCTATTTCCAGTTAGCGTCGTGATTTTTCGCTCTGCGGCCACGGGGAGGGCATCTCCTGATTGGTGCTTTGCATGCTCCATGCTCCCCCTTCAAGGATAACGGCCGCTGCTGGCCGTGCCTTCCTTCTGTGGAGGGTGCGAAAACATCCCAGGCCGTTGGTTGACTATTCCAAAGGTGGACATGCATCCCTTCTGTAGGAAGGACCCATTGATTGCTTGATTGATCTCTCCTCCCACTCTTTCTCGTCCACCACCTCCCGGACAACCTCGTCGCTGTCGTTGTCCGTCGTCCTTCGCTCTCGGACGCCCGGTCCTTGTTTGCTCCAACAATCTATTGTCCTTTTTCCTCACACTCGCTCCTACTCTCGCTCATAGTCTTGATATCATCGCTCGGCCTTTACGACGCAAGCCAAGGGCTCTCTTACTCGTCCATCCCCTGCCTGCTCCTGCTCCACGGCCGCAGCCGAAACCGAAAATCCACGTCGTCCCCGTCGCTCGCTCGCTCGCTCGCAAGCAACGCACAACCCGGGCAGCTCCACGCCCCATTGTCCATCACTCATCTACTCCAAACGACGGCGCCCTGTCTCCCTCACTCAGTGTGGGCATTATACCCATAATCTGCCATTTCGATTCGATGCTCTCTCTTCTCCACGTTGAGTCCTGACGACAAAGTCGACCTCCTCGACGCTTGGGTGCTGTCGTGTCTGGTGCCCGTCTCCCGAGAAACCTTCCCACTATTCCATCTCCCGGTGCAGGGATCTTCCCAACTCAAACTCAATCCTGTACTGAGGCTGCCGCAACAACCATAACAAATCTTCCCGTGAGTAGCAGATAGTCTTCCTTTATTCCGTCCCTTCTTTGTTTTGGTCTTGTACTGCTGCCGAGATCGTCGACTTGCTGTCTCTTGGCGTCTTCATCTGGCGGCTGTTTGTCTTGTTCCATTTCCCCTTTACTGCGTCGATCGAAATCAACCTTCCTCCCTGATATCGTCTGCCTCGTTTCCCCTCACCGACACAAGGGCAGAGTCTCCCTGCGCCCAGCGCCCAGTCTCGTTACGTCTCTCGCCGCATGATTTTTGAGAATTCACCCGTTCTAACACCTTCCTCGCAGGGCCATGTCTCTCCCCGAACGGCCGGGCGCGAGTCCCGCATACGATCAGCGCAATGTCTACCGAAACTCGCCCTCGCGACGATCGCGTCCAGTCGACATTGAAACCGGTGGCTATCATCCCGTAGGAGATACAAATCAACACCAACGTGGGAGATCTGCTTCTTCTTTCGCTGATTCCATCGGTCCTAATTCAAATACAGAGAGTATGCCTCTGTCGCCATCGAGCCCCGAGGCCCGTGCCTCGAGGAACAACGAGCCCGTATCTCGCAAGAGGAGCTTGATTCGACCCGAGAGAAACAGGATTGATAGGGACCACCGAAATTACCACTACCACAAGCATGCTGCGCATATGAACGTTCTCCCATCGTCGACAGGAAATGACCCCATCTACGAGGACCTCGAGGCGTCGACCGACCGGTCCGGCTCGAATCTCAACGAGGACGCATCGGATAACTCTCCTCGACAGAGACGACATGCGAGCGGCGAACACGAGAAGAGCGCCGCCGCCTCTTCCCGCCCTGCTCCAAGCCGCTCGAAATCGGGAAAGATCCAGAAGAAGTCGAAGTCGAAGTCGAAGTCGAAGCGTAATTCCAGACAACAAACCAAGCGGGTGGAGGAGCAGCTTCGACCTCCTACATTTTGGAACGTCTACTGCGCCATTGTGACCTTCTGGGCTCCCGGCTTCATTATGAAGTGCTGCGGTATGCCAACAAGGGCGCAGCAGAGGGCCTGGCGAGAGAAGATGGGCCTCATCAGTGTCATCTTGTGCATCATGGCCATTGTCGGTTTTCTCACCTTTGGTTTCACGGCGACTGTCTGCGGCGCTCCCGCGGAGCGGTTACGCGTTAACAAGGTTGATAGTGGTAACATGATCTTCCACGGCGTTGCCTATGATCTGTCCAAGTCCCACCACCCTGCTGCTCAAGGCATGCCTCTTCGAAGTGACGGATTGGGCCCCAACGTTCTTTACGATTTGCCCGAGAAGCACGGTGGACAGGATGGTAGTTTTCTGTTCCAGAACGTCAATGGCAAGTGCAAGGGCTTGATCACACTCGCAGATGGTTCGGATGTCCCGACCAACGACGACGGCGACCTGGCTTGGTATTTCCCCTGCACTACGTTTAACCAGGATGGCTCGTCCAAGCCCAACCTTACCATTCCGTACTATCTTGGTTACGGTTGCCATACGACGCTCAAATCGCGAGATCTTTTCTACCTCGACTTGAGCGGCTCTGCGGACGTCTACTTTAGCTGGGACGATATCAAGAACAGCTCGCGCAACCTGATGGTTTACTCTGGAAACGTCCTGGATCTGGACCTCCTCAATTGGTTCAACAAGAGCCAGGTGGTGATCCCTGAACGCTTCGAGCAGCTGCGAGACAAGGATTCCGAGATCAACAAGCTTGTTCGGGGTCGCGACGTAACCCGAATGTTCCAGTCGTCAACTGACAAGAAGTATGCGCAGTGTTTCGAGGAGATTATCAAGGTTGGATCGGTCGATACCGAGACGATTGGCTGCATTGCTTCCAAGATTGTCCTCTACTGCGCCTTGGTCCTCATTCTCTCAGTCGTCGGTGTCCGCTTCTTGCTGGCCATCATCTTCCAGTGGTTCATCTGCCGCAAGTACGCACCAGCCAAGACATCGCAGAGCTCCGATCGCCGAAAGCGAAACCGCCAGATTGAAGACTGGTCCGAGGATATTTACCGTGCACCTGCGAGATTGCCTGGTGATATTGGAAGCACTGTGGTCGGATCTGACCGAACCACCAAGCGCGGATCATTCCTCCCAACCACATCTCGATTCTCAACTGTCGGCGGCCCCGACGTAAGGCTCGCTAACCAGCGACGCATTCCCACAACAATGGCCAGCCAGGCTGCTTCGAGCCAACTACTCGCACCTGGATCCATTTTCAAGCAGGGCAATGACAGCCGCGCCAGTTTCCTCCGATCAGACCCGTACTCCAGCAGCTCCAACCCTACCGAAGGCCCCGGACCCGCGGGCTTCATTCACGATGCCGTTGTTCCTCAGCCCCCTTCGGATTGGATGCCCTTTGGTTTCCCCTTGGCTCACACCATGTGCCTGGTCACGGCTTACTCTGAAGGAGAGGAGGGTATTCGAACTACTCTAGACTCGATCGCGACAACCGACTACCCCAACAGTCACAAGGTTATTGTTGTTATTTGCGACGGTATCATCAAGGGCAAGGGCGAAGCTGTTTCGACTCCTGACGTCTGCCTGGGCATGCTCAAGGACCACTCTACGCCTCCCGACATGGTTGAGCCATTCTCTTATGTGGCAGTTGCTAGCGGAGCCAAGCGACACAACATGGCCAAGGCCTACTGCGGTTTCTACGACTATGGCAAGAACTCTAGAATTCCTGTCGACCGACAGCAGCGCGTGCCCATGATGGTGCTTGTCAAGTGTGGAACTCCGGATGAAGCTGGTAACTCGAAGCCTGGCAACCGAGGAAAGCGAGACAGCCAGATCATTCTCATGTCTTTCCTTCAGAAGGTCATGTTTGATGAGCGAATGACGGAACTCGAGTATGAAATGTTCAACGGCCTCTGGAAGGTGACTGGTATCTCGCCGGACTACTATGAGATTATTCTGATGGTAGACGCCGATACCAAGGTGTTCCCTGACAGTCTGACGCACATGATCTCTGCTATGGTCAAAGATCCTGAAATCATGGGTCTCTGCGGCGAAACCAAGATTGCCAACAAGCGTGACAGCTGGGTGACGGCGATCCAGGTGTTTGAGTACTTTGTCTCACATCATCTGGCCAAATCTTTCGAGTCCGTCTTTGGTGGTGTCACCTGTTTGCCCGGCTGTTTCTGCATGTACCGCATCAAGGCCCCCAAGGGTGGTCACAACTATTGGGTCCCTATTCTGGCCAACCCCGACATTGTCGAGCACTACTCGGAGAACGTGGTCGAGACTCTTCACGAGAAGAACTTGTACCTCCTGGGAGAAGATCGTTTCTTGACAACCCTGATGCTGCGGACGTTCCCCAAGCGAAAACAAGTCTTTATCCCCCAGGCTGTGTGCAAGACGACTGTGCCCGATAAGTTTATGGTTCTCCTGTCTCAGCGACGTCGCTGGATCAACTCGACAATCCACAACCTCATGGAACTCATTCTGGTCCGTGATCTGTGCGGCACCTTCTGTTTCTCGATGCAGTTCATCATCTTTGTCGAGCTTGTCGGTACCCTGGTTCTGCCTGCTGCCATTGCGTTTACCTTTTATGTTGGTAAGTGAATTCAATGCTTGTTGTGTTAGGGCATAAGCTAACCACGTCGCAGTTATTACTTCGATCATCAATTCGCCTCCTCAGATCATTCCCCTGGTTCTGCTGGCTCTCATTCTCGGTCTGCCGGGTCTCCTTGTTGTCGTCACGGCCCACTCGTGGTCGTACATTGTCTGGATGCTCATCTACCTCCTCGCCCTACCAATTTGGAACTTTGTCCTGCCTAGCTACGCCTTCTGGAAGTTTGACGACTTCTCATGGGGTGACACTCGAAAGACGGCAGGAGAAAAGACCAAGAAGGCGGGTCTCGAATACGAGGGCGAGTTTGACAGCAGTAAGATCACGATGAAGCGGTGGGCTGAGTTCGAGCGCGACAAGCGATCCAAGAGCGGCTACTGGGGTTCCCGTGAGAACGTGGTAGGCGGCGGAGGCAGCTGGACCAGCCCTCCAGGCCACCACCAGTACAGTGAGGATTACTACTCTGATGCTTGAATGTTTGGCGCCACGGAGAAGGAATGGGTCAAGGCTACGGTGATTCAAAAGGAAGGGAGTTTATTCGAATAACCTGGGAATGCACACGCAACGCAAACGCACAAAGAGACGCATATGTAATACGGGGTAGCTTTTTTGAGGCGGGCTGTTCTGCTTATTGTTTTTTGAGGTGTCCCTTTAGAGGCACCGGACCAGTGGACAAAGGTCGCCTTCTTGTATAGAGTCAGTTGGACATGGCGACGGTATGGCGTTCGTTGTTCCAGCTGCTGCTTCTTGTAAATAGTGTAATTGGACTGTTCTGAATGACGATACCACATTTATTATGACTGCCTTGATGTTTCTGTTATGAACATGTCAGCTGTACACACCAGTATGTCCTCCAGCGAGTTGATCGTCAAAAGAAAAATAGGGGTTCCGTGAGGAGGGCAAAAAGAAAGGTCTCGGAGGGAGTCGAACCCTCGCTGGCGGAATCAGAATCCGCAGTCATAGCCGTTAGACCACGAAACCACGTGACTAGCTTGACGAGGAGTCATGGATTTTCGACTATGGTCTCTGTGACAACATGCAGGAGAATAACCCTGGCTCGAAGATGTAAATATCGAGCTGGCGCACTACCAACGAAGAAGTCGACTTGTTATAACTAAATACTAGCTTGGCCTCGGGCGTGTTTGTTGCTAAGGAACGGAGTCCACCATTTCGAGAGAACGTCCTCTAGCTTGTGGGCTCTTCAAACTGACGGGCATGTTAATAGCAGACAGACTCTTCTTGTTGTGCACCGAGTTCTCCGGTCAACAACAACAACTGCCATGCCACACGCACAAGCTTCACTTCCGTCAAAGATGAAAGATACTCTCAACTGCTGGATCCCTTCTAGGATGAGAAAATGACAACCTACTACCAAGTGCGATACCCACACAGACATCTAGTTAGGCCCGTAGGCATTGTAAGCATAGTCAAAGTCCAGAATCAAAAGCTCGTGCCTATCATTACCCTCGTACCGAGGTGCCTAGGACTCTAAAGCTAAAGCGACATTGAAAGCTCAAACACCGTCTCGCCCTATCTGCTCCGAATACGCCATACAACATGTACCGGCAACGCCAACAAGTACTGTACTGTAGCAGCAACCAAACCCGCCTTTGTATACTCCCTACATGCAAATGCATTATTCTTCGTCATGGCTTGCGTCAAAAAGAAACACACAAACGCCAGCCCTCTCCTCTCCCCTGAATGAGTCTCACTTCTTGGAAGGATCAACGTCCTCGCCCAACTCCCAAGGCTTTCGGGCGTCAACATAGGTCGATATCCGCTGGTCGCCCCATCGAGCCCCCACTGTAACCCATACGTGCTTCTGCGGCACGTGAGAGCTGATGTTCTCACGATAGCCGCCCCATCGGAGACGAGACTCCCGGCTCATCTGGCTGTTGCCAAGGCCGCCATTTGTCACCCATTCCTTGACAACGTCTTTGATAAAGACGATCTTTCGTCGGAAATCGTTGGCAGCGGGGATGCCCTGCAGATCAGGGGCGATCTCGGGCCGCCTCCGCGTGGTAGTCGTCCGTCCAGATCGAGGAGCAGTCGGCTTGGCTTGGAAGTTCAACAATGTCTGGAGGGGATACGACAGCATGGCTCGGTCGTCAAGTGCTGCTGCGCCAATGGTGCCGGTCTTGGCAAGTCTCTCTGCAGCATCCTGGGGGAGATGCCAGAAATGGCACCAGGTGCCAGTGGCGTCGATCACAATCTTGGTGTGGTCCGGGAAGTTGAACTGGACATGTTAGCATATTGCTGAGCTTCGTTCAGGGCAATGGGATCACTTACTTGGAGGTGGCCGTCGCAGAAGACCCAGCACCCAACGTCTCCGAATCGTTGGTAGAATGTCACCAGCTCGGCCATTGTGCCCTTCTGGCCTGGAGATATGGCACCCACTGGGTCGGTCTCTTCAGCCGGCACAAAATCGTCCCGTCCATAAGCGATCATGTAGTTGGCAAACTTCTTCCAAAGAATGATCCTCTCACGCTTCCGGTGTTGGAAGATGTCCTTACCCGGCTGCATCTTGCCAGGCGTTCCATCTTCATTCACAGCCACGCGGAATTGCTCGGGAGAAACAATCACCTCCGACAGGCCAATCTCTCCGTTGTTCTCAAAGAACTTGATGGGTTCAGTCATCGGGAGAGGCTGGCTTCTGTCCTCGTATGTTTCGTCTTCCCTGCGCAGAATATGTCTCTCTGCACCGCGAATAAAAACACCAGCTGGGGGGAGCAGCGCAGCCTTGCCATTTTCTGTCGTGGGGATATCTCGAAGAATGCATCCGACGCTACCATCGTTCAAGATGTAGCCTAGACCAAACTTGTTGGTGTAGTCAACCCACTTGACAACCACATGAGGATGGGGCGGTGCGACCATCTTTGATGAGATGATTGCCATGGTTCTCGAGTTGAGGGCCCGTTCTAGCTCTGTCTGAAGGCGGTGTAGTCGATCCAGAATCAGGTCAGGTCTTGTGCCTGAGATTTGGTCTTGCCGCTCAGAAGAGCTGAACAAAGTTGCTGGTCGCATAGATTCTGTATAGTCTCGCTTTGGCGGCGCGGCCGGGGCAGGGGGTGTAGCTGATCGACGCTCAAGCGCTGGTCTTTCAGACGTCTGGGGCTCTGCAGATCGACGAGAGGTTGTGCCAGCTGGGGGCAGGGCTGTCCTGCTCGAGCTTCGAAGGCTCTTGCTGGCCGACTCCATGGCTTCCCTCGAAGCATTCTCTCGCGATCCCTCCCTCCTTGGCCTCGCTCGCACGCTCTGCGAGGCAGACAGTGTGGGTTCGGGGGTGGGCCGTTGCTTTGGTACCATAGAGCTGGCCGGCCTGTGCTGCGACCTTTGCTGTGCGGCAAAGCTCTGTGGTGGCTGACGAAGGAGTGCCGATGCGCTGGTCTTTCCGCTGCCCGACAGTGGATCCTCGGTCGAAACGCTTGCCTGCGAGGATACGTGCGAAGACACGGACATGGCAAGCCGAGACTTTCTAAGCTGCTGCTCCCTCACCCATTCCTCGAACGGTCTATACAAGATTCCCTCCTCGAGCGGAATCAATGGGGTAAGACCAGCCTTCTCCTCTGCAGCCATCTCCTTCCAGATCTGAGAGTAGACAACCTTATCCGGTCCGTAGGGGCCTATGCCGCACTCTAGGCACATGTCCTTGAAGTTTCTCAGCGACTGTGCTTGCAGAGAGCTGCTCATCCGCGTGGCATAGAATTCTTGTCGGTCTGGTGGGAGCTCCCTTAGCCGTGAGCTCATCTCCGCTTCTGTAGGCATGTAGCCAGATGTGAAAAAGGGGTGTTGGATGATGGCATCGGGGTCCGGACGGCGATCCGCATCCTGGAGCATCGTGGCCACCAGGTCCTTAGCTTCTTGGCTGATGAATCTCTGCGAAGTCTCCGCAGCGGGCCATTCGTAGTCCCTCTCCCTGGCTCGGCGGTAGATTTCGTCTGTGGTTGAAGATTGAAACGGCGGCTTGGAGGTGAACATGGCAAACCTGTACTCGTTAGCATTTTTCATTCCGAAGAACCGACTTGTCTCACATGATAATTCCCAAGCTCCAGATGTCGACCATGTGATCATGGCCCTTCTTCCCCTTCTCCAAAATCTCAGGGGCGATGTAGTTTGGTGTTCCACAGAGCGTCGTCCGTCGAATCGTGTGCATATCTCTGCCTGTCACCAGCAATGCCGCGAGACCAAAGTCGCCAATCTTGGCGTTCATCCTTGAGTCGAGGAAGATGTTTCCCATCTTCAAGTCACGGTGGATGATGCCCTTGTTGTGCATGTACTTGATTGCGCCGGCGATCTGGACAGAGTAGAAACGGACTTCAGGTTCCGTGAGGCCTTTCCTCCGCTTCACCATGTCCATTAGCGAACCATTGGGGCACAATTCCAGGACCAGATAAGTGCAGTTTTCCTGCGAAAAGGCTCGTAGGAATTGGACGACGTTCTTGTGCTTCATCTTGGAGTGGATCTGAAGTTCAGTTTGGAACTAATAGCACGTTAGGACCAACCATTACAAATATTCCATCACCGCATACCTTTTGCTCCATCTTGGGAGGCATTGTGCTCTTGACAACCTTGAGGGCAAATTTTTGCCTCGTCACGGCGTGTGTTCCATAGTAGCAAATAGCAAAACCACCCTTGCCAAGCAATTTTCCAACTTGGTAGGTCACGCCATTGGGGTCGTTTGCGCTGGGGGGCTCGATCACTTCCGCTGGCGGTGGGGGTGGGTGCTCCTTGTCCTTGGCTGCCCTGAGCTGAGCTACAGTCTTGGTCTTGATCTCAGTCGTCTTGGGTACTCGTTGGGCGTTGGCGTCCCTAGGCGACAAGGCCTCCAGATCGATGCCGCCTCTGGGCGCAAGCCTGTGGGCCATGGCGAGAGAGCGACTCGATTAACACGTTTCGGAGGTTGAGGGGATCGACAGTGACTCGGTACGGCAAGCGCGATGCCAGCAAATAACGAGATCAACAACCGCCTTGAGGAGCCGCGAAAGTCGATCTAGAACCAAGGGTTAATTGTCATAATCATGTGGCCAGTGGATGCGTTGTTCGTAGCAGGAAAGGTTCGAAGCGATGAATGTCGGTCAGGGACTCGATGAAATTGGACGGGATGGACATACGGAACTCGCGACAACAGCATGCAAGACGAGAGAGGAGAGTCGCCTGTTCGCTAGCAAGAACGCAAAGGCATTAAGCAATGCTGAAGCTGAGATGAATATCGCCAGGACCTGTGTTAGTAGATGCAAGAGAACAAGTTGGCGTGTGGTTCCAGGCAGGAAGAGATGTAGTTGCCGCGACGAGCTAGAACCGCGAAGTTTGTGTACTTTCCCAGCGGGCCGTTGCCGCTGGCAACCACCACGAGGTACCCTCAGTGGGTCTTGTTCGTGGTTACTAGCCAATCATAGTACACCACACACCGCTAATGCTGTTATCCGCCAATCGGATTCCCTCTCGCCTAAGGTTTAGAAGCTCGGTCCCGTAGGTACCCAGCTTCAACAAGCTCAATTGATATGTCCTCGAGTTGATATACTGCGTGGCTATCTTACATCGTAAGTGATGGCTGTCTATGTTTAAGTGAGGGGATGTTATAGTGTACAAGGTTACAGGCCATGGAAGGACGGGCAGGGGTACCTACACCGGCATGACCAGATCCAACCTCCGTTCATGGATGTCCCCAACTCGTTCAAGAGCTCTTCGAGATCAGTGTGACTGTATTTCCCAGCCAACGCATTGTCTTCAATGCTTATGACTCTTGCCTGCCAGAATACGCTTCAATTTGACAGATGCTCGTCATCTCATGGTCATTGTAGGCTTGGGAGCAGCGGCTGTTTTGTCTTTGGATCCTTAAGACCACGCAACGCCTCCTCCAAGCTCTCGAAGCGTTGCCTCTGCTTCTCCTCGGCTTCTTCAAGTTCCCCCTCTCTCTTCTTGAGCTCTTCCAGCTTCTCATCGAGTTCCTCTAACCGCATCTTGTTCGCATCGGGCTTCTGTGACGACTTCCAGGACTCGTAGACGATGAGGCCAACGGCCACCGACAAGATGAATACGTCTCCAATGACATCTGCAAACAGGTCGACCGCCTTATTCTCGGGGAGTGCTCGAAATTTGCGCCGCCAGATATTCTGGAATGGTATCTTCCTCGCGGATGGCTCCGTGCTCTGCTTCAGTTTGAGCTCGTCGTCCCGCTTCTGCTGCTCTTCCGTCTTGACTGTCGGTGCCTCTGCCTTTTCCTTCGCTCGTCGCTCCGCTTCGGGGTTTCGTAGTAGCGCTACCGACATGCGCATATTCAATTGATGTATATGTTGGCCATATCGGGCCGCAAAGGCCCGGAATCGGGGGTGGTCGTGAGCCTGAGCTTTTATTTGATTCTGGCGGGGAGTCAGCGCTGGATCTTGGAGCATGGCCTTGGGAGGGAGGCTCGTACCGCGCCATACTTGGAAACATGCCTCACGAGCAGAGCCGCGAGCTTGAAGAGGGGAAGAGGGACCATGGCCGGAGAGGGCTTTGGATGTCTTGGCTCCAGGGTTGTCAGTTGCTCGAGCACCGAATTTGTTTCGCAGTCGGTGGGGCTTAGTGCCGGAGATGAGTTGCTGTCAATTGAGAGAGCTGTGAGGCGAGTAATGTCTCAATGATGGCGCACAACGAAGGATGTAGCGTCAATCGAGAGATTGGGTCGACCTAGTTCATGGCATTTCTTGGGTGATCGGGCCAACGGTAAGCACGTCGTCACCGGCCATTCTTCAAAGGCGAGCTCAGTGCCGTATCATCCGGCGCCGTGATGTTCCGCGCTGACCTTCCAGGGTGAGCGAGTGAGGGGTACGTACACTCGAGCTTCCAGTTCTCCGATTGGCCCAGTGTTTGAGATTGGGAATTAAACACTTCAGCTTGATCTCATTTAAATAACCATTTAACGATGGAAGTGTTCTATTCTTCTCATCAGTCGTTGGCCGTTGTTATAATTTGGTCTGGATTCCAATTAGGGGGTTGCCCTACCTAGATCACGGCACCTGCCTTTACACGGTGCAGTATCATCTGGCCTTCACCCAAATCCCCACAATGGTTGAGACCAGACATGATATGACATCTTGTTAATCCAACGGTTTTGCGAATTTGTCTTGGCTCTTGAGAGTTAAACTCACCCATGCCTATGTTATCGGGGGCTTAACTCAGGATACATGCTTCAATATTTAGTATTGGATGGTTGGGTATGTAATGTCTGCTTGAGCACCAACATCCAGCTCCTTTGATACCCCAGCTACCCTAGATTGAGAGAGAGATGGCAGGCAGCATTGACTAGGAAACTTTGATGGCAGCTTCTCAGCTGTGACTGCTTCCAGGGAAGTGCTTCTCACAGCCTCGCTCTTTCTCCCTCTGTAAGTCCGGGTCACGCACTCTCCATTGTTCTTTCCAAAATGGGAGCGAGTTACCAAGTTACCGGGCACCTCGAACTCTCGTGTTGGTTCGTCCACCCAACCCTCGATTCTAAAACCCACACCTTGCATCCCTCCTCAAGACTCGACGAATCATGTTCACCTCGTCCCTGCGGAAGCGACAAGAGTGGGCATCCACTGTCCCGTCACTCAGGGCTGGGTCGCACCCCTGGAAAGGTTCGTCTAATGTGATCCACGGCAGGCCATGCAGGAGGACTGATGCTAGATGAGCAGAGGCGACGCTGGATGCTTGTGATATCACATTTCCCATCACCAGCTCGGGTACACCGCCCGCTACTTTCAGAGTCACTCTCCTATCGTTGACAGAACTGCAGACTCACGATGGAAGGGCTCGCGTGGAGAGACTATGGCTGATGAGTGGAGGAAAGCATACCGCCGTGGTGCTTCTGCTATGCGGGGACAATCCAATGGAGACTTTCTCTCGAGTCCAGACCGAGTAGGATCCGTGATTCAACTACGATTTCTCATGATTCTAACACTGGTATGAAGGATGCTCTCGGATTCTGTCCCACCTATCATCCCAATTTCATCAACTCGAGACCTGCGTGGTTGTCTGGATGCACTCAGGCGAGAGTGTACGGTTACCCGAGAACACAGCAATGAGGCCCGACGAGATGCTCTTCGAGAATTGGTGTGCCAATGTATAGATGGAAAGGCGCTATCGAGAGACCAAGCCAACATATTGACCGGAATCACATCCGGATTCAGAGATCTCACGGTCCACGTCACTCACCCAAGCGGTCCAGCTTTCATCAAGGAGTATCTAGGCGATGCGGATGGTGAACGTGTCATTTCCTTTCTGACCAGTGGTCCCTCCCGCGTCAGTAGTTGAGTTGACGGGCGAGATAGGTGTGACATGGGATCATGTAGGGTTGCCATTCCCACTAAGATGGACTGATTCACCGGAGCCAAGACATTGGAATTAGACACACTGATTGTTGGCGGTGACGAGATGAATAGGCTATCGACTGATTTGGACTGACGCTTCTTAGATAACGTCACTTACAGTCGATCATCCGCCCAAAAAGCCGGGTCACCAAAGCCCGGAGCCGGGGACGAAGCTGCGATGTGGGTCCACAGCTCCGGAGCAAGATGGCTGCGAGGTTAATTGCCTGCATGACCAGCCATTCACGACGAGGATAGGCAGCCTCAGCTAGATCGATGGGAAGAAACAAACCCGCCCGAGGCGCCCAGGTTCTGCAAGGACAGGGTCGTGATATCCACCGGGCAACGGTCAACGCGGAGTGACGAGGTTGATGTGGCTGGGTCTGTCACGGGAGGCTGAACCAATGACAACGGGCGTGCAGCCGCCGGACAAGAAACGACGGCCATGCGACGAGCAGAGATGGTGGTCGGCCTCAAGCTCTGGTAATCACACACTATCGAACGACTCAAGACATTTGCTTGCACGATGGGGGAAACCATGCTGTGAAGGATGGGAGCTACTGGCTTGAGCATGACCTGGACGGGCAGCAATCCCAACTCCAAGCCTACCAGCTCGTCGTGTACCTGCCTGAGCGGACGTGTCCTGCCGGCGCCGTGTCAGGTGATGCGTGGCGATGCCGGGCCCGGCCATGTCAGTCCTGAGCGGTAGATGAAGCAGACTGAGCAGCGTGTAAGCGCTGAAAGCAGACTTGGAGTTCTTGTAGAGGGCCTTTAAAGGATGCGCTGTTTCGACAAGCGCCTGGCTTTGGGCGCAGCTGGACCATGTGCTGGCCGTGCTTCCAACACATATATTCATGCCTTCCGCTGGGACCAACACTACATGCAGCCGGCAGCCGATCAGTTTCGTTTCTTCTCTTGGGCTGGGGGATCTGGGCTCGGACAAGCAAAAGGCGAAAGTGCGTCTTTTGGACCTCGACAGAGTTAAAAAAAGAACCACTAAGGTCGACAAGCTAACTAGACAAGGGTGGTGAATGGATGGTCGGAGGTGGATGTGGGCTGGAGGCGGGAGAGGGGACCAGAGGTCAGGGGTCTTGAGCTTTCCCGCTCTCTCTTAACACCGCAACGTCGGTTGTCCCAGCCTCTGCTTCAAGAGGGGCACACGAGACTTGGTGCTGTATGGTGAGGCGTCTCAGAAGCAGGAGGCGACAGAGGACGGGAGAGAGGTGCGAGCCATTTCATGCGAAGAGTTTTTGGCATGCTCTGATGACCAAGTCGAGGACAATCAGGATCAAGGCCGACCGACGATGCTGTTGAGCTTGGTTCTCGATGCTCTGGCTCTGAGCTTTAGCTTCTGATCCTTGTCGGTCTACCCGCCGTGCTCCTCGTCCACATGGCTGATAAGCACGCCCATTGGCCCATGCTCTGGCATCTAGCCGCCGAGGTCATCACCAATCACCAGCCCCCGCACCACACCGGCAGACTTGTCGATGGAGGTTTCGATTAACCTCGACTAGGAGGCGGCCAATGACATGGCCTGGAGACGGGTTAGCATCAAGATCGTGGGCTTCCTCGCCGTGTGACAAGGCTACTGCACCGCATCGCATCCCTGCTCGACGGTCCCCCCCTCACCGTCACCCTTCTCCTCCGCCTTTCCGCACCGCCAGTCTCTGCCGTGATGGTGTCTGTATGGCCCGGCCCCGTTCGCGTGCAATCAATGCCCAGGGCGCTTGCTGCCCGTGAGGTGAGAATGAGAGGAATGGCCTCGAGGATGGCGTGGCTCATGGCTCGATGGGGCTCGAGGGACCCCCATGCTCGTAGTCGATGACTGCATTGCATTGGCTTGGCCTGTGAAATGGGTTGAACAAGCTTGCGTGCATTTTCTCTCCATTCCCGATGTCCATTCTTGGCCTTTTCTTAAAACTGCCCTTGGTCGCCATGCAGCAAGTCTCCTCTTCTTCTCGTCCCCTCCCCTCGGTAACATACCATACCATACGGATACCATACCATCCCTGGTCCATCTTGAAATCGCTTCCTCAGTTCCAGTGTCTCAGAACTGTCGTGTGTGTCATCGCCACAACCCACTACGCACTCTTGCGACAACCATAGCTTCGGACAACAGAGAAGCCGACCTCGCTGAGACAGCCGAGCCTTGGTCTAGTTAACTTGGGGCTTTCGCATCTGCCTCAACCACGACTGCGCAACGCTACCTATACAAACCGCACTATCAGATGCCGCCCGTATGCTCGCTGTCATCATAGATCGGATTGTTAGAACGTGGATCTCTGAACCAGCTCCCGCGACATCGCCGGCTACACAACCATCCGCAATCGTCTGACACGCCGACGCCTCAGACTCTCAACCACCCGCCTCTCCACCCTCCTCACTCTCTCGGCACGACCTCTACCCTTCGGGGGGGTTGCTGCCATTATCAGACGCACATAACCTCAATTTCGCATAATACCGGCCTCTCACCCACCTCTACTCTACTCTACTCTCTTCCTCTCTAGGTTCCAGTAATCTCAACATTCTTCTGTCTGCTGGCCTGACGGACCCTTCTTTTTACCTTTCTCTCGTTCATCTTATAATACCCCTTTGTCTTTCGCTTTTTCGTTTTACGACTCCCACCGCTGGCCGGTCTGTACTATTACCACCGAGGACGACTCTCGACAGCTGTGTTGGAAGTGGAATTCGATTAGACCAAGAGAAGCAAGTGTCTGGAAGTGCCATCCGCAAGGGAACCTCGCCAGGCTTGGAACAACAGAGAAAGATAATCTTGATTGGGACTTCAACGACTTCATCATGGGTAGACTCATCAAGAACCACTGGGCGCGTCTCATCATCTTGAGCGCCGCAACCTGTAAGTTGACTCTTTTGAGACACCCCCGGAACTCGACTAACATTTACAATCTAGACCAGATTGCGGCTGCCATCGAGGCCTTCATCTGGCCCAAGATCTTTTGGGATTTCCTAACACACAGCCTCGACGGCGCTGTGAGACCGGTTCCCGTGCTCCAGATATTAAATCTACTCTTCGGCCTCACCATGATAGGCCTCGAATGGCCCCTGGGCTTCGTCGCCGGCTCGGCACTCCACCGCTCGCTCGAATTCCGCCTCGCCCTCCTTCCCTTAACGGCGCTTTGCGCAGCCCTCATCTACCAGGGCACAAATGCCGCCATCTACTACCTCATCGGCATGGTTGTCTACTTTTGGGCATATAGCGAAGGCGAGGTAAGCACTGTCCTGTTCCATAAAGTGGGATCAACACTAACATGCTGGTTCTAGATCATATGTGCAAAGCCATGGACTCTTCCCCAACGTGGGCGCGGCGGCGCATCTCGTGTATAGTCAGATTTTCTACCTCACCCGCACCCCTTGTCCTCTCTGTATCCTACCACGGCAGAGAGAAAAAAAAAGACTGTACCTACATAGTACAAAAGTCAGACCGGGGCAAAGCATCTAGATGAATTCACGCAATCTCTAGAACTACTCGTCGCCCCCAAAAGGCGCACTTACTCGCACGTCTCACGTATATACCCTCACGTCACGTCGTCTTCATGATCACGACGTCTGACGATCTACGACGTTTCCTTTTTCCATTTAATGATTTGCTTTTTCCTTTACAAATACCAGTCTATGTTTTCTTATTTCCGATGAATCTTGATGAGGAGGATCTCAACCGCCATGTTCACCATTCCTACGATATTGTATGGCCAGCGTGGAGGAGTTGGTCTGGGCTGCCCTAGGAAGGGGATAACTCTTGCGCCGCCGTGTCGGATGTGAACGGCGTGCAATTTGGGAGGCAAGGGGTCCGAGGCATGATGATCAATCTGATCGGCTCGCAAGAGGCCGCCGGGACTCGCTGATCCCGGCGCATGATTTGCTTCAGGCCTCTGGAAACCCCCTTGCTGGATGTAACCCGATAGATAGAAACTAATAAACAATAAAACAAACAGTCATCATATTCGCTTGCGTCTTATTTCTTGTCGTTTCGCCTCGAGTTTCAACCTGGTCGAGCCAAGCCGGTCCGGCCGGACCCTTTCCCCTGAGCTAACTAACAGAAGACCTCACATGAACCACAAAAAAGGGCTGAGTCTTGGAAACCAACTCCTCTGACCCAGAATCTTGGGAAAATACTACGCAGTACCTCGGCCTGGAGCCTCAATTTTTTCTTGGCTCTGTTGCCCATGGTTGCAGCGGCTGATGCTCTCCGAAACACCCCTTGTCGGACCCGGGTCTGAGGGACCCACATCGGAGTCGACTCTACGGGGACGGCGTGCCGACTTGACACACTCGACGGGAATAAAGGAAACAAAGCCAAGAAACGCATGAAGAAAGGGGGTTAAATGAGTATGAGAGGATGCTTGAGGAGTTGAAAGAGGAAGTTGATTTTTTGTCTATCCGTGGACCCGGCAACCAAAGATCCGACATCAACATCAAGTTGTTGTTTGGGAGTAGTACCACAAGCCCCAATGTTAGAAACTACACTCTACTCTTCTTGTATTATCCCTGATCTAAAAGACGGTGCCGTCACTCTTGATGATGATGGGACTCGACTTTGTCTTTGGTCGACGCTGCGCTGCCACCTCACGTCCAGACTTCCAGGTGCCAGCCTCGAGCAGCTGCGCCATGCTCAACTGAACACCATCACCCATGCGAGACTGAATCTTGGTGTACAGCTTGTCGATCAGCACCAGAGTCAAGGCCCTCCACTCGACAATGGTGTCGTCTCCTGCCTCAAAGAGCGGCAGCTCCCCACCCGACGCCTCCAAGCCGCGGTTGAGCGTCTCCTTCTTGAGAGACAGCACGCCCAGGTCGACGAATAGGCCGCCGTTGCGGTACTCGGGCAGGGCTGTTAGAGAATCGGCGTTGATCCACTGCAAGCCTAGTACACGCTGGAATGGAACCATGAGGGAATAGGTGAGCCACTGGGTGAGTTTGTGGAAGGGCTGAATGTTGTCTGCGGCGGCATCCGATTGCCCGCCCGTTCGGAGGGTACTGAGTGGCCATGCATCGCCGATGGCTGTCCCACCAATAACAGTTCGGTCCTTGGGCCAAATGGGAATGAGGAGAGTCTGGAGAATGTCCCAGAGAACGAGGATGTCAAGCTTGGAGGATTCACCGGCTGTCTTGACCAGATAGTCTAGGATTGGTAAGTAAGACATCGGGTGATCGGGCAAGAAAAAACTCACCAACGAGGTTTCCTGGTCGGCCTTCAGCCCCGAATACATCCGGGTGGTCGAGAAGTGACTGCCCCAGGCTTCTGAGGAGGGCCGCACGAGAATCAACTCCCAGCATGGGGTTGCTGTCAGACACTTGGAAGCCCTGGGCGAGTTTATCCGTATCAAGCTGCTTCAAGCCATTTCCTATAAGCCGTTAGTACACATCTTGATATCGAGCACGGTAGACATCACCATTCACCGTTGGGGTAGTGTCGGTCGTGAAAGCCAACTCGTTAAACATGTCGAGGCTGGCCACGGCGATACCCTCACTCCGCTCATAGACCTGACCAGATCCGGGCTCCTTGTACCGCCAATCATCACCAGCACCGGCATCCAAGAGGACCGAGACGAAGAAGAGATCGATGAGACGACGTGTCTTTTCAGTCACATCGCATCCCTCCTCCTCCCACTTGTCCATGATGCTGGTGATGCGCGGCACATTGCCCACCTCGAAGTGCTGCCAGCGGCCATGAGGGGGAATCGTGTGGAACTTGTCAGGACCAAAGTCACGCTGGAAGAGCATCCGTTAGTCTTTGTTTTGGAGGGAATATTGGGCCACAACCTTGATGACAGAGGCCACAAAGTCGACGACCTCGTCCAGCTTCTCCTCATGAAGATCGAAGTGGCTCAGCTTGCCAGACTTGGCCACATCCCCAACAATCTTGGCACGGTCTCGGATGGCCCGGAGAGAGAGTAAGTACTTGGCCTGCGAATCCATCGTGAATATGTGATAAATGCTTTTCTGTTATGATAGTGAACAAACATGAACACCTATGAACCCCGCACTTGTAGTTGTTATCAAGTACAAGCTTGTACGGCGGAGAGCAACAAAGGCGGTATGTAAGCCGAGACACGGCACCACGATCGATCGGGCAGCTGCACTGATAAGACAACCACGTCACACAAATTAATGCTATTTCCTCATCTGCATCTCAACACCAATAACATCACCAGTATTTATAGTCATTGTTCGAATCAAATCAGAGGGCTGGTTTATTAATTCATGGGACGCTATCATCAATCCTTCCCCTTCTCTCGGGGCGTCAGCGACGCTTGCTGATCTGATAGGATGGTCGCCATCATGCATATCCGCCTACCATCGGCGACCTTTCCAGCCATTTCTGAACGGTGGTTCTTTCTCGCAGCCAAGCCCCAGTCATCGAATACATCGCCGCTAATAATTTCCTCTACGTTTCCGGAACGCCTGCTGTTCACGTTTCTAGTGGGCAACCATGGGACCCTTGGAGTCGTTCTTGGTACCTTGACGCTCGGGCATCTGGGATGCGTTAGCTGCACTGTCGCAATAAGGCGAGAGTAGATGGTGCTTACCTCCGAGGTCTGGGTCTCTCCATTCTCTAGGATTTGCTTGATGACCTCGTCATCAACAGAAGTGCCGAACTCGTTCTCAAGGGCCGCCTTGGAGGCAGTGTCGTAGGTTCCCTGCAGTCCTTGGCTGAAGGTGCTGTTAGCAACAGTCCACAAGATCCATTGGTATCGGCAATTGGTGTAACATCCAATGCAGAGAGAGGGAAACAAAAGAACAAGCTTCAACATGGTGGGTAGGAGCCATGGGTCCAAGCGATCGTGTGCCAAGCAATCGGAGCATCTCGCCATCACGCCCACCCAGAGTAACAAGAAAGTAACGGTGCCGGGGAGAGTAAGAAAGCGGGGGTGGCTTGCTCCCAATGACTTACCCATGGGTCAGGAAGATCTTGAATGAGGAGATGAAGTGCGCCAGAGGCACGCTCTTGTCGGCCTTCCACTTCTTGTAGGTCTCGACGTCATCAATGAAGATGAGGAACTCCTCGCTGCTGCCCTTGAGGTAGACCTTGGTCTGCTGAGTCTCGCCGCGAGCCATTGTGATTGAATTGATGTGTGGTTTGCTTTGGTGGTTGGAAAGGTAGGATGTCGCGTGACGGAAGGATGAGATCGCTGGTGGTGATTGGGTATTGTTGTTGTTGGTAATGAAGAGTGTAGAAATCGTGAGGATGATGAAGAGAAGGAGAGAAGAAGGAGGAGGATGAGGGAGAATGTTATGGCTTAAAAAGAAGCTCGGTGTGAGGAGCAGTGACGAGTGTAGCTTCCTCTGTTTACTGATTCGGAAGCTTCCTACGTCATAGCCGTGCTTCAGAGCATCACAGTGGGCAGGTACGTACCGAGCCGCGGGGCACTCTCAGAGCAAAGTCCCCGCAAAAAGCCGCGAGGAGCTACCCCTCAGCCAATCAGCACGCGCCTTCCCGCTGCCTGCCTGGTTGGAATTTGCCCGCCTTCCTCAGACGTTCCTGCATGCTGAACCCACCATGTACGTCACCTTGTCTTGAGCCAACTTGGAAGCTTCAGGTTCACCAAGGTCCTCTCTCACCTTGTACCGCACAGTGCAGCACAAGACGCCTCATTCAACCTCGTCGATCCATCGCGTGCCCCGCGTGTGAGCCTGGAGATTTCTCCCCCAAGCATTGGCTGCATTGGGCCCCCCTCCCAAGCCCCCTCAGCTTTTCTTCTCCCGCTTTCTACGCCAGGTACGTATATTACCTGCGGCTTTCCGTTGCCTTGGCAAACCTCACCTTGGCTACCCGCTTACGTATCAACCTGATGCCAACCTGATGATGGCACCATTCTCATCCAGAGCCCAGTGCCTGATATCTGGACCCTCACATCATGGCCACTTAGACCTCAGTGTCATCATGTCCACGTCGCTGTTCCCCGTAGCTAATTCATGACCCATCATGTTCTCTAAATACCAGATCCATCCAACTCCAGCATATCACCTGTGATGCCAAGTAGCACGCCCTATGTGTGTATGCTCAATTATTTCGATAAAACCTCTGGGCTTCTTGAACATATTGTAACCGTTGAAGAGCCGCTTCTGTCAATACACTCGGTAATAATCCAATTGAATTGTCTCTCCACACACCAATCACCACCATCATTCTTCAACTTTGGCTCATAACCCCGTCCCAAACCCTACAATATAGGCTTCACCCGAAAAATCTGCGAAAACCATGCCCTTTCTTTTCGTCCTGGGCGCTACCTCTAGTCCACCGATTGCTTTTGGATCGCACTGGAATACTGGCTGGCGGACGTGTATTCTCCTTTGTACTGGGTGATGCTTCTGCTTTCCGAGAACTGGTCGTCGATGATTGTATAGCTGATTCTTTTTTCAAATCGTCATCCATAGTGTCTGAAGTCGTTTCTACCAAATCTGCATCCCGAGGCCTGGATGAGATCGTGAGCTTTTGCATTGAGGATCTGGCGTCAGCGACACGGCTTTCCTCCATGTTCATCTCCGTAGCCTCAGGTAACGTGGAGCACTTTGTAGAATTCGAGTGCCAACTCCCATCCACATCGAAAACGCCAAACGAGCTCGCACTTGACTTGCTAGTTTGTCGGGTGAGTCCCTCGCTCGCCACCTCTTCACTTCCTCTGCGTGAGATGCTTCCCGATCTCTTGGCCATGTTTGCCATGCTTAACTTTCTCATCATTGTCGATGCTGACCGACGCATCAGCTGCTCATTACGGGCGATGCTCATCGTGTCAGGAAATGGAATGATGTTTTGGCTCCAGACGTCCCCTAGAAGAACCTCAAGCCGCGCTCTTTCGCTTCGGGGCGGTACAAGCACTGGGATCCTTGGCTTCGATGATACCAACGAATGTGAGCGGCCAAGAATTGGTACCGGCCCTGTGGTGTTGGTTGTCGACTTGACAAGGCTTGTGTTCTTTAGAATGACATGAACTTGTGCTGAGTGTGGGATGGCGGTAGTCGCTCGATTGACAGAAGCACTCCGAGCCATTGTGCCTACAAGAATGAGTTAGCAGCCTACGGCAAGGCGACAAGAGTACGCACCTGGTCGTCTAAAGATGGCACCCAAGCTCTTCATGTCAAAGGAGAGGAAGTTGTATAGCACTGATGGTTTCTCCGATTGCTCTAAATCTCGACCCCGTTGTAATCGATCTCGCCATTCAGTCTCTTCATTCGGACTGCAGGCTGTCATGACCAGCTCATACAACTCGTGCTGACCTTCAAAGACCAGCTTCCAAGAGAAAGGAGCCAAGTGACATCGCAAGCCTGAAGAATATATGTCAGATGCCAGTCTGTGTTTCTCCATAGCGGTTCTTACCTCCTCCTTTGTCGACATCCTCAACCCTTGCACTGCGCAGATCAATGCAGGCCAAAATTGTGTATATCCGATCAGACTTGCCCCCTGAAGCAAGGCAGAGGACATCCTTGTACAACAAGCAGATCATGTACTGGCCCTCAACTCCGGCCTCGGTCTCCCAACAAACATGAAGTGCACCGCACAACTGGATGTGGCCAAAGGCACGAATCTGATTCTTTGAGTCCGCATCAAGCCTCTGCCGAACAATTAGAATCCACACTTGACAGATTTTTGTGAATCATACCCTGTCGGGAAAAACTAGACGATCCTGTAATAGCCAAGTCTTCTCTAGTGTCGTTTTCATGTCTTGATTCGTGGCCGAGTTGTTGATCTCAATTGTTGCTTCCCGAAGCCTCGCCAAGGCTGTTTCAACCTCCATGTGGGAGTTCGGACAGTCAAGTACTGGTGTGTGCTTGAGAAGTTCTGCAAACAGGAGGGGATATCTGCAGATTCTCTGGATAGGCTGAACTCGAAATGTCAGGGTGCTCGGACTTATTGAAAGGGAGTCAACATACCTTGATAAGAAGGTCATTAACGGTGAGGGCCTTGTTAGACCCGCCCTCCTGACCCTTGGGGGATCCTACGGAGAAGCCCAAAGCCTCGACCCCTTTTTGGTGAACCTCCCATTCGGGGAAACCCTCGTGTGCCGCTGCAATGTCTCTTCTCATCATCTCAAACTTTGCCCCGTACTCTTTATAAATGAAGAATTCGTGCGTCTCATTGTGAAGTTAGCGCACTGACCTCAGCGCTGATGGAACAAGGTCATGGATTCTGTACCTTTTTGCTGAAAACCTTGGCAACTTCCGCCGCAACCTGGGGGTCAGTGAGCATTCCAGGTACATGATGGAGTGCTTGTAGGTTGACACCACAATCAGGGAGCGTGTTCAAACCCCGTGACCGATTGCGACCGCTCTTGCTGAGCACGGGGTGGTCAAGTTGAGAATATTCGGAGAAGGGGACCACGCGGTGAAGATCGCCCAAGATTTCGTCGTGTAGTTGAAGAATGTGGTGCAGATTTCGATTAGTCGATGATCGTAGCTGCTTAGACAGGGAAGGAAGAGCGGCAAGCATATTGACATAGGTCTGATACGGTCAGCTGGCCCAAGTCATTTTAAGAATACAAAGCTCACATTCATAAGGAAACGGATGTCACCAATATAATTCTCCTCTGTGCTGATGAGCTCCTCCAAGATCTGTCGACGTTCGAATGCACGCTGGGTTGCGGTTAAATCCTCCTCAGCTCTCTCCAACGGCCCAACGTCCTTAGACACTCGGGGAGTAGAAAGAGAAGCTCGACTGCTGCGTTCTGCACGCGACCGGCCATGGCGCCGACGCGAGGGTGCTGCGGCGCTCGCGGTAATAAGGCTCGTACTGGCGCTCTGTACAGCAGTTATGAAGCCCAAGGAGGATCCCGAAGATGGAAATCGATTCCTGAATCTGCGATGGATGACACGTCGGAATGGGTTGTTAGGCTCGGGATATTTGCATCTCTCATCACCGGTATATGTTTCTCCTCCTTCACTCAGGCTGTTTCGTCGCTTGAGAGATCTCACCCATTTGCGGAATGGTAGCTTTGGCAGGGGATTCACGGAGAGGTGATCATAATCACCAGGGGGCGCTGAGCATCGCATCGGCTGCGAGTCCGCTGCCCTTTCTTTGGGTATATTTCGAATGTTGAGCTTATTCAAATCATCAGATGCGTCTCCGTCATCGCTGCGTATGTTATCCGGGCTCAGATCGATGTCGAAAGCCTTGCCGAGCTCTTCCCAGGGGCTCTCATCTCGCGATAAGACCGGAAGGCCGGTTGTTGGCCAACTAGGCCGTTGAGAACTGTCAATATTAAGAGTAATACCAGAAGGCGAGCTCGGAGGATCGGTGGAAGCCATGCTGGAGAGCGGCTAGGCGGTAGAGTCCAAGAAACGGAGCAATGTTGCGATCCCAAGAAACCAAAATAACACTCAACAAGGCCGAGCATAGGCAAGCTCTCAAATCATAGCTGCAGTGATGGATGATGAGAAACAAATAGATGATCGCAAATTTCACGGTGAAGACCGAACTCGCGGAGTAGGATCTAGTAGAGCTGCACAGGAGCAGTCGCGACCGCAGGTAGATATCCAGCCAAGGGAAGGAAGTGGTAAAGTGGAAAGAGGCCGAACTCTCCAAAACGCCCCTTCTCTGGCCTCTTCGAAAGAGCCAGGGAAGGGACTTTGAACGGGAATCGAGATCATCTTTCACCGCGCCTTCGGTTGCCCGAGACTGTCAAGTCTTTGCAGCTAGAATGTCTTACACAACCCACGACGGCACGGCTGCAACTCACCTCCTAAAGTTCCAGGTCTCTGAGGATCGCACCGCGCCGGCGCAAAGAAGCCAAAGTATCACGATTCGAAGCGGTGAAACGAAGGCGTCACCTATGATGGCCTTGCAGATGAAAGGCGAGAAGGCGTGCTGGATCTTACATCACAAATGCTTGAAGGCATGATGCAAGGTGACGGTATCAAAAGAGTCAGATGCCCACTGAGCTATCAAAGAACCGTAGTCACGACATCTAATGTCATGTGCGAGAGTGCAAATATGGCGAGAATCTTGCATAGAGGCTTAATCGGCAATAAATAAACATAGCTTCATGGCTTGCAGTGGCTTTCATTTGAGCATGGGTGGACAAGCCATGTGAGCAGGCGGCTGAGAAGCCTTGTGCTTGACTCAGACAGTGTCCTTTCCATAAATGAAAATTGATCTGAGACATCCATTTTCAAGATTTTATGAGCCGTGAGTGTCGGGAATCGAGGAGGCTGGGAATGAAACTCGAAAGGTGGTCGATATCATGGTTGTTGGGACGCATGTAACTTGAGGTCATTGAGGTACCTGAGGATTTCGTTTCAAGCAAACATAGCCAGAAGCTTTGAGGCGTCGGTCGCATAAATAAACAGTTGGCGTCATGAGGCGGATTGCCTCGTTACTCGTCCGTTGTCTTAGGCCATGTTGTTTCGTTCATGCTCGAACTTACTTGTTGATATGGCAAACATTTGATGCTAGTTACCTCTATACAAGGATTTGGCTATGAGTTATACACCAAATAAAACAAAGAGTGGCCACTTTTGAAGTTCTGGTGGGACATTGGTCTGAAAAGCAGTTATCATGACTCCAGTTGATGTCTCATCAAGCTCATGGCTGACACCGACAGGGAGTAGCACGTACTAGGTACCTAGGTACTGGTGAGTTGGATACATGCATAATGGCCGTGCTATCTTGAGGTACCTACAACAAGATGTGGAATCTTGATGACTGGAGATACTCTCTGGAACTCGATTGATGATTGCAGCTGCAAAACAACATCTCCTCTTGGCCTCCCCACTGGCCCTCTTCTCCATCGCCAACTTCATCATCAATTGGCGAGGACGGACTGCCCGGCAATCCTCAACTTGGCACACGTCGACTCGAGCGCAAGTCTCGTGTCTTTGTGTAAGCCAGGCCGGCTCGGCATCGTGGCGGTGCAAAGAGGAGCTATGCCAGAGAGGGGCAAAGTGGACGCCGATGGACCCCTGAGGCGAGGACCAGGCTTTGGGGGTTCCAGGGGAAACCTCAGTGGCTTTCCAGGGGTCTCCAGTGGACGAGCGATCCATCATCGAGGACCGGGCTAGGCAGAAAGCGTCCGCCGGGGGTGTGGGGGGTTGTGCTGGCCGACTGTCCGAAAGCCGTGGCCGTGGCCGGACAAACGAACACGTTGGACTTTTTGGCGGGCGAAGAGCTTCGGGGCAGACGAAAGCGGAAAAGGCATGGACATGCCCGCGATTCAGATCCCCAATACTATTCCTCCCCCCATCCTTTTCTTCCATTCGTGAGGTACTTGGTGGTTGCCACGTGCGTGGGTCCTTTCTCGATCGCCTTGCCTTGTCTTTGCCTTTCCCGTCGTGACAAATCTACCCTTAGGTTCCATCCATTGCCATGACACGCCCGTGATTACCTCCGGTACTGCCTCGTGTCTTTTCTCTCATTTTCCTTGACTAGACTTCTTCGGTGGTTCTTTTCTTTCTGCTTCTTCTTTTTCCTCGTCTTTCGCTCTAGAGCCTCGTCCCCCAACCCCCATCGAGTTCTCTCCTTTGTCGCAAACCGCTAGACATCTGCTCGCCCATCTCCGTGAAGCCTCGTCTCGTGCGCTCGCCTCGCGCGCTGCCTGCAACCATGGAGAGCGCCTTCGCCCGCCCTGTCGACGATGTCCTCGCCAACTTTGACGTCAATCAGACCAATGGTTTGAGCGACGCGCAAGTTGATGAACTTCGCAAGAAACATGGGCGCAACTGTACGTTGACCTCTTGGCCCCCCGCGACAGCCCCGCTACCGGCCTCGACTGTAATCTAACTTTTGTGCAGCTATTCCAGATGAACCCCCGACCCCTCTGTGGGAGCTTATCCTCGAACAATTCAAAGATCAGCTTGTTATTATTCTATTGGGTTCTGCTGCCGTCTCCTTCATCTTGGCCCTCTTTGACCAGGAAGAGGGTTGGAGCGCCTTCGTTGATCCCGTAGTTGTGAGTCCTCCACCAAGATCTCTGATATTGCCTTGGACATGGCGCTAACCAGCTTGATACTCTCAGATTCTCACTATCCTCATTCTCAATGGCGTCGTCGGAGTCTCTCAAGAGAGCAGCGCGGAAAAGGCCATCGCTGCCTTGCAAGAATACTCGGCCAACGAGGCCAATGTGGTGCGAAATGGTGGTCATGTTTCCCGAGTCAAGGCCGACGAGCTGGTTCCTGGTGACATTGTCACCGTGTCCATTGGCGACCGTATTCCCGCCGACTGCCGAGTTGTCGCCATCGAGAGCAATAGTTTCGCTGTTGATCAGGCTGTCCTCACCGGAGAGAGCGAGAGTGTCGGAAAGCGCGCCAGTACCGTTGTCGGAGACGAAAAGGCTGTTTTGCAGGATCAGACAAACATGCTGTTCTCTGGAACTACCGTTGTCACTGGTCGCGCGAGAGCTGTAGTTGTTCTGACGGGCCCCAACACCGCTATCGGAGATATTCACGAGAGCATCACTGCTCAGATCTCGGAGCCGACTCCCTTGAAGCAGAAGCTCAACGACTTTGGCGACAACCTGGCCAAGGTCATTACCGTCATTTGCATTCTGGTCTGGCTTATCAACATCCCCAACTTCAACGACCCCAGCCACGGAAGCTGGACCAAGGGCGCCATCTACTACTTGAAGATTGCTGTTTCTCTTGGTGTTGCTGCTATCCCTGAGGGTCTTGCTGTCGTCATCACCACCTGCCTCGCTCTTGGAACCAGAAAGATGGCCGCTAAGAACGCCGTGGTTCGAAGTCTTCCTTCTGTCGAGACCCTGGGAAGCTGCAGCGTCATCTGCTCCGACAAGACTGGTACTCTGACCACTAACCAGATGAGCGTCAACAAGGTTGTATACCTCAACGAGGACGGCAGCGATCTTACCGAGTTGGATGTTGAGGGCACTACCTTTGCCCCTCGAGGAGCCATCAAGTCGAACGGTGAGGTTGTCCATGACCTCCACAACTCATCTGCCACTCTTCGTCAAATGACCGAGGTTGCCGCTATTTGCAACGATGCCCAGCTTGCCTATGATTCCCGGACTGCCACCTTTACGAGCGTCGGTGAACCCACTGAGGGTGCTCTGAGAGTTTTGGTTGAGAAGATTGGACCTTGCGCCCCGGCTGATACTCGCCCTGAGGACTGCGTTCACTACGCCAGCTCGGTATACGAAAAGACGTTGCCCCGGCTTGCTACGTATGAATTCTCCCGTGATCGAAAGAGCATGTCAGTCTTGGTTCGCAACGGCAACGAGAAGAAACTCCTGGTCAAGGGCGCTCCTGAGTCTGTCATCGAACGCTGCACACAAACTCTTCTTGGACCTGGTGGCAACAAGGCGCCTCTTAGCAAGAAGGTGTATGAGCGTTTGATGAGCGAAGTTGTGCGATATGGTAACAATGGCCTCCGAGTTATTGCCTTGGCCAGCATCGACAATGTCCCCGAGACTCCTCTTCTTCAGTCCGCTACAACCACCGAACAGTACGCCCAGCTTGAGCAGAACATGACCTTCCTTGGACTTGTCGGTATGCTTGATCCTCCTCGAGAGGAGGTTCCTCGCGCTATCCAGCGATGCAAGGATGCCGGTATTCGTGTCATTGTCATCACTGGAGACAACCGCAACACTGCCGAGAGTATCTGCCGACAGATTGGCGTCTTCACCCAACACGAGGACCTCACTGGAAAGAGCTACACTGGCCGCGAGTTTGATCAGCTTTCTCCCAATGAGCAGCTTGAGGCAGCTAAGCGGGCATCTCTATTCTCTCGTGTGGAGCCTGGTCACAAGTCGCGTCTCGTTGACCTGCTTCAGTCCCTGGGTGAGGTTGTTGCCATGACTGGTGATGGTGTCAACGACGCCCCTGCTCTCAAGAAGGCTGACATTGGTGTTGCCATGGGCTCCGGAACTGATGTCTCTAAGCTGGCTGCCGACATGGTCCTCGCTGACAGCAACTTTGCCACTATCGAGGTTGCCATTGAGGAAGGCCGCTCCATCTACAACAACACCCAGCAGTTCATCCGCTACCTGATCTCTTCCAACATTGGCGAGGTGGTTTCCATCTTCCTGACGGCTGCTCTCGGCATGCCTGAGGCTCTTGTTCCCGTCCAGCTTCTGTGGGTTAACCTGGTCACCGATGGTCTTCCCGCCACGGCCCTGTCCTTCAACCCTCCCGACAACGACATCATGAAGCGCCGACCTCGCAAGCGAGACGAAGCCCTGATTGGCGGATGGCTCTTCTGCCGGTATCTCATCATCGGCACCTATGTCGGTCTCGCTACGGTTGCGGGATACGCTTGGTGGTTCATGTATAACCCCGAGGGTCCTCAAATTACCTTCCGCCAGCTGTCTCGCTTCCACCACTGCTCTGCCGACTTCCCCGAGATTGGGTGCCAGATGTTCTCCGACGACATGGCCAAGGCCGCGTCGACCGTTTCCCTGTCGATCCTGGTCGTCATTGAGATGTTCAACGCCATGAACGCTCTGTCGTCGAGCGAGTCTCTTCTTACTCTTCCTCTGTGGAAGAACATGATGCTTGTGTATGCCATTGCCTTGTCCATGGCCCTGCACTTTGCTCTCCTCTACGTCCCCTTCCTCCAGTCACTGTTCTCTATTCTCCCCCTGAACGTGATGGAGTGGAAGGCGGTCATTATCATCAGTGCCCCCGTTATGTAAGTTGATATCTGCTCCCGCTTCAAGTCTCACAATAGTTGCTGACCATCTCCAGACTCCTTGATGAAGTGCTCAAGGCCGTTGAGCGACAGTTCTTTGTGCAGACGACAACCGACACGTCTCTCAAGGAAAAGAAGGAGCAATAGAGAAGGATACAGTAGAGATTGGGGATCTGGCTCAGGCTAGAAGTTGACTAGAATCTGCGTGTACCATATGGTAACAGCTCGAAAAAGCTGAGATAGACATAGATGGCCGTAATGGCCTCTGATAAAGAAATTCGTAAACTCGGATTATAGGCAACGATTCATCCAGGTGCATGCACGGCCATATAACACAGCGACGCCTGCACAGGAGGACCAGTGGCTGCTTGCTTGCTCGGCGTGCTGATGCACTCATTACCCAGCGGTTGTATCGACCGAGTATCTATTCATACAAGATACATGAACCACCATTCTGCCCCCCGCTCTACATTCCCAGGCCTTTCCTTTCTGAAAACGCCGCTCTAATCCTGTCGGCCCTTTAGTAATCGCTTGGTGACCTTGTCCTTCTCAATAATGTAAACGTGTGCGCCCCAACCGGATAGAGCGTCACGGTCAACGGCGTTGAGCAGCGACTGGGAGATGGTCTCGAAGAGGGCATCGGGTTCCTAAGAAGCGGTGTTAGCATTGTTTCGTGGCATACGGCCAGTGTTCGTCGAGGAACATGTCCCCATCGTGATACGCACCATATCAGGCTCCCAGAGACCCTCACACATGCCAAAGAGCTGCTCTGAAGCGGTTCCCGAGACGATAAAGTCCTTGGCAAAGTCGATGCAGCCGATGCTGTCGAAGCCGCAGATGAATGGCTTGCCGGTCTTGGGGTCGAGGCCGGCGACGACGGGAGAGACAAAGTAGGGACCGAAGCGGCGCTCGTAGAGGGACGACGAGACGAGGTTGGCAAAGGTGCGGGGGGCGATGGCGCGCTCCTCACGCAGGCGGTACATGTTGGTCTTGTAGCGGAAGAGGTCGCTGACGGTGTTGACGTCGGTGGCCAGGCCGGTCAGGCCGAGGAAGACGTCGCCGTACTGGAAGATCTTGGGGAAGTTGTTGGAGACGGTGAGGGCCTGGAGACCGAGGCGGAGATCGCAGGCGATGGCGACACAGTCCTTGCCGACCATGGCGACGCAGGCGCCGCCGTCTGGGAGGGGAGGGTTAGTTGGGTGAGCTTTCGAGGGCGGGCGAGATGGACGAACTTATCGAGAAGGGAGACGACTGACGGGAGCATTATGGTTAGCTTGATGGGACAGATAGAGGTTCGAGCAATCGATATTGACGTACCATGGTGGCTTCTGACGCTGTAGATGATGGATGGGAGATGCGAGGTCGGACAAGTCAACAGGACAAGGCAGCGTCAATCACGACGGTCTTGTCAGAGAGAACGCAAGAACAGATTCCTCGGAGGACTTTGCAGGCCTGAAAAGTCGCTAATTACAGGTGCTAGCGTATTTCGCGGTTCCGGTTGTATCGTCGACGTCGAGTTGATGGAGTTGCGAGAGCAGATGGTTGAAGCTCCCCCAGAGCTTCAAGGCGTAACTAAGGTACGTACTGCACACACTTGCCAGGCTGGGCTGGCTGGCTGGCTGCAAGGCAAACACGTCTGGCGCGGCCAGGAAAATCCACGTTGGCTGGGGCAGCCTGGGAGATGTGGCGCTGAGGCTCAACTGTGGCTTATGTAATGTCTCTCACTCAACGCAGCGACAAGACAACTTGAAGTTCCAGAAAGGATTGAATAGGCACTTGTTTAAGCATTCAAGTTGATTTTATATCTTGTACGTATAAAAAATGATGTATATGATTCATTTGCGTCAATCAAGTCCGTCAACTACGAACATATGCCCATTTGTATACACGACTCAATCAGTACCTATCCATGGCTGTAACCTCACTGATAGCTCCCGTTCCCTGCTAGCGGCAGAGGTTACAGCGGGCATCCCCAACACCAAGGCGATTGACACACCTGTACTGTACTGTAGTGATAGAAGCTTCCAGTCAACTGTCCATCCATACAATCGAACAAAATCGAACCCTCCCCTCAACCCTTCCTCGTAGAAATAGTCCAATACATCACCCGTGGTTGCCTGGCTCAGCTGCCTAGGCGGTTGTGCTCCCCAGACTGCACGTACCCCGCCAGTACTCTGGCCTTTGCTCTCTACTAACTGCTTACATCACCGCCTGGCAGCTAAAGCTCAACTCTCCCCGCGCCCTCGACCTCGAACAATAGACCTCTATTATCAACCTCTACTCCTTCAGCCCAAGCCTCTCTTTAGACCATGGCCTCCCACGTCGTGGTGATAGCCACCGACCTGCGGCGGGCGACGGTCAAAGTCACCCCTGGCACGTACTTGACCGATGTCCTGGAGGAGGCCTGCAGGAAGCTCGGCCTCTCTAGCGACAAGTATCTTGTTAAGTGAGTTCACTTGTTTCGCTCCTCCTTCGAGGCCATACTGATCATGTCTCCTCCTAGACACCGCCAAAAGCAGGTGGACCTATCTGTCCCCTTCCGCACCTCTGGTCTCATCCCCGGCGCAAAGCTCGAGCTCGTCCTCAAATCCAAAACACCCTCCGCCATCCAAGTCGGCCTCCAAGTCCCGCCCCCCGAAGGTCGCGAAATCCCAGGCGGCCGGTTGATCCAGAAGTTCCCCAGCGACCTCACCATCTGGAAGGTGCTACGCCAGTTCGAGAGCGGCAAGGCGAGCAATGGCAAGAACATCAACATCACCGCCCGTGGTGTCGCCCAGACGTCCAGCGGCACAGGAAGCGGTGGTGGACAACTATACTACGAGATTCCCGTTCTCAACATTATGGGTCGTGAGCTATCTTCGTTTGCCGACTTTCAAAAGACATTGTCGCAGCTTGGATACAACTCTGGCAATGTTCTTATTAGGTTGACCTATCGGAAGACGGATCAGACCTTGTTCGATGCCATGTCCGAGATAAGCGAGTACTTCAAGGAAACAGAAGAGGAGGCTAAAGAGCCAGAGGCATCAGGGGCCGTGGGAAATGAAAAGGAAACAGCAGAGACATCAAAGGAGGCAGAACCTCAACCCCAGGAGACCGAAGACACTCCCATGGCAGACCACAACCCGGAACCAGAACAGGACTCGAGTCGTAACCAGCAAGAGGAAACCAGCGCCGCAGACGATAAACCTGCAGAAGAGGACAAGATGGATGTGGAATCCTCCCAGCAAAGAGATCCTCTAGAGCCTGTGAACGTCTTCCTTGCACCTTCAGGCTCAACTCCTGCGGCAGCTCTCGCCCCATCCAGCGAGGCCGACTTCACTCCCACCATTGCTCATGCTCAGCTTCACCAGGCCCGCCTGCAGGAGGACTCGAGAAACAGGCGACTACTCTCGGATCGAGAACTCGAGGACAAGGCCGCGGCCGAGGCGGCCAAGATCGCTGCTATCAAATTCGTCCTCGTCAAGGTCCGTTTTCCGGATAACACCAGCAGTGACTGGCAGGTTGGCCCAGCCGACACGGGCCGCTTCCTCTACGACGCTGTCCGACATGTCATGGCCCACGATGGCCAGCCCTTCCACTTGGTTCTCCCAGGGACCAAGACTGTTATTAAGGACAACTCCAATCCCGGCAATGAGCTCATCAAGTCCTACAAGCTGACAGGACGCATCCTCATCAACTTGGTGTGGGATGACGCTGTACCTCCAGCTGTGCGAAAGCAGCCCTTCCTCAAAGCCAATGTTGCACAACAGGGACAGCAAGTCAAGATACCTGAGCCCGTAGAGGCTCCAGATAGTAAGGACGATGGGCCGGCCGTGGCTCGGCCATCAAGAGCTGAGGCTGGCGAAGGAACGGGAGACAAGATCGCCAAGAAGATACCCAAGTGGCTGAAGCTGGGAAAGAAATAGACGGTGTTTGAGAGTTATTGGAAGAAGTAGTCTTGATGGCATGCATTCAAGGGTCACAGGCGGCGTTGGTTAACATTATTTTTATGTTTGGTTGGACGAAACCCCAAGCGTATTGTATCTCTACTGTCTCTGCTAGACTGCTCTGATCCAGTCATTGACTTTGTCGAGCCATTCTACTGGGGATTGATCCATGCTACAGCGATACAGTTGTACATATTTGGGCCCATGGAACAAAGCGTCACAAGAGAAAGCATACAGTCACGTTGCAGTAGATAGGGAGCATGGCATTGTCATAACGCCATAAAATGTCTTCAGAGTATTGGTATTCCGGTGAGCCGCAGCTAAATCCCTGCCACGGAGCATCAAAGCCGTTTCATTTTTTAATCGATCAAATCGTGACCACGCCAATCCATGCGAACCCCTTTGGTGCCAGATTCCCAAAAATCAGATTAGACGATTTAGTGACCCGCGCGGCGAGCCTCGGCGATGACGCGCTGGAGCTCGTCGACCTTCTTCTTGGCACGGCCGAAGGTACCGAGCTGTTGTCATGTGTTAGTTTGAGTCTAGTGTTGTATGTGTCGGGTCGACGTACTCTCTTCTTGGCGAGCTTACGGGCACGCTTGTCCTTGCTGTTTCGGAGCAACTCAATGACTCGGCGCTCGTAGGGGGCAAGACTGTGAGGAGGTGGTTAGCAAGCTGTCGCGTGAGGTAGAGAGCCAGTTTCCAATCGCCAAGACAGGGCAGAGACAGAGTCCAATGGAAATTCTTCCCAATTGCAGAACAACGCCTCTCCCGTCCATCCCCCTCTTGCATCCTCTGATCCCAATCCTCTTCCATCATATCCTCAAAGAAAAAGTGACTTACCCAGCAACCTCCTTGACGACCTCACGGACGAAAGCGGTGCGCTTGCTCAGGTGACCCTTGGTCCGGGAGACACGGGGCTTGACGACACGGGGGGTGGTTTTCTGTAGATCCGCAAAAGGCGCAAAATGTCAGCGTCCATCGTCTGCTATTTCGGGGAGAAGTCGACACTCTCTCATCCGTGGCGAAGCAGCAGAGATCCTCCACGAGGTGAGACTGTGACAGGGAGACGACGTACGTGGCCCTTGTTGAGGCCGACGGCCAGACCGGTTCTCGCGGGGGCTTCAGCGGCCATTGTGCTGGATGGGTTAGTGAGGCTGAGGGTGGTTGTCGAGAAGGAGGGAAGAAGGAGGGGATCTCGCGAAAAAAAAGTTTTGGTGGTTGTGCGAAAGACTGGGGTGGATTATTTTCCGCTTGTGGGTCACGTGCTGGAGGGTTCGAGGTTTTGTGCGTGGTCGAGATGCGCCTTTGACCCACATAACAAGAGGACCACAGCTCAGCTCATGAGGTGGATCTCATGATGGCAGCCAGGCCGAGTTTGCTTCAGATTGTTGATGTTGATGTTCAGCACACTTATTCGTGGTGAGATGAGTTGCCTTTGTAGGCACCTCCACGATTTCTCAATATCTGGCTTTATTGAGGCAAACTTCCTCATGCCAGGCTGAACCGAACTACCTGTCCTCTCTACAGCCTCTCTCTGTTCTCAAATTGACAAGCCCAGCGAACACGAAGAAACAGCCGCAATGCCCGTGACAGTATCTCCAAAACATCCATCCTCTTCCGTTAAAAAGGTGGCTGTGAACCATCAGCATAAGGGATAATGCAAGAATCATGCGCACATTACGATCTACACTCTAGCCCTCAAGGTTCAGTGTCCATTACAATCTCGAGTGAAACCAGGGATGACCAAACACTCTTGAAAGGAGGCCTCGGTACACAGGCAAACCCGCTTGCATTATCAATCACGTTTCTATTCCTGTCTCACAAGACGGGAACAACCTCGCGCGAGAGTCCAAGAATATCTATCCGTTGTCATTTACTGTCGTCGGCGCATGGACGTACATACACGTCAATCCTCCGACGACATGAAACGGGATCGGCAGCCAATGACTGCATCGCCGGTCTTCCCTCGGATCCTCGCCTCCGATCCCGTCCCTTTCACGAGTGGACATCTGGAACTGTTACTCCTGGCGGTTGCAGCGGGATCGGCGAGGGGCATTTGCTTGACGGCGCGAGTTTACCAGTAAACTCTGGCCCGGTTTTCGTGTTTCCACGGCCGCGTGTTCGGTAAGGTTAGGGGAGACTGACGTCGTTGTCTCCATATTGTGAGTCCGGCAAACTTATAATTGACCTCGTCTTGACTCGCAACTTTCTCTCTGCCGTATCATTCCATCCATCTCACTTGAGCCGCTATCACGATCTTCCCGCCCCTCCATCCAAATACTTCATAGCCACTGACATACAACTCCCTTACCAACCATGCATCTCGGACTTCTCATCCTCTCCGCCCTGCCAACGACCTGGGCAGCCCACGCTTACACCGTCCCGCCAGGCCTCGTTCTTCTAGAAGCCGACGAGACCAACTCGTGCGTGCTCCCCGACGCCTACCACATCCTCAACTTCAAGGGGCAGTCCAAGGACGGCGGCAAAACGCTCTCGGCCTTTGACTTTAACTTTGAGGACGAGGATACCAAGGTCAAGACGCCATGCCACAAGAACTCGTCGTCCAAGGTCGTCAGCAGCCCGGGTTCTCCGCGGTACGCGTGTGACAACGCTGCTGTCGAGTTCCTATGGGACGACGACGACCAGAAGCTCTGGATGATGGAGAAGGTTTGCGATGGCTCTGACGGGTAAGTAATGTCTCTTTGAACCCTGTATCGAGTGCTAACTCTGGACATAGAACTGCGCAATGGGAGGCCGGCGGCAGTGCCATAATCTCGCTCAAGTGCGGGAGATCAGGCAGCTGTACAAGCAACTCGACGGACCATCGGGCATTGTTCACCAGCCTCAACCCTGTGAGGAAGACACCGCCGTCTTAAGCCGATGTGCTCCGAGAGTTGAGATCTCGTGATCTCATGTTTGTTCAAGAGGGCGAGTGACGGTGTCATTTGTACAACGCATAAAATTGTTAGAAGGGAGCATGAGAGTGGAACAGACGGGACAAACAACACATGGGAGAAAGAAGCGCCAGTAACAGTCTTACTGGCCAGTTCAGTATGAGACTCGATAGATTCACCAACTTAATAATAGAACTCACAAGAGAAATCTCCATCACAAACCACTGTTGATGACCAGAACAAGCCTGTGAATGACAGTTGAGCGAAAGAGAAGAGACCGTCAGCTCCAGATGCTGTCCACGCGCTAGGAAAGAGTGGATCCATTGGAAATCTGGGGTAGTGCAGGTGCCTCCCAGCCACTCACAGCAGCTCAAATCATCTCCCAGCCGCTGAAATCATGCACCCCAGGCAGGGCCAGACCAGTCTTCTCTCCTCCGTTTGTCAAGACCAGGGACGGAGGGTACCTCCTCGGCCGCTCGCATTCGCCGCCCCGGGCCAAGTACCTCTTGTCCGACGTCTGCCATATGACCTCAACGAGTCAACGCCCTCACGGGACCTTGGACAATTGAGACCTGATCTTGAGGCCTGGCACTGGCACTGGCATGTCCCGTCTGGACCTTGAAAGTTACCTCACTTGATCTAGATCGTCATTCCATTGGGGCCCAGCCTCGAGCTTCGCCCTCCCCAACAAAAGGCGGCCTGCATCTCTCCTCTATCTCAGCTTTCAACGAGCCTCTGCTGAGAATAGGCCTATCTCTGGGAAACGCGCCGTCATCCAATCTTGACTGCCTACCTACTGGGCTTCAAACCTCGACACTCGACATGCCCGAGTGAACGCAGCGCCACCTTTTACTCTGCTGCGGCTCGACTCGTCATTCACCTCAATTCACCATGCGGCTGAAATCTATCGCCTCTACGAGGCTCTTTGCCTTGCAGCTCACCATCACAACCCTGGTCCTCGCCCTTCAGATACCACCTCAGCACGGCCCTGCTGCGACTTCGCAAACAGCCACACCCAGAAGCATATCAGTATCTCTCTTTGCAACACTAGAGCGCCTCTCTCGCCTTGTCGACATTTCCTACTGTATCGGCACCACTGGCGTCAGGAAGCCCTTTGAGTGCGTGTCCCGCTGCAGCGACTTCCCAAGCTTGTCCCTCGTCACCACATGGAACACTGGCCCTCTTCTCGGCGACAGCTGCGGCTACATAGCTGTCGACCATGGCGTGCGACAGCGACAGGATAGCGATGCCTACACTGCAGGCCAGCCCGCTATCGTGGTAGCATTCCGGGGCACTTACAGCATCACAAACACCATAGTCGACTTGAGCACTGTGCCGCAAGAGTACGTGCCATATCCGTCTCCCGGCGACGGTGACGAAGAGCCCCCCGCGAAGCCAGAACATGAGTGTACCAACTGCACTGTACACATGGGCTTCCTCGACTCTTGGAAGAACGCTAGGCGTCTTGTCCTCCCGCAGCTCCGGCAGTTAAAGACTCAGTATCCATCATACCCGATTCAACTCGTCGGACATAGCCTTGGAGGCGCCGTTGCCTGTCTTGCGGCGCTGGAGCTCAAGGTGTCCCTGGGCTGGGACGATGTGATCGCTACAACGTTTGGCGAGCCTCGAGTTGGGAATGACGGGCTCGCTCGTTTTGTAGACGAGGTCTTCCAACTAGACGGCCGCGAGAATCTTGAAGAACGCGACTACAGACGGGTAACTCACAAAGAAGATCCCGTCCCTCTACTCCCCCTGGGCGAATGGGGCTACAAGTCACACGCGGGCGAGGTATACATCTCCAAACAGCAACTCTCTCCCTCCGAAGCCGACATCCAACTCTGCGTGGGAGACAACGATCCAGCATGTATTGCCGGGGCAGACGATTCTGTCTGGTCGGCTTTGCGCCGCCTGCTCCACACCAGAAGCGTCCCGGCGGATTCGGAAAAGTCGGTGCAGGCGGAAGGCTTCCCCTCAAGATTCAAGCTGTGGCAGCTCCTCTTTGCCCACCGGGACTATTTCTGGAGACTGGGGCTTTGCGCGCCGGGAGGCGATCCTGCGGACTGGGGTAGAGGGCCATACCAAGGTCCAGATACGGAGGAGCTCTAGCATTCTTGAGTCATCATTGGGGGAGTTTCTAGGCGTTTATTCATAGTATTCAAAAAGTCTCTGATCTATCATGTATCATATAGTCTTAATTGATGTTGTCACAACGATACAACTGTCGTTGGTGGTCAAGTGCTGTTGGGACCGGAGGGCAACGGGACAATCGGAGAATTTCCAGATATTCTGCAAGAGACTCTTGGCTGAAGTGGAATTTTCCATCACCCTTGACTCGCAAGCGGGGAAAGGTAGTCTACACCGCAAGGTTGAGAAAATAGGAGGGTTGAATCAAGGGAATAGAGAATGAGTTGACAACTGGGTCTTCAGAGAAGTCGAAAAACACCCTCATCTCCTAGCTTACGTCTCGTCGTGCAACTCTTGGCTACACGAGCTTCAGATAGACCTCAACATCGTTCATGCTAACGACTGGCTTCCTTTCACCGCATGAATCTCTCTCAGAAAGGACATGGGGGTTATGGAAACCTTGTCACTCGGTGAGCGAGATAAGCTCATCCATTGGCAGTGGGTCTATGTTGAACAACCTCAACTCTCAAGGGTATCGTCAAGTTGTCTAGGGATGTCCACTTGCAAAGGCCAGTCAAAGTCAGTCTTGGAGACGGTACACAGGATAGAGATTTTCCAGATGAGCGGAGAGGGATTTACTTGAGCGAGCACCTACCGCCCTCGCCCTCGCCCTCACGGCATCGCATGTACATGTAGGTCGGAAGATGGCATCATGGGCCCGTGTTCGGAACCCTGCGAGTCCCCGAATGCCAACTCACAACTCGGCCTGGCTGCCCACTTGGACTCCCCGGCCACGCCCGGCGGGCTAGACCGAGCGGAGAGCTCCACCAAAGGAACATGAGCTGGGCTGGGCTGGGGTTGTGTCAAAGTTCTAGGCCATACCATGATAAGGGTCCCGACGTCTAGCCTGTCAGGACCGAAAAGCACCCGGGAACGTTGTTATGCCTTGAATAGGCGTGTTTTGGGGAGATGAGCTTTTGGGTTGCCACGGGGGCAAGTCGGAGGGTATGAGCAGCGAGAAGCAGAGAGACACGTCTGAGCTGGATGAGGCGAAACCGGTTTCTGCGGCCGTCGTGGAACGTGGCTCCGGATGATTGCAGATGGGTCTGTGGGGACAGAGAGAAAGGAAACGAAACCGTTTCTGTTCTGTTGGCAGGCGGAGGCAACATGGGTGGGATAGAGGCAAAAGATGCGAACCCAGAGGAATACTCTCGGCCGTTCCAGATGAAAGAGAGTAGCGTCCAATGGAAGGCGACTAGTTGACAGATGCGCGACTATAGTCTGGCTCCAGAGTCTCTTGAAACGGACGAGAACAGAGGCAGGCGAAACGATGGGAGGCCAGGATGTCGGCCAGTGGTCCAGCAACGCACAGTTCCCGCATCCAGGTTCGTGGATTTTCCCGGCCAAGGACAAACGTGTCGAGCGAGACGTGTGGCAGGCAACCAGGCCTGGGCGGGGTTGCAAGGGAAGGGAAGGGCAATCAAATCATCCAATGTTAATAAACACGCCAGCAGGGATGGTTGAGAGCGAGATGGGCAGATCTCGAGATTTGATGCGGTGCAGTGCAGAGCAATCTTGAGAAAAATAAGGGCGGATATCTAGTAGCCGCTGTCAGGGCGTGCTAGCATCGTGAGCGAGCGAATCCCGTCTCGATGCCTGGACTTGAAGCTGCGAGCAATGACCGAACGACCTCGGTCTCGATGTGGTTTCCAATCATCAAGACGAGTCGTCCAAGCGACGAGACCAGAAGTGGACAGTGTTGTTGACTGGTTGGCCCTCAGACACTGGTGCGGGCGGCTAATACAAGGCTGTCGACGACGAGAAATGAGTTCATACCTACCAGAGGCTCAGCCCGGCCAGTCACCATGTGTCGCGTGCGCTCGCAGGTAAATGAGCCAAATAAGGATGCTGGGTGGTTTTGTTTCGTTTGGACCTCCAAGCGTAGGTACAGGTTGCCATGTGTTGGGCTGCATTGGCGGATACGTATCTAGGCCTGCCATGGATCCATGGATATCTCATCATCCGCGCGGGCGCGAGATGTCGTGTGTGGCGGCGAGAGGACAAAAGACCCAATCTAAAGCATCAAGCACGTCCTCAGCCCCAATGAGGCTGGCCTAGGGCCTCTATCAGAAGCGACATCGTGAGGGTGAATGCATATCGATGTCCGAGTGACTTGATTTCCTGTAGGCGCTGGCAGAGGCAGAGGCAGAGAGGTGGCAGACACGTGCGCATCTCCAACTAGGCGGGTGTGATGGCGGGCGCGCTGGGCCTCAGGAGAAATGAACTGGAGGGATTGAGGTGGCCCGGGCACGACGACAGCGTTTGTTTGTTTGATCCATGGAAGAGGGGTGAACGAGATGGAACTTGGATGGAAACGTCGTCACTTTTTTTTGCGCTCACGTGGCTCTACCGACCTGAGCTGGCACCTGGCACCCAACTTCTGGCACCTGGCGTCTGGCACCTGGCAGGCCGCACCGAACCGAAGCCACGCACCGCACCGCACCGTACCGCGTAGCAACCTGAGCCATCCATCCAACAAGAGTACTGTAAGAAACCTAGCGCACTCCGTCAGGTCCCGTCCAGTCCGTCGTTAATTTTGCAGCGGGAGAGGGGCCCGTCCCTTGTTTCCCCTTTTCTCCCAGCAGACATCACCGCCCTGTAGTGAATGAATGAGAGCGGTGACTGGGTTATGACGGCACTAAGGATGCAGGCTAACAGTTGTTTTTGGCCGTCTGGAAAAACCGGGTGCCAAAATAAACCAACACCCCTTTGCTGGAGGGCTGCGCGCGCAGAGCCCGTTGGAGCCCGCTGGAGGGGACCCCGCCTCACCCAGGCGTCGGTCCCCCCAAAAATTAGCGGATGCAGCCCTGAATCCCCCGCAGGGTGCCGGGCAGGGCTACCAAAATCAATGCGCGAAATAGGGACGCGCACCCAAGACTCGCACATGCCTGCCTTACCTGCGCCGGTTCTCAACGCCTGACCTGCGTCCCACCTCCACAGCCAGGCAAGGTCCCTCTTCTCACCCGCTACCTCTCACTCTCACATCCACATCCACAGCCCATCCTCATCCCTCCCTCCTCATTCTACTTGCGCACCCCCCAAATCTCAAACCTCCAAAATTTCCCATCTTCTCACTCAACCTCTCCCTCTCTTTTTTCTCTCTCACGACCGCTTCCTCTTTTTCACGAATAATACCCCCCGAATCTTTTCACCATGACCACCGAGGTAAGTATCATCCGCTTCCCCTCCCCTACTCTCGTTGTGCCCTTTTCCCTCTCCGCCTGGTCGGTCTCGCCTCAGCCCGCACAACCCCTCAGTCGAGCCCAAACATCGACGCTGTCAACACAACGACGTCCCGAGCCCGCGATCCACGATCCTTGGCCTGCGGCGATCGGCTATGCAGCTTGCGATCCTTTTCTGGTTCTTCACCGCGGCCTCGGGCGGCGCTGGTTGCCCCCCTGCTCGCCATCTCCATCCCCTCCCATCTCCCTAGTCAAGACGGTTTCAAGATGCTGACTTTTTGGTGCTGCAGCGTGAAAGGTTTGTCCAGATGGCCCTCTGCCGCCTCCCCAGGCGCTCCCGTCGCTCTCCCCTCGTCGCCTAGCCCGGCTGGGGACGAGTTGATGCCACCGAAAGAAAGACGCCGTATCGCTGACCTCGTACGTGTTACCACTTTGCAGCAAGACCTTCCTGGCCCGCCTCTGCGAGCAGGCCGAGCGCTACGATGAGATGGTCACCTACATGAAGGAGGTGGCCAAGCTGGGCGGCGAGCTTACCGTCGACGAGCGCAACCTCCTCAGCGTTGCCTACAAGAACGTTGTCGGCACCCGCCGTGCCTCGTGGCGCATCATCTCCTCGATCGAGCAGAAGGAGGAGTCCAAGGGCTCCGACAAGCACGTCTCCACCATCAAGGAGTACCGCAACAAGATCGAGACCGAGCTCGAGAAGGTCTGCCAGGATGTCCTCGACGTTTTGGATCAGTTCCTCATCCCCAACGCCGCCACTGGCGAGTCCAAGGTCTTCTACCACAAGATGTGCGTTTTTATCTTCCCCGCCTCTGGCCTGAGGCCCCTCGCATCCCGCCTTTTTTTTGGGTGCTGGATCAACCACCACTCATCATCGCCCCCCTCCCCGCATGACTCTTCCGATATCTCAACACTGCAATTTTTCGCGTCCAGAAGCTGACCAGGGTCTTTCCCCGCCTGCAGGAAGGGTGACTACCACCGCTACCTCGCTGAGTTCGCCTCTGGCGAGAAGCGCAAGGGTGCTGCTACTGCTGCCCATGAGGCTTACAAGGTGAGGCTAAGTCCCCCCACCGTCACATGCCGCAAGATCCGGGCCCCTCGTGCCCCCCGCTGACTGATTGTGCCCAACCACAGAGCGCTACCGACGTCGCTCAGACTGAGCTCACTCCCACTCACCCCATCCGCCTGGGTCTTGCTCTCAACTTCTCCGTCTTCTACTACGAGATCCTGAACTCGCCCGACCGTGCTTGCCACCTCGCGAAGCAGGCCTTCGACGATGCCATTGCCGAGCTCGACTCGCTGTCTGAGGAGTCTTACCGCGACAGCACCCTGATCATGCAGCTCCTCCGCGACAACCTCACCCTCTGGACCTCGTCCGACAGCGCCGAGGGCGAGGCCGCTGGTGCCGACGCCCCCAAGAAGGAGGAGGGCGAGGCTGCCAAGCCCGCCGAGCAGGCTGAGGAGCCCAAGGCCGAGGAGCCTGCGCCCGCTGCCGCCTCTTAAATCTGTTTCCAAACCCCCTCGATACCACGTGCGTCTCGGCATATAGGAACCGAGATGTATTCTCGCCCCGGCTACTCTTGTCTGCCCCCGGACACACGGATAGCTGGGCCTGTCTTGGGCGGGCTGGATGATAGTACGAGGCTTCTTTTTTGCGCAGTGCGTTGCTTTTTTTCATGGCGAGGGAGAGGGAGGATCATTGGGTCTGGTTCAGGCAAGGGAAAGTGCACGGCGTGGAATCTTCATCTCGTTCGTCCGTCGGACTCGGAAATCGACCGCCAAACATCATGACGGTTATTTTTTTACCTGGCAGATAAATCGCAAAGCTCTCCCCCTTTCATTCATCCGTCCGTCGCTTCTTTTCCGCACCTTTTACCTAACTACATTTGTGTCCCTCACACCCGATATCTGTCTTGATGGATCGTCATGAACAAGGGCTTTCTCATGTTACCCGTTTCCTTGTCTCTTGACGTCGTTGTTGTTTCCCCCCCCCGAGTATCATTTTTTTGCTCCTTCATGTCTATTGGCTCGTTTCTAAACGTCCCCTCGGAGCAGAGACAGTGGAGATGTTTTGTTTCCTGATGTTTCTATGCTCCGCAAACCCCCAAAAATTCCCCCTACATTCATGTTCACGGACTTGACACGGCACCCGAGAGGAACGACGGAGCGTTTCGCGACTCTTGCGACCTGGCCCCGACGAAGAATCATTCTGGCGGCTCAGCTTGCTTGCCTCGACCCTTGCCACAAATACCCGGCCATCGTCTCGCACAGGTTCTCGATTCAACCAGCAATGGTGGGACGATTCTCTACGACTCGATTAGTCGGCGACTCTGGGATAGCTAAAGATGGCAATGTTGGAGCCGGCAGTGGAGGACCGGTCTCGGTGTTTAGTGTTGTCTACAAGGACATTGATTAATGAAGAATAAATGCTATATCATGACACATGTCGACATGACTCCGGTTGCCTATTAGGAAATATTACCAGCGCCGGGCCTCTCGTGAACAAAGAAAAACGGTGTGTAGGTCGTAATCCACCGTGATGCTGTAGATGTCTCAGTTCCTCTCGGGACCGTGGCCTAGTAACCTTGCAGCCCGCATCAACCTCTCTTGCTTCTCCCTCAAGCCGTTGGCTCCTTCGCTATCTCTCTCCAGAATGCCTCCCTCTTCCATATCGTCGTGTCCCCTCGGTCCCCTAGTCTCGAGCCCACGGTACATAGCCGTGCGGCCTTCAGGTAGTTCTGCGGCCGCCGCCGCCGCGTTCGCAGCAGCGCGTCTCTTGGGGCCGAACCGCCAGCTGATGCGCTTCCACAGGCTGCGGGACCTTGAAGTGGCTGGCGACGGCGGTGACAGGCCAAAGGATGTGTCCGGGTCGGGATCCGGGGTGGCGGCCGAGGATGAAGAGAGGGACGAGGAGAGGGACGGGGCCGTAGGGAGCGAAAGGGCGGAGGCGACCTCTGTGCGCCAGATATGGATACGCTCCTGCTTTGCAGGAGGCATGAGGGGGTTGTTCCTGATGACAGGAAGGGCGTTTGTTTCTGGTGAGCCAGCCATGTTGTTTTCGTATTTGTGAGCAATGCCCGTTATTTGATTGATATTGTTGATAGGATTATTGGCGTGAGGATGATGTTGATGATAATGAATCGAGTAGTCGATGATTGATGTTTATAGCGATTTCACTCGTGGTCTGTAGGTGGTTTGAGTCAAGGTGTTGTAAAAGGATTGATGACTCGGTTGCTTCGAGATATTCGTATTCGATAATAAAGTAGCGTTCAAAACGCCCAGCGATGGATGGTCGTGTCCGGTTTAACGGCCTCGACTTCGGTCTCGCCTCTTGGTCTCTCTCAATGACTCGCGTCGCCCCAATCGTACTATGTCCTGTATCTCTTCGTCTTGGTATATCCTGGATGGTGTGCAGCAAAAGAGGGAAAAGACTCGCTCGGGGTATCAAAAAAGTTCAAGGCAGTCGCTCCAACGGATGGAGGAGACAGGAGAGAGGAAAAAGGAGAGAGAAGTCGGCAAACTGGGGGGCGCCCCCCAAGATTTTGTAGAAATGACCTCTTGTGAGAGAAATTGCACACGGCGAGAACCCGTCGCGAAGCTAGCGAAGCCAGGTCCCCCGGTCTCCGATCTGGGGGGGCGGGCTTTTTAGTCGACGACTATTTGCGCGGCGCGGGCGGCGGGCGGCGGACCAAAGGCTTTTGATGGTGTTGGGTTCTTTTTTGAACTCGTTGCGGATCCGAATATGGATGGTTGTGTTTTGTTTATTGGACTATTTTCTTACTGTGTCGTTTTAGACGGGGGATGAATTGGGGAGGGGAGATTTGGTGATGATTGACGACGAGGTAGTAATAGAGGGGATCACCAGCCGTTCGTCGAGATCGACCTCTGCCGTTCGACTTGGGGGGTAGTAGTAGTGGTCGTGTGCTGAAGATGGGGGGCCGCTGGCCTTGGCCTTGCAGGGCAACCTAGAGAGGCAGCTTATCTCTTCCGGAAGGTAAAACAGTGGATGCGGCTAACTGCAGGACGTGATTTTATCGACGTCGGACAAAGGCGTTGCCAAGATGATAAATATCTACCCAAGCGTGTGAAAGAAGGAGGGATGAAGGGAGAGAAAAAGAAGGCAGAGACAAACAATGCACCAAGTTTAAACATCTATCCAATACCCGGCATCGGCTCGGTCAAGGGTTAGATCTTGCTTGCGGGGGGGGAAGGGACGAGGCTTTTGTCCAGGGTGGTCATGAGGTCAAGTAGCCCAGCACGACATGGGTGCAAGGGATAGTAGGGAGGGAGGGGGTCACCGCCGTTGTTCTACAGGGTAACTGCCATAAGAACTCACACCACTTGCACTTCACCAGACAAAGACAAGAGACCCGGGGGAGGCCGAAATGTACATCATCCGACTTGCGGGTGGCGCACCGGCCGATCGAGCGGGACGAACCTAACGGTGGGAGATTGGACGTTTGGTCCGCTATCTCGACGAGAAAAAAGGGAACTGTGGCTGATCAGAGGCACATGATGCAGCTGTGGTTCACGAGTCGTGAGACAGACCGACCCTGTTCATCACCAGGTTTCACCAAGGGCAGTCTAGGCCAGTTCTGATATTGAGGAGATAATGGACAGAACTCGCAAGATATTCATTGGGTACACACGATGTCAATGAGCTCCATCCCATTGAACCCCCCCGTCCCAGCTGCAGAAAATCTACAGGACCCATCACCTGCGTAACCTATTGCTGCACCTACTCAAACGCTTCAATCCCGCAGAAACCCTAAAACGCCAAACCCACCAAACCCAGCCCGAGATCTAACTTGGCTAAACCACTTTTTCTCTCTCTCTGTCCCGCTACGCTCTCGTACTCGGCTTCAGAGTCTCCCATCCTCCCACCTCCTGACCCTCGTCCAGCGAGCCCAATAAGTCCATGGTCCCCTGCTGCTGTTGTTGATGCGGCTGATGCTGCTGCTGCTGCAGGTGTGGTTTCGGATGCACGAGTGGTGCCGCTCGGCGTCCACCCCGGACATCTCCACCCATCATCCCGGGCAAACCTACTGCTCCGACCGGAGTTGACGGCTTCGGGCTCGAGCCGTTCATCCCGGGCTTTGGCCCTGCCACGGGCTTTCGCACGGTTGCGGTCCCAGTCCCGTGCGGATGAGGGCTTGCTACCAAACTAGCCGTGGCCGCCCTTGTGGGCAATGGAGGGCGAAAGTCATCGTCTATGGTGCTGTGGCTTCCCACTGGACTTGATATGGGTGATATCGTCGCCAGATGTGCTGGCTTCTTTGCTACTGGAGGCGCCGGCTTCCCACTCTTGCCGTGCTGCTGCGATGCATGTGAAGTGTGGGAGGCTGCCGAAGTAGGTCGAAGGGGCGTTGGCAGCGGCTGCGTCTGTGTCCTATTAAGTCCAAAGCCATTGCTGCCTCCCTGTCCAGCTCCTGCAGTCTGCCGCCGCGGGGGTGGAGGCGGAGGCGGCGTTTCTCCTCTGCTGGCTGGTCCATGATCGTCCATCAGGGCCAGACGTCCAACATTGGCTGGCAAAGTTGATGGATCATATGGCGGGGGTAGCTTTCTAGGCGGGATGCTTGAAGCTGATGCTATGGCATGAGGCAAGTTGACCTTCTCGAACGGCGAGCTCGACATGCTTGACAAGGAAGCCTTGGAAGACGACCTCGGGATCGATATCCAGTCAGGTTCTTCGGCTTGACCAAAGGGATTCGATGGGCGGTTGGGGTTGAGAGAAACCGTCTGCCCATTCCTGGCCTTGGGGACAGGCACTGCCGCACGAGCAGGCTGTCTATTGTCGAGCCACCACTTCTGGCGGTCCGAACTAGCCGGTGGCAGTCCCGGCTCTATCGAGTCGTATCCGATCAGGTCTTCATCATCGCTGTCTTCGCCCGTGCCGAGATGCGCTGTAGCGTCCCCGACCTCGGCCTTCCGGCGCTGATAGAGTTCTTGGCTGATTGACTCCCGCAGAGATTCATCCACGATGCTCACCCTGCACTCAAAGGCAGCATGGACCGGTCGGTGGTCTGAAAATTTGAGAGGCGCCGAGTCGTACAGGATTTGCCTGAGGTTAGGGCCCTTTCTCAAAATACGATCTGTCCAAGCGGGAATTCGAGCTTTTTCACTGAGATCGTGTTAGTACAAACACAATCAGTAGACAAGGAGGTATGAGCAAGCATACGAAGTATCGTAATCATCAGTCCCAATGTCAAACTTGTATGTGGGTGGAAACGTAATGCGAGCTTCCGAATAAAATGGAAACGACAGGCCAGCCACCATCTGGAGGTTGAGCTGGTCGTTCTCGTACAGGGCCTCAAAGTCACGCTTCTTGACTAGAGCCTTTGCAGTTTCCAAGCTCAAGCCGATGCGATAATTGAAATCACCCAGCCAGATAACAGCATCTACTCGTGTTAGTATGTGCTCTCCCCATTATACAGCAAGTGGCTGCCGGCCCTGCAAAGCTTACCGTGATCATCGATGCCTCGGTTCCTCTGAAAACGCAGACCATGATGAATAGTTGCATAATCCCGATTGCGATCCTCATAGTTTGAAAACCCTGCTGCCAAATGTGCCGTGACGAAGCAGATGTGGGTGTTGGCGTAATCGAAGCGAATCGCAACAGCCCCCTTGTTTCCAGCCATGCCAGACATGCCAGTCTTTTTCACGCTGCCTTCGACGTTCTTAATGTTGGCCAAACTGGGCGTCTTGACAAAGATACATAGCGCTGCTCCAACGAGCTGCCCGCTTCGTAGTAGCACATACTTCTCACCTCCCAACCGCTTCTGTCGATCATTGAGGTTGCTCTTGACAGCTTGCTCCCATAGATTCTTCCGAGATGGGTCGCTGTTCATGATTTGCTGTGGACTGAGCTCCACGATTTCCTGGAAGCCGACCACATAGATATCTGGTTGGGCGTTGCCCATAGACTCTGGGAACAGCCAAGGACCGAGGTCATGATCGACGCCTTCTGTTCGACCGTTGAGGTTAAACGTGCCGACCCATATTGTAATACCGTTGTACGAAGTGAACTCGCCGCCTCGCTTCGCCAACTCGGAAGACACAAAGTCGCTGATGGGATCAAACAAGTGAACCGGTGCTTGTCCAACGAGACGACCTAGGAGCATGTCGATGGTGATTTGTCGAGAAGGGTCGAGGAAGTTGTTGTGATAGATACGCTGAACAGACTTGCGCACATCGGCCACAGCACCGGACAGAGACATCTTTCCATGTCGTGTAAATGACGACTTCAACGCGCCGGTTCCAGCATACGTTTTGGACAACGAGTCACCATTGTCTGCCCATAAACTGGAGTGCCTCATCCAAAAGTCAGAGGCCGCGAATTCACCTCGGTGTCCTAGGAAGGCTTCGACAGCCATTTGCGAGATCATGGTCTGAATGAGATTGGTTCGGTCCAAGCAATCCAGACAATTGGTTCGGAAAACACCCTCCTGTTGAAGCACAACCACCATGCGTGCATGTCCAGAGACATCCTGGTCCTCCCGTGGGTCACTCGTCTCCTCTGCAAGGAAGTAGGCAAAACCATCGGTCGAATCCTCAATGTAGCGGCGGATATCTCGAGCAGCTTCATATCCGGCAGGCCCCTTGGTCTCGGCGTGAAAATCGTAGTTTGTTTCCCGCAAGAGGGCACGATCCCATGAGCCATCTGGCCCTGGTCGGCTCAGGGGGCAGTGCCTAATACCGTTGTGGTAGAGCGTGCTCAACTCAACCTCACCTGGCTTGGTTTCGCTGAGAAGATTGATGACATGAACGGCTCCGTATGATTGTTCAAGCTCCTCAAAGTGCTTGTTGAATGCGGGCTGTGTACCATCCGGAGACCTGGTTATTGTGATCTTTTGACGTCCTGGGATGAGGTCGGCAGCCTGCTCCCAGAAGACTGGCACGGAACCACGGACTTGGGCATATGAGAACAGGACCCCCGCCGGACTCCAGAATGTCGTCTCGGTCTCGACAAAGTTGGCAACATGCCCGTCGTCGTCAATGCCTCGTGAGTTGAAACGAGTTCCGGCTCTTTGACAAGACAGGCGCGAGATGAGTGTCATGAAAGAGGGCATGCCAGTCTTGACATTCTTGATGGGCGAGGAGCTCAACGGAATAGTCATTGTCTTACAGAAACCTCTGATTGCAGAAGTGAGAATTCGCGAAGAATCAAGAGCTGCCCGTTCCTGAGGCATGAGTCGTGACCGAAACTGCACCAGGGGGCTGATCATGAACGAGTTCCAGAGGAAGGCATCGTCGAAGTTGTCGATTTCAAACGAGTTGGAGTTGATAGGTCTATCCATGTGAGCGTTGTGCCAGTCGCGAGTCCCAACCGACATACCTGTCCTGCACTCGGTTGGTCAGGTCGAAATCTGTGCTGTAGTAAAAGGTTCCGTTGCTGAGTAGGTTGCGCAGGTCATGACAAGGATGTTCCATGGCCACCTCTCTTCGGCTGAGGCCCTGGCCGTAAGGGCCGGACTGCACCGAGGCAGCATCTGAATATTCTGACTCGAGAGACTCAAGAGGCACAACATCGTCGTAATCCGCGCTACTCAGACAGTAGAATGCCACTCCGCCTATGCGCTCAACCGTCTCGCCGGGCCGTAGCGTGGCGGCCCTTGTTGCGTGCGTGATGACAGATATGAAGACCTCGCCGCTGACTGCAATCAAGCCAAGTGTTCCGTAGATCGGTCGATGGGTCAGACGACGATAGTCTTGTAAAAGATGCTTCGACACAGGCGCAAACTCGACCATGCACTTGGAAACGAGAGCCTCCCCGATGTTCCCGCGGGGTCGCGCAGACGCGGCGATGGATGTAAGCGAGCCATTGGCGATGGCTTCACTGGTAGAAGTTGTGTACCGGAGGATTAGGGCGTGTGAGGACGATACAATGGCGATGGAGCGATGAGGGTAGTCGCGGATATACAGTTCGCATGATTTCTCGGGGGCGGGAGCCTGGGAAGACCAGGTAGCGGAGGAGTATTCCATCTTGTAGGAGAGGAGGAGGAGACCATGAGATGGGCAGCCTCAAGGTTCGACGTGTCCGAGGAAGCGATTGCGAAGCAGCGTCAGAGGCTCCGCTGGCCCATGACCGACGGTTGGAACGGAAAATACTCAAGACGTTTAGGTGAGAGAGGTTGGGCTTTGAAGCGCTGACTTGGTGTTGGGATGAAGTTTCGAGGTTTGGGCTTTGAGGATGGTAGAAGCGCTTAGACATGCACTGCGAATGACGTTTCTGAGCTGGGGTGCCACGATAAACACGCCCCTGGCTGGACTCTCAGTGGACGTGGCTCCACAAGACCGTGTAGACGAGGCTATTTGGCAGGAGCTCAGCCATGACAGGAGTCTAATTAAAAGATGAAAAAAGTCAAAAGGTGTGCACTACTTGAAGGATCAAGTTACTTTGATGGCGTCAAGCTATGAATATGGGAAGAGCGGTGTGTTGGCACGATTATAGAATCCTGGTGAACACATGGAGGTCAGCTCTAGTACGGCCCAGGTGAGGCATGTGGATGGAAGCCCGTCCACAAGCCTCACTGCCTAGGGATAAGTATAGAGCACATCCTGAGACCATGTCTTCATGCATTTGAATCCAACTCAAATGCATATACAAGCATTATGCGAGTCATTGGCTGGTCCCTTTTAACAGGCTTCCAGTTATTTGGTCGAGGACGCGTAACTCGTAGTCGACGTGGACATTGGTGACCGGGATCCAGTATCTAAGATCCATGAATAGCAAACCAGAGACGGCGAATGCCTTCCTGCGAAGAGTCGCAAGCAATAGATCCATGATGAACACGGTAGTTGACATCCTGGCCTCTTGAAACATGTCGAACTGCTCCCAATGCGAAATCTCAGTCTAGAAGACAAACAGTCTCTTCTCTATCAGATCTTGTCAAGACATGGATCGCATTGACAGCCATGGATTGTGAAGCGAGTCGGTACGTATAAACAACAAAAAAAACAACAGTAAGCGAGCTTCAGATTCGAAATTGAGATCATGCTCTCTAATAAGAGAGCGTTCATTCTCTTCCTATCATATGTTTATGTGAGAATCATCACCAGCTCATTTTAGGATATAGAAGAAAAAAAGATTCTTCTCTATGGCCCCCACGCAACTGAAATATCTGCAATCTCTCGGCGTCTGCTTAGTCACCAGGAAACCGGCAGATTGTTGCGCCGGATGAACCTTTTGAGGCTGCAGATGAGCCGAAATGACTTTTTGACCAAGTCACTTGGCTGCTTGCATGAGCCCCGCTAGCCCAAATCGGCCCAATTTGTGCGGCAATTTCCCGAGGCACGTGCAGCTGGAGCTGACAAGTGACTTGGTGACCAGGTACTCCCTCAAAAGAGACCATCGACCAGCGCGAACTACCAGCCCCTACCTTTCTGTCGCGACGAACGTGAGCCTCGAGCGTCATCTCCTGTCTCCAACTTTCTCAGCTCCATACATCGCCCCGCGAACTCGACCCGATCGCCCTTCTGTGTGCTTCATCAATCAGATCACGCGACACGAAAAAGAGGATTTTTTGGCCGTTCGAGCGACATGAGTGACTTCGGCCACTTTGGCGGCTCCGAGGAGGAGTACGCGACTGTGCGCAAGCACAATGCTGAGGTGGTGAGTCTCGACCACATATAATCTCTTGGAGTGTTTTATGTTAATGGCTAACCGACATATGTCCACAGGAAGCCGACCCCGATAACTTCGAGAACTGGGAAAACCTCATCAAAGCCTGCGAGACCCTCGAGGGTGGCTTGAACCGCAACTCTAGCCCCCAAGCCCTCGCTACCTTCCGCGATGCCTACGATAGATTCCTCCTCAAGTTCCCTCTCCTGTTCGGATACTGGAAAAAGTATGCCGATATGGAGTTCAACATTGCGGGCCCCGAGTCTGCTGAGATGGTGAGTGCCTCAGATGCTCCTCAGGCAATATCACTGACACGGAGCTAGGTCTACGAGAGAGGATGCGCAAGCATCACCAATTCTGTCGACTTGTGGACGGATTACTGCTCCTTCAAGATGGAGACAACCCATGACCCACACCTCGTCAGAGAGTAAGTCTCATTTGGATGATTTCCTTCCCCATCCCCTTAACTTGCCTGTCGGCGCAGTATTTCGCTTGACCCGTGTGGTCTCGGTCGACATATCCGCGAGGGCTTCACACTTCACTGTCAAGATGTCTGATGGTGAGATATGCCTGCAGTAGCCCCATTAAGCCGGGATGCTCTCTCACGCTCTCTGCCAGGCTCTGTTGATGTTCATCCGTGCTCATTCTAAACCTCAAAGTCGTCCTTGCGTTACACGTCACCCGCTCGGGAGAACCTGATCTCGGTTTTGCTACTCACTTGCACAACCATCTTCCCCTCTGTATTAATCCTCTCCGCCCCCGCCCCCTGAGTTCTCCCTCCCGCAAGATTGACATTGTCTAACCTAAGCAACTAGGCTCTTTGAGCGCGGCTCGACTGCTGCCGGCCTCGATTTCCTGGCCCATCCCTTCTGGGACAAGTACATAGAGTACGAGGAGCGCCAAGAGGCCCATGACAGAATCTATGCGATTCACGCGAGGATCATCCGCATCCCGATGCACCAGTATGCAAGGTACTACGAGCGGTTCCGATCGCTGTCACACAGCCGACCCATGACTGAGGTTGTGCCCGCTGATGTCTTGGCGCGGTTCAAGTCCGAGGTTGAGGCGGAAGCCGTGGCATATGGCGCGCCAAAGCCCGAGCTGGAGGTTGAGCGTGATATCCGTGCCAAGATCGACGCCATGTACTACGAGGTGTTTACAGCAACACAGACCGAGGTTTCCAAGCGCTGGACGTACGAGTCTGAGAACAAACGCCCTTATTTCCACGTCACCCCCCTGGAGCACTCGCAATTGGCGAACTGGCGCAAGTACTTGGACTTTGAGGAGTCCGAAGGTGATTACTCACGAATTGTCGCCTTGTACGAGCGATGCCTCGTCACCTGCGCGTACTACGACGAGTTCTGGTTCCGTTTCGCTCGATGGATGTCTGGCCAAGAAGGAAAGGAAGAGGAGGTGCGAAACATCTACATGCGCGCCTCAACCATGTTTGTGCCCATCAGCAGGCCTGGTATCCGGATGCAGTGGGCATACTTCGAAGAGAGCGCTGGTAGGGTGCAGGTCGCTCTCGATATCCACGAGGCGATTCTCCTCAGGTTGCCGGATTGCGTCGAGGTCATCGTGTCCTGGGCCAACGTCGAGCGACGCCAGAACGGGATTGATGCTGCCATTCAAGTGTACAAGAACCAGATTGATGCTCCCACAGTGGACATCTACACCAAGGCCGCCTTGGTTGCGGAATGGGCCCTCCTGCTCTGGAAGGCAAAGGGCTCTGTGGAAGAAGCCCGTGGTGTCTTCATCAAGAACGTGCAGTGGTATGCGGACAGCCGGCTATTTTGGGACCGATGGTTCCAGTTTGAGCTGGAACAGCCCACAAGCGCGGAGACAGAGGCACAGCACAAAGAGCGGATGAAGCAGGTGTTTGACGAGCTTCGAGAGCGAAGCCATCTCTCCCCATCGGTCAAGAAGGAGCTCACAGAAGTGTACCTCACCTATCTTGTTGAGCGTGGTGACAAGGATGCCATGAAGGTATTCCTGCAAGTCGACCGAGAGATCTTCGGGTAAGTAGTCGACCGATGCCATCACAGTGATTTGTTTGCTAATTGCATTATAGACCATCTTCGGTAGCTAAGCTATCCGTGGGAGAGGGTCTGAAGGAGAACGGTGCCGCTCGAGTTGAGCTAGATGAGACGAGCAAGCAGAAAGCTGAGGCTCGATACGCTCACTTCTACGAAACCCATGGGGAGCCAGATCCAAATGCTCAAGGCAACGTGGATTTCAACTAAAGAAAGGATGAGGGTTTGAAGAAGGGAGGAGATGAAAAGCGGTATTTGAGGCGCAGAATCGAGAGGAGGATATAATCAAGTGTGGTATTCTTGAGTTGTATTATAATTGGCGCCCCTGCGAATAGCAAGAGGGGTTTGGATGGATGCGAATAGCTGAAGACGTAGCTATTCGGCTCCCTGGTCCTAGCTGGATGCTCTGGATTGAAACAGGTAATGGATAAGGATAGGCACAGTAAATACATGGAACAAGATTACTTTGCTCGCTTGGAAGACAAGATCTCGTGGAGAAGGGGTTCAGCACGTGGGAATCTGGGACTAGTTCCTGAACAGAAGGCATCGGCGACGCTTACCAGGTCGATGCATCCCTGAAATGCGGAGTGCAGCTACGGACAGATACAGATCTCTTGACGACGGGATGAACGCGGGGTGTGCCCGGCATCCAGCGGAGGATTGTCGGCAAGTGGCCAACGGTATTCGGAAGTTCCGACGAGTACCGGCTGCACCCGATGGGATGTCTGTTTGGCTGCTAGCTTAAGCGGGTTGGAGAAGAAAGGTCAGGAAGACAGGAGTGGGGGAAGAGGACAGAGTAGAAACCATAGAGATCTCGAGCGGGCTCTTGGGGAGTGGATGACCTGGATATCTTCTATACTTGGTGGTTAAAGATGAACATTGATAAGAGCCGTTGAAGTATTCGGAACTTGACCTCGGCAAATTCAACTAGATGATATGACGAAAGTTGACGGCACAATTGCTGGCCTTGCAAGGATGCTAGAATTTGGAATTCAATCAACCCCAGAAAGGCCCAGGCAGGGATTGCCACTGGCCGAGTCCATCAGCCCTGGTGTGTCTGGAGTCGAGCATGACAAATCATGCACATGGAGCATGTAAGACTGAACGCGAGGATTTGAGTTTTCTTCACATTGCTTTGTCCATTGGTAAGAGGTGGATAATCTAGGAGGAGCATGAGGAGGGATCTTTGATCACAAAAGGGGGGAGCAGTGATAAAAAAACAATTGGAGACTAAAAAATCAACAATGTCGTGATATCATGGCCAGCTTGAGTCATTGCAGAAGAAGAGGAGGGCTCATGCGGGAGGGCGTCCGTTCGGGTCGGGTGCCCCTCCGCCCTCGCCGCCGGGGGTTTTTAGGTGTGCCCTTCTGGCCTGTCTGACTTGTCGTGGAGGTGAGACTTTCTCAGGGTCCCCCCTCGCGTCAAGATTGAAGTCATGGTGGGAGGGTTAGGTTTCTGAGAAATTTTCTCGAGACCTGACTAGTTGAACTCTGATGGTCTGCCACCTCGTGGCTCATCTTCACCAACGACGAAAGGGGTCTTTGCTGTCTCTACTTCCTCTTTCAGGACATCGTCAGGAATAACGCTTGTTTTGCTGCTCCCCTCTGTACTACGTCGCAATCCCTGTCTCTCCCTGCGAGCTCTACCCTTTCTCGCCAGCCAGCCTCTAAGAGGAAAGAAAATCAACATGACCAAGCATCTCCACCATATCCACCAGCTCCACAAGGGCGTTTTCCCCCGCCGCGGGTCCGTTAGCGACTGGGCCGAGTACACGAAATTGTCCAATAACGGGCAATCAATTTCAATGCACCCGTTCGGTTCTTGGACCCGGATGTACTCTACCTGCTCTATCGGGAGGGGAGGTACCTGGGAGCCGTGAAGCTTCAGCAGCCTGTGACGCTGGCCGTAACCGTCTCGAGACAGCTGTCGGCCAGGTGCTGGGGTGGTATCGCGAGGGTACCTCGGTACCTCGACACTAATCGCCGGCCTGGGCAGGGCAGGAGCAGAGCAGGGCGGCTCTTTCTGCGGCCTTCTATGGATCGCGTCGGCGACTCGGCGCCGGGGACTCTCCAGCTGGACTCTGTGTGAATCAAACGCCTGGACACGGCAGGTGCCCGTCTTGCCCGTTCTCCCCGCGCCTGGCCCAGGTTCTCCCCAAAACACCCGGCATTCCCTTCCATCTTCCGTCTCAGATCTTATCCTTTCACCTCTCCTCCTCTCTTCCTCTTCCTTTCCTCTCTGTACGAAGCAGCATCTTTCCAGCGTCCTATCATTTCACCGTCGCTCACAATCAAGGTATGTCCTTATCTCTAATTGCGTTTTCCCTTCCATTCGTAGCTCAGCGAGCTCTCTGCTTGCTCTTGTTCTCGGAAAGATAACGCCATGTGCTCAAATTCTACCCATGACCTTTATCCTCCCAAATCATAACAGTTCCCCCAAGCTGACAAGCTCTTTTGCATTGTAGATGGCCTCCGCTACCCGACAGTTCGCCCGTGCGGCCACCCGCGCCTCTACCCGCAGCTTCTCCGTTGCTCCTCGTCAGGTCTTCCGTCAGCACGGCCGCCGCTACTACTCCTCTGAGCCTGCCCAGAAGTCCTCTTCCGCCTGGATCTGGCTCACTGGTGCCGCTGTTGCTGGTGGTGCTGGTTACTACTTCTACGCCAACGGTGCTTCCGCCACCCCCAAGGTCTTCAACCCTACCAAGGACGATTACCAGAAGGTCTACAACGAGATCGCCAACCGCCTGGAGGAGAAGGATGACTATGATGATGGCAGCTACGCTCCCGTCCTCCTCCGACTTGCCTGGCACGCCAGTGGCACCTACGACAAGGAGACTGGCACTGGTGGCAGCAACGGTGCTACCATGCGATTCGCCCCCGAGTCCGACCACGGTGCCAATGCTGGTCTGATTGCTGCCCGTAACTTCCTTGAGCCTGTCAAGGGTGAGTTCTTTCGCTACTTGTCGGAAGCATAGCATGCTAAGAAGTTCTATAGCCAAGTTCCCCTGGATCACCTACTCTGATCTTTGGATCCTTGCTGGTGTTTGCGCCATCCAGGAGATGCAGGGTCCTGTCATCCCCTACCGACCTGGCCGCAGCGACCGCGATGTCTCTGCTTGCACTCCCGATGGCCGTCTTCCCGACGCCACCAAGAGCTCCAACCACCTGCGAGACATCTTCTACCGCATGGGATTCAACGACCAGGAGATCGTGGCTCTTTCTGGTGCCCACGCTCTTGGCCGATGCCACACTGACCGATCCGGCTTCGACGGACCCTGGACCTTCTCCCCTACTGTCCTGACCAACGACTACTTCCGTCTTCTCATTGAGGAGAAGTGGCAGTGGAAGAAGTGGAACGGCCCTGCTCAGGTGAGGTTATACTCCGAAGTGATGTAAAAATGCAATTGCTGACTGAAATTCCCAATAGTATGAAGACAAGTCCACCAAGACCCTGATGATGCTTCCCACCGATATGGCTCTTGTCCAGGACAAGAAGCTCAAGCCTTTCGTCGAGAAGTACGCCAAGGACAACGACGCCTTCTTCAAGGACTTCTCGGATGTCGTTCTCCGACTCTTCGAGCTTGGTGTTCCCTTCGCCCAGGGCACTGAGAACCAGCGATGGACCTTCAAGCCCACTTACGATTCGTAAGGGGTGAATGATCTAGGAAAAGATGTATTGTAGGATTATACGGAACTGGATCTGGTCATCATGTCGGTTGATGGACTTGAAGGAGCGATATCCGGAGTTTTGACTTATAATCATTAGAAGCAGGTTGGATAATCTGCCGACTCATACCATTTGTCACCCACTTGGCTGCATTCCCGCATGTGAAGGCGCTATCATGTCTAACATGTATGGTAGAGAGTAAAATGAATTTCATTTGACCCATGATGAGACCATGACGTTGAATATTGAGTTTATGAGAGGTGCAAGGGTGCAAGACGACGGGCCGATCCGGGGTAGCAACCATGACGGCTTCATGACGTCCCGCCATTGAAGGCTCTGATGATGATTGGATCTGTTCCTGCATCTGCCACACCAACCACTAGCCCTGTGGAAAGTTTCGGGGGTGACGATACTGGTTACAGAAACGGTCCCGTGATGGCTAGCGACTTGGGGCCAAATGTAGATACCCTCAAGGTAATGTGAGTTATCGAGTGTCCCTTTTAAGTAATAATACATACTTGAGATATGCCCTTTTAGTAAGTTAGCAAGCCAACATTATTTAGTGTAGATGATTTGAGAGGATATCACTTAATCAGGCATATCTTAACCTGTTTCTAGGAAGAGGGCACCATCAATGGCCACATCATGGTGGTCGACCACGACTGATGCCCATACAGCCTCCGAACCAGCAAGTCAGCATGTGCACAGGAGCTGCCTCTGCCCTGAGTGAACCATTCGGGCCCGACTGGGGACGATGACCGGCAAACGCGGCCGAGTTACTGACTTGGGTGCAATCTCACTCATTAATGCTACACAGGGGAAGTGGAACTGCTGACTGATCTCGGGCGAAAGAAACAACGACATCTCATCATGGTGAAGAGGTCGAGTTGACTTCTGGAATCTTCGTTCATGGTTCAGCCATGTGCGGTGGTGCCAATGATAACGGTGGCGAGGAACAGTGCGAGAAAAACTTTGCTCTACCTACGGAAATCCTCATCATGACATCTATCATGAGAGTTGAGAGGCGTGAAAGGTCGTCAACGACCCAAGAAACAGATCTCTTTGCTATCATTGGTCTACCAACTCAACTAACATCGAATCTGCCCACACAGGTGCAGTCCGGAATTCAGCCCCGAAGCTCCCCCCACAATGGATCTCCAATCTTGAAGAATGGAGTAGAATTCTCTGTTTCCTCCTCCACCAAACCAACAAAATCTGTGGACCAGTCTACTACGTAGTATCAGCCCTGATCGGAAATAACACCCCGAGAAACTTGAAAGTTTTATATTTGTCAGCCGTTGAATTATTCAGCGCCAAACCCAACGATCCGGGAACAAGACGGCGGTGTGGCTGTCGGGAGCCAATCCTGTGGGTGTAGTGATGGCGGCCGACCCTGTTGACCATGAGGGGTTTCAACTAGGCTCCGAGGCAAATGTGAGGATCGGGTCCATTCGCACGTCATTAGGCTTAGAAATCCAGGGGTGCTACACGCGCAAGATACTGATGCTAGCCTTGTGAGGAGAGCGTCTTGTCTGAGGATCTGGCTAAGTCGCCGAGATGTTGCCGTGATGGATGGCTCGAGATAGCTTCCAGTATATATAGCCCTGGTCGTTTGCACCTCAGGCAGGAATCCAGCATCAACATCAAATCAGCCTCTGACTTACACTCTTGTCTTGGTGGATACTCCCAGTTTCTACCCCAATTGTATCATTCCCGGTTCTAGCACGACTCTCGCATAGTGTTCCACTTGGTGGCTCCTTCTCATACGATAACGGGCTACCTTATTTACCCCAGGCAAGCCTGATAGCAGGACGAGATCTGTATAAATCCCACTCGACTCCCTCCCAGCCCAACCAGAGCAACACAGGACCTGCACTACCAAGTCATACACACTGCCGCAACAATGACGAACCAAGACATCGAGAACAAGCCCGCTGTTGGGGTTCCTTACTTCACCCCGGCCCAGGAGCCCCCGGCTGGTACCCCGCTTGACCCGGCTTCGGCCCCGACACTCTTCAAGCCCCTCCGGGTCCGTGGCATTGAGCTCCATAACCGCTTCGGAGTCTCTCCTATGTGCACTTACTCAGCCCAAGATGGAAAGCTGACTGACTGGCACCTCGTCCACCTCGGCCAGTTCGCTCTGAAGGGCGCCGGCCTCGTCTTTGTCGAGGCCACCGGCGTTGAGCCTCGAGGCCGCATTAGCCCCAACGACTCTGGCCTCTGGGACGACGAGCAGATTGCCCCCCTCAAGCGCATCACGGACTACATTCACAGCCAAAACTCGCGGGCAGCTATTCAGCTCGCTCATGCCGGCCGTAAGGCGAGCACGCTTGCCCCCTGGATCGGCGGTACTGCTACAAAGACGCTTGCGCCTGAGAGCGTGGGTGGCTGGCCTGAAGATGTTGTTGGACCAAGTACGGTCCCCTTTGCGGATGATCATGCCACGCCGAACGAGTTGACGGTGGACCAGATCAAGGAGCTGGTGCAGAAGTGGCAGGATGCTGCTGTGAGAGCCGTCAAGGCGGGCTTTGATGTTATCGAGATTCATGGTGCCCACGGATACTTGATCACCAACTTTCTCTCGCCCGTCTCCAACGTAAGTTTGCCACTGATATCATGTTGCTGGGCCAAAGGACGTTGAGTAGCTGACTCGTAATACAGAAACGGACAGACCAGTATGGTGGCAGCTTTGAGAACCGAACTCGCTTCCTCTTTGAGATCATTGAGGCCGTCCGCGCCGTGATCCCCTCCGAGATGCCCCTCTGGCTGCGCATCTCGGCCACCGAGTGGATGGAGTGGAGCGGAGAGCCCTCATGGGACCTTGAGAGCAGCATCCGCCTGGCCAAGCTGCTCCCGGCCGCCGGTATCGACGTCCTCGACGTGAGTAGCGGCGGCAACGCCTCGGCCCAGCAGATCAAGGTTCACCAGACCTTCCAGTCGGACCTGGCGGGCAAGATCCGCGAGGCCCTGCGCGCCGACGGAAAGGAGCTGCTCATTGCGACGGTGGGCCTCGTCGCCGACGGCGCCTTTGCCCGGTCCGTCGTCCAGGAGGACGAGAAGCCCCAGGCCGACTTTGTTCTCGTGGCCAGGCAGTTCCTCCGGGAGCCCGACTTTGTGCTCAGCGCCGCGCAGCAGCTGGGTGTCGAGGTCAAGTGGCCGAACCAGTATCACCGGGCGGGACCCAAGCCCCGTGGACGATAGAGGTTGGAGATATGCAGGCGTTTGTGGAGGAGATGGCGTTTATAAAAGTCTAGGTACAATAGAGTGTGATTTCGAACTGTATCCTAAGTTATACTTCAGTATATGTAGTGATGTCGCAGGGTTGGAAGGTTAAGCAAGCTATGCGAGGCACTCTTCTTCAATTTGGCCAATCTGAGGCTTGAGTTGCGAATCAACTCATGAGAAAGTCTGATAGAGGTAATGATGATCCAAGCGACGTGTCCTCATGTCTTTGCCAGGAAGGATTCAGGGATTCTCATGGCTGTGCCGCTTTGAACTCTGGCAATCGGAGTAGTAAAGTTGTCCTACAAGGAGGCACAGTTAATATCTGTGTAATTACCTGAAGCACAAAGATGTCCATGCCGAGGAATATCTGCCCGTGGTTCCGGAGCCCCTCTTGAGACACGCTGAGGGCATCAACAGCCACACACGCAAGACCGACTTCTCCCAGAGCTCGGACAACATGGCATAGAGCTTGCAAGGGGCTGGATTAGAAGCTGTCACACACTAGGCATGACTGGGTCATGGCAACCTTATCTGGAGCCGGCTTCTCAACCTCTTTGCTGCGGTGGAGCTGACCAGGCGAGACCGACGGTCCTTGGTGGGGCCGGACGGTCATGAGTGGATCTTGATGAGCCGAGCGAAAAGGCTGGGGATGGATGTTGGATGTTTGCCTCACTATTATCCCCCGTCACGGACTACCGTGTTAGGCGGTGAATGGTCTTGTTCGATGGATGCTACAGCTTTTTAGTTAGTCACTGCCCATGAGAAAGATCGGCCACTGACGGGGGGGAAAGAGAGAGGCCGGTCTCTGATATAGTGAGTGGCGGCTTTGAGAGGCGTCATGACCGACGGGGCTACCAATATTGCAGGCAATAGTTTCGTCCACTATCTGCCGGCGCCGCGGGCAGCCTCATGACTACAACACCAGCTAGAAGACGGTTGTCTCGGTAGAAGAGATGTCGATATTAATAATCCTCGGAGTGTCTGACAGTAAGCAGATATTCTGGGTAGCAGAGTGATTACAGTAACGTTAGTACCCCGGAAACAGAGCGGCAAACTGGAATCATTGCTCGGTCAACAACGGAGGCATCAACGGCTTTACGGATAATACCACACACTTCCAGTTTGCTAACCACCTCAATCATGACCTAGTTCCCACTGAGAAAGGGGGCCTCGGCCTGGCTGGGCTGGGCTTGGACGGATAGTCCAGATATTGTAGCCAAACCTAGAGACGTGGCCTCTTCTTTTACCCTCCTGGTGAGACGAGTCAATCGCCACCACTCAGCCAAAAACTCGAACGTCTTTTGTCTGCTCTGTTGACAGGGTTCGCCTTCCCATGCGCCCCTTGGTTCGGAAGATAATATCCCGTTGCGGCTCAATTGGGAAAGTGTTTTTGCACGTCCGTCGACATTAAGGTTCCTCATTTGAGAGAGGACGGGAATGAATACGTGGAGCTTGGAGTTGTAGCCATGATAGACACGTAGAGGATGGACAAGAGCTGGAAGCGCATCAAGCCTACTGATTCCGCCTATCCAACATAATTCTAGAGGTTAGCACTCCGGATTTATAAGGATTACCGCCAGCTGATGCCTATGCCGTGCCATGCCATACCATACCATACCATCCATGAATGGGACCCGGCGATCCAAGGTCCCTACAAGCACCGCAGCACCTGGGGGTGAAGGTGCAGGTGGGGTGGGCCGGTCCCCTTCCAGGCGGTGCAGGGGCCCTCATAGGCCAGAGCTGCCCTGAGGATGCGCCACAGCCCGCTGAAAGACCCACTAGCCCGCCCGCTGGAGGGGCCCATGGGGCCGTGCTGCCAACTGCAGGTGCTCAGGGCAGGTCCGGCTGGTGCTGCCCGCGCTGCCTGGGCTTGATGATCAATCCAATCCAGCCGCCAAAGGGGACACTTGTTCAATTGAGCCCCTCCATCCATCCATTCATCGCCCCCCAGCCCACCTCCATGTACCCAGACCCCAGCCCAGCCGCACGTCGCAGCCGCAGCAGCAGCTTAGGTACAGCCTTGACTGAGTGCTTGAACCACTGACTGATCCATTGGATTACCTGTCCTCAAGTACAAGTACAAAACTCTCCGCCTCCATCTTCCCATCTCGACATCTCCTCCTCCTTTCCTTCCTCCCCCAATATCATTGACCTTTCCCTTGCCCGTCTCCCAGCGAAGCCCTTCTTTGTGTTTTCTAGGATACCCATCAGACGGCCCATCATGTATCACAAGCGCATCGCCTGCGGCTTCATGGCGGCTCTGGCTGCCTATGCCTCCGCCGCCGACTCGGATGTCCACCAGCTCACCCAGGACACCTTTGACGAGTTCATCAAGTCCAACGACCTCGTCCTTGCTGAGTGTAAGTCTCGATTGACACCCCGCCCGCTCTCCCCGCCTTCTGCAGCTAGCTAACATGATCTCCAACAGTCTTTGCTCCCTGGTGCGGCCACTGCAAGGCCCTCGCCCCCGAGTACGAGGAGGCTGCCACTACCCTCAAGGAGAAGAACATCAAGCTTGCCAAGGTTGACTGCACCGAGGAGGCCGACCTCTGCAAGAACTTTGGTGTCGAGGGTTACCCCACCCTCAAGGTCTTCCGTGGCCTTGACAACATCACTCCCTACAGCGGTCAGCGCAAGGCTGCTGGGTAAGTCGACCTGTCCCAGAGACCGTCGATAGCTCGCCTGCTAACATGGCATCTTCCAGCATCACCTCCTACATGATCAAGCAGTCCCTCCCCGCTGTCTCCATCCTCACCAAGGACACCCTCGAGGAGTTCAAGACTGCCGACAAGGTCGTCGTCATCGCCTACATCAACGCCGACGACAAGGCCTCCAACGAGACCTTCTCCAAGATCGCCGAGGGTCTCCGCGACACCTACCTCTTCGGTGGCGTCAACGACGCCGCTGTTGCCGAGGCTGAGGGCGTCAAGGCCCCCGCCGTGGTTGTCTACAAGGCCTTCGATGAGGGCAAGAACACCTTCACCGAGAAGTTCGAGGCTGAGGCCATCGAGTCCTTCATCTCCACCTCCGCCACCCCTCTCATTGGCGAGGTTGGCCCTGAGACCTACGCCGGCTACATGTCTGCCGGCATCCCCCTGGCCTACATCTTCTCCGAGACCGCTGAGGAGCGCAAGGAGCTCGGTGACGCCATCAAGCCCATTGCTGAGAAGTACAAGGGCAAGATCAACTTTGCCACCATCGACGCCAAGGCTTTCGGTGCCCACGCTGGCAACCTGAACCTCAAGACCGACAAGTTCCCCTCTTTCGCCATCCAGGAGATTGCCAAGAACCAGAAGTTCCCCTTCGACCAGGAGAAGGAGATCACCCACGACAGCATCGCCAAGTTCGTTGAGGACTTCTCCGAGGGCAAGATTGAGCCTAGCATCAAGTCTGAGCCCATCCCCGAGACCCAGGAGGGTCCCGTCACCGTCGTCGTCGCCAAGAGCTACAACGACATCGTCCTCGACGACACCAAGGATGTCCTGATTGAGTTCTACGCTCCCTGGTGCGGTCACTGCAAGGCTCTCGCCCCCAAGTACGATGAGCTTGCTACCCAGTTCGCTGCCTCTGAGTTCAAGGACAAGGTTGTCATCGCCAAGGTTGATGCCACCCAGAACGATGTTCCCGATGAGATCCAGGGCTTCCCCACCATCAAGCTGTACCCCGCTGGTGGCAAGGACGCTCCCGTCACCTACCAGGGCTCCCGCACTGTTGAGGACCTCGCTGAGTTCATCAAGGAGAACGGCAAGTACAAGGCCGAGCTCTCCGCCAAGGAGGAGGGTACCGAGGAGGCTGCCCCCGCCGCCAGTGAGGAGAAGAAGGAGGCTGAGAAGGAGAAGGAGGCCGATGGCCATGATGAGCTGTAAACACATGATGTCATATTAGTATACTAAAAGGGGCTTATCTGATTTCACGGGCGCGGGATTTGATGGTGCTGTCGTTTGATGGCACCTCTGATGAGATTTGCTACTAGTTTCCGTGGCAAAATTGGACAATGATGATTGACTACCACCTACCACTTGATACACTCTACTGCTTGTTCCTGAACCGAACTGTGCCATCATCTGTTGCAATCTTGAGGAATGTGAATAAAGTTGACCATCACTACGTTATCTGTCACTTGCTTGGCCCCTGCGACTCGAATAGCAGACAGGACACTGATGGTTTGGAGGTTTTAGGGTCCGCCTATCTGTAGCATACTAGAGCTCTCAGTCTACGGTCCGTCTCCCAACCTTTTACTATCAGTATATGAGTCTGAGTCATGACTGCAGCCCAGCATATTATCGGAATGCGTAAGTCGTATATGTTTATGAGTCGGGCTTACAAACACGTCCGCAACGTGGGACAGAATCGTACAAATCCCTCGATCTCTCCTCCTCTTCGCCAATTGCCTCGAGATGTAAAGAAATGTGACCAGGTCATTCTGACTCCACCGCGTCAACCCGGCAATTTCGAGGAGAGATTCACCCTGGTCTGAATCCCCTTTTATACACTTTTCCACCTCTCTTGTTGCTGTATCAATCCATTACTTCTTGCCCTGCGTCTTTGTCTCCAGGGCCTGGACGTAGTTGCTGAGGCGGGTGACGGAGGCCTGGAGGGTCTGTGATGGTGGGGTCAGCTTCCGGATCGCAAGGTCGAACGGGGTTGAATCGAGGTCGTTGCTTATCAATTGCCTCATCCCTTTGGTTACGCACGTAGATGTCCTCGGTCAAGAGGTCGTTGGCCGTCTTGTACTCCTTGAGGAGGTAGCTGTAGGCGGCGCTGCCGGAGAGGAAGCTGCCAAGAAGGAAGCCGAAGAGGCTGGCGGACGGTCTAGTTAGCCAATTCCAATTTCCTCGAGCTGGAGGTTGTCGGTCCCGACTCACCCTCCCCGGAAAGCTCCCATGGGTTTCCGGGCCGGCAGAGGCGCGGCGTCGGCCATTCGTCGGGCGGAGGTGTGGAAGCTCCGCGCAGCGAGCGCGCGGCTGCTGGAGAGGAGGACTCTTGACGGCAGGGACATTGTTTCGTGGGTGGGTGGGCGACGGGGGATTGCGGTGTTTAAGAGGCGAGAGAAGCTGGCTGTGATGGGCGATGGACGTCAGAGGTGCTACCCGTCGGGTGCTCGGAATATTCTGAGCGGTTGTGCTTCGCTGGACGGTTCTTGCGTGTGATTGGCTACGTCACGTCTTGCGAGGGGAGCAACGGCTCCGGCAGATTTTCCGACCGATATGAGTTTTATGTGTCTACACCCCCATTTGCTCACACCTTCAAAGCTATCAGCCAACCACAAGACTTTGAGCCGCACGCTAACCCGGGCTTGGGATAGCTACAGCCCCACTCATGCCAAAGCTCTTATCCTAACCTATCCATTGGCCAAATAACTTAAGGGTGTCGAATGTTAAGGGGGTCGCTTTGGCGAAACAAAAACGTTGGAGCATCCTTACGAGCCAACTTCGTAAGCTTCTAAGGCATCATCAACAAACCTGCAATGAACAACTTTGGAGTGATCGAGCTCGCCAGCGCCAAGACAACGTCGGCTCCGGGCTGGGCCTATGTTCCTGACAACACTATCGCCAGCCGCTCGACGGCGCCTACCAACAGGAAGCGCGCCCGGAATGCGCCTGGCCTAACCCTCAGCGATTTGACGGCGCGCCAAGATACGAAGATACGAAAAGAGGTCGAGGCGTTGGATAAGGATGGTGGAAGAGACAATACTATACCGTTGCCGGTCAAAAGTGGGAGAGGTATGCGAGTGATGGTCTTGCTCGTCGGCTGGAGCTAACTTCGATAGCCCTAGGGAAGCATACGCCCAATGTTCGTAAGATCCTGCAGTCGCAAAAGACCTTTGGCAATCACCTCGACGACTTCCTCGCGATGCAAGCACTAGCAGAGTCGAATCCTGCCCTCTCTCGATCCAACACGGCTGGCGCAAACAACAAGCGGTCCTCGGGCAGCAGGAGAGATACTCCCACATCATCTCGTCAACCCGCGCAGGACGAAGACATCACAATGACCGACGCGAACCTCCCGCCCGTCCTTTCGGAATCCTCAAGACCTCCACCGACATCACACCCAGGCGATGACGACCTGCTGCTAATGTCATGCGTGCCCGAAATGCCGTCCGACGAGGAGCTGCGCAAGCTTCTGGCTCATCCGCCTCTAAACTATGGTGAAGCGACTGGCAATTGGGATCCGAAATACCCGACGAGGGTGTTTTGCTCAGTTTGCGGGTATTGGGGACGCGTGAGGTGTATGAAGTGCGGGACAAGAGTCTGCGCGCTGGAGTGTCTGGAGGCGCATAAGGAGGAATGTGTCACACGGTATGGGCTGTAACAGAAAGCTCGTTTGTGTGTGCTTTGCATGGGATTTATGATACGATGATACGGTAAGGAGTTACGGAGCTACTGGGTTAGAGAATGGCCTGATACCCCTGGATGAGCTTGGAACAAGGGAATTACTGAGCATGAGTCAGATTGCGATTTCGGATCTGAGTCTGGGTGTCCAATATGTCTGTGATGACTGTACATGGTGTTTCAAAGCACTGATCATTTGCGGAATGATCCCGTTGTGACTGTACTAGATCGATACGACGGTGAGAGAAGCTTCAACATGCTCTCAGGAGGCCAATGACATGAGGCCCTGACAGACATGCACGATTGCTCTCAGGAGTCAACCCCGAAATAGCATACAGACGGACGCTCAAGACCGAGATGAAGGCGCCATGATGGTCAATAGTTGTCAGTCCAGACTGGTTACGGAGACAGAGTGGGCAGATTGATTGGCCACCGAGGATCTACCGATAACACTGAGCCGCCGATAACAACACCAGGACCCCTGTCAAACTCGTTCAGTGACTCAACCCCACCTAGCGTTTAATGCCCCCTGTGCCCCGCCATCAAGACAGACCAGACCAGACCCAAGACCGCAACTTCTCCCACCACAACTGCAACATCTTGCAAGTCCTCATCATGTCGTCCGAACAAGCTGATGCTGTGAAAGCGGCCGAGGGCGCCCCCGAGCAGAGCCTGCCCTCCCGCCCCGCCAAGCAGCCCAAGGAGAAGAAGCCCGCCAAGGGTGGAAAGTCTTCTGGCCTCGAGGTTTGTGCCCCTCCCTCTGCTGGCCGCCCGCTGAGAGAAACATGGCATCATGGTCATGGCGACCCCATTGCTAACCCACGTTGTAGCTACCAGATCTCCCCGAGTTCATCCAGCACCGACTCGATCTCTTCGACAAGATCAAGGCTCGACAGGAGGCCGAAATCGCTGGTGCGTGGTGAAGAAAAAACTATCCTATCCGGCTTTGCCACGACTCGCGTCTCGAATCGAATCGACTGACCACGACTGTAGAGAAACCTCGTGAGGAAATCATCATCTCTCTTCCCAATGGCAAGGAGCACACCGGAACCTCGTGGGAGACCACCCCCTTCTCCATCGCCAAGGGCATCTCCAAGTCGCTGCTCGAGCGCACCGTCATCTCCCTCGTCGACGGCGAGCTGTGGGATCTGACCCGACCCCTTGAGAAGAGCTGCAAGCTCGAGCTCCTCGACTTTGAGCACCCCGAAGGTAGAATTGTATTGTAAACTCGAGTGCGGAACGGCGCGGCTGACGCACGAGACAGGCAAGAAGGTCTTCTGGCACTCGTCTGCCCACATTCTCGGAGAGGCTGCCGAGCGACGCTTTGGATGCTACCTCTGCAACGGTCCCCCCACTGAGGACCCCCCAGGTTTCTACTATGATATGGCCAACATGGGAGAGTATGTTTACTTGGTGCTGCTCTTTGCAATCACACACTAACAAGATGACAGGCAAGTGATTGCCGACGAGGACAAGAAGGCTCTGGAGCAGCTCTCCAACAGCATCATCAAGCAGAAGCAGCCTTTTGAGCGTCTCGAGATGACCAAGGATGAGCTCCTCGAGATGTTCAAGTACAGCAAGTACAAGGAGTATTTCATCAACCAGCGAGTCCCCGATGGCACCAAGAGCACTGTCTACCGCTGTGGACCCCTGATCGATCTGTGCCGAGGACCTCACGTTCCTACCACCGGCAACATCAAGGCCTTTTCCGTCCTCAGGGTACGTGTTTCCTGGCCTATAAGCTTTTAAACAGAACACGGGAGTTAACAATGACAGAACTCTGCCGCCTACTGGCTTGGTGACAGCAACAACGAGTCCGTCCAGCGAATTGCTGGTATCTCATTCCCCGACAAGAAGCAGCTCGAGGAGTACAAGCACTTCCTGGCCGAGGCCGCCAAGCGCAACCACCGAAAGATTGGCCAGGACCAGAAGCTGTTCTTCTTCGACGAGGTGTCTCCTGGATCCACCTTCTTCCTGCCGCACGGTGTGCGCATCTACAATGCCCTGATGGACCTCCTCAAGGGCGAGTACCGGAAACGTGGCTTCACCGAGGTCATGTCCCCCAACGTGTACAAGGCGGACCTGTGGAAGATCTCTGGTCACTGGGGCCACTACGAGGAGAACATGTTCACCTTTGACGTCGAGAAGGAGCGATATGGCCTGAAGCCCATGAACTGCCCCGGACACTGCAAGATCTTTGCCCACTCGGACGTCACTTACAAGGACCTGCCATGGAGGATGGCCGATTTCGGTGTGCTGCACCGCAACGAGTTCTCGGGTGCCCTGTCTGGTCTTACCAGAGTCCGTCGTTTCCAGCAGGATGATGCCCACATCTTCTGTACTGTGGACCAGGTGCGTGAGACTAAACCGTTTGTTGAATCGAAATACTAACATTAGACAGATCCGAGATGAGATCGAGTCTGCCTTTGACTTCCTGAGCGCCGTGTACGGCCTGTTTGGCTTCTCTTTCAAGCTCAAGCTTTCTACCCGTCCTGAGAAGTACGTTGGTGACATCGCCACCTGGGATATTGCCGAGCAGAAGCTCCAGGAGGCTCTGGAGTCGTTTGCACAGAAGAACGACGCCAAGTGGGAGTTCAACCCCGGTGATGGTGCTTTCTACGGCCCCAAGATCGACATCACTCTATACGATGCCCTTCGCCGAGACCACCAGTGCGGTACCATTCAGCTTGACTTCAACCTTCCCCGACGATTCAAGCTTCGATATGTGGCCGCTAAAGACGAGAGCGGAGTCAGCGACGGCAGCGACCCTTCGGAGGATCTCCCCGCGGGATACTCGCGCCCTGTCATGATTCACCGTGCTGTGCTGGGCAGCTTTGAGCGAATGTTTGGTGTGCTGGCAGAGCACTTTGCGGGCAAGTGGCCTTTCTGGCTCAGCCCCCGACAGATCCTGGTTGTACCCGTCATGCCTGCGGTGAACGACTACGCCAAGGAGATCCAGCAGATCTTCCAGGAGAAGGAACTGTACATTGACGTCGACCTCAGCGGCAACACCTTCCAGAAGAAGATCCGTACTGGCCAGCTGGAGCAGTACAACTTTATCTTTGGTATGTTTACAATGACAGACTATGGTTAACATGGTTCAATGGCTAACTCGATGATGTAGTGGTTGGTGCTGAGGAGGCCAAGTCGCGCACCGTCAACATCCGCAACCGAGACGACCAGGCTACTCAGACCAAGGGTGAGCTGGTGCCGATCGACGAGGCCCTCGAGTCTCTTGTCAAGCTCAAGGTTGAGCGACGTCTGGAAAACAAGATGTAAAGAGAAGAGACCCGGTTATAGAGAATCAAGGGTGGGGGTGGCGGGCGAGCGAGGGTAAAAGTAGATGGCGTACTTGAGATTCATCATTCAATGACATTGAAACGAGACATGTAGATGTATGCCATGTAGAAGTATCGATCGACTTCAAGGAGCGGTCAATGGAGAAGAAGACCCGTGAGCAGTATGTCTGTCACTGGGAATCTACGAGCGTTCCCTCGAGGCCCAGTTCAGGTGAAGCTGAGAATGGGGCTGAAGTGATAGTCTGGACATGGGGAGCCAACAACCAGGAGAGGCCCCCACGATGATGGAATTGGGCATCAAGACGATGGGGGATTGGAGAGGAGCAATTGAGCTCGTATGCATCACAGAGAGTCACGAGGAGATTCGAATGTGCGGTGCCATGCATTTGCGGTGACGGGGGGACGAGGAAGAAGACGAGGATCGGGATGTGGGAGGCCGAACTCGGGAAGAGAGAGATCCACCGACGAAAAGACGCGGAGATGCAGTCGATGACGGGGGATCCTCGAGGATCGGGGGCAGAGTCTGTGCTGCGCTGTGCTGTCGTGTAGATTGGAGAGCAATAAGCAACAGATTGAGTGAAGCCAAGGAGGGAGAATGCGAGATGACGATCAAGAGATGAAGGGGGATGCCCTGTCTGCCTGTCAGCCCTGTCGAGATCGATTCAGCTGTGCTGTGTCTACGTTTGTTTGCCTGCCTGACTGTGTGTCTGTGTCTGTGTCTGTGTGTGCGTGGGTGCGTGTGTGTAACACGACCCCAAGATGGTGAGTGACCCATTCATCACGTCGGAGCCGCTCCACGGTGTGCGGGTTTTTTCCCTCGTGCTTTCTTTTCCCTTGTAACAGAATCGTTGACCTGCCAGACGTTGCTTTTTCCTTGCCTCCCCAGCCTTCAATGAGCGGCTGGCAGCAATGTGGTGGTTCCGCATTCGCTTAATAACTACCTAGTTTGTTTCTTTTGTTGGTTGTTACGAAGATGGGCGGCAGGGATATGGTGTTGGAAGAAGAGACAAGGCAGAGCGAAAGTGTGAGAAAGTGTGTGAGAGTGCATACCTGGAATGCGCGTCGGTCGAGAGAGATAGCCGGGCCTGGTGGTTTATTCGCCGGCCGGCAGAGACATGATGTATCGTTTCTGATGGGCGCCGACAACTGGGACCGGTGAAGAAATAGTCACAAGCAAACACGGAAACCAACCTCAGCCCTCAAGGGATAGTCTCATTTTTTGAGGGTCCCTCGGTCCTCCATAGGGCAAAGAAAGGGAGGGGGATACAACGCGGGACGGAGAAGAGCGAAGAGAGAAAGATGATGTATCAGTTTTGCACTTTGAATGTTTGCCCTCAAAGCATGGGGTAAAACTGAGGATGTGATATTTCATCTATTCAGAGACAGACAGAAGAAACGAACGAGCCAACGGCAGCAACTGACGCGGGTGAGACTGCAGACGGTGAAAAGTGCAAATGCTCAGGACCTATGGATTGCCTCAAGCCGCTCGCCTGGGGTTACACGCCCGAGGTCGGTGGCTACCTGGACATTGATGGCTGAGCCTGTTTGCATGACGAGCTGCCCATCATCAGCACTTCCAACCTGGCTGCCTCCATACCTAGCCTGGGTACTACTCGCTGACTATCTATGCATGAATAGTAGAGAATGTATCCAAAAGGACCGTATCCGCATCTGTGCATGTTGGTCCGAGGACGAGCACGGCCCGTAAGAGGATACAGAAATCCATGGATAGATGACAATATACTACGGATAGTACCAGGCATCACACTGGGGTATTACCTGCTATTTCGGGATGTTACGAGATACCACCCCGTTATTAATAGAGCCAAGTTGCGAACTCGCGGTGGGCCAAAGGGTTCAAGTCAACTTGTGCTACAGTACCTAGGTACTGCCCTGCACTCAGCACTGGGAACTCTTGCGTTCCAGGTTCGTGGGATTTGATTGCGTGGTGCATCGGGGGACAGGCTGACGCTGACCCGTGACCCGGGGGCATCAGCAATGCATCCCATTCAATGGGGTGTGGTGGTACAAGAGGAGAGACATGGGAATTCCATTTGTCTCCGAGGGATAGAAGAGGGGGTTGGCGATGGCGTCGCAACCGTCGTGGGTCGATGGCGGCTGCAAAGAGCGCGATGCATGACGGACGCGGCAAGCGATGCGTCATGTAACGCTACATCAAGATGCAGCGAACGAGGGGCAGGCAAGCAAGATAAGAAGAAGAAGAAAAAAGAAAGACTCAGTAGAGCGGAGGTATCGGAGGAGAGCGTTGCTTGAAACAGACGCCGGTATGTAAGTTGGTAGATAGCTTCACCGGGCTGCGTGGAAGGCCTCTCTTTTTTGCCGTGTCATCTGTCATAATAGACTATCACGTTAGTGGACAAGACGGATATCCGGTCCAGAGCGGCCATGGTTCGATTCTTACGATACCAAGGACCCGACGAGATGTCATCCAACACCTTTATCCAATGCTCGTGCTAACGGCGTCCACGGGCTACAGGCATGCTAGCGTGTCTCTAGCACTTGGTCCCTGAGATTCCCAATCTGGATCCAGGCTCTCTCTCACCATCCATCTCACCATGGATAGGCGACGGGCAACAAGACCCTGGTCGTGTTTTTTTTTCTGGGGTGACACAAGGTTGTGCCAGGTGAGAAAACGGTGGAGTTGGTCATGAGCGGGAGGGACTTTTTTTTTTTTTTTTTTTTTTAGCACTTTGAAGAGCAGGGGATCTCACAGTGAGCTGAGGTGAGTTGAACTTGAGAACGAAAGGGGGGGCGCGGCTACGACGATGATGATGATGGCGGCGGTCCGCCCGGGCCTGGGGGGGTACAGTGCATATCATCATGGCCGATGGATGAGATCCATCCAATACACACGCCAAGCAGGTGTTGCGCGAGCAAGGCAAGGCAAGGCTCTCCAGATGCGGATGTTGTGGCATTGGCCAGATCTGCACGTCGCTCAGATGGTGCCAGGAGGCGGAGGCGGAGGCGACGGGTGGGTGAAATGAATGAGATCTGCTGTAGATGGGGGGGAAGGGATCTCATTACCAAGCGATGACAACGATATGCCTGGCTCAGCTATGGAGTTTTATTGTTTCATGTATTTTGCAGATTCATATGTCTGTATGTGCCAAATTGGAAAGAAAAAGAGGACATCATCATCATCGTCAAGGGCACAGACGCTGTGTGTACGTACATACATAAACTGCAACGTGGAGATTGATAAAGGCTGGGCTGAGCTGATGAGACAACCCTCCCTCATCAGTCAGCATTTAACCGACAATCACTTGTCCTTTTTTTTTTTCCTGCTGCCGCCCCCGGATCCATGTCATCTCTCAATCGGGAATCCTCCAACCGCTGGTGGGCACGCAAAGAGGAGGTCAGGGGATGGATGGACGCCAGGGATCCTGTCCTGCCGTCCAGCGCATCAACAGCGATGAAGATGGTTTAGCCTGCCGCTGCGCTGCGAGACGTGAGTGATCCTCAGTGCATAAGGGGGATATTATGTACATACCTACGTAGTTATGCCCTTCCATGCTATCATCAGGGGATTTTCTCTTATCCACCCCGTGCTTTGTCTGCAGGACAGTTCATCAAATAGCAACAGCCCGCAGGCATTGGCATTCACTCGGGATTTGCGTACCTATCAAAGCAGTCAACCTCTCTGAGCCAACACCAACTGACCTCCATATCGTCTACCCCCTGTCCGTCCACCCGCTCCCTGAACGCTTCCCGCCGCTCAGATCGTTCGCTAGCGCCGTCGGAGGCTTTTCTGGGCTCCAGCTCACGTCTTGGACCATCCCCCATCCGCAACCACATCGACCCATTTTTCCCCTCCTCTGGACAGGACCCTGGGGCTTGCTCTACCGGCCCCCCAGCACGGGCAGGCTCTGATCGTGGGTTGAGCCCATCGTGGATCGGATGCCATAGGCGCACTCTTGGGCACGCACACAGCGGCCAACCGCCAGATAGAGCCTGTCTGCTGTTTTCTGCAGGGCACCCGGCCTCACCAGTGCCTGAGCACAGTACAGTACAGCACGTAGCACCTTCCACTTGGGAGCGGAACGAAGTAGGTACAGTAACTCAGGCAGCACGTGTAGAAGCAGATACAACGGAGTGACTGCCATCTTGGGTCAACCACATACACCACCACCAACACCAACGACAACAAACGACGACAGAAAAGGGCTGATGCTGGGCTGATGCTGGCTCATGCCCGCTCATGCTGGTTTGATGCTGAAACGGGCATTCCCAGAGGTACCTCCATACAGTACCTAACCCACGGCGATCCCCGGAGTCGATCCCTCCCATCCTCGATGCGCCTGCTTGGCTTCATCATTTCTCACCTCGAGCGATCTCTATCCGGCAACTTCAGCGACCGAGGACGACGAGACGTGACGAGGACAAAGCCTTTTGAAAGTGCATTTATCCCTTGCTCACCGCGCCCGCTTTTTGGCTTTTGCTTCGCCTCCTCCCCCAATAGCACCGTACCCTTGCTCCTCCTGCTTCACTATTTGCCTTCTTGCTTGCCTGCCCGCTTGATTGCCTCTCGTCTCCATTGGATCCTGGCAGAACCCTGTCCTGCCTGCTGCTGCGCTGCATGGGGAGAAGCGTTAGTAGCTGCAACCCTGGCCATCACGCATCACGACTAATACCCGCAGCCCGCAGCGAGGCCAGCCCGTCCAGAACAGACCTACCTCCAGCGGCATCCACTTCATCCTGTCTCCAACAACAAAACCGACCTTCAACCCTTCCTCCTTAATTCTCCATCGCCCATTGCCGCAACGGCTTGATCAGATACCCAGCTACGTCAGGCACAGCGACCGGGTTTTATTATTACCTGCTAGCCTGCGACGATCTTCTGCTTGCCAGCTGCAGCCCGGCTTACCTCGAGGTGCCTATTGTCTCTGGCCCACGCCCCTCGGTCACCAGCGCCAAAGCCCCTCCAGCGAGCGCCCAAGATCCAAGACATTTGCTGCCTCTTGTCTCGCTCGCCAAAAGCAACGAGGAGGCTATCGTCCAGACTGCCAGACCGCTAGCACGCGAGCGACCTCACCCCCCTTCTCACTCTCTCACCCCTTTGTGAGCTTTTCCGGATGCAGAAGGCACCGCTGCTCGCTGTAGGGCTTTAGAAAAGTTCGGGTCTCCCCCTTCGGGCCTGATTCACGATGCGCCGCGCTGCACTCAACAAGTCCAAGGCCAAGCTCAAGGATCGACCACGAGACGATCTCCCAGCCGCTCCCGCTGCAACTGCCACCGTTGCCGTCGCCGCCTCGTCCGTGACTGCCGTAGAGGCCCTCCTGCGGGATGAGGGCTTTCAGGCTCACAATCACGAACTCCTCGATCCCTCCGTCCCCGTGCCGAACCAAGCTCCCGTGCCTCCGGCTCCGGTCTCCGCCTCGGTCTCCGTCACTGCCCACGACGCCGTCCCCGTCCCCGACTTGCTCTCGCAGCTAGATCATGATCGGCATCTCTTTGTCCACTCCGTCGCTGATTCGTCTCATGCCGCCGTCTCCTCTTCAACGTTGGATGCGCCCATGACAGATGCGTTCCCCGCCGAACTTGACGCCGTCTCCGCTACCGCTGCCGCTACCGCCGCCACCAACACAACTTCTTCCGCCATTGCGACTTCCGCTCCTCCAACTAACTTTACACCTTCTCCCGCCGCCCATCTACCGCACCAGGACGGCGACGACGACGACAACGACCAAGTCACCACCGCCATCAGCAACACATACGCAAACGCCTCCCAATCTGTCGAATCCGATCACGACGACGATATTGAGCTAGACCTGGACGCGTCCTTCCGCCCTCCTATACTCGACGACCTCTACATCCCCACCAGCAACCCCAACCTCGACCCCGACTACATTCATCACTACCACGCGGAAAATTATGACCTTGATATGAGCGACAGTGACGGCGGTGCTTCTCTTGAAGACGACGGCATCTACGTACCTCAGCTTCAAGCCGACCATCACTCCCATCTCGCTCAACCCCAGGAGGACGATGATGCCCAGGCTCCCTCCTCTGGTCCAGTCAATTACCTCTTACACACTTTCTTCAACGTACCCTCCCTAGCAGGCGCCGACATCGTCATGGACGGCGCTCCGCCTCCCGGGCCATGGGCTCCCACGCCCAACAACGCCCCCCTTCCACTACCACAACCTCCTATTCTAATCGAACCCCTCGATCTTGCCCCGATCAGCAACCCCAACCCAACAATGCTGGGGTCCGAAAACCACGGCTTGATCGACTTCCTCTGGCATTGGTCGCGCGAAGCACGCATTGCGCACTCATATTCGATGCGAGCCTATGCACCTTGTCCCGAGGACATCCGCCGGCAGGCGCAGATACACATGAACGAGGTTCGGTACGACGATCTCCACGGCGACCAATATGATTTGCAGGGCATGGATTGGGATTCAATGGGCACTACTCGTGAACACGCCCGCCGAAGGCGCCTCGACACTTACAAGAACTACGTCAACAAAGAGGGATCTGATCGGTTGAATGTAAGTGTCCATCTGCACCCAACTCTAGCTCATGGACGGGTAAGCTAAGACGGATGATAGCCTCACATGACCGATGTCAGGATCCCCGCTACGGATAGCTTCTTCAGATTCAGGAAGTACCTAGTTCGCCGGGATGTCTACCTAGCTCACTTCCAACTGCGCAGCGTGCTGGCATGCCCTTCACGCTCACAGGCCTACTACCCCGGGGGCCGAGGAGTCAACCATATGAACCCCGTCTCGGGCAAGACCGAGCTCTTCCTCAACAACAGCGATGTGACGGGCCTCGGAGCTGTCATCTCTACTCTCGACGCCAACCACGGAGTCTTGATGGCCGGCACCTTCAATGGGGAGTACTACCTCAAGAACTTGTACACCGAGGACAAGAAGGACTACTCCGACGGTCAGATCACACCGAACCTGGGAGGAATCACCAACCATATTCAGATCCACAAGCCTCGACGATCCTCTAGCCCCGTCGCCGCCATTTCGAGCAACGATGAAGGGTTCCGTGTCATGGATCTCGCAACGGAGAAGTTCCTGCTGCAGACCCGGTATCGGTTCGCGCTCAACTGCTCCAGCATCTCTCCTGACGGCCGACTGAGGGCCATGGTCGGCGACGACTTCAAGGTCATCATCTCGGACGCCGACACTGGCCAGATCCAACAGGAACTGGCTGGGCACCGCGACTTCGGCTTCTCCTGCGACTGGTGTGATGACGGCTGGACGGTGGCCACTGGCTTCCAGGATAAGGGCGTCAAGATCTGGGATGCTCGCCGGTGGTGCGACTCAAGGGGCATCAGCACGCCTCTCTGCACCATCAGGTCGGAGATGGCTGGTGTCAGAAACCTACGTTTCTCGCCAGCCGGCAGTGGTAAAAGGGTTCTTGTGGCAGCCGAGGAAGCTGACTTTGTCAACATAATCGACGCCCAGACGTATCACACGAAGCAGACGATCGACGTCTTTGGCGAGATCGGAGGCATCGCCTTCACCAACGGCGGCCAGGACTTAAACGTGCTCGTGAGCGACCGAAGCCGTGGTGGCCTGCTCCAACTCGAGCGATGCGGCGTAGGACCTGAGCCTTTCTTCAATAACTCGTGGCGAAGGTTTACTGACCGCGATACTGATCAGTGGCGCTATCGGGTTGACGAGAATGCACATAAACATGAGCCTTACCGCCGAAGGCCTACCTCTATCGACAAAGTAGCAATCTTTTGAAGGAGAAGCATGTCCCTCTTCTCAAGCTGACACCCAACGGGGTCAAGGATAACGATACCCGCAGCATATCTCTACACTTGCTGCTTGACCTTGCTCGTCACTCATATTATTCGAAGCACACGACACGACTCTCTCTCGATTAGCATTATACCCCCTTTTGTTATCGTTTAATCAGCTTATTCACCATCCATCAACCAGGGAGCGACCAAATGGTCTATGACGACACGCCACCAGCAAATAGGCGACTATGCATTTTTGAGGGGAGAGGCCAGAGCATCAATCCATCCACCTAGCTTCAAAGCGTTCCACTCATGTCTCTTTGCATGTTTTTCACATTTTCTTTTGGCTTTCCTTCCCTCTTCTGTCACTGTTATCCTGACGGCTCGGAAAAGCCCAGGCGGTCTTGGGGATACTAGATACAAGGACATCGGCAACGGGAATCTTCTGGGGGTCCTTTTTTTTCCCCTTTCTTTTCTTTTCTTATTGGGAATTTGCATCGACAAGTGGGAAGCTATCATGCTGGGGTGTTAACTATACGTTCTGCGGGGATGTCTGAGCATCAAGGGTGAGTTTTTTGGGATTACCTGGAAAGGGGGTTCAAGGCCGTTGTATATCTATCTATATTGCCATGTTGCACTCAGTATTATTTTGATTCTTAATCAAACGATGACGCCGAATAATGAAACCAAGCCAAAACCACTTGAAGTTCTCTCATTACGACTTCGTCACATCTCATCCTGTTCCTAACCGTGGTTCGCATGGTGCAGTCTCGAAACTGCCGATCTCTATGGCCAGGTCTCAGATTGTTGGGAGGGGTTGTTTTGAGACAGGACAAGCCTCCTCTTCTCTGATGGGTCGGGCCAGCCACACGGGATCCGAGACATGAGGGTTTCGTCACCATTCCAGTTGCCTGACTTTTAAAGTCTTCACCGCTCAGGACGGTGAGAGGGGTTGATGATGCTGACGATAGGTAAGACGACGAGTGCTAATTCGACGGGATGCGCCCACATGCATATCCCAACTGCAAAACCTTGGCCGTTGGTCACATCACCCTCCTCTCAAGCAAGCCCTCTCCGTTTTTCGGACTTGCCGTCGTCTCTCGTGCTCTCTCTCCCAAGACATGAGATGGCCTTTGTCTTGGGTTTGGGCAGCGCCGAGTCATTGGGAGGAGGAGAGTTCGGCGTGTCTCACCTTTTGGTTCCCGTCCCCCCCTCCTCCTCCCTCATGGGTTCATTCATTTGTTATTGTTTTCGCTCTTGTTTTCGCGTGGATCAGACAAGGGGTTGTTGTTGGTCCAGTGAAGAGACGGGATAGACATTACCTAAATAACTGATCACTTTTCCATGAAATTAGAAGATGTTTTGCATTTCTTGACATAAGGTTTGCAGTGTCTGTTGACTGTTTAGACAAGTTTAATGATAGTCTCACCATTCAGTCATATTAATCATCTCAAGTCCCGAGAGATTGGAAAGTGTCACATCGTGCTCATGGCATCCAAGAATTGCCCGTCATACGCTTAGAGATACATGAGCCAGAGGTTGAGATAAGGGTATTGAGTAACACTGTCGAAGCACTGTGAGCACTGAAAGCGTACACTAAAGCAGACAGTCCAGTCATTCAGTATATAGGTGCCAAAATCTTGTAGCATTTAACAGCATAGCTTTTCATAACTCGGGTCATGTTCATTCAAGGTCACATTGCTGAAATCAACAAGAGGAAGCGTGATTGCCAAGTCACAAGGGCATGTTTGTTGAGAATAGACACTAGTAAATTACAGCATTATGAAGCAGAGGCTGAACGACAACCCGGCTAGATAGATCATGCATACAGATCGTCCCTCCCCAGATATAATTTACCTCCTCTTGAAGCTCAGAAGCCATAAGTTGCGTGTACCGTGAGAAGTGTTATCGCAAAGACCACATAGGGAAGACAACAGCAACAACACAAAATAGACAAGAAAAGATCATGTGTCGAGTGAACAAGTATTCAAGAAAAGAGTCCTCCACCGCCCGACCCGCTTCAATTTCCCTCTGTGTTAAACGAGCGCGAGCGCGAACCACACTACCTCCTGCGGCGTTGTGTCTATAGTTGACCCGAGAGAAAGAGGACCGTCGGCTTTCGGACTCCCCCTGAAGGCTTTTGCTGAGGTGAAAGGTGATGGATTATATGTGATGGGACCAGCCGAGAGAAAGAGGATTGCTGGGGAAAAGGAGGAACTGAATGGCCGGGCGGTGTTGGAGATGGTTCATGTACATTCAGCATGCCGGGGATTGACGCGGGCAGAGGACGTTCCGCATGCTGTAACCCGAACTGAAGCTTCTCGAGCGTCGCTTAGTAGAAGGCGCTCTTGCAGCCCCAGCTCTGCTCACAGTTGCAGGAGCCGGGCTCCTTCCACTTGTCATCCTCGTAGGAGAAGAAGACGGTCTTGTCACCGCAGCTCTCGCGGATGGACTTGATGGCCTCGGCCTGCTCCGACTTACCGGGGCAAGCGGAGCCGTTGCAGTTACCCTCAGAGGGCCAGCCGCACTCCAGGTTGATCACGTCGTTACCCTCGCAGATCTTGCTGAGGAGATCGAGCTGGCCAGAGACGAAGGTACCGGCGTCGGAGGGGGTGACCTCGGCGTTGAAGTAGGGGTGGATGTTAGCACCAGTGACATCAACAACGTCGCAGATGGCGGACTTGGTCTCGGGCTGCTCCCAGATGTTGAGAGTCTCGGCGATGGTGTAAGGACCGGTGTAGCCGGAGCACTTGGACTTGACAACAGTGATGAGTTCGCGGAGCTCGGCAGGAGAGCAGAAGCCGTTCATGATGGCCTCGTTACCGACAACGAAGAGCTTGACCTGATCCCACTGAGCCCACTCGGCGATGGCGTCGACCTGCTCCTTGATCTCAGGGGTCTCGTAAGAGCAGCCAGAGGCCTTGACAAAGACACCAATGATCATGTCAATACCGTGCTTCTTGCAAGCACCGCCAACAGACTTGAGGGTGTCGCAGTCAGTAGAGTAGGATCGGATGATCTGGAAACCAGCCTCCTTGAGCTCAGAAATGTCCTGGTCAACCTTGTCGGCGGACTTGCAGTCACCGTTGGAGGACTCGTAAGGGGTGTAGGTGATACCGTAGTGGTCGTTGCCACCTCGGAGGGAGCCGCCAGTGGAAACCTTCTTGGGCTGGGCCTTGGGCTTGGGAGCAGCAGAGGGCTTCTCATAAGCGGGCTGGGTGTAGGCAGGGGTGGAAGGCTTCTCGGTGGGGACCTCGTAGACGGGAGTGGAGGGCTTCTCCTTGGGGGCCTCGTAAACAGCGGTGGTGGGCTTGGGCTTGGGGGCCTCGTACGTGGGCTTAGGAGCCTCATAGGTAGGCTTGGGAGCCTCAGGAGCCTTGGAGGATGTAGGGAGGCCAACCTGAGAGTAGGGGCAGACGTAGACGTAGCCGGTCTCAGTGACGGTCACAACCTGCTCGGGAGCAGTGTAGGTGCCAGGAGCGTAGCTGGTGGGGACGGGGTAGACCAGGACGGTCTCCTCGGTGCAGCTCTTGGTGACGGGAGCGATGGTGTAGGTGCCAGCGGTAGGGCAGACGAAGACGGTGGTCTCGATGACGCTGGTGACCTTGCCCTCGTGCTCAGTCTCCTTGGCGTAGGGGCAGGTGATGGTCGTGGGCTGCTCGACAACGGTGGTGACACCGCCGAAGGTGTGAGTTCCAGAGGGAACCTTGGTGGACTCGCCGACGCAGACGGTGGTGGACTCGGTCACGGTCAGGGTGGTGGCGGGGAAGGTGTAAGTGCCGGGGGTCGGGCAGTTGTACTCCTGGGGAGTAGGAACAGGGACGACCGGGACCTCGACGACCTTGGTGGTGGTGGGCTTGGGCTTGGGAGCCTCGTAGGTCGGCTTGGGGGCCTCGTACGTGGGCTTGGGAGCCTCATAGGTAGGCTTAGGAGCCTCAGGAGCCTTGGTGGTGACAACCTCCTTGGTCTTGGGAGCAGGAGGGGGAGGGTTGGGGATGACTGTTTCAGCATGTCAGCTCACTTAACTCTCAACTCAACGTGACCGGGTTATGCTTCATACGAGTGGGCTCGCCGTAGTAGGTGGTCCAGATGGTGGTGCAGCTGGGGACGCAGACCTCACCACGACGGAAGAGGTCGTGGGCGCGGCGGTGGTGAGGGTAAGCGGCGTGGGCGCCAGTGGCCATGGCCGCAACGGCGGCGGCAGCAATTCCTCCCTTCATATTGAACAAGCTCAAACAACAAACAGATATATATGCGGTTATATAGTTGGCGTTAGAAACGAATGCCCGCTAAAAGAGTGAAGCGGTAAGTGGGAAATGGGAAACGAGAAAATGAAAGCAAAAAGTTAACGAGGCTCTCTAGATTCTCGACATGGACGGAACCGTGAGGGAAGGAGGAGAAGAAGGAGAAGAAGAGGAGCAGAACAGCGGCATTATGAGCAGATCCGGTGTTATTGCTGCTCCTGCGCCTTAGTTGGGGAGGACCTGGTTAGGTTGTTGTGCCTTGCTTGGCTCCAGGAGTCGTCGCATTGGCAAAGGCTGATCTAGCCAAGAATAGCCACTCTGATGGCACCTGAGACTCACACTCAGGTACCCGTCCCCAAGCCGTCTCTCAAGAATAGCAGGGGTGTCAGTCGCCAAGTCCCGACAAGAGACCACCGCGGTCACCGTTGGTGCTATGCGCCTATCACACATCCCAGCATGCAGCCGGGGTTCGCGGGCGAAAAGGGGAACGGTGTGGAGCATGGACAAGGTGTAATTTCGTCGCCTCGACCGGCCAAGGGGCATGCGCTTGTCCAAGTTGCCGGCACCTCCCCCAAACGAAACCATCCTCCAGCGCTCGAAAAGGGGAACTTGGCGGTGTCACGGGTGCTGCCCATAGAGATGCTGGCGCTACCAGCAAATGAGCAGCCAAGCCTGGTCTCGCTGGGGGATTCGCTGTGAAGCGATATTATGTCAATGGAACGGCATTGCTTCTGGACGCTGGTTGGTTGGTTGGCTCAGCCCAGGGGCTCCGAGATGACCATAGATGGGTGGTTGATGAAGACCCCGCTGGGAGATGAGCCTAGCCTCGCCTCTCTCATGTTTATCGCGGTCTGCCTCTGCCATGCCATGCCGTGTCGTAAAAGTCAAGTTGCTGGCCTTGTGGAGGTTCTCCATCAAAGGATCCCCGTACATGATGGAGCGGCCTCCAGGCTGACCAACGGCTGGCTGCTGCATCCAAACCTTGAGTCCCATCGAGGTCCCTTCCATCAAGGAAGCATCCATGGTGAATCAGCCGGCTCATCGGCCTGTGGGTCGCGAGATTGTTCCTGCATCTGACACGGCCCCCAATTTGCCTTAGTGTGAGTGGCTGGCGCTTCTCGGCGGTCGAGGGCCCTCGTGTTTGTTTTAGCGACTTTTTGGCCATCTTTGTAAGTGTCGTTACTCTCCGTAGACCGCTTAATTCCCTCGAGGACAGGGTCGGGATTGTTGCCCATGGCCATCCATCGACTGGTCCAGCCCGTGAGGCGCAGGTGTCCCTCTTTTTCTGCGGGGGAGAACAGCCAGCAAAAGCCGGGGCGAAAGCTTGTCGATCGGATCTTTGGCTGGCCGAAACAGCTAGAGCCATGGCGTGCAGGCGATATGAGTCGGCGCGCGAGCGCAGATTGCCTGCCCCCTTCAGATCAGATCGTATAATTTGCTCTTCGTATTCTGTCTGGTCTGGTCGCACGGCAGTTGATAGCCTAGGGCCCTAGAACTTTCTGGCTTTGCGCATTGCATCGCATCTTCCAAGACCACCGACTGCCCCCACAGGGTTTCATAAACCGACTGATTCGAGCGCAGAGTCTGTTGTGCTGTCACCCAGTCCCGCTATGTCTTTGTTTTCCAGCCAATCCTCCAGGTCGCTCGTAGCGGGATGGACTGGGGTCTCAACGGGGGCAAGGTAATGTCGATCCGTCGGCTGCTTGCTTTCTTGTTCAAATCAAAAGCTATTTCGCCCGTTTCTTGGCCCTTGGCTCTGCTGAGGTTGCCCGATGCAAGCCCCTATTCCGGAACAGCGAGCGAGGACTTTTGCCGAAGGATTAGCCATTAGCCTCTGGTGTTGTCAAGTATACGGCATGGCTCTTGTTGGCATTTGTTGTCGATGTATTCATTGCGAGCACAAATGATTTGGCATGCATGTCATCCGAAATAGCACCCTTCAATGGATGTTCCCGGATGCATCCAAGGATGGATGGATGTCTCAAGACACGTTGGCTGTGTGGTGTTGTCGCTGAATATTCAAGCCATCATGTGCAGCTTCCGAAACAAGAACTGACAAGGATCTTAATGGAAGGAGTGGCGGGAAACCGTTGTGAGACGCCACGTCATGTGACACCGCGAGACGCATGAGCACCTGCTTAACGCGGTGTGGCTAAAAATTTCAGCCTCGTAGGTACTTGGGGGAGCATTGACGACCGTCGAGATAGTGAAAAAGATGCTGCGATCATCAACCCGTCGGTATGTGTGTCGGAATTGCATTTCCCATGGTCGTAATGGACCTGGGTCTTCTCTCCCGTTGTTGGTGCACTCATTGAGCACAGCGCAAAAGGTTGGTTTCTCTCTTGGTGGCTCGCAGCAACATCAGTTTATCTGATTTTTCTTGCAGTATTCCACCACAACTCAACGTCTTCAAAATGGCTTTGGACCAGCCAACATCCCCAAATCTAATCCCCAGCCGCCTCTGCCGTCCTCTCTTCGGAGCCAAGGGCCGATCAGAGAAAGACTACAAGGCTGGGTGCCCGAAGAGGATGAACGGATTACTCAACTCGTTCCCGACATGACTTTTTGGTCCAAGGTGACCAACAGTAACACCCGTCCCCAGTCAACTGGCTCGACAGAGATGGATCACTTCAAGTCTGATACCGCCGGCATGACCGAGACAGATGAGGCTTTCAACAACGAGGATGTTGAACTTGCCATTGTCGGAACCAAGACCAGAACTCCTGGTGATCTCGTCGAGATGAAGTAATGGTCCCCGTCTCTTCATCCTGGCTCAACAGCGACTAACACATTAGCAGACAACCTGGCTCCAGAACTCCCCTCTTTGGTGTTTACCTGGGATACTTCGGCAGTCGTCATCACTTCTACACAAACACCGGCAAATGGGTCATCAGCTTGGGATTTAATGCCCTCTTCACCATCTCCAAATTTGTCCCCGCTGATGACTTGAAGCCAATTCTGGCCTTGATCCCCAAGGATGTCACACCCGATGACTTTGAAGAACTCCGCAGGGAGGACAAGGGCCCTAGCCGTGAGGCCGGTGCTGACCTGATTCAAAAAATGCGGGCTTTCACTTTGGAAGCTGACAAGGCATATCAAGCCAGCCTCAATAGCCTGGATAGAGCAAGGTCCCTGGTGTCGGATGGCAAGCGGACCAAGTACCTGAGCCTGTTCGAGCTCGCCGACATTCTCTTGCCTCAGTCCCTCAAGAAAGGCAAACGATTTTCTCCTGCCGCTCTGTACGCCGTCCATACCGCCCTTTACCGGAACGATTTCATCTTCCGGCCTCTTAGCCCATCTGCGGATTGTCACCGACGGGATCATCTTTTCGAGATTTTCCCGTATCAAGATCTCATGATGATCAACCGTGTTTCACTCATGGTCCGCGACTATACCATGACAAGGGGCAGGAACCTGAAGCCTCCCACTGACGAAGAACTCGCATGGACAGGGTTCGGTAGCTTTGTTCTCAAAGCAAGGGAAGTTGTTCTCGCCAATCGCCAGAAACGATCCTGGACACCGTACGGGGTCCTCGCCCCTTCGCCAGGGGTAACTATCGAGACAGCGGAATGGTCAAGGAAACAACTGGATTTCATACGCTTCTTGGAGTGGTGGGCAAGCTACGACCTCTTTGAAGACTCGTCGCGCTTCCATGCAGATGGTTCTCTGATTCTCCGAGCTCTTGACCTCTACGATAATGCCACTTTGGATCAGCGAACCGCCTGGACTTTCCTTCAGGAACTGGGCATGATTCCTCCATGGGAGATCCCGTCACGCTACAAGGTTCGATTCCCCGGCGTCAAGATCGAGGGTGGAGGCGGCCTCCAGAGAGAGGTCCCAGCCCGGCTAGAGGACTCGACACGGCCAGACATTGCAGAAGGCTCAAGAAGACAGTGGACTGACGACATGGTCTTTTGCATCGACGCTCCTGAAACCATGCTCATCGACGATGGTGTCTCACTAGAGCGTACAGAGAAACCAGACGAGTTCTGGATTCATGTGCATACAGCCGACCCAGCATCAGGGATCAAGCCAAACTCTGAGTTGGGCAAGTTCCTGGAGCTGATTCCAGAAAACATTTACCTCCCGGGACACTTCCAGGCCATGTTGCCAGCTGATATCAGTCTGGACCAGTCGGGAGATTACAAGTCGGAAAGCCTTGTTGACCAGTATTCTCTGGCCGCCGGCAGACCAGCTCTCACCTTCAGCGCCAGAATCAACGAAAAGGGGGATCTCCTCGACTACAAAGTTGAGCCAGGAACCCTTCACAAGGTCACATATTTGGATCCCAAGGACGTTTCCAAATTTTGCAAGGAACCTCCACCGCCCCCAGCATCCGACAAGAGTCTTGCCGTTGGACAACTGCCGGACAAGGCAAAGACGGTGCCAAACCGGCCCATGACGCCGGCAAAAGATCTGGACGAGAAGAGCAAGGAAGACCTCCTGACGCTCTATCGCTTGGCTGAGGCGATCAGAGGAAAGCGGCTTGATAAGGGAGCGTGGCCCTCGTTTCTGCCCGGCGCCTCTGTCACGGTTGCCTTTGAGGATGTACCAATGAGCCAAACTGCGGGGACAAAGGTGCTGCCCCCGGACCCGTACATCAAGATCGGCTACGACTCGTTCAATGGCGCCTCGGTTGTCTCCAACACCATGGTTCTGGCGGGTGAGATCGCGGCTCGGTGGTGCTCTGACCGCAAGATCCCGGTCCCATACCGAAGAGATGTGCACTCGAAGGACAACATTGAAGCTATCCATAACTACGCCACCAAGGAGCTATATCCTCCCCTCGAGAGGGGTGTGCAGCCATCGCTGGCACAGCGTCAGCAGCTCTCACGTCTCACAGGCGGCGTCGAGATGTCGACGGAGCCCGGGCCATACTTCATGCTGGGTCTGGACATGTACGCCAAAGCCACGTCGCCTCTCCGCCGTTTCTCAGACCTGGTGGTCCACTGGCAGGTTCACGCGGCGCTGGCACACGAGCGGGAGGTGAAGCGGCGGATTGATCCCGAGGTGGATGACGTGAACGGCATTCTCCCGTTCACGGCGGAGACTCTTCCCAACACCATCAGCCTACTACACATGCGGGAGAAGATGGCGCGGACCGTCTCGCAGGGTACCAAGGAGTGGATGCTCATGGCGCTCGTGCGGGCCTGGAAGTTTGAGAACACGATACCACAGCGGATGCGCTTCAAGGTCGAGTCCCGGTGGCGGCAGGGCGTGCTGGGCAAGCTGGACCTGTTTGACCTGGATGCCATCATGACGGTCGACGGCATCGATAAGCTCATGCTCGTCAAGGATATCAAAGTGGGCGATCAGTTCGACGTTGAACTCTGCGACATCAACGTCCACTCCCGTCAGATCTTTGTCAAAGCGCTGAAGCACAACGGCCAGGGTCAGAGCCAGAGCCAGCCGGCGCACTCCCCGGCCGCCTCGGCCCCGTGAGCTACGCCGCAAGGGCTTTTTTCCCCAGCTGGTCGCTGTCACCGCCTGGGGGGCAAGATGTGGGCTTTTCCGGAGCGGGCTGGACTTTACGGTCAGCATAGCACAGCAATGTTTATTCCGGCTCTTCCTCAACGTCAGCACACACCCCTTTCCAACGGTCAAACGTGGAGCGCCCCGACCGACGTGGAGCCTCCCCCGCATTTGCACATCGTGCCCCCCTGCGTCAAGAGACATGGTCCCCTAGTCGGCCTCCCCAAGACGCCAAACCGCCAATCTTTCAGTCAGCCTGGGGGAACTAAGACTTGACTGACTGGCATTGGCGTTGACACTGTCCGACGGACCCTGATGCGGGAGCTTGTGGTTGGATGAAAACTGCTGCACTGTATACTATGATTCAACAAAATCCCCCCCGGTACCTGTCCGAGCTTGGAAGCTCAGTGGAAGATTTGCATTCCCAGATCAGGACCCTGCCAGAGACGTACGTCACTATGTACGATATGCGTGTACGATGAACAGATGGCGACTGTGGAAAATAACGATGGAAACGAGATGTGCAGTAGATCACCTCACCCTTTTTTAAAATAGAGAGAAACAAACAAACAGACGAGACGAATCGGTCCAAACATCAAGCGTCGATGCCCAGTGTCCATTGCATCAGCTCGCCAACGTTGATTCTTTTGAGTCCCCCGCACACCCGGAACCTGTCCACCGCCAGACTTCAAGGTCAGCAGTTTCACATCCTCGGCTGTTCTGTACGCCATGTCCTCTATCTCACCTTGAGCTTTCCTTTTCACCTTGCAGCTTTGTCTTTTACTCAATTGGACATGGGAGCCTGGTGTAATTTGGGGGCACGTGGAATGAGGTCACGCGCGCTGAAAGAACAGACCAGCCTGCGTCCAATTCCCCAACAATTTTTTCTCACACAAATCGGGGTCGGTCCTGAAATGATCCACGTTGACCCGGTGTTGATTGGCCCTGGGCGGTGGCAAAGTCAAAGTCATAGGGTACCCCGAATAGGCAACCGGAGCCAAAGTACACTCTGAATGGTTGGCTTTGACACTGACTTGCTGAATGACTGACAACACAACAAACAATGGCAACAATAACCACTCTCATAGTAGCAAATAGCTAATATTAATACTCATTTTCATGATATTATTCTTGTTTCCATTTTAACGCTTTTTGTTTTTGCCAGTCCGGCGAGCCTGCGTGCGTAAAGAGCCTAGGTACTCGACTAGGTAGTAGATCCCATCCCTCCTATGTACAAACACGCCAACGCAACGCACTCAAGAGCCTGGTCCTGTTTCCGTTTGCCCCCCTCCGATTCCGCCTTTAGCCAGTAACTCGCCCCTTGACCGTTACCGTTGAATCGCCGTAGTCGCCAGAAAAAAAACAGTAATGATCCCTTTGCCCTTTGCCTGACCGTTCCTTTCCTTTCCTTGCCCTGGGTCCGTCCGTAATCGCCCGAGAACCGCCCTCGAGTCCCTAGTATCCACTTTCCGATGGGATATCATGAAAAAACCTGCCACAAAGGAGAGGATGGAAAAAAAAATTATAACGCCGAGTATTCCCCGGTCCCTTGACCGTGTGGTCCGTCGATATCCGTTTCCTTCGCCCCGACGTAGAGGGCCGGGGCTCGGGCCTGTCGTGTCACAAGGCAGCCTTGTCCCTCGGTAAGAAACCAAGGCGACCAATTGACTGTCTCATCAGGTGTCGATATCTTTGTAGATACCCAGTACCGCCTAAAGAGTGGTCCACGATGCCTCGTAGGATCCTCCTTGTTGTCAGTCACCCGACTTCCACCACTGAGCACCTTGCTTTTCTTTAACCGTTTCGTCTTTCTCCGCTTTGTTTCGTCCAGACCGTGTATGATGAATTCAACTGAAAATCCAGTGTCGCTTTTCCAAGAGTCGTGAGGTTGCCGGCCTGAGGGTTGAAAGCCCCCAAGGCCAGGACGGGTAATAAGCATGGCTAGAAATGCCAATGACTCTCGGAGATGCCAGTATATAGTGATGCGCTTTTCTTGTTGTCTCATGGCGTCGTTGAATCTCACAGCGTGTATGTGTGAGTCACAAGCTTGATAGCTTGGTCGAATTCGAGATGTGTCGCTAACCAGGGCCGGGTGCCATGGACCGCGCGTGGTTCAATAGCCTGTCCGGCTAAACGCTCAAGAGTTCTCCCATTACTTCCTCCAGCCGACGTTCCAGATGACGTGGGCGATGTCGCGAGCGGTGTTAACTGTGTCGATAACACGGCCGAAGATGCCGTCAGCTGATGCTGCCTCTCCCTCCTCGTACGGCATGAACATGCCCGAAGGCGTTCGTCGCATGCCGGCAGGTTCCTCGCACAGGCTGCCAGAGGAAATCGACCTGTGAAGGCCGCCATTGGTCTTCTCTGCGGGTGATGACCAGCCAGGGCTGGGGCTGCTGAGCAGCGCATCGTCGAAGCTGTCTTCGTCATCATCCTCACCCATGAAGAACTTGCCAGACTGCTTTGAGGGTCGAAGTGTCTCTTGTGAAGATGAGGGGGACATGATCGGGCTTCGAGAGTGCTTCATAGCCGTCTCTCGTGGTTCGGGTGTGTCTTCCCGGTACTTGAGTGTGGTCGACGGCAGCATAGCAATCGTCTTTCCCTCGGTAGGCTTAGCCTTGATAGTCTTGCGTCGGAGAATTGGCCGCTTCTTCGTCTTCATACGCTTCATCATCACACCGTCGTCGGAATCGCTGTCCTCTCCAAAACGGTCCGTGTCCACGTCCTCATCGTCGTCGCCCTTAACATCGACAGCAATACATTGCTCGACTTGTTCATTGAAGTGAATGTGCTTTCGCTCAGAGTTGGGAGATGTGATTCCAGATGACTCAGTCGAGGGAGCGACGCTGCTGCTCTCCCCACTTAACCGTCTCGCCGGGAATGGGTAGGCCAGGTAGTCGGTTGTTGAACGCCCGAGATGAGGTCGTAGGATTCCTCTAGTCTCCTGTGCCTTGACAGCCGCTGTGGCTTGCTTGAGCAGAGAAGCTGTTGATAATGATCGCTGAAGCATCACTTCAGACATGCTCCGCTTCTTCAGGATTGGCTTCTTGGAAAGATTCACAAATGAGTCAGTCTTGGACAATGACACACTGGAGGGCTCGGTCTGAGTAGAGTGCAGGGCCTTCTGGCCCGACTGCAGAGGGCCATAGAGCCAAGTCACATCGCAGTCCTTGAGCCTTGAAGATGTAAGCGTTTTCGTTCGGCAATGCACGGATTAAAGGGCTACAAACCAATTGAGCGACTCGGGAGAAATGGTTTTGAGGTTATTCTTGGCCTTCATCCACGTTCTCCAGGAAGCATTTTCTAACCGCGCGCTGTTGGCAAATTCTCCACGTCGCGTCACGACGTATCGCCATGACGACCAGATATCTTCCTCCTTCCACTCATGGGATAGGTAGTCGACTTGGCGAGAAGGTCTGCTCGAGACAGCTGTGTCATCCTCCGCATGCTCAGCTTGATCAGGAGTGTCGGGTCTTGAGGTATCGTTGGAGCTCTCTTCCGAGTTCTCATGGTCCGCAGGTGAGACGGTATAGGAATCACCGGTTCGTGGACTGGGGGGTGGCTCTAGGTTGTCGTCATGGTGAATTTCCGGGCGGATCTCAGGGTGAACATAGAGCTTTTCTTGTCCAAAAGTGGGAAACATGAAGTGGTCTTCAGGCGATTCCGAAAGGCCAAGGGGGTCGTCGTAATCTGAGGCAATGGAGAGATTGGTTGCAGGAGTGGATGCGTAGGAAAGGTCGGCGGAGTCGGCGTGGATAGTACGGGGAGAAGAGGGAGCAGAGGACGAGTTGGAGGTGGCGTATGACTTGGAGACGGATTTGTAGTGATCGCTAAGACGAGAGGTCGAAGAGAAAGCTGCAGACGATGACATGAAGTTGGACTGGGAGTGCGAGCGCCTCAGGGAGGATGTGGAGAAATAATCGTTGTCGTCGGAGGGTAGAACGACGGCCATGATGACAGATGAAGTGAGGTCCGCAGATGGGACCTGATTGACGCCGCAGCACCCGGGAAGGAAAGGTGAAGGGGATGTTCGTTGTGGTTAGAGACTCATGAGTATATAGAGTGCAGTTGCTGGCGGATCGAGTTTGGATGGATGGATGCAAGAAAGAAGAATTCGGCGTGGGTACGAGGTATTGAGGATGGGATGGGGATTGCCGACGGGGGTGGGGGCAGGCTTATAGCAGTAGCGCAGGAGCAGGAGCAGTGCGCAGCGACAGCGTCGGCCGGGGCCTGGGGGCAGGTGGTCAAAAGTCGTTTGGGGCTAGCTTCTAGCGTACGAAGTAGCCTGGTGGACTTGGGTGTGGAAAGACGGCGAGCGAGTGATGGCAAGGATGGGCCTGAACCTGGTCGAGGCGTGGTGGCGTTGGAGCGATTGTGCCCCCCCCAGTCCCAGGGCGGTGACGACTTTCGTGGGGCAGGCGTTGGCACTTCAGTCGCAGGCCGGGTGCGGAGACTTGCGCCCGCTGTGATGGTATTGGGCAAGCTGGCGACAGAGGGTGCTAGGGGTGTTTGCCCTGTGCGTGCGGTGCCGTGCAGTGCGCGGTGTCTTGTCGGCGGCCGGAGGATGGATGGTTGACCCTCTCGATGATGGATGTTTGAAAATTGGTAGAGGATTGGAGGAGAAGGAGGGCAGAGATAGGGACAGGCCGTAGCGTATTATAGATGAGGTAGGTACAGTAGGTAGGAGGTGAATAAGAAAGAAGAGAAGTGAGTGGGTGGGACGAAGAGGGGGAGAGCCAGAATAAAGCCTCCAGTCCAGTCCAGTCCAGCTCCGGGGAAGTACCAACACTAGATGGAAGGGAGAGCAGAAGAGGACACTGGCAAAGATAAGGAACGAGACCAAGCGCACTGCCGAAGAGAGTACTCACTCTGAACTGTGCTCAGAACAGAGACGAATGGATGGATGGATGGATGGTAAGGTACTGTGCTGTAGGTACACGACCGAGGATAGCAGAAAGTCAATACAGGTGAGGGACCGAGGGCAGGATCCAGAGGGCGTCGAATTAAAGAATGTTTAATCCAAGATAGTAACCCACGTACGTACCTATCGGTACGGTAATTGAGGGAGAGAAAGAGGGGGAGTGTCGCAATTCAAGAGGAGAAACCGTGTGTCTGTGAGTGACTGCTACTGCTACTCGCTGCTACTGGGCGGGAGAAGACGGGATCGCTCCTTTTGGCGGTTTCCCTGAGGGCCCTTTCTTAGGGTTCCATCCATGGATTCAGCAACTCTTACTCTCAAGCTTCCATCCCAGGCCCATGTACATGGCCGGCAGGTCAATGCAGAAGGCGTGCAGACGTGCAGATGCCGGGGTAGAGCGTGCTGAGATCAGTGAGTTTCAAGACCTCTCTGGTGTCTATTTTTTGGCCCGGATTCTGTCCTCTTGCTGGGGTCATCAAAGACCCCCCTGCAAACGGTCCCAAACAAGCACCGACAAAGAAGAGGCTGATGGTACCCAGGCATGCTTCCAGGCCAGGCCAAGCCAAGGGACCCCAGGTCTCTCTCGTAGGTTCCTTTTAGCTCCTCCTGGCGGATGTCTCGCAAAGTGGAGGTCTCGCTTTTCGATCCATGGGTGCTTCCCCACTGGCCTGGCCGGTCGGCTTGAATTGCGAGCAGGAGACGGGAGCCACTTGGGGAGCGAGGGCGTCTGTCTCGTCTGTACCGTAACACCGGACGTAGCCCTATACTGTACGGAGCCCGAGTCGAGAGAGGGGTACATAGGCGCGCGCAGTAGGGTCAATTCTCTACGGTATCCAGGTGCGCTGGCGGTCTACGCTTGTGTGGACAAAACTGTGTAAGATGGAGATGGGTGATGAGTAAGGATTCGAGACTGGAGAATCAGGAGAAGTGGACGGGGAAATCTGGAGATGGATGGAGCGTGGCCAAATTCAGGGAGAGGATAAGGGCGAGACTGGTCAACGTCTTCAAGGTCAGGCGTGGGGTTAGGAAGTTTTGGAGCAGCAGATCAACGGCGGCGACAACAGGGTTGGTATCAACCAGGCTGGATGTCGCGATTCCAGCACGCAAAGCAGCTCACGGACTCGCACCATGGCATGGCAGAGAGACGAGACCTGATATCTCTGGTTACACAATATCCCCGGGGGTGAATGGGGGGATGAGCGTCAGGTAGGTAGGGGGCGTGGGGTGTGTCTTTGAAAAGCGTGGGTTGTCCCAGCGTGGGGGAGTGTCGTGATGGTGAGAGACAGTTAACGGGCTTTTTTATTGACAAGAGAGAAAAGAGGAGATTTGTAGGCTGCCCACGCGTCTGTGTGTGTGTCTGTGTGTCCAGGCCAAAGTTCATGACCATGATGCGCGCCTGAGTGAACCTAGGGATATCCGGCTTCTCCAAGCAAGTCGAGAAATGTGCTGGATATCCAAGGCGAGTGTGATAATCACCAAAACCAAGCCTCAGATTCATCATCCCGTTGCATATCTCGAGCTCCCTCGATGTTACATACAGTCCAGCCGCGTCGACGTAGAAAGGACCAATCCGGACAAGATGCCATATCCCTTTGGCCCGCCCTGACTTACCCATTGAAGTTCTCGGCGCAGGCTCAAGGCTCGAACCTAGATAGACCGGTGGATGAGTGATGTTTTCATTACTTGCTCTCAAACAGAAGGACGGCAATGTCTGTTAATCCATGCCATGCGCGCTTGATGCGACGTGATGCGATATGATGCGGACAAGATGGTACGCTGCACAACACTCAGCTAGGTGTTCGAAACTCCACCGCAACTAAGCCCTCCGAATATTGCGCACAGCATCTCCTGTGAGTAAGAGCGTCCCGTCCCTTTACCGAGTGCCCAAATAGGTAGGAGTTTGGGGTCCCACAGTGACAGCAATTGAATCAATCATCCATCTACAGCCCCCATGACTCTCCCCTTCTCAATGCTCCCGTGTCTATGGATATGAGATGAAGCGACTAGGTTGTTTGCGGGGTCAGAGAGGCCCAACCCACGGCTAAACAGTACCAAAGCAATTTGCTACGAAGGTAGCTCTCCCCACCCCGAGGCGATTGCAGGGGAGCCCTTCCGGGCGCACCGTCGCCGCGAAAGCTCTGTGGCTCTGGTCTCGGACGTGGCCGAGCGAGTGAGCAAGAGGGCATCACGAACAGAGAAATCATCAGTCAGTCTCCTGACCGACAAGGGCGCCGTGTAAGTGAGGGTTTCGGGACGAGGGCGCGCGTGACCAAAGAGTCGCCGAGACGGGCCTTCTGAGCCTCCGAGGCTTCCACTTCAGCCTCACTTAGAAGAGAAGCGGAGGGCAGAAAAGCACGACATCGCATCGAGTCCCACGCGACGGGACGGTCACTGGGTCAGGTCTTGCTTGTCTGGTTATTTCGCTCCGTCTCTCGTCGCCCCGTGCATCCGCTCTCCTGGTTTTGCCTGGTCCGGGCGTTGTCGCCAGGTTAAAGAGAATTTTTTTCTTTCTTCTTTAACCCTCGTCTCCCTAGTTTCTCTTCGGGTTCAGGTTCAAGTCCGGGATCCTCTCCCCGGGCGGAGTACCAAGAGGGCTCGTGCGAAGCCCAAAGCGGAATGGGGATACGATACAGATACATGATCCATCATGACAAGCAACTTGTTTTTTCTTGGGCACGAGGACAATGGGCGACAAGATCCAGATCCCACTTCACAGCATGCCTGCCATCAGGACATGAAATGAAGGTGTTTTAACCGAGGACGTTCGGACATTGGAGGGCATTACGACGAAATCAGGAAAAAACACTTGGTCCAACAACATAGGTAGGTACAGTAAGAGCCCGTCCGGGTCGAGGTGCCGGGCGAGTCACGATGCAGTCCCATTTCGGCCTTTCTCGACTCGCCATGTTGCTCTCGTTCATGTTTCGCCTCTGCAATCGCACATCCCATCTGCGAATGAGCAAGCTGATGTTCCTCCCTCAATCTCTCCAAAATTTCAGCCTCCTCTGCTCCGTTGGAATGGGCTCGGGTACCAGATTCGAGACAAACCGGGGCGGGGGTGCGAGGCCAGGGGGGAGTAGCCAGAACGGGCCCAGCGGAACGGTCCAAGACAAGCCGCCATGCCAGACCGGGGCTCCGGGGCCCACGCTTAGTTCCCCCGACCAAGCCGAGTCCAGCGCATTGGAGACGGCCCTGGACGGTGGGGAGAGTTTAGAGGCAGGGAGGGTAGAAGAGACGAGGGCCCAAGACTGGAGAGGGTCACAGCCCGAGAAGACGACGATGCGGATTCGTCCAAATTCTCTTCAAGGAGAGAGGGGCAAGGAACATTGTCGGTTCTTTTTTTTTTTTTTTTTTTTTTCTTGCCCTCGCCTGGCAGGCCTGGCCTTTGAATTGGAGGCGAAGCGGGGATTCTCAAAGTTCCAGAAGCCGCTCAGTGCCCACCAACATCCCTGATGCTCAAAAGGCAACAATTTAGTGCTGGCATTGGGATTGGATCGGATCATCAATTGGGCGGGACACACTCAAAGTTAACCCTCAACCTACAAAGGAGGCCGGAGAAAAGCGACATGAAAAATCCCCGAAGAGAAAAAAAAAAAATTCGAGCCTCCTCCTGATTGATGCGATCCACAACCACACACACACACTTTGCTTTGCCAGAGGTTCGTCCGTTGGTTGATGCCCGCCATTGGCATGTCTCACTTTACAGTATGAAAATCCCCGGCGTCATACTGCGTGCAGATTTTGCATCCTGAATGGCTGATACTAATGTTTTTTTGCGTGCTGGGTGGCGTTTGCCCTACCCTTGACCTCCATGTCGACATGTGCACAAATCCAGGGGTCTTTGGAGAAAAAAACGGCTTTTCGAGTCAAAAGTGCTAACTAACCTGTGATGCCTAAATATGGATGCGATATTATGCGAGAATTAAGGGTCCTATACATAAACTCTAATGTAGACATCAAGTCATGTACGTCGACTACTCACTACAGTATTGTCGTCGTCAAAGTCAAACTTCTGGAGATGCGGCTTCAGCACTATCCGCGATGGAGCAACTCCGTTCTGCTCGGCCAAAGGTAACTCTGGGTCGCCCGGCGCCGGTATGCCGACGACAGCTCCGAGGCGATGTCGCACAAGAGGAGGCTCCTCCTCCCTCTCCCCGCTTCTCCTCAATCGATCGATTGCGCGTTGTCAAAGAGACGCAGCTCAGAGGCTGGCTTGCTCGGCGGCGCCCGGGAACCAAGCCGGAACCTTGCTGGCGCCGGCCAACTCAATTCATTGGGGTTGCGACGCCAAAGCGGTATTTGTTTCTGAGGCAGTACGAATACGGAAAGTCAGTACTCATCTCTCGAGCTGCTGCGCGCGCAGGGTGATTTCTGATATCGCTCGCACGCGCTTGGTAGAACAAGCAACGAGATGCAAAGGGAGCCCAGGAGGCGTTTCTTGGTTGATACCTGGTTATCACGCCTCCGCGGGAAACCCCGAGTGCGCCAGGAAAGCCAATTGAGTGCGTGGGGGGCCCTTCGTGTTATACAATGGTGGCAATCCGTGGCACGGCTTCAGAGCTTCGTCCCATCTTATTTGCATGCCGGTGTTGAATCATCATCATGTCCTGCGTCTCATCTCCCACGCGGCCGTCGGTCCCTGCAGCAAGTTCGAAACAGCAACTCCGAGCATGGCTTGGGCCCTTGTCTCGCTATCAGCACGCCGCCGCCGCCGCCGCCGAGGAGGAGCCTCAAGAAAGCGTTTTCGAGATGATATCAAGCGTCGTCCATAGTTCCTCGGCCAGGTCCAGGGTGCTCGTTGCATCACAGGAATGCACGCCCAGAGTGTGGTGTTGTAGCCACAGTAAGTTACGACACTGGGCCGCTAGGGTTACGGCATTCCAAGTCCTCTGCTCTGCTATCAACGGTACGGTCCGTGCGACCTTGATGATCGACCTCTAGGTCGATGCCTCGATGATCTACCGTCTCCATACGTGGGAACCCGAACCTGGAGGAGAAACACCTCGACTGGACTGCGGATACTGTATCTATTCAATGTCTGGGCTTCCGTTCTTGGGCCGGGTAGCCGGCCAGCTTTACACTATTGCGTCTTTCCGTCACTTCGGAAATCGAGGCTCTTGTGTGACGTGGAGGTCCTCCTTGCACTCCACTCGGACCTCTTCGTCATAATGACATTCCGATTGCCCTGATTTCAATCCCACGTCGGAGACTCGGCCACCATGGCCAAGCCGAGCACGAGCATTGGCAATTGGCAAGGAGCATGTCTGGATGACGGGTTGTCTGAAAGGCGTTCAGGGGCCGATGTGATGATGGCTGCCACGGCCAAATCTTCCGAGAAGCCGGCGTGCTGCCATCGTCAAGGTGGTGGCCACAGGGTAGCTCTTTGGAAGGCACCGTGGAATAACAACAGAAGCCCTGCTTGTCCCTGATCCAAATTCCCATGATGGATGGCGAAAGTCTTTTGCCGTGGTGTTGTTGGTGGCACCAACAGCCATCCTTTGATTTGCACGTTGGATTACCGGGATTTGAGAATTTTTGCACACGTACCTGGCATGTTTCCAGGGCAAACAAACAAGATACTCGTCGAGGAACCAACACGCTGACATCCAGATTGCCTCTCGTCAACGCCATGTGTTTCCTCCCCTGGACCACATTGTGTCATGCTGTAGGGGTATCTCCCACCAACAACAGCTTGCTAGCCGAGTTCGGGTCAACGGCCACGGCAGTCAAGCTTGCTCGCGACGATCCTTAGCTTCCCAGTTGGTCTGTGAGTGAGGCAAGAGAAGCTATCATAGCGACCAGCGTCAATTGCCCTGTTTCAGTTAAGCCATGTTGAAGAAGACAAGGACAGGGTTGCTGTCGATCCCAGCAACAGCAAAAAGTAAAGGTCAGAATACGTAACATCCAATCGATGGCGGGCTCCGTTGGCGACATGAGATGATGGCACTGGCAGTGAACACTGGGCTTGTTGGAGTTTGGCAGCCACCACCCACTGGGGCTCCTGCCCAGACCTCCATCCAAGTCCACCCCCTCACGATGAGAAAAATCCCCAGAATCTCTCCCCAGGATCCATCTCCCCATGGATCACAAACACCCCCCGGGGATCTTCGCGCACCCCCGGATTCATCGTGCTTGTCTTGAGCAACCTCTACACAAGGCCAAGGGGCTATCCATCCATCCATCCATTGCTTATCTCTCTTATCAAGCATCTCGTCGTCGTTCATTCTCCAACTACCCGCCATGTCTTCAACCACCCACCTCGATACGAGTCACACAAGGCGCTTATCAGACCTTCTCTGGCGTCTCCGCCATCGTCTCCATCTTGCTCCATCTCTCGTCTCCCTGCCTGGCTTGGCTCTTGGTCATGGTGTTGTCTCGTTCCCTGCAACGTAACTCGGTCGGTTTCCGATAGCTTCTCTTGCCACACACGCACCTAGACCTAGGTACGCAGGAGTAGCAATGTCGGGGAAGCCAACTGGAACACTCAGCATCAAAGTCGAATCATTTTGGGTTGCCCTCGGACCTCTTGCGCCATGAACCATCAAGCACCAGCCATGAGCCACCATCAGACCGCCCTGGTCAGCCCCGGGTCGGTCATCCTGTTTCCTGACAGCCCCCCAGTGTTTTCAGAGGGGAAGCTCTGCTGTGAAACGCCCTGCAGGCGACCTCGACGGCCAATCCACGTTGACACCTGCTCCATGTCTTGTTCGCTATAGCCCATTGGCCACTGTGGCTTGCATCTGGCTTGCGTCTTGCAGGTTGCATTTGTCTCCGCAGACGCGGCTATGGATGCGGGCGCGGATGCGGATGCGATGTGGCTACTGTAGGGCCATCCTATCCCCGCCCTCGCAAAGGGTTAGCTACATCAAATTGGAGCAGCCTGACAGTAAACGAGCTGCCCGGAGACGAACAAGGTCGGCCCAGGCGCCTCTCAAGTCGAGCGTTGGCGGCTGCCACGCACGAGGAGCTTGACCACCAGCCACGGTTGTCGACAGCCGAGATGCTGGATGCAACTCTCGGGTACGGTAACACGGTCTTGAAGAGCGCCTCTCATGCTGTGCGAGCTTGGCTGCGCCCTCGGAAATCGCCTTATCGGCCGCTACGATCACGATTCCAAGGGCTCCTCATCAATCTCAACTCATAGATTACGACGCACATAAGCCAAGTATTAACGGTATCCAAACACCGTCGAGTTTATATGGACACATCCTCTGTTCCACCTGTTTGCCTGGTATCCAGTTGCTCTGGGCTAAACGTTGCAGTTGCTTGGGCTTGGTTGGACTTGGCCCAGCCACAAGCACGCCTCTCATCTCTTCGCTGAACTCTGGATGACGCCATCTGCTTCTCTTTTCGTGGAGATGCTGGCATAGCTCGGGCGCTGTAGCTCGAGGCTTTCCGGGGGCTGTCGTTTCATGAGCGTCTGTGCGAGCGAATATTGATCTGTACAGGTTAATTGCCTCAGTTCTGGAGTTGCCGCTCACACAATTTGCACAGTACTTATTAGGTAAATATGAATATCCATGGTGTTGAGATATTTATGGATTGAACTAATCACCTATTGATGGGTCAGTTTCGGTCCTATCTCGCGCCGTCTACACAAGCACACAAGCTCGCTCACCATCCACGCAAGCCGCCTTGGATGAGCCTCGAAACCCACTCATGCCCGCTGTGGATATCTTGCTCGCCGTCTGCATCTCGAAACTCTGATGCGCAGTATGCACTTCTCGTCACAAACCGGTACACGACAAAGGACCCTGATCGGCATGCTGCACATCCGTCACTTCCCACCTCAACACCATCTGGCCGTACACAACCCAGGTTGCCCGTTTCTGTTGATTGCACAGATACTGCTTGTTGAATACACGGCAGTTTCGTAACGTGAGCGGCAGAGGCTGGCTGAACCTCGTGCTTACTGCTTGCCACTCTTTCAACACCAACCTTCCCGCGGAACCCGTCCGTTATAACGATGAGCTAACTCAAAGATCTAGACCCAAGTTCTTATCCAGATCGGCTGATATGGCCCGTGGTTGCCCTTGTCGTGTCCCCACCAAAGAGTAAGCTTCGGCTAGCTTCACTGGCGCGACGACTCGGGAGCGTCCCTGCTCACAACGAGAAAGGATCTCCGACGATTGCTACGCTGCCTGCTGGCGGCAGATTCATGGTTCGTAAGAGTAGCATCACTTGGCAGCGAACCCAGGCCTTCGCACTTTTGCGTACTGCCCACTGGCAACGCATCGCGACCTCCCACGACCTGCACAAATACAGGGATCTTCTGATGCCTCATGTTTAAACAACGGGGGCGTGGAGGATGTCGCAAGGGTCCTCAGGTTGACCGGTGATGAATGTTACCCCCCAAATGCTAGTCTCGGGATGCCAGGCAAGGCAAGCTTTCCATCCGTCGTCTATCATCATCTTGGTTCAGCCAGTACCTGAGCTTGGAGTTGCGATGTAGCGTCTCACTGAACAGCTGCTTTGCCCCCTCGCCGTTATCTCGTCAGCTGCCTGGAGAGGTGTTGATCATTATGACATGAAACTGGGGAGCCTCTGCAGCAAGTTGTGTTCAAGGGCATGAAGCAAGTTTTCTGGTGTATCTCTCCTGTTTGCCTGGCCTATCACATTTGGTTGCTGGATTACACTTCTCTCCCTGCTTTTGGTCTTTTCTCTTGAATTCTGGTCTTTTCTCTGTAACCCCATCTTCTCTCTACGTTGACTACCTATCATTGTCGCCCTCACACCTTTCACCTCCTCCAGCCCTATAAGACACCCAACTAAGAACTCAAAACACAGGGACCAGTGCCGATTCGATCGGGCCAATCGCGCCTTCCCCTCACCCCTCGTTGGTCAGCAGCCGTCAACTGGAGTTGCTTGTCATCAGCCATCGGATCGGCCGAGACGGAGGATTCAACAAGTAGCAAGTCCGTCGGTCCGAGACTATTGGAACTTGTGCGTGTGTGCGTCTCCAACGACAAGAGAGAAGGAGAGTCTTGGCAACTCGTGGCTCTTCAATGGCCCCTGTGCTGCCTGTTGCAGCTTCTGCAACCAGTTCTCGATTCTTCCTAGTATTGTGGCTCCCTTGCTGGGGTTGAGCCAACGGACCCAGGTATATCGACAGAACGGGTTCTCTGGCATGTGAATTATCAACTTTCAACCTGTCACCAGCATATCCAAATTGCAGGGGCCAACTTACGAGTTGGACTATCACGAGTATTCCAGATGTGGAAGCTCGTGGATGGCCCATGGGGATTTTTCCTCTTTCCCGACTTGGCGCAAAGCACGCATCTTCTTGCGACATCTGGTCCCCTCTGCTATCATCTTGATCGACCGTCTCGTTGCTATCTTTACGCCTGCAATAGCTGGGCTGCAACCCTCTCGGTTGCGAGGGTGTTTACTAGCTCATCGACTTGCATCCTCAGCCTCCTACTCGACTATCCACTTTGCTTCATCTCAAGAGGCTCTCCACACCCTATTCGCTCCAAGCCCCGGCTTCCGCCGTGCTGCAGCAGATCATAAATGGAGATGGCCCCTGGTGCAGATATGCGATGTGTGATGTGCGCTGCATGTCAACCAGGCAGCGGATGATCTCCTTCAGCCTCCTATGGTGGCTGCCCCAAATAGCCCGTTGCTGTGGTCATGTCTCGGGCCATGGTGTTTGATATCCCAGTCCCTGGAGCTGGATATCAACTTGAGGGAACGGCATCGGGCTTCCTTGTCCATACTGGTTCACATAAGCGATTGAGGCCCCGCAACGGCCCGCCTCAGAGGGATCAAGGGGTCATGGTGACCCGTGGTGGGTTGCACTTTTTCCATGTCAGTTGCTCGAATGCGGATGGCCTCGCAGTCACCGAGAATCCGGAGCCTCGCCGAGGTCTTGGGAGAGAACAATCAATTGCCAACCGAAATGAGTATCGTTATTCTCGCCACCGGGTTGAGTCTTCGGAGTGAGTACCGTTTTCTCAATCCATCGCCGTCTCGCTTCGAGGCGGGGCCTATCATGAATGTCGGCACGGATCATGAGTTCAGTGGCCTGGCGCAAAGGATGACTGTCGGGCCTCAGCGCCTATGAAATATGACCATGTTCCCCTCTGGACCCCTCTGGAGTTTTGCTCCGGCCGCGAAAAGAGACGCTGAACGGCCCCCCACTCTGAGCATGGTGTTGATATCCCTGCTCGATGGAGCCGTTAGCTGCGGAAGCGGCATGGAATGGCATCCATGGCTGAAGGGTCCTGCTCTGCCGTCGAGCCGACGTGACTTGTCGAAGGAAGCATTAGTGCTCATTTGATTGACGGTAATTGCCTGCGGCCTCAAGATATGGCAAAGATGGTGGGAGCATGTGGCCTGGAGAGGATTGTTTATCATTCATCTATTCACCACAAGCACGCAGTTGGAGGCATGATCTCTCACCGCGCTGTCACAAAATGGCTGAAGCGCATCGATCGGTCAGGGGAACTTGCGTGGGATCGCAGCACCCTCTTCTCCATGGCTGCTGCGTGGAGGGTTACGAGACACCACACCGAGGTTGCCCGGGCTGAAGAAACCCTGGACTCGGAGAGCAGGGAAATGGGAGCATGGAATGGGAACAGAACAGGCGTCGAAGAAGGATCCCGAACATCTCGGCATAGGTAGGTACCAACGTCAGTCAAAGCCGTCATGCGCTCAGCCGCCTGTATCATGGCACGACATTGACACGATGCAGCCACATCAAGAAGCTCGTGGGCGCTACCGTTGGAATCGGCAAGCCACGCGCAGTAACGGCGCAAACATTTCTTTTTCCTTGTTTCATTGTCTCGTCTCACTGTCTCAAGCAATCGGTTACCTTTCCCATTCCCCATGGGCCATCCCCGACTTGATTTAGGTACAGACAGTATTACTTCCCAGTTCCACAGCAGGGGAGCATGGCAGGACAGGGCGCGTCAGCTCCAATGCATGCAAGACGCAGTCGAGCAGGCCGACTGTCCAACGGCGCTGCGGTGCGACCGAGCTCATGCGTAGAATCCAGGCCGGTGCTTCGTCTTGGTGTTTGCATCTGTTGGTGGATGAGGACCTGGAGGGGTGCTTCTGAGTTGTCCTTGTCGAGACGTCCATCCACTGACATTGCTCCCCCATCCCAGGGCTTCGGGGTCGCCCATGCCTTTGACTCAGAAGAGGGTGTTGAGGCTGCATCTCTGGTGGTGGGCACCCGTGAGCATCCGTGGGCCACAGCACGTCCTGGGCGAACCAACCGTCCCACGAGCAGGGGGAGGGATGGATGGAGGGGAGGGGCGTGCCGCGACCTGGCATCTGCTGTTCGTATCGTATCGCATCGTCGATCTGCCAGAAAGTCCCGGGCGGCTTCTCAACGTGCGTTGACCGGCTGCATGCGAGGCTGTTGTTAGTTAGTGCATTGCCTTGCCTTGTCCTGCGCTCTGCTCTGTCTTGCTTTGCTTTGCATCGCATTGGTTTGTTCAGACGAGGCCGGACAGGATCAGGATCGGGGTCGCCCGAGAGAGCCCCACGGGCCGTTATCGCGGCTATCATTCAAGCGTCATCGTGCCTGAACTGGAGGCGGGGAGAAACCTCCCGGACAGACGAGAAGCAAGATATCGAGCGATAAAGAAGCGCCTACAGTACGCACTTGGTCTTGACGGAATACGGCCCCGTTGGAATGCGACCCTGCTCACTACCTAGGGACGCAACCAGCGTCGCATCGGCCCAGGGCTCGCCTCGCCTGTTTTGACTTTTTCTTTTTGTCTCCCTTCTCAATCGTGTCGTGTCGTCTCATTTCATCCCACGCACGGAGAGACCGTCTCGAGAACGCTCCGGCCACCCGCCAGCCGGGACCCGAGATCAACCGGGGCTATCTAGGCCCTGGCGGCAAAGGCCACCTCGCGCGGCAGCCGGAACGAGGCGCAAAACATGCGTTTCGCAGGCGCGACGTCACGGACGTCGTAGATAAGCACCTCACCTTCTTTCTCAGCACCGCCCGGCATGAGCATGACGCCGATCTCCTTGTGTATCCGCTCACAAATGTCCTTGAGCGGCGTGTCGTCGTCCGTCTTGGCCGAGAAGCAGTGGACGTGGACAATGGGGAGCTTGGTCTCAGTGTGCGGTTCAAAGAGCTCCTCGTGGCCGTGGTACAGGCCACGGTAGTTGTGGAGGAACTCGATGGCCGACGCCGGGAGGTTCATGACGAAATGGGAGATGGTCGGAGGCACGGGCACCCGGACTGGCTCCGGGGGCGGCGCTGTAGACTTCCTTGGTGGTCTCGGTGGCTTGATGACGGCACAATCACCTCGTTTGGACGCCTCAAGGACCAGGTCCGCGGATGTGCGGATGAAGTCATGCCCGTCATAGTTGAAGGGCTTGACGAATTCCGAGACCTAGAATCAAGTGTCAGCGATCAACTATCAATGCCTAGGAAAAGGACTGAAAGGGTGTCTACCTTGTTCTTCCGGATCGCATCCTCGAGATAGCGATGACTCTCGGGGTTCTTGTCGTTGGCCCAGACGAAGACACCCTTCTTACCAGCGGGCACAGCGAACGGTCCAATGCCGGCCATGACATCTGCCACAACCTCCCCAGGCTTGAACAAGCTTGTGATTCTCTTGTGCTCTGTATCAAGCTTGCTGTTCCAGTATACCTTGGAGTAGTCGAACCTGAAGGTACAGCCAGCCTCGCTCACCTCGACGTTCATGTCGTCAGGCCCGCCAAGGACCTCGTAGGCAAAGGTCCGAAACTCATTCTCCGAGCCGACATTATCGATCTTGTTTATGACGGTCTTGATATGAGGGTTCTTGTCCAGAAGTACCTGGGCGATGATATTTTTGTACGGTAGGTACTGGTCCCGAATGTTGAGATGGGCTGTATGTGTTAAGACATGACTTGACGCCTTGAGAGAGATATCAACTTACCAACATGTCCTACCGTATTAAAACCACTTGGAATCTCGCCGTGAAGTTCCTCTGGGAGGATAGACTTTACTACATCAACTTTGTTTGTTCTGTTAGTCTTTTGGCCGTTGAGTGACGCACGTCTGAGTCACATACAGTAATTCCAGAAATCATAGGTAATCTCAAGATCATAGGGAACAACCTTGAGCTCTCCAAGCTTAGATGCTTCTTGAAGAGCCGGACTCCACGTCTCCGGCGCTGTATCATCGTATAAGTTACCGCACCTGACATGGGAGAATTCAACTCGACTCACAGGCAGGCTTGATTTGAGGAGACAGCACAATGCACTTTCTCCCCTGAGAAGCAAGCGACGGATCCGGATCAGGCAGGATAGGGTTGAACCTCTCCATGAACAAGACCTCTTGGGTCTTTTCAAGCTCCTTGCGATACTTGGAGAGCAGACGGTTCTCCGAGATGGACGCGGCGGCAGCGTTGAGCGTCTTTGCAAAGACCGACCTGTCTAGCGTCTTTGCCGCGCGTGCGGCGGGGGCTCTGAACAGGTTCATGTCTCTCAGCTGCGAGTTCTTCTGTTAAATAATTTATCTCATTAGTCTTGGCTCTCTTGATACAAAAAAGATTACTTTCTGTTGGACTAACATCCATGGTCGATATATCTATCCGTTGGGTTTGGGCGAAAAGCACTGACTGAGACAAGGGTGCTGAGGCTGAGATGAGTTTTAGGGCTTGGGTAAGGCTTAGGTTTGGGGAAGGGGGTTGTGCACCGCCACGAGGAACGCCACATTTCTTGATGGGTCTGCGCAAGGCTGGGAGTGATGTCACGACTTTCAGTGTTGATTAATTCGAATAAGACGGTATCCTCACCATAACCATTCTTTCACTTGATGATTTATATGTAAGCTCTCTATAGAAGTGCCATCTCAATTTCACGCCCATAGACGCATCATGTCTAAGAAACGAACCCTTGATGCCTTCTTCAGCCCTATAGTCAAGAAGCCCCGGAATGAGACCAATGCCAACAGTGAGCAGACTGTTGAAGAAGTAGGCATCCAAGGCTATATCCCATATTGACCAATTCTAACATATGATATAGGCTACTTATTCAAAACACCGGCATTATCCTCATCCCATTAAAAACTTGCCAACTTCCATCAGCAATGAGTTGGTCACTCTGCCAGCTCGACCCGGGCGGGAGATCAATGACCAGCCCGACCTAGACCTACTATACTTTGAGCCGTTTATTCCGGGCCCCGTTGCTCGGAGGTTGTTTGAATACCTCCGTGCAGAACTGCCGTTTTACAGAGTTGAATACAAGATCAAGCGCGGTGGCATAGAGACTCAAATACGAACACCGAGGTAACCAGACAGCATCAGCCTCCGCCCCTAAGACACCGCACTGACTTATACATATCTAGATGGACAACAGTCTTTGGCATCGACGAAACGTCAAAGTTCAACAACAAGGGTGAACCAATCGACGCCAGCACCGGCTCCAGAGCGTCGGACAAGCGATACGACAAGTATCCGCCTCGGCCTATACCGGGATGCCTCGACGAGCTCCGCCGCCGCACCGAGGCGGCAACGGGCTGCCAGTACAACTTTTGTCTCGTCAACTACTACGCTTCAGGAGCGGACAGCATCAGCTTCCACAGTGACGACGAGCAGTTCCTGGGCCGCGACCCCGCAATCGCCTCCTTTTCTCTGGGAGCCCGGCGAGACTTTCTCATGAAGCACAAGCCGCCGCGTCCAGACGCCCCTCCTCAGGAGTCGAAACCCTTGAAGCTGCCCCTGGGTAGTGGTGACATGGTGCTGATGAGAGGCAGGACACAGTCCAACTGGCTGCACTCGATCCCAAAACGGACGGGCAAGAATGAACAGGATGGAGGGAGAATCAATATCACCTTTCGGAGAGCCATGGTCAAAGGAGGAACAGAAAATTACTACAACTACAATGTGGGAACGGGACCAGTGTACAGATGGAACGGGGAATCTCGTAAGATGCTGGTATGGGAACCATGAGTCTTGGTTTGGAATAAGAAAGATGTAGTATGATGAAAACGACAAAGAAACATTAACTGGTAGGCCTCTATTTACCGCGGCGCATCTGGGCTCCGCCGTAATGTTGCAGGGCCTTGAGGAATACCTGGTAGCCGACCCTCTCGTTATCCTGTAGACAGAAGATCTCGGTCAATCTGATCTGCCAGGGAGGATAGCCCGAGAGTTCGAGGTAAGGTCCAAAGGTGATGAGGAGATCCGGCTCGGCCATGATGCCCTCGGACAGCTCGGCGTCGATCAGCTCCATCGAGATGTCCCTTGGGGAGAGCTTTCCCTTCTGGGACATTTCGGCCAGGGTGCGGGTGAGGTCGACCATGGACTCGCGTCCATCCTGCTGCGAGATGAGGTGTAGTCGCAGATGCGACTTGGGGCTCTCGCCAAGAGTGGTCGGGAAGTCTTCCTTGTGAGGTGACGTAACAGTGAGGCTGGGGTGCTCAGGGCCAAAGTAGAAGGTGAATTTTTGGCTGACGGCGTCATAAACTCGGGGCATGTGCTTCTTGAGGATTCCTACGTAATGTAAGTACGTATGAAGAGAAGTTGGAATCGTGAATACAAACCTGTCTTCTCATAGACCGAGAACATGGGAATCTCAGCACAAGCGCACCACGTCGCAATCTCGGCCACTTCATCAAGAAGTCGGTCGAGGTCGGCCTTTGTCCGGTGGTTCTCCTCCAACTTGAGAATAACACTCAGATGCTTGGGCATCTTCTTCAGTGCCATGACGTCCTTCTTGATGTACTGGGGCGTGCCGTGGTGGTACTTGAGAACGGACGAGGTCTGGTAGCAGACCACATTCCACATCTGCCGGGTCTTGATGTAGAGGGAGAAGATTCCGTGCATGACAGCAAAGATGAGGATGTGGATTTGGTTCAGGACAAAGCGACGGAGTCCTAACCGAGACCTGCGCTGTGTTCGCGAACTGGCAGAGATAGTAGGCGGGGGATCGTTGGGCGTTGGGAGATAGGACTAGGTCTAGTTAGCACCAGGTCCAAGCATATGAGCGCAAGTGCCGCGCATACCTTGAGCATCCTCTGCCTCTCCTGCTCGGACAAGAGCGTGTGGTCCTTCTGATCGTCAGCCCTGTAGGCCTGGCGATCGCGGGCGGTCATCATGGGCATGGTGTAGTCGGTGCAGCCTCGAGAGGCTGTCTAACGGGATTGGCGATGGCTTGTGGTGTTTGGAGGCTCAGGTATAGCCGAGAGAACTAGAGGTCGTAGGAAAGGCTCAGGATCTAGGATTGCGACCGCGAGGCGACCGAGGGATGGTGCCGCTTATAAAGAAGCTTGGACGAGCGAACGAGTGTGGGCAGACGTGTCTCTGTCTTGGTATCAAAAAGCTCCAGCTGCCAGGGAATTAATGAATGGATTGTGGCGGTGCAGCCATGGGTTACGCATTGACTCCACTTGCCGAGCTCCTTGGCGTGTTCCTCAGCCACCTTACGCAGGGCTGTCGTCGCATGTGCTTGCTGTACCTGTGGCTCAGCTCAGCTCAAACACCTGGAGGCAGGTACGAGCTTAGTACCAGCGCGGGGCTGGGGCAGGTACGTACCTCGCGCATGAGCCCCAGCCAAGCAAGCTCAACTCAACTCGAGACAACGAGGCAAGCATCGCCATGACCATGAATGTTCCATGATCAACTTTTTGGACATCGACCACGCGGCCTCGCGATCAAGACGACTTTACCTTCCTTCGACCGAGCCCACAAACCGACGGTCGATTGCCCCTCCCCACATGTAGCGCCTCTGCCTCGTTCAGCGTCACCAGCTTAGGTTCCCACCATGGAGCGGTCCGCTTCGGGCCCCAAGAGTCTCTTCCCCAAGGGGCCGAGCTTCACCCTCGATGACTTCTCCAGTAAAGAATTCATCGTCCGCGACTTTGTCGATAGCCTTGCAGAGAGCGCCGTACCTACGAACCGCCGATCTGGCGGCAACACTCAGGCATCTTTCGATCCCAAGCCCCTGATCCGTACATTCGAGAGTAAGATGTCGCCGGGTTACACACATACATTGTCGAGGAACCGGCCATGCTGACCTGGTGCCCCAGATGCACTCGACCAACTTGGCTCTCTTGGAGCCGAGCTCCAGGACAAAGAGTCGGAGCTCACGTCACACGTGCGCCGTGCAGAGGCCGCTCACGATTCAACCCTCGACACACTAGGTCGGAAGCTCGATGAGTCCATGCGGGCCTTTGAACAGCTTGACCTCTCCCTCAGTCAAGACCACCGCCGTGGCAGGGGTCATACAGGGGGCAACATAGCCGTCCAAATAGGCGAGAAGCTGGAGGATCTGGACAAGAAGCGACGGCGCGCCAACGATGCCATGTTTCTGATCACCTGCTGGACCGAGGTCAGCGAGACAGGGAAGCTGACTTCACTTCAAGATGTGCAGAGGCAGGGCGGCTCTGAGAACAAGGTGCGCTGCGCAGTTATTGTGCGGCAGCTCATGCGCATCAGCCAGCGACTCGACCCGGCATCGTGGGGTCAGACCAACGGCCACAGCCCCCGGACCGGCGTTACAAACGGCGTTGTGGGAAACAACAGGTCGCATAATACCAGGGAAGTTCTCGAGAAGTTCTGCGAGACGCTAGAGCAGGAGCTTCTGCAGCAGTTTGAGAACAGCAGCAAGAAAGGTCACTACGAAGACATGATGGAGTGCGCAAAGGTTCTCTACGACTTCAACGGAGGCGCTAGTGTCATTGCAACCTTTGTCAACCAGCACGCTTTCTTCCTCGACCGCGACCAACTCCTGGCAGATGAGGTCGCCATGGACGGCGAGACGTGGGAGCAGCTTGCGGACCCCGACTCGGAGCCCCCGACGGTCGAGCCCAGCTTACAGAACCTAGTGGACGAGGTCAAGATCGTCATGCAGGACGAATCCAACCAGATCAAGCTGGCCTTCCCCTACTACGAAACCGTGCTCATCAAGTTCATCCAGCGAATATTTCAGCAGTCAATCCAACAGAGGCTCGAGATGGTGCTGGATGAGACTGACAAGATCTCGTCACTGGCATTTCTAAGGGCATTGCACTCGTCGAGGAGTTACATTGGATCTCTGGTCGAAGACCTCAAGTCTCACGGCTTGACTGAGCATCCAGAGCCTTGCTCGGCTCAAATATCACAGACACTCGACCAGCAGATGGAAGAACTATTTGTGCCATATCTGGTTGGAAACTCGTACATCGACCGCGAAAGGAAGAGTCTTGAGGAAATGTACAGCTCTTTGCTGTTCAAGTTTAGTATTTATCACTCACGGCGCAAGAAGGCGCCCACCGGCTTCATGGCCTCGCTTGCCCAGCAGGGCACGCAGCTGATTGCATCCGCAAAGGACGCCTACCTCGAGCGTCTCGACTCGTCGGAGCTCACGCCCACACAGAAGCGCATGATGCTGCGCGTTGCCGGCGTACAGGACAAGGACAAGGACAACAAGAACGAGATTGAGGTCTCAGAGGAAGACGGTGCCCTGAGTATCCCTAACGCAAAGCGTATGCTCAAGTGGCTGGCCGAGAGCGTCCAACGTACACTGGAGCTTGGCTCCCAGACCGAGACTCCCAAGGACGTCAATGTTCTCCTTAACTTGCTCCTGACCAGCATGGGCCGGGTCTACATCGAGACGGCACTGGATGCTGCCCTCGACCAGGTCTCGGTGCTGGAGTACGCAAAGACCGAGCCCGACCTGTCCTACTTGCCAGGACTACAGCCGGCCGTCACCATCACGAGTCTCATGGATCGGTTCATCACAGTGGTTCTCATCCGCCTAGCCGAGTCAAACACAACAGTCAGAAGGAGTATGGAAGCGCAAAAGAAGGTAGCGATTGATAACATTGAAAAGAAGACCAACAACGTCATGAAGGGCACCATCGACGTCGTGGCCAACTGGGTGACCAAGTCGCTGGGCGGCCAGAAGAAGCAGGACTTCCGGCCCAGGGACGGCGAGCTGGATTCTCTGCAGACGGCGACTTGCCTAAGCATCTGCACATTCCTGGGCCGCGCTCAGCGGCTCGCCCGCCAGGCCGTCGATGGCCAGAACGCTGAAAAGTTCTTCAGCGAGCTGGCCCTGGTGATCCTGAAGCTGCTGTTTGAGCACTTCAAGAAGTTCCAGGTCAACGCGACTGGCGGTCTCATGGTGGCGCAGGATATTGCAAAGTACGTCTCGACGATGCGCGAGTGGCCGCTGACCAAGGAGGTCGGCTCCGCTGTCGAGATGCTCACCGAGATCGGTTCCCTCTTTATCGTTGGACCTGAGGCGCTCCGCGAAAAGTACCGCACGCTGGCCACGGTGGGCATGAGAGGCAAGCTATCCAGAGCCGACTTCCGGGCCTTTGTCCAGAGGCGTGACGACTCGGGGACCGTGGCTATCCAGAGCGTTCTATCTGGTCTTTGAGCGTCGATTCGAGAGTGTAAGAGGTGGAGCTCTGTGTAGCCTTGTAGTAGAGGGTGTGTTTTTATGTAGCATTCATGAGATACCATGCTTGGTCGTTTGAAAGATGCAATTCATCGTGCATGGCTCATGGGGATAGTGACGGGCGTTTCTGAATCTTCATAGGTCTCGTCTGAGGCCACCAGTTCTCCCCGTCTTCTCATCAATCTTGTCATCGAGAAAGTCCATGATCTCGCATGTATTCGTCAGCTTCATGAGCTCCGCACGCTCCTTTTTATCCAGGAGACATGACTTGTCAGGACCCATCCCGGGTGCAGTCATCTCGATGATGTGGTGCTGCACCAGCTTGAAGGGGAGCGGGGCGCGAGCAACGTTGCACATGAAGGTCTCGATAGCCTCCCAGGGACAGGCCGCGTGACCAGCGAACATGGCTGGGTTGGCGAGCAGGCCACGGGCGGACATGAAGCCGGAGAGGTGGGTGTTGCTCGGCTTTGGCAGGTTGACGGAAGAGTTGGTATCGTTGAGGACCAGCTTGTCCAAGGATGGCAAGGGGGCGTCGTTGTTGGTGGTGACTGTGGGTTGGAGAGGGAGCGTGTTGAGGTCAAAGACGTCTCCTGACAGGAGGATCGGGAGCGTGCCAGCATACTTGGCCGTCAGGATCTCGAGGGCCTCGGTTCTGATTGGGACGGTGGATGGTGTTGATCTTGTCCTTGGGTGGATAGTAACCCAGTCAACTAGGCGGTTCTGAGGATGCCCTATCACGGTGTCGAGGAAGTCCATGGTCTGCCTATACTCATATGAGTCACAATATCTTACCAGTGAAGGGGAACTTACCTCAGATCCTTATGTATCCTAATCTTGACACTGACGCTCCGGCCCTTGGGGTTTTCCATATCTGCCTCGAGGCCAACACCCCATCCGTCACTGGCCAGGCGCTGTCGAGTCTCTACGACCATGTCGCGGACCAACTCACGATGGTTCATCAGGGCGGCGCCCAACTTCTCAGCGCAGGCCCAGGACTGCGGACACCCGCAGTTGAGGTCGACGCCCTGGACGTCGGGCGCAACGAGGGCAGATGCTCGAGCCAGCTCGAGGGGGACGTTAGCTCCGAACTGCACGATGGTTGCAGGCTGGTTGGGCTTGCTGGAGATGGTCAAGTCTGGTTTCACTTATTAGCCTCTGCGCATCTCCATGTGTGATGGACTAAAAGTTACCGCTATCTCGAGCAAAGCTGTTACGGTTGAACTCCTTGGCCAGAACCATGGGAGTCCAGCAGAGGTCGACGCCATACTTATGAACCGTCTGTCTGAAGGCGAGCTATTTCTGGTGAGCAGATGAGGGAAGAAAGGACTTGATCGTCTCTAGTCTACCTTTCCGTACCGCACCATGGGCGCAAGAGCATATAGAAAACGGTCCTGTTTGCGAGTGACATCGAATATCTTGAGGGGGCTGGCGAGATGTTAACAAAGCATACCCTAGATGTGTTGATTTTGTGTGAGCTCACTGGGAAGAGACCCCCGTATCGCCGCCTATAGACATTTTGCAAGAAGGTGCCTCAGGATAAATGTTGCTATTGGTAGTGAGAAGTGTTCCTTTAGTGGTGAAGTTTATTGCTCCGCTTTGTGGTGTGGCGAGTTGAGATGGACATTGAATTATATACACCAAGAAGAGGTTTTTTGTGAGAAATGGGCCCACGTGATTGGACACAATCATCCACCATAAGCTACCTGCTCATGAAGAGGTCGTTCAATTCACACCTTCAACAACAAAAACATGCACCATGATAAAATAGGGGCTGTTATTTTACATATATATCTCAACATGCTCACGAAGCTGTGCCCACAGCCTCACGGGCATCCACAAACTCCTCCGACTCCCTCCCAAACAAACTATCAGCATCCCCTTCAACCTCCTGAACTTCCCACTCACCCAACAACCTCTCCCTTTCTAAGATCACAACCTCGAGCCACTTCTTCTCAGCTGCCATCCGTCTCATCATCTCCGCCTCCTTTTCTTTGTAGGAATCGCTCAATCTGTGCTTGGCACTGTACATGAGCTCCTCGCGGAACGTCCTATTATCCTCGAGTGAAGCTTCATACTTCTTCAGCTCCCCAGCTTTCCACTTCTGCCACGAGTGGTGCTTCTGGTCCATGCGCTTCTTTAGGGCTAGCATGGAAGCCTCGATCTCCTGTTCTCCGTCCTTCTTGTCCTTCCAGTATTCTTGAAGTCGCTCGTGGTAGGCCTCCTCAATCTTGCTCTCCTCGGCTGCTCGGATCTGAAAGTCCTTGTTGAGCGTGTACTCCTTCTCAGCTATCTTTGTTCTCATGAGGGACTCCAAATCAGACCGCTCGGTTTCGTGCTTCTTTGAGAGCTCTTCCTTTGCAGCCCTAGTCTCGATGATCAACTTCTCAGCCTCTTTTTCTTGATCGACATCGACCAATACTTGCTGCAAATCATGCAAATCATCGAGTAAAACACGCAACTCTTGATACTTAAGTTCAATATCCCTGCGGCGGATACTCTCTTGCCGGACTCTTTCCTCAAGTTCACGTTGTCGACGCTCTTCTTCCAGCCTCTCCTGCTCCTGACGCAGCAGTTCGGCCTTGAGGGCTTCTTCTCGTTCAAACTCCTCAATCTGAAGTAGAATCTGGCGCAACTCTTCGGCTTCAGCCTGCTCTTTGGCTCTTCTCTCAGCACGCCGAGCCGCTGCACCGTCCTTGTGTGCAGTGAGCTGCTCCATCGTGCAGCCGCATGTCCGCCATCGCCGGCAACAGACATAGCAGAATTGAGTACCGCATCGGCAAGTCATGTGTTGGCAAGCCTCCCTGTGCTCTACCAGGGCGTTGCAGTTGAAGCATCTTTTCCATCCTTCCTCCTCAGCCAAGAGATTGGTAAGGTTCATGTCATTGTCCTGCGGGCATTCCTCTCCTCCGTGAGCGAGAGCACGACATATCGTGCATGTCACATGAGAATTATCGCATACTCCTTGGCGCCTACTGGCATCGATACGCTTGGGACTGATCCAGAGGCTGCAGCTTGGGCTGCTGCAGTAAACACGTTCGCTGACGGGGATCTCCCACTCCTTGGATCGGTCGTCAAACGTCTTCTTGAGGTCGGCCGGGATGAATCGCAGGATCGTCTTGAAAGGGATCTCGTTTAAGCAGCACTTTGGAGGCCATTGTTGCTCGTTTTGGCACGCAGTAGTGATGAGCCGGACAAAACAATCATGGCAGTAGCTGTGGCATGTTACCCTGATGACGTCCTTGGGGTGGAAGTCGTCAAGGCAGGACACGCACTCGCTGAAGGATGTTAGTTATGATGACGCTACAGTTGGGACTCCCAACTTACACCTCTTCCTCGGGGTTCGGCTTTGTTAAGCGACCGAATCGACTAGAGAATGGTCCTGGCGACTCAACCTGCTCTCGTAATGCCCCGAGAGCTGCCCCAGTGGCACTGCTTTCACCCTTCTCATGCCTCCGTTGGAACAATCGACGGAGCGCAAACAGACGCTTCTTGTTGGCCTTCGCTTTCGTGATGGCTTCGGGTGTGGTTGTGGTCACAGATGAGCCGATTTGACATATGGTAGAGACCAGCGGAGTAGTGTCCGGTTGAGCAGAAGTGTCGGCTGGAATAATGATGGGTAAATATGGCTCCTTGCCCTTGCCCTTGTCTTCCTCGGCGAGCCTCCGCTGCTCCTCGGCTTCTTGATTTTGGCGATCTTCTTCGAGGTTACTAGCCTTGACATTCTCAAGTGACGTCCAAAGAATATCAAGCAAAACTTGAGATGTGATATTGGGGGTCTTTCTGAGTGCAGCTGGAGGGTCGTATTTATGCCAATCGATATCAGCGACGTCGATCTCTGAGAGGTTCTTTGCTGACCAGGAAACAGGCGGCTCGCGGTCCTTCCAAGCAGTTTGAATCTCATCAAGTGTTTCAAAAGGGTTGTCGTAGAAGTCAATGTAGTCTTCAGGCCCAAAGGACCCTGGCATGAGCTGCTGATCACGCCTCAGGCCGATCATGGTTGTCAGCACCTGTTTGGCCAACAGCACAAGTAGGCAAACACGGAGATGCCCCCGCAGGCATACAAAGGGGATGCCTTAGCGATAGACAAGAAGGGGGACAGTTTGCGGGTGCTGATAACAAGGAGGAGCAACACCACTTGCACGAGGCGGCCAAAGGTGTCAACAACAACTGCTCGTGCGACAGGAAGCTATATAAAGAAGCAAAGGTCGAGGAGTGCCTTGGCCCTGCAGGCCTTCGGTCAAGATGGCAGGACTGTTGGCGTCCCAATCGAGTCTGGTCGAGCTCGGGTTGGTTGGCTTCAGTGTAAGAGCACAGAAGCCTCAGGCGGATCTGCGTCCCCAAAGGCCTGACAGTGGGGAAGACGCTGCAGACAGCAGTTGACTAGCACACCAGGCAGCGTGTTAAACCAAGAGTCAGCCCTGGAGGCGATGTCCCAGACATGACGGCGAGGTGCTGGAATGCCTTGGGATGGAGCTTGGTCCTGGGCAAGGCCAAGGCCTGGGTAGGACTGGGCCAATGGCATCCCGCATGTGGTAGCACGCCCGCATTTGCCTGGTCATTCATGGACAGCTCCCGCACAAGCGGGCAAAGCGGCACGAGCTGGGGCGGAGTCTCAGCTCTGTATCTAGCGCGAGCAGGGGGAGCGCGTGGTCTGAAGCGATCGTCGGGGGTGTGAGGCAGTGCTATTGATGATTGCTGATGATGGAAATGGAAGAAGATGAGATGACAGAGGATGTCCCCTGTGGAGCGAGGTTTAGCGGTTAACAATGGAGGCACTGGGGGCTCAGCACATTAACTCTACAGGGGCTCATGGCACCCATATCTATTCCGTCAAATGTTGCACCAATTCCGCTCTCCTAACCTGTTCTTAGGCTTAGATGACAGTTGATATTATTAGATCCTTATTATTGCTACCGTAGAACATCTTTTCTCGTCGTTGTAGAGCAAGGCATCGGATATGCTGCAGCTTGGCATACGGCCGAAACTCCCCGGTCCCACAATGACGGGACGGGAATGATTTCAACGTCGGCCCGGGGAACTTTTCTACTTTGACTCAATTACATCAGCATTCTTCATTGACAACCGCAATACTACCTGACAGCTCCAATTGCACATCAATTCTTGGCCCATCTAATCATTCCAAATGGCTCGTCTCTCAGGATTGCAAAAGGAGGTCCTGGCCCTCTACCGTAACTGCCTCCGGGAGAGCCGCAAGAAGCCGCAGGCCACTCGTCCACACTTCGAGAACTTTGCCAGGTTTGCCCACTCCATGCCTCTATCAAGTCATATTCAATGGGTGTTTAACAATGCTACCAGAAATGAATTTGCACGGAACCTGAAAATCGACAAGCGCGACTTTGCCGCTATCGAGTTTCTCTTGCGGAAGGGAAGACGTCAACTCGAAGTCTACGCTTCTCCTGGCATCAAGGATGTTAGGTAAACTGTCTAACCGACCTACCTACCTGCCTTTCGGGAAGCAGTACCTTCCTGTCCACTTGGGAAACCATGGCTAGAGTCAGGAAAGAAGCTCCTGCCATGGACTCTTCTATCTACCTTCCCGAGCGGGTCTACGGGAACACCGTTCTGCCATTGCTTCACACTTCTCTCTCTCCTCTCACCAACTTCTTCAACTACACGCTTGTATCATGACACAGAAATTCGACTCTATCTCGACTCTTTTCCATTTGAATACCCTCCCTTGCAACACATTATCCCACTCGCCCCAAGATGGTCACGTCAGCATATAACCCCAACTCGCACGCCTCTTTATCGCCCTCCAGTACGCGTGCTGTTCGCGCTTTCAGACTTGGTTCCCTAGACACGGCAAGATCTCAAACTCATGTGGTAGGATTGCCACGACGTCCTCTACATCTGCAGCTGCGAGGCCCTCGAAACCGACATCGAGCCAGTTCTGCGCCTGCTCATCAGATCCCCCCTTTGGTTTATCAGTATGGCAACACTGAAAGCGTGGAGACCATGCAAAAAGCTGCATCTAAATACGGTTCGAGCCAATCCACTAAGAACATGAACTCGAATATCGATCCGACAGCCAAATCTGGCATTGAACCTCAACATCAGTCTCCCTCTCCCCGCACCTCATCCTCAGTCCAATGCTCTCCTTCAACTTTCAAACCCTCTCCAAAACCTGACATACCGCTTAAAGAGATATCCAACATTACAAATTCTACGCGGTGGGCAACTCCTGGACCAGCAACACCTAAACAGAACACGTCCGATCCCAGCTTCAGCGACCAACTGTACAACCAGTTCCACGCCAAGTTACCCCTGAAAAAAGGCATCGCCCAACTTCCCACTGGAGATGCAACCTGTGAGGCTTCAACCCCGAGACCACTCGAAATAAACCACCAGTTGGTAGAAGCCATCTCAAGGAACATTGCGCAGCAATTACAGATGTTATCAATCAAGAACGAAGACCAACTTGAGCAGCATGGCTCAAAAAGAGCCGGGTCGCCAGTCACAGATGATTGTGATAACGAGTCTAGGACTCCAAGTCAAAGGGAGGCTCTTGATCGTTTCACCCGGGAACTTCATCGCTACGCCGAGCAGTCTGGAGCCAAGAACAAGTTGCCGGTCTTTACACCAACACCTCCTCACTCGGGTGCAACGGTTCATACAGTATCCGCCCTCCTTCCCTTTCGTTCCGAGTTCACAGCTGCTAGTCTCGCTGTCACGTCCAAAGACCAGGCAGGGCCATTTTCTTCTCCAACCAAAAGGGGCAGAACTCAAGCTGTCAAAACTCGACCGTCACGATTTCACTCCAAGCGACCGCACCCTGGTCAACTGGATAGGAACGAAGGGTGCCAGAGCTCGAGCACAGAAATCTCATTTACTGCCGCTCCAGATATGGATGACTGGAGATATGCCTTGATAGATCAGGTTCCGCCGCAAGGGCAAATAAGTCCCCCTGATGAGCAGGTTCATAGGTCTCCTTGCGTTCCTTGCCTCCCAAACGATAGCAGCCAGTGGAGAGATTAGAAATGCTTTCAGCTTGCACAAAAACCGAAGCCGCGGCCTGAGGACCATACTCTAAGCAACAAGACACAGCCACTCTTGACTGGGCCCAAGTCCAAGATGCCCAAGGTCCAAGCGAAGGCTTTTCCGGAACGGCGCAACATGGCACCTCGTGATGACAGGGTGCTCAAGCATCGAAAAAATGTCAGGATACAGGCAACGGCGCCAGCCAGCTTGGCTGGTCAAACAGTGAGAGAGAAGCTACATCCGAGGCCGGCCTTTTTCTCAGGGCCAAAGAACAAGGTCCAACCAGTCAAGCCTCTCCCACAGCAACTAGCCAAAGACCAGGGTACCAGTGCTGGATCAATTCAACCTTCAAGGGGTCGACCTCCCGAGGAGCCAAATCAGCCTAAGCTCGTTCACCCTTCTCCCAGGCGCTATCAAAGCTTTCCTCCTGCACTTCTCGCTCCGCCGCCATCCCAGATGACAGGAGTATTCAAACCCCTCCCTGATCTGCCATCACCAGATGGATCTCCGGCACCTTTCTGGGATGCCTGCAGGCTGCGCGTTGGGGCTGCCTTCGCAGAGGCAACAAAAGGGCAAGCCAGTGAGGAATGCGCCAGCCCATCACCAACCCAGGAAAGTCACGGCGACTCCCCGGTCATCGCAAGCCATGTCACTCTGTGCTCTCGGGAGTTTGCTAGCCAAAGGGTTGCTCGACCGAACGTGCCTCAGAGGACATCATCCATACGAAACCTCCGTATGGCAAATCGGGGGTACGATCGAGGCGAAATCATGGATCGTGATGTTCTAAGGGGTCTTCATATTGCGGCTTCGGCGGCGTGCAATGAGCAGATCGATGCATTTATTCGCGAACAAACTGGCTTACACATTCGGCGGTTTCTCGCTGACCTGATGCCGCTTGAGAACCTGGGCGATGAGCCGTTACGAGAAGTCAAGGCAAAGCGGACGAGAAGGCGACAGGCAGAGTTGAGGTTGGCCAAGCGACGAGTACGGATGTCTCGACAATTGAGAGAAAGGGACGTGTGTGGGCTTGATGGAGTTGATGCCGTTACGTGTGCTAGGACTTGACCATGTATTATTAGTTGACGACTCTTGTATACTTGATGCCAATGCTTTGATAGACCATGATGATAGACCATGATGCATCTTCACATCAATAAACAATGTTTCCTTTGAGCCTAGTTAATCCATGAGCTGCTCTGCAGGGGTTGGTTGTTTGGGTTTACGCCTTCCCCGCACTAGGTCAGCCTTGATGATAACTCAGCCACGATGACACCTCTGCCTTATCTTCATACTGATGATATTTCTGCCTGGAAACTGATTGCTTTGCTCGATATCCTTCATCGCAGTGACTGAAAATGAATGCGCCTTGGCTTTCCTCTGACGAAATTCAAGCTCTTCGTGCCAATTTCAGTCAGGCCGAGGACCAGGATGAACATTTCCGTCGCTGTTGGTCCAAGCAGACATGCCACAATTGCCTCGCAGCCTCGCAGTGCAGCTGGTGTCCCTTTGTAGGTCCTCCATTCTCATCCGGTCTGTCTGGAGGCGACTTATCAGGAACTCCTCGCTCATCAAGTTGGTAGTCATGGTCTTGTGTTCCAAATTCTCACAAAATCCCCCTCCTGGCCCCAGCGTATGACGAGAATGTGTGTCCACACTGGGCCGAGCGATGGGAGCTACGGACACGACCTCTGGGATGCCAGGTCTCATCGATAACGAGCATCACCTCCATCGTCTCGATCACATCTACTCTCGTCTTTGTCCTCTTGGTCTTTCTCATCGTGAAGGGCGTTCGCTGGTGCCGCCACTATCACAAGACGCATCCTAGATGGTGGCGGCAGCTGCACAGGTATCGCTGGTACAGGATCCTGACACTGAGAGACGGCGAGTACGAGCCCTTGCTGCCGGGGAGTTGGCCGGGGAATTCGGGCGACGGGAGTCCTTAGGAGATGGTTTCTGCATGACGAGTTCTTGTGCAGCTACGAAAGTCTTTGGCAGATCATCACGTCACAGATACGGGTGCACGGGGCGAGCTTCCATGCAATTTGACGCGCCTGATATCCTTCAACCAGAGCTGACGGGAGGGATGATGGCCACTTCGTCTGCTTCCTGGATCACGGTGTCGTCGACGCCCTCCTCACTGGACAGTTCTACATAATCGAGGTTGACCGTAACGAGGCACGAGTCAAGGATCTTGCCCTTGATGCCAGGGTACCTCGACTCCAGCTCTGCAAAGAGCTGCTTCAGCGACATGCTTGCGGGCAGTGCGTCATAGTCCTTGCCTGTGAAGGAGCTGGCAGTCGCAAAGTAGAGGACGTTGAAGTGGCCAGGCGGAGGCTTGGGTGCCGATGCCATTATGGAAGTTGATGTGCCTATGTACTCTTTGGACATGTTAGCCGACTGTAAAGATCATGAAGTTCGACAACATTTTGGGTGGAAGGAGTTTGGGTCAGAGATCTTGGTGATAAAAGGTACATCAATGTGTATTCAGGTAATACATGCTTTTAAAGCATCATTCCAAAGAGGTGTGTATGTGAAAGAAGACAAGCTGACTTACCAATTGAGTTGTGGGAGTTGTAGAAAGAAGTTTGCGTTCCCTGAGAATGATGAAGAGGAAGAAAATGTTTTGGGCGCCCCGCCCAATTTGAGGTTTGATGTGTTCACGTGACCAGATATCACAGCGAAGCGAAATTGAAGAATGACGATGTCATCCCCATAACGAGCAGACGCAATTCCTATTACAATGTCAACAGTCATAAAAAACAATGCGGTAGACGTAGTCGTAACACGTGTCGATTTGAAAGACGAAGTGCTGCCTGATGTCTCGAGGACGGGGGCGGGACGTGAAAGAGCCCAAAAATAATTCACTTTTCGTAGTAGTCGGATTCCATGCTGCAGAAGAATTGCTCTGGATTTCGCGATGCCAGATCCGTGACTCCTTCTAACAAATGAAACTGGAGTGCGGGTGACGCAGCCCCAGGCAATGTCCCAGTACAAGGCGCGCCCGCCTTATAGCATGCAAAGACCATCCATCCGTCGTCCGTCCAAGAAACCACCCTTGTTGCTCCCCAGAACGCACATTTATCGCAACCGCCGGGCCTCACGCTCGGACTCGAGCAGGCAGAGGATGTCGTCCTCACGGACTGAGTTTGTATGTCAGCACCAACACTATTCACTGGCTTTCTTCCAAGTCGCCCTCATCCGGGGAGGAAAGGTGCTTTGTTGTATATCGTACCTGGGCCCTTGACGTTTCGGATGATCGATCGGGACTGGTCGTCCATGAACTCGACGCGGACCTGAGTCACACCACCACGAGAACCTAGCCAGCATGTCAGATTGGGGTTCCGTCGATATACGATATTTCGAAGTTGTGGTTTTTTGCATCAAATTCGAGATCGTGGGGACGCACCGGTTCGGCCGAGGACTCGGGTAACCTTGACGAGCTTGACGGGCTGCTTGGAGGCGTCCATTTTTTCGACCTGGGGGAAATGTGAGCTGAGGGGATTCGCACGCGTGGGATCGAGGGGGGATTGTCGCCGTACTGTGAGGAATTTGGTGGATAGGCTGTGGTCGCGGACGTGAGCTGGAGATTGGGGCTTGATTGGGGGTGAACTTTTTGGTGAGTTTGTCAGGGTTTTCGTGTGCTCAAGCCCTTACCCCACCACAGCAGCCGAAGCAGCCAGCGGTTGGCTCTGGGGTTTGGACTAACTATTATCCGAGAGCTCCGAGCCTTGGGCTGGGTCGTGGTATAGCACCAGCCACTGTGGCGTTGACCGCCTTCTGGAGCATCTTACACAGGCTCTACAGCACATACTAATACGCAGCATCACAGGTAGCTTTTAGGTGATTGTTAGACGAACTTCATTAATATGACTCTGCTCATCTATCACAAGATTGTTTAATAGGGTATCTGACCAATGCATCATTATTCATAAATCCTCCATCCTCTCCTCAAGGTCCTTCACCCACTCCTCCATGACTTTCTTGTTGTTCTCGATAGACACACTGCCCTCCTTCATGGCAGCCTCAATCTTGATTAGTCCCTCATTCCACTGCTTCAACTCAGCAGCCATCTCTGTCTGCTGCTGCTCGATACGGCTCAGCGTATCGCTTGCTGTCGCGGCATCCGCGTGGATTGCTCTCAGAGATCGCAATCGGTCCAGGAGGGGCGGCAGAATAGGGGTTAGATTCTCAATCGTGGGCAAGATGCCGTAGAGTGCGTTGATCTTGGCCTCTTGTTCGGATTCTTCGGCTGGAGCCGTTGGGGCGCCCCGGCCAAGTTCTTCCCTTAGGGACTTGGCCTTCTCTCGAGAGTCATTGAGCTTCTCTTGTTCCTGAATCAGGGTGCGCACTCGTCGACTTATAGTGTCGAGGTTGGCTGTAGAGGCCTCGGCAAGTGTAGAAATCTGCTTGTTCATAGAATCCAGCGTAGGCAGAATGGCTCGGGGAAGTCCATTAACGTCAGCTTCTGGCATCAGCGAGGCGTTAATTCCCAAGCCCTTCTCCAACATCAACAGCCGACGGTCAAAGTCGGCTGCCTTGGCGAGAGCGTGGCTTTGCTCATATGTCGGTGCGTATGTCACAGTGTACGTGGCGTCGTCTCCTGCCAGTACATCAGGCTTCTCTTCCTGGCTCGTAGGTGGAACTGCCTTGGAGGCTTGGGCAGTAACCCGACGTCCTGTAGGTTTGGATATCTCATCCAGAACTTGGCTCAGAGATGCCAGTCTGTCGTCGCCTTTGGCAGCGTCGTCGTCTACTTGCGCTGAGGCTTCCGCTTTTCGCTTCGCATATTCGTCCTTTGCCTCCTCTACTTCACGCTTGAGGCGAGCAATGCGCCGTTCCAAGCTCTCGTCATCGTCATCGTCGGAAAGGTCGCCCAGCTCTTCGGTGCCATCCTGGAGAATGCGCTGTCTTCGACTGGAAGCCTTGTATGACTTTCGTTTCCCATCAACTCTGTCCGAAAAGTCCACGCCGTTTGCGTCAACGTTTGCGGGTAGAAAGCGGGAGCGGGCTTCGTTTATTCGTAAACGGGATCGCGAGATGCCAGGGGTATCGTCTTCCACATCGTAGAATTCATCATCAGACTGGGTTCGAGCGGCGGTGGTCTAAAGCTTGTGAGGGCAAGATCAGACAGAGGAGAAGATGGGCGAGCTCACGGGAACCGTAGAGTTGTCGTCTGTGAGCTCAGGGGTTTCGTAGATATCTGGAGCGGAATCCTAGCCAGCAGTTAGAAAGCGAAGCAGCTGGTGGTAGGTTTGGGAGCTCACCAAATCTGGAAGGGCCGCATACTTCCGGTTCAAGGCCATTGTCAGAGAATGGAGCGCGTAAGTGACGTTCTCAGCTTCAAAGCTGTCGGCAAGACAAATGTGCAGGCCAGTTTTCTCAAGATGCGACCCAGGTCCAAAGGGTCATGTCAAAGGCCAGGTGCTGGAGGTCGCGCAGTCAACGAACGGGCAATGAAACGGCCCGGAAATTCCCCCTTTCAGATTGGAGCACGCACCTGCATCAATGGGAGCTGCCCGGCCGGGGGGCCCGGGCGTCTATGCCCGTAGAAGCGGGCTCCCCGCGCCCTGAACCCCAGCGACTTTAGCGCACCTCCAGCGCTAATGCCAGCTGCTCAGCGGGTGCTTACAGTGCCCCAGCTCCTTATCCTTTGACACCTGGCAGGAAGCTGCCGGGTACGGAGCGGGGGTTTGAATTGCCTGGACCGCGTATGTACGCGTGTGGCCGGCAAACCAACTTGAACCTCTCTTGTCAATGAACCATGCACCTCAACGCCATGAGTGAGTGAATGAGCCCCCTGCAATTCAAGTCTTCGCCCATCAGTTCGCTTTGCTTCCTGCTTGCCTTGCTCTTTCCCATCTCATCTTTGCTCTTCTGCAAGGACTCTAGACTGCGCATTTCTTCTCGTGCATCTCGCAGAATCAACTCCCACGTCGACAGCTTCATTCCTCGAGGCAGCCCGGAGTGCCACATCCACCGCAGCAACACCAAAGTCGCTTTCGTTGCATCCCCTCGCCATAGGCATCGTCTTTTCCAGGAAGACGGGCCAGGGGAGACCGGCACGAGGATGCTTGGCTTGAGCAGAAACCAACGTCCCAAGCGGCTTCTCCGTCAAATCGGAGGCAAAATCCAGCCCAGCCCTGAACCACAGACCGTCGAAGATGTTTCCGCTCCGCCTTTATCTTCTGACATTGAAGATGACATTCCCGAGGCGGCTTCACTGAAGCTAGTGTCGAAAAGCACCAGTCGCCAGTCTCCTGCTGAGGATTCTGAGCCAGATGAGCCAGCTCGTGGTGATATGAAGCGCACACGATTTCCCAAAGGCACCAATACATCTCAGAAGGACAGTAGGCAGGCTTCTAGTCGGCAAGGTCTAAAACACTCAGTGGGCGAAGATACCGATGAAGCATCATCCTCCAGCGCCAAGCGAAGAAAGCTAGTCACCAATAAAGAATCCGCTCCAGCGAAGACAAGTCCCTCCAGCTCAGCCACCTTCCTCAAGGACGAATGTGGTTTTACCAAGACTAGAAGGTCCAAGGCGACCTATGGTTCGAAAGGCAGGGGCTCGCAAGGGTCACAAGAATCTCAAGTGTCAGAGAGATCACAGGACACTCAGGCAAAGAAAGGTTTGGGCGCTCGATGGCCACATTTCACAATATCACTGACTCGGAACCAGGCCCGACAAAGACTTCCAAAAACACGATTCGTGATGCAGACGAATCTGGACTCTGGAGCAGCCCTGAGAAGTCAAGCAAGGCCAAGTTCAAAGCACTACCAGACGATACCCTCGGTACCCCAAAGAAATCGAACAAGGCCAAGCTAAAGATTGCACCGGGAGACTCATTCAATTCTCCTGAACAAGAAAACAAATTGAGACCTATTCCCAAAGACAAACCTTCTCCCTCGCCAACAAAGGGCGGGGTGCTCAGGCTCTCGCAAAACGACGATCTCAGCCAGAGATCTTCCTCCTCACAACAAAGGAAATCTATCTGGAGTAGGAAACTAATTGAGAAGAAAGCGCGAAAGAAGGCCAAAGAAGCACCACCCAAAATCGAGCGTGCACAGTTCATCGTACCAATCGATATTGATGACGCCATTGGGTATGGAAGCACAAGAACTCTCTTAGATACGGACTCCAGTGATGCGGAATCTGTCAAGAACGAACCTGTTCAGGAGGAAGAGAATCTTGAAAGCGGACTAACGAAGTGTCCATGGTGTCAAGAGTTGGTATCGGCAATAGCCCTGAAGGAATACTCCAAGGGAAAGAAGTTGCTGAATGTGCAGATGCAGAAAAGATTCTGCGAGAAACACAAGAAGGAGACGGCCATGGAGACATGGCGCGAGCGAGGCTACCCCCATGTGGACTGGGAAATGCTGGAACGCCGGTTTGGCGACCATCGAGCTTACCTATCGACGGTCATTGACGGCAAAAAGTCACACTTCCGTGACATTCTGGCGGAAAAGATCGAAACCGGCCAAGGCAGATCACTCAAGAAGGAAGGCAACCTGAACCCCGGGTACTACGGTCCGCGGGGTGGTAAACTCATGCAGGATTACCTTGTGGAGGAGTTTAGCGAGCTGTTGATGGAAAAGGCTGTGAGCGACCATGTCATTGCCGGTCGTGGATCGGCGGCTTTCATTCAGTCTGTGTTGGTTGCCGAGCTTGCTGTCCAACTCATCATGGAGGACATGGATGTGTCTGCCGCGGAGGCAAGGGGGATCATGGAGGAGAGCAAAGCTGTCGGCGAGATGATACATGAAGAGGTATGACGCGATTTCGGATGTAAGGGAACAACTGTCACCGAGGTGTAGCATGGCGTGCAAGGTTCGGACTCTGGTTTGCACTTGGCACCAGCAATGGTTGCTTTAGAGGTTCTAATGTCACTGGATGTAGCCGTGGTAGTCACGATTCCATGAATACCAAGGTCATTCACTGAACTATCTAGAGGCTGTTTGAGGCCAACACTACACTTGATGCTTCCTCTAGCTTCTAATTACAGGAGAACTGCAAAGGCCTCGCAAGGAGCAAGCTGGATCTCCCCGCCATTCAGATCCTCCAAAGTCCTCCCAGTAGGACTGATCAACACCTCCCTGGCCTTGGCGGGCAAGGTCCACGAGACCGTCTCGGCCGCAAAGTTGCACACGACGAGCGCAGCATCACCGTTGTCGGCCTTCCGGGAGTACGCAAACACCTTTTCGTGCGCCTCATCGGCCAGCTGGAAGTCACCATAGACGAAGATGTCGACGTGCTCCTTGCGCTTCTCGAGCACACGGCGCCAACAGTGGTACACCGAGTCCGGATCCGACGTCTGCGAGGCAGCATTGATCTCACGGTAGTTGTCGTTAACACGCATCCAGGGTGTGACTTCGGCTGCTGTGAAGCCCGCGTTGGGGGATGCGTCCCATTGCATAGGGGTTCGGGCGTTGTCGCGAGACTTGAGCTGGTACTCAACCTTGTAGGAGTCGAGGGTTGCAGCATCGGCGTTCTCCCTGTGGGTGCTGGCCCAGTGTTAGCTGGCGATTGCCTCTTGTCTAGGTTCTTTTACTTACTTCCAATGGCTGAGGCAGTCGATATCCTTGTACTCCTCCAGGGGCCAGTCCTTGGGCACATTGGTCATGCCAATCTCCTGGCCCTGGTAGATGAAGGGCGTGCCCGACTGGAAGCCGAGGAAGACTGCAATCAGCTTGGCGCTTGCGACACGGTTTTGAGGGTCATCATGGACGAAGCGGCTGACAGATCGAGGCTGGTCGTGGTTCTCCAGATACAGGGCGTTCCAGCCCTGGTTGTCGTACATGAACTTCTGCCACTTGTGGGTGGTGGCCTTGAGTTCTGACAGCTTCCAGGTTCTGGGTGTGAATTTGCCCCCTGGACCGTGGTCAAGATCCATCCTACGCTATGTTTAGTTTCACTGAGGCGAGAATGCCATGTGAGGATGTTGACTTACAGCTCAAAGTGGAAAATCATGCTCAACTCCCCACGGTCAGCACGCACAGCCTTGATCAACTCGCGCTCATCGTGAACGCACGGCATCTCGCCGACGCTAAAGGCATCGTATTCCCGCAGAATCTCGCCAATCTCCTTGAGATACTCGTGGCATCTTGGGCCGCAGGCGTAGAATTCGTGGCCGCGGAGGACGGTCTGGTCCGAGTCCGGGAAGGCCTGGTCCTTGCTAACAAAGTTGATGACGTCCATGCGGAAGCCGTCGGCCCCGCGGTCGAGCCAGAAGCGCATGATCTCGTGGACCTTTTTCCGGACCGCTGGGTTCTCCCAGTTGAGGTCAGGCTGCTCCTTGCAGAAGAGGTGCAGGTAGTACTCGTCTGTTGTCCCGTCATACTCCCATGTGTCTCCTTTGAGCAAATGTGAGCTTGGGGTGCGGGTTCGAATCATATGCTAGTCTCACCTTGGAAATGGCCCTGCCAGTTGTTCGGGGGCTGTCTATTCCCATCTGCATCGTACTTTGCAGGTCGCCAGACATACCAGTCACGGTACGGGTTGTCCTTGGACTTGCGAGACTCCTTGAACCATTCGTGCTGGTCGCTGGTATGGTTCACGACTAGGTCGAGGACTAGCTTCATGCCTCGCTCGTGGAGCATCTCCTTGAGGACATCAACGTCCGAGATGTCCCCGTATGGGGGGTCGATGACCTCGTAGTCACTGACATCATATCCCTTATTTTGTTGTTAGTATCCCTTGATTATGGCATTGGCATACAGGGGCCAGGACAGCATCGTACCATGTCAATCTGGGGGCTTTTGAAGATTGGTGAAAGCCATACAATGTCGACGCCCAGGTTCTTGAGGTAATCGACACGGGATATGATGCCCTTGAGGTCACCCACTCCAGTGCCCGTCGAGTCTTGGAAGGATGCAGGGTAGATCTGGTATACCGAGCTCTCTTTCCACCAAGCACGGGGGTTCTGGTTTGAGCTACCCATGATGATTGTCGGGGTCTTGATTTATCAAGTTCTCAGTCTGAGTGCTTGGGGATGCCCTTGTTGCAAATATGCCTGCTTAAGACGACGTCAGCTACTGCGTTGAGACCACTGATAAGGGGCTTGATACTCACGACTAAGAAACGAACACGCTGCCGGTTTCTAGTTTCTAGATATGTTTCTGACTTTGTATTTTGGTTCCAGGACGTGGTGATCAACTTGCAATTGGCGCTTCTTTATCATTCCTTTGCAGGTGACATCAACCTTGCGGGGTCCGTGGAATCGTGGTGTTTCCTTAGTGGAGGTGGCTTCGTCACACGGCGTCTCGCCCGCTCAGTGAGGAGTTCGCAGCAGGTAGCTCGCAGTGGAACGACAGAGAGAACGAAGGAGGATAGCGGCGGCATCTTGCGTTCTAATTAATAGGGTGTCACGGAGTATTTCCCGGGGAATATATGCAGATCGATGGATCGGCCTGCCCCTCTAGGGTAAATTGTTCGGTTGCCGCTCACAGAACAGAGATAAGTTGAAATCATTCATTGGAGCTTAGCTATGCGAGGTCCCGAGCCGTCTCTCGTGATCAACTTGTCGCATGCTGCAGTCGCTGCCCGTGGAGGCTATGTGGCAATATTAGACAGAATGCACCAAGGTCTCATGTAGAGCGAGGCCCTCTAGGCCAACACATAGTCCGCTTCAGATAGAGCATACTGGCACAATTATTGTTATTCGCGGTTTCGGGTTTCAAAAATGACAACCTGAAGCTGAGGGTGTGCCAGAGATTCGAGATCGGCTGCGGGCCACGTATGAAGCAGGCTAGGATGGAGTACTATGTACCGTAGTTGTGGTTGAGGGTATTATAGTGGCGGTGTCGACAACACCACCACCAGCTGTATAATTGGTAGGGCTGCAGCATCTATTCCCTCCATACGGAGTAAAGCAATATGAAACCCTCTATCGACGGAACCAAGTATCCCACCCGCAAGCTTTGACAGGTGATTCAGATCTCCCGTCTATTACCTCCCCCGCTGCCACGTTCCGCTGAACGGCTCGTCTAATAATAATAAAACCTACCTGCCGGTTGCGAATGCAGGATCTTACTGCATGCCGCACTGGGATCCGTGCAATCATGTACATACGGGATATCCGTATTGCCAGCCCTCCATCTGCCGTTGACCGTCTGGGGCCAGCAGAAGAGGACGCACAGATCGCCCAAGGGACATGACGCGAATATTCCTCCGTACCTTGTGGTGTTAGGTAGCGCGTGTACGACCAACGGATATGCAGCTGTTGCACCGGACGAACATGAAGGCGGAAGAGGAGGTAAGACGAGAGGAGAGACGACTGGAGAAAGGTCAAGAGACAGACAGTGCTAGGTTCCACCAGAGTCACATCAAAGGATGGGTCTTGCCCTTACGAAACACACACAAACGACACGATACAGTCGCGCCATTGTGTTTCTCCCTCGACAGATGAGCGGAGATAGGGCTGGGCTCGGTGCTTAGATGCGCCCACAGGCAGGCAGGGCTGGCTGGCTGACTGCAGCGGGATCAGAGGGACCCGACGAGAATGGATTGGATGGAAGAGGGTTTGCGCTTGTCCAGTTGCATATAATGGCTCATCAAGGCAGGCAGCCATATTTCTACTTTATCTCGGTCCATCCATTCCCATACCAGCTTCATACTGTCTTGGAGGGAGGTATTCCAAGGCGCCGACTAACATGACAACCTACCCACATGAAAGGATCCCCCTTGTCACGGAGGACTCAACGTTACAGCATCACCGACCAGGGCACAGATGTGGTGACACACGTGAGAGCCCTCAATGAAGAGGCTGGAGGATCAAGACACCCCTGGAGAGGAAGTGAAGAGAAAGAGAAACCCTCAAGTTGAAAATCCCATGGGGATCCAACCTATCCGGAAAAAGCAACGATAGCTCCCAACTAGAGACCCTGAGCCCGGGCGGAGCATGGGCCGTCCCCTCTTGGTGCATGATGATATGGAGCCCGCTGCCAGTGCCAGCCTGAAAACGGGCTAGCTGGGCCGTCTTTTTTGATGGAATTTGGATTTTTCTCACTCTCTGATCTCGTACCTGGCTGGCGTGGACATGGGGATTCGCACACTGGGGCTTGGAGGTTCGGTCTACTTCGAGCGAGATTGGGAGAGTCAGAGAAGGACAATTATCTACCCATAGAGGCAGACCTCAACATATGATAGTCCAAGGCTCCATATTGCTTGTCTCTCTCTTCATGTGGAATTTGCTGCCGGCAATGACCAAGGCATGGAGATGGAGCTCTACCCAAGGTACTAGAGGCAGTGGTACGTGCCATGCCGCGCCTGTGTCGCCCGATTGCAAGGTCGCTACTTGGCGATACCTGAGCCGAGGTATTCGATGCTTTTGACTTTGCCCCGACCTGTCGTGACCTCGAGCGGTGCATCTTTTGCGCCCGACGTCTGTCTGGGCTGCTTGGTTCGTTCCTGGCGAGCGGCACCGAGTCACAGGAAACCTACCCTTCCCCTGGCTGCCGCGTGGTAGCGATTAAGCTCTGCAACCCCATCGCATCTCCCCTTAGATCAAGATCAACAATATCGCTTCCAGAGACGGGGCACCATTCCTCGGTCGCTCAGGTACACCTGAATCTCTGCTCAGGTGTCACCTAGCGGTACCTCTGTCGGCACCAGTCAAGCAAGGCCCCCCCCCTCCCGGGCGGTCCCCTCACTCTCTGGCTCCTCTCCCCTCCAGGTCTCCCTCGTGGATCCCATCCCATCCCATCCCATCTCAACCAACCAACCAACCATCGTCGTCATGCCCCCCCAAGCAAGCACCGTCCATCATTTTTCTCTTCTCACACCCCGGTCGCCATCCCCCGGGCGGCGGTAAGGTGCTTGCTGCACTGTCCAGTACAGTACAGCCCGTACAGCAACTAGCTAGCGCCCCCAAGACCAAAGCAGCCAGCGTCGACGCTTAATTCCATGTTGAGCGATGGACCTAGCAGCAGCAGGCGCTCGCTGGCTGCATTTGCGTTTGCCTGGGCTGCAATCCCGTTTGTTTGAGTGAGCTTTCCTCCGCACCTCACCTCAACCTACAGGACCACAACCTCCTCCTCCGCGAATCTCAGCTCAGCCTCCCGTCTCTATCACCGCATAACTCGAGATACCATCATCTGTTCCCTCTTCGGCTCCCCGTTCCGTTTGGCCACTCTTCGAGACATGACTTGAACAGGCATCGCTTCTCATTTCCGCTCCGGCAGCCCTATAACCAAGCATCATTTACCTTTGTCTCCGTATCTGGACACCCCCCGCCCGCCAGCCCTTGCGACTCGACTCGCACCCCGAACCCATCCCATCCCAATCCCCATCCAGTCCACCAACCTTGGCCCTCGCCCTCTCTCCACCGCGTATGCTCTCAGCTGCCCCGTGCTGTCCTCATCCGGACCTTATGGCCTAGGGCCCTGCCATCAACGCCATCTACGCCCCGGCGACCATGACCAGGAATGAGGCCGGCAATCGCATCAGCTCCATCACGAGCTCTAGCACAAGCACCGACGGCAGCACCCACTCCGCCGTCACCGTGAAGCCCTCGTTGTCGCTGTCGTCGTCCACCACCACCACTGCCACTGCCACTGCCGCCTCCTCCACTGCTCCCGCCTCTGCCACCTCCACTCCCATTCCCACTCACTCGCCTACTCCCAATCCGGACCATACTACCACTACCACTCCAACTCCAGCTCCGTCTTCCGCTGCTGCCGCTCCCACTGTTCCAGGAGCTTCCTCAGCTTCCACTTCAACCTGGGCCCTCCCCACCACATCTCGCTGGCACTCTCACCCTGCTCGCTCCAGCGCCGATGACAATGCTTCTTTGATGAACCAGTGGTGAGTCGTCCGTCCCGCCATGCCGCCTCCCGTGCCCGTGTTCATCCCTCCTCGTCCCCCGTTCTCCCTGCCCGTCGGCGCTCGTCTGACCTTTATCTCGCCTCCCGCTTCCGCCGCCTCCCGTCTGCCAGCTAACGGCTTCCTGCGTCTCTCAGGTCCTCCCCCAAGGATGAGCATCAGGTCTCCCCGACTACCACCTCGTTCGCCGCCCGCGGCATCGCCAATGTCGCATCCAAAGACCGTCGCATGAGCGACCTCACCAATTACCGACGCGAGCTTGCCGTTCTCGAGACCCGAATACCTCAGATTCAGCACAATCCGCCCACCGCAAGCCCCAACCCTCACATTGCTCCGTGGATGAACCACAACGGTTCCTCCACGCCATCCTCCACCATGCCGACCAGCTTTTACAACGACTCTAGCGACAATCTGTCCCTCGCCTCCCAGCTCTCACCGGGCCATCCTCCCAACCACCGCCAGGTCGCCGTGTCTCACGATCCCCCAGATGCCGCATACTTTGATGGCAGGCGTCCATCTGCCGCCAGCATCCTCACCGCGAGCAGCCAGGGCTCCAAGACCAGCGTGACCCGTGGCGGTTTGCGTAAGTTGCAGGGCTTCTTTGGCGAGGAATTCCCCGGGCGCGATAGCTCCGAGAGCAGCCTACCCACTTCGCTCGTGGGCAGGGACCAGCGGTCGCGCTCATACAGCCACAGTCGCCCCACACACAGAGATCGCAACTATTCCAATGCCACTGATCATACTAGAGATGGTTCCCCGTCATCATCGAGACCAAGAACACCCGTTCCAGCACCAGAGGTGGTGCCGTTCTTGTATCAGGACAACACTGTACGTCCGCCATGCGCCTCCCTGTCTCATCACCCTAGCTACTCGTGTCCCCCGCTGGCCTGGTCCGCGATCGATTCATTCCTCTCCAATCTCCCTCCCTTGGCTTGTTTTGCATCATCTCTAGATCTTGATGCTTTCTTGACAGCGTTTTTGCTTGTCAGAGTTGACTGGTTAACCTCGCTCGAATAGGACATTGCGCGATATGGCGAAGCCCCTGTACGAGATATCCTAACTGGCCCCGATCGAGATCGATACGTAAACGACGGATCCTCGCAGGTCCCTCCAAAGACATCCTCCTCGTCGAGGTCCGGCCATTCCATAGTGCATATGCCCGGCCACCACCGACACCACAAGAGTAACGATGATCCTCGGACTTTGCGACCAACTCTGAGCAGGGACGACACAGCCATTGGCACACAACTTCAGCGCGATCGAGGAGGCAGCAGCGTTGCCATGTATTCGACGAGGTCAAGAGGGCAGAGCCCTACGCCCAGTACTAGGAGCGGAGGAACGACATGGGGATCGAAACACAGCCAGTTAGACGGACAGACCTCGCCTGGCCACCACGGCAAACGTGGATTGCTTGGTCGGTTTCGACGACATCATAAGGACAAGGAAGATACCGCCAGGCTCCGCGATCTACCACAATCTACAAAGTCCCTGCAACCCAAATCCTCAAAACCCGACCTCCACAGGCCAGAGCTATCACCTTCAGTATTACCACTCTCAGGGACATTTGGCCCTGGAGACCAGAGCGATGCTCCAGATTCGCGACCTGGGACGCGGGGCGCAGCGACCTTCAACAACAAGTTCCCATTCTCCAAGAAGGGGCGATCTCACCGACCACACGATTATGTCGACGAATCGATTGGCCCGACAGACCGTAACGATCCCGACAAAATTTACCACCTTGACACAAACCTGAACGACATGGAGGGGATCTTGACCAAGCCTCCGCCTCTCACACCCATGGACATTAGCTTTGTGAACAATGTCGAAGCAGATCGCACCGACTCGGTGGTATCGATAGCTCCTAAGGGTCGATGGGACGCCCCGGATAGTTGGGCGGTGCGGCGTAACACCGAAGACAACTCATATAACGGGCCCGATCTCGACGAGATCGGAAGCCCCCCTCGGCCAGAGGAGAAGACGGCGCCGTACTGCATCCGAATCTTTCGCTCAGACGGGACATTCTCAACGCATTCCATGTCTCTGGACTCGAGCGTCACGGATGTCATCTCACAGGTCATCAAGAAGACATATGTGGTTGATGGCTTGGAGAATTACCATATCATCTTGAAGAAGCACGATCTTATTCGGGTGCTGACGCCTCCTGAGAGACCGTTGCTGATACAGAAGCGTCTGCTGCAACAGGTTGGGTACGAGGACAAAGACAGGATTGAGGATCTTGGTCGAGAGGACAACAGCTACCTCTGCCGCTTCATGTTCTTGTCGGCACGAGAGAGCGACTTCCACGCCAAGACCACTGACATGGGTCTAGCTCGAGCACAGAAGCTCAACTATGTTGACCTTTCTGGCCGCAACCTCATCACTATCCCTATATCGTTATACTCCAAGGCCGCGGAGATCATCTCGCTAAACCTTTCGCGCAACCTGTCGCTTGACGTTCCTAGAGACTTTATCCAGTCTTGCAAGCATCTTCGAGACATCAAATTCAACAACAACGAAGCGAGGAAGCTACCACCAAGTTTGAGCCGGGCCAACAAACTGACTTTCTTGGATGTTGCCAATAATCGTCTGGAGCAGTTGGAACATGCCGAACTCCATATTCTGACGGGGATACTCAAGATGAACCTTGCCAATAACCGACTCAAGCACATACCATCTTACTTTGGAGCATACCTGTCACTCCGCTCTCTCAACATTTCCTCTAATTTCCTCGACAAATTCCCCCTATTCCTGTGCAACCTCCCGAGCCTGGTTGACCTCGACCTAAGTTTCAACGGCATTGCAACGATTCCTCCCGAGATCAGCGGCCTGCAAAACTTGGAGAAACTTCTAATAACCAACAACAGACTGACACACGCCGTGCCCGCTTCGTTCAGACAGCTGATTAGTTTGCGCGAGCTTGACATCAAGTACAATGGCATCACGAGCATCGACATCATCTCTGAACTCCCGAAATTGGAGATCCTATCCGCCGATCACAACTGCGTCTCGTCTTTTGTGGGACAGTTTGAGTCGATTCGCCAGCTGAAGCTGAACTCGAACCCTCTGAACAAGTTCGAGATTGTGGCACCAGTCCCGACGCTCAAGATACTGAACCTCTCGAATGCGCAGTTGGCCAGTATCGATTCCTCCTTTGCGAACATGATCAATCTTGAGCATTTGATCCTGGATAAAAATTACTTCGTCTCTTTACCCCAAGAGATCGGCACTCTTAGCAGGCTTGAGCATTTCAGCATTGCCAATAACTCGGTGGGAGAACTGCCGGCCCAGATCGGTTGTTTGAATGAGCTGAGAGTGCTCAATGTGCGAGGAAACAACATCTCTAAACTCCCAATGGAGCTCTGGTGGGCGAATAGACTCGAGACTTTCAACGCCTCCTCAAACGTCCTCGAACACTTCCCCGCGCCGGCCTCCCGGGCGCCGCGGATGCCCGGCGAGGAATCGCAGCCGGCGCCACCCCCTGTTAATGGGAGAGCCGCTCCCCTCGGGACGCTATCGGCCACGCCGAGCTCAGAGGAGCTCTCTGATGAGAGAAGGCCTAGTCAAAACTCGAGCACACTTCTTAGTGTCGGCCCGTCTCCCCTGGCTGGTGACCGCAAGAGTTCTGTAGTGTCTGTCTATGGGAAGGGTGGCAGGAAGACGTCGGTGGTGTCGAGAGCGACTACACCGTCAGTGACCATGTCCTCGGCGAACCCCAGAAAGGATTCCTCATCTAGGTTTACTAACACTTTTGCCGGATCTCTTCGAAACCTCTACCTAGCCGACAACCGTCTTGACGATGATGTTTTCGAGCAGATCAGCCTGCTCCCGGAGCTCAAGGTGCTCAACCTCTCCTACAACGATGAAATCAGCGACATGCCACAGAGGTCGATGAAGAGGTGGCCGCAGCTCGTCGAGCTCTATCTGTCTGGAAATGGACTCACAACATTGCCGGCAGATGACTTGGAGGAGTCCAGTCTGCTCCAGGCGCTGTACATCAACGGCAACAAATTCACCAACCTGCCTGCCGACATTTCTCGGGCTAAGAACCTTGCCGTGCTGGATTGCGGCAACAACTTTTTGAAATACAACATTTCTAACGTGCCGTATGACTGGAACTGGAACCTCAACCCCAACCTGCGGTACCTGAACCTGTCCGGTAACAAGCGCCTGGAGATCAAGCAGTCAACATACGGCCCTAGTGGACCCGGGGTTGTTGATCGTGAGGAGTACACAGACTTCAGCCGTCTGCTTAACCTGCGCATCCTGGGTCTTATGGATGTTACACTTACTCAACCAAGCATCCCCGATCAGAGTGAGGACAGACGTGTGCGCACCTCGGGATCCCTCGCCGGCCATCTGCCTTACGGTATGGCCGATACCCTTGGCAAACATGAGCATCTGTCCACTGTCGACTTGGTGGTACCGAGATTCAATGCTTCCGAGACCGAGATGCTCCTGGGTTTGTTTGACGGACAGGCTCTCTCCAGTGGAGGATCCAAGATTGCCAAGTATCTCCACGAGAATTTTGGCCACATTTTTGCCTTGGAGCTGAAGTCACTGAAGTCACAGACCAAGGAGACCCCAATTGACGCTCTTCGGCGTGCATTCCTCGCGCTCAACAAGGACCTGGTCACGATCGCTATTCAGCACTCGGAAGAACGGCCGCTCAAAGTGCATAGGGGCTCTGGCCAGCCCGTGATTCTGACCAAGGAGGATCTCAACTCGGGTGGTGTTGCCACCGTGATCTATCTCCAGAGCACAGAACTATACGTTGCGAACGTGGGCGATGCCCAGGCCATGGTGATCCAGACTGATGGTACCCACAAGATGCTGACTCGCAAACATGACCCTGCTGAGCCCAGCGAGCGATCTCGCATTCGTGAAGCTGGTGGGTGGGTTTCTCGCAATGGCAGGTTGAACGACCTTCTCCAGGTGTCACGCGCCTTTGGTTATGTTGATTTGATGCCGGCCGTGCAGGCGGCGCCGTACGTCAGCAACATGACTCTCAAGGAGACGGACGATATCATCCTGATAGCAACCCGGGAGCTGTGGGAGTACTTGTCTCCTGGCCTGGTCACTGACATTGCGAGAGCAGAGCGTGGTGACCTCATGAGAGCGGCCCAGAAGCTCCGCGACCTCGCTATTGCATATGGCGCCTCTGGTAAAATCATGGTCATGATGATTAGCGTCGCTGACCTCAAGCGGCGGATGGAGCGGTCCAGGAATCATCGCGGAACCACTAGCATGTCCCTTTATCCATCTGGCATCCCCGACGGGGCTCAAGTTCTCTCGACGAGAAGGGGCCGTAGAGGCAAGGGAGATGTTCTCGACTCCCAGCTCAACCGACTCGAGGCCGAGATCCCGGCGCCCACAGGCAACGTGTCTATCGTCTTCACGGATATCAAGAACTCGACAACCCTGTGGGAGATGTATCCTAGCGCCATGAGATCGGCCATCAAGCTCCACAACGAGTTTATGCGTCGGCAGTTGAGAAAGATTGGCGGATACGAGGTCAAGACCGAAGGTGATGCTTTCATGGTGTCGTTCCCGACAGCTACATCTGCTTTGCTATGGACATTTTCAGTCCAGACGGGGCTCCTCGATTTGCCATGGCCATCCGAAGTCTTGAACTCGGTGTCCTGCCAGCCGGCGTATGACAAAGACAACAGCCTCATCTTCAAGGGTCTGTCAGTGCGAATGGGTATCCATTTTGGAGACTGCGTGAGCGAAACAGACCCAGTCACCCGACGTATGGACTACTTCGGACCCATGGTCAACAAAGCATCCCGAATCTCGGCTGTCGCGGATGGAGGACAGATCACTGTGTCGACTGATTTCATCTCGGAGATACAGCGATGTCTCGAGAACTTCCAGGATACAGACCGGAGCAACGCCTCTGAGGCTGAAGATTCGTTTGAGGACGAAACGTATGCCAGCGCCATCAGGAAGGACCTGAAACACCTCACTTCTCAAGGCTTCGAAGTTAAGGAGCTGGGCGAGAAGAAGCTGAAGGGGCTGGAAAATCCCGAAGTTGTCTACTCGCTCTACCCCCACGCGCTGGCTGGACGTATCGAGTTCCACCAGCAGCACGAGAGACGAGAGGAAGGCGGCGGCGACAAACCAGCGATCCTCGCTCCTGGAGCCGAGCTCACCTTCGACCCAGATATGATCTGGACTCTATGGCGCGTGAGCTTGCGCTTGGAGATGCTCTGCAGCTCGTTGGAATTGCCGCGAGACGAAACCCCTGGGGGCCTTCAATCTCCCGAGACAGAGTTGCTCGAAAGGATCAAACAGCGTGGAGGAGAGGTGACGGATCGATTCTTGATCAACTTTATGGAACATCAAGTGAGCAGGATAGAGGTGAGTCGGAACTGAAGCTGTATACATCATGGCCCCACTAACACTCGGTAGACGTGTATCTCGACATTGGCAATGCGCCACCTTGCTATTGGCGGTGGCGTCATCAAGGAGCTTGACGAGCTCCGAGGGCCCATGTCTGATATCCTGGACGAACTGACAGCTCAACGTAAGGAACTGGAGCGGTACAAGAAGCGATACGGCAAGCTGCCCAGCCCCGAAAGCAGCGACGATGACGAAGATGACTATGATACGGATGAAGGCAGCGACACGGAGCAAGAGTCCTAAGTCCTCGCGGCTGACTCGACGTGGCGATGTTTCTCGCGCTTGTATATATGCTATTATCACCCTGGACGCGACATGGGCATTTCGAGCTTGGGAGGCTTCAACTTTATAGTTTGCTCGGGAGCTCAGGAGAGGGAAGGCGAGAGGGGGTCTTGGCATGGATGGGCAGTGTTTTTGTTTTCTGGGTTGCGAGCTTGTCTATGGGAATCATGGCCCCCCTATTCTGGGGGGTTTGCTCTTTCGGGTCCAGATACGTGTTGGGAGAAACTACTCATGGGGTTTTTGGGATGGAAAAGGCATTCGAGGGAGAAGAAGTGCACGGCGTTGGGGGATGGGAAAGCCATGGCTCCCCTTTTTGTAACTGTCGAGTTACCTACCTACCTGGGTCTGGGTCAAGGTCTGGTTCTGGTTGTTGGAGAGATTTATATTGTAGGCATTGCCTCATTTGGAGTTTTACGAACCGCGTCGTATGCCTTGGTTTTATCTGAAACGATAGCAAGTACCAAAAAAGCATTGCATTGATGTGTAGCATATTTTACAAGTCCCCATTCCATGTGGCTCTATGGAGTAGCCTCCTGATATGATGCATCTATTTGCCCTGGTTCAAGATTCGGATCCGGGGCGACATTCGGGGTCCGATCCACCACCCACCTGTGTACTTTCTGACAAAGCCCCTGATGGCGGCGATACGAGCACCTTGGCCCAAGACCCTTTCTTTCTCCCGGCCAGCTTCGTCTTCCCCAGCAGCTGGACTCCCCGGCTTGAGGATCTCAATGCCATCATAGCCCATCACCACCCCTAGAACTTGCCACTCACCTAGCACCTTGCTTCGGTCTTCGGCCAAAACGTAGTCGAAGCGTTCCCAGAAGGATTGCCAAAGGAGCTGGTCTCCCTTTTCCGTCTTGTCAAACAGAAGCACAGGTGAAATCGCCTCAGGCTCTGGGCTGATGGGAAACGCGATGGGGTAGCCCGAGGGGTTCTGCCCGAAGAGCGTGAGCCCTGTCATGCAGGTCAGCACGTCAGCGTGAACATCGACGACAGGGGAAGGATCATCGCGAGATATGGCGTAGACCTCCCTCAAGGCGTCGCCGCCGGGATAGTTGAGAGAGGAGAAGAGGAGCATGACAAGACTGGCACCGAAACTAGCCACGGTGGAGAGGACGAGAACCAGGGTTATCGCTTGATTCAAGGCGGACTTGACAGCACGCACGGCGATGAAGTTGGCGCCAAGCGCGGCAACAGCGGTCATAGACGGAACAATGTAGAAGATGAAACGGGCCTCTTTGTGCGGCTGGAGAGAGTAGATGGCAACGAAGAGTATGTTGGGGATCAATAAGTCTCGAGCAGCACGTGAGGTACCTGGCTGAACAAGAGCGAGAACTATGAGCAGCGGCACCATAGGATTAAGCAGAAGCTTTGGCAGCGCCGAGCTGAAGTAGTAGTACCAGGGGGAAACCCCCCACTCCGAGGAAGACCCAAGAATGGCGTTGAAGTAGAAACCCCAGAGCTCAGGCCAGAGGGGCTTCTGCCAGAAGTACGAGTCCAGGGGCACCGAAACAGCAAGTGCGGCGGTGAAGGAGCCCAGGAAGACAAGAACGAGGGTGCGCAACGAGATGCGATGGGTGGCAAGGAGATAGAGGGCAGTGGTGATGAGGAGAATGGCAACTTCGGAGCGGAAGATGGCGGCCGAGATGACGAGGAGGGCAATGGCCTGCTTCTGACGGATGGAAGCCATCTGGGGGTTTGCCTGGGGTAGAAGGAACGCCGAAGCAAGAGTTGCTGGTTCGTGTAAGTCGAGGTGAAGGCAAAGCTATTACTAGAGATATTTGACTTACTCAGGCCAAAAGCATACATGTTTGGCAAAGTCCGTGAGAGGTAATAGTTGATGTGGAACTGGCTGGCGATGAAGAGAGCCCACCACCCCGCCACACCAGGACCATAGGCTCTCTTGAGAGCATTCTTGAAAGTCAGCAGGGCAGCGACGTTGGCTGCGGCGAGGATGCCGCGGACAACGAGCTGGGCATGTTGGAAGCCGACGAGGGCGACGATGGGCTGGCCTAGGCCGGCGAGGAGCACGGCACCGAGAAAGGTGCGAGGCACGGCGCCGGGGAAGGTGAAGTGATCATACGAGTCCGAGAGGCGCTGGTGAACATCCTGAGTTGGGGTCCCGTAGATGAGGATATCGTGGACTGCCTGCAGGTTGAACGACTCCTCGACCTTGGTATAGGGAGACGCGAGAAGATGGAACAAGGGAGCCAAGATGAGGAGACCAGTGAGTGAGATATCTAGAAGTTTTGGTGAGCGGACTACGACAAAGGAGGGGAAGGATGATATGGAAGAAATGGAAGCAATACTGACCAAGGGCCCTCATCTTAACGAGATTTTGTGTGAAGACCAAGGTTGACGACGCTAGGTCTATTGGACGTGTTGAAACAGATGGAGAAACGGCAAGAAGCGAAAACGTGCCCGTTTAGGCGCTTCAATTCAATGCCGTATTAACAACAGCATTGAAATGAAATGGATCGAGGCTGAGATGTGTCAAATCTCAGATTCCAGGTGTAAGTTGAGCCCGTGCGATACTCAAGGCAGGTAAGTACACAGAGGCAGCTCTCTCAATGAGGAAGGGGCAAGCTTGGGTCACCATTGGCTGGTCTCCACCTCAGGGGTCGTCGGATCGGCTCAACTGATCCCCCGCAGCCTCTCCCCCAGGTCGAGTTTAAGCCACCATGGCAGTGGCACCCGGGCACCGCAAGGCAGGCAAGGTACCCAGGTACCTAAGATAGTTAGTTACACATCATCGCCAACTCCCTCCCCTCCAGTTTCTGCGCCAACATCTACTGCCGCTGCACCCTCTCCAGTTGCCCACAATGTGGTTCTTTGGGAGCTTCCTCTACGGTTAGACTCGATTGCCTTGCTCGCGACGCCCTGGCGCATCCGTGCTGACCTGTCGCAGTCTGCGTCCTCCTCATCAACGCCGTCGCAGTCCTCTCCGAAGACCGTTTCCTCGCTCGAAGTACGTCGCCCGCCTCAAGCGCATACAAGCAACTCTTCTAACGGTATTTTCTAGTTAACCTCTCTCCCGCTTCGTATGATCCCGCATTCGGCTCTGGTCCCGACGCGAGCATCAAGGCCAAGATCATCCACCTCATCGCCAGCGTCCGAACCATCATGAGGAGTATGTCTGCCCCATGCACCGAACCAACATTACTGTCGAGTCTTGTATAAAACTGCGTGAAACTGACCTGGTGTCTAGTGCCCTTGATATTTGTCAATTCCGTCATTATCCTGTACGAGCTCGTCCTGGGTTAATCCAAGGGGAAAAACACGGCCGGCATGTGGAATTCGAGAGGACACGGTAGACGTCTGGAGGCATAAATGGAGTCTGGGAAATCTTTGGAACTGGAGTTATTAATCTTTGTACGACTCACGGCGAACCTTGTATGAGTGTGTGGGGGCTATACTACCTACTGGACATGAATTCGATGCGAAAGTTTTGTCTTGCTTCACTTTGCCATGATACTTATTGACATGTGCCTGAAAATGCCCGTGTCACCTCGAGCTCTGTTCGAGTCTCTTGTTCTTCTTTCTTTACCCAGCTTGCCAGACGCACAAACGTCTGAGCCGGGCTATCGCTATATGTATGTATATATGATACAGCCGTTGGTGACGGCGTCGCAGGTTTGGCCTTGTCGCCCTTCAACTACCCACGAGAACAAAAACAGAAAAGAAAAAAGATCGCTACAGTCCCCCACCACAATTCCGCCCTGCCTTCTTCCTTTTTCTCGAGGTTCACGCCTGGGCACCTTCCCTCTTCTGGCTCTAGGCCATACAACAGGTCTAATCCTCCAAGAGCATCGTCGGCTGGGCTGCAAGACTACCACTGAGAGACGGTCGAAATGAGAAAAACCATTACTGCCCAATGCTTCTGGTGCCTTCCTTGTGCTTTTCTTTCATGTAATGGCAGCTTCGTTGCAAAAAAGTGCATGGGTATCCTGTCATCCGTCCAAATCCCCAAAGACCATAATGACAAAAACACCCGAGTACCCCCCCTATATGTACGCTGTACTGTAAATGTGTTTATGACTGTGAAAGCAGGTTTGTGCTCTTCTTGCGTCCGAGCCCGAAACTGAGGCGATCCTTGAGTTTCTCGTGCTTCTCGCTCGCGTCGCCGTTTGACGCGTCCTGAAGAGCCTGGGCAGTGCCCTTATCTTTGTGATGGAAGAGAGAGAAGCTCTTCCTCGACATCGATTTGCTGCCTCGTTTGGTCCGATCAAGGAGTCCATGGCTGAGCACCGTTCCATTCTCCTTCTTCCTTGCTGCCTCTTCCTGCACCGCAGTCTTCTTGCTGGCCTCGAGCACCTTGTGCAGTTCGTCTTGCTCGTTTCTTCGTGCTTGTATCATCTTGGTTTGCTCGTCTCGTCGTTTCTTCTCCTCAAGTTTGGCCTGCTTCTCCCTCTCCTTTTCTGCCTGCTTTTCTGCCTTCTCCGCAGCCTCTCGTTCCTTCTTCTCCCGCTTCTTGTCCTCCTTCGTCTTGACTTCGGTATTTGTGTTCGTGTGGGTTATGCCATTCGTCAAGGGTGTTGCCGGAGCCGCCGCGGGTGTCGGGTCTGGAGTTGTTGTGGGCGCTATCGAGGATAACACTGGCGCCGTGCTCGAGTGTGCGAGTTTTGCTAGCACCTCCTGATCCGGAGCTGGAGTTACTGGCTGTGTGGCTTGTCTCTTGAGTGGTGCCGACTCAGCCTTTTCGCCATTCTCCTGAGCCAGGCTGGCCGCTTCGTTGGCAAGCTTGACCTCTTCCATGCCTTCCTTTTCCATCTCTTCTCGAACCTTTTCAAATGTGGTTTCTTGGTAGAATAGGACGTATGCGGTGGCCATCCCTGGCTTGTCGCCAAAAAAGTTGCGGACAAAATTCTTGTCCACTGGCTCAACCATTTCGTCGTCGAAAAGAACCCAACCTCGGCCAGGGACCTTGATGATGGACACGTAATGCCCATGGTAGGCGTTGCCGCCAATGTGAACCACGACAGCGTACAGCTCGTACAGGCGGTCGGGGTCCCCTGCATCTTCTGTTGTGTTGAACATGCGTAGGTGATAGGGATACACAACACGGTGAAACAGTTTCTGCAGGCGGCTGTAGTCCTCCGTGTACTTGAACCGCTTCAGGTGCAGCGTCAGGATCTTGGGTAACCGCTTGACCTTCATTCGCTTCTCAGCTTCCTGAAGGCCACCACAGTGGTCGCAGTGGAACTTGTTTCTCTCGCAGAGCATCTCTTCCGCAGAAAACTTGCGCAAGCAGGAGGTAACGGAGGAATGCTCCTCCAGGTCAATCGACAGATCCAGAAACGTCTCATCCCGCTGCGACGCTGTCTCGCACGTCAGGCACTTGGTCTCTGATGTCAAAACGCCCTCAAATATGTCATGGACCCAGCCCGTCCCCGGGGAGGAAGCCCCTGACGCGTTGTTAACCATGGCAGACCCAAGGGCGTGGCCCACCGAATTTGCCAGCCCGTCGAGGCCGTCGGCAGGAGCCTGTAGCTGCATTTTGCGGGCCGTTGCCTCAACACTGTTAATGACATCATTCAGTACCAACCCGTAAAACTCATGGGCATCCTGATGCATTGAGTTTCGGAACATTTCGTTGTCGCGTTTGAAAATCTCGAGGAATCGCTGCGGGCTGAGAACGCCTGTGTGTGTGTTGCTTTCCAGCAAAGCCAAAAAGATATCCTTGAGCCCAGTGAATGTGCATTCGTCCATGCCGTAGGTGGCCGAGTTTTCTTTGGCCAGTTCCAGGATAGGTCCCTTGATCATGGCTTGCTTCTTCTTATATTCAGGGGTGTCTGGCTTGTCCTCGGGCCGAACACCAACCTGTCCAGGCAGTTGATGGTTCATGGCTTGCCGTTGCTTGATCACTTGTGATGTGCTGAGCCCCTTTTGCTTCGGGAGGTTGACCACTGGGTCAGTGGGCGGGGGTCTGATGGTGACGGGGACTCTAGGCCGAGTGCCGTTCGGAGTGTCAGCGGGCGAGCTTGGGGGGTAGTTGACGACATTGTTTCGAAACGATTCGGAGTAAAAGAGGGCCTGGACAATCGAGTTGCAGTAGCTGTTCCGAGGTCAGCGTCACGGCTTGGTTAGATGATGCCTCGATAGCATACCATGTGTTTCCAAACTGTGCCAAATATTAGCTTAGTGAATCGGAAAGTAGCTTGATAGAATGAGAGACGGGAGAGGGTCCGGTGGTGGGAGTAGACGGCGGGGACATACGTTCTCGAGGCCGAAGAATCGATCAGTACCATCGTCTCGCAAGGGCCCGGCATTCTGGAGCATCTTCTCTAGAGGTGTGAGGTCGAGAACGGGCTCCTCTTTCTTCTTCGCGACGGCATCTTTGTTGGATGGGGAGGAAGAGGCCTATGAGTATGAGCCGAGAGGCATTTTGTCAGTCATGGAAGGTCTTGGCGCAAGGCGGGAGGGCGCGTGGATAGCTGAAGCTGGTGGGAGAGCTCCATATGTCCAACGCCGAAGGGAACAGCGGGAGTTTTCAAGCCGACGACGTACCGTGTTGGAGCCCTTGATCTTGTTGAAGAAGCCCGCCATGGCGGCGTTGTGGTGTCGTTGTGGATGCTGAATAGTAGCAGACGGCGGGCTTGGTGAGCCGAGCGAGGGACGAGGTCGAGCGGCCGACCGCTACAGCTGCGCGGCAGCAGCTCAACGACAACAGACACAATTGAAGCCAAGGATCATGCGCAGGAGCTTCTACTACCAGAGGATGATAAGAGAAGCGCGCGAGGCGGAAGGACAGAGAATCGCAAGCTGGGGCCGATTTCGAGGTTGCCGAGTCGTGGGCGAGGGATGGCGCTCGGCGCTGGGCTGGGGAAAGCGAGGCGCGAGTGTGTGGCGTGGACTCTGATAGCGCCGGGTTGAACTACTGGTCTGGGCGAGCGACAGAGCCGACCAAGAGACGAGGGAAGGTTCGTTTGGGGATGTTGTCTTGGGGGGACGGCGATCCGATGGGCGAGGCGAGGCGCGTAATAGTCGACAGAGATATCGAGGAGCAGAAAACTCGGCAGAGGGCAAGAGAGGTAGAGATGGGACCAAGCCAGAGAGCACAGGTAAGGTACCTCGAGGCTGATGGTGGCGGGAGGATGGCCTGCTTCTGGATGTCCGGGGGAGGGAATAGTGGAGGAGGATAAGTGACTCCCCGTTGGATGGTGCGTAAGTAGGCGAGGAGGTACCGTGCCCAAGTAGGTAGGTGCTGTAAGGTGTCGATGGCAGGTAGGCAAGATTGGATTGGATTGGATCCAACAGCCTGCTCTGTTGTTACCTGGACCAGGCCTCTACGCTACAAGTACCTAGGTAATGGATTCCATAACCCGTGGGATGCTGTCTTGGTCAGCCATCAGCATCAGGCATCACGTCCTCAACGAAACTGCTAGAGTTCGGAATTCCCCTCATGCGCAATATATCGACTCGGCGAGAGCGGTCGTCTTGGCCATGGGGAACCGTCCTTCACTGGCCCTTCATCCACCTCCACCAAACGTTAACATCCGACGCCCGGAGATGCTGCAGCACCACCACCACAAGCTCGCAGTAGGCCTGCAACCGCTGCAGTCTCCTGCAGCGAGGAACGAAATGGGCGTCGCGCGACCCCAGTTTGCCCAGACCCCCGAAGCCCCCAAATGGACCCCTCCAAGCCTCGATGGTGGTGCCTTGGTGGGCCCCTAGCGACCACCCCCAGAACCGGACGCGCAGGGGGAGAGTAAAGTCCTGGGCTGTTAGGCCACAAGGTACACAGCTCGTCACCCACGTAATCCCTAGCCCGAGCAGTCGGTGTCTGCCACAAGGCGACTCTGTCACTAGATGACTAGTGGGGATAATCCGTGGAGGGGACCAGGGGAACGAGGCCCAGCTGGCGTGGTGTGGGCGGCTGAGAGACGCCGGACGGTGGTCCCATACAGGCCCAGGCGGGCGAGGGGCCTATTGGTTGCTGCGACAGGGCAATGAAAGCTCTAGAAGACAGGGCCACGAGGTATCGACAAGGGTACTAGACGCAGATGTCGGGCGTGATCAGTTATCGAGGCCAGGATGGATGAGCAGCAGCAAGGCAAGTGGGCACGGAGCTCAGAAGCACGGAAGATGGATAGAGGGCTTGACACTGACTGATCTTGATGGTTTGTGGGGATGGCAGTTGGTGAAAAGTTGGGTGCAAGATCAATGATGGGTCGTCGATTTAGAGCGCTGCGAATGGATGCTCCCAAACCAGGCGGTTTGCTTGGGGAAGCAAGTACCTACTTTAGCTCATGCATCTCAGGATGTGACCGACGGCAGGTCCGACGCAGATAGTGAGTTCCATCCAGATTTCTTAGTACTGGACGGGTGAAACACCGTCTGAACGGTAGCAAATGAGACGAATTTTCCTCTTCTTTCCATCTTCAAAGTCCACATTGGCAATGAGTAGGTGGTTGAAAAACAGCCACGCAAAACGCTCACCAAAACCATCGGCTTTCTGGGGCGGCGCTGGCACTACTGTACATGCCCTCTTAACACTTCTCCGCCGGTTCGAGAGTCCAGATCCTCCGGGAAAATCCACCGTCCAAGGATGGTTGTTCCAACCGGCGACATTTCTAAGCCCGAGTAGGGAATCTAGCTGCAACTCACGAGTCAACATGACAGCGACAAGCGCTAGCCAACGGCGCCACGACGCATCGGCTACCGGCCCCTGGCGCAGGACTGCCTGCAAATCATGGCATCGTGTGCGGTGAGAGATGGATGGCTGGTTTTCTCGTTGCCGAGGGTTGTTGGGGGACTTTAGCCGGATCTCCCCTTGGTTACGAACGGACGCCGAGACGGATCAACGACTGCCAAGAAGTCGGATACAGCTTTTCGGACGAGGCGGCTGTGCTGACAAAAGCAGCTTTCATCCTGCCTGCGTCCACTGCAAACCTATGTTTAGACTGCATGACTTGTCCCAGGAACAAAGGTCGGTATCGATGAGCCCGAGGCACAGTTCCGAAATCTGCCTACGTATGACCCACGGCATCGCCTGAATCTTGATAGAGGACGCGGGCACCAACAACAGCTCCTCGATGGACTACTACCCAGACGAAGGATGGAACTAGGATTCAAGCCAACACAAGCTATATTGAGGCAAGTCTACCAGCCCTCGTAGGTCGGTTGTTGGTTTGCGATGAGCTGCTTGGTGGGAAATGTCAGTTCCTCCACATACCGGCTGTGTCTTGAACAAGTGCAGCTTGGTCCAGTCTCGCCACCTGCAAGGTAACGTGCCTCGATCAACTGGACGACTGAATGGTTCCAGGGACAGCAGGGCAAGGTGGGAGAAAACCACGAGATAGGGCACAGTGAATCAAGCCTAGGGAATCGTCACCCTGGTCCCTGCGTGCTCGGTACATGGTCAAACAAAACAGCCCCTTGGAATCATCAACTCGATCCAGTGGTCGTGTTTAGAGTCGTTTTCACCGGTATGCCTTCAACACTTGCGTCGTCGGCAAATTGCAGAGCTCAGGTCGCTACCCAGGTTGCCAGCCGCTCGCCACCAAGAGATCAGAGCTAGAGATATCACCCGTCCTCTTGTTCGACCCCTCATTCGAGGCATCAAGATGGTGGAAGCGAACGAAGCAAGTGTGGGGTTGCCATGCGGCACATCCCCGTATCCACTGACAACCATCACCAATCACTCGGCCCAGAGTGTCCAACCGCGACGATGGTATCCTATCACCTTGATTCTCCTCCCATCCTGATCGCCGACCAGTCGGTCCGTTGCTGTCGATATGCCCTCCCTTTCGTCTCGAAAAGGGTCCCTTGACCGTTGGATGAGTCTGGTGCAACCACAGCACCAAAGTACTTCACGCCAGTCCGATGATGCGTCTTTCCACCAAGGTTACCTCGAATTCCGGGTCTCACCAGTTTATTCGGCACCGATGCTGCTGAACATATCCGGGGCGGGACGTCCTGTTCCTGTCGACTTTCGGGTTTGCTGCCCAACAAACGTGAGAGAAGAACTTTCGCTCTCGATCTCGGTCTTTGAATTACACCGACTCCAAGACATGGATCGATTCGGAAATAGTCCGCTTGGCCCTCGTGCTGTGGCGTTCTACGACGGCCCGCGTCTGCGAGTGTGCAGCAATCTCTGGACGGTTTCTTGCTTGGCTCGGCTCGCCAGAGCTGGAGAGGGGGTGATGCTGCAGCCAACGGACCTCGCGCCGCTAATTTTGGATGGAGTTTTCCATCATGACCCTGGTCTCAGTGTGACGGCTTTGCGGTGGCATTGTTCTGGAACAAACGTCACTGGCGCTAGCGTCGGATGCGTGGGTTCGTAACGCAACCACGCACGCACACACGCATCGCATCGCGCGCTGCCGTCCCCATCTTTTCCAACGCACACGCAACCGCGCCGTTCTCCCCGCCATTTGATCCTTTCCACTTCATGTACCATGACGGAATGCGTCCATTTTGGGCGACCGTCGGACCGTGTGGCGCTTACGGACTGAGTCCATGTCGCACTGTGTGCTATGCATCTGCTTTACAGGAGGTTGCCCATCAGCTAACCACTCTGCAACTAACTTTTAGAACCAACATCAAGCTGATCCATGTTCGATCATGAAAAGCAAACACGACACTTTTCTTGAGAGGCCATGTTGAGCTGAACCCACCTCGAGGCCGTCGTAGCCAAGGTGACACTATCCACACTATCCTCAACCTTCACAACTGCCACCCCACGCTCTGCTATCAGTGGACCATGTCAGCACGGCATGACTAGATCATGATAGAGGAGCAAGAATCCCTGCCTGTTTGAGCTCGGTCCACGGTGAAACCTGCCTGCACTGCGAGCAGCGCATGGATATTCCCTTGTGCGATTCCCGATGCTCCCGCTCAGAGTAAGACGCTGCACTGTCGATTACGCCTTGCGCCCTGCAGGTTTCCCAGATTCCCGTCCGATCAACTCGTGTTATGCACGGAATGAGGACGAAAAAGGCACTCCGTCTCTCGATCTGATGAGCGGGGCGCTGCTATTTCCCGTGACAGGCAACGGTGGAAGCGGCCAAGTCTTACAATGGATCACAACTGAGTGAGATCAAAGACACAGCCGAGCCCGGCTGACGTGATGAGCAATCACTTCTGGCAAAGGTTGTGTGACGTCTGGCGGTTTAACTACTTGCTTAGGGATGACTTGTTGGTGGGACTCCTAACCCTGCTCTCTCTCACCCGTCATTATCGGCCCCTGATAGTGTACATGAGAACTGGGGACAACTCAAGACAATTGCTCGGTAGTCCATCGTTTACTTGAGGACAAGGTAACAACCAAAGGGCTAACTCTAACGCGTCTATTCCGTCTTCTTGGCCGGTGGCGGAGCGCCGCCGGTGGTCGGGAAACCCATGAAGATCTTGAAGTAGTCCTGTTATTCGTGTCAGCGCCGAAACTCGAGACTTGGAAGCTTTGCTAGGGTCCAGGCGATGAGAAATACTCACATAGATCATCCACTGGAGTCCAGTAAGGGTACCGATCATGACGATTCGCACAGGCAGGCCGTTCCAGAGGCCGCTGAAGCCAATGTCCTTGTATATCCTGCTCAGGGCACCACCAAAGGCCTCTCCTGGTGCGCGGTTGGCGTTGAGCTTGCTGACCATGACATCGGCAGGGTGAGATACGATGGCGCACAGGATACCAGCCAGGTAGCCAGCGGTGAAGGACACGCCGGTCTGAGCAGCCTTGCCATAGTCCTCCTTCTGACCAGGCAGGCGGTCATAGAGCATCTCGACAATAGTCTCAAACGAGGCAAACTTCATCATGGTATAGGGGATTTGGCGACCCCACAGAGGATACAAACCCTTGTACAAACCGGCGACACCCTCCTTGGCCGTGACGGAGCTGATGCCGTTGAAGGTGCCGGTGTAGGGGTTGGGAATGGTGCCCTGCATACGGACCTTGACAGCCTCAAAGGGACAGAGGGCGATGTCGGCGAGGAACTCGGCGGAGGCAGAGGCGGCGAGGTACAAACCCGTCTTGTACTTGTGAGCGGCCTCAGGGCCGGCCATGTCCGAGTATGTCTTCTTGAAGTATTCATACCAGCCGTACTTGAAAGCTCCCTGGGCCGAGTATCCAAAGAGGGTGGGACTCCAACCGGTGAAGATGCCGCGGATGCCCTCGGCGCGGTAGATCTTGCCCCAGGCCTGGAAGTTGCTCGTGTAGAGCTTGGAGTCGACCTGGCGACGGGTCTTGACGAGATCAAGGGGGGTGACGGCAGCATGAGTGAGGCCCTGGAATGAAAGTTGTTAGATGTCGAGGCGAGGCAATGGATGGATGCTGTATGAAACTTACACAGGCGAGCAGTCCACCAAAGGTGCAGGCGGCATAGTACTTGCCCGAGTATAGCTCAATCTTTCCCCCGTTCGGCTTCGCCTTTGAGCTCGCCTTTTCGAATTCGGCGGTGGCCTCGGCGCTCAATTGCTTTGCCTTGTCCTTGGCAGTGTCGACGATGGAGTAGGCGCTGTATAATTCGGGACGAGCCTGATAGGACGTGCGTGAGGTGGGTGAGAGGGGGCTGTATACGCTGCCCTGGAAGACATCCCTAGGTGGATGTAACGGCGACATTGTGGCCGTCCTCTGTCTGTCTCTGGTGTGAGCGCGTGCAAGTGGTTGGTGGAGGGTGAATTTGGGCAATTGGCCAATCTCCGGGGTGGGAGATGATGCTTGGAGAGGTGATGAAGGAGAAGGGAAGGTGAAGCAACAAGGTGAGTCGAGCAGATATGAGCCGGAGTTATCGGACTTGTGCTCTGCGACCCGGGAGGAAAGACCCATGATTGATTACATGAAACCTCAGCTTACCTGGATACCTAGGTACCTGATATCTGATACGATGTCTCGAGATACAAGGGATGGGTGTCGCGGAGATCAGAATGGTTGTTTCTTGTCACCTTGTGAAGTCTCCCAGGTTACACTTTTGAAAGAGATGATGAGGGGAAATCACGCACGGGCAGAGAGATTATCATAGGACGGGATGGATGATGGAAAACAGGAATTGGATCAAAGACAAGGACAGGCAGGACGTGTGACGGATTTGGATGTCGACCTGGATGTCCAAGTCCGAGGGATGACGCCCAGGGGGGAGCTCTGATTGGGTGTGGGCGGTACATGGACGGATTTCAATCATGACATTGATGAATCCCATGTTTTTGAAGATAGATGCTGAGATGGACAGTCCGAATTCCGATGGTGATTTGGTTGAATCATGTTGTTTATATCTTGTTGATGGGTCCCGGGTTTTGAGTGCTTCAAGTCTTTGCGGAGTGCTTTTGAGATCAGTGCCCAAGGTCGTCGAGGTACATGTATGTGTACCTACCTACCTGAGGTGAGGGTGGTGACATCACGCAGTTGTCCATCACATGTCGTTTTGAGCTTCAAGCTTGGTTGCTTACCTAGGTCGGTAGGTTGCTTACCTACAGGTATGGACAAGAGGGATCAATACAGCTGAAGCTATGAAACACGACACGAGACATGCTGCCTTCTACGGCTCTAAATTCACTACGGTAACTTCTCTAGGTAGTTAGCACGCCAATGCAAACCGTGTCGATCTAATCCAGGGATTAACTGACTGAATATATTGACAGACAACGGGTCCCGTCTTGCGTCCGTCTTGTGTGGATGTACATCTGGCGTGCTAGCGGGGCTTGTTTGGTCATGACAGTGGAGGAAAGAGTCCAAAAAAAAAAGTAGATGTCCTTTTTTTTCTCTTCCAACCCCCACCAACTCGAACCACCTTTTCTGTGACCGCCTAAAGCCTGCCCCGCGATCCCTTCATACTCCCGGCCGCCGACCTGTCAACGTTGCTCATCAGCTGCATAACTTGCCCATTACATCATCCCCATTGACTCTTTGTCTGACATAACTCTTACAACATGGCTACCGCTACTGCCACTGCTACAACCTCGACGCAGCCCCTCGTCACCAAGTGGTCGTCTCGATATCGCGGGGTATGTCTCGTCCAACAGCCTCCATAGAGTCCAGCTAACAAACGACAGGCCACCGTCGAGGATCTCGACCCTCCCGCCGCCCTCTCCCTCAACCCCTCGGACGCCATATCTCTCGCCCTCGTCTCGGCCTTTGAGCGCGACTACACCCACCTGACCATCGTCGACGCCGACACGCGCGCCCTCCTCGGCTACATCTCCATCCCCCACCTCCAGTCGCTTCTCGACTCGGGCAAGGTCCAGCCCGGCGACCAGCTCTCGGCCGCCATGACGCGCTTCCAGCGCCGCGGCCGCACCTACCGTGTCATCACCATGGAGACGACCCTCGAAGAGCTCGAGGACTTTTTCCGCGCCGGTGTACCCGACGGACCTTGGAAGGAGGAGTTTGCTGTCATTACCGATGAGAAGAGGAGGTTTGTCCTGGGTGTCGCTACTGTCCAGGACCTGGAGGAGTTTGTCAAGAGGAGGCCAGAGTAAGGTTACTCTGCAGCGAGGGGAAATGGCATACCAAAAGAAGCAACGTTTTCGAATCAATTACACGACAAAGGCAGAATTCTCTTTTTTTCAAGCATCATGATGGGCGTTTGGGGGATTTAATGATCTAAACATCAGGAGGATTATCGTATCAAGGCTCAACTCGAGCCAGTTGGGAAAAGGGCCGCTTTCAACATAGCGCAGTACTTATGAGGCAATACACCTTGATGGACGCACACAATCGCGGGCAGAGTCAGTCATTCATGATCATCAATTGTCCTTCATGTCGTAGCTAGGGTATCCTGCTAGGTATCCTGCTAAGTCCTAAGGCTCCTGTTCTAGGTAGGTCGCAAGTCTATGTAGGTATAGAGGGTAATTACTCCTGCTGGTAGTCGTACACGAGCTTGGCCGTGACCCTCTCGCTGCCCTTGGTCACCAGCACATGCCTCACGTACCTCCTCTCCTTGTTGATCTCCTCAAAGCCCCAGATCTGGGTGGCGATCCAGCCGTTGCCCTGGCTCTCGACGTAGCTGCGGATGAACTTGGGCTGGTCGGGCAGCCAGCCCTGCTTGAGGAAGTCGTCGTCGATCTCGTCGAGCGTGACAAACTTGGAGCTGCCCTTGACGTTGCCAAACAGCCAGTCCGAGTGCTCGCGGAACGTCTCGTCGAGGCAGCGGTTCTCCTTGGTGCTCGTCAGGCCAGAGGCCGACTGCACAATGTCGACGTGGGTGAAGAGGTCGGTCGACGTGTTGGGCGGCTTGGGCGGGGCCGTGTACTGGTTGATGTCGAGGGTGATGGTGGCAATGTTGATGCCCTTGCGCGTGAGGTAGCCGATGCCCTGGAGCGCGAGGATGGGCTCGGAGCTATCGGAGAGGGTCTTGTTCTGTGGGCGTGGATGTGGTCAGCATTGGATCCGAATGAAGCCTTGTTGGCTCAAGGTGGGGGAGGGGCAGCAATTGATCAGGAGCTTGACTTACGAGAAGCCATTTACCGTTGAGGTCGGTGATGGTCTTTTCAACTGGAGCAGCCATGTTTGCAGTGTTTTGTATATGAAGAATAAAAAAAGAGGTTGTGGTGAAGAGTGTAAAGAAGAAGAAAGTATGCAAGGTGCAAGAAGAGGTGAGGTGAGCTGGCTCTGGTGGACCGAGATGACGCTATCAAGAATATTGAAAACCAATCGATCGATAGTCGAGGCAAGTACCCAGCTGAAGGTCAACCACGCAAGCCACAAAATAACAAGCAACACGCCAGATCTTGGGAGGTGAATGGTCAATTGTGACGAGATCCTGTTGGCTTGCTGATACTCTAATAGATGTGGGATGCGAAGGCGTCTAATATGCGTCAACAGAGACGAGGCTTCAGCGTCTCTATCACAAGCAAAGTCCGAGCAGTGACGCAGCCGCCGAGGTCGACTGACGCAGACAAGAAAGAGCCAGGTCCAACAATCACATTCATCTTTCGACTTTTTTTCCTCGTGCTTCAGCTCCCTCTCCAACAGGTGGTGCCCCTCGTTCTCGGCAGGGGTACACCTAGAAAGACATTGGCCCACATCTCGAGGTAGTACAGAAATGTCTCTGGATCCCCGAGAGGAGCGGCGGCTGAAAGAGGAAACTTGTTCGACGCCTGGAACAAGCTCTCAACGGGGTTTGATGCGAATGGGGAAGTTGATACCGTTTTTGACGGGGGATGAGCATGGGCAGGGGCGACTTGCCAAGAAAGCGGAGGTGTTTTCTTTTCTTTAGTTACCTATGATCAAGTGGAATTGGGATTGTCGTGACTGGGCATCCGAATATACGAGGCCCATGATTCATCCTCCATGTCATGATGTTGTAGAGGGAAGAGATGGAGTACAACCAACCATACTTTCTCTCTCACTCTGTCTCTCTTTGTATCTCTGTCTCTCTCTATACATGTCTACATATGTCTGTCTTCCTCTTCTTTCAAATGTTTCATAGCCCGAGAAAGAATCGCCATTGTATCCAAGGGTCATCTACACCACAAAGGTACCACCACACCTTCACCACTCTCCTCTTCACCACAGCCACCTTGACAGCCAAGGCCAAGCCCAAAAAAGCCTCGGACATAACCACAATTCATCCATGGCCAAGCTAAATTGGATCCCTCATTCAACTCAGCTTGGGACAGATGCACCGCCCGCCCGCCCGCTGATGCAACCATCCATCACGAACCGCCCCTTGCAGAAGGCCATCCATCTTGACGACTGACTGACTTGCTCGTCCGAGGTCTAATAGAGTCCATTGGATCCCAACCAACAGAATCGGCCGAAACATTCTGGGGCCCCGCGATTCGCAATCTCCACGCCATGTCCCTCTCACTTCCACATGTCTCTCTCTGTCTTGCTCTGCCTCATGTCCATACAACCACCTCGGCTCATCTGTTACACAACCTTGTCGTGTCCACCCCCCCCCTCTGTCTACCTCCAACCTCCAAGATTCAGTTCAATCCATTGTCAGACCCCCTCTCGTACCCTTCACATCACAACCACTACCAATAACGCACGACAAAGCAACCCTCTCGAGTCTTGTATCCAACATAGTAGTATATTTATTTGCCCATATTATTAACTGGCCTCCCATCAATGTGGGCGCCTTGGCCTCCCCTAGAACTCTTGTGTTCCAGTCGTACATCACTATCCTCGTCATCTTCCCCTTCACTCTCTTCTCCTCTCCCCTCCCCACCCCGGGGCACCGCTCCCTCGATGGGCTGCAACTCCTTCACCCCTTGCCCAGTTGCAGCCTTACCTCGGCCTCGTCTGCTCGCGGCTGTTCTTCAGGTCCTTTGTCCTCATCCTCCGGGGTATCGTCTCTTCCAACACCAGGCGGACTCTTCGCTAAGCCGAGTCCATGCAAGAAACAAGTCAAAAATCCACGCCGTTATCCATACATGTCTCGACGTCGTCATCCCCGTTTCCCTCTTTTCGCAGTCTGGGTATACTGAGTCCTCCTTCACTTGATCAAGGCCACCAGTTCATCCTCCGATAACTCTCAATCACCTCTTCCAATAGCTCCTTGGTCATCTTGGGCTTGCTGTACTCGAAACCCAACAACGTCTTGAGTCGGCTCCCCTCCATGCTGAGGTCTGTGTCCTTGAGCAGTTCCTTTTCCATGAACGGCGTCAACGGTCCAGGTCTCGTGATGCCCGCGTCGGCAAGAATGTCCGCCCAAGGTCCTAGAAGCTCATCGTTGACATCGTCCACAACGCTGTCCAGGTTGAGTCGCGCAAACGTGCTGATGAGCTGACCCTGGAATCCCGTCTCGATCTTGAAGATCTCGCCGATAATGGTTGCGATGGTGCCCTGACTCGTCGCGCCATCGTCCACGATGTTAAAGATGGGAATCTTACCCATGCTGCCCTCATCCCAACCCGCCTTGCCCGCGTCGTACCAGGCCGCGAGCATCCACAAGGCGCGCGTAACATCGTCAATGTGCGCCGTGTTGGTGCGCAGGTCCTTGGTCCATAACCACTTCATTTCTCCCTCCAGGTGCTGATACGTGCGGGCCATGGACAAAGCTGTCGCAACCCACTGGGAAGCATATGGCCCATAGACGTGTGGTAAGCGTACGATGACGAGGTTGAGGCTATGCGCCGCAAACTGTTAGCAAATGACGCCCCAATTTTGCACCCTTCATGAGTTTCACGAGCCAACTCACCCTTCGATCTTGGAGAGTTCCTCCTCCGCCTGCAGCTTAAAGACGGCGATCCGGTTCCAAGGCTTCAGCTTGTCTCCTTCCTTGCTCGGTGACGAGTCCGACTTGTAAACCATACCCGAGCTCAGCTCAACAAAGGCCTTGACGCCTCTCTTGGCCGCCTCCTGGCCTAGCGCGATAGATAGGTTCAGCGACCTCAGCTTGTAAACTTCGTCCTCCTGCGAATGTCTCGTCTCGCCGCCACAGTTGAAGACATAGTCCCATTGCTTCCCTTCCGGGCGGTCAAAGATTCTCGCTAGTCCCTCTACAAAAAGGCAGAAAGGGTCCCTCGTTAGCCACTGGTCAAACAGACTTGACAACTACAAAGGGTACAGGCCGTAGGATAAGTGGCGCGAGACTTACCAGGTCGGCTGGCATCAGCTTGCATAAACTTGTCCTGTGAACAGGCCTCGGAGAACTCGGGAGCCAGCCATGCGAGTTGAGGAAGAACTTTGTCGACGAGTCGCACCTCGGAGGCGAGTTCATTTTTGTGGATGTGGAGGGCCAGGAAGCGGCCGATATAGCCAAGCCCTCCAATGATCAACACCGAAGGCTTTTCGGCCATTGTCGTTGTATCTTTGACAGTCGTCGAGTCGTAGTAGGAGAGTCGCGAGAAGATAACGTGGGGTCGAAGGTCGTGGACGGTTCGCCGGCGGCGCAAAGACGGGGAGGATGCGAGCGCGGGGTGGAACGGCCCGGTCAAAGACAAGTCCAGACAGTATGCAGTCGGGTTCTTGGATCAAAAAGCTCGTGCGCGCCCAAGGAATTCCGAGGGGGAAAGCCGGAGTAGTGCTGTCGGGGAGACTTTGTCTGGCCTCAGGGGGTGGATAGTTATGAGGCCCAGGAAACGGTGCGTACAACGCAGAGGACCCACGAGGAGACCAACGCGGTTGTATATGCGAGGATCGGGGTGCTTTAGCGTTTGACGAAGCGAAGCGGTTCGGGATTCTCCAGCGGAGGACGAAGTGGACGGACAATGACCTTAGTAGCTCTTGGTCTAGGTGGTTGGGCCAGGTTCAAGAGGAGGAGCCGCAGCCTAAGAAGGGGTCACGCAAGTCAGTACAGGGACGTCAGAACGGGTAGCGTGTGGGTTAAGCAGGCACCTTATTAGACCCGTCGGCGGTACGACACAGTAAGGTGCAGTAGAGTGAGTCCCTGGGCAGGCAATTACTCTGCTGAGCCCAAGAGTGCTGGTGTGGCGACGGCGTAGCGGCGGTGCGCGGGAGCAAAGGGAGCAGCAAGATCCAAGGCGGGAAGGCCACGGGAGGACGGAAGACGGAAGACGGGACCAAATAGACGGGAGGTGGGAGGGAGTGGAGGGAAAGACGATCAACAGGCGCCCCAATTTGAACTTGCGAGGCACGAGGCGGCGCACCAGCCGCTTTCTGGGACGAGCGATGGAGGAGGGACTGGGGGGCTGATGGGAATGGATGGAGATGGGAACTTTGGGACCAGGTGGGCTGCAGAAGTAGAAGCAGAAGCAGAAGCAGAAGCAGGAGTAGAAGCGCAGCCAGCCAACCAGAGAGGCAGCTCAGGACCAAGAATCAAGACCCAAGCAGGACCAAGAGACCAAGCAAGGACACGATGACCACGACCACGACCACGGCGGCGGGGACCCGAAGACGAGCCCAGCAGAAACAAGACCCTTGAGCCCTTTCCAAGCTGCCTTGATGAGGGGTGGATTTTGATAGCTAATGCGCAGTAATGACAGAGTAGGTGAGTGGATCAGCTGTTGGGGAGGTCGAAGAAGGGGGGCGAGAGGAGAGGAGCCCAGTGAGCCAGTGTTAGAGTGCGTGGGATGCAATGTGGACTCTGCTCCTCCTCCCAGCAAAAGGGGTCCGAGTCTTTGATGCCGGTTGAAATGAGGGGTGTGCTGTGGGTAGGTACATAGCTCTGCGGGTGTGAAATTTCCCTACCTGGTGCCATCGAGTTTACTTTGCGCCCTATTTCAAACATTCAGGCACCAAACCTACCTCTACTGTTAGGTAGGTAGGTACAGTAGGCGCCCATATGCCTCGTTCATGTCTTAGCCGCTTCTGAAACTCTTGGTTTCAGGGCTGCTCTCTTCTGGTCTAGCGACTTGACCCAGCACCGTTCTGCGTAAGAATAGCGAAGCGGCGGGGGGTCAACGATACGTATCCATGTCGCCATGAAATGACTGAGCGAACCGAAGGGAGTGAGAGAGCCTGAAAGGTGAGTTAAGAATGCACGAGTGTGGGCTGTGGAGGGGTTCTTCCAACTCCCATGTACCAAGTACGACTACCAAGTCTGAAGGGAGTCCGCTCCCGACCGCTCCATTCCTGGCCTGAGCTTGCCTCTCCTCCCCTGCCGGTTCTTGATGGCAGTCCCCTCAGTGGGTTGATGTCTTCATCAATCGATGGGCACTGGCCTCTTGTTGTCTCTTTGCGCCCGGCAGCGCTTAGTTATAGCTCTCAACGCCAGGTGTCCGGTTGGAGAACCGATAGCAACCGAGTCAGAGCCGATGGCTGCAAGCTCAGAGACCGGGCGCATCCGTCAACATCTCTCTGCCTCTTGATGACGATAGCCCGTGGCCGCCATCAAAGGGGCGCCAGGGGCATCTGGGGCGAGTTGGGCCATGCGGCTGGACCAAGAGCTGCAAGTTGGATTTGCAGAATGCCCCGTTCATCATATCGCCTAGTCGCCGGACTAGCACCTAGCTACCGAGCTTGCAGTGGACCTCCATGTTCGTCATTGTCATTGAAGACAAGGGACATGCCGACAGGGGACCGGGGGCAGGCGACCCGCCCATGGAGGATGACAATCATCGCCCAGGCCTGGCATGGCCCTAACTCGTCTTAGCATGTCCGGTGTTGAGTGCCTCTCATCATCACCGGTTACCAGAACTGAAGGATCGGCAGCTGGCTCTCCCGGGAGCTCGAGCATCATCAGCCCAACTCCCGAGGCCTTCAACTGTGGCTGATATAGGCCCTCTGTACTCTCGGTCCGGGTTCAAGGTTATTGAGCCTTCTTCCGTGTTGCAAGTCGTTGGTGTCGGCATGGCTCCAAGCTAGGTAGATGAGGCCTCACTTGGCCCGAGACCCACGCCGCCATGTGCTGTGAAGACATGAGCCTCCCCTCTTGAGTGGTTACCCCTGGTCAACAGTAACTAGTAGAGGCATACGACAAGAGAGTAGCCAAAGGGAACTGGTCATTTGGCGATGGCGTCTCTCCTCCAATCCGACTCTAGCGTCCGAGATCGTGTATTACACCCCCAAAAGCGGAACGCATGTCCGGGAGCAAGCCAGCGAGGCGTTTATTCGTCTCATCTGTCACCTGCAACACGGAGAGTGTCACGTTGCCCTCCCGCGAAATCTGACGTGCTGCACAGCGCCCAGTTCGGAAAAGAGAGTCGAGGAATCCTGCATCTATATTATGGTTCGGGGGAGGAATATCTGCAGCATGTATGTCGGGCATGGACAAGGGCGCTTTGTCCCAACTCGCAACGCAACATGGAGGGACCCAGGGAGCATGCTTTGAGGGGTAGAGCCTTGAGCCTAGCGCTGGAAGCCGGCATGCGCGTCGATCAACGATCCCGTCCGGGCCGCCAGCACCAACAGGGCCTTTCCCATTTCCGTTTCTATCCATTTCCTCAAAATTACGGAGTAATACTGTGTAAGCCTACCAGTCAGTCACCAGTCTATGCATTGCACATTGGCATGCTCACCTGCTGCCGGTCTCGTGATTCATGCGAGCACTCTACCGCCGTAGCATTTCGGTGAGCCTCACCCCTCCGCCTCAATGGTGAAGCCACACCACACCACGCGCACACTTGGTGATAACGGGGTTCCGTTCCTGAGAGGGCTGGAATTCAGGGGCACGGCACGCGTTTGGCAGGTGGCAGGAACAGGAACAGGAACGGCACGCGTGCGGGGCTCTCTTCTAGAAGTCTTCCATCTCGTGTAGCTCCCCCAATGAGAGAGAAGCAAAGGAAAGCAAAAGAATGGCCATGATTGAATGATGAAAAGACTTGGATGGGAGAGGTGTTGATGCTGGGGAGTTCCCAGCAGCCTTGTTCTACTATGTAGTAGATGGATGCCAGTGTCAGGACTGCACTTTCCCGCCCAACATGTTGGGTCTGCCATGATACCGTCTCTACCTAGCACTAAGGCAGGGCGGGTCGGGCAGGGTCGACTAAACGCCGTGCCTTCCGATAATCATCAGTGTTGAAACCCCATCAAGGCATTCATGAACGACTCCCAGCTTTTCTTGTCATTCATGCTAATGCATCTGATCCCAAAACACCTCTATGCTCGACCAATCCAGGGCAGTCCTGGCGATATCGACGCCATCACCAGAGCCAACACCACGACAGCGTCCGAGCGTCTATCGATGCATTGCAGCATGCGCACGCGGCGCGTTACAGCACGCGCTTGGAGCTATTCAGACTTGTGTGCAGACTATTTACAAGCCTGCCGCTGGCCGCCCATGCCAATGATCAAGCCCACGCTCAAGCTACCTAGGTACTGGACAACAAGGCCAAGGGGGCCTGCACCCGCACCCGCACCCGCTTGCGCGCTTCTCGTGCGCATTGCAGGCCATAGGCCTCCCTCCCAGTCTACCTATCCGTGCTCAAAGGTGGGTAAGTGATCGAGAGGATCGCGATCCATGCTCTTGGGATATGGTATCGAGTCAGTAGCTGAATAGACGACCACAACTCTACTCTTTCTAGTATTCCTCGCGACAGACCTTCCAGCCTGGATCGACAAAACCTACAGTACAGTACATCAGATAATTAACCCCAAGTGGTTGTCGTCGGCTACGGGATAAGGTTTCACTGGCTTCGACAACGTTGGCTGTCACATTTACACCATGGACGTGGGCTGTCACGCCTCGCAACCCCTTCCGTGGACAAGCTCCGTCAACTCGCCCTCAAGCTCGCGCCCACCTCCACCATGCCGGGGTGGAACCCCATGACAAGATCCTCCCAAGCACTTCATCCGGCTATCAACTTCGCAGCACCACGACCTCCCATCGAATCCCTCAGCGTCATACCCGCGCAATTCCGCAGCACTTGTGATCGGCCTGACTCAAGACATGTGCAGTCTGCATCCATTAGCGCAGCCTGGCGCTTAGCAGCAAATCGCAGGCAAGCCACGACCCGCAAAGCAGCAGAGTCCTGATGTCCCGCTTCGACAACAAGAGGCGATCCTGGACGGGGTAGGATGTATGTACGGAGGCAGCTTTCAAAAGTTCTCGGCCGCCAAGGCGCTAGCAGCAGCCACAAAAAAGCAAGGAAAGCAGGTTTGAAACCCCGCACATACAAATTACCTAGAGAGGGGTTTCTTGAGCTTCTTTTCAATTTCTGACCTTCCTATCAATGGCCCCGAATACAGATATCGCGACCCGGGCCTTGGTGGTTTCCCTCAAGTCCCCCTGCGGGGGGAAGACTACTGCCGAAGTGATCGAGATCACAGGGCTCTCAAAGAGCACAATCAACGATATCTACGCCCGAGCGATTGCCCGAGGGTTTGACCCAAATCATCGACCTCTTATTATTCGGAATTCCTTCCTTGAAGATGCCCCCCGGCCCGGCCGCCCGACGAAGCAGACAGAAGAAGCAAAGAAAGCAGTTATCGCGAAGGTACGCCGCGATCGATACGGCCGGGAAAAAACCTGCGCTGATATTGCTGGGGACCTTAGCTTAGAAGGCCACAACCTCTCAGCTATTACAGTCTGGAGGATCCTCAAGGCTGCCGGCTTCCAGAAGACCAAGCCGACGAGGAAGCCTGGGTTGACGAAGAAGATGAGGCAAGAACGTTATAAATGGTGTATTGCCCATCAAGATTGGACCCTTGAAGATTGGAAGAATGTCATCTGGTCAGATGAAACCTCTATTATCTTGCTCCATCGCCGAGGAGGCTATCGTGTGTGGAGACGGGCTGATGAACGCTTCCTTCGTAGCTGTATTCGAGAGAGATGGAAGGGGGCCAGCGAGTTTATGTTCTGGGCCGCCTTTTCCTATGATAAGAAGGGTCCTTGTCATTGCTGGGGCCCAGAGACTGCAAAAGAGAGGAAGGAGTCAGACCTACGGCTTAAGGAGATCAATCAGGAGCTCGAGCCGATTATGAAGGAAGAGTGGGAGCTCACAACGGGTGTGCGAAGGCTAGGGCTACGAGCCCTGCCGGGCAAGAAGCCTCAGTGGAAGTGGAAGAAGGCAAATGGCAAGCTGACGAGGGGATCAGGGAAAGGTATTGACTGGTGGCGCTATCAACAGACGATTCTTCTTCCAAAGATGCTTCCTTTTGCAAAGGAATGTCAGAAAGAGAGGCCCGGCACGATCGTTCAAGAAGATAAGGCGCCGGCACATAACCACCACGCTCAACAACGCGTTTATGACCTTCATAACATACGGCGGCTTCTTTGGTGTGGAAATTCGCCTGATTTGAACGCGATTGAGCCAGCCTGGCCTTATTTAAAGAGAATAACTACGAAGAAAGGCGCCCCTAAGAGCCGGCGGGAAGCTATTCGGGCTTGGCAGGCAGCTTGGAAGGAACTTCCGCAAGAGAAGATCCAAGCCTGGATAGAGAGAATCCCTACGCATGTGAAGAAAATCATTGAGCTTGAAGGAGGGAATGAATATAAGGAAGGCCGGGAATAGTCTCATAGTAATTTGTATGTATGTGTACTTCTCCTTGCTTTTTTTCCTTTTTTGGGATAGTGGCGTATTTAGCGCGGCCGAGAACTTTTGAAAGCTTCCTCCGTATTTCCAGCAATAATAGCCCAAGCACCAGGTCGCTTGGTTGTTTCCTTAGACCAAATGTCAAGGGGCTTGCTGGCGGCCTCTGTGGCCCATGTCTAGGTACTCCACCAGTTCGCAACTCGGAGACGTCAATACGCCCGGTGATAAGACGCGATCTACGCCAAGGGTCAGCTATGTACGAACAGCGCCGCATGTGCCCCCAAACGACGTTGTTTTAGCACGACAGATGTTTCGACTCGCGATCTCGGGCTTTCAGACATGGGCATTTCTTGAGTTTGCATGTCTCACTCGACGGGAGGACGGGCCGGCCCAAGCGCTCTGTACCTGATTCCGATACAGGCAGTTATGTCCCTGACCACGAATTCACTCATCCGAGTTTCGTCTTTGGTGTCGAACTGACGGTGGCGTTGGGATGTTGTCTTGCTGACTGTTATCATCAGGAATCCCTCTCTAGATTGCTGGCCATGGCTGCGGATCCTGGGCATGTCGCAATTTGCAAGGCGCCTGAACTGGGGAGTGTCTGCAGGCATGCTCGGAAAATATCTTGATAGAACTAGGTTGTACAACGGTCATCCACCACGCCTAATCTAGTCTTTCTGCATGACGGTATACCGGACCGTGCTTGTCTGCTCGTTATGCGATCGACATGTTCTACCAGGGCTGTCTATCAAACGCATCTTGCTCTTACCAAATATAGCATATCATGTCCGAGGCATCATTTCCTCATGCTTCCAATAAGCTCCCGCTGTGCCTCACGATCCCGTGCGCCCTCGCTCAGACTTCCGATGCTCCTGAGATCACCGACCACATCCTTGGCCTTGCCAAAGTACACCTCCTGCAAGAGATTTCGCATCTTGAGCTCCATGTCCTCTACCAACCGCCCCACGTTGGCAATGTGGCTGTCATCGTTCTCGACGGGGAGGTCCTGCTCCACCTGGCGTGTCATGTTGCCGCTCAGATCCATCTCACCGAGGTTTCCGCCCGCGGTCGCCAGCGTCAGGATCACGGTCGACGTGAGCTTGTAGTGGGTGCTTCGGCCTCGCTCAATGGCCTCGAAAACGTGGATCGAGTCCCAGACTCCCTCGGTACTGCCGCCCTGCGGTGAAGCTAGAGACAAAGACGTGGATTAGCCTGGGCGCACTCCAGTTTCAGGGATGATGTGACAGAAGTGCGGACGAAGACAGGTTATTTAGTTGGTGGGGGTTCCTACCTTTCTTCAGAAGCACCACACCTGCGAATCCATCGTCAAGGTTCCAGAAGTAGACGCTGCTCACACCACCCTCGTAGTACAACTCGCGGTAAAGGTCGAATGCCTCGTTGGCCTTGACCTCCATCTTGCGGACGCGCTCACTCGGGATAGCACCCTCGCCGGCGCCCTCGCTGCCCCCAGCGCCTACGCCGCCAACACCGCTCTCGTCCAGGGGCGGGTCGAACTGGTTGGACCAGGGGGAGCGGTAGCTGTCGCCATCGCGGTTGTAGTCGCAGAGCAGGTAGTCGCGGCCGGTCTGCTTGCAGCGGCGGATGGTGAGGGGTTGATCGACCGACGAGAGGAGGTCTTCGGTCAGGTCCGGAGCGAGCGAGATGATGGCGTTGAGGTGGTCGGTCGTCTGCTTGGGGTTGAGACGGCGAAGGAGGTCGCTGAGAGATGGACGCATCAGCCTGCGTCATTGCGCAGGGGGGAGAAGGGATGATACTCACAGAGCCGAGTCAAAGGGATCGACGGCCATGGTTGCGACGTTGCTTGGCCTTTGAAGTTGAAGGTTTGCGCAGGGGAGAGGTCGTTGATTAGGTCTTCAGGTAGGTATAGATGGATGTCTGGGTCTGGGTCCTGGAGGTGAAGCTCTTGGACGTTACGGAGTGGCGGGGCTGGTTGGCTGGACGGAGCTCACCTCACCTTGGGTGGAGTACGTACCTCCGGTCTGAGCTCAAGTCCCTGTCTTTAGTCCTATGAGTGTCGATATTAATGCTTGGTCAAGAAAAAGGTCATCTGAGGTTATTTAGAAATATCAAATTGAATTCCAAGTATAAAAGATTCTACATATGATCATAGTCTCAGGTGCTAAAGCATGAGGTACCGCAGCAAGACTTCAAAGTGCAACAAACGTCATCGGCCATCAACTATCAAACTACATACATGAAAACAGCTTCGAGAAGGGAACAAGGAAATCCATTAAAAATAAACAGGCAAAGATACATTCTTGCAGAAAACCTTAATAATAGCGAGACAAAACTACTGGCCAAATCACAAAGGCAGGACAGCTAGTAACATGCTCAACCTCCCCAAACTCAATCAATACTTCCTCTCACCACCTCGGTCCATCTCAAGCTTTCCAACGAAAGATTTCAACGAAAGGTTTTCGCTTCCCACGTCCTCTTTCTTTTGCAGCCATCCCCTGCCTCCTGTCCCGTGTATAAGAGAGAATAAAAAACACCAAAGCACATATATTCCTTCTCCTTCTCACAAGACCCACAGCCAGACCCGATACCAAACAAATCGCAGTACATCCCATTGTTTCGCCTCCAACGCCGCGCCCGGAATATCCATCAGTGGGCGAATCGCCAAGAATTTGACCTCGGTACAAAAGAAATCGAACACGTCGGCCGTTCAAATAAGCCCCTGTAGATCAGGTAATTCGGCTTGGTCGTCTGTGTTGATTGCTGATGGCATCAACGTTGGATGCCATGCCGGCTCTTCCGAACAGAACAATCTCGACCAACCTACTCAACGTTGCATCGCTCCCCGAAAGGCCAATAAGCCCTAGCAGGGGGGCTTCTCCGACATACGCTCACATCTCCTTGGTGGTGGACTCAATCAATGACAACACCGCACAAGAGACAGTGGGCCTTCTCAGTCCACGACTTTTCGCCGCCCGTGACGTTCTCGCGAAGATCACGGATTTCCCAGACTGTAGGTCCCTCGTTCATCTTGAGCGTCGCCTCAAAAAGTCCTTGGTAGGGCTTGTAGTCCATGTTCTTCTTCTTGCGGCCCTTCTTGGCAGATCCCTTGGCCGATGCAGTGGTCGTTCTCGAGGGTGTTGGCCCGGGGGTTGGTGTATCCGTGTTTCGAGGGGTTTCTCGGGTTCCCTTTTTCACGTGAACGTTGTCTTGAGTCTCCCCAGAGCGAACATCGATTGTTGGTTGAGTCTCCTTCTCTTCGGCGTCGGTCGGCGACAGAGGGCGCGTGGCCTCCTCACTGGACTTTTCCTCCTTGACAATCGTTCCTTCGGTTCGGTGAGGCTTGGTTGTACCCAGGCGTTCGAAAACCTGCATGAGGACATCGTGGCTCAGACACTCGCGATGCATCCACTTTCCACACTCAGAGCTTGTGCATCCTATCAAGGTCTTGTCGGGGTTCGCGGGTGTTTGGCATTTGCACATAAGATCAACAGACTAGACACGATTAGACCATTGCAAGTTTCAGCAAGATGGATATGTCGCGACGTACCGAGAGTTGCGAGTTGCGGCAGTCGTATGCTTGACGCCAATACAACGCGTCTTGGATCTCCTCATCATCCGACTCGATCCATTGGTTGACCGTTGCGGGCTGTGTGACGCTAACAACATTGATTACATCCACTGGGGGTGCATGTCAGTCGCGCTACCTTTTGCGTAGAGCTTCCTTCACTTACTGTGGTTTGATGCGATCAGCTCGTTCTGGCCGTGGTAGGGTTGGCGACCCTGGACCGTCTTCTTGCCATCCAGAGTTCCGGAAGGGAGCTCGTCAGGCCAATACATCCAGTAAACGCGCGCGTAAACATGGTGCTCGTCGGCAGCTCGGATCTCAAGGATGCGCGCCACCCAGTCATCGTCAGATTTCTTGAGAGGACCGACACTTCCCAGGGTACCGGCGGCACGCTGTCGCTCGATAGTGGCCTCGTTGGCCACAAAGACGAAGCCCTCGCTGTAGTATTTGATGCCATTTACTGCCAAGAGTCATTCGTCAGCCCCTCATTTTTTGAGGACAGATTCCCTCGGATCGGATACTTACGGACGAAACTATTGTAGCGCGTCATGTCTTGCCATCGCTTAGAAGGCTCGACAGTATAGTAGAGATCCATGGTGTCGTGGGTCTTGAAGCTGCCGGTAGGCGAGAAGGGCGAGATCTGAATTTGAACCCGCTTGTCGTCATCCTGACCTTCGCCGCGCTTCCGCTTCTTGTTCTTATGTCGCTCCTGCTCGGCGCGTGACGGGCCGTTCGCGTACCCGATGGTAAAGGGGCATTCTGCGCGATTCTCCTCCGCGATGGAGCGCGATCGCTTTCGATTGCTCATTGTGGTGGCGAGTTTGGGGCGGTTGGGTATGACCGCGTCGAGGAGTGGAGAGAGAGGGAGGGGTTTAGGACAAACAGCGAGCGAGTCGCGGCAAGGGCGAGGAAAAGAGCAAGGTACCTAAAAAGAAGAAGACGAGGAGAAAAGGAACCTGTGAGTACCTAAGGTAGGAAAATGTGGTATATACCGAAGAGCGATAATCGCGTCTGACCCGAGCCTTGCCCAAGCTGTCTTGAAGCGACAAGCCGCGGCCTGCGATGTCCTGTGCGCAAGAGGTATTCGATTTATTAACTGGGAGCAACGTCGCAATCCGCGGGAGAACTGACCCAAAAGCCCAAAAACGCTGGGTCACGTGACATGGTCGGGGCCACCCAACCTCATCTCAGAAACCGACGCGTCCTCCCTCTTGCGGTCAAATGCTGCGAAGCCAAGTTACACTGACTCTTTCATGACGGTAAAAAGTTGTACAAATAACGGCAACGTTGTAAAGACGATCAAGTACCGAAAACAGGAATAGTAGCGTTGCACGCATTCGAAACCAGAAGCGAGACTGGTAAACTCGCGACAAATCCTTCCTGTATTCGTCATCGCAGAGCATCAAGAAGGGGCCAAAAGCAATTATATATCCTTTATTTATATCCGAACCCATTAAAAACTTCCGTCCATGTCGTCTAAAACCCACATCATTGCCCAAAGAGCAGAGAAGACCTACACAAAACGCCGCCGCTATGCCATTGCCCAGTTAGTTCGCTGCTCGTCCATTAACAGCCCCCTCTTGTTCTCTCTCATACTCTGCCAACATTCCCCGGCTCTCAGGCTCAGGGTCGCCTCCATCATCTTCCTGACTCGGAAAGCCCTCGATGGTTTCTGCCAGCTTAGCGCCCTCTCGCTTGCCTCGCTCAACGTTGATGAACCAGATGAGTGGCGCCGGCAACCCGACCAGGGCTGCAAGAAACCAGAATGCAGGTCGGATTGTACCAGTCTTGTCGATAATGGCACCGACAATCGTTGGTCCGAACACGCTGGAGCCCTTGTCCGTGATGGCATACAGTGCATAAAATGCTGCCTCTGATCCGGGCGGGATGAGTTCGCCGTACAGAGACCGGCAGTATCCGCTGAGACCGCCGAGAACAAATCCATAGACGGCTGCCAGGGGATACATTTCCCATGGTTGCTGGAGGCCAAAGACCCCCCAGTTCTTGACGAACGGGAGATATCCCATCAGCCCATAAATGGGAATCAGCTCAAACAGAGCGATGCAGACGAGAATGGTCTGATGAGCCTGAAGATTAAAGAGCCGCGATATCCAAGACCATCCGAAAGCGCCGAACACCCCTGCCAGTGTTGAAATGACATTTATCATCCCGAGTGCCCACGGCCGCATGTGGAGTTGAGTCTTGGCAAATAGAATTGCAGTAGATGACGTGGTCGCGATGGCATCCGACAAAAGAAACCATCCAGCGAGAAACAGCACAATATCCAGGAGGCGTCTTGCTAGCTGAATTGTGGTGAAGAGACTTTTCCAGGCATAAATGATGTATGCGAATCCCGCCATGAAGCCCTTTCGACCATCATCGGCCAAGGGCGGTCCTGGTCGGGGTCGCAACCACATAGCCGCAGGGATCGTGAAGACGGTCCACCAGAGTCCAACCATGAACAGAACGACTCTCTGGCCCCAGGTGGAGTTGTGCATCGCGATGAGGACGCCAATGGATACGCACTGCAAGAACAGAGCAGCGATATACCCAGTGCCAATTCCAATGGCCGATATGCGTGTGGAGAGCTGGAGCTCTTTTGATGTGATCTCTGCATGGCTTGCAGTCGGTTTCAGCCGCTCGCCGTCCTCGGGCAGCAAAGGTGAAGTTGTCGTCACCATTGAAGCTTCCAATTCATCCACGGATTCTTGCAGTTGGCGAGACTCAAAGTCAGATTGGCCCAGGTCGGGGGTACTGGCAACGTTGGCCTCGATCACCTCGGGATGATATCGCACCAAGAGCGGGAGGAACGAGTTGAGCAGCACGAATGAGGCGCCGAATGAAGTGTTGGAGATGATGGTCAAGAGAGCGCCCATGATATAGTTCTCCTTGGTGATGAAAATGTAAGCCATCACCGCAAAACTGCCGATCCATGCGAAACCGAGGAGGAGCTTCTTCCGATAATTGCCATGGTCGGCGGCGCAGCTGATACTGACGACAAGCAGTGCTTGAATCAGGACGCTCACGGAAAAGGTGTACATGGCGAAACTGGCCGTGTTGATCTCCATGCCTAGCACCCAGACAATGCATTGGCCATCATCCTTGTCCTTGCTATAGCTTGAGCCGCATGGGGTCTTTCGGTCAGAGAGCAGCACGCCATTCTCTCGGGCGAGCGTCTCGAGCAGGATGGGGATGAAGGAGCCTGGACAAGCGCGTTAGCAACCGGGATACGGCCTCTGTAGTCCAGAAGCTCCAGAATAACCTACCAATTCCACAGACCACGTATGTCTCTGCCGCAAACGCGTACGCGTACCATCCGAGAAGCTCCTTTCGACTCGTCGGACGTGAATCATGGCCCGAGTGGCTCGGTATCACCGGCCGGCGAAAGTCAGCTTCGCTATTGCGAGAGCTCATGTCGCCGTCGGTCGAAGATCGTTCGTCGTCTGCCTCAAATGCTGATGTTGCGCAGGACCTAAATGATCGTTTCGAAATTGCCGAGAGACCCGACCAGAGTCTATGGTCTTGAAGACGCGGGCGTTGGGGTTGTAAGTTCGGGGCCATGGCGACCTACCTACTTAGGTAGTTACCTAGAACAGCTCCCGTGATCTCACCCAGTGCACGTGATTGTCGTCACACGGCCCAAAACAGCTGAGCCAAAGTTCACCTCCAAGTCTCAGTATAATCCCCGAACAAGTTCGACGATCCAGAACCGGAATAGAGCGCCGGTTGCTCTTGATCAAGAGTGTGATGCGCCATGTACTCTGCCAGCAACAATAAGGAGTGTGTGCTTCCGAAATGCACCTGTCGTCGGGAACAACACGACCCGGCGCGAGAGAAGGAGATGTGAACGAGGCTCTGCGAAAAGAACAACCCAAGAGAACAACGGGAAAGACCCTTGATCGCTATCGGAAGCGCGAATGGTCGTATTCTTAAACATGACTGGCACTTGAGAACCAGGGGCCAACACGGTCATATCCCCAGCTCCCAGCCTGCGTCATGAGGCAACACGGGCAGCCAACAAAGGATCCATCTATGCTGAAAGAGGGTTAACAAGACATTACTCGCAAGAATCACGACGGGCCTGCCACGGCGTTTATTCGCTACTTTTGGGTCTCGTCTCCGGGAAAGATGCAGGCCGAGCGAGGGTAGCATAATCAAGGCCACCTTGGGCGATCTTTGGGCTGCTCATATCAGGGTCTTTGACGGACACTTCGGCACTAACAAGGAGCCTGCAGTTTCTCTTAGTCCAGAGTTGCATTTGCGCTGCGCGAAACTGGCTTAGTCCGGAACTTGGAGAGACAAGAGCCACAGGGAACAGCCAATCCGGGAATATCGACGTGCTCTTTTCAGCACCCTGAGACTTAACTACGGCCACGCTAAACGACCCGGGCAATGCTTTGTGTGGGATGAACTCGGTTTACCGTAGTGCAATTGTCGGCTCATTTCACGTATCAAGACTTGCAAAGAACGACAGATGAGGGGAAGTGGAGACAAGGGTCTCAGAAGACCAGGAGGGATCATCCTGGACGAAGATGCCCAACGTCATGTCAGCGATCTTGGGCCTGTTCCGTGTCCCTGGTGTTCCTATTTCAGCTTGCTCGTCGACTCTCTGAGCTGACTTGTCTTGTGGGAACGAAGATCCAAGGGTTGGCAGCTGTCAGGTATCAGTGCCAAGGAATCACGAGAACCGCAGGATCTGCGTGTGGCCACAGGCGGTGTTCGGCGCTTAATCACACCAAGTACCCAGGGCAAATGTTCTTCTGTTCTATGCGCACTCGCCAGCGCCATCAAGGGAAATCAAATTGATCAACGGGAAACCATGATATCAGGGGTATCTCAAGTCCAACATGGCCTTAGGCCAGCACAACGCTGCCCAGGGGGACTCAGTCTGTCTCCTCCGTACTCATCGTCGCAGTCACAACTCAACCCGGCCAAGAGAGATCCCTACTTCTTCTTGCCTCCAAAGAGCATGGCCTTGAGCTTGTCGGCGAGACCAACTGGGGCCACAATTGCAGGCTTCTCGGTCACTAGCTTCTCCTCCGACTTTCTCTCGGCGGCAGCAGCCGTCTGAGCGTTACCGGCACCGCCTCGGCCGGTGTGGTAGTCTCGGCCGTCCATGCTCGGCCGAACAGCAGCGTCTGGGATGATGTCCTTGTCCCGACGCTCGGTAGGCTTGGTACCAACGTCAGAGATGTTTCCGGCGCCTATGATTAAGTTTGGTCGTGTCAGCGGCGCGAAACAATGCTTCTTGGTCGAAAGCGCAATTGAGAGGCTGCGCGTCGGAAACATGGAAGCAAAGGCAGAGGGTATGTCATGCCTGAGCGGAGTCGACGACAGCATACGACCAGACTTCTGATCGAAAGGACCAAGGAAACGTCAATACGTACCACCTCGACCGGAACTGAATGCGCCGTCACCATGGCTACCCTCGACACCTGTGCGAACGACCTCGCCGTCGATGTACTGGGTGTCGTCTGGCTGGAAGTTGCCTGCGCCGCCGCGGCCGTGAGAGACTTCAGTTGACATATTTGCTGAAATGAACGGTTTGGATATTGCACTTCGAATCCGGATATCTTGCTATCAAGACGTGCCGTGAGAGTTGACGGCTGCGCGAGCCCAGGGCATGGCGACAACTTATAGCTGAGGCCGGGGGAATGGCAGCTCAGCCATCAGGTTAAGCTTGTTTTCTGAGAACAGGTACAACCTCTGATAAGGGCTGGTATTGGATGGACTATGGCATCATGGCAACAACCAAAACCCGTTATCTATCAGCTTCCGAACGATATCACTATCTCTTATCAGTCGTCACAAGCACCCCCGGACTGCCACCAAAGAGGCTGAAGCCACTAAGAGCTCAGTGGGAGCCACTAGATGCGGGATGGTCCAGCGCGTGCAAGGCCCTGGAGGCTAGGCGCCAAGCAAGGAGCCATGAGAAACGAGAAGGGGTGTGGCAGTGATGAAGGCAAAGGCAGCCAGTAAGAGGCCGCGCTTGCGTCTCTGGTTACGTATCCGAATTTGGTGAGTTCAATGGAGCTCGCCCCCATATCGGGTGTGAGACGGACTGCTCATCTCCATCTCCACGGCCACGAGTCGTCTCCTTGTCTTGGCTTGGCTTGGTTCTGGGCTTATCAGGAACCTTGCATTTTTGACATTGGGCCTCGCAATGGCGGAGAAAAGTGGGATTCCCCAGTTTGCCTGGGCAGGGCATGGGGGGAGAGAGGAGAGTTTGCAGCGCAAGATGGAGATGAGCCTGTCAATCTTCTGGTCTGTGCCGTCTCCGATATTTTGGCCTGTACTCGCTCGTTGGTCCGTGGAATTTGGGGGAGAAGGTGAGTGACCCCTGTTCGAACATCGCTACTGAAACAATACGAGCATACGACGGAGATGGTTTCCCGCACGATTACCTCTGAGTATCTTCTACCAAGTAACGGACGGTCAAATCTAGCACATGAAGAAACGAATGCAGGCGATATCTATCCAGCATGACAAGGGGGCATAAGAACACCATGGGGTAGTAAGTATCGCTCGTAGCAACTCGAATTCCTTGAGACACGCTGATCAATGTTCAGGTGGGATTCATCTCAGGTGTCCTTCCAGACCTGATGGTTTATTCGACTACTACGTATTTCAAAGCATACAATCTGTTCCGGCCTCATGTAGGCAGCGATGAATAGGTTGAAGTGCCCAGACGTGCGTACCAGTCTCGCTCACTTCCATGCAAAGGCTAACAATTCCATCAAGGTCAAGCAAGCTACGAATTGATACAGAGTCACCCCAGTCTTTTCCACGAATCCTGCCCTGTCCGATTAGACGTTCAGCTCAACAATCCCAGCCTCCTCGAGGTAGACGCTGCATTTCGCCAGCTTCTCATCAGCCAAGCGCTCAGATGGCCGAACAGGCAGTTTGAGGGGCAGGGGTAATTGCGTGTGCGTCGCTCGCTCACCTCACTTCATTGCAGACCTGGGGTTGATGATGAGATTGTAAGTCAAGCTTCATTATCTCTTGTCGAGAGAATTTCACAATCAAGTGACACCAACCATGCACGTTGCACAAACGTTGCCTCGACTCACTCAGGCAGCACTCACAACTCCATCATGGGGAAACATGTATACATCATGAATATGAATACCTACATATCCAACAATAATCCAATCATGGAAACATGTCTGTTACACTCCAGCAAAATACCCAGAATAGCCCAGTATGCAATACACCATTCTTACTGATCCGCCGAGTCCCATCCGCCACGCTGCGCTGCGGATCTTCCCCAATAGGGTCCTTTATCCAGCTGCTCGGTATCTGCGTAACAAAGTCGTACCAGTAGTCGCCGAACAATCGATATCCCTCGTTCGTCGGGTGCACGCAGTCTCGCAGGTCTTGGATAGGATAGGTGGAAAAGTCCACCGCCAGCACGTAGTGGCCGGCCTGCCGGCGCTCCTGAACGACACCGGGGATCAGGGCCTGGTACTCTGGCGTCTTTGCAATCTTGGTGGTATCACATGTGCCGACGATTACTGCGACCAGGATGACTGCGTCCGGGCAGGCCTTTATTATCTTGTCGATGAGCCTGCCCAGGCGCTCTGCCGCGTCTGCCGGGGTTTCTGCCTGCGTGAGTCGAGATCTCGAGTTCATGTCATTTGTCCCGGCGTGGAGGAGGATAATGTTGGGTCTCTGCTCAAGAGAAGGGCCTATCCTGTCACTTATGACCTGTATCGTCTTCCCCGGCCAGGCCGCCTATAGAGTTGGGTGAGCGCAACGTCTCAGTCATGAGCGGGAGCACTTACAAAGTAGCCATCCGTCATTGTACCCCCTTCAACCGTGCCCGCAAAGACAACTTCGTCCTCTGTCAACACCGAGTCAGTATTCACCTGTGGCCAAAGACAAGATCCAACCTACCCGACAAGTCCTTCTGGAGTTGACGCCGATAGCCATCACCATCACCACCGTCCTGTTCGCTCTTCAACCCAGAAGTGATCGAGTCGCCAGCGCAGAGGATGCGCAGTTTCGTCCCCGGCTTTACCGGCCGGCCTGGCTCAGTGGCAGTGTAGTTGAGGACATCGTAATGCGAAAAGTTGCCACTGGCCTTACCAACGCGCAAGGTTTCCTGCTTGGCCCGAATCTCTGAGGATGCTATCACTTGAGCAATGGTCACGCAGAGCCATACAAGATGCCACATTCTGACATGATACAGGATGAGCATACAATGGGAAAAGGTAACGATACAAGACGTGTCCCAAGAAGAGTGATGACGGATGCTATGGAAACAAGTACTAACTAACTTACTTTGCAGCTGAGCTGCAGATCTCGCGTGGATAAATAAGCCGGCTCGGCCTCAAGGATCATGGAATCTGCTCTGGCACGTACCTGTAATTACCTACATGGGAAACCTCTTGGCCTTGTCGTAAGTTGCGGGCCTTGCGCGTGTCTCCGGTCAAGTTGTTTCAGTCCTCTCAAATGTTGGTTCCAGAACCAACAATTAATCCACCGGATACGCCGGGTTTATCAGGTAAGCGTCCATTGTTCACGAATGACGGTGGTGATGTTCATCAGTGGGTCTTTGCCATGGACCTAAAGGGGCGTTCTGTCAGAGATAAATATAGTAATTCGCCGTCATGCGATACACGTGCGTTCAATGCAGTTTGCTCATACGTTGGGTAGCCGACTTTAGCCTTGGTTAAACTGAGACAAGAGCATTGAATGGGCATTGATAACCAAGCAAGATAATAATCAAGTGTGCGAAACGAGGACTCATTGTGTTCCAAACAAGGTTCGTTAAGGCAGTGTTGATGTATACAAGCATTAATACGAGATCATCATGCGTCATGCCCTATAAACACTCGTTTATCTTCAAACTTCTGAGGAAATGGGCTTCTACCTTATTAATGGAAGGCATAAATAGTCAGAATCTCAGCAACTCCCTTGTTATGCCACTCACTACCAAGGTTCTTCAGACCTCACATAGGTACATACCAATAGTCAAGTTTCATAATGCATTCTTGTCATTTTGGCTCTTCCTAAATCTCTTAATCCTATCCATAACTTGGCCTTCTCCCGCTCGCTAATTTCACTCTCCAACCCGGTAAACACACTTGGCCAGATGTAGCCATCATCTATCAACGCCCTTTCAACCGTCACCTAAACTCCGTGTCATGCTCAATTCTTGCCATTCCCCACACATTCATGCCCTTCCAGCCCGGCCGACCTGCAGGATCTCGCCCGTCAGCGCCTCATCCCCCCGCAGCACCGGCCACGAACTTCCGTTCGACTTGGCGAGGACCAGCTCCAGCTTTGTGCCAAGGATCTTGAATGAGGACTTCTCGGTGTCGATTGACGCAAAGAGGGGCACCTCGGCCGTGTATCGCTTCGGGGTCGGGTCGGTTGTTGTGAGGTCGAGGTTCACTTGCTTGGTCTGCAATTCAACCTTGGCCGTCTCCTTGTTGATCTTCTTGAGGAAGAAGGAGGCGATGACGTTGGCCGGAGTCTGGTAGAAGTCGTGCCTGTAAACTGTGAGCATTATGGTTGATAAGCCTTGAGAATCCAGCACTTACCGAACAGTAGTTAGAACCTCCTCAGCGCCGCCATTGCCGTTGCCGTTCTTTCCACTGCCCACGAACAAGTGCTTTGTCTTGGTCTTGCAGCCCTCAATCTTCATGAACTGGTCAAACTCCAGCACCCTGCGCTTGCAGCAGGAGTAACCCTTGCTTCCCTCGTGGAAGATGGGCACACCAGGGTGATGCACACACTCCTCGCCATCTCTAGAGCTGCCCTTCTTGTAGACTGCACCGCAAGTCTTGCGCTTGCAGGCAGCGCCGTCGGGGATCTCGAGGCTAGGGTCGTCATCTTCAGACTCTAGAGGCAGAGGAGGCGGAGTCGGAGCGTGCTGGGCAGTCTGGATGGGTGTGCGGGAGGGAGGAGCAGCATTCAGGGCGTCGACCTTCTGTGCGAGGGCAGCTTCGTCCTCCTGGGGCTTCTCATCTAGCTGAGGAGGCTTGTCGGTCGTCGAGTGTGTACCTGTGGTGCAGGGGGGAATGTCCATGAACTCATCAAAGGTCAGAACTCGAGGCTTGCAGCACTTCCATCCTTTACATGATGAATTAGCGTGTGCGTGGGTAAAACATCAAGGTTGCTTCTTGATGAATCCAATGCTTACCTTTCTGCCCCTCGTGAAAGATTGGCGGACCGGGGTGGTACTCGCACTTCTCATCAGGATCGGTAAACTCCTTTCCACAACCCTGATGGACACACTTTTGGGCCATCTTGCAGATTTCAGGTGGGTATAGCTCTATGATCTCTCGAGGAATTGCAAAACCGTCTGTGAATAAGGGGGAGAGCAAAGGTTTTGGGAGTTGTCGAGTCTGTGGGGTGGGAGCTTCTAGAATTCCAGCGATGACGATGCGGGAGAGGGAGCTCCAGGTCCCACCGCCTTCCTGTTTGGGTGCGGGGTCAGCGATGGATGGTTGGCAGTTCTGTGCAGCTGAAGATGAAGCTATCGACCCATGTTGTTATTCCGTTTTCAAGCCATTGACATTCCAATCAAGAAAAGTCCTTTTTCTAGCCATCTTTATTGTCATTATCTAGCGCGGCTCATCATGTTTGCCACTCGTCGCCTCCTCCAATCCACCAGAATCACCTTCTTCACCCGCGACACCTGCGGCCTCTGCACCCAGGCAAAAAGCGTCCTCTCCGATGTCTGGGACAAGCGGCCATTCGCCTACACAGAGGTCAACATTGACCTTCCAAAGCCCGAGTCGAAGAAGTGGAGGGATCTTTACGATTTTGACGTCCCTGTGGTAGGCAAAACGTAATCACAGCCACGCAATCCGTTCACACGCGCAACAGATACATATCAGCAAGGCCACGGCACCAGAGGAAGATCCTGCCAAGGTCGGCAAGGCCATCAAGCTGATGCACAGGTTCACAGTCGATCAAGTCGAGGCCCAGATGGACAAGGCTGAGAAGAGCTAGCTAGTATCATTGGTAGCCGATAGAAGCGTACATATGCCTGTCCCCTGAATCCCTTCCATTTCAATGTAGGGTAGTTAGTAATCGCCGTTTTCAGGATGTAAGTTTAGAAGCCCGAAGAATGAGTGCTGATCTTGGACGCTGCCCGGGCATAAACCATCACAAAATCATTCAGAATGAGCTCGAGGGTGTGATGGCGCTATTGTTTCTCCCTGTTTCTTGAGCGCTCGTTCTGCAATGCTATCTATAAGCTAGATCGCATATACTATGAATTTATAACCGAATTAAGACCTCCCCTCAGCGAAGCTGAGCTGCTCCTTGGCCACAACGCCCAGCGCTGTGTAATCCGTCACAACGTTCATCATATCAAAGCCCTGGTCCGCGAATAGCTTCGCCTGCTCACCTCCCGTGCAGTACACTCCCGTCTTCTTGCCGGCTTTCTGACCTGCAGAGAGCACCTTGGCGATGGCGTCTTTCAGTTCCTGTGTCATGACGCCGTTTATAATGGGATGGCCAATGTTGTTTCCTGTTACGAGTCAATACGTTTTGCAAAAGCTGGCGAATATATAAAAGAAGCTGACCTAGATCAAACGGCCCAACAAACAAGACGTCGATACCCTCGACAGCCGCAATCTCGTCAATGGACTCGAGCGCCTCCTTGGTCTCAATTTGGACAATGGTCAGGAGGGAGTCGTTGGCCTGCTGGAGGTAATCCGTGAAGCTAGGGACAGGGTTGAATCTCTCTGGGGCAATTGGGGAGCCGAAGCCTCGTTGGCCCAAGGGTGGAAACTTGGACGACTGGACGAGCTGCCGAGCTTCTTCGGGAGTTCGTAGCAACGGCACGACGATCTAGGCGAAGTCAACACCCCGAATACCATATCTTCAGGTTCAACACCTACACCATGGGCTCCGCTATCGAGAGCACCTGAGAAAGGTTAGCCTCATATTCAGGTAGTGTAGTATATCTTTTGAGGTCTTACGCTTCACCATCCAGCCTTGGATGTCGGGCAATCTCACAATGGGCGACACCCCCAATGCTGCAATCGCCGGGACAGCATCGTGCATGGCGCCATCTAAATGTTCATTAGCGGTGCTGATTCATTCTCTCGACCAAGAATCCCCACCATCCAAGTTTCCATGCTCGCAGTCAACCAGGACCCAATCAACTCCAGATCGGGCCAACACTCGCGATATGTTTGCGCCGGGGAGCATCTGCCAGGCGCCCATAGACTTTCTACCCTCTTTGAGCGCCGTACGCAACCGGTTCGACGCCTGCATCGTGGTCAGATGTCTCGCTGTCCCCCGCAACCGTAGTGAGTTGCCAGCAGTGAGAGCTGGTCTCATTCGTAGAGCTGTCGACGACAAGAGCTTCATGTTGGACCTCTTCTTGGCGTTCGGGTTAGAGGGTAATTTCAAAGGCCAAGAAGTTAGAGTGACAGAAGAATATAGAATATGTAGGGTTTTCAATCGTTAAACATTCAACCTCTTGAGTCCTGGATGATATATGTATCCATGGATGTAGATCCCAGGCACAACAGCGTGGGGGGTGCTATCAGTGTGGGGTTCTGGGGAAGTTGTCAGCCGATCAAAGACTGCAGCCAACGCCGCATCTCGGCTTCCAAAGCCGTGGGACTCGTGTGTCAACGCTTGTCATAGGGCGTCAATGACTTGGGGTATCTGCTTTTCAATTTGTAACTGCGTCAACTTGCGTGTAGCATGTCTAGTTAGCCACTTGCTGCCGGATCTAGACAGACAGACAGATAGCAATAACTGCCGCCAATCCCTTCACAGCAGGCTCTATGTCTGGCATCTCTAACTAAGCATCTGCTGCTACTGCTGCAGCCATCTTGACATTTAGTAACATCAGTGAGTATGACGCTCTGCTTTCATTGCCCCCTCAACCAATATCATGTTTTGTCAGAAATCCAATGCCAGCGCCCAACCTGTCTTGCGCCAATTCAATTGCCCGAGAGTTCTGCACAACTAGCCAACAATCCGTTGAGGGCAGCTGTCCATATGGCGGATGGTTCTGGCAGTGTCAGTTATGCCGTGCAAGGCGGTCCACTAGCCAGTAGAAGCTTCAATCATCCTAGTGTTTGTGTGAATTCATTCATCATCACGTTCGAGTATTAATCCTGGAGGCACCTGCGAGCAGCGTTAGCAGTGAGAGGAGAGCCGAGGCCATGTCGTTTGCGTACCCCAAGTAGTCCTCCTTGATGCTGCCAATAGCCCACATCTCTCCGACCTCGGTTCTGGTACCAATGATTTTTACGCGAACGTGGGTATCGGGCTCAATGACTGTGTCCTCATTGTTGGTGAATTGGGGTGGTGTCGCGTTGGGATCCCACTTGATGTCGCTGGGAATCAACTGTGTTGGTGGTTAGAAGGAGCATCACCTCGGCGCGAGGCTCAACATACATGCGCTGATACAAACAGTTGCAGTGGTCCTGCTCGAGCAAAGAAACCCTGCGGGTTGATCGAGTACACGACTGCATCGACCTGGGTCGTGTCAGACTCCGGTATCATCAAGAGTCGGCAACTGCAGCCTTACCGTCTCGCCCTTGAAGGGCCGCCATACGACGGCGCGATAGCCAACTGTGAACTCTGCGAGGCCGTTTCCAGGGAGGATGCGGCCCTCGGAGATGTCAAAGGTGTCCATGATGGAAATGATGAAGTAGCTGCCGGCGCATGTGCCCTCGACGTCGGTTAGGAGCTTGTGTGTCACGAGATCGTGCATGTTGCGACCGAAGAACGATGGGTGCAGGGTGACCCTACGTTCCAGGTTGTAGAGAAAGAACATAATGAAGGGTATAGAGTCGTATCGGATCGTATCGGGGGCGAGTTTTGCGACAAAGGGCGTTCAGTCGAGAGTCGAGATGGAAGCAACAACGACGAGATGATTGAGGAAGCACAAGATCTAGCCGAAATTTATCGTTGAAGGCGGTTATACGATCGTTCGAGAGGCAGCGACAGGTGCGCGCGCGCGTCGTTGAAAGGCGTAGAGGAACAGCAACGGAAACCGGACAACGCGCGACGACGGTTTGCGGTTTTTGGGAGATGGAGAGGGAGGAGGAGAAGGCGGAACGAATACAGAGATAGACTTCACGTCGTCGCGTCAAACTCGGGCCGCAAGCCTAAACGACACGGGCGCAAAGAGTGGCCAGGTGATAAAGGATGCCTGGTGAGATGCAAAGGTTTGGAGACATTCGGCGGCGAGGCTGAGAGGTGTTGCTGGCGCAGCAGAATTATTTACCCAGTCAGAGGCCGAGCTTGTCGCGCCTCATCTTGGTGGAGACTATTCATCAGCCACAGGAGTGGCAGACAAAGAAGTGTGGCGCATGTCTTCTTTTGGCTCTGGCATGGCATGCACAGCGAGCGGGAAGGACTGCAGGTGCGGCAATTCCCAGCTCCACCACGGCCGGGCCTTGATAGTGACGGCCCGGAATCAGGCAATGCAAGTCGGAAGAGGCCCCCCAAACTGACCATTCAGTTGCTGCAGAATGTAAGCCGGCAGTGAGTGACGGACGACATCAACAACCGGGAGGTATGGTGGCCTCCAACGTGGGTATCAATCAATTGGCGGGTTGAAGTGGACGGCAAGAGCGGAGAACCAACAGTACTGAATGGAAGGGATCTGAGGTTCGGCGGTACTGTCTCCGTGTCATCATTTTGGAGGGATGGATAATACGAGGGAGCTGTCAGTGGAGGCCGAAGTGCTCGCACCCATCCAGTCCCCGGTGCTATGGATACCGGTAGTGGTACGATGGACTTTAAGCGACGCTCCCCAAAACCTTGTCCCCTTGCAAAGAAAAAACCAAAAAACCCGGGGAAGAAACAAGGGGCGATGACGGTGCGCAACCAGTAGGCATGATTCCAGGTGCCCTTGGCGAGTTTGCTCTAGTCAAATGAAGGGTCTGATGAGTTTGGAGAATGGGCACACGACCATGACGGCCGTTGTCTAACAAGGGCATGGGCATGGATAGGTAGGTAGGTAGACAGCTGGAGACAGACATGGGATGGAAGGAAAGAAGCTCCAGTTGATCCGAGGCACGGACACGGATCCTGCCCCACATGGGAAGGTGCAGGTGTGAGGTGAGGTGCGCTGTGGGAGGTGCAGGTGCAGGTGCCCCCAAACCTGGGAGTGTCCCATTGCTAGTGGACACAGAGTGAGAGAGGGAAAAAACCTAGCACATGCCCGCCAGGACAACACAGCAAGTAATTCATTCATTCATTCATTCACTCATTGCCAGCCTGCGACAGACGCTCTCACTCCATTCACTTCCAACCTCCACCTCGGCCTCTTCCACCTCCTTCACCTCTTTCCCTTCCATCCTCCTCCTCCTCCTCCTCCTCCTCCTCCTCCCCCTCCTCTTTTTGGCTTTCGTCTGTCTGCATCTTTGGCTTGTTCGCTTCTGCTCTCTCCTTTTCTACTGCTCCTGTCCGTAACGCGCCACCGTACCGTACCGTCCAATAGGCCTCGGCTCATTCCCAAAGAGAGTCGGTCACCTGGCTGCACTGCGCTGCGCTGTCTTTATTTACGTATCCGTACCTTCTCCTAATAACCTGGGCTGTGACGATATCAACATCGCATCATCGGCCAGGCCTTCGTCTCCTCTCCGCCTTATCCCGCCCCGGAATTTCCTAATACCGCCAGATCCACAACCGCAGCCAGCTTAGGTTCCAGCCAAGGTCTCGACTCAACTCGACTCAACTGACTGTGTCCCTATTCTATTGCCCAGTTGTTGGATCTTGTCCTTTTTTTTTTTTGCTTGCGTCTGTCGTTTCGGTTTATCTCAACTGCCGCCGTCTTCTCTGCCAAGCCATCGCCCATCATGTCTCTAGATCTGGAGCAGCACTTGACCTTTGTAAGTCCCTCACACGGTCTTTTACTGCTCAAGCTCTATTGCGCCTGAGTTCACATCGATGTCATATCTTGAGTCCGCTAACCATGCTCTGTCCAGTATGGTGCTTACCACCATAACTCGATCAACATCGCCATTCACATGGTCTGCGTTCCTCTCATCCTCATCTCGGCCTTTTGCATGGTTCGTCTTATCCCTTGGTCTCTCTCATTGCTGATCACTCATTTACCGCGAATATCTGCTCACCGGTACTTGTAGGCCACATATACTGGCACTCTCATCCCCACACCATCCTGGCTCACCATCCCCTATCTGGAACTCAACCTTGGTACCATCGCCGCCAGCCTCTACTCCCTGCTGTATTTGCTCCTCGAGCCCTTTGCCGGATTCCTTCTGGCCGCTTTCTGCATGGGTGGTGCCGCTTTTGGCAACTACCTGCGCCAGCAGAGTCCCGAGACGACCTTCCAGGGCGCCTTGGCCCTCCACATTGTTTGCTGGATCTTTCAGTTCATCGGCCATGGCACCTTTGAGGGTCGGGCCCCTGCCCTGCTCGATAACCTCATCCAGGCCATCTTCCTTGCCCCCATGTTTGTGTGGCTCGAGATGCTCTTCAAGCTCGGCTACAGGCCCGAACTACAGGCTCGTGTGAACAAGAAGGTTCAGGTCGAGATTGAGAAGTTCAAGGCCAAGTCCAAGAACGGCAAGGCCCAATAAAGGGCGATACCTGGACCTAGCTTGTAGCGTCGTCCTTGAACCCCATGTCTTGGCAGGTGGTCAATTACCCAAGGATGCGATGCATGTCAGTCAAGTGCGAAGACAAACCGCGATTCGAGCCCACGAGCCTGGCCGAACCGCCATCAACACATGAAAATGCCGGCTTTTGTGTCGCATTTTACGGATGGAAAAGTCCGCGACGGTCTTTGGGCCACTATTGGAGTGCAAGGTGGTTTTGGTGACCTCACCCGTATCATCTTCTCACACGCTTCATGTTTACTATAGCAGTTTTCATTTGCTTACACGGCTGTTAGGTTGCTTTGAGAGCCACACATTATCAATCAAATTCAGCATGCACAGTTTAGGGAAGGAATCTATCTATCTGTATGATGAACGGAATCATGTTGGCTAGCGTCTTGAATGCCGCCTGGAGTGTACGGAGTTGTTCTTGATAATCAAGTTAGCATTTAAGAAAGCACCATCTATCTATCTATTTATGCCACCATCTACTTCCCACGCCCCCTATTACGGCTGGACTTGTTCCGCAATGGCCAGTCCTCGATGGGCTTGGTCCTGCAGCTCTCACAGGCCCTATTCACCCGCTGCAGAGGGTTGGGCAAGTCGTCGCAATAACAAGGTGGCCATAAGCAGTCTACCAGAGGACTCAGACAGTAGTAGTTTCTTCGCGGCGGTGCCCTTTGACATGGTATGCGCTCACGGCCCATGTGACGACAATGATATAAAGACATCTGATAGCACATTTTGAAGCTCCTGCGTTCCAAAATGTGTGCTGTCTTGTTGCCGTGTTATTGCAGGATAAGCAGATGGTGATAATGATGTAGATCTACGGGATATTAATAGTTGAATGCAAGATAAAAGAGGTTTGTAAGAGGTCGCAGGTGTTTCTCTAATACACACTTCCGCGGGAGGCTGAGCCATCATATATATGGAGGCTAATGGAACACCAAAACCTTTGTTCGTCGAGCACCCAAAAAAGCCATGGCAATGAACAGAACACCAAGTGTGCTTTGGGTTATTCTTCACCAAGGGCACCAGAACAAGGAAGCATGTGTAAAGCTAGCACAACAAGCTTGTTCTATTTAGGGTGGCACTATCCAGAGCTACCAAAGCCCATGCCGGATGACGAGTAAAGGCACAACTATCTATTCCCAAACACTCACGGGGCAATCAAGGCGAGGCATAGATGTAATAAGCAACTGATAAGACATCTAAATGAAATAAATCCTGACTGACTACCAAGCGGGCTAAGAATGAAAATAACGTTTGCTAAGAATAGCGAATGAATCCTTCTCTCCCCTTTCTATCCATCGTTTTTCTGTCCAAGTTCTCCCCTCACATCCAACCGCCTCATCAGGCCTCACAGGTCGAGTCCCTAAGCCGAGACAGGGTCAACGGCAGCAACAGCCTCCTTAGTCTTTCCCGAGGCATCCTGAGCCGCATCCTTCGCATCACCGGCCTTGTCCTCCACAGCCTTCTTGATCGGGTCAGTGGCAGGGAGCTTGGTGGCACCGCCCAGGAGGGCCCCAAGAATTTCCTTGAGCTCATCGGTAGGAACATCGGCAGCGACTTCGTGGTTGTTTGCCACCTCGCGCTTGTCCTTGCCGTTGTCCTTGCCCTTGTTGTCGGTCTTTCCCTTCTTGGCACCCTCGAGCTTCTGCTGAATGAGGGCCTTAATGATCTCAGGAGTGAGAACGATAGGGTCTCGTCGCTCAACAGATGATCCTTCGGCGATAATAGGATCCACAAGCTCCTCAGTCTTTGGCTCCTCTCGCTTTCCTGATCCTTTGCCGAGCGGCAGGAGGTTGAGGCTAAGAATTCTCCCAATGCCAGCCACCTCGCGCTCAGATAGCTCCTGTCCATCTCGCTTTCCAAGACCACCCAGAAGATCGAGAAGATCTTCGAGGGAGATGGGCAGAATGGCCTCCTCGCGCTTACCAAGGCCCTGCTTACCACTCTTGCTGAGTCCGTTTAGAAGACTGAGGAGATCCTTAACAGAGATAGGCAATCCAGCGACAGCCTCCTCACGCTTACCAAGTCCGCCCAGAAGACCAAGGAGGTCTTCAAGTGAGATAGGCAGAATAGCCTCCTCGCGCTTAGAGAGACCCTCTTCGCCACGCTTTCCAAGTCCTAGGAGACCGAGGAGATCTTCAAGAGAGATGGGAAGCCCAGCAATGGCTTCCTCACGCTTAGAAAGCTCCTGGTTATCTCTCTTGCCAAGCCCGAGCACCTTCAGAAGACCGAGAAGGTCCCCGATTGGTAGCCCTGCGATGGCCTCCTCACGCTTGGAGAGGCCCTGTTCGTCTCGCTGGCGAAGGCCAAGGCCAAGGCTCTTGAGTAGGCCGCCAAGGATAGGCAGGTCACCAACTAATGCCTCCTCACGCTTGGAGAGTACTTCGTCTCTCTTGCCAAGTCCTAGAAGAGCGAGGAGATCGTCAAGGGGGAGCGGCAGTCCAGCGATAGACTCCTCACGCTTGCCAAGTCCACCAAGGATGCTAAGGAGGGCATCGAGGGAAATGGGCAGCCCGGCGATAGCCTCCTCGCGCTTCCGCTTGTCAGATTCCTTCTTCTTGTCGTCTCCGTCTTCGCCAGACTTTCCGCCAGCTAGGGCACCCAGCTTGTCGGTAAGCTCTTTGGGAAGATCTCCAACGGCTGCAGAGCCACTGGCACCACCGGTCAAACCGCCAGTTACATCGCCCAGCTTTCCGGTGAGCTCCTTGGTAAGGCCACCAGTCGCGCCGCCCACAGTATCAGTGAGCCCCTTGGTAAGTCCTCCAACGCCTCCGGAGCCGCCAGTCAGGCCGCTGAGAAGACCTAGGAGGTCGCCGATGAGGGCTTCCTCACGCTTCTTCTTGCCGGATCCCTTCTTGTCGGCACCGTCTTCACCAGACTTTCCGCCCGTAAGCCCACCAGTTAGGCCATCCAGCTTGTCAGTAAGGCCCTTGGTAAGGCCTCCAGCGCTGCCGGTAACACCACCTAGCTTGTCGGTAAGGCCCTTAGTAAGGCCACCAGTCAGGCCGCCCACGGCGTCAGTGGCGCCCTTTGCAGCTCCTCCAACGCCTCCGGAGCCGCCAGTCAGGCCGCCAAGAAGACCATCTAGGAGCCCACCGAGGAGGGCTTCCTCACGCTTGGAAGGCGCCTCGCCGTCGCGCTTTTCTTGGCCGCCAAGTGATGCAAGGAACTTGTCCAGGTCAGCCGTAGCTCGTGCAACGAGGGTGTCATCGCTAGCCCGTGGGCCGAGGCTACCGCCCTTCAAGTCGTCGAACAGGCCGGCTTCCTCGCGTGCGGATAGGCTAGAGTAGGTAGATTCGAAAGGAGCAGCCAGAGCGCTGCTGAGGAGCAGGGTGAGGACGAACGAGATGGACTTCATTTTGCTAAAAATTGCCGAAGTAAAAAGGGAGTGATATGATCAAGAGGCTGATGAGTTGACTGAAGGAGAGACTGGAAACTTTGGGAGCAAGTGCCAAAGCTCGTTGGGTGAAGTAGAGATGAGGGTGGTTGAAGTGGTTGTGATCGTGATTGTGATGATGAGTTCAGTATTCGAGGCGAGTATGCTGCCATCTTATAGCTACAGCTTTCGAAATATCCGGCCATCAATCAATTAGTATAGACTGTTGTCTCGGTGCGTTCTCGGTGCCATGATCCATAGGGCAGCAGTGAAGAGCAATGAGATCTCTATCGATATTGACCGAAGGTGTAAGGCCTGCGACATTTTGCATGCGGGTATGGAGGGGGGTTTCCCAGGGCGGCAGGGTTGGAGTGATGGACGTTGCTCGGTGCTATCATGGCTAGTCCTGGGAGAGGCTACTCTGCGAGTTTCGAGGGAGTATGATTTGCAGGGACATAGAGGACGGAATGCCGACTACGGTCATTCATGATGAAGTTCTCGGTGATAATCCTGTCTTTTGAATGCCAAGCAGAAACGGCCTGGTTTCTACGACGACTGTTAGCCACCGCTTGGTATCCTTCACTTGAATTGAATTGAGATCGTCTGTGACCCAGCACGCGTGAGCCGATAACTTTGGAACAGTTAGCCTTGTGGGTACGGTTCTGAAGGAGAGAGATGCCCTTGGGGCGGCTCGTAGCTGGAACGCGGGAGACTCTGTATTGGCCGAGGAATGCGGGTGGAGTTGAATGAGCAAGTCTTTCCTAAGTAGGTAGGAGGGAGAGAGTAGTCGGAGGTGGGATCAACTATTTGCCGACATCTGACCAACCCATACAACAGCATGAGCGGTTGTTTCAAGGCTGAGATCACATGCAACGCTGTGTTTCCGGCATGGGCAAGTACGACGAAAATCTCAGTAGAGAGAGCTCGTGTGAGAGATTGCCTGCGTAATGAAATCACCAGGACCGGAGCCCTTCCCGGTGGCTTCGGCTCTTGGGCGGCTACCCGCACTAATATGGACCGGGCTTGACAATTGGCCAATGGCGTATAAGTAAATCATGTAGGGTAACCCCTGGTACAGGAGGTTGTTTTGAGATGGGTGATTGTATGGATATTGATACATCCAATTGATAGTATGATGTGAAAAGGTGGCATCCATGACTTCACATGGTATTTAGTTTTCCAGTCGCACAGGTATTCATGTTGCCGTTGATGCTACGCTACTAATATTATGCCGCGGTAACACAGTACTGTACTTGAGACTCAGGGCTTCACATGCATGAAGATACGTAAGGATTGCGCACGATTTATACAGCACCGTTATCGTGCCCAATGAAATTCGATACACCTAGTTGAGTCAAAAGAAAACTCATCAAATCCGAATCGGACATTTGGACATGACTCAATTCCTTCTTGCAGGGTTTTCAACGTCGTCAGAGGTCCGAGGAGCGGCGGGGCTGGGCGTTTTGTCCCCGCCGCCTCCAGTTTCGGGGACGCCTCCGGGCGGGATGCGGTCATAATTCCTTGGTTTGCTCGGAAGCCATCCCCGTGCTTCTTCGAGCTTTGACAGAGAAAACATCTCAAGGTCTATAGCCTTAAGTTAGAGGAGTTTCCGCAACAAAAAAAGCCCGGGTAGCTCAATTGGTTAGAGCTTTCGACTTTTACGTAAGCAAACCTTCCTAATTTGGAAGTTGCTGTACCATCGAAGGGTTGCGAGATCGAGACTCGCCTCGGGCGTCTGCTTTCCCCTTCAGTGGGCTTTTTGCTCCGCGTGAGAGCTATTCTTTTTGCCCAACGGCTTGCCAATTCATCGGACATTGGATCTCCAAAACTTTGCTTGCGCAAGCTGCGATCTCGCAGTGGGCCCTAGCTTGTCAAGCTTGGAGCTACCACACCAATTTGGACCAAGTGTGATGGTCGAGCAAACGCCATTGAATCGGTAGACGACAGACAAGATTACATATTACCTTCTGCAGTGCCATTGACATTGTGCTCCGAACAAAATTTGACCTGTGTTGGACAGGGATCCAGCTTGTGTCCGACCATCGGCCATCGTCAGGCCCCATCTGCTTGCTAGCTTTATCTGGGGAGCTCAGCGATGGAGAGCTGCAGGCCAAATGTAACTCCCACCTCATACCTGATTCGGCATCTGGCTGCAGGTACCAAGTACCAAACAAACATGGGAGATACTACAACAGTCAAATGGACATGAAAGAAATGGACACAAACAAACTGTGAAGCTGTCCGAGAGGAGAAGAATCTGCACCGGCTATGGTATCTAACTTATCTGTGCACCAACAAGGACCTACCGCCGCTACTAGTGACGGCCGATCACTTTCGCTTTTGGATAATTCTCTCATCCCCATCCATCCCGCCCTCGAGAGAGGAGGCCAAAGCAAGACCAAGGAAAGACCAAGGCCACCCGATCCGACGCCAAAATGTTGGGGCGCCTACAGATATCCGACCACTGAGGACTCTGCGTCGAGATGCCTGCGATGCGTCACCGAGACTGGGAGTCACACACCAGAATAATTTTCAGTCCAGGGCCCCCCCTCCTTATCTTATCAGTACCGCCTTTTTCTTCACGACGCCGCCCTCCACAGCTGCTTTCTCATTCCCCCCGCCAGAAACCTTCACAAAAGAGTCACCGGCGCTCACCTCCTTCACGTCGCAAATTCCCAGACGACCCTAGGATCCGGGACTCAGAAGGGCAAGCTTGCCAGCGGGACGGTGCCAAACACGCATTGATCCGCCTGCAACACCGCCGCCATCGCAATCGCCATGCCTGCGAACCTGGTTACCACCCTCGCCGGTCGAGCTCCGGCTCTGCTCCGACATGGACGCCGAGTCCCGCGAGCTCTGCCCGTCCGCTCCTTCTCCTCGGCCACCCTCGCGGCGTCATGCCGTGTCTCAATGGCCACCGTGAGGCCGGCTCAGTCGAAGCGCCTGGGATCCGTCAAGGTGATGCGCGCCTACAGCTCTGCCGCCCAGTCCGCCCCGAACCCCAAGGCCTATCTTGACAGCGGAGTCATCAAGCCTACCCAGGCTGTTGATGTTAAGAAGGTCCTCGTCATTGGCAGTGGTGGTCTTGCCATTGGCCAGGCCGGCGAGTTTGACTACTCAGGTTCGTGCTATCAATTGCGACTCACTCAATTGACCTGGATATTCCCGTGACTCACTTGCAAATGAGTATCCTGGCTAACAATCGAACCACTTTATAGGATCCCAGGCCCTCAAGGCCCTGAAGGAGGCTGGCGTCGCCTCTGTTCTCATCAACCCCAACATCGCTACCATCCAGACCAACCACAGTCTGGCTGACGAGGTCTACTACCTCCCCGTTACTCCCGAGTACGTCACCTATGTCATCGAGAAGGAGAAGCCCGATGGCATCTTCCTGTCCTTTGGTGGACAGACCGCCCTCAACCTGGGTGTCGAGATGCAGCGACTCGGTCTCTTTGAAAAGTATGGAGTCAAGGTCCTCGGCACTAGCGTCAGGACCCTCGAGCTGTCTGAGGATCGTGACCTCTTCGCCAAGGCTCTGGAGGAGATTGAAATTCCTATCGCCAAGTCGATCGCTGTCGGTACCGTCGAGGAGGCTCTCGATGCTGCCGAAAAGGTCGGATACCCCATCATTGTCCGAGCTGCCTATGCCCTGGGTGGACTCGGCTCCGGTTTCGCCAACAACGAGGAAGAGCTTCGAAACATGGCCGCTCGATCCCTGACCCTCTCCCCTCAGATCCTTGTCGAGAAGTCGCTCAAGGGCTGGAAGGAGGTTGAATACGAGGTGGTCCGCGATGCCAACAACAACTGTATCACCGTGTGCAACATGGAGAACTTTGATCCTCTTGGTATCCACACTGGTGACTCGATTGTCGTTGCCCCTAGTCAGACCCTGAGCGATGAGGAGTACCACATGCTCCGAAGCGCTGCTATCAAGATTGTCCGACATCTTGGTGTCGTTGGCGAGTGTAACGTCCAGTACGCTCTCCAGCCCGATGGTCTCGACTACCGAGTCATTGAGGTCAACGCCCGTCTTTCGCGATCTTCCGCTCTGGCCTCCAAGGCTACCGGATACCCCTTGGCTTACACCGCCGCCAAGATTGGTCTCGGACACACCCTCCCCGAGCTGCCCAACGCAGTCACCAAGACCACCACCGCCAACTTTGAGCCCTCTTTGGACTACATTGTTACTAAGATCCCTCGATGGGATCTTTCCAAGTTCCAGCACGTCAAGCGCGACATTGGTAGTGCCATGAAGTCGGTCGGTGAGGTTATGGCTATTGGCCGAACCTTTGAGGAGTCTTTCCAGAAGGCTATCCGCCAGGTTGACCCCCGATTTGTCGGATTCCAGGGCGACAAGTTTGAGGATCTCGACTTTGAGCTTCAGAACCCCACTGACCGCCGATGGCTCGCCGTTGGTCAGGCCATGCTCCACGAGAACTACTCTGTCGAGAAGGTTCATGAGCTGACCAAGATTGACAAGTGGTTCCTGTACAAGCTGCAGAACATTGTCGACTGCACCCGAGAGCTCGAGGCTGCCGGTGGCCTCCAGAACCTGAAGAAGGATCAGGTTCTCAAGGCCAAGAAGATGGGTTTCTCCGACCGACAGATTGCCACTGCCGTTAAGAGTACTGAGGACGAAGTCCGTGCCCACCGACTGTCGCTCAACATCCGCCCCTGGGTCAAGAAGATTGACACCCTCGCCGCCGAGTTCCCTGCTGATACCAACTACCTGTACACCACTTACAACGGCTCTTCTCACGATGTCACTTTCGAGGATAACGGAACCGTCATTCTCGGAAGCGGTGTCTACCGAATTGGTAGCTCCGTCGAGTTCGACTGGTGTGCTGTCAGCGCGACCCAGGCACTCCGACAGATGGGAGAAAAGACTGTCATGATCAACGTAAGTTCCAGCAACCACTACTACATGAATTTAAAGCTAAAAACCGTTAGTACAACCCTGAAACCTATAGCACCGATTTCGACACTGCCGATAAGCTTTATTTCGAAGAGTTGAGTTACGAGAGGGTGATGGACATCTACGAGCTCGAGAACGCTTCGGGTGTGGTGGTTTCGGTGGGCGGCCAATTACCCCAGAACATCGCTCTCCGACTGCAGGAGACGGGTGGGGCTAAGGTTCTGGGTACCGACCCTAAGGACATTGATAAGGCTGAGGACCGTCAGAAGTTCTCCGAGATCCTCGACAGCATTGGTGTCGACCAGCCTGCCTGGAAGGAGCTCACCTCTGTCAAGGCTGCTGAGGAGTTTGCCGATGAGGTTGGCTACCCCGTTCTGGTCCGTCCCAGCTACGTCCTGTCTGGTGCTGCCATGACTGTGATCCGAAGCCAGGAGGACCTCAAGGACAAGCTTGAGGCCGCCAGCAACGTTTCCCCTGACCACCCCGTTGTCATCACCAAGTTCATCGAGGGTGCCCAGGAGATTGATGTCGACGGTGTTGCTTCCAAGGGCAAGCTTGTCGTCCACGCCGTTTCTGAGCACGTTGAGCAGGCTGGTGTTCACTCTGGTGACGCTACCCTTGTTCTCCCCCCCGCCACCCTCGACAGCACCACCATGGAGCGTGTCAAGGAGATTGCCCAGAAGGTTGCCGAGGCCTGGAAGATCACTGGTCCCTTCAACATGCAGATCATCAAGGCCGACAACCCTGAGGGTGGTGAGCCTCTGCTCAAGGTCATTGAGTGCAACCTCCGTGCCTCTCGATCTTTCCCCTTCGTCAGCAAGGTCCTTGGCACCAACTTCATCGACGTCGCCACCAAGGCTCTTGTTGGCAAGAATGTTCCTGAGCCTACTGACCTCATGGCTGTCAAGCGTGACTACCTTGCCACCAAGGTTCCCCAGTTCTCCTGGACTCGTCTTGCTGGCGCTGATCCTTTCCTCGGCGTCGAGATGGCCTCTACTGGTGAGATTGCTTGCTTCGGCAAGGACCTTGTCGAGGCCTACTGGACCTCTCTCCAGTCCACCATGAACTTCCGCATGCCCGAGCCTGGCGAGGGTCTCCTCTTCGGTGGTACCATCTCCAAGCCCTGGCTCACCCAGGTCATCGACTATGTCGCTCCTCTCGGCTACAAGCTGTACGCCGCCCGACCTGAGGTCAAGGAGTTCATCGAGTCCAACTCCAAGCACAAGGTCGAGGTTGAGGTCATTGAGTTCCCCAAGGAGGACAAGCGAGCCCTCCGTGAGGTCTTCAAGAAGTACGACATCCGCGGTGCCTTTAACCTCGCCGAGGCCCGTGGCAAGACCACTCTTGATGTCGACTACGTCATGCGCCGAAACGCTGTCGACTTTGGCGTTCCTCTGTTCATGGAGCCCCAGGTACGTGCTTCTCAACCCGGTAACCAAGTGTGAATAACTAGCTAACCTTGTCATCAGACCGCCATCCTGTTTGCTCAGTGCATGAGCGAGAAGCTCCCCCGACCCGAGGGCATCCCCGCCGAGGTCCGCCGATGGTCTGATTTCATCCACGGCAAGCCTCTGTAAAAACATCAACAATGACACACACACCCCAACCCCCCAGCGAAGCGCCTGGATGTAAGGGAAGATGACTGGCGTTTTGTTTCTGGAAGTTTCATTATCGATACCATTCTCTGAATTCAGAGATTAGTCAAGGATAATATAAAAAAAGCATCTGGGGGTATGGAAAAAAGGTAGCTAGAGGTTTCTCCCACTCTTTACAATCTCTAGGTCAGGGATTAGTTAAGGATAGTAAAAAAATGGTTTAAAATTATGACGAATGACTCTTCACACCCTGCGTATGTTTTAGTAGAAACATCTTCCTAAACTTAGTTTGCATATCACCCGTGCTGTCTAATTCTTAGGATGATTGTCTACTGAATTGGCAAAAGAATAAACGGGACATGCTCCATGAACCCGTCCACATCAACTCCGTGCCAGGAACTAACAGCGGCGACTTGTATCCCTGTTAGTAAGAGACTACACGCATTCTGCCGGGCAAGCGGCAGAGGGTGCTGGACTAGAACCCCCCCTTTATGTTCTATCACAACAGTGAATGGCCTTGCCATCCAGACAGGAACCCAAGAGGGGAAGGAGGCCAAAGATATTACAACGATCATCTTTCGGCCTATATGAAAATCTCGAAGCGCATATTGACACTGCCTCGAGTTCCGAGACGCTGAATGTGGCTGTTTAGGGCCGGGCACTCGAACCGCTTCAAAGGCTCAGGCTGAAAGAGGAAGACCACCTACCACGAATCACCTTTTTTTTTTTTTTTTTTTTTCAAGAGTTGAGAGAGAAACCCTGGAGCTTTGGGACTACAAACATGGAGTGCGGTTCCTTGAATCCAGCTTGACCACAAACAAGATCCGTTTCTTACCCCCGGACTCGTCACTGCCTCATACCTGATGCCGCCCTCTTGTAGCTAGACAAAGACGACCGAGACCTTGAAAGGAGGTGTCTTTTGTCCCAACGACGATATTGCGCAGAACCCGTATGCCGTGGAATCCACATCCTTCTATGAAGACGAGGGTGCCCATCAGACACTTGACCATGGCGACGGGGCACGGAAGAGAACCGTTTGGCAGAGCTCTGATGTACACATCCACATTAAGATGAACTATTAGAACAAGGCCACTCATCATGCAAAAATGACCACTTAAATAACAAGAGCTGGCGGGACTACCAGCTTGGCTCATTTCACCCCCGAGCAAGCCTTCATGCAACTCAAAGCAGATACAACCTAAAAGAGGGGACCAAGGCCTCCAGGCTGTCTACGCAAGTGCTTTATACTGTCTCATCAAGCACATAGACAAGTCATTTAATGACATCTTCGATATTCATGATGCTTGATCAGTACTTGTCTTCGCAAGCCCACCTATCCATGGACTTTATTGGCCTCCTAGTTGGGGTCGCTTCACCATGTCCGAAACCTTTAGAATATTGATCTTCACTATACGACCACGGCTATCGCTCGCTATCGTAGATTATGCACTCCTACTTCACCAAGTTTCATAGTTGTAGAGCCGTACTTTGTCTATAGTATCGCTCATTACTTGCTCGTCATATGCCCTACGTAATACCCATGTGAGCAACCTGGTATCTGGCCCAGGTATGAATATGTCCATTAGACTCTGTCGCTCCTCCGTGAGTCGAGTTGGGCTCGCTCACATGAACAAATCAAGTCAAGCAAGCCTTCCCAATGCATGCCACATGCTCCGATTCCCATCCCAAACGCCGCCTCAGCCATAGAGGCAATAATAATGTCCATCCATATCGTTCAAGAGAAAACCTGACGAAACACCTGCCAGCCCATAGTCCTTCCTTTTAGCCCCCCCTCACTGATCCTTGCTCAATCTCAATCTCAACGTCTCCCCTCCTCCCCTTCACTGTACCTGACTAATGACTAGGGCGGCGACGGATGGGCGGACGTGGCACCGCGCTCGTTCAGCCTGAAGGCAGCAAATCGCTTAGCAAGGGGCTCACCCGAGTCGCGAACAGGGAGTGGGAAGGGCGACGTGGAAGATGAGGAGGGTTGGGGATCATCGTCGCACTCCCGCTGACGTTTAGGGATTCTCTCACCAGTCGATTGGAGGATGGCCTGGAGGGTCTGCCATCCTTCGGTGGAACGGAGCTGGAAAGTGTCGGCGAGGTCGTGTTGACTCGCCACACGGCAGAGCAGGGCTTCTTCGTCCTGGGATTGCGTTAGTCGTGCCTAACAACCCGATTCATAGACCATACCTTGGAGAGGACACTCATCTGGTGAATGAAGCACAGGAGATGAAAGTTGGACACCTCCTGTCCGGTTGGCTGCTTTCCGGGCGATGACTTGATGAACTTGGATAGCGCCGAATGCTCTTGGCTTTCACCAATGTACTCTCGGTTCTCGATAGGGAATCCTTGCTGGGTGAACATGGGCTTGGGCTCGGCAGGGAAGCCGTGGGTTAGTGTGACGAAGAGATACTCGACGGGGAAGGACGGTTTGGCGTTCTCCTGAACGTTGGCGCCGTATTCGTTGACTCTGCGGTAAAAGACCTCGGGGATGTATCGAGTGCGGCTGACAGAACCATCGTCTTCCTCCTCGTCTCGTACGAGCATCACGTTGGGATCGGCGGATGGTTCGACGATATCGGCACGTACCATCTCGACCGACTCGTTGGACATCTGGTAAGACGAGATGGAAATCTCACCGTCCTCGTTGCCTGTGATGATGCATGTCACAAAGTTGGAACCAAAACTGCCCGTGTCACTCCACTTGGAGGACTTGGGGTACTGTGCTTGTAGCCTCGACGAGAAGGTAATCTCCAGAGATGAGAGAAAGTACGAGTCAGCATGACGTCTGCAGATGACAGAGCCATCTCCGTTGCCAGCATCCAGCAGGTCGGTCCAGATGACGCCGACAGGTTCCAGTCCGCAGTGCTTGGCCACGGCGTCAATCTCCTTCTGTGACTCCCATGCGTTCATAGTTATGCCATCAAGCTCATCGACCTGAGGGGGCTCGTAGATGGCTTCCACAACGGCCTTGACGCCAAGCGGAACCTCGGTGTATTCGGCGTACTTCCCATAGAGATAACCCAAGCGCTGAGAACCCGTTTTCCGCCAAGTATCAATGAAGTTGTCGATGATGGCAGGTGACGAAAACTCCACATGGTCGACCATGCGGAATTGCTGAGGCTGTAGAGTGATGGCGCTGGGCTGGCACTTGGTGCAGATACCCTCAGGCCATGCGGGATGACCGGATGGGCATTCGTGCTTGACTCGATAGTAAGGTTCGACGAGGGGAGGAATGTACGAGGCCCCCAGCTCGGGCTTGTTCGTGGCGGCGTTGATCTTTCGTAGGTATGAGTGGAAGGACAGGTACTTGATCTTCTTCTCTGCTAGGTAGCCCTGGTCGAAGGGGTCCAGAGGCTGACAGTAGTCGCACATGCCCTTTGGGCCATGGCGGCACATGCGATCACGACCCCGGGGAATCTTTCCATCTAATCGATCTAACCGGTCGTCGAGGGCTGACTGACGGACCACCTCCCATGGCCGGGCGATTCTCTCGGGTTTCGGGTTGATGGGTAGGTCTTCGGTGGGCAGGACGGGCTTTCCGTTGAGCCTGGCTGAGGTGTTGGAAGCCGCGACGTCGCCGTTGGTGGTGTCGGCATGCTTGTAGGTGAGGAAGATGAGGTCGCCGTGCCTATGGAGGTGTTAGATCTCCAGGGTCATGACGCACACATGGAACATGACATACTTGAGGCCGATCTGGCCAACCTTGAAGTTGATGATGTCGGCCAGCCGCTTCGAGTCGCCTCCGTTGGGTGCGTTTGACAGAGAAATGGTGGTCGGGTCGACTGTCTTGGGGAGCTGATCGAGAAGCTGGAGATGGCGGCGTTAGCGGGAGGCGATATGACAAGACAAGACAGCAACGACGAACCTGCTTCCCCAGATCTCCAAAGGTGGTGGTCGGCTCGACGGTCAGGCGGGCCATGCCGTCAGGGCCCCGGAGACGCAGCAACATGACGGGCAATCTGTAGAGGCCACGGTCCTGGTGTCGCTGGCTGTTTGGTTTGGTGGGGTTTCCCTGGCGTGCTCTTATTCTTCTCCGCCTCTTTATTCAGGCTCTTGCGATGGTCGTTATTTCGGGTACGGGACGTAGTGGGCGGTGTAGGATCTGAACGAGGTTGAGGGAGACAAGAGAAAGAAGGTTTATGCAGGAGTGAAGAGGAACAAGAGCTCAAGGCGTGGCGTGGAGTTGAAGCTCATTGAATCAATCAATCAATGGAGAGAGGAATGGATGGAGCTCCCGTCCCGTCGACAAGGCAGCAGGTACGTACCTGCCTACCCACGGCATCCGCGTTAATGGAGCGTCATCCTGCGGTGCCTGGCTTACCTAACGGCCAGTGACGTCGCACCTCAATTAAAGGTGACTGCGCCACAAGATCTCGGAGGTTCCACCAGCCACAGACAGCCAGGGAAGAGACATCTGGCCTAAAGGAAATCTTGCATGCGCCACACCACCAAGCGGTAGTGGTAGTCGTGTCGTGTCGATTAACATCCATCCATGCAGTGGCAGCAGCAACTTTAAGGACTAATCCACCCAACGTCCGAGTACTCGACTTGTTTGCGTGCCCTCGCGGTCGGCTCAGATCTTCTCTACGCTCTTTTTCTACTATAATCGGCTATTTTTCTCGTCCTTGATTATTTACCTTTTCGCCCATCATGATTGACATTGACTGGAAGGGCCTTGCCCTCCCTTTTGCCTATGTCCTCGTCCTCGGCAGCGCTCTCATGACATTCTCGACCATTTACCGAAAACGAAAGGCCGGCAAGTCTATACCGCTTCAACTTCGAGTTGAAAACCTGGCTAACACTGTTATTCACAGCCCAGAACGCTAACCTCGCCCCGTGGTTCGGCCCTCACCTCCAGCGCAACGTCTACCTGTCCCTACTGCACCTCACGCCCGAGGACGGCTCCGAGAAGGGCCCCAAGATCCCCGATAGCGTCCTCCGCGCTGCGCTGCTGCGCCGCGCCGTCGAGGACATCCGCCGCCTGATCCAGATCAAGTCTGCCAAGCAGGCCTGTAGCTCTCTGCTGCAGCGCGGCAGCGTTGGTGATGACCTGTGGCAGCGCTTCCAGCGCGCTGAGAAGGAAATGGAGGAGGAGCTGAGGGATGTTGTCACAGAGGTACGGCGCGGCCCTCGTTACACATAACAGGCATCTCTTGCTAACAACTACTAGGCCAATGCCCTTGCGCCCAACTGGGGTCAGTCAATCTTCCAGTCCGCCCACGAAATGGCCGCCAACGCCGCGATCCGCACCCAACTGGACGAGCTCCTCGCCCAGGCCGACTCGGAGAAGGAGTGGTGGGAGAAGCGCCGCAGCCAGATCCAGTCCGACTTCATGAAGGAGCTGGACGGCTCTGAGCAGAGCTCCTCGGCCAAGACGGCCAGCGAGGAGGACGCGGTGCTAGTCGACACCCCGACCAAGAGCGGCAAGAAGAAGGGCAAGAAATGAGTGAGAGATTGAACGGGGGAGGAGACGACGGGCCGAGCTTCAACTTTGACCATACAACCCAGCGTCAGTTGAGCCTTGCTTGGTTTGTACAACACACTTGACTTGTCAGATGAACAGTCTGGCAGGCTGAACGGGGAGAGGTAAGAAGGAGAAGTAGGGAAGGGGACCAACATCCATATATAGGCGTTGAGGTTATTTCTTGAAAATAATGGCATGGGGCTTCTTTTCTATCGAATCCTATTAACCGTTTCTTTCCGCTCTAATACTCCTTTGAAAATGCAAATGCAACACCAAGTAAAGTAAACCAGTGCGGACCAGTCCGCAGCAATGATGCAACCAACCATGCAACCCTCTGATGAAATGCAGAACAAAGGCAAAGTAAAGTAAAAATGGCAGACACGCAAAAAACTCCCAAGGCAACAAATACGATTCCCCTCCCTCCCGTTCAGACGCCTGTCCTGTCCTGTCCTGTCCGTGTCTTGAGAAAACTCAGGTTGTTGATGGTCAAGGATAATGCTTTCGCCGCCACATCTCCTCCTCAGTCAGCCTCGCCCTCCTGGCCTCGTCGAGTATCTCCTCCTCCGACTTGAGCAGGATAGGCGAGTCGCAACCCCGGAGGCCGATAAACTTGCCCATCTTGCGGCGCTTCTCCTCGAGGGGCAGCTCGGAGCTCCAGGTGATGGGGCAGGGGTACTGGTTCGTCCAGGGGTTGGGGGTCCTCTGGTGGTAAAAGTGCGCCAGGGACTCGAGCTGGTCGTCGGTGAGGAGCCAGAACTTGAGGACCGTCGTGGGGAAGGCCGGGTGGATGGCCCCCGTGGTGAGCTGGACGAGGGGTGCCAGGGGGAGCTCCATCTGTGCCAGCTTGCGCTGGAGGCCCGGGTTCTTGGCCAGCCGTCGTTGGCACAGGGCCTGGCGGTGCCTCGAGGGGATCTCGCCTCGCATCATGGTGACTGGAGTTGGAGGGTTGTGAAGAGTGGTGTTTTGGTTGAAGCGGTTACGGCAGTGTTGCCCGTGGTCTTTTGTATGTATTGTATGCCAACCCAATAGTCACTGGCTTTTAGGGTCAAGTCGCTGATTGTGTGTTTTCCAAGTTGTGGGTGAATTGTCTCTTCTTATCGACGGACGGCTCTTCCTCTGGATGTGAATGAATGGCAACACAGTTTGTAGTCGATTCTGTGACTAGACTTGACTTGTCTTTCTTGGAGCGGGGGGAGGTTGGAAGCAGCAAAGGAGAGAACACAGAGAGTGAGAGTGATATCTCAAATTAACCATGAACTCTCACTCAGCGAACCCGGGTCCTCTTGTATGAGACGACCGCTGAAGCCCGGATCGCCGCACGGAGCTGTTCTAGGCATGGCGGCTCTTTGTCGTCACGGACCGACGCTTTGAGTCGCTTTCCCCCTCCTCTCCCCCTCCTCCCAAGAAAGCTTTCGTCAAAAGAGGGCCCCCTCCCAAGGGAAAAAAAAACTCTTTGGACGGAGCCGGCCAGGGTTTATTTTGGTGTGTGGGCGTGTACTCCGTAGTGTGTAGTGCTGCTGTAGTGTCCGTGTGAGTGAGACAAGGCTGCCTTTGGCCTTGGACGGAACTGGGCTTGGGCTCGGGCTTGGACTGGGCGGAGGCGCTGAAATGAGAGACATGAAGGTGTTGGCGTGGAATGTGACTGGTGGTCATGACTCAAAGCGAATCTCTCAAGGACAATGGCTTCATTCATTCATTCATTCAATTAGTTGGTTGCTCTACCGCCATTTGCTGTTATTATCGAGTTATTCTTTCACATGATCTCCTTGTGGCAACCTCCGCTGCTTCAACTCCTGCGTGTCTCGTCTTGGGCCATGCGTTGGCCCTCATCCCACGCCGAACCTCGCCTCCCAGCCACCTGGTGTCTCACTCCTTCACTCACATGGTCGATACCATCTGTACATTACGTAGTTGTTCTAGTCTGCCCGTTGAGACCTCCCGTCGGATCCGGGCGTCCGACCTCGGTTCCAGCTTCTTTCTGCCTGTTCTCGGAATAACACTCTCGGGTCCTTTCAACACAAAGCATAAAGACTACTTTTGTTGCTTCCGGTTGTTCACTTAGTTCCCTTGTCTCTGCTGCTGACGGTGAAACATCCTTCTCTTGTTAGAGCCACTTCAGCTTGGCAATGTGGTCTGCTTTCTTCTTGCTCGCTTTGACGAATCCCAAAGTCCTCAGCTCGGCCAGTCCGCGGTAGAACTTGACCAGTGTCTTTCGCTCGTCTGCCTCGTCGTCCCCGACTAATGCCGCAAACGCCGCCCACAAATCTGCCACGTTGATGAGGCTGCCGGTTTCGAGGTATAGGCGGTAAAGAAGCGCCGTCGCAGGCAGCATTGCAGCTGTGTCTTGCTCACCTGGTTTACAGCACGAGCATGAGAGGTAGTCGTGGGGTCTTGTGAGACTGCGCTCCAAGACGGCGCGTGGCCGAGGCACAAAGACATCTCGCGAGGGAGCTCGAGAGTCGTATAACCAGCTTTCAGACAGTAGAAGAGAGCTGGGCTTGGGTGCATGCACATGAGTCGTGAGAAGCGCCGTCATGTCGTCCACGATCCGAGTGAGCTGCTTGCCCTCTTCTGTCAGCGCGGCCGAGTCGCGGCTCAGTTGGACTCTTTGTGCGATAACCGTAGTTCGCATCACTTTGCTCTGGCCGCTATACTTGCTTCGCAACGTGATGCCTTGCTCCTCTGCCCTCGACTGTAGCTCTTCGAGTTCCACAAGATGTCTAGTCAAAGAATCTTGTAGTTCGATATGCGCTGGTTTCGTTGCCGGCCCAAGGAACAGGTCGACTTCTCCATCTCGTAAAATAGCAATGACCCTGCGAACCATGCCCATCAACTCATTGATTTCCATCCGTCTCACAGATTCGATCGCTCGTGACTCCTCAGAGAATGAGATGCCGTCCTCCATGGCCGCAACATATGCTCTCGAGAACTCGCCGTCTTGGGCATCAGTCTCCTGTATTATCAACAGGGCACGCAAAAAGTCTTTGATCGATTCCTCCCTGTTGGCCAGGCTCTCTTCTACCCGGGCTGTAAGAAAATCGTCACGCTCAAGCAAGTCCTTGGCGTATTGTATATGCTCAAGATTGCCAGATTCGACGGCCTGTTCGACATGTTCCCGGAACGAGCTCACATGCCGCGAGGCCTCTGTGTGCTCTGCTTGCAGCGATGAAGTATGTCTCAGGACGCTGAGAGGGTTGGCGTAGAAGTGGCACATATAAGCGTACTGTTTTACATCAGTAACGGCATGACGGCACTCTAACTGGTGTAGAACTCACCTTTAACGACATTGTGAATGTTTGGATACCTGAGACTTGATCATGCTGCCGGTCCAGCATGCTCCGGAGAAGAGACGTTCCAAGGAGGATTGGAGCATCAGCTGCAGCCACGGCAGCTTTGAAGACGGTTTCGAGGATCGCCGAGGTCTGGATGACGTCGAATTGTGCTCCGTATATCAGCTGGCATGCTGACTTGAGCAGCCGGGCTTGGAGAAGCTCAACAGATGTGGCGATGCCGAAAAGCAGGGTGAAAGGGATGCGCGGGCGCCAGGAACTTGAGAGAGTTAGCAGAGGTTCTCGTGCCAAGCAGAATTTGACATACTTGAAGAGAATGATCAGATCAGACAGAAGGCTGCTGTCAAATCCTTCGCTGTCCTGGAATGCCACAAAGATATGCTCACAGCCCTGAGGATTGACAAATGCATGCAATGCCTCGAGGTCATAGTCGAGATATCGTCGGCCCTGTCACGGAATAAGCCCAGCACTACAAACCGCGGTTCTGGAAACTCACATTTCCGCCATCTCCAACATGTAGATCGTCATCTTCCTCGTCCGAGACCTTTGCTGTCACATCGCGGATGATCTTCTTCAGCGTCGCCTTGAGCGTTGATGCCTCTGACGACCGCAGCCTCACAAACTTGCTGGGGGTTGCCTGCTGGAGGGCATCGGATAGTTGCTGAAAGAGAAGATCCTGTGACGCAATGTTGGGGCCTGTGATGATGAACGCTGAAGGGATTCTGTCCCCACTGTGCATGGTCAGTCAAGGTCAAGGCGACCAAATGGGAGGCTGCTGGTTACCAATCCGTCTTTGCATCTTCCACAAAAGCCTTGACTTGGTCAAGCGTCTCTGAGTTTGAAGTTTTGAGGATCCCCTGAGTTGAATGAGCAGAAATTCATTCGATGCAGCTTCACCGACTCACCTCGATGCGGTCACCAATCTTGGCCCAGCTCTCCTGGAAAAGCGTCTCCCTCAGCTGCACGAGCTCAGGCTTCTCGGCTCCATTGAGAAGCGGCACAAAAGGTGATGCGTTTTCAACAGCCTTTGAAACCTCTTGAGCCTGCTTGGATACCCTTCTGCGCTTGGCTGGCTTCTGGCCTGTACCATCTCCTTCGGGATCAAATATGTAGGCGACCTGTCTATTACGTTAGTGTCCGTTTCCAACCCCAGAAAGATGCAATGGAACGAGTCACCTGATGGTCTTCCTGGCTATAGGTTTCTTCCTTTCCAGCTTCTCGGGTCATTTTAACAGGTCCTGAGATGGTTGGAAAATGTGTCTGTTGCTCCTGAAACTTGGATATTGAATAAGGGAGTTGACGCGTTTTCGGCTGGGAGACGCGTCTATACACACTGTACTACGCACTGTATACAAGCCCCTTGAGACCATCAACTCCATCATCCACAGCCATACATTCACTAAGAGAGCATGATAGACACGAGCAAATCAACATATGAACAGTATTCACTCAATCATAATTAATCTCTAGTTCTTTGTCCCATTGATCATTTGTATGCTACTTCGCCAATTCTCATTCCCATACGCCCCTCTCAAAAGCCGTCGCATTCTTGAACATCATCTTCCGACCCATGAAATCAGCGCAAGATGCCTCCTCCGCCTGTCACCCTCTGACTCGCTCTCCTCTGTCCATTCTGCCATGCTTGAGGTCCCGTGTCGAGTCGATCACCCCTCTGACATGGCAGATAATCATTGTACAACCGGAAACATCTCGCCTCCCTATTCACACCCCGCAGAACTCGTGACCCCGGCGACCCGTCGAGAGCTTCTGCCGCCAGCTTTCCGTCCATGGCAGATACTCGTACAGAAGCGGAAAAAAGAAAAACAGAAGAAATCACTTTTGCCAGAATAAAGAGTGAGAAAACACAAGACCGGAATTCGACAGACCTAAACCCTGACGCCGTGAAGAAAGTCGATCTAAAACACCACGAGCCCGATCGGACCATAACAAACCATCCTCATCAGCTAAGCCTCGGTTTCCATAGGCTCAGGAGGGGCAACGGTCTAGTTCACGGTTAGCTTCATGCTTCCTCAGAGTAATTGCCAAGAAAGCTTGCCTCATCCTTCTCGCTCTTCACGGCCGCTGGCGCCTCTGGTGTTGCCTCAGGCTCAGCCTTGGGCTTTCCAGACTCCTCTGCCTTGGGCTCCTCAGTGTCCTCTTTGCCACTATGCGATTCTCTCTTCTTCTCTGAGTGCTTGGCTTCGGATTTTCCGTTAACTCCGTTGGCGGCGGCAGCAGCAGGCTCGTTGGCCATCAACTGATTCCACTGGTCCAAAAGCGCTTGGGAACGGTCCTTGAAATGGAATTCTTCCTCGCGGGGAATGGTCTGGAGCTTCAAGATGGCCTTGAGAACCTTGTTGATCTTGGTCGAGCGGATGATGGAGACCTCGAGATCCTTGAAGTTCTCCAGCATTGTCACGTACTCGGACATCTGCTTCATCTCAGATTCTTGAGGCTGCTGGTCTCTTGTGAGAAGTCCACGTTGAAGCTTATGTCGGAGGTAGAGAACTTCCTTCTATGAGGGTGTTAGTGATAAGCTGCAGTACGCAGTGCTGGGGATCTTACCTCCTTGCGCTGCCGACGCTGCTCGGCTGTCATCTTGGGCTCCTTGGGCCCCTCGGCCTTCTTCTCAGACGACTTCTTGACCTTGAGCTTTGTCTTAGTAGCTGATTCGTCCTTGCCCTTGGGAGTGCCATTGGCCGCCTTGGGGGTAGAAGTGTTGAGCTTGATCTTGGGCTTCTTGACCGAGTCGGGTCTTTGCGGTGTCTGTATAAGCTTTGTCAGTATGTATCATTCCCAGGAAAGGGGTTATTGGAGCACTCACGCTGGCGTCGTCCTCGGCCTTCCGCTTCTTGGACTTGGGCTTCTCTGGAACGTCGTCGTCCACGTCATCCATCTCCAGGTCATCAGCTGGCGCCTTGGCCTTGCCCTTCTTGGACTTCTTGGGTGTCGCAGCAGCCTCCTTCTTTGCCTCCTCCTGTGCAATCAGCTCTTCTTGGAATTGCTTCAAGACGTCTTTGTAGTAATCGATGGGGTTGTTCTGGGAGGCGAGCTCAAACGCTTCTCGCAAATCCTTGCGCATCTTCTCGGTGATCGAGTCAGAGGCCTTCTCGGGGGTGAGCTCTGTGAGGGATGTGTTGGGAACCCATCCGCTGTGGTCAAGGTCAGAAAAAGCATGAGCATGGTCTTAGGGGATACGTACAATTCGTTCGTGTACAGATACATGACAGGAAAGCTTCGGTCGTTGACGCGCTTGCCGCCGTCGGCATAAGCCTCGTTGTAGGTGCCATCGCGTCGTGCCGCGGTTACGGGACGGTTGACGACGAGGGCTTGGGGGAGCATTGACTCATCGCAGATGATGGCTGGCCACGCGGGGAAACCCTTGAGCTTGACCAGGAAGTGGTCGCCAGGCTTGGCGTCCAGGTGTGTGAGGCGCGCCTTGGAAGCCTTCTTGCTCAGAGTCTTGCCTCCAGCCCCGCCCGTCGACTTGCGTCGGTTGTTTCTGCCCTTGGGTGCGGGAGTCTCGGCTGCAGTGTTTGCAGCTGTGGTCTCGCCATCAGCAGGGGGGGCCGCGCTATCAGCAATGGCCTCCTTGGCAGCTGGTGTCTCGGTCGCGTCCTTCATCTCCGTGTCTTCGTCCTCAGCAGCAGGTTTCTCGCCCTCCTTGGGCTTCTCGGTCGCGTCTTGAGCTTCGGCGGGCTTCTCTGAGCTCTCAGCTTCCTTGGATTCTGAACGCGCCATGTGGTCAGCATAGGTCTGGCAAACGGGAAGGACGCGCCCGCGACAGCAGGGCATTGCCTTGAACGGGAGCGCAATAGCAGGAGCGATGCGATCAAATGCGCAAAAGACATCAAGTGCGTAAAAATGTCAACTCACCCTCAGCGGTCTTGTCGTTCTCGTCGCCTCCCTTGGCTGTCTCGCCCGCGGGCTCTGCCTTGTCCTCGGCTGATGGAGCCTCGGCAGGCTTGTTCTCGGTGGCAGGAGCTTCCTGCGCGTCAGCAGCAGCGGCGGCGACCTCGGGCTTCTCGTTGGGCTGGTCGGCCATGGCGATGGAGGTGACGATGCTTCACTGGTCAGAGGTCACAGGTGCCTGAAGCAGGGTTCCAGCCGGGGAAAAGATGGTCGAACGCGTAGCGGGTCGTGTATGGCGCGCGTCAATGGGGCGCAAAACTGGTAGCGCGATGAGAATCGGGTTGTGACGATGAGATGCGCAATTGAAGATGAGAAGCGCCTCGCCGAGTTGTGCCGGGATGTAGGTTGGGGTGACGAGAGAAAAACACTGGTGCGAGTTGATGGGCTGGCAAGGGAAACACTTCAACGTCACCAGAGGACAATCACGTGATGTGTATATGCCGCCCGACGTGGGCGGCGTCATCAGCAACCCCAAGCACACACGACACCAGCCCCAGCGCGTATTCATCCCTGATTCGACGCCTTCGGATACAAACCCGATGGCTGGACGCGTTCCAAGCATCTGCTTCCCATCGTCTTCACGCCTCATCACTCTTGCTGTGGTCGTCCACCACCCGTGGCTCCAGCCGTGGCGAGGCGCGTCCCTGGCGTTGCCAAACAGCTCATCTCGCCCCTCGCGCCTCATAACTCGCGTTCCACCACTTCATGTCCACACAACTTGGCTTGTATCCGGATAACTGGTCTCAGGGAGCACATCTCGATCACATTGAATGTCCTGGGTCATGGTGCCATTTGAAGGGTTCGAAAATTAACACCCTTTATTCGCGTTCGTAGGTAGTCTGCATCTGCAATAGGTAGGTAGGTAGGGTAGTGTACACAGCCATTCTTGGCACCGAGTCGCAGCTGGAGGGAGCTTATACGCTCTTACTCCTCGTCTTCGTCCGAGTCCTCCTCATCGTCGTCCACATCCATGCCCTCGGCTGCCGTCACCGAGAATTCCCGCTCTTGGTCGACTCCAACATAACTATCGCTCATTAGGAATAGCTTCAGGTCGTGCTCACCTGGTGATGGCACAGTGTACTCGAGCCGGACGTTCAGTTCCCGCCCAATTGTCACTCGCTTGATGGCCAAGAGATTCTTGGTCTTTTCATCACCGACAACCAGCCACCAGTTTTCCATCTTCCTGACGGGGTAGAATGGCGCATGCACCGTAGAGTCGTAATCGCCATCCTCCTCCTCGAGGTTGCGAGCAATCTTGATGCTCAAGTATGATGGCTCACCAGCCCTGATCTCGTCCGCGTCCAGAATCTCGTGCTCGAGTTCCAAATCAGGGTACTTGTCGTTTGTAAAGTTGGCTGCTTCAGCCAGCTGCTTCTGCGACAGGCCAAGTCGCTTGACAAGCTTGTTGTAATCGGCATTCTCGTCTGGGTTCATCGCCTCCATGAAATCGAAAATGTCCTTGATGCTATGGGACTCATTAGCTGCCATGTCAATTTCCATATCAAATCGTGTCACATACCCAAAATCGTTCGCCACCTTGACAACCTCTGGAGTAAAGTGAGGAATCTGCTTGAGAGGACTATCCCGATCCCACATGCCTTGGACAATCATTTGTGACATCTCCATGGCATTCATGGCGTTGAGATGACCGTCCGAGGACAGGATATCGACCATGGCACTGAGGAGGCTGAGGACCTTCGAGATCAACACCTCCTGATCCTTGGCCAGATCAATTGGCAACTGCATTCGCGAGAAGTGAGCCTGGAGTAGCACAAAGGCCTTGAAGTGTGGTGAGTCATAAACTGGTTGAGACATCTTGACAGGGACCCGGTCGTAGATGCGTCGCAAGAGACCATCCTCGTGGCGTCGAATTTGGATCGACTCAAACTCGGTCGCAGATGTGACGATTTCCATGATGCCCTTGAGCTTCGTACGAGCGCTGAGCGAGAGAAGGAAGGTCTGCATGGTGATGTACGAGATGTTGTAGTAAGCGGCAATCATGGCAGCGTTCTGCGGCGACACGGAGCCGTCCTCTTCGTCAAATTCGATAATCTTTGACTCACTAAGCTCACGCAAGGTCGTCTCGACCAGATCAGACATGTAGTTACTCAGGCCCTCGTGAGTTGTGCTTGTCAAGCTATAGTAGCTGGGGTTGGCGAGCAGTCGGCGGTAGAAATAGGTGAATGTCGTCCAGTTGATCGCGTCATCACCAGACTCGATCATCTTGGTACTGATTTCAGTGACAAACGCATCATGTAAGTAGTTGTGAAGGTGGGACTCTACTGGAAGAGCCTCATTCAAAAACTTCTTGTAATACTCACGCTTCACTTGGGGAAGCATGAGCACACCACGGCCGCGGCCATCCTTGGACGGGCGAAGGGCCTTGCCAAACATGTGCAACACCTCGCTGAGGGGGTAGTCCACATATCGATGCTCACGACCCTCAAAGTATTGCGTTCCCATGACGATGACGAGATGGGCAGTGCTGTTCAGTTCCCAGCAGACATCTCGGGACGCAACGAGAACCTGAATAGCGCCGTTGTCGTAAAGATGCTTAACAATTCGCCTGTCACTCTGGCTGAGAGCCTCATGGTAGTAACCAACACCATGGGACAGTGCCTCTGCAAGCGCTTCCTCGTGGATGCGCTCAAGCAGGGGCTGCATCTGCTTCACTTCAGCGTGGAGGAAGCGACCCTCGTCGTCGTCGGCGAAGCAGGCAGCCAGAAGGTCGCGAGCGGTTGCTCGTGTCTGCTTGCGGCTGGGCACGAAGATCATGGCGGGCTTGTCAGGAGACATTTGTGTAATAGCCAAGTATGTGGGCTTAGCCATCGCCAGCATCAGAGACGGGAAGTGAGGGTTGGTGAAAGACTGCAGATGAAGCTCAAGAGGTACAGGCCGAACGTGGGGGCTGAAGTTGTAGATGTCGTGCTTCTTGGCGTCAATCCACTCGCCGATATCTCGTGCATTTGCAAGCGACACGCTGAGAGCGATTATTCGCATGGGGAGCTCCGTCTGGCTGCGGATATAATGCATCCGGGACACGATCGTCTCGTACACATAACCCTGGAAGCCTCCCAGAAGGTGAATCTCGTCAGCAATAAACAGCTCCACGGTCTGAACGTTCTTGCGGCGCTTCCATTGTCTGGACAAAACATCCCATTGGGTTGGAGTGGCCAGGATCAGGTCGCCCTTCTCCAGGAGCTTAAGATCGGTGGCTGTCTCGCCAGTGAGCTTCACAATCTCCTTTCCACCGTTCAGACGGCTCAATCGCTTCTGCCAGTCCTGAAGGCGAGAATCGACAAGCTCCTGGAAAGGCGAAATGTACACGGCCCGCCCAGAGTCAGCCTGTGTCCAATGTCGGAGGAGAGCAAACTCAGCGCAAACTGTCTTGCCGCTGCCTGTGGGAGCTCCAACGAATACGTTCTGGTCTGTCTTGTACAGAGAGTTGAACGTTTGAGTCTGGATCCTGTTGAATTGCTTCCAGTCAGGGTAGAGGTCAACGTAGCTTGCCACCTTAAGAGCGGAGACAGGCAGAGGCTGAAGCTCGAGAAGTTCAGTGTGGGGAGGGAACTTCTCGGGCAGGATCAGCTTGTGGAAGGGCACGGGAAGCCTCGTCTCAGAATGCATCCATCGGTCAGATACAACTGAGACGAAGTAGTTGGGAGGCATGGGGTCTGTGATGGGCACCGTGAAATCGACGATGTGCTCATTCGTCTCAGACTCGGCATACTCCTTGCGGAGCAAGAAAGTGTCGTGGTAGAGAATATCCTCGCCGTCGCAATCTTCGACCAGGATCCAGAAGTTCTCGGCAGCTCCATGGACAGAATCATCCCATTCAAAGTTGGGGGTGATACTCAACTCAACACGTAGCATCGAACGAGTCATGGGCTGCACTTGAGCCTGGACTTCAACACGAGGGAACTTGGCGACGAGGCCACAGACAGTCCGACCAGCTCGAGGCATGCCCAGAAGCTCGCCCATGCGAGGGGGGTCCAGGTCGAAGTAACTGCTCCAAGCCACATCGATTCTCTCTGCCTTTTGAACGACATCCCGAGGGCATGAGGGGAATTGACGAAGGGGAGACATGGTCGGCCACATGCGCTTCTCGGCCATCTTGCAAAGATCCAGAGCGGTCTTGGCAACAGAGGCCCAGCCCTTCTTCAACGCGATCTCAAAGATGGCGCGGAGAATACGGCCGGCAGACTGGGTCACATACACCATATCCGCCATCAAGGCCAGGCCATCAAGCTTGAGGCGCGAGATGTATGCTTGCAGCAGCACATTAATCTTGGCATGGGGCTCTTCGATGCTCTCCTTGACAGGAATTGGTACACGACCCAGGAGCTTGGCCAACTCGAGCTTCTCGTCTTGTCGAACAGGGATATACTTGAACTCAGCGCTCAGAGCAAAGACGCGGAACAGCTCAATGGTTGTAATGGAGGGCTGAATTAGGTTGTTGTAGGTCTCCATGGATCCAAAGGTGATATAGTAGTGAGAAGCGATGCGACCGAGTTCGGTTGACTGGAGCTTTCCCGTCTTCTCATCGTACTTGACGAGGTTGGATTTTCGGAGAACCATGGCAGCAGAATGAATCAGGTCAACCCGCTTCTGCTCAAGAGCTTCATCATCTTCATACTCGGCCCCAACCTGGTACAGACCAGGCGAACGGAGCATTCGGACGAACAGATAAGTGTATCCCAACCACTCAACACCCTCGTCGCGCGTTCTGACATTGCCAAGAACAATCTCGGCGTTCAAGTTGTCAACCAATTTGCTCACGAACTGACTTTCAATCGGAAGCTGCTGGTTCAGGAGCGAGAGATAGTATTGCATCTCACTTTGTGTCGTGATGATGATACCTTCACCGTAAGTGTCGTACTGAGGTCGACCTGCACGTCCAAGCATCTGTAGAACATCCTGTGGGCTCAGCTCAACCCAGCTACCCTTCTCGGGAGAGTAGACTTGTGTTCCCTTGATGACGACTGTGTGTGCTGGCAAGTTCACACCCCAAGCCAGTGTCGCAGTACACACCAAAACCTGGATAGCGCCACGGGCAAAGAGGTCCTCCACGTCTGTCCTGTCTATCCTGCTCATACCAGCATGATGGATACCAAAACCGTAGGGCAGGATATCCTTAAGGTCCTTGTCGGTTGCTTGAGACGATGCCTCGTTGAGAACTTCTCGACTGCCAGCGTCGTGTCGAAGAATCTGGTTGATCGTATCCATCTCGAGTGCCTTGTCTCGAATGTAACGGGCTGTCTTGGCAGTCTCCTTTCGAGAGTGAACGAAAATGAGCATCTGGTTTCTGTTTGTGCCCACGTGCTCGATGACCTTGTTGTAGCACACATCGTTCATCGTCTTGAGCTGCTTAATGGCCTTGCGATCCGTGACTCCAACAAACTCCTGACGCAGGGGGCATGGTCGGAAGGAGCCGTCAAAGTGGAAGAGGCCCTTCTTAGTGTCCACCCGCAAGAAGCTAGCAACATCTCGGTAGTTGGGTAGAGTAGCAGAGAGACCAATGATACGGACGGGTTCACCAGTCTGCTCGGTCTTGCGAATGGTTCTGCTAACGATGCTCTCCAGCACAGGTCCACGGTCATCGTGCAACAGATGGATTTCGTCGATGATGATCAGGCGCACCAGGTTTGTATAGGTCAGGTCGTTTGACTTTCTGGTGATGACATCCCATTTTTCAGGAGTGGTCACAATGATCTGCGTCTCGGCGATTTGCTGCTTGGTGAGCTGACGATCACCAGTCAACTCTGAAACTCGGATACCATAGGGCTCAAGACGGCCTCCCAAGTTGCCAACCTGCTCTTGCACCAGGGCTTTGAGAGGGGCGATACACACAATCTTGAATGCATCAAGGTCGATATCACCAGTCTCAGGGTTGCGGTGCTTGCCGATTTCGCGAAGGATAGCGAGCATACCAACGTTAGTCTTTCCACTACCAGTAGGAGCACAAACAAGCATGTTTCCATCATCTTCAAATGCTGAAGGGTAGCACTTGGACTGGATCTTGTTCAGAGACTCGTTCTTGCTGAAGGGGTTCCGAGACCACTCTGGCATATCGGTGATGGGGATCAAGACATCGCCGGGCTCGTTGCGCTTCTTGGGGGTAGGAATGTGAATTTCCTCGTAGCCCTTGAATGTTCTCTTGGTTGAGCCTTCAGGTAGTCGGACCTTGGGGTTTGTCATGAGATGGTTTCCTTGATCAAAGACCAGGTTGTCGAGGTTGATGAGCTTCCTGGGCTGGAGCCCGCCAACCAACTGGCCTTCAGCACGCTCAGGCTTAGGAGCCTCTGCGGTGAAAGAGGCCGGGACGTCGATATCCATCTTAATGTCCATCTTGCCCTTCTTGCCCTCACCTGAACTCTGGCCCTTCAGCTCGTTGAGAATCCATTGAAGGCCTTCCGAGCCCATTTCTCTTTCAATATCGGCGCGTTGTTCGGGAGTCTCTGCGCGAGCTAGCTTGGTGAGCCAGAAGACCTTCTCTCTGTTCTCAACGAGCTTCTGGACCAACTCGTGGTGTTCAAAGTCGAATAATTCCATGAGGTCGTTTTCGATCTCGCGCAGCGACTTTTCCTCGCCATCGGCCTCGTCTGGCTCGCCTGAGAGAATGCGAAGCGCCTCCTTGGTCTTGTCGGTCTGCTCGTGAGCATCGGGGTATAAGATACCAATTTGGCGTTGTAACCAGAAGGCGTCAATGTCTCGTGCAGGCACGCTGTGCTTCTCTTTCTCGGCTTGTTTTCCTCCTGATGGTGCTGAGTCGAGGATCATTTCATCACCCACATCGACAACGGCATCCTCATCCTTGGCCTCGGCATTCTCGTCCTTCTCTTCCTCTTCCTCCTCGTCATCCGATGATTCGTCGCGAACTTCGTGAACAATGCCGCCTTCTTCATCGTCTTCGTCTTCGTCAAAGGCCACAGCGACACCTTGACGCTCGTCGATTTCGGCGTCGTCACCATCAGCACCTCCCATGGCGACATCCTCGTCATCATCCTGGGCATCGTAGTCTGTGATCTTCTTTCCTAGATTTACCAACTCGTTGAACTGCTTGGGGTTCAAAGCCACGCCCAAGATGTCGTCGATCTCCTTCTTTTTGTCCAGGTCCTTCAAATCGTCGTCCTTCAAATACTCCAGCACAGCGTCCGCCGCGCTGCGCACGACCTCGTGGGGTACGTCGCCGAGATTGTTCGCCACAATTGTAATGATTAGATCGAACGTCGCTCGTGTCGCTGGTGTGCGCGGTCGGTATGTGATGCCCTCCACCAGGAGGTCGTTAGCGCCGAGGACGCCGGCAGACTGGTGCGCTTCCGCCTTCCGCCTTCGCTGTTCTCGTGCCAGGATATCTTCGCCTTCTCTCAGACTTCCCCTCTCGATATCTGGGAGTCCGGGTTGTTTCTTCGGCTTCGGCGCGTCGTCGCGGGCAACTCGAGCGCCCATGTCCCGGATGCTCAAGCGCCCAGCCAGCGACTCTGGATCACCAGTGGCCTCATCGGTTCGTCGCGTGACGAATCGACGGTCCGCCTGGAGGACCAGGTTCGACATGGCCGAGTACTTGTACTGCGAGACATCTCGATTTGCTTCCGACATGGTGGCGGTGGTTGTGAAGCTTTGTTATTGCTGGAGAACGCCGATGTTCTCGACAAAAGCCCGGGGCACTGGGCCGTTAAATAATCATGGATTTGCCACCGACACGACTTTTCGGATATGTAGCCGCTGCCTAGATGACTCGAAGTATGCGATCGATTGATTCGCAGTTGTTGTTGTGGTTTGTATTCGTTCCCAAGGTTTTGGAGTGAAGTCGCGATCGCAAATTTCAGATCGCAGCCTGGAAGGCTAAGACGCTAGGTCACGTTTGGGCTAGTGCCATTGGAGCGCGTCTGTGGCTGGGTGAAGGTGTGGCTGCACCCTCCACAGCCTAATCCATTCCATCCTTGATCTTTCAGATGGGTACGGATTTCAAAGATATTCATCTTTTGTATTTATCACGAATGTTCTAAATTTTCAAGACTCAGCGCTTTTGAGTACTAAGTATCGCAGCAAACATACAGGGGAAGCGCAGCATCAAAATTTACACCAGCCACACCTAAAGCAGCCGAGTGTTGACCAGGGGCGCTCCGCTATTTACTCCCATGAGCAGAGCAACGAGCCCAAACAAATCCTCGATAGCTTCTCACCGACAAACCATGTGAAGCCAAGATGGCGAATTCATCCAACACTGCTGAAACATTTCAAAACGCTCTTGATCCGTTCATAAAGCCTCGGGAGCAAGTCAACTACATCCGACGGGTCTTGGCTCTTCACCTTGGGTCCTGCTCCCATGATGGCCCAATCAAGCAGCCTGTGTCCCTGACAGATGCAGCACACGATGTGAACCTCGACCCCGACTCTAAGGGAGTATACAGGGAGTATGTTGAGGCTCTCAAGGCCAATGTGGAAGCACGCCGGAAATATGGCGACATTGCCCAAATCAATGTTTCCCGACCATCCTCATCCCAAGAAACACCCACCAACGGCAGCGACTTACTAGAGGAACGAGTTGCACTTTTAAAACTTCAGACGAAACAAGAGCGACTTTTAGCAGTCCAGGATCACCTCGATCTTCTCATGCAGAAACCCGCTGCCGCCCCCGAATATCTTGACCCTGAAGACATGTTTCATGAGGCAGCCAGTCTCCCCAGAGTACCCAAGGAGGTTGTGAACGGGCTCGTTGCGCAGCAAAGTACAATGAAGCCTGATCTGACGGAACAAGTTGCCCAGCTGGAGAAGACGGTTCTGAGGGCAAAGCTACTCTTGCGGCGAGAGGAGCAGCTCCTCCGCGAAACGAGGACCAATGCTCAAAACATACCGGATGTCATCAGTAATGGCACAAGGCTGCATGCTCTAAATACGACTCGCAATGAACTCATCTCCTGGATCGAGACTGAGCTCGGAAAGGCATCGACGGATGAAGACGGCGATGAGGACGCCGGGGGTAGCACCGGAGGTCATGATCGAGCAACTTCAGATCAGGCTTCGATAAACGCCCAACTCGATGCCATCAAGGACAAATACGCCAAGTATATCTCTGCTAGACGATCCCTTCTCTCCACGGTTGCCGAGCGATCTGATTCATCCGCGGCACCTGTCCTCGCACCCCCCGAGTCCAAGCAGCAAGTGGGTGATGCTGATCCTGTGCCGAGCACCTATCTCCTCACGTCATACATCGAATCTCTGCTCTCTCTTTCTAGGAAGCAAAAGGCCATGATTACGCAAAAAGCCCATATAAATACGACACTGAGCAAGGAAGTTAAGGATTCCTGCCAGTTGCTGGGTCATCTTGCCGAGGAGAGTCAACTACTCCCGGCCCATGCCGTGGCGCCCACCTCTCGAAGGAGGTCAGGCTTAGGAGAGGTCCTAACTTCTACCGAGCGACCTGGATTTACCGGCAAAGTCCAGCCCTGGGTCCTCGCAGCGGACTCAGCCAAGATTGCAACCCTTGAAAATGTGGCGGAACAAGTTGAAAGCGGACAACTTGCGTTGGAGGCTTCTATGCAGACCCTGCAAGAGATTGATCACCTCTTGGGCCAGGGCGAGGTGGAACAGGATGAGGAGCCTCAAGCTGACACCACAGAGGATGACTTTTGGCTGGCGGGCTCCAAGACTCCAAGCAAGGCCAGAAAACATACCGAGAAAAAGAAGGATTCGGAACAGCCGAGGGATGCATGGTCTGGACTGCACGGCAATCTGGGTCTGATTGGCCAGGAAGACACAGCGTAGAATCATGCCTTAAAGTACAAGATTTTAATATTTTGGTGGTATATGACCAGCTCAAACGCCAACACCATATCTACCCCCAACTCCGTTCCTCATCCGAGAAGCTGTGTGCTTATTTTCCCGCCATGATAGCCGACACCCTCATAGCCAAATCAAGGATAGATAGGTGCTCATCAGCTCCGTCTACTAACCGTTTATCCACTTCAGAGAAGATCAGGACGATCTTGTTCTTCTGGGGATCCGGGATGGTTTCATCGTATGTAAGGGCTTGGTACAACTAGGGGGGCTGTTAGAAATGTCTCGTCAGGGAGCCAAACCACTTACCTGGCCAACAACTTGTCCTGCGCTCCAACCATCTGCAACCATGTCTTCAACGACTTTAGAGACATTCTGATATGAGGGTCCTGAGCTCTTCGGGCGTATCGCTTGAACCAGGTCTTCAATGGTGCTCTCGGGAATGACACCGGCAATGTCCTCGACGATCTTAACCGTCACTGCCTTCTTGTCCACATCCATAGTATCAGCACCATCGCCGTCCTTCTCTGGGGCACCGGCGCCCACGAGTCTTGCAGCACTCTGCAGGAAAGTAATAGCCTTTCGAAGATCTCCCTCGCTGCACCTGATCAGTGTGTCGACGGCGCCGTCCTCCAGCGGAACGCCCTCCTTCTCTGCAATCTCCTCGAGCCTCTTCTTTGCATTACTCTGGTCGAGGCTTTTGAATCGAAACTTGCTGCATCGACTAGCAAGCGGGTCGATGATACGAGTGACATAGTTGCAGATCAAGCAGAAACGGGTGATCTTGCTGTATGTCTCCATAGTTCTTCGTAGTGCGCTCTGCGCATCTTGTGTCATGGAGTCGGCCTCGTCGAGGATAATGATCTTGAATGGGGGGCAAGGATATTTGTCCTTATATCCAGGGCTCGGGTTGGTCAATTGCATGCGGGCGAAATTCTTGACCTTTTCTCGGACAATGGAGATGCCACGCTCGTCGGAGGCGTTGAGTTCGAGGACGCGGGACTTGATCATTTCGGGGCCGTACAGTTCCTTTGCAAGCGCTAGGACAGTCGAGGTTTTACCTGTACCTGGGGGGCCGTAGAAAAGCATGTGTGGGAGCTAAGAAGTTGTCAGGGCCTGTATCGATTCGACCAGGTGAGAGGACGAACATTGGAGGATTGCAGAGTCCTTTGGAGAACATCGACGGTGTGATCTTGAGCAGTGACATCGCTGAGGGTCTTCGGTCGGCTGCAAATCTGTCAGTCTTGATGCTAGCAACGGAAAATGGGAAGTGCAGACTATTTCTCAACCCAAGGTTGGGTTCGGGGATTGGTGGACTTGTCCTGCTTCTGGTCGGCATTCGCATTGGCAGCCGCAGCCGCCTTCCTGGCTTTGAGGTCGAAGAAGCTCGCCATGTTGGCGCAAATGATCGGCGTACTGTGAGCACAGGTGAGGCTTCGCAGCTTGCGCAGGAGATTTCGATGTCGAGGTTATGGGTGGTGATAGCTTGGTTTGTTGAATTGCGTTGGAGTGAGCTTGGAGAAAATCAATTTACGCGTTAGGAGACGCGAAGCGCGTTCTGCAGCACCTTGGGAAGCTGCCATGGAGACGGACCCAGCGCCGGAGCTTTTGGCCCCACTGAGTTCCATGGTTGCCTACCCCTACATTGGTAGGAGGTACCTAGGGTACTCCCGTCCGTAATACGGACTTCTCAGTGAGCAAATAGTTATGATAGAATGGGTAATGGAGCACGTCTGGATATATCTAAGTGCATGGTATCTATGCATTACTACTTGATCTTTCTTGACCAGTCATGTTCTGCTTGCTGTTAGGCTGATCATAAACATGGCAAATCCTGGTTGGATGGATGTTCAAGTTGGACATGGTATCATGCCCACAAGCGCTGCCATTCACGGTGGATTCTGTGCTGGCCAGTTTGATGCGTGTACAAGTCCTTGGGTGTTTGCATTTTCACACTTTTATCAGGAACCAGGTTTCCTCATCGTGTGCTCGTGGACCTTGTCCATTAATGTTGTCTGCTTGCGTGAACCTTTCAAGGAAGAGGGGACATGTGAGGCTGATGCACAAAGATCGCAGGTTGCTGCGCCCGACCTTCTGGTTTCCAACTTAAATCCACCATAATCATAACTCAACCAAGAGGCTCGCAATCACCTGGCGGGTGCCAGTATTACCACCCAAAACCCTTGCATGCGAGTGTTGGCTGATGGACGCACGTAGCCGCCCAGTCAGTGACTCCTACCCTATGTGCTTGGCAAGACTGATGTATACCTGCCATACCAACTCTTCGCTAACAGTCATTTCAGGTGTTTGCGCGTGATAAAAAAGAGACAGAGATGAATTAGATTTGTTTGCCATACCCTGCATTCATGGCTTTATTCACGCTCGAATAGACTTTATCCTCCTCAGCTGCACGTCGTCTCTTTGAAGTCTGTTGCCTGCCCTATAATGGTTAGGCCCAAGCCAGCAATCAACCTGCCCGGTCCATCCCCACCATTAGCCTGACCCTTGCCCCCGCCAGCAGCTGAAGTCAAGTGCGAGTGACTGCCCACCTCCACTCCTGCCGTGCTCGGCTTAAAGAATCACTCTCTCACCTTGCACCTCACCTCACGATTACAACTTCAAGTTGACCATCGAAAGCCCTCAACTTTATCGCGGCCTGTCCATGTGCGTCGCGCTCTGCAGACGGAGCATTTTCACAACATCTTTCATCTGATCTGCATCCCACGAGACGCCATGGACCAGTCTATCATTCGCATCTCCAAGGTTACTTGCCCCGCACTCGCCTTCACCATCCCATCCCTTGTCTCGTCTTTGCGCCGTGAGCTCTCTGGGTGCTAACCATGACGTATAGGAGCTCAGCGACATCCAGAAGAGTTCCGACTTGTGTATGTACGCCCATCAAGTTTCTGCATTCATTATCTAACGTCGCCGCGACCGACTGTAGCACTCGCCGTGGCATGTCGCGACATCGATGTTCGCAATGTCAAGGCTCTCATCATGGGCCCTCACGAGACCCCGTACGAGTTTGGCCTTTTCGAGGTTGGTCGCCAACGATTCAAAAATATGCCCAAGTCAGAAGTAGCTAAATGAGATATGCAGTTCGCTATTCGATTCCACAAAGGTTGGGCTTCCCTCATCACACTGATGCTCTCTCTCACCTCCATTTGTAGATTACCCTTCCAAGTCCCCCACCGTGCACTGCGTCACTACGAACGGTGGGCGCTGTCGGTTTAACCCCAATATCTACTCTAGCGGCAAAGTCTGCCTGTAAGTTATTGCTCTCTGGCTGGTGACGTTCGAGCTGACCGTCATAGTTCTATCCTAGGGTAATCGACAACACCTCACCACCCCGAGCGATGACTGACATAAAGAGTAGGACGTGGCGTGGAGAGCGCGGAGAGGAGTGGTCGTCAGCCCAAGGACTGGAATCCATCCTACTCTCCATCCAGAGTCTCCTGTCCTCGAACCCATACGAAAACGAGCCAGGCTTCGAGGATGCCAACGATGAATCAGACAAGAAGGCGCAGAAGGAATACGTCCAAAAGGTTTGCTTCTGTGTCTAGTTGCGCGATCTTGTCACCTAATCATTGCTAGATCCGCCACGAAACGTTGCGAATTTCGGTCATTCAACGCCTCGAAGGTTACCTCGGGTTGACCGCCCACGGCCCCCCACACGTCGGAGAAGAACTCAGCGACGGGGATCTCGACGATGACGATATCGACGAGTCTAGTGTGCCATTTGAACCATTCAAAGATCTCTGCAAGCGTCGATTCTTGTGGTATTTCGAGTCGTACTTGGCGGCAGTTCAAAAGGGCAAGTCTGAAACCAGGGACGGCCAAGTGTTCGCTCGAATGCCTTTCGAGTCGCCTGGGAGCAACAGTATGGATGGAAAATTCAACTACACCGAACTTGAACGCCGTCTACATACAATCAAGGCCGCCATTGACGCAGAACCCCAGAAATGGGCCGAGGAAGGCCTGGCTTCCAAGGCACGAGAGACCACTGTGGCTGTCAACCTTCAGCACCAGTTTGAGCAGGTCGTCGAGGCGTTCAAAAGGGGAGATATGCCCCATAACGTGTTCCTTGAGAATGACAACCCCTTTGTATGGGTGATTACCTATTTCGGGCGCCCAATGACCAATCTTGACGGCGGTCTGTTCAGAATCAAGATGAACTTCAGCCCTCGGTTCCCCGAAGAGCAACCTCGAGTCAAGTTTGAGACCAAGATTTTCCACCATCACATTGCGTCAGACGGCACAGCGTGCTATACGCCCAACCCGCTCAAGAGAGAGGATGTGAGATCTCATATTGAGGCCATCTTTTCCTTCCTCGAAGACGACGAGCCAGCCTACGACCCACGCAAGATCGTCAACCCCGAGGCTAGCAAGATGTACTGGGGAGCAGGGGCTGACGACAAAAAGAAGTACAACCGACGACTTCGTCGGTCAGTCCAGCAGAGCATGGAGTAAGTTGGCAGTGTCTTCATATCTACTGCGCAGGAACGTGGCTAACCCTCTGCCACAGGGACTTTCCAGAGTGATGTGCAAATCATCTTTGCTGGGATTGCTCTGGGGGTTTACTTTGTGAATTCAGGAGAGGCGTATGAGGCGAATAAGGGAGACATCTTCCGGATTTCACATGGCGTTCAGGTCTGTGACGATACACAAGGGAACTCGGCGTGGTTGGAATTCGGACTCCTTCTTTCAATTATGGATGGTTAGCCTGAAGCGAACCGGTCATTTAGGCATCGCGGTGTGGATGGGGGAGGTTGACCTGCCAGGAGCAGGGTCATGAGAGCATTCACTCTTCTTCATATCAGTTGGCTTGTAGTGATGCGAAGATTTGATATCACATTTGGGACTCACGGAACTCCTCGAAGGGCCGAGGAGGCATCCTACTGTAAAGAAAGGAAAATCCATTGCAAGGGGCTATATTGCTAATACCCTCTGAAGCGCCATCCCGTCTAATCATCAACGCCGATATAACAGATGCAACAACCTGGAACCCATTCCCGAAACATCGCTCAAACAAGGTAGGCAGAACTTGGTCATCATCCTCTTTGTAGTTGTGATCGTGTCATCATCGCTCATCATCTCTTCGACTTGGACTTTTTGCTCAGCCGTTCCTGCGTGGGAGCAAAAGGCGCAGCGACGCCTGCGTATCTCTCCTGCTTCCCCTCTCCCTTGAACTCGTACATGCCGTTGTTGCCCACGACGGCCGGTGTTCCCTGGCTCGGGCGCGCAACCTGCTCGTTGTGCAGCTTGTCGAGAGAGTCGCCCACGACGGCGTATTGCGACCAGTTGATGGGTGGGCAGCGGACCACGTTCTGCGGTTGAGGGAGGTTCGCCCATGCCCGCGGCTCAGAGGCGATGCGCTGCTTGGAGGGTCCCTCGCCCGCATTGTCTTGTTTCTGATCCGCAGTGTTATGCCCATCATCATCCTCGTCGTCGCTATCATCGTTGGCCGGCGCATTGATCTTTCCCGCTATGAGATCCTTTACAAAGGCCTCAGGGTCTTGAACAGCCTCGTCCTTCGCGCGGTTCAGAGCTTGGATGTCGGCGGTGGCGCGCTGTCGCTGGATCTGAAGGATCGATATGGCAGACTTGAGCGCGATGACGTCCGGGTTAGAGTCGAATGCGATCGGCACGGGCGCGGGCGGTGGGACTCCTGTCTGATCGGGCTGCGAGTGCGTGAGACTCGGACGACCGCCGGCGCCGGCGGCTGCAGCAGCCCCGGAGAGCTGCGCGGAAGCCAGCGTTGGAGTGAGGGGAGAGACGGGTGGCCTGTTGGGCGAGGGAGGCCTGTCGCTTGGGAGGTTGTCGGTGGAAATTGTCAAGGCGGGCATGATCGAGGTGCGCGGAGAGGGGTTAGGCTGATAGGACGGATGTTTGCACGGGCCTGCGCGTCGGAGGCGGAGGCAGGCCGAGCTCGGAAAGAGGTGATGGCGGCGGCAGCGGTGGGTGACGAACCCGAAAGGGAGAGGCGTGCAGGACGCGACGACGGGAACAAGCAGGGGAGGGAGGGACAAGAAGAGAGATAGGGAAAAAAGGGAATGTTGTACCAGGCTAGAGGACACTTCGGATGTATGCGATATGTCTCAAGAAGGCAGGCAACCCCCTCGCAGCGGGAGCTTTGGCGGGGTCGGAAGGCTAGCAGACGGCTCGAGGCGGAGACTAGAGGGACCGAGTGCAACGCTTGGCCACCGCGGGAGCCTATTTCCAGGTTCAGGTTCAGGTTGAGTCTAGTGAGGGTTGGGCCGGCCAAGGAGAAGAGGGTTCATCAATGAGCGCGCATGAGGAGAGGTCGAAAAAGCATCAGGCATCATGAGGCTTCGACGACTCAGGCGGGGTGAAGTCGGAGGGAAAGTGGGCCAAGGTGGTATCGCGTGGCCCCACACTCAGCGATCGGACAAGATCTTGCGCCAGTTCCGATCAAGAGTGAGCACGGGCCACCTTGCGTTTTGACACACAAACACTCACACACAGGCCCCAATCCACCAGGCACAAGCACGCTCAAATGTCTTGTGAGTCTCTGAAGGCTGGGTTGGGTGTGTAGGACCCATACGGAGTACTGTCACAATGACGAAGCCACCAGAATGAGACATCCTTCACCTTTTGTGTACTGGATGTACCGAGTCTGCGCACCTCCTATTCCATGTCCTCATCGCAATGAGAGTTTGCACCGGCGTCTGTCCCGACATCACACGGCCGCACGCAAGGGGTAATGGTCCGCGGATGTGAGCTATCAGGAACATAACGGCGTTGTTATCTTTCTTGTCGTCAACAAAGCTTCTGAGGTACCGGCATGGTGGTTGACGTTGTCAACGGCTTGTCGATCCTGGGATCGTCATCGAGCCGATGGACCTTCTCGAATGTCTACCCGAGTCATTATGCCACAACTTCGACGTCGATCCCGGCAAACCGTCGATCACAGGCAAATTGAGCCTCATCGTACCAACCTGCCGGAAAGGGATAATATCCCTCGGTTTCAGATCCTGCGCCCAGAAAAGCTTGTGCGCTTGTCTGGCTTGGTGTTGCAGCGCCTTGTCTGTGACCACCCACACTCGTTGCATTAGCGGCTGTGCGCTGCACCAGACTACTCGGCTTTTGAAGGGAGCTATGGCTGCTCTGAACAATATTTTCTGGGAAATAAGTCAGCTGTCACCAAGGACATGGCCAATCCCATCACTGTTTTCTCTTCTCGTCAAGAAGTTCATCTTGTGATGGGCTGTAATGTCCTGTTTCTCAGTCTATACTCTGTAGCAATGGAGTGGTCTAGATCTGGCCCGAGCCTAGGCGCAGTCGTGAGCCAACGAGAACCAGGGGCGCTGGAAATAGACGGCAAGCCAGCCCTGCGGTGGGAGTCCAGGACCCGTCGTCGGTGACGGGACATTGGCGGGCTGTTTTGCGTTCTTGCAGTAATGACCCCAGTCTTGCTTTCAACTGGTTCACCGTGGCGGCTATCTGCATGGGGGTATAGTAAGACAATGGGAATCTTGCTTTTGCCCATGCCTGCAGTCTAGATTGCTTTTTCCGATGCTGAAGCCGCATTAGACTCGATATCGCAATGCCGAGGCCCTTGTAGAACACCAGGCCTTGGGAGTTCCCTCCTGAGAGCTCCTCGTTTTGTCCCATCTCATCTGTGCACCGTCCATCTCTACCCTTCACAGCCGATAATCTCCCATCTTGACGGCGGAGCAACTCGCCTGCTGTCCCATGACGGACAAGGCTTGTAACCGTCATTCGAGAACACAAGAGTTCCCCAGCTGACCCGCAGGTTCCACGCGTCCGGAAAGGTCTGGATTCAAGACGGATCTCCACATCTCCATGAAAAATTTGGGCCCTGGACGGCCTTTGCAAGGGAGCCGTAGACTAGGAGATTTTCAACAGCCCGGCTGCCAGGGTACAATAGTGGACTATTAAACCTGTCGCTGGCTGGATCGCCGCTAGACCGGGACGGTATAGCTCCTGGGAGGGTCGCTCAAACGTTGATGCCATGATGTCGTAAAGGCCGGCATTGATGATCCCGTTTCCCTCAGTGATGGCCCTTCTTAGCTCAGCCTGGGGCAACAACTTGCTGGTCGAGGCGCCTGACACTTGACTGTCGACCGACCGCGACCGTAATATGGGGGTTGATTCAGCTCCGGGCATCTTGGCACCGTTGACACGAGACTAGACGTCAGTAGCTCGATTAGCTGTGCGCAAAACTGCGAGAGCAGAGATGTGGCACATGCGCTAACGGCAGCTCCGGCAAATGACGGGCCAGGATTCACAAGAAGCATCTGGCATCCCGGCGGTCCAAGGCAGGCTTTTGTCCAGGCACTCTGCCAGGAGAGATTGAGTTGTTGGACGCACCGTCGACGCCACCTACCGAGACGTCCATTCCCAGCTGCGAAGAGACGAAGCCACAGGCACCTACCGTTGCACCGTTCCGCCCTCCACTGCAGCTCGACAGGGCAGCTCAAGGAAAGGCCTCGACTTAATGTCCCTTGTTGGTGGCCCCAGGTCCAATTACAGACTCATCCACACTTGCCGGATTGCCCACCTGGGCCACCGGCAGATGCCAGCTCTCAAGTGCGAAGCCAAGATGTGGGTAACGATGCAAGTCGACCCGCGAGGGTGTGGAGGATTGTGATTTGTGAAGGTGGGTGTGAAGATGACGCCGGGGGCTTTGAAGGAGGGTGAGGCGGGAGCAGGTTCATGGTTGGTATAATGGGGCAGGTACGCGACTCCCATTCCCTCCTTCCAAGTTCCTCCCCCAGTCCCTCGGCCTCTTCCCTCAAGGATTTCCCCTCTGCCCTCATTTATTGTCATCTTCTTCCCAGCCTCATCTTCTTCTCTGGAAATCTGTTTCATTCACATACTCCTCACTAACCTCACAACTCTTTTCGCCAACGAAGCGCCTCACTTCCGCTTCCTTCTTCCATTTCTCCGCCAAGTTTCCGGCGTCTTTCCAGTCGCAACCAAAGTGTCTGCCACTTACACCGTTCACGACTCGTGCACCTCGCTCACCCTTCCACCACTGTTCTAAAGGCCGAGGCCTAACGAATCGACGTTCCACTGCTAGGGACTTGACATCGGTTCCTGCATTTGTCAAGACCTGGAATCTGCCCTCCCTTCCGGTCTTTGGCTGTGCTTGTTCCCTTTCACTCCGGCCTTGAAATTCAAGCAGATATCTTCGGCCTGTTTCCGCTTCTGTTGGGAGCAAATATTTTCACCCTTCCTTGGATGAAGGATTATGCCTGCCTCGGATACACCTATTGATATCAATTATCCACCCATCCAGATTCATCCCCAACCACCAGCATCCAGCAAACCAGGGCCTGTGCGAAATTTCTCATATCCTACCTCTCTTGGACTACCTCGCCGTGTCCTGATATCTCATACCCAAGACCCAGAGGAGATAACACCCCACTGGCAAACCCAGACCTCGGCCCCATCCAGTTCGCACGACGTTCAAGTAACTGCACTGCCCTCAAAGACCTCGCCTCTACCATACGTCGGTTAGAGCCAGACAAAGAGACGTCGAAAGAGTATTATCTTTGGCCGTTTCGCGCTTTCGGACCCATTCGAGACTTCACCAGTTGTTCAAGACGGAGACTGGACAAGAGCGAGTACAGAGACGGCGCGCCCAGCCACTTCTCCATACATCTTCAACAGCACTATCGACACCTCCGGTTCTTCGAAATCACTACGGACAACTCTCGTCCGGCACAAAAATACACGATCTCTGGATGCGAAAGTCCTAATTTCTCAGTCCTTTCGTGATCCGGATTCAGCACACAAGTTGCACACGAGAGAGACAGACACCGATTGGAGTCCTTTCTCAAGCAATTATCAGACGACATCGGCATCAGTCGACCTTAGAGAGCTTCATCCAATAACACCAACAATCCCAACCATGACCATCCCAGGAGGTTCATCGCCTGACACTTTTACCAGCTCAGGCACATCAATCCTCACATCACGTCCCTCGCAGTCCGACTATGACCCTTCTGTCAGTGGGGACGAGAGACTGCGCAGCTCTCTACAATCCTCAGATAAGCACAAGTCCAAGTCAGGGAAGCCAAGGTGGTTTACTCAAGTCAAGGACTGGCTTTCTGTGAGTGAGCCGTCCGCGCAGGCCATGAAGGAGCAGAAGAGGAACACGTACAAGCGACATGGCATTGATCTGAACGACCCTCGGGCAGCAGCCAAATTGCATTTGCCAATTGGAAAGATCCCCGAGAACGCCATCACTTCTACGAGCGGCCCAAGCCCAGAAAAGGCATTGAAGCGAGCACAGCAGCAGCAACAACAGTCGAGACAGTCTTACTCGGGGCTTAGCCAAGCGTCGCACTCGATGTCGAGCAGTATCTGTTCGGTCCCGAGCGCCAAGGAATTCAATCCAGTCGCACCATGGGACACTTGAATGCCACTTATGATCTACACCTAATGATGAATAAGGACCTGGAAGGAGCATTTCTTTACCTTGATTTATTTCCTATGTCAGGAACACAGCCCGGAGTCAATGGGGAAAAAGGAGTCTGGAACAATGGAGATGGGATTTAATATACCCAACAATACCTAGCTGACTATGGAATTCACACGACGAGATACACACCGACAGCCTCTGTCTCACTGCCTGTTGTTTAGTTGCGACGATAGCTAGAGAATGGAATTGGTGCCATACAGTTCAGAATGGAGCAAGCCACTTGAGACATTATCTGATGAGATGGCTTGAGTCCTTGACTCGGGCTTCTGCTGTAAGGTGACGAATGGCCAGCGTGGTGAGAACCCGCGTGGACAGCTCGCGTCCCTGTTCCTCTGGTCCGAGGATCAACTAGTTGGCAATCTCCTCGCGCCCATTCCGTGCTAGTGCCCATTTGGACAGCGATCCTGTTGCTCTTTGATGCCAATACGGAAGAAGTCGTGATATGTCCGACTGAATCTTTTTTGTAGCTCTTTTCTCACTCTCAGATTTGGCCCTCGGGATCCAATGTGCGCTTGTCCCATGCTGCCCGTTTCTCTCCTGGTCAGGATAGTACATAGACTCTTGTGCCTAGATAGACGCTCCAAGCTAGGGCACTTTTATAATAGTGGTATGCTCGACTTTGGGCTGGCAATAGATCGAGATACTTTGGTCGGGGATCATGGTGTTTTAGTATAGGTTTGCCCTGTGACCCAACGTAAAGAGCCATGTTCATACTTCTTCAACACCCCGACGCTTCAATAATTAGGAAGATACAGCTTTGAATTAGTTTTGGGTCTCTAACCTCACTGATCATTGCTCCTCACGATATTGGTACTTTGGATGGAGCGCGCTGTCTCTCGTCTGTTTCCGCGTGCTGGCTCCTATCCATATGCCGCCTATAGGAATTCAATTTCCTCACAGCTAAATTTAAGAGTCGACATTTACACTGCCATTCATCTCACTTACTCTATGCATTCTCTCGATCACATTTCCTTGTCTCCCCCTTGCTCCCCTGCGTCTATATACCTTCTGATGAATTCCAAATTCAACAAGCGTCATTGGTCTAGGGGTTAGGATTCAACTCTTCCATTGAGATAAGTTGAGGCTCGGATTCGAATTCCGGATGACGCATTGTAACTTTTCTTTTGCTTCATTGCAAGCAAAGTGTCTTTTTTTGCTCGCATCGTGCTCCTTGTATTGTCCTTTTTGGCTTTTTCTGGTGTAGCATCACTCACTGGCAGGCTTCATTGGTCCATGGCGGCGACGGTTGTTCGATCACGTGGGTTGTAGTTCGTGGTAGTATTTGTACACCAACCACATAACCAGGCAGCCAGATTAGCAAGAATGGAGACAGCCAAGGGCCCAGCCGTTGAAATAAGGTGTCGCGGGATTCCTGCTTGTGAGGAATGTGAGTGATGATGCTGAATGCATGTCATTGGAGCTTGCGTAGGCGGGGCGGTGATCGTGTGAGAGTCATGTCAAATTGAAGAATGGGAGGGAGATCAATGGCAAATACCGACTGTAGCCTCATGGCGGAATGAGGAAAAGATTATTTTCTCCCTCTTCACGTTACGACTCTTCAATTTGTGGTTTAAGTAATCAAGCAAGCAAGCAATTCTATGATCTAGAATGCCGGTTTCAGCCTTGGACTGTTGGAGTCCCGTACCGACAACCTTACAAGAGCTCGACGCTAACAGCAGGCTAGAGCATCTGGATCACACACAGCACGTCATCGAAAGCCCTCCATCGTCAACTTCACGCAATCCAGCCCTTCTGCGGCTCTGTCAAGATTGCGCCGATGCTCGTGGGGCTACGAAACCATTCACACAGGAGCTCTAGCTCAGCCCAAGTTCCCGAACCCGGAGGCTTGCGTCCGCCCGCTAGTGTTCCCACCGAGCGCCGCCGGCATCATTCATTGGTGACACGGCGAGCTGAGTTGGCTGGCAATGACGTATTCTACTTTTTGGCATCGTTGATGGTGGCCTTGGTATATAGGCTCTGGGGAGGAACAGGGTGAAGCTGGGATCCAAGGGGATTTTCTGGGTGCTTGCATATAATTGTACGACTACCAAGACAGATCGATCGCTTCACTACAGAGACTGGTTCTTACGCAGATTGGAGCAGGCGAAGCATCTATTCGCAGGTTAAACTACGCCCACGATGCCTATCTTTGCTAAGAGAGATTCGAGCGAGGATGGCGAGGATGGCACGCACACGAATGGTGCCAATGGTGCCAATGGCGTCGAGCGCGAGGACGGAGAGCACTCAGCGCCAGATGAGCACACACGACTCCTCCCCAACCGCGTCAACTCTGGCCAAGGCCTGCTTGCCCCCGACGATCCAGCAGTGACCCCATACAACCTATGGAGCATCCGAGTCTTGCGATATCTCTCAATCCTCTTCACCCTGATCACCCTGGTGTGGTGGGTCTTGCTGCTCGTGTCTACCTTTGCGACGCCGCCTGGCATACAGACTCGAGGCAGCGTGTGGTTTGCCTTTGGATACACCACCTGGACCCTTGCCAACTTGATCTTCACCCTCATCTTCTTCGAGGTGCCATCCAAATCTGTCAGGATACTGGCCATCTTCATGTCGGTAAGTTTACGAGCCACAAGGTTTATACACGCCATTGAACAGATCTAACCCGAAACACAGGCCATTTTGTTTCTCGACATGGTTCTTATTCTGTCCGTACAAAAGACCCGATACGAAGAGAGGTGGGTCGGTGTCGTCAGCGTCATCTGGGCTCTTCTCACGAGCCTTTGGACCCTTTTGACAGACCGCATGGTGGAATGGGGCAAGGCAGAAGAGGAGGAGCGATTGACTGGTCGAGCCGAGACGCGTCGAACCCTGTTCGAATGGTCCGGGGTGATGGTCTCAACCATTGCCTATGCCATCATGTCGGTGGCCGTCTTCCTCATCACTCTCACTATTATTCTCCGGGCACTCGACGCGGGCGTGGCGCCTCCAGGAAAGCTGTACTGGGTTGACAATAACAAGTATCGCATCCATGTGTACTGCCACGGGAACAAGACCGACTCCAAGGGCAATGACCTGCCCACGGTCCTGTTTGAGGGCGGCGAGCGACCCGTCGAGTACGAGTTCTGGGACTTTGCCGAGAACGCCCTCAAGAACGGGTCCATTTCTCGATACTGCTTCACAGACCGTCCTGGCTATGGCTGGTCAGACAGCGCACCCTCGCCATCGTCGGCAGGTTTCATAGTCGATACCCTCAGCCAGGCTTTGATCGGCGCAGGAGAGAGAGGCCCATGGGTTCTGGCCAGTGCGGGTATTGGATCGATTTATTCCCGAGTATTCTCGTCGCGCAACGGAGACCACGTCAAGGGTTTACTTCTCATAGATCCGCTCCATGAGGACCTTCTCGGCGAAGTGGGATCGCCTGGCTGGGGATTCTTGCTCTGGCTTCGGGGTGTCATCTCGCCGCTTGGTCTCGACCGACTGCCAGGTGCCATTTTCCGAGGACGAACGAGCCGAGACCGAGTATATGGGCGATCCGCCCAGCAGGGAGGCAAGCTGATCTTTGCAAAGCTGCAGGAGAGCCTCGTGGCGGGTTCATTCACACGACGTGATGCCCAGACCAGCCGCCAGATCCAAGACAAGGACACGCCGCTGGTGGTGATTAGCTCTGGAGTGCATATCAAGCGAAGTCACACGTGGGAGAAGAAGCAGCGAGACCTGACCAAGCTGACGGACAAGTTGAAGAACTGGGACATTGTCGATGGAGCGCCCCACGAAGTTTGGCGGACTCTTGATGGCCGGAACAAGATTGAGAAGCGGCTGAAGGAGCTGGTGCATGGTTGAAAGTTGAAACAGAGCCGCGGGAGCATCTCGCACGTGAGTGAGTTTCAAGATCTGGTCAGCTCCTCCCGCAGCAACTTCGGATACACCCGAGATGTTACCAAAAGGATGTTATTGGTCGGGATTGAGCATCGACGATGCTTATAAGACGGGTACACGAGACGAAATGGACGAGCTCGGCATTCTCAGGGGTTGGGTTTTGGACAAACCATCCATCAGCAGCAGGACAGGACAGGGCAGGGCAGGGCCTCCCCTCCAGTACGACGGGGACGGGAAGAGTGTGGGGACCTTGATTTCCCGTTTGCGCATGTGTGCATGATTTGTTTCTCTTGGCTTTACTGGCGCGTCTTCTAAAATGACGTCGAATGATGGGGGGTGGGTGAGAGAGAATATTTGTGTGCTATAGGCTTGCTGCTGCGTTATAGCATTGTAATTGTAATTCATGCTGGCGAGAACCAAGCAAGGGCCGTCCGTGACTATCCCAGAGCCCGGAAGCCACCACATTCCGGGAGTTTGACTGATTTGGTTGATGAGCCGGAATGTTGTTGTTCTTGTGTAATAGAGACGTGCAATCATCCATCATTAGCAGCTGCTCATATCCGTCCGTGGCCCAATCCATGGACGAGAGATTGCAGGGGACAAGAGTCAAGAAAGGTTCCAAGTCAGCGATGCAACATAAATTGCGACAGGTAAGATGGCACAAAAACTACAGCACGCTCCCACCCGTCGACATAAATATTCGCGGCTCACCAGTGCGCACTCAATGGCCCGTGACATGTTTTATTTTGACTGCTCTCATCCACCTCATGCACCGTCTTTTTAGTAGACACATGCCTTGACCCTCTTGCAGCTTAAAACCCCCCTAGGCTCCTGCACACGTGATGAGATCTTCATTGCAATTTCAAGAAGGGCAAGGTTATGTGCGGTACCAGGGCGACTCTGACGGGGGCTGTTCTGGTTTTTTTCTCTCTCAAGGAGCCAAAGCGGACCTCGTCTGAAGGCGGCCGATCCATTGGAGGTGTTCCATGTCTGACAGGTCCAAGGGAAATCTGGGGACTGGAACTGACCTCATCAACCCATGATGAATGGTGAGAAACCTGCGAGTGTCAGGTAAGCCGGGGGGCTCTGCCCAGGGTCCGTCATGGGTAACTCTTGAGAGCAGCACTGTAGCAGTGGTAGTGCGCCCCCAGCTTTGACCACGGATGGCTAATGCGGTCGTCTGTGGTCCAGGTCCAGAGGCTCAGGCAGACTTCAGGCTCAGGCTCAAACGCCTCGAGACCCATCCATGCGATGGAGACATTCCCACTGCTGCAGCAATGCCTTGCCTGGGTCCTGTCGGGTCGGGTCTCGAAGGGGAATAGGCGGGCTGAGAAGATGACTCTGGGGGCTCCATCTCAGTGACATTGGATGCCACAATATGCTGACGGCAGTCCTAGACATCTGGAGCCCTGCTCAGCCTGAGCAAGCAAGCAAGCAGGCAGAGGAGAGGAGAGGGCAGACTCGAAGGCAAAATGGCGGGCTGCCATCCCATCTGATCGGTCCAATCCCAAAAGTATTCTTTATTGTGATTGCCTACTAATAATACCCGCCCTGGCAGGCAGTGCTGACGGCGACCTGCACCTGAAGGAAGCGACTTTCGAAACCTCCACCGTTTATTTTTATTTTAGTATCGCTACCTCGACGTGGCTCCCCGTGGCCGGCCTGGAAATTGCAGTATCCAACGCCCCTAACGCCTAAACACGCACAGGGTCTGGCCCGTCAGCAGCAGCAACCTAACCTCCATCCATTCGCATTGCGTTAGATGGACCGCCTCTCACCAAGTCAGCTTTAGCAGGAGCCAGAAAAAATTGCGCTATCAGGTTTTGCGTATGCCTTGCCTCTCTGGGTACCGACCTACCTCTCGTATCTATCTGCCTTGTTGCCCGGCTTCCATCGTGAAATAATCTATACCGGGCTACCCAGTGTAGGTGGGACTCCTGCTGCTATCCGATCGCCCAGGAAAGTACCTCTACCTCAACTCCCCTGGGGCCATCTCTTACCTAGCTCCCTGATCTGGCGGCGTAGAACCGCTAGGTAACCCCCCGCCGTTAGGTAGGTACCCAAGCACCTCGAGGTACCTGCCTTGGCCCCTAGGTAGCCCGTCCTTGGTGCTAATCCCCTATTGTTGGTGAAGGTACCCTCTAAGCGGGAGTCTCCTCCACCTGGGCTCCTCCACCACCACCACGTTCTCCCCCCCCATCGTTTCCACGACTTCAGCTCCCCTACCACCAGGCGCCTCCTGCTACTCCATACCTTACTCTCCCACGACAGGCTTCGACTTTACTCCCACGCTCCTTCACCCACGCCGCCGCAGACGCGCTGCGCCGCGTCTCGTACTGCATCTTCTTCCATTGTCTCTGTTTTTCTTCGTTTCAGCCTCGCTGTTTACATGCTCCAGCCTCGCATGCTACCGGGTCCCTGCTGTCTTGTGCCGCTTCACTTCACTGCCACCGACTTGCTCCTCCCGCCGCCTCCTCCATCACCCCAGTCCGAACTGGGTGGCTTATCGTTGGGCCGTCACGCGAACACCAGCCCATACTCGCTCTCACCTCTCCCTCGACCGAGACTATCTTCTGCTGCGTACCACATCACACGCCTGCCCTCGCCAATTGGCATCGATACCTTCGTCGTCGCCGCTGCCGCTGCCGCCGCCCACCACTGCTGGCGCTGATGCCGACCGCTGCGAACGCCCGTCGACTTCTGTTGGACATTCGGCGCCGAGGACTCATTAGCAACTGATTAGTTTGGAGTTTGGAGGGGGGCCTGAGCATCTCGACGACGTTCCGGATTGCTTCTCATCATGGCGTCGGGTTACGACGACGCGATGCTGGGCGAACCTGGTCATGGCGACCAATCCCGCGACCATACCGGCTCCGACGTGCCTCCGCACCCCGATTCAAGCTGGCAGAACGGTGGACACCGGACGAGGACGCCCGACAGCAGCTATCGTCCTAGGCCGCCCGCCTCTGCACCGGGCACTCCTAATCCCCCCCCCCCCGGATGGGCTGAGGATCAGCCGCCCCGCAAAAGTGCTGAGCGGAACAGGTCGCGAGGGCGAGGAGGAAGATCTGCCAGCGGTCAGACGAGGACCTGCCAGGCGTGCGGTGAGCCCTTAACGGGCCAGTTTGTTCGAGCCCTCGAAGGAACCTTTCATCTCGACTGTTTCAAGTGTCAGGTGCGACGCCCAAGGCACCCCGTATTGTTCTGTGTCGATACTAACCAAGGGACAGGACTGCGGTGAGATAGTAGCATCCAAGTTCTTCCCGGCCGATGACGAGAACGGCCAGGGACAGTATCCCCTATGCGAGACGGACTACTTCCGCCGGTTGGGCCTCCTCTGTTACCAGTGCGGGGGTGCCCTGCGTGGCTCATACATCACCGCCCTAGACCGAAAGTACCATGTCGACCATTTTACCTGCTCATTATGTTCGACGATATTCGGCGCCCAGGATAGTTACTACGAGCACGATGGGAATGTTTACTGCCATTATCACTATTCGACACAGTTTGCGCAGCGCTGCAATGGCTGCCAGACAGCCATCCTGAAGCAGTTTGTCGAGATCTTCAGGAACGGCCAGAACCAGCATTGGCACCCCGAGTGCTACATGATTCACAAGTTTTGGAACGTGCGCCTGGCGCAGCCCACAGATTCGCCGCCCGCTCTCCAGAGTTCGGATGACCGTGCGGGCAGAGACCTCATCCGCGAGGAGGAGGAGCGCATGGAGGAGAAGGTCTTCCGGATATGGAGTGTACTCTCGACCTTTGAGGAATCATCGGCCGCTTGTATATCCGACATGCTCCTCCACGTTAGCAACGGCGCTTATGTCGACGGGGTTTTGGTCGCGAAGCGCTTCATATGGCACGTCGAGATCCTGTTCCAATCGGCGGACCGACTCGACGCGACAATGGTGGGCCTGAATGAGAAAGGTAAAGACAAGACCCTGCATGTGCCCGAGACGATGTGCGCCAGTCTAACTTTGGTCAGGTATGTCTTACGGCCGAGAAGCCAAGCTTTTATGTAAGAAGATTGTGTCCTTCTTCTCTTTACTGTCAAAGACACAAGACAGCGGTGGCCACAAGCTGGGTGTCACACAGGAACTGCTGTCCCTCGTCACTGGTCTCGCCCACTACCTCAAACTCCTCATCCGGATCTGCCTCCAAGGGGCGCTGCGCCTCGAGCGCGAAGCCAGCGCCTCCACCGGCCTCTACCAGTTCCTCGACGACCTGAGCGACCTAGACGCCGTCAAGAACGACAATGGCCAGCTGCAAGTGAACGCGGACGGTTCGCGACTATCATCGCACGACTCGGATCACTGCACCCTCTGCCATAGATCTGTCGAGGACGAGTGTGCCAAGAACGCCGACATGAGGTGGCATCTGACCTGCGTCAAGTGTACAAGGTGTGGGCGTGAGCTCGGCCGTGCCTTGCAGGAAGCCCGTTACAACGCCTTCGACCGCAAGATTTACTGCACAAACTGTGTTGGCCCCAACGCCGAAGCGGCAATGAAGTTTGAGCATATTTCCAAGCTGCAGCAATACGTATTCCTTCTCCGGGTTGCTCTGGCTCGCCTGTTGGATATTCTAAGAGCCAATGGAACCCTTCCGCGCTCCGGCGAAGACCCCAACAGTAACGGTTATGGCGCAGCTGGTGGCCATGACAACGATGCAAGGCCGCGTGCTGATTCTCGGTCACGCGGCCCAGGTGATAACAAGGACAGTCATCGTGAGTCGTCTTATGAGAACACTCTGAATGATGTACGCAGACTCCGGAGTACGCGATTAGATCGTCACTTGTCATCTAGTGTACGACAAGCCCGAACCTCTCGCGTAATGGATCCCGACGGTCGGGCACCACGCCCCGGCTCAGCTGGAGACGGTGGGCAAGGCCATGGCCCCCAAGGTTCTACCGATCTCATGTTTGGGCAGAATGACGGCATCACCCTCGATGATATTCCGAGGATAGTAGCTGTCGAGCAGTCCCGAGAACAGCAGCAAAGGACTCCCCAGCCCTTCTCTGATCGCTCTCTTGACGCGCCAGGTGGCCCAGGCCATCAGCGAACGCAGTCGGCCGATCGTGAGCGAGAATTCCGTGGTGATGCCTTCCCCGAGCGAATCGGCCGCAAGTTCTTCTCGGAGCTTTCTGGCCTCGAATACTTCAACGTCCGCCACCTCGCCGTCCTCACCATGCAGCCCATGATTGAGCAAGAGTTCACACTAGATGAGCTTCTAAGCTTCATCGAGTCGCGTAAGCAGGCGACCTTCTGGAAGAATCTTGGAAAGGCATTCAAGAACGACAAGAACAAGAGCATCAAGAAGAAGGGCGTGTTCGGTGTGCCGCTCGAGATCATCATCGAGAGAGACGGTGCAGAGTCAACAGACGGTGTCGGACCCGGCACACTTCGGATCCCAGCCGTCATCGACGACATCGTGTCATCGATGCGCAAGATGGATCTCTCAGTCGAGGGTGTGTTCCGAAAGAACGGCAACATCAAGAAACAGCAAGGTCTGGTAGAGAAGATCAACACCGAAGGCTGCGACGTGGTAAACTTTATGGAACAGCCCGTCATCCAGCTCGCAGCTCTTCTCAAGCGTTACCTGCGAGATCTGCCGGACCCCCTGATGACACACAAGCTGTACAGGCTCTGGATCAGCGCAGCCAAGATCTCAGACACAGAGAAGAGGAAGCAGTGTCTACACCTCACATGCTGCCTTCTCCCCAAGAGTCACCGAGACAGTCTCGAGATTCTCTTCAGCTTCCTTAAGTGGGCAGGGTCCTTCCACCAGCTAGACGAGGAGGTCGGTTCCAAGATGGACATCAGGAACCTTGCGACAGTTATTGCACCCAACATCCTTACGAACCCATCCAGAGCACCCGCCCTGGATAGCGAGGCTATTTATGTTATTGATGCTGTAGAAATGATGATTACGCATATCGAGGAGATGTGCCAGGTAAGATGCCTTGGTTGTTCAGCCTAGTGGAGCGTTTTCTGACATTGATATAGGTTCCCGACGAGATCCTTGGCCTCCTCAACGACCCCTACATCTTCAGCAACAGCGGAGAGATCACAACCAAGGAGATTCTCAAGCGGTTCCAAGATCGACGGGGGCAGATCTCGATCACTGATGTCAACGAGGTCTACAACCGTCAAGACAACTCTACAAGACCACCAGCCCGGCGAGTAGAGACGGACCCAGCCCTGTGGCAGGGCGAGGCCAGTGTTCGGCCCATGCAAGATCCTCCTATGCCCTATGCTAACAACGGCCCCGGCACGCCTCCGACACGCTGGAGGGGTCGGAATGACCTAGCCAATCCTTCACCGTACGGTGCCAACCAGTTCAACCAGTCGGACAGCCAGCTCGATAACGCCGAGCACAGCAGGCGACGGGAGTGGCGCAACTCGGGTCTCGCCCGGCAAGGCAGCGGGCTCGGTGTGTCGGGCAACTCATGATACTTTCCAACAATATCCTTCACCTTCTGGGCCAGGCAATGCCCAGTCCTAAGCTTCATTTCGTTTCCCTACTCAGTTCAGGAGGCATGATTTGGGAGTAGAGTCATTTGCATAGTCGACGGCGTTCCTCTTCGCTTCCCCCTCCGCCTGTTATTATCAATCACCCCCTTGAAAAAGGAAAAAGCAGATCGCCAACAAGCCCTTAACCCTGTTCCCGCACTACACGATGGACCTGGTAGTTTCTCGACTTTTGTCTCCCTACAAGACAGTGGATGTTTGTCTCCCTGTCTTGTTCACTTCCCACCTACTGCTCTATGCCGTTCCCTTGCTCCTCCTATCACCAAGGTGACAAGCAAGAGCTTGGTTCTTTTTTTTACCCTTTTTCGATTCTCGACTAAGTTGTTATTCTTTTTTGGGGGGCTCGGAGGTTGATGCTTTTTTCACGAAACCAAAAAAGGGTCAAAAGGGGGTGTTGTCATCTTTTTTTTCTTGTCTTCTTTCTTCTATACCTGCGTTGGATGGAGTAGCCATGTGAACGGGTTGATTCCCTGGCGAGACACGGAAGCAGAGCGATGAGAGTGCACAGAACATTCTTCTCGCGGGTGCGTGGATGATGGGTCAGATGTGAGGATGCAACATGTTGGCTTCATTCTGGGATCAGAAGGGGTTTTTGGTCACGGATGGAACATGGCATGGATGGATGGACGGATGGATGGCAGAGAGATAGGAACAATAGAATCTGTTCCGATTGGGTATTCACGACTTGACAATCGAGTACCAGCTGGTTCCTTTGCGCTTATTGCTGTATGGGTGTTTATGATCCTTTGTGAAATGATGTGTGCGTCAAAAATCGAAGCGTCTTTGTTAAATTAAACCTCGGCCTGTGCGGATATAAGAGCCAGGTATGTACATTCATGGCTGGATATGGATTTTTTTCTCCCTCGATCCCTTTTCATTAGAGCCCTCCTCTTACTCGTTTGCTCGTTCTAAGCTTGGCCCTGATCATCAATCATGCCTTGGCAGCAGCAGCTTGCTGTCTGTCCTGCTCAGCGAACCACTCCACGCCGCGGTTGATGCCCTCCTGCAACGTCCACAGGGGCTTGTAGCGCAGGACACGCTTGGCCTTGGTAATGTTGTAGTAGCGGGTCATGGAGCTCATAATGATGGCCTTGCGGGTGAGGGTCGGGGTCTTGCCCAGGATGCTGCCAAACACCTCGCTGATGAAGCCGAGACCGATGCCCAACTCGCGCGGCAGGGTCCAGGTACCCTCCTTTCCCTTATCGTGGCCGGCGGCGTGCCAGATGGCGCGGGCAAAGTCCCAGAAGTAGACGGGCTCGTCATTTGTGATGAAGAAGGCCTCACCGTCGACGCGCTCGTGGTCGAGGGGAACCGTGGGGGAGGCGGCGGTGACGAGAAGGAGCTGAGCGGCGAGGAGGTGGGAGTGGGCGACGTTTCCAACGTAGGTGAAGTCGAAGAGGTTCTCGTTATTGCCGACCTGGACGTTGTGCTTGCCGCGCTTGTAGACGTTGAGGATGCCGGCGAGGGTCTGGACGTCACCCTCACCAAAGATGCCGGCGGGGCGGATGGCGCAAGTGAGAAGCTTGGAGTCATCCTTGCGATTCGCCTTGAGGACGAGCTCTTCAGCAGCAGCCTATAGCGGGTGTCATGTTAGTTGGGTTCCTGGCGAGGCAAGACGCGACGACGGACCTTGGTCTCGGAGTAGTACTCGGTCTGCTGATCTCCACGGATCAATGGCCACCGCTCATCTGCGTTGAGCAGATCAGTGACATTGTCGCTGATGACACTTGCAGAGCTGGTATAGACAAGAGCCTTGACACCTGTCTTTTCGCAGGCATCAACCACAGATTGTGTTCCGTCGACATTGACCTTTTTGAAGATGTCGTTGCCGATCTTGGGGTTGTTGGCGACGGGGGACGCCGTGTGGATGACGACGTCGGGCTTGAGCTCCTCAATCAGAGACAGCAGGCGCTCGGGGTCGGTGATGTCGCACTCGCGGTACTCGGCGGCGGGATTGCGGTTGCGCTCGCACCGCAGGTCGACGCCGAAGACGGCGGTGGTGGTCCACGACTCAATGGCCTGGTTGACGATGTGATGGCCAAGGAAGCCGTTGCCGCCGATGACGACGACGCGGCCGAGGGGGCCTCTAGACTTGGACTCTGTAGATTCTGACATGGCTGGGATTAGACGAAGGAGGACGTGGGAGGGGAATTGGAGAGGGACGAGGAATCGAGCCAAGTGTCTCGGAGGAGAGCGAGCACTTGATGGATGGATCCTGGGGTAGTATTAATCTGTCGTCGATAGTGGATACGTACCTTTTTTGGTGGTTGAACAGGGGTCCTGGTGTGGCTGATTGAGTGACCTTAGGCTAATGACACTGACCATTAGGCTGTTGTGTGGCTTGACCTATAGCGGGCCTGGCACCCGTCAACCCGCTGGAGATGGAAGGCGCCAGGTGCTCTGGCCTTACCTAGGTTTACTTGCATGCATAGCTTGAATGTTCAGCGGCGTCTACTTCAGACCGTGAATCTCGTGCGTCACGAGACCTCACTCCTCCACTATTCATCAACCGCCTTCTCCATGTTTGCCTAGGGATTATAGACCTCAGGATCTTCTCTAGTCTCTCAGGACTTGGATCCTTTGTTGCCTGCTGCCCTTCTATATCCTTACATGACTGGCGACTGGCTCGTGCTTCTGGTTGCTCTGTCTTGGAACGACGTGGATAACAACATATAACTGGCAACCCACCTGAACCACGCCTCTTTCTTCTTCTTTTTCCAGGCTCGCGCATCCATCGCCATGCTTTTCTGCCTCCAGAACTCGAATCATGACCAGCGGCAGCAGCAGCAGCGCGGAAGACACCGAGATCCTCGTCCACATCACCGCACCCAGCCGTGTAGCCAATGATGTCGTCTACCGCCAGCTCGCACGGGCATATCTTGCCTTCCAGCCCCAAACGCGCACGGCGCTTCCGTCAACGGAGTCGTGGGTAAATGCGCAAGCGCGCGTTACACAGCAGGAGCAGCCCCAGGCTCCCGCAGTGCCGTCATCCAGCGAGGGCATGGCTTCTTCATCGTTTGGGCAATCCTTTGAGATCGGGTCCCAGGATTTGAGCTTTGAAGGTGCTTTGGATAATCGCTCATCACCTTGCATACGGTACACGGCGCCAGCTGAGAAAGGGGTCCTCATGTCATCTCAGGAGACTGGAGGTGGTTCCCTCAAGTCCTGGTACGCACCGCCCAGTCAAATTAGTGACTCGTACCCCATGCCAGATGCCGGGCTGCTGAGCGTTTCGCCTTCCCGTATGCTACAGCGTTATATCGGCCGGGCTGGGTCGCCACAGACTTCACCGACGCCTCCATCTTCGACTACCCGCAAAAGACCCCCTCTCCCGTCAGACTCAGACAAGGTTGACGTGCCGTCCTCCTTACCGATCCCTTCGCAAGATGAATCGTTACCACTTGGGCAGCCCGGATATCTAAAGCGCAATACCATAATTCCAAGGACACCGCAAGTGCCAAAGGTCGTTGGGACACCAGGGGCTTCAGACAACACTGAGATTGCACTTCTTGGGGATTTGTGCCCTGACATCACCCACATATCAAGCAGCATAGTCAGTTCTCGGTCACTAGTTGCATCACCCCGTGCTGGCTCAGAACCTCCGCCGGCCAAACGACCCAGGGTGAACCACCCACAGCATGGCGATCTAGTCCGAAGCTCGAGCGACTCAGTGCCGGCGCTGTTAGTCAGGGGGTCTCAGGTGGAACAACTCAGCAACAGCCTCGAGATACGGCCGCCCTCTCCCCCAGTTGGGATAGATGATGTGGACCCTTCCGATCTGATCTCAGCGAAACTCGCCAAACTAGCCCGAGATTTGTCGTCTCGATATCGTCCAGACCCCAAACGGGCTGTAGACCCCTTCGAACGGGGCTACTGGCTTCTTGACTGCACAGATTGGAGTGCTGAGGTCCGTTTCGAGACGTGGGGGTTCCTAAGCAATTACCTACGCAGTGGCCTAGCAGGCTGGGGTACATGGTGCCGTCGAGACAAGAGTCACGACTGGATCCGCCTGTATTGTTGGGGGCACGTTGCGAAGCATACATATCTTCTCCTATACTTGGCTAGTGGGAGGCAGCTCAAGACAACGGGGGCGAGCTGGTATGGCGCAGACGGGCAGTTGGCCATCGAGGTTCCGCCATACGAGAAGCAGGCCTAATAATGCAACCTGCGGCGGTGAACTGAGGGCTTGCGGAATGGCCACGCCTAGGAAACATGCGGCTTGTTGGGTCTGGGAATCCTTTCAACATGAGAAGCGAGGCGTCGGTTGGCTTTGGGCTATATCATGATTATCGATACTTGGGGAACGCTGGGTTGGATTAACGATGATGACACGAGAGCATGAGGCAACATTTGAAGGAATGAACCACACTATTGACATTGTGTTTTTATGTTATCATGAGCATCACCGCGTATCAGAACCTTCTTGCGTACAAACCAGCCAGCATCAGCACCGTACACTTAATTTCATACAGTCGCGCGCGCAAAATAGATATCCCTCTCCCTTTATCCGGTGAACCCAGAGCCCTGCATTTCCGTTACCTATTGTAGCCTCGGTGAAAACAAAAGACATTGTACACACTCTCTTTCTTCAATTGAGTGACAATCCCGTCTATTTCTTGTTCTTGGGATCCGCCTCGGCCTTGATGGCATCGGCGCGCGCCTGGATGACCTCCATCTCAGCTTCGTACTTGGCCGAAGCTTGGGCGGTCTTCTCCTCGTAGACAGCTTTCTCGGAAGGACTCAGGGCCTTCCAGGCCTCGCTGATGTTCCTGGAGCCATCGATGGCGTCGCTACCACCGAGACGCGGCCAGTTCTCGACAGTGAAGTTGGTGTAGGAGCTCAGGGGCCTCTTGGGCAGGCGGTCGTCCTCAAAGACTTTGTAATTCTTGTCTGTGAGCTTGGCGAGGCGGCGGCGGGCCTGGTTCGCGATGTGAATACGCGCCGGCTCGTGGGTCTTGATCCAAGCCTTGAGGTTGGCGGCGTTCTTCTCACGGTTAGCCGCAGCGATGTTCTCAAGGTTCTAGAGGAATTCATGTGTTAGCTTAGGATCGGATACTACGAGGGCAGTTGAGGGCGCGCACGCTAATCTCGGCAGCAGAGAGACTCTGGAACTTGCTGGAAAGACCAGCCATATGAGGACCAAGGCCGGCAGAGCCCTTCAGCACGTCTTTGTTGTCAGCGACGAACTGGGCCCATTTGGTGTGAGGTAGCGTGGCGGGCGTGTCCCTGAGAGCCCATTTCTTGAGCTGACGGATCTCAGCCTTCTTAATCTCCTCGGGGTCGACCTCCTTCTTCGGTCTTCCGGTGGTCTTCTTGGCTACGGGCGCGGCCTTCTTGGTCGTCGCGGCAGGCTTCTTCTTGGCGGCGGGCTTCTTGGCCGTAGCCTTGGACTTCTTGTCGCTCGCGGCGGGCAGGTGGGCGGGAGCAGAGGCGGAGAAGGCCCGGATGGGGAGCGCAGAGGCTGCCGGGGCCTGGCGGAGGAGCAATTGGGCGGCGGCCGCGGGGTGGGCAGATGGTGCTTGGATGCGGCGGGCAGTGGCCCTGCCGACGGCGGTGAACATTTTTATCTAAAGAGAGGGACCGAGCAACTTGTTGAAAAATGAAATCTGGTATCGCGGGAAGGCGACGACGCGATTGGAAGCTACAATTTAGTGTCGCGTGTCGAGAAAGCAATTTGAAAAGGTCAAGATGAGGCTGAAGAGGATGAGATGGTGTTGACGTTTTGGCTGGGCTCTTTCCCTTCTGCAATGCTCGGAAAGCTGCAAGGGCACAAAAGCTCATGGGTAACATGTACTTAGACAGCCCCGCCCACACAGGCCGCATCGCTTTGTACCATTTACATGGAGGAGCTGCAGCTTGACCAGCTTCCCCCGCCGAGCCAATCACTATGGCTTATGTAACCCCCCGCCCCCATCCGCGCCTACCTCATCCGCTGCTTCGTTGCAGGCTGCCGTAGGACGCGACAGTTAAGGTCAATCCAGCGAGTACCTACCCACCTAACAACCTCCCATCATCACCAACAGCATCAGGCTTTGCTATCGAAACGATATCCATCGCAAGCCACCTCATTTAATTTCTCCATTCTAGCTTCCTCGACGACGACCACGCAACCCTCTTCCCTCTCCATCCTCAACCACAGAAACCATGGATCACCGTCCGCAAGCTTGGGGTCGTGTATGTCTCTTCACATTGTACCTCTCCTCTAGGCCATGTGCTAACTACTCTCCAGCCCAGAGACGATGTCTATGGTGCTTATGATGCTTCCTACATGGGCGATAACGGCCCCAAGCAAAACACCCAGCAGCCCATCGTCACTGGTACCTCCGTCATCGCCGTCAAGTTCAAGGACGGCGTCGTCATGGCCGCCGACAACCTAGGTCCGTCATTGTTCCTCCTCCATCAATATTCATAGCTAACCATCCTCCCACAGCTTCGTACGGATCCCTCGCCCGCTTCACCGACGTCAAGCGACTCCGCTCCTTCGCCGACTCGTCGGTCGTGGGCTTCAGCGGTGACATCTCCGATATGCAGTACCTCGACCGCCATCTCATCGAGCTCTCCCTCGATGAGGCCTACACCTCCCCTGACGCCCCGCGCCTCAACGCCGCCAACCTCCACCGCTACCTCGCCAAGCTTCTCTACCGTCGCCGCTCCAAGTTCGACCCTCTGTGGAACCACCTCCTCGTGGCTGGCCTCGACGACGATGACAAGCCCTTCCTCGCCGCTGCCGACCTTCTCGGCAGCACCTACAGCTCCCCCAGCTTGGCCACTGGTTTCGGCGCAATGCTCGCCCAGCCCATCATGCGCCGCCACGTCCCCGATGAGGAGGCTGCTCAGAATCTCGACAAGGACGGAGCTGTCGACATTATCAAGGAGTGTATGAAGGTGCTATTTTACCGCGACGCCCGCAGTCTGGACTCATACTCCTTGGCCATCGTCACCAAGGATGGTGTCGAGATTACCAATGACCTGAAGCTCGAGGCCCAGAGCTGGGCATTCGCCGAACGGATTAGAGGATACGGTACACAGACCGTCTAGAACCAAGGGAATAGATGGACGAGTGGCGCAGGAATTGATCTGTGGCGCAGGCCTAGTCACAGTGGTAATACAAACAATACACGTATAGAGAGCTTCTCCTGTCCATGTGCACTTGTTTTCTTTGCTTTAGTACAGTCGTACCCAGCTAATAATGACCTAGTAATCTAAGCGTATTTTAGGTAAATCTCATGACTTTGCTAAGGGAAGAAGTAGCAAGGTACGGAAATGAATTTATATCATTCTTCTCAGATATTAGACTATCCTTAGCTAGAAGAAACCACAAACCAACAAAACGGCTAGAGGGGTGTTCTTCTATTCCAGTGGCCCATTAGTAGAAGCATGTAACAACGTACAAATCACAAGAACTTCATGCCTCATTGGATCTTTCTTCATTCTCAATATCTTCATGATTACGTTGCCTACAGCTAGCTTATCATAAACCAGGTCGACTGCCTGTCGTCTTTACCCATCTAACATGACCAGCCGGATCCCTGGCCTTCCTCCCATTTTCTCCATTCATTGTGTCAAGCATGTATCTCATGCAACCAAGCAAGGCAGGCAAAAAGAGACTTGATTATCCATGTCAACGCAAGCCCAGTTTTGTCCGGAAACCAACTCCAAATGTTATCATAAACCTCGTGCGCACCAGCGCGACGAACTAGGTACCCAAGCAGCCACGCGCGGCACTTCTCTATACCGCCCATCAAAACCCATCAATTGACGGCAAACACCTTACTCGACAGTGACCGACTTGGCCAGGTTGCGAGGGAAGTCGACGTTGAGACCCTCGAGCACGGCCAGCCAGTAGGCGATGAGCTGCAGGGGGATGACGTTGAGGAGACCCTGGAGGACATCAACAGTCTTGGGGATCTCGATCTTCTCAGCCTCGGAGGCCTTGAACTCCTCGTCATCAGGGTTGCAGATGACAATGGGCTTACCGCCACGAGCAATGACCTGCTGGTAGGCGTTGAGCGACTTCTTGAAGAGGTCATCGCGGGTGAGGATCATGATGATGGGGAGGTTCTCGTCAACCAGAGCCAGCACACCGTGCTTCAGCTCACCAGACATGACGGCCTCGCAGTGGAGGTATGAGATTTCCTTGATCTTCAGGGCACCCTCAAGGGCAGTGGAGAACTGGCTGCCACGGCCGAGAAGAAGAAGAGACTTCTGATCCTTGAAGGTCTTCTCGCACAGAGCCTTGATGGACGAGTCAAGCTCGAGGATCGACTTGATCTGACCCGAGACGTTGGCGAGACCCTCCATGATCTCCTCGCGACGGGCCTTCTTGGACGCACGGTCCTCACTAAGAGACAGAGCGAACATGACCATAGCGATGAACTGAGATGTGTAGGCCTTGGTGGAGGCGACACCGATCTCAGGGCCGGCGTTGACATGGACACCGCAGTGGGTGAGGAGAGAGATGGAGGAACCGACAACGTTGACGATACCGACGGTCAGGGCACCACGCTCCAAGCAGTAACGGAGGGCCATCAGAGAGTCAGCAGTCTCACCAGACTGGGAGACGAAGACACAGGTGTCGTCACGGAAGACGGGGGCCTGTCGATCAAGGAAATCCGAAGCCAGCTCAACGGCGATAGGGATCTCAGCAAGCTCCTCAAAGATACCGCGGACAGCCATGCAAGAGTGGTAGCTAGTACCGCAAGCAATGAAAATGATGCGGCGGCATCGGCGGATGGTAGAGATGTAAGAGCGAAGACCACCGAGGGTGACGGTCTTGTTGGCGATGTCGAGGCGACCACGCATAGTGTTGACCACCGACTCTGGCTGCTCGAAAATCTCCTTCTGCATGAAGTGGTCGAACTTGCCCTTCATGATCTCCTGAAGCTCGAGCTCCAGGGTCTGGATGGTTCGGACGTTGGAGCTACCGTCGGCCTTCTTGAGACGGTGAATGTTGAGGGAGCCCTCGTGGATGTGGGCAATATCGTCATCCTCAAGGTACATAACCTTCTTGGTGTGCTCGACGATGGCCGAGGGGTCGGAGGAGAGGAAGAACTCAGTGGGCATGGGCATGCCATCATCGGTCATGAAGGCACGAGACTGAGATCGGTGCAGAAGAGACTTGTCAGCGGCGCCAAGGCCGGCATCAGGGACAAGAAGATCGTTCTTCTTGATAGCGACGTTCTGGGCGGCAGCCTCAGCGGGGAGGGCAGCGTTCTCATCAGAGTACTCGACATCGACAAAGTCGACCTTCATGCGGCGCTGGGTCTTTACACCAATGACAAGGGGAGAACCCTTGCGGGCGGCAATGACCTCATGGGGGTAGTGGACGGACTTGATGAGAAGACCGTAAGCACCCTCGAGCTCCTGGATGACAGCCTTGGCCAGGTCGGTGAAGCCGATCTGGGGGTGCTGGTCGTGGATGTACTTGGTGAGCTTGGCAATGCACTCGGTGTCGGTGTCAGTCTCGAACTTGAAGCCCTTGGCCGAGAGGAGAGTCTTCAGCTCCTTGTAGTTGGTGATGATACCGTTGTGGACGACGGTGAACTCCCAGGTGGGGTCGGATCTACATTCAGGGGGGAAACAGGTCAGCAAAAGATGTCTCCAGACGCACCCAATCCAGCGCCAGTTCCAAGTTTCAAAAACGGGAACCAACACCGCGTCTAAATCAGGGCAAGATTTGCAGGTTAAAAACGTACCGGTGAGGGTGGCAGTTGATGGTGGAGGGAGGACCGTGGGTGGCCCATCGGGTGTGGGCAATACCGGCGTGTGAATCAAAGATCTTCTCGAGGTCGATGTCCGACTCATCGACGAGCTTCTTGAGCTTGGCAACCTTGCCAACCTCCTTGAAGGCCAGGACCTCCTTCTTCTTGTCGCCATCGATGGCTAGACCGGCCGAGTCATATCCTCGATACTCAAGACGGGACAGTCCTGTTGAACAAGTTATGTCAGCAATACGAAGCTTGTGTCGTCTCACCATTGACTGGCGGGGCGGGGAATGGCTGATGAAGGGGCGGCCGAGGGGGCGTTTGACGTTGTGAAGAGGGGCAGCTGAGGAGGGGAAGGGGGGCAACGTGGGAGCACTGACCGTTGATCAGAGTGTCGAGGATGAACTTGCGGTCCTTTTCCACCAGGTAGTTGATGTATCCAAAAATGCCACTGCAAGTCGAGTGCAATTAGCCATCGTGTTCTTGTCAATTGGGTCCTTCCATTGACCGCCAGCTCCATCTCCATCTTTCCGCTTCGCCCATGGCCATCATGACCATTCCCTCCGTCTCTTGTTGCATCTCTCGGAGGCAAGAGTCGGTGGAAACGCAGTAGGCGGCGGGCGACGGCGGAGAGGGGGAGGATAGAGCTAGGTGGCAACAAAAGCGGTGACGGGGAAGCTCCCTTACCACATCTTGACTGAGCTCTGTGCGGGAGGAAGACGTTCGCAATGGGGTTCGGGTTGAAAGGGCGGTCGGGGTGGAGAGCGAAGCGCAGAGCAGAGCGAGAGAACAGGCGGATCAGTTGAAAGGGGGTATCACGAAGCAGAATGTATGGTATGAGAGGAGAGAGGAGAGGAGAGGAGGAGGGAAGAAGGAAAAGCTGACGGGGGAGAGCTTGTTGTATATGTAGTCGTTTGGTGGTCAGGACTGAGAATGGCGGGCAAAGCGGTAGGTACTGTACAGTAGCAGCAGCAGTAGCGGTATCCATGAGAGGCTTGGCCCCAGCTTCCCAATGTGGAGTATCCATGGTGAGGTAGGTACGGCCCTGGCCCTGCTGCTTCCAGTTGCCTCCAATGGAAGTGCCTGGACCTCAGCAACGAAACATGTCCTCCCCTCCCTCTCTCACCTTTCGGACTCTAGCTTCTGGCCCGCCTCAGAAACCCGAGGAGCAGGCTCCTGCGTCTCTCACCCTTAGCAAGTGGGCAGAGTGGGGTTGCGGATGACAGTGGGAGGGGAGTGGAGGGGTGTGTGCTTGACAGGGGCTGCAGATGGCTTGCCAGCCCTTTCTAGGGGCGAGAAAGAGAGGGATTCTACAATTGTTGATTTGTTTGTCCAGGCTGACTATCAGAGAGAGTTGACCGGTCCCCGACCAGTAGGTTCCAAAACATTCCTATCTTCCTGACTATTGATGGTTGAAAGCTGACAGGTCAAGCAGGCCAGAAAGAGAGAGCTAGAGCTGTCTCTGGCCATAGCGATAACCGTCTGTGGGGGGGGGTGTGCCCCCCCCTTCAAGCCGGGCGGCTCACCAGTTTGAGATGGCTCAGGGATATTCCGCCATCGGGTGTTTTGAGTTGAGTCGACTCTATGCTGCTGCTACCAACAATCACTCGCCCATTGGCCGTTGTTGTCCTCGTTGCACTGCATCTCATCAGAGCACAAGAATGTCCCCAGTGTTATCGTGGTCGTGGCTCTCCCGTGTCATCGATGGGCGAGTCAGAACGTGATGGAAGCCAAGGTCAGCCATCATTCATGGTTGCATAAGGGTCCAGATGGGGCTCTGGCTCAATCTTGGCCACCACCCTATTACTTACCTCTTACACTCGAGTAGGTAATCACAAAAGACCACCAAACGCGGCCAGCATGTTTCCATGCTTCTAAGAATACCACTTCGGGTCTTGCCTCGTCGACGCTAGCTCCATCATGGCCCGGTGGGCGGTGCCAGGCCGAGTTCGTGGGTCTGCAGAAAAAAGACAGCTCTAGCTTCGCATCATGAAAGCTTTTGTCACGGCAACGCATCTCGCCGAGCCGCCCACACGGTAGCCCGTCATGGCAAACCCAATTTGGCCATTCGTTCGCGGGACGCGCCTTTCGAAAGCTTGATGGTACTGTACTGTGCGGAATCATGCCTACAGGGCACCTGCTAAACGTTTGCTCCGGGGTCCATGGGGGCAAAGAAACATCAGTCGAGCCCAATTGTTTACCGAAACACTTGCCTCAAGCTTTGTCTCAATACTACCCTACCGATGCGTGCCCGCATGCAGTCTATCACCTATCATCATCAACAACAGCCGGGTGCATTATCACCACCACCACATCACCAGCTGCACGGGGTCTCCGAGCCCTTGTCCCGCCGCTACGGCAGAGCCTCCGTCAGGCACGCACCGGAAACTTGCATCTCGCTTCTCCAGGACGCCTCTCCACCAAGAAACCGGATCTCAACAACCATCACGAACCAAAGATCTGCTCCTCCATACGAGCTCTCAACCTCGCGTGTTCCTTATCACTACAGGAATAGCATCTACTAAAATAAAGCATGCATCCTGTGGCGAAGCTCGCCCCTGAACTTGAGCCGGTATTTGTGTCGCCCGATCCTGCCCAGCTCTGAACACACAAACGTCGTCATTCTCGTTCGTATTTCTCCAGGCTCGGACCTCTTAGCACCACCTGTGTCCCACTCTCTTCTCTCGGCACTGGCAGATCCCCTGCGTTGACCAAGACGCAAGCCCCTGACCCTCGCCCCCGAGACAAAAACGTCACCCAGAGAAAGACAAGACAGGATCCCCAGGGGCGGCCACCAAAACCGTCCTCTGGGGCGGTGGACATGGCGCCAGATCGCCCCCAGGTCGTGGGTCTCTATTCTTCTCACAGCCTCAATCGCCGCCTCTGGGCTCCCCTACAAATGAAAAGCCTCCAAGAATAGCACTCCTAGCGCCAGTTCCGCTCGGCGTTCCCTCCCCTTCTCAAGCAAGCCAAGCGCAAGCGCGGGCGGCGTTGGCAATGGGGATACGGATGCGGTTCTTATTCTCCATCTCCAGCATTCCTCGGAAGAACTTTGCTTTTCTCTACCGGACTCTAGGCCTTGTCATTCTACCGCTGTTGCTACCGTTGGCTCAATTGTCTCGCCTTGTGGTGCCACCATTAGACGTCATACTCTGGTCTTGTCCTTGACGTTGGTTTAGATTGTACGCTCCTCACAAAGAAACAACGGCGAGGAAAAGAGCCATCCACCATTCATCAGCCGCCAGCAGCGGGCCGTCAACCAGCCATCCAGCTCTCTGACATCAGCCACGTTGCCTGAAGGGGTGTGTGAGTTCCCGCTGAGCTGACTCCCGTCATCAAGCAAATGATCAAGTGGGTGTCAGCCCCAGCCAAGGACAGGGCCCCGCGCGTTGCTGCGGCTGTTGCTTGTTTAGGAGTTGGAGGCTGTAGGACCCAAACAAACGTCAAACGCCAGAGTTGATAACTACCTAATGATACAGCTCGCTACCAATATGCCTCTTTCACGATAGTCCTGGGCTAGCTTTAAACCGCGGCACCCTCAACTCACAAAAACAACTCGCCAGGCATTGTAAGCACCGCACGACCTGAGCCAAGCTTGACACAGACCGCTCGCAGGCGTGGCTTGCCCCTTAGTCGGTGCCAAAGATGCTCAGCCCTAAGCTAAAGAGAGCCGTCGACATTCCTCGTTTGGTGTTCTAGACGGGTCCTGATGCGCACCCTTTTCTCCCGTCACTCTCATGGCGCTCCGCAGTAAACCGCGTTCAGCACCCTCAGCCGGCCGTGAGCTGACTGGGGGCAGAAATCTCGCATGCGAGAATTCAGCCTTGCGAACTCGAGTGGAGATGCTCCGTTGCTCGCTGACAGGACGAAACGTCTGGCTGCTTGGCTGCTTACACGGACATGGATCTCGGGGATCTGACGCTCCCCATGTCCTATCACATCACATCCCCGACCGTAATCGTTTATCCAACGGTTGTTCTTCCGAGACGCCATGTGCATTCCTGTTTCTAGGGCTGAGCCAATCCATAGCCGCCGGCCCTGACTCTATTGTACAGTCCAGTCCAGTTCAGTATTGGTGGATTGATTACCCAGCGACCCTGTATCCTTCAACCTCCATCATCCGTGGAGTTTCTCCCCGCCGTAGTGTCATATTCATCTTGGCGTGCCGTACTCCCTTCCCTGCTTACAGCTTCTGATACTCGAGCTTACCCTCGAGCTTCTTGGCCTCGGCCACCTTGCGAACCGCCTTGTTGAAGTCATCCTGGTTGATTGATTCCCGATAATCCTTGATGGCAAACAGGCCACTGTTCTCTGTGTCAGCAGTTCGGTTCCAACGTGGTTTCATATGAGCTCCTGGTTGGAGAAGAGGGAGTGCTTACGCTTCAGTAACCACGTTTCGCAAGTCAGCACCGTTCAGTCCGTCACTCATCTTGACCACACTCTCAAAGTCAATGTCACCATCAACCACGACGCTTTGAGAGTGAATCTTGAGAATCTCGAGTCGCCCAACCTCGTTGGGCAGCGGGATCTCAATCTTTCGGTCCAGACGACCAGCACGGAGCAGAGCGGGATCCAGCGTGTCGGGTCTGTTGGTAGCCATGATGATCTTGGTCTTGCCCAGGTAGTCGAAACCGTCAAGCTGGTTGAGCAGCTCCATCAGTGTTCGCTGGATTTCGCGATCGGCACTTGTACCCTCGGAGAATCGTCGTCCACCGATGGCGTCAATCTCGTCCATGAAGATGATGCAGGGCTCGTGCTCCTTGGCATATCCGAACATCTCGCGGATGAGTCGCGCCGACTCACCAATGTACTTGTCGACAATGGCGGAGGAGACGACTAGCTCATTGTTAGTTCGGGGTGCGCAACACGAGATTGGTTGTAGAAACCGTACCTTTCAGGAAGTTTGTCTCCAGACTGCTTGCGACTGCTCGCGCCAGAAGAGTCTTGCCTGTTCCAGGAGGTCCATAGAGCAAAACACCCTTGGGAGGCTTGATGCCTACTCGCAAGAACAACTCGGGGTTCTTGAGGGGAAGCTCAATGACCTCTCGCAACTCTCGGATCTGATCGTTCAGTCCACCGATACCAGCAAAGCTCACTTGACCGGGGTCCTCCAACGACATGTTGTACACCAGGGGATCGACCTCGCGGGGAAGCATTCGCATGATCGTGAGTGTCGTCATATCGAGGGCAACACGGGTACCTTGCTTCAGCTTCACCTTGTCGACCTTTGATCTGCAGCCGACGACATATCGTGGTCCGGAGGAAGCCTTGACGATGACTGCAGAAGTAACGATTAGCTTTCGTCTCCCTCGTTGATTCGCCTCGCCGTCTCACATCGTTCATCGTCGAGCTGTTTTAGGACCTCGCCGATAATCTGTCCCACGCTCTGAAGTGCCTTGATGTTGTCCTCGGTCCTGTCAAACTCCCTTTGCATGTCCTTGATCTCCAGGCGTAGGCTCTTGAGCTTGGCTTCCCACTCTCGAGACTCGAGGAGCCTCGCCCGGTACGAGTTGAGGGCGGCTTGGCGCTCTTCCTCTGCGGTCATGGTCGCAAACGTAAATCTGACGGTTTAAATGCTAGGAGCTTTCGGGTACGGCTGAAGGGGCTCGCGAGTCGGGTATTGGGAGGTTAGTTGCTTGGTGAATGGGGAGGTGTTGTGTTTGGCTGGCCAAGGTGGTTGCTCATGGCAGATGGAGAGCTTACCTCACCAGCTGGAGCCTTCCGCTAACCCCTGCAGGTCAACAGGGCAGCTTGGCCCGGCAGAATCTCGGAACTTGAACCGTGCTTTTGGGCAGATCTAATCGTGAAGTTGCTTACCCTGTATGACGATCATCGCATTCGAGGGCGTCCAAAGAATCGCCACCTATTCTTATCGTTGAAGACACAGGTTGAAGTGATGGTTTATTCCAGATTGCCAGGTTTTTGTTCTTGGCACTGAGAAAGAGGGTGTGGGAATATGAGAATCTAGGACACATTTAGGAGGCACATGTTTGATTGAGCATCTATGCAATCTTCGGAGTATATGGTAGAGGACCATACTAAATACTACGAAACCACTATACGTGCTATACAAGATCCCCAATTCAAAACGCTCCTCCCTTTACCACCATAGAGCGTGACGTCTCCAGGGTGGCAGCTCGTCATACTGGCCCGATAAACAGTCGAAGACGATCGTGCCTCGAGGGCCCAACTCCATGACGGAGAATAATCAATAGTGGCCTCGACGAAAAGTCCGAGCGTCATTAGACTTTGCAGTCTGGGATTATGGTGGACGGTGGCGTGATCTAGGCCGCAGGTTTGTTTCCAAGCTCATCTGAGTTGGCGGCTCGAGACGGATGTGAGCTGTCGTGGGTGCATTGAACCGCACCGAGGAAGTTCTCCATGAAGTTGTCTCTGAGGCGGGGGTTGCGCCCAACAGGGTCGAGTATTTGTCCAAGGTTCTTCGTCTAACAGCGAAATAGACGACAGGCTCCATCACTCCTTGTCGCCGTCCTCACCCTCAGCAGGAGCCGCGGCATCTGAGGCTGCCTTTGGCTCTCCCTCGGCATCGAAACCGAGGGCATCCAACTCTCGGATCAACTCGTTAATCTTGATGACCTTGGCGATTTGCTCGGGCAGCAAGGCCTCGCCGCCCTCCTTCTTGCTCTTGAGCTCCTTGGCCTGCTTCAGCTTCTTCTTAAGATTGCGTGCCTTCTTCTCGCGCTCAACTTCGGGGTCGACTTCGGACTTGGACTCTTGCGCCGCAGCAGCTGCGTCGTCGCCTTCTGTAGCAGCCTTGGCCTTCTTCCGGGCCTCGCGCCTCTTTGCGTTCTTGTTGCTGGCGGCCGACGACTGCTCAGTCTTCTCGTCCTTTAGCCCCGCGGCGCCGGGGATACCGATCCTCTTGCCGCGCTCGCGGAAGGCCTCGGCGGTGCGGTTCTTGTAGACCTCGACATCCTCTGCGGGGCGGTAGCCGGGGCGGATCTTGATTGCCTTGCGGGTGCTGCCATCGGCGCGGACGGACTGGGGGATTTCGCGCTCGCCGCTGGCCTCGTCGGTGACGATGCCCGAGTTTGTGGGTTGCGACGGCATTCTCTCTTTTCTGATAGGGAAGCGCGAGTCTGTCGGGGAGATGGAAACTCGGACGTGATTATCGTCGTCGGGCTTGGGGGGTTTGTTCGGCAGGTGCCGAGGCAAGCTAAAGTAGAGCAAACTTGCGCTCGAAGCCTGGAGTTTTGGAGGGGTTGGAGGGGTCGGTGGTGGCTGAGACTGAAGCTCGACTGAGCCACAGGTTGACCGTGGCTGGTGAACAATTGCTTCCCAGCTGAGGCTGACTTCTCTTAAGCAGGTGGTAAGGCATGGTTTTGTACCAAGGTCAGAAGTGTACTTGTCAGATCTACGTAAAAGAACATGACTTTTCTCATTAATTGTGATTCTGGGGTGATTCTATGTGTGCTTATTTGACATTGTACTTGTTGTTTGACGCACAGTAACGAGCACCTCGCGAAGATGATCGCATTCCATGGAAATGAGAATAAACTGTTACACATTCAACGGGAATGACACAAAAGTTTACACATTTCATGTGACAGGCCTTGCACAAAGTGCTTGCCCTTTGTTATTCTCGAAACATTTGTTCTCATCTGCCGGAAATACATGCCACCCCTGGCGATGAATCTCAAAATGAGCTTATTGGACTTTGGCTCGACGCGAGGGAGCTAAGAAGGTCGTTTGACCAAAAGTGTAAAAACTACCGAGTTTCTTATTGGATGATTACTCCCTGTAGCTTCCTGGATCCTCCTTGCTTTGGGGCGCCCCGTTTATAAGTCCCCGTCTCACGTAAAACGTCGTCCACGTTACGCAGGACGTCCATTGTGTTATTTGGAGTGTCACTGCATTGATTCTGGGGTTATTCTGCGACCGAGACTGACAGACCGGCTTGGGTTGTTCTTGGGTTGAGTCACCTAGGCCAACGCATACGAATAGTGTCATCAATATCTCTGGTCAGCCCGAAGGCCTCCAAGTGCGTGGATGTCAGGCATATGACAGCCCGACCAAACAAGCAAGTAAAATTCATGACAATGGGTCCCACGAAGCGGTGTAATACGGACATAGTATTACGGCACACTCCTTCTTCTCCTCCCTACACGGTATTCCGTGCCCTCGACTCCGTACTCTCGCTGATACATGGCTGGCTGAATCCCTGCAGCATAGTGGGATGATGGCTTGCCGTGTTTGATGAGCAGCCCCTACCCGAAATCGCCAGCACTAGCCAATGCTTTGGACTTTGGAGGAGACTCACACGTCACATCGTCCAATTAGATTGAGATGGTCCGTCACCATCTCATGCGTTGGTGAACGTGGCAGGCCGACAGTCCACGCAAAATGTGCCTGAATCAAGCCTTGAGAGAAGAAGGGCTCGGTTATGGTGATGATGGATCCAGGGCGGAACACTGCGGATCAATGCTTCCCTAGAGCCGGTGGCATGGAGCCTTGGTCTGGTACGTTACTGTCCATTCACTAGGCAAGGCATTCCGTCAAGTTTACTCAAGCCACCCACTTACTCTCACTCCCTTGGATAGTTTCAAGTTTTGGCCGAGGCCACTCTCCCTCACACGCAGTGATCAACACCCTCCTCTGGCACGGGATCATGTCTCTGTGTTTGCTGTAAATACCAAACGATAAGAGTAAAAACAAGGTAATGAATCATAGTGTGACATCATGTCCTCCCATGATTGTCCGTCTCTGCTGGCAACCAACCGCTGCCGCCTCGCGAGATGCCCTTCCGCTGGCGTTGCCCCCAGTTAATCAAAGGCCAATCAACCCTCCCGTGCCCCTTGATGCCACTCATTAAGCTTAATCTCTGTTTCTGTTAGCCCGGCCTAGATTAAGGCCCAGCTGCCCCTACCGACGGAGTACGCCCTGTGGTGCGCCAACGTGCGCCTGATGCCCGTCTTGCAGGTCAGGTCTAGGTGCAGCGTTTAAAGGGTAATATTAAGAGACGCCTAAAAGCGTCCCTGCTTTGACAACAGCCGGTACATAACAAGTACCTACCCTGCCCCGTTGAATCTGCCTTGTGTGATGCAGGAATCCCACCGCCCGTTTCCCAACTCTGTTTCTATTTCTCCCGACTCTCCCCCAAGCTACACGGGGAGGCCTCTTCATTCAAAGGCAGTGCCTTTCATGACCACGTTATTCGGCTACGAAGCTATTTACGAGAAGCACCGATGGGCTTATAAGCTGGTGTTGGTTACACAGTTCCCACACCGAGATCGTCGACCATCTATTCTATACCTCCACCGTCATCGCTGCCAAGAATGACGGCTCCCGATACATCGCAAGAAGCCAAGACGGCCGGTCACGGGCATGCGGCCCCCAATACCAATACCAAGACCAGTCTGGTGGATACCTCGGATGCCCTGACCCCGGATCCAGGCACCGAGGACATGTTCAAGGTTGAGCACAACAAATTCGCCTTTAGCCCGGGTCAATTATCCAAGCTGCTCAATCCAAAGAGCCTCAACGCCTTTTATGCTCTTGGCGGTATCGATGGCCTGGAGAAGGGCCTGAGGACAGATCGAAATGCCGGTCTCAGTGTTGAAGAGTCGACACTCGATGGCGAGGTCGCCTTTCACGATGTTGCGCCTGAGGGGACCCCAAGACATGGCACGGCGGGAGATGCTATCCCAGAGGCCACCACAGAGGCTGCGGTCCATATTCCTCCGCCAGAGGATCCCCATCCTACAGGCATCTTTTGCGAGCGCAAGAAGGTGTTTCGTGATAATCGTCTCCCCGAGAAAAAGACAAAGTCCTTGCTTGAAATCGCCTGGACAACATACAATGACAAAGTTCTTATTCTCCTCACTATCGCTGCCGTCATCTCCTTAGCTCTGGGTCTGTACCAGACCTTTGGCGGTGATCACAAAGAAGGCGAGCCCAAGGTTGAATGGGTTGAGGGTGTGGCTATCATAGTTGCTATCGTGTAAGCCAGGCCATCGCCAAGAACTGGGATACGTTAACTAATGATGAACAGTATTGTCGTGCTTGTCGGTACCATCAATGATTGGCATATGCAGCGCCAATTCACACGACTCACCAAGAAGACAAATGATCGCATGGTAAATGTTATCCGCTCTGGAAAATCGCAAGAGATATCCATCTCGGATGTCATGGTAGGAGATGTGATGCATCTCGCCACCGGAGACATTGTCCCGGTCGATGGCATCTTCATCCAAGGCAGCGCCGTCAAGTGTGATGAGTCTTCAGCCACGGGAGAGTCTGATCTGCTCAAGAAGTCGCCGGCGGCCGATGTATTCCATGCCATCCAGAAGCTTGACACCAAAGAGGCTGAGAAGCTTGATCCCTTCATCATCTCGGGAAGCAAGGTCAACGAGGGCAACGGAACATTCCTGGTAACCGCAGTTGGTGTCAACTCCAGCTATGGCCGCATCTCGATGGCGTTGCGTACTGAGCAGGAGGACACGCCACTCCAGAAGAAGCTCAACATCCTCGCGGACTGGATCGCCAAGTTCGGTGCTGGCGCTGCCTTGTTGCTCTTCATCGCCCTCTTCATCAAGTTCTGCGCCCATCTCCCAAACAACCACGGCACTCCCTCCGAGAAGGGCCAAGAGTTCATGAAGATCTTTATCGTTTCTGTCACTGTCGTCGTCGTTGCTGTCCCGGAAGGTCTCCCTTTGGCTGTCACCCTGGCACTTAGCTTTGCTACTGTCAAGATGCTTCGTGATAACAATCTTGTCCGTGTCCTCAAGGCTTGCGAGACCATGGGAAATGCCACGACCGTCTGCTCTGACAAGACCGGAACTCTCACTCAGAACAAGATGACAGTTGTCGCCACTACTCTCGGCGAGAGCACCAGCTTCGGTGGTACTAATGCTCCCATGGACAAGTCGTTGAAGATCGACCAGGATGCCATCACCATCCCCAATGTGTCGGAATCCGAGTTTGTCAACGGGCTCAGCCAGCAGGTCAAGGAAATCCTCACACAGTCCAATGTGCTCAACTCGACCGCCTTCGAAGGCGAGCAGGATGGTGTCAAGACCTTTATCGGATCAAAGACAGAGGTTGCTCTTCTGACCTTTTGTCGAGACCACCTTGGAGCAGGCCCTGTTCAAGAGATTAGGACCTCTGCCCAGGTGGTTCAGACGATCCCCTTCGACAGCAAGTACAAGTACAGCGCCGTCGTAGTCAAGCTGGCCAATGGCAAGTACAGAGTGTACGCCAAGGGTGCCTCTGAGATTCTCCTTGAGAAGTGTAGCAAGACTCTGGAAAACGTGTCCCAAGGCGAGCCGACCACAGCCCCCCTGGCAGACGCAGATCGAGACATGTTCAACCTGATCATCAGCTCCTACGCTGGGCAGACGCTCCGAACCATCGGGTCCTCGTACCGAGACTTTGAGTCCTGGCCACCCGAGGGAGCAGTATCCAAGGAAAACCCTAACCAGGCCGACTTCAATGCTGTTCACAAGGACATGACCCTGATCGGCATTTATGGTATCAAAGACCCTCTGCGACCGACCGTTATCGACGCGCTCAAGGACTGCCGCCGTGCCGGCGTGTTTGTGAGAATGGTCACTGGCGACAACATCCAGACGGCCTCTGCTATCGCTTCTGAATGTGGCATCTTCCGCCCCGACGAGGGTGGTATTGCAATGGAGGGTCCAGACTTTCGCAGACTTCCGCCCGAGGAGCTCAAACAAAAGGTCAAGCATCTTCAGGTCCTCGCTCGCTCAAGTCCTGAGGATAAGCGAATCCTGGTCCGTACACTCAAGGAGCTTGGAGAGACTGTCGCTGTTACTGGTGATGGAACCAACGACGCTCCCGCACTGAAGATGGCAGATATTGGTTTCTCCATGGGTATTGCTGGTACTGAGGTTGCCAAGGAGGCATCCTCCATTATCCTGCTCGATGATAAGTGAGTCAACACTCTCTGGAGGTTTGAAAGACTTGAATACTGACAATATTTAGTTTTGCATCCATCGTCAAGGGTCTCATGTGGGGTCGTGCTGTCAACGATTCCGTCAAGAAGTTCCTCCAGGTAAGCTTGATGTCCCAAGAAGCTTTCACTTGTCTAACTGGGTGACGTCTAGTTCCAATTGACCGTCAACGTCACAGCTGTGGTCTTGACTTTCGTCTCAGCAGTGGCAAGCAGCAAGCAAGAGTCTGTTCTGAACGCTGTTCAACTGCTCTGGGTCAATCTCATCATGGACACCTTTGCAGCACTTGCTCTGGCAACAGATCCTCCCACTCGTAGTGTCCTCGACAGGAAGCCTGATCGAAAGTCTGCCCCACTCATCACCTTGAGAATGTCCAAGATGATCATCGGCCAAGCCATTTGCCAGCTTGCTATCACATTTGTTCTGAACTTTGGTGGCAAGAAGCTCCTTGGCTGGTACGACGACTCTGAGCATGATGCTAAGGCCCTGAAGACTCTCGTATTCAATACATTTGTTTGGCTGCAGATTTTCAACGAAATCAAGTAAGTTGTCCAACACCTGGATGAGGTTTTACACTCGCTAACTGAATGCCATAGCAACCGTCGACTGGACAACAAGTTGAACATCTTTGAAGGTCTTCACCGCAACATCTTCTTTATCGTTATCAACATCATCATGGTTGGAGGTCAGGTCCTTATCATCTTTGTCGGTGATCAGGCCTTCGAGATTGTGCGCCTAAACGGCAGGGAATGGGGTCTTTCGATCGGACTCGGAGCCATCTCTCTGCCCTGGGGCGCACTCATTAGACTTTGCCCTGATGAGTGGGTTGCCGCCTGTCTTCCTGGCTTCATCCACAGGAGGTGGCTGGCCCCTCCTGCTGAAGAGCTGGCATCTGAAAAGTCTCTCGATTCCGACGATGATGACTTTGCACGACCGCCGCTCCGTGTCATGAGCTCCATCCGTGGACCTCGCGTACAGCAACACATTGGTTTCCGAGAGAGAATGCGTAGATACAAGGAGAAGACCCAGGAGAAGGCGCAGGAGACAAAAGAAAAGACGAAGGAGGTGAAGGACAATGCGAAAGGAGCTGAGTCTGAAGTTGCTGAAAAGTAGATCAAGGCAAAGGAACTTGGAAACCTAATTAGACTAGCTTCTCTCGCGAGGGAACCATTAATCAGTTTAATCTTCCCATGGAGATATTATTATGATTCTGAAGTGAGCGTGACACCTCGGCGTGATGTGTAACTCTTGGCTTCAAGTAGCATTTTCGAGCAAAGCCATGCAGGCAGAAAGAGTTCTGTTTACATAGTCGTTTTCGTCTCAAGTCAATTGGTTTTGTGATTCTCATCAAAGATGAAGAATTGAAATGTAAGTTAATGTTGATGGCGATAGCTTCGAGTTGAGGTTGAATGCTCAAGAGCCGAGAGAAAAGTGGGGCTCGGAATCGCTGGTGAAGGCACCCAATCAGGAGCGACCTAAAGCTGTCCCCGGAACTTCGCGAATTTCCTGGCCTGACAATCTCTAGACCCTCTCCAACCTTCAACCGAAGCCTCAAATTGCCAGTCGCAGACGTCCATCACCCACTTGAAGTCGTGTCCCAGACGCTCAATTGCGCTCGATATCCAAGATGGTAAGTGCCTCGCACCCTCTCAACCCCCTCCGCCGAACGTACCGGCTAATCGCGCACCCTCACAGGCCATCACCAGCACCCTCTACAGGCAAGTCCACCGACGACGAGACGACGAGACCGACAACGCCCGATGCTAATACGAACTGCTTCACAGGAGCCTGTTCTCCACCAACTACCTTATGCTCGCGACCGTCTTCACTGCCGGCTTCGCCTGGGAGGTGTAAGGATTGCTCTCCGCCCGTCGCCGGGCCAGCGGGAACGAGATGCTGATTGCGATACAGGGGCTTCAACAACGTCATGGACAAGGTTTGGGACAACCACAACCGAGGCGTACGTCTTGCATCACGGCAAATATGAGAGAGATTTGGGTTGCTAACAGTGGCTGCAGCGACAATGGAAGGACATCCGACACAAGTTCATCGAGGGCGGCGACGAGGATGAGGAATAAAGAGAGGCCGACCGACGACGTGATTACCCATCGAGCAACGGGCGAGGGATTGATTCTGTGCCAGTAGCCGTGTACAAATTAGAGGAGAATTAGAGGCAGGATTTCACACATCAACGTTTCCCTATGTCCCGGATGGCATTCCCGCTTCCCTTCCATCCCAGGCTGTCTTGGAGGCCGTGAGGGATTGGCCAGGCCACTGTTATGGGCGGCGTCTCTAATGTCGCCTCCCGCCCGTGTCAAAACATGCATCCCATCCATTGAATGAAACTCGTTTTGTCTGACTCATCAATGCCGTCTGTGGCAATCATTGCTTTCGCCTTTCATCTGCCGTCCATGTTGCAGGAAAAAGAGGGCCACGCAAGTCTCTGAGGCATTGAAGGTCGCAACTGACGTCGGCAGCCCTGCAACCTGGAACCGGCACCTGAGGGGCAAGACCTGCCACGCCAAACACGCAGGTAAGCAACCGTTCCATCACACCTCGAGCCTCAGGATACAAGCCTGTGAATGTGGGCTTTAACCTCCATCCATCCAAGCTGAATAAGCCCAACCCGCCCGTCTCGAGCACGCTCCAACATCAACCCGGATTTTTAATCCATTGATTTAATTCATTCGCCTCTTGGCACGCATCTTGAGAACAGTACAGCTGTCTTTTGCATCTGCACAGGATTTTGAGCGCTGACTCGACCGTTAGTTATCGCTTGCGGCAGCTTTCAGCTGTTCCACCGACCTTTCTCCAATATTTGCGGATCCCCCACTTCCATTGCTATTACTATCTATCTGCCTGCCTGACGACATCGCCGACACCGCAACACCTCTCTTCCTGCTTCCCCATTTCACCTCACCCAACCCGAACAAGCCTACCATGAAGCTGGTCTGACCATGGATCACAACATGTCGACGCAGGAGCAGCAGCTCTGCCAGTTCTTGGCAGGGCTGCCCGCCCACTTCAACTATCGATACACCGAGGAGGCTTCGCGGGAGCTGCTGCGGAGCTTGTTCTGGTCTCTGGCGGGCGGCAGCAGCGAATACATGCGTCTGCTCTTCCCCGAGGGCAGGCCTGGGGATACCCTCAAACTGAGTGACGCCCAGGGTGCTGTCGAGGGTGCCGAATACACCGAGGCTGCGCGGGGGAAACGATGCGGGCACATCTTCAAGCCTGGCGAGGCGAACTACACATGCCGGACCTGCGGCACCGACGAGACCTGCTGCCTGTGTGCACGCTGCTTCGATTCGACCGACCACACTGGGCATATGGTTCGGATACAGATTTCTGTGGGAAACAGCGGCTGCTGCGATTGCGGAGACGACGAGGCCTGGCGGAATCCCATGTTCTGTACCATCCACTCCGACCTGCAGGCGGGCGCCGATAAAGGAAAGGGAAAGGAGGCAGCTGGCCTGCCCGAGGATCTCGTGACGAACCTACAGATGACCATCGGTCGGGTCTTTGACTACATCTGCGACGTCATCTCTTGCTCACCGGAGCAGCTACGCCAAGCCAAGACTGAGGAGTCGATACTCGAGGATGAACAGTCTTCACGCCTGTCCTCACACTACTATGGCCCAGACGCCGAGCCGTGCAACGAGTTTGCGCTTATCCTGTGGAATGATGAGAAGCACACCGTTCAGGAGGTGCAGGACCAGGTCGCAAGGGCCTGCCGCAAGAGCCGAAGGGCTGCAGCCGAGAATGCTTGGGAGACAGATGCCATAGGACGGAGCATCTTGACATGTTCATCCGAGATTGACCGACTCCTACACATGGCGACTATAATGGAGGCGATAAGAGTAACGGTCACGATTCGATCTGCAAGAGATACCTTTCGAGAGCAGATGTGTGGAACCCTTGTGGAGTGGCTGAGCGACATCTCCGGCTGCACCGTCGGCCATGATACTCACATTCTTCGTCGCACTGTCTGCGAGGAAGTCATGAAGCCATGGCGTCAGGGTAGCGCGGCAACTCATACGCTGGGCCTTATCGACGATGAGGAGGAGGATGACCAGGCAGTTGCGAATCGACGCCGGTTCGATGGTATGAATGCGCGTTTCATCTTGGCCTTGCAAGCTGCTGCTGGAGGCAACGGTCTTCAAATAGAAATTGACGACGACGACGATGATGATGACGAAGACGACGATCTCGATGCCGACATGGACGACCAAGGCCATCATTCCCCGTCCAGTTCCGTGGCTGGGGGCGACGAAGATGAAGATGACGATGTGATGATGGTAGATCGAGGAGAAGTTGGAGATCTTGGAGTCAACTGGAGAGACAACGACCAAGCTCTGGAAGAAGACGAGGCCACCATGGCTGGATATCCCCCCCCCCCTCCTCCACCCCCCCCCTGCTCAGGCCCAGGCCCAGGGGCAGACCCAGGGGCAGACTCAGACTCGTACTACAACGCGAGATAGAGAAGCGACACCCTCCGACTCGGATACGGCCGAGCCCCTCGTTGCACCTTCGATCTACGCCAAAGCAAATGCTGAAATCCCAAAGACACCTGGCAAAACCGAGAAACTGACAGCTCGACCTGGCCGCTACTGGATCGAGACACCTACAATCTACACACAGCGTGAGAATGTGCCCCCGGCCGAGGATGTCTTTCGACGTGTCCGTCTCGACTGGCTTCTAGTTTTCGATCTGCGCATGTGGAAGAAAGTTAGGAATGATCTTCGGGCCCTATACATATCCACTGTCGTCCAGATTCCCGAGTTCAAGCGAGTACTGGCTCTCAGATTCGCGAGCTTGTACACGATTCTAGCTCAGCTCTACCTAGTTGGAGACCGAGAACCGGACCACTCCATCATCAACCTCTCTCTTCAGATGCTGACGACTCCCTCAATCACCGCCGAGGTTGTTGAACGCGGAAACTTCATGACCAGCCTGCTGGCGATTCTCTACACCTTCCTAACAACGCGTCAAGTCGGACACCCCTGGGATGTGTCTCCTGACGCCGTCCTCGCCTTCGAGAGTGGCTCTGTAACCAACAGGCGAATGTACCATTTCTACCAGGACTTGAAGTACTTGTTTGGTGCACCTCATGTCCAAGAGCGAGTGCGATGCGAGCCCCGATACCTCATGCAGTTCCTTGATCTTGTCAAGCTTCACCAGTGCATTGGTCCCAATGTTCGAGCGGTAGTGGAGCATGTGGAATACGAGGCCGATTCATGGATCACTGCCTCGCTTGTGACGAGACAGATCAACCTGCAGGCTCGAAACCTCGCCGAGGCATTCCGCAACTGCCCATCTGACGAGATTCATTACCTCCAACGAGCCATCCGCTTCACGGCAAAGACGGTGATCCTCAACTCGATCGGTGCAGAACGCCACCGATTCAAGCAGGGTGAAATCAAGGATGAGGTTCAGTTCAAGAATCTCAGCGACTTTGAGTTCGATACCGAGGCTGCTTCTTATGACGTGGTCAAGTTTGTCGTCGAGAAGGATGCCATCAGCTTCCATCACGCCCTTCACTACACCTTGTCCTGGCTCATTGAGTGCGGACGATCGCTTCCAGCCTCTACGATGAGAACTCTGATGAGCTTCACGCAGCAGGAGCTCAAGTCCAAGCCCAAGTTGATGGGCAGGCCTCAGGTGCCAAGAAAAGACTTCACCTCTGAGGACTATCTCATTGCAGCATTCGATTTCCCTCTCCGTGTATGTGCCTGGCTTGCTCAGATCAAAGCCAATATGTGGGTTAGAAACGGAATCAGCCTGCGGCACCAAGCAAGCACATACCGCGGCGTTGGTCAACGAGATGTCTCGCACCACCGAGACATATTCCTTCTGCAAACTGCCTTAGTAGTCTGCAACCCTAGCCGTGTTCTCGCCTCGATTATTGACCGCTTCGGAATGGAGAGTTGGGTCAAGGGCTTGTTTGAGCTAAAGTCGGAGGCTCAGGATGACGCCCAGCACCTGGACGTGGTGGAAGACATGATCCACCTCCTTATTGTCCTTCTCAGTGATCGTACCTCGTTAATATCGTCTGAGGACGAGACCAAGTCCAGGCTTCTAGCCATGCGCCGGGACATCACTCACGTCCTGTGCTTTAAGCCCCTCTCATTCAATGAGATCTGCAACAAGCTCCCCGAGAAGTATCAGGAGCAGGAAGATTTCCACCGAGTCTTGGACGAAATGGCTACTTTCAAGCCGCCTGAGGGTGTTTCTGATGTTGGCACATTTGAGTTGCGTCCCGAGTTCATTGAGGAGATCGACCCTTACATCGCGCACTACAACAAGAACCAGCGAGAGGAATCGGAAATGGCGTATCGAAAGAAGATGGCCAAGAGGACAGGAAAGACAGCCGAGGAGATTGTGTATGAGCCCAAGGCTCGAACAGTTCCATCGGGCTTGTTCGAGAACCTGGGCGCCTTCACCAGCACAGGCATGTTTGCCCAGGTCATCTACTACTCGCTCCTCTACCCCCTAGTGGCCAACAAGTTCACCCCTTCGGTCCCGTTCACCCGGCTAGAGACTTTCCTACAGGTGGTTCTACATCTCATCCTGATCGCCATTCTAGAGGACAAGACGAGTGACGATGACATGAGCGAGGAGTCGACAAAGTCGTTTGTCTACATTGCTCTTACCAAGTTTGGTCGCAGCAACTTTATGCCCGAGGCACAAAGTTCCAGAACTATCGTGTCCCTCTTGAACATGATGTCTACCAAGGACGAGTTCAAGGCGGTTCATCCCAAGATTGCGCTCGTTCTCAAACGATTGCGACAGAAGCGCCCCCGCACCTTCGAGACAGCGTACGTAAACCTTGGGGTCTCGGTCGACCGCATCAACACGGCCTCACCAGCAAACACTTCTGCTGAGGAGGAGCGTGAGAGGAGAAAGAAGGCGGCGCTAAGTCGCCAGGCCAAGGTCATGGCACAGTTCCAGCAGCAACAGAAGAGCTTCATGGAGAACCAGGCAGCGTTCGACTGGGGTTCGGACTTGGATGAAGACGAGGAGGAAGAAGAACAGACAGAAGACCGGAAACACAACTGGAAATACCCCGTTGGAACTTGCATATTGTGCCAGGAAGAGCCAGACGACCGACACCTCTACGGAACGTTTGCCCTTTTCAACGAGAGCCGGATCCTTCGGCAGACAGACTTCCAGGACCCCGACTTTGTCCGCGAAGCATCACAAACACCTTGCAGTCTTGACCGATCCGCCGAGGAGGTCAGACCATTCGGTATTGCTCATGAAAACAGGAGGATGGTGGAGAAGATCAACGTCCAGGGCGAAACTTTCCTCGCGGAACGACAAACCATTGGTAAAGGATTCCCGTCCAACGTCTGCCTTCCAGGCCCCGTGGCCAGTGGTTGTGGGCATATGATGCACTACCGCTGCTTCGAGGTCTACTATGAAGCAACAGTGAGGCGTCACGCGCATCAGATCGCCAGACATCATCCTGAGGACACCCGTCGGAATGAGTTTGTGTGTCCTCTATGCAAGGCGCTTGGAAACGCATTCGTGCCCATCATCTGGAAGGGGATAGACGAGTCGTACCCAGGCTACCTTCAGTCTCAAGGCCCCTTTGAGGACTTCCTGGAGAAGCAGATGGGCTCCGCTTACTGGATCGGCGGAAGCAAAGCGCCCGAGGATGAGCCATCGTTCCCCGACATGTACACTCCTAGTCTTCCTGGAAGCCTTGTCGAGTCTCTACTACCAGCCCAGACTCAGGCCGAGACTTCATGGGGAAGGGAGGACGCTGAGGCGCAGTCATCAGCCGTGGGCACACCCGTCAGTTACGCATTCTCTGACCTGAATACGCCTGAGCAGAGCCATGCTCAGCCAGCTGCTACGGATGGCAACCAGTTGATGGTAGAGCTGCTAGCAGCATATCGTCGACTGCGAAACACTCTTCGCATGAACGGCCTCCGCACCAGTCACATCATCGATTCCAAGGGCGACAACGCTGGCGAGCTCTGCGCCAGTGATACACTAGTCAAGGCCGTGGGCTTCACCATCTCTTCCGTGGAAGTCCAGCAGCGAGGAGTGGAAGCTCAACCGGGCATGAGCCTTTTGGAAAAGATTCCTGAGCACATTCTCACACACTTGCGAGTCTTGTCAGAGACGGTTTCGTCGTACATTGCGGTCGGGGCACAGAATAGCGGAGCTGAAAGCAAGATTGACGCCGAGTTCAAGAAGGATAGCGAGAGACAACATTGCCAGCTCTTCATGTCGCGATACTTTGGAACCGGCACGCCGTATGCTCGACGACCATTGGATGTATATCCGCCTTTGCTGAGTATGGATTCGTTCTTGTTCTTGGTAGAGTGCTCGTACGGGCTGGTACCGGCACAGAAAGCTGAGATCTCGCACGTTCTCCGACTGTGCTACCTGGCGGAGCTTGTGAAGCTCGTATATCACATGGGCCGAAACATTCCCGTTGCCAGCTGGGTTGGCAATCTCACCAACAGACAAACTCAAGATCCGGCCATCAACAACTTTGCCGACTTTGCCCTCGCCGTAACTAAGTGTGGCCTCGAGTTCCACGCAGCACAGTTCCCGGAGGGCGTCGAGTTTGGCGAAAACCGAGGGTTCCAGCAGCCTGGCGTGGATACATTGGAGAGTTGGTACACGTTTGCAAAGAAGTACGCACTCACGTTCCTGAGGAAGAGTCTCATCTTCCTCTACGTCAAGTACGGTGTGGACTTCAACAGCCACATCTCGCCAGCGCCGGAGGCGGATGAACTAGAGCGCCTGACCGAGAGTCTCCGCGTGCCCAGCTTTGACGAGATGTGTGCCGCCATCACAGACAACGCGGCTGCTTGCGGTTGGCCCCAGACGACCTCATCTCTTGTGTCGGGATGGGTCAAGCATCAGGTAATGTGGCCAGGCGACAGCAGTGACATGCCTCGGTCAGCCATGATGAGCCATCCTGGTATATTCGAGCTTATTGGCCTACCCAAGAACTACGACGCCCTCATTGATGAGGCGACGAGGCGGAAATGCCCGACGACAGGCAAGGAACTCGCGGATCCCGTCATCTGTCTCTTCTGCGGCGAGCTCTCGTGCAGCCAGGGCACATGCTGCCAAAAGACAGACACCTCTTCTGACCGTATAGAGTACACCAAGATTGGTGGCGCGCAGCAACATATGCGCAGGTGAGTATCACTTGATCTGATGATTTACAGAGCAGATTGCTGACTGGATATTCCAGGTGTCAACGAAACATTGGAGTTTTCCTCAACGTGCGCAAGTGTTCGATAGTGTACCTCTTCCGTTTGTCGGGGTCCTTCACACCAGCGCCATACATCGACAAGTATGGAGAGACGGATCCGCAGCTGCGTCATGGGCGACAGCTCTTCCTCAACCAGAAGCGATATGACTCGATGATCCGCAACACGGTGCTCAATCATGGGGTGCCGAGCTTGATCAGCCGGAAGTTGGAGGCGGAGATCAACAATGGTGGATGGGATACTCTGTAGTGAGTGGAGGAAAGACCTTAAGGGTAGCATTTATGAACTTGCATCGACACGGGGTTTACGGGATTACGATTACTGTCTAGGTGGTCAAGGTGTAAGGTTGCGTTTTTGTTTGTCGAATCTTAGCTACCTAGCATGGAGAGGGCTTTCGAGTATCTATAGAGGCGAGGCATTTACAAGGTTTATCAGTGATGGCAACTGCTTCGATGGGGACCAGCTTGTATAGATCGTATGAAGGTTGATGGCGATGCTATAACAGTGTATTTAATACAGTGTTTGGTGAAATACACACTGTAAGTGGGTCACTACCTTCGGCCAATCACGTCAGGCGAATGCCGCGGCGCGTCTTGACTGTGGCTCAAGCCTTGTTCTTGCTGGAAAGAACGACGGAAAGCAGAACCAACGAGGGCAGGAGCGCAAAAATAACACAGACACTCTCACGCAAACCTCCAATCCCACCCCCTTTGAGCCTCATTTTGGCTGGTCCTCTCCCTCCCTCAACTTCCCTTTCCCGCCTTGCACGCACACACAAACAAAGGCTCCTTCCCTGTGACACTCGATAGACGGACGGGTGGATGCCGCATCGTCACTGCAGCGAGCGAGTGAATCATGGCAGGCAGACGTTCAGGTCGCGCTGCCGCCAAGCGGGCTGCGGCTGCTCTAGGTGAGTCTTGAAGTGTTTCGTCGATTTCGCCTTCCAATCCCAACACCATCCACCAACAAACAATCAATCAATCAATCAAAGAAACCTCTGCAAGTGCAAACCTCGACCTCCTTTTGCGCATCTTGGACGCGACCGTCGCATTCATCATCATCTTCCACCATGGCGCCTCGTCCAAGGATCCGCCTCAAGCTGACGCGCAGTTCCCAACCCGCAGAGAGCACGCCAAAGACGTTTGCCGATATCGAGGACGAGGCCATGCCCGACGCCGACTCGGCCGCTGACGATACGAAGCCTCAGGCGGTTCCCGACCCCGACGACGAAAAGGATGAGGACCACCAGCCCAAGGAGGAGTCTGGCGACGACGATGATGCAGCCGACAAGGACGACGAGTCGGCCAAGGAGCCCACCCCGCCACCTGTGCCAGTCATTAGAAGAAAGAGGCTCGGTCGCCCACCCAAGAACCGGCCTCCGGACTGGGACAACATGATTACCGTGCCCGCCGACGAGGCCAACACCCCGCGACGCCGCGGCCGCGGTGGATGGCGAGGGCGCGGCGGTCGCAAAGGTGGTCCAGCAGCGCCCAAGGCTGAACAGGTCATTGACGCTGAGGGTACTATCGCCGAGATCGCCAACGACGAGTGCGTGCTGCCTGAGGACCCCGAGGGCGAGACCAAGGTTGACAAGCTGGGCAACCTCCAGGGCGGTCGCGACTACCGCTGTCGCACATTCACTGTGACGGGACGCGGCGAGAGGCTCTACATGCTCTCGACAGAACCGGCGCGATGTGTCGGCTTCAGGGACAGTTACCTCTTCTTCACCAAGCATCGCAAGCTCTACAAGATCATTGTCGACGACGATGAGAAGCGGGATATGATTGAGCGAGATATCATCCCTCACTCGTACAAGGGCCGCTCAATAGGAATCGTAACAGCACGCTCCGTGTTCCGGGAGTTCGGCGCCCGCATCATTGTCGGCGGCAAGCGTATCATCGACGACTATAGCGTTTCTCAGGCTCGTGCCGACGGTGTCGTCGAGGGCCAGCTCGCAGACCCTGATGATCACTTTGTCGAGGGAGAGCCGTACAACAAGAACCAATACGTCGCATGGCATGGAGCCAGCGCCGTCTACCACACCAACGCTCCCTCGGTGCCCATCCCCAATGGCAAGGTCGAGTCCAAGAAGCGCAAGGTCAACGTCAATGACATGAACTGGATGCTGGAGCATGCCCGCGAGGCCAGGTACGTTCCTCTAGTTGGCGAATAGCAACACTCTGTCGAGAACTCATCACTAATATGTCACACCCTAGTACGTTCAATGCCGGCATTAATGCCATAAGAAAGCTCAACAATGCCGGCGTGTACGACATACACACCAACGTGGTGCAGTACCCAGCAACGATGCAGCCGACGCGCGCCCGCATCGAGCAGGTCGCCCTAGAGGACGAGCAAGCTACCAGGGGCAGCAGCGTGTTCCCTCCTCTCCCCGGCAAGATGGCCCGCAACTTCTACATTGCCGACACATACTTGGAGACGTCGTCTGCGGGTGTGATCTCGGCCTCGGGGGTGGACGATACGGCCGGTTCGGCTGACTTCCTCGCCTCGTTCCAGGGGCTGAGCGCAGTATCAGATGAGATCAAGGATCTCCTACCTCCCGAGTGCCGAAAGGCCTTTGATAGCGCCGTGGGCAAGGAGGCATCGTGGCGGTCACAATGGGGGCCCGAAAGCGAAAAGATGTCGCGCCGACAGCCCGTCATCGACAAGGCCATTGTGCCGTACAGCATGACTTGATGGGAACGCGGGGCGAGGACTCGACTCCCTTTACGACCGGTGGATCTATGTCTGTTATGCAACTGTGCTGTACACTGGCCTTATTACTCTCATGGCTGCTCCCTGGTGTCACGGTCGGTGATTGATGTGTGCTTTTTGGTGGTTATGGATGGGGAGTTGAGTGTGCCATTCCATGCTATGCCATGCCATGCCGGGCAGGCTTGGGAGAAGGAAAGCAGGCGTCTGGTGTCATGGATATTGATGTGTTTCTTTTTTTCTACCTGCACATTTCTGGTGCGGCCTCGCGTTGTTGGGCATTGTGTGTACCGAGCATTAGCGAGGACGTCTCTCTCGGAGACGAAGTGGAATACCATAAGCTGTAATTCCGGATGATTCTGTTATGGACATGGGTCTCTCCTCTCGTCTAGACGATATGTATGAGGTGTCGAGGACAAGCAATGTGTGCGTGCGTGTGTGCCCTGATGAGAATCAAGACAAGAAAGACCTCGGTCCTGTCGGGTCTGCTCAACTCGTCGCTTGCGAGCAAGGAGCTGCAGCTTGCCTAGGTTGCCTTGCATTAACCTGTTGCACTCGCGCCGACAGTCTCTAACCGCCAGTAACGCGCCTTCGACAGTTCGGTAGCTCCGAGCCCCGGCTTCGGCCTCTTTGCGACGGGCTACGGACCTTGGCACACGAGAGCAACCGTCAAGATGAGAAGCGATGCGATGCGAGGGAAGAGGCTTTTTTTTCCCGCCCCCTCCTCTCGGTCCCCGTCATGATTAGCTTCTTTCTCTGCTCTTCTGTTTCTTCCATTCCGAGGCCCGTGATAGGTACGATCCTGCCCTGCCTCTCTAGTCTCGGGGTGGATTTCATCGTCCATGTCGCCAACCACTTCGCTCTGCTCCGTGGCCCCCGCTTCGCTTGGACTTGGTCCTCTTTTTCCCTCTTTATTCTGTGTGGCTGGCATTTCCTGTTCCCTCCCACCCCACGCGGATCCGATGGACAGATGGTTGCAGTAGGGCGAGATAATGGTCCAAAGTATTTCACGCAGAAGAAAGAAAAAAAAAATTGTTCAATTCCCCAATACGGGTGTTGGCAGGTGGCGACCCCAGCCAAACTGGAGGTCAAGCCGAGAGAGTTGGAGCTAATGTTGAAGAGAAAGGGCAGACGACCAGAAACCAGGGTCTCGATCGCCATGTCCAGCGGACGCTTGTGACGCAGGTGCTGATTAGTTGGCATCGACTACATGGGGCACATTGACTTGACCGGTCGGACGTCGCCTTGCAATGGATGATATCCCATGTGCGTGTATTCGTACAGATGCCTGCTGTAAGCTGCTGGATCAACGTGCGGTGGTGACGACGACGACATAGTTAGGAATATTGTACTGTACCGTAGATGACGACGCGAGGTGGCCTGTACGGTACTGTAAACTGTAAGTCTTGACTCTTCTGGGGGCGTCCGGCTTGAGCCATGTATCAGAGATATTGCCATCAAGACGTCAGCTCAAGCACTCGTGACTGCGACTGTGACTGCGAGTCTGACTGCTGCCTTGGTTACATAACCGACCGTGACGGGTCATGAGTAAGATGAGGACGACGTCGCTGCTTGCTTCTCGTCCGTCATGCCTTTCATGATGGGATGCCGACTCCTCCCACGCGGCAGCCACCTCATGGAGTTTGCCAGACACAGCAACTCCCGAACTGCCGAGATGCACCAAGTTACACGACGAGCCCTGATATTGTACAGTACTGTACATGCGTACGGTTCAGTACACGCATGCAGCGTCGCAGCACCGGCGTCGGGGCACGGGGAGCACGGATCGAAACACCACCCACACTGGCCGTTGTATTGATAATCATGGATGGATGGCATCTCCTGTGCCTGGCAGGCACCCGAGGGCAAAGTCAAATGCGCTGCTCCCGACTAGGCAACGAGTCGGACGCATTCGCCTCCTTCTTCGTCATCTGCGAGCGATCTTCACTGCCAGATGTTGAGTGCTAGATGCACAGGTTGGCGGGTTCCGCCTCCCGGGGGACGGGATCAGTCTCGCCGGTGAACAGTGACAGTACCCCGAAGGTAGGTACGTACAGTAGACAGCAACGGGCAGGGTTGCTCCGGGCCTGGGGTTCGGATCCTCACAGGAGTCCAGAGGTGACCTGTCGTTGGCTGATCAAAAGACTCATCAAGTCAGGACAACTGCTCGCCAACCACCTGGCGGAACCGCTGTGCTGGTTGCCCTTTCTGGGGATGCACTATGACGCCCAGCCCATCCGATGCCTAGGGACTTGGGCTAGATTCTTCCACACGGCTGGGTTCCATGGGATAGCTTTGGCTGGAAACTGCGGTTCGGGTCACCCATTTGATGACCCAGTCAACCTCGCTTCACACCCAACTGCACTGCATCAGTCTGGATCGCAACTTGATACTCTTCCTGCAGTACTCCGTAGATGCTCATACATACGCGCCTGGTCGTGGTCATATACATCGCCCATGACACCCAGGTTAGTCTTGGGCGTCGACTGCACCTCAAATATTGCCCGGGGCGCCAGCTCGATGCCGCGGGTTCTTCACCTCGCGGTATAGGGTAGAGACATGTGTTGGTCACTCTGTAGTTGGTTCAACAGATGATGCGGCGTGTAATACCGGAGGGCAGTGGATTGTCATGCTAGGTGGCGCACCAGTATCCGTACGCCGGTATGATTTGGGTCCGGTCAGGTTGTCGGACGGCCGAGTCGTTTAAACTCGTGCGGCTGATGAGCAAAACTCTGGTGTTTTCGCTTCCATCAGGCTCTGTTCACACATGTTCACCATGGACGGATGACCATGTTCCATCGAGCCGCTGCTTTCTCACCGCCTCTGCCCATATACACCAGCTCTTCCTGATCAAGTCGCCGCCACAGCATGCCTCAAGATGCGGCTGACACTTCTCGAATGTGAGGCCAGCTGACATGCCAGAATATCTACCCTGCATGCCGTACAAGTGGTACGGGGTTTGAACACGGCCGAAGAAGGAGTTGACCGTGCGGCCGTGTTCCTTTCTTTTTTTTTTTTCTTTCTTTCTTGACCAACGATCGACGCTAACCCCAAAACAAAGGGAGAGGAAGCCAAACCACTTCATCTGTTTTGTGGATGTTGAGTTGGCAGAAATAACTCGGCTGCACGTCACGGCTGGGGGATGAGTAGCATGGCGCTTAGGCGACGAGGGGTTGACTCCATTGTGATCCATCACAGCGAAGCCCATGGGTTCGCCCCCACGAATATCAAATGCTTGGCTGCCATCCAGCGGTAGAGGCCGGGCCCTGGAAAACACAAGTACCATCACGCGAGTGAGAAGGCGCTTGTTGCGGTGAAGACGAGATCCGCCAACAGCGCTCCGCTCCACTGGTTCCAGTACACCCCCAAAACGAGCACAGACACGACGACGGACTAAAGGATTCGCCGTTGGACCTGGACCCGTAGCGAATCAAGATTCGAGGTGAAGCTTCCATTTCCTCTCTTTGGCAACGACACTTGGTGATGGTGTTGTGCTCAAATCTGGTTCCGCTGGCCCTGGGCCAATCGTGTTCCGTCTACCAGGCCAAAATTGCGGTGTATCCCCATGTGATTCGGTTCACATTTGGTAGTAAGAGCTTGCTTGGATAGTTGACAGACAATCAAGTCCCAATGTGCCATCCAGAACAGTAGAGATCCCAAACAGCAGACAGCCGTCAATACAGAGGACACCGAGAAAAGACAAGCCTCAAGTTTCCATACTGCATTAGTACTAGGGCGTCAGTCCATTCAAAGCGGAGACTGTCTCCATCACGATTAGCCTCCGTGCTGCTGGTGGCTTTGGCCGTCAATCGCCGCAGCTGCGTCTGTGTGTTGCGGGTTGTGAATGGTCCCTGCTCAACGTCCCACATACAACGCTCCAACCGTTGTTTGTACTGTCCAATGCGAAAATCCGGGTGAAGATGAAATAGCACCGAAGCATCACCAGACAGTGGCCAGCTGAGGATATGGATTCGGCGGCGGCTGACTGGCAAACACTTTTGCCTAGGTAGAAGGCACCCGTCGATTCATGTCCTGTACTGAGCTGTCATGAGGCCGTGCACATGGAAAAGACCCTGACAATGAAGGGTTGCCAATTCTGTGGCCCCAATTGGCAACTAGGACTTGGCGGCTCTAGCACAGCAACGCTGGGTCGATGGGCTGGACCCTAGACCCATAACTTGTCGTCCCGAGCTTGTTCGATGCACCATGGCAGCAGCCACCGGTACTTGTTCAGCCTAAAGAGTCTGACTCGGAGCGTGATCCTGGGATAACCATATTGGGCGTCACAGGATAACATGTCCCCTGAACGAGTCAACTCATTAGAGTTGAGGCCTTCACCAGCGCGTCTTGGTGTAGGCACAGTACCAACGTGGTGTTAGGTCCATGTCAGCCGCTGCCGCCAGGCCCGGAGGTTGCAGATCTCCACGAAGCCGCCCTGACCAGCTCGCCCGCCAGACCCAGGCACATCAACAACTGACATGCGTGCATGTCAAACTGCACTCCACATCATGATTTATGTTGGACAAGAACACTGGATAGAAATCGAGATGGGACTCAGCCCTTCTGACAAGCCAAGATCCAATCTGCCCCCATGGCAGAATGGCATTCCGTCTGGTGCAGGACAACAGAACTGCAGGAAATCGCATCTCGAGCAAGCCTGCAATCCATGTCAACCAACTGCAGGAGCAGGGAGAATCCGCTTGTGTTGAACACATGTTTCGCCTCATGGGCTAATGCCACAGCGCTCACATGGCAACCTGGCCCGGACGGTTCGAAATGATTGACCAAGTAATCTCCTGGGGGAAACGGCGCTACTGGCCTGCAACGCGACACCTGCCCTGACCTGTGGACCCAAATCTCCCAGAGCAGGGCTTGTGTGGCCAGTCAGGGAACCGTCGCTGCAGTATCGTTGGTGGCAGTGGTTGAAGACAACAGCGGTGAACAAGTTGGGGACAAGAGAGGGGATGAAGCGCGTTACGTACGCCTCTATCACGGCGCACCCACCCTGGCGCAGTTGTCGAGCAAGTACAATGTACTGTAGATATGCTTGATCGGTGGTCCGTAGTGTGTTGCTGCGCGGGAGAAAGGGGTTGTTGCTGCACGTCCGACCCAAGTGTCCCTTCACCATCGAGTTACACACCGGCAATGGTGGACCTGAGGCATTTCCCTCCGCATGTTCGGGTCCAGGATGCTAAGGAGCTGGTTGCTAGTTGCCTTCTGAAGACTTCGTGATCAAATGAGCGAGAGGGGACGCGGAGGCTTCACATGCAACGCAACTGGTGTTTAATTGTCTGCGATTCTCTGGGTCGTTTTCATCATGATCCATGAATAGAACCCCCTGATTTGTGCTTGCTGATCGTTTGTTTTGGTTTATTTTTGAATTCTGCTGACTGGGCATTGTACGTGCCAGCCCCCCTATATGCGGCCAAACTTTGGGAGATGTGTTGAGATGGAGCGGATATACTCCTCCATTCACCAGTTGGTGGTCAAGCGCTGCTGCACCTTGGTCGATCGAGGGAAACCGACTCAGCCATCCAATTCCTCTTGGAGTGCGGCCAATTCTGGCAACCCTGGAAGGGTCGTTCCACCGGGCTTGGGCTTCAAGAACCGCTATGCTCAAAGGGCTGATGGGCGATGGGCAGCGTCGAAGAACCCCGGCCCACTCTGGGAGAAATTCTGCACCGGTGACTCGCTGGGCAGTGTCTTGCATCCTAGTCGCCCTCGAGAACGGTGAGGTCTGATCGACGGCGTTGGGAATCCCTGCAGCCAGCGGTATTTTCGTACCTGGGTACCGGGGTCGACTGGATGCCAAATCTCCTCCTCCGCCCCGTTTTGTGGTGAGTGGAAGGGATTCTGGAAGCACGCCTCGACAAGTCGGTTGGCCACCCCTACCTGGGCAGGCTTGGTAAAAATCCGACCAACCAGAAGTTGGATGAAGACGGGGAGCACTGAAACGGGGGCTGGCCGAGGCACCGAGACGACATGATCTCATGAGCGTTATTCTATGAACTTTGTTATTGTTGTCGTCGTTGCTGTAATTTGATAATATCGCGTCTCTGCATTTGATTGGGATGCTGGCACAGGGTTTCGAGAAGGAGCAACAGTAGTCTCACTCAGAGGACGGCCTCTGTGCTGCGCCTTGCTAGAGGATCCAGACAGGACGGTACTGTACATAGGGCACGGAAAGGGGTAATGAAAGAACGATTTGTGTGGTGTTGATCAGCAGAAGAGGGCAACGAAACCTGATGATGACGACGAAGTTGACTGTTGGTGAAAGTCATGTCCGAACTCTGACGCTGGACGAATGAGCAGGAGGGGAGCCTGGTGATCGCTTGCCACGCAGAACCTCCTGGTGGGAACCTGAAGGCACCTCTGATGCACTCCTTCCAAACTTTTTTTTTTTTTCTTTCCTTGCCCTGACGGTCAAGTCAAGCCACCCGACACCAAAGAAAAGAGCCAAAGAAAATAATGACCATGGCTGGCGGCGGGCGGATTGGAAGGTTGCTAGTGACGTTCTCCAACCACCCCCAAAAGCCCTCAGGCTACTGCACCGCGAGGCGCTACAATTGCACCCTCTGACGCAGACCAAGCCCCCGAGAAAAAGGCCATCAGGAGGTTAGGCCCTGTGGCCCTGGTTCAAGTCCCGTGTCATCGAAGGCACAATGAAAGAGCAAGAGGGACGAGCAAGAACCAAAACGAGGCAGGCACATGGGAGTCTCCACATGCGGCCACGATGGGGCGTCGCTGAGTGGATGGGCAGATGAAAGGTTTCTGGATCCTTTTGCCTACTGGCTGACTCGTTGAGCGTCGAGCATCGAGGTTGCGAGGGGACCCCGTGAGTGGAGGACCTCGCCTCTGTCCGTGAAATGGCCCCCGACGGCTCGGATCAGGTGAGGGCTCATGACTGGCCCGCCATGCCAGAAATAGTGTCCACAGCCCACAGCCGTCTCGGAGTTGGCGCCAGGGTGGGAAGCTAAGGCAGAGTGTGAACCAGGCCGAGCGAGGGTCCCGTTGTCCCCATCGGCAAGCGCAGGCAAGAAATGGTTTTACCACTTGGGGACAGCCTAGAAAAAAAAGTTGCTGATGGATGTTGTTCGGGCCTGGATCTCTACAGGTACCCTGGCCAACTTGAACACGTCGATGAGATGAAGGCTGACGCTGCTGGCGAGGATGGATGGATGGGATGGATAGGGTTACGCACTGTGATAGCAGCCGAGCTCATGGATCACTCATGATCCGAATGCCCGCCCGCCCATCCATTCTCCCCATGACCGCGTGAATACCTAGACAAAACCCCGGAACAGCCACTGAGCCGATGCACAGTACCTTCACTCGTTCGTGCGTGCCGGTCGACTGAGATGTTTCGTGGGCACCACCGTATCTGAAGCGAGCCTAGGTAGCTAGCCCAAGCAAGCCCAAGCCCAAGCCCAAGCCGTGGAACCACTGTAACGACTGCGACGCCAACCCAAGAACAAACCCTGGGGCAGCAGGACAACCTACAGAGTCCGACGACTCCGAGATCCCGGCTGGGAGGAAGAGGAAGAGACGGATGCCCGTGATGGAGGTTTGCTGCTGCTGCAACTGAGGCGAACGTACCCGGCTCTCCGTGGCCTTGCCTCCCCTCCGCGCCAGATTCGGGAGTCTGTGTGTGCATCCATCGTGCGCTCCTTGGCACCTCGTCCATCTGGAAGGAATTCGACTGCTGACAATCGGCTGAACTCACATCGTAATCATGGAGACGAGGGGCTGCGAGTCACCGGTACGTACACACACATGGACATGGACGACACGACCAGGAGGACGCACAACCGCGGTGGGAGTGGTGGTCATGACCTTGCACCTTGCCCTGGACAGGACAAGCCTGCTGCATGGCTCGTTCGCTGATTCGACCCCACTCATTTTTTTTCTTGCTGGGTTCTCACGCATCCATCTGAGGTTCCACTCCCTGACTCCCCTTCCATCATCCCCTCTGCACCAGCTCCCACTGTCATTCGTTGTCACCGGTTGTCAGCCCAAGGAGTGACCTCTGCCTGCAGGTACTCCAGGGCGGTAATGACCGCTGGATGGTACATGGATTCTCCGCCTGTAGGTACTGCGCAGGAGGTACCTCTGCCCAGTCCCGTCCTGCAATAGCGTCCCGTCCATCGAGTCTTGCCCCCTTCCAGGCCTCTTCTTCTAGGCCTCTTCTTCCAGTTCCCACGGGCGGGCAGCCAACCCCATCCCGTCCCATCCATGGCCGTCCATGATCCATTGGCTCAGTCTTGCCATGGGCTCTCACTCGTCGGCGACTCGCTCACCCCATATTTTATTTTTCGTCGCTTCACGCCCTCCACCGTTACAGTACAGACAGTAGGTACTGCGTACTCGCTCTTCCTTAGCCATGTCTGCCATGTACCCGTAGCCGTGCGTGAGTGAGGTGCGCCGCGCCACCCACCTTGCCATTGGATCCAATCCACCTCGCCATCCACGGACCCATCCCATGCCTGTCCGCCTGCCTGCCTGGTCGGTCCCGTCGGTCCCCCATGATGCTGGCTGGGGCCATCGCATCGAGTGAGAAGAGACTTGGCTGGGACTTGACGGGCACTGCTACAGACCTGTACGTAGTGGTAGCGCACGCCCACTACAACAGTGGTGGACACCTGAGCCCGCCACGCCCTCCTCCACACTAACTGCATCATCCCCATCTCCCCATCTTGCCATCTCCTGTCCCTGCTCGAGCATTCTCTTCCTTCATCCTCTCACCACTCCCTCATTCTCTCTTTTCCCCTTCTTCATCCTCATCCTTCCTCCTCTCTTCCTCTCCTCCACGACAAAAACCGAATCCGCCGAATCCCCCGACAAATACTAGTCACAGACCTCGCTGGTTTGTAGACGTCAGGATTCAGGTCTTTTTTCGCGCGAGTCTCTCCTTGCCCCATCGACCACCTACCCAGCCCGCCGCTGTTGTAGGTCGCTGTATATCAACGAACGGTTCCTGTCCACTTTTGGCTTGCCCTCAAGTCAAGTGCAGACCCTCACCAACACCTTTCGGAGATCGCAGTTTGGGGTTCTCTCTCTCTATTTCCTTCACCCTCATCCGCCTTTCTCTCCTCGGTGAGTGCTCCTCTTGCCTCCCGCCTGTTGTTGCCGTTCCATCCACCGGCCTGGCCACACCTTGATCCGATTGCATGCCGCCGAATTTTCCTCTCTTCCTTTGCAACGGACAACGCAACAGCAGCCACCCGATAGCTTGTCTACACGACCCGGATTTCGATACTCATGTCGATATCGCTTCGACAACGCTATCCGATTACCGCCAGTCGCCGTCAACACAACACATGGGGCGTGCTGGATCGATCTTGTAGTGGCCTCGGTCGTGGATGTGATGACAATGGACGGTGCAATTTCCGCACCATGTTGCTAACCAATCTCCCAGAGTACTAGTTCTCAGCACTCACCGGATTTCCTATCATCCTCCCCGCGACATTGTTTTTCTTCCCGTTTACGACAAAAGCAAGTTTCCTTAGGTCACTGTTGGTCGACCATCTTTCTACGTTAAAACCGATCCGTCCCGAATTACTCTCGATCTAGACGTTTTGCCCTTATCCCCAGTCGACACGACATCGGAAATTGAGGTGCACCGTTAAATGGCCTGTCAAGCCTACTAGATACACGTCGATCCTCGCTCTACCGCCATCAAACACACGCTCACACACACGGGACGTTTTAGCTGTGGTGCTCATCCACAGCTTTCCTTCACGCGTCCCATCACCGCTCTCCTCTCCGACAAAGGTCGCGTTCCGATCTTCGTCGGACCCCCACCCAACCTTCATCATGCCCGGTGGCGTGTGTGCCGTCCTCGATTACGAGGTCGACATGATGGCCGAGTACGTTGCTGAGATGGCGCTGCGAGTTGTCACTCCCGAGGCCTCTCTGACCTCGCCCTTCCGCAAGTTCGTGTCTCAGATCCTCACTTCGACGAGGCTCCCGAGCACCACGATCCTTCTCGGAATGAACTACCTCGCCAAGAGGATCAACACCTTGAAGGGCCAGGGCCCCTACAAGGCCTCCGAGGGTCAGGTCTGGCGATACCTGACTGTGTCGCTTCTGCTGGGCAGCAAGTTCCTCGACGACAACACCTTCCAGAACCGGTCTTGGTCCGAGGTTAGCGGTATTGCCGTGTCAGAGCTCAACTCGCTCGAGTTTGAGTGGGTCGAGTCCATGGGCTGGCGCCTGTATGTCAACCTTGACCTCAGCAAGGACTACCAGGCTTGGCTCGAGAACTGGCGTGATTGGCAGGACATGAAGAAGCGACAGGCTGCCCAGGCCAGCCGCGAGAGGCTCGCTTCTCTTGTCCCGGCGATCGACACCGAGCTCGCCAGGTACTCTGGCCAGCGCCAGTCTCCTCACTCGCGTTACCTCCAGGAACAGGTGGCCGAGTACGAGCGTTACCAGGCTATGAAGGCACAGCAGCAAAGCTACCGCCCTCGCGGCGAGGTTGCTTGGACCCACAACCCGTGGAGTGCTCCCCTCACACCTCCCGACTCGGGCTATGGCACACCCGATTATGCCATGTCCGCTTCGTCGAGCAATGCTCGCTACAACGAGTGGTTCTCTCAGGCTGCTGCCCAGTACACCAGCCGATACCCTCAGCCTCCCGCTCACAACTCGTTTTACCCCAACTCCCGCCACAATTCATACGGCGGTCACTACCCATACACCCAGAACATGTGGGAGCACGGCCTTGCTGAATGCAGCTGTGCTGGCTGCGTCGACCCGATGAAGCAGCAGGTCCCATACTTTGTTCCTCACGGCTACAGCCAGCCGGTGATGGGTTAACGTTACAAAAGTTATATGTCCTCGTCGATGGAGGATTAATGGCTCTCTGACCGAGGGCGTTCGGTCTTGGAAAGAAGAAAAAAGTTAGGGATTTCATTTTTTTTTTACGGCCACGATTTTCTTTTACACGCATCCCGAGAACGATACATTCGCATCTTCAGATACCCAGGCACGACAAAAATTGTTCATCACATGACCTTTCGGCGGATCATTCTCAGGATTTTTATCACATCGTCGCGATTGGCAAACACGAAACGAATAGCTGAGCTTGGCCACATCCCGCGATGTGCCTTGTCCCAGTCTCTTTCGTGGACCAAAACAAAATAACGCGGCATTCTCCTTTTGTCTCACTGGTATACGCTCTGTAATGGTCATCTTCGGCGTTCTGGTTTTTCAACATTCACATTATACGGTCCGGTTCCGATAGACTTTGCGGTTTTTACGGTTTCCAAACGGCTTTGGCGCTCTCTTTTTTGAGATGGCATATGCGCTCAGGGAATGACCTTGGACTTACTGCTCTACGACAGCAGTTCTGCCCTGGATCGAGAGCCAAAAAAAAAATACCCATGATGGGACTGGCTCAAGACCCGAACCAGTGGCCCGAGGCACAGTATTCTCCACTATAGATGGCGGAAACGGCGATTGATTAATCGCATCCACTCGCTTGGACTCATTTGTGCGGCATTCGATTCGCACTTCGATTTCACTTTCTTCTCTGTCCCACGAGGCTCGCATCGGTCGCACCGACCACGGCTCCGCAGCTATTCGTGCCGCGGCCACCGAGCGGTCTCATCAGTCAAGCTTCGATCAATCTTGCGGGCGGTATATATTTTCAACTTGTTCTTGTTTGTTCTTGTACGTGGCAGACGGCTCTTGACCACGGAAATGGCTTTATATGACGGGGTTTTATGCATTGCGTTCAGCGGGTAAAATAAGGATCTGGGACGGTTTACGGGGTTTGACATTTGCTTCTTCCGTGTTTTTTTTTTCTCTCTGCCTCTAACCATCTTGGCGCTTGGCTAGGCTTGAGTATCAGTTTGATACCCCAGCTACCTAGACAAAGGTCATGGAGTCAAGGAGGCTTTTTTGTTTTCTTTTTTCCATCTTGACGACTCTGGCGCTGTCTTTTCTCCTGGTTTTGTCTTCAGTAGAGAGGGACATCGGGATTTTTTTGCTTCTTCGCGTCGGTTTAATGGGGATTCGTTTCATGGCGGTCCTGCGTGACCGAGGGCATCAGGGTTTTCTTCTCTTGACGAATTGGGACGATTCTTACGGAACATTGAGGGTGATATCGAAGGCACAGGACGACAAAGCATGCGAGCTCAAGCTGCTTCGAACCTTGATGCTGTGATACAACGAGACGGGTATAAGTTGCCCGTGGTATCTTTTGACAGCTGCGCAGAATAAAAAGGTGGTTTGGAAGCACGCTTCATTTGTCCATGACCTCAGTGGCCCGGGGACCATTTATCGATCGGCGCTTACGAGATTCGAGGATGTATTCATGGAATGGACGGTGTGTATTGATTGTGTGAGACTTCAAGTTGGCTTGGAGTCTTGTTTGTTAAAGCAAGCAAGCACCTAAGGTAGGTAGGTAGGTACTCTGGAACAAGGTCAAGACGCGGGATTCATTCGTTGTCTTACTCCGTTCACCGGCAGGGCATATCCCTCGCCTTGGGTCTTCCTCGATCAGCAAATACAAAAAAGAAATAAAGAGACTTGTCTCGGCCCTTTGTCCCTGAAGTGTTTGGTGTGTGATGCATGATGTTTGACCTGAGCGAGATTTCAGGTGTGAATACCTACGCCGGGAAATCATCGGATGATTCCGTCATCTCATATCGCCTTCAAGTCTCAACTGGAGTAATTCAACACCTCGATATTTACGAATCTGCTTTGCCCACCTCATCTTCCCAACACTGAGATACAGGAAGTTGCAGACTTGTTTAATTTTATCTTTGGCAACTCTGATTGAAGCCATTGACCCTTCATCTGTCAACTGGTCATCTATTGTTTCTCGCCACCTTGTGCTCGTCGCGTTCTCATTCCTGCTCTTTCATCTTTAACCCCATTCTCGTTTCTACACGCCTGCTCAAGGCTCCAAAGGCGCGAGAAATTCTAATCATGTCTAACCGCTTTGTATCGGCGGGGACAATCGGCTCATCGGGGGAACTGTCCAAAGATACCGGCGCCTCAGCAGCACCAACTGAGCAGCCCCTATACGACTCTGCGAAGAACAAGGAGTGGGAGACAGTTCAGAAGGAGCTCGATGCCGAGCGGCGTCGGCACGAGGAGCAGCGCGTAAAGGCCGCCACCGGAGAGGGCGAGCAGAGCCTGTATGACATCTTGCAGGCGAACAAAGGCAAGCCAACACCTCACTGATATTGGCCGTGGATTGAAGAGCTGACCGGGAACTGCAACAGCGGCAAAGCAAGCTGCGTTTGAGGAACAGACCAAGCTGCGCAACCAGTTCCGCGCCCTGGATGATGACGAGATAGAGTTCCTGGACGAGATACGCGCCAACAAGCGCGCAGAGGAGGAGCGCGTGCGGCGCGAGACAGAGGAAGGTCTCAAGGCGTTCAGGGAGCGGCAGAAGGGTGATGCTGGAGAGAGGCCGCAAGATGAGCCTGCTGCAGAAGGGGAAGGCGAATCGTGGGAGGTTGGACGGAAAAGAAAGCGCGTCAAGGAGAGGGATGTTAAGGGTCTGAGGAGAAAAGTCAGTACAACAGAAGATGACGACAAGGATGCGGAGGCCGCAAAGCAAAGGGAGATCGAGGTAAAGAAGCAGCTGGAAGAAGCAAAGGCAGAGAGCAAGGCCGAGACAAGTACGAAGCCGCCCGAGAAGAAGGGCCTCGGGTTGGTGGGCTACGGGAGTGATTCAGACGAGGACGATTGAGAAACGAAGATATAAGAGATTCGTAACTCTTGAAGGGGAGTAATGCCTTGGGATTATAAAGTACAGTGAGCCATACCGCAAATACCATCCCTCGCTCTATCGTAGATGCAACATAGATATGGAACCAAGCCCTTCGCCCTTGGTATGACATGGTTAAATATACAAGAATAGTTTTCCTCGTCGCGCCTCCACCGGGTTATTGTACATGAAACCACATAGCAGCGTCCTTTTTTTCATCACGTTCCTTTTTTGCGTTTTTAGCACATGGCAGGATAGGCTCCTGTTTACTCGTCGTTGTTCACATCACCGACATTGGGTGTCATGGGCTTGGCGTTCCAGGAATCGACTCCCCAGCGCCAAAGGCTGCGGAAGCTGCCCTTGAGCCATCCCTCGATCTCCGCCTCGGGGACGACAATCTGAGCAGCGCGGGCCTCGTCCTCGGGGCTGATCTCGAACCGACGCATTCGCTGCATCAGACGAGCGTCCACGACAAGGGGCGAGGCCCAGATCTTCTCCTTGACGGGGACGGCAGGAGCAGCAGCGCTGTCATCCTCCTTGGGGGCCTTGTTCTCCCACACCGATTTGACCCAGTCCTTCTCCTCATGCTGTAGGACGAGCTGCTGCTCGTACTGGCCGTCAGCCTCGCGCCATTCCCGGGAGGAGGCGGCGAAGCACACGGCGGCGACCTCGCGGCCGATCTCGTCGGCGAGCTTGCGGCGGTTGAAGAAGCGGTTGAGGCGGACAAAGGTATGGCGGAAGCCGAGACGGTGGGGGAAGGGGATGGGGTTGGAAGGGGAGAACTCAAAGGGGATCTGGGCGGGGAGGCTGGCCAGAGAGTAGTCGTCGGGGGAGTTGTAAGGAGGTGGTTGAGGTGGTCGTTCAGGCTTCTTTTCATCTTCCTTCTTCTCATCCTCCTTCTTCTCCTCCGGCTTCTCTCCCTCTCCCTCAGTCTGAACGCCCTCAGGAGAACCCTCAACAGCGGTCGTCGTCGTCTCGGGCTCAGGTTTGGCAGGAGGGTCAAGAGGTCCAAGCCAGCCCTCGTGCAGACCTCTCACGTATTCCTTCCATGTATGCCGTCCAAAGATAATATCACCCTTTGTGCCCTCATACTCTGGCACACTGTTCTTTTTCCTCAATGCCTCGATAGTAGCTTCGTCTGTTTGTAGATCCACCTCATCTGGTCGCTCATCCTTTCTCCGCGCTCGGCGAATCTTCTCTGCCACGGCGGCTCTCACGTCGCCCTGTTGCCTTCCCTGAACAAACTCCCAGTCCAGACCCGAAGCCGCGAGGACGGGCTTCGCATACTCAATAAAGTGGTCCTGGGCAACGCGCAGACCGTCGCCGGGGGGCGCCTCGAGGTAGATGGTCAACTTGCGGGGAAGCTGGCTTGCCGAACTGATGGTGTCCTTGGCGAGAGGGGCGACGACGTGCTTCCACTTTGCTGTGGCTCGCTTCTTCTCACGCTTGTCGTAGATGATGGCAGCAGAGATGGTGCCTGTGATGGCCCAGAATATGAGCCAGTTGCGGGAGGGCAGCTTCCGGGGGAGGTTCGGCAGGCCCATCATGCGAAGAGCCGGGTTCTGGGTCGGCTTGGGAGTGGGCGCCTTGTAGGTGGCTCCGGTGCTGGCGCCGGCGGCGGGCTGCGCGGGGGGGTTCTGCTCGGCCATTGAGAATCCGGTGCCGCGGGAGTTGTCTGACGAGGCTCGCGGAGGGACGAAACGCTTCGTCAATGGCGTCTGAGGGGTCGTTTATACGACGGGCGGGCGATCTTGATATCGGCCTGGCGGTGGTAGTTCGGACCGCTTAGAGGGAAAAAAATGATGGCGATAAGCGGCGATGCGATAAGGACCGGGATGGAAATACCCAGGCTCCGGGCACTAGCTCTGGAGGGGTTCACTTGGGAGTTCGTGTGGTTCGGATTGACTTAGCGAGGCCAAAACAGAAAGAAAAGTTGGGAACCTCAAGTTGATCTCTTAAGAGTCTCTCATTCCTGAAGTTTTCCATGTTGCTAATTGGTTTTGTAATGGCGCTGCATGGTGTTGGGATTGAAATTGACAACTTTGTCAGATATTTTCTCCCCTGGATACTCGAGCTTCCACAATGCTTCTGGAAGGTGTTGGGACCCCTGGTAGGACATCTCGTGTCTATGGTTAATAAGGTTATGAGTGTCTAGTGTTGTCTTACTGGAAAGGTGCCCGAGATCTGATGTCTGCGATACATGGCCATGTAGGACCTGTGATCAGAGAAGGCCATGCTCATGACAGCAGCCCAGTCTCATCCGTCAGTCTCACAACAGTTGACAACAACGGCGATAATACTCTCCTTGTCCATGGATGGATCCCTGGGGAATTGCCATGTGGGAAGCACAGGCGGCGGATGCAACCACACGGGCCGGAACCGAAGCGAGCGTGGCGCCTTGTCATATGGGAGCGTATTAATAAAAGCACGACCCAACTTGAGACATCAGGTAGAGAGGCTCATCTCAACTGGATGGTTTGTAATTATTCGCAACCCAAGACAGTCCGACCCAGAGTGCTGAGCCATTGCGGTGAGCCGTAAGCCCCGTTGGTCACCGCATCCAGAGACGCAAACAACCTACAGCGAGAGGAGCAACCCCAGTAGCAGGCGCAGTCCTCATGCAATCCATCTTTGTCTGCCCAACTGGAGTTGAGGCTGGGCTGGCTGCAGGTGCAGGTGCCAGGTTCACCTGAGGCTCAGGAGTCATGGTGGAGAGCCAAGACGGTGTCTGGGGAAACACAGCGGCAGGGGTGCAGCCCCTGAGGGATCTCCCAGGCAAGGAACCTACCTCTGGAGGACACGCCCCGAAATCGAGTCCGTTCGTTGCCCGATGGGTTGAGAGCCCGAAGGAGGAGACTGGCGGGTGCCGAGCCAGAGGGTGGCCAATCCACGGTTGGTTGACCCCCAACACCGCCGCTCTCAAATAATATTCGCTTGGAGAGATGGGTGAAGGGGTCATGTTTTGGAGCATGTGTGTGTTGGTTAAGTAGGAGGCGGCAAATGAGAGGAGGGAGATGACCTGGTTATGAATGAACCATTTGTCTCTAGCTGTCGTGTTAAAGGAGGAGTCTCACCGAGGTCGATAATTATAGTTGACCGTCAGCGAACGAGGATCCATCATCCTTCCAATCCAAGTTCCATCCCGTCTCTACCTGCAGGATACTTGCATGCTGTAGCACCTATATTGGGTACGGCCGATCGTCGCATCTGATCCATCCATTCCTAGGTTCCATTGATAGGTAGACAGATCCCACAAACATTTCCGGCCCAGTGCTGCCTCTGTGCTACCCAGGCGGATTTCTGGTGTGTGTATCACGGCGGGAACTGAGCCTAAGCCCCTGATTAGTAGCCAGTTGACGGGAGACTCCTCATCACCGCCCAACAGCCGTCAGGGGCAGCGGTCGAGCAGTGGCATTGAAGGATGGATGGTTGCAGTTGGCGGCTCGGGGAGAAGTTATAGCGGCCACAGCGGCCACCACCACCGCTTCTGCAAGCAGTACGTCCACTACTGCTACGTACCTCCCTAACCTGCCCCGGTCCAGGCCGCCCGCCGCCCGTGGACCCTCGACCCCTCAGAACCTCCCCCCCCAAAACACTCCCGTCGTGTGCCAAAACCAAAACGTTCACAGACGATCCCTGCGCGTTTCGACCTGGAGGAGGCGCCGACTTGCATCTGTCATCAGCCCGGCAGCACTACCTAGGTAAGTACACGACGGGGCCTTTTCTCTCTCTTGCGCATCCATCTCTTCTCTTCTTCATCACTCCGCTGCCTTGTGCGTGCTGTTCATCGCTGGTTGCGCTCTGGACTCGAGTCTTTTGTGCCCAAAGAGACTCCAGCCCGCCGCTCTGCTAGCTCAGTCCCGCGCCCCTCGCTCCCGTCCCCTCCACAAGTGGAAGCAAGCCCCTGGACTTTGTCCTCCCCTGAAACTCTGGTTGTTGGCCATCTCCCACGCCGCCCTCATCCTTTTCTTCCCTCGCTGTCTGCTGTCCGTCACCGACTGCTCGATACCGTATAGCACGATACGAGGCGACCGCGACGCCGCAATCAGACAGGATGGATTCCAACAACAACCGCCTGTTCCTCAACTTTGGGAACAGCAATGACAGGTTGACCGCCTCGGATCGGGCCGCCTATCCCACCACGCCCTCGACCTTTCCTCAGCCTGTCTTCCCTCCCGCTTCTGGCCAGCAGCCTGGCCTACAGGCTCAGCAGCAGGCTTACGCTGGTGGTTATGCGCCCCAGGGTTACTTTAACCAGAACCAATACACCCAGTATCAAGGCCAGCCGCTGAACGACTATGCCCAACCTGCTGGCTATCAGCCGCGATCCAATACCCCAGGCACCAACGATCCCAACACCGGCCTCGCCCACCAGTTCTCCCACCAGAACCTCGGAGGCGCTGCTCGAGCGCAGGCTTACGCTCGAGGGCCCTCGCCCGGCCAGCGTCCCCGAACCGCTGGCGCTTCAGGGCAGCCAGCCTATTCCGGGTACATGAACGCTCCTCCCATGCCCAACCAACCTGCTGCTCCTGTCGAGGAGTTCCAGCGAGCGCCCGAGAGAAATCCCGACCGATATGGCACCAATGCCAACAGCAACCAGAAGAAGTGCTCCCAGCTTGCTGCCGACTTCTTCAAGGACAGTGTCAAGCGTGCGCGCGAGCGTAACCAAAGGTATGGTCTACACTCTGTTACCTTTCCAGTACTGTGTAGCTAAACGTGCTGTTATAGACAGAGCGAGCTGGAGCAGAAACTCCAGGATCCCTCCCAGGGTTCTGCCAGACGCGAGCAGCTCTGGTCTACTGCTGGAAGAAAAGAAGGCCAGTACCTGCGTTTCCTGCGCACCAAGGATAAGCCCGAGAACTACAACACGGTCAAGATTATCGGAAAGGGTGCCTTTGGAGAAGTCAAGCTGGTCCAGAAGAAGGGAGATGGCAAGGTCTATGCCATGAAGTCCCTGATCAAGACGGAAATGTTCAAGAAGGACCAGCTCGCCCACGTTCGATCAGAGCGTGACATTCTCGCCGAGTCTGACAGCCCCTGGGTCGTCAAGCTGTACACCACTTTCCAGGATTCTTACTTCCTCTACATGCTGATGGAGTTTTTGCCCGGTGGAGATTTGATGACGATGCTCATCAAGTACGAAATCTTCTCTGAAGACATTACACGGTTTTACATTGCCGAGATTGTCCTCGCCATTGAGGCTGTACACAAGTTGGGCTTTATCCATCGGTATGCGCCACCCCTATCCCTCGGCATCCCCCCTGAAACCTGACTGACTCTGAAACAGTGACATCAAGCCCGACAACATTCTTCTGGACCGTGGTGGTCACGTCAAGCTGACTGATTTTGGCTTGTCGACGGGTTTCCACAGACTCCATGACAACAACTACTATCAGCAGCTGCTCCAGGGGCGATCTAACCGGCCGCGTGACCGTAACTCGGTCGCCATCGACCAGATCAACCTCACTGTCAGCAACCGATCTCAGATTAACGACTGGCGACGATCACGAAGATTGATGGCGTACTCGACCGTTGGAACCCCTGACTACATCGCCCCTGAAATCTTTACTGGACATGGTTACACCTTTGACTGCGATTGGTGGTCGCTGGGAACCATCATGTTCGAGTGTCTCGTTGGATGGCCCCCGTTCTGCGCTGAGGATAGCCACGACACGTACCGAAAGATTGTCAACTGGAGACAGACCCTTTACTTCCCCGACGATATCACACTAGGCACCGATGCTGAGCATCTGATCCGAAGGCAAGATATTAAATGCGTCGAGACGATGGACGAGATTGCTAACGTAAACTAGTATGGTCTGCAACACGGAGAACCGTCTTGGCCGTGGAGGTGCACACGAGATCAAGAACCATGCCTTCTTCCGTGGCGTCGAGTTTGACAGCCTGCGCCGCATCCGCGCACCTTTCGAGCCTCGCCTGACCTCCAACATTGACACGACCTACTTCCCCACTGATGAAATCGACCAGACGGATAACGCGACGGTCCTTAAGGCCCAGGCCATCCAGAACGGCCGACAGGCAGAGGAATCTCCCGAGATGTCCCTGCCCTTCATCGGCTACACCTTCAAGCGGTTTGATAACAACTTCCGGTAATTCGCGCCAAGAAATCTTTGACTCCGGCATGTGTTCATCTTGGAGAAGGCCCAGTTCTGTGAACGGGCTTTGCTTCACTCGAGCTGGGAAGGGGCAGCACTCTGGAAGCGCAGAGACGACGCCTTACAACACTCAGCAATGGTTTGACGGCCGATCAGGTTCTTGGATGCTCTCGGGTCTTGGTGCCCTTGAGCTTTGTGCTTTTTCAAGATGCCTCCTTGAAGGCTGTAATTGCAGGGCTAGTCTAGATAGCAGGCTTCTGGCTCGGGCAAGCTTTTTATCATGTATGGATTTCATTGTACTGAGCATGTAACAAAAGAGGGTAGTTCAGACCTTGCTGAAGAAGTCAAAGACTAATAAAACAAGTTGAAACTTGAAGGGCTATTTGCATAGTCTCTTGTGATTATTGACACCTGATTAATGGTGGATACATGACAACATGTAGTCATGTCGTAGGCCTTAGTATTGTACTATTTACATTCTACTACAACTGGAAAGGCCTTGGTCAGCGAAACTCTTGGTTGAAACAAGATTGTCCCTTACTCTTGTACATGGGGAGCTCGAGCTCGAGCTTCAGCTCGTATCGATCGTAATAGCACTTGTGGATGACAGAACTCATGTAGCGCCTTGACATGGCGGACGGCCAATCTCTGCGCCGTCATGTGCCAAATAACTATCCTTCAACGCCATATCCTAAACCGTATAACCTTTTAATTACTCCCGCCCAAAAGAAATCGCGATCACATCCGTATTCATCTCCGTGCTGTCAGACCAGGTGCCGCGTTGAAGCGCTCCTCACGCTCCGTCATGAACATGACCTGGATCCAATACTCCTTGGCGTCGGGATCCCAGAAGCAGAATTGTCGGTCCTCGCGCTTGTCCAGCTCGCGGGCTGGGATCTTGAAGCCAACCGTCTCGTAGGGCTCGGCGGCGACGAGTAGATACTGGAAGTTCTTGTCGGGCTCTTCGACGTGCTGTGTGAAGGCGTTCATGACCTGCCACTTGGGCGTGGTCTCGGGGGTGGCGTCTGGGTACTGTAGCTGGAAGAGCAGACCCTGCTGGCGTGTGACGGGGTCTCGGATCTTGGTGATCTTGTATCCAGGGCGGCCGATCTTGACGACGTTACGGCGCTGTGCAAAACCAGCTCCCGTGACGCCGACGGGGAGCCCTGTGGCAGGGTCGACAGCGCCCTGGCGGCCCTCCTTTTGCTCGCGGGCGGCACGGCGGGCGAGGTTGGTCTGATGCTTCTTGCCCTGGGTGTGTGCGAGGTAGGAACCGTCGTTCTGGTGAACCGTGAGGCAGAGACGGCACTCGAAGGAACCGACGTGGTTCTTGAAGAAGTAGGGGTCCTTGTCGAGGTCGATGGTCTCGAGGGCGAGCTTGCGGAGACGCTCGCGACGGTCCGCGTTGGTGGCCGACTGGGACGCGACGCCGCCGCCGCCAAACTTGGAGCCTGCGCGGTTCTGGAAGTCCATTGTATAGAGTCGCGGTTGTAGATTGGGATGTGTGAGGTTGCGACTTGTTGTGACCGAGGGTTTGGCGATTTGGTTGCTTTCGCGAGGCTGAGGATGGGAGAGGATGAATGTCGCGAAAAGACAAGGTTAGAGGAGCATTGAACCTGGAGCCTCACCGAGGTGAGAAATAATTGTGGAGATACTGTCAAGGTGGCTGACCAATCAAGCTCTGCTCTCCATTGACACAGCTATGACAACTCAAAACGGACATGCAGTTGACACATTTTAGTTAGTTTTTGCAAGAATGAAATTATTAAAAATCTAGCTTTTCTCGAATCTACAGTATCTAAGTTTAAGGAGTGTAGTTCACAATATCCGCGTGCCTGGAAAGCCACGCCTGGACACATTCCACGAACCTATCAAACTCAGATGTTGGAGTCTCAAGCACAAGGGCAATGAAGCCTCTCCGCACCAGCCAGAATCCTTCCTCCATCATCTCAAGCCAGAAGAGGTCTCTCAGAGCGTCAATCTCTTCGACCTCTCCAGATCTCTCAATGACACGGGTGCCGTTCTCGGGGAAGTGCACACCCATGATGGTGCCTAGCCCGGTGAAGACTACTCTGGTGCCCTTGGTCACCTCATTGAGCTTGTTTCTCAGCTCATCGCCCTTGTTTGTGAACTGGACAGCAACCTCGGGGGTGTAAATCTTGCTCAGGCCTGCGTAGCCCGCGTGTGTCACCAGGGTGTTGTTGTTGAAGGTGCCAGAGTGTGCGAGAGCTCCAGGACGTCGGGGATCAAAGGCTGCCATGATGTCTGCCCTGCCGCCAAAAGCACCGAAAGCAAGTCCTCCGCCGAGCCACTTGCCAAACGTCTTGAGGTCAGGGCTGAGACCTAGCAGTTCGGCGATGCCTCCTCCAGACATGCGAGAAGTCATGACTTCGTCTATGATGAACAACACGCCCGCCTACATCTTGTCAGCTAATGGACCTTGATGTAAAGAAAGCGAAAGAACTTGCCTTTGCTGCAGCTTCTTGAATTCCCTTGAGGAACTCGGGATTCCCTGGAAGACCACCTCCAGAGCCCTGCATTCCCTCCACTAGAACCGCCGCAACACCCTCACTCGTGATGGCGTTGCGGGCACTCTCAAGGTCATTGTACCTTGCCACGATCCAGTCGTCCAGGTCGACATTGTTGTCCTCGGGCTTCCCACCCTTGAAACCTATCACGGCCCCGTGATAGCCGCCACTGAAGGTGACGATCTTGCGCTTCTTGGTGAATGCACGGGCTGCTGCCAGAGCGTGCAGATTGGCCTCGGTGCCAGAGTTGGCGAAGCGGACCTGCTCTATGCTAAAGCGCTGACATATCTCGCTAGCAAAGATCTGCTCCTGGGCTGTGTTTGCGCCGACGTTCAAGCCCGTGTTGTCTAGGACGTCCCGGATGGCTGAGAGGATGATGGGGTTGGAATGCCCATAGAGAGCTGCAGTAAACTCGCACGTCAAATCTGTGTAACTATGAGTCTGTTAGCGATGTGGTACATGCTCGGCCTGCTTGAGACTTGCGTGTGTCCATCCTCAGATGTGACCTGATATCCCTTGCCCGACTTGATAACCACCGGGAATGGACTGGCGTAGAGGACTGTGCGAGTGTTTCCTCCCGGCATTGACTTGATGGCTTCTTCATGGAGGGCCTTGGAGCGTGGGTTACGAGTAACATATCGAGTTGTGGCCTCATCAAGCTTGACCTGAATACGCTGTGTCAATTCTGTAGCCATGATGAACAAGGATCAATTGAAGATTGTAATTGTAAGATGAAGCAATAGTTTCGTGGTATAACTGAAGATGAGAGCTTCTGTTATATACTTGCTCGACTGGTAGTAGAGTGATCTGGATCCGATGTCGCTTCACCCCAAGGATGCTATTCGTAAGTGAGATAACAAGCAACTGGACCCCGCAGAGTTCAGGCCATTTGCGATAATTCAGAAGTCTCTATTGGCCGCCATCGAGCATGATGGGATGCCTATCGCCTTTCGGGCCGGGGTTGGCCCAAGTCGGAGCCATGATACCCGAGTCTGGATCATTCGGGTCTCGCTCGGGTCTCGGGTTTGGGCATGTGAGCCGCATCTCTGCAAGTCTTGATAGATTTTAGAAGAGCATAGTAACCGAAACATTAAATTCAACTTTATTTAACACAGATTGTCATTTTTTACACGATGGCCTTGTATCGTTCAGAATACCATCCTCTCTGGTGGCTCTGGTTGTGTTGAAGCTGGATGAACTACTGGCCGAGTTTGGGTACAACCATGGTCGTAGGAACAAATCTGGGTCGATTTGAGCCCATATATTTAGATCGAAACCTCCACTACAAGCCTCAAGCGTCATCATACCCGGCCATCCCAAAAACCCTTTAATCAACCTCAATCTCATGGTGTTCAGATCGATCTGGGTTGCTGGGATGATGGGATCTTGGTGGAGTGGAGGTACGTACCGTTCAAACGCCAATGTGGGGAAGCAGAAAAGCGGTGTGTGAAAAAAGCCGGCAGAATCGACATCCCACTTAATTTTTTTGTCCAATTTTTGAAGGTGCTCGTCTTGCCTGGAGAAGAGAAAGAAGCCAAGCCGACGATATTCGATAATTCACAATGGCCGGCTCAATCAACAAGCCCAAGAGTCAGTATACCATCTCACGGACTCAAGTTAGTCATCCATAGTCCCTAACAATCCACAGAGCCCAAGTCCAAGCGGACGCCTGTCCGTCTTCGCCACAAGATCCAGAAGGCATCCGTCGCAAAGCAAAAGAAGGAGCGCAAGCTCGCAAAGAAGAACCCGGAATGGCGAACGAAGCTCAAGAAGGATCCCGGAATTCCTAACCTGTTCCCCTACAAGGAGAAGCTGCTCGCCGAGATTGAGGAGAAGCGCCTGAAGAAGGCCGAGGAGGCGCAGAAGCGAAAAGAGCTGGCCAAGGCTGCAAAGACGGGCGCCAAGGATGAGGAGGTGATGGAGGATGTCGATGCCGAGGACGACGGCAAGGAGGATATCGATGAGATGGAGGACGAGGATATGGATGAGGACATTGATGAGTCGAACCCCATGGCTGCGCTGATTGCCAGCGCTCGCGCTGCTGCGGCCACCTATGACCGACAACTGGCCGACGACGACATGGACGAGGATGACGATAGCGAAGAGTCCGACAACGAGCGCGGCCCTGAAATGTCAATTGGCCAGGCCTCTTCGAGAAAGACCTACGACAAGGTCTTCAAGTCGGTGGTCGAGCAGGCCGACGTCGTCCTCTACGTCCTCGACGCCCGCGACCCAGAGGGCACACGCTCTCGCGAGGTCGAGCGCAGCATCATGGCCGCTGCGTCCGGCGGCAAGCGCCTCATCCTCGTCATCAACAAGGTCGACCTAATCCCTCCCAAGGTCCTCCGGGACTGGCTCGTCTACCTTCGCCGCTACTTCCCGACCCTGCCTCTCCGGGCCTCTAACGCCGCCCCCAACGCCCACACCTTTAACCACCGTGACCTGACCGTCCAGAGCACATCTGCCACGCTTTTCAAGGCCCTCAAGAGCTTTGCTGCTAGTCGTCAGCTCAAGCGTGCTGTGTCTGTTGGTGTCATTGGCTATCCTAACGTGGGTAAGAGCTCTGTTATCAACGCTCTCCTCTCAAGGATGAGTGGAAAGGGTAGCTCCTCTTCAAAGGCGTGCCCTGCTGGTGCCGAGGCTGGTGTGACGACGAGCATCCGATCTGTCAAGATCGACAGCAAGCTTACTCTGCTCGACTCCCCTGGTGTCGTCTTCCCCTCTTCCTCCTCGACCCAGTCTGCCGGCCTCGTCTCACTCAAGAATGCCACCGAGGCACATGCCCACCTGATCCTCCTTAATGCTGTCCCACCCAAGCAGATTGATGATCCCGTCCCTGCCGTCTCACTCCTCCTGCGACGTCTGTCATCGTCCCCCGAGCTCATCCAGAAGCTCACCGATGTCTACGATATTCCTGCCCTCCTCCCTGACCGCAAGGACGGCGACACCACAACCGACTTCCTCGTCCAAGTCGCCCGCAGGCGAGGCCGTCTCGGCCGCGGTGGAGTCCCCAACATCAACGCCGCCGCCATGACCGTCGTCACCGACTGGCGTGACGGCCGTATCCAGGGTTGGGCCGAGCCCCCTGCCTTGGCTGTCGAGTCTAGCACCGCGCCGTCCAAGCCGGCCCTGAAGAACGCCGGAGAGGATGAGGTTGCCGCCGACCAGAAGCAGATTGTCACCGAGTGGGCCGCCGAGTTCAAGCTCGAGGGTCTCTGGGGCGACGACGGCAACGCTGACAACGACGATGCCATGGAGCAGTAAGAGAGGGGGAATTTGGACTTGAGCAAAAAACGTGACGGACGGTACATGAATTCTTGACTGGAAAGTTTGGCGTTTCAAGGATTGGCTGGCAGAACGGACCTAGACCATGCATATACCTTTATAAAAACAATCTGTCTTCCCAAACTCCTGCGTGGTTCACCCTGTGCTTTGTAGATTGTGCATCATGCCATGTACCTGTACCTCTAACTACCTAATACAAACGATCCCTCTTAAGCCTCGAGCAACTCCATCTTGACACCCCGCTTGCCCGTCATCTCGTCCTTCTCGTCATGGACTCTAACCTTGACCTTTTGGAATAGTTCCACCTGCACCTCCCGGCTTCCCTTGGTAGTGAGCGTAAACGTATCAGGGTCAAAGTCGGCCTCTGGTTCGGGCTCGGCGAGATCCCTGAGTCGGATCAAGCCTTCGATGCCGAATCGCGGGACGAGGACGACGAAGCCGTTGCTGAAAATCTTCATGACAAACGCCTCCTCCTCAGCGACCTTGCCCTTGAGGGCCTGGCCGACGTAGTAGGCAATGCTGGCGCGGCCCGCCATCTGGGCGTTGCGGTGTCGCACGTTGATGTTCTTGCACACGGCCTCGAGACGTCCCCGGCTGCGGACGTTGGGGTGAACGGCCTCGTAGTCGATGGCGGCGGCAAGCTGTCGGTGAGCGAGGAGATCGGCGTATCGACGGATGGGAGACGTAAAGTGAGTGTAGATCTCCGAGGCAAGACCGTAGTGACGGAACTCGGGGTAGGCTTGAGTGCCTGAGCAGAAATACTCTGCACTCATCATACAGCGTGTCGCCATGATACGCACCAAAGTGTTGAAGAAGGGTTCCTTGGCATCGACACACTGATCCAACGAATCGGCGAGGGCCTTGCTGGAGTCAGTGCGAAGCTCCAAGCCGCGCTTAGTGCGCAGTTGGTTTGCCAGCTCGTCAAAGTTGGTCTTGGGAGGAGCGGCGTGACGACGGAGGATGGCAGTCTGGGGGAACGCCTCATAGATCTTGGCTGCGACGCTGACGTTGGCGAACAACATGAACTCTTCGACCAGCGAGTTGGTGTCGAGGAGCTGCTTCGTCTTGACATCGATGGGATCAGACGTCTCGGACTCGGTCTGGACCTTGACTTCGGGCGACGAGAGGCTCAGAGCACCAGCGTCCATTCGTTTCTTCTTGAGCTTCTTTGACAGCATGAGGAGCATCCGCATGCCCTTGGTGAGGTCGTCTTGCTGAGAATCGTCATCGATTCTGAGTTGAGCCTGTTCGTAGCTGAAAGCCTCACGGGACTTGATAACAGACTTTGTGAAGCGAACGTTGACGATGTCGGCATCGTCATTCAGCTCCCAGAGCACCGAAAAGGCATATCGTTCCACATATGGCTTGAGAGAGCAAAGATCTGTTCCAAGCAGTGGCGGAAGCATGTCAATACGCTTGTCCACCAGATAAACAGTCGTGCCGCGGATGCTGGCCTCAGTGTCCATGGCGTTGGCAGGCTTGACGAAGTGCGAGACATCGGCGATGTGGACGCCAACCTCAAAATTGCCGTTCGGAAGCTTCCTGGCGTGGAGAGCATCGTCGATATCCTGACAGCCGGGAGGATCAATACTGCAGATGAGAAGTCCCCTGAGATCCTCCCTTTGTCTCCAGCCGGGATCCTCCACGCTGGCTGGCACCCTCCAGTCATGGCCTTCCTTAGGGAGACAGTCAAGGACAGTCTTGGGGAACGGTCGGTACTGGACATCCCATTCTAGCAACAGAGCTTCAGTCTCGGCCGCCTTGGTCTCCAACTCTCCCAAAGAGCGGACAAAGTGTCCGATGGGGTGTCTAGAGTCGCGCTCCCAGGCATCGATGGTAACCAAAAGTCGCTTGCCGAGTAGGTCTGCAACTTGTCGTGTACGAAGTCGAATCTTGGGAATCTTCTTGTCCATGGGGATGAGGAAGACGCTGTCCTGCTTGCGGCCCTGGCTGGACGCTTTGCTCGCAGACGAAGGGTCGATGTGGCCAACATACTGGCGCCAGTTGCGCTTGATTACGCCGACAACCTTGGCAGTTGGTTGCGGGCGACCTTCTGAGAAACCCTTCTGGGTCTTCTTCACCTGCTCTTGCAGAGCCTTGCGCTCCTTTTCCGACACAAGGTCTTGGCTCTCCTCCACGTCTGCGTTCTCGTTCTTTGTGATGGCTTCCTCCTCAATGATCTTTGTCGAAGGCTCCTTCCACTGATCTTGAGGGAGAACCTCGACAACGACCACGTCGCCGTCAACAGCACGGTTGATGTTCTCGCGGCCTAGGACCAGCAGAGGTTTGGGGAATGCCGGAACCTTGATGGAGCCCTCTAGATAGTTGTATGGTGAGACGTTGAAGATGCCCTGATGCATCAAGCCAGCCTTGACCCCAGTCATCATCCTTGAGAGTGTAAAGTACTCGGGATATAGCATCTGCCCCTGTTTCTTAAACGACCCTTGGTTTTGCGACTCTGCTACCATGTCGAGCAGCCTCTCGCCATCCTCGAGCCCGCTGACATAGTCTTTGAGAGAAGATGCGTGAAGCCCATCTGCCTTGGCTTTGCGGAGGTTGTCTTGGTCATCGCTCAGCATCACCACTGCAGGGAGTTTCTTGGCCTTTGTGCGCGCCAGATGCTCGCCGTACCATTTCACGGCCAGTCGCACAGCCCGATCATTTCGGTCATTGACAGTTTCATTTGCCTCGCGATGGACAAATGTTTCTAGTCGAAAGTCGTTGAAGAAGACATAAAATCTCTTGTCCTCGCTCTTGGTGAGTCCTATTAGCCGATTGTAAAGCGGCAATGACCGATTCCGTAGCTCCTCAAGCACAGTCTGCAAGATGATGACGTCGTAAAAGGCGGAGCTCTGCTCAAACAGATCCATGGCGTTGAGCAGCGCGTTGGTATCAGGGACTAGGTAATGTCCTTGGGGGAATGCTTTGGTGCCTGCTGGCTTGTCCGAGAGGACAAAGGGCTGAGCTGCATCTTTGTCAGTACATTGAAAAAGAGCGAGAGATACTAGAACTCACCCTGCTGAGCGGCATTTCTGGGGGCATACTGAAGACACGCCTTGCAGAGCTTGGAGGAGCAAGGAATGTCTGTTCGCAAGTAGACTTCTCTAACAATTTTCTGCACTTTGCCGCTTCGGGTCGAGCGCACGTAGACCTTGCTCGAGATGTTGGATGCTAGGGCATCGCCTTCCTGAGATCTTTTTAAGCTCGCCATCTCTTCTCGACTTCGTCACAAGTGGTGAAGCAGATTGTGAGTTGGTGATGAAAAGTATGTCGTTGAGCAAGCATCTAGTTTGGCAGGCGAATTGAAAGTGATAGTGGGGCCGTTATCGATAAGGCCCAGGTCAAAACAAAGTGACAGTCAAAACCTCGACTTTATAATGGATGCATAATTGCTTCAACATCAGCATTTCAACACTCTAGAGCGATCTAGAAAGACACCAAAGTTTCCATTACCCATGGTACGAAGTTTCCGAGTCACGTTTGGTAAGCAGCTCGGAACACGCTCTCGGCCTTGGAAGAAGTCATCACATGACCAGCAAGAGCTACTGTGGTTGTCACGTGATTAAACGACCACTTCAACTACCTGCCTACCTTCCTGGTTCGCCCTTCATCATTAATCCTTATTCTGCGGCACTTTCTTCAGCTTCAAGGCATTTGAGAGAATAACCTGTGGCCAATTTGATGTCCTATGTCGATCCTAGAACCACAACCCTGAGTTCTTCGGCATCCGTTTCGTCGTCAGGAGCAAGAGATATAGGTCCTCCACCTTCAAGTACAAGAATATAGGACGAACTACCTCGCTCAACGCTCTTCTCGAACTAGAACTCGAAATGCCATGATTACCTTCATCATCTGGATACCCCGGCTTTGTCGAGTACGGTTCAACATCACCAACTGAACTGCTTGATGGGACATGGAAACCCACGGTCTACACTGAGGCGTCTAGCTTCCAGAGAATACGCAAGAGTGACAGTCGCAATCAGCCATCCGCTTTACTCTCTTTCAGCCGCACATCAACGACGCGTCCCGGCCCTGGCAGATATCCCGCTCTCATCAAGGACGAAATTATTAGCAACATTTGCGAGTCCTCATGCAAAACGCACTGGCCTCGCATGGACGCAAAATCCTGTTTTTAAGTTTCAAATGTGCGTTTGCTATTTGGTGGGACGGCTTCAGCTTCCAGTCGTCTTACCACACCAACCGCTAGGATGTTGGGAAAGCCATGGTGTCTCAATAGTATCCAACTACAATATTCCTCAAGGAACAGCAACATAGCCAAAAACTCTGATGGAGAGTCGGCAAGGAGACAGCGAACTACAGAGAAAGACAAGATCAGAGTCAGGCTCGCCACACCCTTCTGGGTGTTGTTGGCCAGTGATGACAGTGGCGAGTTCAGGATGCCTGCCGCGTGATTATCTAGCCAAGTCTTCCGAAGTACCAGTCTTGGCTGTGTAAGTGCGGCTTCGTATGATGAGAGTCGCGCAAGACTTGACCAGGGTCTCGAGCAGCATGTCGATGATCTTGGCACTAAAAACATGATGGCTTCACGACGTTGGCGTCCCAGTTGACAGCACAGCCCGGTACAACTCGACTACCATTCAAGTCAACCGCAACCTTTCATATCCCTCAAGTGCATCTCATGAGTTGACTGAATATCCGACTTGATAAATGTCTCCAGTACACGAACCAGGCCATTCAAGATAGCCGCGTGCCCCGAGGCGGTGGAGTATGCGCTTCTTTTGAGGCCAGATCTCTTCAAGCTCCAAGCCAACGATATTGCAGCCAGGTATCGAAGCGAACTGTCCAGCTATACAACGTCGGCTCGCCCGGAGGTACCAGAGGATAGACATGCAGTGACATGTCGACCACTGTCGCAGTGGGGAGCAAATGGGTGGGCTCTTCGTCCAGCCTCAGCATGCACGCGAGGGTCAGAACCAATCGAAATGGCGTCGTGAGCGCCTTTCTTGAGCCACCAAGTATCCCTGGATGGTAGGAGGTATCGAAGCTGCATTCAAACGCAGAGTGTCATCACGAAGCGGCTGCGACCTGGGCCGTCGATTTCGACTCTAGACAGGGGGGACAGCATCAATCTTTGAGCAGGTGATTATAGCTTGCATGGTTAAGAGCAGAGGTGTATCAACTTGACCAGCGTTATTCAGGTACGTGACAAACAAGACAAACCTGTTCCTTGACGTGCTGAAGAGCAACTAACAAGGTCGCCGTTACACAATCGGACAGGCAAAGTGGACAAGATACATGATGGCCACGGTCACTACCTATTCGTCGCACGTCCTGCTGCAATTACATACAAGTACCGAGTCGCTTATGCGGAATCATTACGCTCACGACTAATCCGTTTCCACCTCGTCAAGACATCAATACACCCACAATACCTTTACAGGCACTCTTTGGGGTGAAGAGTAACATCGGCGGGCACAGAGCACAAGTCAGGGCTCGCATGCTGGATCATGATTTCCTGCTGAACGGTGGAATTGGTCATCTTTCTCGGCATCCTCACTCTTTGGGATAGCATGAAAGAACGAAGTTCAGCTGTGGCGGCGGAATTCATGTCACCGATGGCTAGCATCCCGAAGGGCAGACCAATCAGGCAGGATGGTCAACATTCAGAGCTTGGCTCCGCCATTATTGTCATCAAGATCCCTGCAGCCTGGTCCTGATTCACTGGAAATACCAGGATTGTGACTGAGGGGCATCGCGAGCGAGATGGCAGACAGCCTGGTGACGAACGAACTCGACGGAACCTAACCCATGAAACCTGTCTGACTGAATTTTGGAGTCGAGGACGAAAGGCACATAAAACACCTTGAGAGCGAGTTCCCGACTTCCCTACATGCACGTCAAGGCAAGGCCAGCTTTCACAACATTCAAATATATCGGCGGACCACGAATGACGGACAGATCGGTGCCACCTCTGACTGTCTCTCTGCTCGGGCCCGCCTGACAGGACCGAGCGCGACCAGTCGCGATGGAGCTAGCGTTAGTTCAAGCAGATGAGAGCTGCGGTGTGCTAGGACTTACAGTAGCGACGCATTCTGATGGGTCTTGTCATACCTGACTTGCTTGACGAGACAATGCGGGCGCGTCAATTCTGTAAAGCTCTTGGGCTCTCGCAGCTTTATCCCTACGACACATGGCGAGCAATGTCAGCATCGGTAATATTTCACCCAAGCGTGGCTGCGGCCGGTGAGAGGATGCCCTGGCCCGGCGCGTCGATCCATGTGATGGCGAAGGGGGGAGAAGCAAGCTGCTGGATTGGGAAATGCATGACGCCGGTTGCTCTGCTAGACCCGGCGGTTTGCGAAAGTGGCCCTCTCAGAGCTCCCCTCGAAGAAGCCTGATAACGCGCCGCGTCTTGACAAGAGCTCACGAGGTCGCGTTTAGCGTGCTATGTGCATGCATCTGGGAGTTAGAAGTGAGAGAGGACCGACACGCTGGACGAAGGAAGACGCGGCTCTCGTGGCATCAAGACTGACTGTAGTCTGACCTCATCTTTGACGGCTTCAACGCGGACTGGGCATCGACGACTCTTACGGCAAGCCGACGTTTGCTGCTTGACACCAGTACCTTGTCAGTGTGGCGTGGTTGCTGAGATGTGACTCGCTGAGCCGGCCAGAGCCCGTATCCGCCCTGATGGTATCTGTAGGTACTGGTATCAGTGCCTGAGCAAGTAGACGCTGCTGTCTCTATCACGATAGCCGGGCCTTCAACGCGGGCACTTGCTTCGATGCTCATGCAAGAGGCCGAAGCTGAACGGAACAGCATGTTCTGATTCAACAAAAGGATACGGATACGGGTCCAGACTTGCGGGTGCCAATACCAACACCATGGACTTGAGCAATCTGAGCAAGCAAGCAGATCCAGCAGAACAAGGGTCTTGGGTGTGAGGATATGGAGGAATCGAGGGCCGAGACAAACGCCTCTTGCTCGCCAAGAGGACCCCAAGCAAACGATGCCACAGACGAGCCGGCCGCACGGGCCGATATGATTGGCCCCGTACTCGCAAGTCAGCCAAAGGGAAAGCCTCCAGCCGGTCAGGCGTCACAAGACGAGGAGCCGAGGGGAAGCTGGACAAGGGTGGTGCATCAGTATGATGCAATGCGGGCCCGGATTTATGGAGCAGGCTGATCTATTGTCAGCGGGTCAAGAAGGACGACCGAGACTCTGTTGCTCGAAGACGGAGAGATTTAAGGAGGAGACGGAGGGAGACAGCCAAACAGAAGAGAGGAGATTATGTCCGACCGGTTCAGCGAACCAGGATACCGGCGAGGGGAAATGCAGCCACCTGATGGTGATGTTCCCTTGAGATAAAGCCGAGGCGAACAAAGACTGGGGGGAACCGGCGCCGGCAAAGTTTCACGTGCGGGCCGGCCGAGAAAGCAACCTCATACGACGTTGGCTAACATGCAAGCGAGAGATCTACGTGACGGTTAAGGCAGGTACTCGAAGCACCGCGTTGGGTCGAGTCTACAGAGATGAGTTGGGGATCGGATCGAGTGGACAGCAAAAGAGGAAGGGAACTATGGTCACAGATAAGGCCAATAGGCTTGCATGAGGTGAGATCCAAGCGACGACGATTAAAAACGGCGACAGGAGGCCAAGTGAGATCGAAACGGCCCCAAGTGCTGGGTCCATGGTTGGTGGGATGGTGGCGGGCCAGACATGGAGTTCTGGGCGAAGGTGAGGGGGAGGGGGAGGAAGAGGGTGGCCGGCCTGGCTGACCCTCCTCCAGCACTGACTGTTAAAGCCGCGGCGGGCTAAGTTAGTGGGCGTGAAGAACGGCGCGGAGTGCATCGGTGATCGATAGCCCCCGCCCTGAAGGGGACTGTGGCTTGTTGGTTCGCGGGTGTGGATGGGCGTGTCGGAGCGTCAAGCAACGCCTGTGAGTCGCTGGATTCGTCCCAGGAGTGGATGAGCTGAGCGTCACGAGGAGGCGCTGCGCGGGGCAGAAATGTCTCTGGCAGAAGGGAAACAGACCATGGTTCTCGCGTATCTCGCCTGCTAGTCACCTCGCCGGCGGAGTCTGTGAGCCTGGGGGTGAAGAATCGGGATCATAGTGCATGGCATGTGGCATGGGGATCCTGGATCTAGAGCATCTTTGGGGACACTCGCATGGCTGGCTGGCAGGCAGGGCACGCAAGGCAAGGCAGGGCATGGCATGGCGGGTCGTGGTTTGGCATGGCATGGCATGGCATGCAGAGTTGCAGCCTCTTGCTGCCGCACACTTCTCCAGGATTTGCAGAGAGCCGAAGAGCGGGAACTGTGCGTGGGCGGGGACCACAGCGGGCGAGGGATCGTTGAGCTCGTGGTTGTGGATGGTGGGAAGATGAGAGTTGGTGTGGTCTGGGGTCTTGGGGGCGATCGCTCCCGCACCTCCCCTCCCGGTCTGCGTGCGCCCCTCGTTGTGTTGGGTTGGGGAGGGAGATTGGCATTCCCCTTGGGGGTTGATCTCTGTCGGAACTCTGTTAATTACTGTGTAGGCTGTCAAGGTTGCGTCGTCAACAAGTCGAAGCAGGTTGCATCACAAGAGCTTGGTTGACAGGGACAAGGGGGGCTTGGTGGGTGACGGTGGAGCGGATCATGAGCCCTGTGCTTGCTTCAAGCAATACTTCTGGGGTTTTTGATAACCAATTTGTCTGGTCTCTGGGAGGCCCGGAGCTGCTCTCCAAGCGCCGCATGGTAGCCGGAGTTTTTGGAGACGCATGGCGGTGGTTTGCAATGGTTGACAAGTAGGTTGAATGGCTACTGACCACGAACTAGCGCCAGTTGCAGGCATCGCGCCGGTGCGGATCCTAACATCTACTGGTCTTTCCAAAGTTTCATTGTTCAGTTGAACTTGTCTTTGAAGGTCCAGATATCTTGGCAGATAAACGCCAACATGGTCACGCTGGAGTTCTACAACAAGTGGACAAAGAGATCCTATCAAAGACTTGGAGGCCCTATCCGTGGGTTCAGTGGATGCGTCTGTTATCTCCAGCGAAGACTCACAACATATTATGACAGATAGGTCGGTTGGTTCTCGTCCAGCCTCATCAGCCCACTAGGGACCTGCAACGGCTGAGCGACGACAGTACGATAACGGTTCGTCCGAATGACGTTTTTTAATTGCAAACGCGGGCTGGGAGAGACAACGGAAACATGGCCAAGGAAACTCACAATCAAGCCTTCAAGATGGTTTCTCTAGGCGCTGAAGTGAAACTGGGGTTGGTATGCGCTCCGTGGATATGTGTCAGACAACCACCTGACAAAGGCACTCCAAAACATGAGACACGACATCACGGGAGAAGCTGAGACATGAGACAGTTCAATACGAGCGAGCAGCATCCGAAGGATGATGCCACCAGCCCGAAGCGGAAGAGAACTCGGTGAATGCTGGATGGGACACTGTCGCGTCGCTGAGTCCTGACCGAGAGAGGGAGGCATGTAGGTGACAAATGCGCTTCACGGACGTGGGGAGCGCATCAAGGCATGCAGCAAGATTCTGACACAGGACCAAGGCCTCGCATAGAACAGGCCAACGGCACAGCATAACAAACAGTCCAACGACAGACAGCAGCATCGCATGAAGACGGTGATTCAGACGTTTCATGTCGTTGAAGAACAGCTAGCCATGTAATGGAGACTGGATGCAGTTAGCATGGTCGCGCACAGGGCAGAGCCATGTCCTGTACGCAGCACGGGCTGGAACTGGAGCTGCAACGACAGTACAGGCGCTTGGTTGCTTGCTCGCAGTCTTGCAGAGCGGAGGCGCACGCACGCACACCCCCCGTCACAAGGAACTGAGCACGGTGCGACAGTCAGACCCGGCAACGCGGATCGGGGGCGACAAGGCTCTCGTGCTGGAGTTGACGTTGACAGCCCGGCCAGGCCGTGTGTCTGTCTGTCTGCGTGCTTTGCAAAGAATGCGTTCTTTTTTTTGCCGTTTTTCAACGGGAGGACGTATGCCATTAGAGCCGGGCTGCTTGATGGCTTGGGTCTGGGCCTGCCTATTCCTGGAAACCAGGTCTTTGGATGTGGAGCGAGGATAGAGATTGGTGCGCAGTATTATTCACGATGGGAGATTACACCAGCCTGGGATGAGTCCGTAAAAGACGCAGTTGTTGGTAATGTCGCTTGCTGATTACCTGTCTATCCGGATATCTACTGATGGTTGAGAGCAGATACGTCTAGCAGTCAGAGACACTACGATACCCGTTACGAGATGCTGACAATTGATGACATCTATTCATTGACTTTAGCCTACGCAGTTCGGGGGAGGCTTCAGCCGTTATCCCATTCCCTGGTTCTGGTTTGGGTTTGGGTTTCTGCTTTCTTTTTTGGCGCATGCTTTCAATAATGGGAACCTACCTTGCACGGTGACATTTCACTGGGCTTCCGGGCTCTGGCCGGTCTGCTCTATTGGAGGATCATGATTGATGCGGGTGCTGATGCTGCTGATGCTGATGCTGATGCTGATGCTGCATTCTTGCTCTTCTTTTTTGGGCAATTCTACGGATACTTTCCTTTTCCCTCTTCAACAACATCCGTCTCACCGTCCATCTTGGAAAGGCATCCTCCTTGTTTCCCGCCCGAGCCGCCCACACTCCTCCTCCTCCTCGGGGCTCCTCCATCTATGCAATGCTGTAGACAACATCATCGCCATCTTCAACCACCGTCGGATATCCATCTCGCCTCGGCCGGCCTTCTCCTCTTTGACTGTCTGTCTCACCCCTGATATACACACGCCTCTCCTCGCCCAGAGACCGACTAGGGTATTCTCTCCCCTGCTCAATCAACTCACCCTTGCTCCTGTCTTTGCCTTGGCTTCCATCCCCACCACGTCCCCTCCTCCCCCGGCTTGCGCCATCTCAACCAACCATCCTTCGTCATCCGTCTCCCTCCATCCGCGCCGCCTTTCAAACGGTAAACCCTTCCCCCCTCCACTCCATCCTTCTCTGCTATCCCAGCAGCCTCTTCGTCCCACTCCTCCCTCCTCCATCTACCGAGGACGGATACCATCTACACACAAGCATCTATCAAGGAGTCAACCGACGACACGGGGAGCATCATCAACAACAACAACATCGGTATTATCCATCACCAACAGCTTCTCTACCCTCTACCCTATCCGGCACATCTTCCATTGAGCAGCACCACCATCTTCAGCAACAGAAGTTACCCTTCATCGGCAGCGCATCATCATCCCTCTCTAGTTGCCATTGTCTCTCGGACTCGAGGGACACAGCCCGCCCGCGCAACACGCGCAAACCTGTGCAGCATCAGGGAAGCGTACCAAGTCTCGGTTCCTTTTTTTCATGAAACCCATTCCTTTCCATCAAAGATCCTTTCTGTTGCGCTCAGCCCCGCGCAACTCACATATTATCTGGCGGTTCTCTCCATCACGTACTGATTGCGACTGGCGCGCCGTGCTTGTCTGCGCAATCGCATCGCATCGCATTCATCATCAACCTTGAACAAGAGGTCCCAGCTGCTGCGCTACGGTTGATACAAAGGCACTAGTCAAGCTCCGCTTCAGAAAGCTCGTTTCTCTTCTCCACATTCACGCGCGCCTCCTCGGTCGCATTATCTCATACGACGCTATCACTCGCGCGCACTCGCGTCGGGACCCTCAATCAGAGTCACTCACCGTCGCTGACGCCCCCGCTGCGCCGCCGCCGCCTCCTCCACCTCCGCCTTCACCAGGCTTTTCTGGCTTGGTGCTGCTAGGTCCCCTCTGATCCCGGTCGTCACTTCTGGGTCCTGGTCCTTGCCTTGTCTGCTCGGACCAATCTCTGCACACCTGCCTGGCCGGGTGATTGGATCCTTCCAGGGCCTTGCTCCTACCCCCCGGAGGAGTGGTTTTTGCCTAGCTTCCTTCCCGGGTCTCAAAGTCGCCACTGCACCTCGCTGCAAGCAAGTGCGACTGACTGCAACTGCAACTGCAACTGTCTTGCCTGGTAGCTCGCTACTTTAGCTCGCGCACCCACTACTACTGCACCTTCCCTCCCACCCCATTCATAGGTTCAGCGCAATCCCATCCCGTCCCCTCCACCTGCCACCATCCATCATCATCATCCATCCCACCACAACCACCACCACCTCCACCACCTCCATCGCCATTTTCTCCGCCTTCCGCCATCACACACACGCACGCACGCATACACCCGCTCCATCGCATCGTCTAACCATCCACCTTTTGATCAACGAGCGCACGCATTTTTCGAGGTTTTTTGCAAGGCACGCACGCGCATTTTATCATCGCTTCGTTACGCGACCACCATTTGGTCTGTTTCGCATCCGCTGCGCTGCGGCCCTTGTCCTTTCCATTTGAACCGCGAGCCTCGTTGACGTCGTTGCCGCCGCCGTCGCACAACGCGCTCCGCGTCCGCATCCCGTTCCATCACCACACAAAGGTAATTCAGCATCCCGTTCCGCTCCTCGTTCCCTCTCTGTGCCCCGTCCCTCCCTTCCAGCCTTGCATCCTGTGTCTGTCTTGTCATCTGGCCTCGTCTTCGCCTTTTTCTTTGCACGCCCGTCTGGACTGGAGCGCGCAGCCGACGCCGCCGCAACCGCGCCCGTTTCCCGGATTCCTATCTTGTCTCGCTTTGGATCACTAGTCCATGCCTGCCTCTGGGAGTTTGCGCCCCAGCCTGCGCATCCGCCAGCGCCTGAGCCTCCCCTCCACGATTCCGAGCCTTGGCCTGGCCGGCCGAGTCTCATCACAAGACAAGGCCAGTCAGGCAGGCTTCCCACCTCAACGCCCGGCTTATAACCTGCGATTCGCCATTCGTAACCAACGACGCGCCTCCTCCAGGCGGCCAACCACGTGCGACTGACGTTGCCCTCTGCATCTCCTCCAACCCTTCAGCTTGTCAGTCCAAACATCTCACGACACGTTGCCATCGCCATCACCGTGGTCGCTATCCTCGTCGCTCCCTGTTGGCCTAGCCCTCGGTCATGTACTCCGCCCAGCAAAGCGGCGCTGATAACGCGACGATCAATCCCGCCGCTCTCAACTCGCCTGGTACGTCTAATAGTTATTTGCTTAGCTCTAATTGTCGCCTCACACCACCCTGCCCGCGCGCATGTTCAGCATCACTGTCTTGCGCTTCACATCATGTTGAAAAGCCGGAACACCCCACCTTCTCCTGCCTACTCTTTTCATAGCTACAGTCGCGACATAGGCCGAGTGCGCGCGCGCTCAGCGCCGCCTCTCTCTTACGCTTTGCTCCCATCACTTCATCATGCTGATCCTTCGCCTTGATTGCAGGTATCTCTCACCCGCCACTGCGCAACCTTAAGCGCAGCCACTCCCCGGACCTCTACGACACGCCGCAACCCGGCAATGACGGTATGTCGGGTCGGATGAAGCGAAAGGAGCAGCTTGGCGTTGCACTGCTCTTGCCGCGCCCGGCCTCCTGCCGCAATCCGTTCGCGATACTTGCTTCCGCTGTGATTCCGGACTCTACGCCGTGCTCTTTGCTACATACAGCACAGCCTCATATGTCATATTAAAGATGGAGGTTGGAAAACATGCTGACTGATCTCACCTTTGCAGGTGATTCTAGGCCGCTTCGGAAACGAGGAAGACCGATGAAGGCGAGAACATCAGGGAGCATTTCCGAGGCTCCCGGACAGGCTCCGGCCTCGCTCCCCCAGGCGATTCCCCCGCCGCAGACACCTCAGTCTCAGAACACAGCATTGCCGCAAGCCAGTCCCGCGTACACGCCCGCCCCGGCGCAGATGCCCCCCAAGACCACCCCGACGAAGTCGACGCTCAAGGCGCTACCAACCGTTCGAGATCATACGACCGACCAGCTCAATGCGACCGGCGATGAATACCTCCCGCGCGAGATCGACGAATTTGGAGAGAAGAAGGTGCAGCCCAATGGCACACTAAACGGAAATCGGGAGTACAAGTGCCGGACCTTCTTGGTCCCTAACAGAGGGGATAAGCTATTCATGCTTGCCACCGAGTGCGCAAGGGTGTTGGGCTACCGAGACTCGTACCTTTTGTTCAACAAGAACAGGTCCCTCTTCAAGATGATTGCAACCCAGGCCGAAAAGGATGATCTGGTCCAACAGGAGATTCTTCCGTTCTCGTATCGCTCGAGACAAATCGCCATTGTCACTGCCAGGTCCATGTTCCGACAATTTGGAAGCCGTGTTATTCGCGACGGTCGAAGAGTTCGGGATGACTATTGGGAAACCAAGGCCCGGAAACAAGGCTTCACTGAGGCTGATCTTGCTGGAGAGAAGCGCCCCGGCGCAACCAAGGCCAGAGAGGCGGCTGAGGCCCAGAACAACGTCCTGCTGGCTGGCCCGCACCCAGAGATCGTGTACAGCAATAACCCTGGACCCTTCCCCGGCCCCCCGCAGCCGCACCTCGTCCAACCAGGTATGATCGGACCACCACCCGGGACCACCACCAGAATGCCTGGATTGACACTAGGATCAGAACTGAGCGACTCCCGGCCACGCGATTACTCGGGAATCCTCAAAGGCGGACCTCGCCAGGAGATCACCGGTCCTGCTTACCAAGACCAGACCCGCCCCTCGCCTCTCGGAGAGCTCAACGCCCAGGCTCACCATGCCGCCGACTTCAGCCGGTCAGTTAACCAGCAGCGGGAGATGCGCAACGAATACCTCACAGGGATGTGGCGACGATCTCACGAGCAACCGTCTTCGAACCTGACCCAGCAGCCCGTGGCACCGGCTGACACGACGTCGGTTGCTACCAGCAGGCCGTCGCATTCACCACATACCACGGCGACGGCCATCTCCCAGCAGCCTGGAATGGTTTCTACACAGAGCCCGCAGATGATGATGACGACGGCGCCTTATTCTCAGTCTATCAGCGCCCAGAGCAACCTAACTCAGGCGCCCATGAGAGGTATGGCCCACTCTCCAACGCAGTCGAGCACAAGGCCAACACCTACTCTCCCAGGTTCGACCAGCTCCCTGTCGCAGGGAACGCCCAGCTACAACTACCAGTCGGGCCAGAGCATGTGGCCGCAGGCTCAGACGCAGCAACACACGTATGGTAGTTACACGGCGCAGTCGCAAGCGCCCCATCCATCGCAGTCGCCTGCGTCACATCTGCGCCAGTCGAGCTCGGGACAGATGCAGACCAATATGCAGTTCCCTGGTATGGCAAGCATGCAGTACGGTGCGGGCCAGAGCATGTACCCGACAGATCAGACGCCTCGGCAATACATGCCCCAGGGTGGAGCCGGAGGGCCGGCGGTCACTCAAGGCTGGTCTGGTCAGCATTCGCCGGCGCAGCAGCAGTGGTGGACTCCTGGGCAGCAGCCACAATAAGGGTTGTGACGACATGTGCTGACGCGACATGACGGAATGATTTGACATACGATGACCTACCTACTCCTGGTTTCACTGGGAGATTCGACTTAATTGGTGCGGTGCTGTATTGTGTCGGATTCTTATTTTTGGATATATGTTTTATGGAGAGACTTCTATCCTCTCTCTCTTCGGTCTGAACTCCTTCAGTATTCCTGGACAACCACGCATACACCACGGTGGAGAGGCTATGTGCTTTTGTGGGCTGATTTGGCTCGATGAATTGCAAATAGCGATTGGACTGGGTGGGATAGAGGAGTCGGAGGAATCAGGAACCGAACACGGGCATTCCTATCTTGTTATTCTTGGGCGGTTTGGTTGGAAGCAGAAGGGCTGGGGCACATGCATGGCTCGTAACACATTTTGTCCTTCCCGTTGATGGGGTCTTGGATACTCATGGGTTTCATTTTGGAACTTGTTTGGAGGCATTTTCGGGTTTTTCCTGTTTGGAAAGTCAGTTTGTTTTGTTTGGCTTGCGTCTTGTCTTGTCTTTTTGGACGAGGGAGGTTCTATCGGCGGTTCGCTTGTGCGTCCCTAGGAGCCGTTTGCTGCGTTGGCAAGGCAGACTTTTATCGGGCTTTCATTTTGATACCACGTCACCTCTTCGATTCGTTCTTCCCAGCACCATTTTCATCTATTCCTTCTTCTTCTTCTTCTGCAGACACGCATTGTTTCTTCTTGTTGAGCGGGCACGACGTGCAGCCACCTGGGCAGACCATGTAGTGTCGCATCTGGGAGGATTCAGGGCTTGAGGCAGGTTTTCGGCCTGGGTTGGATGCGACACGTGGTGACCATGGTGTTGTTGTTGCTGCTGCTGTCCTTTTGCTGCGCGTCGGCCTTGGCTTGTTTGCCGAGTTTTGATGTTGTTGATCAAGTTCTCTTCTCGCTTGGGGAGGTTTCTACTCGTGTAACTTTTGCTGCCTGGACGGGAGCATATATTTTTGTCACCCCGGTTAGTACATCGCGAGTGCGGTCGGCATTGGGCGGGTCGTTGGATCTGGCAATGAGAATTGATTTATTTTGATCTTGTGCAACTTGTTCATCTTTTGACTCGACGAATGATGGTGAGGCTACGCTTCATGGAGGATAAGGGAAGTGGACATTGTCATTATCAACCCAATGCACCTCCATCTCGGCTATATATTCCCTCATGCCGTATAACAAGGTCTTGCTTAACCTGCTTTCCCCCAATTCCCTTGCCCGCCCTGCCGCCTGCTGATCTGGCAGAATGTCTCAAAACGACCCAGCGAATCGGGCTGCCCGGGATACCTACAGGAGGGGCTCGCACGAGGTGGACAGGTGTGGTAGCACCCGTCGGGATGTTTGTCTCGGGGACAAGTGCCTGCGCCCTACGAGGCTGGCGTGTCTGAGAGGGCAGGGTTTTGAGATGTGATGGGTGAGGTGAGTTGCACGGCGTCGGGAATGCTAACAATAGGTCCGCCTGGGGTTGTCAAGTTGTGATGTGCTTCTGAGACTTGGAGAGACGGTATGTTACAAGACGGGGAGGCTGGACAGGTAGCCAAAGATTAGAGTAATAGTACCGCTACTGAGGGAGTGGCTTATCCAATAGGCCACATTAATCACTATCATCTCCATCCAAAGCTTCGTCCCTTTCTTCCTTTCCTTCTTTGATCTCGAGGGCATCCTGGGTCTCGTCGCCACTAGCTTCACCCTCGTCCTCTTCCTCTTCTTCCTCCTCAACCTCATCGTCATCATCATCCTCAGGCACAGGCTCATCCTCCTCCGTCTCAGCATCGTCCTCAACTTCAGCAGCCGCGCCGGCGCTGGCGGGGTCGACACGGGCACGCTTGGTGCGAGGACCCGATGCCTCAGAGGCGAGGGTCGTGTCGGGATCCACGTCAGTCTCGACGTGGGAAGTGTCGGGCATATCCGTGTCAGGTCCGTCAGTCTTCTTGGCGCGGACCTTTTGGCGGTAAGATGTGCGCTTCTCAGTCTGGATGGCGTTGAACTCTGTCACAATGTGTCAGCGTGTCCTTGGGGAGATCAAGGTTAGAGAAAGGACGTACTAGAAAATTCGGCTTCCAGAGGGGCGCGAAGGAAGGAAAACTCGGTGTCCTCTAGGGCCTTGAAGACGTCTGCAGGGGCGATGGTCTTTTTGCCAGCGTTGATGGTGTTCTCGTTAGCACTGCAACAAGATGTGAGTTATCGAGTGAACAGACCCCATTAGAGGGTGGGACGTACTGCGAGGCCAGATAGTTGATGAATACTGTGGTGCTCTGACTCAAGGCCAAGATGGCATTGGCCTGAATCTGCGTGTTGGGCGGGAGAACGCCCTTGGCCAAGCGGGTTATTATCGATTTGGGAAGTGTCAGGTCCTGTCGCAGAGTTAGCTAGTTCTCGAATCATCACCACCCTTCCACTTCATCATTCCCTAGCTCGGCATATCTTACCTCGATAGTCACGGCATCCTTATGGTCTTTGTCCTTATCTTTGTCCTTGTCCTTCTTATCCGCCGCCGCCGCTGTGGGGGAGGTGGTGTCAACCGCCTCGACAGCCGCAGGAGCTGGCGTCGAGGCGGGAGCAGGAGTGGCAGCAGCCGCTGGCGTAGGGGCCGGGCTGGGCTCTGTGGGCGTTGCGTCGTCCATGGGGACGAAGCGGGCGGTGGATGTGTCGCTCTTGCGCGGGTTGGACTTGCGCGGCGGCATTGGGAGTGAGGCTGGTGGTGAAGTGTGGAGGTCAAGGTTTGGCGAGAAAGAGGCCGGGTGGGATGCGGCGAGGAGATCAGAAGAGCAGCACTTCAACAAGGCAACTCTATTGAGCAAAACGATATGGCCCAGACACAGCGACTACTTGGCCTTTGCTGTGATCTCGTCTCTCTCCTTTCCGTTGAGATCCTAGCGCGACGGGGGAGATCACCAGGGGCCGTTTCTCATTCCTCGATATGAATGCGTTCCTTTGATGGAATTCAGAGTGTGTATAGCTCCTCCAAGGGGTATGAGGATGTGATGGCAATGATTCGTCGTTGAGTGAATGAAGCCTTGACAAGCGACGTTTGGTGTTGGTGTCTGTGTCATGTCAAAGTTGAAGAAGCGCGCGTCTGTGGGTGGCGACGCGATGCCCCGCTGTGAGTGGCCGAGCACGCGTTAAGTGGTTGTAGTGGTCCGGCTGCGGCAGGTACGACTGGCAACGGCTCTTGCAATGGTAATGTAATGGTCAAAATAAAACTTGCAAAGTTTTGAGGGTTTAGACCAGCTTTATTGCTACAGTAAGGTAATACCTTGCTAATAATTGACTTAAAATGCACGAATCAATTGGCTAACTATGGTTTTTGCTGCACCTGCACGTGCAGAGATAAAATGGAGGCGAGCAACTACTATGCTTGACCAATAGCTTCAACACCCAGCAATCACTTCACTTCACGCAAAGAAACATTATGGGTTCAATCTGTTCATCATTTGAGTCGAGTATATATGTATATATGTATATATGTATATATATATATCTTGCTAGCCGTCTGGCTGCTAGTACCCTTTCCGTCATGGACATGTATATCTGTCTTGTTCCTGATCATACAGGATACTTCTCATAATGCTGGGCGTTAGCCCTCCAGCATGAGCTGTTGCTTCATGTGCGGACTGTTCATAGTCCTCTCATGCCGCTTGCTCTGGTCGTCATAACGTGGTCAAAAAGTAAAGGAAAGTTCTGGGGTATATCCATCATAAAAAAAAAAAATACACAAAAAGCCTCCGTGTCCCGGCCATCATAAGCGCCAGCACGTAAAGTAATCCTCCCTTGAAGCGTCGAAAAGGGATTAAACGAGTCGATCTCTGCCGACTAGGAGTAAGAAGAAAAGATGGGGGTTCTTGGTTGTTTCATAAAAAAGAACGTGAGCATGAGCTTTGTTGCTTGGGTAGGCAGATAGGTAGGTTGGTAGTGTTGTAACGTAGAGTTTTGGGTGGGATTCAGCGAATGAAATGAGATAATCTCTCTTGCTCGTCATTGTTGATGCAAGAATCCATCCATCAGTTCATCGCACTTTGATTCCCTTGTCCCTGGTGGTTTCAAGGCGATCCGTCCGAGATGATCGGCCCCACCTTTCTCGGCACAACGGGGATCGACGGGGGTTGAAACAAGCCGGCGCCGAAACCGTTGATTTTGTTCACCTCGCATAGCAAACAGGCCAGACCGGGGTTACTGTCCGGCGTAGGAATACCGAAATTGAGTCTGCCGTGTTCTGGCTCATCCGATAGCCCTGCCAATTTCCGACTTGCGGATCAGCGGCCGGGGTGAGAGCCCGCCCAGGAACACCTCGTCATCGAATGACATCCTTGAAGGGCTGATCATGGAGTGCATCCGGTGGTGTTGCCGTCGGATGTCAAGAGACCGGTTTGCTCGTGGAATGTACTCGCTAGAGCTGCGAGGGCCGAAGACGGAATCGGGGTAATGGCCGTGCCAAGGATCGCGAGGTGAGATCGCACTCACGGTGCTGCTGCGACTGCTGCGTGTGCGACCATGGCGAGAGGCCGAAGGGGGAAGCTTGGCCAGACGCGAGGGCTGGCGCTTAAGAGGCGAGATGAAGGCATCGTCGCCTTGGACGGTCTCATCGGTGAGACCTGGGCGTGAGTTGGGGGCACGGGCGAGGAGCGGAGTCGAGGGGACATCGATGCTGCGCTTGTGATGAAGGGAGCGAGGTGAAGAAAGCTCCTCGTGAGGGTTCGGGCTGTTGTAGATGATGACACTAGGCGGTTTCCGGACCGAGCTCACAGATGTGCTCTTCTGACGCTGGTGCTGCTGCAGCTGTTGCTCCAAGTCATGTCCATAGTTGGAGGTGGCCTCGATGATCGGTGTCTTCTCGAGAGACTTGTCGGTCCTCCAAGACTCAATCTCCTCATCATCGATGGGGGTGATGCCTCTCTTCAAGAACAGGAAGCGACGTTGGCGTTGACTTCGGCGGTAGAGGAAACATCCGACAGCGGCGATGGCGGTCAAGGGGACCACAGTCGCAAGGACGATGACGATGATCTTGATTTCCGAGTCGTTCATAATGACATTGTCATCGCGAGTCTGTGAGCGAGTATGGTGAGGTAGGTGGTGAGGGTGAGGTGAAAAGATGTCATAAAAAGAGGCTCTGCCGTATGAGTCGCAGGCCAAGATAGATTGAGAAGTGAAAGATGAGCGAGCGAAGTGCTTTCAACGGCAACGGTTACCGAGGAAATGTCCACGGGGCATCAGAAAGCCAGGAGTTTTTGCAATGCTTGCAACTCGTGAACTAGGGTAAAGGCGGTCAGTTGCTGTTGTTCAAGGGTATGAGCATGAGGCGAAGAGTGAGTGCAATGCCAAGGCTGTCCCTGAAAGATGAGCCGCAGGCATACCAGTAACTTGGATCGAATCCAATGCTGATGATTCATATAGCGAAAGGGTAGACCAACGTGAAGACGGCACTCAAGGCGAGAGTTGAGATGATGCTGGATCAAATCGACTCGACCAACTCATGAGACGGTACAAGTTGAACCCCGTAAATCCGGCCGCCGTTTTCCAAGTCGACGTCGTTAAGGCAGAGAGAGGCGAGGGGAGGGGGGGTAACGGGCCAGGAACTGGACGCCCTGTATATGGCACAGACAGGACGAGGGGCGGCAGGTTGGGGATGGGGATGGGTTGAAGCTATATAGGGACTGGGGGCCTTTCAGAGAAGCGAGGCAGAAGAGCGGAACTGGGGTGTGGGAGGGTGTGCAGGGTTGCAGCGGCGGCGTGTCATGGGTAGGGACGGGATGGATGGACCTGGATCGTCATGAGCAGCATGGGATGGGATGGATTCTGAGGCAGGGGTGTGGAGAAACGAGCCAGCGAGGGTGTGAGAGCGAGAAGAAGCTGATACAGACCTCCATCGAGAGACGGATGGATGAAAGATACTTGGTGGACTAAATCCGTCCACAAGCTAGGGTCCAGTACGGAGAGGGTACCAAGTGTACTATGCTTAGCAGCGCCCAGTTCCTGTTTCGTTCAGGTACATGTACATATTTCTGGATGCTCCTGCTTGCTCCTGCATGTGCCTTGCATACGGTTGAGCTGGGCGAGGCGGCGAGCTCAGGCAAGGCGACCAGGAGAGAAAAAAGGCCACTGCAATTGAGCAAACCTCCAGCTGCAAGGAGGGAAACGCAGGCCAAAGTCCCTTTCAATTTGGGCCTTGTTTTCTGGTCTGCCCGGTCAGACCTGGTCCGGCCTGGTCAGGAAGGATAATTCCCGCAGAGAACCAATACAACCCGAGTCGTGCCTTGCGTCTTGCATCTCGCCGCGTGTGTGTGTGAATGCTGTGTCGAGTCAAGAGCCAATCGACCTCCCACCAGACAAACAAGTCAAGACCCCCTGCCGCGACGGCGCTGGACGATGGATGGACGTGGATGCGGGGCGCACACGGTCCAACGTTTTAGGGGCACGTTAGAGACCAAGACTAGCCCCGACGAAGCTCCATAGACTGGGAGGGCGCCACGCCACTTCCAACAGGGGACCTCGTCTGCTCGTCTTTGACCAGGCGGGGGACAGGGGGCAGCCATGGCGCCATGGATGAAGCAGCAGCCGAGGGAACGTGGCACCGCCAGGGACCGTTCTTCCATTTGTTTTCAAACGGTGACGGCAGCGAGAAGGGTTACGGTGAGCATGATGCCCTGTGCTGCTACCGCAGCAGGCTGTTCCCTCCAGGCTGGGCATCATTGCCTCCGCTGTCTGCCAGCTGTCATCTCGATCGATCCAACAATGTCCACGACATGGATCGATGTGATGTGCCATTGATATCCGTACAGTTATGAAAGGACCATGCTTTGGCCAATTCCCATCCATTCATCCATCAAGCCCATATCACCCCCTCGCGTCGCTTCCCATCCCATTGCATCGCCTCTGCGCTGCGCTGCGCTGCAACAGTCAAGACACGGCCTGATCTGATCTGAGAGGTCCAGGTCCTGGTCCAGATGTCCTCCATCCAAGACATGTGTGTGTGTACGGCTGAGCATTTCTCTGGTCCAGAAAGGGAGAGACACTACTACTCAGAATCAAGTTAGAGAGCCCAGCCACCAAGGACAGCAGCAACCTCGAAAGAGAACATCGCAATCAAAAAAGCAAAGACGATGCCGCACTGCGCTGGACTGGGCTCGGCTCGGGCCCCTCGGTTGGTTCCTAGCCCGTCAACGTCCAGAACCGCGAGGCTTCTGTCGGTCGACAGGCTGCAAGGGAGATGGATCGGTGAGAAGGCGACTTACATGATGGCCTCGCTTTGCCTGGTCTGGTTTGACTTGACTTAGCCTGGAATGTAAAGAAATTGGGCAGGTCCTCTGCCGTTGATCCGCACGTGAAGCCTTTGTCTCACCATGTCTCGTCTCGTCTCGCTCTCTATCTACGATGCGGTCTGTGAAATGAGCGCGCGATAATCAGGTTATCGCGACTCGACACCTCTCCACCATCTCCAAGCCCCCGTCTGAACGAATACGTATACCAGCTCCGGTAGAACAAGGGAAGACAATCACGGCTCGGCAGGTCGACCTTGGACCTCGGTGGCAGCTGCAATGGACTGCCGTGTGCATTTCTGGAGCCGTTGGACCATTTTTCGATAGTACCAGATGCCGTATCCATTCATGGTGCTATATCTCTCTGAAGCTCTCGCCATGGTTCGTCATGACCGTGACTAGTCACATGGAGCCCTCTCCCAAAACGAACCACCTGGGCCGGCCCGGGTCTTTGTCGTTGTGCCTGCCAAGGACCGGAGTCACAGAGGATATGCCCATTTGTTGCGCCGTGAATCAAGCTATCGCGATACATATTCACAGGGGTTCAGGACATTTTGCTTGCTTCTTTGTGACCCGTGTCTGTGATGGGATGGGATGTTACTTTTTTGCCGTCACTGTGCAGTCGATCACTGGCGGGAGGATCTATGCGAGCCATTTGACGTGATGAGGCTACGGGATGCAATGCGAGCCATTTGCAACTGTCTGTCTGTCGTAGACCGGCTGAGTCGACGCTACATGATGCGCTACGATGCGATGCGATGCGGCAGTTGACGCTGTCTCTCCCAAGACGGCTTCACTTCAGCACTTGCATACATCCATTACATACGTCCGTTCAGCCACAGAGACAGACAGATAGACGGTGAAATAACTGCCGTGTCAAGAGGCGACGCCATCAATTAGTTTCCCTCTGGCTAGAACTCGATCCAATACCACCTCCGAACGGATATCCCGTCCTCCGACACTCAACTTGCCCCTTTGGGCAGGGGGATCTTGCGATCGAGCCTATCGCATCGCGTGCGTTTTTTTTTCTTCATCCTCTAGCCCGCAAAGACAGTTCAGCCGCGATACCCTAGTCGCGTCTGTCTACATCCCGCGTTCCTCTCGCTCAAACTCTTGGCTTTTCGGGGGAGCGATGCTACTAGTTCTCAATGGTAACTGCGCCGGTCAGGAACGCCAGAGACATTGGACATCAGGTCGACCTCAGACTAAGGTTGTCAGGCTCAGACCCTTTTTTTGCATGTTGCAGCTGTCACCGCCTTCTCCGCTATGGCATCGCTCGTCGTCGGCCGCTGTGAGATTTTGAGACAGAGGCTAAACTTGGGAGGTCAGCCGCGATGAAGACGTGAATACCCTCACGGGCAATGATCGACACGGCCAGGAGGATGATTTGATGAGAGGCTGAGCAAGGGCACGTGCTGACGAAGGCTTCGGGATCTCTGGAATCTCTGTTCCTGTTCTGTTCCTGTTCCTGTGCCTGTTCCTGGATCCTCTTTCTTGTTCCTGGTTCCTGGCCTGGGCCCCCCATGGCTTGGTCACGCCACCGACTTGGACAAACACCATCTCCACATGGAGACCTGGTCCGTCCTCTTCTTATCAGCTCCCCTCTGCGAACACCGACTGAGCTACAAAACGGTGGTGGTGGTGGATGGTGGATTTGGGTTGGGGGCTTTTTCTCGCTTCTAGCGGTGGTGGTGTTAGTGTTAGTGCCTTGGTAGTGGTTGGTCGGTCGGCCGTTGAGTGCCTTGGAGGAAGAGGCTGGGTTTCGCCGTCCGTCAAAGAAGCGGTGTAAGAGGGACGACGACGAGATGGAAGAGTTCACGACGACCATGGGCATGGGCCCCTGATCTTCCTTCTCCACATTCAACCTCAACCCTGGTTCGTCCCGCCCAGATGTTGGCTTTGCTCAGCCTGGTCCGCCAGCCTTTTGGGTCATGAGGCCACAAACTTGTCTCCCTGACCCTGGCTAAATCACTTAACGCGTCTTGTCAGCCTCCACGGGGATGATCCCTCGATGGGCATTTTTGCGAGAAGGATGCGCCGCCATGGTGTCTGCTACTGTACGTACCTCACTTCAGAAAACTTCGATAGATGGGGATCCAAGATGCCATTAACGAGTGGAGACGCATGGTTCGGCAGACGGTGGATCCTGCGGGAAAAAAAGAAGCGAGTTTCTGGTCACGAACTTGACAAAAAAGCAGCTTTAGCTTGAGATGCCGCGCTAGAAGCAGGAATGGCCTCTGAGACCGGCGCGAGACAAAAAGAGGCTTAGAACAAAGGACCATGGCCGAGGGAGAGGGTGTGGGCAAGTCCGGGCTGACCAAAGAGAAGACGAGCTAGACGAAAGATCGGACTGAGAGAGCCGTCCCGTTGATAGGCTCGTCCCGCCCGTTTCGACCCCGGCTCTGGTGGCTTTTAATGGCCATCATCCAGGAACGCTCGGGCTTGGTGTTTGTCCGTCCGTTTCGTCTGCGTTTTGAATGATACGGTGAGCGGACGTAGATCGGGAGACGATCATGATCATGATCATGGGTATCAGAGGGTGATGGGATTGTCGCTTCTACGAGAACATGAGATTCTCCGTCTGCAAGGCCCTATCCACCCATCCTCAGGGTCCAATTGATGTATCCTTGTGTGTTTGCACTGCATGAGATAGCTGACGGTGAGATCCGACTACTCTTGAGATGGGGTCTTGCATGATGGATGTTCTGAGAGTTGAGAGTTGAGCGGTCGCCCCCGATACTGCAGGTCCACCATTGGACCAACACCAACCACCGCCCATCAACACCACTAACGTCGGCGCCGCCCAGTCAGTTACTGGACCTCTGCCGTCTCTTGCGGCTACAGTGGTGGGCCTCGCTGGCACTGGCAGTTCGTGGGTGGTGGGACACTGAAACCCATGCCTTGGTCTTGGCCCCTCCCCTCCCTCTCAAAGATCGTGCGTGCGTGCTTCTTGCTGCAAGGCACGCAGCCCTCCTCATCATCTCGAGAGAGCTGCGAGGGGTAAGGTCCTTGTACAGTCAGACGGGCATACAGAGCGGCTGGTGGTTGGTCCCCCCCCTCAGTTCCCCATTCCGAACTACGCCGGAGAGGGCCTTTCCCCCTCTCTCTCGAAACCAACATCGTCCCGTGTCTTTTCGTGACGACACCATCAAAGAATGACTTGCATCAGTAGTTCAGCGCCCGTCGTAGCATCTCCCTCCCCATCCAAGGCCCAACCAAACATGCACTCGAGAATATCCTCCCCTAGGCCCAGAGCGGCACGAGGCTGAGCTCGTGACATGGAGGAGTTTAATTACACTCGGCCTCGTGCAGGAAAAAGCAATTATTCATGTCTCTGTTTGTCACTCAACTCACAGAACGAGCAACAAAACCCTACCTAACCTGGGTTACCTAAACCCACCATCTCGCATACATCAATTTCCACCCCCGCCAAACACACGACGCACATCATCCAACGTCGTTGCGGCCCCCGCCGCAGCTGGTGATGCCATGAAACCATGGAGTTGACCGGCGAGCGGGGGGCGGAAGGGAAAGGTGAGAGACATGACCTCATGAGAGGCGCTCTTTTTCTTTTTCCTTCTTGTTGAGACACTATTGATGGCCTCAGCGTGGTGGATTAAGTCGTCGATAGCAATTTAGCAAAGTGGTTGCATACAGGGCATGAGGACATCCCGTCTGCCCGGCTTATGGTGGCTCAGAGTGCTCTTGAACACTGGATCCAAGACACAAGTCAGTACAATGGCTTACAGTGGTCAAGCAGGGTGTGCCCACGTGACATTGGGGGCGGCATATCACGGCCTAGAGGCTAGAGCAATTGCCAGCCAACCCAAGACGACGTATGCACACCACACATCTATCGCATCTCATCAAATAATCACACGTCCAAGCTGCACAGCCTCGTCGTCCGACAGCGATTGTCGTTCCATAGCCCATCACATCTCACAAAAGAGAGCAGCAGCAGTCTCCGTCTACCGTGCTACGCTGCATCTGTGGGGCCGTGTGTTGGTGATGCTACACCAGCAACCACGGGTTCGATATCACATTACGGATATAACCCACTTGCCAAATGGATATCAATGCATTGGATGTTTCTAATGGCCCCAACGTTCGTTCGTCTTGCTTTCCCCCGCCGTTTGAAACGCTGCTTCTCCACCGACCCGCGACGTTGATGATGATGATGAACGGGATCCATACTCCGTTTTGGGCCTTCCGTTCCGCACTCTTCGGAATGCCTCGTAGGGTCTTGGCTCTGGGCACGGCAACGGCAACGGTCTTGGATTTCTAATCTTTGCCATCGAGACGACGATCATCCTCTCGCCTGCGGCCAGTCCGTCTGCGCGATGAGACGCTGCGGCTTGTTGGTCAGCTTCGAGTCAAGCGCAGGAGACTACGCAGATGTACTGTAGGGATCGGAGATGCCAATGGATACTTGATTACGACAGCCGAGCTTGCCCATGCCCACGGAAGCACCGGACTCAAAGAGAGGGCATATCGGTAAGCCGAGATGCCATTGCAGGACTCGAAACAAGAGGTTGTTCGCAAACGACTCTGCGCTCCACAGCGAATCCTCCTCAACTTTGCCTATCCTGTGCTACACGGCATGACGGCGCTCTATTGCGTCCGGCTGTCCATCAACCCCGGACCTGTCCCCCTCGCAACAGAGAGAGCCAAGAGACCCATCTTTTGTCGCGTGGCAGAGCAGCTCTTTTTTTATTCCCTTCTACTCCATTCTTCAACCGTTTCTGCGGCTGGGGTGGTATTCTGTACAAGGGCATCAGACAAGCATATCCCTGCCTGGGAGTGATCGATTGGCGAACAAGGTCCGGAGCTTGTGTTTGAGATTTTTCCCAGTGGAAAAGGTGCAGAGCAGCATTGAGGGATCTCGATTATGGATGGGATGGTTGTTTGGGACTGGAGGTAGCATTGTCCGTCTCATGGGGGGGACAAAACCTGTTTCGCGGAATCTGCTCCATCCATGAACCAACTGACAGAGTTACACGAGCAATTTTTTTTTCTCTTGTTACATACTCGGTACATACACCAGGCCTCGCTCGACTCGACTCGACTCGTTGTCCCTCTCTCCACATGGGCCTTCACGGTGGCCAATTCGATACCTACAGCGCAGTCAAAACAACCAAGTGCGGCGAGGTACACCAAGAATAGGCCGTTCAGGCGGGCCAGCTTGCCGTGCGTGCTTCTCGACTCCATCTCGTGGCATTCACGATCTGACTCGCATTCACGCACACCAAAGCTGTCCAATCCAGCAGAGACACAACATGCACCGTGAACACGAAAAAAGAAGACGACGGCTGCATCATGCGTCATCAGCAAACAAGCAGCGGCGAGTCCGTCGCCCAACTTGTGAGGTGAGGCAGAGTTTACTATCCAGACTCCTCTACAACCACCCGTCATGTTCGGCTCTGCTCCGTCGGCAGCTAACAACAAGATGCAGCTCTTCTCATCCGGATGGGTGGTGAGAAATGAAATTGAAAAGGCTCCCTTCTGTAACAGTCTCGCCGTGACAGAGCAAGGATGCCTCAGCAAATCACGACGGCAAACCCCATCTACAAGCCGCCTGTGGTGCCAGCGTATGACTGCATGGAAGAGCCCTGCGACCCTCTAGGCGTCCCATCCTGTCATCTCCCCCCTTCCCAGGGCCTCGGGTTGGGTTCTTTGCTGGCTTTTCTTGTTTAAGGCTGATGGGGCCTCGAAAACCGGCCGCATGTACGAACTTTCAGGTACAGTGTAATCCGTTGGCTGGTTGTCGTTCCTCAAAAGGAGCAAGAGAGGTGGCCGCACATTTGGCCGCATAGAACGTGGCATGCGGATAGCTTCAAGCTTGCTTGGGCACCAAGCTCCTGAAAGCCAATCAATGGAAAACTAAAAGAAAAAATGCCTCTTTTTTTCTTCACTCTTTGCTAGTTCGTCAATTGCAGCCGGGACTATTGTAGCCGAATTGTAGCTTGGTTCTTTGACAGTCACTTCAAATTGATCCAATTGCTAGCTCTCACTCTGGCTCCAAATAAGCGCGTTTCACGATTTTTTCTTCACCCGTCAGACTCGACTCGCAGCCATACACGTGTGTCACCAGCCATCCAACGTTTTCTCTCCGGATGCGCGGGGATTTTCCTTGGCCGTTGGAACGTTAATTCACTCATTATGATGTCTTTCTCTCGATCTTGGGTGGCGACTTTCTGTATCAGCTGCCTTGGAGGGTTACACGCCGACTCAAGTAATATAGAGATGGACATCTATAGCAGGTGCTCACGATACCACATGATGAGGGTATTGTGAGAGCACTTGTTGGGCGTTAGAGACTAACTAATGCGAGTCTCGTCCTGCAGTTCAGTCGTGCAGCTCTAAGTTCCTGCAAGCAAGCAAACCTGTCTCTGCCACGCATCGAACCAACCACCTCAATTAGCAGTCAGGCAACTATCGCTGGACGAAACTAACGTGACCTAAAGAAACCGGTTATCTGCTATCAGAGAGCATTAAGGGGTCCTTATGTTAAGCTATAGTTCCTCGCATTAACTCCCCCATCAACTGACTCGCCGTCTGAGTGCTAACGGCTCGAGCCCACTTTGCCGTGTCATTGCCGTGCATGGTCCGAAGAGTCGATGATGCCAAGGCATGTGATTTTCCCGGGAACAGGCTTCATGGTCTCGTTTCAGAGGACTGGATCGTGAGAAGTCAAAGGGCGGTGAGGTTTGCCTGGTTTTCCTCCTGTAGAGGCATAGGGTAAGCAGCTTTGCATGAGTACCTTGGTTATGAAGTCGATAACAAACATATGGACTTGATCAAGACCGAATATGACTGAGTGTGAGAGTATGTTTTTCAAGGCCAGGGCTGAAGCTAAATTCATGTGGGGGAGTACGCGTGTTGAGGTAGGTATAGCAATCCAAACGCGAGGGCCGTGCCTCAGAGCGTAAACGATCACAACCAAACGGGAACTCAACCATATTTTCCTCAGTAACATACCAAATTACTAACTCAGCGACAGAGAGAATACCCCATGAGGTAGGATAGCTGCCTGGAATATATTCATACTGAACACCTAGCAGAAATGGCCATATATGAGCTCGAGGAGACCTTGCCCTATCCCCAGCCTGCCTACGCTCACTTGAATATCGTCCAACATGATGCAACTGATAAGCAGGCACGGATAAAGACCCACACAAGGCGGAAAACCAGAATGGACGCCAAATGAAGTTGATGTGTTAGGGATATACCCTCCTGTGAAAAGGAGTATCATCGACTTCTGTCCCGGCTGCTCATGGAGACGACCAAGATACTCGAGATGTCAATTAGCAAAGTCCAGCGGTGGTACTGCTTCAAAACACGATATTCGGACCGTATAAAGACTGAGTTACGCTCAGTCCTGCTGCACCGCCTACTGCCAAGCTCACTGCACAAATAGAGAGTTGTCACCTGGCAACGAGTTTAAATGTACTCGCATTCAACATCAGTTGTTAACAAGACTAGGAAACAGTAAAGTAAGGATGGCAAGCCACTAGATTTGCTCCGAGGATAATGAAACGTGACCTAAACAAATGAAAAAACGTTAATGAACTTATCGAAGGCACTCAATGTCACTTGACGCCCCTTGCTCACCCCAAACTCCAAACTCCAAACATCCACCGCTGCCTTCCAACAACACTTGTTGTTATCCAAGAGGCACTCACCCTTGGTCCATCACACTGCACTGGAAACGTCCTCCAGTCTAGTCCGCGTCATATATGTCCTCAGAGTCGTCCTCACTGCCAACGTCAGAGGAGGCGCCCCGCTGGTTGATGTTGAAGGAAACCTGGGGAGGATCTTCGAAGAGCATGCACTCATACCAGGCCTCCTCTGCCCTTTCAAGGCGCTTCTCGCAAATCTTGATCTCGGTGTACATGCCGAGGTCTCTCAGCAGGTCCACGATGTCGTACGTACACTCGGACGAGTGATCGTCTCTCGCCAGCTTGCAGAGCACTTCCATACACGCCGAAGGGTCTGTGTCGCGTGCCCATTCGAGGAGGCGGCACTGGATCTTTGTCCAGGTTACGACCCATTCCGCATCCAAGCTGCCACCCCCAAGACGGCACTCGATGGTACGCCGGCCGCCTCTGGAGCGCTGGTCGCCCGGTGTCATACCATCGAGAGTGTTCGTCGCCCAGTTGCTACTGGCATACCGGTCATCCTCTTCATTCCTGCTCATCAATAGTGCGATTTGATGCACAACGGCATCACAGGAAAGAAGCTCCTTGACCCCCAGCCAGGTGGGCTTCCACGACTTTGCGGCTGGATACCATGTCGGCTCATCATGCCGAGCCACGATCTTAGGGTCCTCCAGAATCCTCTCTATTCCGAGTTGTTTCTGCCTCGGGCGTCCTTCCTCCAGGAACGGTTTCGGCGTTGAACCGGGCGAAGGCGAAGGTGGAGGATCCAGGCCGACAAGGTCAAAGTCAACTTGAGGAGGTAATTCGCGTGTGATGGTTTCACCATCGAGTCGCGCTTCCTCCTCCTCTTCCTTTAGCTGGAAGTCGCCGCCTGGTATCCGCCGTCTGCGTCTCCGTGCCTGAGAATCCGGCTTCTTGGGCCGGAAAAAGGGCTTGCTATTGGGAGCCTCCCAGTCCGAATCATCACTAGGACACTCGGGATCCAAGGCCGCAAAGTCCTGATCCCGATTATTTTCTTGTTCCTTGGTGTGTTGGCGAAGCCTTTGACGCGACACAACGGGGGCTTCCCCCAACTTCCTCGCTCGCCCGAGATACCGAGGAATCCGGCTCGATGCGTGGTTAGCAACGATGTCGTGAGCCTCCTTGGCATCCATACCTTTTGAGAGGTCGGTGTAGGCGAGGCGGCGGTTAGAGTTGGAATACTTGGCTGCACTCCTGCCTGGGCAGTGAAGGGTGGACAAAACACTGTCCGTTGCCCAGATGAGAGCAGCATAATTCCTTACAGCCCTCGTGTCTAGATGGTGAGGACCATTCCCGACGTGAACATGCATTCCGCATCTTTGATTGACACGAACCCGGAAGTTGGCCGTCAATAGTCGGACAACGGTCGCGAGAAGCCGGAACGCTTCATCACAAGAATATAGCGGCGGGCTATTCAATTCAACAGACTCCCAACCAGTGGCACCAAAGGAACCGTCATCCGGCAGACCGGGTTCCGACACCGAGCCATCAGTGTTGACTAGCCACCCAAGGGGACTGGATTCATCACGGTCGTCTTGTTCTTCTTCTTTTGTATATGCATCTAAGCCGTGCCCCCTCAGCATCTGAGCTATCCTGTCTGTGACCGGTATTTTGGTGGATTCTACGGATGGGAGGCCGCTTACACTTTCGTCGTCAATGCCATTCGTTCGATAAAAGACGAGAAATTCTAGCTCGACGCCGAAGCTGACGCGTGGAGGACGTGTATACTTGTCCTGCTCTAATGATGAAGAAGGCTGTGGTCTTTTGGACGCCGTACCTTGATTGTTGGTGTTCATGATGCGAAGTGTTGGTCTGGATTGCTTGTTATCTGTAGAAGTGGTCAGCTGTTGAGAACTTCCAGAAGAGGTGTGTTGAGTGAGTGAGTCTAATTGTACAACACTCTCTGGAAAGACGCTTCGGAATATATAACATCTCAGGGTCGAGGCTTTCTGAGACATCTGTTCTCCATCGTCAGCTTGTCCACTGAGCCTGGCCGTTCATCAACCATCATTGGCTTTGTTCACCATCGTGCGCCCAATGAACACCGGGCATGATGAGACGGAATTTGAATCATGCTTGGGGCAACAATAGCCTTGAACAAACAATTCCTTTATCCAACGGGGTATCAAGGGGAAGAAAAGACTGAAAGCCAAAGGTTTCTTTGTTCTTTGTTCAATATGAAGTTTTCCTACTCCCTTTCGCCTCTTGCTATGATTGAATTGGAAAAAGTAAAAATAAAGCACAAACATCCACCACCCCAAAGTGCGACTTTCCCTTTGTTATTACCCACAGGGCAATACAAAGCAAAAAGTCGCACTACCCCAGCATGAAGCATTCAATCCGTCAACCATCAGTCCAATACGCCTGAGCGTGTCATTACCTCGTCCAAGCCTCGAGGGAAGCTTCCATCGTCGGGTCTTTACTCGTCAAAGGTATCGCGTTGCATGTCTGAAAAAAATGTGTACTTGGTAACAAAAATGGGTACGAGAAGCGAAAACAGGCGTTCGAGTAAACGACGTTAACCTGGCACCCATGGGTCCAGCACGTGTTTGTGCTGGAACCCGTGTCGTGGCGCTGCCAATAGAGCACCGCATACGTAAACCTCATTCGCTCATTAGAGCAGATAGGCCAGCATGCCGAGAGCAACAGCTGCAGCAGCACCCTTGCCCGCTGGCGCCATAGTAGGGGCAGCGAGGCCATCGGAGCTGGTCGAGGTTACGGATTCTTCGGTGGCATCGGCGCTGGCTGCCGTCTGGGTGGCCGAACGGGTGGCAGTCGAAAGGGTGGTCGTGGCGTCGTCATCATCATCGTCGTCGTCGTCGCTGGCAGTGTTCTTGGGAGGGGACTGGGTGGCGCAGAGAGCTTGGATCTTCTGCTTGCAATCCCGCTGGCCACTCTGGCTGCCGGCGTTCTGCGAGATGCACTGGGCGAAGAGCTCCTGGCAGATAAAGGTGGGCATGGTCTGCGTGTAGTACTGGAGACCGGGAGTGGAGCTGTTGGAAGTGCAGGCGCATTCCCACTTGAGGGTTTCCTGATAGCGGCATTAGCTTCCATGATCATACAACAGATAAGTGTGTTGAGCAGTGCACGTACCGCAGTGCAGTCGTTGTCCTTGGTGTCGTCCTTGCAGAGGGTATCGCAGGTGTCCTGCTGAGCATTGCACCAACCGGCTAATAAAACATACTGGTCAGTATAATCTTCTGGTTTTCTGACCTTGCTCGGCGGCTTTGGTACATACCTCGCGTTCCGAAATCAACGGTGCCTGGGTCAATGGTCATGTCCAGGGAGCTCTTGTAGGTTTGGACAGCAGTCTGAGCCGTAACGGCCGAAACGGCCAGGGCGAAAAAGGCGAGTGTGGATCGCATTTTGGATGATTCTGATGTTATGGATGAATTGAGACGGATACCAAAGGGTGCGATGAGGAGACGGTGCGGCAGGCAAGGTCGAAGATCACCAGGCGGTATGATGATGTTGATCGATGGATGCTCCGGGGTGGTGTTGTTGTTTTTGCTTTGGGTGGTGAAGCAGGTGGAGTGCTAGGTATTTATCTTGACCCAGAAACGGGAAGCTTGATGCAAACAGGGACGGGAGGGAAGGGGAAGGGGAGCAGGCCAAACGCGGAGGCTCAAGGGCAGGTGCGTTGGGTTTTAAACGAGGGAGCAGGGAAAAGAGAAGCGATGATCGGATTTCTGGGCAGGTGCGGTGCTGTGCTGTGCCAGTGCCAGTGGCCTCGGTTTGATTAACGTTTTGCGACAGACGATGCTTCCAGACCTTGTCGGTCCAAATCGGCCGGCACGCACCCACAATCCGTAACCTGCAGTACCTACAGAACATACCCACGCGGCCCATGGATCCAACAAAACCCACATCCATGAGGCCCCATGAGCCAACATGGAACTCCGGACCTATCAGTCCAGCTGCGCATGAGCTGCTGCTAGCTGGGCCTAGCTGCCCGCCAGCTCTCCTCGCTCCAAACTCTCAAGGGCAACGACGCACAGGCACAAGCCAGCTAGAGGTCGCATCGCATCGTATCCACCCCTTGCCCGGCGCCCGCTTGCAGCCACTCACGACATGCCCCTGCTCGCCCTTGCCGGCGCCATTTCCGTTCAGTCGTCATGACTACCACCACCATCATTGCTCCGCACCAGGAACCATCCCAACCATCATCCATGGCATTCACTGCTGCAACTGCCTGCAATGGCCATCGAGATTCTGCCGCTGGCCAAGACCAAGACACCAAGGCCAAGACCGGGGCCGGGAGACCGCCACGCTCGAACCTATCGAGGGAAATAACCGGGCCCACGAGGTCCGGAAAAGAGGTTGGGCCCGTGGGAGGCGGCAGCCCACGACTTGACTTGTTGCGCACAACAAGGATTAGACGCACCTCGATAGACAATCGGTGGCCTGGTAGCAAAGTCTCGGCATCACGCTAGCACCGTCTTCTCTCGTCACTCTCGCTCGTGTTGAACATGGGTCCCAGCATGGGGCCCAATCTAGCCAGCACCAGTTTTTGCCAGCTGGAGATGCCCGGCTCAGCAAGCGAGAACTCCATCCGATGCCGAGGGCCCATATCTGAGACGAGCCAATAATCTCGAGCACCTTGAATCACCATTGTCTCTAATATTTGACACGGGCCACCTTGGCGACCATCTGTATTGCCTCATCAGAGCTCCGTTCCTCACAAAATGGGCATGATGGCCACAGAGTGTTGTCTTTGTGGGTTGATCCCGAACTCCAACGCGTTGGGCCTCGGCGATGTCATCTCCACGTCGATGTCGAGCACTCGGTTCTTGGCGCGAGGTTGGAGCTGCAACTAGAGATCTGCTCGACAGCGCCATCTCCGGAAAAGACGGGACACCCGGAAAGTGGAAAGGGAAAAGTCCATCCATCTTCCGCGTCCATTTGGCTCATCACAGCCAGGGACGCCAAGACGACAATCTTTCTCCAACAGGCTGGGTATCATCGATGGCATCCCAGCTCGGATGTATCAAACGCCCGGTCCTTTTACCCACGTTGGGTTATCTCAATCTAACCCATGTGCATGGTGCGCAGTGTCACAGACAGACAGATACACATGTTGGGCTCTGTGCGATCCATGCAATAGCTGTCATCGCACCCCAACGCTGTACCGTTGCAGGCCCTACAGGAATTCACCACACTCAAGATGCCATCTAGAAATTTTCACATTAAGTGGATGACCTTTTGGAAGCGTACAAGACAACCTAGCATGCAGCTGCCAGCTTGTCCCGCGCGATTGACTCCACCCGGCCCCATCTTCCCTGTCTCGTCCCATCCAGAATGCGTCACTTTCATCCCCCCTCCCAAGCTAATCTGCCCATTCCCCCGTCCCTCCGACTAGACTGGACTGGCCTTGCTTTGCCTATCATCCATATTATCCATATTGCAATTTCTGACCATGTATCAAGTTTGATTGTGGCCAGCGGCAATCAAATTGGGCCGGTTCTCGCCTCGGAGCCATTCACTGTTCCTCGACAATGGGTTTTGAAACGAATGAGACCGCCAACGAGACCCAGGAGCTATCGCGACAATGCTGCGACAAGCTCCTGTGAGCTTTCGCCAATCATATCACCCAACCAGCGCCCCAGACTGAGGGTCGAATGAGACGCCAGTCTGAACTTGAGTAACACCGCGCGTCTCGGTCGCCAGGTCAGCGAGACAGCAACACAACGACGCCACATGCTTAGCTTTGCAGATCGGCCAACGTGAGAGGCCATGATAGCCGCCTTGCGGAGCACCTGTCATGTGTTTGGCCTCGAATCTCCAATACTCCAACCACTCAGTTTTGGCCTCTTCTCCATGACACGCGGGGAGGCTGGGCGACCCGAGTCTATTCCCTCTACGGAGCGCTTTGTGTGAGTTAGGGCTGCGGAGGCACCTCCACACGCGCGATACCCGTACTACCGACTGGCGATCGATCGGTTCCCAACCCCTCGGGCTTTCTTGTTTGACTGCCTCTCGTGCCACAACAGTGCGTTCTCTAGCAGTGTCGCGCAATGGGTTAAGCGCGTGGTACGGGTTGGGCTTGCTGCTAATGATAGGACGTTCAAGGTTTGTTTGAACCTGTTCAGACGTCGTTGTGGGCTGAGCCGTAGGGTTTGTTTGACTGGCGATCTTTTGGCCTCGTCCCTATGATCCACTGGAGTCCTCGGTATCATTGATGAGCTTGCAACTGACAAAGTTTGAGCCGCCATCTTGATAGTCATATTCGAGTTTCCCCGAGATGCACAGCAGCCGCTTGCGTCTAATCCCGAATGTGTCGATCAGAGAGCCTCCATAAGCCGCGCGGCCACGTCTGAGTGTCTTCCGGACCGGCAAAGCTCGAGTTTACTTGAGCGTCGGATCGTGTGCAAGTTGCCATATTGCCGTGCCGATACTCCGTCAGGTGCTCTTTACATTGTCTATGGAGAGTGAGCTCTGCCGACTTCTCCGTTGCTAGGCTCGTTATTCGTTGTCAATCTTGTTGCATTCCCCGCTAGCCCGGCAACGTCTTCCGATCTCTGTTGACTGTCTTTGGGCCATGGGCTCTTATCAACCTTCCCCTCCCTCTCGCAGTGAGACCTCGTCATTATGAAAAGGGGCTTAATGGTGTCTTACTGACGCCCTTTACGTATCCATCATATTGCAGGGCTCTGCCTTTTTTGTTCCACGCGTGGAGGGATGACGTTGTCTTCGAACAGTTGCGATTGGACCTGGTTGTAAATGCCCAGCGAGTACATATCGACCCTTTGCTATGTCTTCCTTGTCGGTTGTCTATGACAAGGGGCTATTGCCGTAAATTTGTTTTCTCGACACGTGCCAGCCTTATACGGACATCCAGTGCAACCAGCGGTGTTTGGTGCAGTTCTGTAATATCGGACTGACGTTTGAGTGTCACGGATGTACCTAGGGATCAAGGCCGGTCTTTGTTTTATGGTGCCATGTTCATCATTCTGGTGTGAATTCTAGCTAGGACACAGTCACTGGCTCAATTGTGTATTTTGATCAGTATCTAAGTGTTTGGTGGTTTTATTGTGGTCTGAACAACATGCTTGGCAGCTGAAAGTACAGGCTTTAGTTCTCATCCACATGGTGATGATCGGGAGCCGGTAGCACTTCTAAAGCCCTCTATACCGGACTACCTAACGTACCCTACCAGACCGGGCGTGTTCAGAATGGCATGCCGGTGGTCGAAATATCACAAATCAATCAGAACAATAAATCATGTCACCCGAAATTCAGCACTTCAAGGTCAGCTCTAGGGTAGCCAGGTGGAAGTCAGCACCTAAAAGGACAGGATCAGCGGGGGTGGGGGCTCTCAAGACAACCAGGTCCCTGCATCCAAGAGCGGGACGATCCATGGTTAAGTCAAGCACCTCCAAGCCAGCAACTCCACAAACGCGGCGCCCAGTAGCCAGTGCTGCTTATCAACGACATCCATCCATCGTCAAACAGCTCAGATCACCCAGCTACTCGAGCAGCGCCCATTCGGAACCACATGTTTCCGCCGTCATAAGCTGGCCCTCAATGCACTGCGACTGCCGCTAGCCCCTCTGTTGTCGCCATTGCATCTCGTGTCTCCCCTCGAACCTCACCGACGCCTTCATCATGGATCGACTACCCCGAGAGCTCATCGATGCCATCCTCCAACAATGCGTATTCCTCGGCCCAAAGAACAAAGTCCTCTCGCTTCGCCTCGTCTGTCGCGTCTTCGACCAGATCCTCAAGCCCTTTGCCTGCCGAACCCTCGACCTGGATTTCTCGCGCCTGAGCAAGACGAGCGGCGTGCCGCACCCGCAGATGGATGCGCTCCAGACCGTCGGATACCACTGCAAGAGTCTCTACATTGACTTGATGGTACTGCGAGATGATCGTAAGCTCATACCGTCGTGTCCCTGGACGTGCAGTAGCTGACATGGATGATTGGCTAGTCGAAGTTGAGTTCCTTGATACAGTTTTCGCGCGGGTCCCGTCAATGACCGACTTCTGTCGAACGCTACACAAGAAGTACTGCATGAACGAGACGTCATTCACAGAAATAGACTACTACCGCACCGTGGAGGCGATGCTCTTCTACTGCCGCGACGTCGACCGTCTACGTCTCAACCTCCCCTTTCAGCTCGTCGGCCGCCACTGCAATGCCGCCACCATGATCCTGGCCAACACCCTCAAGGCGTTTGCTCAGCGATCCGAAGAGGACTCGGCCAAGCTCAATACTCTGGTCATAGAAAACGTGACCGATGTCGCGATATGCCACCTGTGGATGAACCCAAGCGATGTCATGAACATCATCAGAGTATTAGAGGTGCTGGAACATCTCGTCCTGACATTACGACGACACGAAAACGACCCGCAGCGTGTAGGCCTATTTGGATCGTGTCTCTGGAACCTGGTTGAGAATGCGGAGGAGCTCAAGAGTCTGTGCTTGATAGGCATGGATCATGACGACCGACCTCCACGAGGATTGAAGCAGACCAAATTCTGGCAGATGCCTGTCGAGGAGTGGCTTGCTAAATCGCTGCCCGCTCCCTACATCATCCTCTCCAACTTGACATGCCTGGAGCTCAAGAGAGTTGAGGTGTGCCCAGAGGTCTTCCTTCGGACAGCAGAGAACTTTGGGCCCACACTTCAAGAGCTATACCTGAACGAGGTATATCTCAAAGTCGAGCAGTCGAGGGATTGGAATGAGGACTCTAAGAAGGTCCTTTGGGTAGGAATGCCGAATCAGCGACCCGGAGAGGATTGTCATTGGATCGCCATGGCGTTGAGATGCGCTACACCACAGCTGAGGGTCTGTCGAGCATCTTTCCTGGCCTACGATCACTACCTCAGAGAAGATATGCCTACCCACCCTGAGTTTGACCTCATTGACCCCTGCGGTCTTGGCAGAAGCATCTCTCAGCGTTTCGTCGAGGTTGTGATGGGCATCCGCCAGCCCACGACAGCTACTAAGGATCCTGTCGAATATCTTCCTGCAGACGCTCACTTTGACAGCCTCGTACATGATCTCCGAGTTCGAACCCGTGCACTTGGGGTGGTTGAATATGATGCAAATGCGTATCAAACGGCTGTTGCGAATCCAACATCGGAGTGGCAGCGGAGCATCGACGGCGTCTTCCCCAACTGCAATTCGAATACGCTCGACGAGCTACACTACATCGCCGAGACAGCGTGTCAAGGCATGAACGAGATACACCAGCGGCGCAACGAGTGGTCCACCGAGAGCAGCATGGCCAACGAGTTCACAGAGAACCTTTTCAGCATCCCTGCGACAGACGAGCAGCAGGAAGAAACGATTTGATGAGTCACAGTTCACATACACACACATGATCGCATGGAGTTACACGGTTGGCAAGTTCAAATACCTTGGCGCACTTATAGACGATTGTCAAGTTGAATGATAATATTAGGTAGCTTGCCATTATCAAGCACCAATACCAGAAATGATGCAAATCGCACCGTTTTTTTAACCCTTGTCGCTATATGAATGCCCGCTCTCTCTCAGGACTTTGTTGAAAGTCCATCACCCTCTTTTTTGGTTTCAATGCCTCATGGCATCTTCAAACAAAAGAAAACAAATCTCATCAAATGTCGTCATAGGTCATCTAAAGAAGCAGAACTCCATAAATATCGAGCACACACACGCTTAGTGCCCGTTGGAACCGTTAACGCCGTTGGAACCGTTGACACCGTTGGTCTTGGTCTCCGCGACAGCCTTCGTGAGGGCCTGCAGGACGTCGTTCTTGAGATCCTCGGCGTCCTCGACACCGCAGCTGATGCGGACGAGGTCGTCAAAGATACCCACCGCCTCACGCTGATCCCTGGGAATACCGGCGTGGGTCATGCTGCTGGGGACCTCGACCAGGCTCTCAACACCACCCAAACTCTCGGCGAGGGTGAAGATCTTTGTCACCTGGCAGAAGCGCTCAGCGGCAGCGTGGCCGCCCTGGATGCGGAAGGAGAGCATACCGCCGCCCATGCCGTCGCGGTGCTGCTTCTTGGCGATGTGTCGGTGGGGGTGAGAATCGAGGCCGGGGTAGTTGACGGCAATGACGAGGGGCGAAGCCTCGAGAGCCGTGGCAACAGCGGTCGCGTTGTGGCTGGCCTCACGAGCTCGCAGGTGCAGGGTCTTGAGACCGCGGTGGGCGAGCCAGCTGTCGAAAGCAGAGGGAACAGCGCCAATGGCGTTCTGGAGGAAGCCCAGACGGGCCTTGAGCTCGTCGCTGTTGAAGGCGGCAACACCCATGACGACATCACTGTGGCCGTTGATGTACTTTGTCACGCTGTGGACGACAATGTCGGCACCAAGGTCGAGAGGGTTCTGGACATAGGGGGAGAGGAAGGTGTTGTCAACAACAACAAGGACGCCGTGCTTGTGGGCCTCGGAGACGACGGCACGGATATCGACGAGACGGAGGGTCGGGTTGCTAGGGGTCTCGATCCAGATCAAGCGGGTCTGGTCGGTGATGTGCTCGGTGATGTCAACCTCGATCTCAGGGGTAAAAGTGACCTTGACACCGTGGGCCTTGGCGACCTGGGTGAAGTAACGGTGGGTGCCGCCATAGACATCAGAGACGGAGATGACATGGCTGCCGGCAGCCAAGCTCTGGAGGATGGTGGCAGTGGTGGCAGAGCCGGATGAGAAGGCAAGGGCGTACTTGGCGTGCTCGAGAGCGGCGACGGCAGCCTCAAAGTTGGTGCGGTTGGGGTTGGCGGAGCGGGAGTACTCGTACTCGCCGACGGGCTTGCCAACGGCAGTCTGGGCAAAAGTGGTGGAGAGGGAGATGGGCTCGATGACGGCTCCGGTAGCGGGGTCGTGTGGGGAGCCGGCGTGGACGGCGAGGGTGCCGAAGGCGTGGACGGGGGACGGCGGGCGAGGCGGGGTGGCCACGGGGTCCGAGTTGAGAGGGATAGCGGACATGATGTTGTTGTTGGAAGGAGGTAGATGTATGTCGGTTGAAGAGGAGAGGAGAGAAAGAGGTGAAGAGGCAAGAGAAATAGGAACAGGAACAGAGGGCTGAGTTGATGGACCAGCTGTTATATATGAACTCGACGAGAGCGAGAGCGCCGGGGTTAAGTGGAGGAGGTAGCGGGGCTCAGAAGGAAAACTTGTACCTATGGATAGGTTGCTATGCCGTGTTTCCCCCCTGTCGGGAATGGATATCAAAGAGGCCAAGAGCAGCTTCTTAATGCGGCCAAGTCAGGCTTTCCAATTGCAACTGGCGGCGGTTCCTTTGTTTCTCTTGGTTTGACGCGATCCTGGGTCGAGATGATGCGCAAAAGGCGGTTAACGGAGCGAGGGGGTCCGAGTTCCAGAGGCACGGGAAGTCGTTCGTTCGTTCGTTCGGGAAAAGGTTTCAAATTCTTAAACCTTGACGATCACGTCAACGGGCACCTTTTTTTTTCTTTTGCAGCAAGGGAGTGCCTTTGCTTGATAGGAAAAAAAAGCAAAGAGAGAGATGACAATGCAGGTGAAGAGGAGGAAGAAAAAAAAAAAAGTAAAATTATTTGGCGACTCAGGCGCTGAAAAATGAGGTGCTGGTCTATCGTCGGTTATCGGCTCTCGGTGTATCCAAGTACTTGAACAACCTGGATGGTGGTGGTTGTATCGGATTACGGATCTGAGAAAGAGCCCAAGATTGTGGAATCATTCATCCAAAGGGTCCACGAAAGAAAAACTGGGTTCTCGTGTGTCTAAATAGTCGTTTCATGTGTGATTGATTACACAATTGAATCCATTGTCTTCTTTGTTGTTTCCATTCCTTCCCATGTCTACTACAATTTGTAAGTCAGAAAAAAAGAGGCTGATGACTCCCTCCGGCGCCGAGCCAATGTCACCATCCGCGGCGCACCTCAACAAAGATCTCACCGTCCATTCGGGGTTCACTCCCCCCTGCTTTGGAAAAGATTAGAGGTACATGTAGAGTACGGTCTGGATGGCTCGATGGCGCACCTCGATTAAAAGTCGTCATTTGTCGCTGGCGTCATGACCCGAGAAGAGGGGTGCGGATTTAGGAAAAAAAACGGCCGAGGAGGGAATATCCACCGTGATGCTTCCAGCCGCCGTTAGGTGCGAGAGAAAAATCAATGAATCGACACACACACGCGGCGGCGGTACCGAGTCCGTCGCTCAATTCGACTCAATGACAAATGCAACTGATCTGTAGCTGCTTATTTACACGCCAAGCACCAGGGCTTGTACCGCCTCACCGTCCGTGCCGGGCACGAGTACATTCAAGTCAAATTCTCCTCCCCTCACCCAAAGGGTCCTTGCGGAACCAACCTGACCTGCGCGAATAGAGAACTCCGTCCGTTTTGTGGCGGGCAGAAGCGGCTCATTCGGGCTAATGGTGGAGGGGGCGTGTGTGTACCTAACAAGATACCTCCGAATGATGCATCTATCTGTAGGAGCTTCTCTGGTGTGCAAGAGGCGGATAGCCACGAGGGGAATGTTGGAGGAGAGCGAGCTGGACTTGCATTACTAAGGTCGGCCTTGTTATGTAAGAACAAGGCAGATAATACGCCAGCTGTGATCGGTGAGAGAGAGGCATCGGTATGTACCATGCGTGTGACTCGTATCATGGATGATGGGAATCTACGCAGGACAGTTGAACCGCAACTCGGACACCAGGAGGTTTCCATGGCCTCCTGTAGCTTAGCTCACGCCCTTGCGTACTGTAGCCCTACCACTGTATCCTGCTACACTGACGTCTGCTGTAGATCTGCGAGTTTGTTCTCGTCACAGCCTCAATCACGCCCAAGCAGAAATTGGCTTTGAAATCATGGATGGCATGGGCGATACGGGCGTGGTCGGCATCCGCAAATAGCATCCACGAGCGACTTCCCGTGCAGGGAATGTCGTGGTGTGAACAACCTCCGTCAGAGTGTGGGAGTACAACAAGCCAGCATGATGAATAACGAGTGCTCTTTTTTACTACGTAGTATTTTTTTCTTGCTGACTCCCCCGCAAAACTCAGACGCCGAGGTAGCTGCCAAAAAAGGGAGCACCGGTTCCTTGCAGATCGATGTCGTGATTGCTCGTGTCGTCAAGGGAGAGCCGAGTCGCCGTCATAGTCTCGGGTCAGCAGATCTGAGGGTGCTCGGCTTCCCGTAATGGACAAGTCGGAGGCTGGGTGAATTCTAGAACAAACATGGCGGCTCGTCTATCTAAAATGAGATGTGCTTTTTTTTTTATGAGGCCCTTATCACAGATTGAAGATGAGACATATGGAGCAAAGTCCAACGTTCCCCGGATTTGCTTGCACTTGCACTTGCACTCAGACATGATGCGATGCGATGTGATGCGATGCGCGCCTTTGCTTGACGCCTTGATGCCTTATCCTCCTGCTTTTCTGCCTTATCCGAGAGTGAGTGTGGAAACTTGGGTCTGCGCGTGGAGCCCAACTGCACCCTTTTTCTTCATTTATTCGTCTACGGCAATTCAGTCATAATTCATGCCCACTCTACGAGGCGAGGCGAGTCTGCTCAAGAGCCAAACTGCTTCACAATCTGAGCAACCTTGTTGGCGAGCTCGTCAGCCTCGGAGCGGGTGGCAGCCTCGGCGTACACACGGCATGCGTTCTCAGTGCCACTGGCGCGGGCAAAGGAACGGGCATTGGTGTACTTCCTAACACACTGGTCAATCTCATCCTGAGCACCGGCGGGCTGGCTGAGTTTGCGCTCAGCATCCGTGGTCTGGAAGAGGTCCTTGTTGCCGACCTCGACGCGGACGAGACGGTTGGGGAGGTCAGTGTAGGTCATGGCCCAGTCCTTAAGAGTCCATCCCTTGTGAGCGAGAATGACCTCCACCATGAGCATGTCCGAGATGGCGTCGCCGACCGTCTGGTTGATGAGGTCGCTGACAGCCGCCAGCGTCTCAAGCGCATCCTTCTGAGCAGGTGACTGGGGCTCTGTCTCGCGGAAAGCGCGGATGGCCTCCTGGGAAAAGACAACGGTGCCGTGGCCGTTAGCCTCAAAGTAGACGCCGACGTCGAACTGGCAGGCGACGTGGTGCAGGTGCTTAACACCAGTGGGAGTGCAGACCACAGGGAGCTGGAGGTGCTTCTCAATGTAGTTGGTGCTAGCACCGTTGGCGTAGGCGGTCTGGACGACGCCGATGCGGAGGTCATCGGCGAGGCCAGCAGAGCGGACGAGGTCACCGATGAAGGAGGCGTTGAGGGACGAGATACGGTCGCCGTCGAGCATGAAGAAGCCGGTGTCAGGGTCGATCCAATAATAGATCAGACGGTCAGCATCACCATCGAGGGAGCAGCAACGGACACCAGGGATAGGCTTGGGGCTGGGAGGAGCTCGCTGCTTGGTCTTGACGTAGTCGGCACCGGCCTGAGACGCTGTTAGCAATTGTGATCTGTACCAGAGTTCAAGCTAAACTTACATCGAGGTTGAGAACCTCGGGGCGGAGCACATCGTCATTGACGACCTTGATGTCGGAGCCGGTCACGTCCTGGGGAATGACCTTGAGCAGCTCCGTAAGCTTGGGGCCTCCGACGCCATTGGCACAGTCGACAACGAGCTGGCCCTGGAGCTTCTTGCCGCGAAGAGCGCGGACAAAGGCCTCGGAGAGCTTCTCGTAGTAACCGGCCTCGCTGACCTTTCCGTAGGCCTTGGGAGTGCCCTCGGTGTTGATGCAGCGGGTCAGATAGTGAAGCTGAGGGGTGGTGAGGATCTTGTAGTCGGTGTAGTCGGTCGAGGTGGCCTCGAAGGCATCGGCGAGGGCAGCGACGAGAGAGTGGCCCGAGGGACGGGTATCACGACCGTAGACGACGCGGCCAGGGGCAGAGAGATCGATCTTGAGCTGCTCAGCGAGTGCCTTGTAGGTGTCGAGGAGCTCCTGGTCGGAGGGGCAGTTGACAAGACGGGTAGCATAGGCCTCCCACTCCTGCTCAAGCATCTCGCCCATGGGGTCGACAATCTTGACACCGTTGTCAACGGCCGGGTTGTGGCTGGCGGTGATCATAACGCCAATGGCCTGGCCATTGAGCTTGCGGCTGCGCAGGCCCGACAGGAGACCGACACGGAAGGCGACACCATCGAGAAGGTCAGCCTTCATGCGGAACCCCGCAGTGCCATACTTGTAAGTATGGTTGGGCACAATAGGGTGCTTCTCAGAAGCAGCGAGGATCTGGCCGTCCATTCTACGGAGGTAGGTCTTGCGTAGATAGGATGGTACAAGGAGGTGAATGAATCGAGAGCTGAGGTGTGAGAAAGGTGAGAAGAAGAGGACACAGCTTACGATGGATTCAGCGCGGTATGGAGCCTCTCGAGCCTGCTCGATGGAGTGCTACACAGTAAGCTCAAGATGACCAGGACCTCAAGGTGGGGGTGCAGAGAGAAAGGATCGGAACAACCATGGACCCGGCGGCGCAACAGATTTGGCGAGATGCCCCCTTCTGATTGGATGTCTCGAGTCGTCCAAAAAGAGAGACCTCATGATACGATTCGGACCACGCAATATCCGACAAAGGGACGGGACGCCTCAATGCGGGAGGGGAGAGTCCCAGTTTCATGTCGATTGCCCTCGTGGCAATTCACATCCATCCATCCATACATCCCGTCCAATCGCTACAACTCCGTTGTGTGCAATTGCCGTCTTCTGGGCAGCAGGGACCCAGAGCTCGAGGGTCCCTTGAGCTGTCATGTCATGGTTTGAGGAGCCGCCCGTGGGCCACCCCCGGACAGCCTGCGCATTGTTGGCGTGCAATATATCCGACGTTCTTTTTGCTATTCCCTTTGTCTTCCTCTCTCTGATGCTCTGATGCTCAACACTTCCTGTCGGCCCGGCCTCCCGCCTGCTGCTCCCATCAGTCCACCTGGCCGTCTACGTGGTTAACGCAGACCCGGACACACAAGGGCTTACAAGGGCACAAGCAGCACCAGCATCAATTTACTGCTCCACATGGATGCTCCGGCGCCGAAGTCGTCAACATTATGGACACCGACTCGTCCGTTCTGCGTTGCGAGTACCCCTGCTGTGGCAGTGCAGCCTCTCTCCCATTCGCTCCCTCACTGGCTGCCCTGCCGACCGCCCCTCCATGCGCATCCCCATCCCATCCCCATCCATGCGTGCCATCCTCAACTTGTAATCCATCTTTACCAGTGCCAACACCCGATCTCCCCCTTCACCGCAGCTCGCTCAGCTCAGCAGCGCACGCAGGCAGAAACAACCGTGCTCAACCACGCCTTCTCGCCTACGACGCTTTTCTCTCTCTCTTTTGTCTCGACCTTTATTTTTTTCTCAGTGTCTGCGTGCGCGTCATGGAACTCTCACCTGAATAATTTCAACACACAATTGCTTCCTCCCCTTTCACCTCAGCTAACCGCACCCGAGGCCTCCTGCCTCTGCGGCCATGCTGCGACTGAGCTCACCATCAAGGGTCCAGTCCGTGTGTTCAAGTTGTTTTCTGAGAGCTAGGTGACGACACGTGAAAATCTCGTCTCCCCTACCCCCCTTTGTACTCGTCCGCTTCAAGATAGCCAACCATGCCGCCTCGTCGCTCTCACAAAAAGTCTCGCGCGGGCTGTCGCAGGTGCAAGAATAGGAAGATCAAGGTATGGCGCCGACCCTTGGACTCATGCTTACCCCTCAAACCTCCAGTATCCATCCGGGCTCCGCTTGTTTACATCTGGGCTGACATCAAACTCTTGTGCCGAAATAGTGCGATGAAGTCCACCCGCGATGCGGCAACTGCGCCAAACATGGCGTCCCATGCGACTTCAGTAATCCCGATGTCCTCGAACAGCTCACTGCCGCGACGCCTACTGTGAGCGCTGAGAGTAGCATCGGTGCTCCAACTCCCTCGCCTTCGGCGACAATCAACGCTCCCAGGACTCCTTTGACGCGTCCACGTGCCCCCTCAAGTCCGGTCAGGGTTCCAAGGCCAAACCCTTCTCCTCCAACTTCTGTCTACTCGCAACCGTCAATAAGCTCGGCAACATCGGATCCAAATCATGGCGACAGAATGCTCGAGTTGCGCCTCATGCACCACTATACAAACGTCACGTCGAAAACCCTCCTGACCAACTCCCCTGCCGCCGAGGATATCTGGCAGCGTGCTGTGCCTCAAATGGCATTCTCCGGCAATGGCAAGACCTATCTCGCCGACGCCATTCTCTCCGTCGCCGCACTTCACCTGCGCTCCATGGCCCCTGACGACAAGTGCTTGGTGCGCGCCTCACATGCCTATTCAGCCTCCTCCCTTTCCGCTTACTGCGCATCGCTGGAAGCTGGCATCACCGCCGACAATGCTGAAGCACTTTTCCTTACCGCGACTCTCATTGCCTTTCAAGCGAGTGCTTCTCGCCTCTTCATTAAGGACGACGGAGATACCGACCCCAGTGACTCGATAAGCAGATATACGCCCCCCCTTTCTTGGTTTCACGCCTTCCAAGGCGTCAAGACTGTGGTCGCAAGTTCCTGGCAGTGGATTTGCCACAGCGATATCGTCAAGGTGGTGATCGATTCTCAGCCAAGTTTCCAGCTCAACCTAAATCCGCGCTCACCCGATTCTTACTTTGGACACATGCTTGAAGGGCTAGCAGACGAGCTCATGAACGAAGACCCCCGCTATGTCGCTGCTACCACTCAGGCGTACTCGCATGCCGTCAGCGTCCTCAACTGGGCTCACAAGAACTACCACGCGGCTGCTGCGCTGGCATTTCCCGCAACAGTTTCGAGGAGATATGTCGACCTGGTGGATGCCAAGCGGCCACGAGCCCTCGCCATTCTTGCCTGCTTCTTTGCCCTTCTAAAACGAATGGACAATGTCTGGTGGCTACAGGATGTATCTCGGAGAGAGGTGATGGGCCTGGTGGGCCTTTTCGAGCCTGGTTCCAAGTGGTGGCGCCATCTCGAATGGCCCATTCGTATTGCTCTGCTTGACGGCAGCACAATACCGCAGGACATCTGGGGCACCGAGTTGGAGGAGCAGGCTCCGGATCAGTCAGGGGTTGTTGGTTCCATGGTGCAGCACATCGAGCTTTTTGCCGGGATGCTGAACCAATCACATGTGCAGCCTCCTATTCCAATCCCAGACGAGGATCTTATCGTGCCCGACTCCCCGGACTGAGGGGGTGGGCTCGGGCTCACGAGGCCAAGACAGGGGCTCTGGGGACTGAAGCTGGTCTTGAGCCCCGTCCAGCAGATCAGATCGGCAGTCTTGCAACATATTTTCTTTTAATCACGAGCGCAGCGGATACTGTTCTGGGCGGCCTACCCAGGCTTCAACTCTGGTGGGAGCCGACGGAAAATCTTCAAATTCAACGTTTTTACGACTCACGGCTATCTATTCTTTCGTTTATATACACCCGGATTATTCCCTAGATGGGGATACTGGTGCATAGGTTTGGAGTTTTATCAGAATCCTGAACGAGGGGGTGTACGGTACCTGGGTCATGGCGCTTCTTGGGATCATATCCCTCTTCGTCTGGGAACGGATATCGCCCCAGGCCGGAGTTCTAAAATCCTCCTAATTAGGTGCGGTGAAGGCGTTTTTCTGGTACGTCAGGACGAGGATGCTTCCTCTATCGAGAGAGACCTCGTGCGTTAGCATTAGGTCAACCTCGTGGAGCAAGCTGGGCTTTTAGGCTGAAAAGTCTGGGTCACAGCTCATCTCATCGTCCTCATCATGACCTCTACGAGCTTCCAGGCGAGTCCGAGGTCTCGCTATGGAATAGCTCTTTACTCGGGACACTGGGGCGAACATCTTTATGTATATGCCTATAGACGGAGACGGATCCCATACCCATCGTCGAGTCATGTCATATAACACGTTACTAGACGAGATACCATGGACATAATGCATAGTACTTTTATGGGTTTGCTGGCCCTTTTTTCAGCATGCATCTGGGCTCACAAGATGAAGTGTCTTGATAGCTTGCTCTCGTTACTCTCTCTCGTACTACAATTGTCAGGCAAGGACTTGCTTTCAGCGGAACAAGCACGCAAGATATTGGGAATGTCGGACAATAACATGTTGAATCGCCGAAAGACATGATCTTTGTGTCGTCACAACTAGATGATAGATACAAGAGACAAGAATAGTAATGACGAGTTGTCGCTCGTGCATAATAAATCGACACGGCCTTCCTAGGTAGGACCTTTTCCCAGACGCCCAACTCCGAGCCCGCAATGCCGCACATCTATTGCTTTATCCTCTTGGCATCCTCCTCGTCCTCCTCGACCACGTCCTCTTCCTCCTCCTTCTCCTTGCGGCTGCGCTTCAGGCCCTTCATCTTGCGGAGCTGCAGCTCGCTCAGGTCCTGCTTGCCCAGGTGCACGCGACCAATCTTGTCACCCATGGCGTCGGTCGTGATGTTCTTCTTGGTGCGCTCCTCAGTGCCGCGGGGCTTCTTCATGGCTTCCTTGAGCATCGACTCATCCGCCTCGCGGATGCGGCCGACGCGGAAGTCCATGCGGGGACCAATCTCCTCGACCTCGACGCGCGGCAGGCGCTGGCCGCTTCGCTTGGTGCTGATGGTGTAGACACGCAGGTGGATGGCGGGCTTGGCGTCGCCTTCGCCGGTGCTCTCCTCGGCGCTGATGGAGACGATGTACTGAAGACCCTCAACGTCAATCTTGTCGCTGGGCTCGCCCTTGAAGAAGTCGATAAGCATGCTCTTTGCGAGGGTGAACTCGTTGGAAACGGGGCTCTCAAAGGCGGTGCCGGCAAACAGCAGCATGGGGCGCAGGCCAATGGCGAACTTTTTCGTCTTGAACTGGGCAATGGTGCGGAAGCTCTCGGGGTCGAGGTAGAGCTCCAGCATGTCGAGGGTCTTGTACCCAAATGTGCGGATAAAGGTCAGGGTGTGCGGGCGCTTCTTCTGGCTGCTGCCAAAGAGGAGCAGGCTGGCGTCGTTCTTCTCCGAGAAGAACTCGAGCGACGCGGTATCGTCGAAGGGGTGGATGGCGTTCTTCTTGGTGAACTTCTTCGCCAGCGGCTGGCGCATCTGGTGCAGGTCGTTGAGGGCGTCCTGGACAATCTGCGAGCACGTTGTTCCGCGGAGGAAGAGGCACGTCTTGGGGTTCTCGTTGACCTTGGACTCGCGCTTCTCGACCGCCCGCTTGGAGCGGGCATTGCGGGGTTTGCTGGAGGAGTAAATTAGCTTGTGGGATACTCATAAGGGCACGATTGAGCATACACTTGGCGGAGCATCTTGAAGTGCTGTGGTGAAAGATGTCCTGCTGTAACGAGACTTTCTGTGAGGAGGTTGGCTGGCTGCGACTTCTCGCGGAACAGGACGAGAAAAAAAATATCCTTATCGATAAGACTGCTCCTGCTGCTCACCGAAGAGGAACGCTCCTTCCCAACTTCGGTGAAAGCACCCTGCACCTGCCGCTTGCCCGATTTGGGCAATACTTTCCCCCGCAGTCACGTGTGATACCGAAGGGACCTTTGCTGATCGGCCTGCCTTTCCGAACACGGCATCCAGCGGAGCCTCGGCATTTTCCCCGCCAAACGGTGCCACCTTCTCCAGGCCCAAGACTTCGATCAACTTCGATTTGTAAACGACCCAACCTGCATCGACGTCTCCCCCTCCGCGCATATCAGGAGCATCGTCGCCAACCGTCGCCATTGATTCTTTCATCGCCTATACTTCCTCCCCGATTCGTCCGAACCACCGAAATCAATCGTACATATCGCCAGCGCCATGTCGTTCCTGAGTGGTGGTGCCGAGTGCTCTTCCTCTGCGAACCCCCTCAGCCAGCTTCACAAGCACACACAAAATGACAGAACCCTTCAGCAAGACCGACTCGTCGGTCGAGGCCCTGGTGGTCAATTAAATGGGTTCAGAAGCCAGAGCGCAAACGCTCCTCAAGACGAGGTATGCCCTCGAAAAGGGCCAATGGACGAATTACTAATGCACATATCCTTGGTATGATAGATGATGAATGGCTTCCTCAACCAGGGTCCCAGCCTTCAGCAAGAGTTTCCTATGCAGCCAGGTCAGATGCCGCTTGGCCCAGCCCAGAGCCACATGCGCGCCAACTCAGCATCGCCAACATGGGCCCCCGACTTCAACGGCCAGGCCGCCATGGAGTCGGCCTTCAAGCCGCCGCCTGCCGCAGCAGCGCACTTCAACACTGACGAGTTTGCCCGTTTCCAGCAGCTAAACGGGCAAAGCTCTTCCTCAAGAGCGAGTCCCATGCAGAGCAACGTTCCAAATCAGATGAACCAACAACGACCCATGATGAGCGGCATGATGAACCGACCCATGGGTTATCAACCCATGTTTCAACCCATGTACCAGAACCAACAGCCTATGCATCAACAACCCCAGCAGGACGTCAAGGGCAAGGGCCGCCTCGTAGAGCTCGATGACCACAAGTGGGAGGAGCAGTTCGCCGAGATGGAGCTGCAGGACAAGGGCAAGGAGAAGGAACAAGAGGAAGCGACCGCCGCAGAGCGGGAGCTCAATGAAATGGACAAGGGCTTGACGTCCGAAGCTAATGAGTTCGGTGACTTTGAATCCATTTGGAAAGGAATCCAAGCTGAGACCGCTGCCAATAGATCCATGGTCAACGACGAGATGTTCGACCAATTCGATACCGAGTGGAGCAACAACATGATGCCCGACTTCGAGGGCATGGGTGACTGGGGCCGCCTCGGCGATCCGGCCGTTGAGAACTACCTATTCGAGGAGGACAACTTCTTCCGCGACGAGAAGAACGCTTTCGAGGAGGGCGTGCGAATCATGAAGGAGGGCGGCAACCTCTCGCTGGCTGCTCTGGCCTTTGAAGCCGCCGTCCAGCAGAACGCCAGCCATACCGAGGCGTGGGTGTATCTAGGAACGGCCCAGGCGCAGAACGAAAAGGAGACGGCGGCAATCCGGGCGCTCGAGCATGCCCTCAAGCTCGATCCCAACAACCTGGCAGCCCTGATGGGTCTCGCAGTATCGTACACCAACGAGGGCTACGACAGCACAGCATATCGCACCCTCGAACGGTGGTTGTCAGTTAAGTATCCCAATATCCTGGACCCCAAGGACTTGCACCCCCCTGCCGAGATGGGCTTCACGGATCGACAACAGCTACACGATAAGGTGACGAACCTCTTCATCAAGGCAGCACAGCTGAGCCCTGATGGAGAGCATATGGACCCTGATGTGCAAGTCGGCCTGGGTGTCCTCTTCTATGGCGCAGAGGATTATGACAAGGCCGTTGACTGCTTCCAGTCAGCTCTCCACTCCTCGGAGCTTGGCACCTCGAACCAGCAGGAGCAGCTTCACCTCCTCTGGAACCGACTGGGTGCGACGCTCGCCAACAGTGGACGGTCCGAGGAGGCCATCGCAGCTTATCAGGAAGCACTGGCTATCGCACCCAACTTTGTGCGTGCCCGTTACAACCTGGGTGTCAGCTGTATCAACATCCACTGCCACCATGAGGCCGCTTGCCACTTCCTGGCGGCCCTGGAGATGCACAAGGCCATTGAGAAGTCTGGCCGCAGCAAGGCCTACGAGATCTTGGGCGACAACGCTGGCAACGTCGACGAGACACTCGACCGCATGTCGGCGCAGAACAGGAGCAGCACTCTGTACGATACGCTCCGACGTGTCTTTACCCAGATGGGCCGCAGGGATCTGGCCGAGAAGACAGTTGCTGGTGTAGATCCGGACATTTTCCGACCAGAGTTTGAGTTCTGAGACTAGAGCGGATATTTGGAATCAAAGAGGAGTGTGTCCGTGTTGAAGAGGATGTTGCTTTGGGCTAACTATTGACTTGGGATGTATTGTTGGGACTTTTGCTTGTATCGAATCAGGCTGGGATGTGACATATGAGAGACATACATGACCTTGCAGGTCATTGACGAATATATCATGCAACGCGGAGACCATTGTCTCTAGCAGCGGCACCTATTATGGGTTACTCGATATGCGTCCCCTCGAATGTTGGTTTTGTGTCTCCATGTTGTCTCCACCGGAAAGTTGTCTGTAAGTTTCTACATCTCCGTAATTACCTGTGACTAGTGATTAGTTCTCGGTCAACCAGTCGGGCATCGACCTGACCGAGCCCCTCATAGCACGCCCGAAGTGACAATAGGCGTTATATGATCGAGTCAGTTGTAAATAAGCATCGACACGGAGAAGGAGTCAAACGGCTAGCGTACCCCGAAGCCTCCCGGGTATAGGTGATAGTCTTCCACCGAGACTATGGGACGCACCAGCAGCTTCTTTGCTTTAGTGATTCGGGAAATGTTACCCGATGCCTGTCGCTCTCGGACGAGAGCTTAATAATGTCTGTATCACGGCTGACCGACTATGTATCGCGAGTCAGTTGCTGAGACGAAAGGCTTGCAGATTGAATCCCTGGCGCAGCGCAATTCCCTCGTTATTCCCTGCAAGCTCGGGCGGGTTCTCTTATTTCTTTCCCCTCCCCGCTAGCTAGCTGCCTCGGCAGTAAGCAGACGCAGAGTATCGCCGTCTACCTTGGGACGGCACTTGTACGCCGGGCTTGGAGGACGAGGAGCTTCCCGTAGTGGATGATCTCTTGCGCGTCTCGTCAAGGCATCCATCCTTGACCAGCCCTAGGCCCGTTTCCTGCCGCGACGTGCGCCATCGCCAGAGGGGACGCATGTCTCGCAAAAGAGGCCCATCCCATGCGGGCGCTATAGAAACTGGATGGTCTCGCGGGAAAGGGAACACTGGGCCTGGGTGCCGTGGGCTTGAGAGCACAGTACCCCTCTCTCTCCCCTCGGATGTGGAGTAATGGGGCTGAAGAGACGCAAGGGGAGGGAGACAGGCGAGTGAAAAGCAACAAACAGGACGGAAAGCGGCTGGGAAAAGGAAAGTGAGTGAGACAACAGAGCGGAACAGCGAGGCTAGGGCTAGGCTGTGATATTGCGGCATCGTCTGAGTGAGATCACAGTCGTCTCAGGCACTCGGCCGGTTTGATTGGGCCTGACCAGACTTGCCAGAGACAATCTGGTGTACCACGGGATGGATTGCATCCTCCCAAACCAGGCTAGATGCGTAATGTTGCTTTGTTGGAACGGTGAGTGCCGTCCCCATCGTCGATGCTGGCGGTGGATGGAGTACAGTACAAGGTAGGTACCGAACACATACACTCGAGAGGGTGTTGTGACGTCTCCTAGGAGTGCGCATCCGTGTATGCTCGAAGCCATCTTCACCAGATACAGTAGGTACTGTGCAGTACTGTAACCATACCCCTCGGCGGCATATCTAGACGCTTGAAGTTTCGATTGGGTTTGATAGACGGCGATCCCCCAACGGCCGGGTCCTCGGGTCGGCGCAAAACTTCAAAAAATCGAACCTGACAGGCATACAGAAGAGGGATAAGAGAGAGCACCATCAAGACATCTCGACGCCATGAGGGGAACAAGGTGGGTAGAAACAGACGGCTCTCCGAGGCATGCTGGTGGAGACGGAGGGCGTTGAGCTAGTCATCTTGGGGTCAGGGGGGCTTGGCTTGCTTCCCAAGTGCTTGATTGAGTGGCGGATATGATGCTGACTAGCCCATCGCGTAAACTGTCCAGGAAAGTCCGGGGTAGGAAGAATACTGTACTGTGCTGCGAGCACGATCGACATCGATGTCGTGCTGTGCCGTTGATTCATGCTTGCTCGGTGACCAGAACTGCCGCCCGTTCGTTAAGCAAGAGAAGGAAACGCATACCTTCCGTGGGCGGGTATATCGAATTTATCAAGCCTGCCCCGGGAGATCTTGCTCGAGACGATATACCGTCGAGTCCTCTTGTCTCGGCGACTTGTGTTAAAGACTCGGTCCGCCTTGAGACGGTATCTAGATACTGATCCCCTTGCCCCGCGACATATCTTTGCCTTGACCAAAGCAGTCTAGAGATGCCGCCATTTCGATGAGACATCTCCACCGCAGGCTAGCTAACTGACAGCCAGCCTGCAGCGTGGTAGGTATCCCTTCAGCACAGGTAGACAGTCCATTCTTCGCCATGCCTCTTGTCTCCCGAAACCTGTCGGGCTTCGCGCCTTCATTCATCCTCCGCGGCCGTTCCATAGCATCGCCACTGGAAGATTCCATCCCGTTTCTTCAACGGACGCCAAGCCAAAGCAAGCTCGAGACCTCGCCGTGAAATCCTGTCGAAATCTTTCAGTACGTGCCTGCCTCGGGCTCGTCCTCAGGTTACGTCTTTTACTCAAGCCCGGATGAGCTTCCGAGTGCGAGCCCACTCACCGATCAGGCATCCCGAGCATCTGGATCCAAGAGACCATTCCACCCTTCACACTTAGGGAACCGTGCGTCAGTACTGTACTGTACATACCCTCTACTTCGCCTTCCGTAAACGAATAGACGTGATAGTCGTTGACCAGGGTGTATTGCTTCAACAAAAAGAGAGTTTGTGCGGGCAGCCGGCTCCCCGCTGTGGATGAGGGTTGCTGAGCGAGATTGGTGGAATCTGGTGTCCCCCTCTTCTGATGGAGACAAACAGGAGGTACTTTGTGCAACCATGGAAAGCTGAGCACGCTCCAGATCTCGAGTCTCTTGTCCCGCAGGATCGAGAAAGGGCCATCTGCCTGGGCGCCTGGGCTTCCAGCCATCCCGTCCTTCCCTGTCCGGTTCTGGCGAGGTTGTACCCACCACCGTGTCAGTGCGCAGCGCCAATCTGATGCCAAGGTGATGAGTAGCAAATCCAACACATGATGAACATGGAAATAGCATGGCGGAGGACCCAGACCCGTCGACGTGCTGCCTGGATCACTACCCGAGCAGATAAATCGTTTGTCACGTTGGGAACGCAATGTATAGCCAACAACAAGCGAAGCTGTGTATAAGAATGCAAGCTTGCGCTGCTGTTGTGCGAGTTGTCTGGTTTCACGAGCGGTGTATGCACTGTGACAGCATTGGTAGTAGTGCAACATGGTGAAGTAACACAACGCCTCAAGATATGGGACCTACTCAGTGGGCGATCTAGAGTAGACGCGGCCAGACCCATGATTGCCAGGGCTGGCCGGTTCGACCTCGAATACCGATACAGGAATCATGGAACGAGATTAGGGAAGGCTTGGCTGGATCTGTCGCGTCTTGTTGACGGGGCGAATCTCGAAGATGGCGCTGAGCAAAGCTGCGGATTGGAGATATCCATGATAGCATAAAACGAACAACGGTTACGGACTCGACAATGCCTTGCCGGACGGTGCTTTGTCGAATCGTATCCCGGTGATAATGCGCCGCTCTGCGCTAGTTTCAGTGAAATCTCTGGTGGCTTGCCCAACAGCTCGAATCATCACTCTCCCTGACGACAGCGATTAACGAGTCATCCCTAATGCGAGTGTCTGCTGAAATCCCACATGACAAGTCGGATTTCGAGACATGAGAGCATCTTCTACTTCAGCTCATCTGGCATGATGAGGGACCTGGTCGACAGAAGGGCCGAGGATTGACAAACACGGGTGCATGTCGATCACTCATGCCATGGCCAATGTGTCTGTCTCGAAGGACCAGCGATGCAAACGTGGCTGTCAACCATGGAGACGGTGGCATTTGTAAACCACCCTATGAAACCTGCTCCTGGGACCTTCGTTATTGTCGTCCTCCTCAGGCTTGGTCTGCCTCGTCTGGGTTACCGAATGAGAGAAACCGCCAAGGTTGTTGCTCTTGGAAAACTGCAGGTTGCGAGTCTCGCGCAGACCCAACTTGTGGAAACCACGGCCAAAGTTTGAGGTCAGCCAAAATCTAGAATAGGGCTGAGAGGCTTGTGAAGTCAAAAGGGAGGTCGATTCGATTCCTGGACCTACAAACAAGATGGCGAATTTGAGTGTCTATGAACCCAACCAGCTTGAGCGCAGGAGTTTGACTGTTGGTTTGGGAGCGTCTAGTTGAGCTTCGTGGTGTTGCCATACGGGGGTAGAAGGGTCGAGTATGTACCGGAAGTTTGGACGGGCTGTCTCATCTGATAGACGGGTGATTGATTGATGGGACAGCAAGGCAAGGGTGAAGATATCGCCGTAAGGGGTGTGTGAGACTCGCAAGTTGGGCCAAGGCATGGCGGATAGCTGATTGCCCGAGCCAGCGGCTCAACCGATGGGTCCATCGTCGAGACAAGCCGGGGAGAAGCCGTAATGGAGCCGGAGTGGGTAGTGCTGTCGGGTCATGGGGAGAAGGGGATGTTTCTCCCGCTTTTTGTGCAAGCAATGCTCATGCCACAGCGATCTAACCGCTCCTTTGGCGAGGCTCGGGTTGCACAGAGCAAACGCACGGGTGTGTGGGGGGCGGCCCATGCTGCGCTTTCAGATATATTCGGCGGGTGCTAATGACGGGAGCCGGAGGAAACTATCATGGTCAGCTTGGGATCCATGTGCGGTAGAGTGGTCACCATACCCGCGTTTCTTGAGCACCCTCCTGTTTCGGCATGACTGCTCGAGTGAGGTTTGACTGGCTGTCACCTCATCACCACGTGGAAGGGGAATTTGTTGCTTCTCCACCGGCAGTTATGGAGGCTGAGATGCAGGGGCTCGCCGAACGATGTGCCCTCCATGCATATCAGGTTAAAAGTGTTGGAATTCGCAACAAAGTTCATTGCGCTTTGACGCAAATCGCACCGCTGCTGTACGGAAACCCATTTTCAGTTACACCCAGCCACGGGCCATCTGAAAGAGGCGCCGATCGCCGATGGGAGCGCGCTTGGGTGGTGTTAGTCGAGAGAGAGGTAATGAGGATCCCCGGGAAGAATCCCCCGTCGGGACAAGTCAGGCACATAGGTCCAAGGGTTTGGGGCCGGCGTGAAAAGCACGCGAGGGGTTTCTTGTCGTGGGATTGCTAGAAGCGCCAACTGGCACTCCATCTTCTTTGCTTGTGTGAGCGAGGAGGAGGTTGGGTTGGACAGGCTTGCTGCCACCGCGTGGGCGGCACGACGACAAGGTCGCTGGAGGCTGTTGCTCTGAGTTTGCACCATGTCTCGGCACAGTTGGCTGCCATGCATGATCAGCCAGGCGGTTTGGCGGCGAAGAGAAATTCAGGGGTTGCTATGCGGATATTCTGATGGATGTTTGTTGAAAATTGTGCAAAAATCAAGCTGCCCACGGCCGTAGGAGCGACTCTCGCCATGTTATTCTCTGGTTGATAACCAATTGGGCTATCAGCGGTAGGACGACTGACAAGATACGAGACGGGGAGTCGAGACACTGTCTCGGCGGAAAGACAACTGAATCTCTTGCATCCTCCTTTGCTGGGGAATATTGGGGAGATGGGTCCAAGTTGTGAATGGCTATTGGTACTGAGAGGAGATCTTAGATGGATGGATGTCCAGAGAATGAGATTGCGACTCAGGGGTCGCTCTTGCTATGAACGATAAGAGAGAAGTGCGCACTGTAAAACAGAGCGATATGTTTGCGCCATGTACAGTGTCAATCCGAGTTTTCGGAAAGAGATGCACATCGCACTGTGCAGGTGTTCCTTCTCGCTCACAATCAATTCGACCTCGTGCTTGTCGGCCGATCTCATCAATCGCCAGAACGTTTTTCTGTTTGAGTGCTTTCTTTTTCCGAATTGTTTGCTTTGGCCTGGCCTGGCCCTGTTTCCTTTCTTTTCTTGTCCCTCTGCTTCGTCTGGCCACCTCAGCACACCCACATCAAGCCTTGAAGGGTATCCTTGTCACCGAGACGGCTTGGCCCATCGAGATTGACGCCCTCCCTGGTCGTGCCGGTCACCAGGGCGGCTAGATCTTTTGCGTGCGCTTCCTCCATCCGTGTCCGCGCACGTGTCGGGGAGCAGGAAAAAGTCAAAGGTGACCGACGCTGGGTTGACGCAAGCAGCAAAGATTGACCAAGACTGAAGCCTGCACAGGCATAGTCTCCCTTGCACAACCTACATAGTGCTGTTTCAAGCTGATAGTGGGCAGCAGCTGAATAGATGGCTTTGGCAAGAAATCAGGTACGACACCACGCTGCGAGCGACAAGCGTACGGCGAGAGCCATCCTGAGGTATCCTTCAGGTATCGAGTACCTCGGTGCTGCCACATGGCAGCTCACGAACACCGCGCGGCAGCTGTACCTTTGCACATGCCAACGACATCTTACATGAGGATGGAGACAGTACGTACTCTGCAGGCAAACGAAGGAACCAATTGCTTCGCGGCGCTATCCTCTCGACAAGATGCGCCTCACGTGGCGGCGGAAGATCGCGCATGTGGTGCTGGGTTGTTTAGTCGCTCCGCCCATCGCTCATCAAACAACGGGGTCGAGCCAAGCGAAGGTTCCAGCTGGGGTGCCCTGGGGAAAAAGACTGGGGGTGAGACGGAAGGAGGAACAAAGCTTCACCAAACGAGCCAGTCCGGTACAAGACAAAGGGCATGGGTCCCTAGACAATTCTTGGACCTCGCGGCATGGACCTCCAAGTCCATGCTTTTTGATGGGGCCATGAATGCGCTAGTGGACGACGCACGAGGTGCCCCGGCTCGGTGCAAGCCACACACCCACACGTTTTCCAGTCCCGTTTCTTGGGCTGACGAGCATCTCAGCATTGCACAGCGCACCCCGGAAATCGTCCACGGAGTGCAAACAGACAGTACACACGAACTTCCCAAGGTCTAGGGATCCTAGCTTTGCTCAACCACAAGCTCCAGCAACCCGCAGGCACTGGCCTCGTGGTGGCCCGACAGGATGTTGCCAGTTGCTGGGAACATGGGCTTTGAAGAGTTTTCTCTTCCTGTTGTCATGTCCTTCGATTTGCTGAATCTTGCTTTAAACGTCGCCCATCGTCCCATCCCTAAAGGTGACCGCGTTGGAATGGGCCCTGTCTATTCCTCAGCGGCAACATGTCGGCAACAAGAACGTGCTTCATCTTGACCATCTGTACTGTACCGGGCCTTTTGCGACGACGGTCGAAAGGTGGCATGTGGGTGACGGCATCCCGCGTGGTAGGTAGTTTGGCAGGCCATTAGTGAACTGCCTACTGTATTGCGATGCCTCTAGCTGGGCGGCTATATAGATACTGACGTACAGGCAAGACAAGAATGGCCACGCCCAGAGGGATCGTGTTGCCCTCCTTGCGGTTTCGATGAACAACCACCTTCGAGATTGTCCCATGTCAAGGGAATAACTTCACTCTGCAAGATGTAGGTGACAAGTGGCTCGTAGCTAGCTGGCTTGCTTACTGCAGGTGGTATTGCACAGACATCATTGAGCCTGCTCCTCGGTCCGTTGCATGCAAACAATTGCAGGTTTCCCCTCTTTCGCAGAGGTTCCCATCTGAGCGGCTGGACGAAGGGAATAATAACAGGGTCTGAGCTGCATCTTTTCACTAATGTATCCCACCATGTCCTCCGACCGGAACTGCCATATGTCTCTCAGTGCAGCGTTTCGGAGATTCAGCCTTGGCATTGAGATGGGCATGATGCCAGAACCCGCCCATCGCCACTCTTCCTGGGTCGGGCATCATGTCGTCCGAGGAAGCGACCTTGGCCGGAAGCAGAGGTCAGCTGCGTATCGCACTGTACAGTACCTGAGGCTGGCTGAGGTCAGAGGAGGCCAATACGGCGCTTTGATGGTGCCCTCTTCCGTCTTCTGCCCGGTGGAAGCGCCTCCACGATTTGCATCCAATGCTCTCCGCACCTCCACGTCTTGAAGGCCGTGGCAGAACAAGGTTTTCGGGGGGAGCCAGAGGGGAATGAACAAGGGCTCCACGGGTGGAGGGTGGCTTCACAGACCGTGGGACCGCACGCCCCAGCAGTCCATCAGTCGCTGAAGCTGGCGACACTCCCAAGAATAGCGTGCTGCCGGTCGGGGGTATTGAGTCGTGGCCGGGTACTTTGACACATGGAGCCGTATCCCTGTGGGGGCTACGAGGAAGACAGGTACAAGATACGGGCCGAGTCCCTCGTGGCTGCGTTTCAGGGCTGCATTGGACCGCCGTTCAGGGCACTTGGTCGCCCGTGTGAGCCCTCAGATGCGCCTATCCTTGGACTCGCGCCGAGTCTCGGGTACTGCAAACGGGGGTATTTCAGCTGAAGGTTTCTCGCGCCAGTAGCGGTTGCTTGTCGACCCCAGGTACTTGTGGCTGCGAGTCCACGCGCGCGGACCACGCATTCGAGTGCACCATGACCAGCAGGGACCGCCCCCCCGGGCACGGCATGGGCGGGAACCTGAAGTGATGCTGTACTTGGCCACGCTATCACAGGTACCTCGAGTACTGGGCACAGGGGGTACAGATTGAGCACAGCACAGCACAGCGAGGCACTTCACCTCACCTTACCTGCCGCACTTGCTGGAGAGGAGATGGACGGGGCGCCCAGTTGCTGAGGACAAAGTCCACTGGGTAGTCTAGCTGACCGCGGCCGCCCGCTGCACAGGCCCTAGCTCCCCTGCGGCTTCCACTGGGGTTTTGGTATCGCGCACTGGCAGCCAGCGCAGGTCGTTTGCTGTGCGCTCAAAGGATGGGACATTAACGATACCGCCATGGTCGCTGCCCTCAGGTACCACACGCATGTCTCTCCCAAGTCTCTCTCTCTGTCATTCATCAGTCCCGTCCTGTCCTGTCCTGCCCATCCTCGATCCATCCCATCCCATCCCTCCCCATCTCTTCTCTCTGCGGGTGGCCCAGGACCAAGCAAGACCCCTCCCAACCACTCGCTCACTCGCGCACTCTCCCTCTCTCGAGGTGGCTCTTTTCTCACGTTCTCCCACAAGTCACACCCACACCCATGCTCAAGTCCTTCTCCTCCTCCCCTTCCTCGCCCGCCTCCGTCACCTTCACTAGGGTCCGTCTCGTGTGCAATTTTCCTTTTCCTGTCCTCACAATCCGCCATTACTACCACGCATCCTTTCGCCGGCTGCTGTCACCATCATCGTATTTCGACCCTGTCTTGGGGCTCTTGCGCTGATACGCCTGGCTCTCATCTTAAATCGCCGCCCTGTCGCGCTCCTCTCCCCGAATACCAGTTCTCAGCTCGACAATCGCCTCGCTGCACCACCGCTACCTACTCGCCTCCTCCGTACGGCCTCGGTCTCGCCGTGGCTGCGACGAACCGATCCCTCCATTTTATTTAGGAGACAACCCTTGGCTTTTCTGGCGACCGGATTGACCCTGTCCTCCACGCGACCCGTCTGAGTATCGCCCTGCCGTATTCATTCCAAGCTGGCGTTGGCCTTGTTATTCCCGTCCTCAATCTCGGCCAGCCATGGATGCCCATAGCCAGCAACGCCCACCGGCTCCCAAGTCAGCTGGACTCACCAACATCCTTAACAGCGAGCACGCATCAGCTTCCGCTCCTAACGGCCCTCCGCATATGCGAGATTCGGGCTTCTACTCGAATGCAGACGCCTCCAGTAAGCGTACGCTGCTCGTCGTTGTTTGCGCCAATGGCCCAGCTCCTTTACTGACCCGACTCGTCTAGACACATCTGCAGCCTCCTTCAACGTCAACGGCCTGAGCCCAAGCGGCTCTGGCTATCAATCGTCATCGCAAGACAAAACCCCGTCGCCGATCGCCTCCAACATGGTTCCTCATGCGCTCGTATCGCCCTCGACGACCAACATGAGCGTTGCTGCCATGGTATCCCCCAGCACACCTGGCAACCTCGATCCGCGTCGGGACCGGCCCACCTCGATCGAGTCCAACGGAACTGGCCCTGTGATGGGCGAGACGCTGGCTCCGGGAATGAGTGGTCTGCGGCGGGAGAGTGTGGATAGCCGCATTAACCAAGGCTTCAGTGACATGCGACTTGGCGGTTCGCCCTATACATCCAACAACCCTTCGACTACATCCATCCAGAATACCCTTCACACGCAGCGGAACCCGCATCACCTTTCCGTTCATCGCATCTCAAACGGTTACCAGCCCAGCGCAGAGCGAAACCCCGAGCCCAAGACGATCAAGACTGCACCCGCGATTACTGGTCCCGCGACAGGGCACATCGCCCGAGCGGCAGAGCCTACCAAAGGTCAAGCCTGGGCTTTCCCAGAGGAAGAAATCCAACGTGTCGGCGCTCCCCAGTACAATGATTCAAGGCGTAGCAGCATCACCGAGTCGGTCGCCAGCAGCCAATTCACGACCGAGTCGCGCCTACCGCCCGGCCAGCGACGATTGAATGAGGGCGAGTTCTCACGCATGTCCAACGCCTCGGATTTCCTGCCAGTCCACCACCACTCGATGCAGCACAAGCAACTGAGCGATCTCCAAGCAGAGGAAGGCAATGGACCCACCGGCTCCCAGCCCTACAGCAGAACCCCTGAGCTCAGGGTCAGCCACAAGCTGGCAGAACGAAAGAGGAGGACGGAAATGAAGGAGCTGTTCGATCAGCTCCGGGATCTAATGCCACAGGAGCGCGGCTCCAAAGCATCCAAGTGGGAAATCTTGACAAAGGGTGAGTATCTTGTCTGCTAGCTTTCAGGGAAGGCGTGCTAATACCGAGACAGCCATCGCCGAACACCAGAGACTCAACGATCACAACCGACTTTTGCAGTCGCACTACAATACAGCAATGGCAGACAACGAGATTCTACGCCGAGAGCTCAACGCTCTGCGCATGGAGGGAGTGCAGCTACGGGGAGATATCAACTCATCCTCGGGTCACCCTCCTCCACCTCCGCCGGCGGCACCTCACTCTGGACCATACCCTTCTGACCCCTACGCCAGTTCGACACGGCCGGAGCTGCCGCCTATCCGTTCACTCAACAACGGACCAGACTCGATGACGGGCGTTCAGTACGATACCCCCCGTGTCAACGGTTACCGCCAGGAGAGGTACTGAGCCAAGTGACTGCACTGCACTTGGCTGATGAACCACTCATGTCGACACACGATGTGAACCATTTTATTTTGTCAGCCACTTAACGAATGAATGACGGTGAAAAAGTTATGATACTTGGGCACCAGATACCCACGCGAGATGCGGCACAGGGATCCATCGCTGGACTCGGTCACAACCGCCGCCGCCATCGTCACCGGCGCCCGGAGCCTCGAGCTCACTGTGCTATTAGATTTCTCCTTATTTTGTCTGCTCTCTGGCTGGCACTGCTCTAGGCCAGTGTCTCACGGCAAACGGACTGTTGACTTTACCTTTTTGTGTGTCATTTTGTCGATGCCCTGTCCAGTCATTTTTAGTCTTATTTCTACATCTACCACCTCGACAACAGACGAGGTTGTTGGGAGTTTTATTTGTTGCTCATTCGGGATAGGGAGGCCATTAATCGCGTACGGGTACAATGGGGTTGGCCGGAAGGGAAATGTTCGGACATCTGGTTAAGAAGTGTGACGGTCGGGAGGTGAGATCGGGGTGGCGCGGGGGTGTTGCAGGGCGTATATACCCATTTTAAAGAAGGTAAGGAAAGGAAGGTCATGGATGTTTAAAGGGGACCGAGTAGTCGGTCCAAGCTGGTTTGAATGGGGATGGGATGGGATGGGATGATTGGGGATGACTGGGAAAGGGGCTTGCTGTGCGGCGTCGGTGTCTCTGCCTCGGAAAGGGATTAATCCGCAGGAGACGAGAATTCAATAAGACGTGATTAAGAGTTACAGTACTCCAGAAGGCTCCGTTCTTTTCTTGTGGTGGTGGATCGTGAGACGAAAGCAAAGGCGAGACGTCGCATGTCGTGATGACGTATGTATTTATAGGTATTCCACCAGGAAGGATCCGATAAGATTTGTAGGTAGCGCATCGTGAAAGGATTTGACAGCTCACAATTGACACGGCGCTAATGCCAACTTACACAACGGATGTCTCCAGACTGCTCCGGGGGAGCGAGAATGCACATTCGGGTCGGGGTGGGCGACGGCGGAGTTGCGGAGTTGCGGAGTTTTCGGACGGAGGTTTTTCGTCCGATTCGGCCGGAGACATGATGGGTTCGGGGCAACATTGGGGCCGGCCCGTGTGCTTACTGCTTGCATCAAAGTCCGCCAACTTGGCTCCTTCTTATTGAAGCAGGTCCCGCATGCTCCGACGCCGTTGAGAACTCCGACTCTTGGACACTCTTGGTTGGAAGAGAACCTGGTCACAGTCACCGCCCTACTACTGCACATAAGAGGCGCTGCTCTCTTTGAACAAGAAGAAAAAAGATGGACTCTTTCAGTCCGCTCGCGATGCGGAAGATGGACCGCGCTGCAGCATCGAGACAAAAGAGCTGCAACGCCTGCGTTAGAGGAAAGCGCAAGTGCGACAAGAAGATTCCGCGGTGCACACGCTGCGCGGCCAAGGGCTTGGACTGCGTTTATCAGAGGTTGCCACCGGGGGCGAGCTTTCACGACGAGGATATCGGCGGGGCGACAGCAGCCAGCAACCTGTCAAACGAGGTGCCCGACTTTGATATGGGCTTTGATATCAACAACAACCTAGGAGCATCAAGTGCGAGCGCAAGCACGGCGACGACGACGCCCGAGAGCCTGGGCACAAACGTTTCTTCTATCCAGCTCGACTCTCCCCTCGACTTTTCCATCATCGACCACCTCATGGCCAACGACTCAACGGCTGGGTCCGAGCTGTGGAACCTCGGCGACTATGGCAGCAGCAAGATGGATATTCCACCGGTGCCGGCGCCCCTCGTGTTGAGAGACATGTCGCTTCTGGAGCAGGCGCAACACTGCATGACAGACTTTAACCCCCTCGACGTGCACGATAAGCGCACCCGGATAGGCTTTGTCGTGGACGCAGTGAGCCATCTATACCAAGACTTTGCTCGTACGCGCACGCTGCCGTTTATTCACCCACGGCTCTACGGCTCAAGCCTCCCGCGGACCATGATAGCGGCCTTTTCAGCAGCGTCAGCATACGCAGCACGCACGCCCGAGAACAAGGCGTGGGTGTACAAGCTCGTGACGGACGTGGCCAAGGACATCCACCTTGAGGGCGAGCGGGCGTCGACACCCCTGGAGAAGCTGGCGCGCGTGCAGGCTCTGGTGGTGCTCGACTCGATCCGCATGTTTGACGGCGACATTACGCTGCGGGCGGCGAGCGAGCGAGAGGCGCCGCAGTGCCTGGCGTGGTTGGGCGCGCTGGAGGAGCTGAGGGCTGAGCTCGAGGGCAAGGACGATTCGATTTCTTCCTATTCTAGGGAAAAGCCGCCGTCGTCGTGGGAGGTGAGTACAGTAAATGCATGTGGCGTGAAGCCTGCTTGCTGACGTTGACGATGCAGGGCTGGATGCTCCTCGAAAGCATACGCCGAAGCCTGATGATGGGCTATTCCTACTTGTGCGTGACATATATCTTGAAGTCTCAAGAACGTAAGTGATTAGATCACGACACCCTTCATCCAGTCTGCATCTAACACCTCTGCAGCACCATACACAATTTTCGAGTCCCCCTTTGCCTTTACAGCGTCCAAGTACCTCTGGGAGGCCGACTCGTCCATGAACTTTTTCCGGGCGTGGCAGACCAAGCCGCAGTTCCGCGTGGCAAACATGGACTTTAGAGACGTGTGGCTGCATGCGCAGCCCGGGGACGTGGACGACTTTACGAGGCTGATGCTGACTGCGTGAGTTTTGCCAAGAAGCGTTTTTTGAGGAGTGTGTGTATGATTCTGACCGTGATGCAGGCAAATGGGACCCGACGCCATAGATAACTTTATGCATGGGAACATTTCAAACATTCCTGTGGCCGTTTGAGCATGAGTTTGATCTGGGTTTAGGTTTAAGGAGTTGGGAGGGACTAAATTGGTTCGAGAGACCTGGAGTTGACGGGATATATGATTTTAGTAACGACTGTATAGAGAGCCTCATGATGGACGAGGTCCAAGGGATATTATTGACACAATCTGGCTTTAATAGATTCGAGTATTTAACTGCGGACCTGTTCAATAAGAATTGCACCTGCATGATGCAAACTATCACGGAGTTGACAACATTTTCTTCATGGATCATGTGAGAACCTTGATCCTCTCGGTCAGGTTTGTTGAGGCAGAAGAACTTGGGTGCCCAAAGTTTATAGGAGTTGAAGTAAAAGCAAAATAAACAATAAAATATGGAATCTATTTATCCCTCCCTCTTCTTCCCTTCTCTCTTACTCTTTCTTCCACTTTCATACAACTTCCCGCATCTATCATCTACTCATCATCACCAAAGACACTCATCATCAACCACACAAACATATCAACCATAATCAGAAACATTCACAATGGACAAAACAGACTCCAAGGAAACTGTTTTCTCATTTCCCCGGTTCCAATACACCAATCCCCAAGACACATCGCAAATGCCGGACCAATTTGCCAATAAGCCACGGCCAGACAAAGACCAGTCGATACCTCGCATCCCCGTCGTCTGCCCCAAATTCCCTCTTCGCTGCAGGGTCCTGACACAGCTAGGCAGCATAGCCAGCTTGGCTATCGTGAGCCTAAGGGCTCTGCTGGTGCTTGGATGGCTCCTGGACCTCGACATCATCCCCTGGATGGGTCCCCTCCGACACGTTGTTGTTTTCGACAAAATCATAGTCGGAACCCTTCTTGGTGTATGGTACATGCGGTTCCTCTCTCAAATGTGGGAAGCCGATCTTCTTGTTGCCAAGATAGAAGCGGCAGCTCGGGGAGATGCTCGTGCAAAGGCAGACATTGAGGCTCTTGAGAAGAAGCGGGACTGGGACATGCTGCTGAAGCATAGGCCGTATAATCTATCATGGATTTTTGGTTCTAGCAAAGGAACTAAGGACCTCTAGATCATCATTCTCTTGTTGGGCTTTTGACGAATCACTCGTCTTGTTTGGTATCGAAATGGACATCAGCGTTACGACAAGGGCAACAGGTCAAAGTATCATGCAATCAAAACGCTCAGTTCACTCTATCCATGCATCCTCGCCTCTTAAGCATCCGTGTCTGCGACCCTCCAGACAAGCTTCTCACCACTGACCTCCTTATTTCTCAAAATGTCGACCGCCTTCTGAGCTCTCTCGACAGCCGTCGCACCCTCGACAACGCGGTACCTGTTTGGAGACACTACACCGTCCCTCAGCAGTGCAGGGATAATCTCGGGCTGCATCTTTTCCTTGAAAAACTCATTCTGTTACTGTTAGTCTCGCATTCTCACTATATCATGTTATGTGAGGGTTGGCTTACAGAAAGGTAGAAATGAGTGCGCACTCCACGCACATTGACACCCTCAGCCCATTCTCCGACGAGAACCTTGGATGCGTCCATCTCATACTCGGGCTCCTCTTCCACGGTGGCGTCCTTGAGGATGACGGGGAGCATTACGGCCACGATGCTGCCTCGCTGCGCAATCTTGGTCAGGGGCTTGAGGGTACCGTCGAGGGAGCCGATGCAGTCCAGAATATAGGGCAGCTTTGGCTCGGAGCGGTCTCCAGCGTACTTGATAATCTGGTCCAAGACATCGTCCTTGCGGTAGTCGAAGCACTGGGTTGCGCCAATCCCGCGGAGGTACTCATGATGCTTTCCGCTTGCGACGGCGAGGATGTTCTTGTAACCCCAATGGTGAAAGACTTGGACGGCAAAGATGCCCACGCTGCTAGCAGCCCCCCAGATTAGGATGGGCTCATCGGCCTTCTTGGGTGTGTAACCCTCCGGGATAGGCCAAGGCAGCTCGAGGCTGAGGTCCGCAGTCGCCGAATGGAACACAGTGACGAGGTTGACGGGTACCGTCACAGCCTCCTCAAAGGATAGATCCCCTGGAATCTTGGAGGCCAGGTACGCGGGGATGGTGATGTACTCCTGGTGGTTGGACTCCTTGCCGCCGTGGAAAGCAAAAGCACTCACTCGGTCCCCGGCCTTTAACCCCTTGAGGTCTCCTCCTTCACCAACGGCGACAACAATGCCTGCAGCGCCGCCATTACCCATGAGGGCTGGATATTCAGAAATGAGGAGGCCACCATCTGTACGGTGGAGGTCAAGGGGTGTGGAGGCTGTCCAGTGAACACGGACGAGTACTTCACCGGGTGCTGGAGGGTAGACGGGGACGGTGAGGGAGCTGAGAGGTGTTCGCTTTGCCGGAAGGACAACAGCTTGTTGAGTTGATGGGATAGAAAGAGAAGACATGGCGTTTGTAAGGGGGAATCAAGTTTTGGTATGATGTGTGTAAGGCAGTTAACCTTGAAGACTGGCTCTGTATTATCATTGCAACGTCTACTAGGAAAAGTCATTCCCTTAAATACTCTCGACTCATCAGTGCGATCAACTATGAATCTACTATAACGAGCGTTCGTGTATGTGTCGCGAGGTGACGTGAGGGGCCAGGATTTGTCATGACCAAACTCCGTGGAACTCCTGCAAAGCCGAAAGAGGCAACTGAACCTTGACGTTTTTAATGGGGCAAAGGCGAGGCATGTTGGTTCAAGTCGGTCGGATCCTGCACATTTTTGAAAGCTGTAGTTGGATTTGGGAGCCACTGCTTATGTCAAAGGGCGTCGGGTAGTTCCAGATGAGGCTGATGCTGATGTAATTTTGCTTTCTTGATGGAGAGTTGAAACTGGTGAAATGAGCCCTCGCATTTGCCACCACGTCATATAGCATGCGCATTTTCGTAGATATGTAACCAGAGATGAATAATAAGTAAAAGAAGGTATCATTAGACGTTCGACTTGTTGGCTTCCATAAAACTTGATCCATCCTTTCGCTTGCAGTTTCCTCCCAGATAACCCAGCAGATAGCCGACAAACATATTCCAATTCCAGCACACAAAACAGAAACAACGCCATCCAAATACAGGTATCTCTCTTCCCATTTTCCCCCTTGACTCCTAGAACAATTCAAACAGTCGTCGAGCCCATCAGAGCCGTGCGAGGCGCAGGCCCGACGTCGACGTGGTTAGGCGTGGGCCTCCCCTCCATGGCGTCGCTCCTCGCGGTGGGCGGGCGGCCGAGGTCTGCCACCGCGTCGCGGACGCGCTGTCGCATGCCCCGGCGCTGCTTCTGGACGGGGTCATTTGGCAGCCCATTCTTGGCCAAGGTCTCGGTGATGGCTTCGACCTTTGCTGGCGGTGTCGGCTGTGCGTCCTTGGAGGTGGAGACGACGGTCGAGCCCGAGAGGGTGGAGGCGGCGTCGGAGCTTGTGGAGGGACGATGATCCATGGTTTCTTGTGGGTGATGACTTGCGCAATGAACAATGATCGAGGGTCACTTGCGATGTTGATGATGGAGGATTCAAATCTTGTGTGCGTGATATTAATCAATGTCGTTGTCGAGGGAAACACGGGGGGTGGGAAGGTGGCGCCGCCCTTTTTGTATGCCCGTCCTCTCGGGAAGGAGGTAGAGGTACCTACCTACCGTACCTCCCTCCTGCACTTTAGAGAGCAAGGGTCTAGAGTGTTTTGACCAAGTTAGTACCCCGCGCTGGCTGAGGTGCTCATAGCGCAATCCCACCACATCTTCAGCCCTGCGTGAAATGACCTGATATTCATCTCTATCACTCTTTGTGTGTAACCATCTTGACGGCTTCTACAGGCCAAGAGGCCAAGACGGGTATCGCATGTTGTTCAGGGACGCATCCATCTTGGCGATTGCCAACGCCAGTACACGCTGTGTGTTGTTGACACTGTCCCTGGCTCTAACTGATAATGCACCCATGCACCAGTGAAGCCATTGATAACCAGCCGCACTCGATGCAACCCTCCCCAACCGAACTGGAAAGGAACCCAACTGCTGCACCCAATTACTACCCAGATAGGGAGTAGCCAGGATAACCGAATATGATTCGCAAAAACTTCCAGTGGACCGACTAAGCTAAGGATTTAAGCCTATTCACGTTTCGCTCACCGGCGCTACCAGTGCCATGGTACAAAACGACGATCAGCAGCTTGCTCTCAAGGATACATAAACTTGTTCATTAGTTGGGCTATAAAATACATCATCTTGGCCAACGCTTTCCAGCAACAACTCGAGGACCGGCTATCATCAAGATCCCCAGCCCAGCACCATGATTCGCCCTATAATATAGCAGTGATAGACCCAGACGCCGAAACTCCCAGCCATACCTCCAAGCCCAATCCAATTCGAACACACGGTATATCGTCGTGCGGGTGCCCAATAAGATTACACAGGCCGTGAAACAAGACAAACGAGAAATGCTGATTACCTTAGTGTGCTGCTCCGCCCTTGACGAACCGTTCAGAAACCTCTACCCGCTTGTTTCCGAGGTCAACAATCTTAGCCACCAGCTTGTTCGCATTGTCCATCTCGACAATGTCATCGGCGCCTCCGAGGCTCACTCCATTGACCATGATGTTGGGAACGGTCCTTCGTCCGGTAGTCTCGAGCAGCTGGTCTTGCAGAGCTTGACCCTGAGGGTGCTCGTCAAGCTCAACCACGTACGGCTCAGGTGTGATGGCGTATTTCTCGAGCAAAAGGCCCTTGGCTCTCTTCGAGTAGGGGCAGTAAGACTTGGAAAAGATGATCACTGGGTGGCAGTTAGTCAAGCCCAAGCCGTTATTATATCCAATATCCACTTACCAGGCGACTTCTTGAGGATAGAGTCGAGCTCATCTCGCGCCTCAAGCTGCTCCTTGGTCTTGGTCTCAGCCTGGGGCTGCTTCTCCTTGGAAGCACCAACAACATCTTTGCCCCCGCTGGCAGGTTTGGCGACCTTGTCCTTGTCCTGGCCCTCTGCTGAGCTTCCAACACCGACAACGTTACGCGGGGGATCGGGTCGCAGTCCACCCTTCTCGTTGGCCTTGTCCTTGGCCTCCAGCTCGGCTGCCTTTAGGCGCTCCTGCATCTGGACGGCCATCTCCTTGTCGTCCTCGTCAACATCGCCATCCCCATCCTTATCAGCGGGTATGTGCCCGGCCTTTTGTCCCGTTTGAGAGTCTACCACGGCCTGCCCAGGCCGCGAGTCCCTGCCCATCGCATGCTGCGTCTTCTTGATAAACTCCTGGTTGCCGTATGCCTCGGCATCGCGGTGCGAGTCGAAGCCAGAGGTGTAGAAGAGGATAAAGATGAAGGTCCCCAGGGTCGCCAGGATCAGCAGGCGCACTCGGCGTGGAGAAGGCATGATGGGAAGTGGGAGGGCGATGGCGAGACCAGGGTGGATGCGCTAGGGAGCTTTGGTGGGTGGTTTTCGGGGCGTCGCGTGAGGCCGTGCAAGATCAATTCGGCATTCGAGCCGTCAAGGAGCGTTGGGAGAGAGCGAAGGGAAGGTTGAAAGCGCGACAAGGAGTAGGTCGGCTAGTTCATCAGAGTCTGGTAGAAGAAGGCGACGTGGACGTGAGGGAGAGGGAGAGAGAGAGGGATACGAGGGACAGGCTAGAAAGGGAGACGTGATCATAGCTCCCCCAGACCGTGTCCAACCCGACGGGTTTAATTGGGGCCTTGGGCCAATCATGGCGCGTCGTTGATTTGGACTGTGCGCACAGTGACATGAACTGTGCAACCTAGCTTGAAGCTCTCGAGAGACACTGAATGATTAATATAAAGAAACTTGTATGTTGTAATTAGATAGATATCGATAGAAAGGGTATTGACAAAGTAAATGCTCCAGTTGCGCCCAAATATCAGCCCGATTAACCTCCACTGACCCGACCCGTTCCTCAGTCCGTCAACCATTTTGCTCCTCCAACAGTTCCTACTTCCCAGTCAATAATAGCCTTGCGTATTCCGGGAATAGATCACTTACTAGTCATTTCTCACAATGTCACACTCTCTTCCACAAAGCGACCTTGCACTCTTTCAATGTCATCGACATCGGGCACATTCGAGCCCCTTGCCCGAGCACTCTCACTAGGCGCTTGAGCAGGCTCAAACAAGACATGAGGCGCCCCGTGAGAAGAACGAGATCTCAAGTGTTGGTGAACATGCGTGTGTCGAGCATGTAGGCTCCGGTGGTTGTGGTTGTGCATGGCTGGTGCAGCCTGAAGCCCGAGGGCCCAGAAGAAAAAGGCAAGGAAGATGGAGAGTCTGAGAGAAAACATCTTGTCTGGGATATTGCTCGAGAGTATATTGAGGATTGTAGTGGCTTGTTTGGATTGATGCCGCTTCTGTGCTTGTCGGTGACTCCGAAGCTGAAATGGGACTTGATGCTTTATATGCCTTCAGCCTCCAGCCGCTCCCTTTCCTGCATCAGGACCATGACGACAGATAGGTCGTTCGCATTGAGCCCATAGTCACTCCCTGCTTTCTGCAATCAGCCTTTGGGATGTCGCTCGTGACCCTCCAGTACAGGAATTCGAAGGGTCCTGAGCCGCGCCGAGGCATCATTGTCTCTCCCTCTGCTCTCGACAGAGGCACTATCTTTACCCAAACCAGCCCCTGCGGCCAATGCACCAGCAAACAAGGCGGATCAGGTGGCCCGAGAGCGCCCTGGTCCCGGGGGGATGGCATGTAAAGTCAAACTATTGACGTTTGGCGATGTCTTATCCTGATGTCACCCGTATGCCTGGTCGTTGAAAACGTCCTCAACGTCGGGCGACCCTCATTCAAAGGGAAGGCTGGCGGTTGTGAAACATTCCCAATATTCGCAGTCTACCGCTACCCTAGGCTCTCTATCACACGATAGTGGATGTATAGGATCATGATTCGAATCGAGCATTGGGACAATCTTCCCTTTGCGAGAAATTATTGAGCTTCTTCTCCCTCTCAAGATGACTTACAAGGCAGCTGTCCTTACTCAGCATAGCCGACTGTGGAGCCAATCAAAAGTTGCCAAAGTGCTCTATGCGACCTCCACGGTGGCAGTTTGAAGTTGCCAAGTTGCAAATCAGCAAATCCACCAGTACAATTCTAGCGACTTCGATTTATGGGCGAAAATAAGTGTCCTCTTTGAAGCGATTGACTCATAATCATCAACTTCTTTTTATTATTTAAAATATATTTTCTCGAATAGATACCCATCTCCAACCTTTAATTCTGCACCTTCAACGACGGGCCGATTTTACCAAAGCCAAATACGCCATTTGCCGCCCTCCAATCTCTCCTTCTCCTCCAACTGAAGGGTTTACCACCATTTCACCCCCTGGTCTCACTTATTGGACACGCTTCAACACCTTCACCTATCCCGTTCCCTAGAGATTCGGGTACTCAGACATCTACATCGTCAAGATGGCACCCTTCCGGGTAAAATCTCTCCCGTTTGCTCTCGCCCTGATATTCGGCATCCTCACTTGCATCCTCGCCGCACCAACAGTCGCCTCAAAACCATCTCCCTCGGCAAATGTCGACCTCATCTGCCACACCGACAACCCCCAGGACTGTTACCCACGAGTATTCCAACCCACAGATGAATTCCAGATCGTCCACGATGATCAGGAACTCCCCCATGGACTCCATGTCCGTTTGAACATGGCGACTGGCAAAAAGGAAGCCAAGATCAATGTACCTGATGAGAGCGACCCGGCACTGGAAGGTCTACCTGTTGACCAGGCCGTCCTTGTCGTTGACCCAGAGCAACCAGAGACCCCCCAGATCCCCAAGGGCGCCCCAGCGTATGATGCTGTCGGGAAGATTAAGGAGCCAGAGAGTGACTACGAGGGCAAGCCTTTCTTTGAAGCCATGAAGCTGTTGAGGAGCGGTGTCACCGACGGCGGCAAGGAATTTGATGATGCCCTCGCAGGAATGGAGGAGCTTTCTCACGACATCTACTACGGCCTTAAAGTCACTGAGGAGCCGGCCGTTCTAAAGTCGCTGTTTTGCATCATGGTTGACCGTGATGTTCCATTTACAACGGGCGTCACTCCTCGAGACCAACAAGCAGCTGCCATCCTCGGGAGCGCACTGCAAAACAACGCCGCCGCATTGAAGGAGGTTACTAAGGAATGGCCACGCCTCATGGAAACGGCCTGCCCCAAGACCAACAAGCCTTTGAGGGAAGGCTTTTATTCGACCTTTATCCCCAATGACGTCCCGTCCCCAACCAACAACAAGATCCTAGCGTCCAAGGTCAAGGCCAGAGTCGGAGCCATCAACGGCCTCCTCAAGAGCGACCTGATCCGGGAAGATTTTCTCGCCAACGATGGCATGCGGAGGCTCCTCGAGCTCCTCACCGTGGACATCAAGGAGTGGGCACCAGTGCACCGCAAGGTCGGCCAGCTGGTCCTCGACACGTTCCTCGACGAGGACATGGGCGCCAAGCTGGGCCAGTGGCCTCGTACGGCCCGGGCCACCGACGCCGAGTGCCGGGTGCGCGAGACGCAGACCGAGGAGGGGTGCTGGGATTACCATGTGGCGAGGATTATGAAGGCGAACAAGCGGGATAGTAGCCATTGGAGTCGGGATTTGAATGACCGGCTTGCTGCGTTGCGAAAGAGTGGAAAGATTCCCCCTCGAGTTGAACTATAGAGCGTTGTCTGAGTAAACATGATCAAATGAATTAAAAAAAAATACGCGTGTTCAAAGATTTGTAATTTTGTTTCCTCGTGATTTTTGTAAGAAAGTCATGATACCCATTTTTGGTGTTGAGGCGGCCAATTGATTGCCCAGTGCGTAAAGAATTTCACGATTTGAATTCTTCACTTTACACTCACAACACCATTCTTAACAAGGCCATCTTTCATCCCACATGTGGTTACTACTGTCTCATAAACAACCTCAAGAGACAAAATGCAAGACTCGCTACCCTTTCAGGTCAAGCGCCATCTCAAAGGCCGCTGCCTCATCGCCAGCAGATCATTTGTTCCAGGCGACACGATCCTCACCTTCACGCCCACCATCCTCATCCCCTCACTCTCCCACGCAGGTACTGTCTGCAGTCACTGCTTTAAGCCCGGCGAGCCCCGTAGCTGCTCGCGCTGCCACGCTGTCGCCTACTGCAATGCCTCGTGCCAGTCAGCGGCCTGGAAGGCCATCCACTCCAAGGAGTGCAAGGTACTACAAAAGGTTGCTGCACAGGGCCGGCCAGGTCTTCCGACACCTGTGAGAGCTGTTGTTCAGGCGCTGGTCAAGGCAGAGGTTGGCGCTGCGCTTGAGGATCTGGAGGGAAATGACTTGTGCTGGAGGGGGAGTGACAAGTGGGCGGACATGGAGATGATGTCTATGGGCGCAAGTGCGTTTGCTGGCCTGGGGACTACTCAAGAGGCTGTCAAAAAGGCCTTGAGTCTTCTATGCAAGGTATGAAATGCAGAACTCTGAGATTGTGGGTGTATAGGCTAACAGAATGAGGCAGATTCAAACCAATGCGTTTCATAGATACGATGCGGATCTTGGTCAAGTCGGCATCTTTCTAGAACCAAGGCTTGCCATGGCAAACCACTCGTGCATTCCAAATGCCACAGTGCAGTTTGTCGGCAGGAGAGCCATCCTCAGGGCAGAGAGGCCGATCAAGGCCGACGAGGAGATTGAGATATCTTATACAGGTCTGTTCCCATCTTGCTAGCATCTAAAGAGTCGATTAACAGGTTCTAAGACTATAACTACCCCCTATCCAAACGAAAGGAAGCGCTCTCTCCCTACTTTTTCACCTGCGGATGTCCTCGCTGCAGGCAAGACCTGATCAACTATCAAGTGTGCGCCCAATCTCCTGTCGTCGACATGAACCGTCAGGGTCTCGTCTCGGATCTCTCAAAATTGCGCGAACACCCAGCAGGCGTAGACTGGGACAAAGCGGCGCTAGGGAGACAATACAGCGAGAAGCTAGTCGACCTCATCGATTCAAAGGAAACGTCTGGTTCGCTAGAGGAGCGCCGTGCAGTTTTACAATCCTGGTATCAGAAATGCCAAGGGCTGATTTCTGAAAGCATGTGGGCGGTATCACCTCTGCCGCAACTCTTGACCGAGATATCGATTCTCTACGCAGAGGAGGGCAACTTTGTGTACGCCTTGGCAACAGCATGCCATATCGCTACGGCTTGCGACCCATATCGACATGTGGCGCCGTTTCACCCGGTCCGTATAAAGGGTCTCTTCCTCGTCGCAAAGCTTCTCGCCAACACGGCAGCTGAAACAGCCTCCCTGGGCAACTCACCGGCTGTTGCAGCAAGGGGAGGCCTTAACCAGCGAGCACTGCAGACCCTACAGGACATTGACCAGGTATCTTTGTGCCAGATGCTTCTCATCATGGTCCTCAAGTCGATCCCAGCAGAGTACATCCAAGAGTGGGAGCTCTCCATCTCGGCAAAGCAGATGCTGGACGAGATCAAGCAGCTGCCAGGCAGAGGCCAAGAGCAGTCCTTGATCAGCCTGTGGGAAGAGGATCCAGAACACGACCAGGCGCAGGCGTTCTTCAAGTATGCCGTGTTGAAGCAAGTTGATGCTCTATCAGACCTTGGGTTGGAAATGCTCAAGATGGACTTTTGTCGATGAGCTTGAATAGAATAGAAGAGAAGATCAGGGCCCTAATAGCACTTTCTGAAGGCCTCCTATTCATTGCTCGTTTAAAACAATTGAATGTGATGTCGCGTTAGTCGTAGAAACGCGTAAAGTAGGTCGCGAACTATCACAACATAGACCCCACGTGATTGGCCGATCTTGCATCCGCTTATCTTATCGTACCTTCCCTCTTCTAAAAATCGAGTCGCAAAAAGTACGTACCCTGGTTCGCATGGAAATCTCAGCTACACTGCACTCCAAGCTTCGTAGCTTTCCTCCCTCTAACAACATCTTCTTCGCGATTACAATCCAAGCGGCGCGCACTTTTTGCGCTCGCCTAAATCCAGCATGGGTAAGAAAACAAGGAGAAAGTCCAACCGGCCCATCAACAAAACCCTTACCGCCGCCCTAGGAGCCGAACCCGACCTTGAGCCCAGTCAACAGGCATCCTCCGCCGAGTCTCACGATGCGACCCAGCAGCTGGAGAAGCCCAATGACGCTGGAGCTGTAGCACCGGTTGTCGAGAAGGACACTCCGACCCAGAGCGACGGGAGCCTCAAGCGCGCGACGCCCCATGATGCCGACGACGAGGATGGAGGGTGGCAGGTTGTTTCGCGAGCAAACAAGAAGCTCAAGAAGATCCCCAAGCCTGGCAAGAACTATCCCACGATCGCGTTCTCGCCTAACGCCCGACTCCAGTCCAAGATCAACATCTCGCAGCTGCGAGACCTGGTAACATACATCTTCGCTGACGGTCCTGGCCCCCAGTGGATCGGCATCACCCATCGTCCTGCCTTTCGCAAGATTGTTGCCATTATGATACCCGGCCTTGAGGAGGCCATGTTCAAGGATACGGTGGACTTTGCGACGTACAACGACGTCGCAAGAGGAGAGGTTTCCATTGGCACATCACCCGACGACTATTATCCTAGGGTACTAAAGAAGGAGCATTTACCAGAGGTGCTGCAGCCATTTGCAGACATGTTTACACATCTGTGGCCCGTCAAGACGCCAGGTGACGACAAGCATGGGAAAATGCACTCACCAATGGCAGCTTTTCTGACAACACCAATGCCCAAGGACAAGGTCAACAAGAAGGGTGTCAAGCCAGCATCAGAACCTCAGGGCTGGAAAAACCAGAGGACCCGCATCACGGAGTTCCTCTGCACTGCTGATGAGCTGAGTGATAACGGCTATCTAGTTCATCCGGCTTTGCTACCAGAGGGCGTCGCCAGGAATGAGTTTGTTGCCCCCGAAGGTTGGGTGGCGACCAAGGTGGACAAGCTCGAGGATGGGGAAGTCCCTGAGGACGAGGTCCAGCAGGGCAGCATCACGGCGGGCCGAGAAGTCTTGGCTCTCGACTGCGAGATGTGCATGACTGGCGAGAACGAGTTCTCCCTGACGCGCATCAGCATAGTCAACTGGACCGGCGACGTGGTGCTTGATGAGCTGGTCAAGCCCGACAAGCCCATTATTGACTACGTTACCCAGTTCTCTGGTATCACAGAAGAGATGCTCGCACCTGTAACAACTACCCTACGCGATATTCAGGAGAAACTCCTGGAGATTCTACACCCTCGTACAATCTTGATCGGCCATTCCTTGGAGTCTGACACCAAGGCTCTCCAGATTTCTCACCCTTTCATCGTCGACACCTCCATCATCTTCCCTCACCCTCGTGGACCTCCCCTCAAGTCCTCCCTCAAGTGGCTTGCGCAAAAATACCTGTCCAAGGAGATTCAAAAGGGCGGCGCCAACGGCCACGACAGCATCGAGGACGCCAAGACCTGTCTCGATCTGGTCAAGCAAAAGTGCGAAAAGGGCAAGGCCTGGGGCACATCGGACGCCCAAGGCGAAAACCTCTTCCGCAGGCTGGCGCGAGCAGGCACCGCATACAAGGCTCAGGGGGGAGAAGCCGGCGGGTTAGAGGTTGGCAAGACGAGCGCTGCTGTAGACTGGGGCGACCCGTCCAAGAGCGCCGGAGGCGGTGCGACACATCAACTCGGCTGCAGGAACGACGAGGATGTGACCAACAACATCATCCGCGCCGTCAAGGGAGACGAAGACGGGCTCGAGATCCGCGGTGGAGGCGTCGACTTTGTATGGGCCAGGATGCGTGAGCTCGAGGCCCTCCAAGGCTGGTGGAACCGTAACCGCATCGACAACCCCAGCAGCGATGGCGGTCCGCCACAAGATGGAAGCGACGATGCCTCATCGTCCTCGTCCAAGTCCCAGTTGGAGCAAGCCCTCGGCCGCCTCACGGAGCGTCTCGGGCGCATCTACAAGGCCCTCCCCCCTTGTACCGCCTTCATGCTGTACAGCGGCTCGGGTGACCCGCGAGAGATGTCCCGCCTGCAGAAGATACAGTCGCAGTGGCGCAAGGAGTACAACACGCCCGGCAAGAAGTGGGACGAGCTGAGCGTCAAGTGGACCGACACGGAGGAGCAGGCCCTCAAGGCGGCAGCTCGCAAGGCCCGGGCCGGCATCGGCTTTGTGAGCGTCAAGTGAATGAATGATTGATTGATTTCAATGTCTGGACATGTATTCTAAATGGACGGTCTATTATGTAGAGGCTACATACATGTAATGAAACAAAGGGGCCTGGGATAGATAGGAAAGGGGGTATATGTGGTGGCGGTCCAAGAGAGCCACTTCCCTTGTCTTGTCTTGTCTTGTCTTGACATACATATATTTCATATTTGTCTTGGTACAAAAAGCCCCCCAATAGAGACGAATGAAAAAAGGATGAAAGCAGCTCTACCATGACAGATTACAAGGCATATCATTACTACTTCTCATGAGAATTCAACCAAACGTGAGCCGCTTATTTTCCCTCCCATCTCTGCTCGCTCTCGAAGAGGGGAGATATGAACAAACTCTCGCAGGAACGAGAAAACACCACAGCAACAACATCAATATATATATGCCACACCCCTCGCCAATTTCTCTTTCCGGTATCTGTACCGTCCTGCCAAACAAAAGCATCCATGTGCGTGCTACAACCTTCCTTTACCCCTTCCGCCTCGCCCTCCATTTGTGCGTTTGTTTCCCATCCACCCCGTTATCCCTAATGGCCCAGGTTTTTTTGTTACGCCAACGCTAGTATGGACATTCTCAAAAATGACATTTCCCAAATGAGACAAAGGAAAAGGAAAAGACTAATAAAAAAAATAGACAAGTGATGGAATCAATCGACATATGTTGAACCGATAAAACGCCTGCTTGTTCGCTATACTTTCATGGCCCGGGTCCCTCCCGAGATTCTGTGCCGTCGTCTCCAAGCGAGACGACCGAGTTGGCGCGTGTGTGCGCGAGTCCAAGGTGCTTGTGCTTGTGCACCTTGTTCTATAACATGGATGGATTACATTGTAGTTGACCTCCTCCGAATCATAAAGAAATATTAAGGTGTAGTCCCGTAACGGGAGTCTTGTGAGGTCTTGTGGTAGTGTGTGTAACGAGGGTCGTGTTTAAGTAAAAGGGCCGTGGCCATGTAAGAAGGAGCATCAGGTCCGAGGTCTTCGTGGTGCTTCATCAACCAGCTCTGCCGAGCTGCCCAGGAGATCAACATCGCGGTGTAACGGGTCAACTCGGCTGACACCGTGCTGTGATACCACTCCAAAGCTGGCTGGTCGCTCATCGCGCCCTCCGTGGAGATCAATCTGAGAGAATTCGCCCGGGAACTCTATCGACGAGTTTGACGAGAGTCGCTTCTGAGAGTTGGTGCGCTCGAACGGTAGTCTTGACGATGCAGAGAGCGTTGCCCGGTGATGACTCGAAATACGGCTTACTGCGTCGAGGTCCCGCAACTGAGAATCAAAAGACAGTGTCGAGCCAGGCATGTCAATGTTGAGAGACGGTGCCCGGCTGTGGTCACTTCCTCCAAAGTGACCAGATGCTCTCTTGGAACTCTTTCGAGGAATCTCCGGGGCGTCCTGTTCAGCAGCCTCACGAAGTGCAATGTGCTGTGGTTTCTTAGACAGCACCTTGCTGGGCTCCCTTGGGAATCCGTTGCCGTCGCTGCTGATGCTGAAAGTCCGTCGAGGTCGTTCCAAGACGGGGCTCTCTGGCTCCGAATCTTGAGGATCACCGTTGTCATCCAGCAGGTCACCCTCCTGATGTCTGCCAGGGGAGCGTCTTGGCTGGGGCTCGTCGTCATCATCCGAGTCAATAGGTCCGTTCCGCAGCACCCCCATGGCCACAGGGATGCCCTCGGGTGGTGATTCACCACCGTTCCGGGCCATCATCGCCGGCGGCATTCGTGAACTTCTCACAACCTCGAAGCCCTTGCCCTTCTCCTTCGTCTTGCCGCCAAACAGGCCCCGGAACCATCCTGAGGCAGTGGCCACGGGTCCCGTTGGATCAGCGGGTCCGGTTCCGAGCTTCCGGCCCGGGCCATCCGAGTTCAGGGCCGGTCCGCGGACACCGTAGTAAAAGTCCACCTCACGGGTCGCGTAATCCGGACGGTTCGGCGGGAAGCTGAGCTGAGAATATCCGGCAGCAGGAGGCACAGCTGGAGTTGCACCCCGAGAGATCTCCGCAGCCATATCTGCGGGATCGCCCAGAGTGCCACCTGGGCCAGGTGGCTTGGTTTCTGCTGTTAGGGAATCGTTCGGCTTATCCGAGTGGATTGACTCGTTCATAGTCTGGCGACGACGAGGGGGCCGATAATAGGGGTCGGCTGCGTCCATTGACTGTGAGGGATGATGGCGGGCCACGCCGGGCGAAGGCAAAAAGGAAAATGTGCTGGTCTCTCCAGGCGTGTTTGGCATGTACGAGCTGCCACTGTCAACGTTTTGCGGCATAGCAGAGTAGACGTCGATGCTATCGAGTGCCGAGCTGCTCCGATGTCGAGGGATACCCATCATTCCACCCAGGCTTGCACCAGATTCGCTTCGAAGTCTTCCGCTCGGCATCACGTATCCCGACTTTCCACCATCGTCGGCGTCCAACATGGCCGCTGTCGACAATTGGCTTGCTCTTGAGGGACCAGTATTACGGTGTGTGACCCGTCGGGACAGTTGTCGCATACCAAAGATCTTGGAGAGTCCACCACGGGTCAGCCCTCGCACATCGTCTCCGCCAGCGCCGAGCATGCGAGCCACAACCTCGATAATAGTTTGCAGAGCGTTGAGGAAGAAGCCAAAGATCAGGGCCACACCGTGGATAGCCAGGATAACATAACCAATCCATCCCTTCTCTCCCTCGGCCACACCCAGCGTGGGCACAAATGCCACCATGAGTAAGATGGAGAAAAGTCGGAGTGTGCAGAAGAAAGTGTGGTACGCGTTCATTGATGTCGCACGCTGGAACGGGCGGAAGGCGTGGATCGAGAGGACATGGATGACTTCGCAAATGGCGAGAATAACCACCTGCGCAATACCGCTAGGCTGTACCGCACCCACAGCAATGCCCCGCAGGAAAGTCATGAAGACGGGGATAAGAGCAAATGCGGCGGCCTCATCAGAATATGTGTTGTAGAGCGGGCCATAGAGGAGGACGGTCGGTAGGTCATCGTACAGAACAGACTTTGGCCGTGTCTTGATAACAAGCCAAAAGAGATAAGATGCAAATATGATGAGAAGAACGAGAGTGACGACAGCCAAAGCGATGGTGTAGACCGGGGACCCGCTCGCAATGACAAGCTGGAAGCACGACAGGGCGACAATAGGGAACAGGAAGTAGTTGAAGACGATGCGGACGACGTTGCCGACGGAAAAGGGGACATTCTTTGACCGGAGATCTTCTTCGGGGGTGTTGTTGATCTTTCGATATAGCCACTGGACGAGAAAGCCGGCCTGGATCAGAACCGTCACGCTTCCGATGCAGACAAAGAGCCAGACCATCATGCCAGCCCAGGCGTCTTTACCCTCCGACATGCCGACCAATTGCCCGAGCCTCTGCAGTCCGTAGGTCCCGTTAGTGACGTAGATGCCGTCAACGACACTCTGCCATGGCGGTGCATCTGCAACGAAGCTCTGGTTGAACATGAGGGTCGACCACGCCATCTGGCTGACAATGGGCTGGTAGAAGCCGGGGTAATCGAGGGTGAGGCCACCGGTCAGAGCAACGAACTGGATATACTGAAGACAATCGCCAAAACCCGGCGTAACCAGTCGAAGCAAGTCGGCATCGCGGCCATAATTAGAGGTCCAGTGAAAGACGTCAGATGAGCCCCATGGGCTGAAGATTGCCGCAAAGCAGATTGCGAATCCCGTGAAGAGCAAAATAACTAGAGGCAAAAACTTGAGAAGCCAAGAAAGACCACCCAGGTCTGGAGTTAGCGTAACGGTGGCGCATCCAATGTGAGTGGCCTTCCGGTCACCATCAATAACGAGCAATGTCGAGGCGAGAGAGGCAAACGCATAGGAGGCACTCATATCGTGGGAAAGGTTCACCGAGGGGAGCTTGCGGCGGGCATCGCTGTAGTTACCAGTGATCAGCCAATAGCCCATATCAAGTCCCCAGGTCAATTATTGACCTGGACGAGCTGAATTAACGGACGGATAACCTACCTGTACTGGACCTCCCCGAAAACGGGAGGGAGCGGACAAGAGCCATTGACCAAGCCCTTGTCACAAAAATCCGCATTGTCGTAGAATGGTCGATACGAGAGGAATTCCACCTTGCGGATCAACGTGGTAGCTGTTTCAAAACCCTGTTCCGGAAGCTGAACAATCTTGCCGTTCGTCTTGTTAGGATCTTTCCAGTAGGGATCATCAGCTGGAGGGAGTTCTCCTGTGGTTCGTGCTCCCGTGACATTCCCCCAAACGGTGAGCTGGAGATTATGGCTATCGTTCTTGAGGTCGAAAAAAGCCTCCGCGTACAAAGGAACCCACTGCATCAAGGCTGGGTCGTGGAAGCGGTAAGAGTCATCGAGGCAGTTGCTAACGGAAACCCTGACGGCGTGGGCGGAGGATATGTGAAGAGAAAAGAGGATTGCGATTATTAGGTTGGTGGTAAACCGTGATATCGTGCCAAGTCGAGGGGGCCATGCCCTTTGTCGAAGATAGATCCGTGACATGATCGAGGGAGAAGAGGGCTGATGTGAAGGAGTCGTAGAGCTAGGAGAGCCCATGGTAGCGAGTGTGGTGGGCGCAAAGCCAGAAAGTGGACGCTTCGATAATGGTGCTACATGTCGCTTCCGGGGCAGGTCCTGGCTGAGGCCGCGATCGTGGGCGCGAGGGCGGGAATCCTGCGAGCAGTCGGGTAGGCGTTGAAGTGCCAGACCAGACGGCATAGCTCTTTCGAGGTTTGTCCCAGGTGCGGTGCTGAGATTAGTAGAGAGGATTGGGCTGCCAGAGGTGAGAAGAGGAAGCCCAGGCAAGGGGCGTGAAGCTGGAACACGAGCAAGCGGGATCGGGGGATCGGGGTGGCTCAGACGACGGTCATCTTGGTGTCGAGAAGGGAACCTGACCCGGCGGTAGTTTGAGACCGAGGAGATCGCGCGGGGGAGATGGATATGATTGCAGCGAAGCGAACGACGTAATCTCTCGACGTGGGAACGGTGAGGTCTGGATGGCGTGGGAAGATGTTTCGTAGTAGAGCAGTAGGTGATGGAGTTGGGTGTCGAATGGACTGAACGGCCGACAATACGGGAAGCGAGCGAGTGAGAGAAGAGAGTGTGAGGGAGAAAAAAAAGCGTCCAACAAGAGATAGGTAGGAAGCGACCGAGTTGGACCAACCGCAGCAGAGTGCGTGTGCTGTGCTTCGCTGCGCTGTGCTGTGCGGGCGTGTGCGTTGCGTTGCGTGCGTTGTGTGTCAGTTCTGCGAGTGTGCCTTGATCCGCAGACCGTGATGGGGATTGAAAGGATCCATGGATTTTTGGGGGGCGAGAGACGACGAGGGATGGGGGGGTGTGTGAGGTGGTTGACGATGGGTGGATGTACCCAGTACTTTTGGCCGTGTCAGAGGAATTCCCAGTGTCAGCACGGGGGAAATGGGGCTCCAGAGCGGTGGGTGGGATGGAGCTGGATGCAGCCGGGGACCTAGGTTGCTTCACGAAACCCGCCCGCACTCCATGCTGAGCTGAGGTACGGGAGCTGCTAGGACACGCTATAATTAAGCCGCAGGCGGCCCTGTGAGACCTGTGGGCGTTCAGGTTCCCCCCCGGACTGGACGGCAGTGGATGGAACCCAGTAACAGTAAGCGTACCTTAGGTAGGGGGTTCCATCTCGTACTGCGAACGGCCATGATGGACGATCCCCCTGTGATGTGATCTGCGGATTATGTGAGCTCGAAGCCTCGGTCGTTCATTACGAGTTTCCAAGGTCCTGCGTCTATAATTCCCGATGACATTTTATCCCCCGTTTGCATGAAATTCCAGGGACGAGAATTTTTGTGGAAGAAAAAAAGGGACTGGATCTTTGAGCTATCGGTACCTCCCCGTCCTACCTAGTTTGGGGCGTTGTGGCTGGGTTTGACGCTAAAGATTGGATGTCCTATCTTTATCTCAGGTCACCCTGATTCAAACAAATCCAACAGCTGCATTCCCTCCTTGATCCTGCTTCCTGAGAACAGAACAGATGCTGTGTATCTAATTTGAATAAATAAAGGGTCCCCTCCCGTAATTGCCTACATGCACAAAATCCTCCCCCGAGCATCCCGCATACGATGAAACTCTCAGCACTTTTTTTTTTTCGTCTGTCAGATGTAAGAGTTGCCCTGAGCCTCCCCGTCCAGCTTTTTAGCGCCAAAGGAAGTACCGGGTACATCGTTCTGCATCTCTCGTAAAAGGATGGGATCCTGGAACGTTTCCCACAGCACACAAGTCCGAGCGCTAGACCGCGACGGGCCTGTACGTCATGGCGTGCGGCTTGGATTTGTGCTGGCGCGAGCGAAGCTCCGAAAACTGTCGTCCGTCTCTTGCTCAAACGGGAAACGGCCGGTCTGTAACTGAGGAAGAAAGACGTAATGGCAACGTTTTCGTTGATGTACTTGAAGATGACTTTCAATCAATCGTCTGTCAATCGTTCTTCTTTGATCTACCTACTCGAGCATGTCAAACTCTTCTCAACTCGAAATTTCTTTTTCTTCCAAATCATAACCCCAAACATGCAGGGAGCCGATAGTCTCCACGGATCCGTTCCCCATCGTCAGCATCAGCCACAGCCACAACAAACGCGTGGGCTTCTTTCTTAGCTGCTGCTTCCAAGCCCTTTTCGCTTCCTGCTTCAGCTGTTCCGTTAGGTCTGGTCCTCGCCCATCACGCAACAACGTTGTATTTCCTTGGTGCATGGCATACGGAATGGCCCATACGGTTTGCAAAAAAGGTCACCGTAACGTGCTTTTGCTGACTGTCAATCGCCTCTTACAACCATCCATCACCCATCCTCACCTCACCTCACTCTGGCCGTCTCGACATTTATCGGCGTCAAACCACGTGTTTGCGCTGACAGATCTACTACGTAGTAGTCACGATGCAGTGCTAAAACTGGAACAGCAGAACATGAACCTCCCCGTCATGCCGCGGTCGAGTAATTCGCCAAGTCCCTCTCTCCGCCTCTGTCGCCTCATGCCATCCCGTCAACCGACGGAGCATCCATCATTCATCCCCTCTGTCGGGGCGCCGGCCACTCACCAGCAGCTCCAGCTCGTGGTCCATAAAATTCCACGAGCAGCAGCGCAGCAGCAAGCGCAGATACGAGGCGGGCAAGCTGGGCTGGGTGCCCGTAGGTGGTGCCCTACTGTGCTGGTCTCTCGGGTCCAAGTCCTTGGCGGGTCCCCCTCCATCCATGGATTCGCCCGTGCCCCCATTCGCTCGCTCGCTGAATCATCGACGAGGGTGGCCTGGTAAGCTTGGGTCGAAAATAAGAGGGAAAGGAATAAAAACAGCACCAGACGCTCTATTTTGAGAAACAGCTCCAGTCGGCCGCCGTTCCGGCCATCTCTTTCTTCTTTTCTCTGTCTGTCTATGACTCTTGTTTGTTTACTATCGTACATACAGTACGAGGTTTCTCTTCAGCTGCCATTGCCGGTTGCCCCCCTTTTTTTTCTGTTCGGTAAAAAAGTAACGAGACGGCAGTCCCGTCGGATATCCATCTCGACTTGTCCGATGGAGTCGAACCATGCCATACCGTTGGTTCGATCAAGGATCCATTCATCCATCCATTCGGCCAAGACTAATGCTGCATGTCGTATCTTATCAACTCGCCGCCCTCCTTGCTTGCTTGCTTGCCTGCTTGCTCAGTCAAGCCATTCGTATATGCCCCGTGCTTCGTCTGATTCACTCATGGCTTTAAAACATGGGGAAATAAATCCGCAGAACAAGAACTTCCATCATATTCTCTTCTCCCTTCACGTCACGTCATCATCATAGAGTCTTGAGAGATCCATCCCACGGCACCCTCTGCCCTGGGACTGTCTCACTCTCACACACACATTGCTGAAGCTTTCACTCACTCGCCCACCACTTTGGCACACTGAAGATGGCACATCCATCCATCCTTTGCCCTTCTTTGTTCAAGAGTGATTATTAGGGTCCCGCCGGCCGCGTGGCCGGCGTACAGAGACCCAAACTTTGTCTCTCCCGTGTGCTACACGTGCTCGTCCACCAAGACATATCCCAGCTCAGGTCGCACCTTGACAGCTTCAGAGGGGACATGTAATTTCTCTCAAACTTTGACATCTAATCCCATCTCCAGCTGCCTCCACTCTTATCTCCTTGGCGTGAGTTGTCTTCTCAAGCCCAGCCTCCAGTTACATTACATACACTATCCCTGCCCTTGTCTTGTTATTCCCCGTCGCCATCCATCACATCACCCCACCACCTCCAATCGAAACCTGCCCGATTCTTGTACCCAGCCAAGTCCCAGCTACCTTACAGACCAACCCTCTCTCGGCTCCCGGCAGTCACACTAGCTAGATCGGGCTTGTCTTAGATTCAATCATTCTCGCCGTCAACTTAGTCCCATTCACTAGCGACCTTGTTAGTCCTCTAAAGTCTGTTCAGTCCAGTGCTACCCTACCTAGTTGCCTTGTCCTCCAGCCAATCTCCCATCCTCTCTAAGTTGCCATGGATGCTTCATCAATTCATTAATTACAACCGTCTTTAAGATATGTAGCCGCAGTCATTAACTCCCTTTGGGTCCATTCGGGAGAGATACCGTTACGCCTTTACCCGAGACAACAGCCTATGCTCTTGATTTCCCCTTCGCTCCAGTTCGCAGTGTGTATTCCACCTCAACCGAGGGCCTCTCTCTCACCCACGACCCCACCACCTCTCGTACAAGCTTGTCCACTTCCTCCACCTCGTCCATGCTCTTGAACTGCATGCCTGACTCTCTACCTCGTTTCTCTCCATGTCCTGAGGCCATATGCTTCAAGGTCATCCGGTTCACGTCGCTCATTCCGACGTTGAGTTTCAATACAAGACCCGTTGTGACGTAGTCCTGAGGTATTGTCTCAAAAGAAAGTCGCTTTGAGCCGAGGCGTTTCAGCCTTCCCCCCTGCGTGCAAGAGCGCTGTCGTTTCATGAGAAAACGTCGGGGATCTTGCTCCTCCTCGCCTTGTGAGGATGCAGTACGTGAAAGAACTCGTCGACGTTTTGCCGCCCTTGTTGAGCCCTCGGCCTCATTGCTTTCTGGTGCTACGCCCAGATCCTCACGTCTCCCACTCAGGGGTTGTCTACCCAGCCTTGTCTCGGGCGGTGGAGGTGTCCTCATCAGTAATGTCTGTAGAGTGTGTGCCCACAGGGCATTTCCCTGAGGCTGGTGCTCGTCCGATTCTCTTGCAATCTCTGGAAAGACACTTAAACTTTGAGTCCCCTGGCCCGCGCTCTCGCCTTGCGCATTGATCTGAGAGGAAACAAATCCATGGCCGAAAGGTTGCTAGCCTTCCTGATCCTCTGCATGAGCATGGCTGCCGTGCAACACGTCCTTAGAGTGTGCATCTGCGTCATCGTGACCAAGGGTCAAGGTATTTCTTCGACCCGTCAACTGGCTCCCGTGCCGTCCATGTTGTACTTGACGCCTGCTCAGCGAGCCAATCTGGCCGTTGTCTAAGACTGACCGACGCCTTCCGTGATCCGCGAACCTGTCAGTCGACAGTCTGGCAGCGTTCCGAGGCGACCTTTGGCCTCTGGCCAAGCCTTGATTGATTGGGCTCCCAGATGGACTACCACGGTACAGGTGATTGGCACGCGCAGGATCTGACGATGGGGGTGTCCGAAGGGCAGAAGGCTCTTCTGAACGCAACGTCGGATTTGGTGCTGGCAGTGGTCTCGTGAGTGGTCTGAATGGGATGTTGACCAGAGGTGAAGGAACTGCATGACGTGGAGATGTGGCCTGGCCTGCCATGTTGCGTAGCGGTGTAGCGTTTTGCTCGGCGGCAGGGAGCTCGATCACAGACTCATCATCTTCTTCCTCCTCTTCGTCTTCCTCCTCCTCTCGGGGTGTATTCAGATCTGATTCTGTCAACTCCATGAGTGGGGGGCGGCGAATCTCAAGGCGACCCGTGGCTGTGTTGGGATCCGACACATGTTCCTCTTGCATTTTTTCCAGCGTAGCTGTTTCATCTGTTGCAATCTCTATTGGTTCATGACGTTTGGGTCGGAAATATCGACCAATGTCTTCAGAAAAGCGGATGGGGGGTGACTCCTGGCGACGAGAGGAAGCTGCATGTCTTCGTGCAAGTTGTACCGGGATCAACCCTTCTGTACCACCTAGGTCGCTTGAGTTGCTGTCGTTCCGGGAGAGGTTGACCACAGCCTTGGTTCTCATCGTTGCTGAAACTGTTCGTGGTTCTTCGGTATCAGCAACCTCGTTCCGATAGGCAGGGTGGGCAGTACTGAGTGACCGAGAACCGCGAGCCGCAACAGGTGAAGCAACATTACCACCTTGAGAGTTGTTGGAACTAAAGCCAAGAACCCTTTCGAGCTTATCGTTAAGAGCCTCAACAGGGTCTAGGCCGTTCATCGTAATGCTTCCTTGGGTGTTGCCTTGGCAGTTGACACCAGTTGGCTTCTCTGCTGACCCCCGTGGGGTCACTGGCGTCTGGGGTAGCGAGGCTTCTCTCTGCATCTGCCTTGTGATGCGCACATTGCGTTGCTCCTCTCGCCCAGAAGCCATTCCTGTGGTCACAGAATCTTTCCCTCCGTAAACTTTGTCACAAAGGGCCTGGAAACAATTGAGGATCGCTGGCTCGTCCTTGAAAAGCACCTCGTCCTTGAGTGGTGATACATTGGGGTCGTAGGAACTTGGTTGGCACCTGATGCTCAGTTGCATGAAAGGGTTTGGGAGAGACCGTAAATCCTTAGTTGAGGCCAAAGTCCGCGAGATGCTCGCCTTGAAAATGGCAACAATCTTCCTCCCTGTCCCAGTTGAGGAGGAAATGGGCCGTGAATCCACCGAGATGAAAGCCCCCTTGCCCTTGACTATCTTAGCATCGCTCCCGCGGCTTGGGAGAAACGCAGTGAGAACAATCTCTTGTGACAGGTGGATCGCTGGTCCATCGGTACCTGTGCCTGATGAGACCTCATCGAGTTGAGTGACGAGTGCATGGCCAAAGACTTGTGTAATAGCCTCTCGCGTGTTCATCAAGGAACAGGGCGAATACAACCACGGTTGGCAAGGATCGCCAGGAACTTTGAAAGATAGTTTCAGATGTGGCAGCGCTAATGCGTAGCCTTCCAGGTGTTTCTTGATGTTGGTTAGTGTTTTGCGACTCCCTTTCAAGGCAGTCTGCTTCCGCACGGGGATGTTTTCGAATAGCTTCCAGGCTTGGACTGTTGTTCCCACCGGGCTGGATATGGGTTCCTGCTTTTCAACTCCACCCTGTCCGAACTTTAGGAACAGAAGTGATCCAACGGGATCTTGAGCAGTTCGAGTTGAAACTTTGATAGTTGCCAGAGAGTTGGCACTAGCAAGCGCCTCACCGCGGAACCCTAGGGTAGTGCCACCCTTGAATTCTAGCTCGTCGAAGCTTCGGAGTTTGCTTGTGTGAGCTCGGCGGCCCAGGTACTCGTAATCCTCGAGACGTATTCCTCGGCCATTGTCTCGGACCTGAATCTTGTCGACGGTGTTGGATGTGATGGTGATTTCGAGAGATGTGGCACCTGCGTCAATGCTGTTGTCCACGAGCTCCTTGACCAGGGAAAGAGGGTCTGCGATCGCAGACGAGGAGCCTAAAAGGCTAGCTGTAGATGGGGGCAGTGCTGATATTGACATGATGATGTGAAGATGGCTTGGAGATTGTGAACAACGATATGAGATCTCTCGAGTGGCTATGGTAAATTGAAACACAGCATCTGGTTGCCCGAGAGACTACATGGATCATGTGGATAACATGCTGGTGGAGTGCTTAATATGGAGGAAAGCAATATGAGCAGGGGATGTGTTGCAGCTGAAGGAGGGGAAAACATGAGGTTGCAAGGCGTGATCCATCTTTTCTGCCTGGATCACGAGGTTTGAAGCTTCTCGTAGAGGGAAAGAACGTGGTGGATTTGCATTCGCGTAGGTTAGGTAGTTCCTTCCCAAGCGAAGTAGACGAAGGCCACCTGGGCCGGGGCCGACCATCGCCAAGCCAGGGCAGGCGCGATCCGCTTATCACCACCTGGCACCCACCAGGCACGGTAGGTACGTACCTCCCACCAGACGACCTCCGTCCTCAGTCCCTGCATTCCAAACCCTCCCCTGAGAGCTGCAGAGGTGCCCGCGCTGTGACGTGATGTCCGCCAACCCCGCTATGAGCTGCCGCGTGGCCCCGCACCCACTAGCGGCCACATCCATTCATTACCCAAGCTTGACAAACCATCTTTCCTTTCAACTACATCCACCAAGAGGCAGTTCACGATAGAGTCATCGCCATTGCCCACGAGAAACAACACCTGCATATCGTACATAGCCGAAAACAGCTCCAGCCAGCCACAATGTCTTCGCTCAAGGGTCCCTCCCCTCAACACCACGATGGCTCTAACCTGCGCATCGCCATCGTCCACGCCCGCTGGAACTCTACCATCATCGAGCCCCTCGTCACCGGCGCAAAGGAGAAGCTCCTTGCCAGCGGCGTCAAGGAGTCCAACATTGTTGTCCAGTCGTGCCCCGGCTCTTGGGAGCTCCCCATTGCCGTCCAGCGGTATAGCCCTCTTCTCTTTCGTGTGCTGTCATCACAATGCTGACATATCCGGTTCCTTAGCCTCTTCTCTGCATCCCAGATCCAGGGCACCGCTACTGGCGGTCCCTCGGCGACCGACCTTCTCGCCTCGTCGACTCCAGATCTCTCTACTCTCCCTGCGTCCTCGGGCCCCTTTGATGCCATCATCGCCGTTGGCGTTCTCATCAAGGGCGAGACTATGCACTTTGAGTACATCGCCGAGTCTACCTGCCAGGGCCTGATGCGTGTCCAGCTTGACACTGGCGTCCCCGTCATTCTCGGTGTCCTGACCGTCCTCACCGAGGACCAGGCCAAGGCTCGCGCTGGCGTTGAAGGCAAGGGTCACAACCACGGCGAGGACTGGGGCCTGGCTGCTGTTGAGATGGGTGTCAAGAGACGGGAATGGGCCAACGGAACCATCGACGGTTAAGCCCAGCAACATCAGAACAAAGCTCGAGCAAAGGAGCAAATAGCGATGACTGCGGGACTCTTGAATATCGGCGTTGAGTAACAATTGAAAAAAGAAGAGACAATAGACACTAGGCGGCTGAATACATCACCAAACGGCCTTGAACGATCAGATTTGAGACAATTCCAATAGTGACCTCCCAATTAGTCAATTACCGGCATAAAGGTTTATCTATCATGCACGCGACCTGATCCCACAGGCCGGTGCCCATCATTTCTTTCCATACGACGCCCAAACGAAAATCAGAGTTCTAGAATATACAAAGTTTGTATGGGGTTCCCAGCTGACGCTCGAGTTGGGCTAGTCCCAGGAATCTCCAGATGCAAAAGTAGGGCGTATAAATCCAATCTTTCCTCCTTCTCTTTTATAAACCTCGTGAGATGACCCCCTCAGATCATCGTGCCTAGCTCACCCCCGAATCCCTTCTTGTTCTTCCAGAGCGTTCGCTTCTTGTCTCGCTTGGCCTTCATGGCTTCCCAACCCTCCTCATCGTCGTCATCTGACCCGTCATTGGCAGTGTTGACTACGTTGATGGTAGACTTGGACTTGGTCTCATCCCACCGGCCGAGTGCCCCGGACATGGTGTTGGTCCGGCGATGGGGATCGGCCATCATGGGGTCAACAGCTTGAGACACGGGTCGGTAGCGCCCAGGAAGACCGATGTTGCTTCGCTCAGACGGCGCAATCGACGGAGTGTAGCCCATCGGCAGTCCTCCGGCAATCGAGCCAGCATATCCAGCAGGAGGTGGCATCTGCATAAAAGAAGCCGAGCTGGGCTGGACCATGCTCATGGTGCGCATGCCAGCGTCCATACGGCGAGGGGGCTCCAAAGCCGGTTCGAACATCATTGAGTGCCGTGATGAAAGATCGTTCATAGACTGCGTGGCGGGCAGTCCGCCATATGGTGGCTGTAACTGAGCCATGCCGTTCTGCTGCTGCTGCTGGTTGTTTGTTGCCATCATCTGCATGAACTGCATCTGCATCTGCATGAATTGCGACATCTGCTGGGTCATCTGGAGTTGAGCCTGATCTCCCACGGTGAGCTGTGGTGGAGGCATGGGCTGAAGCATGGGCTGCGACATTCCCATAGTGGGCATGTTGTACATGCCGCCCATCCCACCGCCGATTCCACCGCCGTTGCCTACGTTGTTTATCAAACCGTTGGGGTTCTCAAAAGATCCTTGTGGCGCATTCAGACCAGGAATAAGTTTGGCGCCATTTGCTGCTGCACCACCACGGCGCATGGCCCTCGTTCGCTCCTCGTTGGCAATCACGCCAACGAGACCACCAGGAGGGAGGGGACCCTGTTGTTGTTGTTGTTGTTGTTGTTGTTGTTGTTGAGGCTCCGCCGAGGCAGGGATACCGCCACTGAAGGTCAACGATTCCCGCACAGCAGGCTTCGCAATGCTGGCACCAACAAACGGATCCTGAGGGAGGTTTCGTGCAAAAGCAGGAAGCATCGAGTGTCGCTGAGTCGAGTTTTCGCCCATAGCTGAACCGGGTCTCGGGGGCTGTAGCGAGGCAGATGCACGCAGGTTTGGATTGGAACCCATGGTGCTTAGCCGGGTTGGAGGTCGGTTCTTATTAGGGAAACCGTGAGCCTGCAGAATGGCCAAGGGGACCTCGTCATCGTCATCTTCGTCAGAAATGCCAGTGGGAGGTCCTGGAGATGGGGTCTTCTTCATCAGGTGCAGCTGGGGTGCGCTCATCGAAGCGGCCAGTCCAGGGCGGTCAGGCGGGTGCATCTCGGGCTGCTCGCCGGTCACCTTCATCATCTGTTGTCGGTAAACAGCCATGTGAGCCTCCTGCTTTCTCCTCTGCTTCGCCTGCTGCTTCGACTTTTCGATTTCATCTTCGTCGTCGTCGTAGTTGATCTCATCTTCGTCATCATCGTCATTGGCAGTCGCTTGGTGAGCGGTCTCGTTCGAGTCCTTCTCCTTGTCTTGCCGGTACTTCTCAAACTGAGCAGGAGTCATGACCTTGTTTCGTGGGGGACTGGGGGCTCGCGAGGTGTATCGATTGGCGATGCGTGACGAGTGCGCCAGGGTTCCTTCGAACATGTTGTCATCGCCCTTCTTGAAGCTAGAAGTGAGAGGCTTCCTGGTGAATGATGAAAAGGAGTCTTCATCTCGTCGGTAACGGCCAGAGGGCGGGTTGGAATCCGAAAGCATACGTCCTACAGCGATGGAATCCTGCAGGAGTCTGGCATCCTCATCCTCGATAATATCGGACGGGCGGTTCGAGGTCTTGAATGAGCTCTGGTGGCGTGGCACAGGTGGCGGCACGTCGATTTCCGGAGATGCCGGGGTGGAACCGAGAAGATTGTCATCCGAAGTGCGGCTGTTCCATGATTCGGGAGCGGGTTCGACATTGGCCGTCTTGTTGATGCTCAGGGGCGCGGGCTGGGCTGGGCGATTGCCTGTTAAGGATCGAGGCGCGGCAGATCCATCGGTCTTCAAGGTAGCTACGCTGGCCCTCTTGTCAAAAGTGCTGAACATGGAACCGAAATCTCCACCGAGATCCATCCCTCCGTTTTCCAACTTGGGCGGTGTGGCAGTGCTGGTCGTAGATTCGGTCATGCCCCTGGATCTTCCACTGAAGTCGTCGTGCTGGATCGAAGGAACGGGCGGTACGTCGGGGATCTCGTTCTTTGGGGCGGAGGCGTTGTGTTTTTTCTGGACGCCAAAAGAAAAAGTTCGACCCGCTCGGTTCAGAAAGCCGGACCCGCTCGACTTGGGGGCGTTTCGAGAGCCAAAGTCGTGCAGCGCCTTTTTGTGATAATGCTTGGGATCGTCCTGCCCCTCGAGGTTCGTCGAAGAGGGAGCAGTCGAGGCATTGCTGTGCCTTGATGAGGTATCAGTCGATGTGGCCTTGGTCGTATTGGACGCCCCACTTCCCCTGAGAAGGAGTCAGCGCCACGGTGCATGACTATTTTTGTCTCTGATGACAGAGCGAATGAAAAGTGGTGAAACAGCCCTGCGAACGAGTCGTACACGAGAAAAAGAAATGGACTCACCGGTTGCCACTCTTGAGATCAGCAAACATGTTATCCTCGCTGTCAAGATCCAGCTGGCTGGGCCGGGAAGCGTGAGAACCAGAAGCCCTCGCCATCCTCGCACCTCCGTCAAACGACTTGCCGAGAGAGGGGTCGTTTCGCTCAATGACTCGGAAAGATGATTGCTCCGGTGTCACTGAGCCATGCTGTAAATCTTCCGGGGTTGCGGTTGACTTCCGCCTGTTGAACGCGACACCGAATCTAGGCATGTAGAAGGTGGATCGAGAAATCGGTCTCAATTACTTGCAACCCATAAAACACACTCTGGGGAGACCCAAATAGATCAGTCAAACAGAGCTGGATATTTGCAATCGTATACGTTGGGTATTTGATGCCCGAGAAGAGTAAATATCGAAGATTTGAAAATAAAGAAGAAAATGATTCAAAAACGAGATCCTAGAAAGGTCCGATGCGAGGGTATTCGAGGCGGATCGTGTCAAGGAACAAATATGCGAAGTGAGACGGGTAACTGCATGATGGTAGGATCGCAGGTCAGCAGAGGCTAGAGAAACCAAAGGATGTAACGATGCAGTCGTAGCCGTTACTCTAGAGCGAAGTAAAAGGAGAAGGCAAGAAACAGAGTCGAAAATCAAAGGGGAATCCTGACGAGCGAGTGGACGTCCGTCCGTGTGGTGTTGGGGGCAACCAGGCTTTATCGGATCAAGCCAAGCAACGGCGAGAGCGGCTTGGAGTTAAAGCCGTGGGCATGAAACTGGGTGGTTGGCGGAGAGCGGGCGCATGTGTCATGGAAGGCAAAGAAAGTTGAGACTCACATTAATCTCCAGAAATGAAAGACGGACGGTTGGTATTAGGAGGAGGAGCAAAAAGTGGCTGGCTAGCCGGAAGAGGACGGACGGCCAAGTGCGAGAGCGAAAGTGAAAGCAGAGGCGGCAAACGAGTCGAGTCGTCCAAGGGGCGAAGGCAGCGGCTAAATGTCGACAACGTGAAGAAATGCAACAGTCGGAAGGCAGCGGCTGTGATTAGGGGAAAAAAGCGAGTGGTGGTGGTGAGGTTTGAATGAGAGAAAGATGGCGAACAAAAGCGAGTGGCCCGACAGGTGATGGATGGGCGAACGAGGAGCACGACAACGGGGACCGGGCGTTGCACAGTGCGCGGACACAGTGTGGTGTCAGCGGTACGGGTCTTGGGTCCTTCCCCCCGTGGCTTTAGGTGGCTACGGCCTGGTGTCTCTGCAGAAAATCGTTCGGAGACAGCGAATGTGGGCAGCAGGAGGAATGCGCTTGCGGGTCGATACGACGATTGTGTATTGCCGGGTTTGTATCGACGGTCACCACTGTTCGGCAGAATAATAACGAGCGAGCGGGCGAGCGATCGATCGAGAGGACGAACAGACGGACGGATGGACAGGCTCGAGCAAGACGCTGCTGCTGGCGACCAGAGGGTTAAGGGGTGGCGGCCGACTGGACTTGAGAGGGACGAAAGCAAGAGGATCAAAAGTGGCTATCGGCTGGGGGAGCGAAGTGTTATTATTTCCCTAGACGCCGCCAACGCAGCATCGTCCCCTTGGGGCTACATGAGGTCTAGTCAGATCTCGTAAGCCACCCCAGCTCCAGAGCGAGCGAGGTGCCAACGGACGGAGACCCAGCAGGAGAGGCTTGACCAAAGGGGTCCCTCTGGCTCTTGGCTTTGAGGAGTGCAGAAGCGGTGCGGTGCTGGAGGCCCATTCATCGTCACGTCCAGTCCAGTCCGTATCCTGTCCCGACTACCACCTCGCTAGCGGCGTTGCTCCATGGATGGGAGCAAGCAAACCCCCCATGTCGCTGGGACCATGGTCACGGTCACGGCCGCTGAACCACGGCCACGGCCATGACCATGACCCTGCTGCCAATGGCATGGCCACGGCAATGAGAGTCTGATGTGCTGCGGGCTAGAGAGGGTGATGCTCAGCCGGCCCAGATGCCAGCCTAAGCCCCAGGGGCCAGGTTCAGCTAGAGCCTTGAGTGGCTCCCTGGCCAACCACCCCCAGAAGGCAACATGGGATGATTGCTATTTTAACTGGCGGCCAGCGTGTGAGGGTTGGAAGAGGGACGCTAGTCTCAAAGACGTCCCCGAGACAGTCTTTTTTTCAATGGACTTCCAGTGTGGAAGACTGAGCCCGGAACAATGAGTGAGGCGTGGGCCAGGCCAAGAAGGGACAAGACATGATGGGGTCTTCCATCACCAGCTACATACAGTACAACCGGAGAGACGCAAAAAAGAGGCGCGAGAGACGAAAGAAAGACAACCATCCTAATGCACCCATGGGAACCGAGACGCCAGGGCCGCCAGGGGATCCAGGCATGTGCCTGTGCCTGCACCTTTGCAGCAGCAGGCAGCGCCCACATGCTCCAGTAAATTGGGTGGCATCGGAGCGAAGCAATACTTTGCCGATAGCGTCCTCTGGGCGTGCGTGCCTTGTCTGGTACGGATGCGTCCCGTGCCGTGCTCTGCCATCTTTTCCTTGGTCCTCCCGGTTCTGGGGAGGGACGGCAGATGAGCTGCGAGTTTGATCACAGCACGAGTGAGTACAACAAAGTGCAAAAGAACAAGGGACAGCGTCAAGTAAGTCAGTGAGTGAGAATGAATGAGTGAGTGAACCAGGTTTGCCCGGAGCCGGTGGATGTGGATACTTGAATGTCTCACAGAAAGAGTAACGGCATCCGTCCATCGCTGTCGTTGCGTTGCTGCATCATGCTGCTAGCGTCGAGATCCATCTTCGGCTCTTTTGCTCTTAACGACTGGCTCCTGTTGCGTCGCGAATGAGATCTGTTCGCTTTTCGAGTTCTCATCAGCTGAACGATAAGGACAACGAGATTTGGGCTGACGAACTATTATTGCCGGGCGCCTAAAGCTCTCTAGGGCTGATTCGGCAACATGTTAATGCAGCAACGGAACACGCGTGTCCAGGGCAGCTCAGGGCCGGGGGACAGGTGGAGATTTTCCCTTTTTCATGATTCAATATTTGGCTCGACGAGTTGAGTTGCTTGCTGGCTTGGGTTTCACTCATTTAATGTCCACCGCCCCCGGAAGAGTTCCTGGGGCTTCAGTCAGTGCCGAGGTTCTGCGGAGCGACTCCAGTTGAGTGCCTGAGTATCCGTAAAATGCACATGCACAGTATACATCCACTTGGTTCAGACAAAAGAGTTGCGGTTTCTATTTCAGTGCCCATTATCTAAGCTAACTAGTACAGTATAACGTCAGGGTCAGGAAAAAAGAATGGGGACGGTTGTGGAGTTGATGGGCAAGGTCGTTGAGAGTTGCAGAAGACGATCGTCCCTCATACTGTGCAGGTTGTGGAAAAGAGAGAGACCCTCCAATATTATTCCAAGTCAAAGAACCAACACGTTGGGAAAGAAGGTGATTATTCTGGTACACCGGAAGTGCCAAGTCCACCAGGTACAACCCGGGGGCTTCGGATATTGGATCTGTCTGAAAGAACTCAAAGACGTGGGCGTGGCTCCCGCTGTGGCCTCTTTTTCTTTTTGATTTTGGGCTGGCCGGGGTGGTTCAGGGCCACTGGGGGTCAAGCCAGGCCCAGCCAGGGGACCATTGACAATATCCATGGAGCTTGTGGAGCTCATGGTGGATGGAAAAACAACACAGCAACAACAACAACACGACAGGCAGCCCTGAACCAAAAAGAGACACGAACCAGAGAGTTCCCACTCGACAGGAGCCATGGCCCCATCGACCCCGGCCTGTCGATGGATCTTGGACTTTCCTTCCATCTTCCGGAATCATGGAATCGTGGATCGAGTCTCTCTCTTTCAAACATGCCCTGGTCTACGACTTTGCTGCCGCTGACGTTTGCAACGGGGTGCGATCTACAGGAGGGAGTTGTCGATCACCAACCAGCACGAGAAGAAATCTCGGGCTTTACGGCGTGTGTTCCTCTGTCCTGCACGAAAAACTTGGTTCAGAGCCCCAGCCCAACCCGGACGAGACCAACGTGAAGGGGAAGGGGAAATTTTAATACGATGCGACGACGGCGACCATGTGCGCCCGTTCACATCCATTACTGTACTCGGCTTGCACTGTGAAGGTGCCTGGCCGGCCTTCCCACTCACACTTGCTGGACACATGGACTCACCCCCCATGCCATGCCCTCCATGCAGCCGAATCGATGCTAGCGAGTCCAATATTCTCAGAAACTCAGGCCTGATCGGGTCAAGTCAGGTACGCGTCTCGTCAGTCGACAATCATCGCTCACTCAAAAGAGAGCGAGGGCCCTCCTTTTTTTTTTTTTCCCTTCCCTGCTGCACTTCTGCAGCAGCTCGCTCTTCTCCCCCCTCCCTGTCCTCCAGGTGGACCGGCTCGGCGTATTTAGATCAAGACTTGGCCAATGTTTGCCTCCATCCAGGGGGCCCAACCGTCTTTTGTCTGTTCTCAATCGGTGATGTGCAGAGGGAGATGTGAGATTCGTATGGGATGGGAGAAGTGTGCCTGAAGTTAATTATTCGCACCTCGCCCTTCCATCGTCGGTGTTGCCTTGAAAGAAGGGAATATTGTACTGGGAAACATCCTCGAGCCTGGGACAAGTGTCATGCTGGATTCCACGCTTCCATCCGCAGAAGGCCTCCCTCTCCGACGGTTGTGTGCCGTGCCACGGCAGCTTTGCTTTTCCGCTTCTGCACGGAGTACAGGCAGGGCTGTGTTGTATAGCGATCCAATGTGGATGCAATAAGGCTGGAGCGGCTTGATTATGGCTGAGCAGTCGCAGAGCCCAGTAGGCAGCTGAGATGCAAGCTGACAGTTGTGGGCTGGCTGACGGTCCGTAAACGTTATTATCACGCTGGTGCTCATCATTCATTCAATCTGCTCGGCTCGGGACCTCCTGGCCTGGCCGCTAGCTCGCTCGCATACATCTGGCCTCGATGCAAAACGGCATATTCAGCTGGTCCTCCGGTGCCGGGCGCGGCTCGCTCGTCTCACGTCACTCCCAACCCGAGCGAGCGAGAGCCGCCTCGAGCGGACGGAGCAGGTACGCCATTACACAGTACGTGGAGAGATTCGGTACGTGTTCAACTTGGCTGCTATTAAAGGCACAAGCAAGCATCGAGCTCCCGTCACCCGATCCATGGCTGGTTGAAGCTTGTTTTCGAATCCCTTCTCCAGTTTTATGCGACCCCCTCTCTTTTCCTCCAACTGCCCCAAGGTCCCTGCAACATTTCGTATGGTTGGCCCCATACAGTAGGTAGCAATGGATGTGCAGAGGGGGTCCCGTCCCCACCAGGCCAGGGGTCAAATAGTACAGTAAAGAGGATCGCTGTGAGTGTGTGTTGTTGTTGCTCGCTGTGTGTGCTGTCATTAAGCGCGTCGAGTTGAGGAGGACCTATGTACAATAACAAGGGGCATGCCCTGCAACACGTCAATAAGGAACAAGCGGACAAACCGCAAGTCGCGGAGCCTTGCCGATTCTTCTTGTACGCCGGCCGTTATTAACAAGGGCTATGCCCCCTTGACCCCTTCAAACCCAGTCATCGTCATAAGCGGCCAACTTTGTTCTTTTTGGAGAACTCGGTGACGGTTCATCGTAATCATGTTCCTGGTAACTAACTGGGGGCCAAACCAAGGCAAAGGCAAAGGAAAGCATGGGGCTCCACCACGGATACTTTGTTGAGAAGCATTCTTCGATCCATTGCTTGTGCTAGTGCTAGCCACTCGCCCGGGTTCGATCACCGCTGCTCGATGTCGTCGACAAGCGATGTGCGCATCCGGTTGGTTCCCATATATCGAAGGGGATTTACTTGTGAGACAGAGCAGCTTGAACAATGCCGATGCACGTCAAACACATGAATTGCGCGGCCTTGGTGGATCTTTTGCCCCTCCGATGCACTAAGTTCCAAGACAAGACAGAGACAACCTAGATGTGTGCCGCACAGTGTGCTGGAGGGATTGGACAAGGGTGATTGTTGACAAGAGAGTGCAGCCGTTTTCGCATTCCGCATATCTAGAAGAATGGGCGTTGAGAGGCTCTCGAGCTCGAGCACGCCTCACGGCGCTGCGCTGAAACATCAGAACGAGGCGAAAGCCTCAATCAACAATTCCACATGGTGTTTGTAGTTTGTAAGCGGGCTTGCAGCGTACAGCACCTGGGCTTGGCTGGAATGGATGTGACCGTCCAATGCTAATCTCGGAGACCCACGAGCCAAAAACCGGCCGTCGGATCATGGTGATTGGAAAACCCCATGTGAAGGTTAACTTGTTTTGCCAGGGCGGCCAAGTCAGTCAGCAACGCTTTCACCAGCCATCCAATCCATTCAACAGCAACTCAACCCTCAGCAGCTGCATGGTCAACAGCTGAGAGTCAAGCAGAGAGGCGACTTGACCAGCGATTGGACATGATCCCGCCACCCCGATGATGCGCCTGCGCTTGCGGCTGTTGCAACTTTGAGTTGGTTGGCTCTTGTGCATGCAGTCTATGGCAGCAAAGCCACGGAGGCCGCTGAAACACGCAGCGTAGAAGCTTAAGCGTGAGATGCTACACGGTGATGTGTGCATGATGATGATGGAGGATGACCGACTGCCTCCGTGGTCTTGGCCGTACCCTCTCGATCAAGGACAGCACGTCCGCTCTCCGACGGCTTCTGGCGGGAAGTTTGAGATACGGTATCATCGCCCAGTCACATCCAACCAGCGACATCATCCGATTAAAGTCCAGATGCCATTCCTAGCTTCGTGCTTCCCCGTTGGCAGCAAAAGTTGCGAGCACAAAAGGCCAGCCTCGTATTTTTTTTCTCCTTCTTTCTTGTTACATCATTGGTAGGCTTAAACCCCCTGGCTGTAAAACCCTTGACATATAGTGGAAACTGGGAAGAGGCGAGCTGAACCGGACCATCAATACACTGACTTCCTGGACGGGATGGACGGGACGGGATGCGGGATGGGATGGAGTTGAGATAAGGTAAAAGATTTGACGATTGAATTGAAGAAAACGGGATGAAAATTGCTTTTCAGGGCATAGCACGCCTTAGTCAACATGTACTAAGCTTGCGTCTATCTCGAGTTTCATTGAGACCTTTTGACTTAGAATGAATAAGGTAATGACTCCATTCATACCCACTCGCTAAGAGCCCCCGGCACGGCCGGCTAGAGGAGAAAAGAGACCCCTGGTGGATCGCTAGGTGACCTAAGCTACCTGTTGAAGCTGAAGCTGGAGGCGGGCCGGCAAGTCGCCTCGCTTTGCTTTGCTTTGCGTGATGCATGACGCAGATGCAGCCCAACACCAAAAAACACCAAAAAACACCAAAATGTGTACCTCGAGATATCGCCATCTCTGCAGCCGCAACGGCCACTTTGTAGAAGGCTCACCACCACCGCCGGGTCTCCCTCGAGGGGCTCCATCACAGAGCGACTCAAGTCTCCCCTCTCAACATCTAAAGCAGCCCCTCAGATGAGGCCTTTCTGGTTTAGAGCCTATGGGCCAGGGCGTGGCGGAGTAAACCAGCATGTGGGCGAATCGCGGGCATGGATTGGATCTAATCAATCGCTCAACCCTTTCCCTTTTTTTTTTTTTTTCTTTTTCTTTTTTTCCTCGCCAGGCCCGGCTCTCAAGCTTGAAAGCCTTGTTTTGTATCTTTTTTGCCGCTGGTTGGCACTACACTCTGCTCTGCACGCACTTGCACTTGGACCCTTTTTTCCTGTGTTTGAGCCTCGGAGAATCGGAAAAACACCAAGAGCTCCTCCTCTCCCCACTGCTAGCTTGTGTTTGCTTCAGCTTCAGTTTCATCTTCCCCAACTCTTTTTTTTCCTTCCACTGCGCCAACCTCAACCTTATTTTTGTTTTGTTACCCCTCTCCTCTCCTTGCGTCAGCTCCCTTCGGCGCATCTTTCCTCTAGGCGCGACCATTGTGCTCGCGACCATGAGCTCTCCTAGCCCTTCTAGGCCAAGCCATTTGAGGCGGCCTTCGCTGCTCTCCAACGATGAAAGCCACAATCCTCTGGGCACTCGTAGCGGCCATCTCCAGTCCCTCATCCGCAGTCGCTCTACCCAGAGCATGCAGAGTGTAGCTGGCTCTCTGCACTCGCACCACTCTCACCACTCTCATCCGACAACGCCCTTTTGGATGGGCCCAGACGACGAGGAGACGGCGCTTCTCCACGTTCGCCCTCACGACAACGACGAGCTTGGCAGGTTGCTCAGCGACGAGCGCCGCCTTACCCAGCTGCTCAATGGACCCCAGAACCGCAGCGCAAAGCTCATCGGTAGAAGCAACCCCCGATATCGCTGGGAACAGTACTGGAAACCAGAGGAAGAGCTGGCCTCCATGTCCAAGCCCTTGTGAGTCCACATTGCCGTAAATGGACGGTCACTGTTTCGGGCTGGAGCTGACCAAAGGCGCGATAGGCGCGAATACTACGAACGTACCAACGAGCTAATCCAGCAATATCTCTACATTGATGCTCTCCTCGACTCCGCCATCCCCCATGAGCTTCTCAACGAATACCAGACCGAGCTGGAGGCCTCGGCCTTCCGGCCCATTGATGTACCGGACACCATCAACGAGGAGCCATCCACAACCTCCGACTCGCCCCCCATGAACGGCTCGACCCCGGCATCCTTTACCCCAGGATCCTACGGCACCGTCAAGGCGAACAACTCTTCCACCAAGCTGCCCGCGACTCGCACGCCCAAGGACATCTTCCGGTCCTCCGAGAGCCTGCCAATGCTTCAGCGCCAGGCTGGAGACGAGGACGAGGACGACGAGCCGGCCCCAGCGCCTGCCAGCCAGGAAGACGGCGCAGGCCCCAAGCCTAACCTGCCGTGGTTGGAGGATGCTGAAGTCGACAGCGATGATCCAATTGTGACTCTGGCTATCTGGGTCAACTTTATCGCCAACGCAATCCTCCTTGCTGGAAAGCTTGCCGTTATTGTTTCCGTTCCCTCCATGTCCGTCTTGGCTAGTTTGGTCGACGCCGTGCTTGACTTTCTCAGTACTGTCATTGTTTGGATAACTACACGTCTCATCTCGGCCAGTCACCAGGACCAGTACAGTTACCCCGTTGGTCGTCGCAAGTAGGTCCTACTCGTGTGGTTATGTTACTGCGCAGAACCGAGTCTAATCCATGTTTCTAGGCTTGAACCTCTCGGTGTACTCGTCTTCTCCATTATCATGATCACCTGTTTCTTCCAGGTAGGCCTCGAGTGTATCCAGCGTCTCATGGACCCTGCGCACCACATCCTCGAGCTTGGTATCCCCGCCATCGCCATCATGGTTTCCACCATTGTCATCAAGGGTGCCTGCTGGGTCTGGTGCCGTGTCGTCAAGAACTCGAGCGTGAGAGCATTGTAAGTCTCATGTTACAGTGCCTACATCACACACGTGCGCGACCAAGATCTGACCATGGCTGCAGGGCCGAAGACGCCAAGACGGATGTAATCTTCAACACGGGCTCCATCTTGTTCCCGATTAGTGAGTAGCCGCAGCCCGCGATGCGCGATCGGACCGCTGCATCCGCATCCCTGAGCTGCACCATGAACCCCTGCTAATCCTTGTTTCCTTCAGTCGGTTTCTATGGACGTATCTGGTGGCTTGACGCTGTCGGCGGCCTGCTCCTTTCCATGGTGGTCATCTTCAACTGGAGCGAGACGTCGGCTCATCACGTCCGCAACCTCTCGGGTTTCTCGGCTCAGCCCGACGAGCGTAACCTCCTGCTGTACTTGACGATGCGATTCGCGACGGCTATCCGCCAGATCCAGAACCTGCGCGCCTATCACGCCGGAGATAAGCTCTTTGTCGAGGTCGACATTGTCCTCTCTGCTGCCACACCCCTGAAGGACAGCCACGACCTCAGCGAGGTTCTCACCTACTTCCTCGAGTCTGTCCCCATCGTCGACAGGGCCTTTGTCCATGTCGACTACACCAGCTACAACGCCCCGACCCACATGCTCAAAGGGTCCGCTGCAAAGGCGAAATGAGGTGGGTTCGGCAGCGCCCGTGAGTGAGAGCGGAGAATCTCCGTCTCATTTACCTTGCGTCTAAGCGAGGAGGTCAGAGGGGCCGGCTCCCCGGATGCCTTGTAGTAGTAGACTCAACTGAACTAATCTCGTTATCATATCATGGCTGGGCTGCCCTCGATAGAATGGGATCCAGGACGAGTGTGTACGATAGTGTGGATCATGTCTTGTCTTGTTTGCTTTGGATACTGGTGAAAGGGTTGTGTACTATTATAGAAAAGAAAAGAAACAAGACTAATTACAGTAGGTAGAGCTATGATGGTGCTTGTATTTGACCATCTTTTAAGAGTCAGAAAGAACTAGATAGATAGGGCGTATCACCACAATATCTCGCCACCACAGCCAGTCCGCCTGCGTCTCCTCCCCGTCGCTTATCCTTAATAGGGGATGCCGTTGGTCAGGAGCTGGAACTGGTCGTAGATGCCCGTGCTGTAGCTCGAGTAGCTCGTCTTGATGAGGTGCTTCATAAAGTTTGCCGCATCTCGCTCACTCTTGTCCAGCACGAAGCGCTCCCGGAAGTGCTTGACGCTCTCAGGGCGGAAGCACGGCAGGCCGCTGTCCATCATGAGCCAGACGATCTGGCTCAGCTTCTCACAGTACTGCCGACTGGCTAGGAAGGCCTTGACGCAGAGCTCCTCAAAGGCCTTGAAGCTCTGGTGGTCCATGGAGCCGCCCATGACTGCCACCATCTCGGTGGTGAGCTTGAAGGGGGCACGCTCAAACTTGATGCCACCAGGAGCAATATCAAAGCAGAAGCCAAAGTCGATGTGCAGGATGTGCCCGGCGTCGTCGATCATGATGTTGCCGTTGTGACGGTCCTTGAACTGGAGGAGGTACGAGATGACCGAGTAGGCCGCCATCGACTTGACAAAGTTGCTGCGGGCGCGCTGGAACCGGAGCGAGTTCTCGTTGCCGTACTTGGAGATGAAGTAGTCGTACAGGCCGTTGACAGCCTCGCGACCGAGCATGTCTCGCGAGATGGAGTTTGGCAGCACGTCAATGACACCGCAGCCAGGGGCTGTGGCCGTGACTCGGTAGGGGAAGACATAGACGTCAAGGCCGACATCGTGGAAGATGCCTCGGAACGCCGCAATCATCTGGAGGGCCAACATGTCCTGTCGACAGTCATCACCGACCTTGAAGATGGCAGACTGCCACACTTCAACCGTCTGCTCAGGGGTCTCGTGGTCCTCTCCGTCCTGTTCCTCCATCATCTCGTCCACCTCTGTCGCGCCGCCCTTGTTCTTCTTGATGCGGAACGTCGCCATGTACGGCGCCTTGGCGTGACTCTGCAGGGGCTTGCCCGACTTGCGGTCGATACCAATCACCACGCCGTCGGGGTTACTGGGCAGATAGACGCCGACCTCGACCTTGATCTTGCGCAGCTCCTCCTCGATCTTCTGCTTCTTCTCAGGCTTGGATCGCTTGATATAAGGCTTGAGCTTGCCCGAAATGTCAGTCACCTCGTCAAAGAATGCAAACTCTCGCTCATAAAAGTCTCGGTCCTCAACCGCAAAGCTGTCAACCATCTTGCCCATGACCGTGTCCAGAGCTGGCTTGATCTCATCTGGGATCTGGGCATCATCATCCTTGTACGAGTTGGCCTTCATGTTCCAGATGATCTGATGAGCAAACAACTGAGAGAACTGGGCAGTTTCGAGAATGTATCGCTGCACATAGCCTAGGGCATCATATCGAAGCGACTGAACAATCTGTGGGACGTAGAAGAAAGTGACATCTACCGAGTGGCTCTCAAGAGCACGCATAGCGTACTGGATAGTGAAAGGATGGTCCTCGTAGGCAGGCAAGAACATGGTAACGGCTGTGACAGGGTTCACAGGCTCCCAGTACAGAAGATACTATCAAAGTTTAGTTGGCACATGCGTTAACAAAATGATGACCATGTTTAAAACATACCTTGAGGTGCTGCAGGGCAACATCTTCGGGGAGGAGTCCTCCAAAGATAAGATGCAGAGCTTCAGGCTCAGAGACAGCCTTCTCCGGCATAGTAAGGAGAAGGAACCTGATATCACGCTGAAGGCGAGGGGATGGGAACCTAGCCGCCAGCTCAAGCGCAATAGCAGGATCCTGCCACCAGGCCGTTCGCACAAGAGGCATAAGCGCAGCCTCTGTCGCCGCCTTGTTAGCTGCCGGAGCCAATGACTGGCCTGCCGCCGTGTTGAGAGGGTTGACCCAGACGGCCAGACGAGACTGCTCGTTCCTGACCAACAGATCAAGTAGCTGTTCCTTGGCCTGGAGTGACTTGGTGTTGCCGGCAGCCGGAGCGCTAATGAAAGAGATCTGCTGCAAAGCCGTGAGGACATCCGAGAGGAGTCGGATCTCGGTCTTCATCTGCAGGATGTTGCTTCCAAACGACCATTTTGGTGAATATTTGAACCAGGCCAGGCCAGCCGTCAAGAGTCTTTCCTTGAGTCTCCATTGCGCACCCGGTTTGAGAGTGTTGCTAGTTCGCAGAACTCGTAGACCAAACAGGACGATGGAGAATCGAATCTCTCGGGCCATGGGATGGGTTGCAGACTGCTTGATAGCATCGAGCGTAAGATCAAGCATTCTCAGGAACACTCTCTGAATGTCAGGGCTTCCATGCCTCGTAGCGTTGAAGTGACTGGCAAAGAACTGAAGGAGTCGAACATGAGGTGAGAGAATGTCATGCACCAGCTGCTTCTTCTTTGCCAGCGCATCCAGCTCGCTAGGCGCGAACTCCTCCTTTAAGAAGAAGGGGTCAATATGGTTCAAAGTTGGGCTGAACAAGCCAACCTTTCTGGTGAGTGTGAACTCCCATTGCTGAGCAATCTCGTTCAAAAGCTTCGGTTCCAGTCTTGGGTTTTCGTTCATCACACCAAGCCATAGAGAAACTCCCAGCTTGATAGACTGCTTAGTGAACAGAGCGAACGGGATGCTCACGAGGTAATGGGCAATAGCAGCCTCATCCTTCTCGGTGCGACACAGCAAAGCTGCTGCCCTCCGAAGGATGTCTCGGACCTCGTTGATGGCAGCACTCTTCTTGCTCAGGATTCTAGCCTCGATATGAGCAAGCGCGGTGGTTGCGTTGGCGCTCTCCTTCACCGATGACTGCACGAAGGACAAGCGGCGGTTGTGATTCATGAAGCTGATCAGCTCTGTGCCGCGATCCGGAAGGGTCTCGCCGTATCGGTACTCTTGGCGAGTTGTGTACTGTGCCACAAAGTCCGATGCCGTGTTGATGCTCGAGTTACCGATCTTGTCCATCGACTGCAGTCGGTTGTCAGTCGAAGGGATGATAGAGCCAAGTTCAAGAGCAAACGATCGCCCAAGAGAAACATGACCATAGGCTCCCTCGTCGCTAAACTCGGAGAGATAGGTCTGCAGAAGGCCCTTAACGTCAAGAGGAGCCAGGTTGATGGCAGCGTTGACCCAAACCTTGGCTTTGCGGTTGAGAACATCCACCGTCCACCTTCGGAAATCGTAGTCATCTGAAAGTTGGACAGTCACACCGCCAAGCTCAGATTCAAAGATGGAGCGAGGATCATACAGATCCGTCTCTGCCTCCAAGCAGCTGGACCACATGAGAGAAAGAAGCTCCAGCAGAGCAAACAGAGAAGATCTGTGGCAAAGAGCCGCAGGGATCTCATGAAGAATCCGGTCTGCACAGGCAAATGCGGCTTGCTGGACTCGCTCGATACGGTGGCAGCAGCTGCAAAAGATGGTTGCAAGCTGCTCAGCGGCGTACTGAGCAGAGAAGGTCGCCTCGCCTCCTGCCAGAGTCTTGTCAATGTATCTATCAACAACGGCAGCACCAACGCCCTCCATGGCACTGCTGACGTCACCCTTTGACATGCTTGGCTCCAAGAAATAAGACACGACCTTGGTGCAGTCGCCTGAGTCGGCGCGGAGGTATTCCATGAGGTACGCAGCCTGCAAGAAGATGACCTTGCGGTAACTCAGACTCTTAATCTCGTTGGCCTTGCTAGGAACGAGGTCGCTCAGAAGCTTCTTCTGCAACGACTCCCGGTCGTTGCTAAAGCCTCGTCGCAGAACAGTATTGAGTTCAATGTCACTTTCAACCTGCTCGCCTCGTTGATCTGCGACAAGGGGTGGGGAGTGAATGGCAATGATCCTCAACTCATTGAGATACTGCTTGCCACGGTCTGTGTTGGTGGTGAATCCATGAACCACAATGTTGAACCAGGCATCTCGAAGCAGAGAGTAGGTCTCGTCGTCGGTAACAGGCTCAGAAGCAAAGTCGTTGCTAGCCATGAAGGTTGCCAGGGGGTGCAAAAGCTCAGCAATCTCCTTGGCAGCCATCTGCACGTCAGATTCCTTGGCATGACTGGTTGAGTGAGCATCACCGAGTCCAATGATGCTGTCTAGCAGGTGTTCCAAGTAGATATCAAAGAGCTGAGAGTCGCGCCGGAGGTTGGCAGAGATGAAGGTGCGAGCGTTCCTCACCTACGGTTGTTAGTGGGTTGATATGAACAGAATGGATCGCACTTACAGCTTCCAGGAGGAACAGCTGGTTCTCCACGACGCCAGTATGGCAAAGTCTGGTGAACAGCTTGAGCAGGGAGCGGAACTCAAGCTGTCCACCCTCCAAGGCCAAAGCAGCTGCTCCGCTGATGATGCGGGCATCTACACCAGTGTTCACCTTCTCGAGCTTCTGTTGCAACATGGACTGAGCAAGGGCAGTGATCTTCTCGTCCTTGAAGGCAGCAGCGATTCCGCAGATGGTCTGCACAACGTTGCCAGAGACAACCGCAGTTTCCTCCTCGCCATACATCTGGAGGGAAATCGAGCTGCCAATGGACTGACGGTTGGTATAAATAGGGTTGAGGGCCCCATCGCTGGCTGTTCCATCCACTTGGCCATTGGTGAATGCCTGCTCAGAGCCAGGGCTGAGCACATTGCCCAAGGTGTAGAGGGTGCTGATGACAGCATCCTTGGAAAGCATCTTGAGCACGTATGCCAGGCTGTTGGAGGCAATCTTGACAATATCCCTTTGGGGGGCATCCTGGACGATGAATCGTGGCAGGATTCGGCTCACATTTGACGAGAAAGTTGGCGAGATCTGGCAGATCAAAGCCAAGCAGCGCAGCGCGGCTGAGGCCAGAGTCGGGTCCGCCATCTGCACAGAGTCATCCAAGGTCTCTTGAAGCCAGGTCATAAGAATCTCCGAGTCAGCGGCCTCTTCATTCAAGAGGGCACAGTTGAAATAGGCGATGAGAGCGGCAGCCTTGACAGCATAAGCCAGGCTCTGCTGGTCAGGCGATCCCATACGGATGAAGTCGGCACCAGCTTCGATATACTGGATCTCTTCGATGGCAAAGCTGGCATAGGCCTCGACAGTCCGGAAGTCGGCCTCATGGGGTTGTGAGTCTGGGCGCAACTTGTCGCCTTTCGAGATGTAAATGTCCAGAATATGCTTCTTACGCAGGGCGCGAGGGTCCTCGGACATCAACGAGGTGCTTGCGACAACCAGCCATGCGAAGCTTCGGTGTAGAAGCATGGCTCCCAGGGGTCGTCCGGACGACGCATACTGACGCAGATACCTCTTCCATTCCTTCACCTCGCGATCCTGGCTATGGCAGTTACGGATAGTTGAGAGGGCCGTTTCGACTGCGACAAGGAAGGGTTCCGAAAGAAGCTCTCTGATCTTCTGTATCAGAGCAAGTCGACCTCCAGCCCTCCAGAAATCTGCCTGGGCGGCCGCGGCATCGAGGAATCCAAGCAGCGCAACAGCAATTGTTGCAGTTCGAATCGCATCCTCAAGGTGGGGGTTGTCAGGGTCTCCAGCTTGGGGAGACAAAATACTTTCGGTAGCTCGTCTGCAAGAGTTCACAAATGCCCAGATCTTATCGGCGACGTTCTCCTGGAGCTCATCATAGTTGATTCCAAGTGCCAACAGAGCCCCTGTCACATGGAAAGCGAGCGCTTCGGTCGGAGACGGATCGACCTTTCGGAAGAAGGGCGACGGAACGAAAACCTGAATGTGCGCTTCGAGTATGTACGGGAACAGTTGGTAGGAGAGCCTCTGCGCGCTCTGGCTGGACTTGATCTTTGGCGCCGTCTTACACAATGCGATTAGGACTTCGAACTCGCGGATAGACTGCAATACAAGGGTTAGCTTTCGACATAGTAGCTCAAAATCTATGGTAAACCCACCATGGGGACCCGTCCCAGCGAGCTCTTGTTCTGGTAACCATTGACATAGTCCTTGCTCTTGGATCCTGCATGGCATGCCCTACAAAGCCGGTCAAGGTCGGATCGGTCGAACGACGTCGTGGAGCTAGTCGCAGACAGCGAAGCTATCTTCTGCAGCGCCTTGGAGCGGATATCGGCCGTCATGCTGGGCGTATGAGCGGCGCGACGACCGCAGATGAAATCAAGACAAATACTGAAGCTTGAAGCAACAATGTCAACAAATTCGTTTCCCAAATTGGAGGCTGGACGCACCCACGATTGAAATGACGAACTGCGTGTTAGGAGGTGAACCCCTGTCGTGTCAGCTTAGTCATCTTGAGCTACCCCAGCTCCAAGCATCGGCAAGGCTGCAAGCTTGACGCGTGCGTCGTTGACCACCTCAGCTAAGGCCCAAGGCAGTATCAACCACCAAACATCAACCACCGAATCCGATCCCATCGACCCTGCGCATCGCGGAATTTTCTACTTTTCGACCTCTCCATATCCTCCAGGACAGAACCGTAATCATGGCTGCCATGTTCAGCCAGAACCCCCTCATGAACGGGCCCAACTACTCCTTCTCCGATGCTCCCAAGACCAACAACGGCGAGTTTCGAGAACATCGATTCAACCCGTATGTCGCCCTCCGCCCGAATGTTTGAGCTCCTATCTGACACTGCAATAGCTACACCGACAATGGCGGCTCGACCCTCGCCATCTCTGGCGCCGACTTCACCATCATGGCCGGCGACACCCGCCACACCAGCGGATACAGCATCAACTCTCGCATGTCCCCCAAGGTCTTCAAGATCGGCGGCACCACAGCTTCCCAGGACGACGCCACACTAGTTCTCTCGGTTGTCGGCTTCGCCGCCGACGGCGAGGCCCTCCGCGACCACCTCGACACCATCTGCAAGATCTACCGTTACCGCCACGGCAAGCCCATGACGGTCAACGCCTGCGCCAAGCGCCTCTCCACAGTGCTCTACCAGAAGCGATTCTTCCCTTACTACTCGCACGCGATGCTCGGCGGTCTGGACGAGGAGGGCAAGGGTGCCGTGTATTCCTACGACCCCGTCGGCAGCTACGAGCGGGAGCAGTGCCGAGCGGGCGGTGCTGCGGGCAGTCTGATCATGCCCTTCCTGGACAACCAGGTCAACTTCAAGAACCAGTACATCCCCGGCAGCGGAGAGGGCCACGAGCTCAAGGAGCGGGAGCGACGTCCCCTGACACGGGCCGAGGTCGAAACCCTGATCAAGGATGCCTTTGACGGTGCGGTGGAGCGTCACATCGAGGTCGGCGACAACCTCCAAATGGTCATCATCACCAGAGACGGTATTGAGGAGACGTTCTTGCCCTTGAAGAAGGATTAGACGGTGTCGGGGGGTGTTTGAGCACGATGTATAACACGAATTTCTTAGACGCCAGGGAATCAACGAGCCTTTTCCAGCATATGATTATCTGTCCCGCCATGTCTGACGCTAGGTGCGCATTCTTATGCCACTTACACTTGTTTAAACAGTTCCTGTGTCGTGAAGAAATAGGCCGGGAGTTGATCCCAGTCTTGATCCACCTACTGACCTACCGAGACGAAGGTTTCATCACAAGCCATGTGTAAGATTTTATGGATACAATGTTGGTAGCTATGCTGTGTGGGTTCAAGATCAATTCAGCGCACAATTCACTTTTATGCAATGTCCGTTTCCGAGCCCAGGGTCCAGGGTTGTCCCTGGTTCACTGTAACCGGGTGTTGGTTCTCTCGTTTCCAGCCTCCATCTCTGCGGAGAGAACACGCCCAGCACGAAGGGTCTTCAAAGTGAGTCTCGTCGCTTAAATCGCTTAGCCTGCACATGCAGGGACTGGCCGGTGAGGGTAAATCTACCTACCTATGAACATTCATCAATAGCCACCAGAACGGGCTTCAAACTGGCTGTTAATTCTCACCTAACTACCTACAGCAATGACTGCTTTCAGGATAGATAAGAACCATCAGCCGTGCAGTGGCTTGGCGTACTGACATCCTCTCTTTCGTGCTCTTCTATCTCTGTCTCTATTCGTTTCCCTAGTCATCTTCCAGTCGTCGCCCGTTGTTCTGGTGTTGGAAGCCACTCAACAAACACAACCCATCAACACCTGCACATCGCCCAATCAGTAGTACGAATAGTGTAAACTACAGCAAGTGATTTGGTCAGAAGGTTCGGATATCATGGGTCAAATGGTCAAAAGGAATTCAAGGGTAGATGGCCCCATCCGTTGAGGATGGTAACATTGGAAAACCTCATGTCTCACTCCCATCAGTGTCACAACACCCAATGTTGAAATTCCATTGGCCTCGATCCTTGGGCAGCTAATATTATCAGGCAACGGATACAGTACAATCCCTCCCGGTCGGTAGGCATTTCGGTAGTTGTATTCCAAGACCGCATCTAGACTCTTCTGGAACGTCTCCATAGCACCACAAGCGCGGCAAATGGCAACACCACCTTCATTCAAGACAATCTCTCAGCACACGTCTCGCTGTTTTCAGCTGTCTTTGCACTCGTCTTTCCTAAGAGCCAAGGAGCATGGCTACGAGACCAATATTCATTTAAGCTCGATGATCGGTGATCCATGATACACGGCTCGACTAGAGCCATCGGAAGGTTCAATGTCTTGTTAACTGACGTCGACATCGGCTCATAATGGCCTAGAACGCATTCTACATAATGGCCCCGGAGGGTCGGGAGCACAGCGCGGCCGGAGCCGAAGCTCCCTGTGTGAGATGTGCGGCCCGCGATGCCCATTTCTCTTCCGGACCAACCGCGGATTTGGGCCAGCGCCAACCGTCTGTGCCATAACTTAACGAATGCCGTACTCCGGATCCAACTCCAGATTCTGTGAGACTTGTAGATCCCTAAGATTCTGTTCAACGCAAAGTGGTAAGGCTAGAGTTGTAAGGCGATCTGGCCCATCATTGGCAGCGCCTGAAGTCTGAGCTCCCTTTAAGATCTTCGGGATGGCCACTTTCCGATGCGAGCAGCAAGGATGTCGATGCATGCCATTCCCCAAGATACTGGCTACGAACACTGCCTGGTCAGCTCGTCAAAAGAGGTGCTTTGTACTGTACTGTAGCATCATGGCCTATCCTATCAGACCACGGCATCCATCACCCTGAGCCACGTATCCAACGGCCATACACCGCCCCGACGATATTCAACACACCCATGAATCTAGCATATGGCTGAGCTTATCGGCCGCTCCTCTACCAGGCGCTATTTCGGCTGTCCGGGGCCCCAAACTCATACCATCCTTGCTTTGAATCGGTATTGGTGCTGGAGAAATGACTCCGGACATGCTCATGCAGCAGCCATCACATCTGGCTTGGACTAGCATATGATGTTTCCCAGAGTTTGGTTTGTGGGCAGTCTGTCTGCCCTGCAGAAATCCCCTCCTCCTCCTCCTCATCAGACTTGGCGGTTGGCACAAGAGGAGGGAAGCGCGGGCGGTCAGCGACACACTCTCCCTCTCCCTTACCGTGATATCGTCACAGCCGTCATCTTCCATATATCTGTGCATATTCAGCCTCTCATCCAGGAGATTGAACACGTTACATTCGGGTTCGGCGTGCATCAGCAGTTCAAACACCATGCCCGTTTGTAGTGTAAACTCCGTCATCCGACCGCTAGGCTCCAACGGCGGACATTACCAGACAGGGAGAAACGCAACGATACAGTGGGAAACCAACTGCTGCAGCCTATCCCAGCGCTTACTCGTCCATGTCGAATGTGAGCTCAAACACACGACGGCTCGCTTGAACACGCCCCTTGGCTAACCGAGCCGTCGAGCTCGACAAGACGTTTGCCACCATGTTGAAGAAAGACAATGCTGATTCACAGAGACGGGCTAGTATGCCAAGCCAGTGCGGACAGAGTCGAAAGTCATCTAGGGCCGACACGCATGTCAGGCCAGGATCGCCTGCAACGTTATGATGAGGCGCCCAGGGCTTGAGAAGGTGCCACAACCAATCAACCGGAACAAAGAACCCGTGGCAGGTAATGTAAAAAGCAGGGAGGTATCGACATGTTCCCACTCGGGACCATGGACGTCTCCGAGTTGCTTCGATTCGTCCTTGTCTCTAGGCGGTCCACGCCTCCAACCCGCCAACCAAGCCTATGCAGCGCTTTCCACAACCCGGATCCTGGAATACTCCGTCAGTAATAAGTTAATAATGGGGAGCCTTGATTAATGATCGGCGGATCCTTGTGCCCCTGACGTGACGGGGAGCTCGGAGGCTTGGCTTTGATCTGAACCACCAATATCGCAATGCCTCAACAGTGATGGAGTCATCGTAAACACTTGGCTCGACGGCAGATGCCACTTTGCGGGAGCTGCCATGCCCTAACCAGAAATTGATCAGTAAGCACTTGAATTGCTTGCATAACCTAGACATTTGGGTTGAATTTTGCCACCCATTAGGCGTCAAACATGTGATGAAAAGTAAAGGCCAGGAAGCTCCGTTTTGGTGAACGGTTCGTGACATCTTTCGCAGGGCTGAAAACGGAACAGAAACATGGCCGAGGCGGAGTGTAGTAACACGTTCTAATTCTAGAAACAAAGGCCAGCAAGCCTAACGCCATTCGCCACTTTGTTAAAGCTGCTGAGTTGCTTAAATAACCAAAGCCCTGGGATGAATGCTGTACTGGGGTTGGCTGAAGCTCTGTATAATGACGACGGCCGAGTGTCATGATCAAGGACGCACCCCGGCAACTCTTGAGATTCGCATCGCATTGGCTCCGGGGGTTTCGGGCCTTCAAGCCTCAAAGGGGCCACTGCGGCTTACACGTCGGCCCCCAGTTAGATGGCCGACGATCTTGACGACGTTTCCCTCACAAGCCACACGGACCCTTGCTGAAGAGCCTGTGTCGCGGCCAATGCAACAGTATTTTTTGCCATCGCCGAAGGCGCCTCTCAGCCAAGGAAGCGCAGCGCATCGTCGTCATGTCGTCATTCCTGCTTGTGCGACGGATGAAAGATAGGCGTGATGGGGCCTGAAACGGTGACGATCGGCGGTAAAGGTCTGGACCCCTGTTGACAGCAGGGTGGCGAGAGCGCCAGACAAGGAGGTGGCCCTCTATCTAGGTGTCCAATGGCTTGGAATCAGGGTCATTGCTGTACCACAACCTTTGCACTTCCCACACTCAACTCTGGTGCCAACCTTGGGCACTGCCTCGTCGTGTGCAATTGACCACTTTTTGGCGATCCATCCGGGAGATTTGGCAATCAAAAGTGGCCGCGCAATTCAAACCCTAGGTATCTGTGTTATGAACCAGCCCGGAGCTTTTCGTCCGGCCCAGATTAGATGGGCGTTTCATTGGCCTGGTGGCGTCTCAAGGACCCTTCAAGGGTCCAAAAGGCACAGCTCGCGGTAGGGCACGCACATGTCGTTAGTCCGGATATAGCAGTCGTATGACAGGGACCCGGGTGCGGTGGCCGACAATTGGGACGGGAGCGTACATGGGAGCTTGAAGGACAAGGACAAGCTGCGGCAGAGCTCTGTAACACGGTAGTGGCGTGCCTGCGTAACTGCGTCAGAGATGACTGGCTTTGGTGACGGACACGAGAGATTCTGGGGTTCGACCGGGATGGAGATGCGAGTAAACGCGGTCGAGACAGCATCGTGAAGTGGGAGAATCCCATTGTCGATCATCCGGTCGGGGCATGACCCAAATAGACCCCAGAACAGCCCAAGGGTTGCCCAAGTCGTGTTGACGGGGCAAGGGCCTCCAATGAGACGTTAGTGTAGCGGGAGGCTTATGGCCCGGGCGCATTGACTAGCAAGAGACGGTGGGCTGGTGGGTATTGACGGGCAGGTAAACGGGATAGATCGACATTGTCGAGGGTTGATGGGACGTCTGGTTGCTGCCTGTGGAACGCCGTTCAGAGATGTAGAACAAGGGCTCCAGGATTGAAGTGGCTCTCCTGGGCAAACGGCGGCTCTCTAGTTGTCAGCTGGACGGCGCCCGTTGCATCGCAGGGCGACCAACGCCATCAGCGCAACGACACGAGGCTTGTCGATCTTGCCAACTAGGACTCAGCAGCCGCGCAGACATCGAGGTGCCTGGCCCACGGTCAGTGCTGTGGCCACGGGCCAAGGAAGAGGCTCTGAAGCACTTGGGCAGGATGGGTCGGGTACCTGGGAGGAGGGGAGTGACCGCATGGACGGGTTAGCAGGAACAGGAGAATGCGGGCGTGGAATTTGGGACCCAAGGTCATGGACCGGGCTGGACCCTCCAGAAGTGGTCCGAAGCCCCGTTGAGATGGTCCAACCTCCAGACCGAGGACTGCGAGATGCACCAGTGGCAGAACGCCGGGCAGGGTGGTAGCAAGCGCCGCATTGGCCGGGGTGGTTCTTCTAGTCGAGCACCTGCTGTGGCCATCATCGAATGGGGGAGGGCGGACATTGTTCCATGCTGCCCGACTCGTCCGTCGACGGCACAGCGAATTGACTTTTGATTTCTGGACGCTCGCAAGGGCACAGGCGGGCCTGTCGCGTGTCGATCGGATCTCAGGGACCTCCACCCTACCGCCTCGGCTATTCCCTGTCTCGCAGATCCCTGCTTGCTGCAGCTCACAAGTGGTTGTCTCGAACCACCGAGTGGCAACGGCTTCGTACGTGTCCCGAACGGCGGGCGGACGTGCCTTCTATTTGTGGTTTGCTGGCACAATTGACTCCCCGAAAGCAGTATGTACGTCGCGCATATCCTGGAATGTCGAGTATGTGCCAAGGAACTGGGGCCTCGCGGAAGAGTAAGTGGCTGTACTCGATGTGCGTGCGTACGTCTGTATGCAGACTATTGCCATGCAAAGTGAGGCCGGGGAGATAAAAATGGGTGTAGGAGCGGACGCCAAATTCAAAATTGAATGGCGGCAGGAGAGTCGTGCCTACCAAGCTGATAGGCAGAGTTAAAATTCCGGGGCAGGAACGAGAGACATCATCCATTCCCCAAAAGGAGGAGGCATCACGGGACGGTGGCGAAAACGGTTCGTCAGGCAAGCGGGACGGGGAGTCTTACGTTCCCCTTCTGACACCATCTCCAACAAAAAATCCTTCGTCCACCAACGAGATGGAGCTGGTTGATGACCGTTTAATGTTTCAATGGTCATCGCTCAACACCGCATCTAAACGCCCAGAGCATTCAGCCACCGTCAGCAGGAACAAGGAGCCAGATCACCCCATGGCAGGCACCTCACCAGGCCTGGCCTGTCCGGTCCGTACTTACACTACTAATGGATACCAAGAGACCTTCTCGTTTCGGAGGCAGACGGTGGCTCCCCGTGGAGCCGTGGGACCCTTCAGGGACCTTTTGCCTCTGAGACAAGCCAACCTAGGCAAAGAAAGCAAATTCCCACAGCAGAAATCAGAAGTGGAAGTCCAACTTACGCCACACCTCGCTCAGACTCGGCGTCAAAATAGTCTCCAACCATGCTCGCTCCACAGCTGAATTGGATCCTCCCGGTCACCCACCCCTACCACCTTCCCTGGTGCACACCCCCTCTCCTTGTCTGATGCTGGTCAAGTCGAGTTCTACTGTGGCTTTACCTCCCGGACCCCGTTTCCTTGCTGTCGGCGCCGTTTGTCGGCTCCCACACGCACCTCCAATCCCATTCCCAATCGTCTCTTGTCTCATCACTCATCACGAATTAGTGGCCCCGGTACCTGAATGCTCCGTTCAGAGATGGTGGGTGGGCAGTGGCGGCGTCTCTTGCTACCTCCTCAGCCACCGTCGGCTGATGGGTGGTGTTCGAATGGATGATGGATGCGGCCCAGCTGGACAGGGGATTTATGTTTGGGGTGGACAGGCGACAGAATAGATTATCGGAAACCGGGGGCCTTGGTCACTAATGGCAGTACCAACGACCGGCAGCACGGCAGCCTTACCTCGACTTGTACCGCCAACTTACAGCACCTCCATCCCGGTGAAGCTGCAGCGTTGGCTGGCTAGCTGGGGCATCGCGTGGCTCAACTCGTTCTCCTCCTCTTGGGTCCATGATCCGAGACTATCAACTTCATCTTCCTTCCCCTTCACCATGTCTCTTCCCGCCTAGCTTGCACCCTCTCCCCACCGAGCTCGAGCTCCTCCACCACTTCCTCCACTCACTCCTCCACCCAGTTGACCCGAGCAATTCCCATCCCAGAGCTCTGGCGACTTGAGGATCGTCGTCCATATTTCCCCATCTCTCGTATCAAGTCGTGATTCACGCCCCCCTTGTATCTATCATCCCGTCATCTGGTCTCTTTCTGATCATCTACCCCATCCCTGCAGCATACCCTGCCTTACCGTCCAAGGCTTCCTTGAGCCCTAGCTCCGGAAGCTTTGACTGTTGGCCACTCGCTATCCCCGTTATTGAAGCCTCTTCTTCTTGTCCTTGGCCTGCCACATGGGTGTTCGCCTCCCTCTCTCGCCCCTTCTAGAGCTCCAAGCCTCACAAGCCTCCGGCGCCTTTCTTTCTTTTGAAGGGCATGGGGCTGTTGAATTCACCTGCTTCGTTTGCACCTCTTGAGCCTTCTGCTACTAGCTAGCCTTTTACTTACGCTGCCAGCGTGGTCCGACCCCAGGTCATCTCCATAACGCACCCCATCGTGCCTGTTCCCTTGGGATTTGTTTCGCACCTCAACGTTCCTCTGATCTGTGCATCTCGATCTCTCTCTAATTACTGCCCGTGCGGTAAGCCCTCTGTGTGGCTGACCGCCGTCTGGGGAGGGAATTTGTTGCACATTTATTCTCTACTGCACCAGTCTTGCTTGCTGGTCCCTGGCCGAGTCGGTATCCCTGTTGCGCCAAAAGGAAACACGGCAACATCCATCCATTCTTCTTCAACCTCGCCGTTACTTTCAAAGTTCTTGTCCACTCTCTAGCCACTTGAGATTTGGTTCACTGGTCTTTGACGACTCAAGCAGCCCCCCGTGGGGTATCACACGCCTTTCATCAACCACCTTCTTTCAACAACTGTCTTTACCACCATTGCGTTTTGTTCCTGTACTCGAATATCACGACTCTCCGGTGAATAAATCGACAAAAAAATACATACAACTACTGTCCCCATCGTTCAGAGCTGTCTTCCGTCCCCTCCCCCACGCATCAAGCGGCACTGCCCGCTCTGACACACATTCTCGGCCCCAAAATTGTTCGAGATTTCCCCTCTAACCACTCTTTTACATCAACCAGTCACAGCCACCTAGCGAGGGCTTGGGTAGTTGCTTGTCCGGAAAAAAACATCCCTGTTCACTTGTGGCTTCTTTGTTGGAAACTACACAAGCTCCCGCCTCGACTCCTCGCCTACTTCTGGATCGAATGACTTTGGACTACGAGTTGCTCGTTGCGTGAAAGGTTTGGACAAGTTACAAATACAATTCTCTGGCTCAGGTGTGCGAATTATCCTCTCGTTGGCCCCCAGACGGGCCAGGTTGCTGACTGGCCAGCTCATAGTCAAGATACTCACATCTTCAATAACTCAAATGGGAGATATATCCGGTGCCCAGGCCACAGACGTGGGATCTCTTGACAAGGACACTCCAAAGGTTGGCGATCCGGGGGCATCTACCAGTCCACCGCCCAGTCACGACGAGTCTCGAGCTTTTCCTGAGCATGACCCCTCTTTCCAGCCTCAACAGCATCCTATAGCTTCGCAATACGCATTTACAGCTCAGTTCGGCATGTCCCAGCCTCCCACAGGCCATCGTCCTGGGCCCTACAACATGGGCCCCATGGGAAACGCCCTTCCACCCGTTAATTATCGGCCAGGGCAGTATCCTCACGGCACTCAGCAGCGATACAACCCCGCGAGCTCACCACCCATGATACAGCAAATGCCCCAGTTCTCGGGTCATCCATCGATGCCGGCGGCTGCCCAGGGATACTACCTCCAGCAGCCACAGATGGCGCAGTACTACGGGAGTCAGATGCCCCAGGCTCAGCCAGGATCGACGATGGCTCCGAGGCAGAACATTACATACTACCCTAGCCAGATGATAATGAGTCCTCAACAGTCGGCATACTACTACGCCCCTGCTCCCCAATACCAGCCCGCAGCGCATCCTGTTCCCAATACCATGGTCGCCGGGCACTACATGAATGGGAACCCCGGAACCAACGATCCCCGGACCTTGATGCAGCCGGCAGAGACGGGTGGAAGTCATCCTCAGCCTCCCAAGCAGGGGCAAGGTAGGGCTAGGAAGCAATCTCGTGTCAGGAGCGAGCTAAAGCAGAGCCCAGATGGAGCTGAGAGGCGCCAGAGCGCCGTCCGTGGCCCGCCGCGAAAGCCGCGACAGAGTGGTAAGTCAACTTGCCTCGATGACAGTCAATGCTGGCTAAGAGTTATTTTCAGGGCATGCCATTTGGATTGGCAATCTACCACCGCAGACTGATCTCATGAGCCTCGTCCACCATGTGTGCAAGGAAACGACAGGCTTGGAGTCGCTGTTCCTCATCTCCAAGAGCAACTGCGCGTTTGCCAACTTCAAAGATGAGGAGACCTGCAGCGCGGCACAGCAAAAGCTGCACGATTCCAAGTTCCAGTCGGTTCGTCTTGTCAGTCGACTGAGGAAGAGCACAGTGGAGGGTGCTACCGGCGTAACGGCTCCGACTGGCCCTTCAGTGGCGACAACTACCAAGACGGATCAAGTGTCGGATGCCACGCCTATGCAAAGTGGGAGCCCAAACCCAGCAGATGAGCCAACGACGACGTTGACTCCCAAGGCCGAGCCTGCTGAAGAGACGACACCGCAGAAGGACAAGTTCTTCATACTCAAGAGTTTAACGGTCGAGGACCTCGAATTGAGCGTCCGAACCGGCATATGGGCCACCCAGGCACACAACGAAGATGCTTTGAACAGCGCTTTCAAGGTAGGTGGCGCATCGTTTCGAATCTGCCATGACAGTGAACTAACCAGACCGGTCAAATAGGGCGCTGATAGCGTCTACTTGGTCTTCTCGGCCAACAAATCGGGTGAATACTTTGGTTATGCTAGGATGGTTTCACAGATCGACGAGGATCCCGCGGCGGCTATTGAGTTTGCGCCGACATCCCAGGCGGCAAGCGACCTCGACCTCCCAAAAGCTATACCGACCGAAGCGACCGAACACGCCCCCAAGGGGCGAATCATTGACGATTCCGCCAGAGGAACCATCTTCTGGGAAGCCGAGCGGGAAGAATCAGAGGCATTGTCTGATGCCGAGAGTGAGAGTGAGATGTCGAGTGGGAAGAGTAACAGTGCGGAGGAGACAGGTACCAAAACTTGGGGCAAGCCCTTCAAGCTTGAATGGCTTTCGACGAGTCGACTTCCGTTTTACCGTACGAGAGGGCTACGCAACCCCTGGAATTCGAACCGCGAGGTGAAAATCGCACGAGACGGAACTGAGCTGGAGCCTTCAGTCGGTCGAAGACTGATTGGGCTCTTCAACCGAGTGCAGAGCCCAGGACCAGCTCATGCGGGCATCCGCGTGCCCATGGTCATGATGGCGGGCTTCCCCCCGATGCGGCCATACGGACAGTGAAGACTCGATCGAATTTGAGACAGGTTCTCGACATGCTACTCTCGATACTGGTCCACTGGATTTTCTCTACAGATGCGTTTATGGCTACGATAATTCAAAGAAGCGGGAACACAAGTTTCGGTTCTATGCTGGACATAGTTGGCATATTCACGACAGGCACGGATCATTGGCGGCGGCTCTCGATGTAACTATACAACACGATTCACGTCTCATGATGAAAACATTCGAATCTCCAGAACAAGTTCGCCGCTGCCCCGTGACGGGGCTTGATTTTTCTGTTCAACCGAGGAGCTGTCCATCTTTCAGGCTACTGCTAATTTTCGAAAGTGACGGGTCTTGGAACCAGCTCCAACAGCTAGCGGCCAAGCCATTAGGTGGCTCACTAATCAAGACAAAGTGGCAACGGAACGCCCGGCCAGCAAGCCCTGCCGCCATGTTACATTGGCGGGCCGCGATTACAATGTCCGAGGGGTTTCGGGAACGCCATGCTGGTTTGCCTGTCTCCATATCTGAGCGATGGACATGGCAGGCTTGAGGTTGACGATCGCGGTGGCTTACGATTGTGGCTGAGGGAACCAGAATCGGGCGGTGGAGAGATTCGAAGGCTCCTATTAGCTGGACGACGAGAACTAATGCCAGAAGATGGTCGAATTGGCCACTGCTGGGGTGGGTTTTTGGAGTTCTCCTCTTGACTTGCGTTAGCTTGCTTGCAAGTTGGCCGGTTCATAAGTTGCGCATCCTATCACGATGACGTCAATTGAGGTTCCTCTTGGAATCCAGACCCGGGTTTACCATAACCAAGTCGCCAGCTCCGCATTGTGGGGCCGGGAGTCCTGCCTTCAAGACCCTGGCACTTACAACCTCAGATGCGGCTTGGCGTTATCTGAGGCGAGAAAACAGGCCAACAGGGACCACCAGGGATACAAGTGGCCACAGTGAATCATGGTTTCAACGGCTGACCAGAAATCCGGTTTCCCCCATGTTGGGCCCTTTCTTGTCCTGCCGAACTTTGCACAGCATAATTCGTTGAACCACGATACCTTCGTTACGAGACAACACATCCCACAGCATTAGGCAATTCGTCAATGCACTGACAACAAAGCCAGCTAATCATTCTAACCTGGATTCCTGTACTAGCACGAGTCGTGTGCAATGTCCAGATTCTGCTGGTATATCAACTTGCAAAGCCGAAGCCCGGACCGGCCTTGAAACGGAGACCTCCTAGCTATTCGACACCATGGTGATTAGTCCGTCTCTTTCGCGGTAGATGGCATGGATATCTACATCGTTACTTTACTAGCCGACAACTGTTGCCGAGCGGTAGGCCCCGTGAGGCCTCAAGAACCAGGGTGCTCCAACTGCAACTCTACAGCCGGAACTTCTACTACTTCTCGGGATCATATCAATATGTCGATAATGCGTCTCCCCTGATGTCCAATAGCGACCCCAGTGTCGTTAACGAATGAAGATATTTCGGGGTGAGGAGCTGTTGGCAGTACGCGTTTTCAATACTACGGGGCTCCTCTTTCGGTTGGGTTCTTGTCAAGAGATACAATGGCAGTTCCGGCAGCATGGCCGCTATGGGCCAATGCGGAGTTGTAATCTGCACTTTCTCGTTGGAGTAAGGTTATTTTACATTCGGGTGTTCTGAATTGAAGGCAAGGACAGAGCCCACATGAGCTGGACAAGGCAGGTATGTAAGTGAGGGGTGTTTCTTGGGTCAGAGTATACTGCACATCTCTATCTTGGTTTATGTCGACTTCTCTTTGGGTTACCGTGGCCATTGCTTGGGACTTGCAGGCGGTGGTCTGCTTCCATGGTTGGACTAATTGTGGTTGTGTTATAATTTTGGCGAGGACAGAACTGGTAAGTTTCCATTGGTATTGGTTCATAAGCGGGGTTTCAGTTTCAGCAAAGGGGAGGACAGTTCTCGTTCTCGACACAAGGTTGGCTTTGAACCCAAAGCCGCATAACGCCGAGGGTGTGAGTTGCCCGGGCAGTTGGGGTGTAAACACCACCCTCTGGGCATCGTCTAGTGGAGGGATCAGTGCTCCGTTTTGGCTGGAATTACTAGGTGTCTTTTGTGTTGGCGGTTAACTTGAGTAATCCCACGAGTCAGTTCTAGGTGACTCGGCAATATTTCAAGCCAAGGTTGATCTATGGGTGCTTTAGAGTTTCCGATGGCACTTGTGCGGCTCGTACTCCCCGAAAAGGGTCTTTCTTGCGGCGCCTGGTGTCTGAAATTCTCCGACTGGGCTTGTAGGGGAGGGGTGGGAAAAGCCAGTACATGGCCCCTTGACTGAAGGTTGTTGTCGCACGGAGGGGGGTTATTGGACTCCCGTGTGTGGGATTTCTGTTCTAGAACCCATGTTTTCCATGGTTTCCATCTCATTTTAGGGCTTGCTTCATCAGAGAAGTTGTTACCGTGGAATCACTGGTACTTCTTGAGGTGACCAGAACAGTTTGGGTGGTACAGCTCCGACGCTGCTGTCGAGGGCTCCCGAGTTGATGCAGTATGAATGCCTGATTCCTTTCAGAGGGTTATTTAGAAGCGGTTTCAGTGTGTACAATATGCTAGTCTCGCCCCGTAGTTTGGGCATATAGATGAATCCACTGTACTGGGCCGATTTCTTCACATCTGAATGCACATCTTGATTGCATTTCATCTACGTCGGCACACACTAGGTAGAGCTTGCGATTACCACACAACCAGAAAAGTCAGACCAGAGCTCATAAAAAGCACTCAATTTCTGACACACAAATACTCGCAGAAAGAGTAAAACCATGAAAAATACATGTATTCAACCTGCATTGCTTGCTTTCTCATGTTTGGTGGTTAGGATAAAGTGAGGTCTAGGGTATCCACCAAATCTCGCATTATCTTGCATTACATAATCAATCGCAAGGACCAAAACTGACAAGGACCCTCTTCCATCTTGACAATCTGTCAGACTCTTGAAAACGACGATTGATTGAAGTGCAATGCTAATTACCATTTTCGCTCACTCCAATTAATCGTAGAATATGCAGGAAGAATCATGAAGCAATTATGAGACCATGGAATTTTCGAGGCCGAGTGTCGAGCAAGCTCTCGTCATCCCGTGCACTGGCGGAATTTGCTGGAAGCTTCCACCACCATCTACCAGGTGCTTGCAGCTGCCGGCAGCAACGGGCATACACATTCACACGATTTGATGTCAACGTCACGCCCGATGCTACGTAAGCCTGCGTGTGTCACGTCTTCTCTGCCTGTCTAAGACGGTCGCGTCAATTCTAGAAGCTCCAAGTGGAAGCCTTCGCGAGCATTCACGAAGGCCTGGGAAACCGCCATCTCGATCTGTCCTTCATCACCCCCAAGTATAAAGCAAGGCTTTACATCCCCCAAAGCTGGGAATCTTTCTTCATCAGAACACACACAAACAAACAACACAAGCAACATCTACAAAGCTCTCTTGCACTTTGCAAATCAACTCCTTCTTCAAGCTCTTCAAGCAACCAACCTGAAGCAAACCACACTCAACACCATCACCTACCAACCAAACAAAATGGCTTTCTTCCCCCGCAACTTCTACAACTCCGACGCCTCCTTCACTCCCCTCTTCCGCCTCCTCGACGACTTCGACAGCTACTCTCGCCAGGGACAGGGACAGAATGGCCGCCGCAGTGGCCTGAGCCACTGGCAGCCCAAGTTTGATGTCCGCGAGACTGCAGAGGCCTACGAGCTCCACGGCGAGCTCCCTGGAATGAGCAAGGAGGACGTCCACATCGAATTCACCGAGCCCCAGACAATGCTCATCCGCGGCAAGACCGAGCGCACCTACACTGCCGGCACCCCTCCTGCTGGCCTGGTTGAAGACACTGCCATGAGCGGTGCCATCACCGAGGGCAGCGACGACGGCAAGAGCTCGCACCAGGCCACAGTTGAGGATGAGGCCGAGGCCAACGGCCATGAGCAGGGCACCGAAGTCGTTCAGCAGCCCAAGGAGGAAGTCCAGAAGAAGCCTGCCGACTCTGCCAAGTACTGGCTCACTGAGCGCAGCTTTGGCGAGTTCTCTCGCAGCTTCAACTTCCCCACCCGCGTCGACCAGGACACCGTCTCTGCTACCTTCAAGGATGGTATCCTGAGCATCGTCGTCCCCAAGGCCAAGAAGCACGAGTCTCGACGCATCACCGTCAACTAAACGACACAAACAACAACATGACACCACTACCCAATCATGAGGTGTACTTGATAACGAATCGCGGAGGACGAGCACCACAGATGATTTGATTTGCAACTTTCCTTTCTCGAGTCAAAGCTGTTAAAGACTCACACTCTCTGTATTACTCGCATGGACTGGTGTTTTAGCAAGTTTTATTTGATGATTGTTAATCACAAGTGGCCTGCCTTGGTCCTTTCGCTCTCTTGTACAATAGATGAATAATAATTCAAAAAAGTCAAACAAAAATCCATCCCAAGTGCCAAATTGTGACATGTGATATTCAGGGCGAGATGGAAGCCCCTCCAACACACGAAGCCAATTAAAATAATGTTTTATCTAGCCAAGCTCATTCCAGCTGAGCTGAGGAGGGCTGTTCTGATGACGACCCCTGTCATCGAGCCCGTCATTGAAGCATGTAATCTAAATCACGTGACTTGGCGTAGCGAGGTTGGCGCTGTTGCCTTCCACTAACGCGTCCCACCGCGCTTTCCATCAACACCATCCCTCTCCTCCTTTGCCTGATTACCAATTTCTCTCCTCACACTTTCAATTCACCCTGTGGTCTCACTTGTCTCAACAATTGTATTAAGAACTCTAGTTAATCAACATGAGTGAGGAATACGACGAGGCTCAGATGGGTGAGGATGGCAGCATGCCCGGCCCTGGCGCCCCTACGCCACTCTCCGCCTTGGAGGTAAGTATTCGGAATCTGGAGATTGCGGCATTCGCTGACCATTATCTACCCAGGGAGTCGCTGGCTTGACGAAACGCGATATTCAGCTTGTGGTCGATGGAGGCTACAACACGGTCGAGTCGGTCGCCTACACACCACGACGGGTGCTGGAACAAGTCAAGGGTATCTCGGAGCAGAAGGCAGCCAAGATTCTGGCCGAGGGTGCGTGAAAAAATATTGAGATTCATGATGGGATGGCGGCTAACACTTTTATAGCCTCTAAGCTTGTTCCTATGGGCTTCACGACCGCTACGGAAATGCATCAGCGACGTAGCGAACTTATCTCCATCACGACCGGATCCAAGAACCTGGACACACTCCTTGCCGGTGGCATCGAAACTGGTTCAGTCACCGAGCTCTTTGGCGAATTCAGAACTGGAAAAAGTCAAATTTGCCACACACTTGCTGTGACCTGCCAGCTGCCCTTCGACATGGGCGGTGGCGAGGGAAAGTGCATGTATATCGACACAGAGGGTACATTCCGCCCTGTGAGACTGCTTGGCGTCGCCAATCGCTTTGGTCTCTCCGGAGAGGAGGTCCTGGACAATGTTGCCTACGCCCGTGCATACAACTCGGATCATCAGCTTCAACTACTCAACCAGGCCGCCGCCATGATGTGTGAGACGCGATTCTCGCTTCTCATCGTCGATAGTGCAACCTCACTCTATCGAACCGACTTCTGCGGCCGTGGCGAGCTCTCAAACAGACAGACCCATCTTGCCAAGTTCATGAGGACGCTTCAACGTTTGGCGGATGAGTTTGGTATCGCAGTGGTCATCACGAACCAGGTCGTGGCCCAGGTCGATGGTGGACCAAGTGCCATGTTTAACCCAGACCCAAAGAAGCCGATCGGTGGAAACATCATTGCTCATGCCAGTACAACCAGAATCAGTCTGAAGAAGGGCCGTGGCGAGACACGTATTGCGAAGATCTACGACAGCCCCTGTCTTCCAGAGAGCGACACCCTGTTTGCGATTGGTGAGGAGGGCATCGGTGATCCTGCCCCCAAGGACATGGATAAGGATTAAATGGTCGAATTTGAAGTCTGTATGAGCGACGGAGTATGTGATCATGGTCCTTTGGGTTGTTGGCGTTGATTTTCGAGGTCTTGTTTGCCGTGTTTTCGAACTCATTTTCAGGGTGCAAGGATCACAGGGCTTGTTTCGAAGTGCATCTGTGGCTAAAGAGTCTTTCTCATGGTGTAAAACAGTTTCTTTTACTCTATTAAACCGGGAATATATTTAAACCACGACCTTTCATGTGAATTCTTGAGTGATTCTGTGGTGAAGTTGGTTGTCGTGATGCCTGTGCATGTTGTGTAGAGCTGATTGCCATTTCGGGTTAGCGCAGGCGCGACGCCCAAGTTCCACCCAGAAATTCTGCCAGGCAACGCGACCGCATCTCGCTCGCAAGAAATCGATTTGCGCCTACTTTGGGTATCGCATCCAACTCCTAAACCACCACCCCCATCCCACGATCGAGCCGATTTATGGAGGCGAGATGGACTCAGGCGAGACGCAGTATCTCTTCAAAGAGACTCGCGTGAATCTCGAGCCTCCAGCTCCTTCCAATGTTGTCACCATCCGAGTACCCTCCAATTCGATCCACGGTCGGGGCCATCGCAAACCAGCACGAGACGGGTCGGGCGAGGACGAGACGAGCTTTCGATTAAAGACCTTGGCGACATCGTCGTCCATCTACCATCGGCAATGGCACGACACGCCGCGCAGCTTCCTGTGGCGGATACTTGAGGATGGCACTCTGTTGAGCATCCGGGCTGTTGATGTCTGCAAAAAGACCCAGGCCGCTGATGCACCTCTGGTGCTCAACTTTCACTTTTCCGTGCCTATCCAGCCGGAGTGCGTGGCGTTCTCAGACCCAGAGGAGCATGATTCGCTCTGTGTCTTTGTCCTCGACCAGGCATACCAGCTTTACAGCTTCACCCTGCGACCGGACCTTTTCAGGAAGAGGGCTGCTGTTGATGCTGGGCTCTCAGAACTGGGCAAGGTTCAGGCGCCATCAGGCCTAGGCTTCAAGAGCCCTCACCGTATGGTGGCTGTGACGGCGGAGACGCTCCTTGTGACGGTCAACGACGGTGGAATGATCCGTCTGGACAAGAACAAGTCCCACGAACGTAGGTTGATGGTAAACATTAATGGTACGCCTTTACTGACATCTACAGCATCTGCGCCCCTTTGGACCGAGTCATTCTTCAATGTGCAAGGATGGGCCCAGAACCTCCGAAGCCTTCTGCCCTTCCAGGGAAAACACACGATAAAACACGGCAAGGTCAACATGGAATACAGCTCAGCCACGTCGGTCGAGATCACCAGTTTTGGGCTTGACGATGCTCTCTTTGCCATCACTGTCTGCCTGGATCACAGGATGCGTATCTGGAACATCAACGATGGTCAGATCCTGTATACGGGCGACATTCTGAACGCCGAAAGGAACCCGCAAGAGATTGGCAAATGGGCCATTGACCCTTCTCAATCCAACTTGGTCCAAGTTACTGGGCGGAACCGAGGACAACGTATCTGTGCGACCTTTTCTCCTATCGGCGCTGGAGAGTTCAAGTTCTGGAAGATCATCGCCAAGGACCCCCACACTATCATCGTTGAAGACCTTTCTCCCAGCAACGCCTTGGTCCCAGTCACCCCGTCATCCTCAGATGTGTGGACTCTAGCTGATTTCATTCTTTCATCCCCTGCCGAGAGCTCTATCCAACTCTGGACCCTCTGGAAGAACAACATTACCTACAGGGTGCAGAGACTCGAGGTGGACCGTAAGAACATCTCGCAGAGTTGGGATGAGAGTTGGGACGGTGTCTATGCGGACCCCACGGTCGAGATTGCGGAGGAGTCCGGACCCTGGGATCCAACCGACGTTACTGAGAAGTGGCTGCGAATCATTCTCAAGCCAGGTCGTTTCACAAAGGCTACACTCGAAATAGCCTTGACGATCTATGAGCGCGGACTGGGAACTACAAGAGAGTTTGCCAAGGGCCGTGGATTGGCAGAGTCGATATGCTCTGTCCTTGGTGCTGCCTCGACCTTGGACCGAGCCTCATCTGGAGCTATGGACTATGCAGCATTCCGAGCGTCCAGCGAGTCACAATGGAAGAGGTTTTACCGACTGCTGCTTGAGATGGATAAGCAACGAGGAGAAGCTATCGGCCTCTCCCTGGATCCTAACACAGACTTGACTTGGGTGGTCTGCGCAGACTTTGTCTCAGCCATCAGAGACTGCAGCAACCTGGAGCGACTTTGCTATAACCTCTCCACACCCGAGGTGGATCACGTCGCTCAAGCTGCATTGCTCGCTTCAGGCCTTAGCTTTGTGGATGGACTCGCGGATAAGTACACACAAGTCTCAGAGGCCGTGCTGCGACATGAGTTGTTTGAGGATTCATCCAAGACGGATCTTGAGAGAATTCAATACCTCTCCGACAAGTCTGGATTCTGGCGGGGAGTCACAGACGATGACGCCTATCAGGTCACGGATACGCTCGGTCAAAACTTTAAGACAGTGACAGATGAGCTCTACGCCGATGTGATGAACCTCATCGCCGCACCAGCAGAAGCCAAGACCCGAAACCTGAGACACCCTTTGACCGAATTTGGAAGAAAACTGGTTGTCAAGGCAGTTCAGGACAGCATCGAGTTGCAATGGAGGGCATACTTCAGCCAGCTCATTCTTCTCGTGCATATGGAGTTCGAGTTTGACAATGAAGCGGACGCTCTCCACCACCGCGTCGACATTGGACACGTCTTTAGACAACTCGTGGCGGCTCTCCGAAGGCTAGAACTTCTCAAGTGGCTCGCTCACACAGAGCTATCAGTAGCCAACAGCCGGGAGAAGAGCGAGGCTGGCACTACCTCCAAGAAGAGCGCCGAGGATGTCCAGTTGGTGACGGCTCTCGAGGTCAACCTGGGACATCTTCTTGGGTTCGCCAACAAGAACGAGTCACTCGCTATTAGCATTACCGATCTCGTCACAAACCTATGTGCGCCAGATAGCGATATCGAGGTCTCGCCGTCGCTCATCCAGTGCTCCCTCATCAAGAGAGAAAGGGCAGACTTGGCTCTTGATCTGGCTCCCTTCTGTGACCAGAACCCCTTTCCCACCTACATCCAGGGTCGTGTGCTACTAGCACTCAACGACTTTAACGCTGCCGCCATCAACTTCAAAAAGGCAGCCATTGGCATGAGTGAGTTTACTGCTTGTCATTGTCTTCAGGATTAGCTAACAATCTATCAGGTGCTGAGAATATCGAAAGTGACCGCCACAGCAGCGGCCTCCTTGACGATACAGAGTGGAACCTTCTGAACCACGGGCCTGCCAAGTACTACTCGCACATCGTCGCTCTGTTTGAGAAACAAAAGGCCTACTCGTACGTGGTTGAGTTTGCCCGTCTAGCGATACAATTCTTGGGTTTCAAACAGGATGCCACCTTCACCAAGACGGACATGCAGAGCCGGCTATTCAACGCCGCGGTGGCGACATCGCAGTTTGAACTCGCCCACACCACCCTACTGTTGATTAAGGATCAGGCTATGAGGTCTTCCAGCCTCCGCAAGCTCGTCGACAGAATGTGCGAGACATATCACACCATCGAGCTTGTGGCTCTGCCCTTCCCTGGCTTGCAACAACAGGTGGATGATATTCTAGCACAGAAGTCCAAGGCCACCTTGGATGTCACGGAAGGGTTCCCTTACCATCAGGTGCTCTACTCGTGGCGGATCAAGCATAACAACTACCGTGGTGCAGCCTCGGTGGTGCTGGACCGGATTCACAAGCTTCGGGGCGCTGGCGAGGGCGATGAGGTGACAGGAGAGGACATTCTCGACACTCCCGTTACCAGACAGTACCTTTTGCTCATAAACGCTCTCAGCTGCGTGGAACCCAAGCAGGCTTGGATCTACGACGAGCCAGCGGTATCAACGACAGGATTTGGGCGGAAGAGCGAAGGGGCTGGAAAACGCAAGGTGGTGTCCTTGGCGGATATCCGGAAGCAGTATCAGGATGAGCTGGACCGGATCGCGGCCATTCACAACAACCAGTTTGGATTCGAGGCGGACGATGTCATGGAAATTGTATGAGCGCCGAGTGAGAGGCGGGAGGCGGTTCATGTAAACTAAACAAACGTGTTTGCTTTAAAGACTCACAGGGGCGCGATACCTAGGTAGGACATGTTTATGGGATCATACCGGATTGATTAATTGTTTCATATGAAGGATGACTTGTTTATACGAAAGGACTGCACTAGTTTCCATCACCCGGTTATCCCCATCTTTGAACCAAACGCCAGAACCGATGCTAGAAAACGCGCAGAGAGCTGACAAGAATATACACCGGATTCAACAAGAATGACATGTAAGTATCTACTATGCCTGAACAGCAGCGCCTATCTGCTTGTTCTCTGGGTGCGCCGCCAGCGCGTGGGTGCCCGCGTTGGGGAGAGGGGCGGCATCAGGGGCTTGGCGGTAAAGGATGATTTCAGATTGCTTAAAATACCGTCGAGCATCTTGGGTATCTTGTTAGCAGGGGGCTCAGAGCCATGGGTGTGAATGTCAGCTTACCTTCGTCGATGAGAACCAGGCTCAAGTAGTAGCGGGTAGAGAACTTCTTGTTGACGTCGCGGAACGTGGGTGTCAAGTCGAAGCCTCCGAGGAATAGTCGGATGGGAATGGTCTCGCCGCGCGACGGTGAGCCATCCATGATCTCGAACCGCACCAGGGTCTCGCTCTCATTGTACTGGTTGGGGGCGGCGCCCGTCGTCTCCCTCCGTATGATGGACAGCTCCATGTGCTTGATCTTGAGGCGGACCAGCAGGAAATAGATGCGGCCGACGATGACGTCCTTGAGGTGGTACTTGGACTTGCTGTACTCGAACTCGATGTGAAGGCAGTCCTCGATACCCACGTCCATCTTGATGCTGCTGTTCATCTCGGGAGGAATGCGGTAGCTGTAGACCCAAATGTCCTTCTCCCGGATCACGTCGGCCATGCGGCGCGAGACGGTGACGCGAACAAAGTAGCGCAGCTTGACGTTGATGCCGTTGTACGACTCGTACTGCTTCTCGACGTTCTTGAAGTTGAAGTCAAAGGTCTGGGGGTGCTGGAGCTCGCCGGGCGCGGCGAGCTCTTGGTTGAGGGAGAGGAACTCGTAGTGGTTGCCGCGATCAAAAAACATTTCTGCGCGGCGAGTTAGCATCTGATGGTTCAGATAGAGGAGCTGGCGCATCGAGAGGTGAGGTTTCAGGGGCTAGGCGGCAACGTCGGTGCCATCGTGTGCCGCGCAAGGTGTCGCGTACCTATCGTGCCGATAAACTGGACCTTGATACCGGTGTGCTCAAGCCTCTTGCCATCCTTGGGCCGGACGGTGACGGCGCCCTTGACAGACTCGCCATCCATGAAGAGGGGCGCCTTCTCGCGGCGGTTCTTGTCGAGCTTGACGTCGACCATGGATCGGTCGTCGGCATCGTCGAGGACAATGTCGATATCGACGGGGGTCGCGAAAAAGTACGACATGGCGGCGGGCGAGTCTCTATCTGTCGTTTGTTTGAAGAAGGGCGGGTGAGGCTGCGAGGCTGAGGCTGGCGCGGATGGGGTTGGGCTTTTGGTGGTGAGGACGTCGGAGGTCGGCGGCGCTGACGTATCGGCCGGGGCTGGGCAGGGGACCGGTGGGGACCCACCCGAGCTCTCCGTTGCATGAGGTCCGAGTTGGAGTGTAAAGATGAGGATATGGACGTCTAATGGTGGTTCGATTGCGCTGAAATTTAGACGAGATAATCAAAACATCATACAGAAGTGTTCCTTAAGTTATTATTCGTTTAAAAATGCCGTATCATTCTGATTTCCACTCACAAAGCTGTTTCTCGTCCTCTTCTCAGCCCACTACGGCCTCTCATTGGCTGGAGCTACCCACGGAGAAACAAAACACCCGGATCCGCCAGCTTTAGGTTCTCTGCCCACACGAGGGGCACACGGCACGTGATTCCTCGCACACGAAATTGCCGTCTTTTTCCTCCACGACCCGCACCAAGTCGAAATCAATTCGCGGCCGATTCTCCCAGATACCCTCAACCCCCCGACATCAACTAACCCTCCCACAGCCGGCAGGATGAAGTACATTCATTCCCAGGAGCTCCTTGACATCCCCGAGGGGGGGTACGTTGCGCCCTTTCCCTGTTGAATTCTCAAAACGTCGCCGATCCTGGGATCGATTTCCGACAGAGCTGGAATTTCTTCGCGATGGAGTTTTGTTTGCGCCTGCGCACAGCATGTTCAAAAAAGAATCCTCGTGGAGCTCCGGGCTATTGGGATTGTCCACGGACGGCGTCGAAAGAATTGAGAGAAGGAACGGAATACTGACATTTATCGTCTTATAGTCAAGGTTGCCATCAAGTCGCGAATTGTCACCGTCGAGGGCCCCCGAGGCAAGCTGGTCAAGGATCTCAGCCACCTGGCCGTCAACTTCACCGTTCCCAAGAAGAACACCATCTCGATCGAGATCCACCATGGTGTCCGCAAGAACGTCGCCACCCTCCGAACTGTCCGCACCATCATCAACAACCTGATCATCGGTGTGACAAAGGGCTTCAAGTACAAGATGCGATACGTCTACGCCCATTTCCCCATCAACGTCAACGTCTCCAAGAACGCCGAGACCGACCTGTTCGAGGTTGAGATCCGAAACTTCGTCGGCGAGAAGCTCGTCCGCCGCGTCGTCATGCAGCCCGGTGTTGAGGTCGAGACCTCGACCGCCCAGAAGGACGAGCTCGTCCTCTCCGGCAACGACCTCCAGAACGTCTCCCAAAGCGCCGCCGATATCCAGCAGATCTGCAGAGTGCGAAACAAGGATATCCGAAAGGTAGGGCAAACCGACAGAGGGTCGGATCCACGCAAAGCCTCAGAGCCACGATTTGCTAACACAGTACATCACAGTTCTTGGACGGTCTGTACGTTTCCGAGAAGGGTAACATTGTTCAGGATGAATAGACGCGGACACGGACACGGATCTTGTTTCTTTTGCGTTTCTGGGTCTCAGGAGTGGCGAAGGTTCATCGTTGCATGTCACGTAGCAAAAAAAGGGCTACGAAACAAATTTCAAAAAGCAAAGAGATGATGACTCTGGTGCCGGCACAATCTATGAAATCTCGCCAAAAAGTGCGTTTTGTGACGTTTGTGGAGCGAAGCGGGGGAAGATTCATTTTAGACGAGGGTTCGAGGGTTCTGGCCGCCTGTTTAAAAGACAATCACCCTCTTGTCATTGGAAGATGATGATGAGTTAGCTACCTACCTGAGAAGCCAGCGCGACCTTGGATCTTTGATCGTGTAAAAAACGAGCAATTGAAGAGGTCGCTCGCCAATCCATTAATGAACAGACACATACAAGGTGACGATAAAAGTGGGCGAAAGTTAGGTGTGAAATGAGGTTTGCTTTCTTTAGTTCCATTATGCCGTGCCTCATCGATATATTCATCTTTATATATCAAACTCGTGAATTTTTCTTGACCTTTCGTGGTAAGTCATCTCTACTTTCCCTCGTGACGTGATCTCTTAAAAAAAAACATAACCGTAACCATAATCCATGCGTGCAAAAAACAATCGTGGTGAAAAGTGTCGAGAAGGGGGTTGCGGGAGGATTGGGGGGATGGCAAAGGAGGAAGAGGAAAAAATCAACAGGAGACCATTAGATACGAGAAACCGGAAACGCCAGTGGCCCAATGTGCGAAGCAACAAGTCGAGCGTATATCCATTTCAGCTCGAATCCCTATGTCAAATGCGGAGACATGTACAGATGTTGGAGGGAGATGGTGGTGATGAAGGGTGAGTGAGAAGCCGCCGTCTCAGATCAAGGTCGAGGAGAGCGGGAGTAGTATGACCTCGAGCGGCTGTCTCGTGTACGGCGGGTACGGTGTGTTCGTCCACCCGAGCTTGAGCTGCCTGTTTGGGTTGTTAGCTTGAGATGCATTGATTATTGTGTTTAGAAGCTGGACTTACTGGGACTGGTGCCGGTGTAATCACTGTATGAGTAGTAAGAGTCGCTGTATCGCGAAGACCCACGGGATGACCGCGCGGGCTTGGTGCTAGCAGGTCGCTTGTCCTTCTTGAGGTTGAGCAGAGCCAGGAGCGTAGCCGCGAGACCGGCGATGCCGAGCCACTTCTTACCGCTCGACTTCTTCTCGCGGCGGTCACCGGCTGCGGATGGGGCACCGCTCATGCGAGACTTGCGAGAGTACGCAGAGGGTGGGGGGCGGCTGCCGTGACGGGAGTAGCGCTCCTCGACGATGTCGACTTGCTCACGACTGTCCTTCTTGTCCTTCTTGCCAAAGAGAGCAAGCCAGAGACCACGGGCGATGCAGCAGAAGCAGAGCAGCAGCAGGAGAGCGACACCAGCAACGGAACCGATCACAATACCGGCAATGGCGCCAGCACTAAGGCCGCCGCCGCTGGTCGAACCCTCACCAGCCGCAGCCTCATCGCTGGTCTCGGTGGCCGTGGCCTCAGAAGTGGTCTCAGTCTCAGTCTCGGTACTCTGGACGCCGCTAGTGGTGATAGTGGTGGTGCCAGTGACTCGGTAGGGAGCTGAGTAGCGGGTGGTGACCTTGCCGTCGCTGGTGATGACAACAGCAGTAGGCTCGTCGTAGCCAGGCTTCGCCGAGCACTGGCCGTCGTACGCGCACGTCTGCCATCCAGCGCAGCAGATGTAGCCGCAGGCCTCTTGCTCATCGTTCTTGGGTACACAGTCGACGCCCTCGGTGGGTTCAGGAGCAGGCTCCCAGCGGGTCATGATTGTGCTAGTGTATGTCTTGGTCTCGGTCCAGGTGGTGGTGAAGGCACCGATATAGCCCTTGACGCAGTTTGCGACGCCATCGGCAGTCTGGCAGACCTCGTTGGAGCCGCAGCAGTATTGGTTGTCAGAGCCGCAGTAAGAATCGCAGGCGCGGGGCATCAGATAAGAGTAGCCGAGATCGTGTAGATCATCCCGGGGAAAAGGCTTAGCAGATCCCAAGCCAGCGATGGCGAGGAGCACCAGCTGCCTTGACGACAAGCGCATGGCGGCGGCTTCTTTTCTGTGGTTGGTTGGTGCTCTCGTTTCTTCTCTTCCCCTGCGCAGTACGCCTTGTCGCAGTGGATGTTGTAGAATCCAATTCCAGTCGAAGCTCACACCGATGCCGAATTGACTCGAGGTTTTTAAATGGATCTCGTGTGAGTCAAACGTTGCGAGATTAATCTGTCAGGTCCTCGCACAAACGGTTCTGGAATGCGGCAGAAGCGGGTGTGTCGCGGGGGTGAAGAGAGGAATGCGGGCGGTGAGGTCGAGTGCGTAGTATTAGGTATTAGTGCCCAAAACCTGGAAGTAGAAGTGCGGCTCGTATAGGCGGTATGTGAGGGTGAGGATGACGAAGCGAGGCCCCCAGGATGATGCTGAGTGAGGAGAGAGGTCTAGATTGTTGGAGTTACGATGGAAGGAAGGAGAAAAAATTAAAGTCGAGAAAATAGCAGTGCCAAAAGCTGGGCGCTGCAGCAAGACTTTTAACTAGGCGGCTGGTGCTGGTGGTGGGCTGCGGGAAAGGCTTCGTTCTGGTTCCCAACCTCCCACTTACACCCAACCTCTTTGATTTCTCACGACGTGTCTGTCACCAGGCACTTGACACGCACGAGCGAAATAAGGGGTCCCTGGATCCACACTGACGAGGGAAAAATCAGCGAAATTCAATACCACGTTGGAGTGCAGGGGGAAGACTCAGTCCTTTTGCTCTTGTCGGTGTAAACAGGTCTTGTCCGTTGAAAAGCTTCACATGCAGCTCAGGAGTCGAGAGTGACGTTGGTGTCGGACAGCGACGAGCAATGGCGGGGTGCCAGCTCATGACACCTCCACTGACCAAGCCTGTGCCCGCTCACTGGACAACTATCGATAACGTAGCTCAGGGCAAAAAGCGCCTGGCCCGCGGGATGGACCGGGGGGTGTTCTAGAGCCGACAGCTTCCAAGGCCGGGCGTCGACAACTGGACGAGAACCCTGCCGGACCTGCGACCTGTTCATGGCCGCCCTGAAGCTAGACCGCCTACAGCGCTTGGCCCTGGGGAACTTGAGACTGACACGAGGGTACGTACACCCATCACCACTTTACACCCTGGGATGGGTCAGGACGAGCGTTTTTCATTGCATGGCGGGAGGCGCGAACGCGTCTGATGCATGCTCTAATTAATCATCCAGGGGCCAACGTCCCTGCAACCGAGGGGTTCCACCATCTCATTGGGTATTTACGGGGTTTTGGCTAAGGATGTGGCCGTCAGACGACGACATCAACAAAAAACTGGGAGGTTGGGAGGAGTGACCTTCAGGGATCAATTCCAAGTTGGGCCTGGAGAACCTTTTGGTCAGGCAACCAGCTCAAGCCACATGGCTTGCCTCGCACTAGCCACATGATGCATGCAGCCACATAAGCTCGAGCCACATATAATCGTGGCTTGGTTTGTGGCTAGGTTAGCGCCCTTTTGAGCTCCAGAGTTTCCAGGTTCCAGTTGGGTTGGCAGCTGTGACGCTCCGCGCGGCTTGCTTGGTTGCATCACCGGCAACCTCATCTCACCAGCTCAGCTCGCTCTTTTCATCCGTTTTTCCATTCGAACCCCCGTCTTCCGTCAACCCCCTCGGTCTCCTCCCTTGGCCCATCGTCCGACCGCTCGTATATTCTGCTGCTCGCAGCCGCGACGCCGTCATCATGTCGCTCGACCCGCCGACGTACCTGGCCTCTCTCCAGAGCAACATCCGCCAGCGACCTATCCCATGGGACGGCGCCGTCAGGGCAGGCACCCTCACCGAGGAGCAGTATGCCAAGATTCGCGCTGTCGACAAGGCCAAGAAGCCTGAGCAGCGAAAGGAGATTGTCTCGGGGGATATCGATGGATACCGCGTCTTGTTTGTTGGCGATTCGGGAAAGACCAGTGTTCTCGAGACGGCAGGAAAGCATGCCAACGTGAGCCAGTACATCCTCGTTTTGCTAGGCGATCTGCTTGAGGGTAAGTTCATCTCGCACTTGCCCACGCGCGACAAGAGACAGGGATGCCAGAACCCTTTGCGTCTATCGCCACTGTTCCATCATCGAGACTGCAATTGATCCTAACCTACTTCTCCTAGCTGTTCCCTCCCTAGCCAAAGCCCTATTCAAGACCAAGGAGCCTTATCGACATTTTTTGCCTCTGCTCAACTCCACCAACCCTGAGGACCCTATTCCACTGCTTACTGCCCACGCCCTAACCACCCTCATGGCTCTCGCTCGAGACGAGTCCCAAGCGACACTCCAGGCTCTGCCTGTGGTGCTCTCTTACCTTTCTGGCTTGGCCAAGAGCTCCGATGCCGGTCTGCAGGATATCGCCGTGCAGGAGTATTCATCCCTCCTCCTGGGTCATGTGTCAAGGGTGCAGTTCTGGAACCAGCGAAGCGAGACGATTGAGCCCCTCATCAAGATCCTCCAGACGGCAGCTGGCATTGGCAATGGGGGCAACTCATCTGCCAGTCTCTGGAGCGGCAACACGAGCACTCGTTCTACCGGTTTCGAGGGTTCGTTGGGCGGCGGAGTTGGCCTGCAGCTCCTCTACCATGCTCTCCTTGTCATCTGGCAGATAAGCTTCGAGGCCGAGGACATTGGCGACGACCTCAACGAGTAAGTCCCCCGATCGTACCCTACAGTATTTTACTAATCGCTCCCAAGTGAATACGACATTGTTCTGCTTTACACTCAGCTGCTGCGCCTGTCGCCCAAGGAAAAGACAACCCGACTAATCTTGTCCACACTCTACAACCTCCTCGAGAAGAACCAAAAGTCTCTACTCCCTACCGCTGTTCTCGCTCGTCTCCCCGCTCTCCTGGACAACATCGGTAGCCGCCATCTGACTGACCCTGACTTGCTGGAGGATCTCTCAAGCCTCAAGGAAATGCTGGAGGAGTACACCAAGACCAAGACCACATTTGACGAATATGTGGCCGAGGTGCAGGCTGGCCACCTCCGATGGTCGCCACCTCACCGAAGCACAGTCTTTTGGGCTGAAAATGCCCGCAAGATCCTCGAGTATGAGAATGGAGAGATCCCTCGGAAGCTGGCCGAGATTATGCGACAGCCATGGGAGAACGACAAGCAGGTGCTCGCCATCGCCTGCAACGACGTTGGGTGCCTGGTGAAGGAGGTTCCTGAGAAGCGATACCAACTGGAGAGAGTGGGACTTAAGAGACGGATTATGGAGCTCATGCAGTCGGATGACGAGAACGTGCGATGGGAAAGTCTTCAGGCACTGGGGTGTTGGCTGAAGTATAGTTTTGAGCAGCAATAAGCTGTCGGTAGACTCAAGCGAGGCTCTGCTGCGGCGTCTTATTTTGTTAGGTGGCGTCTGGTTGTTGCTCGGTCAGAGTCCGCGCGCTTAGAGGAATCACGGTAGACGAGCCGCGGCGGGGGCATCAGCTGTAATTGGCATACTTTTTGGTTATATGTAGTTGCTGGGCCTCGTTGAGAGGCACCACTATATCGCGCGCTGAGAATGAAAAACACTCAAACATGATGCAGATACAATCAACGCCAGTGAGCCAGTATTGCTCCGTCCAAAAGTGCCGAGTTGCGGGTTTTCCGTCGCTCGGAGCTCGGAGGGCGCTCCGGGGGACCGGGGTCGGTTTTCGGAAGGAAAGACCGTGGTTGATGGTTGATAGGGCGCGCGCGGCAATCCGAAGCCCCGCCAGAGAGTCAAAGGTGGTACCGCAGGTGCAAGCGCGGCCCGGAGTACGGTTAGTAACTTTCCAGTGAGTAAAAGTTGCTGAGCGCCCTCTCGGTCTCTTGTTTACTTGCTTCCTACATCCCCTCATCTTCCTCTCCATCGATCAATTGACTCTTTTCTTACCACCAATACCGTCAATTGGATCATCATGAAGGGCCTCAACATGGCTGTGAGGGCTGGTCCCCGCCTTCTGACTTCTGCCACTGCCCGTCCTACGTCATTCGCTGCCCTCCGGCTCTCGCAGCAGAGCGTGCGGTGCGCATCCGGTGCTTCTTCTGACCTCAAAAAGACGCCGCTGTACGACTTGCACGTCGCCAAGGGTGGAAAGCTGGTTCCCTTTGCTGGGTACTCGCTCCCCGTGCAGTATTCCGACCTCTCGCTCGCCCAGTCTCACCACTGGACCCGAAACCATGCCTCGCTCTTTGATGTGAGCCACATGGTCCAGCACATCTTCAAGGGCAAGGACGCTGCTGCTTTCCTCGAGAAGGTTACGCCTTCGGACTGGGCCAACCATGGTCTCATGCAGAGCAAGCTGACGACCTTTTTGTGGCCCGGCTCCGGTGGTATCGTGGATGATTCCGTCGTCACCAGGCTCGGTGAGGATGAGTACTACGTTGTGACCAACGGTGCCTGCCTCGATAAGGACACCAAGTACTTTGACGAGGAGCTCGGCAAGTTTGGCGGTGACGTCCAGTGGACTCGCCTCGACAACTCCGGACTGGTTGCCCTGCAGGGCCCCCAGAGCGCCGAAGTTCTCAGTGAGGTCCTCGCCACTGATATCAACCTCAAGGAGCTCTACTTTGGCAACGCCGTCTATGGCGAGCTGAAACTTGCCGACGGTAGCAAGACTCACCCCGTGCTCATCAGCCGCGGTGGCTACACCGGTGAGGATGGTTTCGAAATCTCGTTCAACGGCAAGGAGTATCCTGCCTTTGAGACCACTCCCCTTGCCATCGAGGCCCTCCTGGCCAAGGCCGGTCCCGAGCGCCTGCAGCTTGCTGGTCTGGGCTCCCGTGACTCCCTCCGCCTTGAGGCTGGTATGTGCCTCTACGGCCACGACCTCGACGACACCACAACCCCCGTCGAGGCGGGTCTGAGTTGGATCATCCCCCAAGCCCGCCGCCAGTCTGGTGGCTTCCACGGTGCCGAGGTCATCCTTCCTCAGTTGACACCCAAGAGCAAGGGTGGTTCGGGTGTTACTCGACGACGAGTTGGACTCGTTGTCCAGGGAGCACCTGCTCGTGAGGGTGCTGAGATCCACAAGGATGGTGAGAAGATCGGTACGATCACGAGTGGTGTTCCCAGCCCTACTCTGGGCAAGAACATTGCCATGGGATACATCAAGAACGGACAGCACAAGGCCGGCACCGAGGTGGACGTTGTGGTCCGAGGAAAGAAGCGCCAGGGTGTGGTGACCAAGATGCCTTTTGTGCCAACCAAGTACTGGAAGGGCGAGGCTTAAATTAAAAGAGAGAAATGGTTTTAATTTGGACGACTGAAATGTACGGTACGAAGCGAGTCAACATTTGGTATCTGGGATCAATTCAACATGGGGTACTTTTGGGATCATTAACTTTCAGTGCAATTGAGTGTCAACTATGTGGAAAGGAAATATGGAGGTACTCAAACTCAGCTTAATGGTTCGGCAAGCAACAGGGGGTTGTTGTCCTACTTTGAGGATCCGATCCGGTGGATAGGTTCGGAAGTTTAGACCGCGCCATGGAACGGCTAGAGGCTCGGAGGCTCTGCCGAGCGTGGCGCTATGAGATAATTGATCCGGAGGTCTTGGTGTGCTTCCGGATTGTGGTCATGCAAATAGAGAGCTCATAACCTCCAACTGACGACAAATCAACCACATACGACCATAGCTCGTAGAGAATACGGGGTCCCGTTCGCTCCCCCATAGTCAAGCTGCGAAGCGCTGAATTAGTAGTTGGGTCGGTGACGACCAGCGAATCCTCGGTGTTGTATGTTTTTTTTTTCTTGCTGGTGTTTCTTTTTGTTGATGTTAGTGATGATGGTTGTGGGTTTCGGTTATGGGAATAGAGACAAGCGGGCCAGTTTGCAAAATCCATGGCTTTTTGCACTAGCTTCAGTGTCTAGAGGGGTGCCGCAGGTTCCTCAGCTCACTCGCTCAGCCACTTGGGTAACTGTATGTCACGCAGTCCCTGTTGACTCTGTGCAAACCATGTGTTGAAGTGAAGTGTCAAGTCAACCAGGTACTCTTTTGCATCCATCACGGATACATTCGACACAGGCAAGAAGACTGGCAGTTGATACATGGCGAGGACATCACCTCGGGGAGTTGGTGGCCAGTTTCACCAGGTGTAGTAGCACAAGGCATACTGACACCTTGAAAGCATCACGAGAATTTCTACGAGCAAAGTCATGTAGCCACGAAAAACCATAGGAAGCCATCACACAAAAGCGTATGACCTCCCTCAAACGAGCGGCGAAATAGTCTAGCAACGGCCTCCCCTAAAAGATGAGCACCCGTAGAGGAAAAACGGAGATGATCGAGACGTCAGCTTTGGATGTTGCTGGCGCCGTCGAGGAGACAATGTTGCGTGAAGAAGAAGAGAAAAAAAAAGCAGTGAGAAAAAAAAAAAAATAGGCGGTATATTTGTCAGTGCTAGCGTGGAGCTGTTAGCGAAGCGTCTCACGCACTGTGCACAACGGGGCTTGACTACCCTAGAGAAGCGGATGTCGTGCATTGGAAATGGTCACGTTCTCCAACATGTCGCCAGTTCAAATGATCTGGACCGTTTCGACGATGGGGTTCACACAAGTTCAGAAGATGCATTGTCTGACGGGCATCGTGCCACTCTGCTCACGCGAGCTGATCCAGTTGCCTTGGCTGCTGCCCCCAAGTCCGAGTCTCTAGCCGCGATATGCCGCTTGCTGACCGCTTAGATTCCCACAGGTGAGTTTCTCTTGTTGACAGCCATTCAAAGACTCGGGGGGCATCACGAGGACACACATGTTCGGGGAGTTGAGAAGATGGGGTTTGAAGTCAGTATCCAATGACACACCGAGATACACCACACACTCTGAGCCATCTCACTCTCACAGCAAAAGAAACCGTGATGAAGAGCCCACGCGGTACCACCCAACTTGCCTGTGCCGCCCACAGCCACGCTCGACAAATCACTTGCGCAGAAGAGGACCGTAGTGGATGCGTCCTGTCGTTGTCGGTTCGAGCCCGAAGAAAGGGATGGATGGATGGGGTCGAGCAAGCAACCTTGATGGGCTGCTGTGGGCCTCACCCATGAACATTACGTATGTGCCGTTGGACCACCCCTGGGCTAGGTATGTGTCTATTGGCGGTTTCTTTGAGGTGAGTTTTGGACCCTGAAAATGAAACTGTCTTTGTGCTGTCGAAGGCGAGTGTGGAAGAGAGAGAGAGTCGAGTCAAGAGACTCGATAAAGATGACCAGCCAAGTCAAAGAACGACAATCAGGTCAAAGACACTTCATTGACATGAGTATCCTGAAACTGGTCGTGTGCTTCATGGTCGATCTTCTCCTCCCTTTGACCCCTCACCCTCCTCCGCTGTCATTCAGCCGGTATCCAGTCCATCAGCACACGTGTAGGTCGGCCCGCCCAAGATTGGTTCTGGATCCGACATCACCGGGCGCTTCGACGTGAACACACGGCGCACGAGCTGCCCAGGCGGGTTGGGGAAGATGCTTGTGCAGGCAGTCACAACGTGGGGGAGGGGCAGTTTTGGATCTTGTTATTGTGCTTTTTTTGTCACTCTTCAAAACATAGATATATTCATCCCTCTCCCTCAAGATATAATGGCCCTGCCACCTTCTCGAATGCGAACGTGGTGGCGGTTCACCGAGCGGTGGAGTCTCTCATCAAACAAAAATTTCCCCTACCCTCTTCTCCAGTGAAATTGCATAACCTCTCGCCCTGCAAAAGCTCTGTAGTCCCCTATTGGACGCCTATCCAAACCCGCTGGAACGGACGTGTCCGAGACTGACAGGGATCCCCATCGTTTTTCTCTTTCCCTGCAGGGAATGACCTCACGCCTGCCTCGCCCTACTACTCAATCTCAGCCTCAGCTGTCCTCGACATTTCTTACCTCTTACACCATCAAACTTGACGACTTTTCGCGACGACTTCAACAGTCATCAAATAACCATTGATCGACCGACATACGAGATAAAGGCAGACCTCACCGACTGGACACAAGAGAAGGCATAGGCAAGATGCCACTTACAGGCGCCCAACTGCTCGTGGCAGCCACTCTCTTCTTCCAAGCCGTCATCCCATCCCCAATTCTCAACGACGATCAAAGAGTTCTCAGCACGAATTCATTCGCGACACCGCAAAATGCGCAGCAGCCGAGCAGGAAGCTAAATGGGAAATTTCTTCACATAACAGGTACGTGTTTCCCAGCGTGCGTCGCTGGCAGCCTCTGGTTGGTGCCCTTCAACGGCATTGGCCTTGCTCGAGAAGTGGTGGTGTGCTCAACGTGTTCTTCCCCTTTCGGCGAAACCTACAGTCATGGCTGACGTGAACTCAAACTCTACAGATTTTCACCCTGATGAATTCTACAAGCCCCATTCTTCCACCGCCGAGGGCGTCGCATGCCATCGCAAGGAGGGCCCAGCGGGCACTTACGGCGCCGAGACTACCGACTGCGACTCACCCCTGGCTCTTGTGGACGCGACTCTGGATTGGATACGCGCCCATGTAAAGGATGACGTCGACTTTGTTGTATGGACCGGCGATACTGCGCGTCACGACAGCGACGAGAAGCTTCCTCGAAACTCTGGCCATGTGCTGGGAACGAATCGACAGGTAGCCCAGAAGATCATTGACACCTTTTCCGACAATGGCCAGCTCGACATCCCCGTCATTCCGACATTTGGCAACAATGACTTCCTCCCGCACAACATCTTCTACCCCGGCCCCAACAAGTGGCTCAAGGCCTACAGCGAGATATGGCATCGTTTCATCCCCGAGGAGCAGCGCCACTCGTTTGCCTTTGGCGGCTGGTTCGAGGTCGAGGTCATCCCGAACAAGCTCTCCGTCATCAGTCTGAACACCATGTACTTCTTTGATCGCAACGCTGGTGTCGATGGCTGTGCCGATACATCCGAACCTGGCTTCAAGCATCTCGAGTGGCTGAGCGTTCAGCTGCAGCGCCTGCGCGAGCGCGGTATGAAGGCTATCCTGATCGGCCACGTCCCACCTGCGAGGACCGAGAATAAGCAAAACTGGGACGAGACGTGCTGGCAAAAGTATACTCTATGGCTGAAGCAGTTCCGCGATGTCGTGACCGGCTCCGTGTATGGTCATATGAACATCGATCACTTCCTATTCCAAGACACCAAGGATATTGATCTGAGCCTCTACGACCAGGCTGTCGAGCGCGAGCCCATCCAGGACGACTTTTCTGTCGAATCGAAGAGTGATTACCTCGTTGAGCTCAGGGATTCATGGACCGACTTGCCTAATGTGGCGATCAAGGACTTGGAAGCGGATGCCGAAGATGACGAGTCTGACGCCCAGGACGATGAAGTGGAGGATCTTGGAAAGAAAAAGAAGGGCAAGAAAGGCAAGAAGAAGAAGGGTCTCAAGAAGATTGGCGGCAAATACGGCGAGCGATACCAGCTTTCTTTGGTCAGCCCCAGCGTGGTTCCCAACTACTTCCCCACCATCCGTGTCATCGAGTACAACATTAGCGGTCTGGAAAACACCCCGGTTTGGTCCGATGCCTTTGACGTGAACGCAAAGGTGCCTGAGCAGATCACTGAAATCCCGGAATTCGATAAGCCTGAGGACGAGGGCCGACAAGAGCTCAAGAGAGACCTTGAAGCTGAGCGAAAGAGGAAGAAAAAGAAGGGCAAGAAGGGAAAGAAGAGGCCCAAGAACCCCCAACTCGTGGTTCCAGATGATCCGCCTAAGGGATCGCTCCCTGGCCCTGCGTACTCTATGCAGCCCTTCACTTTCACCGGATACACACAGTACTTTGCCAACCTCACCTACATCAACAATGACATGACGGATCCCGCAGACGGGTCTAAGTGGCGCGACGGCGACTTTAGCGACGAGGTGCCCAACCACGACACCCCTCAGCCACGCGAGTTCAACTATGAGGTCGAGTACAGCACTTTTACCGACAAGATCTTCAAGCTCCCCGACTTGACGGTCAGGAGCTACTTGAGGCTGGCGAAAAGAATCGCAAAGCAAGAGAAGAAGAACAAGGCCAAGCCGGCCGATGAGGTTGATGATGATTTCGAAGACGACGACGACGATGATGACGACGAGGAGAATCCCGACGGCTCTGACTCGGACGTTGATCAGTCGAGGAGGAAGAAGAAGAAGAAGGGAGGAAAGAAGGGTGAAAAGACCACTCGCAAGAAGAGCAACAAGGTCTGGAAGCACTTCCTCCAGGAGGCCTTTGTCAACACCATCCCCGAGAAGCAGCTCAAGAAGTGGTCGCGCAAATGATTTCCGTTTTCTTTTTTTTTTTTCCTGAGAAATTCTTGCTCTTCATGTTTGGCATTTTAGCGAAGGGACGGACTGGCATGGATCTCTTGGATAGAGAGAATCGGCGTTCTTGGCGCAGCGAGATATACAAATTTCCTCATGACTCTTCCTGTCCTAGGACGGATTGAGATTGAGGGATTGGCTGTTTTGTGTACACAAGATTGTGTGTTTTTATACGGATCGGTTAGACAGACGACGTTATGAACAGATCAATGGCTTCAAAGACTCGTTTCATCATGTTGAAATTACATGTATATTGTGATCAAAATCTGTTACTTGGTAGTATACCGCCCATTGCAAGGGTGGAAGAAATAAGGGGTATCAGCGAATGTAGCGGCATTGAGAAGGCCGCCAGCTCATATATATCGTTAACATCATCACCCGGCCTACAAACTCGCCGGAATTAAACAGCATTCTTTATATCCCCCAAGTATTCCTTTTAAAACATCTTGTCCGTACTTGTTACTCTGCGCCGTTGACCACCCGCAACGCCCTCCTTGGTCCCATGACAACACTGAAGAAGCTCGGCTCTTGTCCCTCGAGCAGCCCCTCTGTTGAACCTCCGCTGCCGCTTGTCCCAGGCCTGACGTCCTCGTTGGGTTTCGGCACACTGCTGGAGCCCATCGCACTGGGCGTGGTGTCGTCTTCGTCTTCGGGTCGCCACTTGGGCTCCGTGGTCCATCCCTGCTCGCGGCTGGAGCCGACCCAGCCAAAGAGGCTCTCGCGTGAGGAACTTCGGTTTGGACGGGCAGCAGCAGCAGCACCAACGGCAGTGGCGGCGGCTGCGTCTCCGGATGAAGCTGAAGATGGGTCGAACGTGCTGTTGGAGACTCCAGAGTAACGGTTCGTCACGGCGAGATGGTGTCGATACGCCCTGACTTGACGGCGGTAAAGCCAAGAGCAGAAGCCGAGATAGAGAGCCAGAGCGCCAAATATGCCTGCAATGACTCCCGCAGCAACGAGGCCGCCGTTAACGCCGTCCTTGTCATCATCGCCGGGTGATGCCGTCGAGGTGCCCGTCTCTCCAACTCGGACCGTAGCTGTCGCCCCCTGCGTGATGGTGAACACGGGCGGCTTCCCCGTGGCAAACGGACCGCCGGTGGCCGGCCCCGCAGCGGGGGTCGTCGCCGTAGCTCCGCCGTCACTGCCCCCACCCACGACCTGGTGCACGGCGTCCGGGACTTGGTACCCAAAGGACCCGGCGAGGACGAGATTTTCCGGGTGATGGTCCCCACCATGATCCGCGGCCTGGAACTTGTCCTTCCACTCGAGTGACGAGGCGTCAAACACGTACATGCCTGAATCGCACTCAATGTCCTTGCCCACGCCGCCCACCACCACCATCTGACCGTCGTACATGGCGCATGAGTGACCTGCACGCGCAGCTGGCACGTTTTTGCCCTTCTGATCGACCTTGATCCATGTGAAGGAGGGAATGGTGAGGATGTACATATCGTCGTATTGTGTCTGACTCCCCTGTCATGTGTAAGCAGGTTGGGTTGCAGTCATGAGATTTAATACGAGGACTTACGAATGGCAGGTTCTGTCCACCAAACATGTAGATCTGGAAGCTCGAGGCATCTGGCGCACTGGCGATGACAGCGCAGGGATTGACACGGACGCTCGGCGTGTCTCCAGATGTCTCCTGGTGGAACCATTTGGAGTTGGCAATATCGTAAACATCCAGTGTCTTGAGATCCTCTGTGAAGGTCTCGTTGGTACCTCCCGCGAGTCCAATTAAAACTCCCATGTCTCCCCATCCGGGAACAAACACGAGGACACCATCTGCTCTCTCGGTGAAGTTGCCGCTCTGGACACCCGCCTTGGTGATGTTTCGAAAGGCACCGCTTTCGGGTGCGCCCGAGCCGGTAGAGAGCTTGTCAACACCCGAGTTTACATAGCCTGGGTGTGTGAACTCGAGCAGGCTCTTGAGGTATACCCTGTCAATGTCGCGCGACCAGCCTGGAGTGGTGGCCCAGTCGAGATGACCACCAAAGTACCAACTGAGACCGAGCTCGGGAACAGAAAGACCTGCACCCTCAGCGGCACGGTGAACAGGTTGGTTACCAGACTCAGACTCGTTACCCGAAGAGGTTTTGGGGTTCTTGAACTCGGTCCATGTGCTGTCGGCAATGGAATAACGCCAGAGGGACTCGGGACCGGGCTCGACGTATGGCGAATCGGAAAACTGGCCTCCATATAGGTAGAGGTTGTTGTAGTCGTGCCAAAGATAGCCCATGGACACCTCGGGAGGACCATCGGGTCTCTCGAGTCCACTCAGCTCAGGTGAGTCAACATCCCAGTCCTTGGTGAGATCCAATGTTAGAAAGTAGTTGTTCCATGTATCCTCCGTCTGGTCTGCCTTGGACCTGGCTCGGCCGCCATACAGATAAAGCGTGCCGTTCAATTGGGCAGCTTGCAGGCCCCATCTGGTGCAGACATCGGTGGGACTTTTATCTCGACGAGTAATGGCACCAGCGTTGGCGCCATTGAGGTCCGTGACTGAATGCCCATTTCTCCAACTGAAAGCAGGAAGCACAATGGCAATGAGCAGTGCTATCATGGTGAACCGATGAAGGCCGGACATGCCTGGAGATGCACCTGAAGTGCTCTTGATTCTTGGCCGACCCTTTGTGTTTGCTAGCTTGGCGTACCAGGTCTTTGGCGAAGATAATGATAACTGCCGTGAGCGTTGACGCTTGCTCCCAGATGAGTCTTCTCCGCTGCTGTCGTGATCCTGGTCGTTTTCTTGTTCGCAGTCTCGCTTATTTGACTGAGATGTTTGGACAGGATCTGAGTTGTCGGTAATCTCTCTTTTGCTATGGTGGGTAGTAGTATGTTGACTTGGTAGTAACGTGGGTGCTGATGATGGTTCCGGATATTCCAAGTCATCGTCCAATCCAACCTCTTTAAATACGGATCTTCTCCCCTTTCTGATGTTGCCCCCCATCTTGAATGGTGGTGTGATAAAATTCGAGCTTTCTCGCAAGCGATCCGAGGTGCGCTGGGAGTTGAAACGGGGACGAACTGGAGAGCCACAATTCGGCGGCATCAGAAGGGCCGCGTTGGCTGGGGTGGGAGATTTAAGCATAGACATGGTGAGTAAAAGTAGAGTAGATGACGGCTGGTGGCGACGAGTGTCTTGAAATGGGCGTTCCCTGATGGTGGTTCGGATCGGCGAGTGCTATGATGTAGCCCACCTTCAAGCAATGGATGGCACGCTGTAGGGGGTCATAACCTGTGCTGTACCGTACTGTAAGTGGAATGACCTCGAACACGAGGGATTGCGCTTTTTCAATGGCAACCTTCGCAATGCAGGTTCCTTTTGTGAAAGGAGGGCGGGGGGGAGGGCCACAAGGGAGCACGACTTTATCCATGTTGGAACACAACGCCTCTAAATGCATTTGGCTCAGGTAACCAAGGACCAAGGGATCGTCGGTCGTCAACATAAGCCGCAAATCATCCCGATAGTCGACAGACAGCAAAGCCGCCGTCGTTTCTTGACCCCTGACCCACTACATCATCGATTGCTCGAGGGCGAGACAAGGCGAGACGGGGACACAGCCCACGCGAGCAGGGCGTGGAGTAGTTGCTGTGGAGGGTGCGGATACAATAGGTTTGGTATGGATTGCTGCAATGCCAGCGTGGTATCGTATCGTCGCTTGTACACCTCGACCAGAAAAGTATTTCTCAAACGCTGCAAGCTAATACTGCATCACGCCCCCCTCGGTCAGAGAGACGAAACCAGGCAGGCGGGCAGGCAGAATGGTTGCCGTGAGGGTGAGCCATCTGCATTGCATTGATTGCACTGCTGCGCTGCACACGGACGAACCAGGCCAAAAAACCTGGAAGACGCCCTTGACGACTTGGCGCGGCTTCAGCAGTTCCCTGCTGCCAAATCCATCAGGACCGTGATGATTGGATGACTTCACTCGGTCCGACCACTGCGCTGGCTGCACGCACTGGTTTGGCATTGCCCTGCTTTCGAATGATAACGGCCGTGAGCAAATCCGGGGTAGGAAGCGAAGCGAGGACGACGCGCTAGAGAAGTATGCAGGGATCGTGCAACAAGAAAGCACACACGATCGAGATTCCAGAAGCGGTTTGAGACATGATTGAACAAGAGAGAATGCGAATCAGTCCAACAAGATGTGGTTGGCTCGGATATCCTTCGACCCGTTTCAGACTTTGACGTCAGATCACATGCCCGACTATGCGCACTGTACACCTACACTCTATTTATGTGAGTGGACAGTGTGGATTACACACTCACCGAAAACACCATATTCCAAAAGCCCATCCAAACCACCAGAATACGATCCCCATCAACAAAATTTGACCCAAAACCCGGTCGAGGCCTCCAGAATTCCGTCTCCGAAAAGCTAAATTCTATTTCCCCTCCCTTGTTTCCATTTCAAGAAACCGCTATTCGACGCCAATTCCCAACACGAGAGAGACGAGCCACGTCTCTCCACTGCCGCCACCCGCCGGACCCATGCTCCGTCTGTTGATCATCCCCTTTCTCGTGGAACGTTTGCCTTGGGCCAGATCCTCTCGCGTTTTCGGTTGATTGGCGTTTTCAGCCCTCCTTTTCGGCCTGGTTTGAATGCGGAATTCTCCTCGTCTGCTCGCACCGCCACAAGGCGTCTCCGGAAGCCCTCTTTCCGCCATTCGTCGCCACAGCTTGAACCCGACGATCCTTTCGTATCATTGTCTCCATATCCTATTTTGAGGCTTCTAAGTTCAGCTCGTGTAATTAGACGCTGGAATGGGTCCGGCGGCTAAGCCATGTCGCGAGTTGAGTTGCCCCATGCCTCGTTCTCCTCTCGCATCACGGCCTCTCCTGACATCCCGGGTCTCACGAGATGCACCTTGGGCTGTGGAGAGTCCCAATAATGAGGGACTGGGCGGCAAAATCCTGCAAGTGACGTTTGTGTAGAGTTTTGTTGTTTCAACTCAACAAAGGCCCACTGAGACGGATGCAATACCCCTGAAGATCTGCAGCAGATGCATTCAGTTGTTGTGAGTTCCCAATCAAGAAGGCCTCTCACCATGTCCAGATGAATAGTTGAGAGTGGTCAAGTGTGCTTTTCTGTCAACAGTCACAGATATCTCACATCAACCCGGCGCTTTTTGGCAATGGGTCAAAGGTTTCGTCCTCAACCAACTCCAACGGTGCTTCTGCCTCAGGGGGCAACACTGATGCTCCTCGGTTCACCCTTAGAGCCTGTCGAACTCCAAGCTCCCTGCCTATGAACCGTAGTGTCTTCTCTGCGCTTTCTCGCTGCTCTGGAAGAGTCGAAGATACGAGGTACACCGCCGTGAGAGGCCATATCAGTTTCAAGGCATCAAACAGAGTCCTTGGAGATGGATTATTCCGGAACGCTCCTGGGTCTAGGTGCCGGGAGACGGCATCCATAATCGCTTGTGCTGATCCACGCACCAGCCGGATGCAGTGTGCGCGGATGGATTTGAGGACGTCAAGCGGAATTGGGGAGGCAATGTGGTGGGTTAAAAAGTTGGCAAAAGATAAGACGACTTGATAACCTTTGACCCGGGCCGAGTTGAGCATGTTGCGCATGTATGGGTCAAAGTCGTGGTCCACATGAATGTTGAATGTTTCAAATGCTTTCAGGTTGTCCTCGGCTTGGAACAAGATGCCGATCAAGTCGTAGTATTCAGCCGAGGCAGCATCAAAATCTCGAGCCCGAAGGATCTTCAGCATGCGGCATTGCACGTGCGCAATCTTGGTGATGTAGGAAGAAACCTCGAGTGCCCAACCCTCTTGTGGATGTAGAGTCTCTTTGATTGCAGAAAACCATTCTTCAGACTCTGGAGGGCACTCGATGCTTGTCAAGAGGCATTGCACTTGCTTTTGGGTTGTCAACCTAGTGTCTAGAGGATAGGCTCTCGAAGTACGTACCACCATGTTGTATGCTGGCCAAAAGCCAGCTCGGCCATTTTCTCTCTTGAAGTAAGCGGTGCCTCTCGCTTTGAGAATACTGTACAGGCCTCGTGTGTGGAGGTGCCACGGGCTCATTGGCTCTATGCGGTTGATGGAACCCATGAGAAGCTGGAAAACTTAGCATCTCAATCAAACGGTACGAGTCACCATAGTCTTACCTCGTAATTTGTTAGAATCCATACTGTTGCAAGCACGTCGTCTCTGAGAGCGCCACCAGGTGACTTCAATGCCTCTCCAACAGAGCTCAAAGTTTTACCGAGATATGTGCCCAGCTCCTTTTCAGTCTCGGTAATAGATCCATTGTCGATGGCAGTGGGGTATCGTAGATTGGTGACATAGGTACGGGAGAAGAGATGGGCAGCCCAAACAAGGGGGCCGTTGACATCATTTTTCCTATATGTGTCGTGGAGGAACTCTAGGGTGGAGTAGACGTTGAGAAGGATAGGGATGGAGTGAGAGGTCCAATGCTCATTCATGGATTGAGGAAGGATGATAGTTGTGTCAGAGCCCGCAGTGGAAATAAGGTCAGTCGAGGTTGAAGAAACAGGACTCAGCCCAAAGTTTTCGTCCAAGAGAGTTCCGGGAGTAGCAGAGTCTCCGCTTGAAGAAGACGAGTCGGAAAAAGATATGACAGAAACCTCACGGCTTGCCTGCTGCTGTGTCCTCTTCTTACGCTTCTTGACAGTGGCTGGATTGGCATTGCGAAAGACAAGCTCATGCTCATCCCGATAGCCAGGACATTCAGCTCCATATTTGATGCATCTTTGACAAGATGGTCTGCCAAGATCGCACTGCGAGACAGTCAGAAACTGCATCTGTAGGTGGGGGATAAGCAGAGACGTAAGCACAAGCAAGCACTAACCTTGACACGGCGCGACCTGCAGAGGTGGCAGTCCTTGCTCGGCTTGCCCGTGTTGGGCATGGTGATCAATTACAAGGACTCGGCCGGGGAACTCCAGAAAGACCAGGTACTGCACCGATAGTTTCTGCAGAGCCGTTGATGGAGATGGATGGGGGAGAGTTCAAACGGGTAATCCTTTCGAGGTCCGTTTAGACGCGGTGACGTGGTTGGCTTTGGCGCCGGCATACTCCTGTTTTGGGACTAGCGCTGCCGCAGGGCTGAGATTGCTGGCTTGTAGGGGATCACGTGGGAGGACTGAGCATGTGCTGGGAACCGGTGAACTATGAGAGAGCGAGATTACAAAATAGACGGAGCATATATCACTACACAGCAGCGACATAGTTGTGTTTGGTATAACCAATACTAGGAGGCCGTACTTGGCACGATCCTCTCTTTGAACCGCAATCTCCTCACGGTGTATAGCACAAGCTCAAGAGAGGACCACCATTCAATAAACGGTTCTGATGTAAAACTCTCTATTCTTTGTTAAAACATCCGTACAGGTTCTATAAATCGCAATATCTTCCAGGTTGTCGCTCTAGTTCTTACTCTTTTAGCTTCCGTGATGTTGCACACCTCCTCGCCGCAGCAAGGACTTCTGCCAAACTCCCCTGCGTTCCCTGTTGTTTCATATCCTCTTAAAACATCGCATCATGGATTATTTAATTCTTCTTGCCTATTTGCTCTTTTTATGCACACCGAACGAGCTAGCTAATCGACTTAGGTACCCTCTTCGCTTCGTCTACAGTTGAGCAGTAGCTAATAAACTAAGGCTCCATTCCATCCTTTCTTTCTTGACTTCCTTTGGCATCTCTATAATTGACTCTTTCTATACATGGATATATCATGCCATTCTACTTCGGCAAGACCGACAACTCCGACCAGGGTCATAATCTGGAAGGGATCGAGTTTGACAAGGATGGCGATCTTTATCCCAGGATCGGCCGCACTCCATCTGTACAGATGCTAGCTTGCACAGAAGCTCTATATCAATCCTCTACGTTCTTTGCGGCACAAACTCTTAATCTCATCTCAAGACACCGTCGTGTCCAATGTCGTAGTTGGGCATGGAGGCAATGTCGAGACAATGAAATAGCCGCCAACATCTTAACAGCTTGAGTCAGCCCCTTTAAGGACACCAGAGGATATGAATTATGAATTGATGGTCAAAATTATAAGCAAACATGCCAAGAAGAATATCTTGTACCCCAATGGCAGTTTCACAGACATCCCCAAGTGCGTTTCTATTTGGGAACTGTATACTTTTATGCGAATAATATCATTAGACATCGGGAACTGCGATGGCGGTCAGTCTGACTCTGAGATGATGCACTTTCTTCAGAGATCTTCAGCCTTCAGACAATTTCGAACCGGGAGCATTAGGCAATATTGGACAAGCAAGCGGTCGGAGCCAAGGGGCTGTGGAAGAGTCCGGTTTAGAGAACGCAGCGACGGCGAGGGGTGCTGAATTTTAAGCATAGAGCATTCAAATAGCCATTTCCTTATTCCCTCCAAAGAACGAGTAACGGAGTACTCCGTATCATCAATCGAATTGATTTTAAACCAAAGTGTCGAATCACATTCGCTTTATCGTACCTCGTTTACCCCATGACCCCCCTTCCTAATTAGGCGACAAAGTCCATTCTCACTGGTCAGCGTCCTGCTACTCCGATTTGCACCAGGGCTGCCAGGTGGTCAAAAAAACGACGCACGCCAAGCGGCACGACGAAAATGTTGATAACACGATAGTGAGAAGGATCCTTGCAAGGTGTCTGGTTATTTTGTGACGGGCTTCCCTGTGCTTTATCGTTGAGTAATATTGGCGGTTACCCCCCTCCCGCGCACACACTGTTCACCATGGGTCGATGTAAACCGCGCCCTTTCTTTCACACACCAACACACAGTCCCTCTTCTCTCGTCCCCTTTCACCTCTCCCGGCTTTCTCAAGACTCAAGCTACAACCATGTCGACTCACTACTCTGAAAGAGACATCTTCCCCCTCGCTGGCGGCTGCGCCTGTGGCCTCATCCGCTACCGTTTCAACCTTCCCCCCATCATCGTCCACGCCTGCTACTGCACCGGTTGTCAGCGTCAGACCGGCACCGTCCTCGCTCTCAACGCCGTCATTGAATCCTCTGCCATTGAGATTCTTCCCTCGGCGTCTCCCACCGTCGCCGGCTCGCCTGCCAAACCGGAACCCGCACAGGCTGGTGTCGCCCCCGCGTTCGCACGCATCACCGCCGCCGAGGACCCGACGCGAGAGCCCAGGCCGTCCGCTGACACCGTAGCCGTGTGTCTGCCGAGTGAGTCTGGCCTGGGCCAGACCATCGTGAGCTGTCCGACATGCCACACTGGGCTATGGACTCACTACGCCGACGCTGGCCGACACCTCTATTATGTCCGCGTCGGTACGCTGGATCAACCGTGGCAGATTGAGCCCGACGTGCACATTTACACGCGCAGCCGTCAGTCCTGGATGGCTGCCAACGACGGCAAGCCATCGTTTGAAGAGTACTATCCCGACCGTCGGCCGCTGCTCAGGGAGGATGCTCTCAAGAGGTTCGAGGCGGTAGGTCCGAAGGCCCAGGAGATGTGGGCTGAGCTGAAGCCTGCTCTTGGGGGGAATTGAAAACGTCATGAAGCAGAGGAAGAGGTGAAGCGATGTCCAAGAACTTGGTTCATGCTTTGGATTAGTATCCTGCTCAACTCATATAGACAAGATAGCCTGTCATTACCACCATGTCATTAACCAGCTACTCCAAGAAAGTCAGAAGAAAATCCTTCTGTATTCGACCACTCCCACCACGTCCCCATCCAATCTAATAGTATATACATAAGAGGTGACCCTCAACTAACCAAGCACTCCAGACCGGAGACCGCGTTGGCCATGACATTGCCAGTATCCCTCCATACCGTCCTAGTGTTCGCCCACCCCCTCCGCCGAATGAAGAAATGACCAAGTCCAAAATGACCCTTGACGGCTTGGTATATAAAGGAATGAAAATAAGCAAATAAAAACAGGCCAGTTATTGCTCTCCAACGCCAAAACTTTGCAATCAGATCAAAACCAAATAGTGTTGAAAATCTCCAACACATGAGCAAATCAAATCACTCCGAGTGATTCGTAAAAGCGTGGCATATTCCATGTCTGTCTAAAGCCCCGAGTCTGGTGGCATTGATGCGAAGAAAAAAGACCATGAAAGATTACCCAGCCATGGCATGTTATCCTGATGTTTGTTTGTTTGTTTGTGTAAGAGAAAATGCTTCCAACCCCACCGTTGATGCATGGGTATATGAGGCAAAGAAAGAGTCGTGCAGGCGATATTATGATGCAAGTATGAGCAGCTCAGCAACTAATTGCTCTTTGTGGGCTTCTAGCCACCGATTTTGCGGAAGCCTTCGACCGACAGGAGGGGAATTTCCACGTCGCAAAGATCTTCGATGCCCTCGTCACGACGGCGCTCGACAAAGTTGTTGCATTCAAAGATAACCTGAGCCCACTCGGCGAGGGATCGTCCAGAATAGACCATGTTCTTTGTGTAGAAGCCGGTGGGCTTCGCGGGGTCTACGACGCCATCGCCGAATGAGCTCATATTCTTCTTGGGCTCCTCCGAGGTTGATGACGGGGCAGGGCTAGGGCTTCCCTTGATACCCGTCCCGGTAGGCGATCCATTGCCCAATTCTGAGAAGGAGAGCTCCGTCTTCCAGCTTGGCGAATGGTTGAGGCTCAGGGAGAGCCGCCTTGGTGACTCATCCACAGGAGAGGTGAGCGGGCTCGCATTCTTTGCGCTGTTGATTAACCCCTGCTGCGGGCTGCCCGAGTACTTTCGTGTCGGGGCCGAGATTCCAGTGTTGCCAACTCCCAATGGGCCGCTGATGCGCATTTGCGCAGGGCCAGGAAGTCGGGGTCGGGTCAGGAAACGCTCTCGGAGAGGCGCTTGCTGGTGCTGCCATGCCAGGATAAACTTGAAGACATACTTTTGCTCCTCGTAGATCGGCTGCGAATACAAGGAATCGTCTTCGGACACACGGTTCTTGTTGCCGTTTGTCTTGATGGCCGGCGCGCTGCCCAGAGAGGTTCGCGCCTCAGCCGTCTCACGGCGAACAGTCTGGAATTCGTCATCCCATCCAGCACCTGCCCCCGCGTTACCACCGGTGCCCCCCAGAGATAGGACCTTGCCCAGCAGCGACCATCGTTTCTTGTTGTCGTTCTTGGCACTGATATCGGTTGGCAAGGGGGCGGCAGCGGCCGTGTCATTGTTGGGAAGCTTGGAGAATGAGTCAAATCCTCCCATGAAAAGTCCAGTCTGAGGAGGGTTGAGCTCCTGTCGGATAATCATGAAACGCTTTCCTGGCGCTGGAAGCACGGGAGCAGTCGAAGGCGGCATTCTTTGTTCTTGTTCCGCGGTGTGCTTAAGGTAGAGATAATGTGACCACGTCGTCTGAAGTCTTTCGGCCACGAGCACAAAGATTTGGCCATCTACCTCGTCCAGCGATCCTGCGTCTCGGCACATTCGCCAACACAGCAAACGCTGGTAGTATGCCCGGACCATGGGGCACCAGTGGTTGAAGTACTCATTAAAGGTCTCTTCGGTGAGAAGCCAGTCCTTGCAGACGGTCAATTTGCGTATCGGATCCTTGGAGATGGCGTCCCAAATGGAAAAGACAAAGGCCATCATTCGAACTTCTGACATGGTGTTGAAGGAGCTCATGATCTTCTTACAAACGTCGAACCAGAAAGTCCAATCGACGTAGCTCGTAGAGCAATCTGGGTCCTCAAACTCGCTGTAGAGTACCAGAACCTCCTCCAGGAAGTCGCACAGAGTGAAGCACGCATTGTGGTTGAACTTGGATGTCCTCCGCGTCGCTGCCTTCATCATAGTAGCAAAGGCTTCCGCGAATGTATGTCGAGCACCCGCAAGCTCAAGAGACTCGTCTGAGAGGAAATCTTTCAGCAGCATGATTAGTCGGTTCTCTGACATGCCCTTCATGACGTTGCTTGTAGGTAGTGGCATGGTCATCGAAGCATCGGCGCCGGGCATTGAATCCATCGCGTTATAACCAACATCCATTGGAGTCTGCCGGTGAATTGTTGTGTCCAGGACAAAGAGCAGCTGAGCGTGGACCAGAGCAAACGCAGGAGATCTCGCCTTCTCGAGCAGGGGTAAACCCGCAGGCATAAACTGCTCGGAAAGAATATGGAAGTATTTGCAGAAAATGAAGAAGACGTCCGTGTCGCGGCCCTTCCAGCGTGGCACCCAGGGACCCGTCCAGGGGATCCGAGACACGAGCATGGGCAGCTTGGGAACCTTTTTGAGGCTATCCCACACTCCCTTGGGTGAGGTCCAGCCAAACATGCCCAGGCTGGGCGGGAACAAGGCCACAATGTCTTCGCTCTCCCCCTGGTTTTTGCGCGGGAGCCCAATCTCATCGGCGACTCGTCGAATGAGTTCAGGGGAGAGGCCCCAGAGTCGAATCAGGATGTCCGCGATGCCGGGTGCGAAGAAAAAGGCGTATGCGCAAGCCTTTCCAGCGAAATTGATGAGGCTTATAGGGGCGTGGCGGAGCGACAGCTTCTCGACAACGAACGACATCTGCTTGACCAGGTTGGAGACGAACATGGTTCTGACATTGTGCTCGGAGGACTCCTCGAGGAAGGCGGCCTGGCTGGAGGTCACGGACGAGTTTGACGAAGTCGTGAACGATCGCGCTCGCACCCGCTCAGCCGGAGACCGGTCGGCGAGGGGCAGGAAGTACGAGGTAGCCTGTCGCCATTCGAGACGCATCATGAGGAGCGTGGCCGCATCAAAGAGAACAGGGCGATCAACGCCGGGAACGGGTTGGGGCGCCTGTCCCTCCAGCATCTCCAGGATGGCAACCCACCACTTATCGAGAATCGTGGCTCGTCGGTCGACATCTTCGGCGAAGAGGCGCTTGGTCGATTCGTGGTTCATGGTTTTTCGAAGAAAGGGGATAAGCTGGGATTGGATCTGGGCGATTCGCTGGGCGGTGCTCTTAGCGAGGAACCCCTTAAAGTCCACATCAAGAGTTTTAAACGATGACCAGAGGACATCTCGGTTCTGGGGCGGCATCTCGATGGAGGATTCATCGGTCGAGGTGGTTGCAGTGGTGGTGGTGTCGTAGGTGGAGGATTGCGGTGTGCGGCCGTCCGTGCTAGTGGGAGGTGCAAGGCTTGTCGCAGACGAAGCACAGCTGTTGTCAGAATCTGTGTTTGTGTTGAGCTTTGCCAGGCTGGACTGCTTCTGTTTGAGCTTGCTGAAGTAGCCACTGGCCCGAGAAAGACCCTTGGGGGCGGCCTTGAGTGAATCAGTTGACTTGTTCTTCTCCGCTTGGTCAACCGTCAAGCCAGGGCGCTTGCGGGTCTTGGTCAGCTTAATCGAGGTTGAGCTCTCAGCTCGGCTACGCCCTGACGATTTTTCTTTAGGGGAGTCGACCTTGTCCATAGGCGAAGGGGAGCGAGAGGATCGCCATGATCGTTTTGCAAAGCCTGCAAACGAGTCTGACGCTGTCGAGCTCCTTTCAAGTGGCTTGAGGTCGCCCAGGGATCCACCGCCAAAACTCCTGTCGCCTGCTGATGTGGTAGGGCGAGGAGGCTCCTCAGGCTGCATGTCAGCTGCATTTTTGGAGCCGGAGAGCCATCCGCGAGACTCTATAAGCGAACTGGTCCTCTTTCGGGCGTGCTTGGTGTGCGGCGTCTCATCAGGCACCTCTTCGGTTCGAACGATCGGGGGGAACGACTCGGGCGCAACCTTGCCGGCTTTTTCGCCCGTCAGGAAGACGGAGGTGTCGAGCTTGAAGTCGACATCGAACGAGGGGAGGTCGAATGTTGGCAGGCTCGGTAGAGACGGGAGGGAGGTGACACTCTGGCGCTGGGGATTGTTGAGGGCCAGGCTCGGGGCAGGCTTCTCGAGGGTTGAAAGCGACAGCAAGTCCGGGCTGGAATGAGAACGAGAGAAGGAGGACGAGGTATCCACGGCCGGAGCCATGATCATAGTTGAGCCACCCATCTCATGACCAAACGAAGGGATCAAGGGAGCCTTCCGCGCGAGAAGCGTGGGCGGTGCTCCTCAAGCTGGAAAGACGACCGGACCGTATAACGACAGAAAGGAAGCAGGAGCAAGTAATTCGTAGGTCTTTAGTTGAACATCACTCCGACGCTTCTCTGGCCGGCAGAGGGATGAGGGTATATAGAGCAAGAGTGCAGTGGGAAAGAATTGGTATGGATGGTTTGTGAGGGGAGAAGAGGAAAAGCGATGCTCTCTCAAGGCTTCTATCGACAAAACTGCAAGGCGAGATGATGCCAGGCCAGGCTCCTCCTCGTACAGTACCTGGTCCCTTTGCTGGCTGGTGCGACCTACGTGCGAGCGAGCGAGCGACCTTGCGACCTCCACACTCAAGATCGCCACGGGCTGGCCGGGGGGCGTGCAAAAGGTGACGGGGGAGTAGAGCAGAGGTGATTGACAAGGGGCTTAGGGAGGCCGAAGTATCCGTACAGCGCGGGCGTTGTGCTAGAGAAATGAGGCTAGCCCGGAAGGGGTAGGGTGGACGTCAAAACGGGAAAACGGGCGGGAAAAAAAAAGAAAAAGAGACAGGGCGATTATTGCTGTTGTTTTTTTCCGCAGGCAATCGACCAGGGTTGCTTCGAAAGCGAATGGTTGAAAATTGTTGGATCAGATCACTTGCCTAGCAGCTGGAGCCCTGGCAGTGCTAGGCACTGCACGTCGCTGAGAGCGAGCGGAGGTGGGGCTTCAGGTGTTTGGGGTCACTGAAAGAAGGGTAAGGGTGCTGACAAAAAAGATCAAACACTAACTAAGGAGCGAGATCAAAAACTGACGACCTAGCAATCTGGCGGCGGCCCGGGAAATGAGAATCAGAAAGGACGTCACCACTAGACATTGACGGCGTCAAGTCAGACGGTCCGTCCAGGGCTCTCCCGCCATTGTCCTTCTTCGGGAAATAGCCTAGAAGACTGAATCACAGCGAGAAACAGACATTGGATCTCGATGGCCACGGCCGTGTGCAACAAGAGCTTACATGAAAATCCAAGGTGTTCCCGCCAACTCGGATCTACTACAACAGAGACAGACAGCAATCAAGGCACAAATCAATAGCAACTAGCGCACCATCTCATTCTACAGAATCACCATTCGTCCATTCGCCAGTAAGCTACGGCACTCGCAAGGAACAAGGGGGTCGAAGCCTGGCGGCACGCGGAGCTGAAGTGAGCCGATGCCGTTCATGGCACACAATACAACGCAAGGCAAGGCCGGCATCGAGGTCAGCCTTGGTTGTTGGACCAGGACTAGGTATCATTGCAGCAGAACAGAGGTGAGATACATGCTCCGTACATACAATGCAACGTACGTCAACTTGACCGACAACTACTGTATCTACTAACTCGAGCCGTCGATGCAATGCAGTGAGACTGTGGTTTGACGCAGTCCATCTGTAATTGACCGGACACCCGGAGCACTCGGGACCAGAGACAGACACGAAACAAGCACGGCAGCGGGGAATATCCTCATTGTCCTATCCTGTCCTCCCTCACCAGGTGTGATCCCGACTTTTTTTTTTTGTGTGCCAGGTTGAGTTTTTCTGTCCAACATTGATACCACGCTGGAGACTGTAGTCACCTCGTAACTCCTCTTCTGTCGTCTTATTCACAACTTTTTTTCGTCTGCCCCAGAAGATCCAATGGAGGCGCTCGGTGGCGGCGGAGGAGGCGCACAAGAAGGGGGGAGGAAAATGTGACTTTTTTTCTAAGCGGGTCATTCATTGACAACCGTCGAAACGTTGTCTCGGGCTGGAGAAGCAACGAAAGCCAGCCTCTGCCGTCCGCCTCCGCGATGGATATCAAGCTTAGGCAGATGATGATAGACCGCCTTTCTTATCTCCCTCCCTCTCCTTTTAACTCGGTGAATTGCTGGATACACGTGCCCTGCATGTCCAATTCCTCCTCTCCCGTTCCCAATTCCTTCGTCAGCCCGTTCCCCGTGAGGATTGATGTCTTGGAAGCGAGATCGACGATTTTGCGCCATTCCAACCCCCCTTACCCGCTAGTGTCGAAAGGTGCTGCCGCCAGCTTGGCCGATGGAGATCGTCAATTAATCCCTTGCCGGGCTGGAGTGTTGTGGGTACAATACTGCAGTGTGGTCCGCGGTCATGGTTCCTGGGTGTGTTTGTGGCCACGACACGACACCGCGACTTTTTGTTTTTTCTGTTTATTAGTTAGCAACTCGAAAAGCATCTCACTCGTTCTGCAGATAGAGCAAGGGGCTGGCAATCATCTGCAGAAACAGGAGGAGTTTCTGCACACACAGGCACAAACTGCGGAGCCCGTTCCGCAGATGGAGGTCACAAGAATTGCCGGATCAGTTAACCGCCGAGTAGACAGACAGGTGAATCTCTGGAGTTGTCCGAGATTGCGGGACAGCAAAGAACCCACCCGCTCGAAAGACAACAATACAAGCACGGGGCAGCTCCCTTTTTTTTTTCTTGATATTCCATCAGTTCGCAGATGTCTCCGCGATGGGCAGATTGTGTGGCTGAGAGGAGACGTCCCCCCAAAAACAGCCTTGCCCATGTGCTGAAAGAGCCGCCGTTGAGGTCAGTTCAAAGCCAATCGCCCCGGGCCATCGTCATACCCGCCGACCGGCGGCGGCCGCATACTCAAGGCCTTCACTTCAGCTGCCAATCGCCAACCGTCATCTTCTGTTTACGGTTCCTGTTTCATTCGCGAGGCTCCCGCAGTGATTGACAGGTAGGCTTCCATTCTATCAGGTCGCGTCAACAAAATGCCTCCCAGCCGCCCAAACATCAACAAAGACAGCTCAAAGGGGCAACAGAGAGGCCAAATGGGGATGACCGTCGGTCTCTCAACCTCTCGCGCTCGCTCATGCACATGCGGCTGCACCACACGCACAGCCAGCTCATTTTATTTATCGAGGCCCCCACTACACCTCACAAGTAGAGGTACAGCTACACTTGTTGATGGAGATGACGTTCGGTCGGTTTCCCTACAGAGTGTTGCCCGATCAAGCCTAGAGCCCCTGGCTCAAATGTCCGGGGCCAGCGCCCAAAGACATAAACGGCACATGCTAATTTCAGAGCTGAAGAGGAGATGGCCCCTGGTGTTGGCTTCGCTTCGTCTGCAAAGTTCATCTGGTGTCTTTTTGTCCATGGTGGTGGTACTGTACTTGTTGGCCCGCTCCTTTTCATGGTCCCTGTCATGCAATCTTCTCCGATCTCTGTCGGTGACGATGGACGTATGGAGTCGCAGCAGAGAGATAAGCCTTGTGGCTCAGGCTGCTAAACACTCTTTACCTTGATGCTGATGTGATATTCGCCGCGCCCAGTGCGACCACACGTGTTGAAGCCATTGGCCAATTATTCCGGGGGACAACGTCTGGATCTCGTCCAGAGGCGGTGCTGCGCGTCTGCGTCTCTGCCACTCCTGCGGCTGCGCCTGCGCCTACAAAGTAATTCTGTGCCTGATAGTGTCACACGGTGTCGCTGCCCCCATTCGGTCTTTGCTACATGAGCGAGCGGCATGAGCTACATACATGATGCTGTAGAACCTCGGGACGCGGCTGGGTCTCTCGCCTTGTCACCCCATCTCGAGAGTCTCTCAGCTCGCTGAAAACGTGCATTAGCTCGGCCTGCCCACGTCTGATTGGTGATGGGTTTGCCTTCGAGGCAATCAGACTCGCGAGGCAGGAATCGGCCTGATGTTGACCTCGCCAAGATGTCGCCAAACTGCTGCCATGTGGTCCCTAGCTTGATGACCTGAGGCGCTGGCGTTGGCCCCAGCCTACGGTGTTTTTCTGGCGTCCACCAGGCCTGTCCGCTGTCCTGTCGTCCCGTCCCCTGTTCGGCTGAGAGACCGATGCAGAGTTCCAGGCTAACCGGGGCCGTATGCACCGACCACGCTGTGGTCTTTCCCATGGCATCCGTGATGTGACACGGTTCTTCCACCGCCAATTCTCTCGCGCGCCAGGCGGGTCGGTGGTGTGGGCGTCTCGCCAGTTTGGTGGGCGCCAGTTGGCGTTGAATTGTCTTGACCTGAGACGCTCAATCCATGGTGGGAGCTTGGGACAGCTCCTTTGTCATGCCCACAAGATCCGTTCTAGAAGCTTGGGGGAGCCAACACTTGACCTTGAACCTCAGTGGTCATGTCGAGATTGCTTCGACGCCTCAGGGAGATGTGAGGCCATTGACAGCCCAATGGTGATGGCTGCAGGGCGTTGGCAGTTGGTCCCCTCGCATAACACATCAAAGAACCAACACAGCGGAGCGCAAACAGGCCACGCGAGGGAGAAATTTTGAAACAATAGCACCATCACCAGTCGTCGTCGTGTTCCTGCATCAGACAGCGCAGGGCGAATGTGGACTTGGACGATGAACTGTTTGGTCTCGTGGGACCCAGCTGCGTGGGAAGTACAAAGTTCAATGGTACGATGCGGATGTCGCCCTATCTTCATGCACCAGTGTCTTTCGGATTTGCAAGAGCAGAGGTGTTTGGTAATAGTAGGGCATTTTGATCTTGGCACGTTAATATTCCTTCAGCAAGGCGAGCATGGAAGAGCTCATTTGCTGTACACACATATGCCGTTGCGGTCGAGGACTGCGCTTTCACTGTCACTGTATCACCGGGTACCTACCTCTTGCCGGGACGACTCGCATTCCTAATCTTGTCCGTTGCTGAGTTTGCTCGAGGGAATACAGATCGACAAGTCGGAGTCCGGCTTCCAGGTTCGTGGACTGCGAGCGAGTCTCGTTGAACGTTGAATTGCAGAATGATGCATGCTCCAGTTTACGGGAGCCACGGTCACCGTGAGCCGCACATCCCATATTTTTGCGGTGCGCAACAGATCCCTTGAGTATCATGGATCTGAGATTGATGAGAAGTTGAAAATATTTTCGACGCGACGTTGAATCTATAAAATGGGTGCGCGTGCTTATGTAATCGTATTCTCGGGTGGGGCTCGGTCTTGGCGCAAACGGGAGTCTAAGCGCAAGGTAGGCCCTGGATAGGTAGGCACTATAACTCGAACTTGCGATTTCATCTTATATTACAGCCCAGGTATTGTCCTGGATCGTTACTATATGTGATATTGCCTCGGGATGTTCCTTGGTCTGCGCTTCTTCTGATTTCGGATTATCCTAATCCTAGTCAAGCCGTGTACGGGTAAGGCTCAAGGAAGGTTGCGACCTTCAAGGTTCGTATGTTGGCCATGTTACGCTACACCTAGATTGCCAAGAGAATACTCACCTCACCGCTCCATAGAAATCAAGAAGTGGTCGAGTTGCCTCGCATACCATCCACAAATGTCAGTCGAAGCACATTGCCTCTTAGTTGGGGTCGCAACGAGATGGATGTTCATGGCGACATTATGAACCAAAATCTCCAGCTGGTCTAGGGTACCTCGAATGGACGAAGATGACGTCACACAGGGAGCTCTCCCAATTGTCATTTCAATCTTGACAAGACCCGCGCCGTAGCACGCCGGGATTGATAAAAGGGACAGACCCGGGCAACTGGAGCCCGAAAAAGGAGTCGGACCGGACGCCGCTGACACGGGGCCTCGACCGGGAGGACACGCAGCCTGCTGTCGTCAAACAATGGGCACGAAGATGGCAGCCGGCAAATCAGCAACAGAGTCGCAGTGTCACAGCGCAAAGGGATCCATGATCCAATGGATCGTCGCGCCTTCGCACGAGCACTGTCCAAGATCGTGGTGGGCTTTAAAATTGGACGGCGTCCAGTGTGGGCTGGGTCTGTTTCACGTCCCTCTCAAGAGTTCATGAATCTCACATGTTTGATGGCATTGGAAGAAGCACGCATCGCTGTGTTATGCCCATTTCGAGTGCGAGGAACAAAACCCCAGTGACATATTTCAACGTTGAATGGTGCAGGGCTGGTCCAACGGCTGCATGTAAGAAACGTTGTCAGATTATACTGTAGATGTTGTCAGATAAGAAAGGGTCCAGGCCCAGCTAAAAGAAAAAAAGGTTGAGCGGCCGCCAACGCCAGTGCTGGAGAGATGGAGCTTGGCATCCAAGAGGTGTTTGGATGTGCTCAAGGATTGCTGCCACTTTATCCGACTGGGCCAATGGCAGGCTTGATTATTTTGCTTGGCAGCATCGTCCACCACACATTTCCCTGATCTACCCTCTTGGTACTTGGTCGCTGGGCTGCCTGACTTGCTTGTGCAGAGCTTCTCGTAGCTGAAGACGACGAGCGAGATTGCAGCTGGCGGTCACTGCTCCCTCCCTACCAAATGCCGGTACCTTTCCTCTTATTCCTCGCAGGTAGTTACCTTTCTGGTCGTAGTCTCCCGCTGACGACCTTGTGACCCCTGTATCAGCGGGACGTATTCTGGTTGCACCTGCGTCATCATCCAGTTGTGCTGTGCTTTTGTGTCGTGGTGTCTCACCCAGAGATTGGCATCTTTTTTCCATCAACATTGGCACTCGACTTTTCTTTTCTGTCGCAGACATCATCATCGATTTGTTTTGAATCCATTGCCGGTAGCTGCTAGACGTACTGAGTCTATCTGCATTGTCGCACAGTTGCCTCGACGCGTCCGCGACTCGAGTGTGGCAGTGACGTCGTTTTGGTTCCTGCACCTTTTGTTTGTCTACAGCCACTACACATTTTGCGCCCACAGCAAAAAACCGAGGAGGCCTCCCCTCTTGGTCGCCCAAAAGTCGACGATACCATCCTTCGCCTCGACTCTTCAGTCCTAAACCGAAACTGATCCGAAAAGATGGCGGACAGCGGAGACAGACCTGTGACCAGCGAGTCGCAAAGGAATCCGCATGCGTCAGCCAGTCGCTGGCGTCACCAGGAATCGACTGCCTTTGCGCAACACGCCGCACAGCTCAGTGGCCAGGGGGCACCGCGAGATCCTCACCACGTTAATGGCAACACGGGCGAACTTGCAGACTTCCTCAATGACTCCCGCGCGGAACCCGAGGACGGAGATCGTGTCGTTGGAAAACACAGGCCCATCACTGCTGCCGCTGGTGACGCCAATGGCAACCTCATGGGCGATGATGTCCCCCAAAGCCATGCTGCGCAGACCACCCCAGAACAAGGGGCGCCCGATGGGAAGCTGATTGTTTGTGGTCCTCTCCTCAACTACCGCCGCATGGAACAAGGTCGATGGTATGGAAGCGTTCTTGTCGTCGTCCAGGGTGGAGGCAAGATACCTCTGCACACTCCCTCCTTGACATTGAAGCAAGCCGCGCCTTCACAAACGACCGATTTTTCAAACCCTACCGACGCCATCGGCACAGAGTCTACTAATGGGACGGCTGAGGAGTCGACGGTCGAGGGACGTTGCCTTTATTCGGATCCCCGCAACACGTTTTGGGCTTTCGACATCAACGTTCCCCTCCAAGATGCCGAAACGAGCTATGAATACGCTCTTCCCGGTCTGCGCTTCTCGACAGGATACAAGCCACAGGTGAACAGCTTCTTCGTCCCCGCTGCAAGGGAGTCTATGCGAATCATGTTTCACTCGTGCAACGGTTTCAGTGTAGGTACTGACGAGGAGGCTTGGAGCGGTCCGGCGCTGTGGAACGACGTGGTACGGAAGCATCGCGAGGCTCCCTTCCACGTCATGGTCGGCGGCGGTGATCAGATCTACAACGACGGCATCCGAGTTGACGGCCCCCTGCGCCAGTGGACCGACATCAGCAACCCTAAGAAGCGTCGAGAGTATCCTTTCCCCGAGAAGCTCCGTGCTGAATGTGACGACTACTACCTCAAGAACTACATCCGCTGGTACAACACGGAACCCTTTGCCCTAGTCAACGGCCAAATTCCCCAGATCAACATTTGGGATGACCATGACGTGAGTCTAAGCGGACTGCCCGTAATTCTACACTGCTGACCAAGTAGATCATTGATGGTTTTGGGTCATATGTTGACCACTTCATGCGATGCGATGTCTTCCGTGGAATTGGCGGAACCGCACACAAGTACTATATGCTGTTTCAGCATCATTTGCCACCTCCCGCATCGACCTACACCACTGGTATGTCTATACGGCTGCTAGATAGTTATCCATGCTGACCGCACTTAGATCATGCTGCTTTGGAGGAGGTTACCCAGGGACCAGACCCCAACCAGCTCATTGATACATATGTGGCGCCCATGAGGGAGGAGCCGCAGTACATTGTGGGCGACAAACCAGGTCCCTATGTGGCTGAACGCTCATACAACCTATACGCTCGCCTTGGTGCTCGTATTGCACTGCTAGGGATCGACGCGCGAGTCGAGGTTTGTTGCCTGCCTGCCCTTTGTTGGCAGCTTGGAGCTAATGAGTTATGTAGCGCACTCGACACCAGATCAACTATCCTGAGACGTATGAAAAGGTTTTCCAGAGGCTTCGGTCAGAGCTTGAAGCCGCCGCAAATGCGGGTGAGCCCATCAAGCATTTGATTCTGCTATTGGGTATTCCCATCGCGTATCCGGTATGCTCCTCGTCTAAGCTGGTGAAGCGGTGACTGACTGTTTATAGCGCCTGACATGGCTCGAAAACATCTTCCGAAGCCCAGTAATGGGTCCCATCAAGATGCTGAACCGACGCTTTGGTGTGGGTGGGAGCCTGTTCAACCAGTTTGATGGGAGCATCGACCTGCTGGATGATTTGGACGACCACTACACCGCGAGGACACACAAGAAGGAACGCCTCGACCTGATGGAGCGGCTTCAGAAGGTGGCTGCCGAATTCAACGCGCGTGTGACGATTCTCGGAGGTGATGTGCACCTTGCTGCTCTGGGACGATTCTACTCGAACCCGAGCCTCAAGATTCCTGCCGAGGAAGACCACCGATACATGGTCAACGTCATTTCGTCTGCCATTGTCAACAAGCCCCCGCCGACAGCAGTGGCCAACCTCCTTGCCCGGAGGAACAAGATTCACCACTTGAACCACAAGACAGACGAGACGCTGCTTGACTTGTTCAACAAGGACCCCGGCGATTCAACCAAGACAGCCAACCACAACCATTGCACGATGCCAAGCCGTAACTTTGCGACAATCACAGAGAATTCGCCAAACCGTCCAGAGAGCGATGTCAACAGCAAGACGCTCGTAAGCGATGATGGAAGTAGTGGCGAGCCGCAGGAGCACATCTTTGTGGGCAATGACGGCCACAAGTTCCTCCACAGGGGCGAAGTCAAGGCTGGCACAAAGCACAAGGCGGCGTCCAGAGAGACTCACGGCAAAGGCAACGACGGGACGCTCGACGTGTGCATCAATGTGGAAATCAACCAGCATGACCCAGAGGGTCGAACAGACATGTATGGGCTGACAGTGCCTTTGCTCAACTACCGTCAGAGAGACGAGCCCAAGACGCCGAGAGAGTCTGGAGATCGGTCCTAGAGGACCATTGGGATCTCTTGGATCAGGGCTAAACGGAGACGGTGAGAGAACTTGAGATGATACTCGGACTTTGGCAATCAGTTTGACTGTTGAGAAGTGAGCTGTGGGCGGCCGAAGTTTTATACCCGGAAGAAGCGATTACCAGCGATACATTTGTGGATTTGTAAGTGGTTTTGGTTGTAGCTGGTGAAGGGAGAGTATAATGATATGTGGGGGATGGATATGTCTCAACAGGGACGACAAGACAGCGTGGAAGAGTTGATGAGATTACCCATAATGTACGTGGTTGTCAAGATATCGAATTGGGTACTCAGTATGGGGTATTCAACGATAAGAAGGACCCATATGTGATGGGAGCCATTGATTTCCCCAGTTGATGCCTACCTATGCAAGCCATCCACATGGGCGCACATGACCATCAAAGCCCCCACGTCGGCAAAGCGCGGCCATGTCTGAGCACGCGAGTATCAGCGATTCATGGTCAGTGAAGGGAATTGGATGCTTATCGGCATAGGATGACCGATCAAGCCGAGCAGGGAGAAAGCGGCGGGGCATCCAGTCCCGGCTCAAGAAAGATGTAATCCCTGAACCAGGCAATTCCATTGCACGTATTACTATTCAAGACTGCATCCGTACCGGTCTTGGTGAACCGTCCCTGCCCCGGTGCCGCCGGCCGGCGGGCGGCTGCGGCTCTTCGCGGGAGATGCGCCCCACCTGCCGACACCGGCGCCAAGGGGGACAGCCATTGGCCAATCAAGATCGATTCCCTGCTTGGGGGAAGCTGCGACGTCATGTGCTAGCTCGTGTCTCCCCGCCCCACGGGTGGCATTTTAGGCCGTGATAAGCCGAAAGAGCTACGAAAAAAACCCCATACTGTTTGTCTTGTCTTGCAAAAGAGAGCTCGCGTGGCGGGCGGGAATGGGGATCATGGCTGTCTGGGTGAGGAGGTTGTCTATGTTACGCGAGGCGAGGCTTGTGTCGTTCCTTTTTTAGGTAGCCAGTGACCACCTGACTGATTTATTTCTCCTCTCTTCTTTTTTCTACCTCCTCTTCTTCATCTTCAAATCGTCTTCTTTTTTCCTTTTCTTTTCTTGTGATACCCTCGAAGACAGCGAAGATCATCAAAACTCTCCCTTCCTTTCTCTCACAATCCAACAATGTCTTCCATGATCCTCAACCGGGCCGGCGCCCAGGGTCTCCGCAGCGCGGTGAGGGTCCAGCAGATGCGCACCGCCGCTACGCTGGCCACCTTCAAGACGCCCAAGGTCTTCAACGAGCCCAACCAGCACTACGTCAAGGGCAGCCAGCAACGGGAGGGTCTGACTGCTGCTATTGAGAAGCTGCAGAAGAAGCTGCCCGTCGAGGTTCCCGTTGTTGTCGGTGGCAAGGAGGTATGTCTGACCTTTCCAGTCCTTATCATGGCTCCTATCATGTTATCATGAGCTGAGCTTGATAAGAGACCCATGATATCTCGAATCATTGCTTCTAACACGAAAACTTCACAGATCAAGGTTTCTGCTCTCTCCAAGCAGCAGAACCCCGCTGACCATGCCACCACTGTCGCATCTTACCACACGGCCACCGCTGCCGATGTCTCGGCTGCCATTGACGCCGCCCTCGCAGCCAAGCCCGCCTGGGAGTCCCTCCCCTTCGCCGACCGAGCTGCCGTCTTCCTCAAGGCCGCCGACCTGATCTCCACAAAGTACCGCTACGATATCATGGCCGCCACCATGCTCGGTCAGGGCAAGAATGCCTGGCAGGCCGAGATCGACGCCGCCGCCGAGCTGGCTGACTTCCTCCGCTTCAACGTCCACTACGCCGAGCAGCTCTACAACACCCAGCCCGAGCACAACTCGCCTGGTGTCTGGAACCGCCTCGAGTACCGCGCCCTCGAGGGCTTTGTCTACGCCGTGAGCCCCTTCAACTTTACCGCCATCGCTGGTAACCTTCCCGGTGCTCCCGCTCTCCTCGGTAACGTCGTCGTCTGGAAGCCTAGCGACTTCGCCATTGCCTCCAACTGGCTCGTCTACCAGATCCTGCTCGAGGCTGGCCTCCCCAAGGATGTTATCCAGTTCGTCCCTGGCAACCCCGTCGAGGTCACCAAGGTTGTTCTCGAGCACAAGGAGTTTGCTGCCCTCCACTACACCGGTAGCACTGCCGTCTTCCGCAAGCTGTATGGCACCATTGGTGAGGGTATCGCCTCGGGCCGCTACCGCTCCTACCCCCGTGTTGTTGGTGAGACTGGCGGCAAGAACTTCCACCTGATTCACCCCTCGGCCGACATTGACAACGCTGTCAAGCAGACTGTCCGTGGTGCCTTTGAGTTCCAGGGCCAGAAGTGCAGTGCCACTTCTCGACTCTATGTGCCCAAGTCCAAGTGGGCCGAGTTCAAGGAGAAGCTGGTCGCCGAGGTCGAGCAGATCAAGATCGGAAACCCCACTGACCATGGTAACTTCATGGGACCTGTCATCCACGAGGCTTCCTTCAAGAAGCTCTCTGGAGCCATCGACGAGGCCAAGACCGACAAGGACCTCGAGCTCGTTGTCGGCGGCAAGTATGACTCCTCCAAGGGCTACTTCATTCACCCTACCATCTACGCCACCACCAACCCTGCCCACAAGTTCTTCTCGACCGAGTTCTTCGGCCCCATCCTGACCACATACATCTACGACGACGCTGCCCCCAACGCCATCGCCGACGTCTGCAAGCTCATTGAGACCACCTCCGACTACGGTCTCACCGGCGCCGTCTTCGCCGCTGACCGTGAGGCCGCTCGCTTCGCCGAGGAGCAGCTCCGCAACGCTGCCGGTAACTTCTACGTCAACTGCAAGAGCACTGGCGCTGTCGTCGGTCAGCAGCCCTTCGGCGGTTCTCGCGCCTCGGGCACCAACGACAAGGCTGGCAGCCAGAACCTCCTGACCCGCTTCGTCAATGTCCGCGCTATCAAGGAGGAGTTTACTCCTACCACCCAGGTCACTTACCCCAGCAACGAGATCTAAATGCCAGGGCGAGATGAAAGACCGAGGATAGAGCGGGTGGAAGCCGAGACTTATGACACGATATGAATGACTGGAACAGCGTGACGGAATCAACCGGACAGCATTGGGATGATAGGGCAAATTGCCCATACAAAACAAAAGGGAAAGGAATACGTACCTTGCAGCGCACTCAGATGTTCGAGCTCGCTGGGCGTTCGGCTCGGCCATCAAGTATAAGCCAGAGCAGGAGATGGAGGCCACCCAGGGATGTTGAATCGTGAGAGACAAGCCTCAATCGTGGGTCTGTGGCGAACCAGGGGCCGCTCTGATCAGAGCCGCCCCAGAACCTTTGCCCCCACGTTGGCTGGCTCGAGACGGTGATGGGTGGGATTCACCTGGGATCAGGGAAAATGACGGGATGTATGGTAGAGAGGAAGCGTCCTTGTTGAGGGTGGTTAACATCCGGCAGACACACGCACGTGCTCAACCATGTCGACAGACGAATAATAAAGCCCGATTTCTAGTTTGCAAGCCTTGTGTCCCCCGCCCCCCGGTCGATGGAAGCTCGTCCAAACCCTTGTTTCCGTTGCCGTTGTCTCCGGAGCCCTGGGCCTGTGTGTGAGCGTCTGGGGTCTGCGAGGCGGACACGTGCCCCTCTGCACTGGTTGTGTCCTTTCGCCATGATTGAAGCCTCAAGTGTGTGCCATTGCCCCTTTGGGCGCCATGATCTGCTCGTGCCAGAGTCCTCTCAATGGCTGGTGGAGTTGTTCTGGGATGGGTGGAGATTCTAGAGATGGTGGAGGTGGAGAGACCCCAAGCTGAGGGACCGTGTGTCATGAAGATTGGAGAGATTGGAGATCCTGACCACGCTCTGTTCGTCCTCTGGCTCACGTTCTGGTTCGAAAGGAGTGAGAGAGATGGTTGGATGAGTCGACGTCTTGGTCTGTGCGATGCTTATCTCGTAGGTTACTCGCCTTGTGTCTTTGTCCTGCCGAGTCCGCAGGCAAGATATCTTGTCTCTTGTCGTGGAATTATGCTTAGTCGCCTCGGTGGACTCGACTTACACCATCGCCATCTTCATCATAAGCAGCCATCTCAACCACACACAAGAGTCGAATGGTGCCAATGCTGCACGATGCCAACCCTCGTGCCCTCCTGTACACTCCCCAGGCGACTGGCCTTCGTTCCCCATCAAAGAAGGACGCCAATCCAAGCTTTTTCTCTTGCTTCTGAGACCAGACCCCTGCCCACCAAAAAGCCCACCGACGACCACATGGGCGAATACCCCACGCTGATTCGTCCGTCGCCGGAGAGAGCACGCGACCATTTCCTCGATGATGCTTGGTCCATGAAATCGCATCCCTTCAACCTGGGTCGGTCTGGGTCAAGCTGGGCCGCTCTGGGAAGACGGCCTGCAGCTCGCCGCGCTGGATTGGAGGGAAGAAGCGGGTTCATGGGTTGAAACTCTTTTGCCTTTGGGACCTGGGGAGGCGTGGTTGCGTGTGTGTGTGCATGTGTACGGTACCGGGTCCGTAGCTGCATCCGCTGGAGGATATGTTGCAGTCAGTGTGCCGTGCTGGTTGGTTCTTGGCCAGCGTTCTCGGTGTCCGATTTAATATCTCTTCCCCGTATCTTCTTATCCTCCGCCGCTGAGACTGAAACTAGACCGTCGTTAATCGAAGACGGCCGGCCTCGAGCTTGTTGATTACTCGCTCGTGCTCGTGCTTGTGCTTGCGACGACGACACCGACGCACCCTGTCCGCCGACGATCGACGAACCCAACCCTCTCCTCCACTCCATTTGGCGGCCGCATTTTCTTTTCTTTTCTCTTTTTGTATCTGATATCCAAGGCAAAGGGTTTGGCCCCGAACTGGACCTCGTCGCAGTGGTGTTGGTTCTCTCCATTCGCTCGTTTCGCAGTCTCAACCTACCACCATTCCCAACAGAGCAGCAGCGCTTTTCCACGAAAGGCCTCACTCTCCTATAGCCATAGAGCCGTCGCCCACATACCCTCCGGGCAGCTGTTTCTCACAAGACCTCCTTGTCTGAGCCAAAGGGCTCAAGTTCTTCCAACACCAAGACCGGCGAGGCAAACTCTCAGATCACAATCACCACCAAGATGCCTCGACCGGGCCTCCCACTCACACCAGGTTCTTCATCCGACATCAAGGCCAAGGACGGCACTCAACAACTCGCCTCCTTCCAGCTCTCCTTCGAGCTGCCGCCCCCAGCTATCCATGATGCGTCTCGCATCTCCCCCACAGCCTCATCATCTCGGGTCTCACCCACCGATACCAAGTCACACCCGCTAGTCACCACCTCCCCCGGGGCAACATTTCCCATGCAGCCAGCCGAGACCGTAAAGGCGCGCCGCCGCTCTTCCGCTGCCAAGGAAGCAAAGGAGAGCTCATTCGCCCTACCACCTCCCCCAACACGATCCCGGAAAATCATCCAGATGAAACCTCGAGCGCAGGACACCGGTGGTGACAATGGTGCTGGTAAGGAGAAATCAAAGACGGGAGGCAAGGGTTCGGCAGGGACCAAGAACACAGCAGCGACCAACTCAAAAACAACTGGTTCAACAGCTGGAGATGTCGCGGCAGACGAGAAGGGTAAGAAGAAGCAACCCAGTGCCACGAGCGCGGCAGGACGAAAAATCGCGAGAAAGACGGCCCATAGTTTGATCGAGCGTCGAAGGCGAAGCAAGATGAACGAAGAGTTTGCAGTGCTCAAGAATATGATCCCTGCCTGCACTGGAGATATGCACAAGCTCTCCATTCTACAGGTTCGTCCACCTTGCACGCCCATATTGATAATAGAGTGACTGACAGGGGTCTTGCAAACACAGGCGTCGATCGAGTATATCCGGTACCTCGAAGATTGTGTGTCCAAGTTAAAGGCACAGCAGGAGGAAGAGAGCGCCCGAACCGAATCCGGCAGGCAAACGCCCACGGCCCGAGACCGTTTGCCTTCTATCCGCGAATTCCACCCAACCTTTCGAGGTGATCCAGCCGGCTCTGTTGACGAAGACGTCGAGATGGAGGATTCGGATGTCACATCGCCTGCCATGACGGCTATGCCAGATCAGCAAACCCGTCATCCATCTATATCACCAGCCCTACCCCCCCAGGATTCTCGCCATCGACACCACTCATATTCATCCGTATCAACAGACCATCGGCGGTACAGCTTTAGCGTCTCGGCAGGGACGTCGCCTGCTTTTGGTCCGCAAGTGTTCGGGGCGCCTTCATACAGCCGCGGTGATGCTTCAGCGCCAACCTCAGCCCTGACAAGCCCAGCACTTGACCCCCAGAGCGAGCTTGACCAAGAGGCCATGGCTGCTTTGTTGATGCTGAATAAAGATCGTCGAGACTCCAAGGGGCGGGGGCTGTCAGTGCGTGATCTCCTCAGCACATGAGATGCTGACAGGAATGGACCTGGCGAGTCATGGCGTTTGGAGTCTGGTAGAGAAATGTGTCTGTCATGAAGCTTTCTCGAAACGTCAATCTGACAGGCGTCTCGTTAAGAGCTGAAAGGGCTTTCTGGAATGGGCTGATGCACCAAGCAAGCGGGTTTGGGGATGTCGCATTGACGCTCCGAAGAGACTAGGGTATGGAAAAGTTCCAGGCTCTGGAGTCTCAGCATCTCTGCCACTTGAAAGAGTTGCATTGAAAAAGAGGATGGAAGGAAGGAATGAAACGAAAAGTGATGGATGGATATCCTGGGATGAATATCAAGGGAGGAAACCCATAGAGGAGGATTTTTTGCTGTTGCCCACTTTCCCTTGGTTCGGTCGGTCCTTCTTTGACATGGAGTTGGAAAGAATGGATGTGGGGGCGTCGTTTGATCTGGGTTCCTTCCCTTTTGGTTACTTCACTAATGACCTGTTCTGTTATGTTCATACGCCGCACAAGGGAAAAGGTGTGAGTGGTTATTGAGAGGGTTCGCAGCAATTGCCATGGGTGTTTTATATTACCTATAGAGAAGGAATGAAGAACTAGGGAATAGTGCAAGGGTAGTGAGAGCTACGCCTGACGAGAACAAATCTTAAGATACGCCGTTAATTCATCGTCGCTAACAACAAGTACGATGCAGTTGAATATTAATATTCGGAGTGTGTATAATCAAACTCGAAGTATCTATTTAATGATTTGTATGTGATCAATGTTTGCCATCTTGTAGATTATGAGTTAAGCTTCACTTGATGGTTATCAAGTAACTGCTACCGGGTAAGACTAGATGGTTGATGATCTGAGTTGTGATCCTAGTCTTGAATATGTCTATATCCTCCTGAGTTTATGAGTGGAGATATGCGAGTGCAACCCCCAACCGTCGCAGGATGCGCCTTTGGTGATATCCACCCTCAACCCCCGACCTCGCTAGACAACTACCGTTTGATCGCCTCAAATCTTCAAACACCAACCTGTAACAACACCCCTGTGGTTGTGACTTTAACTCCTAGCGCTTAGAAACCCAAAGAGAACTACTCCTAATCACTCATTCACAGACGCTTCCGTCCGCCCGTCCGTTTTGTGGCTTACACGGAGGCCGGAATGCTGCCTGTGCCGTTTCAATACGTGGACTCTGTGAGCGACACGACGGTTCATCCGTTTCACAGGTATATGCCATCGTACGAGCTGATGAGTTTCTGGGACCACTCGATAGACTGTAGGCGATCTGCGCTTGAAGGCTGTCAACCTAGAGGTTCAAGATAAGGTTTACATTATGCGCATGAACGAGTATATAGACCGGCCTCAACTCCAGCATTGAGAAGAATTCATCATCACCAACTCAGTTCAAGCAGGCCTTCAACCTACACAGCCTCCTCTCCTCTCCTCCTCTCCTCTTCACGGCCTGGTGCCCAACTTTATTCTATCTCTTTTGCTTCCCATCTAATCCACTCTCTCATCCTCCATTGCCAGCAGCGCCGGCGTGGATAATCCAATCCTTGACTCGTTCTGTCTTTGTATCCCTAGCTTTCCCAGCAGCCGGCCGCGGGAAAGCGAACCAGCTCTCCGTGAACTACCTACCTACTCCGGTCCCGCACTCCCTGATCAACCCTACGGCGTCTCTGCCGGTACTTGTCTCCCCCGAGTCCTCCCGCTCAAGCCCTCCGGCTACACCGTTCAGCCGCCGCCGTACTACCCTAGCCGGACAAACAGTCTCGAGGTCAAGCCTCTTCGTCTTGTTCGTGCATCTCGCAAGCGCCGACCCCCTAAGCGACCGCCGCCGCCGAGCTATCAGGAGAGCTACTCGCACACTCTATATCAGTCCGTGACGACGCTGAGCTTTGAATCACCCGATCCACCTCCCCCCTACTTTGAGAAAATGGCCACTCAGAACATCATGCCCAAGGTCGGTACCACGGCCCTCCCATCGGGTCAGGGCGCTCCGGGCTCTAGCCCCGGTGGCAGCCCTGCCCGGTCCGCCGATAACATCCTGGCTGACCTGCGCCGGCAGCTCGACGACTCGGCTTCCGAGGTTTCCAGCGTCGACTCTCAGGGCCGCCGCCGACGCCGCCGCAACAACAAGCAGCTCGCCACCCGGGACGGCATCAAGACCGGAGCCGTGCTGCCTCGTCTCGCCGAGACCAAGCCTGTCCGCCTCCAGCTGGGGCTGAACTTGGATGTCGAGGTTGAGCTCAAGGCGCGCCTCCAGGGCGATGTGTCATTGACTCTACTGTAAGTCACCATCACAGATTGCACCCTGATGACATGTATCCTTGAGCTGACGAATGCGACCAGGCAATAGAGTAGAAAAGAGGCAGAGCGTTCGAAAGTCCACTGAGCTAAGACCCAGCTTGGCTGGAGAAGTGTGTGCAGAAGAAATCTTCTTCATGCGCCTGGGCACAATGCGTCTTCGTCAGAAATGGCTGGATCGGGAGGTGAGCCAATCGCTTACTGCGTCGTTAATGCTGGTCATTGGCGTAGCTGGGTTTGTTATCGGCTTTCTCTCATGTAAACTGCTGGACTCGAGGAGGTTCATCAGTGCCGAGTAAGCTAGGGATACCATTAATAAAAGCAATTTGGATGGGACACTGGTGCTTCATTTCGTAATTGATAAAACTACAAATATTGAGACGTGAATAATGTTACTTTTCATGCTATTTCCATTTCATTTCTATCACCGACTCAGGCCTTTAGTCGTTGGTTATTAGATATATCGTCCTGGGCATCTTTTACTAGGAAACTGCGCCGAGTTAGCTAGGGAACAATATGATTGATAGAGAAGCACTTACTTGTACCAGAGAATGGTTGGTCCAATAGTCATGAGATGCCACAAGCTGTGGGCATCAATGCAACCCAACCAAGGGGGGAAATCGAAGAGCTCCATGCTCATGGCGAATATGACCCAGGCCACCACAAAACCAGGCCAAGCCGCCCAAATACGCCTTGATTTCCTATACCTATCAACACTGAACCAAGTCCAGAGGGCATTCTGTCCAATGCCGGCGGCTACGTTGGCCGCCATGTTGTACGTGTAGTCCCAATGAATAAACTTGAGGTACGAGACGTGACATATGTAGAGGAAGACACAGACCAGCGTCCAGCATCGAAGCACCGTTCGCCTCCGGGGAGTGCGCTTGTCGAGCCTGAAAACCCGGACGGTCGTGTAGTACAGGCCGTACAACACGCTGGCGCCAGCGCCAAAGTAGTCGAGCTCCTCGGTGATCCGAAAATCGCGAGTATGGAAGATGGAGCTGAATACCCATGAGGCAACGCCGATACCCGCCAGCCACTCATAGAACGGAAGCATAGAGTACGACTTGGGTATCTGGGCCCGGACCTTTTTCCAGCCGTCCCAATGCGCCCACAGGTTGCCGAGCGAGAAGAGGACACTGAAGGGCTCCTGCATGCCAAGGAAGCGATAGAAGGGCCATTTTCCGTAGAACTGCTCGACAGAGAGACCCGAGGTCATGCGCTTGTTCGTAATTATGTGCTGGCAGGCATAATCGCATTCGCTGGCGCAAGTCCAGAGGAGTAGACGGTGGAGGACAGCTGTCGATCGCGGAAACAGACATCAGTCGAGGAAGCTCAAAAGACGGGATCGCGGGCACGTACGGATTGGAGTTTGAGGTTTATTAGGGGCGCAATTCTCAGATTTGCAGACCTACACCCACGCCATCAGTTTCTGGTGGCCAGCTTGGCAATGTGGACGAAAAGCTCACCTTGAGACAGTTCTGGAACTCTGGCAACTTGTCGCCCGTTGAAGCACCAACGGTAGCAACAAAAGCGAGAATGAGGACGGTCAGGGAAAGGACTCGTGTCCATGGCCGCCCCCTCTGAGCTGCCATTGTAGAAGCATCGACCTCTTTACGGAGGAGACGGTGGAAAGAAGAATTATGCGACACGGCATGTGAGTGAGGGAAGATTGCTTGTGTCCGGGCGTTGGTGATGTGGAAGTTACTGCACCTCCACTACGGGCCTAGGCGGGCGCGGGACACAGCAGTACCCCCATAGGGACATGATTGGCCGAGTGCTGCCAATCATCATGTCCACTGCACCAGCTCCAGGGGCTGCTTCAACTCGGGGCCGGTAGCGCCCCGAAAGGCAGTTTCCAGTTTGGCAGAAGGACGGGAATATGTGGGGAAGAACCTAACCAGCCTCCAGCACCTTGTTGGTTGCTCTGTTCTATTGGCTGGGTCTGGTGTAAGTCCTTGGCTTGTTGCATTTGACTGGCATCTCGAGGGATGGGCAGGGACAGTTAAAGCAAGGGGCAATGTTGATGGAGTTGTCAAGAATGTCTCTGAGTGACCGTTATCCAGATCAGAATTGGGTCTTGGGCATTTTAGGGAATTAGTGGCTTTGTTCTGGCACGTTTTATTGCAAACTTGATGGCTTCTGCATAGCAGTGCTCAGGAGGTGACTTGGATTGTAAGCCTCGAGTCTCCATATTCCTCGGTTCTTCATGCCAGAAAGCCATCAACTCCTGAGTAATAATCTACTACGAGGACACGCGCTTTGCATATGCCGTCTCCCTCGAGAAAAAACATCCGTTTCTTGTACTAATCACGGCTTGTTGCTTCCTTGACCCGCTGCAAGGCTTAAAAACTGGCGTTGTTCGACGCTGGTTGCTGGGCAACCAAACTCTCGCTAATTGGCCAAGCTCTCCCCATACCAAAATACAACATTGTTCTTCCATCCATCTTCCCTGACGATGTTCCCTGACGCGACGCATGAACTAAATTTCTGGTAATTTTGTCCTGGACCAGATCATGGACACAATCGTCGCGTAAAACATCTCTTTACTCCTTCACCAACTAATCACCAATTCCTCACCGCTTCGATCGTTTCTTCGCCCAAACGCGCCCAACGTCGCTCCAACAATAACATGGCGGCTGCCTCACCCACGCCCATGGGGAATGGCCTCGTTCGGAGGACCTCGCAACGACAGGGCCTCAGGAGACTTCCATCCAGACAGGCCATGAATCACAACGAGAGCTTCTCTGCTTCCTCGGGCTCGTCCGCACCCAACGGTTACCACCCAAAGCCACAGCAATTCCACGATGACAGCTCTGAAGACGAGATCCCCGTACCTATGAAGCTCAGCGCTCTCACCAAGGCACTACTGAATGACGGTGCCCCCGAGTCTGTCCAGCGACCTCCATCCCCCCCTCGAACAAGAAGACGTACCAGTGCTCTGAACGCGTCGACCTCCTCAGCCACAGAAACCCGCCGACACTTGAGGTCCGGAAGCGTCCAGGCCCACGACCAAAGGTCCTCAAGACCGACTAGCCCAGCACCTGCAAGTCGAGATATAAGTCCTGTCAGGAAGCGCGTTGTCCGCTTGAGCAACACTCCTCAGAGTCTCAACCAGATGAAGCCCACCAAGCGACGATCAACCTCGGTGTCTCGTTCGACAACGCGATCCCGGCCCCGGAGCCGCCCTGGCAGTCGGGACATGTCCTCTGATGAGAGACATGACTCTCAGCAGGAGATTAACACCCCAGCACAAGGTGGACGCGTCGTGCGGATAAATGCTGGGTCTCCTTCAAACCGAAGCCGCGTCTCCACTGGTCCTTCTTCAGGGAGGTCGATGGAACGGTCTGTGCTGGACAAGTCTGCCCTTGACATGGACAATGATCAACCTGAAGAGCCTGCCACTGTCGCACGGAACCCCCCTCCCTTTCACCATGGCAGTGTTTCCCGATATCCATCCACAATCACCAGGACTCGACCCGAAGATAACCCCAACCTACAGAGCTCGATGCGCATTAAGCGTGTCGGAAAGGTTGCTGGAAGCTTTCTCAGTGGACCAGCCCGGCGAGGTCGCCGACGACAGAGTGAGGAGGACGGCGAGGTGAACGGAGATGGCGAGATCGTGTCAAGCCAGGAGCCAGAGAGCCAGCCTGCCGATGATCAACTCGCCCCGTCTTACTATGGTGATGGTATTCGGGATTTCAACTCGGGCAGCCCAGTGAGCGGCAGTGCAGCTGCTAGGGCAGTTCATCGAAGGAATGCGTCAAATCTCGACTTGCGCATGGGTTCTGCGAGAACATCTCCCCGAGAACCCTCTCCCCGACAGCCCACACCAGAGCCAGTACCCGCTCCTGAGCCAGAGACCAAGCCAGAGCAGAATGAGGAAGAGGAAGAGGAAATCCACTATCGCCTCCCTGCTCCTCCTCGCCCTGAGCTGCCCTCTGGTCGCGACCAAGAGAACAATGCCCCGCCAAGTTACAAACGGACCAAGCCTTCAGTCGATGTGCTTCTGGACAAGATACCCAAGCGACCTGCGAGTGTCGACCCTGCTGCTATGAGGGCAGTTTCACCCGAACGCAAACCATTGGCATCTATGGCCCGAAACACTCCTCTTCGCCACGCTCCTCCGCCCCCTCCCAAGATGTCTGTTCTTGAGGCTGCCACAGCAACTGCGGGTGCTGCCACGACTACCCAGGCGAAGCAGCGACGCAACATCCTGCGAGTTAACGGAGTGGCTTACACTCGACTTGATTGTCTTGGTCGTGGTGGCAGTGGAAAGGTGTATCGAGTCGCGGCCGAGAATGGCAAGATGTTCGCCCTCAAGCGAGTCTCATTGGAGAACGCCGACGATAACACCATCAAGGGCTACCTTGGTGAGATCGACCTATTGAAGAAGCTTGGCGAGGTGGAACGCGTTATCAAGCTGTTTGATTGCGAAATGAACACTGAAAAGCAGATTCTTACTTTGGTAAGCTCACCCCGTCCTCGCTTCTTCGGAACCAGACTTGCTAACGTTGTATATAGCTTATGGAGATTGGAGAGCTGGACTTTAACACCTTTTTGCGGAAACGATACAACCCCGAAGCCGCCAAGTTTGATCCAGTTTTTGTGCGGTTCTACTGGAAGGAGATGCTCGAATGTCTGCAGGCGGTTCACCAATGCGATATTGTTCATTCTGATCTCAAGCCGGCCAATTTCGTCCTGGTCAAGGGTCAGCTGAAGCTCATCGACTTTGGTATTGCCAACGCTATCCAGACGGACGAGACCGTCAATGTACACCGCGAGACACAGGTTGGCACACCCAACTACATGTCCCCCGAGTCCCTCATGGACTCCAACAACCCCCGAGGAGGCCGCATGCCTGGCCGGCCCAAACTTATGAAGTTGGGCAAGCCTAGCGATATCTGGTCCTTGGGCTGTATCCTCTACCAGATGGTGTACGGCCTGCCCCCGTTCGGCCACATCGCCAATCAAATGTCGAGATGCCAGGCCATCATCAACTGGGATCATGAGATTGAGTTCCCTTCACGTGGTATGGGAGGCATGTCCGTCCCACCTTCGCTTATCCGCACCATGAGACGGTGCCTCAACCGAGAGCACCACATGCGACCAACATGCGAGGAGCTGCTTCATGAATCGGACCCTTTCCTTTATCCTGCTGAGCTTACCGACAAGGCTCTTCCCATCGACGAAGAGCTGCTTGGTAGAATCATTCAGAGTGTGGTGACGAGGTGTCGAGAGCGGATGCCAACGGAAGCCGAGAGCATGAGCGTTTGGCCGCAGGCTTATTGGGCCAGCGTTAAGAAAGCCATGGCCGGCAGGATGTAACAAAGACGAGGCATATTGTTTAAGTTGACGAGGCGCAGCCTGCTGCTGGATGAACGAGTTTTATGACCAATTTGAACTTAACGGAAAGATGGCATTTCATAGCTGGGTGTTTGGGAGTACCTTTCTTGTCTTTCGCTGCATAACCACATGCCTTTTTGTACTGAGAACGTACGCACTTGGGGAGTCTTGTTGTAATAGGGATGGGCTCATGATAGAAATGGCGTCCAGAACTGGCCCTGCATTAGGGCAGGTGAATCGAGCATTTTCTGCCATCCTCGTTGTACTCGTGAGCTTCCGTTGTCTTTGCAAAAGGTGCTTTACTATGGTACAGCCAGCTATGTGCTGGTAATGATACAGCGTATCGAGGCATTGGCCGATTTTATACATGTCCAACGTCTTCTTTTAGGTTGAATCAGGTTCCCAGCAGTTGCCCCGTTTCATATCCCACATAATTCTGGCATTCATTCAATGTCCTCCCCACCGTTGATGTTCAACTCCGAGATCCGTAGGATGGTGTATCGGTGCTTGCTCTTGGCCTGTCTCTTTCTCCGCTGTCTCCGCTTCTTCTTGATCTTGATCCGGAGGGGTTCGGATTCGGTGCCGACGACGGTGGCCCGACACTCAAAGACTCGCTCGTCAATGTGAGGGGCACCCTTCATGGTGTAATCCCTGCTGCCGAGGACGCTTGCGCGATTCAAGCGCAGCACGTCACCTGGGACGACGCCGGGCATGCGGAAGGGCAGACGGACCTGGTCGCCTTCGCGGACAAGGTAGGGGAAACCGTGGATGTGGACGGTGATGTAGTGGTCCGGCTGCGCGGCGAGGAACGGTAGGAGGGTCTTGACAGAGTCTTCCATGGGCTTCGGGGGCGGAACCGGATGGCTCTTCTTAAAGGCAAGAGGTCGAGTCTCGTTTGCTGTGGGATTGGCGGCATTCTTGATGTGACGCTCGGGGACGGGCTCGACGATAGGTGCTGTGGTGTTGAAGGCGCGGGAGCGAATTGGCAGCAGAAACGAGGCGGGGAGTCGCGCGCTGGGGGCTCGAAGCTCCAGCGCGGAGCGGAAGAGTGCCCTGCTCATGATGGACCGCAGTGCCGTTCGGGCGTGAGCACTATTGCTGGTCAATTGGCGGGAATTGTCGTTCGGTCGTTGGATACCATCTCGAAAAAGTTCATGGTGGTTGCTGCAAGGGCCGGCCGGATAAGGGTAACGCCGAGCCCCGGCGCCGCTGTTTGGACGCCAGCGCCGCCTCCCGATAAACCGCCGCTTTTTTTTTTGTCGCCAAGGGAAGTTTCAACATCACATCCGCGCGAGACAAGATTAAAGTCCCTGCCTGGGCGACACCGACAATATGGTATGCATTGAATTGAAATTGAAGATGGATGAATTGCTGACTCCTTGTAGCCTCAGAACGAGTACATGGAAAGGTGGCGTAAGCTGCACGGCCGCCGCCTCGATCATGAAGAACGAGTTCGAAAGCGTGCTGCCCGTGAAGGCCACAAGGCCTCGCAGGATGCTCAGAACCTGCGCGGTCTCCGAGCCAAGCTCTACCAGCAGAAGCGACACAAGGAGAAGATCCAGATGAAGAAGGCCATCAAGGCCCACGAGGAGCGCAACGTCAAGACCGCCGACGAGAAGGAGCCCACGACGCCCATGCCCTCGTACCTGCTGGACCGCACCAACCCCTCGACGGCTAAGGCGCTGAGCAGTGCCATCAAGAACAAGCGAGCGGAGAAGGCGGCCAAGTTTGCGGTGCCTCTGCCCAAGGTTCGAGGTATCAGCGAGGAGGAGATGTTCAAGGTGGTCAAGACTGGCAAGAAGGTGCAGAAGAAAGCCTGGAAGCGAATGGTGACGAAGCCCACCTTTGTCGGACCCGACTTTACGCGACGCAACCCCAAGCACGAGCGCTTCATCCGACCCATGGGTCTGCGATACAAGAAGGCCAACGTCACTCACCCCGAGCTCGGCGTGACGGTGCAGCTGCCCATCATCAGCGTCAAGAAGAACCCCCAGAACCCTCTTTATACCCAGCTGGGCGTCCTGACCAAGGGTACCGTTATCGAGGTCAACGTCAGCGAGCTGGGTCTGGTGACTGCCGGTGGAAAGGTTGTCTGGGGTCGATACGCCCAGGTCACCAACAACCCAGAGAACGAGGGCTGCATCAACAGCGTTCTGCTGGTCTAATGCGACGCACGACCGACGGACGTGTGCTGGAGATTGATTTACTGATGTTCAGACTGCATGTAACGGCGTCAGGGCGTTTTTGGTTACCACGCGAAAAGAAAAGGCTGCGTCAGATGGTTGGTAAACGGGTTGGTTGTCGACTGAAGATTCCCAGTTGCGATGAAGAAGACGCACTCGAGTTATGGGCCATATCCTGCTTCTGGCGGGACATGACAAAGGTCATAGATAGATATGAATATAAGAATTGGTGCTTGAACGGTGTTGAACGTTGGGTTCGTCACTGTTGGCACACGTCAACCAATTCATCCGCCTTGATGCCTGAGACCGTGTGAACTTGTCCCAAATTGAGTTGAAAAAGGTACCTGCAGCCGCGTTGCCCGGGCAGATGCACAAGCTCGCAGTTGCTTATTACTTGGCACCGTCCAAAGGCTCTTGCAAGTCTCAGGCCCGTGTAAGATTGGATCCTGGCATCGTCTCCACGGTGGTTGATCCACAGGGTCTCGATCTCGCCCCCAGGATCCAGCCAATGGTTGAAAAGCCGCGACTCGCAGAAAAAGAAGCAGTGGAAGGAAAAGAGAAGTTGTCAGGTGCCACACCAGCTGAGAAGCTGAACGGGACAGACGCGGCGACTCAGGTCAGCGGTACTTTGTGCTTTGTATCCAGGCTGCCAGATTTGAGCTAACCGAGAAGGTGCCTGGTGCCGAAAAAGGGTCCCTTCCCGGTCCCTCCTTCTTCGCCGCCTTCTCTGTAATCGGGCGGTGACGGCGATAAATTATTTTCTGCCCGAACTAAGAAAATCGCATCCATCTCTTTGTGGTCCTCCCGCCTCAAGTTGTTATCCTTGCTTGCGACTCGTCTTTCTTCCTTTTTTTCTCCCTCCTTCATACCCTCCGCTCAACACCAACAACAGTTTCTCTATTCTCTGGTTCAAACGGCCAGAGCTTTAAAAAAAGGTAGTCAAGATGAGCGGCGACAAGATGGAGGTCGAGCTGGCCGAGCAGAAGATGAACTCGATGGAGCACAGCGAGCAGCATTACTTTAAGAGGTTGGTTTACCTGACGCTTAGGATCAGAAGGTTGATTGTGTGCTAACACTGCTTCGCAATATAGCTACGACCACCATGGTACGAATGCCTAATCTTCTTTTCTGCTATAGAAAAGAACCCCCGAACTTTGAGAGAGAACCTCTTTGCTGACGACGATTCTTGCACCGCAAAAGGCATCCATGAGGAGATGTTGGTATGAGCTTCCCCTCCCACTCCCCCGCAACACCAGCGCTGGCTCTCGCGCTGGCGCTGTGTTGCGCGATGCAATCACCCGCTGACCAGGTTGTTTCCGTGACTACAGAAAGACGAAGTGCGCACACGATCGTACATGAACGCCATCGTCCAGAACAAGCACATCTTTAAGGACAAGGTCGTTCTCGATGTTGGCTGCGGTACCGCTATTCTCTCCATGTACGTCCGAGAAGGAAATCCTCGATCCTGCCCCTCGTTGAGCCCCGCGCTCGCACAGACGATATTCTCCCACTGCTGCTTGGAGGGGAACAGGCAGGGATGGGAGTAAAAGACGGAATATATATTAACGCTGGATCTTTGCAGGTTTGCCGCTAAGGCCGGTGCCAAGCATGTTATCGGTGTTGACATGTCCACCATCATCTTCAAGGCCCGCGAGATCGTCAAGGCCAACGGTCTCTCCGATAAGATCACCCTCCTCCAGGGCAAGATGGAGGAGGTTGAGCTGCCCTTCCCCAAGGTCGACATCATCATCTCGGAGTGGATGGGTTACTTCCTTCTCTACGAGTCCATGCTCGACACTGTTCTCTACGCCCGAGACACCTACCTTGAGAAGGATGGTCTTATCTTCCCCGACAAGGCCACTATCTTCTTCGCTGGTATTGAGGATGGCGACTACAAGGATGAGAAGATTGAGTGTGAGTTTTCCTGGTCCGCGATCTGTCTACCAAGCTAACTGTGCCCAGTCTGGAACGATGTCTATGGCTTCGACTACACCCCCCTGAAGGCCACTGCTCTGTCTGAGCCCCTTGTCGACACAGTGGAGGTCAAGGCCGTCGTGACCGACCCCGCCCCGGTGCTCACTCTGGACCTCTACACCTGCACTACTGCCGACCTGGCCTTCCAGATCCCCTTCAAGCTTAAGGCTAACCGTGACGACTTCATCCATGCCCTCGTCTCATGGTTTGATATCGACTTCACTGCTTGCCACAAGCCCATCCGCTTCTCCACTGGCCCTCATACCAAGTACACCCACTGGAAGCAGACCGTCTTCTACTTTGAGGACGTCCTCACCGTCCAGGAGGGCGAGGTGGTGACATGCAACCTCGATGTCAGGCCCAACGACAAGAACAGGCGTGACCTTGACATCCAGATCGCCTACGACTTTGTGCCCGAGGACGGCAACCGTTCTTCCAAGGGTCACATGGTGTACCGCATGTGCTAAAGTGCTTTTTTTTTAGCCAAAATACTTTTCGCTAACGATGACACGAAACACGGGGAACTGAGCGGCAAGGAAAATGATGGGAAGGGGAGTAGATACATTTGCAATCTCGGGAGCTGTGTACAAGGCGGCTGGCGTCTTACTTGCATCTTGGACGGGGAGGGGATAAAAACACGTTTTCTTGATACCTAGATGAAGAGAAAACCATCACTACGAGGGAATGGCGTGGCTGGTTATTGACCCCGTTACGAGTGATACCACAACTTTCAGCACTCCGGAGCTACCTAGTCTATAGATCGATTGCTTCAACATGATGGATTACATGCACTTTGGTTGAGTCTCTAGTCAAGCTGACTTTTGAAACATCCATTGGAACCTCTAGCTGTGAGGAAAATGGCCTTGATGAGGGGTATCAGACAGCCACCCGCTTCAGGTGGTAATAGTCGCACACTGAACCGTTGATGCAGGTGGGGGCTGCAAAGACGTTTATTGGCTGGAGCCTCACACCGTCGGTGCGGACCGGTATTCCCACCGGTCACGTGTGTTCGTGTCTGCCTTCACCTTGTGCTCCAGATCGTGAAGCATTCAGCGCGTCTCAATCCATCCACAGAACAAAAAGTGCCAAGTCTCGACTTGAGTCACGCGTATTCTCATGTCCATGCCGACATCTTTTTGGATCTGGATTATGGAACCACCAAGAACCTGATGTTTTTCATCTGGTCCCGCCTCAAGCTGACAACATGGACGACGCCGACTGTGCCAACCCCCAGTTGCTGGCCTGGGTTAAAGAATGGCTGGACCTGGCTCGCGAACGCAACTCCAAAGGCGTAACAACCTACAGAAACGCCTACGAATCACTGAAAGCATGCCCAATCACGTTTGAACACCCGGCAGAATTGCAGCAGCTGAAGGGATTTGGCCCCAAACTCTGCGAACGCTTGGAGGACAACCTCAAGAAGTACTGCCAGCAAAATGGCCTCCCGATGCCCCCACATCCCAAGTCTCGTAAGGCGGCGACATCTGCTGGAGGCGATGATGGTGAGGGCTCTGCAAGACCCGCGAAAAAGGCCCGTAAGCCCAAAGCATATGTGCCGTCCTTTCGATCTGGAGCCTTTGCCTTGGTGATCGGCCTTTCAACCCTCGACGAGGATGCCTCTGTTGGAATGACCAAAGCAGAGCTCATTGAGGTTGCTCAAAATCATTGCGACTCTTCGTTCACAGCACCCAGTGACCCGACAAAATTCTACACCGCCTGGAACTCGATGAAAACTCTGGTGCAAAAGGAGTTGGTGTATGAGAGAGGGCGGCCACTACGGAGATACGCTCTGACGGATGAAGGCTGGGAAGTTGCAAAGCGAATCAAGGAAACCGATCAATGGCAGTCTGAGACAGGAGGAGTTGGGGAGCCGACATCAGCACGGCCCGCTATCGCCACCTTCCAACCTGAGCCTACTTCTCGGCCAAGATCGCCATCTATCGAGGCTGCTGAGCCTACGCGAGTGCCCTCAGAGTACCAAAATGTTGTGTCTGATGGACCAGCAATACCAGACGACAGCTCACTACCCAGCTTCACACCAATTCGCCTCCCACCAGGGTGCTTCTCTGTACACCTGCTGCTCGATGTTCGCGAAGTTAGGGCAAAGACAGATCGCGACTATATGCAAGAAGAGCTCGCCAAGCAGGGAGTGAAGCCAATCATGCGGAGCATGGAACTTGGTGATGCCCAATGGATTGCAAAATGCCACGATCCCAACCTCCTTGCGGCCCAAGGTGCTGAAGGGGATGAGATTGTTCTGGACTGGATTGTCGAGAGAAAACGCTTGGATGACTTGATTGGAAGTATCAAGGACGGCAGGTTTCACGAGCAAAAGTTCCGGCTTAAACGTTCTGGTGTCAAGAAGATCATCTATATCATCGAAGAGATCACCATAGACCCGGCATCAATTCAGAGGTATGAAGAGGCAGTCCGGTCAGCAATTGCTTCCACGCAGGTTGTCAATGGTTACTTTGTCAAGAAGACGGCCAAGATGGACGACACGATTAGGTATCTTGCTCGGATGACAAGGATGCTGAAACGGACATATGAGAGCAAGCCGTTGAACGTTATTCCCACTCGGGTTCTTACATCTCAGAACTACATGCCGTTAATGTCTCATCTGAGGGAGTCGGCACCCTCATCGGGCTGGTACATTACTTACCCAGCCTTCTCATCTTTGGCTTCCAAGTCTGAGTCGATGACTTTACGAGATGTGTTCCTGAAGATGCTCATGACAACAAGAGGCGTCACGGGAGAGAGGGCGCTCGAAATCCAAAAGCGCTGGAAGACGCCATACGAGTTTGTCAAAGCCTTTGAGGCATGCGGGACTGGTGAGCAGGGCCTGAAGCGCAAGCGGGACTTGGTTCTTGGCCAGACAAGTCATCTTGTCGGGCGAAAGAAGTTCACCAAAGCCCTGAGCCAGAAAATTGCCGAAGTATGGGGAGATGCATGAGAAGGCAAATTGGGAAGGTTAGGAATCATGATACCCAGGATATGATATTGAAACGATTGAATACTTTTCAAGACTTGGCTCCCAGTCCCCGTGCGACGATTCTCTCGACAATCTTCTCGATGAAGGGGAATGAGGCGGCAACACCAGGCTCTGAACCAGGAACACCACCCAGAGACTTTTCAGCGTACTTGGCCATCATGTCGACCTCGACGTTGACTGTGTCGCCCTTCTTCTTCTGAGCCACCACGACTCTCTCCTGGGTGTAGGCAATGAGCATCACCTCCCACCATGCCTCTTCATCATTGACCTGAGTCACAGTCAAGCTAGTGCCATCAATGGCAATGAAGCCCTTGTACACGATGTACCGCAGCATATCCTTCCGTGCGGGCTGGAAGCGGAAAGTGAGGGCATTGCCGTCCTGCTCAACGGACAGGATCTCGGCCGTAGTGTCGACATGTCCCTGGACAAAGTGACCGCCCATCCGAGTATCAGCACGGACAGCACGCTCAAGGTTGACATTGCTGTTCTCGACAAGAGTGCCGAGGTTGGTGATGCGCAGTGTCTCAGGAGCGACGCCAATGGTGAAGGCCTCGGGCGTGAAGGAAGTGACTGTGAGACAGACGCCGTTCACAGAGATAGAGTCACCATCGTGGCAGTCGGAGAGGAGTTGTGACCCAGAAGGGATGGAGATGGTCAGGGAGGTACCCCCAGTAGAGTCATTGGTGTCGAGCTTGGAGACAACTGGGACGGATGAGTTAGTTGCCTATATCGGGATACTGGACACTGGGCAAGACTGACCTCCAACTTCCTCTACGATTCCGGTGAACATGATGGATAACAAGGTATTTGCCGCGGTAACCAGAAGCTGTACTGTATGATGCAGATAGGTAGCAAGCCTCTATGTATTCCGTGCGATGACAAATGGTCCAATGAGTAACTAGGACCAAACAAGGTGGACGATGCCGGTGATGTCCCACTGTGCCCCGCGCCTGCCCCGCAGACGGTGGAGGTTGAAAGCCGTTATCGATAACGCCCCAAATTTTTTCAGTCGCCCACTCAACCAGGAAAGCAAGACACAGGTTGACGGGACTGCATAGAGCACATCAACCCGGAACCATTCGGGATAAGAAGAGTGATTCCCATTCTTTTTCAGTGTCTGTTTTTCTTGCATCAGATACCCTCTTCAATTCCCGAGCGCATATTTCCACGAACCTCGTTTCCCTATTCATTGAGCTACGGCTCATTCAGAGGTTCAGCTAATCCATCCATCTCACCTCTCACAAGCTCCCCGCTCCATCGACGAAATCATGGCGCCCTCGAGACCCGACAACAAGACCTCAAAGCCGGACATTGCCAAGCTCATTATCGATGCTCAGACTCAGCTCGAGATTGGAAAGCTAGATGAGGCCGCTACCCTCGCGCAGCAGGCCCTCGATGCTACCGGCCAGGGCGGCGACTTTGAGCTCAGCGCCGCGAACCTTCTCGGTACCATCTTCATTGAGTCGGGCGATATCGATGAGGCCCGAGCTGCTTTCGAGCGCGCAGTCTTCCTCGACCAAGATGGCACCGCAGATGAAAAGATTGGAGGCGGCGCCGAAAAGTTCCTCCTTCTCGCCCAACTTAGCGAGGAGGGTGGCCTCGACACTGTCCAGTGGTTTGAGCGCGGAGCTGCCGCCCTCCGAAAGCAGATCCAAGCCCTGACCGAGATTCCACGGAAAACCCCCGAGCAGCAGCTTGCGTTCAACGAAAAGCAGCAGAAGCTCGGCGGAGTCCTCTGCGCTGTTGCCGAAGTTTACATGACTGACCTGTCATGGGAGCCCGACGCCGAGTCGCGCTGCGAAGCCCTCATCACCGAGGCCATGCTCATTGCCCCCGCGTCGCCCGAGACATGGCAGACGGTCGCCAACGTCCGTATCTCGCAGAACCGCGCCAACGAGGCCCAGACCGCCCTGCGCAGGAGTCTTGAGCTGTGGCAGGACCTTCCTCCCGAGCACCCTGGCGTCCCCGAGTTCCCAACCCGAATTGGTCTCGCTCGCCTGCTACTTGAGACCGAGCTGGAGGAGGAGGCTTTGCGTGTACTGGAGCGCCTGATTACAGATGATGATTCCAGTGTCGAAGCCTGGTATCTTGGCGGCTGGTGTCTCTACATTACTGGAGAGAAGCTTCGTGCGGCTGCCGCCAAGCGATCGAATGGCGCCAGCGGTGCTGACGAGGAGTGGAAAGAGGTCTGGAAGTCGTCGCGGCAGTGGCTCACAAAGTGTCTGAAGCTTTTTGAACTCCAGGATTATGAAGATGAACGACTTGGCGAGCACGCAAAGGAGCTACTAAAGAACATCAACAAGGAGCTCGGTGAGCCTGCAGAGGGCGAGGAGGACGAGTGGGAGGACGCGACTGACAATGAGGATGAGGATGCTGAGATGCAAGGTTAAAAAAAGAAGAAGCTGGTGCCGGACTTGGATGGAATGAATAAAAGGCATTTAGACGGCGTTTGGGAAGATAAATGGACATGTCATGTTTGGAGGAAAATCTTGTAACCTCTGGTATATACGTAGGTAGTGGAAACTCGGAGGGTTTCAACCCGAGATCTATATCAGCACCCATGATATTGGGCACTTTTACGGCAACTGTATCTAGACAGCTTGTCTCTGCCGCCTCTTCTCTGCGTATTTTGTGTCATCTCATAGCAGGCTATCTGCTTTTTCATAGTATCCAAGCCCAAACTCCAAGTAATGCACCCCGCCACCGACTCTTTCTACGCCTCGACCTTGAGCTTCTCGACGGCCTCGACAGGCATGTCGTCATCCTCCTCTTCACCTTCACCCTTGCCGACGAGACCTCTCTCCCAGAGCTGCTTGCCCGTCAAGCGAGCAGGCTCCTTGACCTTGGCCTTCTTGAGCTCCTGGAGGCGCTCATCCTCCTCACGCTGCCTCCGCTCCTCCATCTCCTTGAGGAAGCCCTCGCGCCACTTGAGGAACGTCTCGGGAGTCACGGCGGTGCCATGGAACTTCTTGTTCTCTTCAGCCTCGGCGGCGAGGAGGGCCTCCTCGTGGGCCTTTTCGACAGCGGCCTTGCGGTCCTGGACGAGCTGCTCGGCCGTCTCCTTGAGCATGGAGACTAGGGTGAAGATCATGGCCATGCCAAGATTCTCCTGGATGGTCTCTTCGAGGCTGGAGAGGAGTTGGTCGCGGTCATCGGCGACATTGAAGTGCTCGTGGGGGGTTGCGTTGGGAGGGGCGAGGATGTCGAGGTGGGGAGGCTTTTCGGGGTACTCGTCTGGGTAGCGAACCTGGAGGAGCATCGTAGGGGGTTCCTCGTCTTCTTCATCGGGGATGTCCAGAGCGATTGACACTCTGAATTCAGTTTCAGAAATGTCTATAGATGTCTTGTTAGAAGGGAAGATGATGGCATTGGGGTTTGTGTGGCCGCACCTGTGATCTCCTCTGGAAAGATGGACTCAAGCACCTCGCGCTCTTCAATCTGGTCTTCGCGCCCCATGTCGACGAAATGCCTCAAGGGTCTTGAACTATAAAGTATCGCCTGTACTTTTGTCGCACTCGAGGCTCTTGGGATGACGACCTAACGTGAGTGCTCATGAGAGTGGGGAGGTTTCCTGGCGGCGGGGTGCACGACAGAATGGGACTAGCGCGGTACTGACCGCCCGGCAGTTTGAGGTGAATCTACACCACTAGATCTATTTCTAGCTAAGCGTTGTTGCTGCTTTAAGGCTCAAATCTTTTATGAACATCTGAGACTCAAGAAATGTCCAAGGCTCAGTCAAAACAAGCATATTTAATTTTGATACTCGACTACCGTGCTATTACTTTTGTTGTCTCATGCCATGCCTCAGATCTCATGTACTGTGTCCCTTTCCCCACATCGGCACCATCCCTGTGAGACTCGATGCAATCTATTACTGACCAATAATTGCGAACCCTGATCGCATGTTTTTGCTCTTTCATGTACTCCGTCCGGGCCGATCAATCCTCGCACCCTTAGAAGCAGACTGGCAAGATGGGCTCTTTGCCCGTCAACCCCTTTGCCGCGAGTCTCACAGCTCGCCTGTTGAGGTAGCCCTGGTACAGCTCCTTGGGGATCCGCCTCTCCTTGTCCTCCCACACCTCGTAGCCGATTTCCCCCCAGACCCGGAGCTGGTCCATGAAGTTGTCTCGCGGCTTGACTTTGCGTCGAGTCCTGACTTCGGGGAGGATCACGTCCAGGCTCTCGCCGCGGCGGCGCATGAGGTATGCTATGGCGACAGAGGCGGAGCGGGACATGCCCAGACGGCAGTGGATCAAGATATTGGGCCCCTTGGTTGGCGCTTCGCTGGGCGTTGAAGGGGTTGAGTCAAAGTCGAGATCCTCTGAGAGAAGGGACAAGGGTGAGCGTGGCCGAGATTGGTAGCCGAGCTGTAAGTCGATGAAGGCACAAATCTCGTCCAGAAGCGTGAGAATGTCCATTGTCGAGTTGTCTAGGCAAGGCACAAACAGATGGCAGTCTTGAGGCACAATCTGTCTGTTCCTCGGGCTGTTCCATTTCGCATATCCGCCGTCGAGGAGAGAGACGATGGCCGTGATGTTGTGGTGCCTGAGAACATTGCGATTCAAAGAGCTCGCGACGTTGCCCACAAAGATGTTGGGCGCGATCTCAGAGATGGAGGGAGGGTCCAATTCGTCCATATCTGCCATGTCTCGAGTGTTCGACTTGTATGAAGCTTAATTGAGTCTTTGGGATGAAGATTGTTGGTTTCCCAAGTCCCCCAGAGTCAAGGCTGGGATCGGGAGGGACTGGGCGGTTTCATCTTGCATGCAGGCTCTCCTCACGTGCAGCAAAAGTCTTTTGTGGCAACATGCAGGACTCCCGTGAGGCAAGACTGTCTGCCAATGGCCTTATTTTCCTGTGTCTATTGTGGCACCCGGTCGAGACTCCTCAGGGGCGAGTTGATCTGCCGGCTAGAGTTGACTCTTGTGCTCGGGAGTTGATCGGCATCGCCAATACTTGATGGATGTTCCTCTCTCTACCAACTGCAAGTGAGACATTACGAGAGTGTCTCGGCGTGTTTCCTTCGGAATTTGGTATATATTTGCTTTTGATGCACATCATGACTGATGTATAGGCAGCTTCTGTGATGAGCCAGGGCAGCCTGGTGCGGAGCAAAGGATTCATAATGAGATGGGGATACAGAATGGAGTGATTTTAAAAGAGGTACAAAGACTGCCTATGAAAAGGCTGATCTGGTAACTGCATAACGAGTCTTTGCTCAAACATGGATAGGTAGCCAGACTCATAGACTGCCCCACTAACAACTTGCCTCATGGATCTTCCTGGTCCCTGATCCTAGATAAATATCATTGTTCACGATCATTCAAAATAATTCTAGACGCTCAAAATAGGTGAAACAAAGTCTTTTGCTGCAGTTCTCACGGTTTCTTGACTATCTACCTATTTCTCTAAATACTCGCTTTCTTGGGGCATGAATGCACAAACTGGTAGAGAGGCTCTCTCAAGAGCTAGAACTCGGCAAAACGACCTACTTTTATTGGATATATAATAGAATGCAATCAAACATCTGTGAAGGAAAGAAACATGTTTCGGATAAATCAATCATAGACATAGGTAGGTATCATCTTGCAGGAGGACTATCAAGGGGTGCACGTGACGAGCTCTTGCGCTTGACTTGAAAAGTGGAGCCTCTCTTATCAGCAACCAAAGCGGCAAGAACTCATCCTTATCGGCTGGTTCAGAAAAAAAAGTTGCTGGGTCTCTCAACTGCGACTCTCCATCCAACGATCTCGACCCGGACAAGACCACGACAATGGCTACGAAAACCGCGGAAGTTGGCAGCAAGCGAAAGTCCGCTCCTGGCGGAAAGGCCAAGCCTGAAAACCAGGCTAAGAAGTTCAAGATTGACAAGACCAAGTCCAAACGAGCGCCTGCCAAGGAGCCTGAAGATGGTTTGGAGGACTCTGAGGATGGAGGTGTCGATCTGAACGAAAAGAAGGAATCCAAGCCTTCCGATGGAAAGACTTTTGAGCGAGGCATGTTTCCAATCGTGATCAAAGCTATTGTATAACTTGCTAACTAGCCAACAGGTCAAACCTCGCGCGAATCTCATGCGAAGCAGAAGCAGCTTGCTCAAGAGCGCAAGGCCGCGAAGCCTCTCGCTGACGAAGTTCAACGTACAAAGAAGCTGTGGGAGCGCCTACGACGGAAATCGCACGTGCCCAAGGAGGAGAGGCAGACTCTGGTCGACGAGCTGTTCACCATCATCAATGGGCGCATTCGCGATTTCGTTCTCAAGCACGATGCCGTGCGAGCTGTGCAGACCGCCATCAAGTACGCGACACCCGATCAGAAGAAGCAGATTGCCCGAGAGCTCAAGGGCACATACGCCCAGCTTGCCGAGAGCCGATATGCCAAGTTCTTGATCGGCAAGCTTCTGGTTCAGAACGACGAGGAGATTCGCGACATCATCATCCCCGAGTTTTACGGAAGAGTGCGCAAGTTGATCAACCACTCCGAAGCGTCCTGGATTCTCGATGATATCTACCGAGGCGTTGCGACAAAGGAGCAGAAGGCTATTCTCCTCCGCGAATGGTACGGCCCCGAGTTCTCCCTTAAGGAGCTTACCAAGGACACGGAGCCCACGGCGGATCTGAAGACCATTATCGAATCCGAGCCCAGCAAGCGAGGCCCTATCATGAAGAGTCTGGTTGAAATGATCAACTCGTTGGTTCAGAAGAAGTTGACGGGTTTCACCATGCTCCACGACGCTATGTTCCAGTACTTTTCCAACACCCAGCCGGGCACTGAGGAGTTCTCGGAGTTTATTGAGATGGTCAAGGGAGATGAGGGCGGAGATCTTCTCAAGAACATGGCATTTACTCGCAATGGCGCCAAGCTCACCTGCTTGCTCCTTGCCTACGGATCTTCAAAAGACCGAAAGCAGATCCTCAAGACTTACAAGGACACCTACCTCCTCATGTCGGGCGACCCCTTCGCTCACCTTGTTATCCTGACGGCGTACGATGTTATTGATGACACCAAGCTCACGGCCAAGACCATCTTCCCTGAGCTCCTGGGCGAGGGCGAGAACATTGCCCAGAACGTCGTTGCCGCAGCCAACAACCCCTTTGCCCGGACGACCATCCTGTATCTGTTTGAGGGTCTGGCCAAGTCTCTGTTCCCTCCTAGTCAATCATTCGATGTCGAGCTCCTCAAGGAGGTTCACGAGATTCGCAAGACGACAAGTAAGAAGGACGAGGACGCTCGACGCAGCGAATTGATTGCTGCTGTGTCGCCTCAGCTCGTCTCTGCTGTTGCAGAGGCTTCGTCAGAACTAACTGCGACCGCTTTTGGTTGCCAGTTCATCACGGACGTGCTCCTCTCGGGCGTCGGTGACAAGAAGCAGGCTCTGGAGGCGATCGCAGAATCCGCCAGTGGAGATCCCAGCCAAGAGCCGTCTGAAGATGGCTTGCAGCCTCAGGTCCACATCTCTCGAACGCCTCACGGTGGTCGGATGCTCAAGTCACTGATTCAGGGCGGCAAGTATGACAAGGCGGCCGGCAAGATCATCCCTGCCGACCCGCCCCTGGAGTTTTCCAACATTCTCTACCCAATCATCAAGGAGCACATCCTCGACTGGGCAACTGGTCCCAGCTCGTTTGTTGTCGTCGGTCTCCTCGAGGCCGGCGACTTTAGCGAGGCGGATGCGCTCAAGAAGACTCTTAAGAAGAACAAGAAGGCCCTAGAGCAGGCGGCGACGGAGGAGACGGTGGAGCAAAAGGCGGCTCGCGAGGCACACGAAGCTGCGCCCAAGGGAGGCAAGAAGGGGAGGAAGAAGGGCGACAAGCCTGTTGGTAATGCGGGTAGCAAGCTGTTGTTGGAGAAGCTGTAGGAGGATGAGTCTTGTAGACCAGGTTAGAGTCAGGTTTCTTGCATTTGGCGTATAAAACTAGGTGTTTTCAACAATGATATCACGGACAATGTCATCTTGGTTTGATCGCGTCCTGATTTGAGCTGCCGAAGAAATCTGTTCCTGGCCGGCCCAGTCTGGGCTGTCTCGCATAAAGAGGCAGCCTTGTCACACACATCTGCAACCAGACCACCAAAGTAGTACGAGTGAGCAGAGGCTTGCTTTACATATGTTCTGGTAGATTCTCTTTTTTTCTACGATTTGAGTTAATGTTATAGAAGAACAATGGAAGTGGGCTCGGTCGAGCTATGCGAGCTCTTCTACGATTAGGGGGTGATTCACTGTCGCTGATGCTGTATGTGCCCCTAACGCAGAGCAATTTGGAATTACGCTTCGTGCAGCTGCCTTTGTGCTTTGTATCTCTATAGTGTAGAGTCGAGGAGGGAGGACAAGGAAAAGGAGTGTAAGAGCTTGGACGGGTATCGTGATCTATTTGGGAGCATTCGTGTAACATTGTCACTCCCGAAAAGGAAAAGGCGTAACCAGAATTAGACGTTTCATGTTGCTATTGATGCAAGGGAGAGAAAATTTGGGGGTGAAATGCTGATGTTAATAGGGGAGTCGATATCGACGGGAGTTGCTTTTACAGCCTTGGGCAGTGGCGAGCACTGCAACTGTCAAGTTGATATTGCCTGTGCGACTTCTTTCTCTCAATTCCAATCCGAGTCTCTCTCTCAGCATGCACCTCTTTGCATTTCCTATGATCCATCCTGATTACCTGTCACAGAGCCTCGGTACTCCTATCCTTCTCCCCTAGAGGAAACACTTGGCCGAGACTCGGTCCTACGACTCGTTTGCTGTGAAGAGGGAAAAGGGAGGAAAACAGTTACTCGAGGCGTCATCATTTGCTACTGTTTTCTTCCTTCTGTGCTCTACGGGCCGGTCGGCGAGATTTGGCCGGCAGCTGTCAACACCTGGCACAGAAGCTGAGGCTACCTACACCTACGGCACCAACATCAGACGAACGCCTGCCTTCCTTCTCCTCCGTCACCAACACAAACGTGACCTCCGACACCATCTCCTCCGACTTCATCTATTTTCTCGTTTTCCACTTCGCCCTGATGCCAAATCCCAAAGCAATATCATCGGCCTTGGGCGCTGCGACCTTTTAAGTACCAACCGCCCTCGGGTTTCTCCTCAGATTCACGGCAGCTGCGACCTGCTTGTTGCAAACTGACCGACTGGTTGCCAACGGCACGTCGCTCAAGGTCACAAACATGGGGCCCTTGCTCTTTTTCCCTTTCTCCCCCCTTCTCTCTTCCTCTATTGTTCTCCATAATCGACTGCTTCCACTCTGTCTGTGTTTCCTCCCCCTGTTTGTCATCATGGGTGTTACCAGCGCCGCTTCCACCACCACCAGATGCAAGCCTGGCGAAGAGCACTGGGACTGCAGCCCAGACATGGACTGGTCCGGGTGCTGTGATTACGATCCGTGCCTCCCAGGTGACGGCTGCATCTTTCTCAACATGAAAACATCCTTCCTGGAGTTCATCACAGAGAGCGGGCATAAAACCAAAACCGGCATGATCACGAGTACCATAACCCGACCGACCACTACAGCCGACGAGGAGGACTTGCCATGGTCGACCATCTCAATCGACGACTCGACCCAGACCGATGATGCAACTGCGACAGAGACAGGGACAGAGACAGAGATGGAGGAATCAGCTTCGAAGAGCATGACCGACTCGGGCACTACCCGCACGATCCCAAACCCGAACAAGGTCACCGTTACCAAGCACACTCTCATCATCACCGACAAGACACCGGAGTTCTTGCCTGAGGTCAGCACCAGCTCCTCTTCTTGGGTCGATGAAGGCACCTGGCCAACATCTGGAAGCACTGGCATAGGTTCCCCGGCTCAGACGAACGATTCAGATCCCTTTGCTGGAGGTGAGGGTGACAGTTCGCTCCCGACGGGCACCATCGTCGGAGCAGCTGTTGGTGGTGCCGCTGCCCTGGCCATCTTGGCCGTTCTTGTCTTCGCTCTCCTTCGACGTCGAAGACTTAACCAAGACAACTCTGGCATGGCCGATGGTGGTGACGGTAATGGCGAAAAGAACCAGTGGCTGGGCTATGGCGTCTCTCCCCATACCACGGGAACTCGAGAGGACCACGATCCCTTTGCACCTTTTGGAGGTATGCTCTGACATTAACAAATGCCTTTGACGCAATCATGTTGACTCTTTTCGCAGGACGGGCTGACCGAACGGATGATCCTTTCCGGCCACCGAGCAACACATACGAGATGGACGGCACCAGCAACGTCCCAGTTGAGCTTCCTGCAGTCAAGTTCAGTGACGCCAGAGAGGATCCTCGCCCACGGTTTCACCCACAGGCTCGCCCACAGGGTCGCTCACAGTCTCAGCCACAGTCTCAGTTTCACTCAACAGGCTCCATGAGCGCCACGCCTTCATACGGACATCCCGTTCAGCCTGCAGGTCCTGTCGATCCACGGGCCAATCTCAATGCCTCGCTGAGGGAACGGCAGCAGCACACATATGTCAACCACTGGAACCAGTATCGCGCTCTGGGTCAGGATGAGCGTTAGGAAATGCAGGGAACTAGTTATGGAAAGGGAAGGGGAGCTGAGGGGCTTTGGCGTTGAAAGGTGGCTTTTGACAAGCATTTGCTGGCGTTGCACGTCGTCGATAATACCCCATTTTTCTGTACGATACGGCTTGGTATTATGGAACGCGAATAGGTTGAAACAAGAGCCCATGTGGCGTAGATCTACCCTGCAAGACGCCTCTCTCGTCATGTTGATGATAAGCAACTTCTTGGATTGGACCAAGAGGAGATGCATAGACACTCGGGTCTTCGGCTCTCCCGCTGCGGCCCGCTCTATAGCGGAGCCGGGTGAGCATCCGTATCTGCTGTATCACTCTCGCAAGCTCGCAAGCTGACAATCTTACAGGCCATGATATTTCGGGCTTCTCCAGGGATGGATGTCAACCTGCGTGAACTCGTCGATGCCGAGAGCGGAATCGATGCCATTTGCTTATTGAGCAATTGGGCGTTCCCTCAGCCTAGAGAAAGGGCTCGCTCAATGTTTCCTATGGTGCACTTCTTGCATCTGATGGTTTACACGACATTTTTGCCGCTCCGAGATAGTTTCACCACAGCTTGCCTCATTCTCGACTCGGGCCTATCAGGGCATCACAATCCAACACAGTCCTCCGCCAAGATGAGGGGGCGAACGACTATCGAGCCGTTCTGGGACTGCCGACTGAGACACAACAGCGCGGGGGCTTGAGCTGAGTCGCCCATGTCGACAGCGGAAAAGCCCTCAATGCGGGGGAAAGAAGAGGGCATTTGAAATAATGTAGACGGTCAATGGTGAAGTCTTGGGCGAGAGATGTGTCTGTATTTGTGTTGATGGTGTTGGTATGCCGTGTTTCTTGCAGACGCCCCTTGACGACAACAGTCTGACATAAACCTGGACAGATCCACGATGAGGTCTATAAAAGCCCCAGAATGTCTGCTGTCAGCTTGACTGCGTCCGTTTCCTCCTCATCCACGAGCAGTCACCTACGTATACACATCTCTCACAATGCCCTCTGAGCCAGTATCTACCTCGCAAGGCTTCTTGCCATTGGGCGATGAGTCTCATCACGACTCCAACCAGGACGCCTCTGCCGCACCGAAGCGTCTCGTCATCTGCTGTGACGGTACGTGGCAGTCGTCCGTGTCCGGACTCAAGAACATCCCCTCCAATGTCACCAGGATCGCCCGTTCTGTCGCCCGCAGCGGCAAGGACGAGGACGGAAAGGTCTGGCAGCAAGTAGTCTACTACGACGCTGGCATTGGCACTGGAGACCTTGCCCAGGACGAGCAGAACCGACAGGGCGGCTTCGGTGTTGGCTTTGTCGGCAACGTCATTGAGGCTTACAACTTCCTCGTCCTCAACTACAACGTCGGCGACGAGGTCTTTTGCTTTGGCTTCTCGCGTGGCGCTTACACGGCTCGCGCTGTGGCAGGCCTAGTCACCGACATTGGCATCGTCTGTCCTAAGGATCTCCAAGATTTCCCAGACCTGTATGCCCTCTACCAGAAGAACCCCGATGGCCACCACTTCCGAAAGAGTCAGGCTTACAGGGACTGGGTCAATGGCATTCCCGAGAAGCAGCAGGCCAACGGGAGCGCCCAGGGACTTACCAAGTGGCAGCGGCCTCCTCACCACGACGCCCCTGAGGCATCTCGTGTTGTCAAGGTTGTTGGTGTCTTTGACACGGTTGGCAGCCTGGGTATTCCGGACCTGCCCTGGACGAGATTCAACCTGAAGTTCCTCGAGAAGACGATGGGAATCCAGGACCCTGGCTTTCACAACATCTCCCTCAGCCCTTGTGAGTGTTGACGAACCAATTGGTGCCAACTCCTTGACTGACTGTGATGCAGACATTCAGCATGCTTTCCACGCACTAGCTCTTGACGAGCACAGAGGGCCATTCTCACCTTCGCTCTGGCACTATCCATCCGATGATCAGCGCCCAGCAGAGCCAGCCAAGGACCTCAAGCAACTCTGGGCTGAGTGGCAGGCAGCTCACAAGAACCCGAGCGCCAGCCCGAAGCAGCTGCAGGACACTTGGTCAGCCGTTGTCGACGGTGAGATGTACAAGCAGCTCCAAGATAACAAGTCGGAGCTGCTGCAGGTTTGGTTCCCTGGTGTGCACATCAACATTGGAGGCGGCAATGATGATCTTCTGACAGATAAGAAGGGAGATTTTGAACGTGAGTTGCGCCGTAGAGTCACAGCGAGATATCTTACTGATCATGATAGAAATTGCACTCATCTCCTTTGCTTGGATGTGTGAGCAAGTTGCCCCCTATCTTCAGTTCATCGAAGATGGCAGTCTCGCTGGCCTGGGTCAGTCGGCAGTTGAAGATCGATACAACCTCCTGAAGCCTCTCCTGGACAACATTGAAAAGGGCGAGGAGAAGGATTACGGCAAGGGCATCATCACAAGCCGCCTCGCCGCCGGACTAGACAGGTCGGGCATCAGAAAGGCAGACGTCCGGTCTATCCCCGAGGAGACCATCACAGGCTGGGCGACTGGCCCCATCGTCGACAGCTTCACAGGCGCCATGATCGCAGGCGGCTCCATCGACCGGACGCCGGGCCAGTACCGCAAGGACGACAAGGGCCGGGACCTGGGTGAGACGTACGAGATGATCCACCCGTCGGTGCGATACCGCATGAACAAGATCTCGAGCTACAAGCCCAAGGCTCTGCGAGGGTTCGAGCGAGCCGCCGACGGCAAGACGTACGTGTGGAAGAAGGGCGGCGTCACGATCCCCGAGTTTGTCATCAAGCCAGAGGACGCATTCTCGAGGCACGTGGCTCAGCAGGATCGGGGAAACAATGGTAACGCGAAGGAGTTTATCGCCGAGATTGACAAGTTTGTTGGCGCGGCTGCCAAGGCTGCTTGAGTGAGTGAAGTTGTGTGAAGCACAAGATAGTCAGGTCGAGCTTCTTTGTCTAATCAACTCTCAAGTCAAATGTGTCAGCTTAACTCTTGAAAGTGATTCCATGATAAGACTTACCCCAGGCAACTAGAGGTACTCCGTGATTGTTTATAGGCTACCTGGCCAACCATATAAAGTTCTGGACTCTACTCATAGGTCTAGTAGGCCATGCAACGTTAAAAGCAGCTCCATCAACAACACCTTGACACCATAATGGCACCCTTCCCCATCATACAAGAAAGCAATCGATTTAAGTCTTTGCGTCGTAATATCGATAGTACAAGAGATTGCCTACAGCTCTGTCCAAGCACGGTTGTCGTCGAAGTCTCCCACATCCCATACCATGCCCGTGAGGCGAATCGTCAGTGTAATAAGTAGTTGTCAAGTTATGCGGTTTGCCCCTTTCCCGCTATGCGCCTGAAATGCAGAATAAGAAAGGAGAAGCTCTCGTCCTCAAACCTTGGCCACGTTTCGTTCCCGAATTTTATCTTCTTTTTTTTATAGCAACCACCCAGAAAAACAACAAAAAAGCAAAGTCCCAATCGCCGGTTCTCGTGGTAAATCAATCTCGTCCCTCTTCTTCTGTTCCTTCAACGCTTCACCTGTTCTGAAGCTTGGAAATCTCGTCGAGAAGATCCTGGAGGTCCTCGTCCTTGATCTTGTCGGCCAGTGACGGAATCAGAGTCTTTGCCTCGTCGGCGTTTTCGCAGCATAGTGAGCCTAAATTCAATGTCAGCTGGCCCTCCGCCGCGAATATTGCTGTTGAATGGCCGTACCCAGCTGCGCGCGCTCAAACTTGGCCAGGTTCTTGTGTGCGCTGAGGAGGCGCTCTACAGCCTCGACGTTCTCCTTTTGCGTGAATCGGGCGAAATGGTCGAGGTAGGTGAGGGTCTGGTTAAGCATTCTAGCCGGTAGAACCACATGTCAGCCTGTCCAATGTAGTAAGCAAAGAAACAGGGCGCCATTACTCGGTCTCGTTCACGTTCTTGCGGTCGTTCCGTCGCTTGGCGACCAGCGCGTTCAGGACCAGGGCGGCTTCCGAGAGGGTCAGGGTATCGACCTCTTGGAACTCGCCGAGGTTGAGGACCGTGGATGCCTCCTCGTTGCCCGGGGGCGGGGGCTTGGGGCGCGAGGTTCGGGGATGGTTGATCCTCTTTGGCTTGGGAGCCTGGCCGTTCTCCATGGTGGTTTTGATGGTAAGCTTTTGGATGTGTGGTTAAATTGGAAGCTTGTATCGGATCGCGCGAAGCTGACGAGTATCGTTTACGGTGCGCGACGATATGCGCGAGGCGTGGTTTCGGAGAAAGACGTGTTTGATTGTTTGCTGTGTCGAGGTTGCGAGATGAAAAAGAGGATGGTTGGCTTTCTGAGGTCAAAGGAAAGGATGGATTGGAGGGCGTCCTTGATTCCTGGTGTACGTACCCCAGCTTAATGAGTGGGGCTCTCTCAGTGCCAGTGGATGGAGTCGCGTGGCGGTCCCAGTCCCAGCCAGCTCGTCCATCATATCAACCCCCGAGGAAAGGAGACGATAACCAGCGAAGCCTGAGAGCATCTAGAGATCTTGTTTGTGTGACTAAACCTTTGGCGATAACTACGCGACTCGGTATGTACCTCTATAAACCCGTATTCCCTGCTCACGGCTAACATCTCATAGCTTCATCTCATCCTTCCCTCTCACCCTGGCTCATAGCTGGTCTCCCATGATATCGACGGACTGGTGAGCCTCAAGGGCTAGCGGAACTTTACATTATACAATTAATAGGTCGTTGCATAAACCAAACACGATGTAAGTGTATGTCTCATCACTTGGTCGTCACAGCATTAACCCAGGCTTAACAGGACTGTCTTTGCTCTCATCATCATCAACAAGGCCGGCGGCTTAATCTTCAACAAGAACTTCCAAGATGGCCTCCAACAGATCAGCACAAACGACTATCTAGTTCTTGCCGGTACATTCCACGGGTAAGTCCCCCTCTCGCATGGGATATCACCAGCTCACAACGCCTCAGAGTCCACGCCATCACGGCTCGCCTCAACCCCGTCAAGAACCTGCCAGGCTCAACACCCCCAGGCAACAGGCCAGAGCCCTCATCAGGTTTGGAGGTACTAGAGACGGAAAACTTTCGCATGCAGTGCTTCAACACCATCACCGGCACCAAGTTCCTGCTCTTCACCGACACCACCCAGGCCAACGTCGATGTCACCATCCGCAGGATCTATGACCTCTACGCAGACTACGTCATGAAGAACCCCTTTTATTCACTCGAGATGCCTATACGCTGCGACATCTTTGACCGGAAACTGTTGTCTTATATCAGGGAGATCAATAATCGATAGACATGGGAATAGCAAGACAGATTCACCGAGTAGCAGAGGATAATGTGTGGTTATGGCTTTGATGTTCTTGTCGTCGTCTAAACCCCTAGCCCGTGTCTATTATACATGTACCGCGGCGTCGACATAGCTGGATCGCAATCTACTATGAAGTATCCATCTTGTCTCCGTCGCCTTTCTTATCGCCCTTGTCTTGGCCCTTCTTGTCGTTGGATCCGCTGCCCTGGCTGGATTCGTCCTCCTCCTTGACGCCCTCAAGCGACGCCTTCTTGGCAGCTTCCTCCTCCTCACGCGCCGCCTTCTCCTGTCGAGCCTTCTCTTCCTCCATACTCATGCGCAGAGCGAGAGCGAGTTCTGGCTCCATCGCGGGGTCAAATCCAAACTCAAACTCCTCGTTGCTGCCACCCGCACCTCCAGCGCCGCTGGATCCGCCAGCATTCTCGCCCAGGAGGATGGGGGTCGAGATCAACTGGTCGCTGAGGAGCTTGGCGCTGGGAGGGATGACGACCAGGTGGGAGCCTTCACTGGTCTTGACGGTATCGATAAAGAGCTGGAGCTTCTTCTGGGTGGTGTCGTCGTCGAGATCGCCAAACAGGACAAAGTCGATAGTGACATTGGCCTTCTTCATCTTCTTGGCCAGGGTGGTGAGTTCCTTCTCGGATTCCTCGATGGGGGAGCAGACGAAGACTATTATTCGCTGCTTCTGCGATCGGTTCTGGCGGTGCTTCAGAGCAAGCTACAGGAGGGGTCAGCATAAGTCGACAGAGGGCATCCAAACAACATCAACGTACAGCAGCCACCTGAATGCCTGTCTTGAGGTGGGAGGAGCCTCCAATCTTCTTCTTTGTCCGGTGCAAGCCCTCGAGGATCTTGCCCTGCTCGGTCGTAAGAGTCACCAGCACCTCTGGTCCCTTGCCGCCCATGCTCATTAAGCCCACAGAGGACTCGGGGTTGCCTTGTGTGATGGTCTGGAACGTGATGTTGACGGCGTCTACTTGCGAATCGAATCGGGTGGGTTGGTAGTCGCCATTTCTGCTGCTCTCGCTGTTGTCAACGACAACCATGACCGCCTCGAGAACCATCTTGGCTGTCTGTCGGGACGCTGTGAGAGATGTCCAGGTGGTGCGAGTATAGGAGGAAGATTGAAGGGGGATAGAGAAGACAACAGATAGAGGGTGCGCTGGTGTTGGTGTTGAGCTTGGATGGAGGTGAGAAGGCTAGAGGCAAGCGAAGCTCCCCAGTGTCGTAAGGCAGTTCAGCCTGGCCGTGTCTTGAGCTAGGTATGGGCGGAGGTACAGCTACCTGTCTACAGCAGTGATAAGCGCTAGCTGGTGGGTAGCGATACCTGGAGGGCCTCCGCGCATTCAATGCTTGCGTCAGGGAAGCTTGAATGCTTACCTAATTCGGGGAACCCGCTCAGCTTTGTTTACATCCCGAAGGGCTCCACCAAGATCTTAACCAACTTGACATACGCGCCCGGGGTAGACAAACCCAGCGACTTCTTCATCATTCTTGTCACGCCGACGCATTCAACAAACGCGCATTGCGCCTCAACGACAAGACAAAATGGCTCCCGTGCGATCGAAGAAGCAAGCTTCAGAACAACCACTCACATCACCGAGAAAGTTGGCCATGGCCGAAACGGTTCCTCTGCGGGCAGGGAGCCCTTCAGCCTATCCACGAAGCCCTATCAAGAGACGAACCCCGGGTACAATTACCATGCAGCAGAAGCAGGCCATGATTGATAATATGCAACTTGAGAGTACGCGGTTTCAATATCGCATCCAAAGACGCGCGACTGACCTGCATCCCAGTCACCGAACGCGCTCGACGATTGCGAGCCCAGTACAGTTTCATGGCAACCACCGTCCGTTCACGTGTCGAAATGCGAATCAACAGAATACCCATGTCCATGAGGCACGTCAAGATGGGTGACCTACTTCAGAAGTTCCTCGAACAGGAACAACAACGAGCCACAAGATCTGCGGCTCTTAGGAAAGCGGTTGCAACTCGGACAAGCCCCCAGAAGCAACTTCATTCCACTGCACACGCTGCAAGGACAATGACGCGTACCAAGAAGCGTATGAGGTGGGTGTTTGTCCAAGTAATTCAGCCAATAACAACAACTAACACATGTTTCCCAGCGATGCCATCTCAGGAGACAAGGAAAACGAGGTCGAGCACAACGAGAATGCGAAAAAGAGGGTTCGAGGTGCACCAAACCCAGATATCGCTCATGTTCGACCTGCGCAGATTCTTTCGCCTACTTCTTCCAACTCTAGGCTGGCGAACCGATCTCGGCCAGCCTCCCCCGTCAAGTCTGGCATTGCGCGTCCAGCCTCGCCGCTGAAGAATTCAGGAACTGCACGTTCAGCAACAGCCACAAGCTTGCTTTCCAGCATGGTGGAAAAGGCAAAGGCCACTAGAGCAGGAGTTGCACGCAAGGTGACAACCGCTTCAACTGCTAGCACAAGCTCAACCAGCACCACAGCCGCTACTCGAACCAGACGCGCGGCAACAACGACAGCTTCTCGAGCGCCTGCTTCCAGGCCGACTACGCGGACTGCTCGTAGGTCCCTTGCTAACAGTGAGACGAGTGAGGCCAGCTCAGGAACTGTGGTGAGGAAGGGGGCTGCATCCAGGGGAGCTGCAGCTAAGAAGACTGCTGCGAGCTCCGTTCGCAAGGGCACAACAACAACTACCAAAAAGACTGCAGCGAAGTCCACTGCGGCCACGGGGACGGGACGAGTGCTGCGGAAACGCGCATGAGGCGAATTCTGATGAAGCATGAACTGGGGTTGGAAACTGTTTGATTTTCTCTGGATCGGCGTTAAGGGGATAGCGGAACACGGTGTACAGGAAAGGTTTTGGGTTAGCATACATGACCACTGCGAAAGCCCAGAGGAGACAGTATATGCGAGCATTACAATGGCCAGTTGAGGCCTTTTCAATGACGAGTGGCTTTACACGCGCTAATCTATGCGCCTCCCTTCTTCTTCTTCTTGTCCTCGACAAGCTCGATGTGATCCTCTGGTATCTCCTTGTACTTTTCAATCAAGAACTCCTCCAACTCCATACTAACATCACCTTGCACCACAATTTCCTCTCCTCCACCAGGGAGTTTGGTTACCGAAGAGCCAGTAGCAAATTTCTTGCCAAGGTCCTTTGCAACCTAGGGCCGGTTCAGTACAGAGACTTGGCATGTGTGAAAGGGTTCGCAGACTCACCTTCTTAAGTTCCAAACCGAATGCTTCCAGGCCTATCACGGCCGTGACAAACTTCTTCTTGTTCCGCTCGATACGCTTGATGGTGACGACGCTCTTGGCCAGTTTATCGGCCTGCTTAGCCTCGGCGGCCTCAGCCTTGGCAGTCTTCTTCTGGGCGTCCTTTGCGGCTCGCTTCTGGGCCTCTACGGACAGCGACGCGGTGGCAGCCTCGAGGGCCTCTAGCATTGGGGTTATCGCATGATCATTGGCGTTGGTGTCTGGGGGTGGTGAGGCGAACCTGCGGACCAAATCTGCTCGTACAGGGCGGGCTCGTGCTCCTGCAGCCACTCCTGGCACTTTTTGACGGTGCCGCCATACTCGCAATACTACTTGGACGGATCATTCAGCTCGGGGGGGGTCTCTCTCGAAGCGTGGAAGCTCGTCAGGGGGTGGAGGTGTACCTCAGGGGGGGAGGGTGCAAACTGTTAGGCACATGGTCAGATATTGAGCTCCTTAGGAATCGAGATTGGATGAAAGATAGGAAATCAGACGCGTACCACCGCAGTAAGTGACATGACGGCCCTGGGGCTCGCCCTCGGGCTGTTCTACATCGGCCATGGGTATTGTAGATGTGGGTTGCGGTCAAAAAGTATGGGTAGCAAAAAAAGCTGTGCTGTGTTTGTATGGCGAGACGCGTTGCTCGTGCTGGATCAACGACGACCTTCGGCCCATGGCGGGGTAAATTTCATGGAGGGGCTCGCATTGAGCTGGGCTGAACGTGCGAAGCCGGGCCGGGGACGGCGGGGCCGTGACGGAGCCCAGCTCTAAGGGCCTGAGGCAGCACGGTCCTTAACAATTTTTCTCGGTCTTGGTGAATGTCTGAGGCACCAAGATCTCGTTCTGCACGACCCGTCTTGTTTAAGGCTCTGGCCAAGTCTCTCACATCGCATGTCACAACCAAGAAAGACGGCTATTGATGACGCTAGAGACTGGGGCGCATTGGAACAATATGCGCGCATGCAACCTCACGGAACTATTGCTTCTTGAGCCCCCCCCCCACGATGCATACAAACATCACACTCTGTCACGCACAGCGGGTAGAATCTACCACCCGTTGAACCCCATTGAACCGGGATCCATTGGATCCCAAGGCCAAGTCACACGGGAGGGTCTCGTCACTTTTCCCTGCTTTCCTGATTTGTTTCTTCAGCCCTGGTCTTTTCAACCCTGCTCGTCTGCAATAGGCATCTTACGGTCCAGGGTCAGGATCTTGCGCTGAAGCCTCCGCCACTTCGCCTACGACACCCTTGCCTTGCCTGACAAGACAAACATTCGGATCAAACTCTTGTCCAGCGGGCGGCTTGATCTCTCCGGTCATCCATGGATGTTTTGATCGATCAAATACGGCCGCCTAGGTTGGCCTCTGAGATTTCACCTTGGAGAATTCACAGCCACTTGACAGCATAGAGTCCAGACCACCCATGCTGAAGGGCAGCCATATCGTTCGGCGACCACCCGTTCGGGCCGGCTCTGTTGCATGACTTGTATCAATCGAGCGACCGCATCGTCCCGTCGTGAACACCCGTCATGCGTTCAAGCTGGGCTATCACAAACCGGTACGGCGTTCTCGCAAGTCGACATGATGCAGGCCAAGGAGATTAGCCGCCGAGGAAACGCACTACACTTCTCATTGGCTGCATAGATGGATTCGACGGCCCAATCATCTCTCACGCCCGTCACAGTCATCACAGCTTCGCGCGCGCAACCAAGCTTGACCCCTGTCAACGGCTGTCATCTCAAAATAGCAGTCCACGATATCGAATCTGATTGGTTCCTCTCAGTCACTAGTCGCTCGATAGCGGGGATTAAGCAGCCCAGCGACCGGGAGTCGATCCCACCTTGACGCAACCTCTTCTGTGTCTTGTCTACCGCCAGCACGACGCTCACCATGGCCTCGCCGCTCTTTGCCAGTCAGCTCCTCCAACAGACGCTGAAGATGCCTGTCCCCGCCTCCGCCTCGCCATGCCCGCCGCATACAACCGGGTCTGGCGACGTATCGGCCCACTTCGAGGCCGCTTCGAAGACCTAGACTCGTCAGCTTAGATCTGCCACTGCAGCTTCTTGCCGCCCATTCATTTCGAATAGCCGCCCCAGAAGTTTACGTTAGGCTCGGGGAATTCTGGGCCAGTCCTTTGCCACTTAAGACTATGGAAGTCCCCCGGCCAGCGGCCTGGCCCCCATTCCTCCACATTCCCTTCTTCCGCCTCAGCCCTTTCTCGTTTTTGTCAGTTTGCAGATCACTTTATAGAAGCTTCGTTGACCGAAGCATCCTGTCGTTTACACAATACCCTAACCACGACGCCGGCCGTCGATTCCCCCGTTACTACCACGACTAATACACACATTAGCCTTGCGTTTGGCCCTTGGCCTTAAGACAGATATCGAGGATAGCTGGCTTGGAAACGCGGCAATGGCTGATGCCCAAAACCGATATTACCCCCTGGACTCTTCGCTGGCTCGAAGACACAGGGGAAGACTTAATCCCATAATTGAGGAGGACAGCGACGATGGCGCGGGTCAGAACAGGGGCAGAGCGAGACGTACAGATGAACTCAAGATCGAGGCATGGCTCACACCGATAAGCGATCACTTTCCCACACCACGAGGAATTCATTATCTGTCTGCCCCCGTTCTCCCATCTTCGCCCTCCACCAACTCGGTTACCGACACCTCCCCGACGGCGTCCACCAACCCCTGGAACCGCCAGAGTGTCATGACCGAGGCCACCGAGTTTGAGGATCTCTATGATGTGACGGATGAGGATGAGGAAAGTTTCCCTCCACGGAGGGACTCTCTGAAGTCGAGGCAGGCCCCGACTCAGCAATCCTCAACCAAGCAACCGACACGGCTTATCATCCCCCAAACACCTGGCAACTCTGTTGAGACGTGGTCCGCTGTGGAGAGCATCAAGAAGACGTTGGCTTCTCCAGTGCCTCTGACTCCTTCCGCCAAACTCCCAATGTCACCAGCTCAGGTGACATTTATGGACCAGCAGCATGCCACAATAACACCAACCATATCAGCGCCTCCATCTCTCGACGGTAGCTTGACATCTGAGCAGCTCGCGGCCATGAGTGCTCCCCCGACTCCTGTCATGGAAGGTGATGATACAGCCGCTGAGGATGCTTGGTCTGGAGTGCAGCTGCAGCCTGGTGCTTTGGCTACTCTTCATGCCCTCTCCAGTGGAGAGAATCCTCACGAGCAACCCGCTCAGGTTCTTGAAGTTCCCCAGCCTGAACCGGCTACCAGCGAGATGCGACAACACCGACCACGACTGATGACAAACCTCCACCCGCTGCAGGTAGATGGCAGAAGCTTCTCTCCCAGGCGAAACCGACAGTCGCTCGCCGAGCTGACAAGACTCGACATTCCCTCGCCAAGCAACTTCTTCTCTGGCTTGTCTCCCCGGTCCCGGAATACCTGGCACATCCCTTCGAGGACCCCAGAGGAGATGGCTCCTCCAACTTCGACAACCGCTGAGCAGTTCTACCGATGTCCCTGGAACACAACAAACACGACTACCTCGGTGCCTTCCATTCCCGTTCGCAAAGACTCTGCCGAGGAGTTCTACCGCAATGTCAGATTCACACCTGCCGCTGCCTCAGAGGCCATTGTTGAGCAAGTCATTGAGTTGAAGGAGGAGGATGACTTCTCAGATGATATGCCGACTGCTCGCCCTGCCTTTGCGCACAGCACGGCCCCCTCTACTGTCGAGACCCCCAACATGCCGCCTTCGCCTATGGTTGAGGACGCCCCTATCGAGATTGTCGTCGATTACGATCCCGATTATGCTCGCAAGCAACAGAAGGAGGCTCTCGCACACCTTGACCGTACTGAGCTTTGGCTTGGTGCCCAGCGAGCCTACCTCCGCGGCGTGCAGGACGATACCCCTGAAGACGAGGGTGGCTTGAACACTATTGCTGAGGAAGCTGAGGAAGATTCCCCGAGAAGCCCCAAGATTCAGCTCCAGCTTAAGCCTCAGGTCCAGCCTGAACAGCCCGTTGCTTCCAACAGGAAGACAGTCCGCTTCTCCAACCTCATCTCGACGTCGGAGCATCCCAAGCGCCTGCCTTCTATGCTTGTTCGACGAGAGTCTGCCTACTACCGAGCATTCCAGGACTATGTTGTCCGCAACCATCGCCAGGATGTCTTTGTTCACCAGCTCGCCCGCTTCGAGGCCATCCAGGCTCAGCGTGTTTCCCTTCGCGATGCTCACCGCAACCAGCTGCTCGGAAAGTACCAGCTCAGCGTGGTTCCTCAGTCTGCCAAGAAGCGGCTCAGCGCCAACGTCGCCCGTGGTGATGACACCATCATCGACGACCCTGAGAAGCTCCGCCGGGAGAAGGAGGCCGAGGCCATGAACCAGATGACCGTTGCTGCTTGGCATGTCGCCGCCATGAAGATGCTCAATGGCGGTCGTCTCATCTCTGCCCCAGTGACGAAGCGACTCGCTCGCCTCTCTCGGGTGGCTCCCAACGAGAATGGTGTGACCCGCGATCGCGCCAGGGTCTTGGATCTTGGTGGACAGGCTACCTGTGACTGGGCATGGCACTGCGCCCTCCAGTTCCCGACTACCAAGGTCTACACTGTCACCACCAAGGCGATCCGCCAGTTGTCCAACTGCAACGTGCGCGGACCTCCCAACCATCGCCAGGTGGCTGTCCAGCGATTGTCTCGGCTCCCTTTCTCAGACAATTACTTCGACCTCATCTCTGCCAGGGAGCTTCACAGCATCCTCAAGTTTGTCGGCGAGAACGGTGAAGACGAGTGGGAAGGCTGCCTCAGGGAGTGCATGCGTGTGCTCAAACCTGGCGGCTATCTCGACTTCTCCCTTCTCGACTCGGACATCATCAACGCCGGTCCTGTTGGCCTGGCCAAGAGCGTCGAGTTTGGCTTCGCTCTCAAAACTCTTGGGTATGATCCCAACCCAACCAAGCTGTGGCTTGGCCGCCTGGCTCGCGCCGGCTTCCAGGATACCCGCCGCATCTGGATGTGCTTGCCGATGGGAGCCCGGCGAAGCATGTACAAGCCACCCACTCCTCCTCTGAAGGACAACGTCAATGGCGAGGAGGCCAGGACGTGTAGGCTCGAGGCTATGGTGACGGGTAGCAGCGATGACATCGCCAGCGCGTGCAGTCTTGTTGGCGGTTGGAGCTGGGAACGGTGGCTGCTGCGCTGTGAGATGGAAAAGGTCTCTGGCGAGCTTCGACTTGCTGACACGGTGACGACGGGCGCCGCCATGGAAGAAGCTGGCAAGTGTCTGGATGGCGTTGCCGCAGTGTTCGAGGAGGGTCGAAACTGCAAGTCAGGTTTCCGCATGCTTACCGGCTATGCTCGGAAGCCCAGAGCTGGTGAGACCATTAAGATTGGTCTACGCGGGTAATTAAGGAACGGTCTTTGACGACTCGTGGAGGATCTCCTTTGTTATATGCCCTCGCTTGACAAGATTATATATAGACGACTGTTTGCTTTTGGGTATGGGACATGGGACGGGATATGGGATATGGGATGGGATACATGCATGATATGGGATACAACGGATGGGGCATGATGAGGGATGAGATGATGCGTGGACGATACCTTCACGCTTAATTGGGGGGGTAGGCTACGATATCCTTGTTCTTGGGGCATGCCTCCTTTGGCGAATGGGGTTTGGATGCATCCATGTTGTGTACTTACAGATACCATTGTTAATAGTGCAGGGCGTGGTGGTTCTGATCTCGAGATACAGATGGCTAAATACAATGCCTAGTCTGGCGTTTGTTCAAGTTTGAAGATGCTTGTGATTGATCTCCTGTTCTCCGTTGAATACATCCATAGATATAAAAGCTGTGCGTCAAGCTGTACACTGCAATGGCAAGGTAATTGGGTAGTCAAGCAGGCATTTTAAAGTCATAGAGATTAAATCACAAGCCAAAAACTCCAAATTGGCTCAAGGATCCGATTGTTCAAGCTAAGTTTAATGAAACCAATTGGATTTCATATTGAATAATATCTAGAGCTTATTTAACAATAGCTCCAAAAGCCAAGTTAGTATATGACTGACTGCAAAACCCGTCATCTCCACCATTTGATGTAGGGTAGGTAACTCGAATCAAAGGCAGGTTCAATTTTGCTGACCATTCACAACCTTCAAGACGGGAAACGCCGGCGAAAAACCGGACCCACCATCGAACAGCTTCCCTCGAGCAGCTCCATCACCATCATCGACTACCCACGACACATTGAAAACGACCCCCAGCCTCGGATCGACTCTCCTCCCCTCGCGACGGAAGCAATTCTATTATGTCGGGAAACAACAACTGGCAGGAGGAAGCTATGCGGCGTCTTCGGCAGATGCAGCAGGCCCGCGGCGGCTATGGTGGAGGCGGCCCTAAGATGCCTCGAGCAGCCGGCGGTGCCGTCTTTGCCAGTCTGCTCATCGCTGGTGGTGCTGTGCTCCTGTCCAACTCGCTGTTCAACGTCGATGGTGGTCACCGGGCTATCAAGTACCGGAGGATAAGCGGTGTTAGCAAGGAGATTTACGCCGAAGGTAAAAGAGATGACCCTCGGGCGATTCGGTAGTCGTGATCAAGAGCTGGAGGCTGACAAAGCCGGATAGGAACTCACATCAACATCCCCTGGTTCGAGACCCCGATTGTGTACGATGTCCGAGCGAAGCCGCGCAATGTCGCCTCGTTGACGGGCACCAAGGACCTGCAGATGGTCAACATCACCTGCCGTGTGCTTTCGCGGCCCCAGATCGACGCCCTGCCCCAGATCTACCGGACACTAGGCGCCGACTACGACGAGCGCGTCCTGCCTTCGATTGTTAACGAGGTTCTCAAGAGCGTCGTCGCCCAGTTCAACGCCAGCCAGCTCATCACTCAGCGAGAGATGGTTGCCCGACTGGTGCGAGAGAACCTTTCCCGACGAGCTGCCCGGTTCAACATTCTCCTCGACGATGTGTCTCTGACTGTATGTATTATGCAATTGGCTCCAGTGTGCACGGCTAATGGTATACTAGCATCTCGCCTTCTCCCCCGAATTCACTGCCGCCGTCGAGGCCAAGCAAGTGGCCCAGCAAGAGGCTCAGCGAGCGGCCTTCATCGTCGACAAGGCGCGACAGGAGAAGCAGGCCATGGTTGTCAAGGCGCAGGGTGAGGCACGCTCCGCCGAGCTGATTGGTGAGGCCATCAAGAAGAACAAGGCCTACGTGGAGCTCAAGAAGATTGAGAACGCCCGGCAGATCGCCGCCCAGCTCCAGGAGGCTGGCTCCAAGAACAGGCTGCTGCTCGACTCGGAGGGTCTCGGCCTCAACGTGTTTGAGAATAACGAAAAGAACTAAAGGCAGTAAAGAAAGAGAACGGGTGGTGTATCATGGAGAGGTGTGCCTGGGGTTAATACAAATCTCCACTGTATGTCTATCAATGAGGGCTGTACTATTATGAATGACGAGGTAGTAAAGAGACTACCTATTCTGCTCTAAGTTGTTTTCATGTCAGATCTGTTGGTTTCATGATTGTTATATGATTGAGTACCAACCTATGAATACCTGGAGTTTAAGTGAGCGAACCACAGTCATACACTCAAACAGATCGAATGTATTGTATTAATCATCGGCATAAACACACCATTACCATCCATCGTACGACAACGATTACCAACTGTTTGAAGCCCGAATTGATGGCACGTCAAGATCCCAGCAGCAAACAAAGCCCACCTAAACAGGCATCCATCCCGCTCTACCAGGGTTGCCCCTCCTAGTCTAACCTTCCAAACTAGCGGGAAGGGAAGGCAACCAGCCCGAACTTAGTAAAACCCCACCATCAATCAGCAGCAGCACCTCACTCGGCCCAACTGCCTTCTGCTTCCTCTGAACATCAGCCTCGCATACTTTTTTCAAACTACGCACGACGACTCGTCGCATCTCGAAAGCAAATCTTTCCCTCGAACCATCAAGACTTGAAATTCTCCCACCTCAACGACCGCAAACATGTTGATCAAGTACGTCACGATACCGCTTCCCGACAGCTCCCATAACCCCCCCACGTCATGACGATCGAGAGAGCTAACCGCTCTGTAAATAGGGTCCGCACGCTCACCGGCAAGGAGATCGAGCTCGATATCGAGATGGACTACAAGGTACTGCCGCGCGCGCACTGAGCTTCAAGGGAAAAAGAGCGCATGGACTGACCGCCCGCTGCAGGTCTCCCAGATCAAGGAAAAGGTGGAGGAGAAGGAGGGTATCCCCCCCGTTCAGCAGCGTCTGATCCACGGCGGAAAGCAAATGTAAGCTTTTCTTACCTTCCTACAGCGTATGGAGGACGAAAATCCTGACAAACATGACTTCTAGGACGGACGACAAGACGGCCGCTGAATATAACCTCGTCGCTGGCGACACTCTTCACCTCGTCCTCGCCCTTAGGGGAGGACGATGGCTGGCTTAGACAAATCATCCACAGCGACTTAGAGACAACCGAGAACCCTCCTCCCTCCTGATACGGCTATCTGCGCTGGTTATGGGAACAACAAACATGAGGCTGCATTTCACCGGCGTTGGACAAGGAGGGACGATGCGCAACATAGAACAGGTGGACTTATTGCGCGCGCGCGTGTGTGTGTGGTCGCAAGAGGCCGGCCAGCATCATAAATGACTTGTGATGTGACGTTGAAGGTGAACCACGGCACTGCGCAGCATGCTGTCATGAGTTGTGTGTTGCTTATACCCAACAATCACCACCACGGGCACGGGGAGAAGCGCTGGGAGAATGCGCCCTGCAAGCTGCTGTCGTTTCAACGCGGGTAGTTCTCTGTCAATTCCAGTCATGCCTCTACAGAACTCGCTCGCTCCAATATGCCACCGTTAACCCTTCCACACGTTGCCTTCTGATATGATATCTGGTACCCAGTGTCCAGATCCTTTGCCGTATTTCCATTCTAATAACCGGACTGAATCCCATGATTTGAACCCACTTCCCATCCTTGATGATAAATCAAACGCTTATACCTGTAACCGTTTCCTCTATACTACACTCGTTTGTAGTCTCTGGCATACAACCAGGCAAACTGGCCTTTCAATCCCAAACAACGCCGTTGATCCGTGGCTCACAGAGAGCGATTGACAAATAAAATAAGAATAGAATGCACTTCAAGCCCTCTTCTTTGGCTTCATGAACACATCCACCGCCTTGCGCTTGCGAGGCATAGGCAGGGGTGCTCGGGCGGGAGGAGAAGACGACGGCCCAGGGTCGGCACTCGGTGGAGGGGAACTCTGTGTTCGAGGGGGTCGCTGTGAGGGCATGGGTGGCTCTGGTCGCGACTTTGAAGGCGCTGGTGCAGAGGATGTTGTGGTTGACGGCTTGAGTCCCTTGTAGCTGTTTGAAAGAATACCAGGCCGCTTGGTCGGAGCCGTCGAAGTCCGGAGAACACCTGATGACGAGCCGGGTCTCTTCTTGAGTAGTGATGTGGCAGACGACTTCGCGAAGGATTTGGGAGCTGGCTTGCGAGGAACAGGTTCAGGCTCATCCTCCTCGTCTTCATCGAACAGATCATCGCCCTGATCCGATTCAGAGTCCGATATGAAGGTAGCTCGCTGCTCATGAGCCAGCATTGCTTCAGAGGGCTCCGAGGCTTTAGGAGTTTTGATCAAGGAGGGCAGAGTAGCTCTCCGTTCGTCATTAACCATGGCGGCGGGTGCCCTCCTGAGCGCTGTGATGGCGTTGGACGCAGCGGTTGGCCTAGACAGTTTGCGGTGGATGTTGGAAATCTCCTGTGTCTCGCGTCGGATCTTGCGCATCGTCTGCGCGCCTGTCTTTGTCTTTGTGCGACTGCCCTTGTTGAATGTGAAGGTGCTGCTGGAGGAATCGCGCTGGCCCCATGGCCGTCTCGGTCCGATCTTTGCTGCTAGGCCTGGCAGCAGTCTCCTGTCGACGATCTTGCTGGTGTTCTTCTCCTTGTCCTGCCTGAGCCCGGCAAGGGCGTTCATGAGTTTCGCCTCGCTCTCTTGGAGGGCATTATCGTGGTCTTTCTTGTACTTTTTCCAGACGCGGAACCAGCTCTTGGGGTTCTGGGGTTTGTATGCCTTGGCTTTAACTTCCATGGGGAACTCGCGTTCGATGATCTTGAGCCAGATCTCGCCCGTCTCGCCCTCGACCTGGGGCGAGTTGAGCTCGATCTTGCGAAGCTGATGTGCATTGTCGATGCGGAGGAGGATGGGGCGGACGGTATCATAGGGGAGATAGCCGACACCTTCAAGCTCTCGGATGTTCTTTATGCATGCCAGGGTGGCAAGCTCCATGAGGGATTTGGGAGGCATCTTGGACTTGGTATATCGATTTCGAAGACGGATTGATATTCTGATTCTTGCGCTCGGTCGAGTATCGGTTGGACTTGTCTGTCTTTAGGATGGCGACGGGAATTCGGATGGTGCTGACTGGAGAACTGGGGTTGGTTAAGGAAGTCGAATACGCGGCCGTTGAGTGTCTGAGTGTCTGAGAATAGAAGGGGCAGCAGGTGTAAGCAAAGACACCTTTTAAGGATGTTAGGCAACTTTAAATGACAACACCATGATGACCTGTAGGCATGAACTTGGTTGGGGGATGAAGGATGATGTTTAAAGAAAGGCAAACACCTTTATATCAAGGCTGAGCCACGACGTAGCTGTCTTGTCTGTGATAGGCAGGAAGATGATGCGGGTGCGGGAAGACAGGTACGTACCCGGTGAAAGAGCACCTGCAGCACGGGGGAAGAGTCTAACCCCGTTGGGACTAAACCGCCCAAAGGCCGTGAAGCTTTCTCCGCCGGCGCTGGGTGGCTCGTGCGCCTGGGCGACAGCCTCAGCGAGGATGAGCCGCTGCTGGCCCATTTCGTCACTGCGAGACTTGGATTGCCTGCGAGCTTCTTTGTCCTCCTGCATACACCACCAGCCGCCCTCACGTCTGGCCGTTTATTCTCTTTATCTCTGGCAAGGTTTCGGTCGGCCTTGTGACTCCTCTTTATACCACTTCTCCGCCTCCGACACACTCAGCTTTTCCTCCTTTCACTCTCTAGCCAGCAGCCGTTCGCTACAATCCTCACACACCAGCCAACATGACCGAACCTTACATCAAGTCTGAGGGCTACATCAAGCCCGACCCGGAGAATTCTGGATCGCCCGCCCAGGTGGACGAGGATGATCTCTACGAAGATGCCGGCGATCTCGAATTCTTCGACAAGAACGCGGCGAATCGCGCCTTTGAGACGCTGTACCTTGCGCGCGTGCCTCGCTACATGTGGGATGCCTGGATTAAGCTGACGGAGCGATTGGGCGATGACGACGAGATCCGGATTGGAACTTTGCGCACCTGGACCGAGCAGAAGCCCGACGGTAGCGCAAATGTATGCATTTCGCTCCTGACGGCCAAGTTGCTATGCTGACAGATTGATAGACCAAGCTGAGAATGCTTCTTTCCGATCAATGCCCCGAGCACCAGATGCTGCCGCGCGAATACGATCTCGAAGTCCTCGAACCCAACGTCAGCAATCATTTCATCTTCAGTGAAGAAGATTTGCCTGGCTACAAGGCGCAAAACAAGGCGCGACACGAGGCAGTCAACGCGGGCATTCCGAACTCGCTCCTGAGGAAACCCAACAACAACGGAGGCTCGGATCGCCCCAGCTATGATCGGAGGAGCAGATACCAACCATACTACCGCAAGGCTGTCCCTAGTGAGTTATGCCGAACCAAATCTTCAAACCATAGAACTGACTCGTGGCAGAACGCACAAAGATTTTCGGCAAGATTCACTATGATGTTCGCGTCGAGCCTCGTGACGTGAGGGAAGAGGAGCGACTTCTCGCTCAGCGCCTGCAGGATGCAGAGCAGTCCAAGTCGAAGCTCAAGATTATTAGCAGAAACAAGGCTTCGTCCATTATCAACCCTGGAGCTACCGGGTCAGCCAGCTGGGGAGGAAACTTTATCGTAAGTCTGCTATTCTCTGCCTCTGAGTGTCGGCATTGCTAACCGGCAATCCAGAAAAATACTGCACCCATCAACAAGCCCAAGAAGGGAGAGGTCTTCAAGGCTGCCCGTATCCCCGAGAACCAGCTTCTGGATCTCATTTTCGAATGTTTCCGCCAGTATCAGTATTGGTCAATGAAGGCGTTGCGTCAGAAGCTGCAACAGCCCGACCAGTACTTGCGTCAGGTGCTTGAGAAGGTGGCCGTACTCAACAAGAGTGGGCGATTCGCAAATCACTACTGCCTGAGCGATGCCTACCGCGACAAGGGAGGCGCAGAGTCTAAGGAGGCGGCTGCCGAGCCCATTGACGACGACGATGATGAAGAGATGGAGGATGTCCTGCCTGTGTCCTAGTACCGAGGCAAGTCTACATCTTTTTCGAAGCTGGGCAAGTTGAAGTGCTGTGTTATATTGGAAGGGACCAGTTTTGGGTGGTGTCGGAAAGAAATCAGGACCAGGGGTTTTAGAGCGTGATACCCTTTTTCTCTCACAGATTATTACTTGCTGGATGTAATGAGTCTACCTAGCGAATGTTTTGTTGCTACTACCAGAGCCAGCGCTTCCAGTTGATGCAATAGTGGGTGACTAAGTTGGGCTGCTTGGCGAAGGAGGCCATTCATTTCTCGTCATGATCCAGATCCACTCCTCCCTCTCTGAGGAGTTGAAGCGCACAACTACGTAATGGGCTTCCCCGCAGTTACAGCTTCCAAGTTGGTTAGAGGGTTTAAGAGAAAATGAAAAATGGATTGATCAGGTGGTTCACGTTGTTTACGTGGGTGAATCGAGGCGAGAGTTGCTTTATAAGGTCTTGTCAAGCCATAACCTGGCCTCAAACCGACGGTTGCAACCTGCACCTTCTCCATCACCATCAACATCACTATCCAAACTTCAACCACCAGCACCGCGCACACAACAACTTTGATTCGGCACCTGGCTCGTTATCAAGACCCTTTGCAAAGATGCATCTGATATTCGACTTTGACGGCACCATTACTCAGCAAGATACAATCGGCGAGCTTGCGCGGTCAGCCATTGAGCTGCAGAGACGGATCAGCGGGGATGACCTCCAAGCCTCGTGGGACCAAGTGGTTCAATCTTATGTCGACGACTATCGGAGCTATAAGAAGAGTCACCCCGCTCAGGAAGACGCTCGTACTTGTGTCGACGATGAGATTCACTTCCTTTCGGGCTTGAAGGACGTCGAGGAGACTTCCTTGGCGCGTGTCGCAGAGTCTCGAATCTTTGCTGGGCTAGACGCCGAGATATTGTCGCAAGCCGGTGCCGACGCTGTCAAAGAAGGAAGAATCAAGATCAGACAAGGCTTTCCTGAGATTATAAGCCTGGCAAACGAGCGAGGATGGAGCGTGAGCGTCGTGTCGGTGAATTGGTCACGCGCTTTTATCCGCGGAGCTCTTCGGCCACACATCCTTGACGTCGTCGCCAACGAACCTGCAGCCGATGGTTCCATCACGGGCCCAGAGTTTCTAAAGGGCCGAATGACGAACGCCTGCGAGAAGCGCGAGGCCCTGGAGCATTTGGTCAAGGAGAAGGATGGTAGGGTGGTTTACTTTGGAGACTCGACGACGGATATGAAGTGCCTACTGAGAGGAGGAGTTGTGATTTCAGATGAGGACGATTCTTCTCTGTTAAAGACGCTGCGGAGGGTGGGAGTTTCTGTTCCGCACGTTGGCGAACAGGCTGCCGACGTCACGGTATCTTGGGCAAGGGACTTTCAGGAGGTACTGAAGAGTGGCTTGTTAGACGGATAGGGCGGATTCGTTGGACGGATTTGTTCTTTGAAGCTTTGAAATAATGTTTGCTCAATAAAGACAATGGCTAAACAACCAGCAGTTCCTTTGTGATGCCTAATACTGGTGGTGTAAATCTATCGTTAGGTGAATATCATTAGGAGAGTACGGCAAGACATATTTGATGGCAATGATTTACAGCTGTGACACTTCAAATACTAGAAAATTGGTATTTGTTGGTTTCCCCTGAGTGAAGCTGGAGAAACCTTCAGAAGGCTGAAACGTTTACTGATGTCCCGAGCCGATGCATTGTTCTGCTTCACACCCAGATATGCCTTGTTCACGCACGCTGGCGGATTGAAAGGAGAACAAGGAGTCTGTGGAAGTAACAAAGAAGTTATAAAATGTTGGACATCATTCAAGTAGAGACAAGTTGCTGAATCACGAATGGTCCATGATGCCAAGTTGCCAACTCACACAAGAGAAGCCCCCAAGACAATATCCTCGCCATCTTACCAGACATTTGAGCCGCCGCCAAAAAATGTGCCAGTACTCACAATCCGTCTTCAGCTGCTACCACAAGCGCTGGGGTCTCCGAATGAAGCTCTGCAAAGAGGCCGAAGATTTCATCGCCGGAAAGACTAAATGCGACTGTGGTATCCAAATGCCTTACCCGCCGACATCGCGGAAGTTGCAGTGCAGTTGCAGAGAGTGTGGCCCGATTGATGCGAAGATTGCCAAGGCGAGGAAGATGATTGGGAGTATCCGAGAGATGATGGAGGAGGTCGAGAGGAAAAGGGAAGAGGAGAAGAAGGAGAGTGTTAATCACGGCGAAGATGATGAGAGTCACGAGGGGGAAGAGAAGGAGGTTGCAAGTCAAGGCCAAAACGAAGAGAACAGTCAAGAGACAACAGAGATAATGGAACCAAGAAACGAAGAGGACCAACAACATGGTATAAGCCAACCTCCGACCTAGTTCAATCTCAAGTCCTTGACCAATACAAAACATGTTTAATTTCCTCCAGTCAAATGCATGAGTAACTGTGACAGACCCCGGATAAATAACAGCCTGTTACAGGGCTCAACACCAACAATGCCAAGACCGTAGCCCAACGACACTCTGTCGACAGCCTCGTATTTATCAGAAGGAGTCGGGCACCAAGGCTCAATCATAGATAACGTCGCAGAATCGATCACGGGTCGAGGGATTAATTAATAGCCCGAGTTCTAGACCTTGAGCTTCGCCTCAGCGTTTGTGCCCGAGATAACCCCAGAACGGAAGGAACCAGGAACAGGCAGCCCCCACGTGAACACCTGACCCGACGTCTGTCATCTCTTCTCTCCACATTCTAGAAAGCGAAGCATCTCCATCAAACCCCCGGATCTAAGCCACCGCCCCAGCCCCCTCCGTCTCCTTCACGTCCGAGAATCTCCGGGGCTCCGGGCCGTTCTCATTCGCCGTTGACGGTCCGGGGTACCGGGGTTCTCAGCCGCATCCTCGACGCGATGCTACCCTCACATGAGCAACTCCCAACCTGCTATCTATGCGCCGCTCCTACGGAAGATTTGGGCCCGAGCGGTTCCCCCATGACGCCGTCGTCATTGTGCATTTCGCCCAACTGTGGTGGCTTACTCGACGTGACCCCCGGTCAGCTTGATCGACAAGCCTCTTGGCAAACAAACCCGACCAAGCTTATAACACGCCGCGACCCGCTGGACGATCCTGCTGAAGAGACACGCACATACTTCATCCTCCTCCCTTCTTCCCCTTCTACTCTTTCTAGTTTACCACATTCGTGTGATCCCATGTTTCCAGAGTTCTCCGCCCGGTACAAGAGGGTGGCCGTTCTTCTCAAGTCTCGCAAGACTACACTGTCGGTTTCCGGCGGTGGAGCTCAACCGCCTTAATGGGGCTGGTTCATCACGGTTTGGACCTTTTCAACTATGATCAGAGCGTCTGCTCCAGTCAGGTTCTGATCACTGCCAACGGCACACCCTCTAACATCGAGTACGACGAGTACGTTGTCTATAAGCGGCCTGAAGAGTCGGGGCCGGCCACCCTTAGAGAGCACGTAGTAGAGGAAGATGAGCATATTGCCCATCACTTTACGCGTGATGACGCTCCTGGAACTGCCCTATTTGACAAGGCATTTCGTCACGGGTTCCTCCTTGATCGCAATGTGTGTATCTGACGCGCAATGAAGCAATACACGACTGACCCAATCTCAGGGAACCTTTCGCAAACTAGACCAGGATGAATCTCCATTAGCCGGAATGGAAGGCCGTATTCGTAGAGTGCATGTCTTTTCAAAGCCCAGCCTTGGAGAGTCGTGTTCACTGACGCCCTGCAGCATCTGCTTTAAGCGCAAGACCATCTATGACGGTGGCCGCGACATTCTCAGCATGACCGTCGATGATCTGGCAGCCATGGACCTGCATCCTGCTACTCTGCAGTACTCGACCCGTACGACCACAGAGTCGAGGTTCTGGTCCAAGGACGGATCACGCCTGAGTGAGCCTTGCATCAAGTGTATGCAGAGTATCGGCAACTAAACAAGCATAGGCATTATCCTCGCATTCTCCGAGATGCCCAAGACGCCCTGCGACTTTCTCTCCATGACTTACAACGTCAAGGAGCGCACAGCGACAATCCTGGTCCGTCAGTCCTGGGAGCCAAGACGGCACAACCTCGACGACCTCGATGAGTACGACCACCGCCTCGAGTCATGCAGGACTCACTGGGCGCACCCCCTGATCACGCCAGTGGTGCTGCTTCAAGTGCAATTCATGCGATGTGAGGAGGCGGTCATTGAGAACAACTCCAATGTCGCCAACCTTGAGTATGACGTCAGCAACATCGCCGGCTTTGAACAGCAGGACTTGCCAGGGGGTCGGCGCCTCAGCCGGACCTTTAGCAATGGCAAGGACGGAGCCAGAATCGCCTGGGGGCCGATGACCATGACGAAACTCATGAAGAGGGCGCACGAAGTTCTCAAGGACACCATCAAGCTGCTGGACACAATCCGTTGGATGGAGCGTGCCGTCAAGGTCTTGATTCTCGCTGGTGACGAGCTTACTGAGCGCATGGGAAGCTCTGTTCAACCGTTTGGCCAGGATCTCAGCATGTTGAGCCCTATCCTCATTGACCCTGAACGAGGACCTGCTCCTGTCAGCCCGGTTCTGCCGCCCAAGAACCTCCCTAAGCTTCGACTGCCCGATGAAGATAGCGATGGTGACTCGCTGGGACCGCATTGGCACGAGATTAGACAGTATCTTGATGGATTGCTGCGTCTCTGCATGGGTCTTGAGACGGATAGGCGAATGTCAGAGGCCAGATGCCGTGCCCAGATTGACATGGTGAGTTGAAGTTGCTACCCCCTGAGATATGCCTGCTTATACGACATAGATCTACAGTAAGATGGCCCAGGAGGACAACATCCTCAACGCTCGCATGGCAGTGGCATCAACCCGCGACAGCTCTTCCATGAAGGCTCTGGCTGTGATCACGGCCATCTTCCTTCCCGGCGAGTTTCTCGGCACGCTCTTTGGCATGTCCATGTTTGACTGGCTCGGACCCGACGAGGAGGATAATGGGGACGAAAAAGCGCCTATGGCACAGTCAGTGAAGGTCAACCGGTTCGGGGAGAACTTCTGGTACTACTGGGCCACGGCGATCCCCCTGACGTTGGTGATCCTCTTCGTCTGGCGTGCTTGGTGGGTGACTCAGGACCGCTACTTTCGTCGCCACCTCTCGCAGGAGCTTAGCGAGGAACGGTACTGGACGGCCGACGGAAAGCCTCGCCAGCTGGAACGAAGCTTCCTCTGGGACTTTTTCTACCTGTCGGCGAGGCGCGACGAGCGGCCCCGACATTCGGAGGAGTTGGCCGACCTCGAGACTATCGACTCTGGGAAGAATGGCTACGAAGGTCAAGCCAGCGCGAGGCAGCGACAGATTCTGGCGACGAGGAAATGGAGTCTTAGCCAGAGGGCTGCGGCCATATCTGTGTGAGGAGTGACGGATTTGACTGACTGGGGTTTATAGTCAAGAACGCAGATTGACAAGCTTGATTAATACACAGGTTCACTTGAGACGTGCACTACCTACCAAGAGACTCATTGAAGGCTCCCAAGGACTACAAAACCAGAGGACACATTTGGACGAGACAAGAGGGCATCCCTCGCAGACGTTGATTCTTACTAATTTGAAGTTGTACAGGGCACTGTCTCGAGGGACTATGACGACGGTGTAACCATCAGAACGGCTCCAGACAATGCCTTGATGTGACAATGCATCCATCAAAAGGGCGGCCATGCGTGTCTCATATCTGAGACACGCGGAGAATACTCTCGACGAAACCAGGTAGCTGAGTCGGGTACGCCCTTGATTGGAATGCAATATGACAAGGGAGGAATTCCTTGAAGGGGTTCGAGGCGGTGGCTATCGCCGATGGCTTCAATAGCGTCCAGACGCCTCACCGAGGGATTCACCTAGAGGCCTCTCTATGGAGGGAACCAGGAACCTGTCTATTTCAAATAATAGAAGCCCCGAAATTGTTCGCTCCTGGTTCTAGAGCTGGGCCTGGCTTCCTGTCCGTTGGATCAGCAGGTCAACGGCAACGGCGATACCATGACGAACCCCGGACTCCACGGTTGAGGTCTCGACTTTCTGGTTAGTAAACGACGTCGTTTTTCTTCGGTGAAGCCGTCGTCGCGATTCCAAGTCTCGTTGTGCCTCGTTCCTGACGAAATCCCCTGCGCCACTGAACGATATTCTTTGCCCTCGTGGTGAAGGATGGGTTTTGAGAGGCGAGGAGGCGAAAAGTGAGACATTGGTTCAAGTGGCTAGGGGACTTTAAGTGTTTTGTGAGACATGTGAATCCGGCGTCATCTGATGGTGGTTGACGAAAGCGTTTATATCGGACGACTTTGGGATGTCGATTCTCACGACTCTAAACGCATTTTTGATACAGGGATTCCTCAAAGAACCAGATTCAAAGCTGGAGAACCAAAGTCGATCAGATGGCAAAAGGCTTACGCAGGAACAGATCTGTCCCTGGATGGCTTGCCCCTGGTGGAAAGCCACTTCATCCAAGATGGACATCAACACCACGATAAGACGCACGGGACATTCCCTTGAACAGGGACTTGCAAGACTCTTAGAACTCTATCGTCAATGTCCACCACTAGCCGGGCCAGCCCTCCCGCAGATGCCTCAACTAGCGCCGGACCTGACTTCAAGGGACATTCCTCAAGGGAGCTTCAGACATGCCAACCCACGTTATTCCTATTCCCCACCGTGTCTCTAGATCCCTTCCGGCTCTGATGGCTCTGCCCTCCCAGTCGAGAACGGGCATCGCCTGAGGCGGGGGCTGGCGTCGTTGCTTTCCGCAGTTTGACCGTCTAGGCTCCTTTCGAGGGCCAAGCTGCACACGCGTCTGCCAACGTATCGCATAGTCCGGTCATGTATTGGACTCTCCATGCCAAAGCCTCTTGGCGTCCGCTACTCAAGCCCTTCTTAAGGCGGCTTCAGGTCTCCCCATGTCTCACTTCCTTCTCGACAAGGTGGTTTCACTCTTTTAAAGCTGTTTCCTATTCTATCACGGCACTCCTCACCTTGTTTCATTCTTTAAAGTGGTTCAGCCATATCCTTCCGGCTCCGTCGAGTTCACCAACCTCTCTATTCCTCAGAAGCTGGCTTCAGCATCTTGGCTCTCAGTCCTAAGCTGACGTCTGGAATCCTCTGACTGTACTGGGGCATTGATCGACAAATCTTGATAAAGAAGCCCTGCCGCTCACTTGAATCTACTCGGCCTTATTCAACATCACTCATTCTCTACCAACTCATCCACCCCTTCTCACACACCTTCAGCTTCACGCTCAGACATGCTCAAGCGTCTCATCCTACTCGCACCTCTCCTGGTGCAAGCAGTCCTCGCTGCTCCCGGACTAGAGACAAGACACAAACATCTCCATAATGAGGTACACCATGGCCATGGCAACCGGAATACTCCAACCACAACTGCCGACTCTGCCGACCAAACAATCGATGCCCGCTGGGTCAAGGCCAAGCTGGGATGGGTCAAGGCTCCCAACAAGTCTCAGAGACCAAACAACAACAAAGACAACTCGGACGGCACCGTCCCTGAGTTCATCGCGCCGAAGCAGCCGTGGGTCAAGGTGCCCAACAAGTCCAACAAGCCTAGCAAACCTCAGGTTGGCGACTCTGTTGGCTCCAAGGACTCGGCTGTCCCCGAGTTCATCCCTCCCAAGTTCTTCCAGGTCGCAAAGAAGAAGCCTCAGGACTCTGACCAAGACTCGGGAGACCAGCCTGCTGCTACCGCAGATTCTGACGAGGTCAAGGTCGAGGAAAAGGTTCCTGAATTCATCCAGCCCAAAGGTCCTTACCGGGGACCTCAGAAGCCTAGCCCCCCTTCGTCGGACACCCCTGAGGAGTCTACGGTGCCAGAGTTCATCCCTCCTAGGTCACCATTCGGCTACAAGAAGCCGCGTGCTGTTAAGGAAGATGAGACTGATATTATCGACGATGACTTTGACTACTCTGATGAAGACTTTCCTGGCGTGGACACAGCCGAGAACCCTGCCCCTGAAGACGACTTGTCTGAGGAGGAGCAGGCCAACGACAACACTACTATCTTGGAGACCAGAGGCGTCAGAAGGAGAAACATTCTTTACTTTACCAACTGGTGAGTGGTCCCGCACGGTGTCGCGGCTTGGATCACAAGGAGCTATGCTGATGAGATAAGGGGAATCTACAGAGCCAACTTTCAACCTCAAAACATCCCAGCTTCGGAAATCACCCACGTTCTCTACTCTTTCCTCGATATCGCCCAAGATGGAACTGTGTAAGTGCTTGACTTATCGATGAGTTCACCGTTGCTAATGTTGTCCAGCAAATCTATTGACACTTGGGCCGATACCGACAAGCACTATCCGGGAGACTCGTGGAACGAGGCGGGCAACAACGTATACGGCTGTGTAAAGCAACTATACATTCTCAAGAAAAAGTACCGCAACATGAAGGTCCTCATGAGCCTCGGCGGGTGGACACTGAGCCCTCACTTTGTCCAGCCCGCAAGCACGCTGGCCGGGCGAAGGAAGATCGCCGCGAGCGCCGTCAAGCTGCTCGGCGACTGGGGTTTTGATGGCATCGACGTGGACTGGGAGTATCCGCAGAATGCTCAGCAGGCTCAGAACTATGTCGACCTGCTCAAGGAGATTCGTCTCGCCCTGGACAAGTTCTCTAGAGATAACAAGCTCAACTATCGTTTCCTGCTCACTGTCGCCACGGCGGCCGGTCCTGCCAACTACAACATTATGAAGCTCAAGGCCATGGACCAGTACCTTGATGGCTGGCATCTCATGGCCTATGATTATGCTGGTGGCTGGGATACCACTACAGGCCACCAAGCCAACGTCTATCTATCCTCCAGCAACCCCCTGTCAACCAAGTTCAGCACCGACAGGGCCATCAACGACTACATCCGGGCCGGAGTAGCCCCCCAGAAGATCCTCATGGGTATCCCCCTCTACGGCCGCTCATTCGCCAACACAGCCGGCCTTGGCCAGACCTACAATGGTCTCGGCGGCGGCAGCAACGAGAACGGCATATACCTCTTCAAGGACCTTCCCCGTCCCGGCGCAAAGGCAGCCATCGACAAGAACCTCATGACCATCATCACCTACGACAAGCAGAAGCGCGAGCTCGTGACCACCGACAGCGCCGACTCTGCCAGGCTCAAGGCGGCGTACATCACCCAGAGGGGTCTCGGCGGTGCGTTTTACTGGGAGGCCAGCGGCGACAAGCTAGGGGCCAAGAGCGTCGTCTCAGCGGTCAAGAAGAGTATGGGGCCTCTGGAGGTGTCTCAGAATCTGCTAAGGTACCCAACGAGCGTATATGACAATATTCGTCGTGGGATGCCGTAAATGTTGGTTCTCCCTTTTTTTTTTTCTTCCTATTTTGCATGTTGGGAGTTTTGGGGGTCTTTTGCTTTTGTTTCTTCTTTCCCTTGTGGAGATATCCTTGTAGTATACTTTATAGAGCATTGAAAAGCCTTAGATTATCTTGATCAATTCACTTTGTAAATTTTAGATGAAATCGTCAAACACTTGTGTCATGTCAGTCTATCAAATATTACTCATGGATATTGCCCATAACAGCACACGTTGTCACCACTTATGACAGATACTGTAGTCTTGGGATGGACTGATATAGGCCGTCAGGTTTCTTTTCCGCAATTCTTTTGTGCCGAATCTTCTTGATGTGAAGCTACATCTACCGGCTTACACGAGGATAGCTGCCCCCATGACAAGAACTGATAGACACAACAAGGCCCCTGGGCTTGCATGATGAGCAGTATTGGGTGCCTCGCCGGCAGAAGTAGACTCTGCGACTGCAGTTGCTCCTGCACGAGTGACGCTTGTAAAGGTCGTGGGGTCGGCAGAGTCAGAGTCGGAGCTCGAAGATCCACCCTCTTCTTCTTCGTCTTCCTCGTCCTCCTCTTCATCTTCATCCTCGTCCTCATCTTCATCATCACTGTCTTCATCGTCCGAGTCCTCGTCATCCTCGTCTTCGTCATCCTCATCTTCATCATCTTTGTCCTTATCAGTGTTCTTGCTACCCTCATTCACATTGCCCCCTGATCCTGATCCTGATCCACCAGATCCCGAGCTTGGCAAGGCGGTTGTAGAAGCACCGGCCTCTGTTCTAGTAGAGTTGCGAATGCCGGTGAAAGTTCCATTGCCTGGTGTCAGGACAGCTGTCGGAGTGGCAACTGGTCGTGGTGTGCTGACTATCCTGCCATCGGCCGTGGGAGTAAACGAGCTAGGTGAGCTAGGTGAACGAATCGAATCCTAGAAAGTTAGAAATAATTTCTCCAAAGAAACACCCAGTACTTACGATCTCTGAGATGCTTGAAGACTCCGCGGCGTCAGATGATGCCAGGCCAGGAAGAACAGGTGGAACGCTTGTATCTACCAACAGCTTCTCCTCCGAAGTTGCGGTAGGCACTTCAGCCGTCTCCGACTCAGATACAGCTCCGTCTGTTGTTTCCGGATCAAAGGAATCGGTGAAGCTGAGTGCTGGGGGAGGCTGAGAAACGACTGTCTCGATGAGGATGCCTCCAGATAGAACGACGGTTTCGCTAGGCTCATCTAGCGTTGAACTCGACTTGAAGATGTTAGTCATTGCACATTATAATAACGTTCAATAGAGTTGCACTTACTGGCTCAATGATCAGCTGTGCCGTCGCGACTCGTAGAGCCACAAGCGCAATGCAACATCGTGAAAGCATATTGAAGTGTAGAAGTACAGGGGACAATTAAGGGTCTAGAGATTAACGAGTAGATGTTCTGAGATGCAAACGATCGGTAAGAGGAAAAGAAGGAGAGACAAAAGGAAACTGCCCAGCAGAGAAGAAATTGAATGAAGTCGCCCAGCGCTTGAGGAGACCAAAAACTGAGACTGGACGTCGAGAGGGTAGATATACCCGACTTCAACAAACAACGCCTCGGTTCAAATCAACCGAGCCGTCGTAAAACATCATCCTCAAACTTTGCCAAGCCATCTAGGCCAGGCCAAGAGCTCTTACGAGACCGACGTTATGTTTCAGCCTCAGAGAAAAGAAGCTCTGATACAACTCCCCAACCCCCTGAGCGACGATCAAACACCCACAACCCGCCTCACCTTAACTTGGAACTCTAGACAAGTCGTTGCAGATCAAACATAGCCCAAAAAAAAGACCTCCTTTGTTTAGCATTTTCCCTGCCCTTTGATCTACTGATACTCCGTAGTTGCTACGGTATTAAAACAACAACAAAAACTTGACTCTTACATGGCAAAAAAACAAAGAACCAACGTCACCCTGTCAGGAGGAGGAAACAGTAAGCTCCCCTGACACAACGCACGCCATTCTCCGACGTTTGAGCCCCAGCCCCAAGCCTAAGCCGCGCCTCCATCTACGATCCGCAGTTTACTGTAGCTAGCCCCGGCCGTCCATACAACCGCCCCCTTCTCCAGACTTGTCACATGCCCATGCCCATGCCCAAGCCCTACATGTCAGGGCCCTGTCCCGGAGTCCCGGAGGCTTCGACGCCGTGGAAGGCATCGCCAAACGCCGAGTCCTCCATGTCCATGCTGAGATCCAGACCCTCGCCAAGCTCGCCTGCCGAGCCGTCCAACGTCGGCCCATCAAAGCCAGCGAGCGCATCCCCTGCCGTATCCAGGTCGCCGAGTGAGCTAAAGTCGTTCTGATCAAATGATAGAGAACCACCTGGTGTTGCAGCCGCTGGCGTCGCCCCTGCAGAGGCCGTCTTGGGGGCTGCTGGCTTGCCTTCGAGGCCTTGTGCATTGGGAGTGTTAGCATTCGCAGATGCTGTACCCGACCCGGCAGCAGCGTTAGCAGGCGCATTTGGGTCAGGAGTGGCGCCGTCCTTGGGCACGACAACCCATTCTCCACTGCCAGTTCCCTGATCAGGTGCTGTGGTACCTTGGTCCTTGGCTGCCTCGGTTCCACCCATCGTCACATCATCACCGCCTGGTGCTGATGTTGCCCCAGCCTGGCCTGGAGCAGGCGATGGGACATTGGGGTTCGAAGGAGTCCCGGCTCCCGACGCTGTCAGGTTCGGCTGAGGGGTTCCAAACGTGTTCATGGGCGTTGATGTGGCTGAGATGCCCGTATGCATCTGGTCAAGCAGTCCGGCGGCAGTGCCACCCATATCGACATCAGATTCCCCAATCATGACACCGCTGTTCTGTGAGCCAGACTGCGAAGCCTGACGAGATAGCTGAGCCGCAGCCTGCGTAGGCTCCGGTGCCGGTGCCTGATAACCACCGTCTTGAATACGAGACACCACTGGCTTGCTCGCAGCCTTCTTTCCCGTGACATTTTCGACCTCTGACACTATCTCTTCGGCCGTCTTCTTGCTAACAGGACGGGGAGATGGATCATCGTCGTGCGGGTCTACCTTACCCTCAACCCGCCAGATCTCAGTGCCAGTTCCCTCGACGACATTCCGTAGTTCCTTCTCCTTGGAGTCAAAGATGGAGTTCGCCTTGAACTTGGCGAGAGCCTCAGCATGAGCCGCTTGCATCCTCTCTATCTCAGCCTTGGTCGACTCGATGTGCTCGGTGACTCGCTTGCGGAACTCGTCTGCCTTTTCGGGGTCTAGTCGGCCGATATAAGGCTTATCGGGTCCAGTTGCAAAGGCGTCGGCTCCTTGCGTGGGAAAGATGCCCTCTGTCAATGACGCCAGCTCGCCCTTGAAACCAAGACCGAGGTCGGCCGGTGTGATTTGGCTTATCCGGTACGGAGACGAGAGGATTTCCTCCATCCACTCGTGATTCTGCTGGTACCGACTCAAAGCAATCTCTCTTGGCGTAAGATGGTCAAACATGTCGCCCCTTGAGACATCTTCGTCGTCATCAAACGCCGCATCCAGTTGAGGCATCCCCGGGATGGCGGCCTGACCACCCTGGCTCGCCGCGTGCCTCGCGCGCTTAGCAGGAGGACCGGGCGTGGCCTGTGGAGGATATGCCATCTGCTGAGGGACACCTCGGGGCGCCATCTGGGGAGGGACTTGTTGGCGGGTAGGGTCTGGAAGGGTAGGCCAGTTGACTCGGTCGGACAGCATGAACTCCTTCCGACGAATCTGGCCGGCTCGCTGCAGAAAGTGCCGCTGCTGAATGAGGGCGTTGACGCGCTCGTCGTAGGGAATCATGGCGATAGGGATCCTGTCGTTTGGCTCCGACGGCCCGTAATGCACAATGAACAGGCTGACATCGGGCTGAGGAGGGTTGGGATGGCCGGGGACGGGGACTAATCGACATCGACGACGGGCGTGGAGGGCATACTGCTCACCGGGGACGTAGCCAGCCTTTTGGTAGTAAATCTCGAGCATCTAGACGTGTCTTAGCATGCATATCGTGACAATGACTATCCGACCCTACCAATCCGTTGCCCAGGTCATGCTTGTACAGCTGCTCTGGGGGAGCCCAGACGTATCCATCCGTCGCAAACGTGGACCCGAGGCGCTGGAGGGGCTGCCAAGTCAAGAGGATGGTGCCGTCGGTGGGCTTTTCGAGATATGTCCAGAAGAAGGGAGCTCGGTCTCGCGCGACCTGGGGGGCACTCATGAGCCACTTGGCGACCTCGTTGAGGTCGAGCCGGGGCATCGCCGGGTATCGAAACGCCGAGATGAGGTGGACATGCTGAATCTGCGAGATTGTCAGAGGAGAATTGCGACGGCCAACGGTGCGCGCGCATGGTGGTGTTGACATACGAGGTCCTGGGGGACGCCCTGGCTAGGATCCGGTTGAGCCATGCTGAAAGTCGAATCGTCGCGGCCGACGAGGCAACAGCGTGTCGACGCCTCTGATGATGCGATTGAGTGTTTACAAAATTGCGCGTCGCTATCGATTCGGCGCCGGGAGAATTCGATGAGCTGATCGGCCAGCAAACGGTGACGAAATGACCTGGCGCAATGCAGCAAGTAAGAATGCGATGGAGGTGTTAGAGAGAGCGACGAGTCCTTGCACGGCCCCAAACTTCTCGCGACAAGGCTGCGAGCATGTGACCAATCAGAGGTCTTCGTATTGGGGGCCAAAAAGTGGGTCCAGCCTCAACCGCGTCAACCAAATTACCATGACCAAAGAGGAATCTTCTACCACTCTAACTCTACGTACAAGACTACAACATACAGAAGTACTCTATACCTAGGTACTCAGTTATCATGGACACACAGCATCTTCACTCGAGCTTACAAATACTTAAACTTGCTTTATTTTGTTCTTCTTGAGCTCATAGTGTCCCAAAATTCATCACTTGAGCCTCTAATCCCTAGCCAGCTCAGTCATTACCTATCCGTTGCAGCGCCTGCGTGTTCCTGCGTTCCTATTTGACGCTTTTGATGTGACGCAGCCTTCGAGCTTCACATAACTCGACCCTATTTAACTTAGATAACCATTGCTACCCCATTCACAAAATATCCCTTATGCCTGGTAGGTAGAGGCCGACACGTTGCCACCGCGGCCAGTCCAGTTGACGTGGATGTCCTTGCCGACGGGGTACTTGTCGCTGGCGTTCTCAGGCTTGATGTGGAAGGTGTGGGCACCGAAGTAGTCACGCTGAGCCTGGAGGAGGTTCGCGGGGAGGTCCTTGGTGCGGTAGCCATCGAACCACGACAGAGCGGTGGAGAAGGCGGGAGTAGGGATACCAAGGAGGGCAGCCTTGGCGACAACGTCTCGCCAGCCGGGCTGAGCCTTGTGGATGGCCTTGTGGAAGAAGTCATCGAACAGAAGGTTCTGGAGGTCAGGCTGGTTGCGGTAGGCAGAGGTAATGTCCTTGAGGAAGACGGATCGGATGATGCAGCCACCACGCCACATGAGGGCAATGGAAGGCTTGTTGAGCTTCCAGTGGAACTCCTTGGCGGCCTAGAAATTGTGTAAGTCATAATTCGGTCGAATATCTTGTAGTGGACAAGCTTACCTCCTGCATGAGCATGAAGCCCTGGGCATACGAGATGATCTTGGAAGCATAGAGAGCCTGCTCGAGATCCTCGAGGAACTGCTCCTTGTCACCCTCGAAGGTGGTCACACGGCTGACAAACTCAAGCTTGGTAGAGGCGACAGCTCGCTCGTCCTTGATGGCAGACAGGCATCGGGCAAGGACGGCCTCAGCGATCAGGGTCACGGGCTGGCCAAGGTCGAGGGCGTTTACAGCAGTCCACTTGCCAGTTCCCTTCTGGCCGGCCTTGTCGAGGATCTTCTCAACGAGGGCAGTGCCATCGTCGTCGTTGAAGTACATGATGTCACGGGTAATCTCAATGAGGAACGAGTCCAGAACACCCTTGTTCCACTTGGCAAAGACATCGCCAATCTCCTTGCTGGAGAGACCGAGGCCGCGCTTCATGATGTCGTAGGCCTGTATTCGCCTGGTCAGTCTCACGTGCAATTGGGTCCGCATGATGGAGTTCTATACCTCGCAAATGAGCTGCATGTCACCATACTCAATACCGTTGTGAACCATCTTGACGTAGTGACCAGCACCCTCGTCGCCGACCCACTCACAGCAGGCCTCGCCGTCGCTCTTAGCAGCGATAGCCTGGAAGATGTCCTTGATGTGAGGCCAGGCCTCCTCGTTGCCACCGGGCATGATGGAAGGGCCATATCGGGCACCCTCCTCACCACCAGAGACACCAGAGCCGACGAAGCGGATGTTCTTGCCAGCAAGATACTTGGTGCGGCGGTTGGAGTCGGGGAAGTGAGAGTTGCCACCATCAATGATGATGTCGCCCTCAGCAAGGAGAGGCAGGAGCTTCTCAATCCAGTCATCGACAGCCTGGCCGGCCTGGACAAGGAGCATGATACGGCGGGGGGACTTGAGCTTGCCAACAAACTCCTCGACGCTGTGAGCGCCGACAATGGACTTGCCCTTGGCCTCATTTTCCAGGAATCGGTCGACCTTGGAGACGGTTCGGTTGAAGGCGCAGACGGTGAAGCCGTTGTCGGCCATGTTCAGAATAAGGTTCTGTCCCCTGCGAGGTGTGTTAGTAACATGGGATTTCCGGCAGCGCCGGACATTTTGGGAGATTTCACTTACATGACAGCGAGGCCGATGAGGCCCAGATCCGCACTTGGAGCATGGTCAGCATTCGTGGTATTTTGAACTGCTGCAGAGCTTAAAGGTGAGGTGGAGGAAGGGGATTGTTGAGCGCCGCCCAGCTTGAGGTTCGCAAGACGAGCTCTGCCTCGAGAACCATGAGCCAAGTTCACGACGAGAGAGCTGAACCAGGCCGCTCAGATACTCCAGGCGCAAGCTCATAGCAGCGATTGCCTCTCTCTCGCAGAGCCCGGAGCGCGCGGAATGAGGCCATCAGAGCATCACCATGGGAACTCTGGGGCGGGGTGGTGGGGTAAATCGTGAGGAACGAAGGTGAAGGTGCGCGATGGAGGGGTGAAGTGGACTTACACAGGGCCAGACATGATGGGCTACTTTTTGATGCTTGATTGACGCTCGACGGGGTATAGAAGGGTTGAGAGCGGTTGCAGAGTTTGAGGAATAAAAGAGGAAAAGGAAGAAGAAGGTGAGAGATGGAAGAAGGTTGTCGAGAAATAGTGAGGACCGTGGATCAAGGTGGGAGGGAGCGACAGGGCCGTGTTATTACATATGCGCAATGCTGTCACAAGCAAGCTGGCGACACCCCATGGCATGGATGGCATGGAACTCCGCCGGTTCGGTACCTTGCGCCGTAATGCCCCCGCTGTCTCCGTACATCTTTCCGCTCTCTCGCTCAACTTAGCATTACCGCACGCTGAGGGCTCAATTGTCGGCCGTCCGTCTGAGGGAGCTCGCTCAAACATGGTCAAGTTTGGCCGGGCGCGGCGCCAAGAATGGGGTGGGTATCCGCAGTGATTGGCGGGGCTTCCCAACTGCGTATCGTCATCGTCGCTGCGGTGCGGCCGACGAGTTGTTTCTTACATTTTCCTTTTAGACGACCCAAACGGAGGATTGGGGAGACGAGATGCTTGCTCCCTGGCTGGTTTGATAGGCAATTACAAATTATTTGCGCCATTTATCTATCAATCTCTTGCTCTTCTCCTCACTGGCATCAATCTGATTTGAGCGTTTCTCTGTTGACAGAGAATACCACTTCTCGACCCAGCATCACATCCCACCTCATCATCATGACTGATGCCCCTCCCCCTCCTCCTAGTGCTGTGCGATAACCAAGCTACCTCACCTTGCAAGGATGCGGTGCAGCACAAGCAAGCACCTTGTAGGGGTCCATTCAGCCACGGACACCGAGTTCCAGGACCTCCCCCCATTCACATACCCTCTAGCATTGCCCCTCCAGCCCCCCCTCAGCTCCAAAGTTATGACGACTTGGCGGTGCTGCCACGGCGTTACCCCTTGGTGCAGCAGTCTCACTCACCTGGAGCTTACCAAGAATTTTAAAACCGTGACACAAGCAATACAAATCTCATACAAATCTCGCCGGATACATGTGTCTGACCTTTTTGGCTTGCCGCGTTCCGTCTCAGAACTTGTTTGGCCAGTTGGCCCCCTCAGTCTCAGAACCTCCTCAGTTGTTATGCATGGCGCGTGTCCCTTGCTCTGACTGCTCGCTCGCGGCTTGTTGGGATACACCGTCCCATGGCTCATTTTTTCCCTCCTCATGGCCCACGTCCACGGAGCCATGTCGCCCGAATGTTGGGACCCACGTCTCCGGGGCCGTCCTTGCCACTGCCGTGCCAATCGAGTCCATCATCGGACAGTAGCCCGAGCCCCAACACGCTCTAACCTGGGATTCTGAACCGATAGCCCCGAAAAGGAAGAAAGAAGAATGGAGGAGGAGCCCAGAAAAGGCCGCACGCCCAGCAGCATGGTTCTGCTTTGCGATGGATGCTCCTCCCGTCTGACCAAGCATTGGCTCCACCTGCGGATTTTCATCCGGAGATTCAGGCGGGCGTTGCATCGCTCGTGCGGCATTGGCACCGAGTTTTGACACCCATCCAGTGCCAGCCTCATCAATGTCCGAAGTCGCTCATGACGAACCAGAGGCGACGATGCCCAGGCGAGGCGGCCTCTTACAAATATGAGTGGCCAAACGAGTCTCTTTCATCCCGCGCTGACTGGCTCAAGTCTAAAGTCCGGAGTTCAGATTGACTCGGCTCCTCATGGAGCCGCCCATAAACCCAACCCCTCTCTAACGTTAACCTGTAAGTGGTAATCCCTTCAGGTTTTCTTTTCCATGCCTCCAATTAGCCGTCAACTTCTGCCGCCCAGGACTCGTCGATGGGTCAATTTCGCGGTTTCAACATCGCCCGGCGGCCAATCGACATGACCAGTCTGGACACTCATTCAGTATCCAGTGAACCACATGCTCCCCAACGCGCATCTTTGAGTTGAGCTCCAGAACCTGCCCAACTGGGATGCGTTGAAGCCTCACCAACCCCCACCCCCAAGGTCAAGGTGTCCACAGCACCATTTAGCCACAGGACTCACCGTTCTTGCATATCCATCCATCCCGAGTCAATTCTCCCGTGGAGACGTGCCATTATACGGGGCAGCAGGCCCCAGGTCAACGGGCAGTGCACAAGCCGGAGATCCATTTTCCGGCCAAGTATAAAGGACACCCCATTGCTTGCTCAGCGGAAACTCCTGTTGCACTTCCAACGGATGCGACGGAAACCAATGTCCCCCCAATTTGGACGGTTTAAACGGAAATGAGCCTTTTTCTTATCCGTCGCAGTCTCGTTCGTGATAGAAATCCTCACTTTTTGTCAATCCCAAGCTTTCATCCTGACCAGCCTGTATCCAGTTGAGGTGAAGTTCGTGGGGGTCACCTTCTTCACCTTGACCCCCATCACGTGACGGTTACCTTTCACCGAACCCATTTTTTTCTATGCCAAGCACTGGCCGAGGCTGAGGCGAATCGTAGAAGGCTATCAATCATCCATTTTCTTCCATACACCAGCCACCATCATCAACAACGACTTGACGTTGCAACACCGCAACACCGTCTCGACATCTCCAACGACCGGCTGCAGGTACTGGGCGACTTCTTGAAAGAGGAACTTTGAGCAGAACTTGGCTCAAGGTACGTTTTCACACGCAAACACACACCGCCTCCCGTTTTCTTCGCTGTATTCATCATGGCGTACCCTCCCCCTCCAGGCATCAGCAACAGCTCTCTCCCACCGAGACCTCCAGCCTCCAAGGCCGGCTTCAAGCCCGCGTTCTCTTCAGCGGCTCAATCCTCGAAACCAGCGTACTCGAGCGCCCCGCCGACATACTCCGGCCCTTCGAGCTACCCGGCCACCACCGCTGCTCCAGCTGCCCAATATGCGCCCTCCTACTCCTCCTATCCGACCGGCTCTACTCCCGGCGCGGTGAGCTCGGGCGCGCCTACTTCCTACTCATACCCTCAACAGCCGCAGCAGCAGCAGAGCTACGGACCCCAGAGTTACGGCGCTCAAAACTACGGACCTCAGAGTTATGGATCTCAAAGTTACGGCGCGCCGAGCTACGGCGCAGCTCCGCAGATCCGAAATCCCTTTCCCACGCCCGGTATGGCTAGTAACGATTACGATCCCGAGATGGCTGCGCAGATTGCCCAGTGGCAGAGCGCCTACGTGAGCCGCGACGCGACTGATGGGAAGAGCGACAAGCCTGCGGGCCCTAGCGCACCCAGGCCTGATACCCAACCCGTCGGTGCCGCGAGTGCTGCTTCTGCTGCTCAGGAGAAGAAGAAGACAGTTGTGCGCGAGGGCGGCGGCAAGAAGTGGACGGACGATACACTGCTTGAATGGGACCCCTCCCACCTGCGCCTCTTTGTCGGAAACCTTGCCGGTGAGACGACAGACGATGCCCTCCTCAAGGCCTTCTCCCGCTGGCGCTCAGTACAAAAGGCTCGCGTCATCCGCGACAAGCGTACGTCCAAGTCCAAGGGTTATGGCTTCGTCAGCTTTAGCGACGCCGACGACTTCTTCCAGGCCGCCAAGGAGATGAACGGCAAGTACATTCAGAGCCACCCTGTCGTGGTCCGCAAGGCCAACACCGAGATCAAAGTGGCCAATGCCAAGGACAAGGATAGAAACAACAGGAAGAACAAGAACCACAAGAAGGGTGGTCATGGAGGTGGTGGTAGCGGTAATGGTGGCTACGAACCTAGCCTAGGCCCCATTGGCGGCGGCGGCGTGGTTAAGCCTGGACAGAAGACCAAGAACGGTCTCAGGCTGCTTGGCTAGGATATTAATATCTGGATAAGGTATTGGTTGGTATATATTATATGGTGTTTGGCGTTGCGTGGGTTCCCTCATACCCAGCCGTGGAGTGTGCAGATTCGAAGGCTTGGCCACCGGCAGTTAGGAAACAGCTTGAAAACATGACATTCAAAACGATGAAATTCTTGACATCACTAGACTATGCCTAGAGACGTGATTATGTGAACGAATGTCTATGATCATGATCCAGTTCTCATAGAATCAGTATTGGGGTATCTTGGGGTCCCTGGCCTGCTCTGGTCTTATGCCAAGCTTGATATCCATGTCTTCCCAAGTATGCATCTCCATTGCCCATCCTCTCCTTCTCTTCTACTGTCCGTCTTTACATGACGAATCACTCCCTCCTTTCTAGATAATCACCATGCCACCCCTGTGGCTCACTTGTTTATTTATATAGTACAAAATAGATGGGGTCGGGGTCGGAGCTTCATCTCGATAAGTAAGCTAGCCCGATGAGTCGTGATACACAAGCCATAATATCCAAAAGAAATAGGTACGCTAAACGAATGCTCAGTCGGATCTATCATGCCGACGGTCATTGGCCGTTGACGTTGGTTGTAGCAAAGGCTGAAAGTCGCCGTCGGCTGTGACCGTGTCGAGTCGGTCGATGCTGTCTCGCAAAAAGGCGGCGTTTTCTCCATCTGTGTCACCATCACGGTCTATAATGCCGCTGCTCTGGCTCGATGGAGAGTCGGGCTCATCTTGCTCGGCGAGATGACGGCCGTGAACATCCTCCTGTGCCTCTTGTCGCATCTTTCTGATCTTTATGTAATTATAGGCGACAATGGCAGCCATGGTGGTGAGCAGACCGATAAAGTTGATGAGAGTGAGGCGGTCGTGGAAGACGACGGTGGCCGCACTGATAGTGACGACCTCCTTGAAGATGCCAGCAATGGACAGTGTGACGACAGAGGTACGCTGCAGCAGAGCGAACTCGGATGCCGTCATACAAAAGGCGATGCATCCAGGGAAGAGGAGGAACAGGGGGGCCATGACAGCGCCCCATTCGTTGGCAAGGACCTTGAAACCTTCAATGAGATTTCCAATACCCTCTACGGGAATAGCCAAGGAAATGAGCACGAGGAACATGACGGGAGTGAGGAAAAAGATGCTAGAAAAGGGATTCGAGGTCGCAGGGTTGCGGAGGAGGAGGATCTGGGTCAAACCCCAGCGGAAACCGGAGAAGAAGGCGGCCGAGATGACGAGAACGAAGCCACCCAGCTTGAACTCGACTTCACCGAAAACCATGAGAATGACACCCATGGTCATGGTGGCGATGATGCCAACGAGGCGCCATGTTGGAGTTTCGAGACGGAAAAGGAAAGCAAAGATAAGGACGAATGCAAGGGATGAGGACTTGCACATGGCTGTGAGAATAGTTAGACACACGAACGACCAGCAGTCAAGAATTTGGTCACATACTGTAAAAAGTAAGGCTGATGAACTTCAGAGACGTGTTTCCCAGTCCAATATCAAGACCAGTGGCGGCGCCACAAGGGCCAATTCTGGTGAGATAAAACATCTTGGTCATGCCATAAGATTTTGGCTCCTCGTCGTGTCTTGACCTCCCCAGATCAGACTGATGCCCGCCGCGACCCGGCCGCAGTGAGGGAATGAAATACAGCACGAGGCCGGAGAGTATAAACTGCACCACCATGTGCATGGACGTGGTGAAGAGTGGAAAGGCGAAATTGAGGCGGTCCTCGTCAAACATCCACTTGTTGTACTGGAGCCACATTGTCAGCAATTGAAACTCAAAAGAAGGGGGCGGCGCTGTGGGAAAAGGGGGGGCCATACAATGGATATTGACAAGGAAAAGAGATACCACAAGAGGATTAGAAAGCCATTGATGAGAAGGCTCTTGATGACGCTCTTGTCTGCTTCTTTGCGCTCCTCGGCCGAGATGTCGTTGTTCCCCCTCGCGATGCGCTGGTCCAGCTGGGTATTCCTCTTGCGCTTCTTCTGCTTCCTGTGCCGGTCCTTGCGGGTCAGACCCGTCTCCTCGTCGTCCTGCAGGTCCTCGTCGCTGTAGCTCTCATCCCCCGACTCGTCTTTGCGGATCGCAAAGCCATTGGCGTCAAGATCTTCCTCTGAGATCTTAGGCTCGTCAGATAAACCGTTTGACGCTGGGCCGCGACCAGAGGTGGCGCGGGATCTGCTAGGTGAGCCGACGGGGCGACCACCAGAGCTGATCTGGCTACTTCGACGGCGACGGTGTTCGGCGAGGGGCTCCATCTCGATGTCGTGGTCGTCGGTGTCACTGTCGTAGTCTTCGCCGGTGTGAGACCTGGCGGCCGGAGAGCGAGACGGACCGGCCACTGCTTCGCCTCCTCCTCTGGACCTCAGTTTTGCTGATCTTCCTCTTGAAGCTGGGTTTGTTGATGTTGATGGTGATGATGTTTGTGCTGAAGGATCGAGGTCCGTGGAGTTATGGCCAGGGGCCCTGTTGGTGGCTGACACAGGGAGAGATGCGTCGACGAGGAGAAGAGGTTCGGAGGGAGAACGGGAGTCGGTCGGAGGAGGTGGTGAGGGTAGGAGATTGTCGGATCGTGAAGGGGGAGCGGTCATGATGGAGACCCAAGAAATGGAGACGGGGACGGGGCCTTCATATGCGAGCGACTGGACCTGTTGGAGTGGATGGGGAGGGAAGACGGACTGGACTGTACGGTACGGGCGATCTGGACTCGGCTGAGCTGGCTGGCTGGCTGGTTTGTGGGTGTGTTAGCCAAGAGGAGGCCAGGTCTAGCGTATGCAAAAGGCGGAGCTAGTACGATTGGAGTAGTCATAGAGCTGCGGTCGCTGGGGTCGCGGGGCGGTTGTAGGGGGCCGGAGCGCGGGCATGCCCAGCTGTAGCCTGTAAGCCCCAGGTTGGAACTGACTGTCAGTCACACCTCGCCTTGCCGGGAATTTGATCACTGGACACTGGAACACCGGGAGGATGAGACATGGGGGGGAGCTTGTCTTCCATGGGTGGTGATGCTTCCCTGGTACCTGCTCCGTAGTTCTGCTGCGTATTCGGCCTCCTTCATAACGTCAGCTGGATGCTCACCTCTCTTTCGTCTCTTCCAAGGGCCCGTCGAGTCCGCTGCCCGTCGAGTGGAGCTACGCGGAACCCCGTGGCGCACCGTCCGTCCGCACGCGACACGGTATCCAGACGGCTGGAAGAGCCATGATTGGCCGGGGGTCATGTTCATGGTCCGTCCGAGGAGAGCTTGCACAAAGTGCATGGGTTCGCCGCCTTTTGGGTAGGACCATTTTTTTTTTTACTTGATCATTGACTTGATCGGATGAAATAGAGGTCTTCTGTGCAGTTGCGCTGTCCAGTGTCCTCGAGTGGTGAATAAGGCAAGTGAGCTTGTCAAGGGAAAGACTTCTGCCAAAGACTACCTAGGTACTTGGGCAGCAAACAAACCAGACGCCTCCAGATTGCAGCCACACCAAGGCCAGAAAATACAACGACGAGGAATAGCGATCGCCGTATGACCTCCCAAGTCGCACACAGTTCGATCGACTCTGCGGGGTTTGAACGGCTAGGGCTGTCGGTCGTGTGTCTGTCTTGACCTGAAGAGGAGAAACATTGCATCAACGATCTTCAATAAGCCAGGCTGCTGATCACCTCCGCACGTGTGGACGCTACAACAACAGTAGTTCATGTGATGGCGTTAATGCATGCCGCTGTGTCCGTCCGTGTACTTTCTCTCGCATCAAAAACTGGACTTTCGGACTCCTGTCCCTTTGCGTTCATCATCCGTCATCCCCCTATCCTTGCCATCAAATTCTCGGCACTTGAGCTCTTCTCATGCGAAATGCTTCAGTCTGAGGCAGCCAGCGGGTCCCGTCCCTTTCAGGGGTGAGGACAGAAGCCCCCGGCTCGTATACGGATATCGGAACGGCCATGTCAGACCCTGCATAAAACCAGGCACCATCTTGATTGATGAATGGAAAGTTCCTGACCTCCCAGCCTCTTTTGCGTTTGTAAACTGTTCAGCTCAACGGCCAGGAGTCGGTTCTTTGCGACAAGCTAGCTACTGTCGCTCCGGTCCAGCCGGGGTCCAAGATCCTGGTCAGCCATCATGCAGGCTTCCATGGGATTTTGCAAAGTTTACGACAATCATGAATTTGGCCATTTTCAGAGTTAATTGCCAGGCAAGTATCGAGCAGCTCGGATAGCGGTCCTTTCATCTGCCCAGTGCCAACGAGCTCATGTCTCAATCATCGGAAACTTGCCGTATTGACTCCGAGACCCTTGTTTTGCGCCATGGCGTTTACTTGGCACGACAATGGCCGTCCTTCCGTGTCCGTGTGCAACAGTGCTTGGAACTTGTAGTCATAGATACTGTGTCTTTATCAATTGCCATTGCGGATACTATGTGGATGTCAACCAGGTTGTCCAACGATGTGCACAGAGTAGAGGCGGCTACCATGAGCAGTATCCTGATCAAGAACCGATTGGGTTGATTAAGCATCCAATAGTTTTCTCAGCAATTCCCATCTTCAATTCTTCGTCTTCATCTTCATCTCACCTAAGCGCCCATCTGAATCGAGGTATGTGCCACAACATGGTAAAAATGTGCTGGATAAAACCGGCTTACCTCCATGGAACGTTGTATGAGAGTAGCGTTTCAGTGAATTGGTCAAAAGGGCCCCTTGCTTCGATGGCTGTGGCTTAATACCTACCAACTTTTGATCAAGCTGAGGTCGAATCGTTGACTGCCAGGTCAGACCTCCACATACATACCGGGTAGCCAGCCATGGTGCTCACCATATATGAGCTCCATTGGAGACGTACTCCCTTGCCAAGTCCTGCCTGACTTTACTGTGTTCACATCCCTTGGTCGATTGATTGAAGCGAGAGGGCATGCGATCTAGGTAGTCATGAATTCGTTTCATCATGAGTGATGGAAGCAGAAGAGGAGACGCTTTTAAGCACCTTGATTCAAAGAGCCTAGGACATAAATGGTGAAAAGGTGCGCCATCTTGCTTTCTGATAAATACCTTAGTAAAATTCATGTAATGCCTTCTCCAAGTCTTTATAATGCCCAAAGTGCGATACCTGCATACTGACTAAACCATCAGTGGCGCTCCCAGCAAACCATGGCCATTGGAAGTCAAGTCTCAGTCCCCAAGTCTCGGCATGCGCTGCTTGTCAGACTGAAAAGAAGAAAGGACTTGATTTGTTGGTCAGCTCTTATTAGTCGTCGAGTTGCACGTGGACAAGAAGTTGGGTGCTGCTTTTGGCAATGGCCGCTGTGATGGTCTAGTCACCCACACCAAGCTTTGAGCTGCACTGGGCGAGCCAAGCATCGTGAAAGCTTATAAGCTCCATCCCCCGCATGCTCTTTCAGCTCTCTTTCACGATCTCTCTGGAACCTCTCAAGGGATTGAGATACTGTTACTGCTCAATCTTTCCCGTATATCCGCAGATCCAGTTTTTTGCTTCGCCGGGACTCTCGGGGCTGCACGATTCCACTGCGGAAGCACTTACACAGTCCATTACATCATCCCCGAGCTACCCAGCTTCAGAACCTCAGCTGTCCATCAACTCGCAACATCTCACCGAAAATGGCTTCTCAATGCTCTGCCGCTCATCCAGGAGGCTCCCGTCGTGCTCAGACGGGAGGATACCTCCCAATTGAGGACTATGGAATGATTGGCAACATGCACACCTGTGCCCTTGTGGGAATCGATGGGAGCGTCGACTTTATGTGCTGGTAGGAATGGCATTTGGACTTCAACCTCAGGTTCCTCAGCTAAAACTCGTTCTCCAGGCCCGACTTTGACTCTCCATCTGTGTTCTGTCGGTTGTTAGACAAGGACAAGGGCGGTCACTTCTCTATCTCCCCCCCTGACGACTTTAACTGCACTACGAAGCAGCAGTACCTGCCGTCATCTTGCATCCTTCAGACCAGATCCATTCATGAAGATGGAGTCGTGGACCTGGTGGACTTTTTTCCTCGCCCGAAGAGTGCCCAGGTCATGACTAGGGGCTACAAGCTGAACGCTTACCGAGAGGCCACCAAGGTCCAGGAAGAGCTCAAGAAGTGGCTGGTTCGTCGGGTGGAATGCATTCGAGGCAGTCTAACTCTTGGTACCATCTCTACTATTTTCAGAGATGGATGGAACTAACGTGACCAGATGTTGAAATCTTCCCCTCGTTCAACTACGGAAAGGACCCGCATGAAACCATCCTCTACCAGGAGCGCCACATATCATCTGATACCAAGAGCAAGGTCGCCGCTTTCCACAGCAAGGACTACAAACTCCAGCTCGATGTTGCACTCGAGAAGGGAGAGGAGGAGAACAGCTGCCCCGCCATCACCTTCAAGAAGGAGAAGCGCTCCGGAGTTCCCGGTGAGGGCCTTGTTGCTCGCATCCAGATCCAGGAAGGCCAGGCCATCTCCTTTGTCCTTCGAAATGATATCAACAACCATATCACTGAGCATATCTCTACCGAGGTCTTGGATGCTCAGCAGCACGATACTCAGACTTTCTGGTACAACTTCATCTCGCAGTCCAAGTACAAGGGCCGATGGAGAGAGGTTGTGTCGAGAAGCTTGATGATTCTCAAGATGATGACATACGGTATATATGCCAACAAAATTCATATTTCTCCTATATTCATGCTGATTCATTGCAGAACCTACCGGCGCGATTATCGCCTCACCCACGTTCTCCGTCCCCGAAGCCATTGGCGGCGTGAGGAACTGGGACTACCGCTACTCCTGGATCCGAGACTCGAGCTTCACCATCTACATTCTTCTCCGTCTTGGCTTCAAGGCCGAAGCTGACGCCTACATGGAGTTCATCATGGAGCGCTTCGTCCGCTCGCGAGGCCCAGATGGCGGTCTGCCTATTATGTTCACCATCCGCGGCGAGACTGACATTCCCGAGCTCACCCTGGACCACCTCGAGGGATATCGTGGCAGCAGCCCTGTTCGTATTGGTAACGGCGCAGCGTTTCATCAGCAGTTTGACATCTACGGTGAGCTGATGGATGCCATCTATCTGTACAACAAGTACGGAAAGCCAGTTCCTTGGGACGTCTGGAGGGCTGTGCGTGACATTCTTGGTAAGTCGAGCAGCCATCTTGTTGCTTAAACTCTACTAACCAATCGTAGATTACGTCTTGACAATTCTTGATGGTGAGTAAGAGGCAGCATGAAACAAGGCTTGTTCTAACAAAACAGATCCCGACATGTCCATCTGGGAAGTTCGCAACAACAAGCAGCACTTTACTTACTCGCAGATCATGCTCTGGGTTGCATTTGACCGTGGCCTTCGTCTCGCAGAAAAGAGATGTTTCCCCTGTCCCAACCGTGCCAAGTGGATGGAAGCAAGGGACAATCTCTACGAACGTGTCATGGAGAAGGGTAAGATCCGTTACTTCACAGTCGTGGTTTTGGACGATCTAACTCTTGAGAAGGATACAATGAGAAGATGAAGTCCTTCGTACAGAGCTTCCAGAACAACACCATGCTCGACTCTTCCATCCTCATTGCACCCCTCGTGTTCTTCATCTCACCTTGTGATCCGCGTTTCCTCAACACACTCGACCGCATCCTCCTGCCCCCTGAAAAGGGCGGTCTGACGAGCACCGGCTTGGTATACCGCTACGACACCGAGCTCTCCGACGACGGTTAGGTCCCCTGATACAGGAACCCCCCTTTGACAGAAGAGTAGCTAATGTAGCGGGATCGTATTTAGGAGTAGGCGGCCACGAGGGCGCATTCAGCATGTGCACCTTCTGGCTCGTCGAAGCCATGACCCGCGCATCCGTCTACGAGCCCAAGTACTTGGTTCGGGCGGTCAACCTCTTTGAGAACATGCTGGGCTTCTCCAACCACCTGTGCATGTTCTCCGAGGAGATTGCGCGCAGCGGCGAGCAGCTGGGCAACACGCCCCAGGCTTTCAGTCACCTCGCCTTGATCAGTGCTGCGTTCAACCTCGACCGCGTGGCCGAGAAGAGGCTCAAGTGATGCGGGATCTGTGGTTCAGAGCAGTGAGCCGTGAAGGGGCACTTTGACTTATTCAAGAATGACCCTGTCCTGTTAATTGCGCACTGTATCATCGTTGTCTTGGGTAATGAATGCATCAAAGTATCTCATTGACGTATTCACATGTATCAACTGCATAGATCCGTTTCCGTCTCTTCCCAAATCATCCAACGACCTAGTCTCTCGGCTTCACAGACACAGAATCTCCAACTTCAATCGTAGGGTACTGTGTATCCTTCGTAGTGCAGTCACCTTTAGCAAAAGAGTCGTGTCGCATATGAACCCCGAAGTAGACCTTGCCGTCAAAACGCCTTGTCTTCGCTAACGTGACAAACGGCTCTTCCCTCTTCTCACCTGTCTCTTGATCAATGCAGACCATCTGGCATCTGTGACACGCACCCAAGAGCTTGAAGTTTTGGCGCCCAATGTGTACAGAGCCCCAGTCATCTTCGGCAAAGGCTGTATATGCTTTGGTGCCAGGAGCATGTTCCAGAACAATATTGGCCCGGAATACTCGTTCTTCCACAGGGCTGCCACCTCTGCTCATGATTTCCCTATTCAGCTTATCCACACTTGAGCTGTGTATCATGAGAATGGGGCTCTCGTTCGAGAGCAAAATCTTTGCCGGCTTTTTATGTTCCGAGTCGGAGTCGGGGGGCGACGGCACGTCTGGAAATGCCCCTGGAAGAGTCCGAATCCTGCTGGGCTGCTGATATCGTTGTATCTGTGCCTTGGAAAGGCGACTCTTCAAACCGAGGCCACCCGGAGGGAAACGTGCCAGGACACACGGAACCCCTAAAACGCTCGAGAAGAAGCCGTTGATGCTTTCTGAGGTGTAGAGCTGCGCAGATACCTCTTCTCCGCATACTCTTGATCGTTGCCGGTCGAGTGTTGAGTCGATAACTGAGGGATCGGCCGACAAAGGTATAGAAATCTGATGCGGGTGGTTGTCACGCCGCTTCCCGTGGTATGATACCACCAGTTCTCCCTTGTCGAAATCAATGCGTGGTCGTAACAGAGCCATTCTTGGGCATCTTTTCTGGTTAAGCGCATGGCCGGAACCATGGTGTACCAAGCACCATTCACGATCCCAGGCCAATCCTTCAGGTCGAATCTCCCAAGAAACCCGGGGCGGGATAGAAAAGCCAGCACAACTCTTGATTGGGTATATGGTGATGGTTTTCACCTGGAGCCGAGGGGACTCGGATATAACTGTTGGACTCGTAGTGCTGATAATGGGTTCGATCGTTGGTAATGTGGTTTCCAGATAAAACTCTTTGATGAAATCGACGAAGCGATCTACATCTGCCTTGGTACTCATCGCACCTAAGCTTGCCCGGATGACGCCTGTTGGCTTCCCTGACATGATATCGTTTTCCGCTCCGCATCGGAAGCCTGCAGAAAAGTTTCTCTTCATCTCCCAAGGTTGTAACCCAAGAGCTGAAGCAATACCCCCCGGGCTGCATAATCCGCCTGTTCGAATGTGCATCTTTTTCAGATTTGCGAGCTTCTCGAATTCAGTAAGGCTAACCCAGGCACCACGGCTATTCTTCAGATTAAAGGAAACGACAGGGCCAGTTCCCAATGATTCGATTCCAGACGAGTCCTTGGTATAGACTGCGCAGACTGGCTCGCCATTAGCATGGCGTAACTCGATCAGATCCCTTAACAGTCGCCGGCTGAGGTACGAGGTGTGGGACTTGATTTCATCCATGGTTCCAAACAATCGCTCGTGTACTTTCATAGCAATATCGAGAGCAATTATACTATGAAATGGAAGCGTGCCGTCTTCCAATCGTTCGTGGAGAGAATGCGACTTTGGTGCATGCCATTTCTCCTTTCCGCACACAACCATGTCCACGGTACCGCCACCAAAATACTTTCGATGATCAAATACCCATTCGGCAGACCGTCGAACAAGCAATGCGCCAAGGTCGGGAAATCCGAATATTTTGTATAAGCTGACGACGATGAAATCAGGCGTAATATTAGGATCACTTAGATCGAGACGGGAGGTGGCGGCAAATGAGGATGCGTCCAACAATGTGAGCAGGCCAGATTTCGAATTTCGGTGAGCCTCTCTTAGATCTCTGCTCCATGTTAAGGGGTATCTTTTCCCATCCATGTGAGACTGGGCCGAGTATGAGAAGAGTGTCGAGGGTGGTGAGGCGTAGGCGGTATCCATGAAGGGAGAGTTCCCCTTTAACCAAGATCGAAGGTTGCCATCATCGATCAACGAACTGTCGATAGCTTCCTCTCGAGCCCCGACTAAGCTGGTATGACAAGCCTCGTGGTAGGCATATAAGAAGCCTTGGGGCAGAGTTCTCATGGCGTCAACTACCAGTTTCACACCAGCGGTGGCATTGGCAACAAACACCACATCGTACTCCGCTGGGTCCGCTCCGAAGAAGTTTAACAAATTCATGCGAGCATCTTCGATTCGGGAGGTTGAGTTCTGGGACGATGGGGAGGCAGAGTGGGGGTTGCCATATATCGTTTCCATCATTGAGGATGTGAAACCGTCCATTAAGGACTTGGAGCATAACGTTGTGCCGGCATGATCGAGGTACACAGAGTCTAAACAAGTTAGTATTTAATATGGAAACGTTTATTTCAGACACGAACCCTGTAGCATAGGGTACTCTCTCGCCCTGAAGTGCTCTACCGCCACATTATAGCGGTAACTGTTGATGCCGCTATCCGTATCCATTTTTGCCATTTCTAACGGTAGAAACCCCAAAGTATGAAGGAGAAAGATGTCGGGAGTTTTGAATGCTCTGAAGAGTTATTCTTCTAACAGCCATGGGCTACTCAAGGGTTTCATATGCTGCGCGACCTCTTATCATACGTGGAAGGCGGGCGCTGTATCATGGGTTAGCAAGAGTGGGGCGGTCGTGGGGGAGGAGCTATCTGCACCAAGCCGAGGATGAAAGACAGAGGACGATGCGGAGTATTGAAAGAGCTCGATGCGCAAGTGGATGTGGTAATTATTCAAAAAATATTAGAAAATCGCATTGATGTGACAAGTCGAAGCTGAACCACTTCTGATGGCGGTCAGCTGCATTATTGTTTGCCTCTTGTTTGCAAGAGTGGGAGAGGCGTTGCCAGAACATGATGTAAGAAATCACCCCCGGATTGTTTGTTAGGTGCAGGCGGAGATCGCCACGCTCCTTCCCAGGCACACTCGCCGGTTACCGACCGATACCAAAAGATAATTGGCCCGACAGAGGCCGGAGATTCCCAGGGAAGCGGCGACCAGGCAATCAGTGATTGCCCCAATGCCCCAAGACGGGACTGGTGAAGCAGGTACGTACCTGCCGACACCTTCCCCGGAACGGCTGCATCAGGGCCCGCAGCCGGTCGCAAACGTCCATCCATCGGAGGAGCAGGAGCCCCCTTGTCAAACAATCAGGCCCCACTCAAATCGCGCGCGCGCTGGGCCAGCTCAGCAAACCAAACCTCCAACTCGCTCCCAGCCAACCAACGTAAACTTAGTTTCTTCAACTTCACTTGACCTCACTTCCTCGTATCGGTTTATCGCCCCGAGGTGAGGCCTGTTGGAGCGCGACTTCCTCCAGCTCAGCGCCATCTTCATTGCCAAAGTCGCGCTCATTCAATTAGTTTGTCTCCCCCATACTCTTTGAGTATCCTTCTCTCTCTTTCCCTTCTCCCTCTACAACGTTTCAAACCGTCGACCCAGCCGCATCCGCAGCCTCGCGTTGTCCCCCAGCCGTCCCTGTCCTCCTGCCACCATCATCATGCCACATTCATTCTATTCTCATTCTTCTTCTCATCTCTTGTCATTCGTTCAGGGCGCGTCGCCCTCGAGCCACCTTCTTCATGGCGCCTCTTTGGCATCCCTACTTGTTTTCTTGCTTCTGGCTCTATCCCTTGTCCAAACATTCTTCAGAATCGTCTCTCTAACCGCAATCATGTTGCCAAATAATAGGCACTACCTCGGCAAAGCCCGCAATTCACTTTCAGACACCTGCGCCCCGAAGAATTGACTTTCGTCTCTGCCTTAAAGAGCTACCTACTCCCATGCCACGTCGCGTCCTCCTTACCGAAACCAACAATGGACTCGTACACCTCTTTTCGAGATGCCTCGGCTCGCTCTCCCGTTGAGAGAAGCTGGAGTCGCGATGACTCGCGCACCCGAGATGATCGCGCCGATCGAGGCGATTCCTTTTATCGTGGAAGGTCACCAGGTTCGTCGTGCAACCTCGAGTCCTTTGGACTTGGCTCGTATCACACTGAACAGCACCGCTCACCATTCCCAGGCCATGAACGTCGCGACCGCCGCCGATCTCGCTCACCCGCCACAGTTGATCGCTATGAGCCGCGATCTCGTCGAGACGATCGCGATCGTGACGACCGACGTCGTATCACCTCACCCCCCGCCAACATTGATCGATATGTTCCTGGCCAGGAGGCTAGCTCCTCCGGCAATGTCACAGTCAACCCACTGGCCGATCCTGTCAAGCTCCCGTACCAGGTTGGCTTCTCATATTTTGGTGAATGGTGGAGAATGAATGAGAAGATCAAGGAAGAAAAGGAGCGAATTCGCACTGGTCGTCGACGTGAACCCGAGAGAGCCCGTGGCCCAGAGGACCGTGAAAAGGAAAAGGCCAAGATTCAGGCGGCCTATGACGCTTACAAGGAGGAGTTGCAGGCCAAGATGGCTCGGGCGTTTGTCTCGGAGCACAAGAGGGAGCAGTGGTTCAAGGAGCGATATGTCCCCGAAATCCGTGATGATTTCCGGGCGAAACTCAACGAGCACCGACGTGGCGCCTACAGTCAGTGGGAACAGGACCTCGAGTCTGGCACCTTTGATGATTTCTCTTTGGAAGGTCTTCCTAAGAGTGAAAGCAATGGCAGCGGGGGTGTTGTTGAGAAGGAAGAGGGCGAGGCGACGGCCACTAATGAGATTCTTGGTGTTGGCGATCTCGTACCAGCGAACGGTGCTGATATTCGAGACGAGAATCAGTTTCAGCCTACTCTTTTGATCAAGACTATCGCCCCCCACGTCAGCCGTCAGAACCTTGAAGCCTTCTGCAAGGAGCATCTCGGAGAGGAGGAGGGAGGCTTCAAGTGGCTTTCTCTTTCTGACCCCAACCCCAGCAAGCGCTATCACCGAATCGGATGGGTCATGCTTCACCCTTCTTCAGAAACGGCACTGCCAGTTGACCGTGTCGACCCTAAGGATGAAGACGGCGATGAGCAGATAACGTCGCCTCAGCCAGTATCAACCGCTGACAAGGCTCTAGAAGCCATCAATGGAAAGACGGTCAAGGACGAGGTCCGGGGTGATTTTGTTTGCCATGTTGGAGTTCACAGCCCGCCTGTCCACCCTCGCAAGAAGGCTCTTTGGGATCTTTTCTCGGCACCTGAACGCATTGACAAGGATCTGCTTCTTGTTCAGCGAATTGTCAACAAGTTTGAGGAAGAGTTTGGCTCTGATTTCCAGGCGACCTTGAAGATTGAAGAAAAGGTCGAAGACTTGAGGAATGCTGGCCAGCTTCAGCCTGCCGTGCCCCCGACTCCGGTCAAGAAGGTCAAGAAGACGCGCGAGGTGGGCATGGATGAAGCCATGGACGAAGAAGAAGATGGTGTGATTGAAGTTGAAGAAGAGGAGGAAGAGGGTGCCGTGGACGACGAAGAGGTTGATGACGAAGATCTCCTAGTCAAGAAGAAACAGCTCGATCTCTTGATCGAGTACCTGCGCCGAGTTTTCAACTTCTGCTTCTTCTGTGTCTTTGAGAGTGACTCGATTCACGAGCTTACGCGCAAGTGCCCAGGCGGTCACTTGCGCCGACCACGCAGCACATTGTCTTCTGCAGCCAAGGCGGTGGCCCGGGCCAGCGCCAATGGTGAGCCCTTCCCTGGCAAGAAGCGAGGAGAAGGAGCCGAGGAGCCAGAGAATGAACCTGCCGAGGGGGACAAGAAGTTCCGAAACGCGTCCAACAAGACCGAGCAGCAGCTTCTCCGGGCCTTCAACTGGGTCAAGACGTTTGAAGACAAGTTGACCCAGATCCTGGACCCTCACTCTGTTGACATCCGGAAGCTTGGCGGCCGTCCTGTGGACGAGGCTGTTGATGAGGAGCTTTCCAAGCATGTCAAGCAAGAGGATGAACACAAGTGGCGGTGCAAGGCACCAGAATGTTCCAAGCTGTTCAAGGAGGAGCATTTCTGGCGCAAGCACGTCGAGAAGCGCCATTCTGAGTGGCTTGAGAGCATCAAGCAAGAGGTCCGTCTTCCCCTACTGATACCTGAACAACACCAACTAACTGAATCTCTAGTTTGACCTAATCAACGCATATGTCATCGATCCTGCACATATTGCACCATCGAGGACGGATGCCAACTCGAATGGCCATTTCCCACCTGCCAATGGCCAGTCGAACACCGGCACACCCCGTGGTTTCAATCTTCAGAATTTTGCCATGAATGGCATGATGGGCATGCCTGGATTCCCTATGCCCCCTGGCGGCTTCACTCCCATGTTTGCGAATATGCAATCTGGTGGCTGGAACCCAATGGGTGACGACCGTTCTGGAGGACCCATTCGCCGAGGAGGCATGGGCGGAGGCCGTGGCCAGTATCGATCTGGTCCGTATGACCGCCGTGGCGGAAACCGTTACGACGGTGGCCGCAACCGTGTGGGCGGTTCTCGATGGGGAGACGGCGCAGGCGGAGCTGCTGGAGGTCCCCGTGAGGCAGTACAGGGACGAAGCCTGAAGAGCTACGAAGATTTGGACCAGGTTTCTGGTGGTGGAGGTGGCGAGCTCAACTACTAGACTGACATATTGCTTACAGTACAAGCTGATGAAGAGGAGCTGGAGTTGGTTGCTTTCATATTGGGTTCCTGGGCAACTGGATTCAGGTGTCGTGGAGACGAATATCTCGCGATATTCCGTGTAGATTATGCCATTGTTACTACTTGCTGATTTTCGAAGTCAATTTGTGAGCTTCGATAGGCCATGAAATTGCATCACATATTCCCATTCTAATATTGATTACTCTCCTTAAACACCTTGAGTCTTGTCTGAAATGAACGGAGACTTTGATGCATCGGTGAGCCTCGGTGAAAGGTGAGCTAGCGGATCTGGCGGGGCCATGCACATTCTTATCGACCAATAAAAATCTGCGATAAGATATTTTCGCGACGCACATCCCCACCGCCCACCTCTTTTTTCTGTAGTGAACTCTCCAACGTGCTCCCATTCAAGCCAGCGATTGCCTTCTTCAAGCCTTACAGTCGCAAAGATGGGACTCCTTGCAGAGAACAAGATGTAAGACTGTCGCATTTTTCAGGGTCATCTACGAATGCCTACTAACTTACTGACTGCAGCCGACGAAAGATCAACAAGGATCCCAACAACACCAAATGGACTCGAGACACCAACACCTTTGGGCAAAAGATCCTTCGTGCCCAGGGCTGGCAACCGGGCCAGTTCCTCGGAGCTGAGAATGCGCCGCACTCGGAGCTGCACACGGCTGCCAACGCCTCGTACATCCGCGTCGTTCTCAAGGATGATATGAAGGGATTGGGCTTCAGCAGGGCCAAGGAGGACGAGGTTACAGGACTCGATGTCTTCCAGGACTTGCTCAGCAGGCTCAACGGAAAGACCGAGGACCAAGTTGTGGAGGACCAGCAGGCGCGCCTCGCCGTCAAAACCCATCACTTTGTCGAGCAACGATACGGACCGATGCGATTCGTTTATGGCGGTCTCCTTGTGGGCGACGAGATGAAGGAGAAGGATGAGGAGGAGGCCAAGACACCCAAGGACGAAGACGAGGACGTGGTTATGGAATCCGCCCCAGCAACGAAAGAATCTAAAAAGGAGAAGAAGTCGAAGAAGCGGAAGGCCAGCGAAGACGACGAAGACTCTTCTAGCCGAGAATCCGACTCCAAGAGCAAGAGACGCAAGGAGGAACGCAAGCTGAAGGAGAACGACAGCAGCGCCGACACGGACGATGCCAAGGCCAAGAAGAAGGATAAGAAGTCTAAGAAGGACAAGTC